>NC_068945.1:21720000-24220000 GCF_026419915.1 Harpia harpyja | reverse complement strand
CGCATCTACCTTCCTGCTAAATTTCTCTGTATGGATTGTCATTCCACTTACAGTACACATAACTCTGGTGGGATTGTTTTACGTTTCTTCTTTGCTCACTGGACCACTATTCCAGAATATATCCCTGTATGCCAAAAAGCGTGTGATTGGCCCTATCCTAAGAGTGCATCAGTTCTACAGGATGGTCCTTTAAAGGAAATGCATTACAGAACAGAATGTGATGTAGCATATTGTGAATTATTCATCTCTGAATTCTGCGCTTGCAGGCTTGTGTTGTGATCTCAGCTGCTAATAAATTCCTTGCACTGAGAACAGATCCAGAACTTTAGTTGTGGTAGTTACGTAGTTTATAGTCACAGGGGCCCCCCAAATGCTTAAGTATCTTGACAGAGAAGGGCTTGAAGTATTTGCTTTGGATTTTGGATTTGCTTTCTTAGTTTCTCATCCTTCATTTTAATGTGGAGAAGTTCTGTAATGAGAGTTGTTTAAAGATAACTTGAAAATAATCAGTAAATATATCCATATGCACAGTAACACTTTGTCAACCTCTTTATCAATTTTTATTCAGCTTAAGGCAGAAGTGGCAAAAGAAGTGGCAAATGCAAGAAGAAAGCAGCACCTTTCATCTCTGCAATATTACTGTGCCCTGAATGCTCTGCAGTACAGGAAGAGAGTGGCAATGATGGAACCTATGCTAGGATATACACGAGGACAGGTACGGACAGTAAAGCATCTGTACATGTCCCTGGCAAAAGTAAAACATTGTAGCTCTGAAATTTTTTTTGAGAACTGACAAGTGATAATGGAGGGGGGGGCGGGGTGGAACTTTATTCAGCTTGCCTAGATTCTAACAACTGATTTTGTCTGTGGTAGATAGTTGAATGTTTAGATATTCAGGAAAGACACCAATGAAAACACTTATATGCAAAATCAGCCTGAGGTTAATTTTTTCATGGCTAAGCTATCAGCGCAGCAGCATTTACTTCCACTGTTTACTCTATCTGCACAGACTCTCCTATGTAGCAGTTCCCTTCCTGGCACATAATGTTCAGCATACTGATGAGGAGTGTACGCGATAGGGAACAGAGCATGCACTGGAGAACTGGAAAGACCAAACAGTAGAGTGGATTGAGCATAAGGCTGGCAAATCCTCTTTCTAATCTTTATTCTGCCAGCAATTTGATAGAGCATTTCTCAAGTCTGTAAAATGCGGTAGTAATACTGATAATCTGACTCGCCAGTGGGTCAGGAGGGTCAACAAACTAGTATTTTCACAGCACTTGATTCTTATTCCCACCCATTTTAAGGGTCTATTGTGATTTGACACTGATGAAAGAAAGCGTTGGGAAAATGAGAATTGGGCTGTGAAAACAGAAAAAATGGATGCCGTGGTCTGTTTGAGATTGTAGTGTGGTTCATCATCTCCACTGTCCTGTGCCTTTAGCAGATCATGTGCCCTATATAAAATAGGTAATAAATGAGAATCCAGTCACTTTCCCCACCACGGGAGTTCACACTGCTTCTCTGCTGTAATTATACTAAGTGAAAGAACTGCATTGGTTTCCTTTACTGGAAGCCAAACAGAACTTTCTTTCCCTGTATTTATCTGGCAAAACTGCCATATCTCAGTGCTTTATACAGGACAGTCTTACATTGTCATGGGAATGACTGAGTAGCCAGAAGCCAGTTGATATTGATGCTCACATACTGTGAACTGCCCTTCAGCCAAAATAAATATTTTCTTTATTAATTACTCAAAACGTGTCTCATATTTCACATTTCCAATGAATGAGCAGGCCATAAGGGATTTTTGGAAGAAGCAGCAGCTAATACAGGGTTGGTTTGACTGAAAACTGACATCAACATCTAAGCTAGGTGTGTCAGTCATATCATCAGTGGAATTTAGAGCTCTTCCCTCCTGAAGTAGGCTTCTGAAATACAGTGGGTGAATCATTCCTTAAGAAAGTGTGCTTTCTTTCCTGTGTCTGTAAAGGGAGTCTGTGGTCAATAACATGGTTGCAGAAATCTGAGTTACAGGTGAGAGGAATCCCACGTCCCAGGGTTAGGGAAAAGGAGTGGAATCACAAGTAAAATTGGATGAAAGAGCTAATAAATTGATTAACAGCCAAGAATTTGCTTTTTACTTCTCTTTCTGGAGTAGTTCACGGATTTTATTTTTTTTTTAAAAAGCTAATTAATTGCACAAATGCAGCAGCCATGTCCATGTTTCACACAGTTGCCAGTAAGTCCTAATGATGACTGAGTGCCCCGCAGCAGGTAATCCAAGGTCAAGTCTACACTGAGTGCTTTGCTGCTGTTGCGTGCCTGCTGAGCCATACCAGCTAAGTGAATTCATCTTCTGTCACAAAATGTGAGCTTTGGCCTTAGCAGCTTTTTTAGCTCCTTCAGTAGAACAAAATCCATGGTAAATCTGTAGTTGATATAACTAATTGCCCTGGAGGCTTCTGCTAGCACAGCTACACTTCACTTTCCTGACTGACTTTGCTATAGCAGTTGAAAAATTTCCAGGTTGGAGTTGGTTGTCTAGGTTGGACTGCTAGATCTAATGGATGATTTGTGTCCCATTCCATTTGATATGGTGGCATTGCACACAGTGGCTCATAAACCACTAGACCAAATTCTGCACAGTGCTAGTATGGGAGGAGGCTACCTGTTCTCTTATTTCAGTCATTTAGCAAGTTCATTGGAAACATACCTGTCAGCAGCCAGTGGTGTATGTGTGTGTGAGAGGGTGGAAAGTTGCAAAAGTGAGAAATACAAAGAAAGGCAACACAGCTGGTTTTGGCCATGTGTTTGATCGCCAGCCAAAAGTATCAGTCATAATGGAGTTGCTGTTAACACAGTCCCCACAATCTGTTATTGGTCTGCCAAAGCCAAGATAACTTCCAGTATTCCATTCTTTTTTTATTTTTCAGATCAACTTTTTTAAGAAAGGAGCAGAGATGTTTTCCAAAAGAATGGACAGCTTTTTGTCATCTGTTTCAGACATGGTTCAAAGGTAACATAATACTTAGCACTGTAACCTTCAGCACATAACAGAGAGTGCCTCTGTTTCTTTCTCATGAGAGTCTTTCCATGCTTGCATTGCGTTGCATTGTTGGGCATATTTTGTTAAAGCAGCAGGTGGAAAGGAGGTATGGTTGTACACGTAAAGGAAAATACTGTCAGTGCACTGCAGAGAGTGTTTTTACAGTATAGCCAGGAACTATATACTGTAAAATGTTCACATGCTTTCTTACATCCCTGTGTCTCTTCATGGACACAGAGCATGGAATCTGGGCTTGAAATGGGTTAACAGTATTAATATAACAGAGTTAAAGTGCATTCTGAGCTAGAGGTATTTATATTTGCTGGGTCTTCTGTAATAATACTGTAACAATAATGCATTAACCTCCCAAGAAAGGATTTAGGGCCTGTAGTGTTTGATGATGTAGCTACACAAGGCAAACAAAACTCCTTGCCCTAGAGAACATACTCATTGCATCCAGTATAGACAACTGAGTTCAACCTGCTTTGGCTAAGTCCTTATTTCAATAAACTGCCTCACTTTTGTACTCCCAATTTTGTGATTATTTTTTCTTTCCCCTCCTGCCCCCCCACTTGTAGTGAAGATTGACATTTTCTTTTTAATTAAGTCCCTGTAAATGTAAACTTTACATTTAAAATGTAATCATATTAGAGAGAACGTTAATCATTTATTTTAAATCAGCTGGAACACTAAACGGAGTCCTTCACTTTATTGCTTCATACCTTTCATATTGGACTGTATCCAAATCATTATTTATTCTGACTCTGGTGGCATTTTAAATAATGCATACTTGTTAATTTGAGAACAGTGTTAGAAGTAATCTCCCTCTATAGTAGATTCTTTCACTAAATGATGCTTTACTTCCTGTACCTCTATAACTTACGTATCTTTTCACACTCACTTCTGAAATAAATCCCTCCACAGTCTACACAGCATTTGTACAGACTGGAGGAGAGATTTTAAACTCACTTGAAATAGTGTCCTTTATTTGGTAAAGCTACAGCACCTTGCTTATATCTTATAGGTACAGTAAGGATATTGCCATTGGATCCTCACCATAGAATAAGCCTTTGTTTTCCAAAGTCTGATGGATTTGAATTCTGGATAGTATGCAGTAGTAAATGGAAGCAAAAATAGGCTGCTCAGTTGGTTTGCTGAGTCTGGTTTTT
Source organism: Harpia harpyja (assembly GCF_026419915.1). NCBI lineage: Eukaryota > Metazoa > Chordata > Aves > Accipitriformes > Accipitridae > Harpia > Harpia harpyja. The sequence continues at coordinate 24,215,782 of NC_068945.1, read as the reverse complement.
GTGTTTTAAGTCTGTCACACAGCAAAGCTTGAAAGTACAACTCAAATGTAACTAGTACAGGAGTGTGACGTCTTTGGAAAAAAACAAAAGAGAAGCTTGCAAAATTCTGAATGACACTGTGCAGCTTAGCAATTACTGACACAGGACATGGTTTCATGACTTAAGATTACACAGCCACTGAAAACCGTGCTGCCCACTCCTTTCTTTCTTTGGTGCTGGGGATCACAAGGCCTCAGTGAGTCAGATCTGCTTGCTAATCAAGCTGAAAGCTTTTTATTTGTCAGATTTGTCTTGGAACAACAAGCTGATGAGACCCATTGTGCAGTTACAGAATATCAGCAGTGATGTAGTCTTGCATCTGTTTAAGCTGATTGTGAAACTGAGTCTTCATAGTTAAAAGTATTTTCATTTATACAGTCAATGTTGCTAACAGTGTAAAAACATGTAAGAGAAGACAGATCACTAAAATATTCTCAGTAACCTATTGGTCTAATTGCCACAAATGCATATAACTTCAGAATTGTCAGCTTTTCTCTCCTTTCTACCTGGGACGTAGGGGAAACATGCCTTAGGAAGAGGAATCCAGTGTTGGGAACTGTGAAGATGCAAGGGCAGTTTTGTCGGAAGCAATTTGCGGTGCAACAAAAATGACTGATCAAAAGATTCATTGAAGTAGCACTTATGTAAAAACTGACACACTGTTCCATTTTATTTCAAAATGGAATTTAAATAATTCTTATTCTGAAATTTAATGGTAATGTTGAAAGGCACTAGCTTGCAAAATATGGTCTAATTTAATTCATATCTGATATTACTCAGCTGAGTTATAAAGACTCAGCCTCTCATATGACTTGGCTAGGTGGTACAATGCACACAGCTGGTCTCATTTTGGAGGTGATCTGGGAGCTTAGGAAGTCTCAGCTTTCTAAAGATGCAGAAAAGCTGGAAATAAGCTAACATGAAACAGACTAACACAATGATGTAAGAGTGACTCTTCATCTGGCCAGTCAGATACTGCTTAGTGCTGACTTAAATGCACCACTGTGTCTCTAGATTACTTCAACCATTACAGGATATCACTCATTTCTACAAAAGACTGGGGAGGACAACGGGGGAAGAATCATGTGTACTTGCCTTGTACTTTTCCACAGGCTTTTTGCCACTGCAAGAGACAGGATAGTGGACTACATGGAACTCTGGTGCTGCTGTGTACAGCCTGTGTTATTTGCTCATGTTCTACAAAAGGTTTAACCACTTGGGCAGAAAGTAGGGAGAAAATTGCTTATTGCATAGGTGCAGGTATTAATGACTTTCTAAGGTATGCACTGACAAGTATTCTTATGTTCCCACCCCATGAGTTTTCCTAGTAGCCTGGATACAGTTAATAACTCCTCAAGTTTGGGAAAGTTAATAAAGAAATCAAATACTTGCTAGTATTGTTTCTCTGAAAGTCAAAGAACAGCTGCTGCAGTATGGACCTTGAGAGGTCATCTGGTCCACTCTTCTGCTGAGAGCAGGGTCAGTTAGAGCAGAGTGCTCTGCACTGTGTCCAGTCAAATTTTGAGCATCTCTGTCTCTCTCACACGTGGCACACAGTATCTGTTACAGCTTGTGTCTGTTGTCTCTCATCCTATCACTGCGCACCGCCAAGAAGGGTCTAGCTCTATCTGCTGTATGCCCTCCCATCAGGTAGTTAAGCTAGCAGTAATATCCCTCCCTTACCCTTCATTTCCTGAGGCTGAAAAACAATTCTTGCAGCTTCTTCTCGCATCACATGTTCTCTTTCCCCCTTTATGCCAAATGTGTCTTACAGGAAGATTATGAATACATAGGTATTCAGCACTGCAGTATATATCTGTGTGATGCTTCTGCAATGAATTATCACTTACTTTGAGTTAAATTTTGCACTCAGATACCCTTTCACAGTTACCACTTCCAGCAAACTGGATTTTTACAGATACATTCAAAAAGAGCTCAGTTTTGCCACCCTGCACGAAGGATGTTTTCTGAATCACACCAAAGTGGAAGACAGTATTATAAACAAACATTAAAGCTAAAATGAGACTTGAGCTATAGATTTTGTTATTGTATTGTCCTGAATTAGTGGAAAACTTCCTGTTGAAAAACCAGGACCAATTAATAGATGGTCTTATGGCAGGAATTCCTGCATGTTGCACAGTTGCAGGAATTAAGCAAAGTTCTGGAAAGCCAAGAGATACTATAGTAAAGCCTACTTTGAACTGTGCTGCTATACCAGGGCAACATCTATGTATGTTCAGCAGTGTAAATTCATACAAGCATTGCTTTTAGAAGCTGTGTCTCTCAAAAAATAAACTCAACTCTTCACTCTTAACACTTAAGCATTTCTCATGTGTTCATTTCAGTCTTACAGAACAATCTCATAATTCTGATCACTGTCTCTCTATACTGCTTGGGGAAAGAAGATAACTATGTTTAGTATAAATTGCAAAAAAGAAAGCATAGCTACTGTATGAGACATAATGAGATTAATATCTTCAAGCTAGGCTTTCAAAGTAAAGCGCAAGGGGAAATCCTGGCTGTGCTTCTGCTGCCAGCCTGCCAAAGATAGCCATACTTTCCTTAAACCGTTGTTAATACCTTCAGAGCATATGCACCTTGTCTCTTTAGGTTCAGATGACATTTTCTTGGAGTAGTTCCCTATGGTATGCCTCTTCCTTCCATTCTTTCCTAATGCACTGATTTATCTAGTGCTTAGAGAAGGCCTTGTACATGTAGTATTACATTTCCTATAAAATCTGTTCTAAAAATAAACTTTATCTTTGCACTACTGTCCAATATAATCTCAACCGGTATTTTTGTTCATTTTGGCTTACAGATGTTAGCTATATCCTGGTATAAACTGACTAACGATGGCTTTGGGGTTCTTGGTTTTTTCCAGCATACAGGGAGAACTGGATGCTGAAGCTGAAAAAATGAGGGTATCCCAGCAGGACTTAATTGCAGTTAATGAATCTGTTTACACCCCAGATTCTGATGTAACTTCACCTGCTATCAATAGAAATCTCATCCAGAAGGCTGGCTACCTTAATCTTAGAAAGTAAGATGACTGTTGCTACTCTCCAGTTTGTTTAGTTGCTGACTAGTGGGTACTTTTTTTTTAACTTTTTTTTTTTTTTAAGGTCATAAAGACTCCTCAGGTAATGATGTTTGAGGCCCCTGAATCACTGTGGTAGCTGTACTTTTCAGCTCCTAAGTATCTCTGTCATCTTTGGAAATGTGTTTTAGAGGCCTAAACTAAATTAGAGGCATTTGAGACTCTTTTCCTGAAAACAGAAGTTTACTTCTGTTTGAATTCACTTACAGGGATGATTTCCTGCATTCAAGTGGCTAAAAATTAGAAATTGGTGGGTCTGGGTTCAGATTGTTCCCAGTTCTTAGGACTAAAGAAGACATAGTGTTTAAAAAAATAAACAGCTATATTTTGTAGTTAATATGCGTTTTCATAAATGACCTCCTTTACATAAATAAAAGCTTTATGGACAGTATAAGTGTGTAACTTTGAATGTATACCATATGTAGAGTTACCTCTGCAGATTTTTCCAAATAAAATCTTTCATCAGCTTCTGCAGGAGCTATGTATATTGGTGGCATATAGTAACCCTGTTTATGTCATTGATTAAATATTAGTCAAATAGAAATAAACTGATAATTTTTTTTTGTGAGTGGACATTTATTAATTTCTCGGAGCATTCTAAGAGCTGGATTACAATATAATAGGACTCCATAGCTAGGGAGAAGATGGACTCTGAGATACTACTTGCGGAAGATGCTTTTTTTTAATGATTCTTTGTGCTGAAATTGCTCATGCTGCTCTTCAGCTTGAAAATACTTTTTTTATATTTTAATCCAGCTTAATAGTATTTCATGTCAGTTAATACCAATAATTTTTTTATTCCTTAACTAGGAGATACTGCAGAGAATGTTTTTAACTTGGGATGTTTGGAATTAATTTAATTCTTCAGCTTTCATTAAAGATTAGTCTCTGCTAAGAGTAGGTGCTGCTTTTACTTCTTAACAGAGACTTCTCATAAAAAAAAATTCCAGGGCTGAACATAAAGTTCAGATTAGCATCAGGATATGTTTGCACTTTCATATATGTTCGGAGTCATTTCTAAATAGTAATGAGTCTTTATCACTGCATCTTCTCTTTAGTAAAACAGGTCTGGTGACTACAACTTGGGAAAGACTGTATTTCTTCACTCAAGGTGGCAACTTGATGTGTCAGCCAAGGGGAGCAGTAGCTGGAGGATTGATTCAGGACCTGGACAACTGCTCTGTTATGGCTGTAGACTGTGAAGACAGAAGATACTGCTTTCAGATCACTACTCCTACAGGCAAAGCGTATGTGACAGGTTTTATTTGAGGACAGTCAGTCACACCTACCCTTTCAGATGCTGTTTCATGTAAAACATGCTTGCTGTAATAGTAAGCCGTTTGGGTTTCCAGAAGGGTGTTTCCAAATTAAAAGCATGTTCCTTCCCATCCTCCCCCACAACTGCCTGAACAGCACATGCAGTATCCTTTAGCTACAGCTTATTTGTGATTTTTGTTCCTTTGATGGTTAATAGTTACAAAGCTTGGTGATGTTATTATAAGGCCTGGAGTCAAACAGTCCTGGTGTCCACTGTTAGCACTCATACACTATGTTTATGTTTTAGGGGTATAACCCTTCAAGCAGAAAGCAAGAAAGAATATGAGGAGGTAAAAATACTTTCTTAATGCTGTTATTCTTGTATACAAATGAGCTCGAAGAGTTCAATTTCATTTTTTTCCCTTCCAGTGGATATGTGCCATCAACAACATCTCCAGACAGATCTATCTCACTGACAATCCAGAGGTGGGAGCTTGTTTCCATCTTTCAGTCCATTCCTTCCAACTTGCTTTCCCATTGTTCTTTACATGGCAATGTAAAGTACGTGTGTAAAAGAGCTGTTTGGTCTTGTTTTCATAGGCAGCTGCAATCAAGTTAAATCAGACAGCCCTACAAGCAGTGACTCCCATTACCAGCTTTGGGAAAAAACATGAAGTTCACCACCCCAGGTAACAGTCTCACTTGCACAGACTAGAGACTCTGTGCTCAGTCACGTTCTTTTTATGGGGCGTCGCCCAGGAGAAAGCCCTGTCTAGGCCCTGGCTTTACAAGCCTGTGCATTCCAGGAAATTCCTCTACTTCTGATGTTTCCTACTGAAAGCCGTAAGAGACGCTAAGTGTTGAGGGTAATGCTTATTGCTCCACATCACAGCATTGAAGCTTCTTGCGGTTGCCATTGGGATTTTGCTGTTTCTTCAGAAACAAACGCAATGCTTTACTTGTAAGTGCTTTGCTGTAAGGGAATGATTTGTAATGTAGGTAATACAGCGACGTCCCCAGTATACATTGAAGTAAGTATATTCTTGCATATTACCTCAAGCAGTTCCTGTCATTCTGTCACAGGAATATGCCTTACATAGCTGTCAGAATAATTACTATGGTTCTCTTGTGCTCATCCAGGTCAATCAATAAAGCTCCCCTCCTTCAAAAACTATTAATAATGCTTTAGGATAGGCTTATATTCAAAATACATATTCTGTGTATCATTTCTTTGTGTCCACGTGATCCTAGCGTCTTGCTCAGTGGGAGTTCTTCAGACTTCATCAGCAGAGTTGGCTTTCAAGCCCAGTGCTGGACTGAAATCCTGCTTTCAGAAGCAGTGTGATAAATAAAATAGGGCAAGTTTGTGTCACACTGACTTCAACATGAAGAGACTTCTCTGCTAGTTTTGTCAGAAAATTCTAAATTTTTACTCAGATACTTACTTCTAGAAATTCAAACCTTTTCCAGATCTTCTGCCTGTCAGGCTAGTGCCTTTGCTATGATTTATGATTCCCTTTATCATGATTGCTTACAGATTCCAAACATTCCCTATAGCCATGGAGAATGCCAGTCAATTTCTTTCTAATTTTATTCACAGTACAGCTGTTTCACTTTGATTAGAGATTTATAAATAGAAGAGTATTGCCAGCTATTTCACTGGCCAAAGGAAATAGCTATTTCTTTGACAAGTAATCTCCCAAGTCACTCTTACATCTGTGTGCAACCAGAAAACTTTCTAGAAATAGAAGGATGCTGCTAATAAACCCAGTGTACCATGTGTAGTGATGTGTATTTATGACTTCTGTAGCTGTGGGAAACTTAGAATTTCATTCTCTTTGAGAAAAGGTGCAGGCAGAAATCTGACCCAGTGTGTAACGCTGCTTCTTAACTATCACGTTGTAACAAGCCCGCGGCCAAGTAAGGTCTTAAAAAGATGTCAGGATTGCCATTTACACCTGTAGCCACAAGTCCAGGTCTCTGCTATTTGAACTGATAATGGGGATGTACATACAGCAGCTAGAGGGGAGGGAGGCAAACAGCAACCTATTGCTGAAAGCCTGCCCACACTCAGAGCTGGTCTGCGTTCAGGTGTAATGTACCAGCATTTACTTTTTCCCTAATTAATTTCAGGTACAAAAAAATAAAATGGAGATTTTATTAGAGTCCTCGGTAATAGGTAAATAGGAAAATACTCTTATTTATGTTTATGTGTAGTGATTCAATCCCACTTTGGATTTTTGAATAATCTTGTCTCCCTTACGGAGCAAAGATAGGGTGTCATTGATTGATTGAAACATTTTTTTCCATTTTCACTTTAGCCAGAATGTAAGGAATATGGAAAATGATAAAATAATTCCCAGTGAATCAGCTGGAATTCAAGACTCCACACAACTCATTGCTCCTGGAACACCAATTCAGTTTGATATCGTACTGCCTGCCACAGAATTCCTGGACCAGAACAGAGGTGGCAGGTATGACCAGAGACAGTGATCAATCACTTTGAGTGATTTCAGGGGACAAAAACGGGTATTGCAGCGTGTGTGTGGTGACCAGAATCCATAATTAGTTTTTATTCTTATTTCATAGGCGTGCAAACCCATTTGGGGAATCTGAAGACAGCAGTAAAGATGAGGAGGAAGGTCAGTGCTTCATTTTACGAGACAAAATTAGTCATGATTTTAGGCCTAATTCAGCTCTGAGCTATCCAACGTCTCTTAATGAAAGCACCTGACACCATGGAGCAGCGGTAACAGGCCCATAGTACAGTTGAAGGTAGTTACCTTTCAGAAGCCAGTCTTCTAAACATCTCTACCTGTGAAAAGAAACACCTTTTTCCTTGACAGTCCAAGCTGTATTCCAGTTTAGTTTTATTTCAAATGTTTAATGGCAAAAAGATTTGGTTTGCTTGGGTTTTGTCTTTAATTTTTCTTTTCTTTTTTTTTTTTAAAATTAGCTGTTGACTTCTTTAGAAAGGGTTTGATGGGACTGTATTATAATTCTGCCTCAAGTTTGAGGCTGCTTAGTAGCCATTTCTTACCCACGTGTACTCTGAAATCCACAATCTAAATCTCACAGAGGCCCAGGATATAGCTAGCTGCAGCAATGCATCTCTTTCAGCAAAAGGAGTTTCCTACTGCTGCCCCCTTTCCCTCCTCCCAGTGACGTGCCAGCAAAAGACCTGCCTCTACCAGCACACGCAGTGCTCAGACCCTGGCTGTTCTCTTCTGCTGTGCCAGTTACAGCCGCTGTCTGGAACCCACAGCCCCTGTCAGGAAACTCCTCGCAGAACCAAAGCAGAACCTACTGGTCTGAACACTCTCACTTGCAGGTGCCGTCCCGTTGCAGGACAGTAGAGTAGCTGTGACAAGCAGGTGCCTCTGCACTCTCAGCAGCCACAGCACCCTGCTCTGCTGCAGCACGCAGAAAGAGAGCACGCTGCTTAGGTGACTGCCCTGCGTCTCCGGCTGCACAAGCGGATCTGCGTAGCTCAGCTCAAGCTGATGCTTAACGCTCTCTGTGGTCTCTTGTGCAATGTAGACACAGCTGTTGTGGCCTTTGAACAGTCGTGTTCAGCAGGAGTCATCCTGCTTTACCTTGCTCACCACCAACCGTAAACGGAGCCTGATCAAATGATGGCTACTTAGTTGTAAACAGGAGTCTTATGGTGATAGTCAACGAGCAAGGAGGGATTTAATGAAAATCTCATTGGAACCAGCTGCATGGAAGGTCAGAAGGACATAGAAGAACGTGAGCAATGTACAAGGTTTAAAGATAAGAGTTAATTTGGTGGAAGCCAAGGCTTGTGCACAATCATAAACTTATCACAGTTTAAGTGCACCTGATAACGAGATAGGCAAGTGCATTTTACTAGCTAATCAAATAAGGCATAAAGGACCAGTTACACTTTTAAAGCTGCCAAGCAACTGTGATTTCCACGCCCTGCCCCCTCCCCGCTAGCTGCCAGCACCAGCACTGTTTAAAACTGGGTCAGAGCACTGCCTGGCTCATAGCAGGAAGTCACTGCTCACAACAGTCACCACCCGCAGGTTTACTGTTGAATTTCCAAAGTGAAAAAAATAATTTCATTGATAACTTCAGCTACTGGAAAATTGGAGTAGCACAGTGAAGGAAGTCATGCCTTTTATCTTACAGATTCACTTTTGCAGCAGATGTTCGTAGTTCGGTTTTTAGGATCTATGGCTGTTCAGTCAGATGAAACAAGTGAGGTGATTTATGAAGCTATGAGACAAGTGTTAGCTGCTCGTGCCATTCACAACATATTCCGTATGACTGAATCCCATCTCATGGTCACCAGCAAGAACTTGAGGTACTGTAAAACCTTCAACTTGTCACTTTCTGTTCTCTTCATACAACTTGTGATTAGTAACATATTTTTGATTTTGTTTTTCCAAGACATACACCTTTTGAGGGAGCAAGATCCTGAGATTCACTTTAGTTAGTAAAAATGTCTCTTTTTGTACTCTGTAGTATGTAGAAATCATCCTCCTAAGTTGTAAGAACATCCTACCAAAATTTAGGGGATGCAGTGGGGCTATAAGGGCCTGCAAAGATACAGAAAAAGATTGAAAAAAACCTACATTGGAATATTCTCTGTCCTTACATGTAGTAACAGCAAGAGAGCTATTGCTCTCCTGTTGTCAGTACTGTCACTGTAGAATATGTTGATACAAGACATTCATGTCAGCTCGAGTGCGTTTTATGTCCTTGTGCATATTAGTGTGTTAGCCTGCACACTCGGGATGCTTACCAGATCAGTGATTCAGAAAGATACTACAACCTGTACGTGTCAGGTGGCCGACAGTCAGGGTCTAGAGTTGAACCTTGCCATCAACTGACTTGAAATCAGAGATAAAGCATTCGATTCTGTGCAGATGTTTCCTCATCTGTAAAATTGCTATAGTGATTGCCTTACTGTTATAAAGCACCCTGAAATTACTAAGAATCACTCTAAAATAATTTACTTTCTTTTTTTTTCCCCTACACGTAATTGCAGGTTAATAGATCCTCAAACACAAGTTACACGAACAAGTGTAAGTAACTTTTGTTTTGAATTTGGTTTTCTACCACAGCGTTGAATACTCAGTGACATGAACTTGAGCTCTTGACCAGGCTAACCAAATTCTGGTTAAAAAAATAAATTCTTTGTTATACTCTTCCAGTTTGAACTTGCCACTGTGACACAGTTTGCTGCTCATCAGGATAATAGGCGACTGATTGGCTTTGTGGTCCATCTCAGTGAGACTCTGGGAGAAGAATCCATGAGCGCATATATTTTTGAGAGCAACACAGAAGGGGAAAAGGTTTGCATAACACTTAATAAAATACTTTATTTAGAAAACAGGTCTTAGGCTTCTTGGCTTGCACATCTGGGAAGCAGGGCTATAGAAGCAAGAGCAGCTCAATTTCTTGCCAGGAAAACACGCCTTAACATTTAAGCCTTTGATGGCTTATGTCTAAAAAGGACCAAATTTATAGATAATGCAGCAGCATGTGCAGCGAGGACGAATGGATGTGATTGCTAATACCAATGTTAAGAGAGAGGGGAAAGTGTGCGTGTCTGGCACCAGCACCAACAAAAATCAGTGTCAGCCATGTTGAGATGTACATCAATAAAGCTTTCAAAGACAAGACGGCCATCCTGTGTTAACACTGCTGGGTGCTTGCTGCATATGATAAAAACAGATTATTAGAAATAAGGAATGTGCTGGAGAATTTCTGTCTTAAAACACTAAAACTCTTACATGCACTGGAAAATATCCCCCAGGTTTGGCAATGAAGTTTGGTGAATAAAACTGAGCACAAAGATTTACCAGCCTAAGTGAGCTCTGAAGCAGAACCTAAGGCAGTTTTATTTTTATGTAGTTAGCATAGTGAATTGGTATTCCACCTCTGCTTTTAGACCTGTATTTAAGACTTAAGTTTGCATTGACACTTGTGTGTTTTAGTCCCTGTTAAGGAACAAAAAACCAAACCAAACCTGAATGTTACATATGTTTCTTTTTTTTAGATTTGCTATGCCATTAGCTTGGGAAAGGAAATCATTGAGGCACAGAAGGTAAGTTTGTTTCATTCCCCATGTCTGTGTTGTGATACATCATACTCTGCTTTTGGTTGCACCATCCAGGTACCTCTGGTGGGCCTAAGAAAAAAGAACTGCTATTTCTCCTAATGACAAAGTTTGGCAGACATTATTTAACACAGGCCTGCAGTAGTTCATGCAAAAATAAACTCAGTTGGACTTTGCAGTAGCTTGATTTCAGCTAAAATTTCCCACTGTAATCAAATTCAGAACTGTACAAATCTAGTAGTTCATGTTTGAAAGGAAGCTGTGAGCAAAGCTTTAAAAAAAACCCAAACAAACTCTTTGGGATGATGTGTAAGTTACACACATGGCTGTTTCACTTTTAGAAACTCATATTCCTTCCTCCCTTAGGGATGAAAAACACACAGTGTTTTTCTACTTAAAACGAATGGCAAAGTTTATCTGTATAAAGATGTGATACTGATATGTTAACATATGCTCTATATTGTTGCTGCTAAGATTTCAGAACAAGTTGGGGGAATGAGCTTTTAGGTGCAGGCAATAAGCACAGGTATAATAAAGAATTTATTTAGACAGTTATTTTTCTCCTTGTTTTTCAGTAATTTTATCAATACCAGATAAGAACAGCAAAATAAAGGCTCAAAATTAATTACTTTTTTTTTTTATTATATACCTAAGGAGTGGTTTTACTGCACCAAAAGGGATTATTTATGTTTCAAACCTTTAGACTAAAGATTGTCATAAAAAAAAAAAAAAATTACAAAGCCTTAACAAGAAGTACTGGGAAAACAGTGTGTTCTTCCAAGATTGCTGCTGCCTGCTGAACTCTCGTTTGTTTTTCTTCAGGACCCAGAAGCATTAGCTCAGCTAATGAAGTCTGTGCCATTAACAAACGATGGAAAGTTCATGCTTCTGAATGATCAGTCAGAAGAAGATGGAACCATACACGAAGAAGGGGAGGAGTCAGAAGCATAAAAAGCTCCTGTTGTTTCCTGCAGCCTGTGTGGGAGCAGGAAAAGCAGGGAGCTGTTTTGCAAGAATCTCTGGTTTTCAGTCATCTGCGTGCACATGAGGCCAGCTTCTGTCTTCCTGCTAGGGAGAGCGTGGCGTCCTTCCAGTGGAGCTTCCTCTGGATGTACAATGGAACAACAGCAGGACTTGACCTTTGAGGCTTTTTGCATTTGTGACTGTCAGGTGTAGGTCTGTCTGGGAAGCTGACAATCTCTGGGATCGTTTCAGCATTAGCCCCTTGCTGCTGGTAGTTAGGACAGCACAGCTCTCAGCCACAAAGGGTTAATCTCACTTCTTCAGATTTACATGGCCAGCAGCCTACAATTCCACTGAAATTAGTGCAAGCTGTAAGCTGGCAGCTCCTTTAACAAATATCAGGCCTCAAATTTCCTGCCGTAGTCAGTTTTCATAGTTTGCATGATTATGTGCATCTGAATGAAGGTTAAAAATGCACTATTTACTTTATTTTCAGATGAAGTTATTTTTAGTCTAGTTTTAAGTGTAACAAGATTTATCTTTTGTGCTAGCCTATTTACAAAACAATTTGTTAAACACTAAATTTTTCCTATTAATATAATCTATTTTTATATTGCATCTAGAATAAGCTTACAAAACAAATCTAAGTGCCTACTCGTACCTTCATGGGGACCGCACTCACATGTTCTGTAATTAAATAATGGACATAATGTACCCCTTGATTTATTATTCTAAATACCACTGACATGCAAACATCAGAAGTAGTCAACAAATGTGGCATGTTAGTCCTGTGCAGTTTTTCTATGGTTAGGTTTCTTAAAAGTTAAGTTGCCAGAGATGATAATTGTAGGACAAATAAGTACTTTTGTAATAAGAATTCTTTGTATTTTTAACATTATGGTGACGTGCAACAGCTGAAACTACCAGCAATCTTTGGTTTTAAGAAACTGAGCAATAAAAAGCTAGATTATAAGTCTACAATGTATTGAGTAGTCTCATAGTACCCTCCTAAAATTAGACACTAGCTATATTTGGCTAATAAGTTTAGATTTTTTTCCCTCCAGTTTAACCTGAAAACATGAAACTATACTTTGCAAGAACAAACAAAAATAAACAAAATAAACAGTAGTTGGGGGGGGCTATAATCTGTGGCATAGTTTGTATTAATCAAGATAAGGTAATTTGAACAAGTGTGGCTGAAATTCCTCAAACTTTTAATTTAACTCTTCTCAATCACTTACTAGGAAACTAGATTTTCTGTAAGCAGAATCTGTGCTACAGCACATGAAAGATCCCCATTCGCAAGTGTTTGACATGGAATAAATTCAGTTTAGCTGGTTATTGAATGTTTAAAAGAACCATGGAAGAAAACTGTTAGTAACTGACACAAAAACTTCATAAATAAAAGTTGAAGCTGTCTTATCAAAAAAAAATGAACACCTGGTGAACTGGTGTTACTTAAGACACTAAGAATAAGGTTCTCAAAATTGCATTTATTAACACAGGTTTATGTACATAATGTTCTCTACTCACAAACCAAAGAGACCAAGGTAACAAAATACCCTTTTGTACAATGAGTTAGGAAACATTAAGTGTTACATTTGGTCCTTTGTACCTGAGAAGCTGAAAACAGCTGTTGATGGACATCAGATGAAAACTCAAATTTACTTCTGATTACAGACCACATTAGGACTGCCAGAACCTGCCCTTCAGCACCAGCCCTTCATTCCCCAGTCAAGCACAGACCAGTTGGGTGCTGCTGGGGCCATCACTCACTGACACCAGTCAGGCTCAGCTGCGCTCTGCACACAGAGGAAGGGCAGGGCAGCCCCTGCCTCCAAGGGCACAGCACCATGGCAGAAGCAGGTTGCAGGACCTCTGGGAGAGCAGCTGCTACCACTTCTACATGTGACAGCCTTGTCACAAGGCTGAACACGCAAGGGCAGTGGTGGCAGCTGCCTTCTCAGGGAGACTGGCCTTCAGCCTGTCCTGCCCCTGTCTTGAAGGAAAATAAACAAGAGATCTGTTTTCTGTCCCCGCAGCAAACTCCTCATCCTCACTTTCCTTTTATCACCTCTGGGAATTTTGAGTGAGCATCATCAGTTTAGTTTGGGGGATTTTTTTGTTTTAGCTCCATCATCTCATCTCCAGAAAAACCCGTTAGGGTCCATGGTGTTCCTACAATCGAAACAGGAGGGCAAAAGCAATGAAGATAGTAGTAGCACCACAGCAAGAATTTTGCACCTCTTGCAGATCCTTGTGGGGGGGAAAAAAGGATTTAATGTGACTCTCACTGAGGCATGTGTGACATCCAAATCCAGGATCCACCTTCTGTTTCAGATGAGAAAAGTTTTCTGCATGTATATGCTGCTACATGACAAAGAAAAGGAAATATAAACTACAATCCTGTATTTTAGCAAGAATAGCTGTTATCACCGTACATATTTGTGTGCATGTGCATATTTTTGCCACAAAGTATACATTCAGGTCTCCCAGATTAAACAGGGTTCTATAAAAACAGGTTTATGTCTTTCCTGTAGACTTCCCATCACCAGAACCACAGGAATTTGTTAACCACCATACATTAAGAAAATGCGCAGTTCAATTTATGTTCAACTGCAAAGTATTACCTATCCAAGATAGTGTCTTTCCAAAAAAACAGAAGGGAAAATACAAGTGCAGATTTTACTAGAGCACGGGTCACGCCTTGGCTGTACATAGCTACCAAGCAAGTCCATCCTGGGGGAAACAGAACACCATCTACATGTGATTCTGCAGTTGCTGGGGAAGAAGGAAACATGGTGCTTGGCCACTCCAAGCCAAGGATTTATATGACTTCAGATGAGATAATATGGAAATACGTACACTGCAAGTGCAACAGCATGGAAATTAACAGCAGCAGCAAGAATGCTGATCTCAGCGGTGCTACTGAGTGTTCAGTGCCAGCACAACTTGGTCAAAAAAGGAAGTGTACACAAATTACAAAAAGAAAAACACTATCAAAATAAAAAAGCAAAAATACAAATCAAGTAATGCAGCATTCTTTAGGGCAGTCTCTGCAGTTACAATGAATTAAAAATAAAAACTTTAATGAGCCCAGCTGATTTCAACAGTCCATGAAGCTTGTGTGTCATGTTTTCAGAACCAACGAAAGGACTTTCATACCAGTCTGGTCTTTCCAGCTGCAACAAAACATTTGTCCTAGCTTTCTGAATGTTGAAGTGACTGGCAGGAAAGGGCAAAGCAGAAGTAGGTCAGGAGTTGTCTTAACCAGCGACCCAAGGGTGAGTGGAACAACTTGAACCATTAAAACATTGTCTTTTTTATAATTGGAAGAGATGAAAGAAGCTGGCAAGTACAGTCTAAAAATATAGCTAAGAGTGCCAAAAAAACCCCCCAAAAAGTAATTCTCAGTTGGACTGACTGGAATAGTTTACTCTAGTTAGTAAGTCCTACAAGTGTTTTATGTTCTGGGAGATTAAACACAACTGTATCTTTTAATGAAAGTGGTGTTTACTTTTAAGCCAAGTCTAGCTACTTAAGTTAGAAATCTGAGTAACTCTTGCACAATCTAGAACCTCTACTTGCAGGCATTAACAGATGTTGTATTTATACAGAGTTCTCACAGTGTTCAGCAGCTTCTGAAGCCTGCAGTGCAATTATTGTTAATAATCAGGCATGTAAGACTGTATGAACAACAGAGACGGTACAACAGACCTACAAAGGCTAGGAAATACAGAATTGAGGCTGAAACTTGCAATTAGGCACAACATATTCATGAAGTGTAAGATCACTTAATAGTTACAGACACCCATCACACAGTGTCTGGTCATAAAAGGAAGAGCTGATTGTGGTTCTGTCTTGGCTCTGGATTTCCTTACTTCTGTAGATGCAAATCAGACCTTCGGTATGAAATGAGAAGTAATTTATTATGTTAACTTTTCTGGTTTTCCCATTCTCTGATATGGGGGAAAAAACAGCGGGGGAAAATAAATGCCTGACAGGATCCTAAGTTCCCACAGTGCAAATAATATCTATAGGAATAATAAGGGTTTGTGGAATAAAACGTTAATAAGGATTTCCATTTTGTGTAATAGCTTGAACATACACTCACAACATACACTGTTATACTTCCAGTGTAATCTGTGACTGCATTAAATACAACAGGACTGCGTAAAAACAAGTCTGAATTACTTTTTTGGACAACAGATACACACAATATCTTGATTCACTTTTTTTCTGGTTGAAGAGGTGCACCAGTTCAAATCTTAGCCCAATGGCCTATGAGTCTTTTTTTTTTTTAATGCTATGTTAGAGATGCAAGAATGCATCTAAAAATTAGTAACATTTTTTTCATCTGCACATCTGTACTTTAAAATAACTACCTCCAAGGTCAACATTTTAGATAATTATTTTCAATCTAAAGAAAGTGCTGTAAATAATGCAGACTCCTGAAAAATAGGAGTTTCTACCAGAAATATAGACAAACACTGACCTAGCCTCACTGGGTGCTAGCATACTACTGTACATTTTCTGTTGGGTTTAACAGAGCAAGTAAATCTAGAGCTTTTACCCCTACAGAGTGTTACTGGTAACGACAAGAACATGAATTATTTGAGTATGTAATCATCACCCGTACCAGCCATATCATTTCACAACAGGATCTGCAGGCGTAGAGTTGGCAAGATCTCCATTGCTTGCTTTAACAGATTCTTCTACAAAAATAAAGACATGGATCATATTTAATATTTTATTCAGGGCAGTAAAACCAAAAAAGTGTTAGCATATGTATTATGCTGATGTCATAACACACTTGATACATTATACTGTGGTCAGCATATGCAAACTGACCTTCCAGCACAAAGGGTCCTGGCCCTATGACAAAATCTGTATTTGGGGTGAAAGGTTTCTCCAATCAGTAGAACTTGTGTAAAGATTACATATACACGCTAACACATTTTGCAGAGTCCAAGTCCAAATATTACAGTAGAAGGCAAAGATACTACCACGTTCAAAACATTTCACTCTGGTATGCATTTCAAGCTTTTCTCACCACAAAACACATTTTTCAGGGAACTGAACACATATCACAACAGTGATTATTTAGCCTAAAATATAATTAAGTAACTGATGCTCTGCAGAATGCTCTCCTACAACTGTGTTCCTAGTGCAGAAGAAAACTGATCTTTGGCTCCAATGACTAATCTCACAGGTCGCTTGTGCCTTTGTCAGAACCACAGTGGAAAATTATTTACCAATTCCATTGTTAATATACTGCTACGTGAGTTTAAGTAACTTCTGACTGAACTGCACTTCTGTATCTTAATCCTTGGGAGCACTCATTTCTTTGAAAAGAACTTTCCCATACCCAAGAGAATCCTCCAGAATTCATGAGGGAGAATATATAAGCATGAATATAAAGCACAAAATACCCATGTTACCTAGTCAAGAGACCATACCACAAATTAAGATCCTACCCTTTGAATATAATTCAATAGTAGACCAAAACATATCATAAACATCTGAAAGTCACCTGTAGTATCTGCATCATCTGCCTACATAAGTTGAAAAACAGCTGGTAAACAACAGGTGAAAACCACCAGTTTATTTCACACCAGCTAAGGTTGTGCAGAAAAGGCCATCATTGTCAAAACTGGTAATTGAGAGGGCAAGTATGATGCTGAAGTTACTGAATTTAATATTACTGCAAGTATGCAATTCTCCCTGTCCCAGATTTTTGGGGGTTCGTTGACTTTTTTGTGGTGTTGGGATTTTTTGGTCCATCCCCCCTACCCCCCTGAAGCCCATTTTGAAATTCACCCATTCCAAAGAAGGCCTCTGTGAGCTGTTCTGGACTCCTCAATCACCTTTGACCTCATAAAACTCTTTCTGGAATACTGAAATCAACCCACTAGCAAGAAAGCAGCTATGGAAAAAAGAAAAAACACCTTCACCTACTAAGGCACACCCTCTCATGAGCCAAAATGTTCTACGTATAGCATTCACCCACCTTCTTTTTCTTTCTTTTCCTGGTTTTCTTCTGCTGCAGTTTTATCTGCTCTGAAAAAAATTCTTGCGCTACTTAATGAGAAATAAAGGAGTTCAAATTCCTAAGGGAAAAGATACAGAAGAGGAGCATCAGTGTTTCACAAGAATAAATTTGTAGACAGATATAAACAGGATTTTTCAGAAGCATCTAAAAGGCAACTACATTTCAGTATCTAAATCACTTAAATGCTTTTGAAAAATCTTCCTCCATTCATATCTTGTTCACATGCATTTTACAAAGCAATCATCAGCCAAAAACTTTAAAGGGTAATTTAAGTAAAGCAGCATCAGTGCAATCTGTCGCTAATCTACTGAGGCTGAAAATGAGGTTTGTAGCAGCAGTGAGAATTTGGAGCAACTTGCCCACGGAAAATCATACAAGCCAATAATTTAAGTGACCACAAGCTTGATCAGTTTCTGAACAAGGTTCAGTGATGTGAGGTTTTTTTTTTTAACAGAGGAGCAAACACAGTGCACACTCATGGGAGTCATGAGGACATACAGAGCTTTATCTATTTCAACAACAGATATGCTTTCCCAGAATATAATCATGGGCTATTAATAAATAGCCAACTACAGATCTGTCCCATAGCCTCCTCAAATCAAGAGCAGAGAGAGAAAGAAAGCATTTACACCACCAATGAAACCTGAACTGCTATGCTTCAAAATTCAAATGCATCTTTCAGTGTTATGTAAAATCTTTGTTATGAGAAATTTAACCAAAACGTTATTCTCTCCTATTTAACCAAAACGTTATTCTCTCCTATTTAACCATTTAGGTTTTAGCTGCATTAGATTTCAAACTCCATGGGACAAAGACTTCCAATCAACCAAGTCAAGCTCCTGCCTCACTCAAATATAACACACACTTAATGACATCCCCTTCGGATCACACATCTCAAGTCTTTATACTCTTTTTGCATTGTTGCTGTAGACAATGCTCTGTGGTTTTTGCTCTTGATAAGCTCCATCAGAAAACAGATACCTGAATTGTGATGGGTAAGTGCAGAACTCAATACAGAACAGATAACTAGACCCATGCTATACCTGTAAACAAACTTCCAGTCGCTTGTGTGTAAGGTTCATAGTTTGTAGTAGTTTTTCATCTTGATTAGTGGACTGCACATTCTGTTGCTTAGCTACTGCTCTTATTTCCTTCACATACTTCTCTCTAACAGACTGGAACCAATGCAGAGAATCAAACTCCTGGTACTGATCCAAAAGCTTCAGAATGTAAGCCACACCTATAGTCATTAACAAAACATGTACCAAAGTCAACATGCAATTTGTAAAATGTTTTGTGAATGTCTTTAATGGATCAGCCTAAGCTGATAATTCCCACACATAGAAAATTTAAATTGCAATTAATTTACAATTAAATCTAACAGGAAAAAAAATCATAACAAAGAACAAGCTTCCATTTTTTTAAAGCCTCACAACTTATCCAAAGACTTGCACACCTTCTCATCTGCTGAGATCTGCAAGCTTTGAAAGAAATTAGGGAGCACCAACATACGACAAAACTGTCTGCTCCCATCTCAGCTATTCCATGCTTAGGAGATTCTGAACACAACAATAGCCCACAAATCCACTGTGCTGAAGCCAAGAAAACCCAAATTTAAATTATGGAATTTTTAATTACGGGAACACACAAAATATAAACAAAACTTTTCCTGCAAATATCCATTGTGTTGGCTTACCCAAAGGCTAGTCAACGTGCTGAAACTTACCCATGGCAAACCCATCATCAGTGAAAGCTGCTCCACTTTTGTTCTTCTTATTCAATTTCTCCTTGCAACTGATCGAATGCTCTACAAAATTGAGGGTCTGAAAGAGTGAAAAGCTGTCTTGGAATCATCAAGAGAGACTCACAAGTTTTAAAAGTATTTGCATACCTGCTGTTACTTATAATTCCACACCCAAAACTATGCTAATCATGTCTCCCTGCATTAGGCATTTTTGCATGAAAACTTGTCCCTTTTCCAGATTTTTTGGGAAGGAAATAAGTTAAGCTTTGGAAAACATTTGCACATGCATAAGTCAAAAAACCAAAGGTACATCTTCACTGTTCTCATTAGACTATTACTTCGCATTCTCTTGGTGATTACTAGAGGTAAACATGTAAACAAGTAAAGGATAATTAAAATAGCCCAGGTTCTGGAAAGCTTAAAGATATTAGTGTTTTAAAGCTACAGTATGTTATTTCACTCTATTTAGAATACAGTAAAAATATTTCAATAGTCTTACATTTATGATGATGTTGAACAATACATCCAGGTAGTCATATCGAGCGATGGGTATGTGTATACAATAACCACTTGACACACGGAAACATGTGTACATTAACAACTTCTCAAAACCCTATGACAGTTTCAAAGTTAACTACACTGAAATGCCTTTTTAAAACCAAAATGGGTGGTATATTCCTGAAACTGTATTTGTCAGAAAAAACTCCACAAAAGGGAAGAAAAAAAAGAACAAAATATTTGTCATGAGCCTTTACTTTCCCTCACTTCTATCACCATGACGTACCTGTCCTCTCACACTCTTAAGTTCACAGCTCATCGACATTCCAAAATTAGTTTCTAAAATGGGATGTTACACATGAATCTGTTAAGATTGTTTAGGCCTTCCAACTGAACTGCTTCCCAATGCCCAGAATGCTGCACTCACGTGTGCATCACCAATTCAGCTGGACTCTTTCTAAACAAAGCTTATTAGCAAAAGCAGGTCCAATTGCAATAAAGAGGGCCGCCATTTTACTGCATTAGAACATGGCATTAAGAGTGTGAAGATACCTAATGTGATGCTGAAAGCGCACACACAAGAGCCAAAGAACATGGTTTTAAACTCCCTTCATCCTTGATGTTCCCATTCCTCCTTCTTCATCTTGGCTTCTCTAAATTTGATTCAAACAGGGGAAGTAGTTTTTAAAGTTACCTTTTGAGTGCTAATACATGAATTGATGTAAATAAAAGAAAAACATGGCTCCGGACAACTATCAACAAAGCCATGCTCAAAACAATCCCACTCAATCAGGAAAGAGAGTAGAGTATGGTAGTCAACAGCGTAATACAAAATATGTAAACACAAACCTGATCTGATACTTTTTTAAAAATAAGTACTGGTACCCACAATGCAAATACTAACCAGTGGGGGAACAATTATATAGAAGTTCCGCAAATGCATATTCTTTGGACTGCGGAACTCAGGAGCAAATACATCCACAAGCATTTTGAAGTACTCCGTTCCTTCTGCAAAGTTACGCGCGAGGTCACCGAGGACAGAGTCCAACTGCCTGCAAAGGATAAGCAATGTGTTACCTGGTTTCTGCTAGAAGTTTCTTTGCTTACTCACCCCTTGGGGTAACAACCCTCTCCACCCTTTCGCTACACTCACAATCCAGTATTCGGACCAGAGTGTCCAAGATTACACCCTAGCTCTACAGCCACCTTGAATCATGCTTCTTGGTTTAATTTTCTCAAAAAAGGTCTATGAATAGAATACTTGCATCTGTTTTTCCTAAGGCCCCGAACATTCTGAAAGTAGGTATCAGGCATGTGGTGAGTAAAGTTTGTTAGCCTTTAAGTCACAAGGATTCTATCAAGAAACCTGGTTCTAACAGTCTATTAGTACCAATGTCACTTCGCATTCTTAAAACAACTGCTTCTACTTTCTCTGCTTTAAAGAAGAGCAAATATTTTTGTATAAAGTCAGTTGGACTGTTAACACACACACACAAAAATGCAACTAATAACTGCATTTATAACTTTGAAATTACAACTCTCTCATCCCATTCCTTGCCCGGGACCTCAAAAGCATGATGTTAGGGTACCTTGCTGCTTTTTGTGTTTCTTCCGAGAGTCCTTCTTCTTTCACCAGCTCTTCAAAGTTAACGATATCTTCCAGATCAGGAACAAACCTGAAAACTTACTGTTTGTTAGGATTATGCTCAACTATGTTCACTGAAGTATCTACCATAATTTATAATTTAGTTAATTTAGTCTTCTGGGCTCAAACTACTTACTTGAAGTTATATCATATCTGCTATACCATTCTTATCCAGGCACTATTACACACACATTATTTGTACTTCTGCTTTTACAGGCTACCATCTCCTCTCTCTAGCACTTGCTGCCCTTGGTAACTGTAAGCTTACTATTATTTGCAAGAAAACCAAGTATTTCTTTGTATGTAAAAGTCACTATGTTTTAATGACCTTATATAAACACAATCATCTATACAGAACGAAGTATCAAAGAACTGTTTTTTCCAAGTTCCTCAAGGCTTGTATTATTTTTCCTTAATGCACCCTTGAAGTGATTAATGTCAGGAATTACTGACTTAATTAACACCTAATGACTTACATGTACATTCTGTTAACTCTTTTGCAGAGTTTTTCCATAGAATTTGTTTGATTTTTAGTGGTTTATGGAATGATTGTACACTTCTGAATTCCAGCACTGTTTTTGATAATTCTGCTTCAATGAAGGTGTAAAAACAGACCTTTTCAAAATTTATGCGGGATGATTAAGAACCTAGGGAATATCAGCATGAATAGGGAGCAAAGGAATGAGAAGGAACAAACAGAAAAATTAAATATTTGTGGAAGTACCTAATTGCACTACTACAGCAGTGAAGTCCACCAGATCTTATCATTCGTACATAACCCATAGCATTGCCTTTAAAAACAAGAAAAAACAAGGAAGTAATTTATAATTACTTAAATACATACACACTCTTCATAACTCCTATAAGCTCCAAAGTGTAAATTAAAGTTGCCATATAGTTCTGGCAAAGAAACTGTTCTGAAAGCCAAATCTAAAAAGTTACATTGAACCCTGATATCAAAAGTCTAAGTAGAGAAATAAAACACAAATGCATCATCTAGCAAGGTTGTGTTCACTTTTGTGATAGCATAAGGGCCAAATAGTACAAACTCTTTCCACTGGGCACATTAAACACTTGTGCAGGACTGATCTGAACTTGCATCTACAGCACCAGTGGCTGAAAATACCATTGTAATGTCATGCATCACTCGGAGTTACTTCAGCTGGATATATGGCCATTTTCTGAAATATATGAACTTAAGAGTAATATTTTTTTACTATGAGTGTAAAAAAAATCTGGATAAAAGTCAGTTCATAACATAAAGAAAAGAACTTAAAAGGAAATGGGGATCTATGCAAGCTGTAGCTATACTTGCAAGGCCATTTCTGTGTGATTAGATGAGAGTATTTATTTCACATGGGCTACAAGTGAAGTACTTTCCATCTGACTGGAATTAAATCTAGTTTTAGCCTGAGCTAAAAGTTCAGTTACTAGACAATGAAGATCTATTCCATTTAATAACATTTACAACATTTTCTTAGATAGCATTTCATACCAATTTGACTTATGAGTTGTCTGAACTGGTCAAGATAGCTCTGGCCATCCGGGGTTATTCCAAGTTTCCTGATGCCACGGTTGAATTTATCTGCTCTTTCAAATGGATACTAGAAAAATATTTTAGAATAATTTGTAAGAATAATTACCTATCTTTAAACAAATTTTTTTCATCACATCAATACAATTATATTTGCAATGTATTCCTACCTCACATCTACGGCTTGATTTTTTTTTTATAAATTATACACCTGCCTGTCTATATTAGTTCACAAAAGTCATCTGGCTAAGTCACTTCTGCAAGCTGAGAAGTGAAACAGAAGTGTTACTGTGAACAAGAAAGTAAAAGAAATAAGCACTTGACATACAAAGAAGCTGCCAGTCTATTTTGCTAAATACATTGTCTCTTGCATTTTTGAGAAATCAGTTTTCCAGCATGGAAGATGACACCCCAGTCCCCAAATCTTGACATACTCGAATAAGTGCTACACGTTCACATCATTTTGGATTCAATTTGAATAATCTTATTATTCAAAACAGAAAACAACTGTTAAGCATGATTTGGACCAGAAGTTTAGAACCTCCAATGGATTATGACTCCATCAAATCATTGTTTTCAGGTCACCAAGAGAATGATTTTAGCCTACCTCATATTTACAGAGCAGCCAGAATGAAACAAAGCCATCCTGAATACAGACATTTATATCACTACATTTTGCTAGGACAAAAGCTATCACTTTGTCTAAAGATGCACATTTAAATAATAGGAATGTTATGGTTTGGTGCACCTTCGGTCACATGAAAGTAGCACTTCTTTTAGCCAAGTTACTCTCAATCCTTCAAAAATTATTATACCTTGTGATCATTTTGATCCTTGACTTCCCTGAAGAATCTGATGTCTTTGATAAGTCTGGATTTAATATGTTCATCATACATGAACTGGCTAAAAATATAAAACTTTTTCCTCAAAAACTGGTAAGTGAAATTTACCTAGAAGAAAAAAAAAAAAATAGTCAGATCAAGAAAGTTAGCAAAATAACAAGCGTATCTAGCAACCCATCTTCAGTAGATTACCAAGTCACTTGTATGTATATGGAAACTTCTACTCAGTTTACTTCAATTTTTTATTCTCAACCTATCTTTTCAATTTCACTGGTTTAAAAGAATAAAGAAAACCCTTCTCCTGGAAGGCCTACTCTCTTCCAGGAAGGGCAGGGGGACCAAGGGACAAGTTAGCTATTTCAGTTCGATGACCTGCCCTACACAGCCATTAGTTTGTGTTTGGAATATCCTGTAACTGTCCTTTTGAAGCAATACAAACCTTTTGAAGTTGAAAAGGGCAGACAAGCTCAACTTCCTCAGTCAAGTTGTGGAATCTGCATAATCTCCTGACACATCTTTTCACTTCCTCAAAGTTTTGTAAAACACTTCCCCATAAGGCAGAAGCACACTCCCACCCTACGCAACTCAATTACTTCTCATGTCTGCATAAATAACTTTACTCACAGTCAGAAGTGACTAAATCTACAACACCAGGAAATAAAGTGAGTAACAGCATTTTTCTGAGTAACTGATGTCCCTGTTCTCAGAAGAATAGTGCAAGGGAAGTTACTTCCAATAGTGCAAGAAATCATGAAATCCTTACTTTTCTAATCATTGCAGCTTTTATATAGTAGTGACTGGACAGTGGGTTCAATATTTCAGCAAGTTTTTTGTTTGTTTGTTTTGGGGTTTTTTTGATAGGGCCAGAAGAATGGGAAAAAGAAAACAGCAAAGAGGTAGAAAGAAGTTGAGCAGCAGACTGGAAAGCACCAACTTGGGAACCACAGTGATAACTTCCTGCTGCAGTAGGCATGCCACAGAAAGTGCCCTTATCTATCTTGCAAAGAGGTAGATGCCTTTGGCTAGTTAAAATGACCACCTACACTACAGACATTAAAAGCATGGCAGTAAGAAGTCGCAGCCTTCCAATAAATGATCAGAGATCTGTAGCTGTTATTTTGCAGATTGAAAAACTGAGGATTAGCTTAATTACAAGAGGAACTTAAAAAAATTAACATTGCATTTCTTCAAGATTTGCTTTAACTGCAGCAAAAGTATCCGTCTACTAAGTGTTAATAAGGAGAAACTTAGAGCATGCTAATTTATGCAGACAGCTTAGAAATTGAAATTTTACTATGCTAGTTTGATAAGTATTATTTATCTTTACTGAAATCCAGAGTCCCACCAGAACATCTATATCATCATTGATGTGGTTTTAGATCTCTTCATTAACTTTTATGTAACAACTGGAAGTGGCATACGTCTCAAGAGGTTGCGACATTGATTTGTGTCACATCCAAGAACTGATTTTTTTTTTTTTATTAATACACACAGAGAACATTATTATTGCATTATTAAAATTGCACAACCAAATAAACCATTAGGAGATACAAGAGTTTGGAATCTTTTGTGCGCTATTAAAAAAAATCCAACAGCAGTCCAAAAGATACTCACTGTTGTGTTCATTATTCCTGTTCCATGAGTTCGAATTGAATTAGCAATGTGTCGGATATTGATAGTGTTCAAGTGTTTGTTATTACTTGTTCTTTCAATGAAGATCTGAAAGGCAGGAGGAGAAAAATGAGGTTATTTACCCAAAACTGATTCTGTGATAAATTATCAATCTAGGTAGCCCATTCCCTATTTTGTACTTTTGACCCCACTATATACCATGGCAATGAGTTCCACTACTGAATTATGTGCTATGAGAAAAAGTACTTCCTTTTCTTGAAGGAAGCTGCTCATTTTTGTAGTGGGCTCCTCATTTTCACATAGTGAGAAACCACAAAGGTTTGTTCCCTGTACATGTTCTCCATGTCATTCACTGCTTCATCTCTCTAATAACCCATTTTCAGATACCCTTTCTTCAAGTTGAAAAATCATATACTTAGTATGTCCTTATAAAGCACCCAATTATCCTTGCTGCCTTCTCCTAGCTTCACTGGAATATTTGACATGGAGTGATGCTACTGGCACACTGTACTCAAAATATGCTTAGAACATTCTCTGAGACCTATCTACAGCATCCCCAAAGATGTTTTTCTAGAGCAGCAATAGCTATTTTACAGCTTGTTATTATGTATGTTCAGCTTGGGTTTTTCTTACATGTATACTACTCTGCATTTCTCAAACCCTTCAAATCAGAGCCAAATCCAGGAAGAAGTATGGGATGTACCTTACCTGATTATTCAGATTGTAGAGGTAGCGGGATACAAAAACATGAATATTTCTCATGATTTCCAAAACATCCAGACCCTGAAACAATATTATCTATTGAGAATTATTATGATAAAAAATTCTCAAAAACTACTGACATGCCTAACCACTAAGATGCACAAATACTATTTCTGTAGTTACTTGAAAGCATTTTAGAAAGCAATGTTTTCGCTTTGCACAATGAAGAATCTTTTAACAATTTTCCTTCAGTGTCTGTAAGATAATTCTTACATGAGAAAAAAGCTGCTTAGCTCACGTTTTAACATTTACACTTCTGCTGGTTTTTTTCCAGCTTCCCCTGAAAGTAAGGAATCCTCCAGTCTATTCCACAAGCCCCAATTAAAAAAAAAAAAAAAAAAAAAAAAAAAAAGAGAGATTTGGCTGTTCTCAGATTCCAGAAAATGGAATCTTGCCTTAGAAATTTCTATAGACACATAGATTTCTACAGAGACATAAGCAACTAGCTACTTTTTGATATCATTTTGCCCAACCTGTCTAGAAGACTGAAGTTTTGTATTTACAATATATGTTTTACAATTGTTAAGCTTGAAGGAGTCCCTTTAGTATCCCTGTGCATAGGGAGAATGCCATTTAATCTATACACTCTACTTCCAGTTGTGCCAAGGATTTTATCAGGATTTTTCTGGGGCTGGGGGGAATGGAGTGTGAGGTATCTTTGTCTTGAAGTAAAGCTCATACCAGAATGAATGTTATGAAACCAATGTTGTGAAGTGACTTAATTCTTTATAACATGATGGCCAAATACTACCAATAGAAAGCTAAAGCCAGAAATAGAAACTAATCCACAGCACTTTCGTACCAAGAAGCAAAGCAGCTAGAGTTTTTAGTTCTATGCCCTCTTTCAACATAGGAAGACACAGCCATCATGAACATTAGAAAAAAAAGAGGCTGTATTTCTAAGAGCTTTCACCGATGTGCTAACCCAAACGAGGGAATGAAGCCAACTGCCAAAAATATCTAAGATACTAAAACTCTTGAAGGCAATTCTTCAGAAATATGCAACTTTATTTCTTTTGCACCGATCCTGTAACAGTTAATGCCTTCACCATTAACTTGATGAAACTACAACTCTACTCTGTATATAACCATGTTTAGCAGTTTCTAGGAGGCACTGAGTCACTCTCCTACTAAGCTAAGTATAGATGTCCCAAAGTCCTCAATGTCCAGCCTGTGAAACAGTTTCTCTTGATGATCACTAAGCAGAACCTGCTGAGAAGCAAGCAATAAACCAGGGAGAAGACCCACCATTCAAAGGTCGTTCCAGATGTATCACTTGCCAAATTGCTGATACTGAATTTTCAAGAAAACATTCTCTGACTTTGTACACCCAATTTCATTTTAGTAAATCTTATGTTAAAAAAATGAATGATACAAGTCCAACATGAAATTAACTGATATTGGTATTATCTCCAAAGGTATATAAAGATCCTGTCTCAGAAGTTAACCAGAAATTAAAGGTCACTTATTCCAAAGAGTTCTCTAATCTTGGGTACTTTCATTTTAACGACTCAGTCCTTTGAATAGCTAGCTACTATGACAGTGTAATGGAACAAATGATATTCATATCTGGTGGGCACTGTACCTGTTCCAGAGTCTGGCTCGGAAGATGTGCTTCAGTCATACTCAAACCATAGCGTTGAGTTGCTAGGTTTCTCATTTCACTGTAGGTGGCCCAGTCATGAAGAGCTACAGTTGTTAAGTTGTAGAAGGTCTTGTCCAAATAGTGAGTTACATAAGCTGTAAACACAGAAAGATTAACTGAAATAATACTACCTATTTAGTTAGGGAAGTGTGGAAAAAAGTGAAAAGATATACTAAGCCAAAGCGTAACAAAGGTGAAAGTAATGGAATCAAGCAAATGTATAACTCCTCACCTTTTATGTCAATGAATCGATTGAAAAAACGTATTGGGTTCAGAAAGAAGAAGTGAGCTAGATCCTTCATACCAACTCTGAAGGGGTTTCTGTCATCGAGCTTTAAGTGTGTATGAACTGATAAGCGCAGGTCCTTTTCTATCTCTTTACATAATTTGTCCAGCAAATGCTATTCAGGGAAGTAAAAAAACCAAAAAGTCACATTCCGTGTCCACTTACAATGCTCTGCCAGCAGAACTAACATACCTCTCTCCAGAGATACATAAAAGATTGATTAAACTAGTGAAGACAGCTTTGCTTTGGCAGGGCCATACATTTCAAAGTGAATCAATACTTGGGAACTAGAAGGATATTTATTTCCTGTGTTCTTGTTCTAGTACACAATAGCAAGAGAAAGCTACACAGCTCAGAAAAAGGTAAATGTTTAGCTACCTAATGCCATTCTGTATATGATTAAAACTTCCACGAAGGAGTTTAACACAATTTAAACTTAAGTATTCTCACTTCTCATCTTAAGGAGAACCAGGCTAAGAGCTATCTATCTAGATAATAGTAAGACCCAAGTCAGTGAGGAAGAGTCTTGCAATAAGCAATCTGGCCTGACTTTCTGCAGAATATGTAGTGTTTGGTTTTGAACTAGTCAAAAAAGAGTGGTTCAAAGGTTAAAACCTAGGACTTGGGAAATGTGAATTCACATTTTCTCTCTGTCAAACATCCCTTGTAATTCTAGATAATAATTCACTAAAGAGGCCAGCTACATTTACAGAGCCTTCACTACTAAAAGCCATGCATACATACTAAGAACATGAGTACTTATTTTGGGCGTTCATACAAGCAGAAGCTAATGTGACAAAAGGCACTCCTGTCTGCAGAGTCAAATCCGTAACTGAGGTTTTGCCAATTTATGCAATTAGAGTGCCGTATTTTCATGTTCCCAGCCAACAGAGATACCATTAACAACAGGTCTTAAATAACCAAAATCATCAAGTGAACACTTTCTTATTTATTAAAATACTTCACACCAACCTCAAAGGTCTCTGCTATTTTTATAGATCATATTGGGTTTGGTACAATAGATGCTGACCTATAAGATATTCCAAGCATAGCATTGCCTTTCATTTCTATTCACAACAAATTACCTCATTGAGCACTTCCATGATTTCTTTGTCATAGCATTCCAGAAGCACCTCGTAAGATTCTAAGTGTCTTGCCTGCATCATAGCAGGTACACAGTCCCGTAGTGCACTAAACATATACTGGAAAAAGAAACTCTTATGCTTAACGAACAGATTGACAGACATATCAACAGTATCTCAAATAGTATTCAAAGCTAACAAACAAATCAAAATTGCTAGTCTTCCCACTTTTATTAAAAATAGACTTCATAAACCCTACTGAAGTTTCTTGTCCTTAACGTGTTCATCTGAAGTATTTAGGTCCTACGGATCCATTTACTGGAAGGTCATAATTATTAGCTATTTCATCTGAAATTATTTGCACTATATTCATTTTAGTACTGTAACTGACCATGGCATGCACAACACTGGAACAGATGATTGATTTTTATCAGGATTAGCATGCCAAAGTATGATTCACTTCTTGCAGCAAATACTTGATCCTTCAAAGAGGGGAGGAGAGATGGGGGGTGGAAAAAGCTACAGGACAACTATCCCACACAGCATCACTGAACAGAGTGATACATGCTTTAGAAGTATGTAACCACAATGTGGAACAAAGGCTTTTAATGTTCAAGTCTAGCAAAAGGTCTTCATTTCAAATTAGAATGAATGAAGAGAGGAACAAAGAGACAGACACACAGACCCAGAGTTAACAATAGCAACCTGAGATTTTTAGAGCTATCTAACAGATATACTTTAATTAGATTTAGAACAAAGATTGCTTTTATATATCCTCCAGATTGAGAGATTTCTGCCTCAGTAGTAATTCTTGCCTGGGTTTAATTTTTTTTTTTTGAGCTTGTTCCTTAAGAATTTCAGTCTAAGCTTTACCCTCTTGTCCTCTGAATCCCTCCCACTACAGTGGCTTGTTAAACTAAGTTGCTAACATTATTACTTACATGCAGTCTAGCAGAATCAACTGCATTTTCATACACATCATCCAAATAGATTGGAAAGACTGCTCGATGCCAGTATAAGAAACGACAGTCACATTGTGCTCGAACTCTAGAATACAAGATTAATTATTAGACACAGATTGGAAGAAGCCATTCTTCTAACACAGTGATACTTATTTTAGTGTGTTTAAACTAAAGACAACTGCTTTTCAAGCCTAAGTTTTACATGGTTACTTTAATGTTCCAGATGCATTGTCCTTCAAAACAAAGTTCTTTAATGAAGAACTCTTTATTTCTTGTTTTCCACTAGGCTATTTATAAATAAAAGGTACCTGCTTTAGAAAAAAGGTCTACTCAGTCTCTGAAAGAATTAAACCTTACATTACAGCAAAATCCTAAATAACTACCTTCTTATTGCATGTGATTAGTAGCCTAGAGGTCATATTCTAGATTTGTCCTGTTAAGTCAAAAAAGAGAAACAGCCCTCTCCTGATACAACCTGTGTACAACACTTATCCCAGGAATTTATCCCATGAGTCATCCACTGAAGGTGTTTGTCTCTCTCCATAAAGTATGGATGGAACCCAGATACTCACCTGGCTTTCACATGGCCAACATCATGTAACTTGGGTGTCCACTGAAACTACAGCAGCAGTAAAACATGGTGTCACATGTGAACCAACGGCCTGATCTCCCAAACAGACTGGTATTAACCCAAACCCAAGAGTTATGAGTTAAGAGGAAGACTTTAGCTTAACATAAAGCCAAGTCATCCAAGAAAGTGACAGAATTTCTGAACAATCAGAGAAGTGGATTACCTAATTGGCAACAGTTAGGTAAAATATGACTTGCCCAAAGACCAGTGAGCTTCAGGCTTCACTCTGGAATTCTTTCTGCCCATCCCTAGTCTACAATACGTGCAAAAATCACCACCAGCATGCAGCTACCAGATTTTGCAATTCACACAGTGAAAATCCAGCTCCCCCAGTGACACTACACTGCCTTCTATATATTATGTGCCACTGCTTACCGCTCTGTAAGTTCACTGATCAAGTCTAGTTTTTTCAGAACTAACTGAAGGGGAATGAGTTCTTCATCTTTAAAAGTTTTCTGTACAAATGAAGGGGGAAAAAAAAGAAAGACAAAACAAGATTATATTTCTTTATAAGATACTACACCAAACAACTAAAGGTCTGGAACAATCATGGTACTTACCATCTGTGTTCCCACACTTAGTGCAAGGGAAACAATTAGTCGCCTCTGTTTTGTACTTGGCCCATTGAGGGTGTTCTCAGCCAACACCAAAGCAGAGAGGACATCCAGGCGTTGCTCACTGTACTTTTTATCAGAAATTACTCTTTTCTTGATAACAGAAAGACACAGAAATTCAGAGAAAAGTTACCTAAGCGCAAAAGCAATAGCTCACCTCTTCTTTCCAAAGCTTATGGACTTGTCATAAATTGAGTATTTCTGCAAGCAAATTATGTTTTGCGAACAGAGCTAACTGAATCCAGATTTGCTTACTATCAATTCAGTGGTATTACCTAGCTATACACTTTGAATATGCGATGTTCAGTATGAACATGG
This sequence comes from Harpia harpyja, assembly GCF_026419915.1. Classification (NCBI taxonomy): domain Eukaryota; kingdom Metazoa; phylum Chordata; class Aves; order Accipitriformes; family Accipitridae; genus Harpia; species Harpia harpyja. The sequence continues at coordinate 24,184,088 of NC_068945.1, read as the reverse complement.
GTCAGGTCATACAGTACACAGATACTGTGCAAGCTGCATGTGACTGCATGCCAGTTTTAGTTCTAAGGTACATGGGATTTAAAATTTTTAATTATCAGTGACTCCCTGTTGTTGGTAACAAAATTCAGTTTACAGCTGAGCAGCCAGAAGATGTATGAACATGGTAATAATGATAACTTGCAATTTTCTACAAATTCTAATTTATCAGAAAGATTAAGTGCAAATACATTTGCATGAACAAATGAAGGGAACCAAGTCTTCTGGCTAAGAAGCTGAAGTAACAGACATATTTGTGAGCAGCAGCATAACTCAGAAGAGGTACAGTTTGACAAAAGAGTTAAAGAAAACCTCTTCTGATTCCGAGAAAGTATGTTCAACATGAAGCTCCTAACCTTACATGCTGAAGCTATGTTAGGTATATGCCTTAGATCTTACACCACTTAGAAAAAAAAAGTGGAGCAGATAAAAAAGATTAGTACTAGTGAACCCTTCTATTTACCAGCATTTGCCTTTTACATTTATTTTCTGAGAAGTACTCAAAATATCAAGAATTGTCCACAGATGTGTTCTCTTTGATACCCCTCAATTTACAAGTCTCAGCATATTTCTATGCTTTTAGAAATAATTTGTAATGCAATTACAGATAACATTTGGAAAGGTTAGGAAAGTTATCTAAATGTGTGTGAACTGTTTGTTTGAAGATAGTCTTTCTTAGTAGCTTTGAAGCTTGGAATTTCTTCAGTTCACACTACTCCTGATATATGTATGTACATATATATACAGATCTCTCTGTTTTTCAGAAGTACAACTTCTTTTTTTTTTTTACTTATGCTAGAAAATATGGAGATTCCAGATACATAAATCGAGACTGTGGCCAAGTAGAAGGAAAATTTAATAGCTGCACTGATATCAATAGCATACATCCTTTGTGATTCTGCTGCTGAATATGATGAAAGAATAAAACAATCAATAAGACATCAGAACAAGTATGCTAAAGTCTCACTTTCCCATTTGTCCTGAATTCAGAAATTCAAGATTTGATACGCAAAATGTATAGTAAACTGATCTTGTTTATAGAAGGATATAATATATAGGTACTACAGTGTCTCACCCTCAGAAGCCATTTTACCTCACAGCAAAATAGTGAATTTATGCCTGCGTTACTCCTGTAAGCCATCATGTATTAACCACTGCTATTTTGCCAAGCAGACAAAGATTTAAACAAACAACAGCCTGTTTGCTTAGACCTATAACAGATTGCTTTAAGAATGTGCATCAGAAGAGAGGTAAGAAAAGGTCAGTTTGTGAAAATCACTAGAAATAAAAAGAACACAAGAGGAACATGACAAGAGATGCAGCAGTTTAGAGGAAGAGAGGAACCATTCTTGGTCAAAACTAGGTAACCTTGTATGCTGTACAGTTTCTAGGGCAAAGCTCTGACCTACTGGAAAGCTTACATATCTGTCAATTATGATAGAGCACTACACTACAGATTTTGCAAAAGTAAGAAAAATAATTTAAAATTAAGATTTTTTTTTTAAACACTTAGATAGGAAGATTAATTATTTGAACTTGGATTACATACCTTGGCTACAGAAATAGAGTGAAGAGCCTGATACTGGAGATGCTGAGCGATGTGCGTCACGGAATCTGCCACAACCATACTTCTTCGGTAAAACATGTGCTCTATTGCCTAAAGTCGATCCCAAAACACAATAGTTCATGTAGTTACTGAAATTGTTGCCTTTAGAATTTGGCTTTATGCTGGCTGACTCATCCACACTGCAAATACAGACTCTTTCCACTTTGTAATGTACTGTTAGTAGTAGTTGCAATTAACCCTTAAAAACTGAGAAAAATCAAACCATTCAGGGGCATAAAAAAAGTTTCAGGATGATCTAAGTTTGGTTGATTTTTTTGTTTTGTTTTTTAAATAATCCAGTTCTCTTCACCATTGATTTCTGAACTTCTCTCAAAACAGAGTATCTTCCTTTTGGAAAAAGTACTAGGAAAAGTGCACAGTCCTGCACCTGTGGAGGAACAATCCCATACACCAATATATACTGGGAGTCATCCAGCTTGTAAGCAGCTTGGCAGAAAAGGACCTAGGGGTCCTGGTGGACTCCAAGTTGAATGTGAGCCAGCAGTATGCCCTTGCTGCAAAGAAGGCTAATGCATCATTGGCTGCACTAGACAAAGTATTGCCAGCAGGCTGAGGGAGGTGATCCTTCCCCTCTACTCAGCACTGGTAAGGCCACACCTGGAGTATTGTGCCCAGTTCTGGGCTCCTCAGTACAAGAGAGACATGAACATACTGGAGATAGTCCAGCCAAGGGCCATGAAAATAATTAAGGGACTGGAGCATCTCACATATGAGGAATGGTTGAGAGAGCTGGGACTGTTCAGCCTGGAGAAGAAAAGGCTGGGGGGGAGGGGGCACAGAATGTTATCAATGTATATAAATACCTGAAGGGAGGGTACAAAGAAGACAGAGCCAGGCTCTCTTCAGAGGTGCCCAGTGACAGGACAAGAGGCAATGAGCACAAACTGAAACACAGGAGATTCCCTCTGAGCATCAGGAAACACTTTCTTACTGTGAGGGTAACTGACCACTGGCACAGGTTGGTTGCCCAGGGAGGCTGTCGAATCTCCATCCTTGGAGATATTCAAAAGTCATCTGGACAGTCCTGGGCAACTGGCTCTAGGTGGCCTTGCTTGAGCAGGGGGAAGTTGGATCAGACAACCTCCATAAGTCCCTTCCAACCTCAATTATTCTGTGACACGAACTAAGGAAGCTGGTTAGACGTTACATAAAAATCAGTTCTAGCCCCCCAAATCTGTTCTCTAACCAAATCCAGTCTTGAAAAAGAAGCCATCCACGCAACAACATTTCCCATCTCAGGGGTTTTTTTAACATGTGATGTTTGATCAATGTTCTCTGTAAAAGCTTACATGAAATAAACAATTTTCATCCAGTGACCTACCTTCAGAAGTTCCACAAGTCTGCACAGAGCTTTCACTGAGGTTTTGGTCATAGGTTTTTGCATTGACATGTAGAGATTCATTGTAGTTTTAACGATGGTACTAAGACTGTATGCATAAAGAAAACCCTAAAAATAAAATGAGTACGGGGCGGGGAGGGGGGAAAAGAATATTTTCACAACATATCAATCAGATAAGTCCTCTCTGTTTTCTTTCATACATGATAGACAGCTAACTTTTGCCTTGTCACACTAGAGAACCTACCACTCCCCTTAATAAGCAAGCCTGGGATCCCAAAGCTGAATGAGACCCTTTTATTAGGCAGACATTATGAAACTGCCTATGAGTCATTAGATCACCTCATCATTAACCTCTTCTAGAGCCATTCAAATTAAACATAAGTCAGTGAATTAATCACACAGCCTCAAAGGTCTAAGAATTTCAGACCTATTGTAAACCAACCCAAACAAAGCCCATCCCCCCCCCAAAACAGCTTATCACAAAAACAATCTAAAACTTCCAGATTTCATGGAATAAATACACTGACAGTATTTACACAGTGCTACCCTTTCTAAACAGAACTGTCAATCCCACAATAAAAAAAAGTGCAATCATTTCTAAATCAATGTATGCTAAGCTTTTAAATACAATGTCAATTACATACAACATGACAAAAATGTTATTCAACTTATTTCAAAGGAAAAGTAGTAATAATAAAAAAGAGACTAGGAAAAGACAGCAAATGGTGTAGGAAACTCAATTCACTACAGAGCAAAATTTTAAGTCCACTGCAAATAATTCAAATATAAAAACCACAGATCCTAACACATGTATCTTTAGATATGGAAGATTCAGGATCATGCTTCTATCACACACCTATTCTCATCAGATTTCTGTCAGGCAGATAGATACATGAAAAACTAGCAAAAAATAAATTCAGAAATAAGATGCATCTTACATTAAGACTACATGCTGTTAGTAGGCCAAAAGAAAACCAGCTGCCTCGGAACGTAGTAAGATTCTTGCAAAGTACCATCACTAGGCAAAGCACAATGAAACAACACAAAGCCTTTACTGGAAGTATGTTCTGTGCTAAATAAAACTAAATTAGACATTGGTTCAGTCCAACTTATGTACCTCATGACTGACTCAAAAGGAAAAAAAAACCAAAGCCTTTACTACAATGGAAACAAAGCTTTCTTGATTTCTTAAGTCAAGAGAAAAATTCAAAAGTTTTAGCCACTGAGTTGTAGTCAGATTCACTTTCCCCACATGCCTTGTGGAAAGACCTTTTACAGATTTACTTAAAAGAACATCTACTGGGCATTTAAAGTTTTAGAAGAATTCCCACATTGTAAAATAACACACTGATGATCACTGAACTTCTGTGATTTCTTTTTACGTTCAACAACTTGCACCAAGACATGTTTGCTGCATCATTTGCTGCATCACCACGTTTAAAGACTGCACACCTGGATGAAGACATTGCAGCGGTTAGAAAGATCTTCAGCAAATTTATCGACACGTTGCTCCTTTGACAAGATAGATTCCATTTTTGTCATCCATGAGCTCACAAAAACATAGTATGACTGCATATCTCTGGAGAAGGAAACAAAGATTGTTGTTCACTTCAAATAAGAAGACTATGAGGATTTTCTTTTCTCTTTCCAAAGCTTAAATTCTTGCAAGGGAAACATGTTAAATCTTCTGTCCCCAAAATAATAACTCTCCATTCCCAGAAGTATCAGAACCTCATACCCATTTACATTTTAAATTCTCTATAGGCAAGTATTAGTTAGTCTGCCAATTATATCTGTACAAGCATACTGGAAAGATTCAATATAATTTATCTTTCAAGAGAACAAATGGCCCTCTTAGCAGTACATATACTACACTACTTTAAATTAAAACAATAAATAAAACTGCTAGAAAATGCTTTTAAACACTAGACAAAAAAAGTCCTACACTGATGTTAATTTTTTGCTCCAAGTTTTAATTTGTTATATACATATATATACACACACACATAAATATAACTTGTCATTACATCAATGCCAGACTGGACTGCTCTTAAATAACATAAATCTCCAGAAGTTAATCTGCTTAGATTACACTAGTTGTAATTAAATGCTTAAATAGAGTTCACTTTTAAAACTGCTATTTATTCCATGCTACAGAATTGTGACACTGCAATACTACTTATTGTAGCAGTTATAGCAGGAATGTATTCAGGTCATTGATTATGACATCAAAAAATTACACTTTAAGGAGTACTCGTATTTAAGGCAACAGTCCAATTACCAAAGGCAGGGCAAGAATTTGTAAAAAAGCAAGAAAAAGGTATTGGCAGAATTCAAATCAGCAGATGCAAAATCTAGATTTTATTACAATATCCTCAAAATTGCGCGTCCAAAGAAGGCCAAAGCAGCTGGTGAAGGGTCCAGAGAACAAGTCCTATGAGGAGTGGCTGCTCACGGGAGACCTTACTGCTCTCTACAACCTCCTTTCAGGTGGTTGTAGCAAGGTGGGTGTCTATCTCTTCTCCCAGGTAAGAAGCAATAGGACAAGAGGAAATGGCCTCAAGTTGCACTGCCCAAGGAAGTGGTTAAGTCACCATCCCTGGAGGTATTTAAGGGACATGTAGATGTGGCGCTTAGGGACATGGTTTATTTAGTGGTGGACTTGGCAGTGTTGGGTTTACAGTTGGACTCTGACCTTAGAGGTCTTTTCCAACCTAAACGATTCTATTATTTTATGAAATATCTGTGAATACCAAGACCTTTTTTTTCAACCTTTTCTTAATCTTAAGAGCTGTGACACATGAGTTGTACCACTGCCCAAGACCAGAAGCAAAGCAACAGTGCAATTATGCTCCATCCAGGAATTAAAGCCCAGGAAAGAATTCAGTCAGAGCTCTTGACTCTTCCTGTGGATGCAGGGACATAAACCAGGAAGAGGTAGATTGAAACAGAAACTGGGTAGTAGTGAAAATAATCTGCCAGAGGATCATGAAGGCATGGAGTTGCTTTGCCCGCCCCCCCCCCCCCCTTCCCCTCCAACCCAGTTCTGTCAGCTTGCATACAGGGTTGGAAGACAACCTGCAAAATCCAAGTTTCTACTTCTATTCCACAGACCCCATTTTCCACCTTCTTATTTTGGTCTGCAACATAAACAGAAATCTTAGCCCTGTTATCTCCCTATGCAGTGCAGCACACTTGCTCATAAGACTGACAACTAAAAAAAATTCCAACTCATCTTTAAACGTATTTTGAAAAGAACTTAGAGAAGGAAGTAACCTGCAAACTACATGCAGAGCACAAAACAAGAGAAGCCTTTTCCAATACAGATAATTTCAAAGACCATTAAACAAGCAATTAAAACAGTCATGAAGAAAGAAAAGCTTGCAAAGAAAGTATCATCACCAGAGAAAAACTCTTCTATAAGCCTGCTAGCAACTTACCTCCAACACATAGAAAGAAGAGAGCCCTAATAGAAAACAAAGCAGCTTAGGTTACTAGACACTCGTTTAAAAAAAGGAAGTTGAAAGTATGGAAATAGAAATAACTGCAACAATCAAATATTTAGAACTGCCAGGAACGTTGTTATTTTGGTGACATAACACACATTCTTCTGAAAGCATGACATGAAAAAAAGCTTAGTTTTGACCAACACTTTTTCAGCAACATTAACACACACATATTGCTGCAGTGAGGTGGAAAAGTTAACACCACTGAGCAACACTACACAACATGCTAGTACACTGAATGAAGAAATTCATGTGTTTATAAACTATTTGCCAAACAGCATCATGAAGCAGTATTTAGGAAGCATACTTGGTAAGTGACTGTGCCTTCTGCTGTAGAAAGTTCTCCCTTTGCATTTTAACTGTATGAATACTTTTCTTGTCCAGAAGTTTGGCAGCAGCTGGTATCTTCTGAATCAGGAAGTTGTCAGCAAACCAGATAATGTTAGCAGTTAATGTGATGGCTGGTACCTGGAACAGGGGGAAGAGAAAAAAGGGGATAAATACTACAAAGTAGCAATAAACATAAGTAACTACAACAAATACTATGCCACCATGCATGTCTCTTATGCATCTTTTGAAACATAACACACAATTCAGTTTATTTCTGCATAACCAGTTTCTACGAAGTATTATGTTCATGTTAAAAAAGGCCTGTCTCCTAGAAGTCCACTAAGGACACCACTAGCAAAATTATTACCACTCTCAGTGATTCTAGACAGCATTAGAGAATTTAATAATTTCTTAATACCACCTGATATGAAAAAGCTCCAATCACCTTTGGACTTAGAGGTCTTTCAAAATACATGTTTTCAGCCAAGGTCAAAACCCACAGCATTCAGTCCCACAATACTCATAACTTGAACTTTGTCCTCAGTGCCACACTAATCTTAAGAAAAATTTTAATGGTAATTTCAAGTTATTTTACCTTGCTGCTAAGTGAGCACACAGGTTTTAGACCATCTTTAACAGAAAATGGGGGGGGGGAATTATATAAAGTAGAAAAATCTTAATTCTGCTTTCTGACTTGTTTTGGTAAATTGTGTGTTCGTTCTTTTCCCAAGTCTGTGCTATGCTATGCAACTAAGAAAATTATCTACTTCATTACTGAAGATTTTTTTCCCCTCTTAATTATTGACAAAAGAATAAAGCATTCACCTTTTTACAGACATCCAACAATAACTTGTAGAATTTCTTGTCTATGGTCCGAAAAATCTGAAAATGCAGTACAAAGAGGCCACAGATGCCCACATATTTATCTCTCTGGTCAATTTCTGAAGGTTCACCTGCAGAAATACACTTGTTTTGAAGTCTACTCCCAGACAAACAATACAAACATTTTTAGAAACAGTGAAGCTGGCAGGAGAAGCATGAGCTTGCATTACCAAGTTTGGCTTCAACATTTGCAAAAGCTGTGCGAAGAGTATGAGCAAATTCTTCAGCAAACGTGCTATTCTTCGATACTGACACTCCACCATTTACAGAATCAAATTGTTGCTCTATACAGGCCTGAGCAAAAAGGAAAAAAAAGCATAACAATAATGCCATGAATTTTGGACCTTAAAAGAATACTGATTTTGGAAGAGAAAAATACTGCAAGAGCACATTAACTTCAGGTTGGTCTTAAATCAATCTTAAACTTCACAACATACAGATTTTTGACTATGCTTAAATTATTTAGTATAACAACAGAAAACATTTAAAACCTCTCTTATACCTAACATTAAAAAACCAAAACATTTTATTTACTTCACATTTCTGTTAAGGGGCATTTTTAAAGAAACCACTTGATGTGCCAGTGGTAAGAAACTAGATGCATATTTGCTTTATTACATTATAACATGTTACTAACTATCCATTAACTAAACAAGATTATCATGCAAGTTGCTTGTTGGATGTGGTTCATGAACTAGTAGCATAAAACCCCACACCACTGGTGGCGGTTTAAAAACAAAACAAAACAAACTTACCAAACCCCACACAATAGTAAAAAGAGACACACACTTCAGATTTTCTAAAGACATTAGAAAAGTCTTTAACGGAATTGTATTTAAGAATATTTTTCATGTATTTTTGCTAGGAAGGGCCATTTGCAGGACAGGAGGGGAAACTTCCTGAATGAATACCAGACAAATCCTACTGATGACTCAAACATATAATGAAGTCTTTGTACTAATGCAACGTTAGAGAAATGTAACATGAAAAATGGATAGCTGGTAGCAATGTCCTTTGAAAGAATAAGACAAGTTGTGCTTAATTATTTATCTACCATTTCCCTTTTGGAGGCTTTTAAGAACAAAAACCTTCTTCCCTATGCCATCTAAGGCATAACAGTAACAACTGAGCAACAGTTCTGTTCAATTGACTCTGCTGTGACCAGATTCAGCAATGCTATCCTCTACCTGCTATGCCACAACATCCAATTTCAGTGTCTCAAATACACACTTTCAAAAAAAAAAAAAAAAAAAAAAGAAAAAGATGTCTTCTTGCATGAACACATTTAAGTTAACTGTGTTGAAAAAGTAATAATCCTTCTCATCCACCTGAACGCTTGCCTATTTCAGGGGTATCCACCACTGAAGTGGTACCTAATGACAGCTAGCTGTCATTCCTGCTAGGAATGAGAGAAAATATGTAACAAGAGGTCACACCTAGCGTATTTTGAAGATTACTAAGGAGACTTTAAAGTCCAGCTAAAATAAAGTGGACCTATGCTATGTCAGCCAGCCTGCTGTTAAAATTTCTGGTGAAAAACAGACACTCTGATAATACATAGTTCTAATGCCAAGTTGTCTGCATTTCTTTAATTCTGCAAAACAGTAAGCATTAACTGCTACCATTCAAAGCCTGGCACAGTTCTAGTATATGAGAAGAGCAAGGAAGGATCTTACAATAGAGCCTTTTTATTTTCCCCCCATGCACAGATGCAAGAGCCAAATTTACACATCACTGTATCCAAAACAAAACAAGATAAAAACGAAAAAACCAACCATTCTAAAAAGAGTGTCACTTCAATGTAATAGTTTCCCCTATCGTACTGGGGAACACTAATTTCATTACCTGAAATATCATTCCATCAAGCAACTGGCATTCCAGTTTTAAGAGTAGCTTTTCAAATGGCTTCAGTTTATCTTCTTGAATCCCAAACTTAGAAGGGTTGTGATGGACAGATTTTAGCAGCCTATAAGGAGCAGGTGTGGAACACATACATACAACACAATTAAAACACGCTAACGGTTTTGTCATATCCTGTACTATTTTAATAGAGTTGAATTGCCCACATCTGTGCCCAGCAGCAACTCCAAAATTAAAAAAAAAAAACCACAAAAAACCAACCACTAGGTCTGTATAAACCATTTGCATTTGAAAAACTCCCATTTATTTAGGTTTTCAATGAAACTGAGTTATTATTCCACTAATTTAACTACCTTTATAACTGTTGACTCTTCAGCTTTTACTTAAATCTGTATGCCCATCCCCATAATCAATATGGTTAGGGATGGTCTCAGATCACTTCTGTACAAAATCAGATTTCTTATTGAATATATTTTAAACCCCATCAACCATTACTCTGATTGTCAGGATGCTTACCATGTATTGTAAATGTAACATTCAGCACTTTAAAAACTTACTGGTGCTGTTAGGAGGACACAGTGGGAGCTTAGCCCTGCTCTTCATTGAGATTTCTGGAAAACTCTTGGGGCTACCGAAATCCATGTTCCCACACCGACTTTCTTGGAACAAAGACACACGCACATGTTTTTATGTTGTGGGAGTATTTTTCACACCTTCAGAGACACACCTCTTATACATGGTCCAGTGATCTTTCAGAGTGGCATGATTGTCAATTATTTCATCCAGAGTGATTAAGACTGTCAGCAACTCTCCCAGATGCTCGTACATTGCCTGTTTTTAAAAAAAAAAAAAAAAAAAAAAAAAAGGACTGTAGTTATTGAAAAGTTTATTGCAGTCATGCATGGTGTATAAAATTTCAGTTCCTTTCAATATATTGTCAGCCAACAAGACATCAGCTAGAGAGTTAAGTCAGATTTCTTAGTTTGGTAGCTTAAAGATTTAGTATTTCTTGTAGTGACACAAGGAATGTTAGTTTGCATGCAGGCACTGCTTTAAGTTCACTGATCTATTTCAACATTGAAGGTAGGATTTTTAAAATTGTCTACATGCAGAAGCACATATTGCACACAATAAGGGAACGTGCAAACACTTTTCCGCTAAGAAAGGTAGAATATGACAGACATGGAGATACCAGCCCTTTCCACATAAAAGCCAGAAAAAGCCGATTAGCAAAATAAAACCTTTAAAGGAGATTCCAGGTTGAAAGTCGTACTGGAAACTCACTTTCTCACTGCTTTTCTTGGGATTAAGGATCAAGACATACATATATTAACATAAGCCAAAGGCTTCAAAATCATTCCCACCTGAAAATGAACTCCAGATGTCTCTATAATTTTAGGTGCATTCCTGTAAATAAAATTAATATTTTAATGACTTTTTAATGCTTAGAACAGAGCATACTTATCAATTCTGTATCACAGTGTGTTCTTTGTTTCTTGGGGTATGTATTTCTTCATTAACATAGTAACTTCAGAAAACAAAAGAACCTCAAAATCTGATTAAAAGTATATGCTATGTGAAATCTGTGTGCTAGGATCAAATTTAATATTGCATTTTCAAATGTATAGCATGTGACTGGTTCAAACCACTGATTGCATTCAGTGCACATGTATATCAGCAATTACCAATTCAGTTATGCTAACAGCAAGTAGCCTTGATACATACAGCCTTATGGCCAAAAAGTACAAAATCACTTCACATATTTAATCAAGCCATGTCCAAGCTACACATTCAGCCTTGTTCATTCAGCACCATATAGAAAATCCACCTTATGCTGTAGTGTAAGGCAAAAATGAAAACAGCAAATAAACTGAGAAGAATGATGCTATCCTGTCTGGGGTGGGGAGGTGGGGGCTGGAATCAAGAGCCCTGCAGTTATATTCAGAGCTAAACCCAACAATTCTACTCAGAGCTAAACTCTCCCCAGTTTTTAGAGGAGCTAAACCCAACAGCCCTTCCTAAGTTCAACTTCAGGTGTTAAAACCATGGTGGTTCTGTGAGGAATACATCTACCAAGATTTACATATTTAAAACAGACTGCAGAAGTGATCTGATTTTTAAGCTTCTGAATCTACTGGTATCCACTGTATCAGTCAACAGAGGGCATCTCTCTCTCAAACAGAGCAAGGATAAAAGAGTAATAATATCTCTTAACCATAAAGACTAAGTGCCTCCGAAGCATGAATTCCATCAAAAGATGACAAAAAAATAAAATTCTTGCATCTCTTATATAAAAGCACTGCCTTTTCTGAAAATAAAACAAATCCACTTCCATAATAGCTTATGAAACCCAAACTTGCACAGCAAAGCACTCTCCATATCTCTAGACAACAATATTCAAAAAATGACCATGCTTTAGACAGCACATTCATATTTTATACATTTGTTTAACTACATAGAAACAATATAGCATTTTAGGGAATAATTACTTGTTGCTGGTATAGAGAACAGCCAACTGATGCACTACATTCACCACCACTTCGTAACATCGGGTAACAAAGCAAGACAGCTCCTGAAATACAAGAAAATAAAATGCATATATATACATATATATATAGACCCTCCTCATACCCAAGTTGTCATTACGTCCAAAACACTGAACATAAACCACTGAACTTGCAGCCCAAGCTCCAACTACATCCCTAATCCAAGTCAGTGGACAGACCTACAGCAGGATGGAAAACAGCCTACTAACAGCTCCGAAAAAGGATCTGGGACTAAGCTAAGAAGCTACTGAACACAAGCTTCCAGTACAACTTGGATTATTTATGCTATTGGTTCAATTTATCACAGACAGTAAGAAGTGACTTGACAACAGTGCACAAGTACTTTCAGAGAGAATAACCCTGATAGCAAAGGCTGTGCCTTTTCCCACTAGATTCAAGAGTCATGCTCTGGGAGCTGGTGATAGCCGAATTCAAATTAGAAATTAACACAGAAGCCTGTACCTACTGCAAGAGTGATAAACCACAGAATACTGCTTTAAAAAAAAAAAATAAAGTCTTTGAGAGATATGCTTGATCAAAGCAGAACTTGAGCTCAGTTACATAGTACAAAATGAGAAAGAACAGCCCAACTCTGACGACGTAAAGGACTATCTTAATTTCTATAACGGATTTTAACATGGCATTCCTTGAGCAACAATAGGATAAATGAATTCAAGTTTCCCTTAACTGCAATAATATTTGCTCATTAATGCACCCTATAATCCCATCAGGGAAAAGTCAGCATGTGATGAGTCTACCCAGTCAGCACACAGATGGCTTCATAGCAGACAGCCCACACTGGCTAACCAGCCAGCCTGCCGTTCTTGCCAGAAGACTGGCCAACAGCTGAATTCTGTCTTCCTCTCCATCAAAAATAGATCTTATTTGGGCTTCTGCCTTCTATTAGTCACCAGTTTTCACAAAACATAAAAGTGTCATTACTTCTTATACTTGTATTGCTCTAACAAACGCAGCTGAAACAAGCCAACAGATTCCAGAGGAATGGATTAATAGACAATTGAGATCATGTTTCCTGGGAAAGGGGCACCCGCTGCTGTTTTAAAACTTCCAGGAAATAGTCCCAATTTAACAGCACATGCATATTAGCAGCTTCATAATACAGATGATATTATTTTATCAGTTCTTCAAATACACTGTCTTCTGCAGGATCAAGAGTACCTAACTAATGTTTCACAGCAATATTTTGATAATTTAAAAAAAAAAAATGTTTTGACATAGCAAATTTGAGGCTATTGCATCTAGTTAATCAAGAAATCTTGAACTCAGGAAAACCAATAAACCCATATGTGGACATTAGCTCTACTGTCATATTTAACCCCAGCCAGCAACTAAGCACCACGCAGCCGCTGACTCACTCGCCCTCTGTGGGATGGGGAGAGAGTAAAAAAAACCAACCAACCAACCACACTCATGGGTTGAAATGAAGACAGTTTAATGGGACAGAAAAGAAGGGGAAAATAATAATAATAATAATAGTAATAGAAAATACAAAACAAGTGATGCACAATACAGTTGCTCACCACCTGCTGACCTGTGCCCAGCCAATCTGTGAGCCACAGTGTCCCCTGGCCAACTTCCCCAGTTTATATACTGGGCATGACATCATACAGTATGAATACTCCTTTGGCTCTTTTGGGTCAGCTGACCTTGCTGTGTCCCCTCCCAGCTTCTTCTGCACTCCCAGTCTCCACTGGCAGGGCAGTATGAGAAGCTGAAAAGTCCTTGACTTAGTATAAACACCACTTAGCAACAACTACATCAGTGTGTTATCAACATTATTCTCATCCTAAATCCAAAACACAGAACTATACCAGCTACTAGGAAAAACTTAACTTTATTCCAGCCAAAACCGGGACATCTAGGAAAGCAACATTTCACCCCTTCCATCATCTTCATTTGTATTTTCACACCGCCTTTGGGATATGCTTATATCACTGACCAGAACAGCATTTCCCAGTCTATGGATATAGACTACTACCAAGTGGATTTAGGGGAACACACAGCTGAAAAAGAACAAACTCCATAAGGAAAAAGTTTTCCTCATAGCTTTACCCAAAGCAATACACACCTGTTAGCACAACAAGCCTCCCTTTGGGGCAACATCCTGCATCTCCCTTCTTTCCAAAGTTGCTCAACAATCAGCAAGCCATCATAGCATACATAAAAAGGAGCTCACAAGCAATATTGCTATATTTTTGTGTAGTGTTTACCCTATAAATATACACATCAGCATATACCCCATAAATAAACATAAACTTGTTCTACAGAGTGGGTTTGCAATGCACATAGATATCCAGACAGCCAGTCACCCTGCTGTCAACTTCCACCTTGACAGAGCATCCTGGCAGGAAAAAAAAAAGTCTGGAAAAACACAAATGTACGGTAACCCCATTTCAGGTAACCTCATTTCAGAACCACTAAAAGGTCTCGAACATCTGCTCCAAAAGAAATAGAGGATGAAGGATGAAACTGACAAAGCTGATAGGACAAAAAGCTTGAAAAATGGGGAAAAAAAAAGTCCCAACATACCCTAAAACTAACTGTACTTGGGCATGGTAAAAGAGGTTGAGAAACAACTTCCTATAGCATTCAACCTGTTATGACTCAGTAAATGACTACTGCCATGCTACTATACACCAAGAACAGCAATTTTAATCTTTGTTAAACTAGAATTTGTTTAAACATTCTGGAAGCTTCCTGTATATTCTCTGCTTCAACACAGATATTTCATTACAAGCAATACTGCATAAAAACAGAGACGTTTTGGGGAACAGGACAGTCACTTAAGCTATGCTAAAGATAAAAAAAAATTTCACAGTAGACTGAAATCCCAGAGCACAGGAAATCTGCAGAAGAAACACAGATCCTGTTTTCATGCAAAGGACCCTGATAACAACCAAGCTGTAGAGGAAATCAGTGTTCTTCCCTGAAAGTTTGAGTGAGGCACAAGCAATTTTTTTCCAGGTACCTGTTTTAATTTTGCTTTCTTTTATTAGCTAAAAAAAGATGTGTAAACAATTAATCCATTCCCAATGCTCAATGAAAACTAAAACTTACTAATCAAAACTATAAAAATAGATACTTTACCATCAAATGAAACAACCTCAATTTATCTTCTCTTACCAAAATTTTAAGTAAGTTCTAATTTCTTTGAGCAATGATTACAAACTGTAATTTCTTCTCTCGTTAGACTTCCAGTGTTTTAGACAAGTATAAAAAAGCCCCAAAACAACGTGTGATACATCAGCTGGTTGTGACAGGTTTGCATGCAAAACATAGTAACGTATCAAATGACTGAAATGCCTTTCAGCAAGATGCAGGCAGGATACTGCAGACTGTTAAATCCACTTTGCAAGTAAAATTAAGAGTGTAATTGCTGTCAAAAAAAAAAAAAAATCAAAACATACTCTACCTGCAAGAAAGAAACAAATCTTCCCATCTGTATTTGGCAATCTCCCTCCACCATGCTGGAATCTGTGGCTTAAAAGAAAACATTTGTCACCACTTTCAAAAGCCTGTGTTATACCTGTTAAATTAACTTTGAAACTTGCCCTCCAAGCCAATTGTTTGCATTGTCATACAAGTGGAGCACACTATTATATGCATACTGATGGAGCCTTAAAAACTTTTAATTTTGCTTTCCTAAGCTGGACTTATTTTTGAAGTTTCTTTCTTATTAAAAATTACATTGTTTATAAGTTAGACACAAAGCAGAAAAAAATCTCCATCACCTGAAAGAAAATAAAGAATATGAAACATAATTCTTTAAAGGCAATATATATTATAAACTTTGTATAAAAGTTTCCATTTTAAAAAGTTTGTATGAAAGTACTAGGTATTTATATTGCAAGGAACACCCACTGGTAATTATTTACTGAAAGAATATACTACACCACTAATCAGAAGAAAAAGCTGTGCAGCATACAATTTCCTCAAAAATTTCATTTTCTTCTTCCTACATATCATCGTGCACAAAACAACCAGCTCATCACCACAGCTTCAAAGCATTACCTGTATGACAAAGTACACTAACAGGATACTATGAAACACAGTAATTACACCACCAATGCCAAATTGTTTCAGTCAGCTGGAGCAGTTGTAATACCACCTGACAAAATATAGTCTTTTTAATTTGATGACAGATTCATGCTCTGGACTTGAGATTTTTCTATTGGGCCACCCTGTGCAAAAATGGCTTACAATTGCAAGTTTACCTGCAGAAGAAATGCAGGTCTTATTGCTTCATAAAATATTCTTTTAGACCAGTCACCAGAGACTAAAGGAGTCTCCATACTTCTGTAAGATGGAGCTCTGGGACAAGATTCTAAATATTGCATGCTTCCCCTTTACACACTTTATGTAACCTTTACTCTGTTTAGTGCATGTCCCAAAAAATCTATCCAACTGTTTATATTTCAACCATCCTTGAGCCAGTAACTTTGCCAGCTGTTCTAAGCAAGCAAGCTTTCTGTTATCAAAGCAGATGCTACACGGAGGAATATGGAAGTGGAAAACATAATTTCCGCATCCCTACCTAACCCGCAGAAGGCTGACCTCTCAGTTCCTGCCATTCTCAAGCATTCCCTGCAGAACACCCATCAGGAACAAACTGCTGCTGTAATATGTTAATCTGCAACAGTCTGACTTCTTTCATGCTAGAGACATGGAGAAATTTTCAGGGATCCCCAGTATAATTTTGGCAGCATATCACTTTCTTTTAAGATATTTAAAACCACATTTGACAAGAAGTGAAAATCTGCTAAGGGAAAAAAAACAACCCCACCAATAAAACAAAACCCCCACACTTTTTCATGCTCCTTAACTGAAGCCATCTTATATAGCACCTAAAAGAATGATAAATAGTCCCTAGCTCAAAGATTTCACATTCCCCAATATTTCTGTCACAGTCAAGGCTCTTGGAAAGCTTTTAAAAAGCCCTTTTACAAATCTACTATGAAAAGGCCTTCCCTTTCTCTCAAATTTCTGAAATAGAAAACAAAGTTAGGTGATATATCTTTAAATCAGCTCATTAATATATTCAAGCCCTCAGGACCAAGATCTGTGCTTATTCCCAGACTAGCATCCTTTACGGTGGAAGCTTAAGACCAACCCTTCAGAGGAGTTACCAGTTTAACTCCAAGACAAAAAGCAGCTTTCACCTAAAGCAGGGTCTCATGACTTGTAATCACTTATGCCCCTGTATTACATCGTGGTTGGTCTAAACAGTAATACAAGTACTGTTACCTGCACTTGAAGGGCAGGTAACACTAACACTGCAACTCTTCTTGAAACAACTATGGTTGCATAAGTAAAGTAGGCAGGACTTGGTCCAACTTATTTATTAATGGTTTCATTGGTTTATTACAATCAAATTACAGATTTATTATTTTACTACAACTGATGTAAAATCTAGTCCCAATAGGAAATAAGTTGGTTTAGGATGTGTTTACACGTGAAAAACAGGTTTTCAATACATTACTTTGAAAAAATATCTGCTACAGTATATAAGCTGTACATTATACATTTCACACAACCTCAACAGCCCATACTGCCTACTTCTCATGTAAATAAAGCTGCAACAAAACCTCCTGTTAATGTAACAATACTTACTGGAGGTAACAGGGCTCTACAGATAAATCTTAATTCTTACCTTAAGCTAACTCAGGACAGCTACAAGACACTAACATATATCCCTATAACCTCAAAGTCTGTTATTTGGTGTTCAAAGCTACAGAGAAAGCATGTACCTGTATTATAAAATTACACTTATTGTAGCATTTAATATAACCTGAAGCAGTAACATAAAACTACAAACTTTTACAGTAAAGGGAGCTACTTACCTCCTTCTCCATAAAACAAGAGGCCATTATAAAATTTAGTTTCTGCCTAACAACAAAAGCAGAAATTTGTTTTTTAATAAATAGGATATATGTAATCATGCTACAAAAATTTAGACATCACATCTTGTTTCTTTACTGCTAAAGAATAAAACTATATATCAGCTTGCCAATCTGCAAACATTTTCATACACAGCAATAAAAGGCAGCCAAATTTACCTCATATTTTAACTTCTTGATTTCACAGCAAAGAGCAGCATACACAGTTATTACTTTGTTTAGAACCTAGATTCAAAGGAGGGAAAAAACCACACAGATTACAAATAGATTCACATTTAGAGGGCTTGGTTTTAGTCAGAATAACTATTATTTTAATTTTTCTTTTTCTTTTAAGCATAAAGCACTTACCTTGTTTTCTGTCTTTATGAGCTCCAGTAGGGAGGACTGTTCGTATGGCAAAAGCTAAAATTTAAAACAAAAAAACCAAAACCCAAGACACAACTTTAGAAAATATTGGTCAAAAATACATTTATCCAACTTGGTAAGTATTCCTCCCCCCCCCCCCCCCCCCCCCCAGTTTAATCTCAAACAGGGTCAGTAATAAGAGGGCCATAATTGCACACTACTGGCAACCTACACTGCAGGAAACATTTGCTCTTCACATTTACTTGGAAATACCTTTCCTTTCACTCTAGGCAGAAAGGCAAATAACTAGGTATACTATATAGCATTTACAACAATTTACTTACAAAACTAAGAAAACAACAGCGTGGTCATTATGGAGTATGTAGAAAAAAACAAAACAGCTCAGGAAATCTAAAACATGAATTAAGAATCCCAAATGCAGGAAACGGGATACATGCTGTATATCTGTATGCAGGCACTGACACTGTACTGAAGTCAGCCATTATATTGGCTAGTTCTTATAGATCCAGCACTGTGGTGGCCCTACACATAATTTATTCAAATTATTCAGACAGATGAGTGCTTGAGAGTACATCTTCAGCACAGACAAGTTCCATGTGGTAAGAAAAGCGCTTTTAAATGATGTCTGCAAATTCAGTGAAGAAAAAAAAAAATAATGCTCCACAGAGGACAGAGAACTTATGACCAAGGAAATAGCCACCTCTGGAGGACAGAAAATACTGTACCAAGGCCATTAAGTCAAAACACAACTATAAATACACACACAGTTCACTCTGCGGTTATACAACTATTAGTGAGCTCTTCTGGAACCCCAACCCCCAGATAAAAACACCAACACCCACAGGGAAGAAATTTGCTTGAATTAGCCTTCCCAACACATGAAGAACTATAAATTCATTTAACTTCCACTAGTATCCAAAAGACTAGAAAAGAATAATATGAAAACATCTTCTCTTATGATATGCCTTAATTTATTAATTACTTGATAATTAAAATAGTATTGGATAGGTTTCTCAAACACAAAAGTCAAAATTTTAAGAGCACAAGTGCATCAAGCTTTTACTTCTCAGGTTTTGAAGGAAAAGAGGCACTAGGAAAAATAACAGTTCCAATGCTTATTAAATATATGAAGACCTTTAATGCAATAGGATCAAGACTGAAGTCCCAAACATCTCCAACAGAGTCATCCAAAGCATCTTCAATTCTCTTCAGCTGAGATGTATATTCCTCAAGAAATTTTCCGTAATTCTTCAACTGCACTTCGGCATGAATTTCTGAGAATTGATAACATTTGTACAGTTTTATAGACTGTTCAGTAAACTGCAATATCAAAAATGTTATTAAAAAATATTTAATCTGTTTCTATTTAGCTTTAGTACTGTATTCCTCATTTTGATGCAGCATTTTTCCTTAATACAAGTGCATTTTTAATACAAAGTTTTTATTTGTTTAAAAACAATCCCAGAACTCAGTGTCAATTTAAAAGAAATCGAAATACTACAAGAATATCAAACATACTAGTGGTTTGCAGAAAATTATTTTTCAAATTTACATATATTTTCAAACTAAGATCTTAAACAAAACTAACAATCACATTACAATACTGAGCAAAGAAATGACTGTAGAAATTGTAACACACCAGGTGATTCTGCCCATCGGCTGAACCAGCACATATGCAATTATATTAGAACTTTGAGGCAATAGGTCTAATCATTTTGGCCTGAATAGCAGTTGTATTAGCAGCAATCCTCCTTCCACTTTCCCCCTGCTACCTCTCAGTAAGTTATTTGGGCATTACACAGGAGGTTTATGGCTTTTAACAATCCCCCCCACTTGCAAATTCACCATCTTCAAGCAGAACTCTTCTTCCGCTTAGCACCTAGACATTGAAAGGCACAGCTGTCCATTACTGTTGGGGTAAGTAGGTTCAGCTGGTCAA
Organism: Harpia harpyja; assembly: GCF_026419915.1. Classification (NCBI taxonomy): domain Eukaryota; kingdom Metazoa; phylum Chordata; class Aves; order Accipitriformes; family Accipitridae; genus Harpia; species Harpia harpyja. Next base: position 24,163,739 of record NC_068945.1, on the reverse strand, counting down.
ACACTAAGAATAGTGGTATTAATTAGCAAAGTCAGTCTAAAGACAATTAGTCCACAAAACTTTCATTCAGTCTATCCTGATCTTATTTCTTCCCACATTAAGACACTACCCCCTCCTCCCCAGATTATATACAATTACTAACTCAGTTGCATAATCTGAACTACAGAGTGAACGATTACGGCTCAAGGCTTCTATGCTCAGTAAGGAAGTACAATCCTTTTTCATGTGAAGACTAAAGTGTCTTCCCCATAATTAGATAACAAATCTAATAGCTTGTTATCTTCTGCTATTTGTTGAAAACAGTATTATCTAAAAACTTGAATGTAAGTCAGCTGTACAACTGACCTTTTCCTAAACAAGAATTCAACTCTCACATAGCTTTATACATGCCCTTTCCACATTTCAGCAAGTAGGCTGCTCTAAAAAGTTCAAAGAACTTACATTCTTTTATTCTGCATGTTTAACCTCTTACTCATCCACATTGCCAATAACTGAGCCAAATGGTAGTTGATGGCTACTTCAGTGGAAGAGCACTACTGAATCAATTTTCACTGAAGACATTTTTTGGAGAAAGAAAATATTTGACTGAGACACTGCACTGGGCAGAAGGGGAGGAATGAATAAGGACAAAAATAAGGAAAAGATGAGAAGGACTATGCACAAGAATGTTGAGATTGAGAAGGAGAAATGACTGCAATGAAATCCTGAACTAATTCTAAGCTACTACTTTGAAGCCAGCAGCAATGCCAACCGTAAGGGCACATGGACTGCAAAACCTACCCAAGAAGCACAGTGAAGTAAACTATCCCTCGCAAAGTTCTGCATTAGTGCCATTGGGTGCTACCTGTACCTGCAGTCTAGACAGTGTACAGGCACTGTCAAAATAAGGAGACTGAATTTCATATAAATGGATAAGAATCAAGTGAACAAAAAACTTGCATCAGCAGTATGCACTCCAGACACTAATGTGCAGGCCTTGAATTGTATCATCATATCATTCTATTCCATCAAATTCATCTCATCTTTCAGGTTCCTTCCAGTGCATCTTCTGGAAGTTCTGCTGCAGAAAACCAGTAGAACACTGATGGATGCAGAGCCCTGCAGAATGGAGTTTAACTAGCCACCATACCAGCTTCAGTACTTTACTGCTAGAAAATCTGGAGTATGGAGATTTATTATTATAGAGGTATGCTGCGGTATTTCCCCAATCCCATCACCTCCCTTTGCACAAAAGACAAACTAAGAGCAGAGAAACTGACAGAGATAGTGGGGCTTTATAGGAAGAACAGAAAAAGCTTCCAAGTCACACAAGAGTAGCAAATTGGCACTGCTGTCCAAATCAATTCCCTACAAAACAGGCAGCATATCTCAACCAAAATCTCGCATCAGCACTCTCCTAGAGACCCACAAACTGTCACCTTTTCAGCAGCCACGTGATGGATTGAACAATGCTATAGCTCAACATAACTGATATTAAATATTTCCAAATACTTAACTATTGATAGCCATCAATTTGCCACCTTGTACTGATCATATATAAAATAAGAGACAGGTGTGAATAATTTCTCACTATTTTAGAGAGACAAGAGAGTGAAAGCTATTAGCTAGCCAGATACAGGCAGGGCTGAACTGATAAAAAATGACTTGGTGATGGGGAAAGCTTTTTAAGATGCAGAAAAATTTTCCTAAATAAACTGGCTTACATGGAGAAAGGAAAAGAAGTCACAGAAAGCAGATATTTTCTTTTTCTTCAGAGCAGCAGACATACTTCATAAGGTATAATCTGTTTACAATAAAGTTTGATTTAGTTTCTCCTCAGGTGATAAAATGAAAGCATTACAATTGGAAAAATGCAAGAGATCTACTCAGCAGGTACAGACCCCCCAACTTAATCTTATCGTCTTCCATAAAATCAGCAATATCAATATTCAATGGACTTATCATCACAGCAGGATTCACAAGTGCTATCTCCATAAATATCTAGGACAGAGATGCAACAAACCAGCCTTGCTTAGTATCTTGTGTCCTCAGTTGAGGACGTTATAATTGCTAAAGGTTAGTGATATAGGTATGAAATGAAAGTAGACAACAGCAACAAAAAATGTTTTTCAAGTCACAGGATTTTTCTTTGGCTTTTCTCTAGGAGAATGTTGTGTGCTGCTCACAACGGAAGATCAGCCTGTTTGTTCACCATCAAGATGGTGGTAATGGAGCATATTATGTCATGTAAAGTTCTGCCAGCTGCACTTAATGTCACAGTCAAACTAGTGGAGATCTGGCACTTTGAATAAAAGCTACATTCTCCATTCCACAGCTAGAGAACTGGCAAAAAGCTCAGCTCAGGACAGCTTCAGTTTCCACTGAAATCCAGATTAAATTAATATGGCATAAACAGTATCATCGGTTGGGATAACATTGTATGTGAAACAGTTGGTCCATGAGTGGCATATTTTCACAGTAACACCTGGTGTAATTAATCTGGCACAGTTCAATTTACAGTGTGTATTACAGTGTGACCACTGTATATGTTCCCTGTTTAGAAAGTAGGTCACCTCCACAGGCTGAGAAAAACATGGATTCTGGTGGGCACACGAGCCCACTGTCAAAGACTTAAGCATCACAAGGTCTTATTTAATTATTTTTTAAAGGTGAAACCGCAAGTGACCGTCCAACTCCATGCCAGAAAGCCTTTACCAACAGAAGCTGCATACCACTAACTTATCTCGATATGACTTCTCTGGCTAACCGAGGAAGCAACTGCAAAAATTTGTGAGGCACGAGAAGTGATGGGGAGAGAAAGAAACGCCATCCCCACGACAAGCATCTCTTCCTCCTGCCCGGTTCGCGCAAGAAAAGAAAGTCACGCAAGCCTGCCTGCCCCCTCCCTGCCACACTGGGGGCACTGGAGACGGCTCCCCAGAGGGGGCCAAGGATGAAGGGTTGGAAAAGCCACTCTCCCACCCCAAACAGCCCCCGACAACTACGCAGAGGGCGGTGGGAGGAAAAAAAGGTCACCGCGACCGCCCACCCCCGCCGGCCTGACCGGAGGAGGAAGCAGCGCTCGGCCGGCGGCCGGGGGAAGGGGCGAGGCGAGCGCCCGGCTCCCCGCGCAGAGCAGGCAGGGTCCGTGAGGGAGGCTGGGGAGGGCGAGCGAGCTCAGCTCCCACGACCGCTGCCTCCTCCTCCCTCCCTCCCTCCCTCCCTCCCTCCCGTTCCCAGCGAGGATGCAGCGACCTGAGGGACCAGGAGGGGTCCGGGGCCGGGAGGGGAACCAGGGTCTCCTTAGCCCCCGCCTCACTCCGTGGCGCTTACCGCCACAGCCCGCCTGGCCTGGTGCTGCCCCCTCCCCACCCTGCCCTCCCTCAGAGCTCACTCTGCGAGCCGTCGTCGAGGCGGTCGAACTCCCAGTCCGGAGAGAGGGTCTCCAGCGCCATCGCCGCCGCCCGCGCCCGGCAGCGGCTCCCCCCCTCCGCCCCTGACTCAGGCTCACGAGACTTCCTGCCCCGCTCCCGCGCCGCACGCTGGGAAATGGAGGCGGAGGGCAGCGCTTGGCCTCCGGCAGGAGGCGGGGCGGGCGGCGGCGCCCCCGCGAGGACAGCCGTTGCACCGCCCCGCCCCTCCCTCGCCTCGCGGGCGCCCCTGAGGCGATGCCGCGCACTCTGCCCCGCCCGCCCTGCGGGGTTCCCGCCCGGTCGGCTCCCTCACGGCTCGGCGGGCCGGTTCGCGAGTGTCAGTGCCTGCCCCGCGGCGAAGGTCAGGGGGATTAAAGCAGAGGGAGAGCGGGGATTGGGGAGGCAGGCACTCCGCTTCGGCCCCGTGGTGCAGGAGGAGAGCGGAGCGGCAACCGCCGCGGGCGGTGGCACTGCCGGGCAGCGGCGCCTCAGAGGTGCGGTGAGGCAGGGGAGTCCCCTCTCTCCCCTCTTTACTCTGACCCCCCCCCGGATCTGTGAGCTGATGGTTTTGGCGAGGCAGGGCCTGTCTGCGAGGTGCGGTGGCTTTGGGAGCTTTTCTGCTTTTCCCCTGGTGTACAGGGCCCCAGCCTGAGTCCCCCTCGCACCGATTCCACACCTCTTGTCACGCTGCTGAGAAGTGGGAAAACTCTGCGGCGTACAGTCGATAGAGTGTGAACCCCCCCGCCAGCACTTCCCCTTTCTGATGCTGGAACAAGGGAGCGGTGGGAGGAACTATTCCAGCTGTGGGGGAGGGTCTGGAGCTCAGAGACAGCTGCACGAGGTGACTGCTGCTGAGATCTAACCATCTCACTGTCATTTGTTGTCGCACAGAGCCATGAGGTACTTACCTGGATGCGGTCAGTCACTGTTTTCAGGGCCCCGATGGGTCTAATATCGGAGAATAAAAATAGAAGTACTTTGGATAGCAAGAGGAGTAGCCACTCGGGGCCACTAACAATGACCACAGCAATTACATTACCTCAGCAGAATCTGTAGGAGCAGCAGAAAAAGAAATGGCTTCAAAAGCAGTGTTACCGGGAGCGTCAGCAATTTCAGCAGGGAAAGCGCAACAGAAATAGCAGCTCCAATGAGGGATGTATCAGTAAGTGCGGGATCAGCCATAAAAGCTAACTCTGTAATGCAGCAGGTCTGAAAATAGCACATACTATAATTGTTTTCTGATTGAAAGGAATCCATCCTTTAGAATCTATTGATTTTAAAAGTTTCTCGGGAAGAAAGATCTGTTTGGCAGGTTTATTGTTCATGAGTTTTTACCTATTTAAAGTGCGTTCTAAGAGACCAGCCTGGGTCTGGGAACAAAGAGATCAAATTTAGTTTTGTGTGAAACGACATAAACAATGTTTGGAATAACTTTTTTTTTTTTAAGGGAGAGAACTCTGCTTTGGTAAATGTTGTCAAAAAATCATAATGTAAATATGTCTCCTGCATTCATTGGCTTCTGTGCAAACTTAAGATGTTCATATTGGAGTGTTTTAAGTCCCTAGAAGTTTAATTGTGGAGGACGTTGACAGCTGGCAGTGAGCACAAGTGTCTCTGAGGAGAAGATAACTATCACACAAAATGAAACCACAATTTATGCTAGACTTTAAGGATTGCATTCTGTCTACAGCAATGCAGGTGCAGTGTTCATTGAACTCAGTAGAGCTGCTATACATTTATTCAAAGCCAAGGTATGTCTTCCAGTTTCGAAAAACAAAACAATAGAAAACTTTTCCCTACAAACCATATATGCTTTCTTTGAAGCAAATACTGTTTCTTTCAGTTATGGAAGACTGCATATAAACAGAGGCTTTCAGACTGCTTAAAAAGTAGTCACCAGGCTTTTTGTTACCTGTCTCAGAAAAACATGTCCTTGAATTCTGCAGGATGGTACAAGAGAAAAACTTGTAGAACTGGCACTTTGTAGGGCCCTCCCTTCCCTGCATCTGAACTGAATTTGTAAAGAGTGAAATACTGTAGGGTTGGTTATTGCAAGGTTGTGAGATCATCAAAACTGCATGCAAGGTAACCCAACTGGTTGGTCTATGCAATGGCCACACCAAAGAGTGCACTGTGATCCCCGCAGCATAAGCTGATGTAACCCTTATTTTGAATATGGGAAAAAAATTACTTTAAAAGAAAATGTATTTAAATAGTGCATTTTTAAAAAAAGGAGAAGGAGGCTCCATAACTGAAAAAAATCACAATTAGACTCAAGTAAGTACAGCAGTTAAATTTTATGATGCCATTCATGATCCAGTTATTTAAATGACTTCTTATTGGGTTTTCCTGTGGTTCCCTAGGTGGCAGTGTTTTGTTGCTTACACCGAAGTTATTTAGGTCAATTCTAGATGCTGCTAGAATTTCTATTTCCTCTGAAAATCTGATTTAGACTTTATCTTGAAGCTGACTGTTTTAGTGACAGCAAGTCTAGCACAGCTTTGATAAGTTTTCTGTGCTGTCTTATCAGTGAATGGCTTTATGCTGTTTGCTCATGTGAAATTATTGACATTTTATAAGCATCATTTCTGAAAGCTGGGTGACACTCATGGCTTCCATTTGTACCAGGAAGGTTTTATGCGGTACAAGCTTATAGGAAGTTGCTAAGATTATGCAAATATCTGTTAGTATCTTCAGATAATACAGTAGTCAGAAAAGTCTTTAGATTTTGTTTAATACAGTGATTTTTGGTAAGCTGAGTATTACCGAATGCAGGCATAGTTGAGAATACATTTTATTTTGACCAGAACAAAATGATCATGAAAGTAAAATTTCATGTTGGACTTTCACATGAACTGAGTGAAATGTGAACATAAATATGTTCCAGCTGAAATTACTTGTTACACTTGAGTACGAGGAAGGATAGGTGAGAGAAAAAAGTCCAAAATATAGTAGAATTAATATGGTACCATGACTGTTTTATTTATGGACTGAAGTGGCTAGGTATCTATGAATTCATAAATCAACAGGGGCTTGCTTCCACGAGGTATTAAAAATCTTTTTTTCCTTTGAAATTATCTCAGTTGGAAATATCATTCAACATTGGACATACAGTTACCTGGTATTTTTAAACAGTGTTTTTATGATGTTTGAAAGCTTATTGAAAACTTTAACATAGCATCCAAGCAGGAACCATTTTATAAAAAAAAAACGCAAACCACCAAACTGGTGAAAAGCATCCAGAGCAAAAATTGCTTCTCGTGTATACAGGCAAAGCTCCACCAAGATTGATAGAATTGCAGTTACTTACAGGAGAAAGAATTTGGCTTGCTGGATCTGCTGGAAACCAACTATGCTATACATTCCTTGTCTGTGGACATTTAATGCTCAGTGCTCTGAATATTTTAAATAAAATGAAGTTCTTGCTGAAAGTTTTTGTGGCAGGATTCCCAGAAAGGATTTACTATCTGAGATTTGCTCTTTGCAACTCTGTTCCACAAAGATAACGCCAACTTTTGCAGAAGTAGTTTCTATTCTATTGTATGGAATTTGAGAGACTTCCATTTATGCATATGAGTAAGGCATCTGCACATGATAATTCTTTCTACTGGTTAAATTGGTAAAATAATTCCCTTTCCTCATCAAATATATGCCTCCTTTCAGTTACTCTGGAAAAAATGAAATGTCAAGCATGAGGCTTTAAATGGTTGTCTAGATGGCAGAAAATCAGTATCAGTAGATTGTGAAAGCCTTACTATCATGTGGGTATCTGGTCTGAAATGAAGTTAAGACCCAGTGAAAAAAAGAATAAGAAAAGCAAGTTTTAAATATAAATGTTGCAGAGATAAAACAAGAAATAACTTTCCCATTAAATCTTGCTTCAACAAGTGAAAAAACATGAAAAGTTTCTGTTGTATAAAATTTGAGTTGAAACTTGTCATGCAATTAACATAGTTAGGAAATAACCAGTACAAAGCCTTACTTTATTTTTTTTTTTTAATTACTCAGTCTTTAAAACTGGGTGAACTCTAAAGTACTCCTGAGGAATTTGAATCTGAACTATGACCAAATCTTTATTCATCATGAAAAGCTGCATCAAGGCTGATTTGCAATGACAAAAAGCCTATGCAGAGCTAGTTTAGTTGATTACTGAATCCCAGGGCATGATTTTCAAAAGAAGGCAAATCCTGGAAGATTCCGAGCAGTTTCCCAAGCACTTCAGTATGTGCACGTACTCTGTGTCCTGTGGAACACAGCCTTCCCCAATGATCTTGCCAAGTCTTGATGATATCTCCAAAGACACTGGGTAACTTCTGCTTCACAGAAATCAACAAGGATTTATAATATTCAGGTGGATTAGGTCTTACATTTGTTCTGTACATTTCTGCACATACAAACACATTTTGCTTTGTGAGCAGGCTATTGAACAAGCATGTTTAGCTCCTGAATACTTTTTGTATACATATCCCCTATCTGTTTTTGTGACTTGCTGACATACATCTCTGGAAAATTAGGGAACAGAAAGGGGGAAGCCCATGCTGGAAAGCTTACTATGGATAATTGCAGTTTTTTTCAAAGCTAAACTTTGGCTTTAAGAAACAAGGACCAGAACTGGAAGAAAAAAATAGAGAGAGAAAACTTAATGTATAAAATGTGCTCCAAACCAATTGCATAAATTTACACTGATATCACTGGAGCTAGGATTTCTCCCCAGATTAACAAGAAACTTCGATAATTTGCAAGGTACTTTTCTGACTGGGTTACAGAAATCAGCGGGGAATACTTGGTGTCACTTTTTCCAAACACCAAAAAGCCTGGAGGAGTGCATTGTAACCATTATAATATTTGACACTGATGTTGGAGTTTACTATGTCACACAAGACCTATTGCTCATTCTCAGACAGGTCATCCTAATAATTTTCTGAATGACAAAAAACATACAATTTGAATTGACTGTAAATGTTTACACTGATCCTTGAAATTCTAAATAGCCAATTTGTTAAGTGTTTGTTAAAACCTGTGCATATGAGTTCATCACTGATCATAAGGAAGAAGCTGATGGTATGCAGATGCCATCCTTGCATGTGATTTAGCACACCCTTATCCCTGTTTGTCTCCCTGCCCCTCTCATTACTGTGAAATCTAAAGTAAAGCCCACATCTTACTCCCCAGCTCTTCTTTGTGCCATGATTCTGCTGACAACGGACACCTTCTCTTGTGATTTTTCCCTTTTGTCACCTAACGTTTTAGTAGTCTGTGAAGTCAATGGAGATGTATTATTGTCTTAATAGGTTTGGAGTTGTGGGTATGCCAACTAATTAAAACCTTCGTGCTTTACACGTGCATTGTTTTATTGTCTATGTTGTGTGTGTGTAATGAATAGAGCCAGAAGTCATTACAAATTGCTTACCTGGGAAAACCAGGTATTTTGCCGTAAGCCTGTGCATCGATAGTTAAATGCCAAATGTGTGATGTTCTAGTTGAATTTGGATCATGAACCAGGATTTGGAGTTTCATGAACTTCAGCAATGCTTGAATCCAGTTCCAAACTGCAGTATAGGACCATTTTGATGCCAGCTTTTATGGTAGAAGTTGTTTGCCCTCTATTGTATGGAATTCATGCAACTTCCATCAAGTCATAGGAAGACTATACATACACTGATTCCTCCTACTGTCTGAGGTAGTGAAATAGTTCCTTTAGTAAGGACTAGATGTCTACACTTTTTATTGAGCATGTAGTGGTTTTCGTCAGTTGCATGACTGTCTTGTGCTTGCGTGCGTATAGTCGCTGTATCACTACAACATGACCTATCAAACTGTGCATTTATTAATCTTTCTTAAAGAAACTGCAAATCCAAAAAGAAGATTAAGAGCAGGCATTTCAGACCAACAGTACCTGTAGTAGTTAAATGATGCATTTTAGTCCAAAAAAATTATGAGTTTTAATGTTTTTATTGTACAGTTTAAAGAGGGAGTATTTTAAAGAAACACTTTTAACAATGAAATTTGGTAGATTTTATGTAAGGTAATTACAAGATATGAGGCCGCATACCCATAGAAGTAGCCAGTAACAATAGAATATATACTATTTCAAAAATAAGCTACAAAGCAAAATATTTTAGCTTTCTTAATAAAAATCTGGAATTACTGTACACCGTTCTTTTTAAACCCATAGTACTGGAAGTACTAGAGAAGGAACCACTTGTATAAACATATTGTCCCCCCTCGCTAATGGGACTTTTTGATGAATTCTACTAGTTTGTGTTTTAATGTCTCAGAGCAAAGAAACTCGCTAATTCTCTATTCCATAATCTAATAAATCACCACATACTCCAAATGACGGCATCATGAGAAGAATCTTCACTGAAGTGGGCCAAGTACTCCCCTAGGTTTTTCACCCCATAGAGAGGAAATTGTAGGAACTGGCTGGTGATTTTCTGTGTTGGATTTTCATTGCAAAAGCAAAGTGCAGTGGTTTATTTTAATTAAAAAGTTTTAATTATAATTTCTGTTGATTCCACTCCATGCTACCTACACTTAGGGCAGTAAAAGTAAAGGGCAGGGTATAGTTTTGCTACACAGGAGTAATGTGGAATTCCCTAAAGTAATCAGGGAATGAATTACGTTATGAGACTCATAATGCAAGCCCTTGTGTAACTTTACTCCATGGGGGAATTGAGTTGTGCCAACCTGACTTACTTTGGGACTGGCACAATTGAAAAATGCCTCTCCTTCCCGTGTCCCCTGAACAGGGAGGCAGCAGCAGTTCCACAGCAGTGCTGTTCTTGCAGGTATAGCCGAGCATTTGAAGTGCCCTGAAGAAGAGGGTGGGTGCCTTGGAATTAAACCCTGGGGATTACTGCTGCACTTCTTTTGCAGGAAAGGATCAAAAAATCAGTGAGACACAGCTGTTTGCAAGTGCTAGGCGAGACTTTGTCTACTGTGTTTTCTACTGTAGCGGGATGTCTGCAGGTCATAAATTTGGCGTTAAGTGTTGCTTCTGACCTCTCTGATGTGGTTCACAAGTCGGCCGTATGATGACCAACTTCTCCGTTTTTTTCCTGTCTTGTTTTCTCCACAGGAACACAGTGTATTTCAGCCTTTTACCCACCCTTGTACTTTAAGTGTTGAAGGGGTTTAAACCTGACCCAGTTTGCAATGATGCTTATACTACTGCCATACTATCTACTTCGGGGTTTGCTATTCATACCCCCTTTGGGATCATTTTCATTTGCCTTCTGATTTTTTTTAGCACTTTAAATTTGTATTTGCAAGATCTTCTCCATACCTCTTTTGTTGTGACTTTAGAAAAACAGTGAAGTTGAAACATTTACGTTAACAGACGCCCTCAAATGCTATAAGATTTTAATTAGGTGGAATAAGCAGCTTTAAAAATACCTGGTGATGTTGGCGATACGGATTTCCAGAAAGTCATTAATGTTTTTTAACCTCATTACCGGCATTTTTGGCACGCAATAAACGAAAAATTAATCTACGTGATCTTTTGACTGTCGCAGCAGATTCACATGAGTGTCTCGCCGACAACCTCGGTAGAGGGGACAAAGCTGGAGACGATCGGCCCTGCCGCCTCCGAGGCTGTAAACGGCCGGGGGCTGTAGCGGCCCCCGCGGCAGGGGAGCGCTGGGAGCACCGGACGCGCCGCGGACCACGAAATGCCGCCGGGTGGCCGTGGCTCGTGTCTTCGTGCTCCGGGAGCCCCTCACCCCCCACCCGGCTAGTCCCTGCCCTCGGGGCCCCCCCGGGCAGCAGCGGGGGTGGGGGGAGCCGGGGGGGGGGAGCAGAGGCGCTTGCCTGGCTCCCCGCCCCCTGCCCCGGGGCTGCCCGGCCCCTGCGACCCCCGCCGTTCCCCCGGCGCCGGGGCCGGGGCCGGGGCCGGGGCCGGGGCCGGGGCCGGTCCCGGTCCCGGTCCCGGTCCCGGTCCCGGTCCCGGTCCCGGTCCCGGTCCCGGTCCCGCCGTGCAGCCGCCAAGGGGGCGGGGGGACGCGGCGGCAGCGGGAGCGGCAGGTGCGGGGCTTCCCCCCTCCAGCCGCCGCGCCGGTCCCCGCGGGCCCGGGTGGGGGCGCGCCGCCGCGGCCGCGGATGCATGCGCTGGCGGGGCGCCAGCGGCATCGGCGCGGGTTGCATCAGACGAGGCGGTCCGCCGCGGCCGCGGTGCCGGCTCGGTTTTCGCCGGGCGGCCGACGGAGCCGGGGGCCCGGCGGCGTTCCGCAAGATGCTGCGGGCAGCCCCGCGGCTGCTACGGACGATCTGCACGACGGCCGCGGTGAGTCGTGTGGGGCGGGCAGCGGGGGACGTGGGCCCCCCCCCCCCCCGTGCCGTGCCGTGCCGTGCCGTGCTGTGCCGTGCCCGGGAGCGAACGGCGGCTGCTGCTCCTCAGCGTGTCTCTCCGGTCGGAGGGCAACCCGGGGCCGAGCAAGGAGAGGGAAGTGGCGGGAGGGGGCATTTTTCAGGATGTGATGCGTATTGTCTCTGCCGGGGTTTTGGTAAAGAGCGTACAGGCACGGGAAGGTCAGGAGGGTTCGGGAGAGAGCTTGGTTTGGGTGCAGAAGCAGCATCTTGCCCGGCTGGTCTGCGGGCGGGATCGCAGCCATCATCTGGGCGCTGCGTCTTGCAGGGATGTGACTGGAAGCTGCAGGGAGCAGGCACCAGCGATGCTGTGATAATCCCCAGTAACCGTGTGTCGAGAGCAATGTGAGTGTGGCCGTTCACTGCCTCCCTCACGCTGGATTTGCCCTGTGAGGAGCTGAAGGTTGCCTTCTAGTTAGGTAGGACCATGCCGGTTCCCGCTGCCGGAAAGAAGCCCCACACTTTGGCCTAGGAAGAGTGTTTAGTTTGTGACCTTCTCATCTCCAGTTCCTTGCTCGGGGTTGAAGTTGATGGCCTAAATTCCTCTGCACCCCATGGTTTAGTTTTTTACAGCTCTGCGCATTTGTTCCAAGCCATTCTTTATGTCCTGTTAAATATATAGACTGCAGAACTCCTGCAAGCTCCCTGAAAGCATTGCCCAATCCAAATTGTCCAGATGTGTAGGTCTGGCAAGCTGAATGAGGGTGGGAGATTTTTTCTTTCCTGGAGACTGTTCTTTGTTTCATGTTTGACTGCTCAGTTTAGCATGAGGACAGCAGTCCTCTGAAGGTATCTACATGGAAGGTGTTAGAATAAAGAGATTTAACACAATCTTTTTTGGAAATGCACTCAGCAATGCCAAAAAATGAGAATGAATGACTGGTGAGAATGCATTGCCCGTAGCTGTGTAGATGGGAGGGGAGGCTCTACGATAGGTTTCTATTTGGAGGCACTGGAATTTAGCACATGTAGGGGGATCCTCTGTAGAAATAAAGTTGCAGTACTGCTTTTCAAAGCAGGCATGATTCTACATTCATTTAAACAAAGATATAACATTAAAATATTTACTAGCTTCACTGAATTCTTATTCACAGGAGAAATAAAATACTGTAATCTTTTTGAGAGTAAGCTTCATAAGCAGTTACTAAATGTTAGCCTTCGAGAAATTTGATTAGAAACTGATAACCAATTGAACGTTAGACACACATACAAAAGAGGCAGTAACAGAAAATTATTTTTATCTATGAAATAAATTCTCCTACATGTAGGTTTTGTAAAGTTAGACTCTTCTGAGAGAAGAAATGTAGCTCTTGGACTTGTCTTCCATTTTTAGGAACTAGAACTTGACAAGATAGTTAACAGCATTTGTCAGGCTGCTTCTTTACGCAGTGCTTAGTTCTATTTACTAGTTTTATTTTTGGTTAGGTGTTTTGGAGTAAGAAAAGAACCAGAACAGAAGCAAACATTAAAATACTGTATATCTTTTAATGAGTCATTGTAAAATAAAGTCCAGTATGGGATCAACAGATGGTATGGACAGAATTTTTAAATAGGGAAGTTAAATTTAAATCTGTGCTTTCATATTGAGGTGGTGAGGTAAAAGTGGACTTTCAGACAAGTTGAGCATTCAAGATAAGACTGCTTGTACAAGCAGTTCTCAGTTTTTATGCTCTTTATCTTATTTTCTTCATCCAAATTGGGAGCACTTGAGTCAGGGAAACTGAATTAATATTAATCTGCATTATAATATAAGCAAAATAGAAGGTTAAAGAAATTAAAAGTTCAGACAATGAAAACAACAGAATTACAGTAGAGCGAGCACCAGCTTTCTAAATTCTTATCTTTTTGTAGCACTGTCATAATAACTACATTATCCTATGATTAGTCGTAAAAGAAAGGCCAGATCTCTCTAAGCCACGTGAACTGCACTGTTTGCCATAACTAGGAATTGGGTAATCTTACAAAAGTACAGCAAAAAATCTACTCTGATACTACATGACCATTAACCTTCCCTTGCATCTGTTAATGAATGTTATACATCCATAGTCAGCCAAGCAACTACAAAAGAAGTCTAATATAACCTCTTAACATCACTGACAGAAACAATAAAAAGTTTAATCTTTGCATATGTTAGTGGTAATGATCCAGTATCCATCTAGCACATTATTCAACAGCAAGATTGTTTCGGTGTTCTTTAATGAGCTTCCTTTCTACAGCTTCTTGATAAATGCTAGTGATGGTACGCTGGCCAAAATGCGCCATTTCTGTAAGAAAGAAAACACTAAACTGTTTTTTGTTTCTGTGTAATCTTATAGAACTTTCCATTTTAATTGGGTGTTACATCCACACTAAATTCTTCTAAAAGGATTTCCCACTTTCACAGGTCTAACTCATCTTGAGTTATCATTTTTATGTTCAGGAGAATTTCCCAGAGAAGATACAGGGTGGCTATAAGATCTCATGCAGTTGCTCAACTGTAATTTTTCAAATAAAACAAAAAATGAAGGACTGAATTTGTGGTCTGGTCATGCAAACCCCTCCACATATGGGATTTCTTTTCTTTTTTTAACTCAGTAGAAATCCTTTGCATGGCTGACTTAGGGGTTTGGCTCCTGCTTTCTGCTGATGGCAGTGTATGTGTTAATGTGCTACAAGCAAATTGCCACATCTAAGCCAGATGTTTATAGAAATCACACAATATACATGTACCATTCATTGGAGAAGTAACTCAAGAATCACTGGTCATAGCACAATTACCAGATCCATCTTGCAATTGAAATCAGTCCCCATTTGAGTAACTTTCTGTAAGTGTGAGACAGCAGAGCTGATTTGCTGCCAGGCTAATCTTTTTGTGCACTACAATGAAGAAATTGGACTTAGCCAGTCTGCAATCTTCTCAGTTTTACCAGTCTTATTTTTTTGTTTGTTTGGGGACTGTGTTCTCTGCTTCTCACCATTTGTTGACTCAGTTCCACAACTAGCACAACTTAAGCACGTGTAGCTTTACTGAAACTATGTTGATTTACAGCAACTGTTCATGATTTGGAACTGGGACTGGTATACAGTTCCATGTGATATGAGAATCGGATTTATTCACAGGGAAACATGAACTAAAAGTTAAGTTTAGGAATAGAGGATGCATATGTTATTAACACTTTGTGAATAAGTGGAGAAAAAGTAGCTCTTGAAGTGGTGATAAATTCAGACTCAGAATTACAAGAAGATTGGCCAAGTATCAGAAAAGCAACGGAGTACAGCAGTGAGTACTTTAAAAGTACTTTTAAAAGGAGATTGGGTAAATTTGTAAAAGCAATCATATGACATGATTGCTTGTGATGGCAGCGGACTAGATTTGTTAGCTAAGAAGATCCCTTCCAGTCGTGTTCTTACTGAGAGATGTTAACAAAGGACAAAAGTAGAAAGACAAAAGTAACTCTCATCTGGATTATCTTTAATGTTTCTTCAATGTACTAGTTGGGCTACCACTGTAAATTAGCACAGTACAGAAATCAAAGTATTTCATACCATGCTAAACATGTTCGGTGATCCAGCAGGTTAATCTTTCTCCATCTTGCTTGCTATAGTTAAAGTAATTAGGAAAATCTGATGATTACTTTTTATAATGCAGCAACATTTCTGCTGTAAAAACAAACATATCAGTCATAAAGCACTGGTAATGAGATCTACCTGCATCCATTGGGCCTTGCTAGATAAGGATTGCAAGGATAAATTGTGCTTATCGTAATTCAGAACAAGGTCTTGTCTTTATTAAGAAGAAAATAGTGAACATATTTTAGGCATTACTGCCAGCAGTGCAGCATTTGTTAGTAATATTGTCGTCACCAGTCTCACAGACATTTTTTACCTGCCAACTATAACAATCTAATTTTGAAAGAGCCTGAGTTATGTCCACCTTTGCATCTTACTACTTGTTACTACTGCAGTTGCACTAATGCTGACAGTTTTACTATGCAGTTTTGTTCTGAGGGAAAATATTGTCTCTGGACAAATAGTTATTTCCTGTTGTTTTATATAAAAGATAAAAAGCACACTTCAGTATTCCTGTAATGGAACATACCAATTCATAACTCCCTTTTTTAAGGCCAACTGCACAACTAAAATGTCACTTGAAAACAGCAAAATAGATCCATAATATTTCAGCTGTAAAATGAATTGCAATGAAATGGATTGTGGTTTTGGCTAACCTATTTTTCAGGACATTTCTCTTTGTCTTAGAATTTGTCATATGATCTGATGGGCAGTCCAGACCATTTGGTATCCAATCAACAACCCACTTAGTCAAGGTATCCTCATGTTCCAGCACCGTAAGAAAGGGAAAAGAGGAGGGAGGAGAAAAACGTACAAGTGTCAACGTACAGAACAAATGCCGGTGGTTAAGATATTCAGACAGTGCTTTGATTCCTCTTTATCATTCTGAGCTTATGGCATCTAATGGGTCATTCAGAAAAAATGGAAGACAAAGTCCAGTTGGAAAGATGAAGTTAAGAATAAAGGTGGGGAGTATGTGGATTTATCTTCTACCTTTCATTCAGGCCTCTTAAAAGGAGGAATCTTTATAGTTTGAGTCTAAGAATAGTTTCTACCAAATTCAGCTTTGAGGAAGGTTAAGTTTTCTGTTTATTCTGTGTGGACGTTTCCTTCATAATGAGGTCTGCTACTCCGTTTGTTTTTCAAAGCTTTCCAGTTTTCAGTTTCCAGAAGCTGGTGAAAAATGCAAAGACAGTGCTTATAGGGACAGTTCGACCCTTCTGCCAGTGCTTGCATACTCATTCCTGCTCCCTAGTTGGACCTGCGTTAGGACTCATGGCAGTGCAATGAACTAGATCAGTGAATAGATCCAGTTAAGAATAAGCCACATTTTGTCAGGTCAATGCCTCCCCAGCTCAGTACCCTAATCCAGTTCATACAGCTACAGGAATACCAGTTCTGGGATAAAGGAGGTGTTAGAGGTGAGGGACCGGAGGTAGGGTGGGAGAGGAGCACAGCTGTCCCCTAAATCTAAAGGGACTCTGAAGGAATTAGTAGTTTTCTCAGGGTGCAAGCACTTGAATAACATAGCAGTACATGATATCCTGATAGCATAGTAGTGTGGTGATTCGAATTATCCTAAAAATAAAAAGTTGGGGGAGTTATTTGCACCTACTTAGTCTGAAGAAGCTTAAAAGCACGTCCAGTGTACTGGGATGCAAACGCAGAAGGCAGTGGAAGTCCAGCAATGGAACATCACGTGTAGCAGTATTTCCCTGTAGGAGGATCAAATGGGTCATCATTACCTTTAACTTGGCAGGAACAATGCAAGCTTGTCTTCTTTAGCCTATACATATGTGATGGGTTAACCGTGGCTGGATGCCAGGTGCCCACCAGGGCTGTTCTATCACTCCCCCTCCTTCTCAACTGGACAGGGGAGAGAAAATATAACAAAGAGCTTGTGGGTCGAGATAAGGATAGGAGAGATCACTCACCAATTACCGTCACGGGCAAAACAGACTCAGTTTGGGGAAAAATTAACTTGATTTATTACAAATCAACCGGAGTAGGGTAATGAGAAATAAAACCAAATCTCAGAACACCTTCCCTCCACCCCTCCCTTCTTCCCGGGCACAACTTCGCTCCCGGATTCTCTACCACCCCCCCAGCGGCACAGGGGGACGGGGATGGGGTTTACGGTCAGTTCATCACACGTTATTTTCTGCCGCTTCGTCCTCCTCAGGGGGAGGACTCATCACACTCTTCCCCTGCTCCAGCGTGGGGTCCCACCCACGGGAGACAGTCCTCCACAAACTTCTCCAACGTGGGTCCTTCCCACGGGCTGCAGTTCTTCACGAACTGCTCCAGCATGGTCCTTTCCACGGTGTGCAGTCCTTCAGGCACAGACTGCTCCAGCGTGAGCCCCCCACGGGGTCACAAGTCCTGCCAGAAAACCTGCTCCGTGGGCTCCTCTCTCCACAGATCCGCAGGTCCTGCCAGGAGCCTGCTCCAGCGCGGGGTTCCCACGGGGTCACAGCCTCCTTCGGGAACCCACCTGCTCCGGCGTGGGGTCCTCCACGGGCTGCAGGTGGATATCTGCTCCACCGTGGACCTCCATGGACTGCAGGGGGACAGCCTGCCTCACCATGGTCTTCACCACGGGCTGCAGGGGAATCTCTGCTCCGGCGCCTGGAGCATCTCCTCCCCCTCCTTCTTCACTGACCTTGGTGTCCGCAGGGTTGTTTCTCTTACATGTTCTCACTCCTCTCTCTGGCTGCCGAATACCGCCGTCCCAACTTTTTTCCTTCTTAAAAATGTTATCACAGAGGCGTTACCACTATCGCTGATTGGCTCGGCCTTGGCCGGCGGCGGGTCTGTCTTAGAGCCGGCTGGTATGGGCTCTGTCGAACACAGGGGAAGCTTCCAGCAGCTTCTTACAGAAGCCACCCCTGTAACCCCACCCGCTACCAAAACCTTGCCACACAAAACCAATACATTATATTAACCACAAATAATATGCCACCATTTAATTGTAGGGATTTAGAAGGCATGTTCCAGGCACCTAAATTATGCCTAGAAAAAGTGTTTTATGTACCTGTTTCAAAAAATGTGTTTTCATTTCTTATATTAGTTCTGACTATGAATAAGATCATGGAGCCTGTTGTGCCTCTTGTAACGAGCAGTGGGTCTGTCTAATGAAAATTCTGGGAAAGCCATGTAAACATCAATGACAGTATCAGATGATACTTTTATGTTATGTGTGCTCTCTCTGAATTGTACATTGCCTGTCATTAATATAAAAAAACTGACTATTATTCCTTCAAAGGTGATTTGGGCAGAGAGACTATTCCATTTTAAATCAAAATGAACATTGATCAAGAAAGAGCAAGAGAGAAATGTAAGCAACAACATATTTTCTTTGCATCCTAGAACATGGTTTGTTTTAATTCTTTTTACCAGGTTTATCAACATAAGCTAAAGCTAGCCCTTATAGGTCAAAGTATTTTTGGACAAGAAGTTTATAACAAGCTGAGAAAAGAGGGTCATAAAGTTGTGGGAGTATTCACAGTGCCTGACAAGAATGGACAAGCCGATCCTTTGGGTAAGTGTAACCTTAATCCAAATGTTAAAATTACAGGCAGACATAACAAACTTGCCTTTTCGTGAGAAGGTGGTATCTATATGGGAATGACTTGCATATATCGCCTTTATTACACTGGATTCAGCACAAGAACGATGCTTTAACAAACACAAGTCCCAGAACCAGTTTAACCTTGTCAGTTAGTCAGTATTTAAGTCTTTTCTAACCATACCGGGCCATACATTAAGATATTTCAAAAAATAAATTAATATACGTACCTTATTTGAATGTACATCCTGGAGGTAATTATCCTGAACTAGGTCTGTATCTTAAAGCAAATAGCTGCTCAGCCTGTACTCAAGCACAAATTGTCACCTGTTTCACTGTGCTGTCCGGGACACTCAAGGCATGGAGCCAAGACTGGTTATCCCTGGTGTTCTGCCCTTTCTAACAAGCTTGCGACAGTGTACCTGCAGAGCCTATTTCTCTTCCACCTGGACTATTCACAACCCATTGAAAAGGTTAGAGGAGGCTTTGCTCTCCCTTTTTCCACTGTAAAGATGCATAAGGATTTTCTAGACTTCCTAAAGAAAGAGTTGTTGCCTGACAGGTATTCGGAATTGTACTCGTAGAACAGAGCCCAGTGTGACAAAGAAGCTACTTTGGAATCATCTGAATTGTAACTTTTTTTTTTTCAGTGGCATAAAAACAGTGAGTTAATATGATTAGCAAATAGAAAGAAGTGCCAGAATGGAATGTACCTTTATGGATAATCTGAAATTAAAACTTTAAAACTACATTCCATGAGCTGTCTCAAGTCTCTCTCTCTTTTTTTTTTTGGTCCTGACATGTTTTTACAAAACTCTTACGAGGGAAGAATCAAACGTAATTTTTGCTTACCTGGGCTATGGCACTCCCAAACTAGCATATAGTTCTCAAGTTTATTACATTCTGTAACTCTACGTCATTAAAAGATTTAATCACACTTTGAAAGAATTAGAGGAGGCAACTATTAGTTTAGAAAAAGACAATTTGACTATCCAGCTCTGGAAGCATACCATAATACTTGGTTACATTATATAAACTATTGTTGTACAGTTATTACACAAGCAGATGTAACTAAGTAAATCTTCCACTGATTTCAACCATATATTTATTATAACTAAATCATAGAATTAGTTTATTGCTCTCCTGATGAAAAAAAAAGGAAATTGCTGGATACTTTGTTGCTTTTTACTTCCAGATGACTCAAAAAGCTTAAGTCTCAAGTGAAATTTACTCATGTTTCTGTATCCTCAGACAGCTACAATTTTTGTTTCTAAAGGCAATTGCAGTACACACTAACTTCTATGGAATGATATTTAAGTAAGTATTTATTTAAGACCTAAGATAGTAGGCTAAAGATGCGTCAGCTCAAACTCAAGTTCCAATTTCAGAAGTGAAAAAGAGAAAGGAAAGTATGAAAATGTGTTTAGAAATGTAAATTAAATTAGGTGAATTTTCCATACCTCTTCTTGTTTTCCCTTTTCTTCCTATTACACATACAACTCAACAGATGTAGAGTTTGACTCTACTATCCTACTCTCTGTAATGAGTTATTAAGCGGTTGCGCAATGGAATTTATCAAACACTTAAAAATTCTCTCTGCAATTAGTGCAGTTGTTTTTTCTCACCTTTAAGCCTGATTTTGGGTGTAGCTGTGTGTTTCACAGATAAGTGAAAGTATATCCAGAAGGCATCAGTAAACAGTATTTTGAAGAAATTACTAAAGGCCATTAGCATCTGTGATTATTTGTACCACATGGCAATGTGACAAAATGCTGACATGAGTGAATCTTACTTGTACGTAGTCATATTCACATACAAATTGCTGAAGTGGAAATTTAAGTTCTGCTAAATGAAACCAGTTGTAGGCAAATGTAATGACCAGAAAAGAAATGAAGTGTCACTGTTAAATAGTCAATAACATTCATCACTCTTTTCTGCTTTCATTGGTACTTATTAGCCAAGCCGTAAGAGTGAACTTAAAGTTGAGAATGACATCAGCTGTAGGAATGAGAATCAAAGACAGAATTAATAAAATATATCCAAGCGCAAAGGTTTTTAAACAGCATACAGAACAGTACAAAGGGCATTCTGTAATCCTATGCTTGATCTGCTGGAGTTGTCATGCAATATCTCTCTGATTCCAGTTTGAATTTTTAACACAAAATGCGGATTAAAAAAAAAAATATTGTTCTTGCCCCTCAGCACTGGCAGCAGAGAAGGACGGCACTCCTGTTTTTAAGTTCCCCAGATGGAGAGCTAAAGGCAAGCCTATCCAGGAAGTAGTTGCAGCCTACAAATCGGTTGGAGCAGAGCTAAATGTCCTTCCATTCTGTACACAGTTCATCCCCATGAATGTTATTGACTGCCCAAAACATGGCTCAATTATTTACCATCCATCCATCCTACCACGCCACCGAGGAGCTTCTGCAATCAACTGGTGAGTTTTATGCATCAAAACTACATGTATGTCATGTTATGATGTTGGTCTGTAACCATTACTAATGTAAATGCTGGCACAGTTCTGTTGACTTGCAACTGCTCTGAAGGAACTTCTCTGAAGCAGCTGAGTATTTGGTTCATGAACTGCACTTCATACCTAAGATTCGTTATGATTTCCAATGCAAGTGCAGCTGTTATTCGGGGAAGATCAGTGATGTGATCATACATATATTTTACTCACATAGGCAAATCGACAATCTGGAGTTTTCATAGGCAGGACACTGCTCTCGTAGCTCATCCTCCACAAACACTAAATAACTATCACAACAGGGCTTGATGCAGAGCCTAAGATTTCACAGAAGGGAAGGGAGAGAGAGAATAGAATCCACAAGAATAAAACTTTATCTTGCTGTCCTCCTGAGCAATGCACAAGGCTAGATTCAAAATGTTACTGTGAAAGAACTACACTGCAATGATGACCACAGTAGACTCAGGTCTAGCATTCTTGTGACAACAGAAATGCCATTATCACAGTGATTAAATTCAATAAGAAATTGTCTAAATATGAAGAAACAATTTTAAAAGAATCTTACAGGCAGCATGGTGATTATCTAAAGACACAGTGTTGTAGATTCAAAACAACAGCATATTTTGTTTTGGTTTGTTTGTTATCTTTAATCCTTAATGGAAAAAATGCTAAGCTGAAGTACTTAAACAGAGGAGTAAAGGAGACTATTAGAGACATAAGGAAATCCTTCAGAAAGTGGCAGTTGTGTCCAAGTGGGGAAAAACTCTGGCAGATCAGGTGAAAAATGAGAGTAAAGCAGTCCAGAAAAGAAATAAAGAACCAACTTTTAAAGGCATAAAATTGAATAATAACAATTTTCCCAAATATATTAAAGGTTGGAGGTATGTAGGGTGATATAGGTGTTTGATTTTAAAAAGGTGCTTATCAAAGAGAACACCATAGTAGGAAATCTGTATTGGTATTCAGGATGGAGGAGCTTAAGATGTTACTACCATGCCCTTCTTTGTGTAGAATAAGTCAGAACAATTCTCTTGAGCTGAACTATGAGTAGAAGAGATTTTAGATAAACTGATGAATGAATAAAAATCTCTTCTCAGGACCAGGGGACTTTCAAAGTTTCTGCAGGTTTGGGACAGCCTACAGTTTCTCTTCCTTCAGATTGTGATGGTGCAGGAGACTGGAAAACAGCAAAAGCAATACCAGTTTTAAAAGGGCTGAAAGGGAAAGCCAGGAAGCTTTAGACCAGTCACTCTGATTTCAATCTGTAATAAAGAATACACTTTCTACACAAATGGGTAAATGTGATAATGTGAAAGTGAGATTAAGAAAATGAGAGGTCAAATTCAAAGTTAAAAAACATAAGGTAATGCACATAAGGGGAAAAAAAACTGACTATATGTAAGCAATAATAACATTTAGGTTAATTGTTGTTACTCAGAAAACAGACCATGGAAGGATCTTAAATACTGTCTGCATCTCAGTCAGAACACGAAGGAACTAAAAATGCTTCAGAAAAGGCTAAGAAAGATAGTCAAAGGTATAGAACAGCTTCCCCATGACAGGAGACAAATCTAGGAGTCTTCAGATGGGAAAAGAGGTCATTGGGAAAGAAATATGTATCCTAGCAGTGTATTAAGCCATGAAAGACATGGGAAGGTAAATAAGGAACTATTGCTCATTCTTAATCAAAAGTTAGGGGGCAACCAGCAAAGAGATCAGGTAGTGGAATTTGACTTAATGAAGGAGTGTATTGGGCTTATGTGGCGGGGTTTTGGTAGCAGGGGAGGGGCCGCAAGGGTGGCTCCTGTGAGAAGGTGCTAGAAGCTTCCCTGGCTCCAAGTCAGACCTGCCTCTGGCCAAGGCCAACCACAATCAGCGACGGTGGTAGCACCTCTGGGATAACATATTTAAGAAGGGAAACCTGCAGTGGGGGAGGAGATTGGAATGTGAGAGAAACCCCTGCAGACAGGAGCAAGGGAAGAGTGTGAGGAGTCCTGCCCCTGAGGAGGAGGAGCGGCAGAGACAACATGTGATGAACTGACCCCAACCCCCATTCCCCATCCCCCTGTGCTGCTGGGGAGGAGAGTTGAGCCCAGGAAAGAGGGAGGGGTGGGGGGAAGATGTTTTAAGATTTGATTTTACTTCTCATTATCCTACTCTGATTTGATTGGTTACAAATTAAATTGATTTTGGTTTTTTCCCCAAGTCGAGTCTGGTTTGCCCATGACCATAATTGATGAGTGATTCCCCCCTGTCCTTATCTTGACCCACGAGCTTTTCATTATATTCTCTCCTCCCCATCCCACCGGGGGCAAGGAGTGAGCGAGCGGCCTTGTGGTGCTTTGTTGCTGGTTGGGCTTAAACCATGACAAGGAGGTACTTTTACTCCATGCAGTTCTGTCCTGGTTTCAGCTGGGATAGAGTTAACTGTCTTCCTAGTAGCTGGTACAGTGCTATGTTTTGAGTTCAGAGCGAAGAATGTTGATAACACTGATGTTTTCAGTTGTTGCTCAGTAGTGTTTAGACTAATGTCAAGGATTTTTCAGCTTCTCATGCCCAGCCAGTGAGAAAGCTGGAGGGGCACAAGAAGTTGGCACAGGACACAGCCAGGGCACCTGACCCAAACTGGCCAACGGTGTATTCCATACCATGTGACGTCCCATCCAGTACAGAAACGGGGAAGTGGGGGGCAGGGATTCGCCGCTCGGGGGACTGGCTGGGTGTCGGTCGGCGGGTGGTGAGCAATTGCACTGCGTATCATTTGTACATTCCAATCCTTTCATTATTGCTGTTGTCATTTTATTAGTGTTATCATTATCATTATTAGTTTCTTCTTTTCTGTTCTATTAAACCGTTCTTATCTCAACCCACGGGTTTTGCTTCTTCTCCCGATTTTCTCCCCCATCCCACTGGGTGGGGGGGAGTGAGTGAGCGGCTGCGTGGTGTTTAGTTGCTGGCTGGGGTTAAACCACGACAAGTTCGTTATTAAAATGTGGAACTGCACATCTAGAGAGCCTAGAAGGATGCTTTCATGGGGGAAAAGTTCATCAAGATCTATTCCACAGGAAGATGGAGATACAAACTCTCAGGAAGTTCTGGAGGTTTCAAGAAAGGGGAATGTATCCCAATGGTGTATCACCAAGTCTTGCTCTATTTTGCATATTCCTTCTGTAAGCGTCTGCTCCTGCCCTTCTCAGGTAAAGGCCGTCGTCCTAAGACATTTAAACTAAGCTAGGATTTGGCCTTGGCTGACCATTCTCTCGTCGCACCCCTTGCTCTCATCACAACTTCTTTCATATGTTGTGGCTACAGCCCTGGTACTGATCAGACCCTTTCCAGTGTGACCGAGGAAACCCGTGGGAATTAGGCATGGCTAAAGGGGCTCCAGGCACAAACAAGGGCCCTGGGCCTCTGAGGGTTCCTTACTCCATCCTTTACAGCCTCTTCCAGCTGCTGCCACTTTGTTATCAGCAGCTGTCTGCAGAGGGAGGTGGTGGACAGAGGAGGGGGCATACCGTAGTTACCATCCTGTCACCTATTCAGTGTCAGGGATATTTGCCCACTGTACCTTCTTCTCCTCCAGTGCCATGCTGAGAACATCCACTTCTCACCAGGGTGCTCTTTTGGAATTTTTACATAATAAAAAACAGAAGAAATGCTGCTTAAATGTGTGAAAGATCTGATATGGGCTAGCCAAACTTCTGTAAGCATTCACTTTTTTTATACCTGCCAACTTCCACTGTTTAACGTCTTTGTTGGCGACATGGACAGTGGGATTGAGTGCACCCTCAGCAAGTTTGCTGACAACACCAAGCTGTGTGGTGTGGTCGACACGCTGGAGGGAAGGGATGCCGTCCAGAGGGACCTTGACAGGCTTGAGAGGTGGGCCCGTGCCAAGATCATGAAGTTCAACAAGGCCAAGTGCAAGGTCCTGCACATGGGTTGGGGCAATCCCAAGCACAAATACAGGCTGAGCAATGAGTTGATTGATAGCAGCCCTGAGGAGAAGGACTTGGGGGTATTAGTGGATGAAAAACTGAATATGACCCAGCAATGTGCGCTTGCAGCCCAGAAAGCCAACTGTATCCTGGGCTGCATCACAAGAAGCGTGGCCAGCAGGTCGAGGGAGGGGATTCTCCCCCTCTGCTCCCCTCTCGTGAGACCCCACCTGCAGTACTGCATTCAGCTCTGGGGCCACCAACATAAGAAGGACATGGAGCTGTTGGAGCAAGTCCAGAGGAGGGCCGCCAAGATGATCAGAGGGCTGGAGCACCTCTCCTGTGAAGACAGGCTGAGAGAGTTGGGGTTGTTCAGCCTGGAGAGGAGAAGGCTCCAGGGGGACCTTACTGCTGCCTTTCACTACATAAAGGGGGCCTACAAGAAAGCCAGAGAGGGACCTTTTACAAGGGCTTGTAGTGACAGGACAAGGGGTAATGGCTTTACACTGAAAGCGGGTAGATTTAGATTAGATGTAAGGAGGGAGTTCTTCACTGTGAGGGTGGTGAGGCACTGGAACGGGTTGCCCAGAGAGGCTGTGGCTGCCCCATCCCTGGAAGTGTTCAAGGCCAGGCTGGATGGGGCTTTGAGCAACCTGGTCTAGCGGAAGGTGTCCCTGCCCATGGCAGGGGGGTTGGAACTAGATGATCTTTAAGATCCCTTCCAACCCAAACATTCTATGTTTCTATGATTCTCCAGTTGTCTTTGGAGTTTGCCCCTTGTTCTGCACAAATGTGTGCTTTGCTCTTTTTAATAATGTACTTTTCAGTGCTTACAACTAATAATGAATTTTCATGGGTATAAGCCACATCTCAGATGATCCTGTTACAACATGGACTGCCAAGGGAATACTTGCAAGAGATGTGTCTTACTGCAAATTGCATTGGTGTTTGCATGCAGACAAATGGTTAAAAGGAAGCAGGAAAAATATATCCCTCCATTTCTGGCTGCTCCCTTAAACACACTTCCGTTTGATTTTCCATCATTCTGAGGCACATACAGCTCCAAAGGAGAATTGGAAAATCTAAGTGGCTGAAGTTCGCTTCAGATTCAGAGGCAGATCCTGAGCTGATGTAAATCAGCATAGACCTATTGTAGAGTAGTGCTATGTTCATGCACAGCAGCTGAGAATCTGGCTGGGTGCAAATTCCCTTAATAACTTTTCCTTAAACAATTGCATATCCATCATTTTCCACTCTGAGTTTAGCTCTTTTTCAGCTGTGCAACAGCTGTACTTCCCTTGCTGACCTACAGGTTAAGTTGTGAGGCTTAGCTAATTACAGTAAACAACCGTGAATTATTAAGATAATATGCTGTCTAGATGCTTCGATCTTTCAAATTGTCATAACTATTGCACACCTTTTGCTCTGTGTGTCTTTCCACTAATACTTTATAAATAATTATCACAATGAACTGTGTGATAGACACCCTGGATTCAGTTGCAGCATTTCTTATGTCGCTTTGTGGAAATCACACATCAAGAGTATCAAAACTGTGGGTTCCTGACTATGAAATGAGCAGTGAATTAAAGATGGTTAGGATTTTCTTTTCTATCTACCTAAAGTAAATGAATGTGTAACAGATGGATTGATATCCCTGACTACTTTCATACTGTCTGTATGTACTGTAAGGCTTTTTTTATGTCCAGGACTTTAATTCAAGGAGATAAGAAAGCAGGATTTACTATTTTTTGGGCTGATGATGGTTTGGACACTGGACCAATCCTTCTGCAGCGAGAATGTGATGTTGGCCAAAACGATACTGTGGATGACCTGTATAACCGGTTTCTCTTCCCAGAAGGAATAAAGGCTATGGTATGTTTACCTGTACTAAATATCAGCATTTTAAGCGGAAAAGAAAAGCATCTGCTGGAGTTTGAAAGCAAAGGAAATATAGACAAGATGCATGCATTCGGAAAGACAGAGGTTGTGGTGCTCAGTTGAATCCTAGACTTCAGTGGAGCTGTGCTGCTTCACGACAGCTGAGGAGGTGGCCTCAGAATATTTGTTGCTGGCAGCAGGCAAAACATATCCTGTTTCCACAGAAGGGAAGAAGTCGAATTTATCTGGAGTGTGGCTCTTTCCACAGATTTCTTGAATGTTTTTACAAGGTGAAATTTTTTAAAGGCTCAGAGAGAGCAGAAAGTTAGGGTAAGGTTGAAAAAAAAAGCTGGGGGGTGTGTTTAAGTTCAGAGCCCTGGTGGATTGCCTTTGGATTTTGTACGCTTGTCCTTTTTTGTATTGTTTTAAAATGAAGAAACGAAAATGGATAAAAAGTACTCAGCATGGATCATTAGAGAAATTTTTTCTCTCTCCATTTAAATGCAGAGAAATAACTTTTTGCAGAAAGAAAAAGGAAAGAATTGAATGCAATCATACAGAGCCACATTCGGGTCCTGCAGAATTTAGGCAGCTGCTATATGTTTGGTGACTAGGTACTCCCATCAAACTTCTGAGGCTATTTCTTTTGTCAAAGAAGTTTAAGCGTATACGTATGTTAATCAGTGCATCATTGGTCCCCTAGATTTTGGAAATCCTAGGTTTTAAAAATAAACCAGTTCCCCTTGTGGCAGAAAGTCTTCTGCTGTCATTCACAAGTATGACTGAGGAAAAAAGGCAAACCAAGCTAACACTAAATCTGTTACTTTTTCACTTAGGTGGAAGCTGTACATCTAATTGCTGATGGTAAGGCCCCTCGTATACCTCAGCCTAAAGAAGGGGCAACATATGAAGGGATCCAGAAAAAGGAAAATGCAGAGGTAGTGTTAAATAGCACTGTGCTTTGTGCATATCACTAGAAAAGTTGTTATCAACTCAGATCACAGTAGTAGTGATATGAAGTTAACATTAATTTCAACTCAGTTGTTTCCCCACCTCTTATTCCTGGGATAACTCCAAGAATGCATGTAATGGAGCCCCAGGTTACGTTCCTATTTCCTTTCAGCAGTTACATATATTTAGAAACTTGGTGTTCTACTTGGGATCATCTACACACAGCTAGATGGCAGCTGCACCTTCAGTGGATTCTTCATATGTTACCATACTTTTAAATACAGTACTGAATGAAGATAGCTCTCTTTGTTTACCAACAGTCCATACTAAATTCTCTACCAGAAATAGATTTGCTGTTAGCAAAAGCAAGTGTTGGCACCTTTCCTGTTGGCACCAGGAAAAAAAAAATATAGGTCACGTGAACAAACAACAGATAAAAAAAATATTTAAGCACCCATATAAGAATTATATAAGCACCCCCACTGCATTAGCTGGATGTTCTTTGTGGTTGGGAAGGCCACCGTAAAATGATAGTGAATGCTGCCTGTAATACCTTCTTTTCCTTTTCTAGACCAGTGCAAAAGTTTTTAAAAAAATAAAAAGTAAAAATTATTCCAACAATTTCAATCTCTTGTCCATGGTGAATATAGTCCTTTCCACCTGAAATATTGTAGGTGATGCTTTTTATCATATTTCAATTCCTGCCTTACCTTAGAAACAAATAGCTTTGCATAAGGATATTTTTATTCATTCATAAGGAGCTTCCTTGGGGTGAACTAGCTTAATCTTCCTGCTGTAAAACTCTTCTCATTGGCTTATAACTTGCTTCTAAATATTCTTTGTGCTTAAACTAAGAAGGATGCTGGGTACCTGAGATTTGTTATTTAATAGCTATTCTGATTCTTTAATTAATTTTGTACATATACTCACAATATTGCAAAGATAATGGAATACATTTTCACTGGTTTTACAGATTAAATATACATGACATTCTTAAAACATTTTATCCTTTTTCCTCAAAGTCTTGCAGGAATTGCAAGTTGTAGTGGGGATTCCATTCATGAAACAACTTATAAAGGGTTAGTAAATGATTAGAAAGTATTTTAATAAAAGTTTGTGGTTTTGTTAAAGAAAGTAGGGTCCGAGCAATAAATAGATCATTTTCAGCAGAAGGTGATATCCCAGACATACACTTATTCCCATTTATACTATGCTTATTAAATTTAGGCATTGGAAGAGGCTGCCCAGGGAAGTGGTTGAGTCACCATCCCTGGAGGTATTCAAAAAGCGAGTGGACAGGGTACTCCAGGGCATGGTTTAGGGGGCATGGTTAATGGTTGGACTTGATGATCTTGAAGGTCTTTTCCAACCGAAATGATTCTATGATTCTATGATTCTATGATTAATTATTTATGAATGAATACCTAGTAGCAAGAGTTATATTTTCATTATATTAGTGTGAGAAGGAGAATCTATGATACAGACTGCACAGAACACAAGAGTGCTAAGAGCATCCAATTTGATAGGTCTTTGATGATTAGCCATTTGGAGATCACTGATTTTCCTTTATTAGACCAGACCCTTTCTGTGTTCTTAAATAAATGAACAGTTGAAAGAGAAAGGGGGAGAATTTGTAATTCTTATATAGGAATACTAACTTGATGTATGCCTAAACAGAGAAGAATTACCTGGCATGTCTTGATTTCCTAGATCTCCTGGGACCAACCTGCAGCAGCTTTGCACAATTGGATTCGAGGGCATGACAAAGTGCCTGGAGCATGGGCAACAATAGATGGCCAGGTATGCTCTGAAAATCAGGAGAATATTCTTCTTTTCTATGACCTCTTTTTGACCTTTTTTAATATAAAACTAAAGGTGTCTGCACACAGGTGAATACAAATGAGAGTTACATTGCAGTAGCTCTCATTTTATGACTGTATGTTTTATATATATCTCAAATAGGCACCTAAACAAATGTACAGAACACAGTAGTTAAGATTTAAAAAAAAAAATTGAGCATGGTACAAAGCAATAAGTAAGAAGGGTAGAAGCAAACTGTGCCAGTCATTTTGTGAAGTAGGCATGCATTACAGTATAATGCAACCCATGCTGTACAGTGGGCAACATCACAGTATTAACAGCAAAGTGAAACACTGTGAGCTACTGAAATAACAAAGAAGGTTTTATTTTAAAGAGATTTGGGCCTAGATCATTTGTAGAAATAAATCTATCTCATTTTATCCAAACCCAACTACTTCCTTTCGGTGTATTAGAAGTACTATACATTTGATCCACATTGTACTTACATAAAATATTTTAAAAATTGCATTATCTTTCCTACCTGTGATGTCCGGATTTTGTTACTTAACTATTAGCCATCTGCTGGTAAGCTGCTCCAAAAGCCCTGCCCTAATGTCCAGGAACTGTTGCTGATTTGAGAGCCCAGAAAGAACAGAAATGCCCCAGAGAGGCAGTGTTCAGCATTGCCAGCCTGGGAGCAGAGCTGGACTACACCGGTCACAGTCAGGCTTCTGCCAGTCTCTTTCTCTGGGCATGCACTGACAAAAGCTGCTTCCCTTTCTGCACTGGTTCCAGCATGCACATTGTTACAGCTAAGCAGCTCTGCAGGTTTAGGCAGCTTGCAAAGTTTTACATGTCCTGGGTTGTAAAGATACAGAGATAATGTAACATATTTTCCATGTGTAAATACTTATATTTAAGCTTCAAAACAGTATAATTTCATTATTAGAATTTTAGAGCATGTTTGGAATCTGTGCACTTTTAATTCCATTTATTTTTAGGTGGTTACTTTTTACGGGTCATCATTACTTGATGCTTCAGTGCCTGCTGGACAAGAGCTGGCAATAAAAGGTGCTTCAAGACCTGGACTTGTAACCAAGAATGGTCTAGTCGTTTTTGGTAATGATGGGAAGATGGTAAGTGCTCACCCTAGCAAACATAAGCATGGATGAAATAACTTTAGCAAAAAGTGCAAGTAGTGTGGAATTGTCAGGCTATACAAATCCAGCTGCTAATGACAGACAGCTAATTTGTTTGGAGTTTATCAATCCTCTGCCATCCTATAGAGGAGACGTTAATGTTTTGCTTCTCACTCAATCCATATTCATTTCCAATATGGATTAAAATGTACTAATACTAGGAGAGAATCTGAAAGACAGGTAGGAGTGGCCTGTGTTAAATTACCTGCATCATAGCAGCTTTCCTGCAAGCCATTTATTTTACTATTTCAATAACCATATTAATGCCTAAGAACTCTTCACACAAGGATGTGTTACCTCCCAGATAATTTAAAATCATATCCTCTCATTTTTCAGGTACTAGTGAGAAATCTGCAGTTTGAGGATGGAAAAATGATCCCTGCATCTAAATACTTCTCTGCTGATGAGAAAACTGCCCTGGAACTTACAGAAGAGGAGAAAAAGATGGCAGAAGATATTAGGGTAATTCAATAAATTGCTTTAGTAGGATATTACTTCAGACAAAAGCATTACATACTTCTCATTATAGGCAAGGCATATCTTTTATTTAGCCATGCAAATTGCTTTTTGATAAAATGTACTCAAAGAGTACGGGGTTGAATCTTTAGTTATTGGCATTAATTCAGGTGGAATTGGGAATTCATTAGAGTACTTAGACATAACTTTAGAAAGTTTTCTTTCAGATATGAGTGATACAAAGACAATGATTGCAGGGTCAGTTATGGTAAATATCTATGAATGATGAGGGTGGGAGTGAGGAAAAAGAAATGGACCTCTGCCTCACAACAGTGAGGTTTTCAACACTGACAGACTTGGACAGTTCTGAAATCCTTTCTTCACTGTGGTGTTACTCACTAGGATGTGCTCAGAGTGGTCCTGTTGGACAAGCTCCAGGGAGACTTAGAACAGCAGTCTGAAAGAGAAAAGCAGCAGTTTTCTCGCTGTACCTGTGCATACTGTCTCTCTTCTGCCACAACCACCTACAAGGGGCTGGCTGGCAGAGGGATGCAGCAATGGGGCTGCTGGAGCAGAAAGCTCTCATAGCCAGAGAGGCACTTTGCTGCCTCTCACGTAATCCATCCCTTTGTAGTGAGTGTCAGGGGCTTAGCTGAAAGCCACATTTGTCATGAAAGTTTTGTGCCAGAGCAAGTGAATCAGAGGTGTCTTCCCTTCTGCTAACTCTGCTACAGGGTCAGTAACTTCTGACACAGGTCAGGCAGCTTGATGCACTAGTATTTTAAACAGCTGCTTCAAGATTACCTTGAACCTGCTTGCCAGCAGCATAAAACCTACCTGGAGCTATTGATTGACTGAGGCATTAGCAAAAAGAAATATAAATGCTACTTCATGACACTACCTGCTTACTCTGAAACCTAATAATTAATTGAAATATTATGTTACCAGTTATTTCACTATTCATGTTAGCAGAAATCTCCACCTCATGCATGCAGGTTAAACTACTCTGCTCTGCCTAGGTGCCAGAAATGCCATCAATCCAGTCACAAAGTGCTCCAGGCTGTCCTTGCCTCTGCTGACAACATATTCCATAATGCAATGGGAAGTTATTATTTGGAGGCTAAAGATCTTTAAAAAACGGGCCTGAAAATTATTAGCATTATAGCATTCAGGTTTCGTGCCTGATTAAGTGAAATTATCATGGACAAAATAATACTTTTTGATAAGCTAATTATGCTGAAGAATTTATTGGCTAATATCAGGTCTCCAGATGGTTCAAGACCCTCTTAAGATAATTTTCTGTTTTAGAATCCTTTGAAATAATACACGTTATAGGCACAGATACCATAGAAAATATGGTTTGATAAATACATCTTACAATTAAAGGATTATTCATTATTGCCTCTGTTATTTTTATGTATTATTAGGCTATTTGGAAGGGAATTCTGAGCAATGTTGCTGTAATTGAGGATTCCACAGACTTCTTCAAATCTGGAGCATCCTCTATGCATGTTGTCAGGTAAGAAATATTCAAAATAACAAAATTTTGAAGCCAAAGTTAATGGAAACAAAGTTGTCATGGTGCTTTTAAATCAGGGTTGATCAAATAGTGTTAAAAAAAAAAATCCCCCTATGTTTTCCAATACTCTAACTATGCCCTTTCCTACCTTTGAAAACATGATATGGTTCTGCTCCCAAAATTAGGAGATATTGATGTAATCCTGCTCATTCTATTGAAGGAAAATTCCCCTTAACTTCAGGAACATCAGCCACATGGGGGAGCATGGTGATGCTCAGACTTGTCTGCATGCAGTGACAGGTATCTCAAGACCAGGGGGCTGACTGGGAAGCTGAGCAAAGAACTCCCCAGAGGGAAAGAGGAGCCTTTCACAGAAAGAATTGAGCCTATGCTTACAAGTGCACTGAGTTCATGCTGTGTTGGGTCACCTTATTTACCTTCTTTTTGCAACTCACATAGCCCAGGTTATAATATAAGACCAGCATTTCAGGTGGTTTTGTTAACAAACTGATTATTGTCCCCGTTACTTACCAGTCTCATAGAGCTCTGAATGTCCTCCATGTATTGGTTAGAGTAGTCCCGTATACTGTTTTATCAATCAATACATGCTATTTGTCATTTATTTCCAAAAGTTTACCTAAAAGTATTCCAGAACTGACATTTTCTTTTCCGTAACACCCCCAATTAAACCAACAGATTTCAGTAAAATTCACAACTTCTGTGCCACTATTGTCAGAGAAACACACACACATATTCACACGCATACAAACTGGTGCCCAGTTTTGACCCCTTTCGACCTTCTAATGATTCAGTTATCTGAATAGTTCTTTCATTTGTAATTAAACTTATTCTTTCTTCAAAATCTTTAGAATGCTAGAAGAGATCAAACAGAGATATAGTGGACTTCAGCTACAGAATGAAGATGTGTATATGGCCACTAAGTTTGCAGACTTTATTCAAATGGCTGTCAGAAAATTCAGAGGAGAAGACAAAGAAGAAGAGTTAGTAATTGATTATGTAAGACCTTTTATTTTGCTTTTATTGCTTATTCTTTCTTGTTTTTTGGGGGGAGGGTAAATAATGCATTCTATTAGACTGCTTGATGCAGTAGGAAAAGCTAACAAATATTTGGTCATACAAACTCTTCTTTGTGACTTTTTTTTTTCAGCTTTTATATATGTGCATTTTGGAATGGAAGTATATATGTAATGTCACTTACAGTGTACCAGAAACCAGAGGATCAAGAACATGCAGTAGAGTAGATCACACGTGGGCAGATGTTCCTACCTCCCTTGCACCCTCCTGCCAGTATGCTTCAGTCAGAACAGTTTTGGAGCTTCTGCTTTCCTGAGGCAAACAATGCTAGATTTTTCTCCTAATAGTCTGTTTGAAAACTTTGTGTGAAAGGAGGATTGCATGTTTTTTAAGTCATTAAGTAAGTCAGGATTTCTTGAATTTGGGAATTACGCATTTGATTGAAGTCCACTAGAACCAGCCTTAACCAGGGCTTAGTATTGGTTTGAACAGAGAGATCCAATGATAAAAAAACCAGAAATCTGCTTAACTATCTCAGAATATGGTCACTGGTGTTCACGGAGAATATGATTTCCATTTCATTTTAGTCTCTTGTCCACTTTTAACAGCCATATGTACATTGTAAAATGTGGCTGGATGTTGTCTGAAGATATCAAAAGCTTGTTAAGCTACATTAAAATCTTAGTTATTAAAAGTTTAAGTTAATTTGTTGTTTATTTCACTCTTAGGTTTCAAAAAATGTGAACAACATGACTGTGAATATGCCATACCAGTGTTTCATAAATGGGCAATTCATAAATGCTGATGATGGAAAAACATATGACACTATAAATCCAGCAGATGGATCAGTGAGTAGTTTCTAAATATGATCAATACCAGTTTATTTCAATTTCTTTGCCTATTAAAAAATCTAAACCACTAACTGAATATTGCCAATTTCAAAATCATACAGTACACATTAAACAACCCCTAGAAATAATTTGACATTTCCATTTACTTCTCAGTCTGTATATTTTACGGTTTTTGCATTTCAGTCAAGCTGCACAGTAAAAATAACCTACTTCGACTTCAACTATTATGTCAATTTCCACACCCAGCCATATGTTTTACCTTGGTTTCATTCTTGTTTAGCTTTGCAAACAAAAATTGCTGTAGTTTAGTTGCTAAAGAAGGATAGGATACTGTATAAATTTCCTGTCAGTCATCGACTTCAGTTTTTACTTTACTTTTTTTTCGCAAGTCTGATGTCTTAGGGCAAGTGTAACTTTAAAATATCCTTTTAAATTCCCACTAAGAAAAATGACTCTTCAGTAGGAAAATATATGCAGTTGCACTTCGGCCCTGAACTACTGAATCTTGGTTGAGCAACTCATAACTATGTATTATAAATAGGCATAGTGATTCTGGTGTACATGTAATTGCCATTTAATTCTGGAGCAAATAAATTCTGCTGAAATCAATACCACAAATTTCATGGTCATTAGAAGTCAGACTCTGGTACTTTTCCTGAAACTCATTATGGAATTGAATAAAAGTCATAACAATTCTGTGTTAGAATTTACAATGTGTGTATTTACAGAACACAATCATCATAAAATACTATGTGTATATGGTGCCTTATGGTAACAGAAGCTCCATTCCTAAGAAATGGAACATGCAGGAGTCATTTTAGCATGTTTGGGTATTAGATCATAATACCACCTATAAAGACTTCCAATTTTTGTAATACCACATTGATTTTACATCTGGAAAGAGAGAGTGAAATCAAGTAGGATGATGGACCTTGATGTGAAGAGGGAGATAGATCTAGGAATCAGAGTCCCTGTAGTGTCCTTCAAATTCTGCCACCTCAATTGTTTCTGAACTTTTTGCAGCCTGACTTACCCATGCCAGCTGCTGGGCTTGAGGATATTAAGTAGTTGCTAACACCCAGTCAAGAAGTTTGGGAGGCAGGAGTAACACTCTGCATCCCAGCCTTTCAGTTTGAGCTAACACAATGCTACCTTTGGCAGGTAATAGCCAGTGTATCTTCTGCTTCATTGGCTGATGTTGACAAGGCAGTAGCAGCAGCAAAGGAGGCATTTGAGAATGGTGAATGGGGAAGAATGAATGCAAGGGAAAGAGGGCGACTCATGTACAGGTATGTCAAAGGCAGTTTGTGTTTGTTTTGTTTTCTTAAATCTTATTGTTTTGTTCCTTTGAAGAATTGTTGCATACGTTTTCTGAATATAATGGATATTCATAATCCCACTGTCAGAGGAACCAGACTAGTCATCTTTTCATCCCCTAATTTACCTCAGTGTACTGGCCCCCAGTCTTAGCTGGCTAACCTTTCTTGTGGCAGAGAAAAATCTTGTGATCTCTCACTGGTACCATTTTTTTTTTAATTATTTATGAGCGGAAACAAAGAATTTGAGGAAAATGTCTTTTAAATACTTGATGGCTTCATTTAATCTATATGGGGTTTGTTGCAAGGATTGAAAACTCCATTGTAAAGTCCAAATCCTTCTGTATAAATGAGGCTAAGTTTTACAGACAGAGTCTACCTAGGTGAGGTAGACAGAGACTTTTGACCTTGTGAAGTCTGCCTGCGTCTGTGCTCCATACAGTAAACATACAGCCACATTGCCACTAATTTTGAAACACACTGTAACTGATGCTAGATTTTCCAGGATCATACCCCAGCATACTTCTCACCTGGCTAAAGACCCATTCTAGGAGATGTGATATGGTCTGTTGTGGAAGAATTGTCCTGCGTAGAAACACTCTAAGCTGAATCCCACATTTATCTGAGACACTTCCAGCTCAGTATTTCTTATTTGTGTTTGTTTTACTGTGTCAACCCTAGATAGTGCCTGGTTCTTTTTTTGGCTCTGTTATTATTATTTCAGAAGATAAACAGAGGTTATGCTGAGTGAATCATTTTAGTGGTGGTTTCTGATCCTTGAAGGGCAAGAGGTGGTCTTGGAAGGATGATGATGCTAGGTACCTATTGTGAGGGCGGTACTGGAGGCAGCTAATAAAAGCCAAATTACTATGGACTCTCCATATGCAGTGTGATGCTTCTGGTGCCTTACAGCGAGTGCAGGGAGAACACTGTCTTGCAGACTTGAGATGACTAGAAGCTCCAGAGCTTCCCTATAAAGAAAGCCTCTTTTGTGGAGGTACATGAAGCGTTTTCACTGATTTTTCTTCTCCAGGACATAAAAAAGAGTAGGTAGAGTAGAGATGAGTAAAGAAGAAGATCACTACTCCTGATTGCCACAGGTCCACATTTAGCTAATGGGATGATGGAAAATCAATTGTCAGCACAGAGGAGGAGAAGTACTAGGCAAATTTGGTTCCTATTCAGTGCGTGGAGGGCTTAGTTACTGTGCTTGACATAGCAGCTGGCTTTGAAGATGTTAGGATCTTGAACAGAGCTGAAACTTCCTGCCCCACAGAGCTCATGAAGGAGTAGGTCCTGTGTATCAGACACCTTTTTTCTGCAGGCTGTAGTCTGCAGGCTCATCAACATTACTATTGGATGTCCTGGGCAAGTCAATTGTGCTGAGGAGACTGCATATATATCTATAGGGAAGAGAAGGAATTTTTTTCACCTTCAAAAAAAAAAAATCTTCAATAGTGTGCCCATAACTGCTGCTATATTAAGCGTTTATTGTGCTGTGCCAGGAGGCTAGCCCTGGACACCAGAACAGGCAGCAGAAGAAGGATCAGTGACACGGTAAGCAGCTGCAGGATGGTAGCAGACTATGTATTTGCATGGCAAGACAGTCTGGCAGTTTGGCTGGGTGCAGGGGTGGGTCACTGCCCTTCCTTTTATTGTTGCACACTGCTCTTTGCATAACTTCTGTGAGGATTTAGAAACTGAAGATCCAGCTTATTTAGAGGTTTGGAATATGCAACTAGAAGATGATCCTGTCCTCATAAGGCTGGGCTTAGCCTAGCAAGACAGTAGGGAGTAGGGAATCCATTGCATGTCTGTGCTCTGGCAGCTAAGGAGGAGCAGCACGGGGAAATGTAATGCTGCACTTGGGAAACATGGGTCTGTGTCCGCTGGTAGTGTATGCAGCAGATCATTTGTTACCACATTAATAGAGCTGTAATTTTTACTTTCTTGAATGCCTTGGATGTAAATTCCCCTCCTCTCTTTTACCATATCCATATGGACCAAGTAGATGTAATTAGAAATAAAAAAGTATTGTAAAATGTGTGGCATTTTTTAAGACATTGCAGGCATCTTAGCAAAAGAGAATGAAAGCAAACCTGAAAATTCTGCTTGTCTTATAAAGTATGTGACCAGGCCTTTGAAAAAGGCCTGCAGGACTGTAAAAAACCTGAGTGATCATCACAACAGAAAATGGGTGAGTCAGAACTCATATTAAAATTAAATACGGTCGATCACTTAAATTTTTCACAAGTGTGCACAGATTCAAAGCATGTACAAACTTGAGTTTAATTTGTATTAGGAACATAGGGCGCTTTAGGAATGTAGCGCACTTGAGAGCCCAAGTTAACTCTGCCCTAAAGAGAAACTTTTAAGGTCTTAGAACTACTGCTCTTTGTTTTACACTTGAAAGATTTGCAAGCGTATGGAAAATATAACTCCCCTACACTGCATAGATTATTCCTGGATTAAACTCTTCTCTGCTTAGGCTACTGGCTCTCTAGGATAGCTGTACCAGAGTGTTCATGTTGCAAACCATCCCCAGTGTGAATGAAATACCTCACTGGTCCACTTTAATTCAAACATGGCCCCCTTTTCTCTGGTCAAACTAGATTTTTTTCGTGCTGAACCAGAGGGAAGGTTTGTACCATTAAAGCCCCTAGCTCTGCTACTTTGTCTTAAGAGGAATTGTTAATAGAAGATATTAGGCGAGCATTAAATGGAACTTTCTCCTTTATCCCTGACATGCCACATCCATTCTTTTACACACTGCTGCTGATGCTGTGACCTGTAGCTGGGTCTCCAAGATACAGTTAAGTATTAAAGAGCATTTTTCCACATCTCTGCAAATGCTTTAAATGGGCAGAATTTACATAATGGAAAAATAGGTTTCGCATACTCTTTACAGGGTCTAAAATGCACTTGGTTAAGCTCTTAAAATCACATGGGCGCATTGATTATACATCTGAGTACCAAAACACAGAGAGAAGCTTAAGAAAAACATTGATGCATCTGTTTCACTGCCATGTGAGAGATCGAAGACCTGAATGTAAAAATTTGTTCATGAAAACAAACCTTTCTGCCTGAGCAGGGGACCACCACAAATTACAAGAGCTCCTCATAAGTATAGGTATCTGTCTGTGCAGATGCATTTTTGAGACACTCTGATAGCTAGCATTAACTCAATAATATTTACCACAGTCTTACTGTACCTCACTGTGTTGCTTCATAAATCTAACGGATGGAGAACTTGAGGCCCAAGGAGACCATGGGCTAGATTTCAAATGTACTAAGGCATGTAAAATTCAATTTGCATTACAGGTTAGGAGCTCTCTCTTTGGACATATGAGTGCCTTTGAAGCATCTAACACTTAAGTATTTTAGTCCAAGTTCAAACAAATACAAAACAGCATTATGAAGCTAGGTTTCCCAGATCTTAAGCTAGGACTGAGTACTCCTTCTCAGTACTTCTGATGACTTGACATTTCTTATGTTATTGTGTATTTGCTTTCGGCTTACTTGTCTGATTTTCTATAATTGGCTCCTTGTACTACAACAGAAAAAGAGTACAAATTTTCTAATTATTATTTTAGTTACAAAACCATAATTGAACAATCAGGTAAGTTTTCACTGTTCATGTCTTCATCCAGTGTCTACTACAGTCAATGTGAAGACATTTGCAGACCTTAACAGACAATTCTTCAAGCTCTTACTGATATTAATGAGCAGTGGCTCCAGTACTCCACCTCCACATTCAGTGGGAATGCAATTTTAATTACGGTTCTTTGCCATACCAAATAGAATTTTGGCTGTCAGTGGTTAGATGTCACTCCTCTCTGATGTGGATTTGTAATGTTTTTATTAAAGACTTGCAGACCTGATGGAAGAACATCAAGAAGAGTTAGCAACAATAGAGTCTATTGACTCAGGAGCTGTCTACACTTTAGCTTTGAAGACCCATGTTGGAATGTCTGTGCAAACATTCAGATACTTCGCTGGATGGTGTGACAAAATTCAGGCAAGTGAATATGTAAAGGGAATAATCAATGGCAGTGCTTCTCTACTTCTCTACACTTTTTTTTTTCTGACACATTCCCAAAAAGCAGTGTTAGCAAAAGTAATCAAGGAATCAAAAAATAAAGCAAAATTCAAATTTTACCTAAAATGGGTCTCCCTGGCAATACAAAAGGACAGTCTGCTTCCAGTTGGAGAATATGGATTTAAAATGTGAATCTAAATGTCTAAGAAATCAGTTGAGGTGTCACAGTGGATATGCGTGCTTAGTCAGCTCTTGATTATTCATGGATGTCGTGGTTTAACCCCAGCCAGCAACTAAACACCACGCAGCCGCTCACTCACTCCCCCCCACCCAGTGGGATGGGGGAGAAAACCAGGAAAAGAAGCAAAACCCGTGGGTTGAGATAAGAACGGTTTAATAGAACAGAAAAGAACTAATAATGATAATGATAACACTAATAAAATGACAACAGCAATAATGAAAGGATTGGAATGTACCAATGATGTGCAGTGCAATTGCTCACCACCCGCCGACCGACACCCAGCCAGTCCCCGAGCGGCGAATCCCTGCCCCCCACTTCCCCGTTCCTATACTGGATGGGACGTCACATGGTATGGAATACACCGTTGGCCAGTTTGGGTCAGGTGCCCTGGCTGTGTCCTGTGCCAACTTCTTGTGCCCCTCCAGCTTTCTCACTGGCTGGGCATGAGAAGCTGAAAAATCCTTGACATTAGTCTAAACACTACTGAGCAACAACTGAAAACATCAGTGTTATCAACATTCTTCGCTCTGAACTCAAAACATAGCACTGTACCAGCTACTAGGAAGACAGTTAACTCTATCCCAGCTGAAACCAGGACAATGGAGCAGAATGTCGTTGTGGTCGTCATGCATGTTAGTGCAGATACTTGTGTGCTATGTTACATTCTGACCAAGGCTGGTGGCATAGGTTCAATAGCATTTCCTCAAGTATCTTTAAGATCCACAATCAAGAATATCATTCAGCTTTTTTTCATCCATAGGCCCTCACTTTATGTTCTTCCATACTTTTGTGATCTATGTTTTGATTTCATCCAGCTGAAAATCAGGAGTTGACTACAGTATCCACAGTAGGAAATCATACAGTAGAAGGGTCCCTGCCCCTTTCTTTGATGCAAAAATGCTTCTGGTTTTGAAGCCTACTCTGTGACTTTCCAAAACACACTTACATGGCAAATATATTTGTAATAAAAATGATTAAACAGTACCAAGATTTGTCCCTCGTCTGTCTTTTAGGGTGCTACAATTCCAATTAACCAGGCCCGGCCAAACCGTAATCTAACATTCACCAAGAAAGAGCCAATAGGGTAAGTGTCAATTTTTTCTTCTTAGTGACAGCCTTGACATACAGAAAAGCCATTCAAAAGCTGCCATCAAAAATGTAATCTTTCCCTGTTTTTCCCTACCTGAAGTGTCTGTGCAGTAGTTATCCCCTGGAATTACCCACTGATGATGCTTGCATGGAAGAGTGCAGCATGCTTGGCTGCAGGCAACACACTCGTACTCAAGCCAGCTCAGGTAAAACCAAAAAGGAATGTACAGATGGCTCAGGTCTTCCTCTATTTGTTCAGGCAAAATAATTCAGGCAATCTAGCGGATTTCACCCATAGGTTAACCTGTCATATGTACCCA
Organism: Harpia harpyja; assembly: GCF_026419915.1. Lineage (NCBI taxonomy): Eukaryota > Metazoa > Chordata > Aves > Accipitriformes > Accipitridae > Harpia > Harpia harpyja. Next base: position 24,121,764 of record NC_068945.1, on the reverse strand, counting down.
TAGGTTGACCGTGTCATATGTTTTAAAGTGCATGTATAACAATACAAATTGCTGTGATGATACAAAGTACTGATTGTCTTCAGTTCTGCTCTGATGCTACTCTCATTTTCAAGAATGAATTCTTTTCCACAAGAAGCCATCACTTTTAATTTGTCAATACTGTGAGTAAGAAGATTAATATGGTATCAAAATTGAATGTAAAAGATATCATCGTGCATTTAATTAAAATAGGACACCTAATCTAAATGTTTCTACTTAGGTCACACCTCTGACTTCCTTGAAGTTTGCAGAGCTCTCAGCTAAAGCTGGATTTCCTAAGGGCGTTATAAATATTCTGCCTGGCTCAGGTAAAACTTCAGCTAATCATTTTTCTGGCAAGAGAAGGTCATGCTAAAACTGGTGAACTATCATTTTACCTTTTTGAAGACCTATTACATAAGTGCATGTATATTCATAGGTCGTAGGCTTGCATCTGTGTCATACAGCAATTTCACATGTTTCCAGAACAGAATTGGAAAAATCTATGTGTCATCTATATGTCACTCTAGCTAGCGGTAAAAGCTGTCAGCCTATACCCTTTACAAGTTCACACAAATAGCATGAACACTCTGAAGAAGAAGGTATTACAGAGAAACATGTTTCACTTGATTAATTTTTTTTCTCCTAATCTCATCATCACTTGGATGTATTTAAATGTGACTGTGAGACCTAGAGCAAGCTGATAAGATGCGTATTGGTCACTATAGGTAAGTCATGGTCCAGACCGTGTTACCTGATGTCACCATTTTCCTCTTTCCCCTAAGGAAGAAAAGTGACAAAGTAACTGTATGGGGCAGGCTCTGTTACAAATTAGGTTGTTACACTTACAGTGGAATATTAGGAAGGAAGTTCTTCAGTCCAGATAGGGGAATTTGGAGACACTAATGTGATCCAAGTTAACTAATATGATATTTTTCATAGTCATATGAATAAAGTTGAAAATGTAAATAAGTATGTGATATTGTACTTGATTGACATGTTGTTAGCTCTTTCTGTGTTACAGTCCTGCTGCTGGAGTAGTAAAAATTGCCTAGGTACTGTCTAGTTAAACTGTTTTCCTCACCCCAATAGGTGGCTTAGTGGGACAGCACCTGTCTGAACATCCAGATGTTCGCAAAGTTGGATTCACTGGTTCAACACCAACTGGTAAACAGATCATGAAGAGGTACTCTCAGCAAAACATTCGTAAATAAAGACTGCTTAATCTAGTTCTGAAGTATCTTATTAGCTATATTGTGCATGTAGCAGTAATAGAAAAGCATAACTACATATGGTTGTTTACATTTATGTAGAATTTACTAAGTCACTATTGGAAAAGAAAGATTTATACAATTTCACTAGATAAGATTGAAAGGAAATAGTGAAATAAGCTATTTAAAAGTTATTTTTATATGATTATTTATATTTTTTACAGTGCAGCCACTAATCTGAAGAAAGTTTCTCTTGAACTTGGTGGTAAATCACCACTGATCATATTCAGTGACTGTGAACTTGACAGAGCTGTAAAAATGGTAAGGTTACTTCCAAGTACAATATATTCAAAGCCTTTGTAATACATCCTCACAGTACTGCAATATACTGCCAAAAACTGCAGTAGGGAGCCCTTGCATGAAAAATCATGCAGTCTGTTAGAAAACAGACTCTTTTTCTACAGGATGTTTCTTTATGCCAGCACAATTAAACTGTTCATGCTGCACCAGAAAGGCAGAGATCAGTACTACAAGAAACATACATTAGGAAATAAAACAAAACAAAGAAATATAGCTGGAAAGTATTTTCACTACCCAAGTTAACACATTAAACTTGATTTGTCAAAATCCGATACTCAAAAAAAAAAGCCTGAAAGTGAGTTAAAATATACATTGAGCTCCTTATTGCCATATAGTTCTTCTTAATTCACCATCAATCATCATAATCCACCTTCCCAACCCGCCATAATGTGTTTAAAGTTCATAAATAAGATGTGCAAATGAGAAATTCAGTGGATTTAAGGAGCTTATTTCCTGCTCAGGTAATCTAATTCATCAAAATGACAGCAGATGCAGTTTGCTCACTAAGAGGCAAACAAAGGTCTTCCACACTGTACTTACCCGAAGTGCTAATTCTGTGAATTCTCTAAACCAGCATAAGCAGGTACTGCTACCAGGAAGAAACTATTATACACTTTCCCTGTTTTTGGAGTGTCTTCTGGCAGGATGAGAGTCTGAGTGACTGTACAGTGAAGTATATGTGGAAAATAATAAAAGCTGAAACTTAGTCAGCACACTCCTTGGCCCCACCACTGTTCTCAGCTGTAGAAGTGAGAGGGTGATGCAGAGCTTGGCCTGAGCTATACCTGGCATTGATGGCTTTAAATGATTGTGAAACAATGCTTTTTTTGCCACACACTTGACACTAGCACACGATCCCAGTCATACCTACTAATGCCAATACCCTAGGCCTTTGCAGCTGCCAGAAAACTGCATTTTAGGAATTTTATTTGTCCTGCTTTTCCTTCCCCCACCTCCCTACCGCCCGCGAAAAAACAATGGCAAGTATCAGTTCTTGGTAAACAAAAAGCCACAAACCACACAGGGTCTGAATCCACACTCGACATAGGAGGTTCTCTGCAGATTCAAGTTAAGCAATGTTCACCCAGTTACATGTGACTTTTGACTCAAGCAATATTGCTCAGTGGATTAGCACAGTTTTATATTCAGTGGTTGTGCTGCCAGCCCTCTTCTCTGTGACGCTGCAGCAGGTGTTTCTGTGGAACACTGGTGGAAATGGAAAGAGCAGTGCTAGTGGGTTCATCCTGAGCCATTTGTCTCCATGAAATTGTGTTTGCCCCTTATAAGATTAGTCTGCTTGTTGCATTGATGATGTTTCTTCACATAAAGCGTTAAGCTTTGAGGGTCACAAACACAGAATGCAACCCAAGGGAACAGAGTGAATGGGAAACTGAACAAAAGGATGCATATAAATATTAATGTTTTTTTTCCCTGATCAGGGTATGGGAGCAGTATATTTCAACAAAGGAGAAAACTGCATTGCAGCTGGCAGGCTGTTTGTGGAAGAATCAATCCATGATGAATTTGTTAGAAAAGTGGTAAGATAATCAAGGACTAAAGTTTAAACAGATACTTTACTATGGTACAAAGATCCAGTAGTTTTACAGACACTTGCATTTCTTCTTATATTCAGTTGTTTAATTTCTCGTTATTGCTTATGATAGGCAATGCAGCTTCTTGGGAACCTCTTACAGGCTTAAAAGGAAGGCACTGAAGGGAGATATTTTCATCAGTAATGCACACATAAATGACATTGAAATAGATATTGTACCTTCAGTGATATTTCATATTTGACTAGGAAAGTAAGATGAAAAAAATTTCTGAACTTAGGTCAATGTCATTGAAGGCTGCTGTGAAGTTTAAAAAAAAGGCATATTGGAAATGTAGCTAGAATAAATCAAAGGTTATTATTAAAAATCCAATAGTCACCACACTGTGCCACTGGAGAATTCATTTATTTAGCTCAAGAACAGGAAATCACTGTCATAACTCATTTACCACTGGTAAAAGCTAACATTTTACATGCCTATTTTAAAAGCTGAAGAGAATGAATACAGGAAAACAGCATCATAAACTTTCAGAAGTAACCAGAGATTATCAAACATAAGACAAAGCCTCATTTTAGAAAGGGAGGAGCATTCCACTTTCTAAGAACCCAGCCCTTTCTTTGAGCCTAACTTCATAGCACAAAACATGAAGTATCCCGAATCACGGGTCACTTTAACAACTATTTGCCACGTTATGTAACTTCATTTTCATTGGGTAACCCATAGGTAGAAGAAATAAAAAAGATGAAAATTGGTGACCCACTTGATAGATCTACAGATCATGGTCCACAAAATCACAAGGCACATTTGGAAAAGCTGCTGCAATATTGTGAAACTGGAGTAAAAGAAGGAGCCACCCTAGTGTATGGAGGAAGACAAGTACATAGACCAGGTAAAATAATGTTCAGAGGTGTTTGGAACTTTTACACTTTGAACAAAAGCCATCATGATTGTCTCTGCTGCAATATGTGAAGTAGCAATGTGGGAACAGTACCAGGTAAGCCCAAGATACCACTTGAGAACAGGGCTTTCAAGTCTCTTATTAAGAGAAGCTGTGCAACTGAATCGTAACATATAAAATTGAATCAGAATCTAGTCTGTATGGAAATCTTTTGTTCATTTATACCTGTTGCTTGTGAGGCATTGAGGCTTTTTTTGCAACACCCTTGAACTGTGAAGAGCCGTAAGTATAATTATATCCATTTAGATCACACTAACACTAAAGCTGACTGAGGAAACTACTAGCAGAGTTTGCGTAAGGTATTATTATCAAAAGCCTTTTTTGCTATACAGACAATATGTATGCTAAGTTTAGTGAGCCAGCATGAAAGTAACATTTTCTCATGGACATCTGTCCTATATCAATATTGAAGGAGAAACATTTGCATCAGAGTTTCAAAATATAATGACCGTATCCTTAAATAAAAGTGGAGATTCATAACTATACGAAATCAGTGTAACAAAACTAAATGGGAAATCTTATGGAAGGGGACGGAATTTATATAAAATCTCGGAAGTTGATTTTACCCACTCAGACTGGAATACAGTCACTCACCAAGATGTAGGTGACCAGGATCGCTTGTGTATAACACCAGGACAGTTCTTGATTGGCAACCATGAACTAGCTTTTGGACAGGTCTTTACACCTTTCAGAAACAAACAGTCATTATGAGGTGGTCCCTTGCCTCAGAATTCTCTTTACTTCAGCATCCATAAATCTTAGGCAAAGTTGCTGCCAGTTGCATGTTTTTTCATTGTTTGGAATATACAGATCTTTATTGCTACAGTCTATCTTCTTGTCGGATAACAAGAGTGGCCTCTGTGGCATGCTGTAACCTTGTCTTCCTGCTGTCAGAGTGCAGGGTCTTCCCCTGAGGAGTCACCTGGGCTGTGGCATGCACACCTTCTGGCCTGGCAGGGAACAGCCCGTGTTGTTGCTCTGATCAATACGGGCCATTATTTTAACCTTTTTCCTGCTGTTTGTCTGGTGCTTCCACACATGCATTTCCAATCATACTTCATTCATATCAATCCTGGTATTTTCTCTTTCAAGTCTCAATGTATCTATGACCTCAAAGTATGGAAGAGAGACGGCCTGGACAATACAAACCGTGAAGCATTTTCGCCATGCTCAAATGATGCTCTATCCTCTGTTTAGGTTTCTTCATGGAACCCACTGTATTCACAGATGTTGAAGACCATATGTATATTGCCCAGGAAGAGTCCTTTGGTCCTGTGATGGTGATTTCTAAATTTAAAAATGGGTATGTTCTCCTCTGGTTACCATTAGAAACTTTCTCATTTTCACCCTACGTGTAGAAATGATAGCATATGTAGTATGATTTTGTTAAATCTTGTAAGACCAGTCTGAATCCCTAGATCCTCTTCCAGCTAAATTCAGAGAAAACACCCTTATTAGCAGGGGGTATCCTGCTCCATGTCGATACAGAACTAATGCTATTAGCAGTGACAGGATAGAATGCAACCGTAAGTGCCAGTTCTTAAATAAGACTTAGTATTCAGTGAAACATTTTTACTGAAGTTGATGTGGTAATTGCAACAGCTTGATCAAATTACAAAATGTGTATTTTTTCCAGTGGAATAGCTTATTTTTCTCTGTCACAAAAGACCGCATAGCATTGTTGTGCATTGTGTAACATTGGCACATTACTGTTGCAAATGAAAATCCCTCTGTATATTTTGTAGACTGCTAGTTTTAATAGTTTTACAAGTATTTCTGTATTGCTGTAATCCCCAAGTTGTACTGTAGCTGAGCAAAGTTGGTATGCATACTGCAAGTTTTCCTTTGACATTTCTTCGTGTAGATCTTAACCACTGAAATGTAAGGTTACACGCTTTACAAGTTGGAAGCAAGGGTATGAATTTCCATAGATCTGTCAGATTGACACACAGATTAGTCCTTAGTAAGTTGTCTTTAAAAAGACTAACCAGAGAAGAGCGAGCATGGGAAAAGGTGCTTCAGTGACATTGAAGGCGGAAGGTTGCTAATACTTGTTTATTTTACCTAGCTGCAATTAGATTTCTTTCCCCTGTAGGGATGTTGACGGAGTGCTGCGACGGGCAAATACCACAGAATATGGCTTAGCTTCAGGAGTTTTCACAAAAGACATAAGCAAAGCTCTCTACATCAGTGAAAAGCTAGAAGCTGGAACAGTTTTTATTAACACATATAACAAAACTGATGTGGCAGCACCATTTGGTGGATTTAAACAGTCTGGCTTTGGGAAAGATTTAGGTAAGTCATTCTTTCCCTCCCTCATTTCTCATCTGACAGTCCAAATCCATGAAAAAACCACCTTAGCTGTGTACACTGCCTCTAGTGAAACGTGAGCTATGGATGCATTTCCTGCATCTCCTACATTCCTCCCATTACAGTAATCTAGTTCCTCTCCCATCCCTACAACAGTCCCACCTCAATACTTCCAGTTCAGCCCTTCCTGTACATTTGCTAAATAATGCTACAGCATGCAGAATATTCCTCTCCAACTCCTCTCAGAGCAGTCAAATTACAGCTTGTCCAGAGCTCCATACAGGCTACAAAGTGCTGTCAAGCAGTAAAGGTATTGGCCAAAATCTTCTTTCCTTTCCCTGAGAAAGAACACTAATTTAGGTTTCTCCTCTAAACTTGTAAGAGCATGGGAAACTTTTTTATGCCTTAAAATGTCATCAAAATTTGCCGACAGCCACAAAGAAAGATGCATTAAAAAAATCTTTTCTTTTCAAAACCAGTTTTAGAAAAAGTGAAGTCTAGTCTGTCAAAGAAACTTTAGAAGTCTGGACAGATCAAGCCTCCTGGCAAAGAAAAATGAAAGAAAAAATGTTCTCAGTGACACAACAGATTTTTGCCTTTGGAATCTCTAGCAAGTATCAGACATTTCCTGAAACCAAAATGAGTAATAGTATCAGGAAAAAAAAAAGATTACCAATTTTTACACAGCTTTTTTACCTAGAAACTTCAACATAGGCAAACCAAAGTTCATAAATTCAACTATGAGCCCCCAGTGGCCATCTAGAAACTTCTGCTGCTTCAGTCCCACCCAGGTGGTTTGTTAAATTCCAGCTCCTTTTTCTTTCCACTTGTTGGATTTGGCCTCTTCTTGTCAAACCAGTTCTGTAAATCTTTGTGGGAGGGTAAGTTAATCAGTTTCCATTGTTCCTTAAGGACTCAAATATTGGCTAAAGCATTTTAGATTTTTTTCTTAATAATATAGTTAATGTCTCTGACAACATTCTCTTTTAGCTGCCATTCTAACTGGTGAATATTGTGTTTGTACAGGTGAAGAAGCTCTTCATGAATATCTCAGAACCAAGGCTATCACTGTGGAATACTAAAGTAACAGCCTCACTTGGAAAGTAAACTTTCAGCAGAGTTTGAATCTTAATGACTCCATGAAGCACTTCATACCAGGCACAGGATATGCTGTCTGCAGTGCTACAACTGAAAAAAACCCAAAACAAAACACCCATTTCGTGGCTAAGTTTCTATAAATCAGATCCAAATTTTAGTCTCGCTGACAGATAAAAGCATTTGGAAATTAACCTGAAGTTCTTTACATTATGCAGCAGCAGTTGGTAGCACAATCTCCCCCAAAAACCAAGAATGTGGTTTGGTTTTATTTTTTTAAATACAACTGAAGAATGAGTTCTCACATGTCTACTTCTTATTTGTGTGAACATATTTACATGGCCATTATAAATCCTTAGTCATTAGGCTTCTCTAAAGTTGAACTAAAATACACTGACTATGCCATTTTTGCTATAAACCAGTTCAAGTTTTACAGTAGCAATTAAACATTCTGCTCTGGTGATTCTTCAGCAGTACAGAAAACCTTTGTGCCATAAGAAGTAAATCAATACAAGAAAGTGCACTTACTATGATCTTTGTATAGTACATACAGAGTTCGACATTGGTGTTAAACTATGCATATCAAGCTAAAGTTACTGAAAATATTTTCTATCTTTTTGTTGATATGAACGTGTGATCTGCCTGCAATTTGAATGGTGGTTACATTAACAGATTAAAATCACTTTTTGTGTCTGTGCACATGGACTGTTATCACTGTTTTATACAGAATTATTACTTTGTATTTCATAATTTTTTTAATCTACAGGAAAATCCCTTGTAAAATGACCGAGTTAAGATGTTGGCTTTCAAACTTTCTTCAGTTTGAAGAGTGTTCCATAGATTGAGAGCTCATCTAACAAACTAAGCCTACTTCAGACCACCTGCTCTTCTTAGAGTGCAGCGCCACCCAAAGCTTAATCTGATCTGTGGGCTGCCATTAAAAATAGCAGTCCCATTCTTTGATTCCCATCCTTCCCACTCCCTAGAATATTTTGTGGTTTAATCAGTTAATCCCAGTAAATCATGCCCCCTTCTATTTTTAAGAAGCTGCATTGTGAAAGAAAGACCAGAATCCTTGTTATTTCTTATCACAAATATTACAGAAACAGATATTAAAACTATAGCTTTAAGTATGGAATTCAAAATAAGTCCTGTAAATAATTGCAGGTTTCAAGTCATGACATTAATATCTGAGCAAATACAATATAGAAAATTTTACTTTAATGGTATAGAAAATATAAAGTTCCTTTAAGAAACAAACGATGACATCCAGGAGCATGGTAGATACTTCTGAAGTGCAAACCGATCTATGAAGTAAATACAACAGCCCAAATCATTGTATTTGATCAATCTGAGGTAAGTATGAATGAGACATAACTTTCACAGATTTTGGTTTCACAATTGTTTCAAGCTAACGTAAGTACAGCCCAGCTGAAAATTTACCTTTTTATTCTCCCGAAGTGACAGTTGTCACTGGAGAGGACAGAAACGTGGCGGGGAAAGTAGGAGATGAAAAGTGTAGCTTAAAGCAATTGTAACACCACAGAGGCAGAGTTGACCGTGTAAGGCCTGAGGGTATCTGCACTCCAGCCACAAACGTTCCAGACAGAAGCTAATAACCCAGCCGTAATGATACAGAGCTCAGTGCAGGCACAGAGGGTAAGTGATCCTTTGCTGAACTCCCTCTTGAGTCATGGCTGTCCTTACCCATGCTAGCTCATCTTGAAATGACCTCAGCCACTGCTTTAGTGTTCAACAGTTATTGTCATGAATGCAATGTAGACATACCTCTAATGTACCTTAAGATAATGTTTAATATTGAAGACATTGTACATAACACCTCACAGGACATGGAATATAAAAACCAAAGCTTTTTTCCCTAGTTAACTCTGTCCTGCCCTTGAAGCAAAAACTTCCAGCACACTACAAAAATCTTTCTTCAACAAAGCAACAGAACAAGAATTTTAACTTAACTAGTTCAAGTGCCCCAAATTCTAGCTGCTTTCTTAGTCTAACCTAATTTGAAGTTCATTTTCATGTTGTTTGATGAATAAAACCGTACTTAATTCTTCAGAAATCCAGCCTGCCTCAGTCATGAGTGGATCCTGAATTCTCCACCATGTAAACTATGGCATTTCATATGATCCTGAGGGATGATGCTACATTGGGAAACAAGGTAGTTTTAAGGGCCAAGTCTTCAAAGTAAGAAAACATGATTTGGGTTTTTGTTGTTTTGTTTTGTTGGGTTGTTTTAAGTAAAATAAAATGGATTTACTCATTCACTTTGCTGTCCAAAATTTCTATTTTGCCCTTTTCTCCTTTTTGTTTAGGAAACTTAATGTTGTCTATTGTCACTTCATTAGTTGTACAGTCATCTTCAGATTCTGATTCATCTTCTGAAGTTAGTATTTCTTCATCTGTGTCAGAATCACTCAGTTCAACTACAGCCACATTCTGGAAGAAAATACCTTAGTTAACACATTACACATTTCTATACCACTTCTGTCATTTGAATAAAACATAAAGCAAACACATGAAACAGCCTACTACCACAAGAAAACGGCAACCACAATTAGAAAGACTTTTGCGTTCTCCTAGGATTATGACAAATATCATGAACAGATTCCTAAATATTTAAATTGTAATTTATATTGCCCTGTAACAAACATAAGGCCATCTTTATATCATTATCAAAGAGAGAAATGAGTCGAAAGCTGAACTCAGATAGTCTAAATCAGGTACTTAAACTGACGAGCAGGAGGTATCAAACTTAATTTTCAGTAAAGAATTCAAATGAAACCATTTAGTGTATAAGTGGTCATGACACATATACAAACGTGTATATATATTTATTAATATAGTTCGTATCTTATAACCTAGTAGTGTTCATGGCACTACAACTACTGCAAAATAGCAAGTAGTTTAAACCACCAGGATATTTTTTGAAGTAAAAGTGATCATATATTTCCATATGCAGAGCCACAATTTTTAAGATTTGGTTTTCTCTCTGAAAATATCTGTCTTAAACTGATAATCCTCACCACAAAAACTTCCCATATACAGCAAAGCAAAATACAGGAATTTGAGATGCAAATAAATTTCTTCAGTGATCTGCAAATAGCATTAAGCTATTAATCACTAGGTCTCCTTGTTTGCTTATTATAAAGCCGAGACACTTGTCAGACACTGTCACATGAAAAATCTTTTAAAAATCCTGACAAGTTACCCATTCCACTTCAGCATACTGAAATAAACAATTTTCACGATCCACTTTGTTTTCTCACTATTTAGTTGGAATTCTTCAGCATATACCAGCACTGGACAACCTACTGCATGTAGGCTGGGTACAATCTACAAGAACTCTGAATCCAACCGGTGGCAAATAAATTGTTCTGACAGCTCACACCAAACCCCAGGCTGCCTTATTTCTGCCTTTTATCTTGTGGGTCTGCAGGCCAGAAGGCACTTGTCTGGGACATGCGCATATCGCACGCATCACCCTCATACTAAAATTTTCTTACATGAGCATGTGGCTGCAGCACTTCAGTTAAAAAAGAGAAAGAAAATATTGATGTGAATGTAAATAAATAGACAAATACCAGCCATAAAGGATCACAACAACACTAACAACTTTTCTAAACCCAACACCTATAGCCAGTCCTAAAAATACCTACAAAGCACAGCCGAAAGCCAGTTATTAACAATTATACTAAAGCCTTCTGTTATGCCTTACTATGCCTTACGTTATCCAGTTTCTAAACCAAATTACCCATGAGACATTTAAAATACAATTTGTGACTTACTTTTGATTCAGAGTTGCTGATTCAAAAGTATGTCTTATTCTGGCCTTAAACTACTTCATCCCCAGTCATTAAGTTCTGCAAGTATGAAAACCAAGTAGTAAATTTTAACCAAATAAGCATTTTTATTACATCTATGTTTTGAATTTGCAGATCGCGGACTAAGATGGTAAAGACTTAGCCTTATCTATCAAATTAGCTCATTCTAAGATCAGAGAATTATTTTAATCACATCTAAATTTAATTTATAAAATAAAAAATATAGAAAGCATTTACCATTTCTATAACTTTTTCTGTTGCAGTGTCTAAATTTTCAATATCAAACTGATGAGCTGGTGCTGTTACCATTTTTCTTCTCAGCTCATCATTTGCATGAGCCATCTGCGGTAAAAAGCTCTGTACTCGGTCCAAAACTGAAAAAGAAATAATTATCACATGTATATATACAAACAAATGCCCATTAGTTTATACATTTATACCTCAGAAACCTGAGCATTTAAACGGATTCCATTTCAACTGTAATTTCCAGCTGTCTACCATATTTAAGATGCTTTAATAGAAGGATTTATTACAGTATTCAATTTTCCAAGACACAAACAGCAAAAAGATATAAAATCTATTGGTCAGCATGTGGTGCAGGAAGAAATCACTTCAACAATTCCGTTTGGATTCTTAAAACAAAATGTGACTACTTTGCAGAAAACTTGCTTGTAAATTCCATGGTTTTAAATACATCTTGAGTGCCATCTTGAGAAACTTCCACATCAGTATTATCTCCAATGGAAATACAATTATGTCCTCCTTTCTTCCCTGTTACAAAGTATAGACTGAAGGTCTCAAAGAAGATGGAAAAATTAGCTGTGGCAGATGCCACAGATGCCATGCTACACTAAAGAAAGTTCAACAAAATTATCAAGAGGGGCTCTGAAATTAAGACGGTAGGAGAGAGACGGATGCTCTATTTTGAAGTGTAAAGCACTTATCCCCTACAGAAATATCCCTCTAAGCTCAGTGGGACTTCCCAACTCCAGTTTCTTCAAATAATCTCTGCTCCACACATGCAGATGAGCCAATCACTGGTTTCATTCTGCATGAGTAAGAGGTACTATTCTGAGTGAGCTCCACAGAAGTCTTAACAGGTATAATCTACCTTTGAAACAGTCATCTTTGCTGAGACTTTTATCCAAGAAAACTCAATGTAACAAGTTGGTTTTTGTATTACTTTTTAAATCTGAGCTCAATCACAAAATAAAAATATAATAATTTGACAGGAGTCCGTTTTAAATTAAATGCTTTTATACACCAAATATTTTATACTGAGACATTACTTCTGAAAAGAGATAAGAAGCCCAGATCAGCAAAAAAGCAACAACTCTATACTGGAAAAGAACAATCTGAGACTAAAGAACTGTGGTATATTTTAATGAAGAGAAAAACTCCTAAAGATACACTACTTTCAAAGAATAACAATTTTTACACTATGTCCTCTTATGCACGGAGTTACACAGAAGAGAATGTTAGCAACCTATATGTAGCTTAGTCAAAGGAAGGAGCATAGCTCGATTAAAGAAAAAAAAGTTTTCTTAATGCATTCAAATTAATTTGTTATTAATGAATGGTTATATGATCTGGCTTAATACTTTTGCCAGCACACTCATTAAAAATAAAGTTCTGAAACTGATCTACATAACTTGCATCAATTTGAAAGCAGCTGACTAAATGAAGACCAAAGGTACAACCTGGCGAATTCACTATATGCAGAAAGCAGGAGTATTTCTGCAAGGAGAACTAAGTCCCTAAAACTTACAGCGGTAACACGCCTAGCATCGCAAAATCCAGCTTTGCAGAAGCAGCACTTACACGATTAACCTGTGGGTGATGTGCAACAGCAAAGGAGGACCTAGCACCCATAAAAACAGAACGCAAGAATTTCTCCCTTTACTAATGCAAGGAAAGCACTGAAGCCAAAGTTTTGTCACAGATGTTACCTACTACTTGGCACTGTTCCAATAGTAGCGGGGGGGCTACAGGGGTGGCTTCTCTGAGAAGCTGCTAGAAGCTTCCCCTGTGTCCGACAGAGCCAATGCCAGCCAGCTCCAAGATGGACCCACCGCTGGCCAAGGCCAAGCCCATCAGCGACAGTGGTAGCGCCTCTGGAATAACAGATTTAAGAAGGGGGAAAAAGTTGCTGGAGCACAGAACCTGCAGCCAGAGAGAGAAGTGAGAACATGTGGGAGAAACAACTCTGCAGACCCCAAGGTCAGTGAAGAAGGAGGGGGAGGAGGTGCTCCAGGTGCCAGAGCAGAGATTCCCCTGCAGCCCATGGGGAAGACCATGGTGAGGCAGGCTGTGCCCCTGCAGCCCAGGGAGGTCCACGGTGGAGCAGATATCCACCTGCAGCCTGGGGAGGACACCACGCTGGAGCAGGTGGGTGCCCGAAGGAGGCTGTGACCCCATGGGAAGCCCACGCTGGAGCAGGCTCCTGGCAGGACCTGTGGCCCTGTGGAGAGAGGAGCCCACGCTGGAGCAGGTTTTCTGGCAGGACTTGTGACCCCGCGGGGGACCCACGCTGGAGCAGCGTGCTCCTGAAGGACTGCACACCATGGAAGGGACCCACGCTGCAGCAGTTCATGAAGAACTGCAGCCCGTGGGAAGGACTCATGTTGGAGAAGTTCATGGAGGACTGTCTCCCATGGGAGGGACCCTACGCTGGAGCAGGGGAAGAGTGTGAGGAGTCCTGCCTCTGAGGAGGAAGGAGCGGCAGAGACAACGTGTGATGAACTGACCCCAACCCCCATTCCCCGTCCCCCTGTGCCGCTGTGGGGGGAGGAGGTAGAGAAAATCAGGAGTAAAGTTAAGCCCAGAAAGAAGGGAGGGGTGGGGGGAAAGTGTTTTAAGAATTGGTTTTTATTTTCTCATTAGCCTACTCTGGTTTGATTGGCAATAAATTAATTTAATTTTCCCCAAGTCGAGTCTGTTTTGCCCGTGACGAATAATTGGTTGAGTGATCTCTCCCTGTCCTTATCTCAACCCACGAGCCTTTTGTTATATTTTCTCTCCCCTGTCCAGTTGAGGAGGGGGAGCGATAGAGCAGCTGCGTGGTGCTTAGTTGCTGGCTGGGGCTAAACCACAACACCTACTTACCATTACTCCTTGGCATCCTAACTGTCTGTAAAGTTGTGGCCTTCTTGCTGCTACATTTTGAACTAATCAACAAAGTTTCTTCCAGCCCTGGAAACAAAAAAGTATTTGAATGTTTACCTGTCTCAACCACAAATGTCTCATTTTAACTGTGAGGCTCTCTTCTTGCTGCTACTTTTCCACCTTTCTACCACAAGACTAAACATGAGGATTCAACTCACTCTGCCTCCAGGAATTCCACTCTGCTTTCTGGCAAATACTGTTTCTTGATGTTTGTTTGGGGTGCTTGTCTCAGTATTTCTGTATGTAGTAGGTAGCAAATGGCTAGAGCTTGCTCCCAAAAGAGGCTGTGAAAGCAGACGGATCAGCGGGTTCAACATGGAATTAGACCAGTTCAGGGCAGCAAAGTCATCATCAGGTACTAAAAGGACTGAGCAGGAATGTACCCCATCATCCCTACCCCTACAACCGCAGACACTGGCCAATTACAAGGACAGGGAGCACACAGTCCTTAAACTAACAAGTTCTCTGTAATTATCATCTGCTATTGCAGTTCCTGGAAGAAAGACTACTGGGCTATATGGACCACTGGTCTGACCCTGCAGGTCACTTCTTACAGGCTCCCACTGTTTTCAAAGTCTTTGTCAAAGATTTATTTAGTGATAGTTATCAACACACAGAGAAACTACCTGTAATACCCCCAGCAAAACATAGCGAGGTAACAGCTAGCGTGCGCTAGCAACACTGACTGAAATCCCTTCCCTCGTGCGTGTGACTGTGGTGGCGTCCAATAAAGTGATGCTCATGACCTAAAGTAACTATTTCTGCAATAGTAGCATCGTAAAATCCGAACAACGTAGGGAAAATCTGCGTTAATTAGACAAGCCAGTTCTTACGGCCGCCAACACAGCCATCGGCCCTTCACCCTTAACTGAAGTGAAGCTTTATTTCTCTTTAACATTTTTTTTCCTCACAGAAATATCGTTACGACTATGGATGCTACTTTAAGGTTTGTTTGGGGGTTCCCCCCCCCCCGCCCCGTATTTACTCGAACTATACCAGCCATGCCCGGGAAAACGGTGGCTCTTCAAACCACGCGAGATGTCATAACAAGTGGAGGACTACCAGCCAGGCGGCCTGAAAAGCCCCCGAGGCCAGAGCCCGGGGGTTCACCACAAGCCGAGCCCACCCCCCCGCTCCCCAACCTCCCGTCCCGGGGGGCGGCCGGGCTGAGCCCCGCAGCGCCGCTCCCTGCGGCCGGAGGAACCCAGCTCAGCTTGGAAAGCGGCTCCGCACCTCTCGGCCGCGGAGGCTCTCCCCCCACCCCGGGGGAACGGCTCACCTCCTCGCCGCCCCACCACCAGCAGTTCCCGAGAGGCGGCCGGGCCCGCCGCTCCGCCGTCCGCCGCCATGCGCCGGACCGAGCCGGAAGTGGGGGCGGGGCGGGAGCTCGCCGCGCGCCCCCTGGAGGGCGGGAGGAATTAGAGCCGCCCCGAGGCGGCGGCGCGGTGAGGGGCTCCCCCTGCCGGGTCACCGGCACGGGCACCTCCAAAGGCCTCTAAATCTGGGGTTAATGATGCAGGAAGGAAAACGATTCACGTTACAGAGAAAAAAAAAAATCCCTATTTTTAAATCTTTATGAAACGACTTGGTATGAAAAGTCCGTCCCGTCACTTGGAGGAGAAACGGAAGTATGAAACCGAGCTGGAAGCGAGTAACACTACTTGCACGCCTGCCAGCAGCTGCTCTTCTTTGAAAACTTTCCCATTTTCGCTGCCAGAATTTGGCAAACCCACCTAACATTAAATTGCAGACCCTGAGGGGAATTTTAATTATCGTTCGGAAAAGAAACTTGCACAGCCGTCAAGTTCAGTTGACACTGGCCAACCTGTTATTCAAGATTTGTTCTGCAGTTTCCGTCCCTATCTGTTTATCACCTAGACTTTGTGAAAACTGTAAAAAGAGAACTGAATGGTTCATAGGGGACGAGACAGGGAGTCCAAGCCAAAAATGAGAAAAAGTAGTAATCAGGTAAGTGGTGTTTATATGCCCTCATTGCAAGAAAAAACACAAGAAAAAAAAAAACCAAACAACCGAACGGATCCCGTATCTTAGACATAACAAATATCAAGGAGTAAGAAGCAAACCTGCAAGGCCTCAAGCAAGAGACTGCGCTGCTCTTTTCCTGACAGACGGGCCCAAACAAGTGTCCTCTGCCGCTTTGCCAGGCCACCTGCAGCGCCAGGTGCATTCCTCTGAATTTGCTCTCTGGTTTGCACTTTTCTACCCAACTGTGCTCCAGAATTCTGGTTTTCCAGAAAAATCCCATTGCTAGCCTTGATGACTGAAAAGTCTGGAGGACTGAGGGTTTTGCCTTGGGCCCGAAAAGTGAGTCTTTCTGAATTTGCACACAGCCCATAATAACAGTGTGTCAACCTCAAATAATGTATTTCATCCATGGGTATTACGTGATTTCAGTGGAGGGAAGGGCATAATACTGCCAAGAAACCTGTAATAGGGAGCGATGAAACAATTGCCCAAGATCACCAGGCAAGCAATTAGAAAAGCCAGAAATAGCACCCTCAGGTGCTATTTCCAAACCCCAGGTTTATAGTCTAACCCGTTGGCAACAGAGGCAGACGTGATCTTTATCTGAGTCGCAAGGTGGCCCAACTATGTACCCAACACTGCGTAACAAGTGAACACACACGAGGCATGGATATACTAGGGTAGGGGGACAACAGCATCCGTAGCCCAAATTCCCAATAAATTCAGGCTTGAGACAGCATTCACCACTGAACTAATGGCTCTGAGGTTTGGGCCGCTTCATTTGTTTAACGCAGTACCGACTCCGAGTTCAGGCCGATGCTGTATATTCCGCTATTGTAGGGCAGATTGTTTTGGCCCCAGTGCTGCAAATACATTCTCCTGTGCTTAAGTTTCTGCTTTTCCACACACACCCACAGCAGCTAGCTCCAGTTTATGGCAGACACTTGGTGACTTGCCCATGCCATCTTTTGTTCTGTCTATAGAAAGGAAGAGATGCTGTAGACTTGGCTGCTATCACCATCGATAAATCCCGCTTCTCTTGTCTTCCTCTTTCTTCCCTTCCACCTTCCACTTAAGGCATCCTCGCTACTTCGAAGTGTCGAGCAACAATCAAGGAATAATACTAGCAATGATAATAAACGCACAAATTTAGCCGGCTTGACTATTTTAGCGTATTGCTATAAAGTGTGTCTCAAACCAAGAGTTCTGAGGGTTGATTAAAAGGGCCCAGCAAGGCCTTGACTCCGATTTAGTTTAACGCAGGCAGCTGATGCCAAGGGAGTTACTCGCAGACTCACATTTAAGCACTCGGTGTTGCGTGCAGGATATACAGACCAGCTGGGCAAGAACAAGAATATTCCAACTGACCCAAATACTTAAAAAGCTGGGTTCCTGTGGCAGCTATTTTTAGCCAGGTGGCAGGAAAGAACAAAAAATGTCCTAGTAGCCGGCATTCTGGCCTCGGTGACTCCTGTGCTAGGTCGCCAAGAAAGCTTCTGCGAGTGGAAGCAAGGGCATCGCCACCGCCTGCCAGTTTTACCCAGGCTGCGGAGCCTCGGCCGGGCCCCTGCGGAGGGAGAGAGGGATGGAGGGATGGAGGGAGGGAGACGGGGGCCCGGCTTCGCCCCGCGCCGCCACCGAGCCCCTCAGGGACCCCCTCAGGGCGGGCGAGAAGGCGTCAGCGGGGAAGGGGAAGCCGGCGGGTCCCCTGGGCGCGGGCGGCGGCGGGAGCCGGCCCCGGGGGCGTCGGGCCGGGCTGTGAGGGACGGCGGCCCCGTCCCGTCCCGTTTTCTCTCCCCTCAGCGGCGCGGGGCGGCGGTTGGCGGCGGCGGCTGCCGCGCATCACGGGCCACATCATCGCGGGGGCTGCCCGCCCTCCAGCCGCTTCCGCGCCTGCTCAGTGGCGGCGGCGCTCACCTAGCTCCGGAGCTGTCACCGCCGCCGGGCTGGTCCCTCCCTCCCTCCCTCCCTCGCCGCCCGCCGCAGCGATGGAGCGGGACGGCGGGCCGCTGCCGGCATCGCCCTCGCCCAGGTGAGGGGAAGGCGCCGACCGAGGCGAGGGGTGGGCGCCAGCGATGGCGGGGGGTGGGGGGAGAGAGGGGGCCGGGGCGGGCCGGCGACCTGCCGCCCCGGGGGCGAGGGAGGCGGTGGGCGGGAAAGTTTCCTCACGCGTGGCGGAGCGGCCACAGGCGCCGCCCGGCCTGCGGGCGCTGCGATCCCCCCCCTCCGGCAGCGCTGCGCCTGCCTCACCCCCAATGCCGGGGCGGGGGGAGGTCCGCAAGGGCTGCGGGGCAACACCGGACCGGCGTGGGCGGTGTGGCTCTCCCCTTCCCGTTCCCCCTAGTCCGGGCCCTGAGGCGGCCGCCCCTCCTCGCAGCCGTCCTTTCACCCGCATCCTCCCGCCCCGCAGCCGCCCTCTCCGGCGGCGGGACTCCTCACCGGCCCGCCCGGGCGTCCTGCGGCCGGCCCAGGGGTGCTGAGAGGGCAGTAAGGCCGCCCGGTACGCTGCGCTCCTCAAATCCTCGGAGCTCTTTTCATCGGGTGCGCATAAATACGCGCTGCTGCAGGTAGCCTGGACAATGAGCCTTTTCTTTGGTTTCCCTGTGCGTGAGCAAGGTCCAACAACATTTCCAGCGGCCCTCATTCCCTGGCACTCTCTGCATCCCTGTGTGCCTGCATGTCTGCTCCCACCTTTGCACCCATAAAAATATGCCAGAATCTGCCACCGCAGATGCAGTTGCTAGACGAGCATGGAACCTGTATCCAAACAGCACACATACAGACTTCAACGATCATCCTCTCCTTTTTTTTGTTTACAAGCATTGTAATTAACATGTGATGGTACATTTTTATTCTTTCTGTACTTTTCTGCCAAAACATAGGAGCTTTTTGTGATTTGCTCTACTTTACTTTCTACTCTGTCATTAATTCTCAATTAAGCTCAAGTTCTAGCTGGGTCTCTTTCTTTAATTTCAGTGAATATTATAATTTCCTCTCCTCCCACCCCCGCCCCGCTGTCCAGGATGTGTCTTCTTCACTCACATTTGATCCTAGATTATAGACCACACTACATTAGCTGGGCTCTGATAAATGGAACATACAAGATTAAATAATAGTTTAGTCTTAGAGTCAGGAACAAAACATAAACACCTGAAAAAAGTCTGCTCAAACATCTTTTCTAGGTAGTGTCCTAGCAAGCTTTAGTAGACATCCGAAGTTATCCTCACTTTACCAGTTCAGTAATGCTGGTAAAAAGATGAGAGCAGGTGGGAAGACCTGTTTTGGCGGCATTCCCTATACACACTCCCTTAAAGAGATTGTGAAACAGGAACCATAAATACTACAGTGTGACTGGTAGACACTTCAGAAGGAAAAATAACAGTGTATCATTTTCTTTTCAAATACCTTAGGATATTATCCACAAAAAACAATGTGAAGTCTGTATCCTAGTGCCTGAGTTAATAAGAAATTCATCCCTCCTTGGTGATGACAGTAGAAACCTGTAATCAGGGTCCCAAATAGTACAGTTAGGACTCATCCTGGCAAGTACCTATTAGTTACTTCATCTAGAGGATGGCATTAGCTCTTGTATTTCAAACTTTCCCACCTGCTTTTGATGGGCTGGATGTGATTTGCCTGGTATTTTTCATGTTGGTGTTCCATTTGGGTGATTTTACAACCTGACCACATTTCACAGCCTTGCTACCTTCTTTCTGGCTCTGTTTTGGTCTCTTCTAATTGCATTGCCTTGAAAGTGTAGAGGCAAACCAAATCTTTTTCCCACAGGTGCTTTTCTTTCCTTGGGGCCAAAATCGAAAGCTGCTGTGTTCAGGAAGTGGAATGCAGCAGTCTCAAACTTGTCTGAAAACTGAGCCTGAGGCTGGCAGCTCTTTCAGTGTCTTATATTCAAGAAGGCATCTGGAGGTTCTTTAATCTGTTTTTTCCTCCTCGTTATTTTTGCTTTTGTTTCTTTTGCTATTGATTTAACCTACAACTGCCATACAATAAACACCATGTTAACCAGTTTACTGCATAATATTTAAGAAA
Organism: Harpia harpyja; assembly: GCF_026419915.1. NCBI lineage: Eukaryota > Metazoa > Chordata > Aves > Accipitriformes > Accipitridae > Harpia > Harpia harpyja. Next base: position 24,101,225 of record NC_068945.1, on the reverse strand, counting down.
TGGTATGTAATGCCCATATATCTGCCTTGCATGCAACATTTGTTAATTTTCAGCATGTTTTCCAGTTTTTAGTACTCAGCATTAAGTATCTGGTATAAATAATCTTAGCCCAGGATACCACCTTGGGTTCCAGATTCTACAAAACGGTTAATGATAATACAGTCTGTTTGTTTACTCTCTATAATGCTGAGATGATATGATGTAGCCTTCACTTTCTACTGCTATGTCCACTACAGCAATGTAAGTGATTAGCCACAGCTGTGATAAGGATGTCGGTGTGATACTGGGAACTTGTATGTATACAGGACTCAATAGTGGAGGAGGCCGTGCAGATTCCTGTATCACCTGTGTAAATCTTATTCTGAACTTAAAGACGACCCCCAAACCCTCAAATTTCAAACTTTGCAGAATCTCAGAATTGTTGAGGTTGGAAGGGATCTCAGGAAATTTTCTATTCAGCCACCTCTGCTCAGTCTAGGGTCAAGTAGAGCAGGTTGCTTAGGGCCATGTTCGGTTGGGTTTCAGATATTGCCAAGGATGGTGCCTCCATAACCTGTTTGGACCAGTGTTCAACCACCCTCATGGTAAAAAAAAAAGCTTTCTTTTCTGTTTAAATGGAATTTCCTGTGTTTCAATTTGTGCCCCCTACCTCTCATCCTTTCATTGAAAAGATTCTGGCTTCATCTTTGAAGACAGAAAAAGAGTCTTTGAAGCCAGAAAAGAATCCAACTTCATCTTTGCTTATTATGGCAAAATATTAAAGCTCAGTATTTCATTGATGTTTCATATTACTTTCCTGACTCCCTTTCCAAGTCTTATTCTTGTATTGAGAGGTGTTTTTCAGACAGGCATGTTTAAGCTATTGTATTTTATTGTGGACTACCTAGAAATGCAACGTAGAGATTATTATTGCTTTAAAAGATTACCTGTAAAAAAAATGTTTGCAGCTTTTAGGAAAAATTGGGTTTGACTGTGGTGTGATTAGCTTTGGATCGTGTGAAAGCCCTCAGTATTATTTAGATAGGTGTTGTCTTTTGGTTTTGTTAGCCACACTCTGAAAGAAATCAGAAAATTAGTTTTCCTAGACCTGGACTTTGACAAATATTTGTTTTAGCCTGTCATAATGTTGACTCTACAAAAGTTTCATACTTGATGATTCACCAATCTTCCCCCTTCCCCTTTTTTGAAGGCTCTTAAAAAAGCATGGTGATCTAATTGCTAATTGTTTTCATGCCTTAAATAAATTATCAGCAGTCTAATCACTATATGATCAAATCTAGCTGTAGAATCTCGTCCCTTAATCCTGCTAGTTCTAGATGTTCTTTAAACCCTGGGAAAGTATAGAAGCATCTCTTTCCCATGCTCTTGAGAACTGAATCATGGGTGTGTCTGAAGCAATGTTGGCAATTTGTTTGGGTACTAATGAAGAGCGTTCTTGGTGCCTCTTCCTGAACAGTTACATTTTCTTTGCCATCTTCATCTTTCTCAGATGAATCAAGACCAATCAAGCCAATCAAAGGTGAAGGATGGAAAAATGTGATAATGATCAGGTGTTCAGTTTCATAGCTGAAGTATCTGAGATTTTTCTAAAGCAGCTATCCATTTCCAAAAGTCAGCATCTCTTTCAGCTCAGAGTCCTGTCCTTTTTCCACAACATCTTCTTCTGCTTGTCCATTTTGCACATCGTATACACTGTGTCTGTGTGTATTTTTTAAATTGCTGTATGCGTCAATTGTATTAATCCTTCTGGGTAAAATGGGTTTGTTATCTGTTGGATTGCTAAGTGTCTCACTTTTCAGGAGCATGTCTTCAGCAAACAGCAGGGTATGGCTGTATTTCCTATTTGTTTATGTTTGCAGGACTATTTGTTTATGTTTGTTTATGCTTATGTATGTTTGCGGGACTGAGAGAGGTGAATAATACACAGTAATTGTTATGTGATATGAAATTTATGAAGGAAAAGAAGAAACTATTAAACATAGGTACTTAGGAGATAATAAAGAAGTGGAAATCATTATGTTCATAGTCTAGGCATAGCTCATTATTTTGCTTGTAGGGACAAAGACAAGGTGTCCTTTCATTTCGTTTATAGCATGCCAGGTATGATAAATTTGAGGCTGCTTCTTGGCTTCTCAAAGGATCTTTGTGTCTTTCTTTTCTTTTTTTTAGTCCTTCACCTTTCTCTGTAACCTCCTGATTATATGGCAAGAAACCAGATTCACTTGTCTCCTCTTCCTACAGAAACTGGGCATGGGGTTTTGGAGATTTTTACCTCCTTTTCTTCATATGAGTTACTCAAGTAGAACTTGCTTCTTTAGCTGACCATATATTTTCTAGACAACACTATAAAATTGGCATTGTTCTTGTCAATGATAAAGCTTCTTCGGAAGTTCTTGTCCCTGAGATCATACTGTTCCTTAGATGGTTTGCTGCATTTTGCAGGTACAATCCACCCCCCCACCCCTCCCGAAAAAAAGAAGTACAGCAATATTAGCATCCTGTAACTCAGGATAAAATTATTGCATCAGATGACATTTGGAGAATTATCTTTGTTGGAACAGGTTTTCCGAAATGAATAGTTACATTCAGAAGGCTTCATAGTTATCTCCTCTCTGTATGCTCTGAGCAAGTAATTACTCTTCTTAAATTCTCATCTTTCAGCATTTATCATTAGCTCACTTTTTGTCATTCCAAGTCTTTTTGGTACGAAAAACATAAATGACTGTCATCCAAACTGCTTTGTACTATTTCAATTGTTAGCTGTTCATGCCAGCCTCTTCCTCCCTTTGTAACTTGCTACTTGACCGAATAATTTTTCTGTTACTCTTTTTTTAAGTGCCATTTCTATTTGTTAACACTTTCTCATATTAAATGAAACCACAATCTTCCCAAAAGATTTGTTTCTTTAAAAGAAAAAAAAAAGTTAAAAACTTAAAAGGAGAAAAATCCATATGTTAGAAAGATATGGATAATTAACCCAAATATTTTTGGCCAGGGTTCCAGACCAATGAATAATTTCCGTGACTCACTGGTCTAGCACTCTGGTGATGTGACTGGAGGACATATTGGAGAAACCACAAAGAGAGCCAGACTCTGCCTTGTTAAAGCTATTGGGAAATTTTCTCAATGTATTTCCCTGTGAGTGAAATAAAATCCTTCATTTTTTACTCCCCCCCTCTCCTAAAAAAAAAAAAATACCATGACCCCTCAAAAAAACCAGTGAGTTTGCTGTGGGTCTCAGTACATGTCTTTCATCATGGACACTTTTACCTCTTAATTCTACATCCCATTCTTGAATTCTGTCATAAAGTTTCTCTAATCTAGACGTTTCTTGTGACCAGCTGAAACTCAGCTGGCTAAAGTGATGCAAAGCTTTTCCCTCTGCAAGCTTCCTAAGTAGTGTGCCACTTCCCATTGTCATAAATCAGTTGGCAACCTTCAGCACCCTAGACTATACCCTTCCTGAAATTTTAATTTTCCTTAACTTCCATGAACTTCTCTTGTTTTGTATTCCTCTTAATCCTGCTATAAAGCTCTTTGCTGTTGTCGTTAGAAGTTGATAATAGTTAGGTTGATAGTTTAATGATACATCTGCTTCTGATTGTCTTTTTTTATGCATCGTTTCTTTTCTTTTACATAGATAATGCCAGCTTTGGGCCAGGAACAAACAAAATTGCCTCTTTTTGTTCCTTCTGGAGCACTTAACAGAGCACCATTTTGGCCTGTGGTTAGAGCTCCTCTGGGACAGCAGCAAAAGCTGGTTTTTTATTCTTAATTAAAGTGTGTGGAAAACCAGAACTGAGGCCTAGGAGTTTTTATGCACTTATACTAAAAGGTTCAACATAGCACAATCTGCTACAGAGCGGCAAAAGATATTGCAGGAACCTTGGTTACTTAAATTCCTCTGTCGGTCTTGTGGAAAAAAGATTGCTTTTTCTTGCAAAACTTGACTTCTTTCTATATCAAGCAATAAACTCCATTGTCATTTTTTAAATATGTGTTTCTTGGTCAGAGCTCCCTTGGATAAAGCAAATGGTAGAGGGAAAATCTTCATGTTGCTTCTGAGTCATCTCTTCACTCAAAAAACCCCAAACAAGTAATTCTGTGAGCAGCTGGACTTTTGAAGTTGATTTGCTGTGGCCGTATATGAGTGAATTATCGTAACAAATGTTTGAAGATGTCTTACAGCAAGGGCACAAATTTGGATCTCTTATAAGGCTGTTAGTTACTAAAAGCTTTGACATCTCTACTCTCTGATTGCTCCAGAAATACTGGATGACTTAAAAACATTGAAATGGAGGGAGGGAAAGTATAGGGATCATAACATAAATGGTATGATCTTAGGAGCTCAATTTTCTTAGGAAACATAGATTAAAAATCCTCCAACCCTAAACTATTTTTAATTCCTGCAGTCTGTAAAAATATGTTTTCACAGCTTTGCATAGATACAGTGTCTTGAGCTTGTGGAGTTGTGTTACCCCACATCATGCAGGTGTAGTCTGCCTGACCTTTGTTTCTTTGTTTATGCCAATCATTTGGAGTCTAGTAATAAATACCAGAGTCAACAAGGCTCCAAGTCAAATTAAGACTGTTCTTTCAGTAAATTACCATAACTATTATCACAACATGAAAATTGAAGAAGAGGAAGGTAAAGTGGCTTCTGGTGGAGAAAATACCAAATGACTTGAGACTGCCAATATATCGTTGTTTAGTTTTCTATCATGATGGAAATTTCAAAGTAGAAACAAATGCACATTAGATCACATTAAACATAAAAGGTAAAAGACTGTATTTGCATGATTTGCAGAAAGCAAAACAAATTGACCACATCTAGTGTTAATATTGATCAAATAATTATATTTTACTGGTTACTAGACGTTAGAATAACCTATCTTTCAGGAAATATCTGCAACCTACACCTCATGGAAAATTAAATTAAAACAAGATTTTTAATACCTTTGTTTTAATTATCCTCTTAACCTTTTTTCTAGTTTTAATTAAATTTTAATATGCCATATTTATGAATCCAGTACTGTAGGTTTATTTTTATATTAGACTAATTTAAACTATTTTAGACTAATTGGTCTGAATTTCAGTACTGTTGTAGTTCCTTGATATTGTAGTATTTTATGAAAAAATGTCCAGTTTTATTATGTATATAGTAGCTCTTTATATTTAACATAATTTGTATGTTTGCTTCAGAGAAAAATCAGTTATTATGATTTTAAATTAGCGTGCTTTTGAATTGTACATATATTGGTTTGCCAACTTTTTATGGGGATGGAGGGCAGGGACTGTCAACACATAAGGCCTTTGCCACCCAGAATATTGCTTTAGGCTTACCGCCTCTGATAGCGTTTTGAAAGTTGGGGGATGTATTGGTTTTGTGTGGCAAGGTTTTGGTAGCGGGGGGGGTTACAGGGGTGGCTTCTGTAAGAAGCTGCTGGAAGCTTCCCCTGTGTTCGAGAGAGCCCATACCAGCCGGCTCTAAGACGGACCCGCCGCTGGCCAAGGCTGAGCCAATCAGCGATAGTGGTAACGCCTCTGTGATAACATTTTTAAGAAGGAAAAAAAGTTGGGACGGCGGTATTCGGCAGCCAGAGAGAGGAGTGAGAACATGTAAGAGAAACAACCCTGCGGACACCAAGGTCAGTGAAGAAGGAGGGGGAGGAGATGCTCCAGGCGCCGGAGCAGAGATTCCCCTGCAGCCCGTGGTGAAGACCATGGTGAGGCAGGCTGTCCCCCTGCAGTCCATGGAGGTCCACGGTGGAGCAGATATCCACCTGCAGCCCGTGGAGGACCCCACGCCGGAGCAGGTGGGTTCCCGAAGGAGGCTGTGACCCCGTGGGAACCCCGCGCTGGAGCAGGCTCCTGGCAGGACCTGCGGATCTGTGGAGAGAGGAGCCCACGGAGCAGGTTTTCTGGCAGGACTTGTGACCCCGTGGGGGGCCCACGCTGGAGCAGTCTGTGCCTGAAGGACTGCACACCGTGGAAAGGACCATGCTGGAGCAGTTTGTGAAGAACTGCAGCCCGTGGGAAGGACCCACGTTGGAGAAGTTCGTGGAGGACTGTCTCCCGTGGGAGGGACCCCACGCTGGAGCAGGGGAAGAGTGTGTGATGAGTCCTCCCCCTGAGGAGGATGAAGCGGCAGAAAATAATGTGTGATGAACTGACCGTAAACCCCATCCCCGTCCCCCTGTGCCGCTGGGGGGTTGGTAGAGAATCCGGGAGTGAAGTTGTGCCCGGGAAGAAGGGAGGGGTGGAGGGAAGGTGTTCTGAGATTTGGTTTTATTTCTCATTACCCTACTCCGGTTGATTTGTAATAAATCAAGTTAATTTTCCCCAAACTGAGTCTGTTTTGCCCGTGACGGTAATTGGTGAGTGATCTCTCCTATCCTTATCTCGACCCACAAGCTCTTTGTTATATTTTCTCTCCCCTGTCCAGCTGAGAAGGAGGGGGAGTGATAGAACGACTCTGGTGGGCACCTGGCGTCCAGCCAGGGTTAACCCATCACAGGGGATTTTTCCTTATTTTTTCTGGGCTCCTTGCCATTAGCATAGAGTGGGAGGAACAACAGTGGCCGCGCAGTGCATCACGTGGGTTCTATTTGTCCACACCCTTGCACCTTGCAGAAATACTTTTCCCTGGGGACCTGCTGCCTTCAAGGGCACTGAAAGTCTAGGGCTACTCACAGTACCTGCCTGAAGACTTTGACTTCCTGGGCTTCCAGAAGGCAAAATCTAGGCCCTCACCAATTCACTTACAGTCCACATTGCTGTCACTTTCTTTCACTGAGAAGTACACTGGTTTGTGAAACTTCCTCACCCACCAACTTTCCCTTTTTACCTTCTGATTTCTTTCAACTTAGGCAGTTAAATGTCGGAGGAGATTGGCATTTCTACAAATACTTGCTTTGGAAAGATACTGGGTGATCTGTAAATTTAAAGCAGTATCTTGTGTCTTCTGTAGAGTTAAAATATTTTAAATCTTGAATATATGCTTTTTACTTTTTTGCAGATCTGGTCTTGCTTATGGAATTGTTGAAGATCTGAGATCAATGAAAAAACATTTTTGCATGCAAAAAAGGATCATTTTGGTTTATCTGTTTTAAAATCAAGTGTGGCACTCGATGACTCACCTACAAGATTTCTTTGCTGACATCTGAAGTACAAAGTGCTTTTCAACCGGTACTTCTGTAGCACTATGACTAACTGTAAAGGCAGATCTACCATCTCCAAAACAAGTAGTAAAGTTCATGACAGAGAAGGTTTTGTAAACTGGACCATAAATCTTAATACAATTCAGTCTGATAAATTTTTGGGACTGCTTTTGAGTATGGTTCCTGTTGTTTACCAAATAAACCAGGATGAAAGACACAAAAAAGTGAATGGTGTCTGGCAAGATGGATTACAACCAGCAGGACACAATTTTAATGTTAGGTCTGAACAACACACAGAGTACCATCACTTCTCAGAAGCGGGTTTTCATGGTAGTAATGGACACAGCCCATCTAGCTGTAGCCCTAAATATGATAATTTTACCAGTTATAATTACCGTGATGGAATGGACACTTCAGAAACAGATGCCATGTTGCAGGAAGACAACCTATCCAGTGACAGTAATGAAGATATCATTGTGGAAGGAAGTAGAAAACAGCCCAAAGAATCTAGTAGTATTATGGCATTACAGATACTCGTACCTTTTTTGCTAGCAGGATTTGGAACTGTTTCTGCTGGCATGGTTTTGGATATTGTACAGGTTGGTATTTGCTTTGAAAGATGTTTTTTTAACAGGTAGTCTGTGATGTTTATAATTCTGATGTGTGATATTGTAGATGTTTACAATGTTGGGGAATAATTAGGCCTGTGTATGGCCCTGCTGCTATGAACTCCTTTTCCCCAAACCTCGTCTTAAGCAGTTCCAATGTTTAATTTGGAGTCATTCAAGTCTTGGTAAGTGTTGTCACTTAGCCACAGTGAGCTGGTGAATAAAACTGTTACCTTCTGCTTTAACTAAGGACAGAAATATAGTAAGGGTTCAAAATTCTGTTGACACTAATAAATGTATACATAGTCAAGTGGGAGTTGTAATTAACCGTGATGCCACAATACATAGGTGTTTAAAAAGATTAGAAGTATGTATTGCATTATCTCATCTCCTTGTGTGCTTCAAGTCTATGCAATTTCTGAAATACTATGTAGATTTGGTCCATGATAATGCATATGGTATATGAAAATATGCATTACATTCATACGTTATATGAAATTTATACGAAGTGATTTAGAGCTTTTTTGAATATTCAGGTGTATGTAAGTGACTTTTTTAATATAAAATTAGGTATACCAAACACTTGGAATTACAAACATTGGTGGTGTGAAGAGGGCTGCAAAGTCATGTGCCCCTTGAAATATAATTGTAGTAGGTCCAGAGAAGCCAGATTATCCTGGTATGTGGTAGCAGAGTTAATTGATGATAGTTATTCAGGGCTAAGATAAAATAGAACTTTCTTTCAATTTTAAGACTGAAGTTTAATAATATTTTCAAAACCTGTTTTGGAGTATTATATCACTAAGACCCTACTGACATGGAACATTTTTAGGACTGGTTTCTAGTTTAACACAGTTGTAGTTGTCAGCAGCATTTCGGTGGAGTTAAAAGTAACAGTTGCCTATGAAATAATTCTTTGTGCCCTGACATGTGAAGAAAATTCTGCAGACAGTAACAGTTAAGAAAGGTTTATTGGACTAGCTTATTTTCTTGCCTTCTCTTTGCCTTTTGAAGGCTATATTTACTTTTATTTCCTACCTAATTTGTTTTTTAAAAACCAGAAATTTCTTGTAAGTACAAACCTCATGGGTTCTCTCTTTCTGCATGAGTAGATTCACAAGCATTTATTAAAAATTATTACTAAAATTATTATTTAAAAATACAAAATAATTACAATATTCAAACTGAAAGACAGTAGAGAAATTAATCTGTTTTTTTTTCTTTTGTTTTGTTTCATTCAGCTTTAGGGTTTTCTTTAGCTACACTTAAAGAGTTTACAAAGTTAATTTAAAGAGGGGTGAGAGGTGACTATCTTTGTCACTCAGAATGTTGACAGAGTAAAGGAAGCTTGGACTTCAATCAATTGCAATCAAAAGACACTTCTATACATCAAGAAAAAGGAAAATAAGAAATGACATAACTTTACTGCTTCCTTGCACTGTTTTACACCAATCTTGTGCTTTGTTCATTTACATCTTACAAATTTATTCTTTGTACTGATACTTTGTTTGTACTCTGTTAATATATGATTTTATATATATATATATAATATATGATTACTGGCTTCCAACCAAATGTTTCACCTTGTCATCCTTCCATTAAGGGAATGTGTTTGTATAGCTGGTTTGGGGGCTGGACTGAGATATATCTTGATTTTTCCTTCTATATTACTTTTAATCCTTACTGGTTTCCCGGTCCAGCTCACCATGAATGAGAGAGATGTAGCACAAAGGCAAAAATAAATAGCTACTGTCAGTACTATCTTTTTTTCACCTTAAACTAAGCATTAAACTGTGATGTCAGTAAAGCAGAATTTTGAAATGTGACAGGATATGTTTTAAAAATGAAAATTTGAACACAACAAGCATTCTAAGCTTGTTTTTTACAAACCAGTTCATGGCTATTCTTTCCCACTAGTAAATACTCATGTAACTTCACATATAGGTAATTCTTGGATCCTGTTTACATTTGAGAATTGAATCCTTTTATTTTAATTAAAATAAATAATAATTTGAATGATTGCAAATCCCAGAATACAAAGACAATTTACGTTTTGTTAGTTTAGTTAAAGTTGGTAAATGATTACAAATTAAATACATGGATTGATAGACATATGTAGCACAGCATTTCAGTGCTGAGAACTCAGTGCATGAAAAATTATGGGAGAGTTTGCTTTATAAAATCTGGGTTTTGGAAAACTGTACTCTTCTAAATTTCACACGTAGAGGTGAAAGAATAAAGATAAGCTTTTTTCACTTACAGGCTCTGTTCATTTGATGACTAATTCCTTGCTGTTTTTACGTGAGGTTTCTACACAGCTGGAAGGGAAAAGATGAAAATATTATTGTAAATTAAGAGCAGAATTCAAGAGCAGTCATAGTACCTGGTACTATTTCAAAGTTATGAAAAAAAAAGACTTCAAATTAATGACATCTTTTTTTAACTAGGTTTGTTTTAAGGCCAAGTTTTGTATCTCTTACTTTTGGTATTCTCATCTTTGAAGTAGTAATATGCAGTCATAAATCTATTTTATCTAGATAGATAACAGTTCTGGCTTTAGACTTTTAGGTCTAATATAAAAAGATTGATTTTTTTTTTTTTAGAGGATTAAGTTACAAGTTACAGAATTTTTTAAGTATTTTGCAGATGGTCTAAAGACAATTTTTCAGTTGAATGTTTCCTACTGTATCCTTTATATAGCACTGGGATGTGTTCAAGAATGTTACTGAAGTTTTTATCTTGGTTCCTGCACTTCTTGGTCTCAAAGGAAATTTGGAAATGACCTTGGCGTCCCGGCTGTCAACTGCTGTAAGTAACTTTCTCTTCCCCTTTGCTCTTCAGATATATTTTGTAAATATTTCAAAAGGAAAACAAATCTTTGGAACACAAGTGTTTTACGTTTATGGCTTAATCTGGCTGTTATGGGGGCTCTTTAAATCTGTTATTAAATTAGCAAACTTAAAAAGGCAACCCTCTTCTGATCTCCACATATCAAAATTTTACTTCTTTTGTCTCTTCTGAGTCATCATTCAAAACAGATACAGTAGATTTTTGAGATTTATATGTGTATTCTGTAAGGTTGACAGATCTCTCTGGCCTTGAGGGGGTTTGAAATAGACTAACAAAATGTGTACGTTTTGGACACATTTTTCTAAAGGCCACTTGTGTGGCACTGAAATAAAGCATTGCTAACACTGCTACTCCAGATCCCTGTTGATCAAACTGTAAGAAACTCTTTTGTAGCTTTCTGGCTGAATAATTTTATTCCTTTTTTGTTGTGGTGGTTTTTTGGGGGTCTGCTTATTTTTTGTGTGTGTCAACACTCTTACATAGCATAACTAGGTTTTTTCTATGATGTCTTCTTTCTTACATATTTGTCATAGTTCTTTTCTACATCTCAGGGGATGTTCCATCTATCTTTTCCCTTACCATCTATCTTTTCTCTGTGTGTGTGAATAACTATAGTGAACAAAATGTTTTAATAACGTGGCTAAACTATTTCTGGTACCTGAACTGCGTATCTCTGTAAGACACTGCCTAATACAGTGTTTTTCCTTTGTAAGATAATTTTTCCGTTCTCCAGCAAGGCCCCCACTCTCTGCCTGTTCCTGCTTGAATGAATCTTTCAAGAAAATGTTTGGTCAAAGGTGTATATAAAAGGTGTATATAACTCCACATGAGACCTTACTATGGCTTTGTAGGATAGCACTTCCCTATTTCTCTCGAGAAATTGCTCTTGAAACTTTGTAGGTTTATATGTACTTATTTGCCTAGCAGTGTCAGATTTAGACCTCACAGTCACTTTGTGATCAATGACTGCATCCCAGTATTTCTCCTCCTGTGTTATTTCCAGCTGTCACTCCCATCTTCTGGCAGAAGTATTATTAGTCCATAAGTGCATGACCTTGCATTTCTGCTGTTGAATTTCATCTGTTTTCGTTGCTGTAATCCTCGAGGTCATTCAGTTTTTGTATGATATTACAATGCTTTGTATTGACAAGGTCTCCCAGTTTTCTGTCATTAGTAAATGTCACTACCACATTATATTGAGTTATTGCCCAAATGCACACTGTGATGGACATAGCCTTAGCAGTCCTATGAACGTTTGCTTGTGTCATGCTCATTATAGAAATTGATTACTTTTGCCCCATATGCATTCTTTCATATGTAAGAATTGACATGTTGTGTTGTATCTTTATCAATGGCAGCCTTAGCTATTCAGTCTTGTTTTCTGTTTGATTTTAATGCTCTTACTTTTCTGAGTATTCTTACTGTTTCTTAACAATATTTTGTGTTTAAACCTTACCGCCTTTACTGTCAGGTATGAATACTTCCGTCTTTTGCCTTAATTTCTTTTTTTATGTTGACCTGTTGCTTAATTTATTCCTGACTGGTCCAGTTTGTGGCCTGAGGATTGAAAGTGCTTGTATTGCATAGTGAAATGTATACCAAGTCCAAGATCTACCAGTGCCCTACTGAAGGCTTAAAAAAAGAGGGTCAGAATCAGCTCCACCACTTCTGCCTCTGTTAATGGGATCTTTAATTCTTTGTCTCAATTGAGCTTATGACCTTTGCCAGATCATGACTCCAGAACTTCTCCTCTGGGCTAATCAATGGCTGATTTCCCCATCCTCACTAATGCCATCTTATTTTTAAACCTTGCAGCTCTCAGGAGACATTTGGAAAAGGGTCATGCAGACCCTTTTTCTACACTGGGAATCCTGACCTTGGTTCTTATTATCCATCAACGGTTGCCAAAAGTCAAGGAACTGATCCCCCTCTCACACACACAGATAAAGGATACTGGAGTTTCTGCAACACTGGCTGCATGTTCAGTGGTTAACTAAAGTTGACATCATGAGGTTCAGGCCACTTCCCTTCAGCCCAAAATGGCATTCTTAAGTATCCCAGTAACTGTGTGATAACATGATCTGTAGATGTCTTGAACATGATTTTTCAGAGGCAGTTTGGCCATTTGAAGCCCAAGCTCCTACCAAGACTCAAACAGTCCATTCTGAGAGGGTTTAGTTTGAGTAGTGTTACCAGGGCCACTTACCACTGTCATTAAGTCTCACCAAGACATAAATCAGCTGATGCTTCAGAGGTTTTTACTCAAGCATGCCATGAAGGCTTCCTTTCACCCCAGTAGCAGAAATTGTCATATGTCCGTCTTGGCCAAATCAGGTTAGCCAGCTCTGTTCACATCCTTCTACCATGAAGGTTAATTAACTGGCTAAGAGGTCAGTGAAGTGTACATTCCTTCAGACAGTGCTGTGTGGCGTGTGGGAGTTCCAGTTTCTTTGGCATTGCCTGAAGTCACAGTCACAGCACCACTGGCACCAAGCTACTTCCCAGCTTTGCATCAAGACTTGTGGGGGGTTTTTTGTCATTTGTTTGTTTGTTTTCTAATACCTCTAATTTCCTTGTATGACCTGTTTTCTTCAAGAATCATGAGAGACCCTGGCCAAAGTTACACAGGTGATTATTTCATACTTTCCAGCACTTCCTTAGTCATATTGTAAGTTCATTAGACATCCTTCACAGGGAGGAGGTAGAGGCTTGTCATGGTTCAGTGAATGTTCTCACTTTTGCCAGTGGTGGCTCTAATTTGTTCTAGCTGGTGAAGAGCCCATCAGTAAATGTTGTAGTGTGTGTGTGTGTATATGTGCATGTGCACAACACAGTGGAGGTTTAAGAGAACGATACTGTACAAAATAAGAATAGTATAGATCATTCATTATCAAGATAATGCTAACAAGATTATATTTAGTTTTTATATGTCAAAAAACAGAAAAAAAAAAAGGCTTTTATCTTGCAAAGAACCTTCCAACTTTCTCTTATGTGTCTTTTTTCACACTCAACACCAGTTGCAATGGGCACAGGTCTGCAAGCTGGTGGATAGCCAGCCACATCCCCCCTAGTGATACTGCAAAGACAAACAAATACACAGGAACTCTGTAATATTTCTAATCATTAGTTAAAAAACAAAAAAAACAACTAAAAACTGTGGAAACCTGTTACATGCTACCTGTAACTTCTTACAGGTGACAGCTTGGGCTTAGTTGCCAGATTATGAATTTGAACTCCAGGACAGTTGCCTTGATTGCTTTGCTTCCCCCAGGTTTTAAAAACAGGTGCTGTGTCATATTGTATCATTGTTTACTGGAGAGTTTAATCAAAAAGCTTACTGCTAGACCTGCAATTTACGTGCCAGTTCTCAGACCTCTATGAAAGAGGTTATTCTGACCTTTGCATTCTTCACATTGATTTCATTGACCCCTACTCTCTTTAGCTATCCAATCTTTGGTCCTGTCATCCTCATCCTAGGTGAAAACAGAAAGAGTGTATTAATTCATAGCATATCTAAACAGTTATTTGGAGGCAGTTGTATGATTAATCTTCCCTTCTCTGACCTAAATTTGCACTAGCTGGCTTCCCACCAGATACTGTCTTTACAGTCAATGCAAGACTGTGCCCCTGTGAATAGCTTTACCTTTTGAGGAGGAAATTGCTAATATGAGTTCAGCACTGGAGCTAATTCATACCCTTGCTTAGTTAGCTTATAGTTGCATCTGAATTTGTAGACTTGTCTATACTCTTGGGACTGTAAACTAATTATCTTTATTTCTTTGTAGTTATGTAGTCATCCAGAAAGTAGTCTTGTTACCAAGTTTCTGTTATCCACAATATATCTGGTTTCAAGTGTTGTCTGACCACCTTCATTCATCTTGTTGCCCAAATTCCTACTTTAGCTGCTTCTTACTGGTCACTCACCATTTCCCATCCACTTTAGAATCAGTTGTTTCACTAAATCTGTCTCACGACTGTGTTTTTAATCTACTTCAGGGCATAGCTTGTTCTTCTCTTTGGTGTTAGTGTTGACGTAAGCCCTTCTCCCTCCGCCCACTGCTGTGCTGGTGTAACTGTGTGAGCTATACTTACGTCAACTGCCCATTCAAGCCCAATATTTATATTCTGTGTTTTGTATTCTTCAGCTTTGTTCTGTAGTTTGGGTCACTCTCATTGTCTCAGTTCACACTGTTGCCTTTTCTCCCTATTTTTTTCTGTTTTTTAGGAGGCAGTAAAAAAAAAACCAAAACAAAAAACCAACACCAAAATGCCACTCATCCAGTCATCCCTGTAAATTTATGCAGACTCTTGTTTTGAATGTGTGTTATCAGGGTTAGGCATTAGCAATATGACTTTACAAACCATTTATTTACATCCATCTAGTCCACAGTATCACAATAAACTTTATCTTACTTTATGCAAATCTGCAGCTGAAAGGAGTGGTCCTGCTCTTTTTCCCCTTTCCAAACCCTAAGAGCATTTGTATGTGGTTACATGGTTGCATGTGATGGATCAGATCATTTTGTAGAAGATAACTCCTTTTTGCTCCCTGAAAAAAAGCATTTTCCATCAAACCAGCAAGCAAATTTGTGTTGCCATGAACTCACTCATGGAGTTAGTAGAACTTGTTCAAGAAAGAAAACGTGAACGTGTAGGTGATAGTAGGGGAGAGAAGAACTATGCCATTTGGCAGCTGCCCACTTTTAGGCTGGATTAAGCATTTTGTAAGATTACTGTTTCAATGGGGATTTTTTTGGATACTTTTCCAAAACTTCTTCAAAGAAGAAAAAGAGTGAAGCTCTCCATAGCCTGCCATTTCGTTCATTTAGCATATATAATTAAGAAGGATGCAAAGGAGATTCTTATCTGCACTTCCTTAAATATTGCTGTAATATTGAAACTTAATGCATGTATTTGCAGAGCTTTGACTGTACTTTGAACACTGTAATATATTTATAGTGTAGATTGACATAAAGTATCTTACTATATTTCTAAGTTTTTAAGCTAGCATTTCTTTTCATACTTTGTTCCTTGCCAGTTGTCGTGAAAGGGAGTGGTTTGGACCACTTAAAGAATCACTTCCAATGGTATTAGCAAAAGAAAAATGATTTAATAGAAATTTATATAAAAGTGCAACTTCACAGAATTCAAAGGCAAGGCTCACTCTATTATTTAATACATGGATGAAATGTACACAGAAAATTAAGTTAGAATCAGACTATAATTAGATATACAGAGACCGAAAATGCAATAGGGTAAAAGAGGAATATAGAAAGAAAAATCAAGTTAGAATTGATTTCTCATGATCCATGCAGAGATTGGGGTTGTAAAAGGGTAAGGGAGACCCTCCTGTTGAGTCACGAGGTTCAGAGAAGACCCCCTTGCTTTCTAAACTCCTGTTGGAGTCTAGGTGCTGCTGGATCAACTCTTAGTCACAGACTTGGTCAACAGTTTATATCTAAAGGGATTATGAGTATAATAACAGCCTGAGATTCATTCACAGTTGAATAAAGTTCCCAACAGTAATTTAAGTACAGATTTAAAAAGCAATAACTTGTAATATACTTGCTATAGAATATTCAGGCTAGTACACACACACGTGCATAAAGGCACTGAGACATATACATATAAGCAAGTAGAAGAGGTATACCTGTTAAAAATTCCCCTTGAGTTCAGTGAAAATATTCATGTCGAATGCTTCGGCATCTCTTTCTCAATGGGTGAAGGGTTGAGTCTCAAGGATTGGAGAGTATCAGCCCAAGTCTTGATGGCTTTCAGCGACAGACCTCCAATCTTCACAAACAGGAAAGTTAGTGAGCTCTGAGAGGCATCCCACTCAGAGGGAGGTGCTGGTCGCAGCCCACTGTGGTCCAGGAGAGCCCAAAGGGTCTCACTTAGTACTGCTGTTTATATGTTCGGGAGATGATTGGCTTTAGTCATTAGCAAATTACTGGGATTCCAGCTGTGCTGGTACCGTTTCACATGAATTACAATTCAGATAAGGAAGACTCCAGGGCTGTCAGAGAATGACTTAAGATTCAGATACAGGATGCTCCAAGGTTGTCAGGGGAGGACTGGGATGTCTCAAGGTTGTCAGGAGAGAATAAATTACCTCTACTTTCATTTTTTTTGTTTTCGATGGGCAGCAGGAGTCCTTGAGACAGTCCACATGACTCCCTGTCTTAGCCCTGTGAGACTTCTTGGTATGGTCAAGGGACACTTAACCACCCGACTCATTACACTTATGCTAAGGCCTAGTGAGACTTCCCAACTTTGTAGATCAGCCCACAGAGGCAGAAAGAAATGCACCACCACACCAGTCACTACTACCACAAAATGGAACAAAGTAGAAAAGAAATGGAAGTAAAACCAACTGGAAAGAAATTATCAAAAGATGAAAATATATGCACTAAGGCTTTCTGTGTTTTGAGAAGTATGGTATCTTATAAATTAGTATTCTATAGGAAACAATACTAAAATTTATGCTCAACATGTAAAAAATTGTTCAGTTATCTCAAAAAAGTTTTTTTAAACATAGTCATACTGCAGTGTATGTACTGTTCTTCAGATCTTGTCCTCTAACTCAAAAAAATAAGTAGGAAATACATTATAAAAGAGTATGTATGTACTTCTCCATTTCTAAGAATAATTTATTAGCTATCTTGCCAGCTACTGCCTTAGGACTGGACTTACATAATTTACAGCATCATAAGTCGGTAGCTGTATTGTATAAAAGAAAAGTTAGAATACTAAACAGTATTAGACATGGTTTCTGATCTTCCGCAAGCACTTGCAGTTTCTCTATGCAGGTAGTTTCACTGCAGTCAATTAACACACTTGCATGAGAGCGTGTGTGTGCATGCACCTATGTATCTACACGTTTTTCTATTGGCTGGTAGAATTTAAGGACCATAGAAACAAGTTCAGTCTAAAGTGACTGAACACTGATAAGTTTCCCTTCCAGCCACTGATCTAATCACTGGTGGTGCTTGGACATTCCTGGAATATAAGGTGGCTAGTATATCTTGCACAGTAAGCTGATGTTAAACAAGTTACTATGTAAAACTCCATCAAGTTTAGCTACTTTTGGATAGATACTGTAAGTACAATTTAAAATCAACAGCAATGCTTGTCTTGAAGAAAGTGTAGCTTGGCTTTAACTTGCTTTCAGAATGTCTCTTTTTTTTTGTATGAGTTGAATTATTTGTGGGTTTCTACCTTGTTAGTGCATTTTAAAGTAATACAATTTTAAACTGAAATATCTGAAATCCTTTTATAATTTTGACAGGTAAATATTGGAAAAATGGATTCTCCCATTGAGAAATGGAACCTAATAATTGGCAACTTGGCCTTAAAACAGGTAAATATAATGGATTTATTTGATTAACTCTTGTAAGTGAGCGAAGTTATTGAAAAAGTCCATAACAAACATTGGTAAGTATGGAGATGGACAGTGTTAATGGGAAACTAGCCTTGCTATACTAGCTCATACTTAACATACAATGTTTGCGTCGTGATTTTTTTTGAACAGTGTAGTTCTTCTCTGAAACAATATGAGCTTATATTTATCAGAAGAAGGGGTAAAGTATTCTTTGTGACTGTACCAAGGGTATTTCCTTTTTAATTTTTATGAGAGAGGATCTGAGGATGATTAGAGAAAAATTTCAGATTTGGCAAAACCTTCTAAATTTGACCTCTCAAATGTTTTCAGTACTGTGTTTGCATTGGATGCAATGTTTAAAGGAAGTATGTGATAGAGCTTTTGGATAATAAACAATATTTTAAATAGCTGAGTCATTTGAAGAAAGGAGTGCTTGTTCTCCAAAGCAACTATTTCTTAAGATTAAGAACTATTTCATGTTCATGTAATACAACATGCTCAAAATATAAGTGAAATGTTTATGCTGTGACTTCACTGTTTTAAGTGGCTTAGAAGCCTCTTCAGGCATTGGCTTCTGGTAAATCCTCGGCTCTTTTCCCTGATTTTACTTTTGTTATTCTTGAGTCTCTGAAATGCTGGTAAAGCCTTTTCTGCTGGCATAAGATTTTTCTTCTTGATCATCCAAGGTTATCATCATCTCTACGAAATAGATGAGCATGCTCCTTTTACATCCTGCAAATAAAGGTAGATAGAAGGAAAGAATAATAGAAAATGATTCTGTAGTCCTCTTAAGTCTATCAATTACTTTAAGAATTCCTCACCACCTTTTTCGTTTCCAGGTTCAGGCAACAGTAGTTGGTTTTCTGGCAGCAGTGGCAGCAGTTATATTGGGCTGGATTCCAGAAGGCAAATATCGCTTTGATCATTCAGTCCTTCTGTGTTCTAGCAGCGTAGCAACTGCCTTCATAGCTTCTCTTTTACAAGGTAAAAGGTGTATATATGTTACTTTTTACAGTTATTTAGTTTTCTGTGGAAGCTGAACGTATATTATGTTGCTATTCCTTAAAAATTTAAATCCGGTAAGGTATAATACATCTGAAACACAACTGAAGATGGGATGCCCTTTTGCAATTTCCATATGCCTGCATATTGCATTCCTCTCCTGTCATATTCTTTGAAAATGTTTTGATTTGCATGACGTCCTGAGCATATCTAAAACAAAAAGTATGTTTTTAGACTTTACCTAATATGATAGAGAACTTTTTTCCCCTGCTTTCTATACTCATTAATGTACAAAATATATTTTTAGTACTAAACAGGTAGAACTTATTTGTAATTAAACTCAAGTAAGCCCAGATGTTAGCTCAGCTGAATCCGAAGTTCCTGGTTGCCTGTGCTGCCTATATGTCAGTTTGTGCTCTGCTTTGTATCTGAAGTGAGCAAATTGGCTTGTTATGTGAAGGGTTTGGGCCAAGTTCAAGTCCCCCTCTACAAACAGTGCCAATGACTGTCTGGAGCCATATGACATGATGAATTTAATCTTCTCTTCCCAATTGTCAGGAAACATTTAACCATAAAAGACAGTACTTAATGGACATGAGGGGAGGGAAAAAGTACCTCTACTTGTGACATATTCTTAATGAAAATACATAGTCAGTAGTCATAATTAATATCAAGTCAAGTAAAATTTTTAACTTCCTTTTTTTACTAATTTGATATGCTAACTTATGTGAAAATTACAAAATTGTTAAAGTTTTCCGTGGAATTAAGAGCACGCACTTTTTTTAGTGACTACAAATCCATTGAGTTTGATCATGCACAGAATTAAGAGCAGTGAGAGAACTGGGGAACATGAATGCATTTTTTCCACTTCTCTTGTATAATTCAGACATCAAGAGAAACCTTTCTTGTTATCTGGTGGTGGGCCAGCACAGGAAATTACTTTCCAAGCTTCATCCTCCTACATGTGAAACGGGTGCTTTTGAAATATTTTGATCCTACAGGATCATTTCAGTTCTTTGAGAATTTCATGGAGTGTAACTCTTTAGGCAGTTTCTCTGAAAGTGAACTCCTAAGGTAGCCTACAATACATAATATTGCTAAAATACATGAAAATTATAATACCAATTTTTTAAAAGTTCTTTAAAATAACATAAACAATATCATACACAGTTGAAGCTCTTCTGTGTATTATGTGATGAGAGGCAAATTAGTCAGGTTATGCCAAAGACGACTGTTAATAACAATGTGAATTTTATTTTTAGTAGCCACTTGCACTGTGCAGGGAAACGCCTCTTAAAAAGTTAGTGTTGCTGTTTATGGGAAAAAAAATAGAAAGCAACATCCCTAACTTAAAATTCTTTAACTGTGTAGCAAGTAACATTTTTACATGTTGTCTTGCTTTTAATATATGATGTAGCTTCTTGATATTTGGTACTAAGCCCATGACTGGAAATCTTGCACAATATCAGATGTCGAAGTATTTAATCTTATGTTGTTTTCAGCCTAGTGTAATTTAAATTTCAGTGAGTGAAAGTTAGTAGGGTGTAGAAATAATACACTGCATATTTTTTTCTTCAGGAAATGGCTGATTTACAGTTTCAATAGTGCTAATTATAATCATAAGCAAAATAGTTCATTGTACAGATGGTTCTTGATTTTGTGTGTGTGTGTGCTTACTGTATTTTTTTTAATATATAACCTCATTTTTAAGAATGGCGAAAACTTAAAAATACAGACGTCAGTCAGGTGGGAAGAACAATCATCCTGGGACAAAAGCACTGACTTCTTAAGCTTGAAATTGCCATTTTCTTGGAATTTTCTGTGGAGTTACAACAGTAGATATGGTTACTGTACTGTCTTCTTTCTTCAATCTAGGAATAATAATGGTTGGAGTTATTGTTGGATCAAAGAAGACTGGTATTAATCCTGACAATGTTGCCACTCCTATAGCAGCAAGTTTTGGAGATCTTATCACTCTTGCTATACTAGCATGGATAAGTCAGGGTCTTTATACTTGCCTTGGTAAGTACATTTCTAAGTGTGTATGTCTCCCTAGGAACCTTTTTTGGGTTAGGAGGGTGAGGGAGAAGGCAGGGAGGGAGAGGTTCAGAAAACCTTTTACTTTGACTGACTTTTTTGTCAACATTTTGTACCGTTGAATGATAAACCTTGGGTTGCAACATTATGCCATGATCTTTTTTTTCTCTTTTTTCTTTTTTTAAGATGATAGAAGTCACTGACCACAATCTTGGCACAACCTGCTAATGTCTGAAAGACTCTCACAGTATCACAGTCAATCTACATGTGAATTAGAAACTGTAGTTGCTGAATTTACTCTGCTTTCTTGGGGAGGAAGGAAGGTGTCTTCATCCAATTTTTCTTGAATGCCCACCCCTAAATCAAATATTTGCTTCCCAGAGCGCTTTTGAATTGTTCTCCCCTTGTACTGAGGGGAAGGAGTTGTATTGGCTATCTTGATAAGCTGCTGGGAAAGGAGTTCCTCTTTGAGAATTTTTTTTATTAGGGTGTGGTTTTAGACACCATTGAAATATATCTTGCGCTGCAGCTATGCCCAGAAATCAAAATAAAAATAATTTAAGTAATTTGAGTAACAAAAGCAAGTCGACAACAAGTATGTATTCAAAGAAGTGAAGCCTAATTTTAGAT
The DNA here is from genome assembly GCF_026419915.1 of Harpia harpyja. Classification (NCBI taxonomy): domain Eukaryota; kingdom Metazoa; phylum Chordata; class Aves; order Accipitriformes; family Accipitridae; genus Harpia; species Harpia harpyja. The sequence continues at coordinate 24,079,557 of NC_068945.1, read as the reverse complement.
AGATTTGTGCTTTGTGTTTGCTATGACAAAAGTGAGTTATGCAAAGACTATTGTGAGTTTCCTTCTGATTCCTTCCAAGTGTTTTCCAGCTCCCATTGCAATACCTTCTTGTTTCCTTGCCTCCCTTACTCCAGCTTCCAATACCAGTTTCCTCAGCTCTTTCTTATCTCTTGGTTCCCTCAGTGTGACACTTCCATGTCTCCCTCCTGTACCCTGCGCCTATGTTTGATTTTAGTAGTGTTTCCTTCTGCTTTTCAGTAAACGAAGTAACCACTTCTAGCTTCTCCAAATAATGACTCTGCTCTCTTCTGTTTTCTTTGTTTTGTTTTGCCTGATAAATTTGGTGACTACATTTCAAACATAAATCTGCTAATTTAGCTGTAGCTGTCTTCAGAACAGCAGTTCTGCCATGAAAGATGAAAAAATGTATAACCACTCTGAATAGCTAAGCAGCAGCAGAGAGGCCTTAGCTGACCACCGACTACAGAGGGCAATGTTCTAATCCTACTTCATGCATGAATTCTGCCTGGCTTCTTGATGACAGTTTTTTACTGTTTACTTACTTTCCAACTAATAGCTATGAACAGGTAAATTACACATAAAGAGCTCCAAACTAGTTTTCTTATGAACGACTTTTTTTCAGTCTGCAATTCTTCTCTTCTACTAGTTATTTGCATGTTTCTATAGTCCCTTTGAAACTGTTTTTCTGATTTCTAGGACCCGTACTGTCTAAATCCTACTCTCTTTAAGGAGCAGACCACTGAAGAAGGTTCATCATCACAATGTCTGCTAAAAATGAAGATGCCTATAGTTATTATTATTAGAAGCATGCTCAGATAGTAGCTGATGTAATTAAATGCTTGATTGTCACAAAGGAGTTGTGAGCTTGGAAAATGAGAATGAGGAACTCAAAAATCCGTCTTTTTCTTCCTGTTTCTTTGTCTCCCCCATGAAGAAACAAAAAGTGTGAAAACATTTTCTCACAGGAGGAGAATAATATTCAGAACAATATTTAAAATTAAATTATTGCTGCAACTGACTACTTCCATAGAAACTGTTTAAAGTATATTGTGTTTTACAAGACATAACTGTAGACAATTGTAGTATAGTATACCACAGGCCAAATTTTGTGTTGTCCATAATTGTTTTACCAGACATGTTGATATCACCACATATATTCTTTACATCTATGCTCATTGTTCAAGCCCTTTTACGTAAAATTTTGAGCTGTTCTGTGTAAGTATTACAACATCAGTCAGAAAAGGTATCTAATAAGACTCAAGCTACCTTGGTATGACTTGCCATTTTGTTTCTTAGTTTTCAACTGATGATTTTATATTTTCAGTATTTGATTTTTTCATATTTAGAAAGTGTTGACATGACGTCAGCTTAAATGTATCAGTGTGCAATACAGCCATTTTTTATATTTTCTATTTTTTATTAAAACTTAAATCATATTGTTTATTTCATAACTATATTTAAATAATTTATATTACATTCTAATAAAATAACTTATTTCTCAAATAATTCCTTTAAATACTTCTTTTAAGGAAGTTTATAGACTTACAGTGAAAAGAAAATTGGTAAAGAGTTTTTTTAACCTCTCTTCTTCCTTTTTTCCTGATGAGAAAAACAGAGAGGAAGCCTCTATTCCCGTGAAATTTGCTGTCTCTAGCTAATGCTAGAGCTGGGATAATAATTAGTTTAGCTGATTAGAGACTGTTCATCTAGATTTATTGCTATGCCCAAAAATCTTACTAGACTGGAGCATTGGGTTGTTCTGCTTAAAATAGATTTCAGGTCCCCAAAATTGATATTTTCAATTGGAATTCAGTTCAAAATTAGGGTTTATGCTAGTCAATGACATGCCAGAGAAGCTGGTATACCAGCTAGATGGAAAGGAGCTAGGAGAAAGTTAGCTAGGATTGTTGGCATATACTAGCTATCTGGGTAGGTGTGGAGTTGGAAGAGGTTGTCAAATTTGGGTTAACACTGAGATCAGACTTGGGGCTAGGGTTATGATTAAAATTTATTCTAGTCAGGACCATGTCTGATTTAAAATAATTAATGCTAGATTTCAGGCTTTCAGTAAGTTTTTCAAATGAAGTTTCTTAGAAACTTATGCCCTATAGGTCAAACTTCATTTTGGTTTTTAAAATTTTGCTTTGTAAACTACAGTGTAATGAATATGCCAGTGGTTTTTCATTTGCTCAGGAGAGGTATATGAAGTTGTGAACGGTGGGGAAGAGGCATTCAGAAAATGATTAGACAACGAGTTAAAAAAAGTTAAAGAAACTTTTTTACACAGTATGTGATTGGGATGTGGAACTTATGATGTATTAAGAGGACCAAAGTGATTTTAGAAAATTATTTGGATACATTAATCAGAGAAGAATCCATTGAGGAGCATTGAACAGACAGATGCAGACAGAAACTTGAGAGATGAAATCCCTGAGGCAAACAGCAACAGAAGCTGGCAGAGCACACTGAAAGAAGCATCACTCTAAACTTGTAATTTTCTTTTCTTCTTTCCACAAACCTGAAGTGTTGACCATAGTCAGACACAGGATACCGGACTAGATAAGACCTTTGGCCTCACCCAGCACAGATGTTCTTATGTTCTTTCTGTTATTTCCCTGCTTTCTCAATGCTAGAATAACAAGCCCAATGGGAATGTTATAAAGAAACCCACAGTTTATGGGCTAGTAATGAAGCAGGTGGGATTCACCCCTGAGCTTCATTCTGAAATAACTATTTTCCCCTATGATTTATTAGCCTAACTACTCAAATGTACGGAAACAAAATGTAAGTTTCTGGCTCCTTTCTGCAGGGGAAGAGTTGTCTTCATGTAACAAGACTGGAAGGGGAGAAATTATTTTTGTACAAGCTTTCAGCTTGTTGGTAACAGAGCTGTAGCCCTGTGCTCAGCCTTTGGTTTGAGAGGGATAGGGATTTAAATAGTAAAAGGTTAACAGTTCTTTCTGTCTTAACAACTCCCTAAAAAACCCTGTATTTGTGAATCGTTGTTAAATAGCTGGGGGAAAGCACTAGAGGGCTCCTCAGGACCGTGCTGGGACCCAGCTCCTCTTGCTTGAACACAACATGGGGAATGCTCTGGAATAAGAAGACCCAGTATATTAAATGTGGAGGTCCGTGTTGCTTGTCATTTATCAGTAATGATCTGAAGACTTCATTTAAAGCTTTCCTTTTTTCTCACAGAACATGGCTTAAATATGCAGATATAAATTATATTTATTTTGGTTATATTTCATGAATCATTATACACTAGCGAGACTGTCTTCTCATATTTTTTTTTCTGTTTTTTTTAAACTTGCTACAAAACATTTCTGTGGCAGGATAACGTGTATGTGTATTTTATATTTACATAGTTATTATTTATTTAGAAGTTACCTATTAAATTATTCTTGGTTAGTATTCATTGTTCATTTGCTGGATTGATTTCAGTTTTATCTATGTGCGCTTTCATTTTTTTTCAGAAGAGAAGAATTATATGATATTCTTTACTTATTTTTAGTGTTCTTTGTAATTCTTGGACTACATTACTGGACTAGCTCTCCAAGCCTGGAGACTGATGCAGATAGTTAAATGCTCTCCCTTTTTTCATGAACACATTCTAACAAGTTCTTTAGTTGTTAGAGGGATTAAAAATGAAATTATTGTAAAAGGCATACTTTTTTGAACTTTAATTTCCTTTCCTGTGTTGGTAGAAGCCCTAAAATAAAGAGTACAGTGGGCTAATTGTTGATATACAAGTGAAAGAATTTAAAAAATTAGTGTTTAATTACGGTAGTGCTCACCATTGCATCCGTATTTTGCTGTTCAATGTTTGTTTGCAACAGAGGATCTTTGCTGACCAGCAGACTTTACCTTTTAATAAAATTGGCAACCTCTCCAAAAATGTGGCAAAGACTTGGAACTTATTTTGTGCCCTCTTGTATTTTACTAAATATACTACATTAGAGCTATTCTCTCATTCTGACCTTTAAATCAGTTATGGGCATCTGGTACATGCTAATGCCTCACCTTGGTTCCATATGAGAGGAACAGACAGAGAGGGAGAAAGGAAGAAGTAGCAGGGATACAGTATGATTTATGGCTTGGAAAAAAATAGAGGAGAAAAAAAGAGAGGGGAAAAGGAGAGAAGTTTCAAAATTTTAAATAAATAGATGTAGAATGAATGATGCCTTTCCATGTGACAAATTTTAGTGCACACAGGGATCTTTCTTCATTGCAGTTGGAGGGAAGGATGTGTTTACCTGGGCAGTAAGTAGTTCGAGAACTTTACATCAGTACATTTTTGTCTTTTTTATTAAGTTTGATAAAACAAAACTATAATTATCAAATAGAGGAATCATGTATTGTGTGTACCCTTTTGAGTAAGAACACTACATTAGGCCCACCTCTTAGCTCACAGAAAGAGGAAAAAGGAGGAAAAAAGGCACAGGCACCACAAAGGAAGCATGAGATAATATACTAGAGAATAGTTAGATAAGGAAAGGAAAAAATTACTTCTCTTTTGGGCTTTGTCTCATTCTCATTCTAATAGCTTTCTACTTTTAGCTTACACAGTGAAAGGTATCTCACTATCTTTTCTGCTGGCTCTGCTGCAGAGGTTGTTACCAGTCAATGCAGAAGGATAGTAACTTCTAAAAACTCCTCAGCAATTCTTCCAGGAGTAATTTTAGCTCCACCAAGATAACATCAAAGTAGTAATTGCTTGAATTTGCAGCCTTCGTAATAAGCCATAATACATGGGTGAGACTACTTCTTTATATACTAGATATTCTTCTTTGGTAAAGTGTTTGTGTGTTCTACATTAACTACTTCAGCCTGTAATTTAAAATATATTTTGCATTAAGACTTGTCCAAATTCTGAAAGTTTAGACAAAATGTATTTACCATTAAATACATGACCACATTTCTCATAAAACTAAATATATGTAAAAGTGGAATATTTGCATAGTTTATATATTTGCCATTAGCATAAGTTTTCCTTTATTTACCTCACTGTTGAATTAGGAAGTCTTGGATCACTGTAATAGCTTCTATATGGATGGAATTATAAAACCAAGTAATCAAAAAAAATAGTATTCTTTCTGTGGAGGCAGCTGTTTGCCTTATAAGCTCAGCTTTATGATGGTACTCCCTGGTGTTTGCAGTTGTGTTCCTATGAAATATGATACAATTCTGATGGATAGATGCAAGCAGCAGAATCGTGGCTATGAATTTTCAGACTCAGACTGGTTATAAACCAACTGAGCTACTGATATAAATGTTTCAATATTACACATTGTGCTTGCATCATTTTAGATGTGCTGTTTCTGGGAAGATTATCATTATTATCTGTGCTTTGGAAAGAAGGGGGTGTACATATGTTATGAATTTGTGTATAAACAAAATGCATTTTCAATATATTCAATTTCTTTTTTTTGTTGTAGATATGTTACAAAATAATGTTTTATATTCCACATCCTTACTGCATTTTTATCATAAAGCATCATACAAAAATCCTCTTCAAAATTCCTTCTTTGTACAGATAGTTTTGTCCTTGAGAAGATGGGAGATGGTAATCACAGGTGGCAGATGTTAACCATATTGTTTAGTGCAGTAGTTGAAACTTTAGGTACAGTAGTGATAAAGGCTATTAAAATTCCTCAGTTGCATGATGTAGATTATAATTTATTTGAGAGTTCTAAATTAGGAAAAACATATAGGAATATCTTGAAAGTAACACTTTTTTTTTGTTTTTTCTATATTCTTATTTTAGAGACATATTTCTATGTATCTCCTTTGGTTGGTGCCTTTTTTTTGGCTCTGACTCCGATGGGGATTGTCATAGCTGCCAAACACCCAGCTACCAGAACTGTCCTCCATTCAGGATGGGAGCCTGTCATAACTGCCATGGTTATAAGCAGGTAAGTCTGTTTGTCTTGCTTCATCTTGATAGTCATCCTGTGTCTCTGTATATCTTATTTAACACCTGATTGTACTTAAAAGAAACATTTAAGGCACCTCTAGAATGTAGAGTGTGAATAAACTTTAATCTTCCCCAAACAAGGAAGTTGCAAAGTTAAGTGACAGGTCGGAATGAGTGGGAGAGCCAGCAGTAGCCTGTGGCAATGACTGAGCAGAATTGTGCCATATCAAAGGAAGGAAACGGTGAGCTATTCATCTCCTGCAGTTTCCAATCAAGATTATACACCGATCTAAGAGAATATTTAATCCAGTGAAAGTTATGAATCTTAAAAGTGGAGTGATTGGCTGAAATCCTATGGTATTTGTTATACAAGAAGTCAATTTTAATATATAAATAACTATAGTGATGTTAGTCTGTAGCTGAGAACAAAGTAATGGGCTGGGGGAAAGATGAATTGAGAAGAAAATTGTGCCTTGAAGATGTTCTAAGACAGACCTAAAAGAGTTTTTAAATACTGGTTAATGTACCTGCTTGCCTTATTCTAATTACTGTACTTTGTTTTTTCAGTATTGGTGGCCTTATTCTGGACACAACTGTATCTGATCCTAACTTAGTTGGAATTGTTGTTTATACCCCAGTAATTAATGGTAAGACTCTGACAGGATTATGTGCTACTATGTATCAATTGATATACTTTGGTTTGAGAAAAGTCTATTACAGTAAATTTCTGTTATCCTAATTAGTATCTGGTATATTAATTTCAAGTTTTGATTTTGATGTCAACAGTTGTTTATTTGAACACCTTAGGAGTGCTTCCTGATCTTATTTACTACAATCATTAAAACACGATAGAGAATGTGAGAAGTAGGAACCTAAAGTATGCATTAAGAAACTGAAAGTGTAAATATTGGAGTAGTATATTCAAATATTAAATGATCAAATATTATATTAAAAGGGTTATGGCTGAGGAAAATGTAGATAAAATTTTATTTCAAAGGATTTTCTTATGAAAGGACAAATTTTCAAAACAGTAATTTATTATTCACATGTACTGTACATAAATATAAGTCCTAGCAGGGATGCTACAGGCAAGTAAATAGATTTCTCAAGAAAAATGGTTGTTGTTTCCCATGCTTGGTATGCACTTTCCAGGTGTGTAAGAATGTATTTGGGAAAATTTGGTCCTTAAGTTAAGTATTCTAACAATAACAACAAGGCGAATTTTATAAGAACAGTTAATATCTTATTAGATTGATGCAGTTTGAAAATGCTTTTTTTTTCCTACAGTATCACAGGGTTGATACATACTTAGTTTGCAATAATTATAATCACCAAATCTGTTTGCACTATATTGCTACCTAGCTATTCTTTTCCCCTTTTGTATTTCTCTATTTGATTTCTTACATTATTTTGCACTTCTATGTATTGTTGATTTTTAAACCATTTCTCCAATTACCAAGATGATTCTGACTTCTAATTTTTGGCTTACAAAGTGCTTTTGACTTAACTTGGCCTTTGCAAATTCCATATGGGTATATTCTATTCTGTTTTCTAAGCTATCAATTAAATGAATTACAACCACTTGTTTTCCACCTTGATAATAAAATGTTAATATGGACACTGAGTTGTAGGTTTGAACCACATTGCCCTGATATAATTAATTTTCCAGAGGTTGCTAATGGAAATGTAGCATGGGATAGCACCAAAACATTTTGATAAGCTTTAATGCAGTTGAGAGTTAGTATATCTATTGCTGCGACCATAAGGCAAGCTGTTCAGTTAGAGGAGGAGATGGTATTGTTTTGACAGAAGCATGTTCTTGGTAAATTCATGTTAGCTCTTGTTTTACAGCTTTCATATCTTCTAGATGCTTATAAATTGTCTTTTTAATAATTTGTTTGAATACTTATGTAGGAATGTAAATTTCACTGATATACAGATTCCCCAGATCATCCTTTTTGGCCCTTTTTAAAGATATATTTTCTATTTTCTCCATTACAGCCCTCTGGTATTCTCTAACCTCCAAAATAATCAGTTTGCAGAAATCGTCACTGATAATTCATGGATTGATCATCTAGCTTTCTAAGGATGCACTACATTTAACTTACCCTCAGGCCCTAATACATATCAGTTTGTAATCAGACATCTCCATTTTTATGAAGGCAGTAGACAAAAGGAACTGAGTATTTCAGTCGTCCGTAGAGCATGCTGCTTGTTCTTCTTTCACATTAAGGTCCCGTATTTCCTTTGTTCTTACTTTTAATATGAAGCATTTTTGTGTTGCCGCTTGTGTTCCTTGGTAACCGTAAGTTAATTTTTACACTTCAGCCTTTATGCTTTCTTGCCTGTGCCTTTATATTAGTTCAAAATTGCAAGTACTTGCAACTACCTTTTGTGTGTTTCCATTTTGATTTCCAGATACCTAAAGAGCAGGGCAGACGTGTCGATCTTCAACTTTTTTCTGCTTTATACCTGTAACTTTTCTTATAATAGTCCTTTTTGGTAACCCCCTGGATTTGCTTCCTAAGAGAAGAGGATTGTTTTTCTTTTTAGGCAGGTGTACCCAAACCAGTAGTCTTACCAGTGGTCCTGCTTTCCTAGATGACATCCCTTGATTACAAAAGCCAACAACTGTCTGGTGATTGTTTCTTACAGTTTCCCCATAGGCCTCTATTTCTGCTCCAGTACAGTACCAGAATACTACTGGATTTTCTCTATAGACTCACTTACTCTATAGACTTGCTTATTCTAGACTTGCTACCTACAATGCATACAGGTCTCATGGATACATGCCTTTCTCAAGGCCTCAGGCTCCTACCAGATGTTGCAGTGATGATGGTCTTTTACCCTGTAGCAGTTAGGGACTGCTCTTGTAAGTGGAACTATGTATCCTATTCAAGGTCATTTTCTTTCACAGAAAGGCTGTGAAACCTGGATTGCCTGCATGTTTACATTTTACCTTTTTAATATTTTTAGCTAATGATTGGACTTAAGTAAATAATTTTAATCGCTAAGAATGACAGCTTACTATATGCCTCTAGAGAAAAGGACAAATGTACCACTTTGTTTCCTGTTTTCTTTCATAAGTTATCAACAGAATTAAAGCAACGTGCGTACATTCTTTTGAACTATCTTTAGAGAAAAAGAACTAGCCAAAAGCTATACGTAGCCCTGGATGATTAGCCAACAGGTCAAAAGATCCTTGAAGAATTTGGCAGGTGGAAGAGGGAAGCTGGGGCTATTGGAGCAGGCAGGGAGAGCAAAAGGCATGCTTGTAGCTGTGGCAGTCCCACAGTGGTTCTGTGCTGATGATTCCTGTGATGATTGTATGACCTGCATTCAAAATGTTGCTTTTTCATAAGAAGTTTTGTATTTCTAGACTGCTCTTAGCCTTTGTCATCTACCCCCTGGACTACTACGCAGCGCCTGAGAATGTTATTTTCCAAGCCACACCAGGTGCCTTACTTCGTTGTTCATCTGGATTTTTCATGCTTAGCTCCTTCTTTTCTTGATATGCGTAAAGCAGTCTTTTCCCAGCTCTCAAAGTTTAAACTTAAACTTCTTCAGTGACTAGTAATGGACCATCAGCGAGTTGTTTATAGTCCCATGTCCATATTTTCAGAACCTTTGCTATTATCCCAAATTTAAACTCTACATTGTAAGAAGAGAAATCTCATACCAAGCTCCATTTTGGAGCTCATAACAAGCTCACAACCAGCCTACTAGGCCAAGACTGGAGTCTTGCAACGGTAGCAAAAGGTTAAGTTAGCCTAAGGCCCATGGCCTGTTACTACCAATAGCGATAATGCTTTTGCAGTGCCACTAGGCAGCAACGGAAGCACCAAGGAATTCTGGTTTTCCCTCATCCACAAAAAAGCAGAGGGGAGTAATGTTGTGTGTGCTTGTGCTCACCCCCTCAACCCTCAGAATTCTAAGGATAGAGGCATTTCTATCAGAAAATATAGAGAAAATACGTTCTGTGTAGAAGATGCAGAGTGGGCCTGTTTTATGGTACACCTGCTGGAAAAGGAAATTGTAGGTAGGTGATTTTTTTGGTTTCTGTTAGATGAACCTCTCCTGGGTTTCATAATTCTGCTGGCACCTTTTGATATTGCTGGTCAGTATAGTGTAGTAAACTGGGGTTTAGGAAATCTTTCAGTTAAAAAAGTACATCTGTTGACACTCATTTACTGACATAAAAGGTGTGCTAGACCACTTAACAGATGGCTTTTTAAATATTAGTGTTGCAGAAAGCTTTCTCTACAAGTGCTTTCCTGGTCTTGGAATTCTCATTGTAAGCCTAAGTAGTGAAAAGAGTTGAGGGTTTTCCCCTCAAAATGCTTTTCACATGCCTTTTCCTTTCTCTTACCTTAAAGTTTGTTGCTCCTGTGACACAGAAAACCTGAAAGAAACCAGGGAAACCTGAAAGAAATATTGTAACCTGTTGGGATAGTGTCGAGCCAAAATTTGAGGACAGTGTAAATTTGTCCAGGATTTCAAGCTGTCACTGTTTTTTTCAGTGCCAGTTGTCATATCTTGAAATCCTGAACAGTACGCACTGCAAAGTTGTCAGGTGTTAGGCTTCCTGTGTGCACCATTAAGTAGCTTTCAACCTGGTTCTGTCTAGATGGATTGCCTATTCTTAGATGTGAGACAGGTTACTTTCATCACAAATGTTACAGTGTGGAGCCATAAGCCTTTTGGGTTAAGAACTATTGGTCTGGAGTTTGAGCAACCTCAAAGTTCCTACCTCTATTAACAATAACTGCAAAAATTTGCCAAGAATATTAAAATAGTTCTTAAGCAGACAGGCATTTATAGTCAGCTTTACTGCTGGTGGCCAGAAGTATTTCACAACTGCTTTTCCATTTTCCTGTTAAACACATTTCTTGAGATGAATAATTATTTTTAATTCTATGGTTGGTTGGGTTAAATTGTAACAGCTTTTTAAAAATAAATACATCGTTTTGTGGTTTCAGCCATTGTGGTACTTACAAACTACTTGAGATTTAGATGTCTGTGTTTGATGTACTGAAGTTCTGAATAAAATAACTAAGCCCAAGAGTGGCTGTGCTTCAGCCTAGATACTCAAGTTGATCTTTATGTTTTCTAATGGATGAGATGGTTACAATTTGCAAATCCTCTTACAGCATCACAGCGTGTTGAATTTGGCTCAGGAATTGTAGTTTGCAAGTAGCCAAGTTCTTTTGTGCAGAAAAAAGGTAATGCCTTAAACAATTACATGCTTCTGAATATGCAGCAGAAATGAACTAAGGTGCAGTTACCAGATAGAGCCACTTTCATCTCCGTTTTTGTTGTATGCTTAGACAAAACATTGTGAGATATCTTCTAAGTATTTGCATTTCAGGAGTTACTGCATAATAACCAAAATGTTACAGGCTTTACTTAGAAAAACTTGCCTTTGCAGATGGTTTGAAGCAATACTCTTTAAGGGTAACACAAACCTGTTGTAATATTTCTTACTCTTTGGCTGTACCTATTGTAAGAGTATTTGATATCTGGAAGGAATATGAGAAATCCATATGAGAAAACTTAACACAAAACTTACTGAATATCTGTTGTCTGGGAGATGAAAGTTAAGCTTATGTAATATATTCCCCCAACCATACCTTTTTTATCTATTAGTAGGATAAATTGAATGACATTCAGGTTTTTCAGAGAGCTTTAGTTGTAAGTTGTTTTGGAGCATATGGAAAGAAAATACCCAGAAACCATTCCACCTCAAAAAAAAAAAAAAAAGGCTTTTTTTAATAACTATATATTTTAATCACTTATAGCATAGTTGTACTGTCAGCTTTCACACAACAGACTAGTGCTTTGATTAGAAAGTAACCATTGCCTCAGACAGTTGAGCATCTGAAATTTGCCTCTGTAAATTACAAGGGAAAACATTAGTGTACCTGTAGGGTAGTAGAGTAACAAATTAATTTTTCTGCATCCTGAATTGGAAAGAATGTGATAATCTCAGAAGGCACCTATACTGTATGAGAAATTTATAATTCAGTCTTTATTTTGGCATGAAAAAGAAGGAGGATTTTGATTTTGGATATTTACTTCTGAGGCATTATTGGGTGATAGTTTTAGTACTTTTTCATTGCTAACCTGTACATGTAAATCTGCATATTCTATGCTATTACAGACGTGTGTGTTCCTTCTTTTAAGTCTTACTTATAAATTTTTTAGATTTCAGTAATCATTAGTTTTCACAACACAACTATATCCAGAATATTTTCATTTTTTGACAGTCAAGGAACAATTTTTTATTAGGCATAGGAAAGAAATGATTTATGAGTCAAATCAAACATAAAATGTAATAGTTTGCATATATAATGTTGTCTCAAAGACTTCTTTTAAAAAAACATTCATATAGGAAAAGCTAATAATTTCCAACTGTTTTCCCTCAAACATTTTTAAGTATTAAAAGAAATGCTACAAAGTAAAAAGGAAGATAGAAGAAATATGGATGAAAAACACCCATAAAAAGGTAGCTAGTTAAGCTAGGCTTCTAATCTAAGTATTTCACTTGCATAAAACGTGATTTTTTGAAGTTAGTGGTAGAGAGGTCAGAGCAAAAATTGATCTTGAATTTTTTGAAAGATAATACTATTATTCAAAAATTTAGAGCTTTTTTAGCTCAGTCACTATTGTAACAGATTCTTTTCCTCCCTTTTCATTTTATTTTTCTAATACAAATGACATCCAAAAGCAAGTTGTTGTTGAACTCCAAAAAGACAAAACTATTTTGAACTATGGATTGTGCTCAGGAGTATGCAAAAGTGAGAATCTTCTTGTCTTCCTTCTCTTGATAGATTTACAAGAAAAATCATGTCTCAGAAATGGACATGGTACTCCAGGTGTGGCCTCACCAGTGCAGAACACAAAAGAAGCATCACCTCTTTTGGCCTGCTGATGATGCTTTTCCTAATGCAGCCGAGGATGCTGTTGACCTTTGCCATGAAGGCAGATTGCTGGGTCATGGTCAACTTATTGTCCTCCAGGACCCCTATGTCCTTCTCTGGAGAGCTGCTTTCCAGATGGTCAACTCCCAGCCTCTACTGGTGCATGGGGTTATTCCTACCAAGAGGCAGGACTTCGCATTTTCTTTTGTTGAACTTCATGAGATTCCTCTTGACCCAATTCTCCAGCCTATCCAGTTCCCTCTGAATGGCAGTACAACCCTCTGGTTTACCAGCAACTCTTCCCAGTTTTCCCTGGAAAATGTTACCCTGTTTATCAAAACATGCAGTATAAGAGCTGAGGGAAAAAACAGCCTGGTGTGTTACCCAGAGCACTGGATGGTCTCAGACTAGTCTGCAACAGCAACACCCATCCAGCTTCCCTTAACTTCTGGTTTTTTACCTGTAATGAGGGTTATGAGACACAGATTTACTTTGACATATTCTTTAATATGCATTGATGTAAAGTACTTTTAAAGTGGTTTTCTGAATAGCATGGTTACTTCTATTATTAGAAAAAAGTCCTTTTTCCAGATAATGATTAACAGAATCACGCCCGTAGGCCTGTTCGCAAATACATGACATGGTTTTGGCTCTACTTTGAATATGGTTTTCTGTGCCTGTTAGACAAAAAAGAACTGTGATAACAATTTTCAGAAGTATTCTTGCATAGCCCTTAACTGGCTCGATAAAATGATGAGGTTTTCAATTTTCTTTTAATGTTGTAAGTCAGCATGACATCCTTCACACTTTAGCAGACAACATCTCTTCTGCTTATTGACAAAGTAGCACTCTCTTATTGAAGTTAAACACATCTGCTGTTCTGAGAGGAATGCAGTAACAGTTGCAGGACTTTACTTTTGAAAGAAATTGTTTTCCTCTGTGTTGTAGTTCTCATGAGAATGAAAAGAAGCTAAGAAGTTAGTCTTTATTATAAAGTGTTTGCTATACTGTTTTCCAGGAAAAAAAATTCTGACTTAAATGTTCATGGAAACAGTCCTCATATATGTCTACAGAGATTTTCATAATATGAGCAGCTACTGAGCACATGACCATTTTATGCATTCAGAAGATGCTGAGAAGCTATCAATTTTGTGTATTGACATCTTGTCAACCTACGCACTTTTATCTGTTTTCTGCTTCTTGCAGGGATCTGATTAATCTGATACTGCTGAGATAACTTCACATGCACAGTAACTGCAGTTACAGAACAAACTGAGTATCTCTGTACATGTTGAAGTGATTCATTCAATGCAAGCACAGCTTTATATAAATCATTCTATGACCAGCAGAATAATGAAACGTGATTCTGTGCTGATTTGTATCCCGAGTTTTTAGAGCACCAGATAGCCCTTTCACCGCCCAGTGTTCCCTATGTCGTCGTGCCCCTGCGATACCTGCTGCTCACAACATTCTCTCCATTCTCCCTCTGCTTTCCACAACATCATCGTTCCTCTTCTGTGTCACTGAACTACTGGCTGAGCAAGAGGCATCATGCCTAGCTCCAAGCTAGGTGCTGACTGGCCAGCTGGCATGCTTATGCTGTTAACTATACAGCTCGTATTACTGCCTTTCTCTCACTGAGGGCACAGGTTTGAATCTTTCTCTTTATTTACCTAGCCACCGTTTCCTGTTTGTTAGCTTGTTTAACCATACTTGGAGGTGGTTAGTATCTCTATCCTGGTGTCAGACATGGTTGAAATTGGCCCAAAGGTTCAAAAATAATTACAAGAAAGAATTGGTAGATGAATGGACAGAACTAAAAGACAGTGTGACTGCTGCTGTCCATCACCATACGTTGTTGGCTGGTTGAGACTGAGCAGGATGTATGGATTCAAGAAGCTTTTTACAATTCAGTACACCTGCCTATCTTCTATGAGTTAAACATATGCCACTGACATTAGATTACTGAGACTCAGACTAAATGAAATTTAAAATAATTTTGCTTAAGATATGCATATTGCATTTCCAGTTAGCTAAAATAGATTGTATATGTTCAATTCAGCTGTAATTAAAATAGAAGAGAGAATGTTACACCTCTTGAAATCACACTCCACACTGGCTGTTTTGGTTAGCATATCGGCCTCCTTTGCAGAACAGATAGCACCTCCTTTTACCAGTGTCCCGTGGCTGGCCAGTTTGATTTAGAATCACTTTTAATACTTTTCAATCATTTTTCTTGTTATCTACATGCATACTTGGGGCATACTTTCTCTAAATGATGGTTATAAAAGTAAAAAGATGTGTGATTAATAGCTATCCATCAAAGGTTTGATAACCAATCTTATACCTTCTTTCATAGACTTGTCCATGTCTCTGTTATCCAGACAGCTTTTTTATCGCCATTTCAAATGGGCAAATTTCCATTTTCCTTAATTCTTTTCTTTCACTCAGTTTCCCTTGTTATTAATTAGGGAAAGAGGTCCAAATCATCTATCACATTTCTGATTGTCTGAATTTGTTGAAGCAGATAATTATCAGTCACGAGAGGAAATTGCATACATCCTAGGAAATACTTGAAATGTATTTCTTTTGTGCCAATGTGGTTTATGGTTGCATTGCTACGAACCTCAAAACATACCTTGAAAACCAGCCCTATTTACTTCTATCGTTTATTTCTTCTTGTAGTGCTATAAGAGATATGGAGAGTGAGAGAAGAGTTCACTAATTTTTTTCTTTTAATATTGTTTTGAATGTATCAGTTATTGCAGTTGTTAGCCTGCTTGTAATTATGCAGATTGCTTTTATCCCCTCTCTTTTAAGCAGAAACTGTTTTGTATTTTCTAGTCATATGGCACAATCCCCAGCTTTGTAGCTTTACTAAGAAGCAGTTTTACGTAACAGCTTTTTTGTAATTC
Organism: Harpia harpyja; assembly: GCF_026419915.1. Taxonomy (NCBI): domain Eukaryota; kingdom Metazoa; phylum Chordata; class Aves; order Accipitriformes; family Accipitridae; genus Harpia; species Harpia harpyja. Next base: position 24,063,784 of record NC_068945.1, on the reverse strand, counting down.
AGTCACAGAAGTTATCTGATCCCCATCCAAACGTAGTGCATTGATCCTTAATTTTATTTCTGCCTCCCTTTCCATACTGTATTCCCATTAGTCAGAAGTCTCAAACTTATTGTTCTCAATCAAAGGACAGACTTTGGACCCTACTTAGATTGGTTTTAATCTGTTTAAACCTCTTTTGTAGTTTAGACAAATCCCTTCTTTTACTTCTCTTTCTGTAGTTCACTGGAAAAAAAGCTACTGTTGTTTTAATTTTCTTTGCAAACACTGACTCAACCTTTTGGTAGTTCATATTTTGTCTCTGTATCTCCTGACTGGGAAGATGCAGATAACTTTGATGAACAGTCCTTTCTGCCAACTCCATGATTTTTTTCTAATACCTCATTTCCTGATTTGTATTTGAAGCTTTTTGCTTAAAAGTCTTGCTTCCTTGTTAGGTTCAGCCATTAACTGTCTTTAAGCAGTGGTGAAGCAGGAAACCTTCTTTCAGTTCTCAGTATTAGATCGTTGTCCTAACCACTCTATAGTCACCAAAAGGATTTGGCAAATAGTGTCTTCTGGTGACCACAGATACTTGTTCTGCAACCAAATAAAGCCCTAAGCATCAGATAAACAAATCCATTCAACTACAATAAACAAGGGCTTTCTCCTGCTGAAGTGGGGACAAGATCTGCATTACTTCTGCCTAATCATATCTTCTCAGAGAAACCCATGGCTATGTAAAGCATCTGGGAGAAAAACAAAAAAAAGCATGTGCTTGATATGCAAGTAGACAACTCTAGAGTATAATAACAATAGGAGAATTTTATGCTAGTGCCACTGCATTCTGTAATGTAGATATAACAAGCTGGTTTAGTTTTCTATTCATTGAAGTAAAAATTCATAGAATATAGAACAGCCTAGGTTGGAAGGAACCTCGAAGGATCATCTGGTCCAACCTTTTGTGGGAAAGGGAGCCTAGATGAGCCTATCTATCTAGCACCCTGTCCAGTCACGTGTTGAAAACCTCCAGTGGTGAGGACTCCATGGCCCTGGGGCGGTTGTTCCAGCGAATGATCGTTCTTACTGTAAAAAATTTATTTCTTACATTGTGATGAAAGCTCTTCGGGCGCACCTTGTACCCATTTCCCCTTGTCCTCTCCATGTGGCTCCTTGTGAAAAGAGAGCATCTGTCCTCTTTGTATCTGCCCTTTAAGTACTGGAAAACTGTGATGAGGTCTCCCCTGAGCCTTCTCTTCTCCAGGGAGAAAAGACCTAACTTCTTCAGTCTTCCCTTATAGAGCAGGTTCTCCAGCCATTTGATCATCTTCATGGCCCTCTTTTCAACCTTCTCCAGTCTGTCCACGTCTTTCTTGAATTGTGGGGACCAGAACTGGACACAATACTCCAGGTGCAGCCTGACAAGTGCTGAGTGGGATGATCATGTCTATCTCTGCTGGTAATGCCCCCAAGTTGCTTTCGTTGCGGGAGCAGTGCACGGGTAATTCATGTTCATCTTGTCCACCAGGACCCCCAGGTCCCTTTCAGCAAGGTACTTCCCCAGCCACACAGATCCTAGCCTGTACTGGGCTCTTTGGTTATGTCATCCTAGGTGCAGGACCTTGCACTTGTCTTTGTTAAACTTCATACTCTTCCAGCCTGTCCAGGTCTCTCTGTAGAATGGCTCTCCCTTCTGACATGTCCATCTCACTACTCAGTTTAGTGTCATCAGCAAACTCGGTAAGGGTGATTTCAATCCCATAATCCAGGTAATTTATGAAGATGTTGAACAGTGTGAGGCCCAGTATCAATCCCTGATTTCTTAAAAAAACATTCATAAAGGAAAAGCTAATAATTTCCAACATTGGAAAAAACATTGATCACCACCCTCTGAGTGTGACCTGTTAGCCAATTTCCTACCCATTTCACAGACTACCCAACCAGCCTGTAACTTGCCAGTTTGTCTAGGAGGAAGCCGTGGGAAACTGTCAAATGCTTTGCTGAAGATAGGTGTGACATTTGCCCTCTTCCAGTCATCAGGGATAGCCCTTGATCTCCACAACCTTCCAAAGATTATAGACAGTGGCCTTGTAACAATGCCAGCCACTTCTCTTTGCATCCTAGGGTGGTTTGTTTCATAGAAATTGTTTCATAGAAATCTTTTTTCTAATGGGAAGTATATCAACAGTTGTCATGAGGAAAGTAGAATCTCCATCACTACCATTCTTTTAAAAATCAGTTATTCAGCCGCTTGTCTTGTCCTTTCAACCTGAATTATGAATGTCAGAAAACTATAGTTAATCCTGCTCTGTGGCAAAGGCGAATGGATAGATTAGCTCTTGAAGTCTTTTCCAGCCCCATGTGTGAATTCTGTGATTCTGTGTGTGAAATCTCCATTTATGCTTGTGGTAGTGAGTGCATCTGCTTTGCATCATTTATACTTGCCAGCAATACTGACCTAGGAAGGTAATCCAGCAGTGGCACAACTATGCAGTACTTCTGTTGTTCTAAGAGGTATTTCCGAAGAAGAGGGAGCAATAAAAGGGAGCTTCACCTATGAGAAAGCATCAGATTGAACCTTTTGGAGGAATCTTTTGCACTTATGAATTAAAACTGATGTCCAAATATCCAGTGATATACCAAATTTTAGCCCAAGTTTTCTGACTTATTTTAATGCTTGGTGTTAGCCTGTCTATAACTAATATACATTCTAAAGATGTTTCTCTTTTTGACTTTTGTATGTAGGGGACTGTGGTAAACATAGAGGAAGTTGTTACATTTCCAAAAACATTGCCTACTAGAGGAAAAAAATAGTTGAAAATTTACCACTTGTTCCCTTTTGTATTTCAGGTATTGGTGGTAATCTAGTAGCTATTCAAGCTAGCAGAATTTCTACCTACCTCCATTTGCATAGCATTCCTGGAGAGCTGCCAGAAGAAGCCAAGGGTTGCTATTATCCATGCAGAACTTATTATGGTACAGGTATGTATTAGTCAGTTAATTGTTAAAACTAATGTCTCATGTCTCCTCTTTTTCTCCCTTTATGCCAGACTGTACCGCCAGTGAAAAGTGGCAACAAACTGAATTTGTTGTATGCAATTCAAAGGCAGCAGAGGCTTGGCAGTTTCCTTTGCCTGCAGCTGTTTGCTGGTGAGAATCACAAAGAGCTCCCTGCAGGAGGTGGTGCGTAGAGAGAAATACAGAGAAAGGTCTAATCCTGGCAAGGGTGGAAGACAGGGACTGTTGAGGCGGGATGCTATGGTACCCACTCAGAAGGATTTCAACCTTCATCTTTCCTTAGCTTGTTTACCTGCTCCTAACCTTTGTCATTTAACTCCAGAAGTTCAAACCAATTTCCTGTTAGGATGAAACTTTATATCTAACATTATTATTAAGCCAAGTCCCTGCTTTCCATTTCCCATTTGCCTTTTTCTTTCTAGATTCTTGCTTCACAGCTTATTCCTCCCCCGTATTGCCCCCTTTCCTAATAATGTGGTAACTGTGGTGAAATGTGATGTGTAGACAGCATGTATTACACTTTCATATTTATGAAATGAATTGGAACAGATGAGAAAGTGGTAGATGTGGGATTACTTTTTAGAAATATAAGGTACTTCTGAGGATGTCTTGAATATGGTGTCCAAAACATCCTCTTTCCTAGGAAGGCTTTAGGAGGTCATTGCAGCTCCAAAAAAGTAGATGGTACTACGTGAGTACAGAATGAAAGCAGACAGTTTGCACCCTCTTCTGGAAAGGCCCTGCTTAACTTTTCTGGCAGACACTATAGGTGGCTTTTTTCCCCCTATGAAAATCCTCAAGGAGTCTTTTAACAGAAAATAATGCCTGCTGTTCCACAATAGTCAATGCTGTGGAATTCCAAAACTGCTTTTTATATTAAAATTAATAAAAATCTGATATAGTAATTGAAGAGCTTAACGAAATTTTTTATTTTTTTTATTGTAGGAGTAAATAACAAATCAGCCCAAGTTCTGCTTCTTTTGGTGATTCCTGGACACCTGATTTTCTTGTACACTATCCACTTAATGAAAAGCGGACACACTTCCTTAACTCCTATCTTTATAGCAGTATATTTGTTTGCAGCTCTGCTACAGGTAAGAACAAGTACAACTTGAAAATGCTGGTATAAAATCAAGTTCTTGAAGAAAATCATGTTTTATCTGATTTCTGAAATCTCATGAGTAGTACAAGAAGGTATGGGTTAATACAGGCTTCCAGCACTGTTTTGAAGTAACTGATTATCTCTACAGCTTACACAGGTGTATCTGTATTGTGAGTGCTTTTCAGAAGACACTTGACTGCATTATTTCCCAGTCATGCATCTTGCGCTTTCTCTTTCACATGCTTCTTGGAACCATTGCATCTAAAACCCCCATCATTTTAATCAACTAGAGGGGAGATGGAGAAAATGAAAAGTAGCATTTATGAATAATGAATACATCAAGGTAACTCTCAAAGAAATCTCCGAAAGTGGTTCACATTGCTGTTTTAGTTAACATAGTTAAATATGCAATAGATGAGAATGTTATGGCTTGCTTGGTGCATTCTTAATATTTATGAAAGTTGAAATTACTCTGACAGTGATCGCTGTACAAGAAATTGTAATTGCATTAATTGTCAAACATTGGTACATTATTTTGGCTGGTCTTACCTAGTGGCCTGTTCACACCCAGCAAGGGCAGTTCTTGAGAGATGCCTTTTGAAATAGCAATGTCTAAAGTGAAATAATTCCACTTAGAGAAATCAGTAATACAAAATGAAATGTTTCCATTAAATCCACAGCCAATTTTTAGCTAAAACCTGGCTGAATTAATTATAATGTTTCGTTGTACCTTAAAAACAAAAATTAACTGTTCATCTTACACAATAAAAATACAGGTGAAACATCCGTAAGTTAAATATACATACTGCTCCTAAAATTGTGACCAATTGAGTTTTAAAATACAAACAAAATTATAAACAGTCAATCCTTAATAAAAATTATAATTTTTAATGTCCTTAATTGTCTTTCTGTGTTTATCACACTACTATTTCAGTGAAGATAGGTTTCGAAAACTGTTACTATTTTAATTTCATATGAGAATTCTATACTTTTTTGGTAGGATATAACTGGTAACATTTCAACCTTTGCAAGTGACAATGTCATACTAAAAGTTATAAATCGCTTTTCATTTTCCTCTTACATAATATTCCTAGTTTCCAGCCTTATCATTTGTTTTATAATGTGTTTTCCTGAGGAAACAATGCTATACCTTCACTCTGTCTGTTCTGTCTGACTGGCTGTCCTTTCTAATAACTTTTGAATCCTTTGGCCCATTTCAGTCAAGTTTTTCTAAGTCTCAGCTCTCCCAGTGATACTACGTTTCTATAAGCTTAATAAAAACAGGTTGGGGACAGAGTCCCCGTTAATGCCTCTGTTGAAGGTAAGACAGCAGTGTGATTGCAGCCATTATTAGACTTCAGAGATTTCACATGGGAATCAACCTGAATTCATAAATCCATATGAAATCCATCTCCTGCTCACAGAACTGCAATCATAATATGTTTAGGGATACAAACCTTTTCTTCAGCAGCAAAGGATACGGTAAGATGTGAGAAATGCAGAAGTTCAGCTGAAAACCAAGTTAAGGCATTAGGGCAGGACTTTCAGATTACACAGTAATTCAGACCCAGCATCAGCACATATACATGTGTAGAGTTCATTTTTATAAATTCAAGGTCTGATTAGAGTATTCAGTTTTGCAGTCATGCGTCTCCATTGCAGTCCGTAAGGCCACACCTGATTTTTTTGATTTTTCACCTATAGAGCAGACATAGAGCTTTTTTTCTTTTCTCCCCACTGTCTTTTATAGATGATTTTTCCTCTTTATCTTCTGTCTTTAACCATAACAGGCAGTTTGCGATGTATTTACTTTGAAACTGAGTAACAGTATTGCACACTGTAACTTTTCATGGGTCTTGACAGATTTACAATTTGGAACTCCATGTTTTTTAACACCTTCTGAAAATATTTAATAGAGTCTTTCCCCCGTTTTAATTATTCCGGCATTTTTCTAGTAGTGATTATTGTAGTTTTGCGTACCTCTAATTAGAGGAGATTTAAAATTTTCCGAGAGATTATTCTTGCTCTAACCCTTAAATCTTGAACATATTTTATTTACCTGTTGGTCTGAAGCACTTGCCTACTGCAGTTGTGTGATTTTAAGTTTCTCCTTTCTCAAGGAAAACACTTAAATATTTGTACTCATTCCTCTTCCCTTTTTTCAGTGACATCATCTATGCACCTGGATATAGTAAATAACAGTTTTCAACCTGCCATTTCCTTTGGCATAAGCCAACATCTACTATCTCATTTTTCCAGAATTCTTTTATATTTTTGTCCTCCCAATGAAAGCTTTACCAGTTCTGCTGTAAAGCTAAAAAAACCTCACAGCTAATTGTTATCATTTCAATTATCAAGAAAACAAATCCATTTACAGTCTTTTGAGCAGTGAGAGATCTGCATTCTAGGCCTTTTTTATAATACACTGGACTTTGCATTTATTTTCACTTTGCATAGAAGGCATATGAAAATGGATGTCAAAACTTACAAGCCTGCTTGCAGGTTGTATCTTTTATGTTTGAGGTGGTAGATGATAATTTAATGGAACATAGTGATTCCCAAAGGTGAGAGTTAATTATGGTCAGTCCTGGGTTTGAGGAGGTTTGATATTACTACTTTGCCCTTTCCAATTCCTTACTTATATCGAGCTGGGGGGCAGAAGGGGTATCTGAATAATGATTATGGCAATGTACCACCTATTTACACTTTTTCCACTATGTTAAAAAATTAATGCTAAATTAAAAACAACAACAACAGCAACAAAGTGAATTTTCTATCTTTAAAATTCAAGTGACTATTGTAAGATGTTAAATTATTTAATGACATGTTTTACAGTGGACTGAAATAGATTGTTAATTAACTTCAAGATCTGTTTATTATCTCTGATTGTCCAGCTCTGTGTTTGTTTAAAATAGAGAGGAAGGGGTTAGGGAAATGACAAAAGTAGAACTAAAATGTTACAGTAAGCTGAAAAAAAATCAAGGAAATGTTAATACAAAAAGCCTTGAATTATGGCTTTTATATTTCTCTCTTCCTCTGTCAGTTTATGCTATTCCACATTATCTCTACAGTAAATTTGTAACATATATATGAATTCTATTTGGCATTTTAACAAGACTTTTTCAGATTGCCTGTAAACTTCAATATTCTTCCCAAAGTGGTAAAATGGAATTTATTTGCATTGCAAGCTCTATACAGTATTACTGAAGTTCCAATCAGATAGTTATTTTCATTTTCATCCAATTCTGATACTTTCATTGTTTGATTTTTTGTTTTTTCACCACCCATGCCTACCAGCCTCTTTCCTCTCTTCTCCCTCCCTACCTGTTGTTAGATATTCTCTCCCCAGCATGTCATTTAATTGAAATATTTATGGGAAATAAGTAATTAATATGATATAATGTACATTAGCAATAGTATGATTTAGTTATTATTGACCAAAAATATGCTATGTAGTAAAACAAAGTACAGTTTCACTGAATATGTAGTTGTTTCTAAAAATCATTAATTAAGATATTTTAAATAATATGAGTAGCCAGTATTGTGATCTGCATTCTCTCTGATTCTCTATGAACAAAACAGTTCTGCATTTCTAGGCTTAAGAAAATCCAGAAAGTGTTTTATTTTCTTTTATTTTAATATTCCTACCTTTAATAGTACAGTTGTTTCTGTTCTTTAAATAAGTACATATTCTCGAAATGTTCTTCAATTAAATTTTAAATTGGTTCTATTGAAATCCAAGGCTGTACTCCCTTTAACTTTAATGGGGCTAGGATTTCACAATTACATTTTCATAAAGAAGGGGAAAACTGCACAAATATTTATATTAATCTTTATTCAACTAGAACTTTTAGGCTTGAGTTCAAAAGGTCTGAATTAGCTCTGTAGTGAAGAGTCTGTTCTGTGTTTATGAATGGCAGCACCAGGGAAAATAAAAAAAAAAATTATGAGGAAGGTATAGCCTGTAAGTATGTAGGGTACTTCACATAATGCAGCGTACAGTATCTGGGCAAGCCAATGTGCATTAATGAAAACCAATATATTGATTTTAAAAGTGTTTTGGATTTGGTGACTGGCTTCTGTTTAGGAAGAATACTCTCGAAAATTTTACAAAAACAAGTCACACACAAGCACATACCAGTATGCTACATGCAGTGACAATCTGGCGTTTGACCAACAAAGAATACGTTAGTTGAAAAATAGTCCTCCTCTTATACCTCACAAAGGCCCAAGTATTTTTTAACTGTATGAGGCTATGCACTGAGCAAAGTTTCATTCTCTGTCTTGTCAACCTGCAGTAGAACGAGAGCAGCACTGGAATTGCCAAGCCATCAGTCCTAGCGCACGGCTCAGCATTCAAAGGCGGTCTCTGTGCTGCATGTTCTCACTGAGCCAGTAAAACGCCCTCTTAGGAATTTTCACACCTCCTAACCAAATCTGAGCACACAGTTACGTTAAAGACTCGGGGAATAAACAAACAATAGGAGATTCCCAGAGCTATTACCAAGCAAATAAGTAATTCCAAAATACAGTCCTTCTTACCCAGTGAAGGTCAGATGTCTGCTGCTGTGAAGTAACTTTTGCAGTACTTCAGGGCTGTTTGGGGCATAGAAAATGAAGAATTCAGCAGTGCTCATAATGACTTCCTGCTCACATCAAGAACATCTTGGATTTCTCACTAGTGTGAGGATTCTAATGATGGTATGGGTCTCTTCAATGTGGAAAAATAACTTATGGGGTATAATTTACATCATTATAGAGAAATAAGGAAGGTTGTGTTTATGGAGAAAATATTGATGCATTTTAAATACTACTTTTTCTAATAGGAAAAGTTACTTCCGAAATGTAGAGCATATAACTGCTAAAGAGACTACATGATTCAAGGAAATATGGAAACTAAGGTCCGAACCTGGACAGTTCTGCATGTTCAGTGCTTTCTCATTGCAGCATGAGAAGCAGACTTGCCAGATTCATTGGGATCTGAATGTGGCTATCACCCGCTCTTTCACTTTCAGGCATGTTGCTGTCTGTGGTAGAAGCCTGGCTTCTACTAAGTCATTAGCAGGGATAGATCATTTTTGTCTCCAGAAGGCTGAACTCAAAGTGGTTATGTGTGTAGCATGACACACTGAGTTGTGCTACAGCTAGTGCGGGTTGAGCATACCTGAACACTGAATGGTCTGGGTTGCACTCCTCATTCAGACAGCTGACAAACAGCCTGAAATTTGGACTGTCTTGGTCAAACCAGGGTGTCTGGCAAAGCTACAAAGAAATCAAGAAGGCAGTCTGAGGAATTTGGTTTCAAACTGTGGAATAAAAGAAGTTCCTTTCCACAAAATTGCATCAATATGATCAAATTGATTTAGAAACAACTTCACTTAAAATGATATCCTCTTTTTTACTTAGATGAGGTTTTAGTCTTAAACAAATGTATGCTATGCTGTCTGGGTACTTGGATACCATAGTGTAGCTAATACCACTTAGCTACAACACAAACAACAGCAGCAAGAAAGAACTTGCTGTTCAGTGGTTTCTTTGCAGCCAGACATTGAAGGAAATCTCTGTATGTTTGGAGGAAATAGTGACTTGTTTCCCCTGGACACGATACACACCAGATATGCCACCTGAGAAGACAGTGGAGGAAAATTTCATTTGAAAAATATACATAGATCCTACTCTGAGAGTTCACTGACTACAGGATTCTGGCTGTAGGCAGTGGAAATTCAGCAAGTAAGTTCAGTGTAGATCTCTTACGAGCGCTTTACAGATACTACTTAGATTCACATGAAGAAGACATCAAAAGCCATTTAAAATCTAAGAAATGTCGTGTATAATTTAAAAATTAACTTAATGAATGGTCACAACCACTAGAAGACCTAAGCCATAAATCTGGTGAGAATGATGTCAGAGTCAGGACACAGTAGTCTTTAGAGATCCTTAACTGGGGGTTTCCACTCATAATTAAAAAAAAAAAAAAAAGCTTACCTTTGAATTTCATAGACTTGTAAGAGTTCTTATGCAGTAATTACCAGATCTTGTCATAGTTACATTATAGGTGAATTTTGAGTTAGTGTAAGTTTGAGAGTAAAGGAGAATTAAAATACATTTGAAAAGAGGTCACCACAGTTTATTTGCATCTGTGTTTCCTGTCTGAAGTAACAGAATGAAACTATTTTGTAATGCGCCTTCACATGGAAACAATTTAAGGTGAATCAGCAGTACTAGCAACATGCGGAATATCCCGTCCAAGGCATGCTAAACAAACTGCTAAACGGTCTTGGTTCTACATACTAATCTTAGAGTTGAATTTTGATAATGCCCGTGTGAAAAAGCTTATGCAAACATATAACCTAAACTTTCTCTTTCCAGTTTGGTGTTAGAATTCACTAATCACAGCAACTAATGTATAAACTAATAAAAACATAAAAGATTAAAATCCGCTTTACAAATATTATGCATTTGAATGTTATACTTTTTATCACTGTGAATTTGACATGCATTCACTGATGAAATATGGTCATCCCAGATGAAAGAAACAATAAAAATATTATAGCATCTTGCAACATATCAATTAGGCTATAGGAAGCTTAGACAGTATTAAGAATGTTTGGAGGGAGTTATGTATTTTTATTTTAAATAATAGAGTTTCATTCTTTCCCCATTTCAGAAATCATGAGAAATTAATTACATTAGAAAATGCAAATAGCTTTTAGGGGTCCTTACTTCATGCAAAGACCAAAAATAACTTTTCTTTAGCTAAACTTGTTATTTGTACCTAAAGACCTGCAAAGAAAGAAAGTAAATTTTGTGCCCCATAATAAAGGAAAAAACCTGCTTTGTAGTGTATAATGCTCCCATTTCTAGTCTTGCAATCGTAAGATTTGACCTTTAAATAGTGAGGCTCACCCTTATTTAAATATTCATATTCAATTTCAGTTTCAGTCTGATATTCATAATTTGAATCAGAAAGTTCAATATTGAGAATTACTGTCTATTTCTGTCCTTTGTTCTACAAAATGGTATGTATACTTATACTCCTTATTTTCAGATTCTTCATCATTAGGGTTTGATAAAGACTTCACTCTTGCTTTTTCCCTCCCTTGCTCTCTCCCTCCTTCCCTCCCTCCCTCTCATTCTTATTGCTATATTCTGCTGCTTCTGTCTTCTGAGGACCTTTCTTGATAATGTGACTGATAAGTCTTTTTACAAATACGCATTTATAAACAGAATATATCAGTCATTATTGGGATACTTATTTCATATTTTGTTAGTCTAAAACTGATGATGTCTTTAGTTTCATTTTCCTCACTTTTGATTATAATTTCTTCCAGAAGAGTAATAGCTTAGCATGATCTTCCTTTTAAAATACCAAAAGATCTGGAGTTGCCTGGTTTTTGTAATCCTTGCTCTGTGGGTTTTTTTCTTGATCAGTGACTATAGAGTGTCTCCCTTTTCTTAGATAGATCTTTTTATGTATATAGAAATTTAGTTATTTTTTTACCTTTCTTAAACCTCAGGGTTATTTAATTCTTCAGTCTGGAAGAATTCCTAGGGCTCTGTTTCATAATTCTACTACTACTCCATCTGTTTTTTGCAAAAACCACTTCTTTGTTCTTTTCCTCTGTATATTAAATAATTTAAAAATACTAGCTCACATCCGAACAGTTCTGCATATATTTACAAGCTTTTCTTATCACTTTTCTACAGCATTTCAAGCTAAACAGACCATTTTTGTACAATCTTATTAGGCTTTCCTGTAATGTTGATTCCTTCCCTCAAAACCAGCTGGTTTTCAATTTGAAGTATGAAGGCTTTCTTCTTCATAGCATGAGTGCAGAGTAGAAGTGCACAGTAGTTGTACTGCTATGCCATATGCATGATTTTGCTGAAATAAGTGTAGGGCACTGATAAATCCCAGAAAATGTGAAGTGTTGTGCCACTTAAAGTAACAAGTCTTGTAACATCTTTTGTATGATTTTTTCTCTTCTTTTGACCTCTGACAAATCTTTGTGAGTGACCTTTCTTATCACTTTAAATTCAAGGACTGTCTTACTTTCAAAAAATCAGCAAACTCATAGTAGGGCTTTTGCCTTTTTTTTTTTTTTCCTTCAAAAATAACAGTTGATTGATGACTTTGATCAACCCATTTTAAGATTGTTAAGAAGTAAAATCTCATTAAAGATTTAAGTCACATTGATGTTGCAACACCAACTACTGTGGCCAAATAAGTAGCCATTTCCAAAGACTGATCTGTGTAATTCTTAAATGTTGGTGAGTTTCTAGCCATGCAAATGCATGATGATAGCATTATTCCTTGACCAAAATACAGGCTCTTTCAGTGTAAAGCCATTACCCCTTGTCCTGTCACTACAAGCCCTTGTAAAAGGTCCCTCTCTGGCTTTCTTGTAGGCCCCCTTTATGTAGTGAAAGGCAGCAGTAAGGTCCCCCTGGAGCCTTCTCCTCTCCAGGCTGAACAACCCCAACTCTCTCAGCCTGTCTTCACAGGAGAGGTGCTCCAGCCCTCTGATCATCTTGGCGGCCCTCCTCTGGACTTGCTCCAACAGCTCCATGTCCTTCTTATGTTGGTGGCCCCAGAGCTGAACGCAGTACTGCAGGTGGGGTCTCACGAGAGGGGAGCAGAGGGGGAGAATCCCCTCCCTCGACCTGCTGGCCACGCTTCTTGTGATGCAGCCCAGGATACAGTTGGCTTTCTGGGCTGCAAGCGCACATTGCTGGGTCATATTCAGTTTTTCATCCACTAATACCCCCAAGTCCTTCTCCTCAGGGCTGCTATCAATCAACTCATTGCTCAGCCTGTATTTGTGCTTGGGATTGCCCCAACCCATGTGCAGGACCTTGCACTTGGCCTTGTTGAACTTCATGATCTTGGCACGGGCCCACCTCTCAAGCCTGTCAAGGTCCCTCTGGACGGCATCCCTTCCCTCCAGCGTGTCGACCACACCACACAGCTTGGCGTTGTCAGCAAACTTGCTGAGGGCGCACTCAATCCCACTCTCCATGTCACCGACAAAGATGTTAAACTTTATATACTTTCATAAGCATCAGTTAATATAATAATGTATAACTTTTTTCCTCTTACTTAGAGAAGCCAGGTTTGTTATAATTTGTGTTATGTGTTATGCACCTGTAAGTTAATACAAGAAGGTTCACAAAACTTAATTTCTAAACTACCCATTTTTCACAATAGTCTAAGTCACTTAGGTGGAAAAAATATAGACAAATTAAAGGTTTTCATGTAATGATTTTTAAAAGCCAAAAGTGCATACCGTCATTTAAATTGAACTGTGTGCACTATGTCTAATTGGTTGTATCATATAAATGCATTTTAAATTATTCTTGGAACAAACGCTCTCATCTTCTAATAGAACATGCATAACTATTGTTGATGTGGGGTGCTACAGAGTCTTCTGTGCACATCCTGTAGGAGATGTTAATGTACAGTATCTTTTATAAACAGGCCTCTTTTTGTCGCTGTTAGAAGAAGGAGCTGACTCAAAGAATCTGATAGTCTTCCAAAGAAAACATCTGTTTTAAATATATTTGTTTGGATTCCAGTCAGCACACCTAGGACTTGCATAATTAGCTTAGACTACAGAGTTCCCTTTTCAGAAGATATGTTTATATAAATAAGCCATGCATTTTTCATTAAGCAAATACCCCTCTCTTTTTTTTTTTTTTTTATTAGAAATTCAGGCTTGTATTTTAACATATGCTTTTGCAAAGCAAAGATTAATTGAGAAACTTTTTCAACACTTTTTCAACAATTTTTATATGATACTCATTTTACTGTATTTCGTATTGTGGAGAAGTGTCTTGCAACCATCCTATCAGTATTTCAGTAAATGTGTGCATACTTTTATAAAGATGTTTTTGATACCAGTAATCGATCATTTACTAAATAAAATATGTATTTTGTACCTTTTACTACTTTTGATACTGCATATTCTTTTAAATGTACATAGAAGACTTTTTAAAAATGAATTATGGTAGTAACTGTCATCCGTTTACTATTCCCAAAGACCTGATTAACTAAAAATACATAAAATACAGTGTTTATTTCATCTTAAGCAGCTCCTTAGAAGAGACAAGAAGAAATGGAAGCACAGTTAGTGGTCCTTTCTCCATTCATCTCATGCCATGCCACACCACATGATTCCACTGAACCAGAATCTCTTATCATACAGCTGTGCAACATTAAAAGAATTCTTTTCTAAAACTGGATTAATGATTATGCATACCTTTTGTATTAAGATCAAACCTCTTGAATGTTCAGACATTGACAGTTGGGAATGAAATCTTTTACTTTGGGACAAATTCAGCCTGGAGCAACAATTTCATAATATATATTGCAGGTGTGCCTTAGTACAGAAGGGCTGAAGCTGGTATTTCATGCATAAAAGTAGCTTCTAGGCCATTTTTTGCAGTTCATACAATCCAGATGAAACTGTTCTTAATCTGACCTGGTATTCTTTATATCATATCTGATTTCAGCTCAGTTCTAGACCTGTGGAAACAAGAGTTAGCCTGTGTTGGGTGTTTTCATCTGGGGCAACTTCCGTTGATTCTGAATGATCTCGAAGCCCTGCTTAAGCTCTCACTGTGCAGAATGATGTCTTGTGTGAGAAGTGCAGTCGTATGTTTCGTTGGAATTTTTGCTTTCTCTTGCCATTTTCAGAAGTCCTCAAGCATAGACTGGGTGAAGAATGCTATCAATGATTCAATATGTTCTTTCTACCTGTGCACGTGATTGACTGAGAGAAGTTGCCTAAGCGTCCCCGTCTCTGGTTGTGGGGAGTGTTTCAAAAAACTATTTTTGGAAAATATTTTTCAAAAGCAGTTGTATACTATAGTGCTAAGTACTAAGGAGACAGTAATGTTAGCTGTTGACTTCCTTTCAATGTAACTTAATTGGTAATAATACAGATTTTGTTTGTTTGATGTTCCGTAGGTGTTTACTCTGTTATGGATTGCTGACTGGATGGTGCACCACTTCTGGAAAAAAGGAAAAGATCCTGACAGTTTTTCTATCCCTTATCTTACTGCACTGGGAGATCTGCTTGGAACTGCCTTATTAGCGATAGGTTTTCATTTTCTGTGGCTCATAGGTGACAGAGATGGTGATGTTGGAGACTAATTATTCCAATGGATGCAATGACTTTTCCTGGAATATTGACAAGACCAATCATTCCACTTGAAGGTCCTCAAAGTGATCGTTCCATTTGGTATAAGTAAATCAAGTTGACACAGTTATAAAACAGCCTTAATGATTTTAGTTTGGTTTGTTTTTTAAAAAACAGGATGGAACTAAGAGGATACTTGAGACCTTTACTCTGAAACCGAGGTGGATTGCTGCTAGTTGAAAACATCTGAGTAGACACAATGAAGGGCAGATCAATCCTTTATCAAGTTTTACATTTTTAAAAGGTCTGGTCTTTTAAAAGAACAGTTCCTTACCTACATTGCAAACAAGAACAATCTCTAATTGCTCATTCAGTGGTGATGAAGAAGAGGGTAAGACCCAGTCAGTGGCTTGCCTTGTCTTTCCCTCCCGGGAACAAAGTGGGTATATATTTTCATCTTACCACAGAAGTGATTAGTAGACCTCAGATGAATTCAGTTTCATAGACATTACCTGATTAGTTGATCATATGTTCTTATCTTACAATTTCAGTGCTATGGCGCTCTGACCATTGCAGACTTGATATCAATAACAACTGTTATGGTGATTTGAACCCTGATTGTCTAAACAATTTGTCACTTTATTTTATGTATACTAATATGACCATCAACTTTTATAAAATTAGACACTTGAAAAGCACTTTGTGCTAAAAAGAGCAACCTAATTATTTTGCTGTTGTGATTTATTAGAACAAGAGCATAGTAAAGACAAATAATGTGACTCTGACCTGATCAATAATAATGGATGAATGGTTAAAACTCCTTGTGTTGGAAAGTGTATTTTCATTTAGCAAGTGAAAAGATATTTAACTAACTGATATTAATGGTGTTGTGATGGCCAGTATCCTGATTTTAATAACGTATTCAGAGGTGTTGATTCAAGTGTAAATACTGATCCCTGATTAAAACTTGGGGTATAAAAGATTATGTTTCTTTTTTAGGCACTTAGGAAGTTACATAAAACTTCTAAAATTCCAGAGCTATCTATGTCATCCATTTCTAAGCAGAAATCTCTGCTAACAGGATTTCTGTTTTCAAACTGTGGAAGTAATATGGTCAATAAGGAAAATGACTGCTTCTAAATAATTTCTCTTATTTGTATACCTCAATATTTCAAATAATACATTGATCATGAGAACTCTGGTTGCCACTTTGAAAAAATGTGGTAATTGCTCTGTTTTAAAGTCTAGTGGGAGTTCCTCATGGCATATGTTTTTCAAGACTATAGCATACATCCTAAATGCATAATTAAATAAACAATTCATATTTTAAATGTTGTGATTGAAAGTTTTAAATTTTGAGACTTAAATCAGACAGCTAAATCCATATATCAGCATATGTTGTAGTCCTGTAAACATTAGTCATGTGATTTATACATATAAAACCTCCCTTTTAATTTGATGGACCTACTCAGATGAATTGAATTATATGGATAAGTGTTAATGGGACTTCTATAGGTGTCGGTCACCTTAAACTCTGTGGAAGTTGGAAGTGTTTGCAATTCTGAAAATTAAACCAGCTATTCAGTGCCTACACATGGATTTAGATGCCTGACTTTCAGCTCCCTCATTTAAACACTTTTATTTAAGCTTTTTCTTACTGTTATGATAATATAGTTGTTTGAATGAATCATATGTATTATGTCTTTTATTATGTGAGAGAGATAAAATCTAACTTCAGGTTCTCTGACTTTTCTTAGTTTGTATTAATGTTATTTAAAATAGTTTCTTGTATGTAGCATTGTGGGAAATACTCCTATTAAATTGTTTAAAGTGGACTAGATGTAACTGATTTTTTAATTTTTTTTCTTCAATAATGGTTATTTATTTTTGGTACAGATGTAGATGCAAATTTTTTTATTCTGATAGAACTGCCATCTGAATCAACTAAGCTGCCATTTCAAGAACTTTTCTCATTAAAGTTACTGGATTTTAAGGTCCTTTTTAAATGAATTGCAAGATTCTTAAAAATTAAAATTTCTTGAGATACTTGTGATCTGTGCTTATCTGATGCATGAGGGTGCTGTAGTATTTAGTCCTGACAGTATCCTTAGTGTGTTAAGTATTTTCCCAGTAAATAAGCAGCAACTGTTGGTACAGTCTGCTGACAAATGGGTGAGTGTTTAGATCACAGAATTGGGGAAGAAACGTTAAATGGGACAAATTCAGTGAAATTTGAAAAAGGGAAATATGTTGACAGACTGGAATAATCTGGGCATGGAAACAGTAAGTGATGGAAAAGTGTAATGGGAAAATTTGGTACTTCAAGAGGGGTAAAGTTCATTGCATGGTTGAGAGCAAAATCCATGTTGTGGGAAAGAAAGAGGTGCAAACTTTCACACAGCATTCATTATGAGAGGCAGGAGCAAACAAAAGGAAGTTATTTGGAGAAAAGAATAAAAAGGCACATCCAAACTTGTTTTTCAGGAAGGGAAGAAAAATTTAAGTCATGTTGTTAGCAGTTGGGGAAGAGGTGGAAAAAGAGATATTTTGGAGAATGGTGGAAGTGAGAGGAAAAAAAGAATGGTCTCAGTAAGATATGGTTAAAGAGGAGTTTGAGTGGGGAAAGAAGCATGACATTGATAAAGCAGAGAAAACCTTGACACCTGGAAGAGCAAGGAGTAAATAATCTATGATGTGGAAAGGGGTTTGATTCCTGTGTGGAAGGGGTATTTTAAAAACTTAGAGGGATTGCTAACTCTGCTACCTAGTGTGATGAAGGTAAAAAGCTCTTACCACCAAGTTTTGGGGGAATATTATTCCAGCCATGAGGATAATACGGGAGAAGGCATGAAAGAGTGTTTGGATACCAGAGAACCTATCATCTGTTCAAAAGCTGTACTCCCTAAATCAATTTTAACTCTAGTCAAGTCAACCTCTCCACAGTATTCCACCAACCTGACTTTTTAAATGCATCCCCGTAACAGTCAAGTACTTCACTGTATGTGCAGGTAAGAAATGTTACCAAAAATTCTATTAGTGACAAGTCTTGTGCTTTTTGTACTGCTCAAAGCATACAACTGAAAGGGACGTCCTGAGATGTTATTCTGTCTCTTGTTATCAGAGCAGCCATATTTTATAATCTTGCAGATAAAATGATTGCTTTTTATATTAAAATTCATTAAGTGTTTTACTCCCCTCCACCTGCTAGAAGATTCTTTCATACCTTCTTTTATAATTTCTAGCCTAATTAGGGCTAGGGCTTATTCACATCTATTTGCTTTTGTGTCAGCATGTAGCGTTTTCTTTGTTTGACTCTTGCGCATATCGGCTCATTCACCTTATTTAAGCTGCAGGTCATCGTAAAGCTCCTCCTGCAACTTCTTGTACCATTTTCATTCTCCTGATGAGCTAGACCAGCCAGAAGCTCCAGTTGCTTTGCCTTTATGAGTTACTATCTGTAACCTGATGCTGAGTAACTGCTGGAGTGCTCTTATTTGGCCATTCTTACTGCCTACTCTTCTTTTCTCTATTTCAGAAATATCTCTAGGGTTAAATATATGTAGGGGCAGGTTATTTGAAATCTGTATCATTTGCCATTCTGAAGGATTTTGTGACCATCTCAGTTGTTCTATGAGCATGCATGAAAGGGGACAGTCTCATTTGTTAAACTACAACCAAATGCAGCTTTGAACTTTGGAGTCAGAAGCATTTCATACCATAGGTGGTTTATTTTCTTTTTTCTGTGTAATGCTTTGAAATTATGTTTGCATTCTAGTGAGTTACTGAATGACTCCAGCTTATTTTTAGAGTGATTATGTAGCCAGGATAGTTCCACAGCTTTATTATGCTGTTTGATACAGGGGAGGATTCTTTTTTTAATGTATTTAGATCAATATTTTGAGCTTTATAGCATCATTGTACATCTTGCCTTAATCTGTGATGTTTAAATTTGCAATATCCTCTTCCACTCCCGTGTTTAATATATTAATTTCACAGGGGTTTTTAGAATGCTGATGAGATACTGGTGAGCAGCAAATTAATTTCATTTCTTTCTACAATTTGCCAACTAAATTAAACTTTTCTCATACAAAGATTAAAACAGCATGGAGATTACGGCCTTATAAATGCAAAATAGTTTGCAGAATCAGGACTCAAAATAAGACCTATCATCTTTTTAATGGATTTGCTATTTCACTTCAATTCTGAGCATCACGAAAAGCTCTCTTAAGTCCAAGAATAACCCAGAATACACATCAGGAAACAGTAGTATAAGCACTCTGTGAAATGAAGTGTTTGAAATTCCTTATTATTATTATAATGGTAAAATTGCTATTGCAAAGGAGATAGTCTCTTTAGAGGTGCAGAAAATGGCAATAGAATATGGTAATTGAATTATAACCTGCTGTAAAAAGAGTAAGACGATGTTCGAAAACAGTACCAAAGGTACTGGAAGAAATGTGAAGTCTCTTAGGAGGATTTTTCTTTTTATTTTTGGCTGGTTTTCTGTGATACAATACATGGTATTAATTGTGTTCTCTAATCCGTTCCTAATCAAGTCAGTCTGTTGATC
This sequence comes from Harpia harpyja, assembly GCF_026419915.1. NCBI lineage: Eukaryota > Metazoa > Chordata > Aves > Accipitriformes > Accipitridae > Harpia > Harpia harpyja. The sequence goes on along the minus strand of NC_068945.1, from coordinate 24,043,977 downwards.
AGTTATCTTTTGGATTAGCATTTTCCCATATGTACTCAAAGTTAAAAATTCAGCTTTCTGTATAAAAAGGTGGTGAGGAAGAACTAGTAAAGAGGTGTGTTTTGTCATTAAAGGACAAAGTCATAAAGGAAAGTCTTTCTGTTAAATTCAATGAAAATTTGATTGTCAGGCTGTGCATGGACACTCTAGGGAATCTAGTATTAACAAAACATGAATAATTCACAATTAAAGCTAGGAACCAACACATTTAGTAAATATACAAGATATTGCCATATTCTGGGAGGGTACCCAAGAGCAGCAGTGTACCCCTGAGTCATTCAGCATTGGCAGGGCTGGATGGGCTTTACTTTCTCTGCAGTTAAAAATTTAATTTGATTTCAAGTCCTGCTAGTTGTTTATTTAATATACAGGATAGTTCATCATATGGTCTATGTATGCTTTTATTTCTCAGTTCAAACTATACTTGAAATTTGCTTCTTCCTTTACTTGGCATTCTTCAACTTGCTCCTTTGGGAGATTGTTTCCTCTTCAAGAGCTGCTAAAAGTCTTGAGAGGTCAAGGAAGTGCTTTCCTTGAATAATTTTAAATCTGCTTTTTGCAAGTGAGATAGGGTCCTGAATGAATTATATGGTAGACATCTTTGGGAATAATTGACTTCTGAATAGTTCCTTGAGATTTAATATCTCTAAGTTCTCAGATTTACATTCTAAGTTTTACTGTGGACAGGACCTAAAAAGGATTTTGCCCGTTTACTAATTTTTTCTGTCCTCTCCTGGTTTTAATTAATGAAGTTGTTGCCATGTCCTGTCTACAGTAGAACAGCCTTTTAATAAATTTGACATTCTAAATGGTTTTCCAAAAATTACGAGCAATAATACTTGTTTTATACTTGGGAAGCAATCATCCACTACTTTCCTGTGAATCTTCATATTATGGTTAGCTTTAGATCATCCAAAGCCCTTTTTTTTCCTGTTTGTTTTTGAAGCAGGTGTTTTTCCCTGTGCTGACACAACTAATTGTTTTATTCTCTTATAGTATCCAAGATACTGGAGTAACATTAGAACATGCTTCATCTCAACTGTTTTGAAGACTGAACCAATTTTTACTCATTAGATAGGAAAATTTAGACATGTCTAATTCTAGTTCTAGGGACGCGGATGGTAGCTTTTACTTAAAATAGAAAAGTACCTCTGGAGTTTAGAGCATTTCCAAATTTAGCTCGTTAAGCTTGCCCACATTAGGTAACTGAGATCAGCTCAGGTACCAAGTTCATCTGAATTTATGGACAAAAGTATAGATGATTTGGAGATGCAAGTGAGCTTTGTATTTATCTAATACATGAGGACTGGCTGATCACTCCTCTGTTTCATTCATTTCATCTTAATGCTTTGAGATTGCCATTGCTGCTTCTTTAGAACCAATCCATTAAGGCCACTAAGTACTATGGTAGTGTAACTACCATATGGAAACTAATGGAAATTGTGGTCCCCCTTTGTAACAGAAGACATTAAGGCCTTTGAAAAAAAACCCTTACAAACCTGCACGTCATTTGTGCAAAACGACAGATCTAAAATGCTGCAAATTCAGATACAAAAAGACACGCTCATTCCTAGGTTTCGTTTCCAGCTGGGCTTTGCTCTATTCCCGCTTTAGAAAGCTGATTCATTTTTTTAAAGACTTTTTTAAAAAGCACTGTAAGGTTACCATGCCAAAGAGCATGAAACCCGGCTCTGTTAGATACCATGTCTGGTTATGTGCTCTGTGCGTGAGACCGACATGAGCTATGACTACGTTCACCCCTTAGAGAGAACTAAATTCCTTGCTTTGAGCAAAGCCTGGCTATATAGTCTTGCCATTAAACAGAATATGGCACTATACAGGATTGGCACTGTGCTGAATGTGCCATACTGGCTGTGCGGGGTTCTTCACCGCAGACAGCTCTACAGCTGGAAGAGCCGACACCGAGACACCCACTGTGTTGCTGGTACGTAGTAAGACTTGGCTGAGAATTGGGAAAGAAAAACTGCATGCAACAGTTCCTCTAACCCATCCGAAGGTATTTACTGAGCTAACCCCCGCTTTGCTCCATGGGCCTTCGCTCTGACCCATGCAAGGTGTCTCAGCCATCTGCTTAGATTCTCCTTTAACTTGTTGACTTCATAAGGGATGTAAACTTGCAGATACCTCTGTGATCTGTCTTCTTATTTTCATGTCTTACTAGAGAAACAGGAAGATGCAGAAATGTCCATCAGTTCAAAGGAAGTCTGGTTCTGCTGTGCTACAAAAATTGAATTTAAACATTTATTAAGACCTGTAAATATTTTAAAGGCCTTCTGACTTGAGATTATTGCATTACATAAATGTTTAATAGATACAGAAGCTGCACTTAAAGCGCTGATTAATGCGTACATACCTCTGGAATATGTATAGCTTTCAGACTGGCACTAAGAGAAACAAACTTGAACATTTTTAGCACTCATTACAAGAAGTAGAAAATGTCCTATTACCATAGGAAGCCTCTCACAACATGTATTCATGAGACAAAAGTAGTAACCTTTCTGATTGTTGTTTCTCATTCATCTCTAAGAATATAGCATCCAGTTTTCTGGTCTATTATAGAACCGAGGTGTTGGGTATAAGCTCATTTTTAGTTATCAGATTTTTTCAGAGCCACAGCATACCTGCTACCTTGACCATGTTGTGGTTGTGTGCATCCCTCACATATGTTCACGGTCAAGTCTCCTGCTAGATAAGGACCAAGTCTTGTAACCCGTTTAGTCCTGTTCATACCTATGTAGAAAGCTCCTGCCACATGTAAGAAATTTTTTTTTTTTCCATTTCTCCTGTTTTTAGGAGGGTATGGCTTACAGCTCAGTGGACTAGGTGAGATCCATGCATCCTCCGTCCGCCCTGAGGGCAGCTGTCTCCTGTTTGCCGACAGCCTCTGAAAGCCCCTAGATAGCCTGGAGTGCCTTTTCCAAGAGGAGCTCTCGGGATGAGGAGTAGGAGGGCTACGGTGTCAAGTGTGACTGTGCGAGGTTGGTAAGTAGCCTGGTTTGCCCGCGGATTTTGGGGGGGGTCTGTGTGCTTGCCTCTCAGGGCTACAGGGGGTGCCAATGGCCGTAGGGCAGAGACAGCTTTGTACAGCACTGACCCGCATTTAATTCCTTGTGTGAAATGGGAGATACAGCCTGGAATCCTTAGTCAACAACCCACAACAAATTTAATTGTCTTCATATAAAATTTTCAAGTTCAGGCCAAACAATACAAGGAGCTGTGTTTGCTCTGTATGGCAGACTGATGGTCACTTGGTAGAAATGAACTGCTGTGAGTGAGAAGGAGGGTAGGATGCCCAGGTTTAGGATGCTTCTCCGCTGTCTGACAGCCTCTGAAAAGGGGGGGGAAGCATCTGGCCATGCAGCACACGGCGGCATTCAGTTCACGTCTAGCCTGACGTATATCCAGATCACATCAGCAAAATCTTTGATGCAGAAGGAAACCATTAGCTATCACCATCATCTCTTCAGCTAATTATCCCGAGGCTTTTTATGTGATCAAAGGAAAAATGCGAGCATGTTATTTCACTCGGAAGCAGGAGCACACCTGGTTGAATACATCTACCAAAATGTCCTGCTAGAGGGAAAGCTAACATCTCTGTCTCCAGCTGGAGAGCTCTGCGCACCTCAAAAGCTCACTTTGCATGGTAATTTGATAATAAAGGAGGAGTTAACAGTAATACCCGTGACAAGGACTACAACAGCATCTGTGAGCGAAAGGCTGGCTGCAGCCTTATCCTGGTTTAAGGTATGGAGTGCATACTGTTCCTAAGGGCTCAAGATGGAGCCTCTGCCAGTCAAAAACCAAGCACGAAGTGTCTTAAACCTGAAACCAGTTAATTATTTCAGAAGCGTTCACCTGAATGTTTTCCATGTAACATCTTTACACTCGTGAAAAATAAGACTGAAATCCAGACACTGCAGACTGTGTAAGTCCTTCCTTAGGAACTGGGATGGAGCCTGTGTACTCTCCTCTGGCTGCATTTCCCAGCATGGAAATACTCATTAACATTATATGTGAGTCATTTATAGTTTTTAATCAGCTTCCAATAGCCCTGGTAAAGATTTGCCAGGTAACCTGAAACATACTACAATAAGCAAAGCAAGATTACTCACCTCACTGTGTTCTCAAACGCTTTCCTCTAATTTAATTCTCAGTATCTCACAAGGAGAGTCCCCAAACACAGACTTTCCATCTTAAACTTCCTCCCATCTTGTGTTCCTTTCTGTAGTTAGACAGACTTAATTTCTCACCTGAATTGCACTCAGCTGTGCCTCCTAATCCTTGCACCATTGACTTAAAGGGGTTTTTTTTTGTAAAAAAATAATTGTGGATTTAATTTTTGAAATTTTCCTAAGTGACAATGGGAGGCTTTAAAAGCATCTGCTGGAGGGAATGATACATATTGCATGTAAAATTGTATTGCACAAACAGCAGTAATATTTTCATGATAAAATAGCAAAGTACGTTGTAAAAGTGATACAAAATAGCGGAATTGTTATGTCTTTCCATATAACTGAAGGCAAATTTCTTAATAAATCACATATAGCTATAATTCCAGGAGGGAAAATATTTTGTTTTTCTTGAATGGGTGTCTCAGCATTTACCAGGCCATCTCTGCAAACAGCGCTTGCCTCTCTATAGCATGGCTGCTTGCTCTGATTTGACCTTTCTTTCTACATATGTCTTTTTCAAGTTCAAAAAAATGGTAAAAAAAATCTATGCAGTGATTGATTGCATTAATGGAGCAAACAATCACTTTTAAAAAAAAAACCCAAGACCTCTACTTTAGACATAAAACTAAACCTGTTTTAGCTAGAATAGTTATCTGCTAAGTCCAACTAAATTGAGCCTAAGAAGGGCTTAGGCAATGCCCTAACCCTGTCTTTGCAGGAGCTTTTACAGCAAATTGGGGCCCATTGTGGGTTGCAGGTTTTGACTTGATGTAGGGCTGCAAATACCTGCTGACAGCACAGAGACCACTTGCTAGCTAAAAAGTCATGAATTGCCACAGTATAATTCTAGTTTTTAGAATAAAAGATGAGGCCTAATGGTTTAACAGTTATTATTCAGCCGTATGTTATCCTGGCAGCTTTATGTATTAGTAAAAAAAATAGAACCAAGGGCATAAACTTTGGATTGATTTTTCTCTTACTGAGGAAAACAGCTTTGCTGGTTGTTTGTTTTTTAATTAAAAACTCTGACTGAAATGAGATTTTCAAACCCACATAACTTTACTTGAAATGCTATGTCTCATTTTCCAACATAATCTGTCCATTTGTTGCATAGTGATAGGATGTATGCTACTAAACACCTAAAGAAATGTTATCTCAGGTCTGCATTTACTCAAAAAATAGGGACAGAGGAATCAATTTCAATGTCTAAGTCAGTAACATTCTTAAAATACTGGCAAAATATATTTTTAACAATGTATAAATGAATGAAAATATTTTCTGTATTTTTTCCTCCATGAATAAGTCACTACTCTCAGTCCTAAATGCCTCTGACTTAGTCAGCAGAAGCCATTTATTGACAGTGAGTTGTATCTCATAGTCTGGAGGCTTGAGCACTCCAGTAGAGTGACGTTTCCAGAAACGGGGGAAAAGATCTGCTGTTCATCTTGTGAATAGGGAAAGTAAAGTTGATTTTTCTCTTTTATCACAGATTTTTTAAAAAACTGATTTGCATGCAGTTTGGGGTGGTGGCTTTTGGTATGTTGTCCTTTAGCGCACCAAAGAATAAAACCGGACTCTGATTTTTCAAAATTTTCAACTTTTGGCAAAGTTGAAAGTGTAACTGGAAAAGCAAGATACTTTTGTGTGGCATCAGGAGTCTTGTACGTGATGATGTGTAACACAGCTAGTGCGAGAAGCACAGCACCGCTGTCGAGAAGCATACGCTCTAGTTTGCTGCTGGCTGCATTTCTTTCATTTTTTTTCTTTCTTCCTTCCAGTTTGCCAGATTTTAAAAATTTTTTTGTTTTGCAATTATGGTAGAATTAAATGAAATGTATTGTCATCCAAACAAAGGTTGGGAAGCGTTGGCATAGCTCGCGCCTGCACAGGGAGCACGTTACGACCACAGGAACAGGCTTTCTTCAAACTTTGCATCATCTCCACTGGACTTCTTACTTGCGTGATCTGGTCACTTGCTTGGGCGAGAGGACACCTCAGCTGTGCAGGATCCTGCCGCTTCATCGCATCCCCCAGTGCTCCGTACTCATCTCCCCGGTGCCCGGGTGCGGTGCACAGCCCTGCTGCCACCAGCTCTCCTGTCCTACAGCAGCCGCCCCTGGTCCGTACTGGGTGGGGGGGCTTGGCAGCTGTGGGGCAGAAGCTGTATGCTGGGTACCAATGGGAAGGGATTTTTGTAAATCTGTAATTATTTAATGGAGAAATCGAGGCTTGCCAAGAAGACAAATCCTCATGCTTCCTTCCACTGGAGCAAACCCAATTTTGTCAGTCGCTGCAGCAGTATCAGGGATCAGGCTCTTCTCCGCTATCTTACAAGCAACGGAGGAAATCACCCAAAAGCTGTGCACCCAATGGCTGTGCAGAGAGGCCATTCTTACCCCATTACCCCAAAAATGGAAGTTCCCATTTTTGCATCCATGTGATTTCAATTTTCTGAAGCCCCCCAGCTCACCCCCTCCGTGGCCGAGCTCCGCAGCCGCTGGTCCCCGCTTGCCTGGGCTCGGTCCCCCGGCGTGCCCTGCCCCACCTGCCCCCACACAGCCACAGGATTTCTCCTGGCCCTTGTTTCTGCGTGACTTCATTTTGGGGAACGCAGATGTTATTCGAAGCTGATGGACTCTCTCAGGGCAGTGTAGTGGCTTGCTTAGACCCATGTACTGCCAGAAGAGGATTGCATCACTTCGAAGCGTATGTCATCCATGCCCTGCCAAGGTGCTGAGGGAGGCAGAGCGATCAGCACGGTGCTAATCGCTCACTGACACCGAGTCCTTCTCGAGACCTTCTTAATTATCTCCCTCTCTGGGTGAGATTGTAGAGGAAACAAATCACTGATGTTTTGAAATGTGAAAAGTTGTTGGTTTAATACCGCACAGCCAGGCTGCGATTTCAGGAGGCTACGCTCCAGTTCTGCCTATTAATTAGGGAGTGCAGGGTGGTGGGGCGTTTAAGGTGGGAATGGGCTCTAAAGATAGCCCACCATGTGCTATGACACCTACTCAGCAGATTTCCTATTTTCTGTTCGCCTCTGCTCTCATTGTGAATGATGTTTGCCTTCTGAGGAGTGGGGCCGGCAGATTAAATGATCTGTTTGCCACTGGCAGTGCTGCACCCAGAATACGGCATTCAGTTTTGGGGCCCTCCCCGGCTCAAGAGGGATGTGAAGATGCTGGAGAGGTTACAGCGATGGGATACCAAGATGTTCAGCGACCTAAAGGATATCACCTACGAGGAGATGTTGAGGGAGCTGGCCTTATTTAGTCTGGTGACGGTGTCGCGAACTAGGAGACTAATAGCAGTCTACAACTACTTGAAGGAGACTTACAAAGAAAGTGAATCCAAACTCTTATTCCAGCAGTGACAGATGATGGAAACAAGTTAAAGGCTGGGAGTCTCAAAGAGCCCACTAAGAAAAAAAAACATCTCTGCTGGGTGGGTTGTACGGCAGTGGAACGGGCGCTGAGCCCTCCATCCCCAGAGGCGTTGAAGCCTTGGCTAGTCAAAACCATGGCTGACCTAGTCGTGGTGACCTTCTGCAGTGGGGTGGCCCAGGTGACCCCCAGGGTCCCTTCCAACAACACAGTCGCGGTGGTCAGCAGTTATTGCCTAAATGTATGCTTTTTCTAAGTGTAATTTATGATGCTGATTTCCTTGCCAAGTTTGTCTTCAAAGCCCAGCTGGAAGTTTCTGCTTTGGGGTTAAACATGGCCTCAGTGAAAACCACAGATGAGACCACACAGATTTGAGGACTGCGGGAAATTTTAACTCAAAGCCATTGTTAGTGAATTCACATGAAGGTGGGCAAGCACGTGGCCTAAAGCTCATCAGACAGCTAGAGTTTATGTCATCTGACTGACTCTAAAACACCCTTGCTTGAGGTGGGATGATGTTTCTGGGCACACGACAGGTCTTAAATTGACAGCCCTCATCCTTGCTGCTGGGAACTTGAGAAGGAAGGGAGCAAGAGGGATGGTGTTAGATGACTTTAGCTTTCCTCCTGCACAGCAGTAGATAATTTTGAGTCTTCTGCTTGTCCTGCCACAATAAGCCTTGTGAGAAAGCAAAGCTATGCAGACAAAAATCCCACCCTGAAAGCATGAGCCAGAAATAAAGCACACAGAGAGGAACTTTCTTTCTTCAATTTAATTGAAGTTACTTAGAAAAATAATCAGGCTTGAATGGCTTTTTTAAGGAAAGATTCATGAGCAGTTCACACTTGTGTTGGCAATGTATAATTTAGCTTTTTCCTTTATTAACAGTATATTTAGGTATGAGGAGATACTTTTCTACAACAAGCCTTCTACTGCATACAAATAGGTTAAAAAAAAAAAAAATCCAACCCCACATTGATGTTAAATTATTCGTACACATTGTATTGTGCATGCATGTAAGAAAATAACACTCTCTGTAACAAGAGTAATAGTAAGGACAGTCCCTTTTTGTACCTGAAAAGTGCAGCAGACTACAGTGAAACCCTAAAACATCTGGGGTCAACTTACTTCTAAAAGCACTTCTGCTTGTGGATTATTTATTTCACTTGTTTTACACAGCGCGTGGTTCAGGCAGCTCGCATGTTTCTGTGATAATGGACATGGTTTATGAAGAGGCTGAAGCGTGGACCGAGTCAGGTTTGGGGGAACCTCCTACCACCCAGGAGTCACCAGCGTGTTCAGATGGGCCAAATCCAGCCTGGGCACCAGGTAAAGGTGCTTGGGGCCATCTGGGGGGGGGGAACGAACCCCCGGCTGTGGGTAAGGAGCCGCAGGCACTGCTGGGCTCAGCGCTGGCCCTGCCAAATGACAGGGAGGCACCGGCTGCTCGGAGATGGGGATCACTGCTCCCGAGCCCAGCGGCTTTTGAGGGGGCTGGGGGCAGAGGTGGGGAGCGGGACCTTCCCCGCTGGGTCCTCTCTGCGCTCACCACTGCTCGACCAGAACTAAACGCACATTCTTCTAAACCGGCAGCTCCCCGGGTGGCCCTTGCGGCCCCACAGGCACATCTGTATTTTGCATTTTGCTGGGGCTGCAGATTTGCCTGTCTGGCTCCCGGGACCAGCCGTGGCCACAGCAGAAATGAACCGGGCAGGGAGGCAGAGGTCAGGAGCAGACCAGCCCCTCTTCTCCTCCGGCTGGGAAACCCAGTAAGGAGGTGGGGGTAAAACCAACCTGGTTCCCCGACTGCTCCCGCACTGCAGGTGGTGGCCACCAGCTCGCTGAGATAAGGAGGAACAATCCAGAACATCCTCCTGTGTGGGTGCAGTGGAAAGAGATATTTTTTGGCTCAGTCAACACACCCAGCAGACCAAAAAAAAAAACCCGCTGTTCCTTAACATTTGTGGTCCTCATCTGACCTGCTGAGGGCTTCGTGCTCACCGTGCAGGACACGATCATAGCCAGCATGTCAGCTGTTCATTTTAAACACAGACCTACAGCCCATTCACAGCACCCCAAAATGCATATAACACACTAAATGGACAGTTTGTAGTAGTTTGGGATCAAGGTTTTTAAAAAGCAAGTGACTTTTAAGTACCCACTTAAGTCCAAATAAAAGCCATCTCAGTGCTGAGCATCCGCCCAAAAGGCAGCCCTCTGCGGGGAGGCAGAATTTGGGTAATCAAACCCAAAGCTCCTGCTAAAAATCCTGGCTCGAGCAGCGCTCACCCCTCAGATCTCCTGAACATGTTTTTCACCTAAAGCTTTTCTATCATAGCTGTCAAATAGGGGTTTTGTGTCTCCAAAGCAGTGAAACTAAAGAGAGTATTTCAGAACAGACAAAACCATGGTGATGACAAAGTACAAAAAGGAGGGGGGAAGCACACTCCCTTTGAAAATTATTTACTTTCTGAAGCAACTTTTTTCTTAAATGAAAAAATTCACATCACATTCTGCTGGAAGGATTAACAGCTAACTGAAGAGAGAATTGGACCAAAATATGAACACTGTCAGATACAAGATGAAACAAGCACACAAACAGCTTGCGGGAAATATTTGGGGGGGGGAGAGGGGGAATCTACCCTCAGACAGATTTTTTTTTTTTTTTTAACAAACATATAACCATTGAACTACAAACAAAAGAAAGCCAGGGCACACTGTGATAGGCACTTGCAACAGCTCCACGTACTCTAAATGAGACAAAACTGCTTTCAAGTAAAACAAGCCAGCGATCAGCAACCGCTCAGGAATTCAGAGCTGTCAGGCGCAGACAGCCAGCTCTTCGCTAGCCACTGGGTCAGCACTCCGGGTTATAAATAGGACCTGGGTTATGAAAACTGTGGCTGTTCCAGAATGGACGAGAGATTTATTTGCAGGGTATGATAAAAAAAAATAATGACCCGAATCCTGGCTAAGACCAAATCCAATTGTGAAAGGACTTCAGCTGCTGTTTGTTATGTTAATTTGTTCTTCACTGAGATTTATTCGGCGACTTATTTTTATAAAATAAGATGGAACCTATTTTTCTCCTTTAACCACATATCTGTCCTGGAGACTAATGCAAGTCAGTGGATATTACTGGCTACTGTACAATACGACATTTTCAAGATCTGGCTCTGATACTGTTAAAGCAGCTCTGCCTTCAGCTGAGTTTATTCGAATCTTCAGTAAGTTTTGGAATGGTTTGGTTTGATCGTAAGCTTGACGTGCAGGCAAGTTAAAACCCCATTTTAACCATCAATCAACTTTAAAAGAGATTTTGGGTTCCCCCCTGTGCCTTGATTTAAGCCTCTGCCTCCTTTTGCCCATCAGCTGGCCGCCAGCGCTGCCGCCCCGGGACGGGAGAGCTTGGGGTGACTACAGACCAGTCCCCAGGCAGGCGCCGGCCGCCCGCTTGGCCATACACCTCGCCTGCCTCAAATTAAAACAGACATGTGGAGAAGCCTGTACTTCTGCTCACTAGCTTGCTAATAGATCCACGCTGAAATCTCATTTTGCATTCTTTATTTGCCGTGAATAGATTACTACTTGCTTGCCCAAATCAATTGCTCGGTATGCTACACCTGGTACAGTCTGCCATCCCAACAAGGTGTTATACACAAAACAACTGCCACTCAGACATTCACCTTAAGTAAAAAGGTCATGATCTCACACTAGAGCTGACTTAGATGAAATACTAACCCACTGGAAATTAGAAACATCCCTGTCAATGGTATTTAGGCATCAACTAAAGAAAAAGATGACTCCCTCTTCCCCCTAGGAAAAAGCCATGAAACCAGCATGCAGGAGGATGAGACCTTTTTTATTACCTTGCATGCTTAGAGATCAACATGAAGATGACTTTCTGACTTTTCAAATGACATGCCCACATCCTTTATAGCAACGTATCATGACCGGTGTCTTTCGAGCCAATTTCGGTTGTCCATCTTAAGATCAGATAGGGAGGCAAGACTTGCAGAGGACGGAGCTCTCCCCAGCCCCAGCCTGGATATGAATTATGTCAATGCTAATTGCTTTGGGCATTCAAAAATCTCTACAGTCACTTTCAAAATGCTGATTTTTTCTGATGGACTATCTGCAAATCTGCATTCATTTGGGCTGGCAGGCTTCAAATTAAGACACAATGGGACTGGTCATATTCTTGATAAACTCATTAAGTCCAGACTTACAAAAAGTTCATGGTTTCTCTTCCCAAGGAATACATTCACATTTCTTTCAGTCATGGGTTTAGCTATCATGAATCTATCAAAATCTCTTTTACTTTTCCTTTTCAGGGCTAGAAAGACAGATTTAATTTTTTTAGTACACTTGAGTGCATTATCACTTTCTGAAGAAATTATTTCCACCACTCTTCTCAAAACGTGTGGTGTCAAGAACCGTTCCCATATTTACCTGCATCAACGGCTAATGGAAGAGTATTATTACCCAGAGACAAGCTCAACTGAGGAAAGCACAAAACCAGACTCCTTTTGTCCAAATGTTATCTTATCTCTGCTGCTGAAGTGACACCTACCAAGAGACCATGTTTTAAATAAGTATAAATAACATTAATTAGAATTGGAGCAATGCAAGATCAATGAAATTCACCAGAACACAATTAACTTTTTTTTTAAACAGTGTAGCAGTATTATTCATTTCTACAGCTAGATCGTCACAATCCTGTTACCCTGCAAAGAGAGCTGTCCTTTCTTACAGTTGATTTAAATAATTTTGACTGTGCTGCTCGCAGCATCATTCAAAAAAAATATTAATTTACAAAATAACCCATTCTCCATATTTATTATGACAAATAAAAATCTTAAATAAAACAGGCTTTCTCTCCCCTCTCTCCCCCCAACCCATCCCTCATTCCAATTTCAGGTAGCTTGGCACTGAGTAATTGAACATTAAAAAATCAAGTTTGTAGACTTCATACAGCTGCGTTTGGTGCTCGGAGCTGATGTTCTGGAAGAACTCTGTGGTCATTTCGTCAGTAGTTCTCGTAGACTTTGCATAGGTGGGGAACTTCAGGTAGTTGCCTACTCCCGCCAGCTGGAGAATGTAATTCGAATCCTCTTCGAGCGTTTCGTATTTTCCTATGAGGTCGTAGTGGATGTGGCAAGGGTGGCAGAGGGAGTACACAGTCTGCCAGTGCTCGTTGAAGGGCTCTTCTCTTTGGGTGTGCGGGTCAATGAGATACGCCACAAACTCTTCAAATTTCACGTCATCGCCTTTACGCAGAGCTTCCTGGGTTGCGTTTTTCCTCTGGCGCCTCACGATTTTGGTGCCATATCGCTTGTGGAAGGAAGTGTTGTACTTCTGGGTGAACTTGTTCCTGTAGGCTGACACCAGTCTCTCGAAAGGCTCGCGAACAAAGAGGAACTTCATGTAGTTTTTCAAGCGGTGGTTGATCTCTGGGATGCTGTACTGGTTGAGGGTCTTCAGGTTCGAAGACACATGGGCTTCATTGGCTGGTATTTCCATTGGATCGCTGTACTTGCCTCTTCCCGTCAAAACCATCATGACTCTCTTCCAGTTTGTGCAGGCCACTTTGGGAACATAGCAATAGATCATTTCATGGTCTTCATCCACGACTAGGTGCTTGAGATCATTGGGTGTCAGCACACGGCGCTTCCTGCTAGATACGCTGTTTGCTCGGCACGTGTCTATCACTTGGTCTCGTCTAATCTGATGAAGAATTGCTGTGTTGGACAACTGCAAAGAAAGCACAGGCACCAGTAAGTCAAGCGGCTGGGAAACTCTTACTGCCTTTTTGCTTATTATACAAATTCATAGAAAAGTAGATTACTGCCTGTATAGAACAGTTCATTATGTGGCTGAGTAAAATTGTTGCTATGCTGGAAGACACACTCTTTTTGTCTCCGAACTTCTTGATACGTGCTGCTTAAATGCTGTTCACAAAGTGTCCAGGGCTTTGCTTTGAAGCCAACACAAAGGAGCACAAGCGCTCACACAGCCTGGTGGCAAGTGTATTTACAGCACCCTCATCCTGAGATGCAGTCACTGCTTTTCTTAGTGCTGGAAAACAGATCTCCCCGCCACTCTGCAGTCCACCCCACGGCTACAGCAGTGCTGGACCCTGCCTGACCTTTTGCTGCTGAGATGGGGTAGGAAGACATCAGAGTTGGAAAATTTGTCAAAATGAAAACAGTATGTGCTCTTGTTGCTGATGTCTTTTATGCTGGAGAATTTAATAATCATGGCTTGTTTCTTTACTATGACCTTGGCAGAAGAAATGAAGCCCATGGAGGTTCCTGTTTGTCCTGGTTTTGGCTGGGATAGAGTTAATTTTCTTTCTAGTAGCTGGTATAGTGCTACGTTTTGGGTTCAGTAGGAGAAGAATGTTGATAACACACTGATGTTTTCAGTTGTTGCTAAGTAGTGTTTAGACTAAGTCAAGGATTTTTCAGCTTCTCATGCTCAGCCAGCAAGAAGGCTGGAGGGGCACAAGGAGTTGGGAGGGGACACAGCCAGGACAGCTGACCCAAACTGGCCAAAGGGGTATTCCATACCATGGGACATCATGCCCAGTATATAAACTGGGGGGAGTTGGCCTGGGGGGATCACTGCTCGGGAGCTAACTGGGCGTCGGTCAGCGAGTGGTGAGCAATTGTATTGTGCATCACTTGTTTTGTATATTCCAATTCTTTTATTATTATTATTGTCATTTTATTATTGTTATTATTATCATTAGTAGTTTCTTCCTTTCTGTTCTATTAAACTGTTCTCATCTCAACCCACAAGTTTTACTTTTTTTTCCCCCCAATTCTCTCCCCCGTCCCACTGGGTGTGGGGGGAAGTGAGCGAGCGGCTGCGTGCTGCTTAGTTGCTGGCTGGGGTTAAACCACGACACTGCTACTCCCCAAGGGGAGCATTCACTCAGATGTGATTTCTTGAGGAGCAGGGAGAACATTAACTATAAATTCGCCTCTCTGCTAAAGCCATATTGACAGAGAAGGAAAGAGTGCATGGCCTTCTAACACACACAGCACTACGTTCATCTATAGCCCTTTATTATTTTATTAACAGTGCCCTAACTTTCTACTAATACTGCTACTGGGTGCTTTGGAGAGGTTGTAATCTGTCTTAGGAGGGACCCACATGGCAGCGGCGCAGAGATGGCCACTCTCTCGCCACCAGCCACCTCCTGCCCAGATTGTGTCCAGCAGAAACAGCGAGAGCTTCTGCTAAGGCGGGTAATGAGCTCCTCTGGAAAACGGGGAATATTAGCTCAAGCAAAGGACTGTGCCGATGCAGGGCTCCTGTGTTTGGTTACTCAGAACCACCTGAGGTGTCTCTGCATGGCACAGTGTTTTGCTGTGCAGCCGTACCCTTACCGTTACAAACGCCTTTTTACATATTCTGAATAAATTGCATCAAAGCAACAGGGGGAAGGTTTTGGTAATGTTATTTACATTTACTTAACACCACTTACCTGTGGATTTCAAAGAGCCTTACACTCAATAATTAGTTTAGCCTCAAAGCCAAGTATTAAGGCAAGTATTGACCTTCCTATTTGATAGGCAAGGAGGTCTGAGATTCCTTCTTGTATGCCAAGTCTTTCAAAATGTTTATCTGCTACCTTCTAGTTAGGTTAACATGAATCACAGGACACTGCAATGAAGCAGTTGCAGCAATGTAGACTGTATAAATCTGCTATGGGGATGCCTTTGGTTATAGGGGTCTTCCCCCTTGCCAGTATAACACCCTTGGCAAGTGGTTTTGCACCAGCTTAGGGGTTCATACTGAACCTCCAGTTCCTGCAGTCATGGGTCAAATCTCTGCTTTCAATACCAGTAGTTAGCCATGATTCCTATCAAAAAAAACCCTCAAAGGACAGGATCCAAATGCACATTAGAGGCAAAACTCAAACCAAACGCCAAGATGGGACCAAGCCGGTTGTAGGATTTCTGAGCTTTAGAGGGAAAGGAAATAGAAATTGTATTGTTACAGACAAGCCCTAAGAGCCCAGGTTTCACCCGCCCAAGGGGCAGCAAACGCTTTTGCAACACATGGGCAGCAAAGACTGTCCCTCTCTCTGAGCTGCGGTGGGTTGCAGAGGAATGTTCTCGTGGGATGGGCAACACCAAGGGGCTGGTGCACCTCAAATTTGGGCAGGAGGATTTTTTCTTCAGGACAGCATTTATGTGCCAAGCCTGGGACCTCTGTATTTTGTACCGTGCCACCCACGGCTTCTCCTCTGAATTCCTTGATACTTTCCTCATCTCACCTCTTTAGCCCCTTTGTTCAGTAAAATGTTGGCTAATGGTTAAAACATGCAATAGCCCAGTGCAGCTCCTTTAGACAGCTTGGCTCGTCTTTTGTGCGTGTGTGGTATCCCCCTGAAAACCTCCCAGGTGCACTTCAAGGGCAGTTTTGTGCTCTAGTCAAAGAGATGAGAAGCCAGATGTGAAATACGCTTCATGTTTCCTAGGAAAACTGACTGGCAGGGAGTTTCCAAAATAAAAAGCTAGAAAGCAGTTGTCAAGGACCACACAGATTTTTGAAGAAAATTACTTTTTCTGTTAAAAAAAAAATAAAATCCCTATTTCAATTTATGCTGTCCTCAGAGACAAACAGAACTAAGGTCAGCTCTATACTCGTTAGAGTTACCGGTGAATAATTTTCAAAGAACTAAACAAAACCCTATGCAAACAATAGACATACAAACTCTCTGCAGACAGATAAAATGCTGAAATCGCTCCTCCTGCAGATTTTCATCAATATTGTATAGCACAGTACTGCTGTTTGCCTCTGGTTTTAGAGTAAAAAAAATAAGACATGCCTGAATATACTGCTACATTACAATATGTTAATGCACTGTATTTGCTTTTCTGGTGCTGTTGTTGGGATAAATACAGAATTAAGTGGATGAGATTCTATGGCCTGTATTAGATAAAAGGTCAGATTTGATAATCTAATGGTTGCTTCAGACCCTAATCTGCAGATGAATCTTTGTAGAGCTGGGCTTTGCTCCTGATTTCATTCCTACATCAATAGGCTAAGCACTTCTTCCCCTTACATTAACATTAATGAGATTTTCAGGCATTTGGAGTAAGGGGAAAAATGCAGCCTTAGTATTTGCAATTGCAAATGAGATTGTACTACATTAAATTCACTTAAAAGATGATACTTGTGCATTTTGAAGTGGTACTTGTCTCCCACTCTTTTTAACATGGAAAAGATATGAAGAAATGGCATACAAGTTTGGTCAGCTACATTTACTAAGTATACACCAACACCCCAGGGTCAGCTCTGCATGTGCTCTGGCCTGTTTGGTGGCACACAGAACACATATTAAATATCAATGTAACATTAAAAGGGTATTGTCCTATTCTCATAAATTACAGTACCATTTGGTGTGGCTGATGGATGAAGAACCATGTAGGAAATATACAATTTTGAAAGCTCTGCTTCCCTTTTTTTTTTTTTTTTTTTGCCTATTGACTTCAGTTTATTGAAAAAAAAGGCCAGTTTAGTGACTGTCCTAGAACAATGCCAACTGTATCAAACCCCATTTTCTTCTGCAGCTGACTAACACACCCGATGCACCCTGGAAGAGCTGACCTACCTGCTTCCCCCAGAGAAGCAAAGAGTCCTGCTGGCCCTCCTTGAGGTTTAATGGTAACAGCCCTCTCACTGAAGGAGTGGGCGATATGAAAACCACACTCACACTGTGCTAGTGAAAAGTCGGGTAAGGCACCAGAAAGCCTTTAAGGGAGCTCCTGCAGAACAACCAAACTCTTCCTTGTAAGCTGCAGACCACAGAGGACATGCTCCATGGTCCCCAGAGCCTACAGCACCATGCGAGGTAATCATAACAGCATTTTTCAATTTGGTATTTTGAAATTACATATTAAAGCTGAGTTATCTGATGCTAATATGGTCCCTCCTCATTTTAAGTTATAGGCAAGGCTTTTAAGCCACATAGTAATTCAACTTCTGAAGCTGGTGAGGGGAACTGGGAAAGGAGTATGATTACACGAGACTGGAACTGCATTCACGTAAACTAGAGATCCACTTGGCCAGTGAAAATGTGCTCACAACTAATGAGGAAAATACACCCTACAGATTTAAGCAGCCAGAGAGATAAGATCCAAGGGAGAGCTGTCTTTAAACCCATGGATGGTGAAGGGTAAGTCAAACAATTTGGGCCAAGGACTGTCTTCCCCCAAAGCTGTTACAGATTTGGGTACAGCAGAGCTGGGAGAGCACAGCTGCTGCCTGGACACCGCCTGCGGCATCTACGGTCATTACCTGAGGTCCCCGCTGATCCCTCAGTTCAAGAAGCCACAACAGCCTAAATCCACCCCACTTTGGGAGAGGGCACTTTTAAGCACGTGTGCAGGTTACCCTGAGAGCAGCGT
This sequence comes from Harpia harpyja, assembly GCF_026419915.1. Taxonomy (NCBI): domain Eukaryota; kingdom Metazoa; phylum Chordata; class Aves; order Accipitriformes; family Accipitridae; genus Harpia; species Harpia harpyja. The sequence continues at coordinate 24,025,932 of NC_068945.1, read as the reverse complement.
GGGGATGGTGGTAAAGTCAGTGCTCCGGTCTGTCCTCTGACAGTTCAACTTGGACTTCAGCTGGGCATTAAAGGTTTGGGGAAGACATCTGATAAAAGCATCCATTCTTCCCTGAAAGGACTGACAACACCATAGATGCACTTGATCACGGGGGTTTTTTTCCTGCAGAAGTTGTAAAGGGGGACAAAGAAGGGCATGTCAAGATCAAAGGTTTTTTTCTTTTCTGATGCAGCAACCGAGTTGAACAGGGAGGCAACATGAGCAGCGGGAGACTCCCAAGCTCAGTGGCATTTAAAGAAGAAAAAAAAAAAAAAAAAGTAGTCTGGGGACATTCTGATCCCAGAAGCTTCAAAAAGTAGTCTGGGGACACTCTGATCCCAGAAGCTTCTCATCTCCATCAGTCCTAAACTAACAACAGGGGAGGAAAGCTAAGTCCAGCACACTCTGCTCATGTGGATGTCTTCTGTACAACGGGCGGGCAGGGGGCTTTGAGCGTAGTGCACTAGAGAATATACTAACCAGAAATATATACGCTGACCAACTGACAATCATCAATCCACGACGTGCAAAGGTTATTCAAGGTAAATCACAGTAATGAGATAGGAGGTATTTTCTTCTGGTTACTTAGGCACAGCAGGATAAAATAATCTTTGAGGGCCTTTCCAAGCTTGATGGCCAAGCAGTAAGTTCAGATTTAAACACGGGACATTTTTAGTTAATGAGGTTTTTTCTGAATATAGTAGAGTACTCCAAACTAGGAGCAGAGATCAATCCAGTTCATAGGTACCTGCACTGAAAGCACTTTTTTAATAGAAGGATGGAAATACCTAAGCGTCACTCAAAAAACCCATTAATTAAATTTTGTCTCACTATACAAAATTAGTGTGCAAAGAAGTGTCCCCCACACTTAGAAGGCAGGGTTTTATTTATTTCTATTGCACTGCCTGCAGCTGCTGCTAGTTCTGCACATTACTGTAACCAGGCTCACAACCAACCAATGTTGGGAGTGCTAACATGACATTTGGGCATGACAGCCTAAAGGGCAAAATTATCCAAATTAAAGTGGAATAAGGAGGATAAGTACTGTGAATGGGGTTTGCAGTCCCATGCCCTGCTAAATTGCTTTTTCTCTTCAGTTTTGCATTAACGAAGACTTTGCATCCGTCTTTAATTCTTCAGTTACACTTGTGTTTGGGGTTTGGTTGCTGTTCTGTGCTAGAACAAGGCAACTTGCCGCTGCGTTCCCCTTATCTGTGGTCCAAGCGGCTATCAACCAAAATCAGCTGCATCTCTGCTGAACACCCAATTAGGTCTATCCAGTAGCACTGTTAAGCTTAGCATAAACCCGAGCTTATCTCCACCAAATTCTTCTTAATGGTATTTGTTTAGAAGCTCTGTGCAGCAGGCTCACAATCCATTGAAAACAAGGTCTTAAAGTGAAAAGTGTCAGATAGACTAACTATAGGTGGCACTAACGGTCCTAGTTATGTGACATGGAGAGAGACTACTATTTCAGTTGACTTAAAATCTCTCAGGTATTATCAGCTCTCCTTCCCCCAGCCCATCAACCACACCATCTGAGTTCTAGGAGGTGTTTGTTATTCAATATATAAAAAGTTTCTCGGTATTATTTACATTTTCCCAAATGCTTAAGGGTTGGTTTTTTTGAGCATGAGGTTATGTGCAAGCACATTTCCAATCCTGTTTTCACATAAGATTCTTGCAACCTTGATGGACGGTCTTGAAGTTACAAACATATTTTAGACTATTTTAATGCTTGGCTTTTACAATTTGCATCCATAACTACCCTACTTGGTATATATTCTATACACCAAATTCTAGATTTTGCTTAAAAATGTTCAGCATTAGACAATAAAGAGGAACTAGCAATTTTTCATACTTGACAGTCCAAGCATAAGAATTTCTCAAATCATCACAAATAATTATTACTCTTTGCAGACTTCTGCATATGACAGTCAGACAATTATAGCTATGGGAATCAAAACAGTGGATCTAAAAGAACTGCATTTTAGATAAAGGGATTAAACTGACCTGGACTGCAAAAATTTTTTTAAGTAATAGCTTTGCAACGTTTCATACTTTGATTTATTTCACATTTCATAACGTTATTATTCTTGACTTAACTTTTTCAAAGATTTCCAGCACTCAAATGAGAACCCCCGAAAGCCTCAATTAATATTGGTTCAGAGTCCAATAAAGCAGACTAGAAAGCACACCGTGTGTACTGGAGATGGAAAATCTTAACATCTTCCCTGACAGCTTGCAGACAGACAAACTGGAATACAAATTTCCTATGAAAATGTCTCTACAGAGTGGCTGGATAATAGAAGATAATAAAACTAATATTAACTTAGAAGCATTTTTACTAAGCAAGAAAATTTTAGAGACAAATTATATCCTCTGAAGGAAACTCTTGAAATATTACAAAGCTGCTTTCTTTTCTCCATTTCATGCATTGAACTTACTGCCCCACAGAGAAGATAAGGCTGAATTCACATTTTTTTCAATTCTCTGTATTTGCAGCCCAAGATAACCACATCATTTTCAGTTCCCACTATAGAGAATGCACTGGGGCCATGAAAAGAAGGATCAAAGCTGTTGAGAGTAAAACAGTCATACACAGTAGCTGCTAGCACTGTATTGTCAAAAATCCTACATTGCTTCAGACATTCCCTCCTTCTTCTTCCTACACATGTCCCCAACTTCGTCCGTGTGCATGCATGTAGAACGGAAGGGTGAAATAATTCAGCAGTTGCATTACTTTGGGTTCGGAGGCTACAATTATTTGAATAACAACACACCCCAAACCCGCATCAACTCTGGCATTCACTCTTCTTTGTCCAGGTACATCATTTGGGTGCTTGAAAAGAAACAACACTAAACCAGTCACAATCTGGCAGCAGACACACATGCAGCTGAAGATGCTGATGCTTTTCCTGGGAAAACTTCACAACTAGGTCATTAAGTATTGGCCTTTTTGTCTTGGAGAGAAAGTAAAGTACCACAGTGAGCCTAAAAGTGATGCAAAAATCTCCTTGAAAAATCACGGACTGACACAAAGTGACACCAGCTGTATGTTAAAACCAGCTTTTTAATCAGTCTAAAACCCTGTCACACAATAAGGTATAGATTCAGAAGAAAAGAGCAAGTCCCCTGCTAAATGCAACCTTCTCCTGTATAATCCCAAAGGTCTTTGGAAGCCTGTCCATTCCCATTCTCCCTTCTAGAAACTATTTGGTGTCAGGATTCATACAGTACATCGGGTTTGGGGCTAGTAAGATAAACATCTACATCCTCTACAATGTCTCCTCTGAACAAGGAGATGGAAAAGTTGGAAGCCCCCAGGGAGACCAGGCAGAAAGACCTATGGCCTGGCCACACAGGGAGTGAAGGACGTGCTGCCATGCATGTTGCTGTTCTGAAGCTCTGGGGGAATCTTACAAACACAGGGCCGGAAAAACCAAAGTGACTGAGTTTAAGTGCAATACACGTGAGAGGTAAGAAATCACCAGGAAGGCTGGAGGAGCCTCAAGTTGGGAATAATTAAAGCAAAAAATCTTCATGTCGGTGGGTTTCTTGGGATTTAACTTACAGAAGACGAGTTCAGAGCCTCGTGTTGCATGTACAAAGAGCATTTTGCGGCCGATGCCGGCTGTTGGGAGAGGGAGAGAAGGGGAATTTGGCAGATGGCCAATCCTTTTTTTTTTTTTTTGTGTCTCACAGCAAAAAGAAGCAGATGAAACCCCGGGCCAGGACCTCAGCTGCCGTGGCAGGGTGAGGGTGAGGGAGCTGCGCTGCCTTCCCGCAGCAGAGGCTCTGCTGCCGGGAGCCCGACCGCCCCGTGCCGCCGCTGAAGCAGCTCGCTGCCGCTTTGACAGAAAAGGATGGCGCGTGATGAATTTGCCCGCTCCTGGCTCATTCTTTAAGTGCAGCCATAAATCACTGTTTGTATTAAAAAGCTGGAAGGTCTGGCTATCCTATGAATTTCATTTTAAAAGGAAAACTTTCTGGCCTTTCCCCTCCAACACACGCACACAGACGTGCACCCACGTGATGGCTGGAGCTGAGCTCAGGCTCTCTGGACCTGTGCATGTAACCTGTAACACACAGGGACACAACCACGGTCTTTCTAACCCTTCCCTGTCCCCAGGCATGGATGTTTCAGCCCCAAGCTACAATCAGTGGCCCCCCAAAGCTGCCTCAAGTAGCCCTTAGGAGCCCCTACCTATCATCACCTTCGATGGACTTAATTGCGCTAACAGAGTGAGTTTGCTCTCGGGCGGGTGGGGGACAGGGAGTGGGGACCTGGCGGTGGGACACAGCAGCATGGCACATCCGAGAGTACGAGAGGCTGCGCTCGATCTTCTTGGCTGAGGGGGGGCCGATTTCACCCAGCCTTGCCTGGGAAAGCCCCGTCCTGAGGATACGCTACCGCTGGCTGCAGCTGCTTGGGAAAGGGCCGGGCTTGCAGAACTGCCTCCAGGGACTGTAGATAGGGTCAAAGGGACCTTCACAGTTTATCTCACGACTCCCAGGTTGCAATCAAGGCACAGATGAATCACAAAGTGGGACAACTCAAGCCTGGAGACAAAGCACATGTGTCGGGAAGTTCGAAGCCAAGGGAGTGACCTTTAGTTGCTGTAGTCTGCTATTACATCTCTACTGTGGGAGCTGTAGATGTGGTTTTCAAGGAGAGGCTTGAGAACTGGTTAGGAAAAGGCATGCCACGGACATCTGCAAATGGTGCACCAGGAGGAGCACTGGGCTGGGGATGCATGGAGTCAGCCAGGGTGGAGCTGGGAGTAGCCCTTAAAAAACAGAGCAAGAAACTGCATTTTAACATAGCTGGCATCTAGGAGACAATGGAAAAACTGACATTTATTTCTCTGTTGCAAGAAGTTGTTGTAGTAGGGGTGAGAGAAAGTGGGTGGAGGGGGGAAACAGGACAAAGTAGATACGTAAATACAACAATACATAAGAAATTCCACAAGGAGGAAGGGAGTAATCTTCTGTCTGGACTCAACTGTGGTTAGGACAAGTAGTAATAAAGCTAAACAAGAGAGACTCAGTTTAGATGTAGGAAAAGCCCCAACAGAAAGGATAAGATATGTCTGTTCCGAAACAGAGTGAGGAATCTCCAGCATTGGGAACCTCCACCTGCCCAAGAAGGTGTCAGAGGGACCCAAATGATCCGACCATGCGGGCAGGTGTCTCCTTGCGGGTCCTTCAAGCTTCATGACCCTGGGACAGTGGCTTCTGGAAGCAAAGCTCACTGTTGCAAACCTAGGCATTTTACACGCTTCAGAAAGAAGGCTTTCAGCAAATGCTGCAGAGCCACACAGGCAGAGAGGCCACTTAGTGCTTTGAATGAAACCTCCCTCAGGAAAAGGCAACAACATCAAACTATGGGGTGGGCAAAGACCAGACAGGAGCTCAGATCCCACCATGAGAGATGCTGTGTGAGACCCTGCACAGGACACGGTGGAGGAGATGCAGGAGGCCTGAACTCCTGGAGATGCCTGGGATGCTCGTGTCCCGCTCACGCCGGCAGCTCTGACCTGGCAGCCGATGCTAACGGATTTCTCGCTAACACAAATCCTCCTCCTGTTACCTCTGGGTTGCAGCTTAGGTGTCACACAGTCAAGTAGAAACACTTATTTTCTTCTCAGCAGGATATCTGCTATTTTAACTGAATACAATTTACTCACTCCCATGCTAAATCAGGGTAATACATTTCCAATTTTTAACTCAGCATGCAACGCACCAATATTGCTCCAAAGCTTTTGAAAGCCAAATAGGAAAAACAGAAGATAGTTGCTGCATAGCTGGTTTCTTTACATATAATTCGCAGGCTTTAGCAACCCGCTCAAGGAGAGGGGAACCCCGTAATTACGTGTTTAGCCATGTTGAGTCCCTGTCCTCTTCTGACATCTCTGAGCAGTTCAGGCAAATGCTGCTCCTGCAAGCCAGGGATACAGGCTCAGGCCCCCACCAAGAAATGTGCCGGTTTTTTTAAGGTAAGACGCTGGAAGTAGGAGTGATCATGCCTGGCGGTGTATATCCCTGCTGTAAGCTCTCCCCTGTGACGGTCACTTGCTGTCTAACTGGATGGTGCGAAGGACTGGAGGAAATGGGGAAGAGAGAGCTGGTCTCACCCCCAGCAGGTTGGTGGGAGAAGCAAGAACAGATTTCATCTCCTATCTCAGTATGACTCTTTTTTTTCTTGTAATGATTTGAATGAATTCATCCAGACACAGACTGGCAAAATACCTAAATCCTTTAGATAATGGATTTTCTTCTCCTCAACTAAACTCTTACAAATTAACATTGAATTTCTTTTACTTCCCCTTGGTGAGGTTATGTTTTGCTCAGACTAAACCTTGCTGTTCCAAAGTAACTTTTCCTGGCACATTTGTCCGTGCTGCTCACTAATGTTCACAGAACGCAACTAACCAGGGTTGCTCATTCTCCACAGCCTTAATTACAGTTAACCAGAAACTTCACCTTTCTGCTGCTGTACAAAAAGAATTAGATAACCCCCTGCTTGAAAAGACCAAAGGCCTTTTCTATTAAAATGCTATCATCCATTTATAATCTTATTTACAACAGGCTTCCCAGGAAATCTTCCTGTCATGGAATGAAGTAGTACAGAAATAAGATTCTGGATTAACATGGCAAGCCTGTTTCATCAATAGCTTCTTAGGTCTGATTTCTTCTACCCTGAGATAAATAGCAGCGACTCCAACCCTGAGGGATGCTCAGCCCCAAACAAGCCAGCAGCAGTCATTTAGTCCAACCCTAACACTGTCAGGATTGGGCGCAAAGAGGGACCAAAGCAAAAGACTGAAGATGTACCATGACACAGGAGAGGGATTTGTTTGCATTTTCAATATTTTCTGATTTTGTTAAAAAACCAGATGTTTCAGTCTTTGTGCACGAAAAGGAACTCACTGCCAGTAGCCAACCACAGATGACTCCAGCACAGGCTTCTCCGGGAGGCAACGAGCATCTGCATAAGGCTGCTCTCTCTGTTGGCCACCGACACCTCTTCCCAAATGCCAGCGTGCTCCATCCACTGTGCCAGCTCTACACAGACAACAACATCCAACGCTCTGCAGATCCGACCACCAGGCCCTCGCTGGAAACTTCCCGTCTCCCTGGGTCCCTCTAAACTGCAGCTGGGGAGACCTCAGCACAGCAATAAAAGAACAGAAAACGTGCCTAGGTAATCTTTAAATCCTGACAAACCTACAAGTGTCTTGGCTGTATTTCTAAGCATCTGACTTGCTACATTAAGCCTTCTTATGTCGGAGGATGAGGGCAATGTTAAAAGTAACTTTGATCAGCGATTTAAGACAACTGGAAGGTACAATTATTAGCATGATGCCTTGTTAATTTTCCTCATCTCTACAGCTGTGTTTACTGTGATTTCTAAGGGTTCTCTGTCTCATCTAATAACAGATCCATTTAGGGACTGCATACTAAATGTTAATTTACAATAGAAGAACAAATTCTTAGTATTTCTTTAAATGGCAACTATTTTTTTGAAACTGTTCCCTCAGCTACACCCTGAAAGAAATTGCACGGCATCTTTTTTTCCCTTTTTTTAATGTTTATTCTTTTTTAAACTTCCCAAAGAAAATGAGCAGAAAAGGCCCCTCTGAGCTCTTGCTTTTGGGATCTTTCTCCGGCTGCAGCCAAGCACTGTCTCCTTGCTCTCTGCTCCTTTCACGGACGCTGAACGTGCGCCAGCCTCTCATCAGTTCCCTCTCTATCTGGTGAAAGGGCTGGCTCCCTCTTCGCTGCTCTCGTATCCTTGTCATCTGCCTTGTCCCACCTGCAGCCTGAGCATGCCAGCAAAGATCAGAAGAAAAAGGAGCTCCAGGACCAAGTTTTCAGCTAGCTCTCACTCTGCATGCAAAATCCCCCAAAGCGAGTCCTTGCCGTCCCTGAGCCGACTGCAGCTCCAGGCGGGCGCTCATGGCACTTGTGAGTGTGGAGGGCACTGAAAAATGGGGAAGATATCCCCTCTTCCCAAGCAGCAGGGCAAAGCGAGCGGCAAAGAGGTGCCAACCTGCAGCTCCGTGGCCCGAAGGGACACGGTCTGACAGCCAGGAGTGAGTGGAGGCATTCAGCTGCGCGGGCAACGGGAGCCAAGAGCATGCGCTCGATGGAAATGTGCCCTCTCCTGCGCAGCGGGGAACAGGACGGCTCTGTCCTGCACACAGGACCAGCGCTGTTCCACCTCCCACGGGGCTCCTCGCGCGGCAGAGGGGTGAGCTTTGCTTTAAGCTGCTTACACGGGCAGCTTCCTCTCAGCACGGGTAAAATGTAAAGCCTGGCCGTTTACACCCACGGTGCTGCTTTTTGGTATTATAGTCTTGGAAACGTACTTATGGGGGAACTTATTGCTTGGCTATCAATACCTCCAGCTACCACTGGCTTCTGCTTGCTACCCTTACCAGCCTGTTACTGTTCTCAGGGCTTTTTATTTTAATAAGCTGCCTACTTTCCCTTTGATTAACAAATAATGCTAGTAAGCTGAGCAGGAATACATACATCTCCCTATATACATACGCACACATATGCATATATACATCCCTGCCCACGTCCCAGTGGTAAGCACCCAGATGGCACACTGGCTTATGTGGGTCACAGACCAGGGTGCACGGGTGCTTCCAGACAGTACTGAAGCACTGAAAGACATTCTCACGCGTAAGTAGGTGGGACTGAAAAAATTCAGCCGCGCAGTGGAGAGAAAGCATGCACTGCTGCTGATTTTGCTTGATAGGGTGGTCTGAGAAGCATCCGTGGTGCCCACAGCCAGTCGGTACCTGGAACTGCTGTCACCTCTCTGATGATTTCAATCAAGACAGCAGAGGCACCTGATGGCTCCTGAGAAACACTGGGAGTTGATGCTGCTCTGGCTTATTGAACGGAGGTTGTCCTTCTCCAGAGCTGCCAGATGACATGGATTTAGGGGCAGCGAGAAGTCACAAGTTCACGTAGTGCGGGAAGAGCTGATATTCCTGATGGGAGAAGTAAACCTAAATTACAGTTTCCAGCTAAGAGAGCTGTCACTTTAGATTCTCTATGCAGTAACTTCCACCCACTGGATCCATGAATGAAGAGCTATAATCATTCCTCCTCCAACCCGCAGTGCTGCCCGCTGCAGGACCCGTCTTCACAAGGCAGGGAGAGCTGCCAAGAGCCGCCATGCCCTTCACCCCATGGGGGGGCTTCCATGGCACAAATGCCTCCCCCAAATGTGCTGATAATTAACAGTGGATTTTGCTCTTTGAACATATCCTGCCTTTTATGAGATGCATCAGCACAGCTGACCTAGAGATTAACAATGGCATCCAACTGCTCTCAACCCTTTTAGTTTTGCATTTCAAATGTAAAACTGATTTCATGGAAGTCTGCTTATCCTGTTGTTTCTAAATCCCTTCTGGAGGTTAATACTAGCTCGAGCAGGTCACCATGTGAAGGTCCATTTGCAAGGACCACACTTAAACGCTTTTGATCAGGTGCCTGCAACCCTATATCCATTCCTGTAATCCATTCCTATGTGTATCTTCCAACTGCTGTGTATCCCAGCCAGCACGAGCAGGGAAGTCTCACAAAGCCTCTTCCCAACTTCTCCTACTGTTTTTAGACACCTTCTCTTCCTGCTCCACGACCTAACTTTGTCTCTGGCTTTGTTTGTTTAAAAATAAGCTTTGCTTACAGGGGAAAGCAGTACGTGGGATTCACTGCTTCCAGGAACAAACTGTAATTTCATCCAACTTCTTCTGTCCTCCTGGGTGCTCTCTTCTCCCAGCTCGCCATCACCTCTCTTTATGCACACGCGTGTGCAAGCCCCCAACTTTAGTCCCTCTCCTCAGCGCTCTTCAGAAGTGGCCAAGGCCCCTCACTCACCTTATTAACACCGCCGTGTTCTCTCAGCCCCTGGTTAATGCAATACAGGGACCAAGGTAATCCCAGTCATTTTAAGGTTAGCTTTAACTCTTCATTCTGCCTGAACTTTTTCACTTGTGCCTCTCACTGCTCTTTCCTCACTCTCCTTGGCTGCTCTTCATTTAAACCTTCCAGCATCCCTTTTGCAAGCTGCACTCAATATCGCTAGAGCTCAAGCTGAACTTTCAAACCCACGGAGGGCTGGGAGCAGAGTGGGGAGATGCAAACATTTTCAAAGGAAGACACGAAAATTAAACAGGATGAGTAAGAGGCCGCTCCAAAATACACATAGTACTTAGGACATTGAGATAAAGCAGCTACTATACACTACTAGTTTAAACCTGATGCAGAACATCTGCTCCTGTTTCGCTTTTAATGATTCATGCTCTCTTGTCTGCAGCTCCAGAGAGAGAAGGACCACCTGAGCAGAGAGAAACCGCAGGTTCGCTTATACCATTTCCAGGAGGAGAAAACACTTGCCGAGATCAGCTGAGAAAAACTGAACTGCTGAACAGCCAGCTAGGCTATGCAGAGCCTACATATCAGCCTAACAATACTTTTTGTTCCCTCTTCACCCACCATAACATTGCAGACAGGATGGGGCCCCTCTTATTCTCCCCTCCCCACTTAGTTTTTGTGGATCAACTAAGATCAATAAATCTTAGGAGCTCAACTGTAGCCTAAAATTACAGCTTGTTGGAAGTACTATGAGATGTCTCAGCTCCCTACGGCGAGGTAGTGGAGAAGTCCTGAGTCCACCAAAATACGGGCATATTTTAGCTATGACCTGCCTCATTAGGGACTGAAGGCAACAGATGTACATATTCAATGGGAATAAATGCTGGTTCCCAAATAAACCTCAGATAAACTGCAGAGAGATCTGCAGGTGCTGGCAGGATGGATAATTCCTCCTGAAGCTGCATCTGGAGCCACTACTGCAGACTGAGGTCTGGGATAAAAATAACACTCAGTACTTATCTGGTCTGTTTCCATCTGTAAACTTCAAAGCATAATGCATCATCCCCGCTTTCCAGATGTGAGAAGCAAGCCACAAAGAACCGGTACAGTGTTGCTGCATTCTTCTACCATCTTCACAAGCTGAACCTTGTCCTCTCCCAACACCTCAAGTGCAACTCTGCCGGGTTCAAGGCAAGGCAACTCAATGCTACCAGCACGTTCAATTTTCTGTGATTCTGCTCGTATTTTAAGATGGGGGATGGGGTTTATTTTTCAGCCCTGGTTCCTGGTACTTCTCTGGGAGAATTTCAGAACAAAATATCTCTTTAAGTATTTGTCCTCCCTGAAGTTTCTAGTCATCCCAGCTACATAAAGGTTAAGTAAATGGATTAAACTGGAGTCTCAAAATTCAGGTTGAGAAATTGCGGCAGTAAAGAATGCTGGTATCAGCAGATTACAGATACTTAAAGTGTTTGGTTTAGACTTACACCTTTCCCTCTTTGTTATTTCTTTCCTGACCAACACTTGTGAGATTCACCATTGGGTGTAACTTCCATATCAAGTTGGTGTCTATGGGAAATTAATGACAGACATTTGGCACTGCCTGTTGTGAAAATGTGTAGCATGTACTGCAGCAACATGTATAGTTTTCCGTTTATCAAAACAGCTATCTTATATGCCACTGAGATCTAATGAAAGTCATCAAAGTTCAGTACAGTCAGAGCACTCCAAGATGTTGTACCAGGATTAAAAAAGATTATTTAAAGTACAAAAAAGGAGGGTTACATGTGTTGGTCTGTTTTTTAATTTGATAATAAGAGTTTGCCACACCCCTGAAAATCAACCTGTATGTTACTGAAGAAAACATAAAGTTCATGGATCTATAGAGGTCATGGCAAGAAGTAAAAGGCAGCATTTGAATTTTTCTGGAAAAGTACTGGGTTCACTGCAAGAAACAGGGACATGAGAAGCACACGGTTTACCTGGAATAGGTGGACAATATTAAGCCAAACCAGTCCAATTTGGAGAAGTAGCATTAAGAGGCTGGTTAGTGGGTACAGCTTAAATGAAATACTGCAACTCTGCCTACCTGCTTCAGCCTATCACATCTTACTCCTACTCATTTGCATTAAAAACAGCTAGAAACACAGTAGAGAAGGTTAAGGAAAGCATGAAGGAAAACAAGTAGTTTGAGCGATTCCATGAAAAAAAACCAACCCCAAACCAAAACCATAACAAAGCCACAGGCTGCCTGGAAACAGCTCTCTGGGTTTGAATGGCATCTGGTAAAGCAGCTTGGTACCTCGACATCGGTACAAAGATGAATGAATGGTCTAAAATGGCTGTCCATGCATGACAGGAGAAAAAAGTTGGTGGACAAGTTTTTAAAGCATTACAGTTCGCTCCAAGGAAGCAAGTGAAATCAGAGCCTGGCTCTGGCATTAGAAAGTGAAGGGGAAGGAACACAGAGAGGAAAACAAAAACGATACGTAGTAAAAATATTGCTCTTGCATCTCTGGGCTGAAGAGCTTCCTTTGAGAGATTCTCCCTTTTGATGGTAGAGGATGACATCTCTCTGGGACGGAAGAGGAAAGGAAAACAGAAAAGCCTGTGATAGATGAAAACTACTAAACAAAAGAGACTGTCTGCAGAATTAATATTTATGAAATGCAAAAAAGATTGGAGTAAAATAAGAGATAACACAAACCTAATAAAAGCAGAGTTGTTCTGAATTAAAAAAAACCAAGATGCAGAGCCTGCAATCTGATGCTGTACTATCAAGAAAACAATTCCCCTCTGTTTCAGGCAATGTCAAAACAAAAAAACCCACATATAGGCCTGATCCAAAAGCCAGTGAAGTCAATAAAAAATTTCCTCTTGATTTCCAAAAGCTTTTGATTTGACTCTTTGGGAATTTCTGATGTTGTTAAGAGCTGCATACCACCACTATCACCCCCTAAAGAAATCCTACTGCTCACGCAATGGCACAGAGACACGCTATAGGGCTGAAGGGTTACTGCCAGAAGTCACACAGCTTCTCTGCTCAGTAGAGGACAACGGTGCATCCTAAACCTGGCGTGGGGCGTTGGGGGGTGCTACCTGCAGTGTTATGGAGATGATTATGTTTGAAATTGCATATGGGAGATACCACACCAATGGCTTCTTAAAACCTTTGAAAATCTTCCCCCATCACAGGTGTGAGCTAGAAAAGATGTTTTCACTCAGAGACCCTCCTCCTGCTGTGGAGTATCATAGTGTGCCATATTCAATGCACTGTCTAGTCTTGTTTTTAAAGCCCATTTGCTTTAGGGGAGGAAACTGTTTTATAATCTTACTGCACCTCTCTGTTGAGAAGCATTTCTTCTGATATTCTGCTAAAGTTTGTTTCCTTTTTTTTTTTTAATTAAATGTACCCATGGCCAGAAGACCATGAATGTGGAAATGGGTCAGTTAAAAAAGGCTGAATGAAAACCACTGTGACAACCTCAATTCTGAGTTTGTTTCCCTGTGGGTTCGTTTCTTGGATGGGATTTTCATTTTAGGTAGGGTTGTTTTTCATTTCCAGGCACGGTTTGCTCTGGTTTATGCCCAAGGACTTGCACTAACAAAGTCCTATGGTTCTGTGAAAGGAGTATAAACATAAATGCTAATCATCTGAAAATCTTACCTTCTGCACTATTTCTTTTCTTTAATAGCACTTTCCAGATTGGGGCCTTTAGATGGTGTAACTGCAGCCCAGGTGCCCAGGCTCAGAGTTAGGGACGCCACATAAACTGTGGCATCCCTTCCTCACAAGCGATCACGTTTGAAAGAGCGTTTGCTCCAGCAAGGAGTGAGTATGACCTCCCCCCGGCGTACTCATGGTGCAGAGAGCACCAAACTGCCCAGACCCTCTTCATGGGAGCAGCCCTTGGTGCCCAGCACCGACTTGAAGAATGCTTACCCTGAGCCAACGCAACGTTGGGTCAAGACTGTGTGGGGTGCCGCACGGTCCTTCTTCCCACCCAGCGCGGTCAGCAGAAGGGGCACAGTGTCCCACAGGGATGGCTAATCCACCTTCATCCCTTTGGTTTGCGTGGGCATGACAGCGCAGCAGGGATGACACCTGGCCTGATCCTGCCCCGAGCCCACGGCCGTCCAGGTGACAAATCTGTGCAGGCAACTGCTCCTGGAAATACCAGCTTCTTCCCGGGGAAGAAGGAGTAAACCTCTAGAGCGAAATGCCAGGTCATGGGGCATTTCAAGCCTATTAATATAATTTAGAAAGAAAAAGAAAATCCATGCTGGGCTATTAGCAAAAATCAGGTGTTAGAGTGCAGGGAAGACGCATAAAACACTGCATTAAACTATGGCAGTTTCGCTCTACCTCAGAACATAAAGTTTATTGAATGGCTCCCAGAAGAGGGGAAAATGGATTTGGCACTCAGCGATAAAGTCTATAATTAGTTTTTTATAGAAAACCCACGAACTGTGCTCGACTCCTGATGATTTCTTGTGGCATTGGCCAGTGAACGTCCTCGTCCATCAATGGCAGCAGTACGTACACCTGGAGGAGGGCTCCGGGCTGTCCCTTATCCCTTGCAAGGAGCCGTGGCAGAGAAGGAGCCCACAGAGGCCCCCGATTCTCCCTGTTGTGCCATTGGAAAGGAGTAGCGAGGGGTCCCTTCGCCCTCTCAAGGCCACCCCAACCCCCTGGACAGCCGGCAGACAGGACCGAAGCTGTGGTTGACGTGGGCTCCAGGGAGCCCTGAAGCTGGGGGAGGCAGCGGCGGTGACCCGTCCTCTCAGCTCGGCTGTGCTGGAAGAGCCAAACTCAGGAACGTGTCTGTGGCAAACCAGCCCTGATGTTTTGTGACTCACGGACCCTTGAGCATTTCTAACCATCTGGTTTCCCAGAACTGGCCAATCTGACGGGTTTGCTGCCAAATTAACAAAATAAATGAAATGCGTGGATATGGGAAATTGTGGGAATGCAGCTAGGGACGTAACATATCACTTCATAGAGATTTAAAAAGCTCTGCATCTGAGATCAGATGGGGTGGGTAGAGACAGGATAATTAAAAAGATTCACTAGCACCATAAGAAAACACTTTCTGAAATTATTTATGCAACAAAATTTTATGTTCAGGGACGCTAGAGTCATTCAATAGGCAGCTCACAGCTATACAGCTACTGCAAAGAATAACAAATACTGTTTCGGATGGAAAATTTATAGATGTGTTTTTAAAATGTACATGCCGATACTCTCACTTTGCTTTTTTTAATGGCCCTGCCTTCTGTGCATTCATGGCCTTCCTGAACCCTATGCGAAGTTTGAGAGGACTTGTAAATCAGTTCCTCTCCTGGACTTTTAAATAGCAAGTGATTAAAACTAAGAGCAAGCTCTAATTATATCAAAGAAACCACTCAAGTAATTCTGGTTGTGGTCATCAGGAATGATGCAAGCTTGCTCCCTCTGCAGCTCAACAAAGTAGAGAAACCACAGACTATTCCCAGACTCAGTTCTTAAAAAGTCTAAATCTAGACAACGGTAATTTACACTACTGTTAGTCACACTAACCAATCTTTTGTATCTAACCTAACAAGACCTGCAGATAGAGAAAACACGTCTTTTACTTAGAGATTAAAGAGGAGCACTCAGCAGTGCTCTCACTGCTGTACAATGAATAGGTGACCGCCAACGAAAACAGGACTAGACCAAACCCATCTGTCATCCAAACATAAAGCAGCAGCCTTTCATTTGGGGTATTTGTGAACAAGCAGATAGCTTATGTCTGTGTAGGAGCATACACGGTCCCCACAATTACAAACTCTCAGTCCCACTGTGAAGCACGTAAACATTATCGCTGTTCAATAAATGTGAAACTTGGTCATGCCGACATGGTGAGTCTGTGGCAGAGCCAGGCTTTGACACCAGCGTCCTGGTCTCCTATCATTAACAGGAGCTTCTGCAAGCAAAAAATCTACCAAAGTAACAAGACAATGAAAATAAAGGTTTCCCAGTTTCTAGTCCAACATCTCCCTTTCTGCATCACACTTCTCAATTTTCTTACTGAGTTCAACGCTCAATGAAAAATGAGTTTGCCATTGACAAGGCTGGAATTAAGCACAGAACAATTTTTTACCATTTCCACATTTCACTGCAAGAAGACTGTGGTTTGGATCATGGGCCTTATAAAAATTAATGTCAAGTTTGTCAGTGACTTCAAGGAATTCAGAATTTCCTCCACTGTGTTTGTGCAATGTCCAAAGCCATGAAGGACTGATTGCTAGCTGAGACCAGTAAGTGCTGTTCCAATAATGAATAAAAGTAATGGAGAAACTGAGCAGACCCAAATTAAAAGGCAAAGAAAATGAGCAACAGTGAGAATACAGACTAATAACAATAACATGCTTTGCCTCTTCATGGCAATGTTCTTTTCATTGCAAATCCAGGTATGAAAGGTTTTCTTTCAAACGCCTTAGGGTTAGTGCATCAACAGCAGTTTCAGAGAAAAGCGACACTTTTTATAATGAAGGAATGCACAGCAGACTTTTGTAAAAAAAAAACAACCAAATAAAACATGTACAAATGTTTCCAATCTCTATGTCTCTACAGGGCTGCCCTGTTTCATCAGTCTCAAATGATGGGAATTGTCCGGTAGCTATCATGAAAATATCCACCTGAGAAAGTTATGAGAATTTTTGCAGGATGCAACACACCCTGCTGAGGGCTCAGCAGATGACCTGCTAACACAAGGGAGATTTCTATTATTAGGAGAGCTGCCCACAGGTTTTTTTATTAAGCTTCACAACAAAGTTTCCACACAGGAGGAATTAAAAAATGACAAGGACAATGACTCTGATATCCTAAGCATGAGTCCAGTCCTGAAAGTTTACGTGGTGATGTGACTGAGGACTGCAAACAAGTGAGAAGAATTTGATGTCTAGATCAACCGACTGACAGTGCTCTGCAGGTGCCTCCTGCGGTGCTGGTGTTTGTTTTAAGCACTCTCGCTTTGAAGAGCATAATAGAGACATTGAGCTTTGGTAAATTTTGACCTGAAGACATTTTCCCAACCTTGCAGGTCATGTTTTCTGCCTCTTCAGTCACCAGGAGCCAACGGGAAGTTCATGCCAAGGCAGCATTTCATGCTGTCAGTAGCAATCCAATTTCTGTAACCAGATTTTTGGAACAGAAAGTTCTTATTTTGGGCAAATCCCATGTGAAGGACATGCCTTAGTAGACAGATGGATACTTTCAGCTCACTAATATAGCTTACAGAATCTATTATTAGATGCATAGACAGCTACTGCCTGGTTGCACTTCATATGTTTAAAACTATTTAGTGTAATGCAGAATCTCATTAATGCAATACAGAAATACATATATTTTAAGTGAAAGAGAAATGCTGTTATTGCAATATTCTAATTTACACCTTGATCAAAAAAATCAGCTGCTTTGCACTTCATGGTTCAGAGGAACTACAGCATGTCTGTAAAATGGTACGACTAGGGACGCTTTATCATAGGTGAGGGGAACAGGCACCTCTGCTGGAAATTTCCGTATTACATAATCACATTAATTTCTATATTGTGGTACAAAATTGCTACAAGATAGAATATTGCCTGGTGCTGCACGCAAGGATGTGGGAACCCTCAGACTGGTGCTTAAGGGCTGATCTATGGAGAACCAGAACAAAAAAACCCATTTCTACCAGCGATTTGTACAAGGTTGCAGCAGGCTGTCATCTTTTTGTCTGCAGAGAGTCTGGCAATCTGAGCACAAAATTTCTGCTTTCAGATCCATAATGCACAGAGGATCAGTTAATGTCAATGCAGTCCCTCCTGGGGACCGAATCCAACGTGAGAAAAATGGGTACAGAGATCTGAGAGCAAAATTTTTGCCCTGCAGTTGGAAAGGCTGTTTTCTGGAAGACGCTCAGGAAAACGCCTGGCCCGTGACACTGACAGTCCTTCTGCGCAACGCTGCATAGCAAAGAGGTACTGGTTTTCCACTACCTTGGATCCTTTTCCAGCCGCATCCACGAAGAGGGTCTCATCAAAATTGCCAGCCTTTCAGGCAGACACCAGAGACACGCACGGCAACCTGCGTTATGGCAGGCTGTGTGGAAGTATCCAGAGTACATCCCACAGACGTGGTAGGTAGGTCTGGTCCACCATGTGGGAAACCACCTAACAAAATTCCTCTGCAGTGCAATACCAGCTTCTCCCTTTCAGTCGGGAACTGCAGGACGGACAAGGGAAGCAGCGGGATCGGGGTGGTACAAAATAAGGTTTCCTGGCCCCTGGGCATCCAGACCTTGACCCTGGCTCGACTGTGCACGAGCTGGAGAAGAGCCCATGGTTGCTACAACCTCGTCGTCACTCTCGTCACCAGACCCGGCTGGGCATGCCGAGGTTGGTCACAGCAAATCGGGTTTCTGTGTGGGACCAGTGGAAAGGGGCCAGCGAATGCCCTGCTTTGGGTTGACTCTCAGCCGCAGCACTAAGGGGACAGAAAGTACATCTATTGCCCTAAATATGTATTAAACCCAAGAGAAACCAAATTCACCAGGCTTTTTTTCCTAAGCTAAATAGAGTCTATGGAAATTCTATGAGTGATTTTAGTCGAAAATAACAGACCTGGTCCGAAGCCCCTTTAATGTCTTAGCCTGCTCAAACTCCTGGAGCCTGGATATACTGTCAAGCTGTGCAAACTTTAAAACACATTGTTGCTCTGCGTGTTTAATAGTGCTGAGTATGGGCCTGAGCTCTGCTCCCACCAAAGTCAGGTCAATGAGATTAACTCCCCACTTCAGTGGGAAATTAATTAATATAATGGCAAGTGCCTTTTGAAAATCCCACCTCTCTCGCTTTGCAGGTTGGTTTTTTTTTAATTATTAAATTTCAGTTGAGAAAGGCAAAGCTGGTAGAATTATAAAAATAATAGCACAGAAATACTGGAGTCATCCTGCAAAACCTAACTGAGTAACTGGCATGACTCATCTGACCACTTACTCTACTTCCCATTTAAATGGGCTCTGTAAATAAGCATCGAACAGATATATAACCCATGTGCTGAATTTTATTTTTGCTATAATAATAAAAGCCACAGAGAGAGATTCCTGATAACATGAATCCTCACTCGACTGCGCACAAGCAGCAGCATTCATTACATTCTGATGATGCATTTAGCCCTTGGAGTACAAAGAGAGTTTTACCTTTTTTTTTTTTTTTTTGGCAATTTGCGTGAGACGTACAGAGCATTTAGTCTTTGAATTAATAAAAATATCTCTGCCTTCACTGAATAAATATATTTGAATACATGAATAAATAATATATTGAGTAAAATAATGAAACTCATTTAAAATAAGGCTGAGAATGAGGTCACGGTTTTTATTAAATGTGACATTTTCCACAGTGTTTACACTGCAAGAGATAATGGCCTATATATTATAAAGTGGGTAACAAACCATCAAATATCAACTTTAGATAAATTAAGTAGCTTAATTTTCAGCAAGCACTGGGCTTTTAACCTGACTTTCTGAAAGTCACGTTAAGATGATTCAAGATGAAACTTGGGCTTATGTGCCTAGAATGAAAATCTTCACTTAAAACCAAAGCAGCCACTTAATTGACAGTCAATCCTAAGGACTAGGGGTCCTATTGAGAGGTCAATCTTGCTAAAGCTGTCAGGTGCCTACCCTCAGAATTAGATAGAAATATTTCATCCAGTACTTGCATTTCATCCATAGACATACCATAAACACAATATACTGATTATCTTAAACAAAAATGTTAAGTTTGTACAAAATCCTGTTCCTGGAAGCAAGCAGAGAACTCCTATAGACATAAACAGGAACTGAATTGAAAAACTCTCATGAAACCCCACCAAGCCAGATACAAAATCTATTCACCAACAGTTGACTTGAGGACAACTCTATTTTACTTGGCTGCCTAAAACCATTGCTCGCCCAGACAAGTCAGCGAACAAAAATATAAGTGAAGCAGGTACTAGAAATGAACTCAATTAATTTGCAAATAGAAGAGGAAGAAAGGAAAAAGCTGGCAAACACCTTAAATAGTGAAATCCGTGGAACAGACCCTATAAAATTGCCACCACCTCGCTTCATCCCTGACGTCCCACCAGCCTGCATTCAATGAGTGAGGAAGGACTGGAAATACCAATGCATGGTAGCAGCCACTTGCCAGATTGTTTTCATTTGCTTCTGTCTGCTCAGGGCTCATGTCAGTTAGTACAGGGTAATCAGTATTTCATTAAAAAGATAATGAAAAACCTAACTCTAAGAGAGATTTATAAGGTTGTCCATTACCACTGTATTTGACTGCTGTAATTAAAACAGACCTTCACTATGCTTCACCTCTTGTAACTGTGACTCCATGTTAGGTTTCATCCATTTAGCAGCTACATCGAACACCCCTTCATGATCTGCCTGTTATTACCCCTATGCTCTCAGCTGGCTGACAGGATGAGTTTCTTAGATTAAAATGATCCAACAGCATAGCAAGACTTGGGGTAATTGGAAAGGTTTGTCCTGCCCTGCTCTTTCTTCCAAGGTAGTGGTGGAAAGGTTACTTTACCATTAATATGTCATACACTGTGCAGTCATAGTAAAATCGGTTAAATACTGAGACCACTTGATGAAGCTACCTAATTCAGTGCATTAATACGCCAGCCTTTTTCGGCTGAAAGCAATTCAAGTCCAAAGTTACTCTCTATACCGATCGGGCTGGACAAACTCATCCCTGCACCTGAGCACTGGTCTGCATTGTCCATCCCCATGGTCAGTGCCGTGCAGCCCCTCTCCCAGACAGTCCTTGGGCAAGGTTCAGGGGTTTGCCCTGACCTGGGCCATCTGGACGGTTTGGATACGGCCGTCCCAGCCGGGAGGCGAGGGGGGGTGAGCTGCAGGGAAGCAATCTGTGCCACAGCAGTTCATCTCTGGGCCAGAGAGCGGAGCCTGGCTCTCTTTGCCTGCTGTTAAATCCCCAGGTTTTTGCTCTCTCTGCTCTAAAAAGCAAAATGTTTTGATTTATACTGTTACACATTTGAGTTTAAAAGCCTTTTTGGTCTTTGGGTTTTCACCAAGAAAAATAGGTGATGTTGCCCATCATTTTAACCTTTTCATCAAAACCTTTATAAATCTCATGCATTCTAATGCACTAAATTTTCTGGTATGGTGGAGTTATTTGCCCAAAGCAATATTCACAAAGCATAATGCAAACAGTGCTCTTGGCAAGTCATTAGGATTAGCGATGAAACGATCTGCAGTGTGGCTGGCCCACGGTACCTGCAGAGAAAGGGCTCAAAGACTTTAGCTGACTACACATAAACCTTCCTCAAGTACAAAAAAATATTAATTTAGTCTCACAATAACTCAAGTTGAAGGTTGCCTTTAGGCTGTGATAACCTCTCTCCATCTAGCAAGTTTCCCCAGCGGTCCTGGGAGGAACTTTCAGCAGCAGGAATGTATGAGTGGTTTCCACTGCTATGCCCAGGTATTTCAGCAGCCGAGGAAGTGGGTGGAGGAGGAGTTTGGGAGGTATTCTTGGAAGACCGGTGAGGAATTGAGTATAGGAACAGCATGATTTATAGACCAACGTGAGTAATCTAGGTTGCAAGTCAGTGCCGATTACACTGCTATGAATGATGACAGGGGAGTCGCAGAAGCAGGATGGAGATACTTCCCCAGTTCCAGCCAGTTAACCCTGGCATACCATAGCTTGCAAATCCCAGTGGTTTATTATCCAAAGTCAATTTACCAAGTCTTTGCCTTTAAGAATACTTAGGTAAATGACGTGAATGAAGTATGACCTCCAATAGAAAAATCAATGCTTTTTGGATACGTTTCACATAGCTGGCATTAGATAAAATAGCATTGCTTTAGGGACATCCCTCCACCCCAATCTTTCCTTTTCAGCCTGAAAAATTAGTATCTTACGTCCCTTCTAATTAACTCTCGTTTAGCCAATAATGCCAGTAACTTCCATGTCATAGCTTTTGTTCATGCAATTAGAAGCAAATTGATACAAGCACAGAAGTCCAAAATACATGTGCAAAACCCTTCCAACAAGCAGTCCTGCTCAGAGGGGACCAGACAACTGAGACCCCACTAGTATCATTAGAATCATAAAGTAACGTCCACTTTTCTAAATGCTGTCTTCTTACCTGACTTCCCCCTTGAATACTCCAAGCACAAAGTGTTCACTACCATCTTTTAGTCTCACAAGGAAGCATACTCATTCTGGGGGTGCTTTCGACAATAATGCAAATACAATCCTGAATTTTTGCAAGAATGAGGCCAGGACTGGGCACTGCTGGAAAGCAAAGCCCCAGTCATGCCAGAGTTAGTGTTGAGAGTCAGTGTTAAGCCCTCTGCACTGTCTGACATGGTGAGCTTCAGAAGTTCTCATGAAGCTTCTTGAAAGAGGTCCTTATGCAACATCTCCTAGAAGGCAGGTTTCTGAAGGTACATGGAGCATGTGACTCACTGTCTGCTAAACATGCACTGTGCGAAGTTAAACAAGTGAAATCAGCTTTTTTTTTTTGCTCCACCACAGGTTTTTGGAGAACCTATGCCCGAAGAGATCCCAGGGTAAGGTTCTCCAGCAGGAGATGCCACATGGGATGATGCCAAGGACTAGATGGCAGAAGCCACCATAATATGGACAGTTAAAGGCAAATAAATAAATGAAACAAAAGTAAAGGTAAAGAAGGTAAAGAAACCAAATGAGCAGAACTGACAACCTAGAAGCATCCTCCCTGTTTACATCCAGGCACCGGGATGGAGTGCACCCCAATGCTGTTGGTGGAAAAGGAAAGTCTCCCATATTGGCTGCCTCCCACCAAGGTCAGAAAGGACAGATGGTATGCACATTTCAGGAGAAAACCAGGATTTTAATTTAAAAAAAAAAATGTACTTGGGAATAATGCTGCTTTGACCAACTCCTTTTGCATCTCTGGGCAAGGAACGTTAACCCTTAGCCACAGTCTTCCTCTCCTACAAAATGCAGTTGGCAATTCCTACTACTCCTTGACATGGAGAACAATATGCATTTTCCCAGCATTTAGAAGATTAAAAACCCCACGCTGTTTGATTTATTTCTTTACTCTTGATACAAATCTCACAAAACCGTGATTCATGTTTTAATATTGATCCTGTAATTAGTTCAGTGGAGGTAAGCCTTCATGCTAGATACAGTCCTACATTTACTCACTTGGATGCCATTGTAATATTGGGCTTTAGATGCTAAACCTTTACAAAGAAACCTGATTCATGGTAGTCGAGAGCCTGTTTCACACTGTGGTAACAGCCTGCTGTAATGATACCTTATCTAAACTAGACTTCTCATGCAACTTGCATGACCTCCCTCACATAGGCATCTAGATGGGATATCAACAGCACCGTCCTTGTTACCTAACCCCCACTCCTGGGGAGGAAGCATCAGACACCCGATGCACAGACTAAGGCTCCACAGGAGCCGCTGATCTGGCTTGTGCTCCTCTGTCATCTCTTCTTATTTTAACAACCATCCGAGGACTCGGAGGCTCATCTCTAGCAGTTCATGACAGCAACGCAGCGCTTGCTGACTGCCTTCTGAATGCTCTTTACAGCTCGGCGTTACCACTGCCCGCCACGCTGCATCATCCTTTAGTGGGCAGGACGAAATGCAGGGCATTGGCACGGTAAGTTTGAGAAACTGCAATGTACAGCATCCAAAGCGCAGCAAATTCAGTGAATATCACCAGAACCTGGATCATAGCTTTAAAGTTTCCTTACAGAAAGCTAAAAAGGACCTGACCCTCTGCTTTTCTGTGCTTTACTGTAACGGCTTATTCATTGTTTGTGGGTTTGGTGGGTCCCCTGAGGATGGATCATCCATCATTCCACTGAAGAGTGCCATGGGATTTGGAGAGGGTGGAACCCTGCATCCCGTGACAAGGCATCTTACTGAGCCCTGCCAAGAGGCCTCCACCTCCAGCCGCAAGGCTGCTGGGCCGGCACGGCCGATCCTGCCGGCTGCAGCGCCGGCAGCCTCTGTCAGCACCCTGGGTGGCTGCTGGGGACGTGTGGAGGGTGAGCGGTGCCTTCTGCCAGGCTGCGGAGCAGCTCAGGATATGGCCAGTGAACCCAGGAACATTCCTCCACCCCTTCGAAACCTCCTGCCAGGAGCCCCAAGGAGCTGAGCTCCGTATCAGATGGTGCCAACCTCCTACCCCGCCATCTGACCTTCCCTTGCCCATCACCACGTTACGCCTGCGTGGGGTCCTCCTCTCCCTACAGAGAAAGGAGCAGCGTTTGCCCCGCACTGAAGCCGCTCTGCAGCCTCAGAGAAATTCTTCTCACTTTAGTTAACAAGAGAATTAGAAATCCGCTGGGTAAAGCTTAAAAAAAACCCCAACAACTGCATGTATATTACCGTACTCTGAGTCTGGTACAGTAGTGTGTGTAGAATGTTCCTGATCCAACTGGACTTTTGGCAACAAAAACAATCACGGAAACAACAACAACAACAACAAATCCTGCCGAATTTTGCATGGCTATACTTCTTCCTTACTGGAAATTATCATTTAGCAGATTATACCAAGTCTAAACACAAAGCTCTTTCACTGCTACCAGCATATCCCCCCAAATTAAATACTAAATACCCATTTTATCCTGACCATTACATGGAGAGATGCAGTCCTGGGCTATTTGGGGCTTCCTTTTCAATCTCACTTACAAAGCGCAATTGCAGATTTTTGTTTAGTCTTTTTCATAAAGGTAAATTCTTCTCATCACAACTGATTTAGAAGCAAATCAGAGACACAGCCAGTAACACAGACCCATTTTAGACATTCAGCACTCCAACTGGCATCACCCTGTAAACTGAAATAAGCTTCTCCTTTCATTCAGGAGAGAGAAGGGAGCTGTTTGTATGGATGGACATTACAGGCACTGTCTACTTCAGAGCACACATCCAAGAAGTGGCACTCAGCTGATTTAATTAGTGACCTGAACAGATCATGCATTAAAGGTCTTCTTATTTACATGCATTTTTGAGAAAATATCAGACTCCAACTTAGCTCATTATCTTGATGCAGCTATGCACTTCAGTGTGCGTTTAACATTAAGCCTATGCTTAGTTGTTGTGAAAATCAAGCAGCTGTTCTGCCACTTTGCAGAACTGTGCCTTCTGCTTTTTAAGAAATAGCTACAAAAAGTAACAGAAAAAGTTACTTAATCCCTCCTAATGTGCTAAGAATTTGAAGCCCTTACAAAATCATCATCTCTTTACATGACTGCTACAGTTTCTCAACACACAAGAATGCAATTATCCCCACAGTTTGAGGGCAAATGTGTGATTCCAGAGAATCTTGCCATGTGGTATGTGCCACTTGATGTCACATAAAAAGTGGTAGCTCCTAGACTACCACCTTCCTCTATTGCTACTCCCTTTAAAAGCTGAAGAAATGACTGAGGAAAGCTTTGTCATCCAAAGTGTCACCACAAATTGGAGATGGAGACTGAGATACTAGATACAAATTCACAGCTCCCATCTTCCCAAACTAGGCAGTGGGGATGGAGAATTGCATATTTGTGAAGGATGCACCTTCCTTGAGGAAGTTTTATTGAAACTGGTTGCTGATGTGTTTGAGAGGGGCTTGCTTGAGGTGATAAAAGTCAGTGGAATTAATCACTTAAGTCAACCGAAGTTCAGGACAACAACAAGTATTCTGGTTTGGTCAGGTTCATCATGGCTTTAGCTCCAGACCCTGGTGCAGGAGACCAGCTTTTCCTACACTGTGATATGTACAACCACATTCGCTCCCATGAGCAAACAGAAAACAGCATCCTCTGATACTGCAGCAATCACATACATGGGCAATAGTCCATGTATTTTACTGCTCCTTTATGGAGTGTTTTTTGACAGCCAGATGCGAGAGTAAGGAAAGCCAGCACCATCTGACTACCCTTCTGCTGTGCCAAACATCCTGCTAGCCACCGACACTGCCCATCTCCAGCAGTGGATCTGCCACGAGGCACGGCTGAGAGCAGTCACATTGCCTACCTCTTCCACACGCAACATCCATTCCACATCAGCAACATGTGACAGCAAAATCATGTCTTCTCGTAACTTCTGCAGACCAAGCATTCCCATCCTTCATACACAAGCATTAGCCTCTAACAAATCGACATTTCAGAGGGATTTAAGGCTAGCCAGCTTGTGTCCTTAAAATTTTGCTTCAAAGAAAGCCTGTTTCTAGGCTCTGAAAAATAATGCTAGGGATGGATAAGTATGGAGTTGTCCTTCAGTTACTGAGACAGCTAGCTACAGCTCTCCCAAAATGTTAGGTTTGCACCATGCTTTAATTACAGGCTGTATTGCCTACATGGTAGACAAGAAAGGAATTATAATGCCATATGCTGCTTTCTGTATTTGCTGTCTAATGTTTGTGAAAGTGCATCCTGGGAGGAAACCTCTCCTTATAACCTACTGGGAACACCACAGGCGTGGTAGGAAATGCTCCCACGTGTAGAACAGGCTCACACCTCTTGTGTAAAGAAAGGATGTTGGGAGCAACAAGGAAGGAAAGCTGAAGCCCGTGCCACATTGGCTATCGTCCTGAGCTACGCATTAGTTTGGCTCAAGTTAGAAAAGCTCTTGAGCCACATATAACTGCACAATCAAAGTCTGTTTTATAACACCCAGAGGGACTGTGTTAAGGTTACCAGGCATCTTTAATCCTACTCTTTTCTAAGTTCTGAGAGACTGACTTTTTTTTCATGCATTCTTGCATGCAGCCCTGTTTAACTTAAAGTTTGTGATGACCATGACTTTTAATAGCAATGGAACCAAGAAGAGTCAAGGCAGCATTTGTGTTAAGGCAACAGGAGAGGCTCTGAAGAGAAAACAGACTCATCCTCAGATGTGCTAAGAAAATTGTTGTAAATTAAATTAGTTGGGAAAAAAAATAAATTGAGAAGTGTCAATATAAGGAAAATGACAAAAATTAAGGAGACAGTTACTTCCTAGAAGTATCTCCTTCAGCCAGCTACCCATGATAAAAGATCTTTTGCTAATCCCCTTAAGCACTCTACAAACATGAACACATGCAAACACACTAAATTCTTATGGAACACAAAGAGGTTTTCCTTCTGCAAGAACAATAATGTAGGCTCAAAAATGCATGATCTTCAGGATGCTGACTATTTTGGTCAACTACCTGAGTGGGGACAGCAGGTCTAGTGTCACGAGCAACAACAGAGCTCTTATTCTTGGAATCAAACACAATTATTTCCGAAGCTGAACTCACAAAACTGACTCACAGACCTGTCAGTCAAATCAAGATCAACATGTTCCCAGATACAGCTCAACTG
Organism: Harpia harpyja; assembly: GCF_026419915.1. Classification (NCBI taxonomy): domain Eukaryota; kingdom Metazoa; phylum Chordata; class Aves; order Accipitriformes; family Accipitridae; genus Harpia; species Harpia harpyja. Next base: position 23,998,627 of record NC_068945.1, on the reverse strand, counting down.
TAGGAAATAAGTTACTGCTCAAGGGAGACTCCTTTCAGATAAAGTTCACCTCTGGCAGACCAATACCAGGAGACCATTATATCTCTTGGAACTTAGGGGAGGCTGATACCGTGATAATACTGGGACAACACCAAACCCAGAGCTAAAGCCTAACCCAAGAGGGTGGATGGCCTCTGCTGTTGGTGCAATCAGCTAAAAAAAGACATATATACACCAAAGAAGGATCAGAGCAAAACTATTCTGTCTTGTCCATGAGGGTGCTTGTAGCTTTATCGAATTGTCAGGATCTCAGCCAGAGCATAAGATTTACAGAGATTTACATAGAAATACAAAGCTACAACTGAAAGCCTGAGATATATCAATAGTCCTACTCAGTGTTCTTATTAAGCAAGAGCCACATTCAAGACAACAAAACACTCTGCACTGGGTTTGATCACTAAAGATAAGTCTCTGCTGCTGAGTTAAGTCAGGTGATTGGCTGCCTTGCTCAGCTGAAGCTGGTTTTGAGGAGCCATCCTGCAAAACTTGAGATAGTACATCCTCACGGGTACCTCACATGGAGCACCAGACATAGCAAAGCCTTGTAGGGGAAAAGCACCTAATCTCCTGGGCTTCCCAAAGTAGCTCTTTAGCAGTCAACAGAGTAAGGTCCTGTTTGTCTTTCTGGACATACTATAAATAGCAGAAGAAGCAATATGGGGAGAATATCATTGCTTGAGAGGGGGATGGTCCTTGCAGGACACTTGCTACAGGGAGGACCGGTAAGTATCTGGAAGCAAAGGAGTATCTGAATATATTGCCAGATGAGCCTGCTGCCCCATCTCCTAAGCATCACTACGTCCAGAAGGGCAGGTTTTGCGTGTGGTCAAGGACTCAAGAAATCACCTGAGTTGATGCTGCGGAGAAGATAAAATCTCAGTCTGCAGCCCACTCGAAGCTCTCTGTTACACTAATTCAGTTGCAGAAACACAAGACACAAGGATGATATTTCACACACCTGGGAATTATCTATTGCAGTGGCTGGAGCTGTTAAAAGAGCGGCAATTAACAGAACCGCATCTCACTATGAGAGGTCACTGTTTTTCAGGCCAAGGCTGACATCATCCTCAAGGACATCTGTTTACACATTCCTCAATCTCTGCTAACCACAGTATAAGCACAGTATGTCACATGAATATACCGTGGATCAATGCTTCACGGTCAGTATCTTGTAAGAGTGTAGAGCAAGATTCAGAAACAAGTTTTGGATAACCTCTACTAAATGACGTTGAGATGTATGAAAAGGTCCCTCTTACTTTTTAAGCTCTCAGCACAACACTACAGATTAGTTTAATCCCAGTGGATATAAAATGCAATGATTCTGCCACAGCAATTTATGCACTGAATATTACAGGCCCTCAACATCAGCCATGGTAATTACTGCAGGAAGAGAGACAGAAACACAGGGCCCGTGAGGGTCTTTCGAGGGAAGAAGCCCATCAACCTCAGGGCAGGGGAATGCTAAGTCATGCCCTCATTGCCCCCCACTTGCCCTCGACCTGCCATTATCTGAAATAACTAAAGAGTAAAGAGAGGGGAGAATAATGTAGACACAGAAATGGAGGTAGGCACGTTCCCTAAGGCTGAGATCCATCGTCCCTGGTGAAAGGTACTGAACATTCACCCATTTCGCTTCTGTTCCCCTGCCCGCACCAGGGCTGCTCCATGCCCAGGCGCTGCTTTGAAGAGGGTGGGAGAGCTCAGGGTGCCTCTCAAGCTAGGCTGGGGACGTGTTTTGGTGGAGCACATACTGACATGACCCACTGCAGGCAATGGGGTCTTTGCTCTTTGTTCTAAAACCATGACTCCACACTGGGACTTTGGGGTGCGCACACGGCTCTGTGTCAGGCAAGTGTTTTATATGTATATGCACGTGCTTTTGTAAGGGCTGCAATCACCGAGTCTACAAAAGAGAGAAAAACTCTCAGAAGAGGCAGCCTACTAGCAAAAAGGGACTTCTCTGGGTCTTAAAAGAGGACACAGATTATGTGCTAGCCTTCCATGGAGAAATGAATTTCACATGCCATTTCCTATCTTCCCTTCAAGTATCTGATCCTGTTTTTAGCCTCTAGCTCTATTTAGAAAAATACTCTGCCTATACTCCTGTGAAAACTCAGAGTTAACTCTTCAGTGGCTTGTATTCACAAAGGGTCTCTGTTGCCCATTTCCTATAGGCAATCACAGATCAAGCCCTCTATCAGTCGCTTTTCCTTCAGACATATTCATCCAAGGATGGGCGAAGCTTTTAAAGCTTTGAGCTAACACCACAGCAGCTTTTACAAATTTTTGAGCAAATGTTTAGTTTCAAAGCCCAGTAAGGTGAGCTAAGAGGCCATCATAGGGCGGGCATTTGCTAAGCAAATTCACTTATCATCAAAGGAGAAGAGAAAGGAATGATATACATTGATAAAAGTCAGTAAGTCATTAAAGGAAGGAGGAGAAATATGTAGATGGTGTTTAACATACTTCGAAGGGATCCCCAAGGGATCTAACATTACACAGCATGTATTCAGACTGACTGCTCTGCCAGAGGTAAAATAAGCAAATCCTAGATATCTACTCTTCCTTAAACATGTGCTTTCTCCAGAACAGAAAGGTCAGATGATTTCTTTGTAGAATCTCTTTTTCACACACACGCAAATTATACAGCAACTCTAACCCACATAAAGACAATGATTCCAGGAGACTGTAACTGTGGCCTCTTTGTAAAATGACAGACCATCTTATATTACCTGTACACTAAAAAGACAGACTCTGTAAAATGAATTGCAAATAATGAGCTGGATTGGTTAACCCCACCTGAAGCTGGTTCAGGAATCTGACTCCACCACCATGTAAATGTTACCTCCCACCAGCAAGACCTCCAAGAGGAGCTAAGCTTCCAGTTAGGAAAAAAGTTTCCACTGTGACCTTTCTTTTGATGTACTCACAATGGTCAGCAAACCTACAGTTTCATGATCTGTCCAGTTTCGACATGGAGGATGTCGTTTGGTCCACCATGGCAGACACCTTTATATCTTTGTGCAAGTGATCCGCTCTTCAAGAATTAACGGCCCTTTAAAATGCTGTTTTTCAGTTCTCAAAGCTATCGATCCAATTCCATTTCAGAGCTACGAAGAAGGCTGTAATCAAAGCAAGTGCAGCACACCAGAGTGATGGACATGCTTTCCCCCTTCCCAAATCAGGGTCTGCACAGACCAACAGGACCTCAGCAGTGGCTGGGAGAAGCTGCCTCTCAAAGAGACACCATGCTACCCAGTAGGTGCCTGGCAGCATCCTTGCTCTGTGCAAGGCTCCCACTGAATTTCAGACCCTGTCAGAAGAGGAAACCACTTCCTTGGACAGGACACTACGGCTCCCAGCTTCTGCATCCCATCTTAGCAGCTGTGCCAAATTTTGCTGTCCCCTGACATACTGTTTCTCTCCATGTACCCACAGGCAGCAAAGCAGATCTGCATCGAATGACATTCAGAAGTGCAAATTCTGCTCTCCGTTACCAGCACTATCGGCTGGGGCAATCTGTGTCAGAGCATTAGGATGTGTGAGGGAGATCTTGTGGCTGAGCCTCCTGCCTTGAAAGCCCGATCTGAAGCTTGCCGAAGTCAGAGGAGTCTTTTATTATTTTCAACAAGCATGGATCAGCATCACTTTAAACCTTCATCACAATATCTTCTAAACACAGCCTTTCATACCGTGCAAAACTGAACAAAAGCAATATGCTATATATAAACACGTGGAGGAAAGCATTATGAAATTCTTTACAAGTTTCCTATAATGCTCTTGTGAACTGAATCCTTTCACTCCACACCTCACCAGGATAAGAACCCACCATTATCTTCCCGCGTACAGCATGAAAAACTAAACCTAGCCTCCTTTCCTGCACTTTCTTATTCCTCCTCACTGCTGGTATACCAGCTACAAAGGAGAGCACTAAACCTTTCAGCTAGCAACGCCAGAGTTTGAGTCACTGTTTAAAAAGATTATGTAACATGACAAAATCTCAGATGCCTCCATCCCCTCTGAATTCGATGCAATTTGGCCCAATAATTGTCCTGGAGCAAAGACAGAGAAAGCCAGTTAATAAAACCATGCTCCTTTGCCATCTAACCCTCCATCCTCCCACACTGCCAGTCAACCACTCTTAAAATTGCCCTTCATAAAATTTAATTCCTAGCTTCAGAGGGCTACAAATCCTCTGGAAATCTAATTATATAATTTCTTGAACCCATGAGACTGACTTTGATGCTGTATCTTCTTTAGGTAAGGGTAGGTGCCGTATAGAAGCGATTTTTTGCACGCTGATGGCTCTAGCCCAACATCAACATGGAGAAAGTCAAAGACAAGAACTCTATATGCAGCTAGAAATTAAGCTTAATTTTAAGAACACGGGGATATATTTTTCTTTCACATTCAAACAACATTGTCTACAGTGTACTGGCATACTCTGGGCTCTTCAAGGAAGGCAGAAAATATCATACAGTACCCACTGTGTGTTTTAATATCGCTTTGCTTGTCTAAGGAAAGCCCCACAAATTACAGACAGCATTTGATGGGGAAATTAAAGTATCATCTACATTGCAATTGGTCTGCCGTCAGCTGTACGGATCACATTTGAGATGCAGCTGCTGTATAAACAGAGCCATTTACCAGTTTTACCTAAGGCAGACGGTTAAGTAGGTTTCAGCTGCTACACAAAAGATTGTGAAGCTTTACTGGCCTGCAAATGTACTCTCTGCAGAGCCACAAATGTTTTGAAGCCGTGTTGCATTTCAGATCCCCCAGACTGAGCCTGAATGGGCTGAGTATATCAAAAGCGTATTACCCAGCTTTTCTGTTGTTGATATGTATGCTGAAAGAAAAACACTTTGTTGCCAGACTATGTTTCTTTAAAAGAAATTTGAAGTTTCAGCTTTCTCATCTCTCATAATCCTCACAAAGCAGGATAGCGTGTACCTTGGGAGGTGTTTAACTTGAACTTGTTGAAACAAAAGGCTCTGGATTTCACCAGTGCTATGTCTTTTACTTGCTGCAGGCAAAGAAAAAAAAAAGCTGTGAGCAGTCCCATCAAGCTATTATCTTTGGGTCTCATTCAGACCACGAGCTCCCTGCTCTTGAAGCAAGCTGCTCTGATAAAAAGAAATAGCATCGAGTTGCAATTGAGACAAGACATAGATAGATCACACCAAGCTGACCAATAAACTTCGTTTCAATGCCTTTCTCTGATGGTGTTTCATTTGTCTGCAGGATGTGCAATAGAACAGAAAAGCATTCAGGCAAGAAAAAAAATTGAAATATAACACAAAATTTGTCTGTAATTTTAATACTAGCAGTTGATTCATGCCATGGGAGGGTGGGGGAGCAGTTCTGTGGCAGTCTAAGTATCAACGATCATTTTTTTCCAGCATCACCGTAGCAACACTGTAGTTATTGTCAATGAAGCACTTTCATTCTAAGGTGCTATTTTTAGATGATTTTACCTTTCCAGAAGAATTACCCTCTGGGCTGCAATTTATCATGTTTGTTCCCTGGCCCACGGGTGAATTTTAGTGGGACCTTTATTTTATTTTTAAAGCAAAACCAACCAGCTCTGTTTTTCCCCCAGTAGACATTCTGCACTCAGCTCAAAACATCTCTGCTTTAACAGCTCAGACCGGGCCAAGTATCAATGAGGACTGAGCTCCTGGAGGAACTAAAAACAAAATACCAGCCTCTCTCCCCCAACAACCACTGATAAAGACAAAAGGAAGAGCAAACACATTTTCAGCACGTGGAAAAACAGGCTGAGGATGGGGAAGGGAGAGAAGTATGGACAGTTGGAGGGAGGCTGAAGACCCAGTCTTCTCCAAGGCTGGAGCTGGTGGTTGCAGCAACCTCCTTTGCCTGTGCCTCATCCATTTCTGGCAGCTTCCCAAATCTCAGCCTTTCCCCCATCACACCATGGCAGTAGGGCAGCTGCTGCCCAGCGGCAGGTATCCCTCTCACCAGGATGCTCCTGCTTACCTTGTGCCATCAGCCCAACCATGCGACGACCAGCTTGTCCCAGGGGCTGCTCCGTCCCACTGTGGATGGAGAGGAGCATCGGGAAGGCCGCCTGTGGAACAAGTGCTGCTAAGTGTCCCCACCACACCACATTCTGCATTTGGAGAGTTTAAATAGATATTTATTCAGTGAATAAATACACAGGACTGAGATTACCACATATGTCCATAGGGCTTCAATTCAGAAGCCCTAAATGGACATCATAATGACTCAAGATCATGCCTAATCAGGCAGCCTACAAGCAGGAGCTGATTATGCACATGCAGATACGAGATCCAAATGAGCCCTCTGCTCCTACTGCTATAAAGTTAAATAGATCCTACACCTACTAAGCGTAACTGCATTCACACGAGATGTGGAATTGGTACAATTATTTCAGTATAATCCTCCATTCCCACATGAAATGAAGATAAAATCTCTACATTACAACAAAACCACAGGTTTCTAAGATCTGAAGCGTTGAGGAATGGTTTGGGGGGCATGTGATCCCACAGCCAGGGTGACAACCCCCAAAGCACTGCCACAAGACAAGCAAATAGAGATACCCAGGCACACAACACACGTTGCACGCGTGCAGCCAGGTCTGCTGAGGAAAGCATCCGTGTGACTCTCGGCCAGGCACAAACGGTGCGCTTAGCACTGCTGAAACCTCTGAGAAGGCACGGTGCAAGCCCCACGCATCGGTGCCGGTCTGCTGGTGGCACCCTGAGGGCCCTCCATGGGGTTTTCTGTATCTGGACATACTTCAGCCTCTGAATCATAACACCTCTACAGCACGATGGGGTTGTTATGAAATGAAACCAGTACTGAGCAGGTTAAGTACCTGGCCAAACATCGCTTGTTCTGCCATGCAGCACCACGTGCAGTGGAGGCACGGATCTGTATAAAGGCAGGAAAAACTTCCTATTCACATTGCTGAATAATATTATTGTCTGAAACCATGGTCTGTTTTTGGGGTCTGAAAACAGTTCCCGAGTCCCATGGGCCTCGGGACCCTTCTCTTGGCAAAGCTGCCATCCTTGTGTGCTGGCCATCCCAGCGGCCATCCTCCCAGCAGCTGTCCTCGGGCAGGATTTGGGATCGCTCCCAAGCCTCTTACCTCGTCCCAGCCCCACAGCTCTCGTCAAGCCCTTCACAGTAACGTCATCCTTTGCTCAGAGCCACGGTCTCAAGATACCAGACACCTAAGTCATGGAAATCGGAATTCGGAAAATACTGGTTTTGCTCTCAAATTTAAAACACCAGTGAATTATCCACCTATTACCCTGGCACAGGTTTTATATCAAATTGCATAAAGCTTGTTTTTCTTAAATAACCATAGTTACAAGTGAGGGAGAAGAACTTGAGCAGATTATGGAGCTCTATTAAGAAGTCAAAGAATAAAGTATCTGCTGCTTCCTGAACAGCTAAAACATTTCTTTGAAATGTAGGCTATTGTGCTGGTTTTGGCTGGGGTAGAGTTAAATTTTCTTCATAGTAGCTGGTATGGGACTGTGTTTTGGAATTGTGCTGGAAACAGTGTTGGTAATACAGGGATGTTTTTGTTACTGCTGAGCAGTGCTCACATAGAGCCAAAGCCTTTTCTGCTTCTCACCTCACCCCACCAGCGAGCAGGCTGGGGGGGGGACAAGGATTTGGGAGGGGACACAGCCGGGCAGCTGACCCCAACTGACCCAAGGGAGATTCCACACCATATGACATCGTGCTCAGCAATAAAACTAGGCGGGAGGAGAAGGAAGGGGGGGACATTCAGAGTGATGGCGTTTGTCTTCCCAAGTCACCGTTAGGCGTGATGGAGCCCTGCTGTCCTGGAGATGGCTGAACACCTGCCTGCCCGTGGGAAGTGGTGGATGAATTCCTTGTTTTGCTTTGCTTGTGTGTGCAGCTTTTGCTTTACCTATTAAACTGTTTTTATCTCAACCCACGCGTTTTCTCTTCCAATTCTCTCCCCCATCCCAGCAGGGAGGAGTGAGCTGTGTGGGGCTGAATTGCCAGCTGGGGTTAAACCACGACAGGTATATAATGTCACACATTCTTCATACCAAAACTGTATTTATTGACCAAGAAGCTAATGAAATAACCCAAGTCTCTGTCTGACACATGACAATAGGTCTACATTGAACCAGCGCTGAAAACAGGACAACACTTCTCACAAAAATCCTGTCTTCCACTTCTGTTAGATATTTTATATTCTAGAAGAAGAAAAACAAGCACTTTTCAACCTTAAGTTATGTCTAGGCAAGCTGTAGTAAAGCAAGAAACTAGGATAATGTCACTGCTCCCAAACAGTTCTTTCACCTGCCACACTTTCACACTTGGAGCACCTCTTGTTAGGTTTTATTTCCATATTAAATTGAATGCCTTCATTCTGCTTTCAAGTTGTGGAAGCAGTAACAAACAGGCATTTCAAAAAATTATCTTTTCTGAGAGCTGCTATTATGTACCTGCATGTACTGCAGCCTTCATTTGTAGCCTGCACAGATGAGAAGGACTCATTGAAACACCAGGTATCAACTTTTCCTGTTGGTGATGGGGATATGCTGCCATGCTAAAGTTTCTAATCTAAATAAATGAGTGCCTAAAGTATTGCAGGTTCATCATATGATAGCACAGGTTGGAAATCTTAACAGCCCTAAGACGATCTGATCGAAACTTGGCCTGATTTTATAGATGGTGAGTCCAGAAAGTAATGCCAGGACCCAGCCAGTCCAGCAATATATATGAGAATATAAGCACCTGAACATAGCGACACACCAAATCATTTTGCTCATTGCATAAAATTATAATTATTGTATTAAAAAAGACTTGAATCATCTACATCTTCTCCTGAGAGAAAACAATTTAAAGTGGAAACAAATAACTAGTGTCCAGGGAAGCAGAAAGAACTGTAGAAATGCTAGCAAGTAGGGCAAATTTCCCGCAGCAACTCTTTTTTCTTAAAAATATACCTCAGGCCAAACAAATCTGTCCACAAATTCAACAAACTATTTCAATCAAAAGGGCATATTTTTAGTGGGTAAGAAGTTAAAATGTTTAATCAATAAAAACATTGTAAAGTCACTGGTGGGAGAAAGAAAACCAACATGCAAAAAATTATTTTTCTGTTCCATAAAAAATCATTCAGCTTGGGCTGAGGAACAAAAAAATAATTAAACCCCCTTCATTTTGGATTTCATTTCAATTGGGAAACCCCTTTCTTTTGTTCACCTCAGATACATTTTCTGTTATTTTGCTGGACTGGCCAACCAGCTGAAGAAATAAAGTATTCAGCTGAACTACTACCAAGCCAGTTATAATTCTAATTTAAGGTTCCTGTATGGCAATTGCTTGGTGCTGACATGTGCTAAGCTTTGCAATAGCACAGCCTACATCTTCTGCATACTTGCCAATATTTCAAAAACTATAAATGGAAATCTTTAGAGAGGAAAGTAGGGACATACCTAGGGAAATACGCTGGTCTTTTTTAGACTAGAAAAGAAATAGTCTGCACCTTATTTAAAAAGGCAGAGAAATGCAAGTTGAGTCTTCTAAAGAAACATAACTCGTACCTCGTAATTATAAGGGTTGCTAAGGACTTATTTTGGGGCAGAATTTTGAGCTGTCATCATGACAACAGCTCAGCCGAAGTCAGTATTACTATTTACATGCCTAAACCCAAGCTTAAATGCAGTTTGTTGGATTTCACTCTATGTTGGTCTGCAGTTCCATCCTCCAGCCTTCACTGTGTATTTTAGCTTTTTTCTTTTTTTTTAGCATATGATTTTGATTAGCCAAAGAAATTCTTTAAAAATACTTCAGTGGGAAGTCAAATGCCAGCTCAAATAATTCAGCATTAAACTTAGAAAGTTTAACGCATGAGTGCCAGAAAACACTTCTGGTGATCCAGAAGACAGCTTAGCAATCACGGAAAAAAACAAAACCCAAAGCAGCCAGGTTCTCCTGGCATTTCTTCCTTGGTCCTCACATCTCTTCTCTGAACTACTACAGCTGGATGTTACCATCCATGTTTGAGGCAGAGGCTATTTTTCTGCGGTCACCATGCTTTTGGCTTCTGCTGTTCCCTTATAGATCTAAAACCATGGTGTTGAGACGCATTTTGTGGCTTGTGACAGTCAGGGCAGAAGGAGAAGATGCTCTGTGCACCCTCCTGTGCTCAGGTAGAAACTCCCACGGGGAACCAGCTGGATCCTAAGGGCCAAGATTCCCAGTGCAGGGAGGGATCATTGCAGATATCCAAATCCAGTTTTAGAAAGGCCATATCCCCTAGCATGTCTCCACCTCCAGGATCTGCACAGACATTATGGCTGGCCTCTCCATAATACAACACAGTACCATGCAGAGATGCCTATACTGGCAACCCGGACACTAGAAACAGTGACACCTGTGCAACAATCTTATCCCAATTATCTTGCAGGTCATAATATGACTCCTGGACTTTGTTCAGCCCTTTCAGAGCTAGCTTGGTTATCTCAAGAGATAACTGCTGCTTAGCAAAACCTTGAGAGAGGCTAAGCCACGCGGTTTGGCTGGTTGCTAATCTGCAGGCAGGGAAGGAGTCGACGGCAGGGATGGGCTCAGGGTTCCTCCTCTCCTGCATGTCACTCGGCTCAGTCTGCTATCATGCAATCTGCACTGGAGAAGAAATTTTGGTTTGAAGGGTGTCCACCAACTCTAGAATCTGTGAAACGTTGAAGCCAACCCATCATTGACTTGATACCTGCCTCTAGCAGATATAAGCCACAGGGAGAGACGGCTCCTCATCCTCAATGTGTACAGCGTATGCCCTCATCTTCATTTGGGCACACTAATGCAAACTATGGAGTCATATTAATAATACCATTGCTATGGTTTTCATTTAAACATTTACACTTGTCTTTCAAGCTTTAAAAATTATTACAGCCCTATGTCCTGGGCTGCTGCACATTGGCACTGATCATAACAGACCTGTGCACAGATGGGGAGTTTGTCTTACCTCTATAAAGCAATAACACCATTATGTATCTTTTTAGTGTGCTGTTTTGAGCTGCAAACATCCACTAAACTATTGTTTGTTACAAGTCTCTCCCCCCCCCCCCCCCCCCCGCCCCTTATAAAACCTAAAAAAGTTTTATGCTTAATTCCTAGTGGAAACATTACATTACCTGTGAAAGCCTGATCAAACACTGCTGCTCTTTATGCCCTGTCACTGCTGATAGGCACAGTAATATATCCTGCCTTTTTCAATATAAACTCCCTTCCAATGAACAGGCTTAAGCTGGGGATTTTAAAATGAAACGCTGTTCTTCACAAGGTCTTGCACCCCTTGTCCCCCTCATTTGCGTCTATCACTTGATCAACTGAATAACTCTTTGTTTCCTGCTGTCTCGGGCTTTTTTTTTTTTTTTCTTTTTCTAAAGCAGTTCTGTATGTTTTCTGGTCTGCTTTTTGTAACCGCTATATTCACTCCTCCAGCTGAAGGACTGATCATTTGTTTAACCCAGCTCTGCTTGAAATAAAAGCTTCATTTGTTGTTTCTTGTTTCATTTACTTTTTAATGGTGGCTAATAAAGACTAAAACACATACATACTATATATTTAAAAAACAACAACAAGAAATCAACACAGAGGTGCAATTTTCAATCATTGCTCTGGAGGGGCATGGGAGAGGAATAGGACTATTGTCAGGAAAGCCTGGGGTGCTTTGGCGGGGTGAGGGAACTGCCCGGCGCTTGCCAGCATCATTTCAGGCTGTTCTCAGTCCTGCTGGGTACTGGCTTTTCATGAGCACTGAAATACCTTCCTCTTTTAAATACACGAATAAACAAACAAACAAAAATAAAAGCAAGACTGCCTGAAATCTTGCAGGAGCGGGGAGGGGTAATTTCAATGTGTCATTTGTTTCAATCCAAATGACCAGCCAAACACTGCTCCGGGGAGTTTAGCTCCAAGCCCTCTTGCAGAGCAGTCATGCTCCAATGTCCCACTGCAAAACAGTTTCCAGCCTATTAAGGGGCTGATAGTGCTATGCAGCCTGCACAGTCTGCACATCCTAAGTCTGTGGAGGTGTCCATTTGTGCTGGTAAAATTGTATAATCGAGGTCTGGATGAGCAAACCTGTTGTAGAGTTCCCTGTGCATCGGGCAGAACTTGTGCTGCTTCATTGATTTCACTGATGTTTGCAGATTGTGTTTGGGATCTTAGGAATTACTCAGACTTTCATCCATTTCAAAATGGTCACTCCTTCCTGCAGCCAATCCAGACAAAAATAAGAACAGAAGAAAAAAACCCAAACCCTAACTAGCCTTTATGAACATACTGGTTTTGTCAAAGTTGGACTGTGCAGGAGAGATGTACTGGTTGTAATTCAGCCTCTAGAGCTATGTGAACCTCCAAGAATTCAATTTACAAAGGACCAATGGTTCTGTCAGAGCTGGTTTATATGTGCTCTTGAAGTTAAGAAAATTTTGTTTTGAATTAATTTCAGTTTTTCAAACACAGACTGCATTTTGAAGACCCAGGATCTGGCAATGCCTTGCTGCCAGCTGCTCCGATTATACAGCAAGCTTCATTATACCAGTATGTTCTTACAGCCTTAGTGGCTGGGAGAAGGGATTAGACCACTTAGATGACATACCTAAATGAGACTCTCATCAACCACCCAAGGTGGGGGAAAGCAGGACACTTCCCTGATGCTTGCAGTCACACAGATGTGAAAAGCACATCCTCAGACTTAACAACTAAACAGGAAACACATCTTTAGGTGGTTTGTTTTTAAATCATACAACTCATTAATTTTTTTATTATTGGGGAGCCAACGATGGTTGGGAAGTGTGGCCCTTGGGAATGCACTAAGAGTTTAAGGGAGCAAGTGACAACCTATGTATTTTCAATCACCCTCAGAGAGCCTCAGCAGAGGCAAAATCACTTTCCTGTTACCACCCTTTGAAAGATTGCACCCGGCACACAAGGTATGACACTGGATAAAGAGAGAATCCATCCCACCCTTCCTCACGCCAGGGTGGCACCTGAGGATGGGGCTGGGCCGAGGATGAATTTGGGGGGAGACGGTCCCTCCTTCTTGCCATGCCTCTGGATGCCAGTAGAAGCAGAAGCCCCATCAGCCAATAGCTGCCTCTGGGAAAACAGGACACAATCTCAACCTCCAGCTTCCACCAAGAGAGAGAAGAGATGTCCCTTCAGCGCACATGGGCAAAACGAGCCCGTGCAGCAGCTGGCAGCAAAGAGGTTGCAGCAGCACAGGACGGGGAAGGGGTGCAAGGGCTTGCTGCAGTCCTGACCTCCAGAGTGGAGCTTCTGGGCTGTTTGGATAAATGGGGGCTGACCCTATAATATGAAAGAAGAACAAGGTTAATGTGTGTCTCAGACAGAAGGAAATAAAGTGCTTGCTTGTGCTAAGCTTGACTCAAGCCAGCTATTAATATAAAACTTGGCTATAAGGAGTGATTCAGTGGTGCTGCAGCAGAGCCTTCTCCCAGACAGCAAGCGAGCACGGGAGCAAAATAAATCTTCCATTGGTTTCACCTCTGGATTTGCTCCCAAGATCTCTCCCCTGCTCCAGACACTTACAATCCCTATTGTGTTACTACTGCGATATATCATCATGCCAGGGATGTGACAGCATCTCTCAAACAACATTTTATAGCAGACATAAAGTTTAAGTTGGGGGGGGGCGGGGAGGTAGTAAAGGGAGAAATGATGCTTGTTACCATGCCAATCCACATGAAACCAGAAGGACCAGATTGCTGCGCTTTTCCAAAGGCAGTTTTAAGCATCATTTCTCTGATGGTTCGATTTTCCCTGTTTACTGCCGTAACCAGTTACGAAAAAGATCTTCAAGAGCAGATAACCGCATCTGGAAAGCCTTTGGGCCAATGGTCCCCAAGGTGGACAAGCAGTCCTCCTCATGCTGGGGCCTCCGACTCTGAGGAAGGCACTAGGGACAGGATCATTGCTAACAAAGGCAGAGCCCCAAATCTGTAGTTTTGAAAAGCCCATCAGTTTAGCAGCTTGCTTTTTGTCTTTTTCCATGTGAGGGATTGACCAGGATGTCTGTTGCTGGAAATCAGGACAGGGTGCCAGAAGACAGGGATTTTAATAACTGGGTGTGACACTGCACAGTCACCAAACCCTTCTGAATCTCCACCGCCCTGTCTGTACATGAGTATAATGACCATCTACCCCATGGGGTTTATTAAGTGTTATTAATTAATAGCAAGAGTGTTTTGTTCAGATGCTTGCATTAAGATGCCATATAAAAGAAAAATAGTGTTATTGCTACTGACTAATTAAGAATCCAGTGGGTGCTTTACTCGGTCCCTAGGTATTCCTGAGGGGCAGCAACAACACAAAAGCTGCCTTTGAAAGCTAAAAAGTTGGGGAGTGCTACTTAGCAGTGTATCCAGCCTGACAGCATGTTGGAAAGTTCACTTTGAGGCTTACGTGATGACAACATTTTGTGCACACAGAGAATCACTGTTTAGATCGCTAGGGGTCATAAAAGTAAGGTCTACCTAAACGTTCCCATTATTCACTGTGCTTTGCAAACCCATTGTTCGTTTTCACAAAGCCTCTCCGATAGGAGCAAATACCACTATCTACACTTAACAGGTGAGGGAACCGAGGCGCAGAGATGAGCAAGGAGCCTCGTTGAGCAGAGAGAAGTGCCCGAATCTGCCCTGTTATCAGGCTGCCAAACAGCGGTGCCTCGTGCGAGGCAAGACCTGCCAGCCTGCCTCACTACACGGCTGGCGCATTATAGGACCCTTCAGCCTAAACACGCTGTCTACCACAGGTGATGCTTTGTCTCTAACAAAGAAGTCACATTTTAAGACCGCTTGTGAGGCAGCATGCCTCCAACCGTGCTGCTGACACAAAGGGAAGGTCGTGGAGCTTGGAGAATACAAATATTCACTGGTTGGGGTCTGCTTAATCAGCTGTAAGCATGCTGAAACCCAAAAGCAAAGGCAGCAGAGGATGTTTTCATGCTGCAGCCTCCAGCAGACTCGGAGAGCCTGTCGGCGTCTCCTCTGCCAGCAGCAGCTAAAACTCCAATCCCCATAGAGCAGCAGTCTGCGATAAATGTTTGAACAAATCCTTGCAAAATCTAATGCCTTGCGGGCTCCAGTGACATTTCCAGAATGAAAATGTGAAGCAATAACTTCTCAGTTCGACAGTTTAAATGGGGAAATGGATAGGGTAGAGAGCAGCTGAAGACACACTTGCACTCGGTGCTGAAACAGAAGAGGAAAGCGAAACCAGAAACTCAGTATCATTTTAGAATGGAAAATAAAAAAACAACAAAACCCCCCAAATTGTTGGAAATACCAAGTAAGATCATATAAAAATTATTCTCTTTTCTAGGCCAGAACAGTTTTTTGGTTCTGTATAATTATGCACAGGATCCAGGATGATGAGGCCAGATCTGTGGCACACAGACGCTACTGCAGAGCAAAGAAAGACCAGTGTGCAAAAGGAACAAGGGGATGGCATCAAGAAAACAACCCTTAGACCTCTTTACATTCTGGCTATTTGTAAAGCCACCTGACTTTTGAGCATGGAAGATGCAGGCAATGATATTCCACGATTCGGAGAAGACATCAAGATTCATGATGCCCACGATACACCAAAACTTCAACAAGGTCTCACTGAGCCAGGAGCTGTAGAAGCACAGGTTTCAGCACATCTACACCTAATCAACCGACAGGTTTTAAAGTGTATCATCTAAAAATACCATGAAGAGATGAGCACTTTTTTTTTTTTCTTTTATAGAGGGGCAATGGATTTTCCTTACAGAGGTCTAGCAATATTCCCGCTCAAGCGGGAGAGGGGTCAGACATCTCCACTGGGAGCTGGGGGAAAGACTCACTGATCTGACCATCATTTTATGGAGTGTGTCAGCAATTCAGGATGAGACTATGCCAGAAAGGCCTGAAGGAATATCCCAGGGAATAGTCAAAGCAGGATAGTTAAAGCATGAATTTTTTGTAGGTAGAAGCTCTTCCCCTTGCAAATATCCATACAGCCTCAAATACCAACTGGACTCAGCAGAATAAAGCTTTATTAGCATCAGTTAAGCTTAAGTTAACATGAAACTCAGGAAAAACTCAGCACTGACTGCGTGCAGACCCCTAGAAGTGCAGTGGCATCTCCAAGGTCCAGTTAAGTCAGAACTCCCCCCTGTTAATCTTACCAGGTTTCTGTTCAGGTCTGTAATTTGACAACAGTATTTAGAAAAGGGAAAATCAAAGTCATGCTATATCCCAGTTAGATCAGAGACCTGACGCACAACTATAGTGCAAATTAAAAACAAGTAAAGGATTTGAAAACTACATTGAGGCTATGTGTAAAATACATGACTTTTAAAATATACTATAATTAAACTGGTGAAGACAATATGTATAGAGAAGGAAGTTGCAGAAATTTTTCTTGGCCAAGTTACTTGGTGGAAGTAAAAGAGATTAAAGGGGCGATTTAACAGATGCACCATGAACAAAATTTTAGATTGCAATATTAACATGGTTTAGTGCTTTAACTGGAAAACTAACAGTAGGCCACCTGCCACGCTGGTAAATTGGGAGGTGATCTTTCTCTCTCTCGCACACATACTCAAACACATGTTCACTCTTCCGGATTTCATCACACGGTAGAGATTTGCCGTATTAGACAATAAGGACTGGGGCAAGGAGAGAGAAAAATCACTAGAGTTTCTCCACTAAATGGTTAACTACAGAAATTACAAAAATTAAAATCTGCTCCAAAGAACAGAAGTTGCTTTTCTGAAGGGGCAGAGAGGTAATTCCTCAGGGAAGATGCCTGACTGAAGGCGCCGCTCCCCCATTAAGAGCTATCTAAGAGCAAGTGACTCACCAAAAATTGTAACATAGAGTTTTCTGTTTGTAATACACTGAAAGCTATAGGGCTTTATTCATAAACTCTGCCAAATCCATGGGAGTCCATGTGATTCACTCAAATGGGCTTTGGACCAGATCCACAGCAGGTTTCATTTTATGGAGGGTCTCAGAAAACCATAAATTTATTACTCAGATATAAGAGCACCAACTTCCTGCACTGGCTATTAAAAAGAAAGAAGAGTTATTCTGGTGAGCAGTAAAGCTTCACTGTTGCAATACAGTCAGCCCCCCTCTCAATAGGGCACTTATTTTAACTCCTGCTTGTATTTGGGTTTTTTGAGAGCTGCTAGGCTAAGGAGGCAGGGACAGAAAGCACGGCAATGCACCTCCATGCTCTCTCCCGCCACTGTCAGAAGACACCAACCCCAGCAAGCTCTGTGCTGGCCCAGCTGGCAAAGGCGCCAGCTAGCACCTAACATGACTGTGCTAACGACTGGCATCCAAACTCACTTCACGCACGTCACCACATCTCTGCTGGCGACCGCTCCAGAGGATGAGTCGGTCCAACCATCGCCAGCCTCGGTTGACTTCCCATTACCGAGCTAGGCTGGGAGAGCCCCTGCATGCCCTTTCCTGGACCTGCTTACTCTGGTACTTTGGGGAATTATCCACACTTTTCATACCTCCTGAAACACAGACATGCTGACTAGACTCAAACAAGGTTCACCGAGGTCCAAGCAACAGCCCAGCGTGCCTGGGATGCAACGGGACATCCGCTCGCCCCGCTCCCATCCAGGCGTTGGGGGTCTGGCACATAGGGATCTCAGTCCTCCACTTGTGATGTGGACACCACAAGTCATTGCTTGGTCACTATGGGCTTGACATTAAGTGATGCTGAGGACCACTCTGCCCATTTTACCCCCGCAGAGCCCAGTATTGATGCTTTGAGTTGGTATTACCCAATTCTCCCCCAAGAGCAACCTGCACCTTACAGCCATGGTACCCTTGGCTGCTGCACGCCTTCTCTTTAATTCAGGGGAGAAAAGAGTTTTCCTCTTGTGCCGATTCCCCTTTCTAAAGAGGAAAAAGAAAGGAAAGAAATCTAAATGCTATAAAGGCGTTTTGGAGCCCCACCCTTCAGAGGCACTGTCTGCCTGGCACAGGCCATCAGTGTTTTTATTGCATATTTTTACATATCCTGAACTTTGGGAACTGCATGTTCAGCTGTGGCAAACACACCCATTTCATTTACACAGTCCTGTGTTTGTCCTTGTCCCACATCCCAAAAGTGAGGTTAGTCGGCGTGCCGGAGCGAATGCATGAGAGTAAATAAACTCAGAAATGGGCTTACACTGCATTTAACTGATCTGCAAATAAACATAAAAACCCATATTTTCACACCTTATCAAACCATTTAATATTCCAAAAGTACGCAGCCAAGTTTTTCAGACCTGCATTAATCCAAACTAGAAGCATCTCTTTCTGGGATCAATTAAGTGTTTGTCACATAAAAATAACCTCAAAGTCAAAAAGGCTGTAGTTGAACAACCAGAATGAGGGAAGAAGGGATTCATAAACAAAGAAACAAACCTCTGCAAATAATACTAATACCGAAGAGCTAAAATTACCCAGTTAATTTTAAAAATCACACAAGGAACTTTTTCCAACATAAAAACAAGCTCCTGATTGTTGAGGTTTAATACGAAGCCCATTAAAAAATGGAAAATGCACCAGAGGCACAGGAACTTTCAGCACAGCTGGCCTAATGTAAAAACAAAGTATGTAATTGTCAGCGATTAACAAAATTGTGCCTTGAAGAGTTGCTAATTTATCCAAAGCTTGACTCTAAGCAAGGGTTGACTACTTAATGATTTTCATTTTTCCAAAGACTGTCATACCACAGAGAAGTTGCTAAGAATTTGGTTTCTTAAGTAACTGCTCCAGGGCTGGATTTCTCCCTGGGATGCAATAAAAGTGGACTTCTCGATCACCTTCTCCCACTTCTCTCCTCTGCTTCCTTCAAGGGCTGTCTGCACCTTTGGAAGAGCAGTGACAGAAGGGTGGCACAGAGATTTTGTTAGGCAGAACAGCACAAACTTCAGTAACATCTCCACCTCATTGAAAGCTGCTGTGTAGGAAACCAGGAGGGAATCCCTACTGATTTGTTACAGGAGACCACCAGAGAGAGCCCAGTCCCTCGGGAAGCAGGCGCCGGTGACTTGATCTGTAAGAGAAGGGCAGGACCAAAAGAAATATTTAGCGGGAAATGTCAAGCTCCCCACAGAGGAGGGTGAAGCCCACCGTGCTTTCAAGTGGCACCGGCGTTCATGGAAAGCCTGCAGTACCTGTCAATCACGCCGCACCCAAGTGCAAGTGTGGTTGCCAACAGCAAATTACCGCAACCTCTAATTTGTTGCTTTTTCGGTATCAAATTATTTTTCATTGCCAGAGTGCTGTATAAACCCATAATAAACTTGTTTTGATCTAACTCATCGCATGTTACTGTGTGCCTCACTTCATTTCTAAGGTGCTTACAGACGACCTGCTTCCTATGGATTTCCTACGGCTGCATCCCAGTGTGGGGGGCTCACACACAACCCTTTTAATGACCTTTATATTTATCAACCAAAGTCAGACTCCAGACCAGATGATTGCATTGGCCCATACGATTAATGTAGGGACAAAATTAATTACTCTTCTTTTTTTTCCCCACACCCAGTTTCATCAGAATGCATGCCAAGAAAGATGATGTTCAGAGTTAAGCCCTTCAGAAGACATCTGTGCCAAGCCTGGTGGAAGGGAAATCATTCCCTAAAGCTTAAGAAAATGAAAATCCAACCAGAGCAAGTACCCTTCTCCCAGCTCCTGCAGATTCATAGGATTAGGAAAGATTACCAGGAACATCAAGCCTGAGCTACTGCATCAGCCAGAGCACACAGTTTCACAGACAGGCTCCAAGTTGAGTAACCTGTCAATGTGAATTTTTAATGACTTTTTGATTGCGAACATATGCCGTAGCTGGGCTTGCTCCAGATCCCAGCTGAAGTCAGCTGGAGCCTGTCAGGGTGCAGCTCTGTGTCACGCTTCATTTGGTTTTAACGCGGGACTCCCACTGAAGCAGGTAGTCCCAGTTTCCCTGCCCTGCCCAGCATTGCCTGAATCAAATCTGCTCATCGATCGGACAGATGCACCAGTGGGGACAGCTACCCACACATCTCCACGGTACCCACGTGCCTCCACGACACACTGCCACGAACGCAAAGCCGTCAGGGCTGGCTCTGCACCGCGCCGGGGGCTCAGCCCCGCAGGAGCACCCACCACCTGCCCCAGGAGCTGTCGCCTGCCTAAACGTACACCGGAGGGAAGGATATTGGGAGCTTCGAAAGTTAGGAATTAAGTAACAAGCCAAGGGCACGTATAAAGTTGACAATCAATGCTCGTCGTTCAGCTTTTGTGGTGTTTGCTTTTCCCTCTCCAACACAGGCATCGCGCGCTTATCCCTGTGCTTTTCCTCCTAAAGCACCAACTTTTCAATATATTATAAGACATCAAGAAAGAAAAGCAACCTGAAGTGACTTAATGTGTGCTGTCTTAGTATGGAGAGTGCTACCAGCAGAAGTGTTTTGTAAAGAAAGTGACTTCTGCATTCCCACAGGAATAAATACCCATTATTTCTTACTCTGCAAAGTGTAAACTGTTCAGAATTTAGGTTAAAAATATGAGTATTATAAAAATACAGGTGCTGCCAGGCACCTAAGCCCAAAATCTGTCTGTAAGCAGAATAGCAACTGATGGCAGTGGAAGCTGTGTGCACTCAACAAGCCTGAAACAGAAACCCTTGTTTGCTATTTCAAAGGAGCATAAAATACAAAAATAACCAACTCCCATCGAAGCATCATAAAAATTAGGTGCCTAACTGCTTCAGGTGACTGTAAAAACCCTGTCTGTGACCTTTTTTTTTTTTTTGTGGTTATGATATTCCAGAAATAAACACCCCAAGACACTGAAATGAAAAGGTAGACTGCAACAAAACAAACCACACTTCTCCTGATCAGCAGGAAAAAACCCGCTCTTATTGTTATTACATTTTTTAGTCCCTTCCCAGGGAACAGTTGATATTTGTGGTAGCTTTGGCTGTAGCTTGTAGCAGCTGTGTAGTATGCATCACATAAATACACCGGTGGGTCCTGCATGGTCATTCTGGCACCGTTTCTATTTCATACAATGCCTTCAGTTTTTCTATTTAACCTCAATCATTTATCAATCATTCACCAATGCCAATAAATCAAAGTGTCTGGGGACTCTTAAACATAAAAATAAGGAGCTGTAAAAAAATATTACTACAGCAATTAAAGACTCAAATAGTAATAAACTCTACTTGCATTACACCTTTAGAAAGCCCTACTGAAATTAAACAAACATCCAATATCAACAATATGAAAGGGGCTTTTTCTTCTAGTTTATAATAGCTACTGGTTTATCCAGAGCAGAAGAGAATTAGGGTTATTTTTATAGATCATGGAGACTAAAGGTGAATGTAAAAAATGGGGGAGGGGAAAGAAGTAGTGAAAAGGTAAAACAAATTACAGTGATTTTTTTTTTTCCACCAGACTAAAAGAACATGTACCAGAATTTACAAAATAAATGTGAATCTTCATCCATGAAGTGTAATCTTTTGGTTTGGATCCAGACTATATGGCTAACAAATCTATTTTGAGTCAACCTCACAGCCAGGTGTTTTAAAGTAAGTGAAGTTTTCTATTTTAATACATAAACTTCTTTTTTTGTTGTTTTCCTCGAAAGGCATTTTTATTTTCCAGAAAAGCCTTTTTTTTTAACTGACACCCAAGAAGAGGGGAAAAAAGTTTGCATCATTCAAGAAAAGAAAATGACAAACCTTGGCCAGACAGGTGAAAACATAACACATGAAGATGAACAGACTTAGAGATTACCTGAATTAAGATCGGTGTCTCGGCTGCTACAACCCCAGATGAAAAGAGGGCATTTCTCTTCGGAAGGGGTGATATGCTCTAACTGTCATGGCAGTCCAGCACTGGCAAGGAGAGGCCACATACCTCTGCCTTTACCGCAAGAGCCTGACGATTCAATTCCCATTAAAAGCTAACAGAGCGACGCTGGTGTGTCCCACAGAGAGCCCAGGCTTGGGTTTTACCCATGCCAAAATCCTGAGGTTTTGGCGAGGTATTCCCGCCTCCCCTTGCAAGAGGAAAGGAGTTTGTGACTTTGCATGGTTTTTCCACCAAGAAGCTCTTGGGAGGGTGCCATGAAGTGGGCACTGCCTGTACTGCTGGCAGGGGAGGGCTCTCGCCCGGGCTCCTTGGTTCCACTCATTAGCTGAGGGCCAACGCTTACTGTGAAGGGGAGCTGGTTGGGTTTTTTTTACAGTAAAAATACTGCAGGGATCCCGAGTGCTTGGATTGCCATCTTTATTAAAAATCACCAGATCCACAGCGCTGTTGGTTTGGGTTGGCTTTCGTTACCGGCCCGCCACAGTTACTGCCAACAGAAAGGGGCTAATGAGTCGAAGCAAACCATAAAGGCTGGGTTTTAATTTTCTTCTTTCCCCCTGCTCTTTTTTGCTGGAGCGTTTTGACAGGACGGGGGCTACAAGAGCCAGCGGTGGCCGAGCCAACGGCCAGGCCTGAGGCGACGTGGAGAGGCCCACGTCCGGCGGCCTCCCTGCAGGACCCCAGCTCCGGGCCGGTCGGTGGCTCCAGGTGTGCCCATTAACGTTTTTCAGACCCCAGACAACGTGAACTGTACTTCTGATTTCTTACATTCATCAATCACCTCCAGAGTGTCCTGACTGTAAAGAAAAAATAGTTCACAAATATTGATGTTTTCTGAAAGAATAGTGCTGGGGACTGACCAACCCACCGGAGGCCATACCTAGCTGGGCTTCTGCGACTGGTGGAAATTTCCTTCACGCTTTTTTTGCAACAGTATTCTCTTTCAGTAGTTTCCTCTCTGCTATAAAGTGTGCTTTTATTATATCTGCGTTGAGCCGGTTCCAATGACGCACCTAAAATAGATGAAACTACCCCGGCGTGTTTTCCTACGGGCCGAACAGCGAGCTGTGCTGTCTACGGCAGCAGCGCCGGCATCAAGACCAGGCATTCAGCAAAGCGCTTACCTGTGCCAAGCACAGGTACTGCCAACATCGCCACCAAGACGGGGCCAATAAATCCGGGCACGCTGTGCATCTCTCGCCTGCACTCCCCGCGCACGCTCAAAAAGTTCAGGGACCTCTTTTCACAGACAGGTCATTACCCACGTCCGTGCACCTCTGTCTTTCAAAGCCCGGGCAAGCTGCAAATCTACAGGAGGAAGACGAACGGACTCAGCACAAAGCCTTGGAAAAGCTGTCAAATTAAAGGAGTCTTTGGGAAATAAGCTGTAGGCTTTGAGGATGGCTGCAGAGGGGCCTGGCAGAAGCGGGGATGATGACTTGCAACCCAGCCGCTCCAGCTGGAGATCTGGCTGGGGAGCCGGCACCGAGCGTGCAGGGTGGCCAGGAGCCTGCCAGCTCTTCATGTTTAATAAATTAGCGTGGATAAGGAAGCTAAGATTGGGCTCGTAGAGACTGAATATATACAGACCTCTATACGAAGGTGCAGAAATGGCACTGTTTGAGTCTGACTCATTGTGTCCTTGTTACGTTGCCGGTTGCTTGGAGACTGACTGAAGGCACACAGCAAAGATACCAGCTTGGGAGTCGCTACCCTGCCTTATTTTCTTTTTCTCTATGCACATAATTTTCCTTTAAAGGCTTGCCTTGCCTCTGCAGATTGCTCAACTCCCTCTGCCACTGTGGAAAACTACGGCAGGGGAGGCAGCCGTGTGTCCGGGAACACTGTCGGTGTTGTTCCACCCTCA
The DNA here is from genome assembly GCF_026419915.1 of Harpia harpyja. NCBI lineage: Eukaryota > Metazoa > Chordata > Aves > Accipitriformes > Accipitridae > Harpia > Harpia harpyja. Next base: position 23,974,802 of record NC_068945.1, on the reverse strand, counting down.
CCTCCCAGCCCCGGCTTCGTGCGCCACAGGGGGAAAGAAAGCACGTCTTTATTTCTCTACAGGCTCGCCTGGATGCTAAATTTTACCTTAAGCCAAAGCAGTCACAGATTGCTTATTGAGAGACGTTCCCACACATTTCCAACAGGTTACCCTGAAGTCCTCAAACTTCCTTAGCTGGGAATAAATACCTACAAATCCCCAAAAGCAGTGGAAATGTCGTGGGGAACTTGAGCACGTTGCACTACTCGACAGGCATGGGCACAACCGAGCTCGGATGGTTAATGTGGAAATCTTGCTTGGCTCTTTCCTTACACAAAACTGAGCAGTGTGGAGACAGTTATTCGTAATTTAACAAGTGCTGAAATTTAATGCCCATTGTATCTTGAGTGCTAACGGTATCACGCTTCAAAGCTGTAAAACATAAGCAGGACTTTTAGGACACTGTTAAATTAAATGGGCTAGAGTCTACGTTAGTATAAAAGTAAGGATTGTGTGTCCACTTCCAACAGCCCCGTATCTCATGTATTCTTAATAGCTGGAAACCAAGCAGTATGCGGTGGTATAGGATAATGAATGACCTCTTACTTCTCTGTTTTAACAGGTCTTTATTCCCCTAATCAATCTCATCGTTCACACCAGGGGAATCAGCTAAAAGCTCTTTAAAAATACATAGGGGCGCTCAGAGCACATCCTGCAGATTTTTTCTGAAAACACAATTTCTGTAAATTAATGATTAAAATGGAAGCAGAAGCAAAGAGGCTTTACTGGGAATTGCAACGTGCAAAGGTTCCCTCTCTGGGGGCCAGAGGACAGGAGGGAGGTGAGCTGACCTCAAAGACACGAGGTGGCATGAAGCACTGCCCTGCGCTTCTCAGACCTCAAGAGCTGCTTTCTCCATCCAAAGGGGTTGTCCCCTGACTTTTGCTGGAGAAAATGACTTGAGGTAAGAAAAAAGTGCCACTGAGTTACTTGTAATTTTAGGAAGGAGAAAAAAAAAGCTATCGACAGTGAAGGAAGGAGCCCCGCAGAGTTTACTTACAGCCACTCAACTCGAATGAAATCCTCCGCAATGAGTCAAATGACCTTAAGACTATAAGGGCACATTGTAGCTGCACGCGAGACCACGTGGCAGGAGGACGGCTTTTGGGAAAACCGTCTCATCTGCTCCTTGGGCTCCGCTCTGAAGGCACAGATTCAGCCCTAGCTCAGCGGCACATCGCTCTGCCACCTGAGACGCCCCATGCCCCCGAGGTGCTGAGATGGCCCAGGCAGGCACCATGCCGCACAAAGGACCAAGAAGCGAGCAAATGAGACGTGACAAGTCGGTATTAATCCATGCAGACAAACCGCTCCCTAATTTTCTCTCTTTGCCCTACAGCTGCTCCTAGCAATTCACCTTGGGAAGGCTGACATACACTTGGTCAGTAGCCGACTAATCCGAAACCAGCAGGATGCAGAGACGGCTTAAAGCCGTGTTAGTCCCGTGGGGCCGGGGCTGCGGTGCTTCCATCGCAACAGGCAGCCTCGCCGCTGAATCCTAACGGTCTATGAGCGGTGCTGTGCCCAGCAGGATCTGCTCCTGCTTTCTCTGCAGAGATAATACCTCGAAGTAAGCCAAAACCCGTTCCAGAAGTGGTTTTTAACTAGCTGTCTTAATTGTCAGCAGCTAAAAACAAAGCTTTCTGCAAGATTAAAGAGGTTTTAACAAAAATTGAGAGAAAACCCTTAATCAAAACATGGCTTTTCCAGAGAAACCTTATAAAGGTATGCAAGCTAGTCACGGACTGTATGAAGGGTGTCCACACAACCCTTCAGAGAAAGCCTTTATCACAAGTAAGCTGGGCTGCAAAGTGAAATGTGCAAAAATCAAGTGAACTTAACATTGATGCTGCTGGTGATCATTCAGTTTTTCTTCTCAAACGACCCAGATACAGTTTGACTCAGGAACAAGATAAAATGAAACACAAAGCAGCTCTTTAACACACAGATTTGTCCTCAATATTCAGTCCTGGTGCATCGCATCAGCAAACTTCTCAATCCCCGCTCTGAAGCAAAGACAGTGCCTTGCAGAAAAAAGAAAACTAAAAAAATCAAACTAAACCCATATGTAATTGTTCAAAATTACACTGAAGGTGTATGCAAAAAAAAGAAGAAAAAAAAAAAGAGTAGGGAAGGGTAATCTGGGCAACCTTCCCTTCTATATTTTATGAAATTTGCAGGCTGCTCCCTGCAGCCTCAATCCACTGCTAATACTGGTTTTGAATAAGGTCTCTCATCACGTTTCTCTGTGCCAGTGGAAGCCAGACAGCTAGCTAGTGTATCCTATGATAAATAAACAAACATCCCCCCTGCCCCCAAACACATGTAAAAGATGGATTTAAATCATTAGAATTTACTTAGCTCTGAAAAGGAACAATTTTTCACCAGACTGCAGAAAAGCCCACTGCAATGGAGGGACTAAGGCTGAGATTTTCAGAAGAAACAGAATGAGTTCAAGTACCCAATTTCTATTGAATTTCAAGGTAATTTGGCCATCGAGCTCCCTTGTGCACCTTTCACTGAGCCCTTGTTTTCACTGAAAATTAGATTTTTATTAACTTGAAAAGAAGTAACAGAATAATTGTGAAAGGTTACAAGTTATTTTTAAAATAACACAGGGCTTGCTTTATCCTCCCCGGTGGCTGAACAGTTACAGCCAGAGTAACGCAGCTCTTGGGACACAATCTGGGATGGGGAAAAACCTGGTGAAATTCCTTATTCTACCACGAACATTTTGTATGGACTTGGGCAGCCAGTGAGAAATTTATAAGCATTTCTGTGTCCAGCAAGGCATTTTCAAAAGTGCTGGAACACTTCATTTCTTTGGATTTCAAATGAGGACAATGAGGTAGTTTTGAACTCCCCTAAAATAAAAGTTGGACAGGATTTGCAAACACTCTGTTGATAAGAGCAAGCATTACTCTTTACAGCTGGAACTTTCCATCCAAATAATACCAAAGCTCTTTATATACAAGAATGATTAAAGATGAGGAACATGCCTGTGATACAGGTTCATTATTTGCTTATAGCTCAAATTTGGCAAAGCACATAAGCACTCCAGGATGGGGGCCAAGGTAATATTTCATCACGGCAGAACTGAGAAAACTCCCAAGACTTCCTCAGGCTTCCTTTAGGCTATCCAAGGGCTACATGTAGGGTAGACCCTCCTCAGGAGCCAGACTGCAAGCATGTTTTGCCAGGACCTTGTCAAAGTCCCAGACAAACAACATCTCTTGCATTCGTGCAGGCGAACCTGGGTTTTTTTCTGTCCTTGACCAGTGTGGCACTGAAGCCACACGTAGCACCTGGCTGGGCCAGGAAGGCTGATCTCATGTGCTGTCTCCTGCCTAAGCAGACCTTGATGAAATTACCCCTTAGGCATCAGTAAAAAATTGAGTAGCCCATGTAAATTCAAAGAGGAAAGAGTGGAAGTAATTCCATCTTCATGCAAATTTCCTACGTCCCTTTCCTGCCTCCAGCCAAACAATCAAACGCAACAAAAGGAGATACGAAAGGTATACAAGAACCTTGTGGTTCTTGACTTTCTTCATGCAAGTATCTTATCTTCTTTTTGTTTCATTACTTCTGATTTCTGATGTAAAGCTCATACAAATGAGGAGGGAAAAGGAAAAAAGAGAGCACTATCAAGTATCCAGCAGCAGTCAGACTGGACTTAACCCAACTCACATGTAAGATTGCAGCTCAGAAGACCCTTTACAAAGTATTTTATAGGTAGTTGCTCACATTGTGGTCACGCACACATGCACTGTGGAGGGCACTAAAACTTCTATGCCATTTTTGCAGAACCGTATTATCTCATATTTGCCTTGATACATATATAGGAGGTGCAAGATGCAGCGTGCAGAGCTGCCCTCCCACACCTTATGGCAGATCCCAGCTCCTGGAGGCTGCTCCACACGTCTGAGAGGCACTGCCACTCTTGGAGATGGTTTCACACAAACGGAGGACAAGATCAACAAGGCACCTGCTGGAGAAGGCTTCTGCCAATTTGCACTAACTAAAAAGGCAACTGCTTTTCAGCAGAACGAACCTCAGCTTCCACAAACCTTAGCAGTTCCTTCACCGAGCCGTGCTGCACCCTTCGTGAATTGGCCACTGAGAATTTGTTCCTAAATGTAGCGCAGCCTTTCAATCAAATTCCCCTTATGTGCTGAACCATAAGCTTGCCAAGCAGTAGGAATGCTGAAGCATTAAATAAAGAACATTTTCAGCAGTCAAGGCCAAGGTTAAAAACATAAGGAATGTGAGGGGTTGTTTTTGCAGTGAATTTATTGTACAGGCAAAGTAATAAACCATTTGCATTTGAAGGATCTATAGCATAATGATGTAGATTAGTAGTGCTTCTGTTTATTTTTTTTTTTTTTAACACAGGGAAACTTATTGTTATTTTTCACAGGGCTCTGCTCATACTCTTTCAGCCTCTGCGGCACTCCAATAAAGGCAGTTTGCATATAACTGTGGTGGTAGGCTCGGAGCACTATCTCACAGCTAAACCTCCAGAGCACCAAACCACCACACAAAGGAAACCCCTTTTTTTCCCAAACTGCCAGCATTCCTTAAGGAAGGAGGAGGGTGGACTGCCTTTTTACACTATTATTTATAAAGTATAATTTCTTTAATAAACTACTTATAAAAGAAAAGCGTTTGATTTTTTAGACCGGGCTGAAAAGGGCTTCCCCTTTTTCAGATACAAGTGTACACGGGCTCTGGTTCAGTCAGTCGGAGGCACAAGTCCCCATCTCCAGATGTCTACATACCTGGGGTTCCACTAGCAACCACTCAGGCTCACAAATTAAAAACCTGTCTAAAAACCTGACACTATTCATGCACTCAAATGCTTTTAAGAATATGGGTTTGATCCAAAAGTCCATTAAGGCAAATGGAAAGACGAATTGATTTTCCACTGACTTGGTATTAGGGCCTAAACTTGCAGCACTGGTCTAAAGATCATCTAATTCCCTCAGCTTTTAAACCAAACCTATTCAAAGCCTCAATTTACAAATGCAGGCATTATAATGGGGCATTCAAATGCTGCTAGCAGATTCTCAAAATTAGCTCTTTGGCCTGTAAAATACGCATTAAGCATACCTTGGTGCCAATATAAACATCCAGCTGCAGAGATTTCTAAAAAAATCTCATTATGATTGGTCTCAACAAAAATATGTTACCACTTGTGACTCCTGAAGTGTGAGGGAACCAGAGGAATGAACGAGAAGGCAAAGCTGAGTGACCTCACTTCAATTCCTCTCTATCTACTACTTCTTACTTGCAAAGCCTGCCTGGCGAGGTGAAGACGGCTGACAGCTTTCCAGGACAAGAAGACTCGCCATGAGATGGGAATTCATTAGCAGTCAAGGAAAACACTACAGTATGCAACAGGCGATCAAGAAACTGGCACTGTGGAAACCAGGAAAGGATGAAAAGATGTTTTGCAAGGTGAAAAATGGTACACACAGAGAAAAAAGTGTGTGTATTTAAAAGCAAAGTATCTGAGCTGAGCAGCTGCTAAGTTGCTTATGGTAAAGCTAAAGCTTCCTTCCACACAAGGACTGACAAAAAGGCCAATCAGTTAAGGATCACTGTGGCAGCTAAACTAAAACATTCATCTGTTCCCCAAAACTTCAGTGAGAGTTTGAGCCCGCTGCCCATTTGCAATACCAGAGCACGTGCTCTTCGAGGCGGAAACCACTTCAATGGCAACAAACTCAACAGCTGCCTCAAAGGGTACAGAAAGCAAAAGACTTAAAGAAGAGCTACTAAGTTTTCCTACCTTACATAAAACATAAAGCACATATTAAAATTTACAGTTAATAATCAGTAGGAAAACTCTGCCAAAACTGCTGTACCTCCTCCTGTAGCCTTTTCTAAATACACAAAAATCAAAATTTAATGAAAGCTTGAGGCTGCCAAGTTTCCAAACTTGAGCAAACAATACTGGGTCAAGAGATCATCCGATCCCAAACACTCCTATTCCTCCTCTCCCTAAGAGGTCCTGGGTTACAAAAAACTACTCTTTATTTAAGAGTGCCAGGGGTAGCTCTCCTCCATCAGCAAATCACTAAGGACCTTCATGAGATACTTCCTTATTAGCTCCATGTTTATCACCAGCCGCTGCTCTCCCGAGGAGCCCAGCGTGCACTGCGAGCTGCGGCAACAAAAGCCGTGCTGGAGTGCTGAAAGGGGCCTTTACAACACTGTTCATAGCACTGCGAGATGGAGATGGACCCCCCAATACGGAGCTCATTGCTCAACGGTGCCACGACGCACCGTCTGTGCCAGGACCTGTGCCCCGCATTTGCTGATATGAAACCCTTCTCAACAGGGGAAGACAGGGACACACCTTTGGGTGGTGTTTCATGATAGACCAGGATCTCGCCTCTAATTTTTCTGAAGCACGTTGTGAACCAGGCGCTGAAACCATTATCAAAAATCCCTAACCAAGTGGCTGATGTTAAGACAGCTGGAGCAAAGAAGCTAGCATCCCTCTGCGCTGGGATTACGGGCCCCCGTGGGCAGAGCTCTGAAGAAGAAAAATGCTGTAATGACATCTCTGCTACTTGTTTCATATCAAACATTCCCCAAAACTGAGGGTGTTTTTCAATTTACTAATGGAGAGGAGGAAAAAACCTATTCTGAGTAAAACAGGAATCTCAGTCTCTTTTCCCTCTCTCACATCCTCTATATTCCCCTTGGAACAAATTATATGGAAATACTCAAATACTTGTTGTATTGATATTGAGAAGTAAGAAGATACATCACTGAGGGCCTTTGCCAGGCTGAAATCCCAAAAGACAGATGACTAGCAAATGCTTGCATCCTGCTGACATATTCCTCCGATAATTTTTACAGCGTGTTGCTGAACGCATGATGAGAACACAATGCCTGCTATTATGCTCAGCTCTCACTGTTAACACATTTCTACCAGTGTTTCACTTTGTCGTGCGCTGGGTTACTGAAAATTGCCAAAGACACTAGAACTTGAATGTACTAATGCTAATAATTTCCACAGCATCCAGCTGCTTAACTAAACACTATCTCCATAGTCTTTTCCATTTCATTTAAAAGATCCTTTCTCACATGTCAAGGGGGCAACTTTCAAGGCTTAGCATGAGCAATTTGGACACCCAGCGCCCATTTAGGAGGTGCCTGGCATACCCTGTTGAAATTTGTTTCGTCTGTATATAGCTTTCGCTTCCCCATATACATTGCAGTTGTTCTGATAGATGTCAGTTATTGGTATATCTACAACTCATTCCCTGCTGCTGGGCAGAATAAATTGACCTGCTCTGAGATTGACATCGCCATCATTAGACTATTACCATCAGCCAAATGTGAAGTTGTTGCATGGATCGCAGTGCTGTGCTTTACTTGCTGTATATATTTTCCCTTCTAGGGCTGAAAACATAACGGCTTGCAAACACACAGCTCTGTCTTTCACCGGCTGACTGCTGTGTTGGGCTGAGGATTTTTAATCGGCTATTTGTTTTTAACAAAATCCTAAGCATCACTAATGAAAAATGAAACACCTTTGCAAAAATTTACTTCTAGTCAAAAAGTCATTTCCCCCCTGAATTTAGAGGTGGCCTGGGTGATAACATTATAATAAAGAACCAAGTAGGGATCTAAATGTCAGACCTGCTTCAGTGCATAAATCACCATTAAACTGTGCTGGTTCTGGGGAAATTGGTTTTAACAGCACATTTCACCACAGACATAATAAAAAAGGAAATTTTTCTGCCCATGTTGAGCTGTTTAGGATGAAAAGAGATTTGGGGGTTCATTCAGGAGAATTTGCTTTCTCCTTTTTCAGGCTGTGGGATGAACAAACAGCCACTCATGTTGGTGTGGCCGCGTGTGGCACTGGGTGGTCTTGCAGCAATCATAAAACCCCTAACTTTGGCTTTGGCGAGTCCCAGTATATTTTAGGCAATTCCCTGAGATACAGTAGAAGGAGCATGACTTAATGAATCCAAATCTAGGTTTAGGACAGAGGTCTGAACTTCCCAGCTGCTTTGTATGCAGGTATTCACCCTGCAGTTACACAAGCCAGACGTATGAGATACGGTTACAGGGCACAGACTTGAACATATGCTCATTTGCAGACACCCTCGTCCTTTCCCTTTTATCCAGACCAGGGCTACATTGCTTCCTGAGGTATCCCACAGAGGATGAGATCATGAGAGCTGTCCTTATCCCTTGTAGACTTCTAACCAGATGTGGAAGTAGGAAGGAAAACAATTAAAATATTTTAGTTTAAATTCATGGTAAAGTTCATTTTTGTTCACTTAGGAGAGAGATTCTTAACTACCACACACTACAACAGATTTTTTAAAAAAGGGTTATTTCAACAATGTAAGCATCTGAATAAACTGGATTTTTTTAATCCAATTTGTGATTTTTCATGGAGATTTAATGACATGAAAGATTCTTGTAAGCCTATTGCAGTGCAGTCTCCTAAGCTGCTGGAACACATTATCAATAACAACTTCCTCTAGGACTGGGAAGGGAAAAATACATCGAAACAACAAATCCAAGAAGTTTCCCAATATTATTTTCTGCAAAACAAACAGCCCAGGAAGTTAGTACAAACTGGAGAGACAGTTTTGCTACTTTGAGAGCTTTTATTAGAGAAAATAACATTTCACCCTCAGCCCTTCAGCTTGCACCCGTCATTCTCCCAAGCAACGGAGGAATTCTCCAAGTGACGCTCCAGCACTTTTCCTGTCAGCAGTAGACAACCCGCGTGTAGGACTGTCCGCTCTGGTTACTTCAAATGCATACCCTGTCTTGCATTAGGAGCGTACAGACAGATCTAAAGTTCACCCCTGAAGTCAACAAGAATTATTTCTATCGACATTAATGGCGATTTAAATCAAGCCCTGCTTCTTATCATCAGCTGTATATTAACTACTTAATCCTTTAAGTGTCTGACTTCACAAAATGCCAACAATCTCTAGAGAGGCATGGGGCAGCTTATAGCTTGTCTTTAGTTTTCTGTTTCTCCTGGTTATTCTTCTAAACCGTTTTTGTTCTTCAACAACTGCATCACGTACAAAAGTAAGTTTTAGAAGAAATAATTCATTAATAACAGAACTTGTGTGCCTTATCAGCCTCCCAAGCTTTTATGTGTCAAGAAAGACTCAACTAAACCCAGTGGGCTTAATACTGAAGCATTAAACAAGCCAAACTCCCCCTCAAATCCATGGCTAAGTAGCGCCCTGCCCACTGCGAACAGATGATGAATTAAAGATTATTCTTCAGTAAGGCAACAGATGAGTCAACGTTCCTAGTAATTTAGGGTGTTCCTTCAGAAAAGGCTGCTGTCAAGTATGGAAATGACACTGAATGGGAAAATGGCTTCTGGAGAACTCTCGGGAAACTTCTAGTGAAAACCCTCAGCAGACTGCACCAAAGTCAACTTCTCCCTGCAGCTAAGAGATGGCTCAGCTCTGCGTACAGGTCTTGCAAGATTGTTTTTTCAAATTTCACTGAGCAGAGCTACAACACGGCACTGCCGAAGGACGGGAGAGCCAAGAGCAGCTGTGGCGGGTCCCGAGCTCAGCGTCGTTACTGCGGAATGGTCCTCGTGGCCAGACTTACCAGGGGCATGGCAAGGGACAGCTTAAGGGGATTAGCTCCAACGCGCCCATACTTCAGGACGTCCTTCAGGTCACCTGGACAGGTCTGTCATTGCCGTCACAACTTCAGCCAGCATTAGTAAAGAAACTATTAAGACAGCCATTTAATCTGCCAAAATCATTACTGTTTGCCATCCGGACACACCAAAAAGCCACCAGCTGGTCTCCCTCACCTTTTATGGGACCATCTTTACAAAATACAGAGTGCTAAATAATGCTGCCAATTCAGAGAGCTCCAGTCAGGCAATCCCCTCTAGAGGGTTAACAGAAATAAACTCTTCTCGGGTACCTAAGGCACCGAGAGGAACAGGTATCAGTCCAAGTTTTTATCACTCTCCTTACCAGAATGTGCAAGATCTATAAGGGTTCTTTGTTTAATTTTTTTGGCCTCAAAAGGGTGAGATGAGCACGTCCCCAGGGACAGACACTACCTACCACTCTGCACATCACTGTGCAGCAAAGCCACATGCAGCAAGCTCCACTTCTGCTTGAACACAGTAATAAGAGGTGCTACGTTCTTCTCCACTGCCAGATGTGGCATTTGTTGCCAGCAACATTAATTATGTTTCCAGACATAAAAAACCACTAAAAGACTCGTTAATAAATTACTAGGGATGTTCGTACTGTAATTTAATAAAATGGTAACTATTGCATTTTCTCACAGTACAGAGTACACCTTGCCTCCCTGCACCAATGTCTATCTACTAAGCTACCTTAAAATAAATTTCATTTATTATGCCTTCATACAAATCCCATTACTTGCTCAACAAACAGTTATGTTTTCCTGCCTGGGCATCCCTCCAAACAAAGGCTGCTGTGTATGCTTTTGTAATTACTGATATACTGTATAAGAAACTATAGCATGCTTCTGACAGACTAATTAAAGTTGAAGAACAGCCTTCCCGAGACCTTGATTCAATTGTTACTCTCCCCTTGGCTTCCTCTGTGATCTCCACCAAGCGATGTAATCTCTCTACACTTCATTTCCCCACCTGTAAAACAGGGATGGGAACCTCTCATCCGTCTCACCTACTTACGAGATGAGATCCTCGTACAACGGGCTGCGGTTTCAACTGATTCCCAAATGCTCCTGTAATGTATGCGTGGTTTAACAAAGACATAGGGCAAACCCAAGCCTTTTGGCACCTCCGGCAGTGGCACAGCTATTGCACAGCAACTTTGCAAATCCACTGTTCTCACACAGGGAGCAGCAGACTACAAACACGGCGATGGGAAGACAGACCACAAGAAAGTAACCCATCCAGTCATTCCCTGAGCCACAGCCCAGTTTGTCCCCCAGGTCTGCGGCCCGTTTGATCACTGGAGCCCCGTTTTGGTCCCACCGAAGTCCCTAAGAGGACTCCCGTCCTGCCCAGGATGGTGCCAGCAGGCAGCAGCGTGCCTCCAGCCAGGGAACGGCTGCAGACCCCAGCTCTGGAGGCTCCTAAACAAGTGTTTAAATGCATGAGTGGAGACCTAAAAGCAAGCTTTTCTTCAAGCACATGTTTTAGACTAAATCATACATTTTCTACAGCGTGCTCTGGGTAATGTTGTCATCTGGTTTTCTTACATAGTAACACTGAAGGGCAGTAACTGTTATCCTCACCAGGAGATCTGGGGAAAAAAAGAGAGGAGACTTTAAAAGTTCATTACAGAAATTCCTGTGGCTTTTGCAATATCTTTGTGCACACACATTAAAAGGAAACAGCTGTCATTTCAAAACCAAGTCATGTGTTTGGATTAAATATTTCATGCAAATATAAAGCTTGAAGGAACTGTTAAAGTTGAAATGTCAAAGTAGCCTCCAAGACCACTCATCTCAGTTGACTGTGGAATTTTATCTCTGCTCCATTAGAGCAATGCAGAGTTTTTCTTGACTAGGCACAATTTTTACCCAATTTGCACCTTTTGTGCACTATTCTAAGTGCATAATATTAACAATAATTATAATTGGGAAGACAGATAATGCTAAGATGTCAATTACAGGGCTGGAAGAAAGTAACTTATCTTCCCAGAAGCAGGAGGAGATAAGCAAATATTAACATAAAAGCAGAGGTCATATTCTATATCAACTATCATGTGTAGAAGCATTCAGTACTGCTATGTCTACTTATGTCAGCTAAGTAAATGACCTTTTGTTCTTAATACTTTTATCATCCAATTGGAATAAGCTAGCAATGTTTGCCTAATATAATTTTCTTTATTTTACAAGAATTGATCATGCTGGAGAAGGGTTAAAGCATACAGGCTAGGCTGGGAGGTCTTAATTTCTCTATACTCTATTTAGGTGGAGAAGAGATGAAGATTGCTGTTGATAGAGAGTAGAAATTGAAGTAGGATGAGGCAAAAGAGAACAGTGACATTGTACAGGCAAAATGCTGACTGGAGATTTATATATTATTCTAAGCTTCATTAAGAGGTAGACTAAGTCAAGCCCCACAAAGTGGAGTCCTGACTTTGAAGTATGATTTTTTTCTGAAATAGATTAGGACACATAAAGGAAAAAGAAAAAAAGAATTTCTTTACCCAGCACCACACTGATATTTTTCTCATTTTAATACCAGTTTGGCAAATGTAACCATGGAGTATGTTATCTGGACAGCACAAAGAACAAAAAAGTTTGAGGCTACATGGGAAGCACGTCTGGAAGAGCTTTTGCAGTTCTTAATAAGCCAAAGGGGGAAGCACGCTCAGTGATGGTGTTTCCAAGCAGGACGTCCATAATCCTGACAAATGGGGAATCGGGAGTCCCCTGGAGCAACACAGAGACTGTGGCTGTCACAGGTAAAGCACTCTAGCCAAAATGAGCTGCTATATTCAACCTAGCCTAATAAGCCAGTTTTTTTTTTTTCCTCAAGCTGTCTTTTTTCGCCCTGCTTCAAGCCTGAATAATACCAACTTACTCTATCTATGTTCACCGAGGAGCAGCCTCACTGTCTTCAGCTGCAGCTCGAGGGAGGTGCCTCCAGCTCCAACATCCCTTCCATACAACCTGTCCTGGGGTAATAACTAAGAACATGACCATCCTTCAGAAAAACCCAGTCTGAAAACATATTTCCGGATCCTTTCCTAGAAAGCAGCTTTTTCTACCCTCCCCAACCTAAACCTCAGGAAAATGCGGCACATCATTGTAAAGGATGCCAACAGGGAGCGTGGAAGGAGTGAGTCCCTGCACCTCCCCAGCCTGGCAGCCACGAATCCTCTCTTTGCTCTCCAAACTGCTGGAGGCATTAACAGGGTGAACACCACACAAATTAAGTAACAAGAAATTTACTTTGTAGTCAAAGGTTTCCACCTCCTTAAACTTCCAGGTTGCCATGTACTGATGACAGATAACCCAACATTAAACTTTGCAGGTGCCACCAACATGTATTGCAGGTACAGCAGCACGCTCTGTATTTATTCTCCCATTTCTGGAAGAATCGGTGCCTTTAATACTTACCTCTGGACAAATACATACTAGTGTAGTTGCTACAGAAGCAGGAAACACAAGGGGTATGGTTCTGCTCTCCCGTAAGTGCTTCCACTGACTTTAAGGAGCCTATAAAGCCCATGCAAAGGCAGGATTAGCTCTGTTTCCATTAGAATATAAACTCAGTGTTTTAAAGAGAAACAATGTGTATGTACAAAAGGAAGAATTATATCCCTCCAGGCACTGTCTGCTTTTGCTGTAAAAATCTACACCCTACCTTTGGAGCTTTTATTAATAGTAATTTTATTCCACCTGCATGTTTTTCTTAGTAACAGATTTATGCAAAGCTAATGATTTGAAAGGAGGACTCTGGTGAACGGCATATTTTACATTAAGGTTTGTCACCAAATGTTATTGCTGTTTCCTTCGGGACCCTGTGTAGGTTACAAATATGTTTTGTTTCAGCTGTTATGCTGATAAATGAATTTTCCTTTTACACAAAGAACTGCTTAGGAGACAGCAAACCACGCTGTGCACCTTCTGCAGCACTCACGTCTTCTGTGCTGAAACTGCTGCAAGAGTTGACTCTCGCTGGTGAACACCCCACCCTCGAGGCAGAGGGTACCAGCTGAGCCACTCAGCAAACTTCAGCAAGCACGTTTCAGTACAGATTTGACCTCAGCAGCCCCATCCTTCCATCTCATTATATTCAAAACCCTGTTGACCCAGTAGCATCCAGCTCTCAGCTGTGCTGAGAGAGACAGGGAGAGAAAAAGGAAAGAGGGAGCGAGAAGCAGAGGAGAGACAAAAGATCCCGTGACGCTGTGATTTCCAGGGTGGAAACAGCAGGCTTACCTCTAGCTACTGCTGCGACTTTTTTATGTTAAGAAAGCTGAGCAGGAAGAAAGTGAAAAAACTGAAACACAATAGCTGTACAGAAGCATGCTGATAAGAAAATGACTGGCATTTATGGGGAAGATTACTGACATTTTCACCATGCCTATTTTGTCAGTCTTGAAAAGGCCTAGCATGTATCAGGCATTTAATGAATCACGCAACACATCACCTGCGAACTGAGTGCAATCAAGATCAGGCAAATGGGGATAGATTTCAATGAAGATGACATCAGAAACACCTTACTTGATGAAGGCATGCGTAGGTTCATGTTATAGCAGCATTTAAACAATCCCGCTAAAGGGCACCAGGCAAAGGCTGATGAAGAAAATCAAACATGAGGGAGAAGTGAAAGTCCTCTAAAGCTGGAAATTAAACTTTTGTACAGACAGTCGAAACTGTCACCGTAGCTCCTCTCTAATCAATGACTAAACTGATCCTTCTTTGCAAACTACAATTTTCAGTGTTTAATACTGTGACCGCTTCAAATCCTGCCAACTGTGAGTCTGCTCTGTGCTACAGAAAACTTACTTTGTTGGAGAGATTTGTAATCGTTAGAGTTTTCTTCTTCTTAGTTGCAAATCTTATCTTAAAACTTAGGCATTGCCTAATAAGCCTAGAAAGCTTATTAGATAAGACATAACTTCATTAGGATGGCTGCTGGGATACTGATTGAATCAGGAGACCGGAGGCAAATCCAGAATGAACGTTTCCATGAATTTAAGGACACTGAGTTGGCCTAATTTGTTCATTCTCTCTTAAGTAATACTTCATTTATTTCAACCTCTTAGACCAAAACTTTTCTGCTATATTTATTACAAACACCCTTTGCTTTATATATAACACTACATTAATAACAAACACCCAGAGTTGTTGAAACATATCTGTAGAAATTACTGCCCAGTGCAAAATGTGAAGTTTTCAACCAAACCAGATGTCTTTTTTTTCTCCCAACACAAAGTTGGAACAATTTTGGTCATGTGTGAGAAATCCAAAGCAGTCAAGAAAATGAAGGTTGCCATTTCACTCCAAAGGGCAGAGCGCAATATGTGGGATAATCCATGGTACTGTCTCTCTCCCACTCACTCTTACTGCTTAGCTATCAGGCAATATGGTTGTAGCCGGCTCTGTCTCTGTGGTCAATATAATTTTGTACAAATAATTAACATCCACTCTCGCAGAAAGAAGATCTAAGGTGCCTTGACTCCAAAAACTAGTGTCCTAAGTCACAGACCTGATGCTATGTCCTTCACATTGAGAGACATTAGCTACATCCACCAAGCTATCAGGTAAGAGAAACCCACCAGTAATTCTCCTTCTGCCAGTATTGTGAATCTAATCCCGAAAAACAAGTTTGGTTGGTAAATGCATTGTGTATTATACAGAACAAAAAGTCACTGGGTTTTACTTCCAGAGCACAGACACAGCAAACAGCACCCTTCATTTGCTCCCATCTGCACCAGCCAGAAGCTCCGGCAACTCTGGTGGGTTGGTCTCTCTAAGCCATTTCAGGCAAGGGGAGAAGGCATTCCCCTCCTACCTTCAACACCACATTAACCAAAACCCCAGCTAACGATGCCTGCAGCAGATTAGCAAGCACTCACATAATCCCTTCTGCTGGCTGGATGGGGGAGAAGCAAGGGACAACAACAGGTAGAGTCCGTACTAGTCTCAAACAGCATCCTACAAATCAAAGTGAGTATCTCTTCTAATAGATCATCTCTGATATCCTCTGCTGGGCCACGCAGCCCAGAGAGGACTGGAATTGGTGTAAGTTAGACACTGAGTGGAAGAGAGAGAGAGGGTGTACGTTAAAGATTTAACTCAAATTTCCTTTTTTGGTTTTGCAATTATTTAAAACTTCAGAGTTAATCATTTTTTCTGCTATTCCCCTCTTTGAATCTTAGGTTTGTAAAATACATAAATATATATATATTCCTTTGGATTTGATTCTAAATGGGCCCATAAAGTAGTAAGAAACAAGTCTAAATTGTACTCTAGCTCATAAGTTTGATTTTAAGGTTACATGGCTGCTTTTATGACCTTAAAAAATAAAAGCTGAGTGCTCCGAGGCCAGCACAGAGCACACTTGCACACTGGGCAAGACATTGCACCAGGATCAAAAGTGCCTACAGCACGGTGAGAGGATGCCAATTCATTGATGTTCACACAGTACTAGAGATCCTCTGATTGAAGGCTGTACAGAAGTATAGAGAATTATTAACTACAGAGACACTAACTGTGAATTTATGAATAATGAAGAAAGCACAGGAAGAACAACCACGTAGTTCAGTTTCCCTGATCACTGCCTCTTCAGTATTCACCCACACAGTCAGATTGGCAGACGGCAACTGCAGCTAATATCTTATGTAAAAAGGACAGGGATTTAGTAATACAGCGTTCCCCATACAAGCCTCAATTCGGCAATTTATTCAAGTTCACTCTTGAAGTTTGGCACTTGCCTAAGAATGCCGCTGAATGAAGGTCTCGGCATCCAGCAGCGCATGAAGCCAGGGGAACACAGAAGGCAGCAGAGCCCAGAAATTACGATGAAGGGTGCAATAAAAATCCTTAAAACACTGACCGAGAGCCTCACTCAAAACAGCATGAAGAGCTTCGCAGGTGAACAGCACCCTGGTGATGAGTCCAGCCCTTTCATGTATTGAAGAATGCATTAAAATATGCTCTGTGTTGCTAGAAGGCAGCAGGGGTTTCTCTGTTGGTTTTCACTTGAGCTTCTCTTCTATCACAATATTTAGTGCACGCACCTAATCAGCTCATGGCATGTCACCAAGGCTCCTAACCTGTTCATAAGAGCGGAGGCTCTTTAAAGAGCAGTAATTGCCAGGTGTCTCACAAGCAGTCAACTCATCAAAAAAAAGGGTCAAAAGAGAGTTCAGGAAGCAGACAGCAGAAACAACACCTGGCAAATCCAATTCCATCTCTATAATGCGAAGGAACAAGACTGAAAATTACTACATTGCAGTACCAGAGGTTCCTTGACATTTGGTGGTGAGACATAACTATAAAGCTTATTTATGGCTGCAGCGACCATAATGGACTTCTTTTTTTAGGTTTTATTAATCCCTTTCTAGTCTCGTGTTAACAGGCAGGAATCTTATCTCTGTTCCATTTTAAACTGATTTAGGATATATGACTTACTGCACACTGCTCAAATTTAGGGGTATAGCTTAGAAGTCATTACTTACAGTAGCAGCTGCCAATGATAAAACAACCATTGTACTTTTGTGACAAGGGTTGACAGCATAATACAATTTTTAGGACTTCAATTTTGGGTTCGCTAGGATGTCTGCAATACTGGGGAAAAATAACTGAGCACGAGAAATGGAATTCTGCCAGTGTTTTTCAAGGCTTTTATCAAAAGATAAAGAATTATCTATGAAGGACATGTTTTCCACATGAGCTTAGATACTAATTTATATGGCTATCTACAGAGATCATTATTTATCAGATCACAGTGTCTCAACTGACAGAAGCATTACATATGCCAAATTCAGGGAAATCCAGGTTTAGCCTTAAATTGGTAGTAAATGTTCAATTTTTTAATGGTGATCACTGTATATCCACTGAAATCAGGAAACCATCTTGAGGCATTTACAGAAGCTAAAAACAAGGAGAATTTCCCTCCTTCAAAACATGCCTTAGCTCTGAAAAGCACTAATGCAAAAATAGCACCACTCTACTCCACAAACCTGCTTATTTATACACAATGGTAAGTGATTAAAAATAAAGCCCAAGCCTCGCCACCCAAATTTCTCCAGGATTTTACTGCTTTCAACCCTCCAGAATCAGTCCTGATAAAAAAAAGCCCAGCTTACATCCTATTTCTCCTTTTCCACCATCAAACAATGAGAGTATTTCAGACTCAGACAATTACCACCACACCAAAGGCAAGGAGTTCAGCAAAGTTATTGCGTTCATCCTCTGAGACACTGGCAACGGGGGAAAAAGAGGCTAAACTGGAAACTACGGTGCCTGCACCAGCCTCCCTGTGGGTGTTACTTTTACTTGGGCTGCTGAACATTTGTTTCTCATTACATAGCAAGGGAGGGGAGAAAAAGAGGAGATAAGAATGTGTCCAATTTTCAGAGCCTGAACCGAGCTTCAGAAGGAGAAGCTCGAGAAGCCCTTCCCAGTGTGAGCTGAGAGCACACGACCTGTGTATTTAACGTTTTTATACAGCAGCTATTTTATGCCAGAGTTATGCTTTCAAATTCTCCACGGTGCTGGCTGCCTGGAGCACTATTTACAGCAATCCACCTCCACCTCTGTCCTGGGACCACGGCTTCAGAAGCGAGTGCACAAGGGAAGCACAGGCTCCTCTCGTCACCTCCACAGCCCGACGATCCCATCCAAACACCGATGAACTCAACGGCCCGCTCACCTTATCAGAGCCAAGAGGAGGGCGGGCTTGGCTACATGAATACGGTGAATAACATCAGCACCACCAAAAGACGGGGCTGAATGAAGACATATGCTGGCCTTCAAATTTAAGGCGCAGGGATGCTAAAGCGGTCTTTGAGGACAAAGCCATCCGTCCAAGCCTTAAGGTCAAAATCTAAGCTCTAGCGTAAATCCCCGAAGCTCTCTGTAAGATCTGAAGAAGCACAGATGATATATAGACGACATACAAACACGATATACAAGGGACCTTGTGCTAGCAACACTCTGGTAAAACATGTGGTGCCAAGTGGCTGCTGAGTGAGGGAAAGGGAACAGCAGATCAAGACCCAGCCGGATGATTCAATCTAGCTACAGGATCGATAAGCTCAGCAGCAACAACAACACATTAGCATTTCTTCACCAACCCTGACCCTTCAAAACCTGCACTGGCACGGAGAAAACGCTATCACGAAGAGCCATGGTAGTGGGCTGCCGGAAGTTTCTGATGAGTCCCGGGCTGCCTACAGCCAGAGTACTGGGAGCCGCTGAGTAACAAAAGCAAAATCAGGAGACGTTACTTTGTAAAACACAATTAGAAGAATTTAAACATTGTTCGATGGAATGATGCACTGTTCCGTGTAACTGCTTGTTTGATAAATAGCAGGCAGTTACAGCTCACATTTTTAGCCTTGAATTATTGCCAAACTGAGTTATTTTGTGAGGTAGAACTGAATCAGCAGTTCACTTACAAAAATTAAGCCCTGGAGAATGTGAAACAGTGAAATATTTCTACTCATTAAAGAAGCTATTGGTGCTAGATAATCAGCATACAGACACAGCCCAGAAAGGTAGAATATTTATGTGCCCCAATCACTTTTCCTGAGATTCATCTGGCATGCAAATGGTCTCCAGCTTGATAGCATCCCTTAAATTTATTTCCGCCAAAGACTTACAGCCACGTCCTAATCATGGCTCTGCACCACAGGGCCACAGTGCT
The DNA here is from genome assembly GCF_026419915.1 of Harpia harpyja. Classification (NCBI taxonomy): domain Eukaryota; kingdom Metazoa; phylum Chordata; class Aves; order Accipitriformes; family Accipitridae; genus Harpia; species Harpia harpyja. Next base: position 23,955,397 of record NC_068945.1, on the reverse strand, counting down.
CATACGACATCCCAGTAGGTGACGGGGGCCCTCTGGGTCACCCCCACGAACCTTACTCTAAAATCAAGCAGTAAAGACAAAGGTTATTTCTGCACCAGATATAGTGTTAAAATTCAGGAGTCATTTAGTGGTGGATAGAAACAAATGTCATGATTGCAGTCCCACTCACCACGGACACACATTCTGATCCTCAAGGCACAGCATTACTTGGCAGTCCCAGAAAACGTTGCAGGGAACTGATGGCTGGATACTGTTCTTTTTGCCCGGGTGACTGTCCCCGGAGAACAGCAGCGGAAGCTGTAACATATCTGATTTGTGGTTAAATCCACATCTGACATTCAGCATCCTTCAGAAAATAAAAAATTCATGTCCCTACATACGTGTAAATTACTTTTGGAACATATATAATAAAATAATTTGGGGACAGTTTACGTAGATAATCATAGCAAGGGTAATTTGCTTCACAAAGAAAAAAAAAAGTATATATTTCCTCCTACAGTGTGAATTCATTTCCCATTGGATAATATTAGCCTGAGTTGGAATATGTGCAAATTTTAGTTCCAAGACAATTACATGTTTTGGAGCTGATATTTCACAACTCATCAAAAGCAGAGACGGAAGCTTTTGATGCTTTAAAAGGCAATGTCTCATTTTTCCAGAGAGAATTACAATGTTCCTTTCTATCTTTCAGAGATACTGAACCATCAAACCTTATTTCCAATTTTGTTACAGTTGAGAAAAAACTGTGTAAAGTCATTTGTAAGAGTTTCTAAAATCTTCTTTTAATTTCTTCCCTCTCTCCTTGGAGCCTCTGTGGTTACTGGAGAGTAGTTTTACAAGTGGAACAGCATTGATGTAAGTCGAGAATGATGCAAAGTTGAGAGTAATCCTAAATCCATGCTGACAAGCCTTTATATCATACAAACAAAGTGTGTACCTCTTACTCTACCTGTTAACTGTTCAGCATCTTGGGAAGGATACATCTTCACAAGTATGCCCAACCATGCCGTTATTTTGGGATATATAATTCAGAATCTGGGAGTTTAGAACAGAAAAGTGATGAAAAATAACAGATTAAAAGGAAAAAGCGTAAGCTGGCAGAGGCACATTATCCTGGGGAAAAATTTATGAGAGTAAGTAAGATCAAACATATTTATTCTTGTAATTCATTCATGCTGATAGACCATCAGGAACCCAGGTTCATCCAGCCCTGAAGCGAGCGATGTGTCAGAAGAGGGAGTCCTGCCGAGCGGCAGCTCGAGACCGGAGCGGGACCTGCATGCCGGGTCACGGCCAGTTCCCTGGTGCTCTCCCACCTCCGTCCCCACTGGTCCCAGTTTGGTTGTGCTTCAATGGTTACTGCTGAATAGGATCGCAGCAACAGATGCATATACCAAAATGGGACACAGCGGCTTGGAACAACGCGTTTGGTATTGTGGAAATTCCTTTCTAGATGCTATTTTTAATACCCAGTATTAAACATGCTTATGGATATTCCATTTCCAGCACAGTTATTACTATTCAATTGCCATCAATGTAAATGGTGGGTGCTGGTTAATGCCAAGCCATGTGATGAAATTATTTCCTTTCCCATCTGGGTTTCTATAGTCTTAAATAAAAAAAAAGGACACTGGTGAGATCACAGCTGAAACATTCATCCTGATCCCCACCACCAACACACATTTTGGAAGAAACCTTTGTTTTCAGGATAAAGCACGTCACAGGCATTATCCCCTCTATCCTACCTAATGCATAGTGGATAATACTACAGTTAAAAATGTTAATGAAAAATGACTAATGGTAACTAAATGATTCACTTAACTTGGCGCTCTCTGTAATGTATTCTTCATATGACAGGCATTTATTAGCTCTCACTGATGACTCCACAGACACCCCGCTATGCACAGAGTGCCTGTCTACACATTAAAACTTAATGCACAAAGCAAGAATTATTGATGTTAGCTCTGTTCTAAAAGGGCATATCAGCGGGATTTTTTTTTTTCCTGCCATGGCTTTATTTTCCTTAGCTATTAAATAATCACGGACTTTAAATTTTACCAGAAGCTAGTGGTCCAAAAAACATATTAATTTCCCCACAATATTATTTTTCCCACGACTGTTGTCTTTTTGTGTGATTTTTTTAACAGACACATTAAAATAAGTACACGTGTGCTGCTTCGAGATTAAAAAGCCAGCTTGGAAATCCTAATGCTTGCACATTGGGTGCTATCTGTATGCCTGGGGAAGCAGCGAGTCTTAATGGACCTTGTGTGTTCCTCAGGATTTCAGCACTTGTAAGAACAGCCAAATGCTGATAATTACTAGAGCCAAATCCTGCACGAAGATGACTACTGCCTTGAATACGCACATACAATTGTCTCCACTTTATTGAAAGTATATACGCTGTGACGGAGCAGGAGCCAAGTGCTTCGGCATTGATCTGATGGAGCATCTCACTCACTAGCACGCAACAGCTCTGCTGCTTACGGGCCTTTTCCACCCTGGAAACTGTTGATAGCTCTAAACCCCAGGCCTAGCTTTTGACATCGTGGGGTGCCCACCGAGACTAACGTTAATGTGTGATTTAACTGCCTTCTAGAGTCCCCGAGTGAGATTTTCAGAGTGCCTACATCCTAGACACTTGGGAATCTCAGAAATCCACAGTATCTCAGTCTTTTGGGAAAACCACCACCAAACTACTATCTCTAATTACAGTTCTTAAAACCAATACATTTTTCCTCTCTTCCTGAGCTAAACAGACCTCAGGCATTATACCCAGCTTTTTAATGGTGCTTGGCCACCACTGAAGGAGATCCTCTGGTTCGTTTGGTCCGTTCAGCTCCTTTCGGTGCAGCACACCAGCAGCTCCCGAGCATCGGCTCACAGAGCACTGGGGAGCCCACGCTTTGCTGCTGGGGAAGTTGGGTGGTCACCGTTTCTCTTCGTACTTTAGAGAGCCGGACCACCAAGTGCCGCTTTCTGCAGCTGGATAGATCCCACTGGGAAAGATGTGGCTGGAATCCGCCCCAAAGCAAATCTCACTCCGATACCTGCCTAGATATTGCTGCTGCCTTGTGAGGACCCGCAAGAAGGCACCCGGCCGTGGCTGTTTCAGGCCAACCCTCCGCTGCCCTGAACCCGGTGTAACCCTTACGGCAGTGGAAAGCGAGCAAAGAGCGGATGCAGAATGACACTGTTTGGATTTGGCAGACTAAGACACCTGGTCTGCATTCCTTTGCCGATTCAAGGAACTTCATAAAACCTCTACAGTGAACGGAAAAAAAATAAGCCTCCAAGTTGAGCAGTTGAAGTGCTCCCTCCGTTTCTTTTCCGCTGAACAGAGACAGAAAAGGAAGCACTTTCAAAAGTGCTTGAGTGCCTGTCCCTGAGATTTAACAACCAGAAACCTGAATGAATCACTCGCTTTTCTAATTGCCGAAGTCAGGTTGGAAATAGGCTTCAAACTAAGACACACAGGGCTAAATACAATTTAGGCCTAAATATAATTTCCACTAACAGCCTGTGCTACGCTGCTTTAATGTAAATGGCAACTTAGACCAGATATAGTAAGGGTCTATAATCTTTCAGCTATGTTTAAACAAAAGAGAGTTCAACAGGCTATTTACCATAATACATTTTTAGGTTTCATGAAATTATAGCATAAGAAACAACTCAAGCCTGGCCTTTACGATCAGGAAAGAATGGTGCTCTGTGCATTTTTTTAAAAAACCCAAAACCTGAAGATGGAAGGAAATGGAATGATTTTTTAAATGGCTATATTTGATAAGGGAACATTAATTCATTTTTCAATAATAAAAGCGAAGAATGCTGTTCCAGCCAGACATTTCTTCTCATTTTTATTACACAGACAGTGCTTGATTACAGTTTAGGGAAATGAACTGAAAGAACAAATGTACTATTTTTTTGATAGGTAGTCAGAAGGGTATTTTACAGAGTCTGGGAAGAGTTGTAAGGCAGATGATTCAAAGGATAATTGAAAAATGATATTTAAACAGGTTATATTTGTGCCCTCAGGCATTAAACATAGGAGACTGTTTTTAATTCTCAACACGGGAGTTTGCATTGCTGCAAAGCAAAGGAATAGAATGAATAATTTTGTTTCAGAGACATGCAGTAACTGCTGGTCAGCAAGTAGGGAATTTTCTGCAATACAGGGAAATAGCAATATTTTTTCTGAAGTTATTCTAAATAAGCCAGGTGCTATTCAGTTTAATATTCATCATCATTCATTATGTTATAGTATCATACTTTCAGTAGTTTCAGAACAGAGATCAAACATATTTCAGGGTAAGATAGGTGGTAGCAAGACCGTGCAGAGACAGCCCCAGGTGCAGGACCGGCTCTCCAGCACCGGGACTGCGATGCAGAGGTCCAGCGCAGCCTCTTGGGATGCAGAGCACAGCCGGTCCGTGCCTCTGGGGTCTGAGGGTGCTGGTGGAAGTTGCCAGGCAGGTGGCAATGTCCGTGCCCCCCAATGGACCAGATCTACCTCAAGCACGAGCATCTCTGTCCCCTGCTTGAGACGTCGCAGCTCTGTGCAACCCAGCTGCACTGCTGGTGCAAGCTGGGACTCCCTTGTCATGGCATAAGGGACATGCAGGGCATGCACACTACTTTGTTCAAGCTACATCTTTAGCATCAGACTTCAGGAAAAAAGGTACCTTTCTCAGGGTTTCAGCCCTCACTAAAGTGTGCTCTGAACAGCAGGGCAGTCTCTTTAAAACCCCTTGGGTCTCAGGGTCTGACACTCCCATAGCCTGCTTAACAACAGAGCACACATTAACCCTTTCCAATAAAACCCACCTGTATTAATTAGAGAATTTCAGTGGAGTACACACTACATCCACGTCGACAACACATTAGTGTATCATGATTAATGTTGTGCACTTCATGCCAGTTGAATTCCTAATGATTAGCCACTTAATTCTGAGCTGAAACAATTACTCTTCCCATTGAGAATTACTTGTTTCAGCTCAAAGCTCGGCAGCTGGAGTACAGAAAGCCAACCATACCCAGTCATGCAAATTTATCTTGTGGAATCAAAATTCAGGTTTACTAATACGTATTATGTATGCATAATAAAGCACTAGGCATACAAAAGCCTCACTTTTCAAGACTGGTGCAAAATCTGTTGGCAGGACTGAGCACATCCCTAATTCATAGATTTCAGCTGCAGCTGGGGTATGCACACATGCATGTTCATATTTGTGCATGAGAAACCAGTTTGCCCTTGGTCTATAAAGGCCTCCACACAAACATTGGCTCTCCCTGATGTCATTTAGATGAATGTTTCAGTCTTGGTATATATTGGTGGATGCTGCAGTGACAATGTTATATGTCAGAAAATCAAATGGGTACATTTTGATTTAGATTAATTATAGTTAGGAGCAAATACTTGGCTTGCCGTCAAGTAAGTGAGGAATTTAAGAGATACATCTCATGGCAGCTGCATAGTTTTGGTAGGTGCACAATTTAACTTGTAACCGGTAATTATATTTGTCATTTTCTACAATCAAAACACTGTGCAGACAATAATTATCCCACCAATATGCCCCTGAGAAATAGATAAACAGGCATAACTCATTTTACAAGTGTGGAATCAGAGACATAACGATCCGATGACAAAAAGTACTAATGGCAAAACCAGTATTAAGATGTAGGGTGTGCTCATTGTGCAAACCAGCTCAGACAACGGCATCGGCTGAACATACCCGCAGCCCAGCAGGATGCAAGAACTGCACCTTGCCAGGCTACTACTGCTGCGACTTTGATGTGGTGATGATTACTGTATTATCATTATGGTGACTCAACGAAAGCACTAATGTTCCTACACTTAGAGACACAGACTACAGTATGCATGGTTGAGTATCACTGAACAGACATTAGTTCTCTGGGACCAGTTGCTCAATGTAGTATTTATAATAAAATCAGAGCTGCTAACAATGTGAATGGAGCATTTCCCTAAGTCTGTGCAACTAAGGGACTGACCCCAGGGCAAAGTAAGCAACGGGGGAGTCTTTCTGCTGACTTCAGTAGCCGCTGGATGAGACTCCTCTTATGCACGATACAAGGGGCTGCTCCAACCTCGGCAAGACCTCCGCTGACTTTTAAAAGACATCAGACCATTTCATCGCCTACACACTGACTTACCAAGCAGTACAGTATTTAGATTTCCTATTCCATGTGGACTTGCAGCTTTGCAGTGAAATGTTGTCCTGTTAAACCACGACAAATGTACTCTAGCACTTCACTGTACGAGGGATCTGAGGCTGATGTGTGCGACAGTGAGGACGCACAAGGGAGCGCGTTATTCCAAGAGACCCTTGCGGTGTCCAGGAGATGCTGCTTACAGGAAAGTCAGAAGCTGCTTCTCGGAATTAATTTTGCAGAATAAAGCAATGGTAGCTGTTAATTGTAATAAATTTTTAACTCTGTTTTCTAAATGAATGTTTTACTAACAGTGCCTGCAGCTGCAGGCTGAGGTCTCCCCTTTAGTTTTATCTTTGCTTGGCCTCTGCAATTATGCTCCGTGCCCCGTTTCTCCAACACAGAACCCATGTGAAGAAAAAACAGTCCCATATAAGTATGTTTTCTAAAGATACACATGCTGGCCAAGGCCAGTTGCATCTGGACTGCTTTCCTATCCCCTATTCTTATTCCTCAAGGCTCTCCGAATTTTTCAACATACTTCTTAATGGAGCAAAAGGAATCACAACGGCAACCATTTTCTTGGGCTTGGTGAGTGACCCAAGTTAGTGACCACCAGTAGTTCTGTGACAGATCCATTGGAAATGCGCACCAACACCCACATACGCTGGGCAAAGCCAATCTGCACAAAGCGAGAGTCTTTTCAATGTACAGCCTCCAAAGACAGGAGCAGGTTTGGCAGGGAAGGAAGGAAGCTTATTTAGGTTATTTTTGGATACAGATAACCGACTGAACACATGGATTTTTATCATGTTGGTACTTACACAACACTGACTTGTTACTGACAAGACAGATCTTGAACCTGCACAACTGCAGGACAGCCTTTAATAACAGATGGCAGTACTTTGCCAATGGTCGGATAGAGAGGTTCGGTGTCTTAGCAGATGATACCTTCTGTCTTACTTCTTTAGCCACCGATTTAATTACACTGATAATGTCATGAGAAGCAGGAATCAATTATTCATTAAACCTGCCTAAGAAATCATTTTTATCCCATGTATTTTGTTTCAAGATCATTTACACTTGGGTAAAAAGGCAGTTTTCTTCCTTCAGCGTCAATATTTTATACAGTAACTCAGTTAACAGCCCAAGTGAAAATGGAAGTGGGTCCCTCAAAGAGGACTAGGACATGATACTCTGTGCAAGGCATGAAGGTGATGCTTGAAAACTCCACCAATCCATCTGCTACATATCAGCAGCTATGTCATTCAGGGATCTTAAGCAGGATGCATGGAGCGATCTGTTACATCTCTTTTGAATACAAAGCCCTTTGATACATTTACATCTCAGTGTCGCATGACTTCTTTAGAGGTTGTTGGAGGTGAAACCACAGATCTTGCATTGCCTGTTTTCTAGCTCCCTCCGTTTTTAATAAACACAAGACCTGGCCTGCCATTACTTTCTTGACACAAAAGAATTTTCCTACATTCCCATTAAAAGCAATACCGCTTTTTATAAGCTCAAAAGAAGACACTGAGCTCCCTTTACCAGCACACAGACAAAAATCTTTTCTTTTGCCTGGTTTGTTTTTGCACTAGTTGACTAAAAATAAACAAATAAATGAAAGTGTAATTTTCAGAGGGACAAGTCACTCCTCTCTATCTGCTTTGCCATCAAGTGTTCACCCTCGTTCGCTCACTGTCTGGCTCCACCACTTTCTGATAAAGCTGTGACCATAAACCTGTACAGTAACTCATGTAAAAATATTCTCGTTTTTGTAAGATAAAAGGTAGGAATGGGAGAAGGAAACTGAGCAGAGCTGAAGACATCAGGCTGAGAAGGAGACCTCAGGGTGCGAGGAAACAGGGAGGAGGAACGGCAAGAACACAGAAGTAGGTCTCGGCAAGGAGACAACCCTACCCCCCTGCAAATTCAGCAACAGTTTATTAACCCAAGTTTACATGAAATAAAGATGATAAAAACAGCTGCAGAGAAAGCAGCGGAATCACTCCCATCTCTACAGCTAGCCACCCTGCGTGCAGCATAACAGAGCCCTACGAGGCTGTTTGGGAGCTGGACACGACTCAGCTGTGCGCATCGTGCTCCACCATCATACTGTCAATGCAAAGCTTTCGATGGTGTAAAATTTACTCCCAAACATACACAACCGCATATTTGTATATGCAGGTTGCATTAGTTTTTAGTGTTACCCCGGAGCCTCTGAGTCCTTGCCAGGGGCCAAGCCCTACCTGGGCTAGAAATTGTGCAGAAACAGAGGTGAAAGCGTCTCTGCAGATTCGCATCCATGCATCAAGCAGCGGGCTGAGCAGAGCACCCACATTCTTCAGATGGAGACTCAGATTAGCAGAAAACCATGCACAAATGCGTGCATAGAGGGGGTGAGAGAAGCCTACAGACACAGGACTTACCCGCTTAGTGACAGCGTGCCCATGCCTGGAAAGCGCAGTGTGGAAGGATTTGTTTCCAGGCTGTAAATATGTGGCATTTAAACATAAGAAAGTCCATACACAGGCTTTTGCAGGTCCAAAGCCATGGAAAAAAAGAAGGGAAAAGCCTCTGCTGTGCCTACACAAACTGCTCAGAATAGTCATTCTTGGCTATTAGTTCATAGAGTGATGTCACTGGCACAACAATCACTTACAGAAAGAAAGCAGCAATTGTGGAAGAAGCTAATATTGCATCTCACCTTCACCACAGGAACCTTCATTCAATTTACATTAAGAAAGACGTTACACTTTGGAGAAGTACCAACGATTTCAGCGTCTCCTTACCAATTCAACGAAACATTTTTCTCCTTCAGCTGAGCTTATTATGAATATTTAACGTATCAAAATGAACTGAAAGCTACTACTGTGCATCTGCTCTCCAGCTCTCCATCCTTCTATTGACATCAAGGCTTAGTTCCCAAAACATGACATTAACTATATTGCTATATAAATACAACTCCTTCAACTACCATTTCATAAGTAAAATATATGCAAGGCAGAAGCCAAGCCTGACCTGAATAGATGAAACTGTCCTCTCCCAGCTAGAGATGTCTTTGTTACTTCGGCTCCTGATGTCAATTCCCTGCGCCAGCTTGTACGTTCATCTTCTGTCCTCTGATTGAATTAATATTCACTTCCTCTTACTAATCCCCAGATGCTTGTCTGAAATGATCTAAGACACAGCCCACGTTTACAGGGAGAAAAAATTTATATTAGGGCATCAATTTGATAGCTACAGCGGTTTGCTAATTTGCCGTGCAGCCAGGCAATCTCACTGCAGGAATATTGTGATTTTTTACTGTTCCTCTACAGCTGGGATGTAATGTTTCGCTTTTAGCCCTGTGCTGGAACCGCACTCAGAATACTGTTCAGATGTGATTTAAGATCGAAAAGAAAGGAACACTCCTTCCTGGATTTTCCAGGCACCAGAAATACATATAAACTTCAGTGCACTGTAAGTTTGCCAACTGTCTTTGGTTTGGCTATAGTTACTATGTCACTACCAGAAGAAAAAAAAAGGAAATCTTTTCAGCATCAAACTTACATTCTTCAGCATTTTCTAGTGCAATAGAATGTGTGGAATGGTGAAAAGGGAGTTAAAACAATGGTTGCAATTATAGCCCCTTTCTGATCCCCTGGATCAGATCTTTTAACTAGAGGTTTGGGCTCTAGAGCTTAGGATGTTTGCCATCAATTTTCAAGAGGCCAGGTTTCACTTTTCTCCCAAGGTTATGAATGAACAGAAACATCTACAGCATGCTGGAAAACCTAGAATACAAAGCCACTTTCCCCCAACCCCAATGCAACTAACTACACAATAGTCTCAGTGTGAAGGAAATAAAATTGTGTTTTCATTCCGCCCCCCACATTTTGCTGTAGCCCCACGAACGTAGGGATGGTTCAAACATAAGACCCCATCCACACCAGGATATACAACTGCTGCAGGTTGGTTGAGCAACAAAGATCTACGTGAGTGGCCCCAGTATGACTGCTGCTATGTTAATTTTATAAAGGAAAAAAAAAAGACATACACAATATAAACGCTGGTTTTGCCATGTTCAAATGCTGTATAGGTATTACCTTGTAAAAATACTTTTTTTCCTTTTCTTTCCACACCTCTTCCATATGAATAAGAAGCAAGGTCTGAAACTACTGAATAGAAGCAGTTTAAGTGTAGCTGGCCCAGGTGATGATTAGCAGAACAACCAATCTTTCAGCCTGATGATTAAACAAGCAAACATAAGAACAACTCCAACAACCAGCAGCGAGGGTGTTTCCCGTGTGTGGGGCACATGTCCTCTGCTTGCAGGGATTTGGCTCCTGGTGCTCCCGTTCTGGGAGAGTGCCCTGACCATCGGCAGCGACAGCCCGGGCCCCTCCAGTTCATACTTTAGATTCAGTGAACTGTTAATTACTGCTCTCACAAGGATCCGACGATGTCAGACAAACAAGACTGACAGAGCAAGGCACAATTTTCTCCTTGTTTTACTAAGCCAACAGGTGAGCACACCAGGTCTTAAAACAACCACGGCTCTTACTCTATTATAGCCTCAGATCATCATGACAAGAGGCTTAATAAAGAGCCTGTTAGCCTGAAATCCTGCTCATTTCTTCTGTTTGGTTCCAGAACGCAAGGCAGCATCAACAGGAGAAACTGAAGACACTCAGTGCACTGTGTCACCCACGTACGTGATTTGAGCACTCGCTGCCAAGCGTGGGATGCACAGTCAAACCACCCGAAGCCCATCACTACCCCACACGTACCTGTGAGATTAACCCCAAGTCAACCCAAGTGTTTCCCAGCTACTACTACTGGAAGAACTCAGCCCAAATTCACAGCGAGTTTCAGCCATCCCCAATCTGCGTATTTTCCAGCTGACCTTTTTGCTCAGCCCTGTCCATAACCATGTGGTGCAGCCCCGTGGGAGGGGAAGCGTGCTTCTCCAGCATGCCAAGCGAGTGGTACGGATGAGACTGCAGTGCCCGACTCGACCCACCTTACACCTCCCCACAAACTTCAGCAAAGAGAAAACTTACTTGGAAAGCACCCTTAAATAATCTGTGCTTGATTTAACGATTTATACACTTGTACAAAAACTCTACAGGCTGCCTCCCCGCAGTACCATGAATCTCCTTAGCACACTAGTCCCAAAAGGACACTGGCTTCTGCAGCCACATCTTTCAAGGGGTAGTATTTTAATCTTGCTTTGTCTGTGGTATTTACAGAGAAGCATTCCTGAAACTTTCTGCATAAACGGATGTCCTGGTTTCATCTGGAATAAAGTTAATTTTCTTCCTAGTAGCTGGTATAGTGCCGTGTTTTGAATTTAGGATGAAAATTATGTTGATAACACACGGATGTTTTAGTTGTTTGTGAGCAGCGTTTACACTAAAAGTCAAGGACTTTTCAGCTTCTCATACCACCCTGCCAGCGGAGGCTGGGAGTGCAACAAGAAGGTGGGAAGGAAGGGACACAGCAAGGACAGCTGACCCAAACGAGCCAAAGATGTATTCCATACCATATTACATCATGCCCAGTATATAAACTGGGGGGACGTTCAGAGTGATGGTGACTTGGGAAGACAAACGCCAATAGGCGTGATGGAACCCTGCTGTCCTGGAGATGGCTGAACACCTGCCTGCCTGTGGGAAGTGGTGGATGAATTCCTTGTTTTGCTTTGCTTATGCACACAGCTTTTGCTTTGCCTATTAAACCATCTTTTTCTCAACCCACGGGTTTTCTCACTTTTACCTTCTGATTCTCTCCCCCACCCCAGCGGGGGGAAGCGAGTGAGCGGCTCCACGGGGCTGAGTTGCTGGCTGGGGTTAAACCACGACAACAGACAAGCAGATTATTGCAGTTTTACTGAAGAAAGCTTTGGTAAGGTGCAACTGGTTACATTACTGAGGTTAATTTATATTGTACAGAGCTAAAAAACAAATGAATAATACATATCGATATCACATACAATATCAATAAATATTACGAGTCAGTTTGTAGGACTTGGGGTGCTACATCAGATACAGTTAAGTGTGTAAAAATGGGACTTGGGGAATCTAATCTCCTGAAAACAATTGCAAATTTAACAACTCCTTCTGCCCCTCCTTAGTATTACAGTTAGATAATATATGACAATTACAAGTACCAGTAGATAGGTTTTATGTCTGTGTTCTCTCATTTTCATAATTATGTCTATTGGGTTACATTACAGTCCCTCAGGGAGAGAGCGGTTGCAGCTGGGCTCTCTGGATTTAAAGAGATCATCTGGCCTTGTTGCAAGTGGGCTACGATTCTGCTGCATAGACTTAAGAAACCTCTTTGATAACAAAAAACACAGGAGAAAAAAAAAGGCAGATGTTTAAACAAACACAGTTGCTACCCTTCACACAATGGAGAAAGCTGCCCAAAAACTACCTGCACCAGAAATGAGCAAGAGAGCCTACATTTACAAGGTCTAAGCTGAGAATATTGGGATACAGGTACTTAGCCAATGATGCTGGAGCACTTGTTAAAGTGCAGACAGGAAGGATGCGCTCTGCCTCTGCAGGAGCCAGTGGCAGAAATCCGTGCTCGTTATACCTATTTGCAAACACTGATACTCTCCCACTGCCCTTTGCTTCCTAATCCTCCAAACCGCCACATCCCCCTGCATTTTGAGGTATGATTATCCAGGTTTTCTGGTATATAACTTTCAAGTGAAGAGGAAAAAAAAAGGAACTTAATGCAGAGAAAGAGGCAGGTGCCCCATTTGAACATTACTCAGTTCAGAGCAAGCATCTGACTGAACCAACATGGTTCAGGTCACCAGAGGCCCGATTTGGGGACAATTAAACACAAAAAGCTGTTCAACGGCACCGGGTCAGAGCGCTGGAGCCCAGGTCTTCTCTCCACCCAGCTGCCCAAGTGCTTGTCTAACAGGGAGCCCACACATTACATACAGATACCCAGTTTTGAAAGTTGTGTTATCCTCTTTCCCCTCCAACACATACAACCCTTTTGGTTTTGGGCATGTCTCCTGTATGACGAGATCTTTCTTCTCATACTTTTAAGCCTTTATATTAAAACTCATATGCTCTCAAAATAATAAAATATGAGTCGAGGACTGGAGAAATTAGAGAGAGGTGTGTCTGCTGCTTTTTTTCTATCAGGGAAATCTGAGCTATTTTGAATGACAACTATTTTTTCATTTCATGCAGGTAACAAGTCTTTTATTAAACACAGGTGCCCAAAAATTCATCCCAATGCACTGCAGTAACTTGAATGAGCATGTCCTGGGGATAATTCTGGCCTTGAGTGCTGGTAGTTACTGTACATACTTGTCTGATTAATTCCTCTTGACTTACAAAGGCATCCATCATGTCACAATGAATGATCTATGAAGCACAGTGTACCTGAAACCCTCGCCTCCCCAAGTCATTTCCCCAGCATCTAAAACAGGCTCTTATCATTTGTAATCAGTAATTAATAACAAAGCATTCTCACTAGTGTAATTTTTCTGCTAAGGTTAATGTAATATTTCATCCCAGGCCAGCTGCTCTTTTACAACTTCCAAGCGTGACAGTAAGTAATGTCTTTGCATAAGAAGTCATCCACGGAGTAAATCAATTAGCTGCTCTTTCATCAGCAGGCATTTTGCTGCAGAAAGCGAGGCTAATTACATAGAAAGTTGTTCATCAACAGGAGTATGTACCTAAAGTTTGTCATTGTACGTTGACTTTTCTTCCCTATGTCTCCATTCTGCATCTTTTCCATTAACGAGTTTTTAATCTATGATCAGCCAAATACTGTGATTATGAGTTGCACTTAGCACGTTGTTATTATCTGCACAGATTTGCCTACAAAGATCAGCACAGCATATGTTTTCAGTATTGGTAAAACTTTTGGGCCACTTCTTGCCCTCAAGGAGGACACATACATATTTATGACTATTCATCTCAGTTGCAAAGCATCAATAAATTCTCATGTATTGTTCTTTATCAAAACTGCACTATTTCTTACACTCTGAAGTTCACATCGGGATATCTGTATTGCTGTCCCTAGGAGGAAATCTGGCACCCAGAACATATATTTTCTCCCATGAAAACAGGAGAAAAATTAGTATATAGCACTGGTGTATAGTGCTGGTGTAATCTTCTTGTCTTACTGAAATTGGTAAGTAACTTTGGAGACCTATGGTTTTTTCACCCCTTTTGACTGATATAGTAACTGTCTGGCATCTCAGGCTCTTCTTGCATGATGTAGCTGGTGAAGACACATGTCTGGCTCAGGAAGCTCATGACCTACAGGTTGTTGTGCGCCAGTAGAGTATGATGAGTGCTTTATCCTTCTTGTCGTCTGTCCTGGTCACCTGCTGCCAGAGACAAAACCAGGAGAACTGGACCTTTCATCCTACTCAGTGACCTGCCTTTTGGCTCTTGTGTTTCTAAGAATGAGAAGCCGTAGCACAGAAACAAACTGCACAGTGCTTAGCGCCTCAGGATCACCAAGGGCAGAAATATCAGGTTTTAAGCGTTAAAACCTTTGATTCAAAGTGCTGTGGACAATGCATACATAGAGCTCAGACCACAAAGCTGACCAGGACCTGACAGAGCTGACCTCTGTCCAGGAACCAGTACAGTTGCCCACAGAGTCATCCTAGTGAGTGGAAATCAACTGAAGATAGGAAATTACGAACCCAGATGAAAGTTGAGTGATGTGGGCTGAACTAGGTTGATGTTTGCTGATGTTATCCAGGCAGCCTAAGCCACAGATAATCACACGGCAGCCCCCAAAAAGGAGCATTTGTGGCCTGAGGTGACTGAGGATGTATAAATACTGTCTGCAAGGCAACAGCTCGCTTTCTTCCTTTCACTTGGTGGGAAGGAGGGGATTAAAAAAGCAGATGTAATAAAAGAAATGGGTCATGTCAGAATGACTGCTCCAAACCAGTCCAATAAAATTTCATAACACAAAGGCAAGGCAAGGTCCACAGCTCTGACTCACCAGGTTTAGCAAATCACTAGACATCCTGGCTCCAGCTACACCAAAAGCAGCCACCTGGAAATACATCTCCTCAACAAAAAGAAACATGTTTGAAAAGGCAAGAAACAAATGGCAAACAGTGTGACCTTTAGTGAAATAGTCATGGGGACTCGTGAATTAGTCAGGCAATGTCAAACTAGAAACTGAAACAAACTCATCCTTGGATTTGGATCCTAATGGATACAGGACTGGATCTCTGCTGTGCTTCTCTCAGCAGTCTAGATAGTTAGATCAAACAATGATGCAGCCTGTATTTAATGAGAATTAAATGTTAATCTTGATAACTAGAAGACGAATTCTAACTTTAAAGATGCAATTATTTCCCATTCCTTTAACATTTGGTCTATTTTGGTTTGCAACTTCTTGTAATTCAGTAGCACATTCACTGCACCAAACTAATCAATGTTAACCACTAAAGTATGCAAGCCTCAAGTATGATGTTGCCCAATTCTGAACTTCTCATGACTCCAGCTCGTGGGCTGATCCACAATTATCTGTTATTTTTGGAGCAGTGGGGCTGTACACAGTCATGCAAATTACAAGACACAGTTGTATATGTTGCCTTCTAAGAATATGTCTTGCAAATATTTGTTTACCCATATTCTTAAATTCCTGGGGTTTCATATACAAAAAAATAAAAACCCACTCGTACAATGCAAGCTTACGTCACATTCCTGCAAGGCTCTTCATCTGTGTTCAGTTACATCTCGATTTCCTCCTTTGCTACTTGCTGTCTATTGAATCCTCTTTCTCTTTCTATTTACAACTATGTGGCAGAAGGAAAATAGTTCTGCTTAATACAGATCCAAATTGGCTTTCTAATAAACCCATTAAAGAAATGGTCCATTTCAGCCTTCAAAATTTGCCACAGGAACCTCTGCAGCTTATTACTAAACCTCTACCTGAAAACAAAAGGAAAAAAAGATAATAGGGACTCAAAGACATGCTACATACTGCCTGCCATATATGCGGAGACCACAGCCTGGAAATCCACTTACTCAGTGTAAATCCAGTTCAGTACATTGACTTTTCTTTCCCTCACGGTATATTAGTGCTCATGAAAAATCTTGCAGTGAAAGCCCTAGAGTAGAAATCTCTTGTCCACAGACAAATGCACTTCCCACATTCTGCTCTATTACAACAGGCAAAAGAGCAAAAGCATTGTTCCTACTTTTACAATAATCACAAGGCCAGACACTCAACTAAGACATAAATAATGCATGGGCTCTGTCATGGACACTTTCTCTAGCCCTCATTCAGTGCTATCTCCACCCATTTATCCTCTCCTTCTCCACCAAATGTATGAACAATTATGATCAGCCCACTGAAAATGACTGCAATTCTAACATTCAGCTCCTACAAGCCACCAGACCACCCTTTCAGTCACCTCCAGATCATTGCTACATTTGAATTTACTCAAGCCAAATCTTCCTTTCTGGTTCTGGGTTTTTTCCTTTTTCCTTTTTCTTTTTTCTTTTCTTCTTTTCTTTCTTCCTTTCCTTTCCCTTTCCTTTTCTTTTCACAACCATTTACCAACCAAAAAGAGATTCAAGAGACAAATGATGGCATTTGCAAACAACTCAACTCCATAGAAGGAAACAAAACAGTGCAGGATCAGAGGGGCTGTTATATGTCAACATAGTAAATGCCCACAGTCAAATTCTCAGCTGGTGTAAATCAACCTGTCTCCATCTGGCTTTATGAGGGCAGTGCAACCTGATGCTGAACACACAGTAGAAAAAACCTTATCCCTGTTAAACTACAGCATTTTAAATCTGAGACAGTACTGACCCTATCTGGCACCTATTTCAGTCGATGGCCAAACTCTCATCTCCCCTGACAGGCAACAGCCAGGAGCACGCTCCATGCGAGGACGTATGGGCCCTTAATTCCATCTCAAAGCAGGGACCCCCACAGGGCCCCCTCCCTTGCCCACCTCTCTCGGGCATCCTCGAGACATTCCCACGAACGGCAGCAGCAGCAGTCACGGTTGCACACTGCTACCTACGCGAGGAAACGTGAAGTACGTGAAATGTACGGTGCACTCTATAGCAGAGGATGGTGAGCCATAGGTGGGTTCTCCCGTTATACTAGGTCATGTAAAAAAAAAGCACATGGACACATTAAATATTTAAAGTTTCCTACCCTTAAAAAATCACAACTGCACCTAGCTTATAGTAATCCAAAGCCATAGCTGCAGGGCATCTTTCAGCAGCCTAAGACTGGTGTTTGAACTACACAGATTCCTTAGAACTACAAATATCTGCTTGATCAGCTCCACCGTTCCAATGAGGCAGCTAAACTTGAGTGCCAAAGAGTTCCTGTAACGGCACATGCAGCCATCGGCATCCAGGAGAAAAACATGGGATCACCGCACCAGGAGTCCAAAAGGTTCTGATGGTCAAGGGTCATCTTTAAGATCTAACCAATTTTTTCAATTATCTAGATCAGTAAGAGAGAGATTTTGGCCAAAAATATCTTCTTGCATATTCGTTATATAGTGACTTCTGACTTAACTTTACAAATGGCCAATCATAACTGCTTCAGCAAGAAACTCACGAGAAAGATGAGGGGTCTGATCTCCATTCCCCCAGTTTCAGAAACACGGGTGAATTCTTGAGGACAAGAATGCTACTGCCAAAATATAGACCAGTGTCTAATCTGCCACCTTAGAGACAGACATATTTTGGGGCAAAAATGGAAAAAGAAAGATTACCCACATATTTGAAGAAATATTCTAGGGGGTCATCTCCAGTCTGTTGTCTTCTATGGCAGCCTCTACTCACTGCCTTTTCTTGTTACTGTTTTCCCAAAATGAGCGCACTTGCTTGCCTGACATTGCCAGTCCTTCTAGGACTGGGTGCAGCACACAAAGCCCCATCCAAAAAGCAAACAAACATCAATTAAGAACAAAGAAAGCGACAAAAACTAAAAGCTTGGTAAGAACGGATGTCAGCAAGCTGATGGAAACACTTCGGCGTAAAAAACGTCATCTGCTTAGTTCAACATCAGCTGCAAGAACTGGCGCGCTTCCCCAAACATCAACTTTTCCGGCTGGCTCGTAGGCAAGCCCGGAAAGGGATGCTAATGGTTTGCTTGGTCAGGGCACGCAGAAAGGAAGGAGAGGCAGCGAAGGAGCTGCCAGCTGCATCCCGTGCTTCAGGAAGCTCAAGAAATCTTTTCAGTTGACCAAGCTTGCAAGGGCTCTGGGATTACGGCCCTTCAGTGGATGGGGATGTTTCTTTCTTACGGGATGGCCTCTAACAATGTTAAAGGGCAAGGAGGTTTTAACCAACACACAGCAGACCCCAGAGAGACTAATTACTCAAGCAGTCTCTTTTCCCTTACCCACCCTTCTTGAGCATCTGCAAAGAGTCTTTAAATTTAACCTACAAATGCTAGTATTTTTCCTTTTTAGCACTGGATTGTTCCTCTTCAGGGCTTTTACATGCACTTTCCATTTACCCAATGCTAACTCCCATAATGGTCAATAAAGGCCAGTATATTAGTATGATAAACTCATGTTCCCAGCCATGCACAGAATTCAAATTGAATTAGAAAGTCAGCCTCTGTTCATAAAAACAACACTATGGAGCAAATGGAGCTTTACTGCACTACGTAACAGATATCACATATCTTTGGGTTGTTGTCAATTCTTCATATAAATACTTTAAATCACTTAGACTTCATTTTGCACACTATATAGTGAGTCTCTTCATAATCAAATAGTATTTAAAACATTTACTGCCTTGTTAAATCTAACAAGTCAGATTTATTGGGATAGTCACTTTCCTTAATAGCCAATTTAGTAAAACTCAATGTATTCATTGATGGATAAATATATAATAGGCGGTTGTTAAACTTTAATAAATATGTTTAATAGTCAGCTGGCATTTTCTCTCAATGGCAGCACTTCCTCTCAGCTGCCAACAGGAAATGCTGCTCCTGAATGTGCCAATTCAGCCCACATGCAGGGAATAAACTGATCTAGAGGAGCATGAATTTCAGGTAGCTTTCCCGCGCTGGTTGTCACATGAAGAACTCTGCATAAGATTATCCTAAGCTCCCATCAAGACCATCAGGTGTTAAATAGCACACAGTGTAAGGAAGAGTATGAGCTGCTGTGTTTGTCTAGACTCCATACAAGCAATGAGCCAGGACAGGAAGGGCAGCTGTCTACCTGAAAGCCATATAAATAATATTCATGTATTATTATCGCTATTTAGTCTTACCGCACTCTTTGTTTCATGTATATCATGTTGCATTCTCTCACCCTGCCCTGCCACTCTGTGTTGATCCAACAGATTCAATTCCGATGCCTCAGCTTCTAGCTAGGAGATCAAAAAGGTACTCTTTTAAGGCTTTTAGGTACCTAAGGAAAAAATTTTAGTGGAGTCCACATCATTAGACAACTGAAAACCTTTAAAAATCAGGCCCTTAGCTCAAACTGTAGAACTTCATGCCTAAACTCTGCAGATCCCAGGATCAGTTCTCCAAGCTGAAGGCAGCTACCACATATAAATGAGAAAAACCAGACCAAAATACCTTTCAGAGGGACTGTATTTGTACACTGGGCTGGGAAGTTTGATCATAGCCACAAGACACTCACCTGGGTGGGATTATACAGTTCCTGGAGCGGGCTTCTGGATCCTTTCCGGCAGCAAATGTCCATCCCAAATGGATTTCTACGCATTACTGCAAGGGGAAATTGAAATTAATACAGGTTAGCAACATTGGTTAGCCATAACCTATTGCAATACCTACAGCAAGAAGAGATTTTCTGACAGATACTGGGATTCTAGACAGTGTTGTATCTTATTTTCTAATTTTACTTTCCCGAGAAATTGCCCGAGAGCTAAATCCTTTATCTATTGTGGAAGTTACTGAAAAAAAAAAAAAGCGCTCTGGTTCCCCTCTCACAAAAGCTGTTATCCAACAACTTCCAGCTTGGGTGCACAAAAATTCAAGCATAGGGACCAAAGTGACACAATTTTAGCAGTGCTAGGTACCTGCTTCTCTGATCGTCAGGGAGGAGTTGGATGGATTCCTATAATCAGCATCTCCGAGAGGCAATGTTTGAGCCTCTCTCAGCCTAAATACAGAAGTACACAGGAACCTAATATTAAAACGTCTAATTTTAAAGCTTTTGGCCTAACTCTTTGGTTTCTCCTAGAACAGACACTCGGCAGTACAAGACACGCATACAGTCAATCATTGCTGCACTTCTCGCTACAAACTATATTTTGCTCTATATATTGCAACTGAATATCTGACTGATCCAAAACCCAACTTATGCTATGTCATCCCAGCTGGAAACCAGCAGGTTTTCAAACCAAAGGCTTTGTCAAAGGTCTGACTGAGGAGCATTTTGGATGATAAAGTGCTTTCCAGGAGAGACCTTGACCTGAGCCCCAGCAGGTGCAGAGATCATGCGTTTCAAGTTAGACCTTTGTGGCCATAAAAGTCTACCTAAGAAGCCATTCGGCTCCGATCACCCTCTAGAGTCACGAGGAGAACAAGAGCTTGCCTGCCCTTCTAATCTCACGTGGCCCACATCATCCTCCGCAAACACTCCTCTGCCCCAGCTTGCTCCGCTAGCTACGGAAGGAGCATCAGGCTATCAGACACCAGCATCAGGCGTCGCAGCCAAGGGAGATTTGTCTCGTCAAGGTTTAATTAAGACACAACCAAAGGAAAGAAAAGATGTTCCTGCTGGGAATCTGAAGGCATTAAGCAGAGTCAGACACGCTTTTACCACCGCTTGCCATGTTTTGTAACCAGAAACTACTGAAGTGTCCTTCAGCAACGGTTCTGAGCTGCACCACTTGCAGACACAATATTGCAGGCTTCAAGCCAAGAGTCAGAGAATACAGTCAAGTCATCTTTTAATACAGAGGGCTAATACGCAATCATAATTGATACATCAACTAGTATGAACCACAGAAAACTGTATACAGTTCCAATCTGGAAACATAATAGATTCCTTCGCTCAATTCCTATCTATTTTTCAATTGAAGGTAATTATCTAATAACGTGCCGTGTCGCTTTTCCCCTGAGCAAAGAGAGATTCCACAGGTCTTGTGGCAGGAGTCAGACATACATGCTTAGTAAACAAACTGGCTAAATGTTTTGATTTTCTTCACAGTTAGGATAGTAATGTTATTAAAGGCTATAACTTCAATTTACATGTTTAAATACCTGATTAACTTCCAAGCATTTTTAGTCACACAGCCAAGTATTGTGATTCCTTTGGTTTTGCGCTAATGTGCCTTTTTAAAAGCTGACTTAGAAAGTGTTTAAAACAGTTAAAACTTTAAAAAGTTTCTGCATGAGTAATGCCAGCTTCCAGGGTTTGGAAGTGGTTTTAGGAAGAAAACACTAAAGCGAGGGCGTGAGACATCCAGCAGTCGTTCTAACTACAGAGCTCCTGTCTGTCCCCTCCCTGTCTATCGTCCCCCTCCATATTCTTGTACCAGGAACTGCGTCCAGGGATGCTTTGAAAATCATTTTGTAGCCCCCTCACCATTACAAGAAATCTTTCCAAAATTGAGCCTTCCAGTCAACAGCAAACCACATCATTTCCATTTAAAACACCAGAGCAGGGGGAAAGGGAGAGGGGAACATTTCAGTGTATCCAGGTCATTAGACTGTGATTAACCAGGATCCTGAAACACTGATGCTTTGTTCCAAAATGAAGAAGAATTCTAGTGTGGTGTTCCTTAATTTATTACTTCACTTTTCATTTCCATTAAATACAGTAAAGAGCAATGTGCATAAATGTATCCCTTCTTGCTTCACTTAGCCAGCAGGTATAAACACAGCAACACTTTATATGCAGCAGTAACAGCCATAAAGATTAAATTATTTGCACAACATGCAAGATTTGATTCCCAGATGTAAACAAACAAACAAAGCAACTGTCTCCCCAGCAAAAGCTAAATGCTAATGTAGAACCTTAGTCACTGAAACCATTAAATCTTTTTTATGATTCCCAATATTACTTAATTGGTTTGTTTTTTCAATAAAGCCTTTAGAAGAAGACTGCGGAGTTAGCATAGCAACACAGCAGCTCAACACAGCACTCGCTTCCCCGTTTCTCGTTGTCAGGAACGGCACGCCCTGACGCAGCTGTACGCAGCACATCTGTGCACACCCGGAGAATACTTCTGCCTCGAATTTAATGCCAGCATTGAAATACAGGGGACTGCTCCCCTTTCCTCAGCAGAAATCCCACTCGCACCTTTTGCAAAATTGTCCTTAGGTGAATAACTATCAGGAATGTTTATATATAGTTCAAAACACTTGCTGGCATGCCTGTGAACAAACTCACTTCTCAGGGCTCCTGCAACCTGTTTTCTACTGTCTCAGCTTCTCTGAGGCACTGTTTCATTATGTGAATGACATGACCTTTTTGGCCTGAATCTCATCTATAGCAGTCTGCAGTAAGAAAGACGTAGTATGGATGTTAACTGCAGCTATACTAATTATAACAACACTTTTACTAAGACTCCATCATGCTATTGTGGTAGTGAAAATTAAAAAATCAAGCCCTTTATCTTCACCAAATCTTCTTATTAACATAGTAAATATCTAAATTTACATTTTATGGCTTGCACTGATCTCCATACATAATTACAGTTAATTATAATCTAATGATAAGTATTGCATATGCATGGCTCCAAGAACTGATTAAAAGATCACGTTCATGTAGACTAACTGTATGAAGCAGCTGACAGCAGCACTGAATGCCCTTAATGATTAAAGAGTAGTGTTAATACTGCAACTGCAGCAAAATCAGCAATCCCCTGAGTTTAGCCAGGATTGCGAGCAACTGAATGAATTGTTAGTTTGTTACTTAAATACAAGAGCTGTAAGAATAAGACCTTTTTTCCATCTCCAGGAATGATTTGTCCAAAATGCAATCTTGGCCCATCTGTTAAAATCTGTGGAATCACTAGTCATTAATTTAATAGCAAGTCTGGAGAGCATGTTAGCTAGGCACCAAATGTCAGTTTCTCAAAAGAGAAAGATAAACAGCCTTGCTGAATTGAAAGCTTATCAACATAACAATCATCTGTGTATATATACATAGAAGGAAGCTCCATGTGCAGGCCTTAAATTAGCTCAGAACAGAAGAATCTGTGCACAACTTCTCAAAAACTCGATTTAGACTTACTAGTACCAAGAGCAGGAATTTGACCTGTGAATTACAGTGCACTGAGCAGGAGAACACAGCCCTCCTCAGTCAAACCTTCTAGTGTCTGTGCAGAAAGAAAGTCCAGAGGTTTTGCCACAGTCTTGCTCCGTTAGATGACTACAAATTAAAATGTAGAACCCTCAAATTAAAGACACCCTTTGGAAAGGCACGGTTTGGGAGCATACTGAGAGCCTGCAGATCATCATCCAGGACCTTTGAACCTCCCACCGCGGTCCAACAATCGATGTGTTCACAAGCATCTCCTCCCCAGGTCCCCCAGGTCCTGAACCCGTGATGGCAGAGGCAGGGTTACAAGCGACAAGAGTAAACGCACGTGGCAAGGCACCTACTAGATCTTGGCATCTACGAGAGGGGATGTCACCTCCAGGGTGCATCTAGCCAAAAACGCAAGACAACAGTGCCTAGAATAACGGGCACATGTGGGGAGGGGGAACGCGCAGGTGGGCACATCGGGTATAAAGCCTTCATTTTTTGGTGTGACATTTCAGAGACTGAAGATCATTTACACAGAAACACATGAACCAGGCTTAAGTTGTCACCTTGACTTGGCAGAAGGCATTTATAATGCGCTTAGTAACCTATGAAGACCCTGTCCCAGAATGGGAGACCTCCGGTATTCCCACAGGATGAACAATGACAGGAAAAAATACTTACAATAAGAAGCCACACGAATGCAATTTCTGCCTCTCCCTATCAGGAGCTACAGAGAAACTGAGAGAGGGGACATCGTGGCACTTCTCTTGGGAGATTACTAGCCTGAAAAGGTATGTGAACACTGCAACTATCTGGACAGAAGAGAAAGTGGGGAAAAAATCATGGGAACCAAGATTCTTGGAGACTTAAAACCATAAAGGTCACCTTCTCACAAAGTGTCAGAAGGGCAAATGAAACCAATTCTCACAAGCTGTGTGGGATCAAGTCACAGAGTAGACTCTGCCGGAAGAGACACACAAAATAATTGTCACTTCTTCCACTGGACTTGCAGAGACAAACAAGTGACATTTTGAACGCTGGGTACGTGCACTCAGCAGCCACCTGTATCACTACCATCCTACAATCCCGTAAATGTCAGAAGTTCCCATTTCCAAGATTTCTGTAGAATAAAAGTTCCCCAACTGCTATCTAGCAACCATTTTCCTACGTGGTAACATTTAATTTACATTGCTTGGATTATTCTAATTACTTGCACAATAACAAAAACCAAATGTAGAAGCTTTACCTCTGTTCACTGCCTCTTAAATTAACTGACTCATGTTACAAATATTTGAGAAAAGTTCTGAGGACATATTAATATTTAACTTTTCATTATGTTGGTCTAAGGTACAAAGACAAAATTCCCTAACACAGCATTGCTTAAAGCTGATATACATAATTCATTCCACCTATTTGGGATACGAGTTGTCTCGCTGAGGAGAAAGTATGCATTGGAAGCAATATAGTGAGACTCTGGTTGAAGATGGGATCCTGTTCTTGTTTTAAAGAAAAAAGTCAAATATATTCCTTTTTTTGGTCTGACTTCTCTTCTTTTTTGGTCTGATTTCTGTATGAAAGGCTGAAAAGTGACAGCAGTCTGCTTGCTTCTTTTGGCTGTGGTACATTGCTTTCCAGCTAACACTGCTGTCCAATTGCCCCTAATTTCAGGCCAGGGTTAATGCTTTCCATGGAGCATCTTACTGCCAGCAAAGAACAGGTACATAACCTAGTACCTCCTTTTAGAGCTGTAAACAACTGGGTTAGGGCTGAACATTCACCTACACATTCCCTACCCAACCTAGACAGAAAAATCAGTGCCACTTGGCCCAGGCAAGATAGCAGCATCAAAACAGTTACTTGCATCTTTGGTGTCTCTAGCCTTGTTTAAATAAGCTACTGCCCTCAAACTTCCTGAATTTTTAAAGCAAAGCAAGAATAATTAATTATACCCATACTGAAAGTTCAGAGATTCTCTTCAGCTAAAGATTTGGACATGGTTTGTCTTCCAAACTCTTGCATAGACTTCTGCTATGACCCCAAAGCAGCACAGAAAATTACTTCTATTGGGTACATAGGACGGAGCATTGAAATACACATCCAAATACTACACTAAACACCTTCTCAGAGACAGAGAGACATCCATAGCTCCATCGTAAGTATATGCCCATAAATGATATTATAAAACTACTGCTCCATCTGTACCGGCAAGAATTATGCTCGGGGCAAACTGGTCACATCCGAATACAAAACAAGCAAGGCTCATCCAACAATATTTTGCACATGCAACACTCTTGAAGCATGAAAATACTCCGGGCAAAGTTGAAGTAAGTGACCCTAGGAAGCAACCCTTTTCCAGAGTTCGTCAGAGGCTCTTGGACAGAATTTTTTGCTATTTGGAACATCTTGTCCACATACCTTTCAGACATTTAGCTAAAATCATGCTGAACAAGCTTGTTATTAGTAACCAGCTCGTTCTGCTTCAGAAAAATGAGGCTTCCATAATAATTTACAACAATCTGCTCTGCAAGACTTCAGCCAAGTCCAAACCACAGACAAAATCGGAAAATCGGCGACAAAAAGACTACCTCATTTCAAACTTCATTAAAATTCCTATGCCCCCTTCTACAGACTAATCAGGCTAAGGACACTGAACGGTATGAAAGGGTTAATTTTTAATCAGCAACCAGAAGCATGAGGAGTGAATGCAAATGCTGTCACCCAGCACTCGCTCCGGAGCCTGAGTAAGGAGACTTTTAGATAGCTCTCCCGGCAATGATTTACAAACACTAATCCTTCAGCAGTGGTTCACAAACATCGACGGATTGATAGCAACATCTTGTGACATCTGGGGCCTTGTGCTTTGCCGCGTTGAGCTCAGGATTTTAGAGTAAATTATCGGTCCTTCATCCGGAGACTACAGGTACAAGGATTTATGACTAAACTCTTGTCTGGCCTCTTTCATTTTCTGAAAGCAAAACTGCAGCTTTCTTTGCTGGAGCTTGGGAGATCTATTTTTAGAAAGTAAAAATCAGATTAGGTATTGTATATGAGCATGCCAAAGTCTTAAATGCAGATATGAGATGATTCTTATTCTCTACGTTAACGGAGAACCAGATTTTGCCTTACACCAGACAGCAACTAGAAACACAGGGTTTTACTCAGCGTGAGAAACAAGCAAAAATCAGTGACCAGAGCACCTTACCCCATGTAACACCACTGTGCCTCACGGACAAACCAGAGACCTTACTGAGCTGGGTGCTGTATGTACACAGCAAAGAAACAACCCCAAAAGCTCAAGGTTTTAGAGCTCCACCTGAGGAACAGGGATGCTCTATTTTAGTTTAGCAATACCCGTTCATTGATTCAACATGTCCATCCTACCCTCCCCTGATGTTTCCACTCCCAATCATGTACCGGAGGGACTTAATGAAGTAAGACTGTGGATGGATACGACAAAAGTGAAGGATGAAAATAAAGAAGAGGTCACACCTTAGCGAAATGATTACGGCTGAGACGAGCAGCAAAGCCGCTAGTTACAGACCAGGGACCAGCAAAGTAACAGTCCTCAGTACACAGATCAGAAAAACAGAGGCGAAAAGGTTAAAGACCTCCACAAAGCAAATTAGTTGCTACAAATCGAATTCATTTTAGGAAGCGAGATGTCTAATCTGAACTACTCATTTAAGCTCCTACAATTAACAGGGAGCCGTAGCTGCAGAGGTGGGTCTCCCCACGTGCCTCTGGAAGTGGCTCCCCTCTTTTCCACTGACCAGCAACCCTAGATGCGTTGATGGTTGAAGTTACATGAAATAAATCCTGGCACACCAAGGAAATGAATCTTAACATTTGTTTCTAAGCCCTAATCACTAGTTACAAAGGTTGTAAATGCCCTCCAAAGAACAGAGAGATATTTAATTACTTTTTGCTTTAGACAGATTTCCAGAAATAAATTTGTATTTTATCCTGTTTGTTCTCAGATTAGCATGGGATGGGTTTAATTGGGCACAGTGGGGAAGTTAATATTCTTGGGTGAAATTATGCAGAGACTTAGATCCTTGGCCACCCTACGGACATTGCATGTGGCATAAATTAGCACAACATCTTTCCTGTTAATGAACAATGAGCAACTTTTTTCCAGTAATTTTTTTAAAATGTTAATCCACATGGAATTTCTTTAGAAGTCTCAAGAAATTATCCACAAACCTAAACCAAGAGACTTTTCCATAGGCTTTACTTCTCACACAAGGAGAGCTCTGTTTTGTTTATCTCTGTCACACACAGGCATACACTGCTTTTAATGCAGTGAATTTCTGTGGGTGCAAACTACAAACTATATTAGACTTGGTCAGAACTTTTCTGATACAACCTTGTTTTCTCTGGCATGAAATGCAGATTCAGGGGCATCATAATCTTTCGTAGGTCAATTCTGGATGGCTCGCTGACCACCTCAGCTGCCTGCTCACCTCTGTGTATGCCCTGGCTTACACCATCCATTAGCAAAGCCAGATGTCCCAAAATGTTGATCAAAATGCTCTATTTCTTTTCTCCCAGAACTATTTCTAAGTCTTCACAAATAAAAGAAAAAAATTTTTTTACCATCCACATCAACTTAAGAGGAAGTTCTTTGTTTCCTTTTTTCTTTCTTTTTCATCTCAAATGCAGTTTTCTACAAAGGAAGTAAGAAACTAAGGAATTGTGACCAACTTCAACTATATGTATTTCACAAACACACACACATTATGCATTTGCATGAAGGAACGCTGTGGATCCAGTATATCAAAATGCAAAGAAAAACTCTCTTTCTGGACGTTACGCTTTTTCCTACTTTTTCAGCCCAAGTTAGCCATATGTTTTGCAAAACGAGACTGCAATAATCTGGGAAGGTTGGAAAATTTCTAGTGAAGCTTACAGGTTTCCAAACATGCCTGCCTCCAATTTCTAGATACTCGCTGTAACAACATCAGCAGGCACATCTGCTGCTGGGTTCTCTTTATAGCAAAGAGTTGAATGCTCTACCCTGTTCTTCTTATCAGCCTAGTTTTCAAGCCTGTAGATAGTTGGCTATATCCCATCTCTCTGATGCAAGTTCAAACGAAAACTGTGTAAACGTAGGTCCAGTGAAAAAAAAGCTACATTTGCATTGTCCTAAAAAAATGAGAAGCTAGATTTCTTTTTCTGTATTTCCCACTACTTCCATTACACTGTCAGGACCAGCCTACTTAACAAACATGATGTATGAGCTTGCTCAAAAAAAAAAAAAAAAAAAGAGGGAGTGAGAGAAAACCTTTAAAGGAGGAAGGTTTCTTTAGAAAGCTGTAATTTTAAAAGCATTTATCTTGAATCACGGTCAAAATGAAAACGACGGCTGCTACAGCTGCAGTCTATTTGAGCTACTGTTTCTTTGCTGCTCTTCAACAGATGTGCATTGAAGATGAAACACAAAATCATATTTGCTATGGATATACTCAAACGCACAGCAAGTCTTCTCACAAGCCAAGCAGAATAGAAAATAGAGCTGCAGCAGTCATTTTAACCCGGAGCAGTGAAAGGCTCAAACTTTTGGTCTCTGAACTTCAGGCAGAAGTATTGCACACACACGTATGCCCACCTGACCTGACACAAACAGAAATCAAGGGACACAAGTCATTTCTGTCCTAGTGACAGGTCTAGATGGACCAAGATTTACCACCTCTGAAGCAGTGCCCCTGATATTTTTAGTGCAATCACATCCTCCTGATACTTCACTGTGATTTATGAACAATAATTTTCTTTACAAAAAAGAAGCGCTAAACAATTTGATAATCGGGAAAGAAAGTATGAAATCCTGCGGTAATCACTTCCAGAGCAGTCATTCATTACGCCAAAGAGGATTACGACTGCAGCTTGTTGGATAAGCAGATGAGCTCTTACAAATTAAGGATGCTACTTCCTTGGCAATGCGAAGGCCAAAAGCTGATATTAAAAGGAAAAAAGTACCACAGACAGTAAAGGCCTGATTCTGTGATTTGCAAAATGTCTGGAGTAATAATTAATACACAGCCAGGCTTTACTGTCTTATTCCAAGAGTTTATACTGTTTAATACTTCTAAACTCCAAGTAATCCCAAGGCACAGAGACGCAATCGGCTTCTTTGCAAGACCTTTTACTTTTCCAGCAGCTGGTTATCGCCCCAGCTGACCTGGATCAGGGCAGGTCCAGGTCTGCAGAGCACTGCTGGGCCATGTCCAGCCCCATCGGGCCATGGAAGCTCTCCAGTGCTCCCGACTTCTTCCAGCAGGATCTGTACGTCTATACGCAGAGGCTGGGAAGCCGCTTTCACGCACTCTTTCTTTGTTAGCAACGAGCTGTACACAGATAATATTGCTTTCAGATATAAGAATCCACTCGTGCAGCAGTTTTGAAATATTCCAAACCACAGATCCTTCAAAACATTTTACATATGAATAGGACATTGTCAGTTCCCTCAGACCCAGGCTGCACTTCAGCACACAGAAGAGTAAAATACACATTAGCACTATAAAACTTCATCTCAATTAGCATAATCTGTATTTCCATTATAGAGCCCAGCTTTACAGCCAACCTCGGGTGAGGTACTGAGCACTCTGGATCTGTCTTTCTCTAAGGAGAAACTCCCCAAACACAAGAAAACCATTCAGAGCGGTGAATGTATGAGCTTTCAGTGCCCGCTTATCTTTCAGCGGTTCTACTCCCTTCCTCTACCTCCTTCCATTGCTCCCATCATTTCAATGAGTTCAATTAAAACCTTGTGATGCACTTTGTCTACAGCGAGGAAATGCAGTCATGCCTCACACATACCCAAGTGGATGGGCCAAGCACACCAACTCCACATCCAAAAGGAAAAAGGAGTGAATGAGGAAAGATCTTCCTGTGATTTTATTTCCAAGGAGAGCATTTAAAGGAGAACCAAACCAGGCAGCAGTTGCAAATCACACATCTTCTGGTATCACTACCAAACAGGATGCTCGACAGACTAAAAATCTTAAATTGATTGAGACTCTTCCTCCAAATATTATGGATATGCTATAAAGCACAGGATAGTAATACATACGAGGCCACTGTGCAAGTGGAATAAACAGGAATGAAGGAATTTCACATTATTTCAAGGCTTCAGAATATTGGATACCTATCTGACCTTTATCGGTAGTAATAATATTTCATAATCAGCTTTGGTTTCAGTCACTAATAACCTGCCAAATGCATTGTGAAATTTCTAGTAATGTTGCAGCTGGTGACCGCTAAGTATCTAAAACACAGGATCACTCTGACAGCATGACTCGGAAGGAGATGGACACCAAAACTGCTAGGCAGAACCATGGACTTAAAATGTTTTTCCACAGGAAACAAATTCTGTTCTCACACTTGTGAGGTCTCATGCAGAGAGGGATAGAAAGCACAGAAGAGAGAGCAAAAAAAGAAAGCATCCTTTCCAGAAGAATTCCTTAAAATAATGCCCAATGAAGCTGTAGTTCATCTTTCAGAAAGACAACTCATCTTCTTTCTGAATTTGCCAGGAGCAGAAAATCCACCTTGGGAAACAGGTTTGATGTCAAACCCTCCTCTCCAAACAGACCCTCTTGCTGAGCTGAATTGACTCACCTTCCAGCCACTGGATCGCGTGGTGCAGCTGTCTGCTCCCCATGGCCATACCTCTCTTCTCTACGCAAGAACCTATACGTTGTGATCAAGGCACCCCTTAACTCTCCATCATTCTGTGCAAGTTTTCTCAGCAATTCCTCGCTTCTCTTGTTTTCTTCTGCACACGTTCAAAGATAACACCACAATGTTCTGAAAGCAGGGTGCCCCCACCTCACACAGCACCGCAGCAAAGGCTGCGGCAGGATCCGTACGACGAGCAAGTACAACCTTCCCTCTCCAGCCCCGGACCGCCCTTACATGTGTCCGGGCAGCAGCAGCTCTCCTGGGGCCCAGGGAGGAGGCAGGCCAGCTAGCGAACCATCCATCATCCTCAAACCCTTTTCAAACCTCCCTTTCAACAGAAGAGTGTCCTCGACTCAGTAAGCATCACTTAGCTTTTATTCCTCTACACATGCACCCTTACTAAAATTCACACTATCTGCTGCCACCCAAGTCACTAGGTATTCACGGCTCTGTACTAATGGACTTGCAATTTTCCTCCTCTGCATTTACCATTGCCCTAACTTTTGCATCCTCTGTAAACCTGATCAATAAATTGCTATGTTTTGTTCTGGATCATAAATTAGAACATTTAACTAGAGTCAGCCCAAAATCTAGTCCCCCAAGGATCCCATGGGAAATGTATCTGCTTAGTGATGACTTCCCAGTTACAGCTATTTTTACAAACTGTCAAACATTTTTAAAATCAGTATTATGTGTGCCAGATTGATATGTATTCACTTGCCAATTTAACTTTTGGTTTATTCATTCCCATATGCACCTGTATAGGAGTGATTTTGATATTCAAATATTGTATCATTAAAACAAATGGGGTCATCAGCTTGGAGAATTCATTTTAAAACATTTATTTGTGAAAAAAGTTTAGGTTAGTTTTCTGCCTTTAACCTTCCAAGGCTGCAGAGAAGGTTTCTATTATGTATTACAGTCTTGCTTTGCTCTCAAGTCTGCGTGGGTTAATTTTATCACAAGTTCTTGAAAGCTGAAACAGCGAAACTGCATTTTAATTGAAAATACTTTATACTTTCAGCTTAAAAAAAATAAAGCAGAATAAAAATTACAGTTTAAGTGATGCTTTCTAAAGCCACAGAGTTGAATGGCAGATAGGACCGACCCAGAGTGAACAATCTCAGAAGGCTGCTGCTTTTGGAGTAATCCTTAACGTTCTATGCTGAAAACTCCATTTGTCTTCATTAAATATTAATCAGCCATTACCAAGGAGGTATATATAAAAGCTGTGTTAAATAATAGAACCCAACAAGTGAAAAAAAACTGATTTGATTTCAAATTTACAATAAGGGGTTATCACATATTACCTCTTTCCAAGCTGAGATAAATCATCTCAGCTCCATGAACTCAAGCTGATCTCTGTCCTTTTCCATGGCTGGGAGTCACACCTGAACTGTCTACAGCGAAAGGAGGATTTACTGAGATCAACTGCTGGAGTCCTCAGCAGGCAAAGCGGTCAAAGCATTTTATTCAGCTGGGAAGGACACCATTTGCGTGCATATGTGGAGCTATTCATGCAGGTATCATATGAGTGAGTATGTTACATCCATACATGAGTGAATATACACATGCATTATTGATGTTGACATCGCATACCAGTGTTTTACCTACCACCAGATGCTGGTTATTTTTTTATTTTGTCATTACTTCATTTTCAAGAGTTGTAACATGCTGCATCATGTTTTACTGTTCAAATCCAACAATTAAATGGCAGTATATTCCAGTTTCTCCTTTCCATTCTCTGTATTTTGCTCCTATCTATTTCATTACAGGGTTTCCAAGCTGAAAGCTTAAGTAATATTCAGAGAAAATGGCAATGTGAATTTTTCATCTAATAGTAGTCTCTTATTTAATAACCTTTTTTTTCCAGAACACACCGCCTTTCAACTATTCTATTTAATCAAGCTCTTGACATAATATTTTCCTGTCAAAACCTATTCTATTCTTCTGAAATCTTTATCCTCTCCTCCCTGACCTTTTCTTTTTTCCCCCCACCAAACTATTATCCCCTTTGGCACTCTGCTCCTGCCCCTACACACCCCTACCAACCTTTTAGGCTCATTGCCTGCTAACCATTTCTCTTCCCTCACCTCTTCTAGTCTTCCACCACCACCCAGCTCCCTCCCACCGCACTCCCAAAGCAAGAGGCCAAGAAAAAAAAAAAACATCTCGCTCCCTGACCTGGCCACCGTGCCAGGAACGCGGGTCCCGCTCAACCCAAAGCAAGGGGTGGCAATGGGGGCAGAGGAGGTGGCAAGGGGTGGTGGGGACAGGAGGTCCTGAAGGCATGGGGACTTGGCTTCAGTTGCTCAAGAAGAACCAGAGAACAGCCCCCTCCCGTGTGTCGTCCCCCCCCGAGGTTTCCGGGGCTTTAATCCCATCCCTGAGCCCGGCAGGCCTTTTCCACCATCTCGGTGGCCCACTCCCAGCTCAGCGCCATCACTCCACGCACTCCCCTTCTCTATTCCCAGGAGACCCCATCCACCCAGAGGCCCTATGTTAGCTAAAACACACAAAACACAAAATAATGAACAAGAGCCTTTGAGAGGCAGGCTGATTACAGGGCCAAGAGCTACAGCACAGGGAGGCCAGGAGGCACGCCTGGTTTTATTTATAGTTTTTACTCGGCGCTTTGTTCTTCCTGCAGTTAAAGCAGTTAAGAAAGATGACAGAGTTCGAGGTCGGGAGCATTGTCACAGGCACACAAAGGCACGATCAGACGAGAGGTTCGGCAGCGATGCCGCTGCGTGCTTTCCCGTTTCTCAACAAACAGTTTTTCCTTTCCATTTTACACACTCGCTTTCAATTCTCTATCCTACATGTTTAAACAAAGAACAGCCATCTCCTCAAACAATTAAAGGCTGTGAGTATGGAAAATAGTCCCAGACTTTGCATGTTACTTTATGGCAGGATACACAAGAAATTTACTCTTCCCACCAAGGCTGCGCTGCAGCTAAAATCAGTGTTGGAAAAACAAGGATTTCAGGCAAATACAAAGGGCCTTAGAAATTAAGACTGCCTATTACCTCTACCTCAGCTATGAATGTTTTCTTGAAATGAGAACCCTGAATAGAAAAGAAAATGAGAAAAACCCAAGTTGATAACCCCACTGTCATTAACCTTGCAGGAACTGCATTTGCTATATTGTGTTTGTGGCTACCACCAAATGTGTGCTAATTTCAAAGGAGAGCTGACTGTGCGTATTTAAAAAAAACAAATCCAAACCACTAGCACCGACTAATTTTGCTGCTCAAGACCTTAGCTATATTCGTTTTGTTGTTGTTGTTTTGCATTGCCCACAAAATAACGAGGGATACAAAGGCTGTAGATGAGGATACCAGTGAATCTGAAAAATCAGAGCTTCTAATCACTCTGAGGTAATTGCAATATAAAAAAAAGAGTGCAGGGTGAAGGTAACCAGTTATTTTATTCAGATCCTCCCACATGAACAGAATTAATTCCATGCTCTGCAGATGTTCATTTGTGTCCTCCTTATCCTATGGGGAAATTAAAATACAGGGTGGTTTGCTGTATACTCTGCTTACAATGTCAAGACAATTTAACTGTTTCTATTGCAGCTGTGCTATTTCCCTGCAAAGAGAGGACAACAGCCCTAATGCCTATGCCCTCCATCAGCCCACCCCAGCCCCAGCACCGAGGACCTCATTCAATTCCTGCCTCACTGAGGAATGTTCTTTTAAGTATGAGGCTCTCTTTGCCATCCTCTTGCCATACTAGTAATGCTACTAAGTACTGGAATTCAAGTAAACTGTCTTAGGCTACAGTTCAAGCTCTTAGGTATAATATGTGCTTGGGGATTTGGCACGAGCTCCTGTGTAAAGCTTCTACTTGCAGCTTTCTTCAAAACACCCTGATGGCATCATCCAGCTTTCCAAATATCACCCCCATGACAGCTACTGCTAAACACCAGCCTCCAGTTGGACAACACAACATCAACCACCTCTTTTCCAGACCTGTTTTGCTTCAAAAAGTCCCTGCTGGAGCTGGTTCTTTGCATCGTGGCTTCTTTGCGTGGAATAGGTTGGGAATGCAGCCTCCAGTTGCAACTGGAGGCTGCATTCCCAACCTATTCCACGCAAAGAAGCCTCCTCATGGCCAGGTGGGAGCTGAAGCTTCTTGTCTCCCTCCGGATGGTGGTCAGGGCTGGGGGCAGGTTGAGGCTCATCCCAACCTGCTCATCCCAAAAAACAGCTGGCGGTCAAGTCATCCCTGTCCTCAAGTCAATCCCAAATAAAACACACAGGGCAGGGAGAGGAAAGGGGAAACAAAACAAAAATACAGCGAGTCCCAACCAAACATAAGGGTTTCTCTCCTTCATCTGTTAGCTCTTCCTACAGCCAAAACACAGAGTTAAGCTATGCACATGACTAAGGGTTTCCAGCACCAGGGGTTTCCCAATGCTATTTGTCTAATCAAAAAGTCAACAAGCTACATTGTGGATTTTTATTGCAAGGACAACACTGAGGAAGAAACCGCAAGACTTCATTTCCTTTCTCCTATGTTTTTCAAACAGCATCTGTTTGCTCACCGCAGACAAAACAAAACACGGGCTTCTTCCCTCCCTTTAAACTAGAGATTAAGACACTCAGATCGACTTTAATATTGAGAAGCAAGGGACCAAAATGGTTCTTTCAAACCCAAACAGCATTTTTCTTCCCCACCATCCAGACACAACATGGTCACACCAGTCACCCAGGTTCTGCAGTCTCCTTCCACAGCAGCAGCTCCCTCCCAGCAATGCCATTTCCCCTCCTCACAGCAAAGCTTAGGTCAGGATTAAAGAGATTAATCTGAAACACAAAAGGTATTTCACTGGCCACATCAAGTACAATACGCGAGACAGAAATTATAAAAGCCAAAGGAAGACTTTCAGCTTCCCAGCAAAAAGTAGCCATTAAAAGCAGTCATCAAGGCCTGGCACCGAGCTAACCATGCACAGGGTGACAGCCAGCCCCACCACTTGTCACTTGGTGAAATCACTGTCTACATGCTAACGCCTCAAACAAGCACTTAAATACATCTCGCTCCCCAAATCATGCTGAGAGGAGACGATTGGGATGAACTGCAGGCCACCCGCAATGGTCACTAATGATGCAATTTATTTCTAACAGAGATGACATCGCAGCAACCAGCATTACTGTTTGACTTGAGAAGTGTAGAACACAGCAAGAACAAACGCTTCTTCCTCCCTAAATCACCTCTTTCCCCTTCCCATGACCTTTCTCCTCTGCAATGGAGTAAAAGTTAAGTTTTAAGAAACTGAAGAAAATGGGGAGAAAACGACAAAGCAAAAATAAGACTTACAAAAAGCTGCATCTATGTGGCACAAATAAAAAGAAAATAATAAAGTTTCAGTTTAAGTTTCTTAAAAAAAACCTAATCAAATTCTACTACCTTTCTCTTTTCAATGACAGCCTTTACAGGAGAGATTTGTCCACTTTCTTACCCGATTCTGTAATTCACTGCTGTCACTACACAGGCACCAGCATTACTGAATTTACACAGAGTCACACCCAGAAGGTTATTCAAAATACAAATTACACAATCCAGCACTGAACACAACAGCTTTCCTGAATTACAACTGTTTCCCAAAATACGGGCTGGTACCACGTTGCTAACTGTAGCCTGACCAACCCATGTCTATCCAAACCGCTTCAAAAGAGCGAGCAGCAGCAAGAAGAAACTGCCAAGCAGGGACACTCAGCCCAGATTTTGAAAGCAAGCACGGGTTTATTATCAGGCTGTTCTTTTGAGTTATACTACCAACGCCTCGGCTACACTGGATAAAAATAAAAGCACAGTCCTTCACGAACCATGCGCCTATCCTGACGCAAAGTGCTGCCCATGCTCTGCAGCGAGAAGAGCACCCAGCTGAAGGGATGCACGCAGAGAAGCCGTGCTGCTCGGTGGCCGGGGTCCTGCGCGGGCAGACACAGCCTGCCGACCGCAGCCCCGGGGGAGAGGGAACAGACACAGGTCAGACAGACACCCAGCTGCGTCCCTCTGCCACCGCGCACGCTGCAGAGACCTTCCAGGGGACAGCGATGGAGGGTTCTGAGGCAAGGAGAGCATGGCCACAAGCCAACTTCGCTGTCACCTTCCGTGCAGCGATGACAGCTCCGAGTCGGCTGGCTTCAGGCTGAACCGGACTTCCCAGATCGTGCAGCAGGGCACGGAGAAGTCACCTTACACAGCGAGGTGTCGGGAGGGGAGAGCAGGGAACACAGGATGCTCTGCCAGGCAGGATGAGGCAAGCCAAGAGCGCTGGTACCATCGCCGTCACACTGCGTCGTCTTCCCTGTAAACATCGACCACTCTGCTCTCAGCAATGGGGAGAAAAATACCCCCTTACAGCAAAGGGGCTGGGGCTGGGCCAAAAAACCATGGGGGGAGACCCAGAATTGAGTTAACAACGTCACTAGGGTAAAAGATGCTATTGAGGATTACATCTGTATGGAAGACAGAAGCAAACTAGTCACTGGTAGACAGGATTAATTTTCCATGTATGAAATCTGAATTTCACTTTGAAGGAAAGAGAAAAACTACAGAATTTTTTCAGGTAGCAGCAAAAGCAGCAACTCTATTGTCCTTCTCAAATTTCTACACTGAACAACTACTCATGTTACTCAGCACTGCCCACCTCTCACCTTCCCTCCCTCCGCTATGAGTGACTTCAACAACCCCTACTCTTGGCCCCAAGAATTTTTGAGTTACTAAACTGGAAAATAGCCAGTATTTAAAAGAATACAGCTGATGATAAAACATACCACATCTGAAATGGAGCATTCAAGAACAGCTTCAGCAAAAAATACTCAGACTTTAGATTCCCTACTGAAAAAATCCACCTCTCCATTATTATTTGTCTGCATTTAAAATTCCTATAGAAAAGCTCTTACTTATTTAGCAAGAGCTAGCCAATCCAGGTTGAGAAGTGCCTAATCCCATTACAGTTTTCCTTCACATCATCATCATATACCTGTGCCCTGTTCTTAAATCTGAACATGCACTTCTCAAAGTCAATGGGCTTGAGTGTTGGGCCAAAATTCTTCCCCAAGAAGCAAAGGTGCCCCACAGTTTATACCTCGCACTGGGGTTTACTTCTGGACTCTACTTT
The DNA here is from genome assembly GCF_026419915.1 of Harpia harpyja. Lineage (NCBI taxonomy): Eukaryota > Metazoa > Chordata > Aves > Accipitriformes > Accipitridae > Harpia > Harpia harpyja. The sequence continues at coordinate 23,917,190 of NC_068945.1, read as the reverse complement.
TGGTTCCCTCACAGTCTTCTTGTGTAACCTTGGAGGTACCACTTCAGCCCAGATTCAGCAGTATACTGAAGTACTCGCTTCGCATCATGCATATGAGTTGAAAATCAATGCAAGTATATTGACACAGTCATGACTTGCTGAAGGTCAGAAAGCAAACTGGTGACGGAGCTGGAAATAAAACAGAGACCTCCCGATCTCAAGATCAATTCCTTTAACCTCCAGGCCACGTTTGCATGAATTAACAAGGGAAACAATTCATCTGCAAGTGGTCTGAATCATTTTAGTGATCAGGTAATGTGTCCCAGTTCTGTCATTGTTACAGTTGCTGGCTCAGAGCTCCAATTTCCACCCCCATGCCACTTGCCCAACAATTTGTGTCCTTGGGAAAAAGTAATCAAGTATGATAAGGATGACAATCATAATTAGCTTAAAATATAGGCCTGCTGGCATGTACTGGGAACACATTTTAATATAAAGAGCTAATGTGAAGAGAGCAAGACTAAAGCAATAGAAATTTTAGATTAATTGAATATGGATATCCAAACCCAAATTATGAGAAATGATCGTTTTAGGAAGCTGTAGGAATTCCCTTTACATAAATTACTCCTTTAAATATTTAAAATCCCACTTCAACCTCAGTAGAAATTAATGTTTAATATCTGCTCTTCTGTAACCTGACAAAAGCATTTGTAAAAAGCATTTAGCCCAGTCAGCCCCATCCTGCTCTCAAAATGTGGGCAAAAGAAGGTGGACAAAGACCAAATAACGTAAGAAACCATCTGATTTCAGTCAGATAGCTTTGCTGAGCTACCTGTCATCGAGTAAATAAATCACTTGCTAGAGAAGAAAGGAGAACAGACCTGAATGCTTGAAGGTGACTCTTTGTAACAGCAACCAGTTATGAATTATATCACATTAGCCCCACTTCTGTATTTTAGAAATTTTCTTTTTCCAATACATTTGTCTATCTTCTGCCACTTTTCACAGTTAAGCAATTACTGGTCTGTTGGAAGGACGCCAGCTGTCAGTACTTCTGTCAAACTGACACTTCACAAATATGTAAGAGTTCGCATTTCTGATGATGAATTCCTCACTGCATGTGTGACAGGATAAATTACTGCCAGCAATACCTACGCAACGACTCCATGGGTCAGTGGGCTTCCCGTAAAGAGAGACAGGCAAGGTGAAAGGCACTGTTGCAGCATGACAACTGCCACGTTGTGGGATTTAAAGAGAGAGTCGTGTTTGGGTTTTTTTAAAACTAAACTTCATTAAAATCCCAGCTACCAAAATGCCACAAGCACTATGGCCATGCCCATGACCTTGGTAACATGCGTGATGAGAGTCAAGCAAAGCTATGGGACAGGTGTTCATGAAGGAAGCATGAACAACAATGCTAGGTTGCCTCTCCAACACAAGGGACTATCCACTCCTTGGGTCCTCCTGAACCATTTCAGTTTGGGTGAGAAACAGATGAGAATGAGCCAGATGCAGCCTTCCCTGTGCATCCACAAAACTGTTCCGCTGCCCCGTCCCTGCTCTCCCCAACACCGCAGACACACCGGGGAGGCAGCCACCCTTCCCGGCAATTCTCTCTGCCGGGTCCTCATGAGTTCCCCAGGTGCCCTCCTCCATCCCCATTGCCCACAAAGACAACGTCTGCTGATTTGCAGGGAGAGAAAGCCCTCAGCCACGTTGATTGAACCTCTCAGAGGACCAGTTGCAAGCCAACAGACCTGGGTAAAACAACTCTTTTCAAGAGTTTTAACCTTTCATTTAAATACGTACTAATTCTTAAACCTCTTGCCCACCCTACGGACTCAGATGTCGGGGATACAGATGCAGAGATTGATGCCACATTGATACAACACAGATATCAAAGCCATACCACAATAAGCAGTATTTTACATTTATCAAAGTAGTGTTGGTTATGTGTCTACTGCATAAGCCCATCATGGAAATGACCACTTAACCTGTCCTAACTCGTCCTTTCCACTCAAGAGCATAGCACAAGTACTGGATCCCGGTGGGTTTCCAATCCTTTGCCCTTCTCACTGAATTTCTTTCCAAGTCATGCATTGTCCCACTGGCTGAGGAGCAAAAGACAGTGTGGGGTCAGCAAGCTGGTGAACAATAAAGGTTTATTTAATCAACCTCTTATTGAGCAGAACTTGGCCAACTAACCTATGCAAGTGCCCACGAGCTCTTTTGTTAAGTCTCTCCTGACCAACTCATTAAACAGAACAGCGAAGTACCATCCTGGGAGGGTGATTAAACTCTTTGCTGGAGGAAGCAAGGAACAGTCTGAGATCACTCAATGTACACACATGCTAGCACTCAAAGCCAACAAGCAGAGATTTCTTTCCAATTGAAAGAACTGCTGGTATCTGTGGGAAAAAAACCCAAGGCTTTTTCCTTGTTCTTTTTAATGATTTCCAGTGCTAACAAAAGACAGAGCCACATCTACAGCTGGTACAAATCTCAGCAAATCCACCAAATTTGACAACACTACACGCATCTAAAGCAACTGAAATTTTGGTTCGAAAGCCTTAACTATTACAAATAAAAAAGTAACACCCTAAATTTTGGTTCCTATTAAAAACCCACTGACTGTCCCCAATAAAACTGAAAATACTGACTTCACTTTCTACTCACCCAGGCAAAAACAAAAATGTGCTTTTCTCAAATCTAACAAAAAGAACCACTTAAATGCCACTTAAAATAACAGCTACCACTGACTGCAGCCTCCACTCCTGCAACTACCCTCCGTTACTGTAAGCAAGCAGTCATTGTGCTTAAGTTTTCTGGACAAACCCGTAACAAACAAAATGAAACAGCTGTCATATAAGAACAAAATATTTAAAACAAAAAAAAATATTGAGCTGTTTAAGTTAAATATTAGTCATGTCGATTCCCTCTAAACTGTTACTGACTCATTATTACTAATATAGAATAGCAATGTACTACAGACAGTAGCCAAAATATGTAACTTTTCTAAAAACAAAACTTATATAAAGTCTGTATATAATTAATTTGGAAGACTATGAAACCACAATTGCAGGAAAGACATCTGATTCAAAAAAAGATAATACAATTTTTCTTGGAAATCCCACAAACTGCTGAAACATCTAGTTAATTCCAAAATAGGGTTCCCACAGTAAACGAAAAACCACCAAAAATAGCACAAAGACCCCAAAATAGCACCAAAAACCTGACAGAAGTAAAGCCTCCCAGGGATGTGTTGTAAAATGTCTAACTACAGCTTCCCTAGACAACTCAACCACACGTAGATAATATATTTTTAACAGGACATAGCATCACAAACAAGGGTGAGTCGATAAGGTTGCATGTGTACAAGTGAATGCAGAATGCGTTAGAGCAAAATCCTCTCTGCCAAGGCAGACCCCACAGTTGCTTAAGGCAAATACCGGAGCTCCACAAAGCAAGGAGGTAAATAAGTGTGGTAGGACGTTATTCTGACAGCACAGAGAAGCCTGCCGGCACAGAAACCCCTGCAGATACACCCTGACTTGGGGTTTTGGGGTGAAGAGGGAAGGATCTGGGTTGCAGCCTTGAGCCAGCTCCCCTTGTCACAGCCAGCTCCTGCCATCAAGCTGGAGGCTGAGCTGCAACGTAGCTGCACTTCCATCCCAGCGGGGAAGGGTCTGGGCTTGTTCCCACATGGGGTCTTGATCCAAGACTCAAACAAAATGAGAGCTAGGTCACTGTGGCTGTATTTAATATGGGCCATAATGACCACAGATACTGTCAAAAGCAAGCTGAGCAGAGGCCATACACAAACAATCAGAATTATGTAGATATGATTAAAGTGATCCTTACAATTCAAAATCATACACAGAAAATCTGAATCTTGGACTAATTCCTCCCAAACCTGTGCCAAAAACAGGTGAAAAATATTAATTCCATTTTTTAGCAGCACATTCTCCTGCAGCCTATGCAATCGAGCTAGGGATACGCACAAGATCTGAAATGGAACTGACCACAGCTTTAAGCTAGGATAGCATTTAAAAACATGTTCAATGGGTTGAGTTCTGTCTCCACTCCTGATTCGGGGCATAACTGGAAAAATACTGACATTTCTTTCTCTATGTAATAAAAATAAAGCAAATAACAGCACAAAAAGGTAAAAGTAAAACTGGGATTATTTACCAAATTTCTAAGCCTAAATTAAGAAAACTACCCTGATTAAAATACTTGGATTTTTCTAATTTAATTTGCCTTGTTAAAACCCGCTACTGAAATAAAACAAGCTGTGAAATGGAAAGATACAGGATTCTGCCTTTAGCACATGAATTGAGCTGGCTTAAGCTATTCTACAGAGATAGCCTAAGGAAATACAAGTAATGCCAAGAACTGGATCATGAAAGATGAGAAGTAATAACAAAAGAAGTAGTCTCTATAGTGGTCTTTATTTAAAAAAAATCAACAGTTACAGCACTTAAAGTACTGCAGTTTGCAAATCTAGACTTCTTAACTTCAACTGCTACACAGGAGTCTGTGATACGGACGAGGGGAGACACGACAAGGGATTCCTTTTTTCAGCTTGAACAGCCAGAACCAAGGAAGGCAGAGGGCAGGCAGGGAAAACGAGTGAGAAAAACCAGCTAGCTAATGCACCAAGCTACAGCTACAGCTGTGAGCCCGGACTTCTGTAACTGGTGAATAAGGCTTTTGGCAGCGAAATGAAGGACGTGAACTGAGATCCCATGCAGCAAAGGTAGGTAAGGACCCTTCCAGGGAACACACTGGGATCAAAGAAAGGGCAAGTACTTTCACACTGGCTGGATCACAAGCGCTGAACGGAGGCAGAAGTAAAAAAGAAACATGAAAAAAAGCAGCTGTCATTATGGTGGAATGACAAGACGTGTTGGGACAAAACACTGGAGGAAGCACAGGCTGGATTTACTGATGAAAAGATGACAGGCAGCGGATACATGCGGAGCGACGCTGCCAGAGTACAAAGCCGTCTGGGAAACCCAATAGCATGTATCAGGGCAGAGGCTAAAAAGGAGAAATAAAGGAGAAAGCTTTGGCGACCTAAGAGGCCTTTGAAAAAAAGCTTTCTGAAAAGGTAATAAATCAAGTGGAAGATGCGGACTCACGTCATCTCTGTACCATAATCTGGGCAGGAGACCTACACAAGAATACACAACACATGCAAAGCTTTGGATCGGAATATAAAATTTGCTATAGAAGATAATTAATCCATCTGACTGGGTATCTTGCAACTCACTGTGGCCCCATCTATGTTTCTACAGAAAGCAAAAGTATCCAATTAAACATATGGTGCTGGGTTGAACACAAAAGAGAAAATTATTTCCTAACCCCTACCACGGTCTTTCAAGTTGTGAGCTTCAGCTAGGGTTATTATCTCAGCCTGTACCAATGCGGTGTTAGTGGTGATCATATCATTACCATAACCAACCTAAGGTTTCGGTATTTGACCAAGGAACTCGCTGTGAGGAAGAATACCAGACCAGTTCTCTTACACTTTTGACTTCAAACAACTTCTTTTATACAATATTTTAATTTCACTTTGACAGAAGGAAGACTGTGACTGGTCAGATTGAAGAATGGTTTGGGTTTTTTCCTCTTTTTAATCAAGATATCTCTGCTCTTCTACTTCCAGGATAAAAACATCCTGCACACCATGCACGTGCCAATTCGTTACATACTCTTGCTCAGCCATATATTCAAGGCTCTTTCAGAAAGATCTTTCCAGATCTCTCTCAGATCAGGCTGTGCCAGCCCTGGCCCTGGATTACCCACCTGCAATAACGCACTTAACATCTTGAGAACTTACTCTGTGCTCACACTGGCTCTGTACTCTGCTTATCACAAAACTAATTCCTCGTTTCTAGCTAAATTGCCTCCTTCCCCTGTGGTTATTTATTTTCCAGAACACCTTCTTTTAAGGGAGGCTTCAATTTTGAACATCCAAATTAGTTACAGCCTCCGGGTCAGCTTTATTTACCGTTTTGTTAGCTTCTTCAGATCATTCTTTGCAGATTAAAGGAACCCTTGCAGAACCTGGCTGCACAGCATTGCTCACCCCCTTCAGGCGTTAGCACGCAGCAGGGCTGCAGCTTAGCTCTGGCAAGCATGTTCGAAGAAACATAATTTTAAAAATATAACAATATTTTATCTATGAGAAATAACATGTTAGGTAAGGAAACAGTTTCAGCTTTTCATGCTTAGACTCTCACTAAAATGGAACTTGTTTTTCCAGCCTAGATGGCTGAGCTACGGTGAAAACTTTTTTCTTTCCCTAAAGTGCCAATGATTATAGATGCAGATACTTAGTAATAAATACCATCTAGCCATACCCAGAATTATGCCAAGTGAAGCCTATTTCTGATGTACTTTTCAGAAGAAGAGAGGAGCAAAACCAGGTTATCAAGCCCTCCTGCCCCACTGGACACAGAGCATACCCCCTCCCTCATCACACTTGAGAAGCTCAACTGCCTTTCTTTTACAGCTCCCATAGCTGTCACATTATTTCCATTCTCTCCATCTTTTTATCTTCTTCCAATGCTTACATCAAGCTCTTTTGTACTTCTGACCCCTCCAACACTGACTTCTTTGTTACCCAACATGAATAACATGAGGAGGGGAGGCAAAGGGCTTCTGCAAGAAACCAAATGATATCCAGTTGGCATGGTTCAGCATCTCTGCATTGCCCCCTGGTTTTCGGGAACCCTCTTTGCACATGCAGGCGGCTTGTTGGCCGAACAGCAGAAACCTCCACTGCAGATCTGGAGGCCTCACACGTATGGTGGGACCCCTTTTGTCCATCCTGCAATCCATGCGGAGAACAGGGAGCACTGCCGGTCCCCTCTCGGAGAGGGCGGCTGCTGCGCCCGGCGCGATCTCCGCAGGTGCTCAGCAGGACGCTCGCATCAGGAGAGGGCAAGGTAAACACCAAGGGTTGGCTCGCCTGCTGGAATTACAGCAAGGGGGATTAGGTGGAGTCTATTAACGGATTAAACCCTGTCCTGAAGATCACCAAGGCTTAGCATCCCTGTTCCGCTTGTATTAATAAGCGACATTGTTACGTGTTTGGGTGGACTTGTTTGAAATATCCATCAATCCACGCGCGGGGGAAGAGGAGGGGAGGCGGCATACATCCCCTGGAAAAATCACCATTTTCAGAAGAACACATATTGCATCTGTTTCAAAAAACATGTGTCTTACAATGATAAATAATAACAAATCTAAACTTCCATTAGATTTCTTCTGCTGACGTATTTAAAGGACCGTAAACCACGTCCCTCCATCTTAAAGAGCTGCTTAAACTGCAGCAAATTGTTAGAAACTAATCAGGTCTACAAGATACCAATTCATTACACTGGCTAAAATACAAGCGCTAATCCCTAACGGCTATCTGGCAAGAATGTAAACTTCATTAACTTCATGTTTTGCTTAGGGCTTGCATAAAATTAAATATTGTCTTGCCGCTTCATACAATGTAAAGATGATATGTCTGTATTAGAGAAACATATAAATATTTATTACAGAAGTAATCAAATGCCAAGCAAAGCCAGACTAATCACTTTTTTAGGTTGCCTTTTTTTTTTTTTCCTCAAAGAACCAAAGCAGCACTCAGGCATGCTAAATGGGAGAAATACCACAGGTGTTAACACGCACACACTCAACTACCTTTATTTCACATTTGTTTTGTTCTTAAAGTGAGGGATGCTCTCTAGTTTTTAGGAAATTGTTAAAAACAGACTATGGTTCTGTGCTGAAAGTACAACTGCAGGACACGTAGCCACTGTCTGCTCGGGGGAAGGGAAGACATTACATGGGAAGGGTTTAATTTCTCAAAAAAGATATTCTGACTGCTTTGTACATGCTTCTGCAATTCAACCTTTGCCATCTGGTTCAAGCAATTTCCCAGGCTTTGTTAACCTTAATTCTGGAGTGAAAGGAAGCAAGAGTGGTTATTGTTTACTGCACTTACTACATTTCTGCAGTAGAGATTTTAATTTGGGGGGCATAAGGAAAAGTGTAAGCAAATAAATTGTTGTGTGGTCCATGAAACAGAGTCAGTCTTAGGAACCTTGCCCAATGAGACTCTGAAGCCGACTTTATCCTCTGGGCAACATCTTAAAATTGACTTTATTCCACCGTGCCTGCCAATTTGGATACTACACTTGCTGACACAAAAGCATAAAAAGAATATGCTAATTAGATGAATTATCATGATTTTGAAAACATCACTTAGAAAGAAGGTTGAACACGCTTTCACTTGAGGGATTTGCTACTTCTCTGCAAAAATCTGTAATTTCCAAACTTTCCAAACGCAGCTCTTTGCAGCTGTAAAGCCCCGCAATAGAGGCTTGGAGTATATGAGGACATCACACAAATAACTAGAATACTCTCCTTCCTGTGACTTTGATATTTTTGCTACAATGTGAGCGCTGGAATACTAAAGTCACTTTGTTCTGGATTTTTGCTGTGGTTTGATACCGGATGAATAAAATTCTAAGTGTCAATAACTTGGGATAGTTCAAATAAAAGAAAACGAGGATTTTCTTTTCCCTTGACTAAACTACTTATCTGAGGTGAAAGACGGGACATAAAACAAGTTTTCCTGAAACTGTTAGTTAGAAAAGGCAGAAGAGTTATTGTTGATTTTCTATTACTAAACTACTTTGCCCTGCTGAACTATGTGCGTATTGTAGAGCTACAGTCTCCAATCACAGTGATATCTGAGGATACCTTTTGCCAAAGTGCCTGGTAACTCTTACTGCATGTCCCCATTGATGCACACTGTCCCCCAAAGAAGGTAGCCCAGGGGTCAGAGATGACATGACCAAGAAAAGGAAATTTTAAGACATACTGACCGAGCCAGGGAACGTGCAGTGCCTTTGCAATGACCCTCCGTCACCCTCTCTCAAAGCAAGTAAATGTATTTGGAGCTTCTGCATTTCAGACACTGCTAATCTGAGAAAAACTATTTACATTCTGCCTTGCAACAGTCAGCCCAAGGCAGTCTGCTTTCTGCCTATCGCGGGCGTATCAGGGAACACAGCTGGCACGCTGGCCAGTTGTTTACTCTTAATGCTTGTTTTGGGAGAGGGTCATCTTATGACAGTTCAGGGCAACTACAAAAACTTCAATCTGTGAACCTGGTAATCGCTAGCTGATTTTTTTTTTTTTTTCCCCCTCCCCAAAAGAAGGAAGTTACCCTTCACCTGGGCTTTTGGATGCCTTGTACAGAGGGTGTCAGGAAGAGGTGGTTAACAGATTGTGGATGCCACTTTCCCCAAAGCAGGAAAACCTCCTTCGACAACATTTACTACATACAGTGTCCTGCTATGATGTTGAATGATGGCAACTGATGGCACACTTGAACTCTACGGTGGACAGATTTATAACACTCTTTTCCTCAAATATAAATAACACATCTATGCTCCTTCCTCACCAGCCTATTGCTGCCCTGGCAGAGCAGCCCCCGGATAACAAAGCATCCCTGTACGCACACACCTGATTCCTTCAGCACTGTCTCTCAGACAACGGATGGTGTTGCTCAGGCTTTTATTTCATCGTTCATCTGTCACCCGTTTTGTGGCTTAGCAAGTATGACTGGTCTGTCAGGTAGGTTCAGAGCCATGTTTTCATAAAATGCTGCCCAGGCACATAGCACGCGATAGATAATGAATTACCTTGCCAAATCCAGATCGCAGAAGAGATCGCGATTCCCCCAAAACAAAAGGAAATTCTTTACAGCTACTGTGTGGCTTAGCATGAAGAAGTTAGCAAATCTTTCCTCTGACATTCAAGTTTGGCACGCACTGCTTTCTCAAGTGTAGACTAATTTTTGTTAGAAAGAGAAGGCACTTCCTAGAATTTATAATGAATCTGTACTCTTGAAAGAAGTTTGTTCTGCTGCTGCCTTTCTCAGGCAGCGAAGTCACCCAGCAGCTGTCCGAAAACCAACAAAGAGGCTTCCTATGGCTCCTAACCAGGCCACAGAACAGGGGTTGTTACAGCTGGAAAGGACTGGTAAACCTACAGAGGATGCTTCCATTGGACATCACAGAATTAGCTGCATAAACCAAAAGGTGTATTTCCTCAACACCACAAAAACAAGGAAATTGATAAACATCCACATGACCCACTTAAGATAATTGAGTGTTTATCCAACATATTTCAGTAGTTGGGTGTTTTCTTTTTTTTTTTTCAAATTGTACATGTTATATGGTCTTACATATGCCCATTTTTTGACATTAAGAGTACTATGGAAACAAACACATTAATATTAAAGAAAATTGTGAGAAGATTTTTCTTTATTCCAATATGTATGGTAAAATAGCAAGTATCTTCATAATCACAGTCATTTTCCTGGTACAAGTCTTTCAAGTTTCTCTGCACTAGTTTCTTCAGAACTTCAGAAGTTTTCCATCCCTTTTTGCAGAAATGCAGGAATTAGTAAGAAAGGAGAAGCAACGGTCACATTACTTTTCACTTTCTGTGTTTCCTAAAAGCCTGTCCTACCTTATCCAGCTCTTACAAATCTTGACTTCCTGGAGGAAACGTCAAAATCCATTCCTTCTACGTAAAACATTGGCAAATACCTAATGTACACAACATGTAGTAAAATCATTTGGATTGCTGAAATATTTCACTAAGTGCTACTGCAGGAAGGAATGAAACATTTCTCTGTGCCACGGTGCCAGGAACCCACCTTGTTACCTCTGCCAGAAGCCGACATCGCCGTCACTCACACTGCACAGTACCTGCGCGCCGCACCTCGCAAACCAACCCACAGCCACCCACAGTTGCACTTCTTCATGAAACAGCCTGTGGACTTCAGTAGGGTTTTTCACAAGAAATGCTAATCAGTGTAAGCATGACCATAAACTTTGGTCTGCATCATCAAATTCCTCACTAACACCAGTGCAGACACTGAAATGCCCAACATCATCTTCACTAGAGCTCCCAAAACAAGATCTGCTCCTCCCTGTGGAAGTAAAGGCTCTTCCCACCTCATTACTGAGAACTGCATCAGGACTTTGCCCACCTCCAATCCCACTGCCTCCAGCTAGGTAACATATATGCTCTGAGTCACATACCTATGTGCTCCACAAAAACAAGGCCACAAAGATGGCAATGAAGATGGGAGCTTTCATTCTTCAAATCATTTTCTTCTGAACACAATGATTGAACAGTCCTGTCATTAAACAGACTGTCTACATTCGCAAGTGCTGAGAAACACTTGTATCGGTGTAGTCAAGCCATCCAGACTGATTTTCCTCTATGCTTTTCCTCCCGTACTTCTGTTAAGAGTAGTTTTGAATCTTATATCTGGGTTACATCTTCCCTTAGCCATTGCCCCTCTTAGTATCTTGGGTGAAAGGCAGAGTAGCACAGGGTAAATGTCCAACACAAGGATGACAGAGTATGCCCTAAGCACCATGGCATTTGTAATGTCTTGCTGAAGGGTTCAACAAGAAAGGACCATAAGGTAGCACTAGTAAGGAAAATCAGCTAGTTTGAAGGAAAATGCTTGTTTCCAAGAGGCTTGTTAGAGGTAAAGAAGGAAAGACTCACATCAGCAAGGAGCCCCAAGCATTTTTTCTCTCAAGACCAGGGTGAGTAAATAAGTTATCCAGAAGTACCCTGAACTGTCACTTACAAGTGATCAGGCAGTCACTTTAGTTTACTCCATTAGACTGACATGAGCTATACACATAGAAAGAGATTTTTAGTAGATATCCCTTTGGCCCAATTTATCCTCACTGGCTTTCTGAGACCACTCCCTCTTCTATACCACCCCAAACAACTCCTTCATTTCCACCAGTATCTCACCAGAATGTTTGAAAGAAAAATTGTAACTATGAGCTCCAGAGAAAGGAGCTGAAAGGCAATAAACCTTATGCCTATCTTTGCACTCACGGGGCACATCAATGCTTGTAATTGTTCCCCTAGACAAGCAGCAAAACACAGAGCATTAAGCTCTTGAGCAGCTGTCAAAGATGATGCCTCCCCGGCACTTCTTTAAATTTAGGCTGTGGTGTTATGCAAGTCCTACAGCTACTGAAGTGATTTTGTGTAAAAAGACTTCAGTAACGTTAGCGTTCAGAAAAAGAGGAAAAATTCAACAAGTTTTAATGCACCTATATTTGCACTCAGTAGTACGTCAAGATAAAAGTGAGACAAAATGTCAGGTTTTGTAAAAGCAAGTTGAAAGGATTTTAGTGTAATCATCCCATCACCAGCAAAACTTCATGGATAGTCCTTTCTGAACAGTCTACGTCTGGAGCAAAAGTACAAATCTCTCTTTAAGAGGTGAGGCTGACTCATGAGCGAGTAGGCGGGGGGGGGGGGGGGGGGGGGGGGCAGCCGCACAAGAAGTTGGGAGGGGACACAGCCGGGACAGCTGACCCAAACTGACCCAAGGGGTATTCCAGACCATAGGACATCATGCTCAGCACGTAAATCTGGGGAAGAACGAAAGAAGGGAGGGGACATTCGGAATTATGGTGTTTGTCTTCCCAAGTCACCGTTAGGCGTGACGGAGCCCTGCTTTCCTGGAGATGGCTGGACACCTGCCTGCCCATGGGAAGTGGTGAATGAATTCCTTGGTTTGCTTTGCTTGCGTGCACAGCTTTTGCTTTAACCTATTAAACCGTCTTTATCCCAACCCACACGTTTTCCCACTTTTACCTTTCCAATTCTCTCCCCCATCCCAGCAGGGAGGAGTAAGCGAGCGGCTGCATGGGGCTGAGCTGCCAGCTGGGGTTAAACCACGACACATACCAGCACCGTTTTGGGGTTCCCCTACAGCTGCCTTCATGCAGCACAGGGCCTGCTTCTAGTACCATCTGGGAGGTGCCTTGATGTCTTCCCAGAAACATCCCTCAAAGGCAGCAGTGCAAGGGAACGGCACCTCCTTGGGCCTCCACACACAAGTCCCACGAGCTGGACCCTCCAGCACCACACACGACAAGATGTCAATCCACGGGCTGAGGCTGTTGGTGCATTCACCCCCTTCTACGCACATGTGGGTTTTATTTGTCTAGAGTACCTCTGCAAATTAGACCAATTAAGCTTTAGAAGAGGAAATTGTGCCCCAAAAGAGATAAGAACTTCAAAACAAATGGAACCTAAATGGCCAGGTGCTCCTGAAAAGAGACAAGAAAAGCCTTCTTTTGCAATGGTTTCATTTACAGCTACCAAAGAGCTAGGCAATCTATTGGCGATACGCTGAAAAGCTAGTATATTGGCAATGTAAGCACTGGTAACAGTCAAAAACTGCCTCTTTATCAAAGCCAGGTGAAAATTTTGCATTTATTTATGTAACAGAAAAAAAAATAAGATTTTTAGCACAAAGTGAATTCTTCCATTGGCATCTTGTTTTCAGGGAAAGCACAAACCCCAAAATATTGAGTACTTGAAACTGCTGTCGCGTTATTCTTACAGAATAGAGTACAAATGCCTTACAACTGCATTATCTTCTATGAATTGAACTACTTCACTAGGTGGGCTTTGAATCGAACATGTTCTGTGGCCACATGACTTTACCACGCAGGGGGTGAGATCCTTGAACACTTGTAAGAGGTATAATCTGAACAGGTATCCAGTCTGTAAAAGAGAACAGGATCATGAAGTATCAGACCTTCAACACCCACATAATCTGGATCCTTAAAAAACAGTAATAACTTGGCTTTGTTTTAAAAAAACATAGAAATTATAGAAAAAAAAATACAATTTTAACAGCAAAGAAAACAGCTGACATGGAGGGATACCACTCAGATGCTTTCTGCTTCAGTCTGGGCATTGTATTTTCTCCCTTTATGGATTTGGTATCCAGCCTCATGTCTAAATTGCTATAACTGAGGATAAGGTTCTCCAAAATCAGAGAATCATGAAACTGTAGACATGAAGAGAGATATCGACATTGAACATCATCGAATATCATCCAGCACCAGCTCCCGTTTGGTGTCTCTCCCATGCGAGTCCTGGCAGGCTGGTGAGAAGGGACCGCCGCAACGAGAGATGCCCATGGCAAGACCATCAACCCTCCCTGCCTGCTCCGGCCACGTCGCAGCACCCCACCGCAGATGTGGGATGTGCAAACCCAGCTCAGGCTTCAGATGCGCGGGGGCTTCCCTTCCCTGGTTTTGGCCCACGTTCCCTCTGTCTATATATCTAATTAGCAGCAGAGAAAGGTGCCAGTAAACAGCACTCAAGAACGTGTCCCGTAGTTCCCTGGACCTCCAGATCTGACAAAACCCAAGGCAGACTGCACAGGACTCAGTTGGAGAGGCTTCACCTTGCCTGTTAATGAGGAACATATGTACAACTCCATATGCAATCTTTGGTAATGTAACACTCAAGAAACCACCCTGTCAAGATAAGGTTGAAGAGAAACAAAATCACTGTTGTTATAATCCAGTTTTCATCTCAGCCAATTTACCCTCCAAGCCTCCTGTTCTCCAGGCAGTATTTTCTTTATTATACAGTGCTCAAAGGGGAGGGAAAAAATGTCAACAAAAAAATGAATGACCTCTTAGGTTGCCAATTTGTTCCATATTTCCCTTACTCTGTAGAGGAGGACTGTTTTGTGTTTGTGTCCCTCAGCCTGAATTCCACAGACCCATTGCCCCAAAGAGCTGCAGGGCAGGAGGGAAAAGAAAAAGGGAGAAGTTTTCTATTCCAGCTGCTGCTACCAAAAATTGAGCTCTGAACCCACCAGAAGAACAAGAGGACACAGAAGAGGAGGGTGCAGTACGTTCCACATATATATTCCACATATTCAGAGGCCCAGCAATGCCTCCTGCACACAGTTACAATCAAACTTGTATTTCTGGACTGAAATTAGTAAGTAAATGCACAAAACAAACATAGGTTTTGGTTAAAACCACAGAAAAACTCTTTGTAGGGAAAACTTGATTTAAAAACTATTCTCCTGGATTCTCCTTCTCCAAAGGATTGGCTACTGCACCAGAATAAATATTCTCAAGGTCCTCAAGAGGTCATTTTCTTCTGAGCAGCTCTCCAACCTCTATGAACAAGGGAGCTATTCCAACACACCATGTCTGTCTAGGAAATATTTAATAATTTCAGTGAGGTTTGAAAATGTCTAGAGGACTCAGGAGAGTATCTCCAATTATTTTTCAAGAGGGTTCATGTGCTGAAGTCACTAAAGATCCACCATTATGAAAAAGCTAAATAGATACATTATTAGCAGGTGTCCGAGGCCAAATATTTTAAATAAAGTGGATGTAATATGGGCCATGAGTCAGTTGCATGATCTTAGATTAATTAAAAGCTAAAATACCAACACATAAAAGAAATTCAAAATACACAATGGAACTAAACTGACAAAAGTCTCTGAACTTTAAGTTCACTAGGAAGCAAACTGTAGATCCTGCACATCAACAAGCCTAGGATGCTTAAAAGTTAAGTACATTCAGTAAGTGGATGATCAGGAATACATACCTTCATTAGGAGAAGAACATACTAAAAGGCTGTGATTTTTTATTTCTTCCCCCATCTTTACGGCACCATTATCCAAAAAAAAAAAAATCCATTTAAACAATTAAATCTCAAAATTTTTTCTGTATTTTTTTAAATAGTAGATTCAAAAAGTGAGATAAAAGTTCCAGTGCATGTCAAGACAGACACAGTATAACCATCATACATTATTATCCTGAGAAAGGTTACTTGAAAGTGTTAGCACTGGAACAGATTTTGCTGCTGTTAAAGGTCACAGACATTTTTTCTAATAGTTTCCACTGGAATAAGATAGGATCATTTTGGTAACTGTTCTGCAACAGCATAATAGATAGAACTGTTGACTGAATAAACAGTAAAAGCATAAGAACAGTTGGGTATTTTTTATCTAACTGGGTTAACATTTTGTGTATACACTGATATATTTACACAGCTAGCAAATTATATTTGTAATGGTTACAAAGCTACAAGGATTAGTCATCAAAATCATTTCTATCACTACCAATCTCTATAAATATTAACGTTCCACACTAAACTACTTAATCTGCCACGGGGAATCAAAATCATTTCATCTTCACAGAACACTTTAGTTTACTCTTAAAATTTCCATGACTATTACCTTGCCCAGTTTATAAAAGGAAGTAGTGCAGTGCCACAAAATTAATAGTGTAAATCATCCAAGTGTGATCAAAAGACACCATGCTCTCTCTCTCTGATTTTATAGCGTCCTTGTTTTTATGGGAAGCAGAACATTACAGTTTAATCTTGAAAAGGCAGATTCTGCATCGGTTGTGGTGGCGAGGGGGGAGATTGATTACCATGCAATCATTTATAGAGTAACTTCAACTACAAACCCCAGTGCAGAACCAGGGACCTGCCGTGCTGGAGAACCGCACGTCCACATCCCCCAGTGAGACAGGACCTCTTGGGAAGGCATCCTGGCACACCACCCAACCACCCATCCACTTTCTGGGTCCTACAGGGGCGTTTCGAAGCCCTTATCGGTTGCCACTCCACAGAGAGCAGCTGATGCAGGGAGAGATGAAGGTTGAGCCCTTCAAAGGCAGAGTGGCAACTGTCACTCCTTGATTTCAAGGAGAGGCAGATGCTCAATTTTGAGGACCTGGGCAACCCAGGTCCCATCAGGAGCACACTGCAGAACTGGAGTTTAAATTCATATTGAAGCCACAGTGACAGGGTCACTCCTCCTCTGGCCTTATGATGCAAAACTCCCAAGACACTTGCTAATTAATACCAAGCCTCCTGGAAATAGAGAATAAATTAAAAAGATGTGGTACAAATGTATTCTCTATCTGTGACTGTCACCACAAGTCACTCCACAGAAGCTGGAAGTTTTTCAGTGTGATTTCAAGGAATAACCTGGTTGCTCTCAGCTTTACAGTGACCTCATTGCTAAAAACATTTCAAACAGACAACCCAGAGTCTTTCTCCTTTAGTGTCAAACATAACAGAAGTAGCCAAGAACCCACAAGCTTTGCAAACCTATAAAATCACGTTTGGTCTTCAGCTATGGAACAAAAATAGAACCAAATCACAGAGGTCTCGTATAGTCCATGGGAGCTTCAACCAAGAAACAAACACGAGCTGCAGCCTTTGCCCAGTTTTTGACAGATCTCAGTTTGCAGCAAAAGTAAAATGGTTATTGGGTTTGATCTTCTACATAAAACAAGCCTCCATTTTCACTACAACTTTCTTTGCTCAACAACTTTCAGCTAACATGGAGCACATTATTTAGAATCCCATCCAATTTAAATAAACATTCCAAGCAACGGAGGATTTATCACATCATTGATAATCAGTTCCACTGCTTCACCACATTCACTGTCAAAATATGCTTTTTCCCCCCCTTGACTGAGTTTTGCTGACTAATGTGGAACCACAGGAAGCAAAGAAACCCCCCAGGATCAGAGATGTTCTCCTCATGGAGGCCATTATACCCTACAATCAAGTGTTTTCTTTTTTATGAAGGAGACAATCTGTTTAGTTTAAGTTCTCATTATAAAAACATGTTTTCCTAAATTCTCTGGAGTTAATTCCCCATATAGAGTGGCCTACGAATCTTGTTCTTAATTAAACAATGCTTCTCTTGTACTTTGCATGCTTTCCTAATTATCTTTTTCCTTTTTTTTTTCTTTCTTTAAGATGAATTGCTTTGATGTGTGAAGCAAAGTCAATGATATAGTCAGAACATTTCATATGAGCTCTCTGCTTTCCCAAGTGTTGAGCATCAATATTAGTATCTGGTTTTGAAACTTCTATTCCAGACAAGAAAGAAAGAAAATTATTAAAAAAAGAAAGCCTCAGGATGAAAGTAACACTGTTAGGTAAGAAAGAGTAAATCACTTTTTTTGTGACAAATTTTCTGACAATGACAGTCACAACAAAGCAATCCTTTCATCACCAGCATTTATTTATATCTGTATAAAGCAACAGGTGAACCCACTCCCCATCATAGACATGCGGCTCCCAAAATAAAAGTAGTGTAAACTTCAGGCAGTGCTGCAGATGGTAGCTGGGGACACACCAAGGTCTTTCTGACCGCACTGTACTTGCGCCTGAGAAGTGTTGGTAGGAGCTATCAGTCTGACCATGTGCTCCACAAAACTGCAAAAATATACTTGTTGACAGGAGAAATCCAAGGACAGAGGGAAGGGACGATGGACGGCGGACAGCCCGTGCAGGCTGGCACTGAGCTTCACGGCTGAGGCAAGAGCATGGGACAGGAGGGAGAAAACTCAACCAGAAAGGGTGGCCAATTAGGGAATGTGATGGATGAAAGGGACAGCTTGAAATCAGACAAGAAGCTTGAATACATTTTTATACCCTTACCCATTTTTCAGATATTTTTTTGTTGTTCAGAAGTTGTACAGCCATAATAGACCACGATGACCATCTAAGCTGACTGCCCAACAGCACTGGCCCTCTCATTCAGGGATCCTCACCCTGAGATCATTAACTCAGGCCCGATCTGTGACAAACAGCAAACCCTTTGAAACCCCCAAAAGATGGAAAGTTTCCCACATTCTGTGCTTTTCTTTTGCACTCCCTCCTTAAACAGATCTTCTGATCTGACCTTTTTTTAAGGGAAGGTTGCCCATCCCTTACTCCGTATGACCAGGAAATAACACGATCTCTGCCTAATCCACAGAGCAAGACATGTTCCAGGCAGGTTACGCCGGGTTTAGGGTTTTCCCTCTTTGCTTCATTCACCACGCACACAGGCTCTTTTCCCTTCACATCCAAGTATTTAGTTTCCTTCTGGCGGCCGCGTCTGGACATGTCCCTACCCCCTTTCTGACTGGGGGCTGTGAAATGCCCCCCTGGCTGGGGATTTGACTGATGCCTTCCATAACTCCCATAAAAACTGAAAACAAAACAAATGCTTGCACAGGAACCAGAAGTATTTTGTCAGTACTAAAACAGAAACAAGGGCCTAAATGGCGAATACGCGTGAGCCCCAGGAGCCAGTCTTGCCCTCTTTCACAGACCATGGCTCAGCTACTGATCCAGTCAATAGCCACCTGCAGAAATACGAGAGGTAACGGTGGCACAAACGGGTCTTCCCCAGCTTTGCTCTGCATGGAGAAAGCAATAACAACAATAAAAATCTGTGAAACGTTTTAAGAACCTGTCAAATCACTACAGTGCAATACATACAAATATATACCATACACTCCAGGACTTCAATACATACTAACACTTCCAGCGTACATTTTGTACTTTATAAAGTAAAAGTAGCCTGATTTTGCAGAGCACTGAGTACCTGCTGTCCTACTGATAATGCCAGCAATAACTCCCCAGCAGCGGTGAGGGAAGAAGCCGTATCTCCTGCACGCAACTGAACTAGCTTGCTAGCAGGTGCCTAACTTTATGTGTCCGGACCTGAACGCTCTGGCTCAGCTTACTGGAGATAACCCAGGAAAAAAATAGCAGTGTGGTTTTTTTCAAGAATGGTTTTCATCATGTTCCTGGAAACTGAATGAATGCAAAAATATTTTAAAAACCTATACAGAATAACCCTTCATCTTAAAACTATCTTTAGAACCTCAATTCTATGTACACCACACTTTTTTTTTTTTTTTTTTTTTAAAGGCCTAACACTGAACAGTGTTCAAGCAAGATTTATTGTTCAGGGCAAAGATAGGCCCAATCTTGCAGTCCTTGCTGTAAATTCCACTATTAAGAATAGAGGCTGGGAAAACAAGGAGGCAAATTTAACTTAATATTCTTGTTTTCTGAGGGCTGTACTCCTTTTCTAGGCACCAATTCTGCAAGCACTTAAATGGATGTTTATTTTCAGTCATACCAACCATCTCACTACTAAGCAACATACTAAGCAATAGAAACTATATAAGGCTAAATGGTAGGTTTTTTGGTTTGGTTTTTTTGTTTGTTTGTTTTGTTTTTTTAACCAAACTTCCATTTTTTCATTCTTACCTTTACTAATGATCGAGACAGACAATTACTAAAATGGAGACAGGCAATCTTTATTCCTGGCCTGCGCTGGGGGAGCCACTTCTAAACCAGTGTCAGTGTTGAGGCAACTGGAACTACTGGAGATTTATACAGGAACTCACAAGGGCAGATTCTGCCCCAAAGCAGAGAGCGCTGTAACCTGAATCCCTGCAGCTTGCTGCTGGACTGAGAATTAATAAACAAGCAGCTATCAAGAAGAAACTACCTCCTCCAATAACCCCACATCTAGTCCACAGGACAATTCTTCTCCTCCTTGGCAGCCAGATCACCAGGGAGAAAAAGAACCTTTTAGTTTTAGTCCTATGGCTGAAGCGAGGGTGAGTAGTCAATGAAAAGCCATTTGTTCAAATGTGGCTGGAACTTTTTTTTTAATGATCTCAAAAGAATGTTAAAATTTTGTGGCTAAACTGTCTAGACCAGATTTGAGCTGTAAAATATTCCATTTAGCAGAGAAAATGCACTCAGAAGCAACTACGCTCCCAAACAGGGTAGTCTTCCAAACTGTGGGCACAAGAAAATACTTGCTGTTTGTGTTAGTTTTCACTTCTTCTATTTGTCCATTCCCCTAGACCATCTGTAGAACATCCTGCCTGTTCTACACCAGACTTGCTGTTGAAAGCCTGATCACAAATGACATTAGCTCATATCAATTGAAATTTCATCGCAATTTCTGGCGGTCTCTCCCTAATCCCTTGTCCCTAAACAAGAATATACTCAGCTATGGTGTTTTCCAGGGACCTCACCAGTCTCTAGAAGAGCCTCCAGGCATGGTGTTTCTATTGCCTCTTAGTGTTGGGCTGTCATCAGGGATGCAAGGAATTAAGAGAATCACAAATACTAGTTTTCAAAAGGCACATGGTTCTTTTCTCCCTGTACGCACCCAGCCTGGACTCGAAGTCCCAGGTCTCAAAGCCTCCAGGTATCAGGAAGATACTTACAGAGAAATTGGCAGCATCAGGAAAACCAATGCAATGCTCAAAGTCTCTGGCTTCTAGTTTGCGTTGGAGCAGTCTCAGGTTTTTCTACCCAAATGTCAATGTTTCCAGTGGAACAGAAATTGCCAGTTTTTGCCAACTCTGAAGATAGGCATTGGAAAAAATACCTTGTAAGCTATAAGCTTCTTTTGCTCCAACCATAAGACATTATTTCTGTGTAGACGCAGCCCTAGCTATGCACGTGTTTCTCTTCCCACTAAGTTTAGGGCAACTTTGAACCAAACCTGACATATGAATGTCCAAGTTGTCTAGTTCCTGGAAGTCTTGGGAACACAAGCAGCAGAGGAGAGAGACTACCAATGTTCCCCATAAGGAAAAAGTTGCTGCATGTCTTTGCCCTCATTATACACGAGAGATTCAACATTGCATGGAGGGGATGCTGGCAGGTAAGATGAAAGAAAGATGTTAAGAGGCAGTGCTCCTAGCACAAAAATCCATAGCTGCATCAGCAAGCTTCCCCGTGATCCTGCTGGTAGCAGGTAAGTGGATTCTGCTGTTCCAAGTGGCTTTTTATCCATCTGAATATAAGGGACATAGAAGTTATTTCTCCACCGGTGTACCAGGATCTGACTATGAATAGAGAAGTCCTGAGGTAGAAACTGTACCAGCTACGGTGTTAGACTCCATATGACAAAGAATTAAAATATGTACCTGCTTGCATGCATCAACATCAACTGCTATTGAGTGGAGCTCTTCCATATGCTATTCTTAGATGCTGGTGACTATGGAGGCCTGCCAAAGAACAGGCCTATTGTTCAGTGCCTTGCAGGGCTGCTCACATAACAGATGTCTTGCCATAAGTAGCAGCGATCTCTTTGAAACAGAGAATACCCTCATGGAGATCTGCAGCTTTCCAAGTCCCTTAAATTACTTCTAAATGTATCTATACACAGTACAGCAGATTTTTTTTTTTTTTTAATTAAGATATCCATCTGAGCCTTACAGGAGATCTCATTGCTGTATGCTAGCAGTACAAAAACAGAAGCGTGACAAGTAATTGTCATTAAAGCATAAGGACTATGAAAAATGTCAGTACCCTATAGTTTACATCCAAGGACATCCAGGCAGAAGCTCACATGAGATGATCTGGCAATGACACTGCCCACTGCAGCAAACATTCAATACAGTCATTTGGCTCTGCCAGGGTCGTCTTTCACAATGCAGGAGCAACACACCGGGCCATGAGGCAGGCGGGTGGCTGCAGGGCCGGTTTGCAGGACTACTCCGAGCCCCGAGTGCTGCACGCGTGAGCCCGGGGCTGCCATCCAGCTCTGTCCTTCTCTCTCAACCCTGCTCGTCAGGCACATCCATCACTGGACGGCAGACCTACCAGCAGCGTACAACTCACTGCTCGCTCATGGGCCACCAGCTTTTGAGAGGAGACGGAGGAGCAGGAGAGCGTGGTCAATACTGCCACAGGGAGACTGAGGAAACATAATGCAAATGCAAAAGAGACCCTGAATTCTTACTTGCAGGTGTAGGCTAGTCAGTAGAATAAATGGCCTGTGTGATAACTTATTCCTGTCACTGTCCTCACAACAGCGATGACAGAGTTAACTTTGCAAAGCTGAGCAGAGCACTAAAAAATATGCCTACCTGTGCCTTCATCTGATCCTGTGAAATAAACCAGGTTAAAAACCAAACCCAAATCATTCACAGAGCACAATCAGATAAATCATAGCTGACTAAACAAAGGCGGCTGCCTGACAGAAGGGGCATAGAGGGGCAGCAGAAATAATCAAGCAGAAGCAGCAACCATACAGCCCTGAGCTGGTGCCAGTGCAACAGCTGATGAACCATGCCCTTACTCGCACTGCTTAGTACCTTTCACTACAAGGAGTTTCACTGAAGCTGATGGGACTACCCGCAGAGCAAGGTACTACCCACTGTGCAGGCAAGTTTTGTACTGTGGTTGTGTAGGACACTCAGTCACTTATATACTCAAGAGACTGCTGCACTGGGAGTAGGATGTAATAACAGACTGCCGAGTCAAGGAGCAGAGTTAAACCTGCCTTCCAACTCCACGCCAATCATGCATTAGATCCAGAATACACTTATCTTTTCTGTTAAGAGTTTTTTCCCTCTTTCACATTGTTCTGTCCCCACCCCAAGAGAGTTTTTTTGTGAGTCTGGGAGAAAATTCTGACAAGATCTCTACTTGAGTATGATCTTTTCCAGATCAAAAGTGAGCTGTAACAATCTATGCTCTGTATTTGGCTTTTTAAAAGAAAGTCAATTAAGATTAGTGTTCCACAAAGGTATTTCCTTTACAGCCATTAAAATTAAAATGGCAATGCATTAAACACATGGGAAGTCACAATGAAGCTTCCTGTAAGTTCTTATGAGAAAGTCTATAACATGTCAAATAATTCAACAGTAACCTCCACATGGAATTCAAAACCAGCCCGATGAGAGGCTTAGAAAACAGCAGCAAAACCTAATTAACAGGTTTTTGAGGGAGAGCCCAGAAACCAAGGATCCGTTATGGCCAGCGGCACTGCCCAGCACGCTGATGCTGCCTCTCCTACCTTTTTATTTCTCATCAGTTTAAGAAAAGCTCTTAGGACAGGGATTGAGATGTCTCTGGTACAATGAAGTGCTGCCACAAGACAGATGTTAGCCAGAGATGTGCCCTGCCTCTGTTCAAACCCTCCACAGATGTGAAGGCCCTCAGCAGGCTGGAGGCTGAGCAAAGGTCCTCTCTGAGCTGGCCAGCTGTGGCATGCAATGCCTTCTGCCTAAGGAGCCTAGGAAGGTCACACAAAGGTTTTCCACCTTGCAAGCAGCCTGGTGGACATAAACCATCCCCATGTCACTGCCGAGAAGACTATGAAGGCAGCGCATGCATCCACAGGCAGCACTCGGAGCAAGCGAGAGAGCGGGACTCTGGGGAGTGCACTGACTGCAAAGATGCATTTTATCTGTGGGTTTTGAGAGACATCTCTCTACTTGTTACAAAGCACCTCCAACAGTCTGAACCACTAAATATCTGTCTCTGTAGACCAAGCCCCAACACAGAGCCACATCCAGCCCCAAGGGCAGCACAGGATCCATTTGTTTAAAGCAACAGCTGGGGCCAGAATCTGCCCTATAATTTGTTTTCTCTCCAGCTTCCTCTTGTTACACACCTGTGGCCAGTTAAAACTAATTACAGTCCTTCCCCCTCCCTCTTCCTCCCAGCATCTGGGGATTCGGACCACAGCAGCGTCAAATAAATCTTGCCTCTGCCTCGGTGGCAGGTGGCTGGATGCGGCCTCCACCTCCTGCGTTCCTCCTCCCTCCCCCCGGAGGCAGCTGCTCCCAGCGCCAGGCCTGCTGCCATCGCCTTGGGGCTGCGGACGAGCCCGGGCAGCAGCAGAAGCCCCTGCAAGGCCCAGGTTCTCCTCACGCCATATCTGCCAGGGAGCCGCGGGAGCCAACCGTGCGAAGAGCCGGGGATTTGGAAGGCCGTCTGCCCCGCTGCTGCCTGCCCGAAGCCATCTT
This sequence comes from Harpia harpyja, assembly GCF_026419915.1. NCBI lineage: Eukaryota > Metazoa > Chordata > Aves > Accipitriformes > Accipitridae > Harpia > Harpia harpyja. The sequence goes on along the minus strand of NC_068945.1, from coordinate 23,892,726 downwards.
CTTCCCTGGAGGTCTGAGGGTGTTTAGCTTGGACCCCACTAACACCAGAATGACAGCATCATGCCCGGTCTCGCTTTCTGAGGAAGAGGAAGGAGGAGAACGGAGAGGCAGCCGAGTGGGATGCTGGTTCAGAGAGCCCATCTGCCTGGGGACAGGACGGGTGAGAAGAAAAAGACAGCCCCGATCAGACACCGTGCAGCGAAGCTGGCCAAGCTCCACGTGCGACCGTGCCTCCAGCTGCTTATCCGAGCCTGGATGCCAGCCTGCCAGGGTACACCTCGCACACCCCGGCACCCATGGAGAGTTACAGGCTGGTAAGAGCCCCCCCGGCTCTCCCCAGTTCTCCTCACCCTTCTCAATATACTGTGTTTTTTGTCCAGCACCAGCTCACATAGCTGCTCAACAAGACAAGGACCTCAGCTCTTGTATGAAGAGGAGGGAACACCAGTGGGGCTCTGGAGAGAAAGCTTGAAAATACAGCCTCAGAAAAGCCTGAAGACTTCAGAGCCAAAAAAGGTACTTAGGCCCTTAGTTGCCCAGCGGAAAAGATTCAGGTATGCAGATGCCTCAGAAAAATCAAACTTCAGGAACCGGGGGGGGGGGGTGTGTGTGAAGAATTATTAGCGGTAGCTACTATTCAAAATCACATTAGCAGTACGGAGGCAAAGATGATCCTTTGGAAACCAGGCGACCGATTCAGCCAGCCCCAAGCACAGCAGCGTGTCTGCTGGAGACTGCCGCCCCTGCGCTGCCTGCAGCCGCACACCCCGAGCATCGAAGGGTACTGGGGGAAACCCAGCAATGCAGAGACCCCCACCTTGGCATCCAGCTCTGGGTGGAGAAGGAGCAGGGGAAGAGAGTTAGAAAGATAAAAAAAAAAAAAAAAAAAAAAAGAGAGAGAGTTTAGGAAAAATAGGGGAAAGAAATTATATGACGCAGCTTGGGCTTAAATGTAATGTCATTTTTCCCCTTCCTCCATCTACGCCACAAGCAGACGCTGTCAAATGAAAATTAAATTGCCGACCAGCATCTCGAGGCATCTCTGTCAGTTGTCATCACAGGATTGTTTGCACTGGAGGCAGAATAAGGGACCCAACACAGCAGACGCGCACTTTGGCCTCCCTCTGGGCTAGGGATCAACTGAAGAACAAAACCCAAAAGGCACAACTCAAAAATCAGATAATACACAAATGCCAGATTTATCATTAACTAGGATTTTATCTTCTGCTGTGATTCTTGAAGAGGCTCAAAAACCACAACAAAAAAGCTCTGTTATTTCTGCTCTGACCACCCTACATGTTCATGTAGTCTCTGCACCACAGGGCTTATTGGAAAGGGTTGCCCAAAACAAAGCTAATATTTTGTCACCCTAAGGGTCTGCAGGACAGATGCAGTGATTAGGAAAAAAAAAAAAAAAAACCAGAAACTTTCCATTTCAGTACATGCTGAATGCATGTATTTCCTCAACAGTTACAATATCCACCCATGAGTCAGGATGTCTAGGGATTATCCTCAACTTTTTACCACTGATGCTGTCTGAAAGAAGCAAGCTGCTCTGCAGCTCCTCTGGTTCATTGCAACAAGACAGTAAATGCTACTTATCAAGATCAGAACACGTTAACATGTTCTGAAATCACCTAGGCACATTTAGAATAAAAAAAGTGTCAAGACCCAGGACTTGGGGCAGTTTCTTTAGGCATCACTAGCCAGATTTACAAAAGAACCTCAATAAATTGTATAATGGAGTTTTTCAATAATCTAGTCCCTTTTTAGCCACCTACATCAAATCTGAGCATTTGGAAAAGAGAAGGAAGAGAGAACAAGAGAACCTCAAATCCTGGTGCTGAAATCTTGAAATAAAGAATGAATGCCCAAACCCTTCTTAAAAAAAAAAAAAAAAAAAAGTGTTTCCTTCATATGTCACATTTCCATACTTGCTACTTGGGAAAGGTTCCTTAGATGAACTCTTAGCAATCTCTGTCAATCATTCATTAGAAGAGATATGAGTATCTTGAATCATCTTTTTGCAAGTTGAAGACAGTCTTGTCTCATGTTTTTGAACAAAGTTTTAAACTAAATTTACAAGAACTGTCTCAGAAACAAGTAAAATCTCACACTAATGTAGGTTTAACAAATTCAGAGTCAACAAAAACTTCTTTATATAAGTTTTGTGGGCTGAAGGTTGTTACTGACTTTCTAAAAAGTTTTGGAAAAGAAAGGAAGTTTTAATGCAAGAAAATTCAAAACTTAAACCAGCAAATCTTATGAGGACTACTCTAATGTTTAATAAACTGTGCACTTAGAAAAGTATCAATAAGTCAACGACACAGTGTGAACCTCAAATAAATCAGCTATTGATTTCAAGACAATTCAATTTAGGCAAAGCAAACAAAAAACCTATTGCAACTGAAAGTCATCTATCTTTATTCAACAGACACTTTGACTTTTGAAGGTCATGTATGTGCGGGGGAGAAGTGCTGTTCAAGTTACAAAGAAGCTGGCAAACAGTTTGAGGCACTTCAGTCTAAATACTGGAGCCCTGCAAGGCAGTGTCAGGCCAGGTAAAGTGTCATCTTTGCAAAATAATGTTATGGTTCAGACAGACTTTTGTTTCAGCTCCTGATCAGAGCACATCATCCTTCACAACCTGAATGCAGCCTTCTTTCAATGCTTCACCACAGTCATTTTAAAGAAAAGTCTGAATCTGCTATCTTGACTAGCCAAAGAGAACATGGACAGCATCTGTATTATTCATTCCTGTTTAAAACACTCCCTGTTCTTCAGTAAAATGTTTGGGTATGTTGCTCTGCCTCACTAAACGCCTCCCCGGACAGATGCAAGACAAGTTTCCCCTCATGCTGCCCATGCTCAGAGGCAGAACCACCCTAAAGATTTTTTGAGTGGCCATGGAAAACACGATTCAGGATAAAACACTCTGACCAGAAAAGAGCCACCCACATCATTAGTCCTTCCCTGAGATACAAGTGTCCGAGTGTAAAGCTGGGAAACCAGATGTGGCTGCATCTTCCCTGAGTCCCAGCCAGACCCACCCTGTAGCCCTGCGCTGTGCTGTAACCCATGGTGATGCTAGTATGAAATAGTACCAAGTAGTACAAAATGAAGATTAGCAATGCCATTCCAGGGTAGCTACGAAAAACATCAATTACAGCAACAGAAAGCAAGCAGAAGCCTCAGAAGTTATGTTTAAATCCGTCATCACAGACACACACCACACAAGCCCCAGTGGTGCACACAGAGCCTGGAGCACAGACCTACCAAACTGCTATCAGCATGCCAGGTGCCAGTCAGTGTGACTTTTTCACATTTAAGCACATACACACTTAGACTTCCAGTAGAGTAAGTTTCTATCATTCACCATTGCCTCAGTGTAAGTACTAAATAAAAAAGAATTTAATAAGCTGTAAGCAGGGGGAGTTAATATATGCAGATCTGATTGCAGAGTCTTAGCAAGCAGGAATAGCAGAGGATTTTATTTTAGAGCTGTCTGAAAGAAACAGAATTATTGTGAAGGAACTGAACTCTTAGCACCTTCCTTCCACAAAATTATTCAACTATTTTTGCTCAAAAGCTAAACTACTTTAACTAGGCTGTGTAATTGCAGTGGTTCATGGCAGCTGCCTGCTCCCACCCTACCATCTTGGGTCCCCAGCGAGGCTAAGGATCCAGCATCCGCAAAGGGCTCCTGTGATGCACAGCCTTCCCCAGCGAGAGGGTGGCCACGTATGTACATGCAGCCTTGCCAGGGAGCTTACGTTAGAGGGTAACGTAAAAGCACTGCAGCAGCTCTTCCAAATAGAGACAGCTGTGGTGTGGTTTTGAAAGTTTCAGATAATAGGCAAAAATATATGTGAAAAGCAAATTTAAAATCAGGAGACAAAACTTCTATGAAGATACAGGACTCCATTATTTGGTTTGACACAAAATTCAACTTCATTAACCCTATTAGAGACCTCTGTGTAAACGCACAGTAAGACACTGGTGAATCAGGTCCTCTATTTACACACATTACATGAGAATATAACATTTGAGCGTGGAGGAGGGCAGGGCTGTGACTGCAACGTCACATCGCAAAGCAAGTGGCAGCAAACCTTCTAGTTAAATGAAGTGGGGGACTAGCGTAAGAGCTCCTATGAGAAAATTCTTGTCCCTTAACTAAAACAACCAAGTAAATAGAAGAAACTGGCACAGGAAGAGGCCCTTCAGACTATCAGAGATGAAAAACAAGCAAAATTATCACACACAGACAGGTAATGTAGAAAAAGAAATCCACTTATACTGGCATACTAAATAAAAGAAAAGACAAATTCAGTTGAAATGCCCTGAGAGGTGTGCTGGGTGAAGGTATACAGGACCAGAGATGAATCAGGGGAGATGTATTCGCTGCCTGAGTCTGCAATGAACCCTGAGATGACCGTGAGCAAGCTACTTCACTTCTGTGCCAGGGCATCTTTCCCCAGTCCTGACAGCTGAAACAATACGCATTTTGACTCAGTTCTTGCCTCAAACCACATAAGCATGCATTTCGTAGGATACCAGGACTCCTGTAATAAAAATACTTCTAAATACGTGTTTGCCTTTTACTGATATAAATTCGTATCTATGGTCTGGCTCTCACTTTGCATTCCCATTAGAAATACAGGAGTTATTTTTCCACCGAGGAAAAAGAAAACATATAGTGAGTCACTAGGAAGAAGATGAGTCAGTCTGCTTCAGATGCTCTAGCCTTGTGATGATATATGACGAACCCCTCTGCAGTCTGAACCCTGGAGTCTCCTCCTCACACCCGCACAGCCCGCAGCGGAGGCGGCCAGATCCTGCACCGCGCTGCAGGGCTGTCGGAGCCATCACCTCCCACCACAGCCTGGGGACCAGGACCGGCTCCCACCCTCAGGAGCCCGCAAGTGAAATTATGCAGGGGTCAAGTTACATGTGAAAAGCAATAGTGAATTTGAAATCTTGATGGAAGAAACATAAATTTCCGTTGGAAGGACCAAGATACCTGGAGTGGAGTTGCCAAGTTACGAAAAGACATTTTGCTAGTTTCCAACAAGAAATAAGTGGCACATTATCACTGCATCCTAACAAAGCCTGATAAAAAACAACACGGAAAAACAATTAGATTGCCTTATACAGAGCAACTCTCTGCCTGAAGTTTTTCAAATTAACTTCCCTTCGTTAAAGTGCTTCAAAGCTATGCGCTCCCATGACCAAAAGTAACCAGTGACGCTTTGTTTAAAGCACAAGAATGGGTAATTTGCAGTACTATGCTTAAAATATACTTGGCCTAAACTACTAGCAAAAAATGAGATGAACAGCAACTAGGAAAAAAAACCAAATAAACCAACCCACACAACAAGCTTTATCTACTATTTGCCATTGTATTTCACATGTCTGACCTTTTCCAAATTCTACCCATGCTAACCAGACCTTATTTTGGCACAACAGCGAAAATAAGCAGTCTTCTGTTACAGCTACGTACAGATACTGAGAACTGCCACCAACTTTAAAGAACAAGTTTTCGTCCTGCTATATAGTCTACAATCAGAGAGACAGCTGCAAGGTCAAGGTAAGGCAGACACACAAGCTTGCAAGACGATTATCTGCTTGCAGAAGCCCCAGTCCTGCAGCAGAAAAGCACTGCCCTAAGTGGCCTCCAGGCAGGAGGAGGTGGCAGTCCCTGCTCCAAACTGCTTTCCCAGAAGTAGGATCTACCAAAGAGCAGCATCTTCTTTTAGATTAGGTCACTTTAATAAGGTTGAACAAAAACACTGAGTTAAACCAACGTTCTTAGACTTCCCCTACTTCCGAGGAAAAGTGGCTAATGTTACAACTTGCTTTACCTTGTTCAACTCAACAACCAATATTAAGAGTATAATGCTTTTATACAGCAACTAATGTCTCATGGGCACATCCTAGGGGGAAGAACAATGTGCTGTCGGGATCAGGCTGCTGGACAAGGAGACTTCTGACCAACTTTAATTTGAACAGGCTGCAAGAATAGACTCAGCACAGCATCCGAATCCTCAACAATATCCAGTACCTTAAACTGGTTTTAGGCACAAACACAGCCAAGTGCTCATTTAGCTACCTTTATTAGGGAATGCCAGTAGTTTATTACCACAGGAGAGATTTAGAGTGAAAACCTGCTGTCAGAACCCTAACACGATCTTTGAGATTCTTCTACATTTTCAGGATGTGCTTTAGTCTATGCCCACCTTCTGCCCTACATCTAGAGGATCCCCAAAAGGACCTGTGATTTGGCCAAAGCAAGCCATTAGCAACATCACCAAGGACTTGTACCATTATCCTGTGGTATTTTAGACTTCTGGAATGAGAAAAATGGGTAAAGTCCTCAAAAAAAAATTACAACACCGTGTGAAAGACCCAAGAAAAGGAACAGCTATCACTTATTTATGTGTTGTGTATTTTGTGGCATACAGATCTAAGACATGGTTTCCGTCAGCCTTTGGGGCATGGAACTGAACTATCTGTGTTTTCTCTTCAGGCACATAGACTGTGAAAGAAAACAACAGAGATCCAAAATTCAGTGATATCTTTCAAGGCATAACCCATATATTTGCCAGGTGGAATAAAGTGATCACGCATCTCATAGGGCTTGGGTGTTTTTTCTTGAAGGCATGACTCAAGTTAGTTACTCTAGGGAGCCATATTGTATGACAGCTTTTACAAAATAAACAAGTGCCAAACCTTAATTTTTTTTTTTTTCTTCCTTCTTTGCAAAAGCTCTTCTGGTGGTTCTAAATTTATTCATACCCAAAGTACATGTATTCGTCCGACCTTTTTAACTTTTAGCAATCTCCCTTGTCTTGTGCCATTCTTGTCGGCATGCTGGCAAACAGCAGTCTCCTCTCACCAGAGTGAAGCACTTACAGCTAACACTGAAGGAAAGACCTGGGCACTTCACAGCAAGGAGCTCTGTGCTTTTCAAACTAGGACATGAGTAGAAGCAGCTATTATCATTCTTGTCATGATGCTCTAAGCTTGGGGACCCATAAAGCAGCCCTAGTGCAGCAGCTTTACCTAGTGCTTTTGACCCAAGAAAGATAGTGCAGAAGATTCCTCTTGCAGCCAGATGCCAAGCTTTGGAAACCACCCTTCCTCTCTACACCGAGGAAAACCCAAAATGTTATGATATTGATACGTAAGGTATGGTATTTTGGGACTCCACTCCCAAATGAGGCATTCTTTCAGTGCAAACAATACATGCAAGTTTTGAATAAAGTGAAGAACCCACTTTGAGCCATGGCTTAGTACTTGGTTTCTGCAAACAGTTCCCTGCCCCAAGCTGAAAACTGGAAACAAAGCCAGGTGACCTCCCACCCCACTGAATACACTCAGCAACTTGCAGGTACATGACCCAAATTCCTTCTTTGTTTTCTACCATCCAGTGGAATGGATGAGTTGGGGACTGTTGGGGCAGTCGTTAATAATTAGCTAAGAGGGTGGGGGGGAATGTAGCCTTTTTTTGTTATGCTCCGCTACATTTTGGTCTTTATTCAAATACTGGTCAATGAACTAATTTTTTTTTAAATCAGAATTGAAATCTCTTTAAGATACTACTATCAGGGGATTGATTCACGTATGCATCTATTATCTATTTACAAGGAGACACACAGCAGATCTGAAAGAATGAACCTTTGTTTGACAAACAGGTCTCTCAGCCAGTCCCTCAAGCTTTCATTCATTTTAATGGTGTATGCTTCACATTGAAATTCAGCCTTGAAGATGTTAATTATTGGTGTTTCATTGCCCTGCAGGTGTTCTACAGTGAACCCTGATGAAATACGTCACGTGCTTTATTAAAGACTGCAATACCCCCACAAGTAGGGTTGGGTTTGGGGTGTTTCTTGTAACTGTTCAGTCCTCTCAGGGTGCATACCTGGCTGACATACCTTTGAACTCACCTTGCTCTTCCACCTACGCAGCTTTATCTTAGCCACTTAATTTGCTCAAACTCTCACAGCCAAAGATTGTGCCTATCACCACAAGTCTCCAAAGGTTCCTTGGTGAATCAGCTTTTATCATGTGGCTTTTCCCTGCAAGAGGAGACATTACAGGCTCCACATCTGGATCCAACATCTGCCACTGCTGGTCTAAGCAGAACTACAGCAAGTACCTCTGGCAGGCTGTCTCCACTCCTTACCACGAAACCTTTCTTCATTTACTCCTGGCAAGTGCTCTGGCCCATACGAATTTACCAATCTGTAAAACACTTCAGCACCTCTTTCAGCAATGACTTTGGGGACACGACTATCATTTTCCTTCTCATCTCCTCCCACACTGTTTACTGCTTCTTTGTGCTTTATTCCGATTTTCTACTGCCACTTTTTCTGGGGACTTTTAAAGGCGGTCCTGTTTGGTTTGGCTCACTTCCCTTCTTTCACACCACATCCACAGTCATCACTTACCTGTACTAAGATCTGCCCATCTGAAAACTATTTACTGTAACTATCATTCCTACAAAACTGGCTTAACAAAGAAGCAGCCTTTTCTGCTTTGTAGCGTTTGAAATCTACTCTTTATTTCAGCATTAAATTGCCACCCTAACAATATATCTGTTAGCCTTTTGCTGTTGGTTTCCCTGGTACCTTTCAGGACAATCTTCATTAGATTTTTATCTTCAGCATTTTCACTTGCTGCAACCCTTGTCTACGAAGGGATTAACAAATGTGCCAAGTGTCTTGGAGAGATGGTCTAAATTTCTGGGAGTGGCCAGTCTGATTCCCGCTTCTCTGTGTGGGGAAATTGCTTTCTGGAAGCTTTTGTTTGCAAAGAACATTCCAGTATCTGTGGCTGACACCCATTATACTGCCCACCACCTTCCACACCTCACCCTGAGGGTCATGGCTGAGCTTCAGCACCTAGTAATGGGCGACAGGAGTGAAACAGGCTAGGTTTGGGAATAACAACAGTCTGTACAAAGACGTACTGATCTGCTCATCTGCCCTAGAACATAATCGTATTTGCAATGTAGCTCAACACCATAAGCTCTTCATCTCTTCTCCATCTCTGCATGTTTTTTATTGTGGAAAGCATAAAGGTACTCCCTCTGCATGGTAACTACCTCATTTCTCCAAATATATAATATGAAATAGATTTTTTTATTTTTATTGCTTTATCAGGTCCTAGCCATCAACACTTAATTTCTCCAAGAATTACACTTACTTGTTTTTTTCTTAATCACCTGCATAACTTTTTAGTGCAGCTCCATCTTATTGCTCTAAAATCTAACTTTCTATGCATTTCCTTTAGAGAGCATTATCCAGGATCCAGGTATCCATCTGGAATCACCAGTTCTGCTAAGGCAGAGTCAACCACTTTGGCCCTCCGCCTGGGAGAAGGGTGACGCTTGTTTCTGAGCAAGAAAGGCCATACGACACCTGCCACAAGGTGAGCACGGCCAAAGACCTATTAAACCTGAGGCTCAAAATGCAACCGTGATTCTTAGGAGCAAAAAGCTTTACACAAAGGGTCTCCCTTCAAAATTTCCTTCTCCCATTCACCATCCCCACTTATATCCACAACACTATTGGAAATCTGTAAAGGAAAAAATATTTCTGGAAAACTGAAGTTCCTTGCTTCAGTACCACATTGCTCCTGCAGCATGGAAGAAAGGACAAAGTGTGCCAACACCAGTGAATTTCATGTTTTTCCACACGCAGTCCTTGAAGTTTTCCGGTGAGCATGCAGCCCCTTAAGAAGTTTCACATTTGGTCTAACAGCACATACAAACTTGCTTACTTTAAACTGCTTCTTAGGCTCTTTCAAAGTTGCCTAGAGCTTTGGGGAACTACGAATGCAATGCTGGAAACCACTGTGCATGAACAGCTATTACCAGACACCGCTGTAGATCCCACATGGTGTTGATACATTCGTCAATTGAACTCAGATATTGCCAAATTACATCAAACCCAAAAATCACACAATAGAAACTTAAGGGATAAAAAGGATGACTTACAACTGGTTGCTGTGATCACATACCCAGGGAGAGGGCTGGGGAAAGAACAGAAGAGGAAATTCCTAAATACAACAGCGACCACACAGATTAAGCTTCCAGCTCATTACATTAGCACTAACCTATATTCAAATAACCTCCTAAACTTCACTATAAGCACTAGATGCAGCAGGAAAAGCATGGCATGTTGAAACAACATGTTTATAAAGAGAACACCCTCATTTGCCAACTAATATTTCATACTCATTGTCACAAATTAGCATTAATGCCCTGCATCCCCTCAGCCAACATGAAGCACATGCTGAATCTATTTTAGTGTTGTTCACTTCTATTAGATACAGAAGTTGCGTGCACAATTCACCAATAAAATTAACATGGATTACATTCTAGTTCTTCATCTCAACATCATTCAGTATCATGTATTTTACATCAACTTAAAAGAGGTTTCAGGTTGCCTACTAACAAAATAAACCAAAAATACATCATGGCACTGCACATAAGTGCAAAATGTACCGATACAGGCAAATGTTTCCAGTATGAGGCCCTCACCCAGTAATCCTGGGAGTATTCAGCAGTTTAAACTACTATTTTTACAGCCTCCTGGGCCTACCATCAGACAGTGCTGATGAGGTCCAGACACCAAAACAAATGCTACTCTAATGATTCAAACCCAACCTCTTTCCTGTCTGCAACAAAACATGCAAGGAAGCATCTCGCACTTAACCGGTTGACTTACAGAGGAGTCCTGAATTCAAGTTTGCACACTTTCTTCAGAGGTTGGGTTCAAATTAGGTGCCACTTTGCTCACAGGTTTCCCGCTGCATAGAGATTCTAATATAACCACAGCTATACCCAGCAGCACACATTTAAGCAGCAAAGGATGCAGGTAAGTGGGTGGGTCAAGAAGCACTCAGCATGGACTCAGTGGGTGATCCTTAAGATTCATGTAGCTACATGAGTAAACAGGGGTGCCTGGGGAGGAGGACTGGCTGTCACCCCAAAAGGGCAGATTTTGTATTAAGTAAATAATACATCTGACTACCTTTCGGTTAGAGGTCTAAGAACTCATTAGCATTTTGTAAATATTTTACGCATGAAATTCTCTGATTTCTCAGATAGTGGGCCACATTCCAATCTCAGTATCTCAACTGTGGAGTCCGAAAAGTATAATCAAGCCAGGCTAATGACAGTAAACAGGGAAGTGAAAGGCAGAGCCCAGAACCGAGCTGCCAAGCACTTTGAACTTTCCCATGGAGAACTGGCAATTTCAGATGCTGTAGGTCAGCCAGCTGATAATGACCCTATAAAGCCATGCTATAAAAAAAAAAGATTGTTGTAGTTCAGTGGCAAAACCATGAGAAATTTTCTTTTGATTTGTTCTTAAAGAAAGAGTTTATCAGGATTTCCTAAAAAAAAAAAAAAAAAAAAAAAAAGCTTTTAAGTTTTATCCTCTCTCGTTTTGCTGACTTTTTCTAACAACGTACATATGAAAGCAAGAAGTTGTTAAACTGTTCATTGAAGACAGTGATTAAAGGTGCTGGAGGGAAATGACATAACCACCAGGATAAAAAGCCACTTTGGCTGACCCTCTTGGCCAAGTAGGACAGCTTTGCAAGACAGAGAGGACGCCAATCCTGAGCAACCCCAGTGCCACGGGCTCCCTTCTGAAAAATGAGGAGTCACACGTTTAATTCCTCTGCCTCACTGAGAGCCACCTGAGGAACACTTAATTCCTCATCTCAACTGGGTAAAACCAGACAGGACTCTCAGTTTCAACTTCCTTAAGCAAACAAACTAGTGTGTGTTTTGTCAAAAAGCACAGAGCTTGCAAATCTAACCTGGTGAGAAGGGAGAAAGATGGTTCCATGCTCTATGTATGTTGTTCAGCTATTTTTATGTATGCAGATAAAACTACTAACTGAATTTGGAAATATTTTACAGAGACCCCAAAGCTGCCTTTGAAAGTGCAACTTTTCGCTCTTCAAAAAAGTTTTACCCACACCTACTCCTGTGATAAAACCACTGCCGGGTAGCTGAGCAATAGCTGACTTCTCTGTAAAGCAAGGCCAGAGAGAGTGAAGGGAATACAAATAAGGGTTCAGGGAAAAGGACAAAGAACAGAAAAGCAACATATGCTTTGAAAACAATCTAGTTTGCAGCAGGAGATAGGAAAAAGGAAATATTCAGGAAGGAATAAGTCACTAAGAATGAAAAGTTGAATGAAGACAGAAAAAGGTCGGTTAAAATAACTTTTAATTGATCCTTTCCTAACACTAACAACGGAAGTTGAATGGGAATGCTGCAGTGTTTTATTTAGAGAAATAGTCTAGTGATTAAATAAAACAAAATACCAAAGGCAAAGGATTTGACTCACTGTGGAATCATGCCTGACCAAAAATGTTTAATTAAGACTCTGGGGCTAGTTCAAAGCCACCAGAGACAGTTTTAAACAAAACCCTTTACGTTTTCCTAGAACCACCAAAAATGATATGTTGTTAGGGGCATACTAGAGGTGCAGAGAGCTTACACTGAGCTTGGAATAAAAAAATTAAATAAAAATAAAAGAAAACCCTTTTCACTTCATCTGTGTCCACATAATAAAGTATTCCCTGGAAGCCTCTGCTTGACAGCAGAACCCAAAGCAGCTCAGACCAACACAGATCCTCCTGGCTTTCAGCACTCTCTGTGCCTGAGGGAGATGTAAAGGTGACCTAGAACCAGCACAGTTTCAGCACCAAGTCCACATCCAAAGCTTCTGTCCTTCATAAAAAAATAGGAAATCTTGAATTTACACAATTACATCATCTCATCCTCACTGAGAGAGGTTCCAAAACACAGGAGCAGTGATAAAATTTGGATTGCTAATGAAGAAAACACGCTTTCCAAGCTCTTTGGATCCTGCCAAAAAAGACACATCCGTTATTGCCAAATGTTTCATTCTTTGCAATTTCTAAACAGACATGCCTCTTCACTGTACCGATCTCTAACTAGCTCTGTCACAGTCCACTCAAGACTGACGTACTGGAAAGGGAAAAATACAAGGAAGAAGCTTATTAAAAGCAGACAGTAAATCAGCTTCTTGCTGAAACTCCTCAGCTCTGATGGAGTCAGGGTAGGGCCACACTGACAGCTCACCTAGAGCTACATCTGGCTGTGACTGCGCACGGCATCAGCAACTCCGACCTAACCGCCCGTTTGCACCCACACCTCCCCAGCAGCTCACCACACCACGCTGACCTACTGGCTCAAGGCATTAAACTCACTAACAACTACTTGGGACACACACATGCACACAAACACCCCCCCCCCCCCCCCCCCCAAAAAAAAAAGTTTTCTGATGAACTGCCTCATCGAACAGACAAGTGCGAGACCTAACAGAGCAGTGGAGCAGGAGCAGAGAGGACCACGGCAAAGCCAACTGTATGCAGGTGGCAAGCAGTAGATAGATGATAATACAAATAAATAATGTAAGAAACACAAAGAATTTAAGCAAACAAACAGATTCCCTCTTTGCATGCGCATTTAACTGTTTTACTCTCAATTCTTTCCACGGCATTTCCCTACGCCCTCCACTTATGACCTCCTGATGGTCCCGTTCTGTCGGTCCTCACCTCCCGGCTGCCACGCCGTACACCCGCGCTGCAGTACCTGTAGTACATCACACAGGTGAGGAAAGTCAGATGATTATATGTGATGAGCGGTTTTCCCCATGTCCAACGACAGAAAACTCCCATCTGCCCCTTCAGCTCTGCCAGTGACTTGGTTTTGAAAGCTGTGTCTGATTTAAAGGTGTAACTTCAGAGTTACAGCCGTGTCGGTAAGCAAGTTTCTAAAAACATTCTCTACACTGGCTTTTCCTCACTGTATTAGCCATAAGCACATTAGCTCTATGCATTGATGCAGCTGCAGCTAAAAGCACTATATCCTACCAAAGCTGCCATCCTCTCGAGGCTAACAAATCCTGCCCAGCCTCTGTCCCTGAGAGAGGGCAGCACATCCTCACTCACAAATGCTACAACTTCAAACACAGGCAAAGCCATCGCCTTCAAACATTCATCTTTTAACTCCATAGCAATGTTTCTCTTTTGCCAGAGTTCTCCATGCCACCTGCACTTTTTTAGTCTTACCGAGGTCTCTTCTTATAATGCTTACAAGTACACAAACAGCTTCACCTTCATCTTCAGTGAGTCTTTTAAGCCTCAAAGACTGGAGATTTTCAGTACAATGGTGTATTTTGCACTTGAAGTTACAGTATGCAACAAAAACCCCACTTTAAAACAAGACCCTTCAGTGTGACCCTCAAGCTTGAAACAAAGTGACACTTCAGCTTTGATCCTCAATCCCAACTCACAAGTCAGCTTTGGAACTGGATCTAAGATGATCAAGGACCAATCTCTGAATCAATTTCAAACATGACGCAAATTGTCAGTCTTGCATTAAGATCTGCTCTGCCGAAATTAATACTGTATTAATCGACATAAATTTAAATTCTCTTTCCCGAGATCTAACTTATTACAGCCAGATCACTTGACAAACTTTCCACTTAAACTCCAGTTAAGGTTTGACTTCCCTAGGACTCCAAGGTCAAGACTAAGCTCTTTGACACCATAAAATCTGTCTCTTTCAGACTAACATAAATCAGGAGAATTTTTTTGGTACTATATGAATATAAAACAAGAAGCATTTGTTTTTCACATCAGTGATGTATCTGTTTTCTCTTCTTGCCTCCCTTCAAGAGAAAAGAACTGGGAACCCCAGTAGCCTGCAGCTTACTTCTAGCATTAATAGTCACTGGCAAAGCCAAGCAGCATGATTGCCTATGCTATTGCTGTTCTACAGCAATGCACTAAAGACCAAATTAAAAATATTAAACAAACCTCACTTGTCACTCAGTCTTGTTAGAAAAGTCCTAAGAAACTCTCCTGTAGCTTTTAAGTAACTACTTGACAGGATGACCAGAAGGACTTATGCTTCCCAGTCCTGTGCACAGGTGGAATGTCTTTCTTAGGATATTGCCCCTGAATAACCTATTTCAGGAAAAGGAAAAGGGAAAAGCAGTCAAGCACAAGACTGAAATTACAGCCAAGAATAACAGGTGGTAAAACATAAACACTAACAATATTAATCAATAATGCATCATAAAAATGCAATCTTTAGCAGTAGAAAGTAGCATACTAAATTGCTCATAAGACAAGGTTAATAAATTCCTATCATAATGGAATTGAGTGACACATAAGTGAGAATTAGGGGAACTTGTCCTTACTACTGGAGATAAACTGCTCTCACTTATACCTGTTACTTCCTAATTTAATTTGAAGTATTTGTTAGCACTGATAACCCAACCCTGAGGTGGTAACCGGCAGCGTGAAAAGCACCTGATTGACAGGCGACACTGCAAAAGAATATTCATTTGCAAATTAACTAGCATACATGGCAAAAGGATAAAAATGTACATCAATAATTACAATTTTACTTCTCCATTTCTTATTCCAATGCGCACCATGGAATCTGTTGCTAGTTAGGGTGACACTTCTTGGCTGAACCCACGTATGTTTCTTCTGCTCACTGCCTTGGAATTCCAATCCCCTCCCTCCAAATGAACCTTCTGCACAGCCAAGAGTAAGGAAGTCCCAGTAAGCACCAGCTCCCTTTTTCCATACTTGCAAAAAGGCTTCTCTTGCCTTAACGTCAAGCTGCAGGCGATGGGTCAGCACACTGCCTGCGTGCGTCCACAGGTTCCAGTAGTGTTCTTTATTTAATGACAGCATTTCTTTTAATTAATATTAAATTCAGTAATCTCTTTTTAATTATACTTAAATTCTGACTCCGAAAACTACCTGGTGACACTTCTCCTCAGTACTAATGCCCACTAATGGGAGCCTTTGAAAATCCCACATTTTTGAAGCATGATCTAAAAATCCAATTAGGCATGTGCTTTGATCAGGTTTTGCCTGCTTCACCACCAGTTCCAGCTCGAGATGCGTACCAACAATAACTGTAAAGAGTGGCCCAGCATGGCGTAGCATGCTGGTGTAGCCTGCATGCCAGCACCATCACAGTCAGCAAACCAGACAGAGAGGGCAGCAGGTTGACGGCAGAAGAGGAGGAAGCAACAAAAGCCATGACCTTCAACTACTTGCATGTCACCAGCTAACGCTGCCGGGGACCGCATGCTTGGGAAGTCAGTCCTGCCCCTCTACCAACATGTGCCGGGCTATCTGTATCCATTTAGCAGAAAGTAGCTAGTTTTTCTTTGAATAAATATTCATGATGAAATAGATTCCCCTAGCAGGGACTCTTCCCCCTTAACAGAACAAGATCAGATAACCTGTACAGATATCCCACCAACCTTTTATCCTCTTATACCCATCTCTTCCCAAACTGTGGGCTTAAATATTGTAACAATGCTGCAAATCCCAGGATTACACCAGATGTTGTTCTGGTCATCTGAAGGATAACTAACTTCACCAGGTCTGAAGGAGTAGCTACTCAGCAGGCACGGGGTGTTCCACTGCTACGTGTTTCCACATTGTGGTTGGAGATGCCTTTCCTCCCCTGCCCCAAAACCATCTTCGCATTTAGCATCCAAAACTGGGAAAGTCTAAAAGCCAAGATTAACTGTAACCCATCACACAAAACATAAAACCCTTATGATCATGGTGGTGGAACAACTGGTACAGCAAATTCTTCTCACTGCCTACCACTTGTCTCTGGGCTCCTCTGCAGCACGAGGCCATCTGTGATGGCTGTCACAAGAGCTTCTTTCAGAAGTCGGCAAATTAGTTGATCACAAAATGAGCTAGCAACCCTACTGCCAGGGCCCTGCAGGCACCAATGGACCTTAGTTGCCCTGACCAAGCTCCCAAGGAACCCCCATCCATACTCCCTGTGTCTATTTAAGCTCAGGCCTGGGCACCCAGTCCTGACCTAAGCTATGTCATACGTGGCCCCACATCCAGCCTTTTCTCCTGATGCCCAAACTTACTGGCTGGTCTTCTTGGATGGACATCATATCTTCTTTATAGTCAGGCCCTGTTTTCTGGCTGGATATATTCTCAACTTGCTACCTCACCCTAGTTGGGACCACGGCCAGAGCCTGTCACCACCCTGTCTGGGTGTTGTGGGGCTGCACCCCATCACTGAGGGCGCACTGCCCACCCTGGGGTCACCCTCAACTCCCACCTCATCCCCCCTCACAGGAAGCCCCGCTCCCACTGCTCCCTGACACTTATATTCCCCCACGTTAAAAGAAAAAAGGGATAAACAGAAGCAAAGATGCAGTAAAAATAACTCATTAAAAGTTTGCAAGGAACACATTGACTTTCTGCCCAGGAAGTAAAAATCTTCTGGACCCAAACAATAACACTTTATTAATGATTTATGCCTCCAGTTTAATCACACACCACAGTACAAGGCAATTCACCTGCAGTCTGTTCTACCTACGAAGCTCCAGGCTTACTACTGAATGACCATGTCTTCGAGCAATGTCAGGAGAACAGGGACATGCAAGTTGGGAAGGCAGAGATGGTCCTGATGACAGAGGTGCAACTCCCGGCTCCTTCAACTGCTTCCTGAATGGTTATGAGCATATGCCAGGAAGGAGGTTAATTTTACCAATTTGGCCATTTTACTGCAACCTAGTCTCCCAACAAAGCAGATTACACACCAGAAGCCACTGTTAGCAGCACGGTCCACGAACAGTGCTGGGGCACAGCTCATCCTGACGCAGATGCCGTGAGCCCACACTGCTCATAGTGGCAGCTCAGCCTAACGCCCTACAAAGCAGGACATCTGCCTATCCTAGGAAGGAGGCCAGCCGACCAACTTACCTAGCACAAGCTCACAGTGTTCGTATAAGGCAATACGGGATAGGCAGCGAAAATCACAAGTGGGAAGCTATGGACAATCTATGCTTGGCTCACCGTGCTGCAGATGGGGACGTACATATCGTTACTTCAGTAGTAATGGTAGCATGAGTGTTGTCTCCATCCACACCTTGGACCTCCCACGAAGCCTATATCTGCACACAAGGCCAGTTCAAAGCAATGCAGAAGTGAAGTGGTAATTGGGGTCAAGCACAGGCTCACACTTAAGTTCGAATAAAACTGCCAGAATTACCAGCTTTGGTAGCCAGTAACTGTTTTCAGCAATAACTTGCTATTCTGTTCTGCTGGGGCTACCCCCTACCTGTGTTGAACTGGACAGATTCAGAGCAGCTCTACTACGTGTGTCGGTGTTGTCACTGCATGTCAGGCACAACAGACTTCTGCCCTCAAGGTCTGGTCTGTGGTGTGCCCGCCACAGGACTCTGCTTCAGCAGAGCCACAAAGGTAGAGAGTGTCCCGGCACTGCAGAACAAGGATAGAGATTAAAGCAAAGCAGGAACCAACTGACCCCTCCTTCCTGCCAGCTAATTGCTATGGTCCACTTGAACATGAACTCCAATCTTTGCACCCTCTGTTCTGCATCAAAGTCCTTAACAAGAAGTCCCAGCCGTACTTTAGCCATGGACACAGAAATACAAACACGGGGTTGTCAGGTCATGTTCATTTGCAGCATGACCGGTTGCAACTGCCTCGCTTGCAGATGAGAAAGTACATTCGGGTCATAAGTGCTTAACTTGCAATTTTGACCTCTCAACCTTGTATTGTAGCGACAGATTATTGGAAGCCCAGGAAGATAAAGCTTCCCTCCTTCCTGGGGTCAACCTCTTCTCCCTAAGGATCATCTTATAACAGAGACAAAGAAAGCAGCAAGTAAAATAAAACCCGAGTCTTATTCCCTGAACTTGACAATGTCTTCGCTTGTTAAAAAATGGCAAACCTACTTGCCAAAGGGCACAGGAACAGACAGGAACTGAAAGGGCTACTACATAAATTAAACATGTAAACGCTGGTTGTCCGCTCAAAAATCAGCTTCTTTAATTTCCACATGCGTGGTAACTGATGCAGCCATAGTGCCGTTCCCACGCGCCTTCACTGGAGGCCGACAGGCATACGTTTTTCCAGTTTGCTCCGTAACTATGTCGTGCTCAAAACTGCCTACAGCTAGAAAAGATGACAAACGTGACACAACCCTGCTATTTCCAGCAATGAAGTTAGACATGAAAAAAAGGCTCCACATGTATTTTTAGGCTATAATTGAAATTTTAAAGTAGCCCCTCTCCTCAACATTTGAATGCAGATGTAGTGTGCTGGCAATCTAGCACCAGTCACAACTCGTGACAGAGCAACATTTTT
This sequence comes from Harpia harpyja, assembly GCF_026419915.1. Lineage (NCBI taxonomy): Eukaryota > Metazoa > Chordata > Aves > Accipitriformes > Accipitridae > Harpia > Harpia harpyja. Next base: position 23,873,490 of record NC_068945.1, on the reverse strand, counting down.
CATAATTCAATGCAAAATTAATCTCTGACAGATGAGCAAGAAGCAAATGAGCCCCAGAATTTCACAGACGCAGGTATGTTTTTTGCTACGCTTGTTTGACTGAGGGGGGACAGAGACTTACACATCAGCAGGGGAGGGAAAGGCAGGAAGAGAAGTATTCCCAGATGCCTTGCAGTGCTGACAAAAGGTCTGTCTCTTCAAAATGTCTCGCTGCAGCTCATAGACTACAGCTGTTAGTCCTGTGCACTTGTGGGAAACAGTCACATGCGTTCAGCAAGATAGATGGGAAGTTTTTGTTTACATGTCCAAGACCGAGGTAGAAAATACCCTTTCAAACATGTTAAGTAGCATCAGTTTCCCCACCTTGAGCAGCACTGCATGAAGCATTACTTCTGATGCCCCAGACCCCCACAGGAACTGAAAAAGATATTAGATTTAAATCTGAGGCTGTTCTGAGCAGTAGCAAACACATTCATTAAACGCTATACCAGAGATTTCTGTTTCAAGGAACGAACACCAGCAATGTCCCACAGCCACCACAGAGAACACAGAGGTCTAAAAGGGAAGGATCTAGGAGAGCATCAGCCAGCAGCTGCAGCCCCTCACAGATCACTGATGTTACCTTTTTGATAAGTGATAGGAAGTTTGACCTTAAAACTGCAATAAAGTAAGAATGAGCAAAGTGCAGGGACAATATATTTTACAGAGAGGCAATATTTTAATTTACAGATATGTTAATCATGGCTGTGTGAGTAAAAACCCAGAATGGATCACGCACATCAGCCTTGATCAACACTTAAGAGCTTTGCTGACATAGGAAGACCATAGAAAGGGTACAGTTTTATTGTATGTGTTCTTCTCTTTCTTTTTTTTTCTTTTTTTAAATAAACTTAGATTTGCCAGCAAAACCTCTAGTAGACCTGGACACAAAGGCAAAAGAAAACAAAAAGGGAAGAGGCAGGCCTTTTTGTCACCTATATTGATCATCACTCCAGTTAAAACTTTCACTGGCAAAAGCTGTCCAAGCACAATACTATCTAGAGGAAGACAGGCTTGCTATTCCAGAAAAGAGATTTCTAAGCACAAGCAGGGCCTCCATCTCTGTTTGTCTACATCCAAATCATAACGCAACATCTCCATCGACATTTGTATAATGGCATTGCCATTATACAATAATGGCAATTTCACCATTAATAATGGCATTTCACCTAGACAACCACGTTTGTGTTGAACACTACATAGAAAATAACCTTTCCAGATGAAGAAAAGGCTGCCTGTTGCTTAGACAGTGCAAGGGATAAGGTACCTAAGAATAACAGAGCTGAAACGCTGTCTGCATGGGGCAGGAAAGAACTTGTGAGAGAAACCCAGTTTCCTGAGCTGCAGTGTCCCTCTTCCATTGGGCAACACCATGCTCCCAGTCAACGACTGCGTCTCTCAAGCGATGGAAGCACCAAAGATGTCAGGTGTTTCCTATGCAGCAAACTTCGCTGTACTCAACTTGAAAAGGTGGGTATTTTGCTGCTTGCTTCCAAGCTCTATTTATGCAACCTGACTTCAAGCTGGGCACACAATGCCAAAGTATTAGAAGCCACTAACTAGAATTACTTCCCAAGAGCTAGTGAGGGCCTTTGATGTTTTTCCTTCAAGTATGCCTTCAACTTCTGATCCAGAAAAGAAAAGCCATTCAGTGTTTGTCAGGGCATGCACATAGAAGATTTAGACTTTAGGAACCTAAACATAAAGGCAAACCACAGTGAAAAATTGGAAGCAAGAACTGTTTATGTCTCTGCTCTGTAGCAGAACCAAGCAGAGCAGGTCTATAGCTTCGCATCAGGACTCGGATGCCCTGGGGCACAACTCATGGTCCCATGGAGGCAACAGCTTGTACAGGAGAGCTCAAAAGGAGCTCTCAAAGCCCCATGTATCTGCAACAGGAGGATTTTCCTGGCAAGAGCACCACGAAGGACACACAAGACTGTCCACAAGAGTCATCCTCACAAGCCTAGAGCACACCTGGATGTGACTGCAGTGGTGTCCCTTGGGCTGAATGCGGGGACTCTGGTTGTGCCTGACATCTAGTTTGCACTTTGGTCTATTCCAACCCTACAGGGGATTGCAGCAAGCTTCAGGCTCCACAAAACCATCCTACCCTGAAGTTCTATTCCTGAATGTGCCACTAACCTAGTAGGAAACCATTAACCAAATCCCTGCACACATACCCTTCCTGTCCATGCCTCAGTTTCCCTAGCTGTAGATTGAAAAAGAAAACATGGACCTACTTCATGGAACATTTTTAAGCCTTCTGATTAAAGCAAAGCATTACTACTACAGAAGTAGACTTTGGCCCAAACTCTCAAAGATTTCCAGAAATACTGCTCCTAACTTGCTGCTAATGAAAGCTTTCAACCGCAGCAGGTAGCAGGAAAGCACAGACTTGCCATTAACCAATATACAACACACATGGCTTGACAATCAGCAGTGTTTCCAGGCTCCCACAATGCTGGAGAAATACACCGGGCATACCCCATTCTGGCAAGGTAAGAGTAGTTGAGGTACAATCTGATGACAAGAGATCCCCTCACAGCTGGAAAGGGAGCTTGAAATAAATCTCTCTTGGTCACATCCCATCCCAATCAATGGAGAAACAAGCAAAAGGTCTAAAGAGTACAAATAAAACTAAAACAAAGGGGGAAAAAGTCTATGTAAAGATTGGCAATGGGAAACAACCCAAGCTAGTTTGGACGTGCAAGAATTACGGCCTGTTTCCCTTGGTGCCCAACCACACTGGAGGGAATGAGATGCATTTCTAGTTGCGCAAAAAGTTCTCACAGTAACATGTTACCACGCTGGTTACAGCATTCTTGAGATAGATGAGGCTGTAAGTCACTGACGTTATACTGATGTATAGGCTTTGTGCATTACTAATCATTCGGACACAATAGCCCCCCTGTATATTTTTTGTTTTGCAAACTGTCCTGGCATCCTCTGCAAAAATTCTCCTTTCTCTACTCTGGAAGATTTTAAGAAACGTGTTTGGAAAACAGGCAACAGAATGAGGAAAGACTCACCAGAAACACTGATGTGTTCTGGGGAAAAAAGAGAACAAGCTGGATCAAGACAGTCGAACATGAAGATGATTTTAATTAAATCATGTCTGTCTTATATTAGCCATTTCAGCTCATTTAGTATCTCAAAAGAGATTTATCTCAAAACAGTTAACAGCTCCAGAAGCCCCAACTTCTTTCCAGTTTTTTCTTTAATGCAATTACACTTTTGCTGTCGCACCAGAAATATTAATAGCCTTTTCTGCGTGGGATAGAGAAGCTCTACAGCAGGACCAGAAGACTTTGACCATATTGATGGCCCACATGCTAATGGTTACATATAGCTTATCTGTCAATGTCATTTCCACTGAAACTAATGAAAATAGACAGCACCCCCTTCAATACTTCAAGCCTGTATCTCTATAGAGAAAAAGCTACCATTCACTTGGATGCAGAAGTACTCTGCGAAGGACAAGTAAGTGAGAAAGCAGAAAAGCAAAGCTGTTATTCTATTGTATATTGCTCTGTAGGAAGACACACAGGGACAAATTCTGCTTTTCCTTACAATAGCTTTGATCCAGAACTGATATAACCAAGTCAATGGAGCTGACCCAGATTTACAGGGGAGAAGCGGCTCAGAGCTCCACTCAAGCCTGCAATCCTATATTTCTACCACCACGGGGGATGTGTGCCCTTTATGCAATTCAAAAAGCCTCTGCTCCGGCAGAGTAGACCTGACCCAGTGCTCACTAAGATCAACTGAAAAGCAACCATAGTCTTGGCCAGTCAATCACGCAGACCTCATGTGATCAATCCACCAGCAAATTCAAACCATTCATCAATGTACTCCTTTCAGAAAAAGTCATAAAATCTTACGGCTTGCCCAAAACAAAACCCCAAACCCAACAGCCTAGCAGGCAGCCGTGTTCATCCTACCTCAGCTTCCCCAAGCTTGCCAAAGGACCACCAAGCCTGGTTTGGGAAGCGAAGGAAGGTAGAGAGGTAGAGATCAGCCGGCATGGTCCACAGGATTCCCAGGGCAGTGGTGCAAAAACTTTGCACAACGTCCAGCTGACTAATCCTGCAACAATTACTAAAGAAGAGAGGAGGACACAGCAATGCTTGGGAGGCAGAGTACACATGTCAATAGCCACCCTGATTCTCCGGTGTGTTTGTCCCACTTGATTAGCAGTTACATCAACTTTGTAATTATGTGCACACACACTTGACTCCAAAGATAAAGCGCTTATCCCCATCTGGAAACTCAAATATATTTCAGAAGTTAAAATCAAGACAGGCTTTATCAGTTTTATATTTATGACCCCAACTGACACATTTTATTAATCACCAAGTGTTTAAAAAGTGTTAATTCCCTCCCCCTCAGTTACTATAAATTCTCCACTCTCACTTCCAACACAGGCTGTAAAAATACAGATTACTAGAAGGACATATTCGGCTCCTGGTACCCATCAGTGTGGGTGCAGAATGCGCTATTCCATGTCAGGTCACTTCAGATAATACAGACATTTTTGTTCTGCCTGCATACCAATCAACTTTAAAGCACAATAACGCAAATAGTCTTTAAAAGGATTTTAACTACCTAAAGCTCTTTGTTTTAAGACAAGGTATTACAGTAAAGATCATCCATGGGATCCAATTATAGCCGCCTTATTAATTATATGTCTACCTTCCCTAATCCAAAATCCCTACAAGTTATCCAGTTTAAACTTTTTTATCCCCTTATATAATCATTTATCAGCCAAAAGAGCATGAAAATTACTAGCTACAGTGTCATTTGTTACGTGAATTCAGAAGACGTTACTCTCTGAGGATCCTGAAACCCACCTTTTTACTGTTTACAAAACATATCTTGAATTGTCAGAATGTCTTAAAAATGAATAGAACGTGTTAGCTTTCAAGATAAAACATACTAGGAAAAAAACCTCACAGTCCTCTGCTTTTTACTGAGTACAATGTGTTTGAGAAGTAAATTGAAACCCAACAAAGCCTTTTATTCCTCGTGGATTATTATGTGGACTCTGCAGTTAAAAACCATTGTCTCCCTCCACTCAGCGAAGTGACATAAAAAGACGCAATCTTTTGATACTAAGCTTACTAAGGATGGTATCTTTTAGCCTGAGACAACGTTCAGAGCAGCAGCAGCAGTTCCTTCACAGACCAAGCAGAGCTGAGAAGGACCATATCCTCCTCTTTCACCTACCAGAGAAGGGAGAGAAGGGGGGCTGGATCCTGCAAAACCGCACACAGATCACTGTACTCACATCCTTGAAATCAAGGCTGCTTCTCATTGCAAAATGAAAAGCAGACAACCTTTACAGGATGTGAGCACTTCACACCTGTTTTCCCATGGTGTGGTCCAGCTACCTCCGTGCCGTTTGCTGGAGAGAGTTGCCATCTCCCAAAGCCCTGGAATCACAGTGCCGTGAGAAATTCTGCTCGATTGCATTGTTTGTATTTTCCATTTCCCCCAGCACCTTCTTTTAAGTTTTTTCATAGGAGTGTGAAGCCATTGCAGCAGTGATTGATAGTAACGGATGCAAAGTCATCCTTCAGTGTCTACAGCCTGGCACAAACAAGATGAAGGCTACCTTGAAGAAGCACTCTTACTGTTTAAGCTGATATACCCCCATAAAAATTCCTGCTCTTCCGCAGCCTAGAAAGAATTCATAAAATCATTACTTCTCTCAAGCTGGATGTTTCCAAACATGTATAAGTTGAGAAGAAATAACAGAAATGAGAAACCACACTGACTTATGTTTCAATTAGTAAAATAACAAAGGCACCTACACGGAGCCCTTGGCACTTCTGGGATTTCTTTTAATAACAAAGAACTTCCTTACAGCAGCCCTTCTAGGAGAACAGGGTTTGCGCTTCAGAAATCAATGCATTTGGATTACACGGGCCACCAACTACAGATTTTATAAGGGGTGCAAAGATCGGTGGGTGCATGTGTGCATCCACACGCATTTGTGCATGCAGCCCTCTTTTTTTTTTTTTTTTTTTTTAAGTCAGCATTTTGTAAGTACTCATACTCAGCTTTTTTAATCCAGAGATTCAAATTTGTCAGGAGGAAAAAAATTGAAATATTAAGTTTCCAAATCTAGCCTTAATGTCAGTCAGTACTCTCTAATGACATTTTACTCCAAAGTTTCCAGTGGCAGCCATCTAATTTTATTTCTTTTAAATAACATCCCTGTCTGATGCTTACAAGCTAAATGTTAATGCCTCATTTAGGACCTAAATTCTAATGCATAAAATTAATAACACCAAAAGCAAAGCTGTCATTTACTTTCATTGCCAACATTGGGCAAGGTGTAAGAAGCAACCAAAAAGAGCATATTAGTTTAAAATAAAAACAAACTGGATATTTAAATGTGAAATGCACAAGGCAGGGAAATTTCTTTAAAACAAGGAAGCCTTCCTGACTCGCACGGACACAAAGTTCGGCTGCTGCAAATTAACAAACACTTGTGCTACACCTATTTCTACCACACTGTTTAGTCAAAGTCCTGCAAGCATGTCACAGGACTGACCGTCCTGTCATCCGCTCTGCCTCTCCCAGGCTGGCCAGCACAGAGGTTTTCAACCCTCTTGAAGTTCATAGAGTGGAACAGGTAAAACAAGCCAGCTCCCACAGACACAGCCGCAATTCCCACGGCCCGTGCGAGGGGCTCCCCACCAGCCCCCAGGGACCGAAGAGAGCATTGCAGAAAGGGCATCGCAGAGGACGTACGCTGCCACGAGATGGTCACCACCCTCACGCGCAAGCGCACGTTATTCGTGCGCTGGTTGCCTTTCGTTAGGTACTTCCTAGTGATGCTACAGCTGGTGTGACAGACAACCCAAGAGGACAGCGAGGAGGGAACCGAAATCTAACACAGGTCGTTCGTATGAAAACCTGTGACTTCAGTTTGATGGGAGGGCAAGCCGACAAACCACATTCATTGATCTGGCATAAAATGAAAAATGGGGGATAACAACATTATGCAGGAGAAGCAACACAGAGTCCAAGTGTATATGCAGCAGAATTTTGATTTATTCATGAAACCTTAGTTTCAGGTGCCAAACAATTATATGAAAGGGGAACACGTTGCATCCTCCACTGATTACATTCACAAAATTGGAATCCAAGAAAATCCCTCTGTCTGGAGGCATGAGCCAGAGATAATTAGGAACTGAATTCTCTCATTGGTTTGCTGTAGTCTCTGGTGGTCTCATCTTCTAGTTAGAGCATGAGGCTTGTGCCAGAAACACCACTTTGTCACACGCAGGCATTCTGCCCACAACAAAAGGACGCTATCTATAACCTGGATACTGAAACACAAATAAGGAGGAATTAACCAAACTCTACAGTTTGAATTGCAACTGTAAGCACAAACACCTACCTCGTCCACAAAGACCTTACATAAATGGGCTCCACAGGGAACAGGGACACCCAACAAAACACGAACATGCTTTGAAACGTTATCCTTGTAATAGAGTAGGTGGCTGCTGAATCTAAATGACTCCACAGGCATCTCTGTCTTTATCCCGGACACTCCAGCTCTACGCAAGTACAAAATTCCCGAACTTAATTTTTTTTCCTTAACGTGAAGGGGAAAACTCCTGCTCTTTCATTGATTCGAACTGGGCCCTTCACCTGCACATCCACACTTGATTTTATGTATGTTGACGCTTAGACAAGTCACACACAGAACTCAAACGTTTGCCTTGAACAACACGAACAATCTGCAAGAAAAACCAACAAATGCAAACCCTTGTGTCCCCCAGCCCTGTCCTTAACTCCCTCAGAATCACCTTAGAGTTGATACACAATACATATGCATCAGCCCAAAAGGCTGGAGAGGAAAAAACTGTGCTGGAATGACATTCACACAAGGACAACTGCAGCAGCTTTGTCAGGCAGGATTTGATACAGTACGTCTGGCAACAGAGTCAAACAAAACACAGTAGTGCTGGCTTTGGGAAAAGTAACATGGATCTAATTTCTTCCAATTTTCTGAACCACCTTTAGAGTTAGTTACATGGTGCAGTACAAGATAAACTACCTGTCACTTCTGAAAAGCCATGGAAACAATTTAAGAATTCAGAAATATGCTCACCCTATACAGAGATAAAATTGACATACTAGTTGCACCTAATCAACTGTATGAATTTGTTCAGGAAAAGCACTGGGCATTGCTGCTCTATATGCTTTTTTCTAAAGGAAAAATAAAGTTTCCATTCACATTGACTTTATCTCTCAAGAAGTTAGACTTTAACCAAGTCATGACACTTTTACATCTATGAATACAGAGTGTCAGTGCTATGAAAGTCAGCACGCAGTTTCCCAGTATTGATTCACAGTAACCAAAAAAAATTTAAAAGCTTATAAAAACCTATGTTGTAGAAATAGTAACTGTGGAGTAATAAATATTCTTATAAATTAAAATTTAATAAGACATTACTGTTGACAGTGCCGGGTAATTTTTGCTTGAACACATTCAGAAACATTATCTTTATTTCTTAAGGTCAGCGAGCAGTTGTTGCAAAAAGCTACACTCGTACGTACTGCAATAGAAAAAGCTGCTCTTCTAATAAGCTTAATATTCACTAACCAGGAAGATGTTCAGAAGACACAAAGAGCAGTTTAACTCTCAACTTAAAGCAGCTCTAGACTATCAGTACCTTTGAGAAGAGGGACCAGAGTAAACTTGCTCACACTGACGACGCAGTCCCATGGTAATCAATGAAAAGCTTATAGGGACACCAACAAAAAAATACAGCGCGGCCCCCTCGCAGGCACACGGCAGGGTTTCTGCCTGCGACTGAGGGATGGATTTCATTGTGTGCAATTAAATGAGGGCCAAATTCTTGTGGCTGTCAAATGAACTCCATTTCTCTGTATCCCAAACAGAATAATTTAAAACCAGCATACGAGGTCCATCAAAGGAATGCCACACTCCCACCACTTTGCAGATCTCATTCCCCTTTATAAGCAGGGGAGAAAGCAAGGATCAATTGCAAGATAGGAGACTGCTGCATTGATTTTCAAACGGAATCTTCCATCAAAACCAATGGTGAGCTTGTCTTCAGATATAAGGAAAAAATTCCTGTGTGATCCGGATTGTTTTGACAATTGAGCAAAGGTAGACATCAGCCTTCTGTAAGGAGCAAGCAGCTACCAGTCATACAGTGCTGCACGTGTAACTGAGATGATCATGGACAGTAGGCAAGTCTGAGGATCTAACCTTTGTTAGCATCCACAGGAGGACAGTCGAAGTCTAAAACGGGAGATGAAAAATGGAACAAAAACATTCTGGTCTGCAGTGGGGTGGGGTTGGGGGCAGAAACCAGGTTCAGAATAAGTTAGTTTCATAAACCTGTCTCAGGTAAGATAAAGATAGTATTAATTATTCTACCTTCATGTGGAATTTTTCATCTTGAAGGATCCCAGCACATCGCCAGTCTGACCCCAGCCTAGCAGAGCAGCTCCTGCCTGCACTGACTGACACACAGTCGCCCCACTCCCTGCAGCTGGGGTGCCTACAGAAGCAAGCAAACACATCTGTGAAAGCGTAGGCAAAGGGCTAGGGAGCGAACTGATTTCACAGGAAAGGCAGCAGATAAAACTACGATGGGCTGTCATATAAAACCCCAAGACTGACCCACTGTACACAGACAGAAGATCCAGGAGCATGGAGCAATAATCAGGTTGCACTCGGTTATCCAGACAGCACGTGGCAGGAGAGTGAAGGGGGAAAATACTCCGAGCAAAGAGCCTGGGAAAATCAGCTATATGTTGCTATATATCCTATAGCAAACACAGCAGAATGTTTTTTTCTTTCCAGAAAAGGCTAGACAGGCAACAGGAAAACGCACCAAAGTCCCCGCTGCCATTTCCTCCCTCAGGAACAAACAGTCCCCTGAATCCACAGATAAGGCACAAAAGCCAGGATCATCTCCAAAGTTTTCTTTACAGTGCTCCTGAGCACCGGAGCGCAGCACTATTCACCTTTCCCCACCAACAACCAGTCGGGGAACCTAATTTGGGAGGGTGGGTTCCCCAACACATAGGCAATCTCTGCCAAAATTCAGACAATGCAAAGGTGCATTAACCGGACAGCACGTTTATCAGCAGCTTCCCAACAAAGAACAGATATGGAGCCAAAAAGAACAAGGAGTAAAAACCACCTGATCTCCTTCCAATACACTGGTACTTGAGATACAGCGCAAGAGGCACAACATCACACTCTTTCGCAAAGATAAGGCTAAGCTCACCTTCCCCGCTTCAGGCTTCGGGTGTGTTTTTGTTGTTAGGGTTTTTTGTTTGTTTTTAAGAAAGGTTTCTGTTAACTATGTCATTTTCCTATTTATTTATCCCAAAGAAAGAAACCTGCCAGCAGAAATTTGTTTTTGTAATGTTTCTAGAAGAGATCCACATTCAGACCTCCTAAAACAGAAAATGCCCATCTAACAGATGAAGAGTTGTCTTGGCCCCAAGGCGGGTTGGACTCATCATTTGATGGCCTTCTAGCATCTTTCCCCTTCTGTGTCACACCTAAAATTGTTTGGAAAGCTCTGTAGGCAGAAACAAAGCGTCCTACAATTCACCAAGATTTTGAAAGCTCTTAATACCTCCAGTCCCATCCCACCTGACGTGCACTCTGCCCAGGGTCTGGCTCCAGTGAATTCAGGCGTACATCAAGAAGGGTTACTGACGTATCTTGAAATAAGGATATAATGCCTCAAAATGATCTGCTACCTGATGTGTACCACGTTGGCAGCTCTACTACCTCCCTCTCCCCAAGCCTTCAAGAACTCCACGTTAATCTATCCCTTGCACCACCAAGGTGGTAACACATACAATTACATAATAGATACCTGGTGAAAGTAGCTGTACATAAACCAAATGACCACCCACACTCTATATGGGTCTAGATTAGAGTTAGATAGGTTTCTAGCAGTTTCCACTACAGCAACAGCCCACAAAAAAAGCAGAATCAGTTACGATCAAAAAGGTACAATAAGATGGACAGGTTGGGACCGCATTTATTTCCAGATCTACTCCACTCACGCTAACAACCTAAGTATGTGTCGAACGGAAAATCGGTGCAGATTATCCTCCCAGTGATTTCACAGCATTGCATTCTCTCCTCGGAGTTTATGGTAAATCCTTTGAATTGTACTAAAATCTCAACCTATTTATAGTTTCACAATAGCATGAATATAAAGCCATAATCTCCAGCAGTTAGCTATACAGCATATTGAGAATTCTTGAAAGGCAATTTTTCTACATCCAAAAAATTCACAGAAGAATATTTAATTTAATCTCTCGCCTACTGCACACTGAGTTTGTGTTCCAGCAGGATAATTCATCTGAAACAAGGAGAAATAATAACCTTTGGCCAAATTTTCTGAATATGTGTGCAAACTATATTACCTGTGGAATGCAACCAACGAAAATGTTGTACTTTTATTAAATTGGTGAAGCTGTGTTACAACCAACAACTCTGCATGGCGCCTCGAAGCCCTGAAATAAAGCCTTCCCCGGGTCTGCTAAGGGCTGAGCACTCCTTGTGAAACCAGTAAGCATGGAGCAGACATAGCAGGAAAGAAAAAATATGCTAATTTTTGTGAGGAGTTGGCAGGTATTAACACAGATGGGCACCATACGAGAACACATTCATCAAGCAAATGATACCAACTTTGGAGGAGCAGACAGCTGATAGAAAAACACCAAACGGGACTTGGCTTCACCACAGAACAGCAGATCTACTGATTCCTAATCCTAACAGCGCACTAAGCCTCTACCTTCTGACTCCGGAAACTTCAAGGAAAAACCATTTTTAATCAACTACGGCTTGGTGGCCACAAGCAGGAAAGGAAAGAGCCAAATTGAATACGTCCTTTTTCTTTTTACCAAGCTGTGATTCCCTTATTTGCTACAGCTATGCCTGTAGCCACGACACTCGAGAGCCGGCAGGAGAGATTTACAGGTATGGCTGAGAAGAGACTCGCCGGCCGAGAAGTGTGGCCACTCTGCCAGCTACAGCTGTTGGTCTGCTAAGAGGTATCGCTCCCTCTTACAAGCCTCGCTCCTCTGCTCAGCTGTCAGATCCCTCCAAAAAGACATGGCAAGCGCAATTTCCACCTCATTTCTCAAGCAGGAAGGGGGAAAAAGAGAGACAGACGGATGGATCAGAATTAGTTCTTTTGCCGTGCTGGCTAAATTTCGCAGCGAAGCCGCACAAAGCAGTCTCGCTGCACGCCACGATGGATCGGCGTGCGCAGCACGCGCCGCGTGAAGTTTCCGTGGCCCAAGCCCACCTTCGCGTGAACCAGCGGCCGACCCACCAGTCGCTTCCACCGCACCCAGTAACCGCTGTTCCCAGCGCCGCTCTATCCCTAGCGTCCACCGCGCCTGTCAACTGGAAAACTGGAACTCGCAGGAGGCGGCTAGGAGTTTGGATCAGAGTCGATTCCTCCCCTCTACACCAACTCGGGGGAGCCGGCGCGAAGTTCCCCGCTGGTGGCGGTGGGTGGGTGGGTGGGTGTCCCGGCCGGCCGACCCCCAAACCCCGAAAAGCAGCGAAGCCGAGGGCCCGCAGCCCCGGCGGCGGATGGGGATGGGGTTGGGGGGGGGGCCCCCCTCTCGGCGGGGCAGCTCCCGGCGCCGCTCTCCGCCGCGACGGGCTTGCCGGCCGGTGCCGTCCCCCGTTCCCCCCCCCCGCCGCCAAACGCACGCTGTAAGGCAGAAAAGAATAAAATTGAAAAATCAAACAACTTTCCAGCCTCCCGCGGGAAGTTTCCTGCGGTAGGGGCGAGGCGACCTTCCCGGGGCTGCCGGCCGGGCTGCAGGACGCTGCGCCCGCCGCCGAGCCCCGCGCGTGCCGCAGCGGCGCCGGGAGGCGAGAGCCGGGACCGGCGAGAGCCGCCGAGGGCTCCCGGGGCGCCCGGCACCTGCGCCGGCGGGGAGCGGGGCCGGCGCGGAGCGCGGCGCTGCCCTCCGCGGGACCGGTGGCGATGCCGGTGCGGTCGCGGTGCCGGTGCGGTCGCCGGTGCGCAGCGGTGCCCTACCTGGGTGCAACATACTTTGGAAATAGAAGATGACGAGGATGAAGGAGCCCACGGAAGTGACCAGGACCATCCTGCACACCCGGTTCATCCTCATTACTTCCAGCACCGCCGGCTTCATGGCGTTGTCCGGCGGCGGAGAGCGCAAGGACTGGCGCCGAGAGCCGCTCCGCGCCCGCCCGCGGCGCTCCGAGGTGCCGGGGAAGGAGGAGCCGGAGGAGCCGGAGCCGCCGCCGCGCCAGAGGATGCCCGGGCACCCGCGCCCCGCACCGGGGGGCGCTAATGCCTGCGCTGGGCGTGACCACGCCGCGCGCCAGGCGGAGGGGCGCTCTGCGCGGCGCGGGGGGGGGGGGGGGGGGGGGGGAAGGCGGGCCAGGCGGGGAGCCTGGGCGGAGCGCTTCCCCCCCTCCCCCCCCCTCGCCAAAGGGAGAGATGGTCCCGCCCGGCGGCGGCGGCAGCGGGCGGGGACGCGCCGGGCTGCCTCGAAGGGGCCGCCGCCGCGGGGCGCGCTCGGCGGGGGGAGAGGGGCGGGGCGGGGCGTGCCGGGCGCGTGCGGGCGGCGCCACGGGCCAACGGGCGGCGCCGGCGCTGAGGGGGGGTGGCGGGAGCGGCGACGCCCTCGGGCCCGTCCCGTCCTGGCGGGCGGCGGTGGTCGGCGAGGTTCGCGGCCCCTCTGCCTGTGAACTTGACCGCCCCCGGGTCACTCTCGCCCTCCTCGGGGGCTTTGGGTCCGCCGGCCTCACCTGGCCAGGCGGGTCGGCGAGGAGGCCGCCCCCCCCCCCGGCCCGCCGTCACCCCACGCGAAGGAGGGTTTCCCCCCCGCGCCCCGTGTGTGGAGAGAAATTCTCATGTGTCCCTTTTTTGTTGTTACTGTGCGGTGCCTGTCACGCTGTCAATCCTAAACGCCTTCCTCCAGGTCTTCTCTGGCCTCAGTACTGGGTGAGGCACGATTTCGCAGCCAGTCCTTGTCGCTTCTCCTTCGGCGTTGGGCTGTCCGGACCGGTAGCTGTTTATAATCGGTGTAAACACTGACTTCCAGTAGCACTGAATCATCCCTCAGGAAAACAGTGCCACCTGGCCCGCCAGAAATGAAAGGGGTTTTTGTTTCTAACTGCGAGACTTTCAAGTTTTCTGAATTAACCGATCGCTCATTTGTCTGTGGAAAACAAAAGGTTCTTCCCCCACGGTTCCTCCACCGAAGTCTACCTCTCGGTAGCCGGAGAGCAACAACAGGCAATGAGATACGAGACCGTACGTGGGAGGAATGCAGAAGAGCTTCGCGCAACAGAACAAAAGGCATCTGCCTTGTCCACGCGTGCATCGGGGCTTGGGACCCCCGGGGCTTCTGGTGAGCCGGGGCTGCCCCAGCACCTGCAGGTCAGCTAAGTCCTGAACTAGGTTTCCAACAGGAACCACGCAGCAGAGCTCCCGAACTGGGACTATCCGCTTGCTCAGAACTAGGTGGGTGTTGAAAAGCACACTGCTGGATTAAATCGGCTTCTTAGCCATATACCATTTATCCTTGCACTGCGTTAACTGTTCCGTTTGTTCCTCTGATGCACCCAAATACTGGTTTGCTATTGCTTTTCTTTTTGCTAAAGTGAAAATCGTTTTGCTGGTGCTGATACCATCTTCATGTGTAAAAGGATTTTTTTTCCCTCAGATTTCTGTCTGTTCTTCTGCTGTGGTTGGGGGGAGGGGTCTTTAAAATGAAAATAGCCCTCAACAGACCCAGCCCAAAGCTGGGAAGCAAGTGGGGTAAAACAGATTTTAAGCTTAAAAAACAAACAAACAAAAAAACCCCAACCAACAAGATAAAAAAAGGTATGAGTATTGCTTCCTGGGTAATTGTGACAGAAACATGTAAAGTCCTTGGGGTTTTCCACTCAGACTTTCCAAAAGCCAGTTAAAAGGATTTTACCTCAAGGATAAACCAGTAATTAAGCAGACATTTGTAACAGAGTCGATTATTTAGGCTTGGCCTAGAATTCCTTTTATTAGAAATAATTACCATTGTTCATTAAAGTTTTACACAGTATTTTGCTTACTTTCTGTAGGTTTTTTCCAGGAGTTTTTTTTAGCAGTTTTGATATGCAGTGAACATTTTCTAGTCAGTCTAATGAAAAGGAAACTTTAAATAGCTTTTTCTCTTTTAAATCCAAACCTCAAATGTAACACAGAAGCATTCTATGAAAAACACTAGATAAAGAGAAGTACTAATATGTAATGCATCAAAGTGGTGAATCTTTGAGTCAGTCAACAAAAGTCAACCAGAAGCACAGCCTGGCACTTCAGCATCCACCCGTCAATACATATGCTGCAGCACAATAGCAACTGCAGTATTTTAAGAGAAAGAACTGGACTGTATCCAGGAATCTGGATAAGACATCGAGGGATGAGAGCAAAAGCCTAGAATTCAATATTCAGTCAAGTAACACACAAGAGAAATGCTTTATGCTGCTATCAAAGGTGGTCAGTTGCTCAGTGTGGCTTAAAAATAGTTACTCTTTTTTTTCCTGAGCATTTAAAGCAGCAGGAGGAAAATCACCAGCTGTGTTGCCATTTACTATTAACATTATAAAGCAATACCTTCATTACGGACATTGGTGATTACAAACTTAACATCCACCCACATGCTTGTAGCATCTCTGCAAATTTCAAACTATGACAACCTTTCTAGTGTCTGGTGAGTCAGGACAATGAAATGCAGCAGCCTAATTTTTTAGAGATTGAGACAGCTGTGCTTTGGTTTTCCTACAGAAAAGAGCATTATCGAGGGAACACAAGGAAACACAGTTGTCTTTCCAGATGGGTGCCAAGTTATAGAATAGGTACAGGAACAGCACAGGCACTTCTTCTAAAGCATACCTCCGAGTGGAAACTTCAGCAGCTGCAGAGCAGTAGGGAGTCCGGATAGTACTGTAGGTGTGATCACCTACCGTTCCCGTGATAATAACCAGTGTTCAGTATCTCTGAATAAAAATAGTCTTGTCATCCAAGAGGCTTCTGGAAAGAAAGACTTAAGAGATTAAGAACCAGATGCCAGTGACATCAAAAGAAGTCCAGGCAGTGTTTTATAGATTATTTTGTATAACAAAAAAGCTTTACAAAAAACCAAACAAAACCACCCACATCACTATTTATTGATAAAGCTCTAAAAATAACAAAGCCGCAGTTGAAAAACAACACAGACAGAAATACAGTGTGTAGGAAACTCAGGGTACAATTTATCCAAAAATGTCAAGCAGGCTAATATTGAAGAGCATGTTGAAATGTGAAACAGAAAACCATTAGAAAATAGAGGTATCTGTGAAAGAGATATAGCTGTCTGTGCAACTTTTCATCTGTGATGAAAGAATCTCAGAAAAAGTTACTGTGTTTTATACTGATTAGCTTCATCCTCTTAAAAACAAGGCAATATTTTTAGAGAATGTCATCAAGGGGAGGCAACTAGTATTACTGAAGGAATGAATATACACAAGCTTTTAGGCATGTAAGCCACCTTCAGATCTGAAACAGAAACAGCAAATTTCAGACTGTTTCTCTTCCTACCCTTAGACCGTTATGACTCCAGTCCCATCACGACTCTTTACCACCATAGGATGAAGTAGTCTAGTTAAGTGGATCAGAAAATCTTCTGATTGTATCTGGTTATATTCTGCAGGGATAGTTTTTAAGTTCCTCTGCCTAAAACAGCCATACCATGAAGAGACCAAGTCTTGTTTTTTGTCCCCCAAGGAAAAAGCACATTGCTTTAATGATTGCAGCCAGTCAGTGGACCTTTCATTTGACCAGCTGCCCTAAACGGTGCTGTCTGAAGGTAGGAAGTCAAACAAAAAAAGACCCACGTTAATGGTGAGGCACCCCCCTGCCTCATACCTTGTAGGGCCCTGTAGTGCAACCTAGAATTGCCTGTCAGTCAAAATGTGTTTAGCAATGTTTTTCTATTAATATATGATAACAGTCTTTTAAGATACTGATTCTGATCCCATTAAGAAAAGTCACTGAGAACCTCCCTACCCCAGCTGATTTCAGTGGAAGTAGGACAAAGCTCATTTCCCTACACAGATTCCTCAGTCAGCAATTCACTGTACGCATGAATAAAAGGCCACCCACCTCCAGGAAGCTACCACCACAGCAAACTGAAAGACAATCCTTTCTGGAGCTAAGCAGATGTCTTGCTCCCTTCATCTTCCCTCCAAATAAGAACACCCCCCCCACCTAACTTGTTCCCAAAGCTGAAGAATCTGCTGCGTTTCTGAAATACCTTGTCCTGCATCTGGCATTTTCTACAGTGATGCCTTAGGTAATGCCTTAATGCCTTTACACCCTGTGCACCCTGAAGTACTGAATTAGAAGGAAAGCCCACGTTCTTGCAATATCTAATTCTAGGTTCCAGGTAGATCTCCAGTGTCCTTTTCCAGGAATGTATGGGTTATCTTTTTTTTTTTTCAGGTTTTAAAATACTTTGTATTAGATGTCACTCTGCTACCCAGCCAGCTTCCTCCTATATTTCAGAGAGGATTTCATCTGTCTTCATTCTAGACAGAACAAGTTTATGGCTTCTTGGACTGCATGCCTCCTAGGTAACGCAAACCAGACCGATGAGAGGCAGTATTTCTAAGAATGCAATGTGTATTATCTGAATGGTCATACCTGAAAGGCATTGTTATCTCCACCTCCCGTGTACTGATAGATCGCAGGTTAGTTTTGTGCTTTATTTGTCCATTAAGGAATTACAGCTTCCTCCCTTCCTCACAAAACTCACCAGTAGTTTTGTCCTGTGATGGGAGCAGATTCTTCCCTTCTCTGAGGAGAGGTTGAAAAGGTGGGGAGCAGGACAGTGTTTCCAGGGCTAAACAGGAGCCACTCCCATCTCTGAAATGCACATGGTATCTTTATTATTACCTTTACTACTACCTAATTATTAATATTCCCCTCAATAGAAAAACATCCAGGCAAGCTTTAGGAACCTCCCCTCTAGCGCAGACCCTTGCAAGAAACATTTTTGCCAGAATGGCACATACCTGGTCTGCAAGCACACTAAACCATGCTGCTAATGTCAGTTTGCTGACAAGACTAGATGAACATGCTTGTGTCTCTTAAAACCAAGAACAATGATGTACATTTAAATGACTTCACAATGCTGACAAAAGTTTCCATTGTAGAACTGGCTTGATTTAAAGGTGGCAGAATACAGGATCATGGTTAAACAAGGTACATGAATGGACAAGCATACATTTGGCTTAACTAAATTCATAAGGAGAAGCAATCAGGAGAAGAAATATAAGATGTATTTCAAGATTAAAGTAGGACCTACAAGCAAAATCTGTGGTTGATGCAAGACCGCTGTGATATTCATTGCAAAGCTCTTAGCTAAAAGACTTGGAGGAGATAGATAGGTATAGAAGCAATTTTTTAAGCTTTTCTTTGAAGGGTGCTATTTCTGGAGGTGATGGACACTTACACCTCTGCCCACTGTGATCAACAGCTGTCGTGGATCAAACCCAGTGGTCCAACACTGACCAGGACAATGTCCCTGGCTGCAGAGGAAACATCAGTAAGCCCTGCAACAGGTAGCAGTGGTCAAGTCTGCCAAAAGACTGGCGTTCGCTTGCGACATTTGTTAGCTAGAGCTTGGCTTTTGTCCTGTAATGCAAATGGCTGCACTTGGGGGGACCCCCCCTGAAAATCAAATCCAAGAAAAATTCCAATGCATCCCGTCACCACAGCTACAACCAGAGCAGCCAACACAAATTCCTGGGCAAAGCAGACACTAAAATATTTGCCAAGTTCCACTGAAGTTCAGCTCTCCTTTTTTTTTCACCCTATGTGCACTTCCTTTGCAGTTTTCCCCATTGCTAGTTAAGGACACTTTTTATGAAGTGAAATTATTGGAGTAAAACTTAACAAATGTAAGGGCCAAGGCAGCTGCAAGGCAAGCTGTTCTGCCCATGCAAATTCCCCTTGTACTGAGTTAGTTGCCTTTGTTAAAAGGACTTTTAAATGGACAAGTATTTTCCCCAGCAATGGCGGTGCACCCTTAAGCTGCGGCGAAATTCAGATCTCTTTTTCAACTGACCCTAGGGCATCATCTGAAGTGTGACTCAGAGCACACAGAGGCTGAAATAAAGAGGAATTACTGGCTTTTCACAGGGTTGCTCATCCTAATTCTATTCTCAGACACCAGGGATTACTCATGCTCTTCAGAACATATTGCTGGCATCCTCCTATGCTCCTCATTAGACACAAGGGTCTCAGAATAAAACCCTAGTAGCCAGGAAGGCAGGATGCAGTAGCTGTTGGCTAGCAGAAGCAGCACACCACCAGATCAGTACAAACTGCTTATACTTTACAAAACATCAGCATGCTTCTTCCATTCACCCTGCAGCACTTTCTCAGATAAAATCCATGGAAGCTAGTTTTGGAGACAAATCAATTGGCTCCTGAGAGTTGGAGTGGTTTATATGTTACTCAGGGGGGGAAATCTAGCTGAATAGGAACAAACACACATACTTAAAAAAGGAAAACCATCTTTGCAGAAGAAGTGAAAAGAATCATAGAAGAAATTGGGGGGGGGGGGGGGGGCAGGGCAGGGAGAAGCAAGGAAAATATCTACCCCACCCAAAAAAAGAAAAAGGAAACTAGGAAACTGGGAAAAAAGTTACTTAGATTCCACCATTCTACATTTTGAATTAAAGACAGTATCATCTCCTGTGTTTAGGGATTTTAAAAGCGCAGTAACATGATCGTTTGGCTTTTCTGAAACAGTCTTTAATTATTTCTGATTGTGTAAATAAATCGCTGGTATTTTCTGTAAAGTGTTTCTTTCAAAACCATTATTATTGTCATTTCTGGGGTAGATCCATCTCACCAACTCTTATATTCCACCCAGCTGGTCAAATGTCAATACATCGTTAGTCAACAGAAAGGAATACACATTTACATGACACAATTCATTTGCCCTATTTTGGACATCTAAAGTGCAATGAGACGAATCATGCCCTAAAAGTGCCCATCGACTGAAAAGCTCTTGGATGTCTAGCTCTACTACAGACACCTATATTGTACATGGGGAAGGTTAGGTGAAAGAAATCCCAACACAGGTTTCTAAATCTCTTTTTATTTTGAAGGAAATTCTGCCAAATCTTGTATTTTCTCTACTCTAATGTTCAGCATTATATCCTGTTTTCTTGTCACCTACCTTACAAAATACCTTGCAGTCAAAAACGGGAGCCACATTCTTCATTGTTACTTGAGCATGTTAATTTTGGTAGAGATTCTTTTAGGTCAATAATACATCCTCTCTTTTCCTATATTTTTTTCTACACAAAAAAAATCCAACTAGGTACAAATACAAACATTTTCCTTTATAAAATGTTTCCCATTTAAAGTTTTAACCCTATCTCAAAATTCAATACTTTCATACAAGATTTTAGTTCATTATGATTGCCAGAAAATCCTTTTTTCTTTTATGCTAAAACTGAAGATAAACACATATCCTCTTTACCTGGAACTTGTTCAGAAGACCATTTTAAGTCAACAGATACTGGGAAAATCCTTTGTTATTTTTCAGTGGTGAAACAAGTTCTGTGCAGTTTCATTCTAGTTTACATGTATAACTACTACATGTTCAATTTACACACATATTTGATTTAAATGTATGCTTAAAGTCCTTAGGACTTATGTGTGTTGAAGATTTTCCAAAATCAACAGCGAGTCAACAGAGTCTTAAGTGGAAAGTCACATACCTCTTATGTTGTTATGCTTTTCCTACATCTCATTCCTCTAACTTCTGCACTAGGAGAAAAAAATCCACTGAAGCCAGTAGAAGCACAGGTGTAAAAAACAGATCCAAGGTTGAAAACAAGGGTTTTTTGTGCCCAAAAGACAACTGCACTACTGAAAATCATCAGATTGAACAGAAGAGGCACCAATTCGTACTTACAAGTAGGACTTTTCTCACTGTCTACACTGCAGTGACCTTAGGCTTCAGAAGTGCTATGAGGTGCTTAACTGAAAAGTGCTATGGGATTATAAGGAGCAGTTTAGAAACACATCTAAAAGAAAAGCATTTTCTAGAGCTAATTAAATGCTTTCACCATCCCTCCTCAATTAAAAGGTGTGACTTCGGGGACTCTTTCTATTTAAAGGATGTCTAGGTGATATTACAGGAGAGGGAACAGAGATAATAAATCACACAGCAGCTGTTGAAATAATACTACCCAACCTGTAAAGACATTTTTCCAAATCACTTCACACATTCGTCACTCCACCAGTATTGCATCTGTGTAATGAGTTACTCCTTACCTTTCCCCTCTGGTGTGGCTCCCCATTCTTATGAACCGCCTACACTGGAGTTACGATTCCAACTGTGCTATGAAGTCTCTGTGAAGTAGAACATGAGTCAGCTCCAGTAAAGAGAATCTATAAACCTTGTTGATAGCTGACTATGGAAAACCACAGCTTACATGGTGAAGCATATCTTGACCTATGGAAGAGAAAAGGTTTGAGTTTACCACTAGTTTAACCGTATTAAATAAAATTAGCACAATTAGAAAGGTTACCCAGTTTTACTAATTTGGTAAGTCTTCCTTCTGCAATCTAGAAGGCAAAAAGGGATATTGATGTCACTTTTCTTCTGAACAGCAAGCGAACAACTTCTTACAGAGCAACAGCAGCAACTACAGCACATTTTCTTGATCCATTCTGGTATGGTTTCAGATCTGGTTTATGAAACATGAACCATAATTCTATCAAAGCTTATCTCTTCCTGGAGATGGGCTAGGATAACATATCCATATTGACTCTACAACATCTATCAAAGGCTGATGAGGAATGAATACCATTAAGCTGTCTCTCTGACCCTGCACAGGAAGAAGAATGGCCATTTGCTATACATGATTCATTGTCAAAAGAAAAAAAAAAAATCAGAAATGCTTTCTGGCAGCTCCATGCTGCCTCATTACTTTCTTGTAGACAATATTTAAGTAAAACCAATAAAGGATGCATATACATAGTTTGGACTGCAGAAGTTTACAACTTTGATGACTTTCAAACCTGTGTTAATTCCCTTTTCGCTGGTCTCAAAATCAAATAATTTTGCAAATGCATCCTGAAAGACACATTGTTTTTCCCCCAAAAAGATTTAGCTAACCATAAGAAGAAAGTTTTCTGTCAATGCAACTGCAGACTATCCTTTCCAATGATACAAAAAGGACTTCAAATCACTTTATAAATAACAACTACTGGTAGAGTCCAATTGAGTGAAAGAACTTCAAACTCAGACTACTGAAAAGCAAAAACTGATCTACTTCTACTGACATATCATCACCCTTTCAATAAATCATGCCATACAACTGAGCCAGCATTTGGCACAACCAGGAAGAGTGAGATTTCTTGGAGGAGATCAGCCACTGGTGGACCAAGAGAGAGAGTGCTGTGTTGTCAGGAGATCCGTTCAAGGAAGTTTGTGTCTCCACATGGTGCTAGCTGTTCATTCTCACCAAGACTGGAGATTTCTACTACCTTTGTGTGTGTCATTTACCAAATCAACTTTCTATGTGGCCATACTGTAACTGAGTGTGGTGGGTTAACCTTGGCCAGCTGCTAGACCCCCACCCAGCTGCTCTCTCACTCCCTCTCCTCAACAGCACAGGGGGTAGAAAATAAGATGGAAAAGCTCACGAGTTGAGGTAAGGACAGGGAGATCACTTACCAATTACAGTCATGGGCAAAACAGACTCGACTTGGGGAAGATTAATTTAGTTTATTGCCAATTAGAAATAGAGTAGGATGGTGAGAAACAAAGACAGAACTAAAAAAAACCCCACCTTCCCCCCAGACCTCCTTCTTCCCAGGCTCAATCTCTACTCCTGAACTCCTAACGCATCTACCCCCTCCTCCCCTGAGCAGCAGAGGGAGATGGGGAAGGAGGATTGTGGTCAGTTTGTAACAGTTCCTCTCTGCCCCTCTTTCCTCCTCACATGGTTCCCCTGCTCCAGCGTGGGTCCTCCCCAGGCTGTAGGTGGGCATCTGCTCCACCGTGGACCTCCCTGGGCTGCAGGGGCACAGCCTGCCTCACCATGGTCTTCCCCACGGGCTGCAGGGGAATCTCTGCTCTGGCACCTGGAGCATCTCCTCCCCCTCCTTCTTCACAGACCTGGGTGTCTGCAGGGTTGTTTCTTTCCTTTTTTTCCCCTCACTCCTCTCTCGCGCAACTGCTACGCAGCATGTTTTACCCTTTCTTAAATGCATTTCCACAGAGGTGCCACCATCTTCGCTGATGGTCTCAGCTTCGGACAGCGGTGGGTCTGTTTCAGAACCAGCTGTGTCCAGCATGGGGGCAGCCCGTGATCTCTTCTTGCAGAGGCCACCCCTGCAGCCCTCCCACTACCAAAACCTGGGCACCTAAGTCCGATGATACACTGAGGAAGTAGATATGATCATCCTTTGGGTGTTTGGACTATAAACCTTTCCTTCCCCCCTTTTCCCACATTACCACCAGTTTATGAAGTAAAAAAAATTAAACAGACCTAATTCAAACCACAGCCTGCTAGCCCACCATGTAACTGATGGGATTAAGGAAAAAAAAAAACCAACCCAAACAACCACACCAAAACCATCTGTGATTCATTCTAAAGAAAACGTAAACCACGACCAGAAAGCACTTCAGGGAAGTGGGTTTCAGCAGTGTGTGCACAGCTTTAGACACACATCAATGCAACTTTCACTGACATGAGATTTGAGACTTTGTAGAGCGGAAGCAGTAGCAATCCATGCCACTGGCACAAATCCCACATGAGGCTGGAGAACCACACCATCCCTTCCTCCAGAAGTGCTCAGCAATAGCAGCCAGTGCTTCTGGTCTTCTTCAGGCTAGCTGCTTCCCTCCAGAGCTCTTCCTTTTGAAGGCGAACCACAGGTTTCTTCTGGCATCGAAGGCAGAGAGTCCTCTTTAAGGCGTATGAGCCATTATGGTAAAACTCACTCACAGGTACTCAAATGTGGGCAGCCATGGCTGTGGCTGAGGGCAGCTGACCTCATGGGCTCTGGTCCTCAGTCCCCACTGAGGAATATACCACAGCATGCTAGGAGATTGCCTTTCCTCTTCTGGTAGCAAGCGAGAGTAAAGCAACAAGTGAAGGCTTGTGATGGCACTTCTCTTTACTGCACTTTCAGGGACAGTTAGAGAAGCTCCCTCAGAAGAGGGTCTCCTCTCCATTCCATAGGGGGGATTTCCCTAAAATACCTGGAACTTTATTTCTTTGGTTTGATGTTAATACTTGGTAGTTTCAGGCTTGCCACAAGGTAGAGGGCTGAGGGAAGAAAGGAAAACCAGGCTGTTTCTTCAATACCTAAGTCCAGTGCCAGGCCCTGCCTTTACCTGAAACTTGGCAGTTGTGCTTTTGATGACTTTATTTATAAAAAATTTATGTTAATTTTTATAACTACTTCTAGCTGTTCACAATGCTAGCAGCAGGTGCCAAATCCATGTACAGTAAAGCAAGCATCAACTAGCTTTGCATTTAGGGCAGAAAAAATAAAATAAAATTAAATCCTCTCTCCAGGAACCCAAACATCCTGACAGTTTAAGTTGCAACACACACCTGATGAAATGATTGTGCCTCAAATTAAGCCTTCTAATTTGTGTATAAAACTGGGTCACAAAGCTTATTTCCTCCTCCCGTTACCCCCTTCACAGCTCTTACACATGTTAGTGCACTATATTACACAGAGCAAAAAATATGCTGAAGGGCAGAGCTTTGTAGTTGGCTCTTCAGCCTATCTACACTGCGTGTTAAAAGTACAGCTTGCAGTCAACTTGAAATCTGAATCAAAACAACATGTATTTTACAGAGGTGCCCTTTGAATCCATTATTGTTATGCTGCTCACTAACCCTAATGCTATTAATGCAGCAATCTTTCCTCCTCCTCCCCCCCCCCCCCCCATTTGTGTCACCAGCATCACAAAAATCTTGAAGTTTTTTTTCAAGTGTTTCTCAGTCCCTGGAGTTATGCAGGCAGTTTCCAGACCCGAGTTTGTAAGCCAACTTAATCATTGTTGTCACTCACTTGCAAAATGTCCATTACAATATGCAGTAGTTGCAGAAGATTTCTGTTTTCTTCTCCTCCAGGTGCAGGTGGGAAAAAAAAAAAAAAGGAGAGAGAGGATTTTCAAAAAAATAGATCTAAAGTAATCTGGGAGATAAAAACATTTGTCACACATACTGACTAAGCCCCCCAGCCAAAGTCTCTTATCACTCAACCATCCAGACAAACAACTGATCGTTTTATCCCCCCAACAGATGTTCCAGCTGCTCAGGTCAGTGGAATACCCTCTTCCATCTCTGCCCAACAGCAGCAGACTCAAACTCTTGAAAGTCACCATCTGACACCAGGAACAAAAGGTCAAACCATAGTCTAGACAGAAGCTATAAACTGGGATGCTCAAAAGCCATCAGTCTGACAGACTGAAGGAGGAGCCTAGCAGCATTTTTGCAACAGATTATGTGCAAAATAGGCATCTTATCAAACATACCTTCCTCCCATCAACTTAACAAACAATAAAAACAGGTCAGATTTTTGGCCCCCACTACAATCTGTACAATTTCATAGTTGTTTATGCAACCTAGTTTATCCAAAAAAGAGCACAGATTTCTCTCTTTCTTTCTCAATAAGGTACTCGGTCACCTTATGTTAGGAAACCAGATCCAAAAGCACAAGTCAAACACACTATATATATATATACCTTGATGAAGACAGGATCGACTCAACTGAAATTACTAGAAGAGTTCCAGAGATTAATTTAACCCTGGGATTAAATTCAGTCTTCTGTCTGGAAACACCAAATTGAAAAGCCATGGCATAACAGAGAATTATACTATACAACTGTTGCACTTCCATTCTTTTTCTTTCCAAACCCATCACAACAGTGCCAGCATCATCCCAACATCAAGTAGTACAGGCATCCCAGTCAGATCTCTGACACTTTTTATTTGACCTCGTCAGCGCCCAGATTTCACCCCACCTGTTTTACAGCTCACAAGCAGAATAGCAATCTGAAGATGATGAATGAAAAATGCACAAAACATTCAGGATTTACACTCAACTAGTGCCTCATTATGTTTCCACTTGCTAAGCTCTGCTGCAGTGTCATGGAGCAGAGTCAAACACCTTCTGCATTTTGCTACATAGCTCTAATATGCATGCAGCTCCTATGCCCCCTGCCCACTTTGATTTCTCCTGCTTTTGGCAATTAACACCAGGAGATTAACAATTGGCTCCAGGACAATTTACTCTGGAGGCAATTAGCCTCTTACAGGCACCTCGCTAGTTGCCAATTTCGTAGAGGTGAGAGGTGCAGGGGCTATTAATGAAATGCATCAGGAAGAAATAACTGAGCTGTCAGTTAGTCTTGGGTCTCATCCATAATTCTGCTTAAGAACAAATGCCGTAATTCTACATCCCATGTGAATCACAGAAGGCTACGTGAAGTCACCTTAGAAGGATTGTTTTCCTTTGCCACAAGTAAGGGATTCACTAGATGCTCCCATTATGGTAACATACATTTAAAATTTTCCCTGTGTTACACAAATTAGGTGGTAGTGAAGTGAAATGGCAAGGACATGGTTGTGCCAATCTGTAGTCGTACCATTCCTGTCTGACTTCTAAAACACCGAGTAGACACATCTCTCTTGCCAATCTCATGTTGTGTATAAAAACAGATATCTTTGCAGATGAGTGCTGTTTGCAATGCTGTGGTCAGTTCGTAACCAAATCCAAAAATACATGAGCTGTTTCCGAAGCAGATGGTCTACTTGAGCCATTTAAACAGCAACAAAAAATGTAAGGGTTTTTTTGTTGGGTTTTTTTTTTTACTATTTGTAATACACTATGAGCTCAGTTCAGCAATCCTTAACTATTTGAAACCTTATTTATATTGGTAAAAGACTTGTGTAGGCATACATCCTTTGAGAATAAAGAAGATGGCTTCCAGGTTTTTACTGTTCAAAGAGCAAAGAAATACACTCCATTCAGCAAATCCTTGTGTTGGAAAACCAGGTAATGTACAAGTAACCCAGTGCTACCACAGCTGTATACCAGGAGCTTCTGGGGAGTAAATCTGTGAAAGGAATTAGGTGTTTTATCCCCTCAGAGGGATCCTCATGCTCCCAGGGGAGAGAGAGATGCTCAAGACTGACAAGGAATAGAGTGCTGAGCCGTCCTCAGAGGGTGCTGCTGGGGGAGGCTCCATCTTACATTTTGTCCCTTTCCATGACTTCATTTTGCAGCTACATCCTCCTGGGAGCCCACAGTTCAGTGTATTATCCAATAATAATGTCGGTATTAACAACCCCTGCAGCCATGACTGGAGTTCAGGACACCTGTCAGCTCTAAACACCAGGGTTGGAAGTCTCAGCCCTTCATCAGTTTGTCTGTGAGGACAGACAGTGGGAGACAGCATCATAAACCTTATTAAAGTCAAGATAAACAGCATCCACTGCTCTCTGCTTGTCCACCATGCCAGTCACCTCATCATAGAAGGCTACCAGATTGGTTAAGCATGTTTTCCCCTTCATAAATCCATGCTGGCTACTCTCAATCACCTTATCCTTCATATGTTTGCAAATGGTTTCCAGGATTAGCTGCTCCATTACTGTCCCAGGTATTAAGGTAAGCCTGACCAGCCTGTAGTTCCCCAGATCCTCTTTCTTGCCTCACTTGCAAATAGTGACATTTGCTTTCTTCCAGCCTTCAGGAACCTCTGCTGATCAGTATGACCTTTCAAAGATAATCAAGAGTGGCTTTGGAGAGACATCAGCCAGCTCCCTCACCACTCATGTATGCATCCCATCAGGTCCCGTGGACTTGTGCACGTCCAGTTTAAGTACACATTCCATAACCTGATCCTCCTCCACTGACGGTAAGTCTTTGTTGCTCCAGACTCTGCCTCTAGTCTCAGGGGCCTGGGATTCCTGAAGGCAGCTCCTACCAGTAGAGACCAACGCAAAGGCATTGAGGACATACCTTGGCCTTTTCCACGTCCTTTGACCATTCAGCAGCAGGCCCACATTTTGCCTACTCTTCCTTTTGCTACAGACATACTAGTAGAATCCCTTCGTGCTGCCCTTCATAGCCCTCACCGGATTCAACTCCACATAGCCTTTGGCACACTCAGACAGTGTCTTTACATTCCTCCTGGGTCACCTGTCCCTGCTCCCACTTCTTGTATTCTGCCTTTTTATAGCTGGGTTTTGTCTGGAGCTTCTCATTAATCCATGCAGGCCTCCTGCCACCTTCGCTTGACTTCATGCATGGTACAGATGTGGGCACCAACGGTAAGGGAGGGCTCCAGGAGCAGAGTGAGTCCCCTTTGCTGGGCTCAGATAACATCTCCCACATCTGCACTTCCAGATACATATAGACTCCTCCCTGCACAGCATCCTGGACATGCTGACAAACAAAATGGGGGAGGAAGGTCACCCTGGACTGAATGAAGAGCAAGGTCTGCCAGAGAGATTCCTTTAAGCAGGACCAAATGGTTTAAAGAAGCTGAATCATCTTTTTAAAGAGCAGTAGCAATTCTGCTTTTCCTGCTAGCTGCAACACAAGGGACAGCAGGATGATCCGGCTGGAGGACCTCACCTGCGCGGCAAGCAAAAGGGGCAGAATTTGAACAGTTTGAACACACATTGCAGAAGAGGATGCACAGTTAAGGCTGCACCCATTTGTCCTATGCTTGAGTCTGTTTCCTGGAGTTCACCGCCTGCTATTTCACTTTCTCTCTCCCGTTCTAAAAATGTCTCTTAGCTTGTATAATCCTCCTTCAATAGATCTTTTCCTGTTAGCAAATTAAAACTAGTGCTCTAGAGGCCAACAAAAAGCAGTCTCTTAGTGCAGGTGGGATTTTTAAAAGGTGCTGAGCATTTTATTTGAGAATTGGAGAGGGAGAAACAGTCACATAAAAATTAAATTACACCTATTTGATACCAGTCATCATTTTATTGCACATAAAACCTGAAAAGCAAAGCATTTAAACTCTTCTATATTTTCAAGTCAGTTACCTTGTAAAATATTGTATTTAGCATAAAATATATTCTCAGCCAAAATATTGATCTACCAGTTACCCTAGACAGAAGGCAAATAACTGTCAGTTTAATGGTGTCTGGCATTTCAGTTTAAAACCTTTCAGTTACAAAGAGAAGGAATTGAGTTCCAAATTCCCGTATGCATGCGAGGCTGGATCTTCTCCAGGCCACAAGCAAGGGGTGTACCTGGGTCTGCTACCCGATCTGCACAGAGGTCAAGAAATGAAACCACACTGCCAGTGTCCTCCGATGAAACTGGCTTGCCTGCATCACAGAGGGAACACAGCAGCTCTTCAGAGCTTGATTTCTCATCCATGGTATCCCCTGTGGACATTGAGGAGCACAGTATAAGGTGGGGTTGCACACAGGTATAACATGGATGGAGGAAAGGGACTGTGTGGCTGTTGCTGCAAATCACCTTGTTAGGCACTTGCTAAGGTTTTCATCTACGTAAAAAAGTCAGCCATTACCACTGTTTAATCTCTACCAGAATTCTTCCCCATCAAGGAAGGTGTTTGGGAGGCCTTCTCCATTTACGACAGATAGTTCACCTAGGAACATATCAACGATTGAAACTCCTCAGTGACCAGTACTATACAGCCTTTCACTATACAGCCTAGAAGGTCAGAATTTCAAGGCAAGACACAGAGCTGGAAGGAAACACGGCAGCATAGAGAATGGCAAACATTCCCCTGAAAAGTATATAGACTCATAACCCAGCAGTGTCTGGAGAAGGATCCATACAGACCTGAGAGGAACTCAAAGCAAAGTCCACTGAAAACCTGTATTCCTACGGAAACAGATACAGGTACCCATTATCTGATAGAAGGCATAATATACCACACTAATTCCAACTGATCCAAGCTGGCTCCCTCTGTAGAAGACCATGTAGAAGAAGAGGATGAGCATGTCTTATTCTGGCATGCAGAGCTCCAAGGCAAGGGTGCAACAAGACAACGACAGGTACGCTTCCAAGTGTGCTGGTATTCCAGCACATCTGTGACACGCAGTTTCAGAACAGGAGCAAAAAAGCAGTAACTGAGAAACAGAAAAAAATATTATCATTTGGATAGTTTCAAAGCGTTTCAATCCAACCAAAAGTAAAAAGCTTTTGACAGAGTGGTTGGTGTGTGTGAACGGAGCAGGATGCCTCTCATAATAAGAAAATGTAGGTGTCCATTTTTATACCCAGGAATCAGTATAATGCCTGACTGCCTCACAATAAAAGTCATATCTGAAGCTTAAGGGGATGTGGCAGGGAAAAGCCTTTGAATTTGATCCTAGTCAGAACAGGATTAGGACTTCAAGGCCACATGTGCAGCTAAAAAGCACAATAGAGATACATACAACACTGGTAAAACAAATAGAAGAGCTTTGAAGAGCTACTGCTGCCAGTAGAGACCAACTTCTGTCTTGTAACAAGCGTATTAACCTTTTAAAGCTCTGATCCAGGTGTCTCATCAGTTCTGTGATAATTCTCTTACCATCAGCGTGCACATTACACTCATGCTATTCCATTTGCCAGCCAGGTCACAGGGTGCTGCGGCTCCAAGCTCATTTACGGTTTGATTTCACACACCCCTCCTCCTGAAAAAAGATTTTTTCAGTCTTAAGAAAGTTCAGCTCCTGTAAAGAGGCCAGATTTTTTTCAAAAGCACTTAAGCTCCCAGAGTCTCTTCTTGTTCTCAATGGGAGATGAACCCTTTAGAAAATGCCAAATCTCCATTTAGAGTGTGCAGCTCTGTTGGAAATGGGATCCTTAGCATTTCGGATAGCATTACATACCCACATGCTATGCCCGTTGCAATTTGTTTTGCAGCTAAAAAGAAGTCCAATAATACACGACTGCATTCTTGACGAGTGGTCTGAAAGTAGACAAAGCACGCTCCCTTTTTTCAGCGAAAAGAATGCAAACCAGCTACCTGTCGAGAGTGCAATTGTATTAGCCCTTCCTTAACCTTCATATTTAGATACGAAGTCTTAGGTATTTTGTGGTTGTTAGTACAATAACACCTGCACAATCTCTTGACTACATATATCCCCATGTCAGCCCTATGGGGTAGTGTTATCACCTCCATCTTGCCAATAAGGAGTTGAGACAGGGAGATGGATTAAGTTAAAAGTCACCCAAGAGGTGTAGGAAGTCTGCACTAAAACTGACACCTAACCCAGGATTCTGCTCAGCACTTGCCAACGGATGTGGACTCCTTTACACAAAGAAACTACAAAATGCTGAAACTATGATTTTATATTCCGGAATTAAAAAAAACAACACATTGACCTCATTGGATTATTTTAAGGAATATACTGATAGCTAGCCCCAAGAATGACTACTGCATTCTAGAGAGAATCCTAATACCAGATATAAATATGGAAACCAGCAGGCAGGCGGAGAACTGCAATATGGGTCTCTAAGAAACCAGCAACAACCTTTAGTTTAATACCACAAAGCTGCTGTGTTTCTTTATGCAGCATATCAGTAGGAAAGTTCATTGGAAAAATGGTTTTGTAGAGTTGTTAAGGGTTTGTTGTTGTTGTTGTTGTTTAGCCTTAATGCCTTTTAGGTGTTAGTCTTATGAACCCTTATACCCCTTTACACCCCAACAAGCAAAGGTGCTCACAAGTACTTCTCAAAGAGATTCTTCTTCAATGTAAAATACTTACAGAATTGGATTCTTCAAGACTAGAAACTATCATTTGTGAGTTGGGTAATAGTAAAGGATTTTTTTTCCCTTGTGTGAATGAAGCAAGCTGATATTAGGAGGACATTAATAAACCCTGCTGTCTTCTCCAGAAAGCCTTTCAGGCCTAACTTACCTAAGTGTTCAGCCCCTTTCAAAACTTTCTACACCTACCTTCACCTTTTCCTTATCCATCCCCAAGGAACCAGAACCTACCATGCTCTAAGTGCATAGTTGTCATCATTGCTACAGGGTTTCCTGATCTACCAGAGGTGCTGTCCTTCAACAGTCTTTGTAACTGAGGCCGGACCCTGGGAATGCTTTTGCACACACGAAATTGCTCAAAAGCATTTGCCTGTTCTGCTCTCACTACTCTGTTTCAAAGAACATTTCCTTTCTCCTCCTTCATCTTCTGGGAAGATACCACACATGGTTGTGAGTGTGACCGTAGCCCTCCAGGGCTGCAGTTTGCTCACAGCAGATTACTTGTCTACAAAGCATTTTCTCACCTGGGTCACCTCTTTAAAGGGAATTTCTCCAGCCTGGGTTTGTAATGTTTCTGTAGAACATTTATTACATTGCTATTCACCAGCATGAAATCCATGCTCCATACGAGTTCATCAGCTATAGCACAGCAACTTCCTAGACATCCTGCTATGCCCAAGGTCCAATTCTTAAATCCAATTTTCTCCACTCTAAGGCTGGCTGTCACAGTTCCCATTTGAGACTAATTCAGTGGCTCAATTTTAGAATCTGTTACTCCCAGCAATTTTAGCAAGACTGGTCTAATAAAGGCTATTTTTCAAAGACAAGTTGGTGCAATTCTTTGTTTCTGCACCAGATTTGCAAGCAAATTATTTATGTTCTGTATGCACTAAGAGGATCTCCAATTCTGGACTAGCACTATCCTTCACACAGAGTGAGATGTTACCATCATGCCCTTCAAGTACTGTCTTTTCTTCCCTACAGAAGTATCATTAGTAGGCTGATATTGCTAGTACGGTCATTGGCAGACTTTTATTCTGCTTCTGCCTCTACTACTAAGATGCTATGTAAGGCCAGTGCTTCACCTTGTGTGCTTCTGCTCCTTTACCTCCAAAGTACGGATAACATGGGTACTGTCATATGTGGCCACTGATGCTTCAGGAAAGCAGAAGTGGGAGAGCAAGGCAGAATACAGCATTTAAATGTTTCCATCCCAATTAACTTGTTCATGTTAACCTTAGCTATTTCTCCTACAGCAGCAGCCACCTGCCTCCTTGCACTATTTCAGTATCACCCGCTATCAGTAACAGCTTAAAAGCTCCTTATGGTCTGTCTCATCTACTCTCCAAGTAATACTGAACCAAACAAGTTTCCTGGCTGTTTTCTGCACTTTTGCTTTTGCAACCAATGTTCATCATTGCTAATTACCCATGGCATCATTACAGATCTCTAATCAGTGAAAAAGGCCACCATAGAATCTTAGACTGGATATACCTTGAATGAAAAGACAGCCCCTCTCCCAGGGGGTTTACAACCTGCGGGTGACCATGGGTCAATATGTGGATGCACAGAGTTCCAGGTAAGAATGAAAGATGATGATTAGGTAACTGGCTCTCTCCTCCCTCATGTGTGAATTGTGAAACCCCTTTCTCCTCCTGAATATCAGCCTCAGATTGATGCATACAACACACCAGGCAGTTTTAGTCCTGGCTTCCTCATTGGGGACCATCTCAGCGCGTTCCTGACACCGACACAGCCTGCTTAGCTCAGGGCGGACAGGCCACAGCAGCTCCAGGACCAGCAGCTGCTGGAGCCATCACATCACCTAGGATTAAAGCAGACTAGGACAGAAGGGACTGCCCTTCTCTCCCCACCACAGAGGAGAGCTGCAGGGCAGCAATACCCATGCAGCCTGAGGGGATGCTATATTAGATCTAGATAAGGTAAGAAGAGCTGTGCTGCCCCTTCATTTAACTCTTGATGACCAAATGAGCAGCAGCTTCTATCTTCTACCCCCAAGCAGATACAGATTTACAAATTGGGGGGGTGGGGGGGCTCTGAGTGCTGCTTCTGGGTCTTAGGGAGACATCAGTGCTGAACTTCAGCTGGAAAATCTGGCTTACTAAAGAGATCGCCACAAAGGAAGGAGAGCCTGGTGTTTCTGTACCCTTAAGGCACTTGGGATTTTTCTAGGCTCCCAGGGCCAGTCCTACATATAAGGAAAACCATAATGAAAAACAGAGACCCTTAGAGTGAAAGAATACAAAATAAGGACTCAGGCCTGAAAATGAACTTGTTTTTGCCCTCTTGCCTACACAGAGCCAGATCTGCTGGGACAGGGACAGGAATTCCCCTACGCTGAGCTGCTCCCAGAAGGGAGGCTCAGGATCACAGCTAACTGGGTGGCCTTTTGCTACAGTGCAATTTCCTCCTTTGCAACTAGAGCGCAGCAGGGTCGGATCACGGCTCCTCAGCAGCATGGACAAAACTGAATTTTGCAGCCTTGAGAAGAGGAGCGGGAGGCAGAGGGGACAGCGGGGTTTCCTGTCCTCGGGGGTGCTGTGGGGCACGGAGGAGGTGGCACATGGCCTTGCAGGGAGGGGGAGACCCCCGTCCCCGGTGTCGCCCACCCCCTCACTGCTGCAGCGGCTCCCCGGTACGCAGGCACACGAGGGGGGAACCCGAAGTACGGCCGCTTTGCTTCCTCCAGTGGCTGGGCTGGCTACCCTTGGCAGCTGCTGACATCGCAGTTAATGACAATTTGTTAAGGAACCTGCCTTTTTTTGCTCCATTTCCCAGCTTTTGGCCTGCTTTTGGTCAGGAGTTGCCCGAACAGGCAAGCACAAATAACTAGCAGAGCCAGACTTCCCACAGGAATAAGCTAACAGATACCTCAGCTGGGTGTTTTTGGTAGCGGGAGCAGAAGCTCCCAAATGTCCTGCTTTATTTATTTATGTTTTTTCATTTATATGAAGCACAGTCAGAGGAAAAAGAGCTGCGGTGAGCCCTGTGGTGGGGGTGCTTTTAACCATTTGCCTCCCGTCGCTGTTCTCCCTTCGGTGCAGCTTCACTTTGGTTTTTCCTCGCCATGTTCCCCCCTCACACCGAGCAAAGGAGCCCTCCAGGCTTTTCCTTCCCCGGTGATAAAGGAGCTTTCGGGAGGAGTTATTCAAGATACACCGTTCCCCTCTAGATTCACAGCAGCTTCGTTATCATCTCGAGTTATAAACGGCGGGCCGGCCGCACCGGATGGCGGCGATCTTCC
Organism: Harpia harpyja; assembly: GCF_026419915.1. Classification (NCBI taxonomy): domain Eukaryota; kingdom Metazoa; phylum Chordata; class Aves; order Accipitriformes; family Accipitridae; genus Harpia; species Harpia harpyja. The sequence goes on along the minus strand of NC_068945.1, from coordinate 23,838,344 downwards.
TGAAGGCGAGCGGTGAAATAACCCGAACGCCTCTGGGGTGAGGGAAAAACACAACCTCGGGTTTACCTTTCACAGGGAGGCCGGCCGGGTGCGGGCCCCTCGGCGGGGCGGGAAGCCCTCAGGGCCGCGGCGCTGCGGAGAGGCCACCGGGGAAACCCCGCCACGGCCGCGGGGCCGGGGCCGCGCTGTTATGGCGCCACCTGGCGGCGCACCGTGGCGGTACCGCTTCACGGCGCTGCCCCCGCCGCGCCCGGGCACCGCTCCGGCCCGGCGGGAAGGTGTGTGAGCGACCCGCGGCAGGCTGCGGAGCTCCGGTGGCGTGTCACCTTGTCCGGCGATTTAATGGCGGCGGTAATGCTGCGTGGGTAATGCTGCCGTGAGGTTCCCCCCGGGGTGAGGGTACAGGCCACCTCAGGGCCAACTGCTGCCACAAACTGTCACCTGCATCGGAGCCTGCCACTGAAACAGACCACTCCGGTCCCCACCTGGATCTTGGAAGCCACCTCAAAAATGCCAGCCGGGGTTTGAGTTCCACTGCTAGCCCTGGCCGTGCGCTGTGGCAGGAGGTGCCAGGCATCATCAGGTTTATGAGGTTCAGGTCTCTGAGGTCCAGGTGGAGGCAACCATGACAGGTCTCCCCTCCCACTGGCCTCTTGGCAGGAATGGGGTTACTTACGTGACAAGGGTGGCTCCGGGTAGGGACACCACACCGCTGCGGGAGAAAGGCCTGCGGCAAGGAAGAGCTGGGCACTCTCCGCTCCTGGATGTTCATCAGCGTGGGATAGCCGCCTGCGAGGGGAGGCTGGCGGTCGAGTGCGACCACCACCTTGTTCTGCAATAAACTCATGTCGCTCCCACCAAGAAGTGGAGAGGAAAGCAATTCAGTGTCATTCACTTGAAGGTTTCTCCCAAAACCTGAGCTGCCAGGCAAAAAGAATGAAAAAGAGAGGGGGGGGGGGGGGGGGAAATCATCTGCTTTCACCTCCCTATTTCCCAAAATAATTATCCACAACCTCAAGCTTATTTCAGGGATACAGGAGCTTTGTTTTCTTGTTTTACCTGAGTAGTATTTTACAGTGGGGAAGATCTGAGGGCTTTTTTCCACTTGGACAGAGGCTGAAGCTGCTAAAGCAGTGGTATAACAACACTGCGCTGAAGGTGACCATGTCTGTATAAACAAAGCCTTACAGTAAAAGCTTCCTTTAGCCTGTTTCTTCTTTTTGTCATTTTACATTGATAAATACACTCGGATGGTCCTTGCTGTCATATCAGAGCACCTCAGAGTTGGCATAGCACCAATGATCTTATGCTCACCTGAATCTTAAATCCAGGCCTTGACCCAAGTGGTCTACCACCGCCACCACCACATTTCAGCTGCTCCACACCAAAGGCACAGAGGTACTTACCAAACTCCTCAACAGGTACTGTAACATTGCTTTAGAAGTAAGGGGCTTCCTACCACCTGTACAGCTTGAAAAAGGAATTAGTAGGTATTCCCTGTCATTTCAGAGTAAACGTTCTCTTATGTTGCTAATTTAAATGTTATCACGCATGTGACCTTTGTCTGGGAGTTTTGACAGGGGGCGGGATGAGGGGGTTGGTTGGAAATACTTTCTTTCTTGCCCCAGACATTACAAATCCTTTGAAAATGTTTTCTTTTTTGCATTTTTCTCAGGGGATCACTGCAGAGATCAGGAAGAGATAAGCACAAGTTAAGGAATGTCTCCAGCCTGTACTGGGGCTGTACACTGCCACAGTCAACTTGAGCTCAGAGCAGATGAGAAAGCTGTGCCTGTAAGCCACAACCAGAGGAGAGTTGCATGGGGAAATGGACAACGCTAAGAACCGATATGTAATGGCTTCAGGATACGGAACAGGGTGAGGGAGAAGCCCACACCAGAGTATTTTAGTCTCCCTGGCAGATAGTCACCTTTGAGAGAAAGTGCTTTTCATAAACAGAATATTCTCCAAACCACTTTGTCATACAGAGAAACACACTTTTAACAAAATGCCTTTCTTAACCAGTTTGCTGTTCCCACCTCTACCTTTTGGCAGGGGGGAAGGTAGTATTTATAATGTAGACTTCTACTGAGAATTACAGTTGAGCCCTTTTTTCAGCAGAAACAGAGAAATGTCATTGAGAGGGATGTGTGACAAGTTACAAAGAGGGTTATTCTGAAGAGTGGGAGGTTTTTCCAGGATTGCCATTTCTTGTCAGAGAAGATTTTATTTGCAGGGAGGCTGCAAGGCAAATGTCTGTGCTACAGTAGGCATCCCCACATTACTCTGGGAATTTTTTGTATGGAGTACATGAATGCAGAGATGGAAAGGACCTGATCCTTGCAGGGATGAACTAGGTATATGCGATGCTTGACAGACAGTTTCTTAGCTGTTTTGTAGTGACTTTTTCCAGCACTGAAGATAATACAGTCTTCCTGGATAATTTATCCCAGTGCCTCACTATCCTTTCAGGGACAGGTATTTCCAAATGCCTAAGCACAATTCCTGGGACAGAAATAAGTGCACATACATGGTGTGGCCAGTAGTGGTGCATGGTCTTGCATCCAGCAAGGCTGCTGGCCATCTCAAAACTCCAAACAAATATTCAAAATTTTCAAATTCCACTTGGCAAAATTTCCAGGCACAAAACCTGTAAGGATGTCAAATGTGTGCCATACCTGTCCCTGCACTTTTCCATCGGCAGTACAGAAAACCATAATGCCAAGTCAAAAAAAATTTGCCATTTTACCCAGTATTATCCACTTAAAGGAAGAGACGATACAATTTTCAGAAAACTGTGCATTTGCAGTATAGGCTGAGTGCCTGTGGACTGCAAGCATAGTAGCACGTCTTACCTGCACAGCACAGCTCCCATGCAGAGAACTCCTCAAGGCTGGTGCAAGGACTGCTGTCTGGTCTGGAGCCTTAGCAGTGGGAGGAAGCGAGCAAGTAGCAGCTCCTGCTGCCAGCATCACTGGGCTACCCTGGCCCCCAGCTTTCTACTCTGCGCTATTTCACCCTGTGTTATTAGAGCCGTAGCGGTGGTCTCCTGCCAGTGACCTGTGCCTAAAGTGCCTTCTCCCGTCAGCGCTTGGAGCTACTTGGCTTTGCCATCCTGTCACCAAGACATTTCCAGTGGTTGTAGGTCCTGAACATACACCATTTAAAAACAAGGGATGCTATGTAAAATATCTGCCACATCAAAATTTCTATTGTACCACCAGCAATCACAGCAGCTGTTTATAATACCCCACCCCTCCAAAAGCTATATGTTTCTTTGTGTTTATAAAAACACCTATTTTTGCTTAAGAAACAGGTGTGGGAGTGAATCCAGTTATAATGTGTGAAATTCTCTAGAGCTTCCCAGTTTAAACTCTAAACTGACTATTGTCTGAGGCTACATTGCTAACTGGAACAGCAGCCATGCAGGAAAGGCAAACTGTTTGGCTGGCCAACACTTGCATGATCAAATAATTAATCAGCCTCAAAGGCAAAATTAGATTTCCAGGAATCCTGCTCCTTTGGGATTAGATTTTGGAGTGGAAAAGGTCAGACTGAGCTACCAGCTCTAATAACTCACTATACTTTCTTCTGTCATTTTTATTTAATATGTAACAAGAAAAATAAGCTTCCATCTAGAGCAAGGTAAAGGAGTTTTCTCTTTCTTGTTAAGGTCCATAGGGCAAAATCCTGACATACTTTCTTAAACCTCCAGTAATTCTTTTTGGCTTGGTCCCAGTTTGGTTTCTAGCAGATATTTGCCTGCAATACAGAAGCCCCCCTTGCCAACAGCAAATTTATTCACTCTCTGGAGAGAACCACCAGGCTGGACAGTCAGGACCCACTAGCTTGCCATTTATCATAGATCTGATGAAGGTAGGACTGGTACTGAGATCTGAACATGGAGCTTGTATTCCTGCTGAAAGATGGCAGGATCTGTCTCACATGAAAGAGGAATTAATCCTCTTGTGATATTTAGGATCTGGAGAATGGGTGCAATGGGGAACAGCAAGCCCAAAAGCACTTGACCCATCTCTGTGGAGATTACAAGCTGTGCTGGTGATATAGTAAGCCTCTGGTCCACAGAACATGCTCACATGATTAGTACCTCTAAATTTCCTTGGGGTGCCAAATTCTGATAACAACTTACACAGATGTAGAGTGCAAAGCCTGTTAAACACAGAAGTTAAGGGGAAATCCCCCATGACCTCCATTACTAACAATTGGAAAATTATTTTTCTTTTTTCATCATTACTTGATCAAAAATATTTATTATTCCTTGCAGTACTTAAAAGCTAAATAGACAAGACAGACCAAGACATGACAAGGTATGGGGGCAAGGTATGACTCTTCACAGTCCCCTAGCAGGTCAGTGTCCAGGCTGAGAGAAAAGCCTCCGTCACCCACTACTGTCTGTATTATTGCAGTACCCACAACCTTCAGCCACGCAGCAGGACTCCAGAGTATTCTTGACAAGTACACGCTGGGAACAGGCATTTCTGCCCTCGCAGAGGATGTCCATATCACCTTTAGAGCACCTCCAAAGAAGAAGTTTGTGTGCAGCAAGCAAGACGGTGAGTTACGGTGCACAGCATATTAACTCCCGATACAGTTGTGCTTGAACTGCATGAGAAGCGGAGTAACGTGTCTCCCCCCCCCCCCAGAGCACACACAGTGCCTGCACAGCAAACGAATGCAGAGCAAAGTGGATGCTGTTCACAGCTTAGCTTTCCTGCACGCTGACTCCCCCAAAGAGGCAAGCCCCAAACAGCACCAGTGCTGATATGCGGGTCCCAGCAAAACTCTGAATACACCACTTGGAGTTTGTGAGGACTCTTGGGTGGATCTGTGGCCCAAAATTTCCTCCTTTCTGTTTACTGACAGGCACAGCATCGTAGGACCCTTTCTTTAATATTTAAGTCTCTTAAGATGCATATGTTGGTAGTTAAAGAAGGCAAGCTGGGGGTGTAAGGAAAATACTTTTATCCTACAGCTTGGGAGTGGTCCAGCTAAATAGCAGGCTTCTGTACATCAGGTACACAGGGCATCAGTAGAACTGAATGTAATTCACGCATTTCCTACCAGCACTAAGCTCAGCTCTCACTAGCACTTTCAGTCCTCTCCTTCCCTGAGCAAAGAAGTCTCTCCAGTTTGTTTGTTTCCTAAACAAAAAATAAAAACTAGGAAGAGGGATATTTCTAAGCTCTCTATTCACTGCCAGTTGTTTACAGGTATGCTGCTGGGACAGCAAAGTCTGGCTTTAGTGACTGGTAGCACTATGAAACTTCCCAAAGACAGATCTCTGTTTTGCCAAGAATAACTTTTCTGTACAAAATTAATTTCCATAGTGAATGTACAAGGGGGAACGGAAATTTTAGGAGTATGCTTGAGAAAGAAGACTTTCAATTACAGGCTCTCAACAGTTCCTGGAGCATTTTTTTTGATCCACTCACTTATGTGTTTTAAAAGTATATAAGGCCGCAGCACAACCAGAGTACTGTTGCCATCATTTTTAAACTTTGAGAACGGCAAGCAGATTGTGTCTTATCGGGATCCACCTCTGAGGTTATATGTAACTGACACATGCATACAGCTTGACAAGATGTTTGTTGACAGTAAGCTTTCAGCTACCGCTTTTTACTCTTTATGGTTCCAGCTAATGTCACTATGAAAAACAGGCAGAAGAAGACAAAGTGTATTGCTTAAGGTATCTAGCTTCAGTAAAACTGTGAGTCCTTCTCTCTTTTGCCACAGATCAGAATCTTTTCCACTTCTTCCTCTAACTTGCAAATTCCTCTTTAGCAACCCTAACTCCATTGTATTTAGGAACAACCAAGAATCAGGTTGCTAGCTGTGACCTTCTAGTCCCTTTCAAAGATATCTGCAGTTGGCATTTATATGAAAGGGAAGGAAATATAGAGTCATCTGGGACAGAATTCATAGATGGACAAATTTAGGTGTGTTTCTGCAACTGTGCTGCCTAAATGGGTTGAACACATCTGAGAAGTGGGATGCTGTGAAATAGTGATTTTTCTTTTTTTTAACTGATGTTTTCCGCTTGAAAAACAGCAGGTCTTGATCATTGGCTATGGCAAATTGGTCTACATTCCCTCATTTATTATCAGCTTAATGTATAGTTTACATAATGTAACAAATCTTTATAGCATTTGTTCAACCTAAACAAAACTATGAACAAAGGAACAACTACTGTGCTCTCTCTTCACAGGTAGAGAAATAGAGCTCCAAGACAGTGATGGCAGTGAGTTCATGGGGAAACAGGTCTGCCCTGAGCTAGGAAATCCACATGGACCAGCTCTTCCTGACCTGAACAGAGCGCTTGGTGCTTCTGGACAAACACGTGTGGGCTTACTGCCATGGGTGACGATATTAAACCACTGTTTACAGTAAATGCGATGCAGGGAGAACGTTCCCAATGTTATGTTGGATGTCCCCCACCTTCTGTTCCATGCTGAGTGATGTGACCTCACGTGAGGCTCAGGACACACCTACTGTTTCAGGTCACCTCATGGGTATGACTCACAAGTTATTTGACTGAGATGGTTGAGTTGGCAAATGGCTTCTGTGAGGGCTGAGAGGGTGAGAGAGGAAATGCCATGTCCCAGTTGAAAATCTGGGACAAAATAGCATCTCAGAAACTTGTGAGGATGAGAAACAATATTTTCCAGGGTGTCCAGGCCCAGCTGAGACATCTGGTGACCAAAGCTTGACAGGCTGTGTGGCTTTTATCTGGGATCCCAGCTATTCACACCACTGAGCTTGACAGATTGCTGGCACCCAGCTCTGGGCTGCTGTGCATGGTGATAGTCAGATGTCCACACAATGTCTGGCATCACTACAGAGATTCCGAAGTCACCCATCTGACTAAGGAAGAGCAAAAAGATTGTCTTCTGTCCTCGTCCACTGACATGGCCACAGCGAACGATCCTTCCTCTGAAAGGAACTACAGAAAGCGGAGAGGTCTGGCATGGCAGTATGTCAAAGGCAGTGTTTTTCCTGTGATTTTTATGAGTCTCTGCAAGAAGGAAATTAGAAACTGAAGTCTACACTCTCTCCCATTTATAAATGTGTCCATAATGTGTACGTTGTGTTGTAGGTTAATGATGCAGTTCTCAAGCAAGATTAACTGCTGCTTCAGACAGCCATCAATTTTTTATGATTGCAAGACCATTTCCCTACTAAAAATGAATGTTACATTCCCCAAGGGATGGGCTGTATTCAGCATCAGTCAGGTGTGTAGGGTGGGAAGATAAGAATAAAATTTAAAAAAAAGAAAGAAAGCAAAAGACACAAGCTAGTTCCCCAGATCCCGCACCAGGGAACAAGTATGTGACTTTCCTCACTGTCACTTCTGAGCATCCTGAATAAGGTCAAATATGCAGACATGTGGATGTGCTACTGACCCTCGCTGATGGGCCCAGATCCCTCTAAAGTGATGCTGTATACATTCAATGCCCAATAGCGGGCATCAGTGACTTTGTACAAGATCAGCACCAGTGTCATCCTGCCTCAAGAGCCTGGGACACTGTGCCTGATAAAGACAGTCCGGAGATTACTTAGTGCTGTAGTTGAGCTTTTTATCATACTTAGCCTATATTTGGGGCAGATTCCACGAGGCTGCCTATAGCTGCATCAGCAGAACAAGGGGAGTCACCTCATCCACTGGTCCATTTTAAGACACCTGTCTAAGAAGAGTGGGAAGAATTGTCCTTTGTAGGTGCCTCTCTCTCTCATCCTTTCTCTCTCTACATCAACTGTAGAAGGGAGTCTGATGCCTAACCTAGGTTAGAAGCACATTTTTAGATGTCTGAAGCAAGGGGAGATGAATCCTCAACTGGAGTACAAGTCTTTGACCCAGTAACTCTGGGTACAACTGGTGGGCCTGAAAGGATCCCACCTGCCTTCATTAACAAGGATCCACATTTTAATCTGATTGGTAAAACCATTACTATTCAGTCTGAACCTTTTCAGAAGACTAAGCCAAAAGACCACAATATCATTGTAACTATGTCCTTTGATTCAGCTCTAGGCTGCCTTGTCCTCACACACCTTATTCTGACTGTACGTAGAGAAGTAAGTTACATCTATGCAAAGAACCTTGTATCCCAATAACCACACCTTTGTTTTGTTTTTGATTAATGAAATGAGGCAAGTTGAAAAAAGTAAATAAAAATCAGGCCTTGTATCACTAACCAACAACATGTCATATTGCCATTACCGTAAGTGCAGCTGAGATCTTTATTAAAAAAGGGGACTAGAAAAAGTTCATTGTGAACATTGCAACACTAAATAGGGTCCTAATCAAATGCAATCCAGCTACTTTACTTTAAAAACTGTCCTGGTGTTGGTTCACTGACAACAGCTGAATGACCCTCTGAGAAAGCCCATGCTTAGGTTCATGCTTAACTGCATTTCTTTCACCCAACTCCTACCCATGCTTGGAGTTCACAGCTGAAAACTCTGGGCCTCAACAACATTAACATTTTCTAGGCATCTCCCATTATTCCACAGTCACAACTGCAGCTATGGTTGGGTTTTGCCATTTGCAGTTGTGTTGAAGAAAGCATTTCTGGGATTGCTCTGTTGCAAGGACTTGGGAGGGTCCAGATGTGAACCCCTTAAACGTATAGCTGCCTTTTGCTACAAACCACAACCACCACTATTGAGTTTACCTTTCTGCTTCAATATCTGCATGGTGAGATACAGCTGGATTATCTTCCAGTCCCCTAAAGAAATTTCAGCGTGTTTCTTGATAAAGCAAGAATGGACCTTGAATTATTTTGCATAGAAAATGTTGTTTTCCAGACTGAAGTCAATGAGTACCTTTTCTGTTAAGCCTGAGTTAACAGAATATAGAAAAAAGCAAGCTGATGCATCTACTAGTACTGCATCCATTAAGCAAACAATTCAAATATTTATGAGGAAGGAAATATTTGAGCTTTTACTGCAAATATGCTAGGTCTCCTAACCTTCTGTAGGGAAATATGGTAAATCTTATGAGTATACATACGTAACTACCCCGAGTTGCTACAGAACGATTATTTATGGGGCAGAATATCACTCAAATATGCCAGATTTGGCACATCAGAAGTATTTCCAGTAAATTGTATATAGGGCAAGGACCAACTGTATAGGTTATTTCCCTTTCAATAAAACCCACAGACCAAATATTATCAATTTACTGTGGGTAACAATATTGGTAATGTCTGTACCTTCAGTTTTTTGAAAGAGCCAGCTTGCATATTGGGTGGTTGGTATGAGTCATTCATAGGAGACGTGATGGTTTTCAGGGCTGGCGAGCATCCACCGCATCACTGGACTGCTGAATCCTCATAACACGAAGGTGGCCAGGCCAGGTCGTAACCACAAAGGCCAGAGACCACCATGAAGGAGCAGGGTGATTCACTCACTCTTTCTTAAACACCCCAGCAAGGAGGAGGGCAAGTCCATAACCAGCCAGACCACTTCTGAAAGAGCAAATATTTGTCAGTGCTTATGCCAGTACAGCCTCAAAATACTGACAGAAGAACTGGATGAAAGAGGCATCTCTCCCCCTGTGTTCCTTAGCCATTTGGAGAACAGTAATCACTATATTTTAAAAAGCTGAAAGGCTTGACAAAATAATATTTAAATGCAGGAAGGGTGCCAAAACGATAAGTGCAGGGACTCAAGCTTTCCATTCATATGCAGAACAGGTATAGTACAAGCTGTAGCAATGCAAACTTCAATTTATCTATTTCTGCGGTCCCACCATCTCCAGAGTATGGCAGTTCCCCCCAAGTGCTCTGACACAGCAGTAATATTTTCTTCTCTTGCAGCACATTGGAGATAAAATTTGATTAATTCCAGGCTTGTTTGTTTGGTCTGGCTCTGTGTGTGTGTGTGTATGTGTGTATAGAAACTTCAGCACCTTTGCCTGTCTGTTTTCGTGCACGGTGCTGCTCAGAAGAACATTGGACATCCACAAGCTTACAGGAAAAAACAAACCTAATGTAAAATAGAGATATGCAAAAGTTCACAACTCCTTCATCATGGCTCCCTTCCATCAACCGGGAGGGAAGGGAAAATGTCATTCTTGTGTACAGATGACAAGAGTTACTTTCTTGTGTCTGATAAATACAGGTAAATGCACAATACAGGGAACTAAGACTGTAAAACAGTTTTGAACAAGCTAAAGGCATTAAACTGCATGTGCCACATGAGAGCCATGGCAATTGCACTGGTAATTATTTTCATGTTTCCTAATTCTACCAGAAGATACTATTTCACTAGCTATTATACTCAAAAATTGTCACAGTGCAGGGGGAAGCAGGGAATAGCTTGTACATCCATAATGTGATCACTGCCAATATATCAGTGTATGAAAACAAATGAATGCATTTTCCCTCAAGTATTGGAGTAAGAGCCTACATATTAAAACCATTTGACTTAGTCTTATGAGGAGAAAAGCTATTTTTAAAGAAATAGCATTAGGAAGCAGAAAAGCAGAACAGAATAACTTTATGGTCATTTCAAAAGAAAAGCAGAAGGCTCACATGAGGATATCTTTCATACCACAGCGGCTGGTCCTTGCACCAGCAAAGAAAGGAACAGGAGAAATATGCCCGATTTCTTCTTTGTTGTGTTTTTAATTAAATTATTTCCCCTGTACTTTTATTTAGGCTATAAATATTAAATCTTGGCTGCATACTCTTCGCTGGAGGATCCTGGCAAGCTCATTGTGATGTTGCATAAGCTTTTAACTTGAATAGCAGATCCTTTCCTCTCCCAGCTCAGGTTACAGGGAAGGCATACTGAAATTTAGGCCCAAAATTTGCCCCTTTCAGATGAGCCCCTGCTTTGCTTCTCTGCTTGCTTGGAGCATAAGAGGTTTAGCTAAGGAAAGGCAGGGAACTATAAGGTTAAAGGGGAAGAGGGAGAAGAGAACAGCTTGATTGACTGATCCTTCAAACACTTTGGCTGTTCTGAATTCCAAATATAGCGAGAATTAATGAGGCAGCACTGTCCTTCAACATTAAAATTGCCCTAAAATTGTTAATGCTCTATCACCGAACACCACAGAAGAAACACAAGGCAAGCCTCTGCACCCACCTTCACATAGCCATACCTAACCAAGTCTCCCTTTCAAACAGGTATGTTTAAACTTACTTGTGATGGAGCATGTTGACGTACCACCACGAGGGACAGGCAGGTTGATCCCAGAAAGCAGATAACCAAGCCAACAGGGGATGGCAGTACAGGGAAGGAGAGCAGAAGAAAGTTCTTTGAGTTATAACCACATACCTGGTTCTTCCAGATCAGGTAGGAAAGGCCACAACAATGATTTTTACCACCAGCTCATCATTTCTCTCTGTCACGTAGCTTCTCAACAAGTAAGAATAACTTCGTGAGGGACATCGATGCTTCCGATCTAGACAGTTTCTGAAAGGACAAAACCAAGCCAGGCTACAGAGCGGTAGCTTTGGGGCTGATCACATGTGTCTATGAGTCTGAATACTCCTGGGTTTGGAGGGCTGGCTTAGGGGCTCTGCTAACCAAGCAGCAAACAAAAAATTAACCTAATTTACACTTAAACTTTTTTCTAACTGAGGAAAGAGATTTATGTGTCTTTCTTTAAAACAATCCGTATAATGTATTTGGAAAAAAAAAACCCAGAAAACACACTCAAGTGTCACAATTATCATTACTGTACAATTGCATGTAATGAATCCTGACTGATGCCAACCTAATGCATATTTGCACCCAAAGGCCACCTTTTTTATCTTCTTCCTGATTTGAGGAGCAACTGAAGAATATCCTTGCAAGGGAAGAAGCATAAGTAACTTTGATGCTTTTTTTCTCCTAAATCTGATCCTGGTTAGTAGGTTTATTCAAAGCTCTCCTTGCTAGGATTCAACATGGCAGCTTTCAGCACCAGTGAAAACTGGAATTACTGTAAATAACTTTCACATTGAGTCAGGCTTCTGTCAATTGCCTCATTACCATGCTTTACAATACTGGGCAGGTCCATAAGAGGCAGGACCAGAAGGCAGTTCCAGAGTGACTGAACCCAGGCCTGTACAGCTGCAGACTAAGAGCTCATATACCAGTGAGAAATCTATCCTGATCTCCTACTAGGGACAAGATTCAGTATCTAACCATGGATGTGCATTTTGTACCCGCAGAGTCAATAGCTGTGGTATTTAGATCCAGACCCACTTGAGTTCAGGGAAAAGCAATGTTCGACTTCGAGACAGCTCAACTCTATTTCTAGTTACACCTGCCCAATTCATTTGCTTTCAGCTGGACTGGAGCAGTTGTAACATTTGGCTTTTTTCATCACTGAACACCATAACCCTGACACTGATGAGTCGGTAGCAAAGAAATAAGCAAGGAATACAACAGACATAATCTGGAGCAGTACAAATGATAAAGTCTGTCCCCAGATAAATACTAGGTGACCTTTTTAATGTCTAATTAATTTGGATCCTTTTCTTTTAACTCTAGACCTGTGAAGGGTGCTTCATGAGCTTGATTTGCAAATCAGCTACAACTCTCCACCTTTGCAATCCAGTTGAGGTAGCATTCAGCATCAAAGATGGGGGTTTTGTATTTACACTGCAGAGGAAATGAAAATACAATAATGAGCAACATACCCTGTAGCCTTGGAGCTAATTACGCACATTTCTTCACAAAGTAAGTGGAAAACACATGAGCTTGGAAGATATCCACAGAGCAATTAAACACGCGCTTGTCAACGTGTCACAAATAATGTGTTTTTACAGTTGAAATGAAAACACAAAATGCCATCTGATTGAACTTCAGAATAATTAGCACATCACAGCACACAACCACGATGAGTACCTGTCAACAGCTATCAGCACAGCAATGACATTTTCCACCGTGAATAATAATGTCATTTTCCACTTTTGAATAGTAATGCTATTTTTTGTCTTTTGAAAAAGCAGCATTGTTTAAACCAGATACAAATATATCCTCCGTAAAACAAGATTTCATTCTGCTAAGTTAACACTCAAACAGAATTATTTCATAGAGTTTGTAACCAAAGCTCTAATTCCACACGCGGAAGCAAACAAAGCTCTAACTCCACACAGCTCCTGGAAGGAGAGGAGGATGCTGCCTGTGGAATGCTGCCTTTGTTAGCCATTGCCTGTGTACTCCCAGAACTCTTTTTATGCCAAGCTGCATAACCAGGAACGCTCCGGACTTGTACTAAACTGGTGATTTCTTGTAGGAAACACACCAATATAAAAATATATCAGAGAGACAGGTACTGTGGGTGATTTTCAGCAATTTTTCAGGCAGGTTAATAATGACAGCTCTGCTGTGCTCCTAGAGTAGCTTGGTAAGAGAAGGGTAAGAAAAAGCAAAAAAAGTTTCTGTAAAAGTTTTATTAAAGTTATAAACTGCTCTACTGGTCTGTTTTCTGTAAACAAGTTAGTTATTAATAGATGTGATTTAAAATGCACGTTGAATTGCACAGACTGGCAAGTACAGACTCCCCCTTTTCGGGCGGCTGTGTGCAATTTTACGCTTGTTGACTATGACTTAAATTAACAAGTCATACGAGCTTAGACCGTTTGGTCTTTAGAGTCCATTAAAAGAAAAGATTGTCTCTTACTAGCAACAACAAACTAACAATCCTACAAAGACCAGTTTTGAAAGAAAGGCTGGAAGAAATCAATGTAGGGTCAGCCTTGGGTACTGGCTGTAGGGCAGAACTGGGCAGGAGTCAGATCCCTTATCTGATGTAGCTGAGAGTGAAATCGGTATGACGATTTGCCTGATGGAGGACATGGTTTTCCTATTTGCAGCACACCGCAGCCTTCCTCTTTCCCAGCTCCACCTGTGCTCTGAAACAACACAGCACAGCAAAGCACCAAGCAGAGATACTGAAGTTAGCTTTGAGAGCCTCAGACTTGGGTGGTAGCAGTGGTATAGCCATGCTGGCTGAACATGCTGCCCAGGCTGAGAAGCAGGTGTAATTTCGAGGGAGCTGGGTGTTTCTGCGTGATGCTCTGTTGTGACATATAGTTTTGCCTTATATGAGAGGTAGATCAACTCCTGTAGCCGTTCCTAACTTGGCTTGTCTGCCCACCAGAGTGACAGCTTTTAATGCCAGCTGGAATGAGATTGGTGCCATCACAACAAAAATTCTCTATTTATATTAACAGGATTAAGTAACTGATCCATGGAGACAGCTCATCTCCACTCAGAGCAGAGAAACCCACCTCCACTGAAATATGTATCGTTATATCACAGTTCAGAGCAGTCAGTGCTGCTGAGGCTTCACATCCCCTGGAGAGGGATTTGTCTTGTCTTTAGCCATTTAAAAGATAGGTGTTCAACTTAAGCGGTAGTGGTGGCTTCTGCTATAACCTGTGGAAAGATAGCAGTATCTCCAGACAGCAAGACATCTCACCTGTCTTAGACACTTGCATCTGCAGCTCCCAAATTGTGCAGAGAGCACAGGATGACCTAGAAATTTGAACTGCTACTGGTACTGTCAGTACCAGACCCAAGCCAACCTGGGTCTTGGCTGACATTGGGATCATAACAAAAATAATACAAAAATCTGCATTGCGTTTAAATAGCTTCCACTTCCAACTCATCTCAGTGTGAGAGAAGGCCTCTCCCGGCTGTATAAGTTTTACACCACTGGTGCCATTGAAGGCAAAAGGCAGTTTTGCAGTAGAAAACTTGAGACTCTCAGTATGACATTCTACTAAATGACATCGTTCTCTGAGTATTTGCTGTCAAGTTTGGTGATTAGGAATGGGCATGGATCAGGCAGGTAAAGCTGTTTCTCTGTGCCAAACTCCCACGTCATGTAAAATTCAGATAAAATTTTATTTAAAATATAACAACAAAGATCTTCAAGGGCAAGATATGCCTCTCTCTGTCTTTATCCCCTTGAGCACTAATCCACAAAACTCTACACTTCCACCCACCACAAAGAAAGCGCCAAATGCTACCGAAAGACTGTATCTGTGGGATTTTAGGCTCAACAGTGAGCACGAGAAGAAATCACAAGGAAACAAGCTGTTGAAATTTCCAACAACTCCCCGCAAATCTGTAATGTCCACAGAATTTCTGCAGTGACCGAGTTGCTGTTGTGGTTGCCTGCCCTGCAGCCTGGTATCCCAGAAGAGAGATGGCCAGCCCAACCTGTGAACACCACCAGCATCTCTTTGAAGCTGTGGGGCAAGGCCACCATCTCCTTAACTCCCAGTCAGCAAGAAAACTACCCCCTGTCCCTTGGTTGAGGGCTAGGAAACCAACGCTGAAGAATGAGAACCTCTGCTCTATGGTAGACGTGCTGATTACAGATGGGGCCTTAATCACAAGCAGTAGAGACTTCCTATTTTGTTTTTATTTTAGAGCAGTGCAGATTTAGAGACTCGTGCCTTATGGAGTCAAGAAGCTTGCGTGGAAGAGCTTTCAAACAAACCAGCTACCGTGCCACCAGGCCGTGGAGACACAGTCATTCTGGCTCTAGACAGCCCACCCACACTAGCCTAGAGCTGCAAAGAGTAGTAGTGTTCAAGTTAAATAGTTTACTTCCAAACCACTATGAACTGAAAGACAGAGTAAATCTTCCTTAAAGCTAAAATTACTTGGGGATGTACTGGAATTCCATCAGCCAATATAAAGAAGAAAGTTCCCCCTCCACAGTTATTTGGCACAGAATTTTGCCCTCTCTGGAGGTGAAATGGGCTGAGCTGATCTGTTAGATTAGTTCTGTCACCAAAAGGGTTGACCCTATTCTCTCCCACTCCATCACTTCCTCCACTGCTCATCTGGCTGCTTGATGAGCCATTTCAGTCCTCAGACAATTACCCTGGGGGAGGGCAAAAGAGGGCAGAACACAGGTCCCTGTTAACAAACTGTATTTTTCATGGTTTTGATTCTTAACCTGTTTCACTTTTTTGTTTTGGTGGGGTTTTTCCTCTTTCAGGAAAGAAGGGGAGAAGGACGAAAAGAAAACCCACCAGTCTGAATAACAGATGAATGCAGGGCCAGCTGGGGAGAGCCCCTTTCTCCACGAAAGCATGTTGGCAGTGAGCTCAGTAGGTAACTGAGCTTGTGGTTTCCAGTACAAATCACCCTCCAGAGACAATTATTATAATCCTTCTGTGTCCACAGTGGTTGATGTTGGCAACCGGGGCAGATACATGGGGGACTACATGGCAGGCACGTACAAGAGCATCTGCATGTAGGGGCAGCGTTATAACTCTCTTGGCTGAAAGATCTTAGGCTGGATAATGTCATTTTTGCATGTCGGAGCTGTTGATTCAGCTCACAGTGCCGCTGGAGGAGAAACGAATACTCTTTAGCAACAGTATAAATGCACCCTGCAACACCTGCGTCCTACTAGAATGACTCCAAAATGGAAACAAAACATGTTGCACATAAACTGCAGGGCTGACAGTAACTGATAGGAAGCAAATCTTTTGTAAACTCCAACACTTCACTAAAAATGCTTCATTTTATACTTAAAAGAAAAAGCCCTGTCAGTGTTGCATGTTGCAGAGATTTAATGAAAGATGCCATTTAAACCAATTTACTTCAACTACTCAAAAAATCCTGGGAATATACTTAATTAAATTTCAATATGATCTGCACAGGTTTAGTTTAAGTTTATCCCTTATTATTTCAGGCTGCTCGCTGAGAATCTGAAAGACATGTCCTTGGCTTGGTTGAGAGAGGCTGAAAGGTGGGCTCTCCCGTGACATCGCCCCAGCTCGGGAAGTTCAGGGCTGACTCTGGGAAGTGGCAAGTGAAGATGCCATCTGAGGGACAGGAAGGTCTGAGCGGACTGGAGGTCTCCCTGGGGAACAGGCCCAAGCAGAAACCTTTGTGGTTCAGGCATCACATCATAGAATGTTTGGGTTGGAAGGAACCTTACAGATCATCTAGCTCCAATGCCCCTGCCATGGGCAGGGACACCTTCCACTAGACCAGGTTGCTCAAAGCCCCGTCCAGCCTGGCCTTGCACACTGCCAGGGATGGGGCAGCCACAACTTCTCTGGGCAACCTGTTCCAGTGCCTCACCACCCTCACAGTGAAGATCATCTTTCTTACATCTAATCTAAATCTGCCCTCTTTCAGTTTAAAGCCATGACCCCTTGCCCTGTCACTATATGACCTTGTAAAAAGTCCCTCTCTGGCTTTCTTGTAGGCTCCCTTTTAGGTACTGGAAGGCTGCTGTAAGGTCTCCCTGGAACCTTGCCTTCTCCCGTCCTCACAGGAGAGGTGCTCCAGCCCTCTGATCATCTTGGTGGCCCTCCTCTGGACTCGATCCAATGGGTCCATGTCCTTCTTATGTTGGGGGCCCCAGAGCTGAATGCAGTACTCCAGGTTGGTCCATGAGAGCAGAGTAGAGGGGGAGAATCCTCTCCCTCGTCCTGCTTGTCACGCTTCTTTTGATGCAGCCCAGGATACGGTTGGCTTTCTGGGCTGCAAACCCACGTTGCTGGGTCATGTTGAGCTTCTCGTCAGCCAACACCCCTAAGTCCTTGGGGGCTGAGGCCGAGGGCTGCTCTCAATCCACTGATGGCCCAGCCTGTATTTGTGCTTGGGATTGCCCTGATCTATGTGCAGGACCTTGCACTTGGGTCACATCACCCTCCCTCCAACTCATCCCCAGGTCAGACAGCTCGGCAGAACTTGGGAGCGGAAAGCTTTGAGACATAAAAATTCTGAGCCTCGAAAAGACCAAGGAATTACAAATCAGTTTTGTGAGTCTTGAACAAACCAGACACCAAGGAAGGGAATATTAAGCATGAAGAGCCTATGCCATAGGTCCCTTTAATGTGATATCCTGTCTCCCAGGACAAGATGATTAGTTAAAGGTTATATAAAAACCTCACATTTAATACAGAGTGATGCTTCCTTTAGGTTTTCCTCCCAAGCTTCCAGCACTGAGTGGTTTAAGGGCATCCTGCACCATAAGCTACAGCCAGATCATTATTTTACTAACCTCCCACCCTGTGTGCGTGCAATTAATCTTTTTTTCAACATATGTGTATTTTTAGACTATAACATCCTGTGGCAGTGATTTCCATTTAGTTACATGTGATGCAGAAAAAACCCCAGCCTTTCTTAACTGCTTTATCCATAGCTCTTATATGGTGAGAAATGGTGAATCATTGCTCCTTGTTTGCCTTTCCCACAAGTTTTATGATTTTAGGACTGCTAAAAACATGTGCTAGGAGAACTCCCCAAGACAAGTCTAAACTAGCAAAAACTTGGTAAAGAAATAAAGATAGAAGAGAGAGAAGCAGGTTAAAGCAGAAGTAAATATGTATCAACACAGAGTTTTAAAGCTCTGCAAGATTTAAATAGGAGTTGGTACCATTCCCCTTGTTCTAAGAAAATCAGTAGCATCTCATTTCCTGAGTGCATTGCTTTTCTTCTGTCTAATTTGTAGGAGGCAGCATGTCTAAAACAGAGACATCACTTTAAGATGCTTTATGGCAACTTCCCCACCAGTTTTATTTTCAGGTTGCTTTGATTTCCACCATGACTTTACCTTCAAAGATACTTCAGAGCATACCCAGCTGATGGTTTGTGTACACGTCCCCAGCCTAGTCAAGAGTCTAGCTCTTGCTTTGACAGGCATTTTTATCTTCCTAAATTGAAAGGCATGCATGCACACACCCCGAGATATTTCCCATCTAGTGTCCCAGCCTAACAACTGTGCTTTAATTGGCCCAAGGCATTAAACTGAGCCCAATACCTGTCTGAGCACAGAGCCGTGGCTCACATACATTTTCCATTGTTTTCTTTTAACATCGTACCTCAGATAGAGAAATAAACATAGGCTGATGCCCATCTGTCAGACCCATTAAAATAACACATTTAACGGGATAAGTAGCATCTCTGCTTCATTTCCTCCTCTGGCCCTGCAGTAAGAGCTGCTCAGAGTGGTCCTGAGGTGAGGTTATCTGCAGAGATAGCCTCAACAGGCTGCCTTCACCTGTGCCAGCCCTGGGACAGGCTCTGCCCACCAAGCCTCCTCCAGAAATAACCCACAAGTCCAGCGTTGAAGCCCTCAGGGAGCACTGCTCATCTTGGACACCGGCACCTTTCTACCCTTTCTGTGTTGTAGCTGACCCGGCTCCAACACGTCCCTTCAAGGGGAGCTTCCCACCATGAACAGGAGACATGACACAGCCTGCGGACCAGGGGACAGAGATGTAGAGCCAAGAGAGACCAGCGCGTTGCCAAGGGCACCACAGATTCCTGGCCCAGCCTCCACAAACACTCCACCGTGTTGGGTCAAGCAGACAGGACATGGCACGTACCTGGGATAGAACTACAACAGCCATTACTCAGCCTGTCTAAATGAGAAGCTAATGACGAAGTGGGAGGAATGACAGCTCCACAGCAGGAGGGAATTAAAGCCTGCTGCTGCTGGAAGGAAATGTTTTGAACACAACACTCCATTTCCCCCCTCAGTTTGACATGTGCTTAACAGGGCACCACTCAGCAGCACAGGAACAAGGTGTAGAAATAGGAACTTTCAGCCCATGTGATCAACAGCCATCTCTTGCTCCTTGCAAAGCATTGAACCCCCTGTGCCCACCAGCAGCCTCAGGCCAGGGAGCAGATTGAGCCCCGAGGGGTAGGCATCAGCCTGACTTTAGGGCATCCAGATCCATGACTCCTGCCAGAGCTCTGGGAGACACACAGTGCTTGCGATTTGCAGGCTGTAAAATCCAGCTTGGCTAAGTTGAGGTTCTTTCTAAATAGAGAAAACACTGCCCTGAGAAAAAGCAAACATTCATCCAATCAGTATTACCCGTGTGACTTCAGCTACTGAAAAGAAACCTTGAGAAATCTCACTTAAGCTATAAATATGCAATAAGCAACAGTTCTGGTGTACAGTGTTGGAGTGACCAATGCCAGTCTAACAGTTTATTGCAAACATAAGCCATTAATTTGAGGTGGTTATTTTTAGCAGCTGTAGAGCTAAGGGAGAAATTATGCTTGCGGAGCCAGGAAAAACACAAACAAGGATGGTGCGAGTCTCTCTGCATCCCCCCTTGCCACTGCCAGCGGAGTGCTGACCTGCCGTGCCCTCTACCGCACACAGCTCTATCATGGCCCCCCTGCGCCCCAGGGGAAGTTACTAGAAGTCACGAGCTTTTATTTTCAGATATGCTGGTGGTGTTGGGACGACCAGGCTCCTCACAAGAAGCAGTTACACTACAATGCTAAACAGTGTTCACTTACATCATGCGGTTTCTCTCTGGCATCTTCCTTCTGTGATGTAGCAACCCCAAAGTGTCACCTAAGGGAAAATTTGCCTGGAGAGACCTTGAGTGTGTATATATATACATATATATATGCATGAGTGTGTGTATATATATACATAAATAAGAAATGGAGCAGAATCCCCAGAGTGGGAAGACCAACTCTGGGTGAAACCCAAACGCAAATCACTGCTTTTGTTTGCCTCACACCACACCACGTGGCACGTGTGCACATCTCATCATGGGTGGTATTGCCTGTCAATTTACACTGACATTAAAAGGGAAATCAGATCTTTAGGCTAAATGTGTTACCATTTGTTTTTGAAAGCAATAGGCAGAGCTCGATTTACTCTGTACCTAACTTACAGTAAAACCTATTTTCAAGAAAAGAAGTGCTCACTGAGACAAGTACATACAGAAGAGAGAAGCAGCTGGGTTTTAGCAGCAGATTTGTCACTATGTGCCCGGGTCAGCTCCCAGTAAAGTCTAAAGATGAGGACGGACATTTGTCCAGGCCCGTGGTGGCTGGCTGCAGCAGGGGATGGGCTCAGCAGCAAAGGATGCTCCATGGAGGGGCCTGGCCACAGCATGGCCTGCCTGGCAGAAGGCGATCACTTGATGAGGCACCTGATGGTCAGCCAAGGTGGTGGGGCAGGTCAGGAGTCACCGGTGGTCCTGAGCGAGGCCTGTCACACAGCTTTGCTAGGGGAAGGAAAGCTTTCCCTCCCTGTCCTCATATATATCCCCCTGTGTGTGTCAGCTTAGTTTGTAATTTCAAGAGGTAAAAACGCTGTGGGAGGACTCCCTCAGACAAGTCTGTAACTAGGAAGATTTCACAGGAAGTGAGAGATAAAAAGGGCAATTGAATGAAAAAGCAATCGTACGTGTAAAGTCAAATTCCGCCCAACAGAATACTGGTCAGGAGCATTTGGCGAATAAAAGGCAAACAAACATATAATATTTCCCCAACATAAAAAGAAAAACCCCAACAACCCAGCAGAGCTCTGGCTGGAGCACAGGAGCAGAGCAAGAGGGATGGAAACAGGGACCATGCCAGGGAGGCAGCAAGTCCCCACGACCCGGTGACTCCCCAGGCCCCTGCAGCCGGCGCAACTGCTCGCCCCCCGAGATGCGACTCACCCATCGGCAGCGTCTGGCATCCTCCGGCACGCGGTTTCTGCGGCAAGGTGACCCTTACGGGCAAGCCGGACCCTCGCCAGGTGGGGCCGAGCGAGGCCTGGGAGCCCACGGGCCGTGCCTTTCACACAGTGGATCAGCAGGTCACCGACATCTCGCCTCGACGGATGTGGCCGTTCCTCTGGCCGCGGGCAGTAAATCCTCAGGGTCAGCCATCTGCCCGTGCCGCCTCCGAGACACGCCTGGCACCGGGGCCTCGCAGTCCCTCAGAATAAAGCCATCCGCTCACGCCCAAAAGGGCAGCTTTCACCCAGCGCGGGGAGGGAAAGAAGCGTCGGGGCGAGCGCAGCCAGCAGCGTCCCCCCGACCTTCGGCAACAAGGAGCTGCCTTCGGGTTCGGTCACAACACCCCAGCCTGGTTCAGAGCCGCAGCCCGTCACTGCAGAGGCCCTCCCGCGTTTCCCAAGCTCGGTGGTCTGTGGGGAGCACTCGCAGCCGCCTCCCCCCCACCTCCAAGCCCTCTGCTACCCCTCAACATCGCAGCTGCTGCCCCGCACCGGGCCTTCGCCTTTCCCCGCCTGCGACCCTTCCCTCCTCGCACCGCGGCCCCACGCAACGCCTTCCCACCCTCTCCAATAAATGCCCGAGCCCCTGCTCCGCTCCCACCTCCCCGCCGGCAGCCCCCAAACCAAAACGCCCTGCTGACACAAACGGTGCCTCCGGGACAGAAATCTTTCAGGAACCTTTTGCCGTTTTGCACATGCAGAAGGGAGGCTGGCGGTGTGGTAGACCTCTTGTGGGTTTTTTTCACGTTTAAGTTATCTCTGGAGGCCAAACAGGCCTTGGCAAGAAAGCGGTCTCCCACCATCCCACGCAGAGAGCAACCAAGCAATCAGAAAAGCCAGTCGTCAAAGAGAAAGGGCTTCTGAAACTTCACTCTCGGCAGAGCTGCGATTTTACCACCAACATTTATACCATGTTTTGACCTGAAAGGAGTCTACCAGGTCTTAATTAAAAGATTCAGCCACGTGGCACCTTCTTCGCACTGTTCCATTGGCACAGCGTGCACCACCAGCACGCAGCCATGGCTTTTCTCCTACAGTCACCCACCAGCTGCCACGTGGCACTGTAGAGCAAGGGACATGCCGTGGGTGGCACGGCCAGAGACACAATCATTTACAGGCTTTACGAGTGCAGCGTCTTCCCACAAGACACAGCAAGACCCCTACCCTTCCGTGACACCTCCAGCACCCATGACATCTTCTGGAGATCCACCTCGTCTGAAACTGGTCCTGCCCCATTGTACGGCTCTACGACTAGAGAGTCGCCTGTGCTGGGACTCTGGGTAGGCAGCAGGTCTTGAAGGAGGGAAGGCAAGATGCAAGTTGGAATATAAGACTTACAGGAAAGTTAGGATTGCTCCAACAACTCACACCATGGGGAGAGCGCTAAGAGGGGAATGATCAGCTGGGGTGGAGGAGCTTTAAGAACAAAAAAACCCCAAAACAAACAAACAAAAAAGGTAATTCTTGGAGCTGTTGGTGAAACTGTACTAATTCCCTGCTAAAGTGTGTGAAATTTGCTGTCTGCATTTGTATCTGTAATATATTAGGATGATTCTCACACTCTGGTAAGAGTTCCAAAAAATTATTACTAACTAATGAATATGAGCTGAATATAAATACCATTTAACTTACTAAATTTTCTAGTATATGCTTCCAAAGCATTACCCAATGTATGTTTAATTTGATAAAAACATTAAATACTTTGCTTTGGCATTTAATACATCCTTATGTGATGTTATAATATATCTCTTAATATATTTCTATCATCATGCACAGATGAAACAAATACAGACCTGAAAATGTTTTCCTCCTGGAGAAATAAAAGGAAAAGCCCTACAAAAAAAAGCCTCACAATTTGAAATTTAAAGTAAAAATTAAAGTAATTAAAAACACTAGCTACTGAACTGTAAGCCACTAGTGTTAAAACACACATTATTAATGATGACATGACCCATAGGAACAGATGTCTGTGGGTCCAACCTTGCAAAGCCAAGCTCAGATATGTCTTTATTCTCTACATTCCAGGATCTGACTTTCCTACAGACTTCCTTGAAAATGCTGCTATCCATGTGCTTAAATGGAAGTTATTGTTTTCAGAAGGGAAAGTTATGTTTTCAGAAGTTATATAGATGGCAGCTAGTGCAAATAGTAGAAGGTTGGTTTCCTAATTAATTTCTTATTTTTAAGTCTGTCCTCATATGTTTAACATGCAAAAAAAATGCACATAAAATAGCCCCAAACCCTGTTTCTCAGAGAAATATCTACCTTCAAAATTCAAGACTGAAACAAATCACAGTAGGGTTTATCAAGGTGCCATCTTCTGGCCTTTCCAAAAAAAAAAAAAAAAAAATCTTGCTGTCACCTGGTTTCTTTGCTTGGAAGAGGCATCAAAATGAGCATCTGTTTGTGCAAATATTCAATTTATTTAATAAACTGGCCAGAAAAATACCACCACGGACCACTCCTGATACCATACAAAACACATTTAAAAATCCTTCAGTTATGTATGAGTTTATAAAAACAACTTACAACACTATTCTAGAAAACTCAATAGAAATACATTAATTTGTTACCAGGTAGAAATTTAGGCATAAGGCATTCTGCCCAGAGGGCTGGAGAATTTACCCCCTACTCACACCGCACTACTAAACTCCCGAGAACCATTTAATAAAAGTAATCCGAACCTTTCTGCTAAAACAGAGGGAAATGAAAAACCAGACCAAAAACCACATTCATTTCCATTACAAAGAGGCATTTTTACCATTTCTTGATAAATATGTATGCAGTTTACCCAACACAGGAGGAATATTCAAGAATTTGTTATTTTCCATGGAAACCTCTGTTTTAAAAGTATTGTTTTCTTAATTAAATATAAAACAAAGCACACATGGAACTAAATACAGCTTTTAGGCCACATCTACATAGAAGACTTTTTACTATTGGTTTTTGGAGGTTGGGTGAGGGTTTTGTTTGCTTGTTTGTTTTGGGGGGTGTTGTTTGGTTGGGTTTTTTAATTTTACAGGCCCACAAATCTGCAGGAAAGTCTCAATACTGCTGTGTTCAAAGTGGCCAATTTAGACCTGAAACGGTGCAGTGTACAATAGCTCACCTCGAAAAGAAGAATTTATTCAAATTTAGTAAAGGTGCACAGAGCTTTTGGAAGTGTAATTCATTGCACATTGGAATTCTGTCAGTTCCAAATTGGATTAATTATAATCACGTAACCTGCAAGATAAAGCTAAGATCATCACATCTGTGTTATATGCATGGTGGTTACTTTCAGGGAAAAAAAAAGTAACTTTCTGTATAACAAGGCCTTAATAAAAAGTATTTTCTTTTCTCACTAAGGAGAACGTTTTCACAAATAAGTTTCTCTAAAATAAAAAGTCACAACAGAGTCACTTTGGAAGCCAAGAAATACGTTATTCTAGATGGTACCAAACTTTTTTCCAAGGATATCTTCTTCCTCATGATCAAACATGTAGATACAATTTCCCCTCCATAGGCACGTGAGCTGGTAAAATGCATGCTCATGAGGAGACCTTGCAATTGCTGTGTTATAACCTAGTACACAGGGGCACTATACAATTATCTGAACTTGTGGTAATTTTCTTGATGTTGGAAGTTCTTTGTTCGAGTAAGAAACTAGAGAGAAATAAAGTCAAAATGAAACAGTTGTTGTCCAGCTGTGCTAGCAGTTCTTCCATCACTGCCCACCAGACAATGCAGGCTTCAGGCTATGACTTCATGAAAGCATTTGTTAAATGCCCTGCTAAGCAACAGCTCAAAAGTCAATATTCCCGTTGCGTTGCTAATTGCCAGCCAATCACCGCAAGTGACCAACTCCCACAGTGCTCTTCTCCTTAGGATGATGGAATGGCCTGGTTAAGATCTACACATTTCTGCAGATGTCCGAGGATGACTTCTCCCAAAACTTTTCTTCTGAATTGTGCAAGTCAGACACTGCGATGAAAGTCAGTCTCTGGCAATAACAAGAATGGGGGTCTTTAACCTCAGCATCCAGCCTGAAGGATATTTTCACCAGAACGCTTAGTCACAGACAGGGTGGTGAATATCTTAGGAGAAAGAAAAAAAGACGACTTTTAGTACAGTTAAAATTAATCTTCTTTTCTGGAAGATCAACTTGGGCATAATGCTCAAAACCACAGCCATTTCTTGAAGTAATAAAACAATCATGAAAGCCACACATTTAAAAACCTTGCCACTAAATAGCACACACGCATACAAATACCCTTTGTTCTCTTCATTTACCTTATGGTCTTCCTTTTACAGTGGAAAAGAAAGAATTAAGGAACTAACATGGCTTTATACCACCTTTTGTCTTAATGCTCCTGTTTTTGCAGTGGGAACGAGCACAGCAATAATAAACTCTGGTCTGTACACCTAATGAGTAAGTACCTTTATGGCTCAAAGATAACTTCTTTGTTGGGAAAGTGAAGTTAACCCAAGGCTACAGCATTTGGAGAGAACATAAATTTTACCTCTGTACCTTCTAGATTATTATAGAAATGTGGAACTGATTGCTGATGTAGGTATTATGCCTGGGATCTGTATCCTCTGTGCAATAGCTAAGAAACACTTAGTGAATCTAGGTTGAAAAAGTCCAATCTTTACTGCTTTCAAGTCACGTTAAAGAAAACAACATATTCAAGAGTAATTATGGTAAAATTAAAAGGTATCAAAATTCAAGAAGAAAAACTCTACAAAAACTTGTTTAATATTAGAACTTTACTATGCAAATAATTGCATAGTTTTGCATAGATATAATATAGAAAGGAAAAAAGGAAATCAAAACCACTTCTATCTAAATGGTTCAAAGTTGCAATAATTAGCTATCATCAAAGCCATCTCTCAGGAAGAATAAACTTAGCACAGAATAAAGTACATACACATTTCAGTTATGCAAATAACACTGAAGTATCTAAAGATAATGGGCATCTGAAAGCCCTACAGTTCTCCAAGTAGAAGCTTTGCTGCATTAAGGCTGCTAGCAGCTCTTCAGACAACAACATCAATAAATGATACAGCTCTTCCACTTTCTATAAGCATGTAAAAGCATTGCGCACAAATCAGGAAGACAAATGCATGTCTAATATATGGCGGAAGAACAGCAATATATTTAAACCATAGTGCATGGCTTGAGACAGGGTTTCCAACTCTTCAGTTCTGATCCACAGACTGACAACATATGGGAACCTTCATTTATTACTATTTCACTTCAACAGACAAAGATTCAAAAGCGCAAAATTTATCTGCTTTCTTCTTGGCCTGACTGAAAGCTCTGGGTGTGCTAGCCAGTTCCAAGGGCTGCAGGGACCACACAGCTCCCTAACTCTAGTAAGCTAGCTGGGAGTCATTTGATAATTATTGGAAACATGAGGTTTTTTGACAGAACTTGTTAGTTATTCAAGTGAAGACAAAACCTTAGATCCAATAGCTGGAAAGCCATCATTAGCTAACACGAAGAATCATCCCAGCTTTCAGAAGACACTTGCTCTTCATCACAGATGCTCGATTATACACGCCTGTATTTCAAGCAGTGCAGTACAGTCTGGGCTGAGAGGCAATTCTGTGTAAGGCTGAAGTCCTACCAACTCTGTGCTCACAGTTATTTGTACTTTGCCTTGCAAGAAATTCCATTCAGAACTCATGTTTTCCACAGAACAAAATGCTGCTTAAATAAGAGAAGTGAAATCTGACTCTAATTTGTACGCAGTGAGAAATGGGACCCTCAGTCTTACAGTCTTCTTCAAGTTGAATAATACCATGTTTCACAGGAGACTCTTTGAGCAATGAATTAGTACTAATGCCAATGAAGATGTCAGCATCTCACCCTGCAACACTGTCCCTTTCCTGCTCAAATCAGACTTTTCTTTAGCTATTACATGGATGTAAGATAAAAATAATGCCAACGTTATCCATCATTCTATTCATCCAGGTATGTGCGGTCCTCACAAATTCCAAACAATATTTGAGCATTTTTTTTTTAAATCAAAGAGCACCATCTTGCACTTCGATTTTTGTTTACTGCTTAAGAGATTACATTAAGTAACAGGCATAAAAAAAACCTTTTGAAGACTGGCACTAAAAATGATCGCTGTTCCCTGGAGCTTTTAAATAGTGTATTTCTCCTGAGCCAGTTTCTTCCTCCCCCACTCAAACAAATATGATTATCTGAAATTACCTCCCTAAATTATGTCTAATCATCATTCTATTCAGTTTCAATTTTAGCAGCTCAGATGTCCAGAATAAATTATGACTATCATCTTCTCTTCACACTGCATATGCTAATATCCCACTTGAGTTCACAGGCTTGAATGACTCCCTCAGAGTTCCCCCTCCACAGGGCGCCTGGTAAGATAAGGACCTGCTACCCCTCTTCAAGGGCTTCCAAGAACGCCATTAGATGATACTAGAGAAAAAAACAGAATCTGTATTGCGGATGCTTTGAAGATGATTCAGATTGCTAGCAGTCCATTCCATTAATGGAGTTCATATTATATTGCTTATACTATATCACTCTGGAAACAGAAAACCAGAGAAGCTGACTTCACTTCTGCCAACCAGCATCCTGGTGCACTCTTACAACACTTTGTAGCTAACACAAGCAGGTAAAAACAGATATTCTGTACAAAGACCTACAAAGGTCATAAACAGTTTGCAGGGATCGTCAGCTAATATAAACTGGTCCTAATGCTACTAAAAAAATCAGTGGAGCATCTCTGATTTACACCTGGGAGGAGCTGTCCCCCACCTGCTAGAGAAAATTAAGCTCTTCATTAAAGAGGAACAGCAAGACATACACAAGAAGAAATGTTTGTGTGGCCTCATGTACTTCACTTCAAAAGTGAAGGCCTATAGAGTAAAGTAGAGATCGTTAAAAGGGCAGAATTTAATAGAAAAATTGTCATGTAGCTGGGCCCTTTCCACCGCACCAGTTTATAAGCCTATTTTGAGTACACATATCTAAAAAAAGTTAGCTTTGACAACCATTTTAGCAGAAATAGTATTTGAAGTCTTCATAAATGGATCTTGGAGCGGGAGGAAAATTCAATACTTCCCAGTAGAGAGAGCACTGGACAAGGGGAGACCATAAACATTTCACAAATGAACACACTAAAAAAACCCAAACATTATCCCAGAGTAAACCTAAATGTTAGATTTCTAAATTTTAAAACCAGATCATTTCCTGTCCTTCCCTCCCCCCTACTCTCCCCCAGATTTGGACCTCTTTAATAGACCTCTGCTATTCAGATTTCCAACACCTTACCCCAGAATGCTATGAAAGCTGGGCTATGAGGTGACTTCATATACAAACCTCTGCACAGACAGGATGAATTCCTATGGTGTTGTCCAGCTGTTCTTTTGTCATCCCACATTTAACAGCAGCTGCAAACCCTTGGGTGACTTCTCCAGCATTTGGACCAAGGACATGGAAACCAATGACTCTCTCCTAAATACCAAAGATAATCAAATGCAAGCACAGTCATGCATTCAGTTCTCTTTAGACAACATGTAAGGTTTTCTTACTTAGAGTATAAAATTTAATCAGCTCACAAAGCACACTAAAAATTAATGTAACCACACAAACATGAACTATCATTAGCACCAACAGATGGGAGATAGTTGGTATAATTTTGTTCACTCTCTGAAAAGGAAAAGATTCAACTAAGAACTCAAGAATCAGCTTCCTTACAAAGTTTTGTTTGTGCAGGGATCCTCCGTTTACATCAACAGCATACAAATTTAACATACACCGTGATCTATGCTTGATTATTGTGTGTGTCCTAATTGCAAACATGCATTTAAATTTTATTCAGGCAAGCTCTTCTACTCATTCCAGCAGACTGCTCACCTAAGTAAACATGAGCACCTTGCGCA
The DNA here is from genome assembly GCF_026419915.1 of Harpia harpyja. Lineage (NCBI taxonomy): Eukaryota > Metazoa > Chordata > Aves > Accipitriformes > Accipitridae > Harpia > Harpia harpyja. The sequence goes on along the minus strand of NC_068945.1, from coordinate 23,808,961 downwards.
AAGGTTTGCAACATCAGGGCCTATGCCAGGTGGCTACGTGGAGCGTGTCTACTGAAGAACTTTCAGTTTGATAGTTACTTACAGGAAAGGGCCACAAGCTAAAGTTCTGGCCAACCAGATGTGGCAAGAAGTGTATTATAACCAAACTGACAACTACTCCTGTTGCAGTGTTCGCTGTCATTGGGAGACAATATACCTAGAGACTGGCAAAACAAACTGAAAGACATCCAGTTACAAGGAAGATACTATTACTTCACACTTCTCACACCTATACTACTGTTCAATTGCAAAATACGTCAAACTGCATATATAACCTCAGCAAACACTCAACAGAACAAGCTGTACTGACTTGACCTGCTTTTCTCAAAGAAAAGCTTGCTTCTCTAAGAAAAGCAAGTCTCCTTTAGCAAATGCCAACTGCTGTGGGCTTTTGGGGCATTAATCAGATTTTGCTGAGCATAGATGTAGCCCAGTTGGGTATCAAAAGTTATCTGCTCCTCCCGCTAAATATCACATATAAGGGAGTGTGGATACTCAGTATACTGAAAGGTTATTTTTCTTTCAGTAAGCCTGAGGACTGAGATTTACCACAGTGTTTATTTAAATAAAAAAAGCTATAATTAGGTAATAACTAAAATGGAATGATCCTTCTTTTCCTTTTAAAATATGGAGATGTGTAAAAATCAAACCATAGTAATAAAACCAAGGTAACTACAGTTACTTACTGAACTATTTTTCATCCATGGTAACTTTAACTCTACCCCTAGATTTTTAAACATGTTCCAAATTTTCAGGACAAGAAATGGAAACAAATTAGTGAAACACTTTAAATCACCATTAAGCCTTTTCATTTTCTTAAGTAACTTTAGATTAGGAACATAACCATGCATTCTAAAACAGCTTCCACACCAGTGCAAAGTCCTTCAGAAAGAGGAGATGGGCAAAACCAGACAGGTTTGCAAATTTTACAAAATTGTGACGTGATGCTTGGAAAGACTGCAGGAAGATAAATCTGTATCTAATGATAAAAGAAAATAGGTAAAATAGATCAAAAAATTTTTTTAGGATTGATAACTCTATGCCACTATCTTAACAGGATACATTTTAACAGCATATTATTCTTCATAATAATTCATATTATTAAAATGAACTAAATTTTTACTAAACAGATGATGATCATTCAGAGAAGGGCATACCAATTCTTTTAACCCATTAGTAATTTTGCTTGTGCTTCAGCAGGTACTGTGTATTTCCTTTGCCAGGAAATTTTATCCTAGTCCAAAGATAATCCTGGCATTACCACCCTAAATGAGATTTGTGCAGGCAAGATACATTAATCCTGTTAGAACGAGCTCAAGAGTTTTATAGACAGATGTGGATTTGCAGAGGTTACAAGTTGTGATGGTTTCTGAGTGACCTCAATTTCAGAGAGAAGAATCTCCCAGAAAAGAATGTCCCAGTTTGGGGAGGGGAAAATTAAGATAAACCGATAAAACTTCTAACCGTTTTTACATGCATTGATTCGCTCACTTTTCAAAGTTAGTCAAACAGTCTTAGAGCTCTCTACTACTTATTTTACATATATGGAAGAATTTTCTATTTTACTAAGGGTCATTTTTGTATAAACAAATGTAGTGTATCACTATAAATATTTATTACATTTCAAAAGGTAGAAAAATTTAAATTAATTTTAATTTGTTCAAAATAACTTATTTATAGCTGTGGTATCAACAATCCCTATGATGAACCTATAGCTGCTGTTTCCCCTGGAAGGAAAGATGCACTTACATTATCCTGAATATTGCAAATTATCTTCGCGTAGCATTTGTTGTTGTCTCTGGATGGCACAGTCCATTCTAGTGGCCAGAAATGACTATGGTACACCTGGAAATACAACACAGGTTAAAAAAAATAGTTGTGTAATTTCACAGCAGAGTGCATGATCTTCCAAAAACAGACAGATTATCTTAAATAATGAGCCATGCATGTAGCATTTAGAGTATTTGAAATCAGGGTGAGACTCTTTCCCCTTGATGAATGCCGAAGAAAGAAGCCTCTAGAGAACAAGCACTAGTGTTATCCAATAATTAAAAAAAAAAAAGCAGAAGCAGCTATAAGTATATTACACTTCCAGGATGCAGTTCACCATGCTCTCATTAAACTAGACAATTACAGGCTTCCCTCACGGAAGGCTGTATTGTGTCTGGGTCTACCTTGAATGAAGGCAAGAATATTTCTCAGAGCAGAAAAAGGGAAGAAACGGCCTCAGAGCCTGGGTTTAGGAGAGATGAGACTATGTATCACTGCAAAATGGAAAGTACATTAAAAAACCAACACATTTTCCTATCTGCCCCCACCAGCATCACTGGACAGATTCCCAGAGCAGATAAGGCTGCTCACCCACCTATATAGCACATATCTCAGAAAACGATGGCGTGTTTTGAGGCACAGTTCTACCCAGACCTCCCAACAGCTCCTATTATAAATTAATCTCCAGTTGATTACTATTTGAAATAAAATTTTAATTGATCACAACTCCAGTAAAAATGTTCTTTCACAAACTAGGAGAGACAGCTCAATGTTTTTTCACATTAATGGGGTTACAAAGCATTCATAAGCATCACTATCTGAAACTGAAATTTAAGGGGTCTGAATGACAGATGCCACTCAATAATCTTACTGAAGCTTGCAAAAGCAAAAGCCAATATAGCAACATGATAAAGAGGTCAGAATAAACCAAATGAGGACTTAGCCAGAACGCAAATGCTTCTGGATGCACATTTTAAAAAAATGGCTTTGAAAACTGAAAGTGCATTTTCCACAAAGAAGGGTCCAGTGTTTCACACGTAACGGCAAGAATTTGACTCAATGACAAAAATTTGACTGGGTATATACAAACTTTGTGGGCAGAAAAGAATATAAGCCTTTGCCCTGTAGTAAGGTTAACAGTACTTGACACACTGCCATTTTGAGTCACATTTACTTCTTTTCTCCACAGTCCAATTCAAAAAAATGTAATTGACAAAGCTAAGAAGGACACAAGTTCTCAACTTCATGAACCACCACTTATCTGCTTATTTCCCCAACTAATGCTCCTCAGGTGATCTTCACGGGACATAAAAGTTCAGTTTATTGTCTGACTCCCGCCCCTCACGCTTTCTGTAATGTGGTCTGTATAGTATTTTGTAAGAACGGCCTTAGGCACTAAGTGCTTACGTATGTCTAATTTCACTCTTGAGGAGCAATCCCAGTGAATGAAAAGGGATCACTCACGTGAGTAAAATTAAGCACATACCTCTTTGCATAGTCAAAATAAACAGGAAAAACAAGCATAACAACATTTGGCTTTATAAAGTAAAAAACACCGTGGCAAAGAATTTACCACACTGTAGCTACAAAAAGCTCCACTTTGACATTAAAACCAACGTATTGCTTCCAACACATAACCAGCTTTAATTTATCCTGAAGTATTCGCACACACAAAGAAACCTTTTTTTTTTTTTAACCAAATATTCCACCTTCAAGCCCTGTTTGCCAAAAATAGAACATATTTGCAACTAGAGCTATTGGAATTAGGGACTATTTTTATAACATGCCTAGGAACTGCCAAGGAAGACAAAAATGTACCTAGTCACCTCCTGCCCTTACATCAGAACACAGAATGCTGTTTTAATCAACTCTTAACATTATTTTAAATTACAAATTGGGAACTTAAAACGCAGATGAAACTAAGGCGTTTACCTCAATGTTTTCCTCCCCAAACTTCTCCACCGCAGCCTCTTCAGAATACCCACAGGCTCCATACTCCAAAGGAGTGAATACAGTGGTTGGAACATTCACATAGTCACACTGTGTGGCATTCAAAACAAACATCAAAACCACATAACATCAGTAATAAGATCAGCACAATGGGTAAAAATTTAGCAGTCTGAAATTCAGACAGGAAGAAAAGTTGGATTATTCAGAATTCTGAAAGCTACTTTTTTTTTTTTCAAATAAAAAAAATTGTTTTATATTAAACTACAGTTTTGGTGGTGTCCCTCTCAGAGGCGTTAACTAGAGCAAGAACAGAAAGACAGTTTAAAGCCACACTGACATTAACATGCATAGATTAAAAGGAAGAGGAAATTCAGTGCCCCATTTTAAAAATGTACCAGATCAAAGGTCTGGTACATTTTAAAACAGATAAAAAGTAGACTGTTCAACTGCCTCTACAAAGCATTCTATTTTTAGCTGGGAATGCTGCAAAGACACCACCACCATCAAAACCCATCATCTTTTTTATCAACTGTGGCCTAGGTGATGCCAAAGAACCAAAGACATGAACTACAGCCATTTGGGGGGACAGCAAGAACTAGAGCTGATACTGTGTGCCTAATCACATACCATGAGAGGCAAACACTGACCCCTGACTTCACTGGAGCTTTACAGTGTTCTAGAGGTTCCCTCTCTGGGCAACCTCTGGGCCTGACCCCTCTCACTGTAAAGAAGTTTTTTCTTATGCTTAAATGGAATTTTCCTGTGTTTCAGTTTGAATCCATTGCCTCTTATCCTTTATACCACTGAAAAGAGTCTGGCTCCATCTTCTTTACTCTCTACCATCAGATATAAATACACATTGATATAAGAGCCGCCCAAGCCATCTCTTCTGCAGGGTATAAAAAATTCCCAGCTGTCTCAGCCTCTCCTCATGTGCCAGATGCTCCAGTCATGGCCCTGTGCTGGACTTGCCCTAGTACTGGGGAGCCCCAAACTGGACACAAAATCCAAACCTGTCTCACCAGAGCCAAGTGGAAGGGAAAAGGTCGCTTCCCTCCACCTGCTGGCAATGCTCTGCCAGGATGCATGTGCGGGATGCAGCCCAGGATGTCACTGGCCTTCTTTGTCACGAGGGTACATTGCTGGCTCACAGTCAAGTTGTCCCCCAGACCCCCTGGGGCTTTCTCTGCACAGCTGCTTTCCAGCTGGTGGGTCCCCAGCCTGTGCTGGTGCGTGGGGTTACACCTCCCCAGGTGCAGGACTTCGCACCTCTCCTTGCTGAACTCTGTGAGATTCTGGTCAGCTCATTTCTGCAGCCTGACGAGGTCCCTCTGAGTGACAGCACAAACACCAGTGCATCAGTCACTTCCCCCCAGTTTTGTATCATCTGCAAACTTGCTGTATGTCCACTCTGTCTCATCATCCAGATCATTAATGAAGATGTTAAACAGTACTGGACCAAGTATCCAACCCTGTGGCATACCACTAGTGACTGGCCTTCAGCTGGTCTTTGTCATGCCTGTCACAGTCCTTTAAGCCTGGCAGTTCAGACAGTTTTCAATCCACCTCGCTGTCCACTTACCTAGCCTGTACTTCATTGGTTTGTCTATGAGAATGTTATGGGAGACGGTGTCAAAAGCCTTCAGTAGAATCAAAGTAAACAACATCCACTGCTCTCCCCATAGCCACCCAATTAGTCATTCTGCCACAGCAGATTAGCAGGCTGGTCAGCTCTATTTAATTTCTAGTAATTTTAATTTATATGGATTTCAACTCCAATTAACTTCCTTTGTGACCGGGGATCAACTAAGATGCTGCTTACTATTCTTTCCCCACCTATCCACAACACTTCATTATGTTTCATATAATCACCCTTTCCAGATTTGTTACAACAGCAATGTAAGCCAGGAGCCCATCTAAGTAGTTACTCATTTCTTGGATTCACTGAAAGAGATGATGCTTTCTTTGGCAGCATAAGGATTTTCATACCTTGAGACACAGTTATCTGGCATAAAATGTAAATTAAGACGTTCCCATAGTATTGGGGCAAGAAAAAAATTCTGGCTCCAGCTATGGTTTTCTTAAACTTTGCCTGGCTGATGTAATGACATTATGCACACTGATTCAGGATTCTGTTACCGCAATACCTGCCAACCTAAAATAAACAACTCACTCAAGCTCTAAATCTGGCCAACAACTGAACTTGATATGAATACAGCAGGCTCTAAAAGAGAAAAGCCTTTATGCTCATGCCCTATGGTTATGAAGGTGAGACAAGCACCCACGTCAACGGTGCTTGGGGAACAGTTCTTTAAAGGCACTCTCCTTTCCTCCTGGTTTAAAGATAAGGTATAAATGAGTACACCTGTGTTACTACCTGTGCTACTCCTATTTGGACTAGCATAACTTGACTGAAACCTACAATTGCACTAGCATGAAATGTAAACACTGAATTGATGAATTCAACTTCTCAGATATAAATATGTGCTGACTTCTCAGCATATTTGATCTTCCTTTGTGTCCATATTCAATTATAAGCGGAACTATGTATTACATTGAAAACATAAGGCTGAGAAGTGAAAAAATTAGTGGAAATAACATTGAAAATGAAGAGCATCACAAATCCCTATTACACTATTTAGGGACCCTAGGTAGGTTTAGTAAACTGCCTATGAATTAGAGTTAAAGCATTTAATGGGATGGGAATGATTGCTGACTTTTAGGGAAGGCGGTAGAGTTAATAACAAGTTAAATGATCTCAGTTAATTTTATTATCGTTATACTTAGAGAAAAATAAAACCCCTTAACAGGAAAAAAAAGAGACTACTGCTTAATCCATAAGGTATTAATTTCATCCTACACAATTAGCAGAACATATCTGCAGTAATATCTTTCCAAGGGGAAAATTAAAGCAATCATCAAAGCTAATCCTTAAAAGCCTACTGAGTTTTCCATAAGCAAGCAAACTTGCACTCTGCACTTAGAAGTAGAGCAATGACAGTGTTTTGTTGCAACTGGTTCCTTACCTTACTGGTTGCCCCAGCATAAAGCCTTTGAACTAATAATCTTCCTGCCTGGATTGCCACTGGTGTGAGTTCCAGCTTGTCCTGCAGTATATCTCCAACAGCATAGATATACGGCACATTTGTTTGCTCCTCATCGTTGACAGGAATTTTTCCTGTTCTGTGATTTGAATTAACAAGAAAAAAAGATCTAAGTGTTCCGCTGTGAAGACTGGAGGTATAAATAATCTTGCAGGAGTTAGGCCCTTTAGCTTTAAGAGAAAGACAAGTATTTGAAGTATGAGGGAAAGAAGTCATACTCACAATCTTACAATCTTGGGCAAGAATGTAAAGTAGTGCAAATTTGACCAAGACTACAGGAATTTACACACTGGATAAGGAGGTAGCCCGTGAAGTTGTGATTAATCTCCTGAATCAATTCTTTGGTGAGGCATAAATCCTTTCCTCAAACACCCTCTACTACCAGCTGAGCTGTGTACTGGCAACCTTGAGAAATGGCAGGAAGGGACATTCTCCCACTCAAGCTGTAAGACAAAAGAGTTTCTCCACTACTGAAATTCCAGACCAGTGACTGAAGCAGTTTCCAGAAACTTACCCTTCAGGCTTCTACACAAAGACAGGTCAAGCTGTTAGATACCCTACCTAAGGGACAGCCAGCAAGCTTTTTGTCTATAAGTGTACCGAGCTAATAGAAGTTTTTAATTATTAATATTTCCTACTTCATTAACAAATGAGATAGTGCAGTAATCACTGCAGGAAACACATGTAACAGGGAAACCTAATCAGACAGGCACAGAAACAGTCACATAGTTACTTGAGGGCCCAGCAGTGACTCCCGTGTTAAAATCCAACTTTCTCAATTTTGTTCTTGTTAACAAATACACAGTTTATGCTAATAATTTTATAGTTCATTCTATTAAGCTAGTAATAGGTGTCCTGATGTCAGAAAGATGTGTACTGTTCTACAAGACAACATGAGTCTGCCAATTTTAAGTGGACTAAAATTTCCACTTATTTAGAACATCGCAACAGTTCCATTCAGTAACATCAGTCACTGCGTTCCTATAAGCTGCCCTTTGCACTGTTTTTCCCATAGACTACCAAGTCAAGTTCATGGTCCTGTGGCTTTTCTTCAAAGGGAAGATCGTCTAGGCCCCACATGCGTAGAAGATGTTTTCCTTACCACTATTGAAAATGTTACCAATAGCTCCACTCCCTGGTGCAACGGCCTCACTACATTAAACATGAAATGCTCCTCTACAGGACAAATTGTTCTCAAAGGTTGCTCTAAGGCAAGAAATAAACTCCTTCAATACCGAAAACACATCACCAACTCCAACTGTGAGTTTAAGGAATGCTACTTTGACCTTGTATTTCAAAATAAACATATAGTAACATTTACATTAAAAACGTAAATAAAACCCACCACACTAAAAGCCTGCATGAACAGATCTCTGCCCCAAGAGGTAGTAGAGATAAAAACAAGGAGATGGGAATAAGAGAGTACAAGGAACAACTGACAGAGCCTAGAAAGCTCCATCACTGGAAAAAGCTGAGACTGACCTGTGAGCCAAGACAGAATGGAACAGACACTTTTGACTCCCAGCATTTAGGAGTAGACATTTCAGGATCAAAAAAGCACATGTGGCAGTACAATGGAGAAAATGCAGCTGTCTGCTACATAGTCTCCTGTCCAAGTGTATGTAAACAGGAAACAAATTTTTCCTCAAAGCATTTGAATGTCTATGCACTACTACCATTGCAACAGTAGATAACACAAGCTCAGTAGCGAGTGGTATACAGACATCTGTCCTTACTTTTCATTGATCTTCACTCCAACTTTGTCCAAACCAATTTTTCTTGTACATGCATCTCTTCCGATTGCTAGCAACACCTGCAAAACAGCAATGCATGTTACTGATTTTTTACAACCTCAAAAGTGCATTTGAATGTGGCCATCTATTATTTTCATTATATACCAAGGATTAGTATCTAAGGCTTGGTCACGTTAAGATAAGTATTTTTGTTACCCATTGTACATTCATAGAGTTCAAGACAAGCCACGCTACCACCATGACCTAACAATATGAGGTTTTAATGATAGGATTAAATACAGCCAAATAGCTTTCCCTGGAAAAATACCCCAAGAGTATTCTAAACAAATCGTTTAGGGTCAGATTCTTTATTTCCTCACATTTTTATACCAAAGTGTTATACCATAACCCTACCAGAGCAGGTGACCCCAAAATGCTCCATAAGGAAAGGGCTCTTTAGGAAGGAAATTCAGATGCTTAGGCAAGTAAAAAGACCATACAATAATCTTTGTTTAGATCAGAAAATATCACTTACTTATATAGGCTCTCAGCCAAGTCACTGCCAAAGAATATTATTTGTTTGAACATTTGTTCAGAATGATGGACAGAGCACACCCAATTCTTACCCATCCTATCAACTTGGCTACCTTAACAAGCAAAACAAGTTCCAGCCTTTACTAATCCCAAAGAAAAGTGCTATGTGCTTTGCAGTCTTGGACAACTCTCCAGGTAACTACACAATGCTTCTCATACGACAACTAAGAACTGCGCTGAAGAAATCTGAGATCTGCTTCAAGTCTTTCTGATGACCAAGCATGCCAGATCTTCAGAGCTGAAGGTCTTAAAACACATCACACACAGCTCATAGCTTCTATGAGGAGTGACAGCATTTCAGTGAAAGATGTAGTAGCAGTAAGAAATCAGAAGTTTCCTTCATGAAAAGACAGCACATTTGCTAGCTAAAAGCTTTCACTACTATGGACCAGGAAAAATAGTATTGCAACACTGTGCAACAGCACTGTGGTTATTGTTAAACTTTCTCATAATATTAGCCCTCAGATGCACTGAGGCACACCCTTGTTATGGGATGACTGATAAACTATACAGGTAAACGAGGTCACTGGCACACAGTATTTGCAGTCTAAAATCCCAGGCTGGCAAATGCTTGTCTATATGCATTCGGTGTAATTCCAAATACTTTATTCACAACTTTTTTTTTTCCTTTCAGCATCAAGGCCTAAGAAAATGAGCGGGGTGAGGGGTGAAGGAAACAGTCAATCAAACATATAATGGCATACCTGCATACTGCAATTTTACTGTTTTAAGTGTGTAATGAAGTTCCCTGACTTGCTACAGGGCATTAGTTGTTTTTGTGAAGATGCTGCGTCAACAATAGGTCTTGAGAAGACATGACACCTATTCGTTTAGCTCTTGAACAGACCATTGTTTTGTGCTACCTCCAGAACATGTTTTAGTTACTATGAAAGCTATTATAAATCATTACTTCTCATTTATGACAAATATCCCACTGTGGAAAAATCCTGCAAATGATTCCACATGACCGAGCTCATGTACATCCCTAAGATAAGAAACAGGTTTCAAAAGCACGGAAGTGATTTGGCAAGGCACATTGGACTCATGCCCATGGATTCTGGGCATTGTCACATTGTCACATTAATTGCCTGTTGATTGTGTGCAATTAGCATATTGTAATGATTAAAATAAATTTTAAAAATCTAAACTATGGATAAAAACACCCGACAAACTCAACAATAAATGGAAGGCTCTTTCATGTTCTTCCTGTATATAGACAGGACTCACAGTATTGTATTCCCCTTCAATTATTTGGTTCCCCTTTGTGGACTTGGCTATAACTTTCAATCTTCCAGGAGTTCCTTCCTCAATCTGTTCAACCTACAACATGGTGTGGGGAGAAAAAGAGGAAAAAAAAAAAGGGTTTAGTTTCAAATAAAGATATGCAAATGTATCTTTGTTCCACCACTTCTTATAATTGAGAGTGTTTAAGCATGACCTAAAATTAAGCATTTATTCTACAGGTATTTTCACCTTTCTCTAGATTTATGACTACTACTTGCATATTTAAACATTTTGTTTTATCTCTATGCATTCATTCTTATGACCAACACAATAAGACCTCATTTCTGTTTATAAAAGTTGATTGATAGCTAAGTTCTTGTCCAAGCCCACTATGTGAGCTGCTGGTATCAACTAAGGACAGAGGAGGTGAGGAGGAAGGGAACTCTTGCAAGACCTGGAAACACCATCAGACATTTTCTCCAACCACACCTAGAAGACCATCGTGCCTTCCACCCGTGGAAGCCACCGTCACAGCCCAGCCCTTAGCAGTACAGACCTTTGCCCTGTTTCAATGACATTTGTCCGACATATAAAACTGCCATGGCCTTGCAGAAGAGGGCAGCAGCTGGCTCTAAATGGCTGAAAAACCACCATCAGCTTAAGAAAAAAACCTCTTCAGAGTTCCCCAGTCAGCTGAAATAAATATTCCTAATTTTAGCTGTGGATCCAGCTGCACACTCTCTCTCAAGTAATGCAGTAGCTTACTGTCTAATCTAGCAAAGGAAAAAAAAAAAAAAAAAAAAAAAAGGAAGAAGCAAAGGTGAATCTTTTTGCAGCTGTGCTCTTTGTTCAGAGTAATAAAAAAAATGAAGTTTTATTTAAAACAAAACCAAACCCAAAATACACCCCCCCATATACCAGCAAACAGTAAAGCAGAAAGAGCAGTGCCACTGGCTTTTTTTCCTCAAACACTCCTTTTTCCTCAGATAAATAAATCAGCTAAAAAAGTGAATGGAATTTGAAGCTACATAGGTGGGTTATCTTTTGTCCTCACTAATATTCACTGGACTGTGAGGAAAGGACTCGATATCCTCAGCCACAGTCCTTCCCTCACCCTCCCAGGAAACAGCAAGGTACCCAGCTGCTTCCTACGGCTGGCTGTACATACAAGAGACATGTAAGTGTGCAACACTTAACTTAATTCTGGGAAATTTTAGTGTTCATTCTACTGATGAAAAAGTACTTTTCAACAACTGCCCTAGTTCCTACTTCGTGCTTAGAGACAGAAAAAGCAAAGTTTCTGACAAAGTTCTGTCTTCCTCTGTCCTTTTTTTTTTTTAATTTAAAAAACACCCAAACCTCCTGTGCCATCCTACCAACTTTAAAGGATCACTGTATTAAACTGCTCCTGTTCAAAGGCAGCATTATTTATAATAATTCATCTTCTGTCTTCAAACTTCCCAACAAAGGGTTTTAATAAGCACAACATGCATAACTTCAAAAACAATCTTTGAAAGAGATGAGAACACCTGCTAAAAACATACCCAGCGACTTAAGTTTAAGGATATTTTCAACTAGAAACAGGGCCAAACATTTTATTCCCATTGAAATCAAAGACAGGTAGTGAAGGGACAGGGTAATATACACAAAATTGCATTTTGTGACTAGGGTGATGGACTGCTCTTTGCAGGGTGCATCTGCAGGTGCCCGCTTGACATCTACTTGAAATGATCTGCTTGTAAAAACAGCTTCCTTCTTTCTCATCCCCCAGTAGAGCCTACAAAAAGCTACATCTGAAACAAAAGGTAGATAATCACCCCTGCTTTTTATACAACATGGGATTTCTGCAACGCAAACATGCATAAAAACAAAGTTGCTTGGAAAATCCACTTTGACTTCTCACAGCAAATCTCTTGCACTCTGTGAGAGAGGGTCAGATCCACAGCGTGGTAACTGCAAGAGCATTTTTTAAGCTACTCTTGATACTGCTAAGGGCGAAAATGAACAGTCTTCATTCGATTTAATGCTTTAATCCCCAAAGTGTTAAACTCGGTAACACGCTGGCTTAACACCAAATTGAAAGCTGCTTAAAACATTACTTCCCATTTCATAATAATCAAGCACTAATTATTGTGAAAACAACATTAAGAAAAATACTGTTAGCACCCTCTGAAGTCTTCGATAAGGCAATCTTACATTAGAAAAAGCTCCAGAGCTTATCTAATATGCTTTTCATCCTGAATTTGCCTATACATGTACATAAATAGCTGCACAAGTACTCCTACTGAATTCAACAAAAATTGAGCAAGTAATTAAAGGACTCTGCCAAGGATATAGATGGATACTTCTAAAGCCCATTTACTTTTCTGGATAGTCAACTGGTCCTGGGCACATAAGGCAGTATTTGCTGGCTGAGAATTTGAGAACTGTCAATGAAAAATATGACTATTTGTGATGCACTGGCCCTGCTCTTACAGGAAACTATATATCTGATTAATTACCAGCCCACAAGAAGTTTCACAGATTTCAGGACAACTGCTGAATTTAAGCATATTCAACATTTGCAGGACCAGAATGAGCAGCAGTAACAACATTTTTAATGCAACGTATACTAACCCACCTGATTATAACAAAAAAAAAAATGAATTCTCGAAACTCACAAAATTTTAATACTAAGACTAAATTGTACCTTTCAATTACGTAAAATTTATGGACTTACTCAGTTTAAAACAAAAATTAACCCATATTATATCGTAGCAGAACCTGTATTGCAAATTCAACTTTCATATTCACTAAAATAATTTCCATCTTAAAACCTTATTACAGGTATATTGCAATCAATTGTAGTCACATATCACTTTGAGCCTACCTTGATTGGCACAAACTCCCTAATAAAGTCGATTCCATGTTCTTCCATATATTCGCCAATTTTGTTTGCAATATCCTGGTCAAATCCTCTTAAGAGGATTGATCTCACCATTACGGTGACATCTAATCCAAGACCTGCAAGAAATCCTGCACATTCCAAGGCAACATAGGAAGCTCCAACCACCAGGGTTTTCCCTGGACAGTAAGGCAGAGAGAAAAGATCATCACTGGTAAAAAAAGAGGGGAAAAAAGAAAAAAAGTTAGAGCCAACCAGAAGAATGTATTGTGCTTTATATTTATTTAATTTCTTCTGTAAGAATAGGACTTCATTCCGCTCACTAAAAAACCCAACAACTTAATTGTTTGGCAAGTCAGCTGGAATACAAGATCAGTACATGACAGCTTAAGAAGTTCTAATTAGGAGTACACACAAAAAAAGAGGATGAAAATTCTGAATCACCACAAAAATGTTGAGGTTTTGGGGTTTTTTTACATAAACTTCAGAAAAATTGTTAAAAAAGATAGGTTGTCTTTTCTCTCTGAATCTTGCTTCAAATATTTTGCCGCAAATTTTAGCTCCTGAGAGCTAAAAGGAAGAGGAAGGTGTTCAGCTTTAAGATAAAAATACCATCTTCACTTCTTTGAATCATAGAATAGAATCATAGAATCATTTCGGTTGGAAAAGACCTTCAAGATCATCAAGTCCAACCATTAACCATGCCTCCTAAACCATGCCCTGGAGTACCCTGTCCACTCGCTTTCTGAATACCTCCAGGGATGGTGACTCAACCACTTCCCTGGGCAGCCCATTCCAATGTTTGACAACCCTCTCAGTAAAAAAATTTTTCCTAATATCTAACCTAAATCTCCCTTGCCTCAACTTGAGGCCATTTCCTCTTGTCCTATCTCCAGACACCTGACAGAAGAGACCAGCACCCACCTCACTACAACCCCCTTTCAGGTAGTTGTAGAGAGCGATAAGGTCTCCCCTCAGCCTCCTCTTTTCTAGACTGAACAACCCCAGATCCCTCAGCCGCTCCTCACAAGACTTGTGCTCAAGGTCCCTCACCAACTCGGTTGCCCTTCTCTGGACACGCTCAAGCAGCTCAATGTCTTTCCTGTAGTGAGGGGCCCAAAACTGAACACAGTACTCGAGGTGCGGCCTCACCAGTGCCGAGTACAGGGGAACAACCACCTCCCTGCTCCTGCTGGCCACACTGTTCCTGATACAGGCCAGGATGCCGTTGGCCTTCTTGGCCACCTGGGCACACTGCTGGCTCATATTCAGCCGGCTGTCAACCAGCACCCCCAGGTCTTTCTCTGCCAGGCAGCTTTCCAGCCACTCTTCCCCAAGCCTGTAGTGCTGCATGGGGTTGCCGTGACCGAAGTGCAGGACCCGGCACTTGGCCTTGTTAAACTTCATACTTACACTTCTGCTAAAGCATGATACACAGTGCCAAATACACACAGACAATAAAACAAGTTAATGCAAGCCACAGTAACAGGCAGAGATAGAAGTACAAAATTATGGAAAACACATTTATTTGCCTGCTTTCCATTTCTTTCAACTGCTTCATAAAGCTACATCAGTTCTACCACACTTTGGACCTAGAGTATAAAACCAGAGCTTCTCAAGGAAGCAGGCACTCACGGAGGCATCACACTTGCTCAGCAGAGACTTAGGCAGAGTTTAGCAATGGAAGCCTCCAAAGATTTAAATCTAAAGTAAGTGTCTCTTTCTCAGCCACCAACTGCAAAGGCTAAACAAAGATGCTCTCTGCAAATGTTGTGGTGGAATAAAATATGATTGTGTAATTAGAGGCTACATCATAGTTCCTATCCCCCGGGGAACCCAGTGAAGATTACACAGACAGCCTCAATCTGATAGTCTTTAACTCTGGCATTCCTGACTCTTCCGCCTTAATGTTATTTTAAAGCACCACTTTACAGGCTATGCTATCTGTTACCTTTAATTTCACTACTACTTATTAGAAGGGAAACATACAACATGGTGTTTTGGTTTCATAAGGATTATGCCAGTTATTTATTTCACTGCTATAGGCTTGCAAGCCTGTAATTCCAACCCTTGTTTCTACATTAAGTAACTTAAAAGTTACTCTGATATGAAAACACATTTCATCTGCATATCACATTTTTTTTGGTCAAAATTGTGCTAGAATTGCTTGGTCTTATCAATTAACTAAACATTTGAAACTGTATTCCCCAAAGTTGAATTAACTTCACTGAGTAGCTGGAAAAAAAATTGGGTTGAGTTTCAAGACTGTCCCAATGAATACAGATACATTTCTACTGGCTTCACAACACCAACTGCTTTGCAACTCCCTCTTTCCTTGGTATTTGAGCAGGGAGGTTTCTTCCAAGCAGACTGTGCTCTTCATTACCAAAAGCTTCAGTATGTGAACTGAAAGACCGTAAGGAATAGAGAGGAAGTGGGTGTACTGGTAACTGGGGCAGAGCTGATGAATTAATTTTATGATGGACGCAAACATGATTTACCGTATTCTCAGTTACTGCTGTTATCAGTCAGAAGCAGAACCATCCTAGCCAGCCACCCACAGTCCTGTGGGGTCTACTAGACACCAATGTTTTTGGCACCTTAAAATCTGTCTATAGCTATTCTCCTGCATTTACTTTCCCCTAACAAAAAGTTACATAGGAAAGAAAACCAGCAACCAAGCACTTTCTCTTACAAGTAAAGCATTTACACATGGTGAATGATCATATTCCTCCCTGGTTTTACCTGCTAATGCAGTATTCCTTGTCTCCAGGTATACCCAGGTAGCGTGGTCGTTCACCAGTGGCAATGAGAAAACTCTCAGCTGTGTACAGCTTCTCAACTCCTCTTTTATTTGTTGCCTGTGGACAAAGTATTAGTCCAAAGTGAGTATTTTGCAGTCCTACCAAGGGGAAAATTATTCTATTTGAAAAGTATCTTGTGTTGGGCTTGCATGGCAAAGTTTTGGTAGCGGGGGGGCTACAGGGGTAGCTTCTGTGAGAAGCTGCTAGAAGCTTCCTCTATGTCCCATGGAACCAATGCCAGCCAGCTCCAAGATGGACCTGCCACTGGCCAAGGCCAAGCCCATCAGCGACGGTGGTAGCACCTCTGTGATAACATATTTAAGAAGGGGAAAAAAGTTGCTGGGGCACAGAAACTGCAGCCAGAGACAGGAGTGAGAACATGTGGGAGAAACAGCCCTGCAGACCCCCAGGTCAGTGAAGAAGGAGGGGGAGGACAGGTGCCAGAGCAGAGATTCCCCAGCAGCTCGTGGGGAAGACCATGGTGAGGCAGGCTGTCCCCCTGCAGCCCAGGGAGGTCCACGGTGGAACAGATATCCACCTGCAGCCTGGGGAGGACACCACGCTGGAGCAGGTGGGTGCCCAAAGGAGGCTGTGACCCCATGGGAAGCCTGCGCTGGAGCAGGCTCCTGGCAGGACCTGTAGCCCCGTGGAGAGAGGAGCCCATGCTGGAGCAGGTTTTCTGCCAGGACTTGTGACCCCGCGGGGGACCCACGCTGGAGCAGCATGCTCCTGAAGGACTGCACGCCATGGAAGGGACCCATGCTGCAGCAGTTCATGAAGAACTGCAGCCCATGGGAAGGACCCACGTTGGAGAAGTTCATGGAGAACTGTCTCCCGTGGGAGGGACCTCACACTGGAGCAGGGGAAGAGTGAGGAGTCCTGCCCCTGAGGAGGAAGGAGCAGCAGAGACAACGTGTGATGAACTGACCCCAACCCCCATTCCCCATCCCCCTGTGCTGCTGGAGGGGAGGAGGGAGAAAAAATCAGGAGTAAAGTTAAGCCCGGAAAGAAGGGAGGGGTGGGGGGAAGGTGTTTTAAGAACTGGTTTTTATTTTCTCATTACCCTACTCTGGTTTGATTAACAATAAATTAATTTAATTTTCCCCAAGTTGAGTCTGTTTTGCCCGTGATGGTAATTGGTGAGTGATCTCTCCCTGTCCTTATCTCAACCCACGAGCCTTTTGTTATATTTTCTCTCTCCTGTCCAGCTGAGGAGGGGGAGTGATAGAGTGGCTGCGTGGTGCATAGTTGCTGGCTGGGGTTAAACTACGACACATCTCTATTCAGAAAGTACTATAGGAAGACACAGCAAACATGGTTAGGGAGTACCTTAACTGTGTGTGGCCCAACAAATTCTCCGTATGCATTCTCATACGTGACTTTCTTCTCTCTCAGTGCAACCCGATAGCCCCAGTTCAGTGAACCAATGTAATTCTGAACAGATTCTGTCATAGTCATCCAGTTGTGTTCGACTGTTAGAAACAAGAGAGAAAGGTTGATCTTTCAGTCTGTGAGTTGTTCTTTTTCTATAGTGAACCTTGTATTCTCAGACAGATTTTTGTCATGACCCAGTCACCTTTGTCTTATTCCTTTTCTGTTCCAGGGTAACTCTACTGAAATGCAAAGAATTGTATCAGCATAGACAACATGAGAGGTCACAATGGAACAGGTGAGTTAAAACATGGAAAATTTAGACTTACTGCATTATCAATAGTCTTCTATTGACACATGCTGTGAGCAGGTGACATTGCTCAACAAACGAAGACTATGCATCTCTGAGAGGTGCCTCTGCATGTTCCCCACTACAGGATTACACTCTAAATAAATTCCAGTGTTATAACCACACACATTAGAGCTAATATGAAGTAAAATTCATCTTCTTATGTAGTAGTGACAGAGACTGAGGGAAAGGAAATCCTTGCCTGCAACTATGAGGAAGTTTTTAACAGGGGACATTCTGGGGTATTCCTTTAGGTGTTGTGTTACATTCAGGAATGGAGTAGTACCTTATTGCTTTTATTCACACAGCAATGTTATCATATACTAACATGACCAGAAGCTATTAATAAACAGATCAAATGCTGCAAGGCAGTAAGCCCTGTGGCTTTAGACTTGAAAAGCCCTTAAGTTTAGGTGTAATCTCTCTGAAGCTGCCTCACATTGTTAAAACCAGCACATGCTTAAGTGCAACAAGCACCTGATTGAAAAGAACCTCTGGATTTTCAGCACAAATAACAAAACTGCAAAAAAGTTCTCCTCCTTTACCTTCTTCCGTAAACTGCCATCCAAATTTGCGCGAATCTTGCAACGCTTGTCCCAGTAAAGCTGCCTGGTGCATTAATTTTTTAGGTATGCAGCCCACATTTACGCATGTTCCTCCAAGACCTGAGAGAAAGGAACAGAATGTGTTTTTCACATCAGCTGATCTCAAAGGAGAATCAGAGTCTCCGTGTAAAGCTCCTTTATAACAGGTTTGCAATGAAGAGAAATTTACCCCATGAGTTTCCCAGAGGTGTAGGCGTGACAAAGTCCAGCACCATCACTTTCTTTTCATATTTGGCAGCCTCCTGCAAAACAAATTAAATAAGACACGTATCTAAATATTAGAGGTTAAATTTGGAGTAGATAACATCATGCATTGCTGAAAAGCTTTGTGACTTTTAATTAAGTAATAATGAATGATTTGCAGGGGAACAGCCAGACAGTCATTAATCTTCTGAATTAATCTGTGCATGCAGTAGGAAAAAAAAGATGAAAGGAAAAAAATAGGCATTCATCTTGCTACACAACAGCACAGCACCAGCTGATACACAGGAGACTCTGGGAGTCAAACCTCCTCTTCTCTCCTTCATCCTGTCAGTTTGTTCACACTATTACCCAACGTGCCATTTACTTTTAACATCTTTAACAAATTCTTCATTAATCCAGTTTTTCTTTCAAAGATGGTTTCTCAAACATTTGTTTGAAACCACATCACACAATGACATAAGCAGTCACGCAGCCAAGCATTACAACAGTGCTTATCCAATCTTTTTTCTTGTAGTAGAACGGAACACTTGATTTTGAGTACAATCTGTAGTTGTCAGGATCACCTCTTGCTCTTCAAGCTAGTCAACCTGTGACAAGTTGACTTTACTGTCAGGGCATGCAGATGTCATCCAGGCTAGAAAAATGATGGTTTATTTCATATTTCCTCTGAGAAGTTTCATTAGCAAATCTACAATCAATGTGTGTAAATGATACAGAGAACTGGAATTTCTATACTGATTCCATTGTTCCCTTTGTGTTTTTTAAGAAAAAGGCAAAAATTGACAGCAGTAACTGGTACCACAAAAAAACCACTTAAGCAAGGACTACATAGCTGAGAAACAAAACTGAAAGATTCCCCCATGAGACGCAGCAAAATAACTTTGATACTTGGAGTAACCACAACTGTGCTGCATCACACGATGAGCTCTTAGATATGTAAGCAATAACAACTATAGGCACAGGGTATTACCCTAAGGCCTTGGGTTTGGTTTGGGAGGAGCTGGACAGCTTTCAGCATTATGCTACCAGTAATACTTGCTAATCCAAATAGTTGACAATCAGAATTTCAATTTTAAATGTATCTTACTTCATGCAAAACAAATCATATTTCAAACAATGCAGGCTGTAGACACCTTTGGAAAAATATTAATGTACTGGATTTCTGCTTCCGACAAAGGTCAAGGTTGGCCAAGAAGCTAATTTCTATCCATTAGTAGCACCTCTGAGAAAGTTCCTCAGAAAGGTGCTTAGGGACTCAGATGCATTATTAATGCTCCTTTATAATGACAACTCTTATACACAGCTCAAAAGAGCTTTAGTGTTAGCTAACTAGAACACATGGATTCCCAAGCTCACAGTCAGCTATATGCTCACATAATACAGCACAGCATTGCATCATCACCTCAGTAGAGATCACAAACAGATATAACCACTTCTGCAGAGCAATATGCCCACAGTAACAAAACCTGCCCTGTAGGCTTTCAAACCTTACTGGGTTCAGTGCAGTGCGGCATGAACACAACAAGGCTGCTTAAGGCTGGAGCTGTTCTGTGTGAACTGATAGTAGTGGCCTGACGCTTTGGTCTGGGTCTGCGGTTGGGTTGCACAGAGTCAGCCTGGCAGCGTTTGCACTCACTGTGGAGACAGGCCTCCAAAATAACAAGCTCTGAGCACAATATAGAGAGGAAAAGGAAGACGTGCGCACAAAACTGCATGTGTCATACTGAAAAGCACACATTTAATCAACCTAGTTAAACTGCTGCAAACCTGAGCGTAAATACCTGGAACTTGGTATAAGAGCTGTGTAGTTGGGGGTTTTTCCCTTTTGTTCTGTTTTCCTTTTTAAAGCACTGTTTGTTAATTCACTAAAAAAAAAATTGAATAATCTAAGTCAGAAGTTTATGCATGTTAAACAGTTTCACTTCAACTTCATGAAACTGATTTGAAATACACACATTACTACTGACAGTGATGTTGACTTTATTGATCTACTATCTTCTGCCCTACTCTACAATCACTTGAGAGCACTAAAAAGCAATATACTTTATACACTCAGTTGAAGGAATAAGACAATTTGTCTTCCTAGCTACACACCTTTTCTGTTCCACAGCTGAAAAATGATGCAATAAACATCACTGCTATAGCTTCACAATGTAGCATATGTATACAACAAAGCAGAGCAGTCTTCTTATGGAAATTTCAACAGATGGCTTTTTATTACTGCAAACTGTTTTTGCATTACTGCAAGCTCCCTTTTACTCTTGTTACTCTTCTGTTCTAAAACATCCCTATCCTCTGAAAACCAGTGTCTGCTTCTCTTTACAGGTTCTCAGAATTTTTATAGATCTTATCTTCCATCCTATGCCATGACAATAGTGCCCCTATTGATGGGAAAGCAGCAAACTACCAAAATAGTAGGTTATGGACATATGGCACATTACAATCCACCACTCAGCACTGCACTCTTCCATTATAACAGAAGTTCTTCTAAGGGACCAAGGTTTAGTGTGAATCCAGTGCTATGCTAGAAATATTTTCTCCTCATTTTCTTTCACTCCTCAATGACCTCATTCACTTTGAGAATAAAAGAAATGCCTCCTGTCTGGAAGAATAATCCAGCTCCAGGTCTTGAGCAACGAAATAGTTTTATTTCTAGGAATGCTCAATTCACTTTCAAATAGTTAATTCTACCACAGCAAGAAGAGGCAAGATGTGCCTAACTACTGATGTAAAGGAGAGTTACTGACTTACATTAAATTTCAGCAAGTTTCAAATATTTGGGATAATGACAACTCTAAGAGCTGGTATATTCTGCATCACTGTGGATTCTTTTAATTAATTCTAGATATGCTTCTAAAAGCAATATCCTAACCAAAAATCATAAATTATTTGGCTACGGGCAAGAAGTACCAGACCCTAGAAATGAAGGGTGAGATCCTAACTCTGCTTAAGTATAGGCAACATCTCCATTTATGCATTGTCAAGAATTAGAACAACATACGTAACTATTTCTGAACAGATATCACTTTCAGATAAAACTAGAAACCTCCTGATGTTAATTTTGAATAAAGAACTTTTTCAATTACAAGATGAATTTTAATTCAACTACTAATAAATACCATTGAGATATATCTACCTGCTCTTTTCCAACAGCATCATCTCCCATTAGTGGGGACCAAGTTTCATTCTATTAAGAAGTATACCATGACATTTTTATGTTTTTCTTCTTCGGAACATAAGGAAAAGAATATTGTATAACTGGGGCTAACATCAAAAGAAATCCCACTGATTAGGCAGAAATATTATGCCCCTACACTGTTAAAGATACCCAGCTCCAAGACATTAAGGATGTCACCTGCCTACGTACAAGGAAAGTATAAATCTGTATTTTCTCTCTCGTACCTTGGCAGCTGCCAGACCACCTGAGCCCCCACCAATGACAATGAGATCATAGTCGTAGGCATGCGGCACCGGCGTATGCCCGTTCATTTCCAGCAGTTTCTGAGGCTTGCCTTCCTTATGTGCCTGAACAGAAAAAACAAAAAAGATTAGGGAACATTGAAACATTACCCACAGTGCTCAAAAATTAGTATTTTCAGTAGCAAATATTGTGATAAGGAAATATAAGTGCATCTGAATTTTCTGAGCTCTGCTTTTAATTAGCTTTTTAAAATTTCCTCTTCTTAATCCATCCTTGAATAGCTCAGTATCTATTAGATACTGAACTATGAGTTTTCTTGTTCATTTGAGCCCTGGGTTTCCTTGCAGAGCTTAGTTTTCCACATCAACACAACTCCAGTGCCTCCTCATACTGTGTACTGCAGGATGAGATACATACCTGCTGACACAGGCATTCCATTAATTTATTTTATCCTTTTCATCTGCCCTGGACTTTCCTAATTAGTGTTTTTCCCCTTCTCCTGCATATATTAGTAGGAAAATACAACAATCATATACAACATTGTAATAATCTGCACTTAGCAGCCTTACCAACTGAATGAACAGAACTGAAAGAAGAAAAAAATTTACGAAAACTACATCTTTTAACATGCCTGTGTTTATTATTGCTTTGGTTAAGCAGTGCAACTAACTTTGGCGTCAAACCGATCAAGCATGATCACTACAGTTTCACAAAAGAGATTTTTTTTTTTAAACCAGATTACTACTACCACAGAAAAACAACTCATAAGTCTTAAGATGCATTTTGACAGCTGTATGCCACAAAGAACATTGCATTGTCTTCATATACTCTTTCTAAAATGAGTCTTTGTACTTCATTTGCAAAGCTCCAATTTATCAGGGCTTCGGACCTTCAAGCCTTTGGAGTTGCTGGCAAAATTCTCAACGCCTCTGAAACTGCAGGACAAGATCCGGAGTGAGTAAAAATCAGATTCCTTGGCTGATGTAAACCAGAGAGTATCAGCTAAAGTCATAACAAAACTTTTAAGACCAAAAAAGTAAATAAAAAACTCAGTCACTTTACAAATCTGCTTGCTTTTATTCAAGTGTTTCTAATCTGCCCAACTAGGTAGAACTTGATTCAGTGCTACTGGAATAGCCATGGCAAATAAAAGGAAAGAAAAAAAAAAAGAAGGTCCCCTTCTCTTTTCATCTTAATTTTGTTTTGCATTAAGCAGCCCTTTGTGCTCAATCCATTCTACTGTCACCTTCCTCTGAGGTTAGGTTATTCCCTCTGTACGTATAACTGTGTCTACCCTAGAGACTGCTGCCAGTGCAGCCATATCACTGACAAAAATCCCCTATCCCTCCAGCAAATTCCACAGCAATGTCAGCAGAAATTCAGACTGTGCATCTGCCTGTAGAAAGTCCCATTTCAATAGTATTTCATAACCCTGGGCGGCATGTTAATAGTAAAAACAAAACCTAGAAAACACCTGTGGCTGTTGTGAAGACATCCAAAAATACCTCGTCTTCCTTCCTCTTCTCCTGCTGCACCACACCAATATATAACCTTACCACTGCATCTACTTTGCGCTTGGTTGCCCTTTTTTCTATTTTTCTAACACGGCCATTGGCCAGGCTCAAACTTCCTACTGCAATCACAGTAAGAGTGAAAAAGGAGCATATATTGTGTTATGATACACAGTTTCACTTTATTTGTATTTAGGGACATAAAATTAGAGAAAGTGCCATTCTTTTCCAAAGCACACCTTCTTGTTTGCTCAGTGGCAACAGGATGGTGTGAAGCTTAAGGGCAGACTAACTCCCACAGTCATCAGACCCAACTACCAAGAACACTATCTTTTTGATGCATATAAAGAAACCACAATACCTACTCATGAAATTTGCTTAGATCACTACTTATATCATGCTACTTTTTTTTTTTTTTTAAAAGAAAAATGCTTTATGTTTTCACACGGATTAAGAAACTTCAGCTTTTATTCCCTACAGTTTGGTTCTTTTTTCATTAGTTCCTCATAATCATTCTTCATGAAAACATATTAAAAGTTTAGATCACACGAAGTAGCTTACAACCTTCTTCTCTGAAACCACCTCCTAGAATCCCACTCCAAAGCGTCTGGGATCTTGACAAGCTGTGTTCCATTTACCGGTGAAACTTACTCACGAACACGATCCCATCCTGAGAACAGATCTCCTCCATTCTTCTCCCGAGAACTACAATTTTTAAAAGAAAGCCTACATTCTTATTATTTTTCAATGTCAAAACTAATTATAGACTTTAAAATGTATCTCCCCCTACCTTTAAAGTTTTCTCATGATCTCCTATTTGCTTCTCCTGTACAAAAACAACTGGCTGTGAAGTTTCTGCTGTCACTTCGCACTGCCCTTCTTGCAGGTTCTGTGCTCCCTCTGTGAAATAAAGAATAAAATAACGTAGTGTCTGGAGAGACGTCCTTTATGAATGCTGAGCTCCTCAAGCAAAATTGTCTGGGGGAGTGGCCTGGCAGCTTCATCGCTTCCTCATCAGCGGCATGCCTGTCTCAGGGGAGCGTTTCCTAAGGCGACTCATGACTCATTTGCAACGTTAGGATGACTTGCCATATTTTTCTCTTTAATAAAATCCCATACAGGAGTTGGCGGGGATTTCAGTACTTTTTTGCCAATCTAACGATATGCTTGGAACAAAGCAAGGAAATAACACTTGCTGTGGCTAAGCCTGAAACTTCAGTCTTAAAGGAAAATTATCATTTTCACCTTTCTTGCCCAGAAAGCGATTTACTTATGCTGATGTGCTGTCAATTTTTTCTCGTACTTTTGAAACTGAATTAAAAGTTCTTATTTTTCTCCTGCAATTAGCTCCCTGGAAACTTCTTTCAGTTCAATTTATTGATGTAATTGTTTTTTTCCATGCAACTCTCCCCCCCAATAATTTCTGCCATATGGTATTGCTCATACTATGAAATCCTCTAAATAACTGTATTCAAAAGTCTGGAAAAGATCTGTTTGCCCACTGGTCATAACTGATTTTGTATCTATATTGGAGATATATGTATCTCTAACAGAGAAGGTTAAACATATTAGCAGAAAGGAAAAAATTAACATCTTTACACACGGTGATAATTTATTTGATATGGCATCAAAAAAGAAAAAAGAAGAAAATCTAATACTTGATTGGAATCCATTACCAGCTCTGCCTTCCTCCATATAACTGAGTTACATTAAGCTTAATTTCCAATAAATGGGTCAGTACACACTTGTTTGTACTTAATCACATACATACTTTGCACTGCACAACCAGCATTAATTAGCAAACTCTGACACGTGCACATACTTAGACAAACAGCCATACCGAATGTGTATACATTCCTTGGGCACTGAGCCCACAAACCTGAAGAGCATTCACACACACACACACAAATGCAAAAAGGCAGTCATTGAAAATTGGTCTGTAACCTTGTCGTCTCCAGTTTCTTCTCTGAAAGTTGGTGATAAAATTCCTTTATCTCACAAACGTATTTGGAAGAGTACTTTGCTGATGTTGGTAAAGGGATTTAAAGATCAGAATCGTTACACAATAGTTAATAGTAGTATTAGTGATGGATAATACTTGGCCTATTCTAGCTTGGGGAAGGAATGCAGGAATTAATCTGTGTATATACACATGCATGTAAAGAAAGAAAAGCAAGAACACGTTTTGAACACTGGTCACAATCTTCACAAAGGAGAATTTTTTTCTTCATTGTATTATCAAAGCTACAGTCCTGCATGTACCTGAAGCAACTGAAGCCTTATATTTTATGCCTGTAACAAGTTTGAACAACCTCAGGAATGTTCACCTAAAACTGTATCTTCAATGAGATAAAAATCTAGTTAGACAACACAGGCATTTATATAGACATCTCTAATTATTTTCAGGTAGATCTGTGCTAGAGGTGCCTAGCTTTAGCAATAGCCCCAAAACCCAAAGGCAACCATAACCTCTGGCAGAGACTTGAAAGAGTTTGTATGCAGGCTGCTGCTGCTCGGGGCCTCTCCCTTGTTGGTTCGGGCAACCTGCCACAGGCAGGATGACAAAGCAGAAAATGCTCTGCGCGTCACGTGCTTCGTCTCCATAAAATTCCATCCATTAACGGCAATTACAATAACCCGCAGTCCTGGTGAATCGATACTTTCCAGAAATCAATCAGCAGATACCTTTTTGCAGAGTGAGACTGCCAAGGAGAACCCGGACCACGGAGCTGCCCCGGATAACCCTCCGTGACGTAGCGGTGAGGATGACTCTCTTTGCCTGGCAGCATCAGTGTTACTTCAGCAAGTCTGTAGCAACTCACAGCCATTGCACGAAGATCCAGTCAGGCTCTTACCTGGCGCTACCACCATCTTTGGTTTTTTTGTTAGTCCCAATCTAGAAGATGGTGGCTGTTGAGTGCTACCTCCCCTACAACCTGCCAAGTGCTCCTTGACATGGGGTGAACCGATCTAACAAATCACTACTATCAAAAAGGGACAAGCCTACTCTTTTCCACCACACTGGGTTTTTTTCTTCTTGCTGTCTGCATACTTGGCACCAGCTCTGACAGCCAACAGACCTTTACATGAGTTAAGTCAACTCACTAACCTAGGAGAAAACTAACCCAGAAGAAAAGATGTGGACAGTTTCCCACCAACCTAACAAGATAAGCCAGCTCAGGGAAGGATCCCGTGAGCAACCACAGCTGGTGCCGAGCAGAAGACATAGCCATACCGACCAGCAGGGAGGAAGGGGAGGCAGCAGCATTTCTCTCGCTGGTAGCAGCAAAACTGCCAGTTTTGCTCAGCAGCCTGTTAAACCAGCAAAAAACCCCATCTTTTTAGAAGTTACCTGAAACCATTTCTGAAGCAAACTACACTAAGCCTCACTGCCACTTCTTGAGCAGAGAGAAAAAAAAAAAACAAAAAAACAGTGAAACAACTATGGTATTTTTAATCTATAGGCTTCCTTATTGGAGTGAGCTTCCTCACAAACTAAAGTCCTCCCTGGTACCAAAGCCTCTGGACTTTTGACTGTCGGTTGTGTAACTTCTGGTGGGGGTGAAAAAAAGGCACAATTGGTTTTCAGAAGGCCTTTACCAGGTGGGAATGTGACCAGCCCAACACAACAGCCCGGAGCAGCTTCGTGAGCAGAACTGCTCCAGGATAAGAATCACCTTACTCTGCAAAAGCGTCCACCCAGGGATCCAACGTGCTGCCGAGGCAGGACGTGGGGATCCATGGAAAGCACCTGCCCTTCAACTACTTGCCATGAAGGTCTGTAAGTGGCGCTTCAAGGCAAAGGTCTTCGCTGATTTACCTAGATTTTCTGTATCATGTAGAAGGACATTATAAACAAGAACGAACTTCACTTTTTTGACAAACAATGCAGTTAAATAGCTGTCTACTCCAGTAGTTCAGAAGATGCCTCTAATTTTGTAATGCTTATGAACAAGAACGTAACTTGCTTTACAGCCTTATCTTCACGCATCTGAGAAGTACAGGCTATTTCATATGATGATGAATGTTTACCTCACACAGGTGAGCTTTTTAGGTGGAGAAGCTTTCAGTTTTTCCTTCTCCTAGATTTGCTCGTTTCTGCCCTTTCAGCACAAGTCACTACCTCCTCTGTTGCGTAAACTCAAACATTTGGAAATGATGGTAACAGAGCCGTCATCCAGATTACGACAAGGGAAAAACCCAAGCCTTTAAAATACACGCCTCCAGCCCAGATCATATCACAGATCCGTGCTGAGACGCTGCTTTACAATCAGCTGAACTGACAAAACTGAGAAGGAACGGAAACCTGGGCCAGGATGCAAGGAAGGACGAGAACCTCCTAAACTGCCTTTGCCCCTCCAGGAATCGCAACACACCCACACTCCCCTGAGGGCCAGGATCAGTGGGTCGAAATTTAAAAATAATACTTAGAAACTTTGGTGTAAGTTAGACCTTCAGCCTACGCTTTATTTTTTACTGTGACAAGAGACACAGTGCAGCCTTACAGCTAATCAAGAGAAGCAACGGAGTTGGCTATTGTAGAAGATGTGTCAGGGCTTGCTTAGATAAGGGCTGCATGTGCTGTGCTCTAGCAATTCTAGGCAAGAACCACTGGTACCTTTGACAGGATAAACTAGCACAGCCCTGTGGCTATTCTCTTTCTTTCCAAGTGCTGATTCAGTGCTTGGCTGCCCTGTCAGAGGAAGTATAAAGATAGCTTGGAGGTACATTTGCCTCCTCACCTGAACTCAGCCAAAGTCTGAACCCACAAAAAGTCAGTAATGTTAAGACAGGCCAACTCAAGATAATTTACACCCACAGAATTCAATGCTCACTGACAAGCGCTGTTAATCAAGAGTGAACCACTGGTGTCGCATGAATGCTACTTCTGAAGGCTGGTATATGTGAGCCTTGAATCCTGCCGTCTACACACAGGACCAAGATATATGTTACACCCAATTACAAGTACCTCTCTAGCCTTCTCTCTAAAATTAGCTACTTGTCCTTAACTATGTGTAAAGCACCACATGCTATCACTGCACAGAAATTACACAGCTAGAGTAAAAATTTTACTTTCCCTCCTGTGTGTCCAATATTAATAAAACAAAAAACAGAAGGTGAAAAACCCTACCTCAGAGCACCGTTTGCACCTACTTATATAAGCAGAAGCTTGCAACAGTTGTATATACTCCGTATGGTTCATAATTTTAGCCTGCAAGGAAGAAGTTCCATGGTGAGTGAAACAAACAAAAACACTTTACCAATACCACAAAAACATGTGTCTTTCCCAGGGCTAAAGGCTGTTTTTTCCTAAAGAATCTCACTGTCTGCATAGGCAAGCATTGAGGAAGGAGAAGTTGAGAAAGACTGAGCTATGCACTCAGTCCTTAAGACTGCTTGCTTACTTGTCTGGTGCAGTTCAAGTGAAAAACCAAGAATTTCTGAGCATTTGAATAGCTCCTTCACCTGCAGAGTGCACAAACATTAACAGATGAGCGTGAACAGTGAAATCACTTTCATCCTTTTCTCCCTGGACCACAGGTCTGTTTTGTTACCTGCTGGCTTCCCACACATGCAGTCTTCATGTAGCATAAAGAAAGCATCATATGCCTAAACCCAGAAAATAGCCTTGATGCTCCTCTGGTTCTGCCAGTGACTTGCCTGACATATTGCTGAAATGTCCAAAAGGTGTTTAAGTGTTTGAAATTATTATGATAAGAAGCATCCCGTCAGAAAGTAAATGCACAGGTCTTCTTGGCTTTATGCTCTCTCCATGTCTGACCAAGAAGCCCTTAAAACCATTGGTGAGAGTTAATTCATTAAGTTACTGCATTTTTCTTAGCAATCCCTGACTAATGATATAAATGAGAGCAGATCCAAACCAGCCCTAACTTCACTAAGAGACTGGTTGTGTAATCTGGCTCACTGATACCCTTTTCTACGCTCATTTCCCTAAGCCTACTGAATTAATGAACAAATGTGAACAGGGTGTTTCATACGTTTGATTCTGACTCGCTCTCAAATTCAAAAACCACCAAGCTTCAAAACTGACAAGTAACGTGCATTTTCGTAAGAAATCAGAAGTTTTCCGAACTATGTTATTGCTTATTCAGTGCGTTGCTGCAAAGTGCTTTAGTTTTCATTGTATTCTTGTTAATCCGCTTTTCATATCCAAGAGCTTAAGATTTCTTCCATTTAAATAAAATGTAGCTTGAATGGGATCAACATCAAGACATAATGTGGGATAACTTCACTTTGCACTTAGTTGAAACAGGGAACAAACAGAAACTGGAGAGCTCTACTTTGGCACAGGTTTCTGTTAACAGTCCTGGACTACAGTCTGTAGTGTTACTCCAAAACACCCATCTCCTTCATGAAAACATAAATTCTTTTTTACCACAGCTATTTCAGTATAAAAGGCATTTAAAAGCCTTTTCATAAGTGGCAAAACACATAGGTACAAATTTTCTTCTAGGAACTTTTCAACCTGAGTGTTAAGTTCTCTAAGCCAGAGGAGGAAAACCTCATCATTCTCAGCAAACCAAATACAGTTAACATATGAAAAAGGCAGAAAGTGACTGAAAGCTTCACAGTGCTGTTTTCTCAAAGGCCAATAAAAATCTACTGAGAACTTTCAATCTAAGCTCTACATAGCAGGGCAGGATTACAAAACAAAGACAAGCCAAAGAAGAAATACTGATGGAGGAATGATGAATGCCAGATCAAATGAAAGACAAACTTTCAAGTGACATCTATCTGAGGACCTGATTCAAAGCTCTCTAAACTCAATGGAAAAGCTCCCACCCAAATGAAGGCCCTAAGTGACAAGAATTCACTCCTTTCAGCTCCATTTTCTAATGAACATCTGGGGACTGACTCAGCAACATCCTCCAATCTGCTTTTCACTCAAGATGGGTCAGCACTGTGTTTTGAGGGCTGCAATCCACCACCTTTGCATCCAAGAAGAATGAGAAGACTTGCCAACATAGGGCAAGCTCAACACCAAAATACCTCCTTCTCAGTTTCTACACAACCAGGCACTCAAGCTCATAACCTGTCACATCTTGGTAGCCTACAACAGGGGTTCTGAAATTGGCATCAGTTCCTAGCAAAAAAAGTAATTCCTACTTCCAGACATTTATTTTCCTTTTGCTTTTCTAAATATCCATGCAGCTACCACAGAAGTTCAACCGTAATACAAAAAAGTATTTTACTTTACTGATTTCAACAGGGACATCATTGTACTCCTTGGCTTGTTATGAAAAGTCCTACAAGATATGTTTCTGCCATAATAATTAGGGAACTTGAAACCCCACTCCAGCAAGAACTGGGCTTTCTCGTAGACTTTCCTAGTAGTGCTCTCACCAAAGCACTTAGCAGTATCAGACAATTGGTACTTGCCCTAGAAAGTCTTCGGCCTTTACTCTTTTCTTATTTACTTGTTTACAGTAAACCATATAGGAATTAGCCAGGTTGCCCTAATTAGCACTAACAGGGATGTTTTCTGTGAGCATAACATCACAGGCTGACCTCAAATATTTCTAGAACATCTACAATACAAACTCTATTGGCTTAAACAGAACAAACTGTATAAATTAAACAAAGGTAAACTTCAGATTATCTCCTCCTCAGTAAAGAGGCAGGTAATGCTAAATTAATTAGGTGTCTTTGACCACTTCCATCTTCCATGTTATTTCACTGTGAACTAAATTAACTAGGTTATGAAAAACTTAATGTAAAGCTTCTCTGCCTCTGGAACTGTAGTAAAAGCTGTAACATCTCATATAAAGATTTATATGCAATCGTTATGGAAAACATCATCTTACAATACCAGTAATTTTAACGTGGATTTTTGCCTATTCCCTTCCAAAGTCACCACTGCTTTTGGATTTACCCATATTAGTGTAATGCTTTGTCTAATCCAAATCAAAACAAAGGAAGCTGATTTCTGGTATGACTACCTGTAGGTGTATCATGCTCACAGTGCCATCCATACTGGCTCACCCTTCATTTGGGATGACCTGAAAAAGCTGAGCTTCCTGATTTTTTTCTTGACATTCCTGCAGCCAACACAAACCTGTGGCTCCCACAAACTGTGATTAATACTCTCATGCTACCTTTTTTTTTTTTTCCTGGTCAGTAAATAAACAGCTCTTTGACAAGAGGAGGAAGTATCACCAGTCACACTTGAACAAGTGTGGCACACCTGAACAAGTGTGGCACCTGAGGCACAGAGAGGTGAAACAGTACTCAGCAGGGCTGGAACAGGATCTCCAGGTGCTGGTGCCATTCATTAGTCCCTGCCGCCATCAGACATGCCTTTATTGTCTCTACCACAACTAAAGCCATTTATTCATTCCCACACATCTCTTTGTAATCAGGGTCGCATCTGAGTCACAGAGAACATAAAAAAACGGTGCAAAACAGCTCACACACAATCAGTTTTTCTGTCAAACAAGCTGTCGTGGTTTAACCCCAGCCAGCAACTAAACACCACGCAGCCACTCACTCACTCCCCCCCACCCAGTGGGATGGGGGAGAAAATCAGGAAAAGAAGCAAAACCCATGGGTTGAGATAAGAACGGTTTAATAGAACAGAAAAAAGAAGAAACTAATAATGATAACACTAATAAAATGACAACAGCAATAATGAAAGGATTGGAATGTACAAATGATGCGCAGTGCAATTGCTCACCACCTGCCAACCGACACCCCGCCAGTCCCCGAGCGGCGAATCCCTGCCCCCCACTTCCCCGTTCCTATACTAGATGGGACGTCACATGGTATGGAATACACCGTTGGCCAGTTTGGGTCAGGTGCCCTGGCTGTGTCCTGTGCCAACTTCTTGTGCCCCTCCAGCTTTCTCACTGGCTGGGCATGAGAAGCTGAAAAATCCTTGACATTAGTCTAAACACTACTGAGCAACAACTGAAAACATCAGTGTTATCAACATTCTTCGCATACTGAACTCAAAACATAGCACTGTACCAGCTACTAGGAAGACAGTTAACTCTATCCCAGCTGAAACCAGGACACAAGCCAATATTAAAAGTGAACATGGTTAAAGGAAAACAAGCTTTTTGCAGGCGATCTCCCAGAATGGGCATGAAGTTTAAGGCAGGCACTGCACCGAAAAAAGTACTTAGCTCAGAAGCCTGTGATTTTCCCACCGCCCCCAAGCAGGGCTTTTTTAAGGGGTGGTGGTGGCAGTGGGGGACACAACACTTATTTTAGCCCAGAGTGATCAAAGTTTCTTGTCTTTGAAAAACAAAAGGACTTGGGTGGAATTATTTAATCCTGCTTGTAGCAGCCCAGCAAACAATGACATAGCATTTTTACGAGATGAGCGAAGCAAGATAACCTACACAGGTCATTGCCCTCCAAACTGTCTTGCTACCTAAGCGATACAACAAACCAATCTGATGCACGCAGCTTCTGACAAAGGTCTAGCTGGAAACAGTTCTGAAAGATGGGTGGAAAACAGTAAGTTACACTCTTGTGAGCTAGAATTACAGCGATGTGCTTGCTTTATGTCAGGCTGTGCAAACAGCGGAGGAGTTAAGGAAGTTAAGAGCTTCCTTCCCACCATACTGGGGATGCCACACCAGGACACAGGTGAGGTGACCGTGCCAAACAACACTTTCTTCTCCAAGCAGCTGACTCAACAAGTGAAACAGGCAAGTTTGCTAGAATAGAAGATGAAATGAGATGACATCTCAGTTCACTATGTAAAACCAGTTCATTAGCAGATTCTTAAGAAAAGCTAAGGCTACAC
This sequence comes from Harpia harpyja, assembly GCF_026419915.1. Classification (NCBI taxonomy): domain Eukaryota; kingdom Metazoa; phylum Chordata; class Aves; order Accipitriformes; family Accipitridae; genus Harpia; species Harpia harpyja. The sequence goes on along the minus strand of NC_068945.1, from coordinate 23,775,623 downwards.
TAGACTAAGCTACTATTATTTTCTATGGAAATAGAAGTATTTGCATGCTTTACTTACCTCCTCCCTTTGCATTTGTATCTCTTTTATGCAAATACCAGTGCTGGGTCAGAGAATGTTGTAACAGCCAAAAATTACAGGAGGTCTCACAGTTCCACAGGGTTTACCATAAATGAGTCCAACCACATAATCAGCTGTACAAGGCACAAACAGTACATATAGGAAAGGCAATATGCTAAGGAAAGCAACAGCTGTGAGCTTTTTGGAAGAAAAATAGAAAGTAAAACCAAACTGAAGATGAGGAAAAAAGAGATGGCATCAGATATAGCTTGGCAAGTTAGAGGATGGCTCTGGGAGGAAGACCTACAATGTGACACCACATTCAAAACAGGAAGTTACTGAAAAGTATGAATGAGGAAAACATGAACAAGCACTGGAAAAGAATTTTACAGGAAATACACGAGTCAAGATGCTGCAGACTGGAAGGTAGCTGCATTACAACAGGCAGGTATCAAAAACAGGGGAAGCATCAAAGAGAAAACTTTCTCAGGAGGCAGCAGTGGTAAAGTGCTCCCACTTTAAATCAGTGGGAAAAGGAGAGCAAGTTACCAATTCAGCATACTGAATAAGCCACAGTGCACAATTTTATCTGTTATTTGGTTTGTTTTCTACAAGCACAATCAAAACGATAGGAAGACACCCTACCAAAGGATGTCCAAGATGGGCTTAATGGAGGAACAACATTCAGACGGTAACAAGCGGTGAAGTTTTATCTCCAAGGAAGTCTTGAAAATAGAGAAACCGTAACAATGGACTGGAAAAAAGGGGACCAGTACCATACACTGTGAGGGCCAAGCACTGTTCCCATTCACAGCAGAAATCAAGAGGATGGCATAACTGTTAACAAGGGTAGAGGAAGAACATGGGCAACCACGACACCACCTCCAGGAGTAAAGCCCACACTCTACTCCTCTCCACAAAGACTGCTGTGACACATCTGTTATTGTTACACCTGAGCAGTTCACATGTAAATTATACAGTCAAAACATTTGCAGGAAATACTGCAAAAATAAAAATATTTGGGGCCTCATTACTCACACACTAACCACACACAAATGTCAATGCAGCTTAATCATCATCGGTGTTTGTACTCCAGCACAGAACTAGGACCATCAAAGTGGAGCCCCTGTTATTCTGTCTCACAGTTATGCTGTATTCAGAGGCTCTCATATTAGCACTAAAAATGAGGAGCAATGATTTTAAAAATACTTTGTTAATTCACTTTGTAGAATCCAACCCAAATTTCATTCCAAGTCTACAATAACTTTCCAGGCCCACCAGTGAGCATGTGCTGTGTCCTGAGTGCCCAGTCCTGAAAGGAGCCGAGCAACTTCAACTTACATGAAAAGTCAAACTGAACTGAAAACACAGCCGCTCATAAAATTCAACTAGCATGAGGATCTGGGGGAAAAAAAGCAGCACTTGAGGTGATACCAAGGTAGAGTCCCACAGAAACAAACAATATGTTTTATAAAGGAAAAGCTGCAACCCAGGCTGTCTTAATTCTGCGATATGTATGTTTACCCCTTATTGTATAGCTTTTTCTCATTAATCCTTTCTGCAGTAAAATGCATGCTTATAATACAGAAAAGTAGTACAGGGAGAAATTAACAAAAAGAAAAAAATCAGGAAAAGCATTATCTTCTGAGTTATTTCCAATTTTCATACCTTTATGCCTGCAAAATGTCATAAATACTACATACGCAAAACGCAATGTTGAAGTAAACTGAATGCTATTTGAAGATTGTAGGATAACCTTTTTGAAAGCACAAGCTAAGGACAAGAGAATGTATTTAATAGCTATGTTATGCAATATATATATATAAGCACTTTATCTTAACATTTTTGCTTTTTCCTGTGCTAGCCACCATTTTCCTTGCCAGTTTTGCTCATTGCCAGCTTGCTACTGTTTGCTTTTTTTAAACATCCTTAGATATTACAGTGAATTAATAACTCTGAATGTATTACTCCCATTGACAGAATGATGGAAGGGTGGGAACAGATCCAGACAGTAATTAAGAAACTCTTACAGCTAAGAACAGCCCAATTTCTTCCTCTTACTACATACATAAGTTTAAGTTCGCCTTGTCCAAAAAATGTATGTAGATATAAAAAAACCCAAACTACTGCCTGGTATGACTAACTATAGAAAGGGGTTAATTTAAGATTGTTCATGTTTTAAGAGTCAGTTAAACAATGAGTAATTAGCTTATTTGAATTATGTCTCAGTTTTAAAGTAAATTACGTATCTCTATTTGCATTGCTTTAACTATTTGGTTTTAATCTTCTATTTCACCTCTTCAACAGCACTTGCAACTCCCTTCATCTCTTGTCCTTGATACTAAAAACTTTGACTTGTTCCTTCAGGAAATGGATGTTGGGTTTCAGATAATTATCCACTGGTACGTGGCCATCCCAGAAGCAAAGCTGCGTAGTTGCTGAAATATAGACCTTGACGTCACAGTTTAAACCAACTTGCCTGAAGAATTACTTTAAGATGTTGCCAGAGTTGTAGAACAGGCAGCAGGGAGTAGTAATGTCTTAAAATTGAAAAACCAAAGATACAGCAGAGCATATAAACCAAAGCCCAAACAATATGTTCTTTTAAGTCATTTAGCCTAAATGAGTCAGCTTCATAAGGCTGAAAAAGCTCGATGCAGGCTTAACTTCTGAGTTTGTGTCAGCAGATACATTGTCGTCCAGAGGAACTAGGTTTGGGTATAACTCCATAGCAGTTTAGTCTGCCCCAGACTCTGTGCTACCACACCTGCCTAGCTTTTAGTATCTGATTTAAAGCTAAACCGCATATTTCTAAATCATAACATGGTGGTGGCAGCATTAGGTAAAGGAACTGCTGTGGGTTAACCCTCACTGGCCTCAGGGTGCCCTGAAAATACAAGGACAACTGGACTCTCTTGACAGTGGTTTGAGTTTTCTTTTTTTCCAGTCCTTCCTGTTAGGGTCAAGGAACATCCAGTGCTTCCAATGCCAAGTTTTTACTCAGACTGGAGGATTTTACGTTGGTATAATTGAAAGATACTAAGCAATATAGAGCCATAATGATAAGCCTATTTCATGAGTTTTAACTCATGTTATAAACCTCATCTTTGTATTTGCCAACTCCTGCTGTGCTCCCGCCTTACGCAAATTCTTACTGCACAGGCATCTTTCTTCTTTGTTTGCCAAGTCTCTGACAATTTCCATTCTGCATAGTAAGACCTAAAATATTATGCAATACCTTAAAGCTACCAAGGTGCTTTAGCTTCAGTGTTCTCAAATTACTGCATATATAGAAACATCTTTAAAACCAGACCCCTTTCCCAAGAATTAGGCAGGCCCAAAAACACTCCTTCAACAGCAGATGCTCAATGAAACACTACATCTTAAGAGTGCTGTTTCACTTACGCAGAACTGCTGTACAGTGCCAGATATAAGCCTAGGTTAATTTTCAGGCATTCGTTACTTCGAGCTCATTATTTCTCTTTTTTTTTTTTCGCCGGATTTTACAGACACAGCGAGAGCACGGTTAATACCATGTCCAAGGAGGATCAGAGACCGGAGTTCTGACTCCAAAGAGGTACAAAGCAGCCAGCCTACGCTCACGCCGGCTGAAGGCACGTTAAAGTTGTTCTGCAGCGCGGTACTCCCGCACCCGAAGACGCCCGGCCGGCAGCAGGGCGGGGGGGGGGGGGGCCGGCCCGGCCGCGCCCCGCTCCCACCTCCCACCTCCCGGCTGTTTCAGCGGGAAACCAAAGCCTCCCGCCCCGGTGCCTACCTGCTGCCCGCCGCTCCGGGCCGCCGCCGGGCGCCTGCCGCACGGCTTTGCTCTTGCGCAGGGCGCTGCCCATAGCGCGGCGCAGCGCGCAGCCCCCGCGCAGCGCGCAGCCCCCGCGCAGCGCGCAGCCCCCGCGCAGCGCGCAGCCCCCGCGCAGCGCGCAGCCCCCGCGCAGCGCGCAGCCCCCGCGCAGCGCGCAGCCGCCCCCTCCCCGGCGGCGCCCCCTGGCGGCCGCGGCCGCCCCTTCCTCTCCGTCGCCAGGGCGACGGACGCGGGCGCGGACCCAGCCTCGGGGCTGGCGCGACCCCTCACGGCTCCCGACGGGCTCAGGCGCGGCGGGGCGGCCGCTGGCGCCAGGCCCGGCGGGCGGAGGCGGCGGCGGCGGCGGCGGCGAAGGGGCTGAGCCGCCGCGAGAGAGGCCGGGGGAAAGGTGGCTGCCGGCTCCCAGCGCCGAGCGGGGCTGCCGGCTGCCGTCTCGGGGATGCTGGCGTTGGAGAAGCCCTCGGGAGGTGTTTTCGAAATACGTGTTCTCACAACTAATGGTTCGTACTAAGAAATCCGTATACGGGAAGAAGACGCTCTAACTGCAAGAGGAACTGCGTGAGGCAGAAAGTCGGATGAGGCTTCTCACCCTGCTCCCTCCCTGCCGGGCTCTGGACGTGATCTGGCCTCGTTATCTTAGGGCGCTGCCCAGGTCGTGGCCCCATCGTGGTGGCTTTCACACCAGTACGTGGCAAGAGGAGTGCCTGCCAAGAAGGATTTCTGCAACAAACTGAGAAGACAGACGAGGCAAGATGTAAACCACCAGCAAACCTGCACACAAATGTCTGCTGTTACTACTAGTCGGCTCCAATTTGAGCTTTCTTCACTTTTCACGTGGAAACGTGTGACTTCTTATACCAAAGACGGTAATTTATCTGACCCGTATTCTCGCTTATGGCAAAGACTGACATTTGTTTGAAAGGTTTTAAAAAGACACAATGCTAAACCAACCGTTAATGTTTTTGGGGCATGGATCTTCCTTTCAGCTGCACAGATCAACTGCTGGGCTGTTCGCTGAGCGAGCGTGAAGGCTGCTGTAATGCGAACGCATGGCAATGAAATGCACACTATGGACTCAGGAGCTCCTAGTCCTATCCCTAACACGACCTTCAGGTTGCTCTGTGGTCCTGCCTAAGTAAGTCACTCATGCCAAGTGTCCCCCAGTGTAAAATGTAAATGCGACACCTGTTTACCCTATAACCCCTTCAGAGTTGTGATTATCTTCCTTACGCTTTTAGTACAGGACACCAACCACGTCGGCTCTCAGTACTCTGCCACAAAAGTAATACTGAGCGACAGCAAAGGACCAAAAGAAAGTGAAGAAAGAGAATGGGATAATAACTTTGAGTCTTGAGGTTTAAGAGGCATTGCCTCCCCGTCCTCAGCTTTTTTGCACAGAGGACATCAGCAATTCCTATTTCTGTTGCTGTATTACTCTTCCACTCCGCAGTGGTATCTCCAGTGTCAGCTAGAGTTTCTAATACCACACCCCCGCCCCCAACTAAACTTAAGACTGTAAGTGGAAAAAAGTCTCTGAACCCACTGGGGGAATGATCACTGTGATTTTAGAAATTATGTCTTCAATATAGATCTCTATAATAGCAAAAATTATTACGATAATGAGGATAATAATTGTTACGGGCATTCAGGGATTATTATAGCTTCAGAAAGAGTTATTAAAATAATTTGCTGAACAAGCTTAGGGAAGGAACTCTATTCCACCAAACCCCATCTCAATATTTTCATTAAAAGGGGACTACCAGCTGGCAATCCAGTCAATTTGAGAAAAATCAAGTTTAAAAAAAACACCCTGGAGTGCTGTTACTGTCCTTTAAATTGTTCACAATGTTCCATTTTGCTTATTGTTTTGCAATTATGTTCTCATCACATTTCCTTTCATTAAGAAAAGATCTTATGCTGCTGCGGTAAAGATCCACTGAAGCAATGGAAAAAATGAAGTTCTACCTTTGAGACATTTTGTAAGTTTGAAAACCAGTGCATCCAAACATCAGAATTATCCAAGATCACTTACAAGCAAAGAGTCGGTCACTGCAGAACAGAATCTTGATGCTGCACCCGGAGACTGGCATTCATTTTCACCTTCTTTACCCCACTCCTCCAAATCTGTTGCTTCTTCCTACAGTTTTACTGGCCCACATCACCTCTTACGTTAGTTATTACAACCTCCTCACAAACACTACCTTGAGGCCATTCAACGTACAGCCCCAGAACTTAGGTTCCTCAACTCTTATTTTAATCAGACCACTCCTGATCTGGGCCTCAACTCCTTTCCCATTTTTCCACAGGCTTCATGCCTTCTCCTGAACCACAGGTTGTGATCAACTCCAAGGTCCTATAAAACTCTTTCCTTTTGGCTGATTTATTATCTTGCCAGATCATCCTCTCTTCAGTTCTACCTACTTCTTTACTTTGTGTGCTTCTCCATAGAGGTCTTGAGTTTGCTCTTACAGCGTTCCCCATGTTCTATCCTTTTTCTGGGTAGATCCAAAAAGTATCATCTGCCCTCTTTTTATTTAAGTTTTGCCTGGAAATTACACTTTTTATGAGGCTTATGAATAGCCAAGTACATCAATTTATCTTATAATTTATTCTTAGTTGACTGAACTGCACGCATACATGAAGTCTAGTGTTGGACCACTGAAATGTAAGCAGAATACAATGACCAGAAGAATAGAAAGCGGAAGGAAGAGGGAAGAAGAAAAATGCAGTATATTCCAGTTAGTTATTAATAATGTGATCTCCTAATGCCTTGTCTGTATGTTACATACTTTTTTGTCAGTCTTTGCCTTTCTCTCTCTGTTTACACTCTTTGGGAGATGGACTTTATCTTCCTCCGTGTTTAGAAAACACTTGACATTTCAATTTCTACTGCTGTCCTCCTGATAATCTTCATGCTGTCCTTTTCCAGTAGCAAGGACACACACAGGAGAGCAGTCTTCAGGATCATACAGTTGAAGGACATCCTGGATCCTGTAATACCTCCTTGATACAGACACCAACTTAAAGCCCTGTTGGAGTCAGAGATAAGTCTGCGTACTGAAGTCACAGGGAGACTGAATGCCTATTTCAGTCCGATACCAAAGCACTGATTTAAATATGCTTTGGGATTGTCTGTTAGTTTCATCTACAGGAAAATTTAGTGCACATCTTCAGAACTGTGTTAAGCAGAACAACAAAGACTGCCTCATTAGAAATAATCTGTAGAACAAAGGAAAGTCTTGAAAATCTGTCACATTGCGTCCTGTTTCCAATATTGGACTATTATAAGGCATAGAATGCGTAAGCTACCAGTGTTGGGATTACGAGATCAGCTGTGATCAATTAATGTGTAAAAAGTCTGTAAAATACTTGAACGACTAATAAAAATAGTAATTACATTAAGATATTAACTTATAATGTTCTTTATAAAGATGAAATGTAAGGTATTTTACTCTGTCTTGAAATCTCAATAAAGATATTTTATAGCAAACGTATTTGGTGCATGATTGCTGCTGCAGGATCCTGTAACAGAGCTGCGATAATCTAAATGGTACATCAATGGGACCAGTCCCTCAGCTGTTTCTGAGATAATTGATTCCCAGCTCCCTGTGGCTATTATAAGAGTGATCATTAAAATAGTATCAGAATTTCTGTTCCCACAAAGATTTCTATATATTCCTTCTATATATAAACTGGGAGGAAGGCTGTCTCAGTAAATGAAGAGCCCACAGTGCCACCTTCTTATAAAGTACAGAACTCTTGGTGCTGAATGCAAAATCACCTAAATATTAGCATTATTAAAGCTGACACAGTCCTTGCATTTTCAGAATATCGATGTCATTGAAATACCACCAGTCATTTTTGCAAGCTTAGATTCACCTTACCTTTCATCAGCCACCTAAAAGTTTGGCCTCTCGTATAAGCCCTTGATCTAAGCTCCTTCTGTAGCCAAGAGAAAGACAAGCATGTCCAGATGGTAACTCATCCTTCCAAAGACAGGCACTTCTAAAGAGCAAGCCTATCCCTAGCCCTTCGTTTGAACAAATTCAACTGAGAAGAATTCCAGCTTTCACGTTTAAGTTGACAGAAGAAATCTATGTCTCTGCCTACACTGCAAATGTGACAGCATCTCTCAGTATCTTAGTGACAGTCAGGGGGCACAATGAAGATCCAGCCAGTGCTCCAGATTCTAAGAGAACAATTTTGTTTTGGTGATGCCACTGACACAGTGGTAATGTATGCAGGCCTTTGAATCAGTGCAGTTTGGAATCCCATATAATCACCTCTACAGGAAGGAAACTACAAATACTGGCAAGTGCCACAGCCTCTGATACTTCCAAGAAAGTCCTGAATTCCTCCAGTCACACCAAGCAAAACTAAGTGATCAAATCTATCACCATTGTGCAATTCAACCATATGGGCAAAATGTGAGAACACAGGCCTTATGAAAAGAAATTTTCATGATGCAGAGCAAAACTTAGTTCTGTAGTCCTCCAGAGCCCCTACACTGCAACTCCAGCCTATCAGCACTGACAGTCTCAAGCCTTTCGTAACTGTAACTGTAATCAGAATTGAACTGGGCAATAGTCCACATTTCCTTGCTTCCCATCTTCATCTGACCTGCTTTGTGTGCTCCCTCTGCAGTACCCAAACCAGAGCTGTAATGGAACCCAGCTTCCCCACCCATGGGAGATGTAGGGTTTCACTGCATCGCCATTAAGCAGCTGCTTGTCCTCTTGCACACTAGAATTAAATAAGACATCTGTCCTGGTATCGGCTGGGATAGAGTTGTCTTCCTAGTAGCTGGTATAGTGCTATGTTTTGGGTTCAGTAGGAGAAGAATGTCGATAACACACTGATGTTTTCAGTTGTTGCCAAGTACTGTTTAGTCTAAAGTCACGGATTTTTCAGCTTCTCATGCCCAGCCAGCAAGAAGGCTGGAGGGGCACAAGGAGTTAAGAGGGGACACAGCCAGGGCAGCTGACCCAAACTGGCCAAAGGGGTATTCCACACCATGTGATGTCATGCCCAGTATATAAACTGGGAAGAGTTGGCCTGGGGGGATTGCTGCACTGGGACTAACTGGGCGACTAACTGGGCATCGGTCGGTGGGTGGTGAGCAATTGCATTGTGCATCACTTGTACATTCCAATCCTTTTATTATTATTATTGTCATTTAAATATTGTTATTATTATCCTTATTAGTTTCTTCTTTTCTGTTCTACTAAACTGTTCTTATCTCAACCCACGAGTTTTACTTTTTTTCCCCGATTCCCTCCCCCATCCCACTGGGGGGAGGGGGGGGGGGTGAGTGAGCGACTGCGTGGTGCTTAGTTGCCGGCTGGGGTTAAACCACGACAACATCTTTCACCATACTTATGCTGCTGAGAAATTTCAATCCCACATGTAGCTGATAATAGGAGAAAACCCAAAACACATAACCACAGAATGCAGCTGAATGCAGATGATAACAAATAAACCCGTGTGAACGACACTTGCAAATGTGTCATAAATTCAGCTACAAAAAATTAAGTTAAAATTTTACTAGAGCTACTTAGGTTTTTCATTTTATACTTTGTATTACTTGTCATAAGGTTTGAAAAAGCTAAATGATGCTACTTAGGTTTTTCATTTTATGCTTTGTATTACTTGTCATAAGGTTTGAAAAAGCTAAATTATTTAATCCTTTTCTATTTAAAATGAGCATTGATTTTTTTCCCGTGTTTTGAAAAGAGCCAAAACCAATGCAAATGTTTTTATCCAGGAGGCTGTAATGGCACAATTGCAAAGCAAGGCTCCTGTCAGATTGCATCTCAAAACTGTGGCATTGCTTTGTTGAAAACAAAGCAGAAAAGATATTGTTATAGTTTCACCTCCAACTGTTGCTGTATTATTCACGGACAAGTTAGAGGCTTCTGCCAAGATCTCTTCTAATCCTTCAAATGGTTCTGTCTGGACCATCATCTTGCACGTGTACTTTGAAGTTCTTTGTTGCTCTTGTGGAATGTTTATACTTGATGTTTTAGACATGTTTTAACATATGCATTACCTGATTACAAGTCAGTTCTGCTCCAGGTACATTTCAAAGGGATTGCTGCTAGCCACATTTAACCCCACCTGGCTGAGATGAACTAGCACATCTAAACTTCAAATGGTATCTTTGGATCTACTTGCTTGACTACCTGTTCCACTGGTGAAAACAGTAAGTTGATTTTTCTTTTGTCTAAGGGAACAAGACTTAGGCATTCATGCACTGCCTATCTGTCTTAGGTCCCCCAATAACCTTTGAAATGTTGGCCAAGTTTAATCAAATTTACTTAGTGTAATATGTCTCAACATACTACATTTCTGTACGTCTTGTGAAAGAAAGGCAATTGAGCAGTGGCGAGGAAAAGGCTCAAAAATGAGTTCAACTCTTATTAGAGATTGCACACAGGAACTCAGTCTCAAGAAGCCTTCAGGAAATGGCTTCTCTTGTCATTTGTTACCTGTGGTACTCTTACCTCTCCAGTTCTAGTATCTAAGCCATTCACAGTTCAGCTCAAAGTAGGAAAGTAATATTGCTACCGATTCAGCTGATGGGGAATTGAGGCACAATATGATTAAAATTCAGACTTTCAAAGGTATTAATGCACCTCTCAATTGAAATCTGATGGCCTGCATTTACAGTAAATTGCCCAAGGTCATACAAGAAGCGGGCAGTAGACCTGGGAATTGAATCCAAGCTTGCACCTGGCTCTTTGGACCATACTTCCCCAAAGAGATGTAGTAATTTCAGAATCGCACTCTGCCCAGCCCCCTCTTTGGCTGGATACCAGTCTGCTGTGAATAAACACATCCTTTGGTACTCATGGTGTGGATGTCAAAGCTGGCTACTATTATAGCTCTGCCTCTCAGGCATGCTGTCACAGTACAGACCCTATACATGACTCCTTTTCAGAGCTGTGGGACCACACAGCATGAAGGCCACCTGAGCACCTAGATCCTTCCAAGTGTAGCAGAAATTCTACTGTTGAAGGGGCAATACTATCTAAAAGCAAGGTACACCTGGGTAGCTAAAGAATTTTTCAAAACAACCGAGAGCTGCTGATCCTTGGAAAAATAAAAATGTCCTGAACTTCAATTAATTCCATCTGATCTCATCCTACTGTGACTTGGTTAATTACCTGTAGATAATTTCTTCTGGATTTCCACATTCAATCTTTTTTCACATAGCATTGCCTGGCTCTGTAGCACCTTCCAAGTATCTTTTAATTAGGATTGTCTAATACAAGTAAGAATGCTCTAATCTACAAAAAAAGAGATAACGAACATTAGAAAGATCACTGTTAAGAATGAAAATAAATTCCTGAAACACCACGGAGTTCATAGTTTGACAACAGACCTATTTCCAGTCTGTTATACTCAGAATTTCACAGTAATGAGAACTCTGGAGAATGTCAGATGAATCCTCCACAACATCCATCCAGTGCTATTTCTACAAAAATTGTAATTTCTTATTTCAAACACATACTTTTCCAAATGACAGACTCTAGACCACAAGTAAGGCACATTTTGGAGCAGGCTGATATATCTGTTCTGGATTGAAGAAGCATACTTGCTCACCTTTGACAGCTTTCTTAGCTAACTAAGTAAAGTTCTACTAAGTAGAACAGAAGATAACTGAAGATTTTGATTTCCTTACTGAAAATTTCAGACACAAAATGACAACCTCACCAAATAGATCACAACCTCACAAAACTCTCTCTTACATCTTACTACAGTTAACTCCACCTGCTCTTGAACATTCTTCCCCTCTTTTTGTATAGACGGAGTTTGAGCTGATATAAAAAGAGAGTACAGAGATTGGGTGCAGATTATGAGGAACACATTGCAGACTGGAGAAATTATATGCGAACCTGGAGAATATAAAATCCAAATGACATGACGGGGAATTTGAGACTGTAACTGATAAGCAGCTACATAACAAAGCAACAAGCATTATACTAGATGATTTATCAAGGTTCACCAAGACACCCCTGATACTGTACAGAGGGGAGATGCAGATCAGACATGTTGAAATACACAATATTTTCAGGATCTACGGTATGAACAAAACACAGTGCTGCAAATACATGGAGCTTGAGAATGTACTTAGCATGTGGATAAAATAATAAACCAATTAAAGACTGCATGATAAACATGTGACAGAAATTGTTACTAATGGAGGAACACAAGATAAAATGTATGTAAAGGGGATGCTGGCTTGGATTCCCTGGTTTCAGTTGGCTGACAAGTTTAATGAGAGTGCTGTTCTGCCATCAGTAACAGTGAACACTGTTCCCACTATGCTATTCGAAACAAAAGCGTTGAGCAAAGTAAGTGGATAAGTAATTTTTCCATCAATACAACACTGATAAATCTCAGCAAAAGCACCCCAGGAGAAACAATTCACATTTTTGTTCCAAGTTTGAAAAATATGGAGTATAAAGGTTTGAGGGCCACAGTTTCAAGGAAAGATTCAAAATATCAACTAGCTACTCAAAAAAAAAGGCATTGTCTGCTCTGTGTCCTGAAGAACCTGCACACTGGTCAGCATTCATCCTTCTACTCACTTGTGAAATTCTGGGCTGAGATGACATAATCCACCCAAAGATCTTAAAACTGCACAGCAAGATGAATAGTGTATTGTCATGGTATTATAGTTAGTGAACACAAGCTATGAAATTGATAAAAGGGAAAATGCATTCCCTAAGGTCCCAAAGTTAGTGAATGTTCTTGCATTACATCTTCCAGGCATTTAAAAAAAAATAACTAATTACTGCTCACGGTAACCAGCAGGCAGAATCAAGCTGCCTATAGCATTTGCAGTAAAAACCTGAGGCCATGCAAAATTTGTCTCATTTGATGTTTCAGTTTAAACTCAAACCAATCCAAATACATGGACATTTTGAGTGAATCTGAATCTTTATCATGTATTGAAACATATGAAACTAATGTTGTGTGAAAGCGAGTGGAAATGTGTAAGGTTTATTGAGTTTTGCTTTGTTTAAATCCAAATGCCAGCAGAAAGCTAGGAGAGGAATGTGCTGTGTTTATCAGGTATTAACCAGAAGAGGAATGCTAGCAGAGGCCATTGTGAAACATGAGTTTCATACCAGTTGAGGTAAAATACTTAAGACCCTCAAGTAATGAAGAATGACTATAGGTTATTAAGAACTGCACGAAAAAAAATTATTCTTGTTACCTCCATTGTGGAGATTGCACATACACACGTGTCGATGGCAGATGCGTGGAATGTCTTTGGCTGCCTTCACCTAGAGGAAAAATCCCTCTCTCCGATTCTAGTGAATGGCAGGATTGGTGGATTATGAAGTGTTTCATATAAATGCTTCATAAGAGAGGTTTATAAATCTCAGTGGAGAAGTCAGTCCAACTATCATCTTCACCTAGCAGCTCGTATTTCTTCAGAACAAAGCCTGAAAGTGGAAGGAAAATGTGCTCTTCAGGCCCTGTATCACCAGGGGGAAACGATCCTTTCAGGTTTGCAGCCAGATTTTATTTCTCTAGAGAGAAGGGGCAACACAGAACTGCAGATCCTCTCGCCCAAGGTTTTGTTCCACTAAAAGGCTGGTTGGGACCTAGGTCCCGTGGGCCATTCTCCTCCTTCGTTGATGTTCTCTTCTTCATCAGCCTCTTCTTTCTCAGTCTATGTGAGACCTAGGAAGTCACTGGGAGATGCAACGCCTTCTCCTCAACCGATGAGCCTAGACGCAGGCGAAGGGCAGCGTTGAAGAGAGCTGAGGAACCCCTCGACCCTCTATAAAAACGCTGCCTGCCCTCCTGACAGTAGACCCCTGCCGCCGAAGCGATCGGGGGGGAGGCCGGGGACAAGGCCAGCGGGACACAGCCGGGAAGGCCACCCTCTCCCCCGTTCCCCACCGCCCAGGGCTTCCTTTTCCACAGCCCCGGGGGAGAGCCGCGCCTGGTCAGCGACCCCACCACAAGACCGCCACCAGCCCTGCACCCCACGGGAGAGAGCCCTTTTGCCGGGCACAGCCAAAAGAACCTGCAGGCGCGCCCCAACTAGGCGGTTTTACCTCAGCCCAGCCGCGGGACCCCCTTCGCCCCACGGCGCAGGGGAGGGAAAGGCGGGCCCGGCAGCCCCCCAACCTCGGGCGCCTCCGTCCGTATAAAGGAGGCGGGCAGGGCCGGGGCGGCGGCGGCGGCGGGAGGGAGTGCGCTGAGGGGAAGAGCCGGCGCGCGTGGCGGGGAGGCGGCGCGGAGGGAGGGCAGCCCGGCTGCGGGAAGCGGGGCTCCGCGCTGGGACTGGTTCCTTCGCAGCCATTTTCTGTCCAACCAAACAGCCGATTTGCGGAGGGAGCCAACCAGGGCCGCACTGGAGGTTTGTGCCTGGCTCCGGCCAATGATTGGTAACCGGTTCCACTGCAGGCTCGAATGAAATGTCCGTCTCCCTCCCCGGGCCCCGGCGCTGCCGCCGCGCCGCCGCCGCGGGGACCAGGAAGTGGGGGGCGGCAGCCCCCGGGCCCCGCTTACCGGCCGCTCGTCTCTTTGTGCGACCGGAGACGCGGGGGCCGCGCGGCCGGGGGGGAGCGGAGCGAGAGAGCGGGCGGGGAGGCGGCGGCGGGGGGTCTTGGCAGGGGTGCTGGGGCGGCTGCCCCCGCCGGTGTCCCCCTCTCTTTGCGGGGCCAGGCGCAAGGAGGTGCTTTCCCCCCCCCCGCCCCGGGCTCCGGCTCCATTTTGTGGCCTAGGCGGCGGCGGCGGCGGGGGGTGTGGGGGGGGTAGGAGGCGGGGACGGGAGCGCCGTTGCCCCGCAGCCGTGTCCGCCGCGGGCCGGGCCGCGGCCGCCGGTGCGCGGGCAGGCGGGGCCGCCGGCTCCCCTCGCCGCCCGCTGAGGTCGCGGCGGGGCGTACGACCTCCCCTGACCCGGGCCGGCCTGGCGGCTGCCGCGACCCCTCGGCGGCGACTTCCCTCCCGGCCCGGCGGGCGCGCTCGGTCTGCCCCAGGGCCCCCTCTTCCCGGCGGCGGCATGGCGGGCGGGGAGGTGGGGGGGGGGGGGGCGGCTTTGTGGCGGCCGCGCGTCGTCGTTCGTGGGCGGAGGGGGCTTCGCTCCCTTTTGTTTTTGCCCGGCCAGCGCCTCAGCCCGCCGAGCCCCCTTCCCTCGCCGCGGGAGCGAGGGGCCGGGGCCCCGCCGCGCTTCTGGCGGGCCCCCACCACGCCCACGGCCCCTCACCGGGCCGGGAGCCGGGCAGCGGGGCGAGAGCGGCCCGGCCTCCCCGCTGCCGCCGCCGTTGTTGTCGAGACCGAAATTTCCTTGAAGGTCTCTCGGCCCGCCTTTTGCAGGGATAAGGAGTGTAGGGCGAGGCCCCGGGATGCGGTGAGAGGAGCCGGGTGACGGCGCGGGCAGCCTGGTGCGGGTACGGCATTTCGGGGAGAGAATAACGGGCAGTGGTCTGCAGGAGGGCCTTCCCCCCCTCCACGGGCACGGGAGGCTGCTGCCTTCTGCCAGAAGTCACAGCCGAGGTGGTTAACAATAAAGTTGCTGAATAACTGGGGGTGCGCTGTGTTGCTCAGTGTGAAAACGAGGGGACGCGATAGACAAGGTGTCTATGGGACAGGTGCAAGCCGGGTGCAGGGAAGACTTTGAGGCTGTTTGTGTCAATAGGAAGGTTCTCCCCCTCGTGCCCCTGCGCTGGCTGCTGTTGCATCATTGAAGGGCACGAAGTGAGGAAGTGAGATCGATCGGCTGGCACAGCCGAGCAGCATCGGTGGCTTGTCCCTAACACACATGGCAGGTAGGAGAGAGACGGGACTGCCGTCCTCAGTGTCTGCACACGCTGTTGTGTGTTCGGCGAGTGTTCTTGGGCATACCTGTGTGTGCCAGCCACTGCTCCATCCAGAAATTATGTAGTTGGCAATCCTGAAGAATATCGTGGAGGTTAGTCGCAGGCAATCATGCTGGAAAATAAAAAAAATCCATGTGTTCTAGTAATGTTTCTGCAGCTCTTTAAGAACACCAGTTAAAGAAACATTCCTAGGTCCTGCTGCAATCCTGCAGCAATAGAAAAACAGTCAACTTCTAGCTTTTACCAATTTCTTCAAGGCTTAACCAAAAATATTTTGTTCTGCAAAGAGTTGTCATGTAAAAGCTACCTGGTGTTCTTGGATTGCTTTTGGGAGGGCAAAATAATTGATGACCCAAACATTTCTAGGCAGTGAAGCATGTAGAAATCTGGATTTCAGCCCTTGAATGGGCTCTCTTACATGTAGTAAGCTTTGCCTGTCTCACTGACAGATGGAAGTTATTGTCAATTTAAAAAAAATAAAATTGCAGCTTTCTCAAAAGAAGCTCAGGCGAAGTAGTGAAAAGCAAAATGGAAGGAGCCGCTTTGGGCATTATTCACAGTCTTGGCTTTAATTGGCTTGCAGAAATGGAGAAACGGTGCGTATGCATAATCATTAGCATAGTGTTCCTAAACAATACGCTTGGTGATTACATTTTTTTTTTTAATTTACTTGTGTGGCGTGGCCTATGGCGTGATAGTTATAATGTTAAAGGAGGATCCATCTGTAATTCTCTGGGAGACCCAAGATGGTTTAATCTGAATCATTATTTATGAGGTCTGCATGAGTTGCTTGTACTCTGCATTGAGCGGGTGATTATATATGGTCTTCGCTGCTAGCATTTACAGCTATGAAATTATATTTGAAAGAAGTCAAGAATACTGGATGTTACTCTTTAGACTTTAATATTTGACAATTACAGCAGTTCAAAGGTTAATAGATAGCCTCTTGTTTGTGGTAATAATTACATGGAGGGAGGCAGTGTACAGAAATAGAATGAAAAAGATTGTTCAAGATACTGTGAAGATACGAAACAAATACTATGAAACTTTTCAAGTCAGATATCTTGTTTGTCAACATTTAAAAAGGGCTTGCAAGGCTCTTCCTTTAGTGCTTTCAAATGCAAATCTCTAATGTCGCTTCACCTTTAAAATTTTGCTTAGGAAGAAACTTGACTTTTCAGTACTGAGTTTTGCAATAGTACTTTAGAGAAACACGGTGTTTGGAAATTGATGTTTTACTGGCAGGATGCTTGTAAAAAGTGCAAAACATGACTCTATATATATGCATACTAAACAATGTGTAAACAATATCGGTAGACTAAAACGAAGTGTCAGCAAATTTGATAATTTTGACTGAAAATACTGGCCTGGTCTGAACTAGCTTTGTAAAACTTATTTGCCTTATTGCTTGAGAGGAATAAGCTTCTTGGCACACTTGAGGTACTACTGCAATGAAGGAAAAGCATAACCAACTTACAGATGTTATCAAACTTGAAAAAGGCAGGATTTGTGGACTGCAGCTTTAATAAACAGATAAGCTTAGTTTTTCACAACAAAAAATGCTAGAAAAGCATAAAAAACTTAATGTGGAAAGGCAATATGGGGCTTTCAGTCCGTGTTGCAGGAGGAAGGAGGTGCGGGTGCAGTCTGTTCAGCACCGCTGCCCTCTTCCAGCATCTGCAAAAGCAACAAAACTGCCTCCGTTCATCTCGGTTTTTTTCTCCTCCAGCTTCTCTCTTTTACTGCCAAAAAAGAGAAGGCATGGAAACTGAATTTCTCCTGCTTGCTCCATATCACTGATCCACTCCTGCTTGATGTAAAAATATATGCATTGTTAGTCCACCCATATATATTGCAGCTAACCATGCTTGTGAACAGTTAGGCAGCCTAGTAAGGAGCCACTGCATACTCTAGCACAGCTGGATCCCTGTGGAGGGGACTTGTGGCCAGTGACATCAGGGCTCCTAAGATGAGCCATAACGTTGATAATATGGTATGTGGAGGGGGAAGGTGAAAAGGCCCTATTTGGATTTCATAAGGGAAAGGTTTCTTCCCGGTGGTCCAAGGGAAGGAGCCTGGTACAGCCTAGATGCTAACGAGCCTTAGTGACGCTGTCAGGTCCTCTCAGCATCAGTCTGCTTTTCCTAATGTTATTCTGTTGTGGGGGAAAACACTAAATGTGAGAGATCAGAGGAGCCCAAGATGGAGAGACACAGTGCAGCATCTGTTTGTGTTCTAGGCACATGCTAAGGGGTTTTAGCTTTACATTTTTGTGGATCTGCTGGAATGATGGCCCGTGAGTGCATTTACCAGTCGGTGTTTCTTGATGCAGGAGACACTGCTTTGCTGCCACGTGAAAATTCAGTGGGAAATTAGGTTCTCCAGAAGTCATTGAAAAATAAAAGGAAATTAAAAATGTATTTTCAATTAAAAATTCTTTCTGTATTTCTGTTTAGGAGCAGCAGCTGCTGTTACTGCTTTACAGCTTTACATCTCTTGTGATAAGGTGTGGTGGCAAAATCAATCTACAATGACTGATGTGGTTCCTACCTACAGTTTTAGTTGTCATTTCTATCCTGCTTCTATGGCAGGGACAACTCTGTGTGGAAAGTGTACCAAGTGCTTCAGTTCATTGCGTATCATTTTCTGCTGTCCCTCTTGTAGGGTAGCAGTTTTGGGAGACAGAGTGGATAAATACCATGTGTAGTACTTAAATCGCAAGAGGCCTTTGGTTTCCCCTCAAGAGACCAGTTTTGCAAATCATTGCCAGATAAATTCCCCATTCTGAAGACAAAATCTTGTTTCTTTGATTCTATTTTTGCCTTTTATACTGATCTAAGTTTTAGACCCTCTCCTAGGTGCTAACAGGTCAGGGCTTGCATTCTTCTTTAGTTATCGTTTAGCTGAGCCACTGATACTGCTCTCTTAAGAGAGCTCTTAAGATTAAACAGGATGCAAGATTTACTTTGAGACACTGAGGTTTTATTAATTCAGTATAGATGTATTCTAGGAACAGCCTGAGTTGTGGGCAGCTGACAGGAGCATATATTTTTAAGCATCCTCCAGAAAACTTTCTGCCAGATGTCAGTGTAAACCTGTATGTTCATTCACTTCCATCTTATTACTGAATTTTCTTTGATGCCCTTGATCTGAAATGGTTCTCTTTTAATGTATTTCTCGGGTTAATTTCCCTGGATCTGTTGATTTGTATATTCCTAGTAATATTCTTTTTCATTAAAGAAAAAAAAACAAACAGAAAACCACCACCAGAAAACTTCGTGCTGCTGCTCTGTATTTAGATGCTTTTTGCAGTGTATCACTGAATGTTTGGGTTGAGTGTCCTGTACTGACTTGGGTTTCTCTCCCTCGTTGTTGTTAAAAATCAGATGGTGGCACGGTCACTTCAGAGGCTGACATGTCACTTCTGATATGCTTAGCTCTCAAGTCTTGATTCAGTCAATATGTGTATGCATGCATGGAGGAGCTTCAGTGTTTTCCTAGCACTAATGGCTAAGGATAATGTACAACATGCAGTAAGTGCTTCTTGAAGATGTGTGCAGTATGTGCTACTAGACCAGTGTGTTGGAAGCCCTCCTCCCTAGCCACACAGGTATAGAGGACACTGTAATGTATTAAAAGACATTGTAGTGTCTGCATGCTGAAACTGCCATGCAGATGGGATACGTAATCTCCAAATAGGTACTTTAAAGAAAGTTGTAACAGTTCCAGGGGCTAGAGCAAAATATGAGAGGAGGGTTCTCACCCATCTGAACGTTTTAGGATTAGTTCTCCCAGGATTCTGCCTGTTCATGAAATTTGGCATCTACTTCCATCCAAAGAAGTAGCTCTTCCTATGAAACGTACCGGCGTAAGAACTCTTGTCCTTTTAGTCTCCCAGTGACTCCAGTTACTGTATTTACTGTAGGCAGGGTGTTGTTTCTATGCTGCATTGGACTGCTGCCTTTTTAGAGTAACTTTGGGGACACTGAAAGTTTAGTTTGTTTTGTGTATTTGTTGTTTTGTTGGGGTTTTTTTTGTTTAAAGGGGGGGATTAATTATCAACAGTGTATTGAGAGCAGTCCTTTCTCGTTTTCTGAGCATTGTGTTGTATGTATTACAGAGCTTGTGCTGAGCTCACAATCAGATATGTGGTGATTGACTTAAGTTTTGAACATCTGAAATTAAAACCATAATACTTCAATGTCTAACCGTGTTCATTATGAGATGACTAGAATAGCAGTGGCCACGTTTTTCAGCAGGGTCATGTTTGTGTCATCCATCAGGCTCAAAGAAATACTAGTAGGGTGACTAGATGGTATATTAATTACAGTTGCTATATTCAGATGCCTAGATCTAGATTTGAGTTAAATGACAAATCTGACTGAAATTCTTCATCAGACTTACTTGGATTGAAGTAGTGTGTAGAGATGCTGCTCCTTTTCTCACGGTGAGGCCAGCCAAGCTGTGGGAGAGGCTCGCAGGGTGGCTGGGCAGGCTCTGTCCATGAAGGTCTTCAAGTTGTGGCTGGATAAAGCCCCCGGGCGACCTGCTCTGAGCTTGGAGCTGACCCTGCTTTGAGCAGGGGTTGGACTAGAGACCTCCTGAGGCCCCTTCCAACCTGAATTACCCTGTGATCCTGGATTAGGACCTGGTTATGCTAAGTGTTATGCAGAAGGTTGTTACGCTGTCTGTAATCCCCTGTCCCGAGGTTGTCCTGGCAGCTAAAAATCTTTCTTAAAGTAATACCCACAGAAGTAATTTCAGTTGATGCTAAGCTGTCAGTGCCTGTTTTCTTTATCTGAGACTGATCTGCCTTTTTCTTTTGCAAGCCTTTTCCTGTCAATTTTGCTAATTGCTATTTTAGATTCATCATGTTGATAAGCTTCCACTCAAATTCTCACTAATGGTGAAGTAATACATACTGTAAGTAGATATGGAAATATGCACACAGAAAAGAATAAAAGCAAAGATAGTACCTTGTGGATGCATTAGTCTAATATGGCCAAAACTGTCTACAGATGCAGCAGAGGTTTAAAAGAGATTCAAGCAGGAGTTGTCTTTTGAAGGTGAGCTGACCTAATGAAAGCAAGATGATTTCTTAAATAATATTGCTGGGTCTTGGCAATAAAGATTCAGATGGGGTAGGCTGCAGGACAGGTGAGCAGAAACCAGTGAATTATCACATCACTGCAGAAATGTGAAGAATATTGCAATCCTGGAAAAAGGAAAGTTTTAGAAGATATGTTTCAGAGAAGACTGAAAAAGGAGAGGGGAAGAAACATCAAGGCATTTAAAATAGTACTGGGGCTGAATAAACTTAATGTTTAAAGTTCGTGGAGACCCTAATTCTGAGTTAAATTCTAGTAGGGATCAGAGCGCCTAAACTGAGGACAAGACTGCCAGGAAATCCTAACTTAATTTTGGAGGTAGCTTTTGGGATTTACCAGACTGCAGAATGTCAATTGCTTCAAATTGCAGAAGGAAAAGAGAGACAACTCTCTTAACGATGGGTGATGTCGATTTTGGTGGTCTTGATGTGCAGGATTGTGATATCCTTGCATTGTCATTACAGTGAGCTGAGTAAGCAAACTGGAGACCCTTTGGAAAGTTGAAAAGCAAAGTTAAATCTCCCAACAAAGAGTCTGCAAAATGCAGACAAAGTGAATTTACATGAAAGTTGGCACATGGAAAGCTAATGCCTAAAATGCTACCCTTCCTTTGGGCAGAGCTGCTGTGTAAGAAGTGAAACTGTTTTACAAAAGCCCATCAAAAGGGACCAGAAGTGCTTTAAAAAAAGCAGTGTGTGTGTGTAGTATTCTGTACAATGAGGAAGAGGCGGAAGAGTGTTTTTTTTTCTCTTAAGCAGCTCCTAAGGCTACATCCAGCTGTTGTAGTATTGCCTTGAATGTGAGCAACGCTCGGGTTACTTGCGCATCTGTGGCCAAGCGTAGCACCGGACGTTGCCTAAAGGTTTGAAAGCAAACCCCAGCCCTGTGGCCACAGGCAAAGTGCAGATTAGAGAGAGGTTAAGTTGCTCATATTTCTGGGTAGGTATAAAAATAGCACAAGACTGCTTCTCCCTCCCTCTTCAGGCTAATGGTCTGTAAAGAAGCGAGCTGCATGGTCTCACCGGCAATGACCACGCAACCCTTTGGGACAGGACTTGTTTTCCAAGGACACCAGGGTACCTGCACAGCTGGTGTAGGTCGGTGACTGAATGGAGCCAGGTTCTGCCTCCCATGGGGCTGTCTGTGTAGCTTGTCAGTAAGGCTGGCTGCTCTCATCAGAAACAGCTGGGCTGGGGAGAGGGTAGGATGGGAAGTGCTGATCCAGAGAAGGAACAGTTTGAAGTGTAGAATGGGAATGGAAGAGCTGATTTTCTAGCAAACGGGTAGATAAGCAAATGTTAACAGAGTTGTTTGATGTTAAACACAGCCAAGAAAATTCAGGGCAAAGGTGAATCTGGTGCTGTGCATCTAAATGTGTTAAAAAATATCTTTGGATTTGTGTGCCTATGTTGAAAGAGTTTGCATGTGCTGGGAACCCCTGCTCCCTCCCTAATTTTTGCATTGTTTCCTCTCTCCAAAAGAAGCATTATTAAAGCACATGACTGCAAAAATACCACCCTACACGAGAAAAAGCATGGCAGCTCAATGTTCTGCAAAAAGCTTATTTTTAATACACTTTTTAAATGCAATTTTCAAGACACCTGCAGCTGGAAAAAAGTCAAGATTGTCCAAAAGTTTTTAAAAGCTGGAAACTTGAATTCAGACTTATATTTGGCACTGCTAAAATAGCCCCTTTGAAAGTGGAACTGTTGTCTGCTATGATTTTTTTTTTTTGTAGGTCTACGCTTTCTACTGAGCACCTGCTGACTGTTTAAGGAAATTAGTTATTCCTGTAAAAAGGCAAAATGTAATATGGTAACAGGTTACATGGGCCAAAGCATTTGCTGTTGCAAGAATGCACATATGTCTGTGTGTTGTGTATGGTGGCAAAACGTGGGTGCAGAAGGCAGCGATGTGTTCTGTTGCTGTTGTGGCAAGTCCTCACTAAAGAGATGTGAACCTCCAAGGGATGTAGGAGGCATCTTCGCCTCTTTCACCTCCGCAGAACGAGGAAGCATGATATGTGCGATGTCTCCGAGCGGTGAGACGGCAGGCTGCTGAGGAGCCTCTGGGGCACAGCCTCTGTTCGGAGCAGCACTGCGAGACCCCTTGGCTTGTTCACAAAGTTGATTTCCTAGCAAACGTTGAGAATTAGCAGCAAATGGCTGCTGATGATCTCAGTAGTTTTGCCCCGTTTGGAAGGGGGAAGGCAGGCATCTCCCAGACTCTTCCAGCTGAAACGTGGTTGTTGCTTCCCGGGACAAGGGTCCCCAGCCGGGGAGGGAAATGCTGGCTCTTCTGGCTTCCTTCTTTCTCCTGGCATTCAAATTGCCTATTAAACTGTGACCTCGTCTCTAAAGCCTCAAGGAGAAGACTTCTTGTTGGCCACCACGTCAGAACACTGTGAAGGGAGCACTGGAGGATGCCCAGAGGAGCGAGGCAGGGCAGGACCAGGGAAAGCGAAGGAAAACGGGACTCGGAAGGCAGCTGGGAGTGACTGGTGCCTCAGGGAGGATGAGGATGCGGATACAGAGCTGGTCCTGAGGTCTGGCTGAGAGAAGTTTGTTGGTGCGCTTGACAAAAGCTGTTTGGGCGGGGGCTAATGATGAGTGAAGGATGCACTCTGTGTAACAACTGTAGGTAAAGTCTTCAGTGAGCGTAGGTTTCGAGGGTTGTTCAGAGAAATAGATGCCTTGACCTGTTCTGGTCAGACTTTCATGGGAACAGCACAAGGTTGCTTTATATGTGCTGCATGAACCAAATGTTGCTGTGCACGGCCTGTGCCTCCAGCTGAATTTTTGGGGAAGCTTCACAAAACAGTTTCACTGTTTCCACTGTCAGTAAAGCTCAGTAACGAGAGAAGGAATACTGTTCTCAAATGACAAAATATTTATGCTTTGTATAAATTGGTCTCATAGTTCTAAGTTGATTAAAGTGCTGTTTGTCAGCCATAGCTGCACTTAATGGTGTAACAAACATACCTGAAAGGTTTCCTTCTTCTGGTTGTAGATGGATGGTGATAGCTCCACAACGGATGCTTCTCAGTTAGGAATTGCTGGAGATTACATTGGTGGCAGTCACTATGTGATACAGCCTCACGATGGTAAGAAACGTTACAGTAAATACTACTTCTGTGTGTGTGTGTGTATATATATATATTTCCTTCCAGTTCTTGTATAGTTCTCTGCTATCTTCTCTCAAGCTAAGAATTTGCAATTATTTGTATTCATAATGCCTCATCTGTATAAAGCATTTTTTCTGCAGTCTGAAGGTGGGGCTTGGCTTTTTCAATGTTGACACAGAGACCTTTGAGGTGATGATAAAAAAAAATTGATGTTCTAGGAAACAATTTGTATTTTGACATGACATTAAGAATGCTTGGTGTTCAGCAGCCACGTACATTTCTGCGCATAATGTGATAAAGATGGTATCGAACAACCATAAAAGTACCCTGGTGTCGCATCTATTTTTTTAATTATTTCTACAGTGTTAGTACACTGTGCTTTCAAAGGTCTTCATCCTTCAGTGTAAGATTTTAAACTGACTTAATTATTGCCTGCTGTCTATCAAATACAATTTCTGTTAATTTTTCTTTATTTCATTAGACACAGAGGACAGCATGAACGATCACGAAGATACAAATGGCTCAAAAGAGAGTTTTAGAGAACAAGATATATATCTTCCAATTGCAAATGTGGCAAGGATAATGAAAAATGCCATACCCCAAACAGGAAAGGTAATACCCTTGTCTGGTAAAGTGTGTTAATGAGTTTTATTCCTTCCTCTGAGTGAACTTGAGCTGGTAGAACAATATGTTTTTCCAAATGATCCTGGTTTATTGGAGAAAAGCCTTAGAAAAGAAAATAAAAAAGGAAAAAAAAAAAATCTGAGCAGGAGGCGATTGAGACCAAGTCCATTTTTCTTAGGTTTCTGAAAGCTTTTAGCAACTGCTGTAATTAGAGTATCCAGAACAGTGCTCTTCATAGGGCTTTCAGGGCTTTCTTCTTCCAAGATGTGTTCTCCGAAATTGTTGTAATGGGTCAGACTTGGTGACAGTCCCATATCAGTAAGAATTATTTTCTATGCAATTCTCTTACAAAATTTAATCTGCTTTTACTGAGGTGCATAAAATTTGGAATAAGTGAACCATTTTGGATGAAATAAAAATCCAGTCCTTATCCTGAAGGAAAGAGAATGGTTAGTCTTCCATCACCGGAATCTTTACATATCCAAATGCCAAAATGACCCAAGAAGTCTGCCTTATACCATGTAGCAGATAAGGCCCGATATTGAAAGATTTATTTTATTTCTTACTTCTAAGAATAGACTTTTTAATCCATTCTGCTGAGCTGGTGATTGTATAAGTGTCTGACTGTTCTACCTGTTTATCTAAAACCTTTGCAGGGCTCCTATTACTTGTTGTTCC
Organism: Harpia harpyja; assembly: GCF_026419915.1. Taxonomy (NCBI): domain Eukaryota; kingdom Metazoa; phylum Chordata; class Aves; order Accipitriformes; family Accipitridae; genus Harpia; species Harpia harpyja. Next base: position 23,750,369 of record NC_068945.1, on the reverse strand, counting down.
TCTATTGTATTCCAATACAATTCCTGCCCCAGTAACATTTCCTCTAGCTAAAGCTGATTTCTTTTTTTCTTTTTTTTTTCTTTTTTTGAGATCACTCTAAATAGAACCAAGACATAATTTACTTGCATCTGCTTGTACTTTCATAGTGTTCAGGGCTTTCTGAAGATCTGGGTGTTACATTTATATCTTTGCTGTGAAAATTTCTTCACTAGTCCATATTGTCATAAATTTTTAGTGATCAAGATGAGATTTTTCTCAAGAATTTAGCATATGGGATGTTGAGCTATCTTGAAATATCAGGGACATGTTTGTGAAAAACTGCAAGGGAAGCTGCTGGCTGATGAGTACTTCTGAAAATCTCACCCTATGTATCTGAAAATACCAGAGGAACTAGTGAAGATTCTACATAGGGTTACTGCTTCTTTTTTTTTTTTAAATACAAACAGGTTCTTCTCATGTGAAGAATAAGAATCTTAATTATTATAATCTTTCAGTTGGCTCCTGTCAGCTTCCCAAATAATAATGAGTAATGCTTGCTGTTATTTTAAGTCAGGTAACTTACTTTTGTCCAGCTGAAAACCATAATGAAATTTACCTATTTCATTCTTGCCAGGGGCATAGGTTTCTTTGTTTGAATTCTCATTTGGAAAATTTACACCAGAATGAGAGAGGCTTGCTGCTAGGTGTATATTTTAGTCTGTGAACTGGTCAGGATAAAAATACTTGTTGCCAAATTTGTGGGAATGTACTACAGTGGGGTTGGAACTGCTGGGTCTATTAAAAGGAAGATGGAAGTGGGCTGTGACATTGTAATGAACAGGTTTAAAGAGAAGGTGTAGGTAAGCAAAGTAAGCAATATTGAGATGCATCTGTATGTAAAAGCTTGTACAGAACATAGTTATGACTGCAGAAGATCCTGGCAGTTTGCTGTGCTGCTTGAAATAGTAAAACTTAGATTAAAATCGTGTTGCAGCTGTGCTTACATAGAGCAGTGATGACATCCAGTGGTTCCTTCACATATGGGTGTTGCCTAAATGGCTATTATCATCAGGTTTTGGGATGTTTCCTTTATTATCTAGTGTATTCTTTGGTGGTTTGTTTTTTTTTTCATCCTGTGTCTTGATTAATCATTTTATGATACTTTTTCCTTACTAGATTGCTAAGGATGCAAAGGAATGTGTGCAAGAGTGTGTAAGTGAATTCATCAGCTTTATAACGTCAGAAGCAAGTGAGAGGTGTCACCAAGAGAAAAGAAAGACCATCAATGGAGAAGATATTCTCTTTGCCATGTCTACCTTAGGGTTTGATAGCTATGTTGAACCTTTGAAGTTATACCTCCAAAAATTCAGAGAGGTTGGTATCTACTTCAGTATTTCCTCATTTATTTAACCTGGTTGTGTTTATCCTTAGCTCCCCGTCATTGTAATTGTATAATGGATAACTTGCACAGTATCTCACAGCTATTGTCAGGGACTAATGTAATGTTTAAAAGCATTCCAGAGGATATAAAGAGGAAAAAAGAGTAAGTAAGCATTTTGATTAGACTTGCTGATTCAAAGTAGTTAAAGCTTTCAACTGAATAAATTCTCCAATATATTGCTGGTAGTAAATAACTCTGTTCTTTAAAGGTGCCTATTAAGAATACTTAATTCAATCTTTGGGTTCAATCAATAAAACTGTACTAGACTGCATCCTCTGAGGAACTAGCCTAATGCTTGTTGTTTGTCTGGGCTTCAGAACTGCAAAAGAAAAAGTTGTTTTTATCATGTCAGAATAATGATTCACATGGAAGCCTATCTGCTTCAATGTTTTTTTTTTTTTAATCTGTTTTTTTACCCTGTCTCTCAATTTGCTTTTGATGCACAGTACATGCTAGGTATGTGATCCAAGCATTTTAATTTATCCCTTCTGTAGCAGAAAGTAACTTTTTTTTCTGTTCAGTAGTTTAAACTTTTTGAAAAACAAGTTGCTTCTGCTTGGGTTTTTTGTTCTGGTCTGCCCCCCACCTCTCTGTCTGAAGACCAAAGAGACTTATGCTTGCTTGCTTCTTTAGTTTGGTGTTCTTTTACCTCAGAATACCAGATTTAACCAAACAAATCAAAGGTATTTTTATCCAGTGACTTCTCTTCCTCATAGTCCTGAATGAAGAAGTTGTTCAGGATTAAAGCAATCCTGGGAAAAAAACTCAAAACAATTTTTTTTGTTGTTGTTGTTTTGTTTGTTTGTTTTCCCTCTGTTGGTATGGCTACTGGGTTTTACTGGCATGAGTGAAGTGGGTATGTCTAAATTGGCAGTGCTGTAGATAGAGATGCTCTTCAGACTTTTTGTTCTGTAAACCTAAGATTTTAATTAATGGGGTCAGACTCGCTAATGATAGTTAATTTGCTGATAGCAGTTGAAGCTTTGCCTTCCCAGAAAGTCATTTGCTGTGATGAGTAACAGAAGGTGTAATCTAAAAGTTGAAGTACTGCTGTATGCTATTGTTTTCGAGTTCTGTGTAGCAGTTGCACATGCCATCAAACTGCTGTATGTGCTTTAATTAAAAATGCAAGTAGTGCCTAACTAGTTTTAGTACTTCCGGAGAAGTCTGAAGTGTGTCTATGCTACTTTCATTCTGAAGTGACCATTTTTGCAGATACATATGCTGTGGTAGCAGAGTAGTGGGATTGGGTTTTAACTGGAGGGATTGGATGGTTTTGCTCATCAGTTTTAAACCTCCATTCCAGCTAGTTCTGTCCTCAGGGTACTGTATATAGTGAAATATTTCTGTTTTGTAGCTTAGTATTTAGTCTACATCAAACAGTTGCAGAGAATACTTTTTACACCTATTTTATTTTCTTACATGTTCTTATGTAATAGTGTAGAGCATCAAACTTCATATTTGTAAAACTGCATGCAGATGACTGAGAGCCTTGGCTTTCTGTGCTGATATCCTTTCTGGCTGTAGTCCTTGATGCGGGAAAAGAAATCCAATATCTTGGTTTTAAATGTCAACTCTTAGCTGTATGATGATGGCACTTGTGTGTAGTTGGTAAGCAAATGTTGCACATTCTCGGTAGTTCTGAGATTCTGTGATTTCTTGTAAATACTCTTAACTGCTGCTTCTGGATTACTGCAGATCTTTGACTTTTTGCAGAAGGTGAAAGCCTTTCTTAGAATTACACAATCCTAGTTTGCAGACTTTCTGTTTCTAAGGAGTACAGCTAAGATGAAAACCATCCTTCACATATTCTTGTACTTTGCATGTTCTTAAATCCCATAGAGTTTTACAGGTCTTGGATTTCAAACTTCAGATGCTGCACGGTGACTCTTCTGCAAGTTCTAAACCTTGGCTAGAGCTCATGGGTCTTGAAACAATCTCATACCAACTGTACTCTAACAGAAATTCTTCCTTTTCTTTTTTTTTTTCTTTTCCTCTCCAGGCAATGAAAGGAGAAAAGGGAATTGGGGGAACAGTTACAACTGGAGATGGTCTAAGTGAGGAGCTCACAGAGGAAGCATTTAGTAAGTAATACTTTTTAATTTATTATATTATTACTATGGCTTTTCTAAAAATAGCACTTCCTTTAGACATCAGAATTCTTAACTTGAGGAATACATCTTGGACTGGCCATGTGTTATACCTGTGATCCTTAGAGATTCTCATTTGAAATGTCTGGAGGATAACCTCTGCTCAGATAAACTCCTCCCAGTCAGAATTTATGGTCAGAATGAAGTAATATAATGGTAAATGATAACACTCTAGTAATAGCTAATGTCAACTGTGGAAGATTTTTAAATGCATACATTAGTGCTAGTATTTTTCTCTACACTTAAACATAGATTGTAATGAAAGGTGCAAACTTTTTTCCTTACCCCCCCAGTAGCTATGTATTAGGCCACATTCGTTCTACTTGCAAGACTGTTGGGGAAAAAGTAAAATAAACTCGACTTGATGACTTGAGGAGCTCGTCTTTGAGAAATGAGCCAGAGAAGAACATCATCTTCATATAATTCTGAAGCGCTTAATATTTCTTACATTCAAAAAAATGCACAGATTGGCAACTAAAAGGTGTAGGGCAAGCAGCAGTGTATGCATTCACTGTAGTTTTTCTTCCTTATACTGTGAATTAAAGGCTGACAGTTGTTGGGCCTTCGTGTTGGTTTTGTTAATGCTGGATTCTTGCATGTAGTCTTCACCTCAGCTTTTAAATATTATGGGCTGGTAATCTTGAAGCTGATAAAAAAAGAATTAGGAGGCGCAGCTCTAGTCATATCTACTGACGAGATTTAGTTTTTCAAGTATCCGAGTCTTCTGTTTAAAATCACTGGTAAACTACTGAACTAGCAAAAATTCAAAGCCTGAGGACTGAAATGACCTATTCAGGGTCTGAAACACGCTTTGCTCCCAGTATGATGACTTTGGCTATATAGAACAGTACAGAGACTCTTTGGGTCTCTCCTAGCTTGGAAGATAAGCTCATAAAACTGGCTGGAAATTAAGCATCTAAACCTCAATATTGCAGGGGACTTATAGAAAGCTTTTTTTTTATATGACTATTTTAATTTTATAGTTAAAGATCAGGCAATGCAAATAGTAAACTTTTATCCATACTCACTCAAATGTAATAGCTCTGTTGGTTCAGAAGTAGCAAGACACTAGCACAACTATAGGCCCAACTTACTTACCTGGGGTATGTTGCTGATGGTTTCTAGATTGCAGCTGTTGGGAGTCTGTCCAGCTTGGAAGCTTGTCAAATCAATATATAGAAATTGTTCCAAAAGCTTTATTTTGTGTATATTCTGATTTGCATTTCAAGCCTGTAAACTGTAGCTCAGGAGTTGAGGGAGAATATATAGTTGGAAACTCCTGATTGTGTCTGCATCCAACACCTTGTTTTGTATGGGCAAAGAGTCAAATTCACAAAGGGTTTCTCCTCTGGATGCTCATGCTCTGCTTAGCCTGAGTACAATGCCTGCCAGAAAATGGAAACCAGAAAAAACAAATCCCTTTATCTCTGTGGATTCTCTGTCCCCTTCCCAAATTTGATACTGTCTCTGTTAAACAGCAGAAGGCTGAATATCTGCTCCTAGTCACTTGTTCAAGTATCTCAGGCTTGGGAGCCTCAGGCTGCTCGATGAAATAAGCCTTAATTTGCTGCGATTTGAAAAGAGCAACTTTGGAAGTGAATATTAAGTCTTGGCAGGATGCAAAGGAGATGTTGCAGTAGTAGAAGAAGGACGAAAAGATTTTTTCTGTAAAATAACTGATTGTGTCAAGTGCTGCAGGTATTTCTTTCCATAGGGGCAGCTATAGATCTAATCAGAATGATGGTCTTTCTGCAGGAGTAGCAGTTAATAGCTGTGCTGCTGTGGCATAACCCTTAGCTCTTTGTCTTAGCCTAATGCCAGGGCTGGGTCAGAGGCTTGGCATTAAAATGTGTTGGATGTGGAACATGCGATGAAAGGGCAATAAAATTTTGGACCTGCCAGAGCCACTTCTCACTATGATCTTAATGCATCTCTTAACTTGCAACTTAAGTATTTGAAAATTAGTAACATGAAGGTAGGGGGGGGGGAAACCAACCCAACCAAAAACCCAATTTAAAAACCCCCACGTGTCAGCTTTCAAATGACAGCTGTTAGGATTATACTGTGTTTTCAGAATTTTTTTTAATGGGTTATACATTTTATTTATACATAGTAACAGCCATACTTCAGAAACAAAAAAGCCCCATTGTTTGTCTCCTAGCAGAGACTGTTATGCTACAGTGACTTAACTTACAACTTAAGAGTTTGGCTGCTTTGCTTCCAAGTAGCAGTTGTAACATAGCTACTCTGAATGTCACAGAGCTCAACGTACATTATTGTAAAGGTTTATCTTAGAGCATCACTCCCTCTGTTTTCTCTCTAAATCTCAGAAGTACTTTTTACTCCACTCATTGGCCTCCTCTGTCCTCCATGAAATTCAGAGCTCTTGTGCGTACCCTGAACGGCGTGCTGAAGTCAATCAGTGTAATGTCAGGCTCTGGCAGTGCCTTTTTTTTGTCATTGACTGTCTCTGTTCATCTCTGCTGCCTTCCACGAGGCTTCCACATTATGGAGTCCCTGATGGATCCTGTTTTATAAAGCAGCACAACGATTTCATTGAGTTCCTCACACATGTGTACGCTCAAGTGCTAACCTTATGTCTAAACAACCAGAATTCTCCAGGTTTCTTGGGATATTGAATGCTGGAGATGGCTTTTTCAATGGTCAGGTTGGCAAACTCTGCTCCATTTGCCACGTACAGCTGTGTATGTTCTGCTTCAGATATGTACAGGGGAAGAACAAGGTGCCCTTTCTTTTAGATTATCTGATGCAAAATTAAGTTGAATTTTGTTTCTTAAGTGTTTCTTCTTAATGGGAATAAAATTGCTTACTTGTAACACTCAGTAACAAGTGTGTCTGTACGCAGTGTAGGATGGTAGCTGTCAGGAGAGGAATGGCTCTGGAGTCCTGGAGTGGACCACAATTAAAGGTTATTTAATGGTGACAGACCTGTCAAACGAGGCTCTTTGTATCCTGCAGTTCCTGTCTAACTTTCTTAAAATGCTCTTTCTTTCAGCTAACCAGTTGCCAGCAGGCTTAATAACTACAGATGGCCAACAGCAGAATGTTATGGTCTACACAACATCGTATCAACAGGTACTGTATCCCGTCCCTTACTCTCCCTTCTGCTGCTAAAATTCAAACGCTAATTCAGCTGCCCTGTTGTGAAAGATGAGAATGAATTTTATGTAGTCCTTTGGCGGTGGCTGTCGTGACATTCCAACACTGACAATTCAAGGCTGCTAGCTGCAGTGCAGTTTCAGAAAAGGTGCATTTGAATGTAACCTTGCATTTTCTTTCTCTAGATCTCTGGTGTTCAACAAATCCAGTTCTCATGATTTGAAGAAAACTTTGTATCTGGGAACACAAGACGGAAAAGCTGTGCAACTCTAATGAAGAGGCAGTTTTAATGACTGGTGAAGAGATTTATCTCTTTGTATATTAAATAGCTGTAATGTAGCTACCAGACGCTTGACTAATTGAGGTGTGAGTTCTGACTCAAATCTTTTTCATGATGATTTAAAAAAAAAATTGGATTTTAAAGGTATTAAAGTATTTTTGTTTTGTACAAGAGTTTGTTGCTCTGTATAACTCCTGTATGCATTGTATATTGCAATTTATTACTGTCAGAGATTTGTAGACAGTTTCTTATTTTCATATTGAATCATGTTACTTTTGTAATTCAGGTAAACAGCTGGGTTAATTCATGTTTACCCTTTGAATAAAATTGTAAGGGTAAAGTTCATTTTTGAATGCAAGTTGCCTTTATTATAAAGATTGAGTTGGTCTTGGTTATGTAACTTGTCTTGCATGACAACCTCAACTAACTTTACATGTCAGCATATTTATTGAAGTTTTGAAAGGGACTTTTTCCTCATGAAACTAGCAGCTCAAAAGAACTGCTACAACTGTTTTTTTTTTATGTAACTTCAGAATTAAAACTTAATCAAAAACAACCAGTGCTCTACTACATTTAGAGATTTACAGCTTATCAACAGTGTTGAAAACACTGACTGTGTGCGATGCAGGTCTTAATTTTTTTTTTTGGTTGCATTAACTCTCCTTAGACTTCCTTTGATATATATTTAAGGTAGTCTTTGTGCTACTGAAATAACTCTTCCTTTTTATGTATGGTTTTTAGAATCCAAAACTTAGAAATTCAAGGGTAGTGAGGGTGGGGGGGATTTTATAGTCCTTGTGGTAAAAGATCTCATTTTAACTTTTTACTGAAATGTTTTGAGGTTTCTTGTGAGACTGTGGGAACTCAAATGTGTTAGCAACTTTCTGTGTACAGGCTCTGTGTGTGTGTGTATGTGTGTGTGCGCGAGCGAGTGAAACTTGAACAAGTGATACAAATCTGAAATGGAAGACAGACTTCTAGTTTGCTGTCTCTTTCCTGGTTTTGCAATAAATTCTACCTAGGTAATGTAGTTCTGTATATTTAGTGAGCTGTTCTTAGTAACATTGCTGTTTCTTTAATAATCGGGTGGGTAATTTTGTTAGATGCAATGTCTTAGCCTGTTAGGATGGGGGTGGTGGTTTTAGTAATATATCTTATTCAGACTGAATTTTGGGACCTTTGATATTTTTACTGTTTGCAGTGGACTGAAATGTAATATAATAATTATCTTTCCACATACCTGTCATTAATTTAAGCAAACCACACCTTGAATCTGTTGCCATATAATTTCTTGCTAGTTTTGTCTTTAAAAAAAAAAAAAAAGTAACAATTTAATAGTGGGAAAATACCTTAAACTAAGATATCCCGGAAACCTGAAATAGCCAGTTCTTTGCTAAACAAAAATTTTATGTATGTGCAGATTTGAACAGTGTTTCTTACAAATCAACATCATGCTGGCAGAGCCTCTGGAGGTGATCCAGTGTATCTGGATGGATGTTCTGGGTTTTGTGGCAGTCTGTCATTCTTCAGCAGTTATGACTGAACAAATGGAGTTTTTCATTAAATGTAAAAATGAATAACACAATCCCTACACGAGCCCCTTCTGTTTGTATTCCATTTATTTCAGACCATCATACCCTGTTCTTGATGTTCCCAGATTCGCAATGGAAAAAGCTGTAGCCTCAGCTAAGGAGAAGCTAAGAGAGATTTGGCAGTTGGATGTGCAGAAAGGGGGCTGAGGTCATCCGTCACATTTGCTTGAAACTAGCTACGTTTTTCAGGCTGCCATCTCTTCTGTGAGTTTAGGTTCAAGTGTTTGGAGTTTGTGGTTTACACGCTGTCATGTGAGCAAAGGAGCTGATACTGCTTTGTTTTTCTTTTTCCTTCTCCTTGCCCTCACTCCAGGAATAGAACTGCAACCAACTTGCTCATTCACTTCCTGAAAATACACATGTAGAAGTAATAGTACAACACTTTGTTTGATCTCTGAAACCATTCACCTAATAAAGTTTGCAGGGTAATCTAGTGCTGGTGAAGCAAATGTGGTCTGAGAAAATACTTGCCTAATTTATATTAGCAGTAGCACAACCACTGTGGAGTCTTCATTTTTGTTTAACAACTGATATGTGTTTTCACGTTTCTGTTTGTAAGTACTCAAAGTTTAAAAGTAGCTTAGACCCAAACCAAGAGTGACCATTCCTGCTGTAACCCATCTGCTTCTACAAAACTGCCGTCTTTGGTTCTCTGAATGTTTTGTTTGAACTAACAAAGCCCCAGATTGAGCTTGAGACAGCTGTGGCAGCCTGTGCAAAAACTTGGAAATAGCGGTGATGTTCAAAGATCTTTTTCCAAGAACGGTGACTTTTTTTAGGTGTCTTTCCATGACACAAGCAAATTTTATTGCATTAATTTTTTTAATGAATTTCTATGTGACTTGATCCTTCTGATCTTTCTTTATAGAGTGCTCATGGTGTCTTTAAAAGCACAGAAACACTGTTATCTCTAGTCAAAATGCAGTTCTGAGAAAAGCTAATGTAGATGGCATTCTTTTACATCTCATTTTCATTACAGGCTTAATGGGAGCTGAGGGTCTGCCTTTACCAGTCTTGTTGATGTATGTATGCATCTTTACTATTTTATTTATTCCTCTGTTCTGATCTCTACTGAACACTAAAATACATGGCTGGATGGTGTAGCCAGAACACAGACGGAGTCTTGGCATGAGGCGGTACATCCTAAATATCTACTGACCCATGCTTATCTGCCTGTAGCTGAAAATCAGTCTGAATTATGTGGGCTATACTTAAATAGCAGTCTTCCTTGAACTGCTCCCTGGATACACTGTGCATCATGTCAGATTAGTAGATGGTCCCTATCACAGAGTTTCAAGATGATGCTCATTAATGTGTTGTAATGATAGATAGGTGATTTCTCTCTTGCCTTTGGCAGGAGAGGAAGCATATGGGCAACTGCATGCATACAGGAGATTCCTCAATGCAAAGCAACATGGAGAGCAAAGGGGAAAGCCAAGGGCTAGTATTTTTCCCAGCACATTGCTGTCACGGTAAGAGCTGACAGCAGCCTTGCTTATAGCTACACAATTCTTCATTTTGCAGAGCTTTGAATGTGATTAATGTTCTAGCTAAGTCACGTAGACTTGCTGCTTCAGTTATATTTACAGTGATAAGACAACTTGCTTTTAAGTCACTGCATTCCCAAATGGTGCAGGCTAGACTTTTTTCAGTTTTGATTTGTACTAAGTAGAAGAAAGGAAGCTTTTCACTTAAGTTGAAGTGAATTTTCTTCTGTTTAGAGATGAAAAAACCCCACCTGTACATAGATTCTAAGATGAATAATGCTGTAGGGAAACTATATTTTATATAGGGCCCAAGCAGTTCTACAGGAAGAAGTTAAATATTGATAATGTGGACAATGGTTACTCTTACATTCCTGTTTCAGGTTGGTTTGGTGAAAAGAGCAGTGGTGAAAGGATGCCTTTTGGCTGTGGTACAGTTTAAGACACTTACCTAGTTGAAAACATGGACTAATGTCTCCTCTTTGAAAATGAGATGTTGTTCTGGCATAATCATTCACACTTCCACCCTTTAAAAGGCTGAAAAAATTATACTTAAGCAACTGAATATTGATCTGTTTACCTATTGATTTGTGAAATTGGCATGATAATGGACTGCAACATCACCTCTGACCCTCAGTTTGTAAAAATTTAATGGAAAGCTCTCTAAAAACTCTGTGCCAGTTCAGCTTGCACTGACATCCAAGGCCAAATGCTCTTGGGAGTGAGGGCGGTTTTCCCCCATGCACAAAGGTTTCCAAATTGGTGCCAGCTGTGCTGAGTTTATTAAATTGCAGTCTCCAAGTATGGCTGTGGAGGCAGGGAGAGAGGTGAGGCAGTGCACAGCAGCCTGGAGGGAGTCAGCTACACTGGTTTAGGAAATCTTCCAGGCAAATTGCCAGGGTCATTTGCTGGAATATCTTATTGCAGCACACTGGGCCAGAGGATCCATTTATCAGGACCAACAGCACCTGATTTGCTTTTGTATGAAAGAAAACTATTGAAGGTTTAAATCTGTTGGGCAGAGGAGCATCCTTCAGGCTGCTAATCTAATCTGTGTGTGCCTAATACTTAATCTGGCCCAGCCCGTACAGTATTAGAGACAGCAGCTGACTTTTAGGACAGAGCTGCCTGAAAGGGTTTGGTTTCTGGCTAATAAACCACAGTTAATACGTGGCTCAGTGCTCAGCCCCAGAAGGCACATCGACAACAGCGCATTGCAAACAAAGATTTAGCAGCAATTTCCTCCCAGTCAGATTCAGCCCAGGTTTTTGGTCCTTTTCAGGGGTGCAGACCACTTTTCTCCAGAAATCACTGGGCATAGCGTGAGTCCTCCCCTGCCATTGGGGTAATGGTGACTAAAGCACTTTGCCGCTGCCCCTAAACTGTTATCAGTGTGCATCTTCAGTGTGCACAATAAAAGGACAAAAAAGGGTTGTTTACAACCTAAAGCAGTTCCTTGCCCTGCCTCAGTACACAGCTCTCCCCAAACTGAGGGTAGGGCATGGAGCTAGCCACTGGTTGGAGCTTGCCCAGTGACAACTACAGCAGAAAACTAATTTCTTAGATGTATTTGCTTCAGGTGCATCTTTAGTATGGCAGAAATGAGGCAAAACTACAGGAGACCCTTTTTTAAATCAACAAAATAATTCAGTAAATAAGGACAGGGAATCTGTCTGAAATGACACAACTGTGATGATGAGAGTATCTCTCACCTGAAAGGAAACAGTAGCAGGAACAGCAAATAAAAGCAACTTCCAACAGCACACCTAGGACTCACAGTTCAGATATAAATGCTGTCATTCAAAATACAACTGCATCTAAAATGTGGATGCCATTTTATGCAACAGCAAATTAGGAGGAGTATATAGCATTTTTACTCCTCCTTACACCCTGCGTGAAGACAAACAGTCAACCCCATCAGAGCTTATCTCCCATCACTGGTGAGAAGAGCGTAGCACAGATAAAGGACTCTGGGAAGCACAGGTTTGCTTCTGCAGCGTCTGACTCCTTGGCCCCGGTCATGAAATCCAAACCCACCCAGATGCCCGAGCTCCCTGTGTAATGTAACACATCGGGAAAAGCAACCTGGTGAGCAGGAAGCTGCCTGGAGCCAGGCGGCTGGAAAAGCTAAGCACAGAGGGAGAAGGGAAAGGATCTGAAATCTCACCTCTAGCCAGCTGGAAAGCATTTCTGCTACAGGGAAACAGGCTCCGTCACTTTGGGATGAGAACATGGAGACTGCGGGGTCTGGGGAGGGCTGCATCAGAGGATGAGTCTGCTCTTACTCTATTCAAAACCAGCAGCAACAGCCACATTTTACAAGCCAAGTAGCTGAAACTCATCCAAAACGTCTCCTGAGTGGATGCAGTGAGATCAAGTTCTGTACCCCCCCAGAAAAAGAAATACTGAGAATAACTGGCATTTTTGTATTGTCTGGCGTGACAGCTCCCACGTTGCTTCAGATGGCTCAGCAGCACCTTTCTACAACAACTTCATCTTCCTAACCTTCCAATAGCAGCACAAATACAAGAAACTGACACCAGTAACTAATCTTTCAATAATAACTACATAAATAGTCTGCATTTATAATGAAACATTTATGCTATAGCATTAGTAGGTGACACCTCAATCTGTTAGATTGAAATTTCAAGTCTTTTTTTTTCCGAGACAGTAATTTCAGAGAGTTGTTCCTAGGCTTGGAACATTTTCCTTGTGGAGCAGACAGCATATAAAGTCAACATCTAAAAGTCTCCCTACTCAGGCAAAGTGCAATGAAGAAATAATTACAAAGCTGCTACTAAAAAGAAAATATTGGGGTACTTCTTTATGCTGCTCAAAAGTTACGAGCTACTACTTGTACCTAGTAAGTTTTTGTTAAAGGAGAATTATCAGCACTGCATGTAAGAGAGAGGTGGTTATCCTAAAAGGCAGTTAAGAGTCCCTGGCAAAAACCATTTAAATGAGAGAATACAAGCAAAAAAAGAGGATGCAAACAAAAACAAGGAACTGGTGGTTTTGAACCTCCTAAGAGGGCACATACCCAGTGTGCCTCTTTTAAAAATCACTTGGAAGTAATTGTATATCAATAACTTCCATCTGTGGATGACAGTATTTTATAATTTAATCAAATACAGAAATAACTCTCTGAACACTACTTACCATTTGGCACACACTGAAATGCTTTGTCTCTTTTTCTCTTTGAAGATACCATATCCAAGCCTTAATTTTCATTTTGAGGAGCTGCTATACCAACTTAGCAATTATGCCATATATTAAAAGCAGATGCTTGCGAGAGGCAGGAGCCCCCTCAATAAAAAAAATGACAGCAAACTAAGCCCAGCCCCAATTCGGTAGATCTTTTGTTTGTTATTGGCAGGGCTGTAACTTCAACAAGTAATGTGAAGTACTTCAGGCTTTTGAAGGATTTCGGGAACAGACCAAGGAGCCACTTAGCACCTTTTTAGATGCCAGATTTTCATGACCTAGCATTAGGCACAGCTGGGCCGACTAGCTCAGAGCTCTCTTGGGCCTTCCTCCCATCCCAGCCCTCCTCTTCCTTCCCTGTCTCCCCCCCCCATGCAGCCCAGCCCCTCCCTTTCTTCTGCTCTGCTCCTTCTGCCTCTTTGCTCAGCTGATGAGCCCAGCAGAGCAAACTCATACCATCTCATAGAATCTGAAATTAAACCGGGTGCCTAAAACACATCGGCATCCCTCTGCCTCATGTCTTCAGGCACGAGTCTCCCGTTATCCCTCCTTCCTCTCTGCGCAGCAATTCCCACTACTGACAATAGCAGCATGGCCAAACGATGGCTTTTGCACTTGGCAGGGGGATGTGCGGGCAAGGAAAGCGAGGGAGAAGGGGGCAGAGGGCGCTGGGACTCCAGCGCCAAGCCCCGCGGTCCTGGGTACCCACGCTGTTTGCAGCCGAGGCTCTCCCCCGACCCAGGCTGGGGGCTGACACTTGGCCAGAGACTGTTTCCAAGTGGGTTCAACCTCCACCCCTTGGTTTGGGGAAGACGAGGATTCAGCCTCCTGGACCCTGCCGTATCGCTTGTCCTCGGGCCAGGCAACACGCCTGGGTTTGGGTTGTGATTTTTATCGTAGCGGTGTTCCCCAGGCCAGGCCTGGGTAAGGCCACAGCAAGGGGCTGCAGGTGCAAGAGAGAACTTCTCTGGCTGAGACCAGACACCGTTCATTCACACTGGGATCTAGCTGCGTGCCCAGCTCACCCCCACCTGCCCCACAGCACGCTAGGGGGATTTCCTCTCTCTGGAGGAAGCATTGGAGGTGCAGTATCCTAAAGACTCATTCATGGAGAAAGAGGATCCATTTTGAGCTCATCTTTCGACTAACTTCTGGAAATTCTAATAAAAGGGATCTCCACTTAGTTTCAGATCAATGGAAAGCACACCAAAATGAAGATTTTGCAACTACTAACAGGAGGAGGAACACATTAACTGCTAACACAATGCCAGCAGTCAGTGCTCCACCCCTGCCCTAGGAATCTGGAAATGCTTCAGTGTCAGAACTGAAAGCCACAGAATAAAAGCCCTGGCCTTTACTCACTAGAAAATGTTATACAAATACACTAGGAACCAGCTAATAGTATTAAAAAACCCAACAATTCTGAGATGTTTTTAAGGTAAATTCATACAACAAATTCAAGTCTGCCTTAAAGAGAAAATAACTCCTACTTTGAGAATCTTATTAACAGAAAGAAAAAAGCAAAGCACAATGAGGGAATTCTTCACTGATGGTTTAGGTTTTCCCATTTGTTTTCCACTAATGCAAGGATCACAAATAATTGAAAATAAGACAGACAGTTACTCTATTGTAATAGCTCGGAACACAAGGAAGGAATCAATTTGGAGCAGACAGCTTTTAGCAGTTTCTTATGTTAAGTCTCTTAAAGAGCTCTAGAAACAATCCTGTAGACCTTTCAGTTCACTCACTCACTGTCTCACTCCCCTGCTCCTAGAAACATATTATTACTTATTTCCCCAGGAGTTTCCTGTATTCAACTGCCACAGAAGTTTAGCAACTTGCCCTAAGACTGTGACATTTTGAGCAGTTGGACACGCACGCAATTCATACCCTTCCCAGAAGCCTCCTAAGCACGGTAAGCGCTCACTCATATGCCATTTTTTTAACAAACTGTAACAAAGCAATACCAATCTCTCTGTCACTCATTTTGAACAGCGGCAACATAACTGCTGTATAGACGGGGGAAGTAATTTCAAAATTTAATTTCAGAGACCGCAACCAGCAAGCTGCACGGCACAAAGGCGTGGAAGGGGGCAGAGTAACAGTGAGAGCACAGTGACTGCAGGAGGAGGCGGGGCAGGGAAACTGGGGAACCTCAACTAAGAAAAAAACCCATGAGGTAACCCAAGAAGTAACTTGGCAAATAATTTTTCTGAAAGAGTAATACTCAGTATTACAATGCTTATCATTAAACCACCCCTCCCCCAAAGACAAATATACTCACTGTCTTCTCTGTATCATCCCCTTTTCTAAAGAAGGACAGAAATTGGAAGTTTGCACACGTACACCTTTGAAAAAGCAGACATACACTTCAGTGTTTACAATGCATTTGATAGGACAACCACTTTATTACAAAGAACAAACAATGCTTCAAAATAAGACTGATCAACTTGAATTGTACAAAATGTCAGTTTCCTTGTAGAGGTCATTAAGTAACAGGCTGTAAGACTAAGTTCACGTCAAATTCGCTATCCTGAAATATCAGATAACAACAGGAATACTTATTTAATCTTCAGAGTTTATGGCATGATCATGTGCTCTACTCCAAACTACATTCAAAAGATATTGCTATAATTACTTTGAAAACACAAAGTGTAGGTTATTGTTCACTTCATTTCCACTTTCACAAGAACATTCTTAAGGTGAAGCTGTAGCAGTGTCTGCCGTAACTGGCACGACTGTCCTATACTTACACAGTCACAACTTCCCTAAGGAGTTTAGTAAACCTAGACATTTCTACAATATGGATACCGTCATCTGATAGATTTCAGCTTCTGTTACATGTCCTTTAGCGATATATGAAATAAATGGATAACACAGATTCTCGAAGAGCTGATGTCAACAGTCTTCCAAACAAATTTAAAATCAAACAATCAATATTTGTCTGATATCTAGTTGATAGGCAAACAGGTGGGATTTAGACATTATAAATACAGTTCTAAAAAACAGACCACGAAGTGTATTTTACAGCATGTACCACAATTTCATTTGAAAGTAAAACTGTGAGGAACTGAAGATCTGCATATGATCACTATTCAACGTCACCCAACTTGGACAAAGAAGAGAAAGTGACATCTTATGTCAAGTCAGCTGAAGAAAGCACACTTACAAGGAAATTATACTTTCATTGAAAACGCCACAGTTTTACCCTTTGGTAGTAGTGACATACCCACTGAAAAAGAAATTGTGCAAAGCATGTGAACCTAAGTGCAAAAAAACTCCACCCAGACATACCCAACAGATTTTATTCTTAAATAACAACTCTACAATCACAGCTATCAACCAACAAAATCAAAGCCACAAGTGTTTTCTCTAAAGGCTTCTTTCACAGTACTAATAAGAAAAACCAAGTTCTATTCTTCTAGTTAACAGTTCATGTGTACGGTATTTTAGTTATCAGACAGTATTGGTAGTGAGATCATAGCTGATGAAATGGACCATTAAAACACAAATATTTTAAAGCCAGTTAACTTCAGGAAAAGTCCTATACATTCATACTATAAACACCGTTTAAAGTGAATCTGGGATATCTGTCATTAACACAAGGTTCTTCTCTGGAGTAAACACATGTGTATTACTCCTGTGCCACAATTAACACTATTATAGCGATTTATGGTCCCCAGCACTTTTTATATGCTATTATAGCATGTGATGTGTTGCGATAATTAAGGCTGTATCAGCACTTCCATTATAACCCTGATTTTCAGGGTAGCTAAAACTTGGCTATTAAATCTGCTCTAGGATACTTGAGCTGTTAAATCTCTAATATTTTAGTGATACTTCTCCCACCAAACCAGGCACATCATTTATTTTAGTTTATATATTTACAAACGCTCTTAAGACAAATTTAACTGGCAGAGGCAAGAAATTCTACCGTGATGTACAGTCTTTTGGCATTTGGGGCAAAATTAAAGTGCAAAGTATAAACTTCATTGCACAGTAAATAATTTAGGTTTTATTTTAAAATAAATCTTATTTAGGTGCCTCAATCTATTCACCTAGTGACCTTGTCCAACTCAGCCATTTTCCTCTACACTTTGGTAAACATAGGTTTATATATAGATACATAAATAGCATTTAAAATGTTTACCTTTATTTCACTACTGTGAACAATTTTTTTCTTTTAGCATAGGAATGGATCAACCTGTTCCTAGAAGTAATGCTTGTTGAATTTATCAGCTAGCTAGTTAATGTAAAATGATGCATAGTAAAAGGGAGATACTGAACTTGATTGGTAGAATATACTGGTAAAGCAAACAAGCACTTAAGAAGATTAACTGGAATAAATATGTTGAAAGTTGCCATATAATATGTGCAAAATTGCTTACCATGTATTCTAAACTTTGGTTAAAAGTTTCAGATTGAAGTTTTACAGAAACATTATGGAAGCAACACAAGTGATTACAAACACAGGAATGAGGTAAGTTATTATTAGTGCAAAAAGCAAGCATATGCTAAAAGCAAAGCATATGGATTTAAAAAAAAGAGAATGAATCTCATGGAAGTTTTAATACAAGACCAGAAAGGTCTCTTGTAAACATTGGTATTTACAAGTTTGAGATTTGTACAACTACAAAAGGATAATTCTAAATATTAGTAGTGCATTTACAATGAATTTATGTTTTTTGTAATAAGAGAAATGACTAAGTTTAACTTTTTCCTTTTAAATCTTCAGGGGATATCTTTCAAGATTAAGATATTTGTTACAAATAGTAGAAAAATCATTTCTTTACAAAAAAAGTATATATTAAAATATTTATACATTTTAAGTTACTATATAATAACTGGAAATTTTTGCCTTGTACTCAGGCACCACAATGAAGAATGTGGTATAAGGAACTGAAACCAAACAGAATTTGCTCATATATCAAGTCTTATGAATTATCTATGCAAGATCTGCAGCAATCATGGGGACTCTACCTCAAATACTACTGTATGTGCCAATTTTTTCTTTATTTATTTTTAATTTTAATTTTAAACTGTGTATTTTTTACATTTTAACTTTCACTACCAAAAAGAGCTACTGGATAGAGTATAGTCCTCCACCCCACCATCTTCAATATAGTTTCTATATGGTACTCATACCTGAGCAAGGCTGTGTAACGCTGATGTTTCAAACGTAAAAAAGGTTATATATTTTTAAGATAAAAACAATGCAAAAATAAAATATTTGTAGCATTTACAAATAGTACAAGAGTTACATTAAACACTACATTCAAAACTCGATATTTATTATGTTGTTTCTACTTTGAGCTTGATGTTTTCATATCTGCAAAAAGAAGGAGACATTGTTAAACATTTCATAATTTCACATCGTGTACATGGTCAAATAGTTTCAAACAACTACTGCTTCAGAGTTCTGGAATACAGATCATAGTCAAAACCCTCGCCAATTAAAGGGTAAAACCAGCATCAGAATACTAAATATTACAGAAGACAGCTTCTTCATTGTTGCTCTCCATCTTATAAAAACACATGTTAAAAAGCAAGCAGTGGTGTATTCAACTGTTCGCTTTCAACCACACCCTGTGGATCACAGCCCACAAACTGAGAGGTCAGCTAAACTGATACAACAGGTCATTGCTCCCCGAGGGGGTGGCCACACTCCTCTTGCTCTGCCCTTCCTAACCTTCCTCCAAGCTCACAGGACCTCTTGCTGAGCAAAGCCAGCTCACAACCAGCAGAAAGCTAAGCCAGAAAGGAGAAGAGAGGAGAAGCCAGCAAAACTTCTTGTTTTGAGCCCCTGGATTGGCTTACTTAAAAGGTGAGCCAGAACTGATCAGGCTAAAAGCCAATCTTTATTTTCAGTGGATCCATTCCAATCCCCAACTCATCATGAGCCTGTACAAATTCAAGTGCAGGGACAAGATGACAAAACCTATTCTGGCTGCAATACAGACTTTAAAGTGTGTGTGTGTCACAAAAATGTACCTGACATCACCTTATGAAAAATTTTTCTAATAAGGAGGGGGAAAAGATTGAAAAAAAAAACCTGATTACACCCGTGCATGTAACTAGACTACTTCTTATTACAATGAAAAACTTTTGAGCTGAAGTAAAGCCCAGGGAAATCAGAAGCTTACTAGGCTTTTATTATTTGAGGGACTGGGTAAGACTCAATAACTAACATTCCAGTACTTGCTTGTCTTTGCTTAGGAACAAATATAAAAAAAAATGTTTAAATGTTATGCCAAATTGAACAACTAGATTTTCTTAAAACTTCTACAAGGAACAAAACAACATTTCAAGAACTTCACGTGCACTGCTGAAAAAAGTACTGGTTCTAGAGACACAATACACCATTTTCTCCGCCACAGCTACAGCCCATGTAAATGCTGTGTCTGACACCGACTTTACCTTGAAGCCATCGAACCTGCGTGGCTGGTCCGTATCCTCTCTCATTCTTTGCAGAAATTCTGAACACTATAGCAGGTCGGGAAGTGTAATCAACATGAGCATTTGAAAGCTGGGCAGCAGTCACTATACATGATGTTTTAAGACCACAGTATATTCTCATAAATACAAGCTGACTTGGATTTTCCTGTAATTGTGTGGAACGGATTGCTAAGTAGGCAGAATATTCTAAAATGTTTCCAGAAGGTGAAGCAGGAGGCTCCCAAGAAAGATGAATACAGTCTACACTCTGAAGAAAAAGGGAGAAAATGTGATAGTATGTAGGTAACCATTAGATACTCAAATAAATATATATATATATATATATAATTATATATACATAAAAATACAAAAAAACCTCTAAAGATCATCTGAAAATTCTAGCGTAACATCATCAGTCTTTGGAAGTAAGGATGTGTCTTTTGACTTTTTTTATAAGGCATGGTAAAGCCCTGTAGATTTAAGGATGCAGAAAGAGAAAATCATGGGGCAACTATCAAATGATTGAGTAAGATGTGTATCTGGTAACATGATCATTAAGTCTTAAAATAATTCTTTATAGCAAATTTCTTAAAGAATATTACATTGACCAGAATTAACCAAGTAAGCATTTGACACTATTTTATATGACAATTTTAACTTGAAAAAAAGCACAACAACAAACCAACAAAAACCAAGAGTTCTGAGATTAAGCTTGTGACCAGAATTTTATACATCAGTACTGGAATTACCTATATGTCTCACCTTGGTGATTTTGACTGTTGAAGGAGCTCCAGGAAAACCTGGAATGCAAGTCTTGAATTCACTGATTTTACTGAAAGGCCCAACACCACAGCCATTAATTGCAGCAACTCTGAACCTGTACACTGTGCCAGGAAGAAGATCCTGTTTCTTAAGTAATCTGTAGTCTGGTACATCTGCACTTTCCATCTGAAAATAAAGCAATATTTGTGTTAATTTTTAAAATATTCTAAACACAATTAGCTTAAAAAAATATAAAGTGGGTAGCAATAAACTGAAGATTAGTAAGTTTAATCGAAACTGAAAATCTATCTAATACTTTTGTACTTAAATCAGAATTTACAAGAAGGTTCTGACTGAGGCACTAGCTCAGCTCAAAACAGCTGATCTAGGATGCAATATGGGACTACATCTCTAACCCACTCACCCCCTGCATTTTTCAGTCATTTAAATTGAACTGAACCTCTTGGTTATTTTTACTTGGGAAAGTAAAAGCAAAGTAGCAATTCCAATTGTATAGCTTATGATTTAATTAGCATACTCTTCTGTCCTAAAAAATATTTTTCTTTCAAAACCAGTTATTCCTACAGTTAAGAGTTGCAGTTTGTTGCATAGATAATCAAAATGTTTTTAAAGAAAAGCACTGCAAATTAGTAACATTGAAGTTTCTGAAACATTATGTGCTACTGTACTTCCATGTTTAAAATATGCATTGATGCATCCTTGAAATTTCCAATGGAACTATTTTCCTTCTGAATAATGTACAAGAAATCACAATCAATGTAAACACTGTAAAATGTACTACACTCTTTAAAACTAAGATGTGCAATATTTATAGGGAAGTGCTTTCAAAGAAAGTGTTCTGTGTTCTTTTGTTTTTGTCTCAAGAAAACATATACCCATCGTTTTTGTTTACAGTTCGCTAGGACATCATTAATTTACACTTTCACCATCAAAACTGCAACATTTTTGCAAGTTTCACCCCTATAGCATTTTCATATATAAACTTATATATGCAACAACATTGTTAGAGAAATCTAATACAAAACCCACTACAGTTTCATATCTAGTCTTTTTAAACAGCCTAGCCTATGTCTTATTAGTATCTTTAACAATTTTTAAGCAAAGATCGAAACATTTCAATGCTGTACTGAAATAACGTATTAAGAAGTTGTGTTTTTAAGTTTTTTAGTTTTTAGTTTTTAAGAATCTTCACTGGTTTGAAAGCTCACTAAGTTTAATATTCTTTCTTAAGGCTAGAAATAGAAATATGGAAAGAATTAGCAATAGCAAAATAAGATGTTCCATATTATCATACAAAAACAAAAGAAAATTCATCTGGTTTAGGAAATAGTAAAAAAAAGTGAGCAAAATACATGAGGAACTACTGGTCACAAAATACAAAACTCCTGTAAGCACCAGGTCCTGCTGCAGTATCAGAAAACCCCACATTTTGTTGTCAACCATATGAGCAACAGATTCCAAACTATGTATGTGCAAGTTATGTCAGAGAAGAATTAGCAGCTACCTTGTTAGAGATGCTCAGCGTTTCCTCTGGCAGCAAATAGAACTGGCTCACCACAGCACTGTTGTTCTTAAAAATTCCAACATCATACCACTGCCGGTCTCTTGGTTTCACCGGTGCCATCTGTCTTTGTGAAGTTTTCTAGTGTTTGAAGAACACGTTATGTAGACTACCCATACTTCAATGTAATGTAAAAAAAAAATGTGAAGACTCTAGCATATGTATGAGACAACCCCCTTTTATAGCAGTCTTACTTTCTTCAAATGAATATACATGTATTATTAAAATACTGTTCAAAACCAACGGGTTCTTATACATTGATTTAGACACAGTCCATCATTTAAAAAAACCCAACAGTTGGGATGTCACCTCTGACATTTTAGTTTAAACAGGGAGGGGAAGAAGTTTAAAGCTGTAGAACTAGGTGTCCGTAGCAGCACGTAGTTGTGAGTTAATTTCACTCAGAGGTCAGAAAGTTCCACAACATGGTCCAACATCAGTAGCTCTACCTGGGATTCAGCTACACCTCAGCCCCAAACATACTCTCTTTCAAGGCGCTGCTGAACTCGCTTGCAGCTGAGAACAGGGCCTCTGCTTGTGGCATGGGGCAATGGTGGTGGAGGGCATGGGAACTGTTCCTGACTGACCCAGAAAGACAAACCGTCTTTCTTGCTTGTCTCCAGGCACCAGGGAGGGTGCTTGCATGGTCAGTGTGCCCAGCACAGACAGGCGATGATCCTGCTAGCATGGAAAACGGGCAGGAGTGGCAGCTGCTCTGGGCAAAAGCACCCCAACCCTTTAGTAGCAGCTGCTTCTTCCCATCCTTAGCTCCTCTCTTTTGGTGGCAACAGTGGCACCTTGGTTTTGTGTATTAAGTTGTAAGCAGGTGAAATAGGAAGCATTTACTTTGTCAGGCAGCATTTACAGCTTGCATAGCCAGTCCCCATCTCCTCTAGGGAAAAACATCAAGATGTCAGTTTAGTTACGTTTCAAACCTATAGATCACCAGCTAACACTAGTCTGATCATACTTCATTTTAAATTCAGTTATGCATACAGAAGAACATTTTACATTTGCACGTCATGCAGCAGAGAGATCATTCCACTGTGCCAGTCAATAAAAATGATTCAACAGCTGAAACACATACTTGGATCTCCTCCCAACTACACAACTGCTACTGAGACTCAAATCAAACACACACAATGCAATTAGTTTTACAACAGAAATGCTTACCCCTGTATTATTCACTTCAAGCCCTAAATATACATTGCTTTTCTTTCAGAGACATAATTAAAGGAAAACAGACGAGACCTTACAACTAATCAACAGAACAATAAATACGGCATATACTTTGTCAGACTTACAGAGGAGTGTGAATCATTTGTCTGTCCAGTATTGACCCTTGTCGAAGGCATGATATAAGCAGTTTCAGCAGCTAGAAACAAAAAGTTATATTTAAAAAGCTTAAGTGATACAAAAAATTTAACACAAAGTCCACAGAGTATGAAAGGCGACCTCAACAGCCATCTACAAGTATTTGTTGCAAAAGTACGTCTCAGACTTCTTTTGCATGCAGTTCTATTTATAACACGTCCAACTAATTTTGGCTTGCATCATATTCACAGAACAGTTGTAAGAGCCTGGCATTGCAGGCTGCTACAGATAATACAAACAGAAAGCAGGACTCAGAAAATCCTAAAAAGTGACAGAATTATGAAATCAATATGAAGTATTTGTGAACAAATAATCTAAATGCCAGATTGAAGCACATACTGATGACATTGTATGAATAGTCTAAGCATGAAATCTTAATTTGAATGCACTGACATCAATACTGTCTGAATTCTGAACATAAGCAGTTAATCTTTAAACAATCCTAACAAATGGGAAAAGAACATTTATTAAATTTAATATGGAATCTTAAAAAAGAAAAAGATAAATCAAAGCACATAAGCACATGAACAACACAAGGGAATATTAGTATTCTATACTTGTGTTTCTGGGTTTTGCTTTTAAAATACAATACTGTTCGGTAAAAATTACACTACTCACACAGTGTCAATAAGAGAATACAGTTCTTTAGCTAACACTCAAAACAATAGCAAGCACAGCCTGATGATATTCATGAAAAACAAAACTTGAAAAACTACCACTATGTTTAGTTTCTGCATTGCTGCTTATTTCAGATATTTCAAGCAGTCTGTGAAGAGGTCACCACATTTGACTAGCAGTGAGCTAGCCACGTGAACTGGCCATATTTGTTACAGAGGTCAATTGTTTAAAATCAAAATCATCTAAGGTTTGTAGTCTTTTGCTGACTAAATAAACAGACAATCACTGAATGAAAGCAAATGTGCTGTGGGCACCAAAACTGGCTGCCACTGCTGTTTAGAAAATGGGCTTCTGCATAAATGAAGATTTAAATGACTTTTCACTTACAGGAAACAAAGTGGTTTGCAAACATATAAAAGGAGTATCCTGATTTTAAAAGACGTTTAAATCATAGCAGAGATCATCCAGGCTGCCCAAGGTCCTCAATACCCAAAGCCCTATCTCAATCCCAGGTACTAGTCAAGATGGGAATCCCACCACACTAGAGGAACTCTGATGGCCTTAGATATATATGGCTCAAAATACAGTATGTGAAACACATTTCAAACCTTCAGATTTTGAATTGAATGTTGTTAGTGAAGTTTCATCTTTAACAACTGCCCCATTTGTACTTGATGATTCAGTTTTAACAGCCTGCTGGGTTACCATAGTTTGTGTGCTGGAGACAGTACTGGATACAGAAGCATCAGGATTTACAGTTCGTTTGTCCAAGTCATGTAATTCACCTACATTTGCTGAAGTCTGGGGACCTTAAAAAAAGAAAATATTAACCAGAATTCAATACTGGTAACACCTAACAAATCTCAGCTTGATCTAATGGCTTTAGTTTCATATAAAACCAGAGTTTAGCTCAGATTTAGATTAGAATTGATCTGATTATATTAATTGCTAATGCTTTCTTTAGGTATATAACTTAACAAAGAGTCTGTCTGCACAGTCATAAACAGATATATGTAAACAGTTATATTAAAATGGCAATTTAATTTGTTTTAAGCTTGCTATTCTGTATCTGTTTGGTTATGAAAGGATTAATTTGGAAAAAAATCCTAATATAAAGTATCCACACAAATCAGTATCACAGATTTGTAACAATCAACTTCAGATTAACCACTGTGGAAGTCTGTTTCTCACTTAGCGCTGAGATCCAAAATTTCCACACAATACTTAAATTACACTGTGAAGAAAATGAAAATCCAACAACCTATAAATTACATGAAAGTCAGATATAAACAGATCAGGTGATTGAGCCTGGATTCACCACACTGAACTTAAGGCACTTCAGTGAAATGCCTAAATCAGTGCCTAGTCATCTTCTATTTCCTCTACAGTCAGACAGAAACACGCTCCTCTCTATGTTGCCTAAAATTTTACATCGGCTAATAGCTTTTCGCTATTAACAGACAGAAGTAGTGTCAAAGAGAGCCTGGAGTTACTACCACCTTAATGTTGTAAAATGAATCTGGCCCTGTCAGTCTGTTCTTTGATGTTAAAAACTGCTATTTATGTTTAAAGAGACACATTTGCCATCATAATAATGAATATATTGAGAATTTCATGTCCCTTGCAATACTTCAAACAAGATTTCATTTTTCCTTGTATCTTCTAAAAATATGTACAGTAATAACTGGCACAAGTTGGTTTTTTTAAACTACAAAGGCCTCTAAAATAATTTTAAATTGCAAGACAGAAATAATCTTATTTAAAGTTTATGAGATTAATTTTAACTCTCACTTTTTAATTAATTTTTATTCTATAGTTATCTTACTTGAAGTACAAACAGGCAAAAGAGAAGGGGCATTTGATTCTTTGAATCCTGTAGCATCTGCATGGTTTTTCATAGTCTCCTGTGTAATCTTGTTTTCAGGTGCTGCAACCTTTTCTTTTCCTTCTACTTTTAATAATGAGTTGGATGAAAGGGAAACTTGGACCTAACCAAAACAACACATTTGTTAATGTTTAACTGCAAAGTTCAGAAATTTCAGTTGCAAACATGGCATGAAAATGCTTGCTCAAAAACAACAAACAAAAATTCTCCAACAAATCCCCCTAGCACTTTAAATTAAAACAAGAAACCAACCTCACAATCCACCTTACCTTAGCCACTATAAACAAAGACTCAAACTCTAAGTTGACTTGGAAGTGTCCCTGACACATACTGAATTTTATCTGAGAGCGAACTCACATTCTTAGGTTATTACATGGAAGTTCATTGACGCATACATTTAGTTTACTGGGGGTACTTGAGGGGATGGGAAAAATCACAATTACAGAGGCTTTCAACCTTTGCTTTTCTGGCACATACCTAAGATATTTCTACTGTTAGTAAAATTTATAGTACTTCTACATGTGTTTTCTACAAGAATACATTATGGATCCCATACAGACCTGAGGCCCTACACAATTAAGAAAAAGTCTGAATTTCTAAAAATGTGATCCTTTAGCCAGTTTGTTCTCCCTCTTTTATTTAAATTGGCAAAACAGTGGAACATGTACAACTGCACAACCAGAATAGATAATAATTGGGTTTATACTGTAGTAGGAACCTACAACTAAGCAGACTAGCATAAACACACCAACAAAGAAGGAATTTGCCTTATCCTTTTTGCCTCCCACATTAATTTCACCAACATTTGGAGGATGAATAGTATTTCTACCGGTATCAGGCTCCCATTTAGTGTTCTGGAAGTCAATACAGTTGCAGTTTCCTTTCTGCATTACCAGGAAGAAGACTTTAAAGACTGTCTGTCAATCATAAAAGTAAAAAGAACGTAAGAAAAAAGACAAATACTTCAGCAGGTGCCTTTTTTTGTTTGTTTGTTTCATTTTGTTTTTTTTCTAAGGCCTAAAAAGTATGCAGGGACTTTTAAAACTGAGAAAGTCTTTTGGCAGTTCTCTCGCTTCCCACACTACTTTGCCACTTAGGCATTTTTCAGTTTACACTTACATTATTAGGAATGACATTATTTGTTTGGCTGGGATGATCCACCTTCATTTCTGGATAAGGGACACTAGGCAATGATTGTGGACTTTGATGTAGAGAAGAGCCACCTTTCAGGTAAACAAAAACAAATTCCAATCAGTTACATAAAACTTAATATTAATGATGGTTGGAATCTATTCCAGTAAGCAAGAGGGAGACCCAAAGTTGCCTCAAGGAAGACTTGGTTGTAAGACTGAAATGAAACTGCATGGCCAAACAGTCAGATAGAATCCCTTCCCAACTGTTTCTTTTCTCAAATTGTGCCCAGCACTGTACTAATACCTTCATATTCAGATAGCTGGCCAAAACTGAAAGATACAAGTTAAAGCTGAGTTTTCCGTAATTATGATGCATGCATTTTGGGAATAACCAAAGAAATAGGGTCTCTCTCTCTCAAAATTATTTTTTTAAAAAACAAACTCATATTAATTACTTACACAATCCTCTACCTTTACACAAACATTAGCATAATGTGATCTGACTACTACCTTGTGAACTCAGCACTGATGTCTCAGGAACCCCAGTACCAGGTATTCCAGCCACTGATGGCACTGGTGAGTCAGCATGTAATTGAAGAAGATATCCTTCAACCGTAGGTACTTCATCCCATTTCACTTGAAAAGAGTTGGTGGTAGCTCTAATCAGTTGTACCTGTGATGGTGCTGGAGGTTTCTCTACAAGAAACCAATAAAACACAGATGGCATGTTTGAAATTGCCCTCCTTTATCCATTTAAGAAATATCTATATAATGCAAGCAAAATCAATAGCTCCTTTTCCACTTATGTACAATATATACCAGATTCAACAAGAAACAGTTGTCAACGGCAGCAAGTCAAGTCAGAGAATTATAAAGTGCCATTCTAGAGTTTTAAAAAATGCAGAAGTTTTGATGCTTTGTTTTTTAATGGCTCTTCTGCTGCCAGCAAGTCTTCGGGTTGTATATACATCATTATAGGGATTACAGACATAAGAGAACCTTGTCCTTTCCTAAAAGGCTGCATGCAGCTCTTTGGCTCCTAAAGCTTTACGTATTCCTGGAAATGATTCACATAGGACTGTGCTTCCTTTTTGCTTGCTCTCTGTAGCTAAAGCAAGCTTTCCCTCAAACTTCTGCAGAGGCTGAAGCCTAGGCATGAATCAATGCCAATGACCTCCTCCTCTCACTTGCCTTGATACCTGACTAGGCTGCACTCTCAAGCACATGCCTCCCCTGCTACTCTTTCATCTTCTGACCTTCCTGAGGAAAAAAAAAAAAAGGGGGGGGGGAAGGGCGCAGGGAAGAAAACACAATCTCCAATAACAATTCTCATGCTTCTGCTTGAGCAGGCAACAACTCCCTCCCCAAATTACTATTCTAGTTCCCTCTCTCCCAATACCATCTCAGTGTCCTGCCATCAAGCCAGCTACTAACGAGTAATTAGTGCTCCAGAATTCCCTTCAGCTCCAGGAACAATTTGGTCCTTTCTCAGATTCGACCATATCTTTTTGCCAAGTCCAAGAGATGAGGAAGCAGCAGCAGCAATGATCCCAAGAGAAGGAGAGGTTTGGTAAAAAACAGTAAGTAGCAGCAGAAAAGATCACCAAGAAGAGAGGCCAGGGACTTTGAGTTTAGGTAAAACACCCTTTAGCACCTTGCATCTACTGACTATGGCACACAATGCAGAATCTAGCCACAAAGTTCTTTCAGAGGCTTTAAATAAGCCTTCCTAATTTTTTTCAGTTTAAGTTATAGCTGTAGCCTTCAAACAATCAACAGTGAAGCGTGGTTTATTTAAATAAGCTTTAAAATTTAAATAATCTTTGAGTTTGCTACAGCTTTTGATGTTCTCATCATCAATGATGCCAGCTTCCCATACGTTAATAAAATATGGAACATAGTACAAGTCTCTTGTTTATTTCTGACTCACCAGTATCAAGGTACCAAAGATCTTTGCAGCAAACTTGATTGTTCCAAGCTTTTCTGTAACCATCTCTACCACTCCAGATATACAGACGAGTGCCAACCGCTACAGCACAGTGTCCTGCTCTTGGCCCTGGTAACAAGTTACTTTTGTCCTCCTGGCAATCTGAGATCAGACCTATCCATTCTGTGGTATCTAGTAAATGAAACTCGAAAAATTTAGTTTCTAGATGTTTTCCAAAACAAGCAATACAGATGTTAATACACTTAACTGCTCAGAGACAATGAAAATAAATCACCTCTGGTTTTACAGACAATTGCATTTAAATTTGCAATATTACAAAGAGAAGGTCGCTTTCCAATTAGTTTGCAAGATACGATCAATTAATACAGGATTAATTTTCTGACCTCTGGTTGTCTCTCTCAGGCAAATACAAGATCAGAAGTTGAGGATTCAGGGATAGTACTATCATGTTTAGAAAAAACTCATTTCAGGATCTGTCTCTTGTGTTCTTCTATAAATGAAGAAGGAGTATTTACATTACTTAGTATTAAAGTTGTATTAACAAAGATTTGCACTAGCAAACCTGCTGAATGTGCAAAGAAAAATAATTAAAAAAAAATCACTTTAGAAAGATGTAAAAAACCTGGCATCTTCTTTAGTCAGCTAGGATTACAACTGTGTATCCTACAACTTTTCTCAGGGTTTTCAAAATATTTATTCTACTCTGTTAAGAAAGTATTAATTCAAAATGCCCACTCCCAGAAAGGCAGAAACACTAACCCAAATTAAGATAAGAAAATGAACCGGTACATTTCCATTCACCATCATGAGCAGAAATATCACCTCCTGCTGACTGTGGAACCCATCCACCAAAAATATACATTCTGAAATATAGGAAAAGAGGGAAGAGGGAAAAAGAAAAGAAAAGCCAATTAACATCCAGATCTGCTGCATGTGCTCTCTCAAACTAGGACAAAACAGAAAATTTCCAGTGCTTTACAGTTCTGGTTTACAGCAGGTTTTATTTGTGTCTACTCTCTTTAGAAAGACAACTACCTTCTGAAATTTCTGAGTAAGTTAACTGATTAAAAAACCCAACCAAACAAAAAAAACCCCAACCAAAACTCCTCAAACAGCTTCCCAGAAACAGAAGTTAATACTGTATCTTTTTACAAACCACCAAACTGCTAATACTCTCCAAAAATCACATATTTACACAGAATTTCTACAACCCTTTACTGCAGACCTCTTAATAAACCACTCTAAAATTAGAAGACTGGTATCTAAGTCAGATATCAAAATTTAAAAACATAAGGCAGGCTACAAATGACTAACATTTTAAGTAAATCATAAAAAGCTAAGCTGTTTGATCATAAGATACAAAGCTTTCACACTTTTTTCCCCCATTGCCTCTTTCTCTTCACGCCAGCTTGTAAACTGATATAAAATGGTTTGAAACCCACGTTTAGAAGTCCACTTTATCAATCCTATCTGCCAAAACAAACCATATTGGCAAGAAGCAAAGTAATGAGGAACAGACTACAGAAAAACTGGCCCATAAAAATGTGGAATGGTTTTGCCTAGAAATGGTTCTACTCTTTGGGCAGTTTCTTTGCATAGCTAGTTCACTGTGTCACAGACACAGAGGCACTCAGGTTGGCTCCTGACAGAGCCAACTTGGGTCCAGCTGAGACCACCCCAGAATGCACAAAGGTGAATTAAGAAGCCTGGAAAGCTGCTTGTGGGTTGGGCAGACTGTCCTGCTGGACGGAAACACAGCTTGATACCCTTAAATTAACAATGGTACTTTTTAATTTCCACTGAGGTAGGATAATAGAAGCAGAAAAGTATTCTACAGGGCTGATGGTTTATACTGAGCAGTAGTGCATAAGCATCATCATTCTCCTACTAGGTGTACCTTTCTAGAGTTGAGCTTTTAACAACAGACATACTTGTTTCCTATTACATTGGCCGTATGGAGACTGCGAGGAAGTGGTACTGTCCCTTTAGTTTCTGGTCTTGACCAGGTCATGGTTTCTAAAAGAAAAAGAATAAAAACCCTCAAAAAACTTGTTACTGTATATTTCACTACCTGGATTTTGGGAGGGAACATACCTCTAGCATTCAACAAAACAAAATTTCACCTTTTCAAGAAGGCCACTTTAAGAAAGAAGGCACAATAACAAGCACTTAAAGCTTCTTTTAAAATTCACAGGAAATACTGACAAACTAATTGTTTATCAGTTTATCAAAAAGATATATTATGGTTTCACTATGGTTATTCAACTTGGTTATCATAGTGACAGTCTTTAAAGCACTCTATGGAAACAATCTCGCAGTGTAACCAAAATCAGTGAGGATAATATATGCAAACAACGCTGTACCTATTTAATTCCAAAAATTAAAAAAAGGTTAATGCTATGGTGTAAGTCCCAATAATATCTGCACCACATCATGCCATTAATCATTATATACTAAAATTTTTCCTCCTAGCCAGTAAGGCCACTGCACTGACTTCTACTGGCAAATCAACTCACCTATGTCAAGTTCCCAGAGATCATTAAGCCGACAGCCACACATCCCTCCAAAAATATACATCTTTGGACTTCCCAAATCTTTTCTGCAGTATACGATGGCTGTGTGAGATTCTCGGGGAGATGGCAAGATCCCTTTGGTCACAGGAATACTCCAGCCGACAACGCCAGAACCGTGTTGCAGCTCCAGTTCATAGAAATCATTTAAATATCTAGGGTATTATTGTCAAAGTATGAAAAATTCACTTATAAGCAAGATTACAAGTGAGCTTTAAACCCTGACCACTTCCAGGTATTACAGACTTCTGTCTCGGGAGAGTGCAGAATTTTAAAATCTCAAAACCTTTGATGGCATTGTGGACAGTACCAAAAATAAATGGATATAAAACAAAAAATGAACTATTATAACTTGTTGCCTCTAAGGAAACATGCTTTCATATCATACTTGATATACCATATTACATGAAACATTGGTAAACAACATTCTTAGCAGAAATTACTACATATGGACAAGCTTGGAATAAACTGCAAAGTTGTGAGCAATACATGATGACATGGGACGTTAGAGATGAATTTCTGCAACTCTAAGGCAACAAAGGTGAAAGGAAGCTGTTTCTTTTCTGATGTCTTCAGGCTGGCCAACAGAAAACTAGCCATTTGTTGCTGAATCTATCAGCAAGTTATTTTTAGGTAATGGTCTTTGAATCTTGGCATTCATACCAGATATCTCTTGTTTACTGAGCTTAAAATTGCCAGTTTATAGCTCAGTGGATATAAACACTCTGAACTGCAGGTGAACGTGGATATAAAACTTCAGCATTATAGCACTGCTTGCTGATAATAAAGGCAACTTCAGCTGTTACTTCAAAAAATTTCAGATGAATTCATAACTGTCTTCCACAGCATTATAAAAGAAACTTCCATTGTGAATTCCCTGATTAGTCATGAGACTTTGCTGATTTAAGTAATTCTAACAATAAAGCCATTCTTGAAAACATCACCCCAAATACTAGGAAAAATAGCAAAGTCTACTCAGGTTTCCCTCCAAAAGTGTCAGAGCTGTCAGTCAGTGTTACATATTGTGGGATTAGCAAAAGAAATACTTAAGCTTCTTAGCATGTAACCCCTCCACTGCACAAATAATCCAAATGTGAGTACTTGGTACGCAGGGCAGCCTCCCTAGAATGTTCCTCTTCAAAGCTGTCGCATCTAGTAATTTATTTTTAAAGACATTGAATTCAAACTGTATCAGCATACCTGGGAACATTATTATTTGAATCCTCACTTTCATTTGCCAGGCCACCAAATAAATAGCACTTGTTACCATATAAAGAAAAGCTGTGGCCAAGTCGAGGACAAGGTGGTGATCCCGTGGAAGGAGCCTGAGGTTTTACTTTTTTCCAAAGCCATCGACTTGCCTTAAAGACAAGAAAAATATATTCAGACATATCTTCATTTATAGTCGTTCATAGTCAATAGAATTCAGATAATATTAACACCTGTATATTTTCTGAATTATTTTTAAGGGAATGCTGGGCTTTTCTTAGGATATACATTAGGCGGGACATGTAAGAGCTAGCCTTCATAAAGTGTTAAATATTTTATACTTATTTAGACTAGATGGAAGTCTCTTTTTCAAAGTTCTTTACATTTCCACCATCTTCAGAAACTATTTAAAGAGTTTATTCTTTCTGGAGCAGAGCAAAGCTCATCGAACTTTCCTCTTCAGCTGGTAACACAAAATGAGTTTGTTCATAAATAGATAAAAAAAGTAGTCCTCAAAACTGAAACATCTTCATACATTTCCTACCTGCAATTCATATAAATCATTACTGTATCTTCCATATTCAACCATTCCTCCAAAAACTAGTATTCTGGTACCATCACAAACAAATCCATGTGCTGCACAGCCTGGAGGAATATCTCCCCTTACAGCAGGAAGGAACCACTGATTTGTAACTATAGTAGAGGGGAAAAAAAAAAAAAAAAAGATACTTCAAACACCGAGAAGGAAAGTGTACTTTTAAACAACTCTGCTTTCTAAGAATTACCTTTTACCCATAGATAACTGTGAATGGGCTGTTTGTTTGACACCAAGTTTTAACTGAATTAAAACTTTTTTTTTTTTTTAATAAAAAGAAAGGCAAACACCACTATCAAACCAATGTTACTCAATATATGAATGAGCACATAAGGTCACTGTAACTAAGTCAGTTACCAAGGGTCACCCAGCAATTTAATAGACTTGCCAAAAAAAGAGGCTAATGAGGAACCTAAGTGCAGTTCCACACAAA
Organism: Harpia harpyja; assembly: GCF_026419915.1. Taxonomy (NCBI): domain Eukaryota; kingdom Metazoa; phylum Chordata; class Aves; order Accipitriformes; family Accipitridae; genus Harpia; species Harpia harpyja. Next base: position 23,716,575 of record NC_068945.1, on the reverse strand, counting down.
AGAGATAACTACGCTAACTCAGAGGGAGCTAGCCCTAGAAACAGAATTATTAGAGCTACAGCAGCATGGCAGTGTGCCTGGACTTAATAGCCCTATTGAAAACCTAATTACACTGTTCTGGGACCAACGTTAGCATCTACAGAGCACTGCACTGATACATGGGAGAGGAAAGGCACAGAGGCAAGAAAGAGCAACAAGACTGCCTGATCCAGCCGCAGCATATTGGTGTTCAAACTGTTCTGGAATGAAAGAATTACAGGAGATATCGCCTCCTTTTTCCTACGCTTTTTTCATGAGCAAGAAGAGGAAAAGTGTGAAATTAGAAGCTTCCAGTGAATGTTGCTGCAGGGGATTAAGATGCCCTTGCTGCGTGCGAGCTCCTCGGAAGTCATCACACTCATAGCAAGAGCAATGGACGACACCCCAAGCTCAAGCAGCCGAGGTCACAACCCTGCATCTTAGCCCCCAGAGAAAAAAAGGTCTGTTTGGGCCAAACACTCGTCTGGGAACCGGAACAACTGAGTTATGATCCTTTCTGTCACTGCCGCAAAGGGGAAACACCTTTAGCAGAAAGTCTAGGCAGAAAAATAAAAAAAGTGATGTTAAGACTCACTCAAAAGGCACCCATCAGAACATCTGTTCTGATAGATAGTATAACTGTAATATCTAAAAGCTTTCTTTACATTACTTGTCAAAACAGTAAGGTTAAAAGAGATTTTTTTTTCCTCCCCCCAAAAGATGTGATCGAGTACAGCAGATCTTTTAGCTACCATGGAAAAAATCTGCTTGGAAGAACTCTAACACTAAGCATTTTCCTCTTAGTAAACTACCTCCAAAACATGTTTGTGCTCCTAGATTTTATCTCAAAAACACTCAGCAAAAATACCATCTTTTTTTTGGAGGGGGGGAGAGGGCACATGATAAGAATAATTTTTGAACGATTCTTAAAAGTTGGCAAGTTAAACGGCTAGTTAACATGCTCTCACTTTCAGGTTTTTGGTATGCTGCACAAGCAGCCAACACCGGCTGACTGAGCACAGATCAGTCACCTAACCCCCCGCCCCATTTCAGCCCAAGCGCTGAAATTACACAAAAGTTTTCCAGCCTCATACAGCATCCCGTACAGTAACTATTTAGGGATCTAATCTTTCACGAATAAAATCGGTCTTGGGCAGCTTCCTGTTTGGAAAGGCTCCCAATGCCAACATGTTCACTTTTCTAACCAAGATTTCTATTTCTGCGTGTTCAGCTCTCGTGAGCTGCCACCAGAGGGAAGAAGGGGGATCCGGACAGTCGAGGGGACTAATCCAGTCAGCAGCCATTCAGCCGAGACCTGCCAGGGCAGACTCCGCAGCCCAGGACAAGGGGTTGAGAAAGCAGAACACCCGCGAGGCGCATAAAGAGATTTTCCAGGTTCCTTTTTTCCCCAGAAAGGAGCAACATCAACCAGGGCGCAGCACAACCCCGGGAGAACCCCTCGCCCAGGCCTATTTCCCGCCCGCCCCCCCCTCAGCGCCAGCGGCTCAGCCGAGCCCCCCGCGGGCAGTCCCGGGGGAGGGCAGGCGGCGATCCCCCCCCCCCCCCTCGCTGTGAGGAAGCCGGTGTCCACCGGCAGCTAAAGACATGACAGCCCCGCCACTGTGCCCCCCCCCCCCCCGGCCCGGCCCGGCCCGGCCCCGCCCGCTCCCTGCCCCCTCGCCCGCGGCGGGCCGCGCCCGCCGCTCCGCCCCGCGCACCCGTGTTGTAGACGTGTAGCTCATCGGCGATGCCCTCGTTGCCGCCCCCGAAGATAATGACCAACTCGCGGATGGCGACCGCGCGGTGCCCGTGGCGGGAGCGCGGCACCGGCCCCGTGAAGGAAGACACCCGCCTCCAGCTCAGTCCAGCGGCGGCCGCCGCCATCTTACCGCCACTCCCACAATGCACCGCGCGGCCGGGGCAGGCCGGCGGGGGAAGGGGGGGCCGCAGGGTGGCGGCGGGGGCGCCGCCGCGGGTCACGTGACGGCGGCGGGGAGGGCGGGCGGCGCCGGTTCTTCTCCTCCCTGAGGTGACCGGGGCTCGGCCGAGAGGCGTAGCGGGGGAGTCGCGTCTTGGCCCCGCCGGGGACTTGGAGGCCGCTTTCTCGGCGGCCCCAGGCGCGCCTCCGGGGCTGTGCCGCGGCCGCCTCTGCCACAGGCCTCTCTCTGCACGGCTGCCTCCCTCCTACCCCCGCCTCAGGAGCTGCCCCCCCCCCCCCCCCCCGTCTCGGCCTTGCTTCGGCGGGAGGCGTGTGCAGGGCGCCTGGCGGGGACGAGCCTGCCTGCAGCGTACCTGGCCCGCGGGGCTGCGGCCTGCCGGCCCGGGGTGCTGAGGTGCTGGGGTCACCACGGGTGTGGTGTGTGCTGTTCAGCTGAGGGCACCCCGCTCAGCGTTCAAACCTTCTGAAATGCGTAGCAGGTTTTTTTTCTTTTTTTAAACTTGCTAGTTGCAGGCGAGCTATGCGTCGGAGAGAAATGAGTTGCTGTGCAAGCACTGAAGGTTGAGCTTAGAAACCAAGGTTTCAGTTCTACAGTTAACAGCGGATGATCTGAGTAAACCCCAAGACCTCATTCTGCAGGACAGAAGCTGCTCTCTTTCCTGTGTGAGGGGGTTGTTAAGTGAGAATATAAACGTGTGAGGCTGAGGGAAATCCAGAGAAGGTGTTGCTGGGTTGCCAGTAATCCAGGGGTTGCTGCTAGGTGAAGCAGATGGTCCCAATGCTGCAAGCTCATACAGCTGTGTGCTGCTTAGGTTTGTTCAGGATGTGCATCTAAACGGAAGGGAGATGAAAAAAACCAAGGGTGGATTTTGATGAACATGACCTTAATACAGCTTAAAAAAAATACTGTAGTACAGAAGAAGTAGTACTAGTTGTGGCCATCTACATGAAGCACATCATGTATAGCTCTTCATTTCTTTTTCCTTCAAGCAGCTCTGCAAAAGGTGAGTTTCTGTAGAAAATCAGACACAGATAATACAGTCTTGGCATGTTTGAGATGTACAGTTGAAAACCCACATTTTCAGTTCCTGCAAATGGAACAACAGTCTTCATTTAAAACACTTGAGATTTTTAAACCTTGACTGAATTTATAAGTTTTGCACTCACTTATGCTGAAAATATAAAAATAGTTTAGGATTGAAGATTACTATTATTATTGTTACTCGTTTCAGTACTCATGCAAGTCTTGTGACTAAACAGTGTTGATAATTATCATGTAGAAGGGAGGGTCCTAGAAGGGAGGGAGAGAACTTGGATAAAAGAAGTGGTGTAGAAATAAAACTGCAAAAGCAGTCCAGGAGAGCTTAGGAGGCAGAGCATCAACGTGTGCTGGTTACCTTGAACGTGTGCTGGTTACCTTGAACATGTGCTGGTTACCTTGATCTAAAGTCCCTTTGAATCTAAACCAAACCTGTAGATTCAGATTCTCTTAACTGCTTAAAGATTTGGAAATGAGATGATTCATGTCAAAATACATATTCAGAGTTGAATTCTGCAAGTTTCCCTTAGCTTCTGACTTCGGAAGAACTCTGCAAACAGACATTGGAAAAACTTTTGGCTTTCAGTTTGACTTTGGCATGTTGTCATTTGGCTCTTGCACACTAGTTATCTGTTCACATTTACCGTAAATAATGACTAGAAACCTAACCTGCAACTAGGCTGTTGAAGTAACTTCTGGAAGGGTTTGCCTCCTTCTCTTTCCCCCACCCCCTTAAGACTTTTTGTCTTATGGGATTTGTTTGCAATCTGCTAGCTGAAGCTCTGAGGCAAGTTTGCCAGATCTGGGGCTGCATCATCGTTCTGCACATCTGGAAGTGGTTTATGGGCTCTCATTCCTCCAGTGCGGCGTCTGGACTCTGTGCTATTCCTCAGCAGCAGAGAAAGAAAAGAAAAGAAAACCAGCACAACTCCAAAGTAAACTTTGAAGAGTTTGAAAAAGGAATTGAATCTTAAAACTGTTACTGTGCCCTGTAAGGCCCTTGTGCAGGGGACTTCAAAGGAGGATGATGGTCAAGGAAGCTTTGGCAAGAGTGCTTACAGCTGTGGGCTATCTATGATCTGAGTAAATAGCTCTACAGCTCTTCAGGAGAGAGGAGTCCCGAATACTGTGCTGCTTTGAAGAGGTAAAAAGACTAATTAAGCAGGAAATATCTGAGCAGTAATGTCACTGTTTCTGAGCTTTCCCTTCTGCAGCCCCTCATTTTGTTACAGCATTTGGCAACTGAGTTAGGGAGTGCCAGGTTCCAGGAACTAATGTCTACAGTCAGGAAAAATTGAGTAAATATTTGTAGGGGAACAAATATTCCTCTCTTTCCTTAAAAATCAGTGGGTAATCAACCTGAGTTTCTGAGGCTTAGGAATGCTGTAGTTTTAGAACTCAAACTTGTATGAGAGTCTGTCTGAGTTTGGATTTTAAAGTTTAATATGTGGTTCAGTTTACGCTGATTTAATAATTTCTGAAGATAACATGAAGCTGTGGCTATCCGACTTCATCTTGCAGTGATCATCGGTATTGTTGGTGACTATAATTACAAATGTTAATTAAAATATAGTAGTCAGCTCTATGGGAATCAGTGGAAGACTGTGATTTGCTGAAGTGGGGTTAGAAAGTTACTCCAAGAGTGTAGGGAGTTCTGTTTTCTCTCTGCTTACCTAAATGAGTAAACTTTTTAAATGGATAAGAAGACAATACTTGTGCATAATGCGTGAGAGAAGGGCTTTCTCAGCAGTGGCTTTTTTTTTGAACGATAAGCTTGATTTCCTCTCTGTGTAAATTAATGCCACATGAAGAGAGTGGGCTGCTGGAATGTAGATGAGTACTGCAGATGCAAAAGGACTTTCAGAAGTACTCCTCTCTTCACTTTGATTTAGCTGTCTGTTGGGACCTAAATACATGTGAATGTAAGTGGTTGTAAACAAAGCCACATCTTAGCTTTTAAAAATATTTTTATTGTCTTTTAACTTGTTAGTCGAAGCAGAGACTAATTTAGGATGCCGCCTGAACTTGAGCAGTAACCAATGAGAGGCGGTCAGTTTCGTGACTAAGGTTTCAAGAATTCTTGCTGTTCTGTCTGCTTTCTCAAGGAGTCAGAATAAACTTCATTTTTATGTGTGCATAGAAACCGTCATATATCCTTATCTATGCCGTAATGTGTCCATATCTGTATGTACGGAAACAGGGAAAATTTGTTTCTGTCCTACATACAGCTACCATAGCATAAAGGTTAGATCACATAGTTGTATTTTCCCCTCCCCACCCCCTCCCGCCCCAACTTCTGGTGCTGTTTTTTACTTTTGTTTTTTTTGGTTTGGGTTTGTGTTTTTTTTTCATAAACAGTAGTTTTGGGTCCAGAATTCAAGTGAATGCTTTACTTCCCATAATCTTGTGTTTTAGCCATTATGTTCTGTCCTCTCAGGCATAAAGTCATGGCCACTCTTGGTTTAGAAGTACAATTTTAGGGAAGGCTACCTCATTTTCTTCAGCATCATAAATAATGTGCTTAAATACAAGCCACATCATTGCACAGACTCCCTCCTTACTGTTGGTTGAAGGATACTGCTGTTAGAAAATATTTTTCACTATTGCTCTGAAATTTTCTGAGAGTCTGAAAGACACGGCTCCAGTGTAAGATTCCCATATGTTTGGGAACATACTCCAGCAAGACATGAATATTAGTGATTGTTATTATGTTTTAGGTGAAATCAGAGGTAAATGTAAATGTATTTACAAATTGCATCAGTGGGTGTTTTAATACTTCTTTGCACGTTACTTTAAAATATGTTAAAAAAATCTTAGTTACTGCTGATGTAGGTGATTGGATGGAATTTATTAAAATGCTGTTCTTTTCAACCTGTTAGTAGCTTAAATTAAAATATGCAATACTTATAGCTGAGAATATTAGTTATTTGTTCCAAAAAAGTTATTTACAAAGATAGAGTTCAGTTTTACTTTGACCAGGTCAACAGTAAAATTTGATGATGCAAAACCTTGTCCCTGAAATAACTAACTAGTATTCACTGCTGGTATTAATGATTTTTCTCTCTCTTTTTTCTTTTTTTTTTTTTTTTAATTATTTTTATTTTACCACAGATCACAGTTCTCATCCAACAGGACACATGGCTCTTTTAAAGAAAAGTAAGAAAGACTAAAAACATTTGAAATACATATTTTTAAAAGAGGATAGAAATGTCAAAGGCAAATTTATAGTTCTAGTTTTGCTAAATTATACTTAACTTTAGGTATACAAATAAGCCTTTTTCTGTTAACTAAGTTAGATAAGTACAGCCATAAATCCCCTTAATTTAAAATTACTCACTGCTTTACTTCATGAGACTAAGGGGTCTGGAATTTCCCACTAAGAGTGCAGGTAGCTGCTGGTTTTATGTGAGTTGTGCCTGGAGCATTGAGCCTGGCTTTTTTACAGAACTCTGCACGTTAATGCTGTTCATATCTGCAGTTGAGGTGTGGCCCCGAGAAATTTGGGGTTCTCATCAGCTGTCAGGGTCAGTGACTGAAAATGGACTGGTGTGTGCCTCCAGTTATGCATCCAAAATTTCTCTGAAGTCAATGGGCTGTTTCCTCAGCTGGTTTAAATTAGTGCAGGTTTGGTGATGTATGTTTATGAATTTCAGTTTATTCTCATGCCCAGTTCTGGCCAGTTGGCCCTTTTGATTGAAATAGTTAAAAATTTGTTCCCTTTGCTCCTTTATACGCCTTAAATATCTTTTATGGTGGTGCAAAAGTAACAAAGTAGTCCTATACAAAGAACTCCCATCATCAAAATCACTGTTGGTGATGGCAATGTATTACTTCCCTGTTGTACTCGGTGAACAGTCCTGGTACCTGCTTATGGTTGGTTTATGTTGAGTAACTTAAGCTTGTACAAGACAGTCTGGTAGGAACTACAAATCAGAGTATATAGTAAGGTCTTTGCTGTTGCATGCTTTCTTTTGATTTTACTGATTAAAGTAACCATGTCAAAATGTGTATGTATTTTCAAATATTTTGGAACATTTCTGGCTTCCGTAGCATGCTGGGTTTGTTTTTCTAGTATTTTTAGAGTTTTGCTCAAAACACCTGAAAGATCTGCACATTGAAATAGAAAAAAAGTTTCTCCTGTGTTTGGATTTTTATCAGGAAAACGTGAGAGAAGGAAAGGGCTAGGTAAAAATAATTGACTCATGAAGTCCTGTGATGATATACAGACAACAAACTAGCCAAGAAAAGGAAGTTCCAGGCTCCTGGTAAAATTCAGAAATAAGTGAATTTCCTAGTGTGGCTAATCCATATATGTTGGGAGCTTAATGATTTAGTGAGCGAATTATCCATGAAAATGAGATAGTTGGAACTTACTGTAAGGGGGGAGAGATACTATTATGTTTTTAACGTAAAATTTTTAGCTTGATCAAATAACAAGAGAAAGGAGAATTTGATAAACACAGCAAATACAGGTTATGATATGTACTGGCTGCAAATTGGATTTTTTTTTTTTAAAAAAGGTACTTGGGAATTAGCTATTACACTGATTGTTAACAAATTCTCCCTTTTGTTTCAGTTAACCAGATCTTACTGTTACTTCTTGTCTTAACTGTGTGCGCCATTCTGTATAACAGGGTTCATCAAGTGCCGTCTGCATTAAAGAATGAAACAGGTAAATGACTTGTACTTCTGTATCATTTACGTTCTTGTTTTATATTCCTTATCTCTTCATTTGAACAGTGCTTTTTGTCTTACTGAATCCTGTTTGGCCTGCAGTAGATGAGCTACACTGTTGCATAAGGTCTGGGATGTGGAATTTTTTGACTCTGAATTACTTGAATAAAATAGTAGGAGATCGATAATAATGACTAAGAATTGTCATTCTGATTGAAATTTTTATCCAGATGTCACTGATGTAGGTGGAAGCTGGGGTATATCCTTATTTGTGCTGAACAGTATTGGAGTTGTCAAGTGATAATAAACTGTGATCACAACTTGCCCCTTTGGGAATGTTCTTGGCCTACCTATTAATTTCAGACACATCATCAAATCTTGACATAATTCACAGCAGAAGGTTTTGCTGGAATTTTTATAGTGACAGAAACCTGCTAGGGTTGATATGGTTGGACTGGTATTAAATGTTTATACTACTAGCTTATTCAGTGTTCCCAAGGTAAGCAAACTCTGTCTTGGTATAAACCATTTTTTTCAGTATATTTTGGGGGGGGTTGTTATGAGTTTAATGGTTATGTTTTAACCAGTGTAAATATATCCATGTAAGTTCTGTAAGTTAATCAGTGCTAGGGATAAAAATCTTCCTTAGTAGTAATATGAACTGATTCAGCATTGTTTAGATTTTTTTCCTTTTATCATTAGCAGCTTCCTGCTGGTGCAAAATTTTGCACTCTTCCTTTCTAGCCTGTTTCCCAAAGAAGTGAAGCTCACGCAATTGCACCATCTCTTCCACTTACCTCCTTCCTTTGATAATTTTGGGACCTATTGTTCAATTTGTACTGAATATAACCGAGAAGTAGAAGTCTCAAAGGTATTCAAACTTCTTCAGGTTTCATGTGAATAAGCAGCTACATGGAGGACAGGCTGAATTGTGCCCCTGCTGAGTAGAAGATGCCAAGAACTCTGTTATATATTCTGTTCGGAGGCATCCAACAGTCCAGTCAACCTCCATGTAGGTGTGGATTAGTGACAGCTCATGCTGTATGCCTTGCCAACTGCGGATGTGTATAGGATGTGGTAAGGAAATGGTGTGATTGTGGTACGATTCTGCTGCTTATGGAACTACACTGTCATTCCTGTGACCCAGCTCTGATACAAAAAGATTCTTAATTTTCTGTTATAATGCATAGTTTTGTTTCTATAGTTGATTTGGAGAGTCCTGAGGAAATGGAGGAAGAAATCCCAGTTGTAATCTGCGCTGCTGCGGGCAGAATGGGTGCAGCTATAGCAGCAATCAGTAGCATCTACAGCAACACAGAGGCTAATGTCTTGTTCTACATAGTTGGGCTGAAGACTACCATCCCGCATATTCGGTATATACCAGTCTTGTTTTGTTTCATGCTGTAGTTAGGACCAGGTTGTTTTACTCCTTAGCACGCGCATAGACTTTGGAGGACTTTTCAGGGAAATGTTTCTCCCTTTTATTTAAGAAGTGCTATTGGTAGCAATCCCCAGGATTCTCTACATGTAGGAAAAAGGACCATTTTTGCCCTACACAAGCACTGACTGGTGTAAAGGGGTGTGAAATAGCCAAACCGTGCCCATACTTGTGCCTGTCTGCCTTTTGTAGATCTGCTGCAGAAGAGTCTGTAGTAAGGTGAGTGTATATACATGCTTACTTGTCACAATCCCATTTTGTGGCACTGCACTTACCTCTCATCTGGCGCTGTGTCTTGAGCTTCAGAGTAGAAATACTTGCTGTTTAAAGCTCGTTTCAGCTAAGAGGTTGTATTAAAGCTTATAGATAGAGGCCCAGAAAAGCTTGTAATGAAAGCATGTTTGCGTGTTAGAATTTACAAACATTGTCTAAAAGAGGAGGAAGATGTGAATCCAAGTTAAAGCAGATTTCTTAGCAGTTCTCACCTCTGGCTACTGCACTTCTGTAGCTTGTGTACCCACAATTTGTGTCAAAGTGAAAAGATGTAATGAGTGGGGTTCCACAGGGAGTTTTTCCCATCCAGTTCATCAGTAACCTAGATAATAGAGTGGAGAATGTTCTTTATGAATCTGCAGTTGGCATGGAGCTGGAAGAGAGGCAGCAGATACATTGAGGACAAGAGCTGAAAACAAACTAATCATGATGAATTGGAAAAAATGAATTGTAAAATGTGATCAAATTCAATAGAGGTAATGACAAGGTAATATAGGTGGGAATAGCTGATTGTATTGGCTTGGGGTGAAGCAGGAGTTTGGTAGCACTCATCTGGAAAACTACAGAATTATGACTGATAACTGACCACACTGATTCAAAAAAAAAAAAAAAAGGCCTCCATCATAGTGGATATACCTGTTGACACATGTGACCACAGGAGATGTGAGGAAACTTTTTCTGATCTTGCAGACATTATTAACGCATCAGAAAAAGTGTGGTGTTAAGTTTTAGGTGCCTTCAGGAAGGATTTAGAAGAGAGTTCAGAGGAGAAAAGAAGCAATAGTGTCAGGAAATCTGACAAAATAATGAAAAAAAAATTAGTCTAAAGAAAATATGGTTAGGAGGTGATGTGGCAGTCATCTTGAAGGACGTAAAACTGTAAAAGGGAGAAAACTAACCTCTGCTTTAAAAGCACAGTAGATAGGATAAGAAAAAATGGTCTTTAACTATAGCAAGAAAGCCTAGAAAAATAGCATTTAATGCTAGTGATGGTGAAAGACCGTTTGTGTAGGCAACCTGTGGAGTCTCTGTTTTTGGCAGTGGTGTGGGTTGTTTGCTTTGTTGGGGTTTTTGGGTGTTGTTTTTTGTTTGGGTTTTTGGTTTTGGTTTTTTTTTTTTAAGAACAGGTTAAACAAATGTCCGTGTGCAATAGCGGTAGACATGAGTGATTATGTCGTGGGATAGAATAGATTGAGTGAGCTTTCAAGGTCTCTTATTCTCCTATGAGTCTGTGAATTTAATAGTGAAAGTACTTGCCACACACTCAATATTTCATTTATCACTTCTTTTTTATCACAGAAAATGGATTGAAAATTCTAAACTGAAAGAAATAAAATTTAAGATTGTGGAATTCAATCCTATGGTACTAAAAGGAAAAATCAGACAAGATGCATCACGTCCTGAGCTACTGCAGCCTGTGAGTAAATGAACACCGCATAGCAGATTTTCAGGGTTTCCAGCACTTATTACAGGCTTTAAAATGTCCTAGATCTCTGTTCCATTACATGGCGGGGGGTGTAAGGCAGAGAAGCCACATCAGGTTGAAACGCTACACCCTCACTCAAGAAGGAAAAGTGTACTATAACAAGCTCCTTGCATCTTGTCTGTCTTGCTGGGACCTCGGTATTTGGTGGCAAGAACTTGGCAATTTGAATGTATTGTATCTTTAAGAATATATTCACAGTTTATTAGAGGGAAGATCTAATAGTGTTCTTTGTGCCTCCATGATGCTGAGTTGGCTGCATTCTGCTTATGTCCAGGGTTAATTCAGAGGTTAATGACTAATCTAAATATTACTGGCTGTCAGAAAAGGCAAATCAGATGTTAGAAATTACTAGGAAAGGAGTAAAGATCAAAGTAGAGATCATCATTATGCCACAATACAAATGCATAGTTTTCTGTCATTTTAAATATTATGTGCAATCTTTGTCCCCTTATCTGAAAAAGATGTAGCACCACTGGAAAATGTTCAAGTCTGTTCAGAATGATTATTCTTGCTGCCCTTCTCTGAGCCTTTGACATTTCTAATATATGGAAGAGATTTCATGCAAGGAATCAGTGGGTTAAAACTGTTCAGCCTGGAAATGTGACTTCTAGCATGAGAATAGTAGAGATCTACAGAACCGAGTGGTGTGGAGGACTGAATGGGGGGTGATTGCTCATTATCTCTTCCAGTGCAAGAATGAATGGCCATTAGATTAAATCAGTAGAAGTCACTGAACAAACAAGAAATACTGTGCATTTTTCATGCAGTGAATACTAAATCTCTAGAGTTCCTTGCTGAAAGGTCTTATGAATGTAAAAATTTACAGGGATTCAGGGACAACTGACGTTTATATTTAGACAGATCACATCTGGTTCAGGAAATGCCTTGAGCTGAAAATAGCTGAAAGCTAGAATACTTGGAGCAACTGTTCTGTATGCGTGCTCTATTCTTATCTTTCACTGTCTGCTTAGGACCACTCTGAAGGCAAGTGCTGGGTAAAATGGTCTGAACCAGTATGGTTGTTCTTATGTTCTCAGTCCCCTTTCCCTCTGCTGTGTTCTTTGTTGCTATTGTAGAAGTTGTCATCCCATGTCTGTGCCACTAGTCAAATCATTCCTATAGTGGAATGATGGCACTATTAAATTTGAAGTGTTTTGTATGATGTGTGCTGTAAAAATGCATTAGGAAGAGCATTGCCAGCAGGTCCAGGAAGGTGATCCTTCCTCTTTTCTCAGCACTGGTGAGGCTGCATCTGGAGTACTGTGTCCAGTTCTGAGCTCCCCAGTACATGAAGATACGGACTTACCGGGGCAAGTCCAACACAGGGCTGCAAAGATGATTAAGGGACTGGAGTGTCTTTTGTATGAGCAGAGGCTGAGAGAGCTGAGGCTGTTCAGCCTGGAGAAGAGAAGGCTCAAGAGGATCTTACCAATGTGTATAAATACCCAAGCAGAGGGACAAGAGGCAATGGGCACAAATTAAAATACATGAAATTTCCTCTGCGCATGAGAAATTTTTTTTTTTTATGGTGAGTGTGGTCAGACACTGGAGCAGGTTGCCCAGAGAGGCTGTTGAGTCTCCATCTGTGCAGATACTCAAAACCCAACTGGGCCTGGTCCCCGACAGCCTGCTCCTGTGGACCCTGCTTGAGAAGAGGGGTTGGACAAAATGATCTCAAAAGGCCCTTTCTAACCTCAATGATTATGTGATTATGTGAAGAAGCAACTGTTTTGGGCTGCTTGGTTACGGCCATAGTAAATAAAATAGGGATAAAAAAATAATGTATTCACGATATTAGTAAAGATACTAATAAAGCTGGGGGAGAGGAAGCAAGTGATTGCTGGCTAGTGCTCAATGAACAGAGAAATTAAAACTGATTGTTAATAGAGACAGAAGCATGAGACTGCTACATTAAACAGCTTTACCATTTAGTCTTTACCTTTTTTTCTGTTTAATAGCTGAACTTCGTTCGATTTTATCTTCCTTTGCTTATCCAGAAACATGAGAAAGTAATATATTTGGATGATGATATCATTGTTCAAGGTAAGCTGTCATCCAAAAAGCAATTTCCAGCAGAATTAAAATCAGAGTTATTGCAGCTTTTACAGTTGTTTGGAAATAAGAGATATAATGGAAACTGAGGCAGCTGCTAGGAGTGTTGCACTCAGGAAAACTGCAAATAATCTGTTTGTTTATTTAAAGGGAAGTCTGAAGAAGAATTTCCATATATCTTTGGAATAGTTGATTTTGATCAAAATTTATGTATGGGTTTCATTTTAATTGAATTTGGTCAATTGCTGAAAGATATGATGGATTTCACTTAGATGCTGCAATATTTGTTGTTAAGTATGTGACATGCATTTCCTGCTAGTATTTGAATTCTCACAGATGCTACCAGTTCATTATCCAGAATTGCTGTTCTTGAGAGCAAGAGGAATTTACTCAGATAAGACCGTTAAAATTCCAAAGATTCAAAATATGATTTTGAGCATCTTCAGCTCAGAATCCATAGGAATTTGCAGAATCATGATCAAGGATTTCAGAGTTTCTAGACAAATGGGAGCAGTTAGAAGGCATTCAAATCCTGAAAAATCTTTTTTTGTTTATACAAATAAATCGTAATTAGAGGAACATTTTTTTAAATGATTAATTTATGATTTTTTTCTCTTCTGTTTCCCAGTATATTTTTTTTTTCTCTGTAGAGTTGTTGTCCTCCCTTGTTTTATTGTATTGTTTACTTGTTATTTTATAACATTTTTTTTTAATCAGAGTGTAGTGGTTTAACCCTGGTGGGCAGCTAAGTGCCACACAGCTACTCGCTCACTTCCCCCCCATCCCCACCCCCAGTGGGATGGGGGAAGAGGAAAGGAAGAATAAAAGCAAGAAAACTTCAGGGTCAAGATAAAACAAACAAACAAATAATTGTTTAATAAGTGGAAGAAGAGAGAAGAAAACAGAACAAGTGATGTAAAGGCAGTCACTCGCCAACACTGGTGGGTAGACCAATGCCCCACCAGTTCCCGAGCAAAAGCTGGCTAACCCCCCCAAGACCCCCTCTTTCCCCTTTTTTTGCTGAGCATGACATTATATGGCATGGAATATCTCTTCAGTCAGTTCAGGTTATCTGGCCGGTTGTATTCCCTCCCAGCTTATTGCGCACCCCCAATCTATTCACTGTGGGTGCAGAGTGAGGAACAGAGAGGGCCTTGATGCTGTGCAAACACGGTTCAGCAAAAGCTAGAACATTAGTGCTATCAGTACCGTTTTGGTCAAAAATCTAAACCCCAGCACCATACAAGCTGCTATGAAGAAAATTAACTCTATCCTAGCCAGGCCCAGAACACAGGGACAACAAAACCATTTTACCTATCCTTGTTAAACGTTAAAGGGATGTTCTGATGAAAATTTCGTTTGGAAGGGACTGAGAATAACGAGTATAACTATAATAAACTTTTTGGCCTAAATTAATCTTTGCTGTAAGAACATTAAGATCAGTGACTTTACACGTGACAAAAGTATAATTTAATTCTCCACTGCTTCTCTGAACCTTTTTATGGTTTTGTCTCTTTAGTGGCAGATTTCAGAACATCTGCACTTAAAGGGGCCGCTATTAGTTGCTTTATAAAATATGATTAATCTGCTCTGCCTGTCTCATTTTAATTTGCAATGGACTTCATATCACAGTTCTTCAACATACGTGTTTCCAGCGGTTACCTCTGCTTTTTGTTTTGTTGTTCTGTCTGTCATCAATGGGCAACAGCAATATTTAACTCTTTGAAAGGTTCTTAAAGTCTTCATTTACAATCTAGTTTCATGAGCACTTTAAGCTGAGCCCACCACTTCTCTGCATCCCTCCTTGTACCTGCGCAGGCATTCACCAGAAGCGTGATTACTTTCAGCCTGAAGTAGTTCCCTGGCAGGAGTCAAGGCGGTGTGTCTAGGAGAAGAGGGGAGGTAGGACTTTCTTTTTCATTAGGCTGTCAGCTTATGTCAGCTGGTAGTGTTCCTGGAGCCACAGGATAAAGGTGCCGTTTCACATTACAGCTTATGGTAGGCTGCTGCTGACAAAAGTGGCCTCTCCTGTCCCCAGGCAGCTCCTGTTACTTCTGTCATATCTACAGTTGTGCAGCTGCAGATTAAGCTGATTCAGCTGGTTGACCTGGCAGAAGACTAGCAGTACAAAAAACCCCCCCAAAACCTAAACCCCAACCTTTTTTTTTTTTAAATTTTTTTTTCCCCCTTTGCTTCAGCCAGCCTATTTTGCTCACCCTTGGGCCACACAATCACAGGGCCCAGAAAAGGGGAATAGAGATGGACTTGTGGGAGTGAGGCAGAGGGAAGGCAGGAAGGAGGGAGACTGTTCTGGCAGCCGGTCCCTGTGTCTTAGCTATAATGTGAGTCTGTGCTCTCTGTCAGATGTCTCTGCAATGGGAGTGAATGAGACTTCTGACAGGATAAGGAGTGAATGGGGTTTTCGGGCTTTAACTTTGGGATCATTTATTTGTTGGTCATTGCTTTCTGCAAAGCAATAAAAATGAAACATACTGAACTTGGGGTGTCAGCCCAGAATTGTTTGGTTTGATTTTTTAATTTCTTTTTCTGCTTTTTCTCTTGAAAAGCAGAAGCTATTTAGAATCAGGGGAAAATACTTAGCAAGGCATGTTGATCTTCAACAATTAAGTATCCCATTAATTCAAATTCTATTTCTTGGTGGGACATGAGTTGTAAACCAAGTTTTCCAACCAGCTGATGAGTTCAGACAAATAAATAATCTCTGCTTATTTCAGAAATAGTAGTTCCAACTACTGTGTTTGCAGTGAAGGGAATGTTTTTGGTTACTAGTCTTTTTAATGAGCTCACCTCGGGCTACTGGGCCATATGTGGCCTTCCAAGATAATTCATCTTACCTGTGACTGACGCATGCCCAGCAGCAAAGCTGGTAGCTGTAGGAGGTTTGGATGCAGACTCGCTCAGTTGCTGTGGCAGCGCTGTGCTTCCCACCTGCCCTGAAACTGTTCTGGCACATTGTGGGTACCTGCTAGTTGGGTGATGAGTGACATGCCATGCATTACGTTATTTCCCTCCACCAGGAAGGAGTTGTGTGGTCTGTGAAGCCAGCAGGGATGGTCAAGTATGACAGGCACATTTCAACTGGCCAGTGCTGGGAATCCAAGTACCTTACTAGGAGGTATAAACACAGTAACACCAGGAAAAACCTGATCTGTGCAAGAGATTGAAGTGGCACTTCTGTGGGACTTGAAGAGGCTCAGAAAAATTGCCTTCCCTCCCTCTCCAAAGGCAAGCTCTGTGAATGCAGAACTTTGTAACCAGGCTTCTTAACAGTGTAGTCAGCTTCTGCTGTAGCTGATTTTGGATGTTCAGACCAAAATATGTATGTATTGAATACTGATGATAATATCTAAAGATGGACCTTAGACATCCAGGTACAGGACTCAAATTTGAAAATTGTCCCATATTACAAAATTCAGCCTTCATCAATATCTGGGCTATCCCCTAAAATTGGTATGTTCATAAACAACATATATGAGAACAGCAGTTATCCTGTCAACTCTGTAACAGTGAAGTACGTTTCTTATGCTTTTGACCTTTCTGTAATCAGGTGACATCCAGGAACTCTACGACACTAAGTTAGCTCCTGGACATGCTGCAGCTTTTTCAGATGATTGCGATCTGCCTTCTACACATGAAATGGTTAGAAGCGTAGGGATGCAGGTAAGATGCCAATTTAGAATTCTAATAACGAATGTATTTACCCACAAATGTAAGATGATTTTATACGTTTTCCCCAAAGTGAAAGTTTTTTGGTTTTTTCTTTCTTGATCGCTTTGTAATAGTTTTGCAGGTAATTAAGAATTACTTTTTGTGGTAACTCTGTGATGCCATGCAGAGTTGTTTTCTGTAGTGATTTAAATCTGTATTGTTCTTTGGAGTTTACTGAATTATGTTTGGTATTTTGCTATCAGTAGATCATGAGCACTTATGGAACACCTAATGAAGACAGAATATATGAAATTTGTAGTAGTCAAATAGGGAATGAAAGATAGGAAAACAAGTTCAAAGTCTAATTCCTGAGCTGAGTTCCCCAGAAGTGTCAGTGAGTCCCTCTGGCATTACAGCTGTACAAAACGTGATGCTACATCATTTAGAGTAAGCTACAGAAAGACAAACACATGGCGAGGGAAGAGCCTTATCAAACTCCCATGGAACAATACTGTGGAAAAAGTAACTGAGTAGCTGGAAGTATCCTGCCTTTCAGCCTTGTGTCATGTGGAAATCAAGACAGGTAACCATCATCTAGAAACTCAGCTTTGGGAGCACGTATTTAGTCTCCATGTGAGTGGTAGAGAGATGCATTTACACTTATCTTTATAGCGATTCATAGGGGATAAACATACTTTTTTTTATTTCTTAGAACACGTACATGGGATTCCTGGACTACAGAAAGCAAGCGATTAGAGATCTTGGCATCAGCCCCAGCACCTGCTCCTTTAATCCTGGAGTAATTGTTGCTAACATGACTGAATGGAAACATCAACGGATTACAAAGCAGTTGGAAAAGTGGATGCAAAGAAATGTAGAGTATGTGCAGAAATCTAGCTTGGCACTTTACTTTTAATACTCAGTTTACAGTTTTCTGTTTAAAAGCTCTTAGAAGTTCTTTAACTCTAGACAGTCTGTCTTTGGGATCTCATCAAGCGAAGTAACTCATGTTCCAGAACTTCTGTCTGCTTAAATCTGACCAATTGTGTACCAGGAAATGGCCATCTGGAATTTTAGTCTGGTGTTTAATCACAAACCACACTTAATCCTGAGGGACACTGAGAACATGTGGCTCTTTTGGGTGAGCGACCTCACTTGGGATCAAGCCACTTAGGATCTTCCCTTTCTGAGGCTGGCTTAAAGGAGGAGGAATGTTTCTTTGTTTGTGTGGGGTCTCTCCAGTTGTAATGTCAGCCGAACTGTAATTGGACACCATATTTCTTAAATACCAACAGAAAACACTTCTTTTTCTATAGATGAACCAAATTTGACATGAAAGATACCTTTTTGGCATTGACCACAAGTCATGACAGCATGAAACAATCACTGTTCCTTTTTTATGTTAGTTGACTGTTAACCTGCATTTGCAAACTTGACATTTATCTTCTTTCTCTGCAAAGGGTTAAATTTAAATTTAGTAAGGCTAAACTGAAACTGAATAGCTTGTGCTATTGGACTATGTCCATTACTTGTTAGTTTCAGAGGTGAACAGAGGAGATAGATACACAAATGATAAGCATGTGAAGGAATGAAAAGCCAAGTGTCTTTCTCTTACTCTGCTTACGTAACATATCCTGACAAGCTATTGCTGTGCTTTTTACAAGTTTGAAAAAACTCCATGAATATTACTGCAGATTTTATCTATATGAAGTTGATTTTATACCTTGATAACACATTCATGTTCCTTTTAGCTGGATTTTGAAATGACAGTGAAATAAATTGCTTAGCAGTTGAAACCCGGTTTTGAGGGGAGGTTATGATTTTTTTGTTCTGTGGCCTCTAAGCATCTCCTGGCGCTTCCCACGTTTCCTCCTTGTTGGGCTGGTGGGTGGCACAGTGTCCCATAGCTGGGGTGGCTTTGCCCATGTGCCGACTGACTGGCCAGGCCTCAAGCATGCTGCGGCCAGACATCTGGCTGCGACCTCCTAATGCCTCTCCTTACAGCGATTTGGCTTGATCCAGCCCTGGATTTATCACAAAATTCTTAGGAAATCGGTATCCTTTAGATGTTAGTTTATACCAACTAGACTTTGGCAAAACTGATTTGAAGTTAATTTATGGGTCTAAAAGCTGGGGGAGGGGAGAATGGGGAATTAAGAGGAAATGAAACACACAGAAACATGTACATTTTCTTAAGAAACCAGGCTAAAATGTTTGGTTTCTTTATGTTAACAGCTTTTCTTCTACTGTAAACTTTGTCAGCCTTGTAGACTATAGGTGGTGTGTAGAAGTAATTGGCATCATGTTGGGTCTGACTCCCATTTTCCTTGGTAGCAATGATTTACTCAACAGGGACTGGAGTTGCAAATATAAGCAATTAACAGCATTAGGAGGGAGTATGATGAAAACTGGTCTATTCAACATGATTTTGAATTTTGCCAGAATACTTAACTTTTTAATCTTCTGTCTTTTGTACTAGATTCTTTGCTTGAGATTTTGAACATTTTCTTTTTTTTAATTTTTTTTCCTTTTGCAGGGAAAACCTCTACAGCAGCACCCTTGGGGGAGGCGTGGCAACCTCTCCAATGCTGATTGTATTTCATAGAAAGTATTCCACTATTAATCCTATGTGGCACATAAGGCATCTTGGTAAGTTCAACTTCCCACTGTTTGCAGCTGGAACTAAATAAAGTGAACAGTTTGTAAGATTCTAGTATAGGACCTTAGGTTACTTTACCTCAATGCATTACTTTATACCTCAGATCCACAGTATGTAATCCCTGCCTCCCCGAACATGCCTTAGTCCTGCTGTCTTCAGGGTAGGGCAGAATGTGGGGGTTCCCCACGGGTGTCACTGCGCAAATCTCTTAACAGGTCAAGCAAACAAAATAGTTGCATCCCCTGCAAAAAACCCAAACCCTAATAGTCATTAAATTGGATAAAAGAAGGAAAAAAACCCAAATACCAAGGACAAAGTTACATGTTTGAAGACCAGTTAACCTATATTGTCATAAACTATGGAAAGAATATATGGAAGATCTGAATATAGCTAGAGACTGAAAAAAATCAGACACTCTTTTAGTAGGCACAGTGGAAGAAGATGGGATGCCTGGGCATGTTTGTCTGTTCCACATTCTGTAGGATGTAGTTACCTTTCACCTGGGAATTATCCTGGGAAAAAGATATAATGGCTTAGCTGGTATAGTAAAATGAATAGTAAAATGATTTTTTTTTTTTTTTTTTTTAAACCCCAGCTATGCCAAGAATTTAAAAGTGTTGAGAGAGGAAAATTACTGAGATTTTTTGCTGATGCAGCATTAGAGGCATGAAGCTGAAAAAAGCTACTCTTATCATACAACTAGTTGTCGATTAATAGGTGAAACCATACTAATCAGACTTCTTAAAATAACTGACTTTACCTCACTCTATAGGGTCTTCCATTATTAAAACCAGGATTTTTTAAATTTTTTTTTTTTTTAAATCTACCCATACAGGTTGGAGTCCTGATACCCATTACTCAGAGCATTTTCTTCAGGAAGCTAAATTACTTCATTGGAATGGGAGATACAAACCTTGGGACTATCCCAGTGTTCACACTGATCTCTGGGAACACTGGTTTATTCCTGACCCTTCAGGGAAGTTCAAATTAACTCGTCCCGATAGCTGATACTGAAACCACTTAAATGCATCCATACACTATGTTTTGCAGTATGTAATAGTTTGAGATGCAACATGTTGTATAATTAACTGATTTTAGAAAACTAAGTATTTGTTAAATGTATGAATAAATGACCATCAGTTTTGTGTGCCTATGGCTGCAGAGGGAGGCTGGAGTGACAGTTACACAGTGCAGAGTATCTTGACTTTTATGTAAGGTGAGGAAACAAGTTTGCTTGAGAATGAAGTATTTTCATTAAACGTTTACAGAGGTGAAATTCAGTGCCAGGCAGTGTGTTTTAATGTAAGGTCTTTATAAATAAGACTCCAGTGTCTGCTGGTAGAAAAACCTACACAGGAAATACTTGCAGTATTACACACATGGTGTCTTTAGTTGTCTAGCCCACACTAAACAGCCCAAAATGAAAACTTACGCAGCATTTTAACGAGTAGAGTTCTGCTGCATGGTGACTCTGTTTTAAAGTGTTTCTGTGTGTTACATTTCCTGTTGTGTGTTTAGACCCCTGCGAGCAAGATGCAAAAGCACATTCGAAGACACTGCAATACAATTCCTGATTTTATTGTGAAACATTGATAGATTTAAGACAGATTAAGAACTTTTGTATTACTGTAATGAAAAGAGCACCAGTTCTGAGGGAGTACACATAGGATTGCAATATTTAGTGAAACGGTCATTGTACACTTAACTGTATTTTATACCTAGATAACCTAGTAGGTGACTGTTAAAGACCTTGCCCTTCTCATCAAACAGGATAGCTTTACAGTAGTTATATCCTACTGTGCTACATACTCAGCAGTGCTAATTACATGCTTCTAGTTTTGTTGAAAAATAAAATTGAATTGTAACAAATCCCTGATGCAAGATACTTTGAGCACCTGCAGGAAAACGTCCATGTAAACAGCAATACATGATACAGTACACTTTAAATAACAGACAAGACAAGTCCTATACCTTTTTGACAACATACTGAACAGCTTTATGCTGAAGCTAATAAACACAATCAGAACCATAATGCACACTTTCTTGATTTAAGACGCTCAGAATTAAGCCACATAATTTGGGAAGAAACTGTAAACATCATGCCTGCCTCACAACAGGTTGACAGTGTGTGATCTCGGCGAGAGCTGTTACAGCAGGATTAGAATCTACACTAACTAGTTACACTCAATGCATGAGAACTATCACTGGCTGTGAGGAAAGGATAAAACACACCAGTACAGGAATCTCTGACCAGTGTGGACTGTGGAGATACTGTTTGTATCTATTTTTCAAGTATATGAAGCACCTACTGTCATAAGATCATCAAAACTTTAATGTTTTGATCAGCTTATTGCTTTTACTTCATCTCTTCCTCATGATAAAAGAGGGAAAGATGATGGTTAGGCACAAGCATGGAATCACCTTTCTTTCTCAGTCACTAATATTGGCCAAAAATGTGTATCGTTTAAGCAAGTTCCTCAGAAGAGAGCAGCAGTTTCTACAGCTGACTTGCTATTCATGAACAACTGCCCTTACATGTAACTTACTTAGTATTTTTTACTTGTAAGAGGAACATGGAGAACACCCTCTAAGGTCTTACAGATTGAAAAGAACTGAATGTTAAAAACTGCTAAATTGCAAACCTCTTCCACCCTGTGCTGATCCTACCTGATGTAAACAATGTAGCTGTATGTGATTTTTTACAGGGAATGTGGTCTTTCAATTCCCTGCAATGTAGTCTGTTCAAAGGGGTTGCCTCCTCCTAAAGGTCAGGTGAAGAGACTAATCACACAGAAATGACTAAGAGTTGAAATGCCACAGAATTCAAGAACCACCATTGTCAGTTGTTTTTTTTAAAAGGAGTTCCAGTTCCTTTCATTGGAATTTAAGGGGGAAAGATGGATTGGTAGGGACACCTTACCCTAAGACAGCTCAGCTAGACTATTTAGGCCCTGTCCTGTGCGACACAAATTTTCCTCCCCAGTGCTGTGACCTGAGGTGATGTCTCCACTCCCTTAATCCTGAATACGGTCCAATCACTAAACAGATAAGAGCGCACTCTTCCCACCCAGAAAATACTCACTACTCACAGCTGCAGAACACAACTTTCTGCGCTTTTAAAGAAAGTAAAAGGCAGACTTAAAAAGCACAATTTGCTTAACTGTGCATGATTAAAAACACCACTTCATGAAAGATAAGGGTACGCTTCCCATTTTCCCCTCTGGATATAAAAGGATTATGAGATATCCAAATATTGATGCATCAGTAAAAAGTATACTGCTGCTGTTACTACTACATTACGATTTATGGAATAAAATTAACGCCCCAAAGAAATCTCAGCAAATGAGAAAGCAATTTGTCAAAAACTGCAAGAAATGGTATACATTAAATATAAAACTCATATACAAAAAAGGGCTTTTTTTTTAAAAAGTTTGGACAGTTCCTTAAAATGATCTAGTTCATTGATTTGAGCCTACCACACACTTACTTTGGACTATAATAAAATAACTAAGGGAGATAAAATACTATTAAAATGCTTCAGTTGGAGAACCGAGGTACCGATCTTGATCACTGCATTAAAACTGCAGCATGTATGCGTAGCCGAGAAGAGACAGCTCTTATGCAGTGCTTCCCTCTTCTTCCCGTGTCATACCAGCACTGAACTCTGGAATCTGGTCTGCAAAGGACTGTGTCATCCATTGTCCATTAGGAACTTCACCGAAGGACGACCCCTCACAGTACTGTGGATTACTTGCTGCTAAAACAAACAAAAAATAATAAAATACAGTTTTTAAAATGCAGATGATACCACTAAATATTTGTTCATAAGTCATGGCTTACAGACTGAATGCCCCAAGCACCGCACTTTACCGGTTCCATTTGAAGAGAAACTGCACTGTTCACTTTCGTATGGCGCACGATCACAGTAAGCTCCTCCATACGCTGCTTCATAACCTGGATCGTACTTTTCTTCTTTGACAGCCATCTTTTTAGCATCCTCTGTCGAAAGAGACGACCTCAAGTATTAATATTCAGAACAAAAATGATCAAAGAGCATTTTTATCAGAGAACACTTGAAAAAACAGCCACACATTCTACAAGATAATCCCTGCTCCCCTTACCTAATTAAGACTGTACTAAAAAGAGAGTGGACTCTGTAATTCTACACCACATGATTTAGATAAGATGGCACATCTGCCCCCTCCCCTTAAACTCGTTCTTTCTTCTTGCTTGGGAAACTGCTAGTTGCATTGTACACTACACTACATTTTAATAAAGGATTAACAAAATAACCACTATACCTTGTGCAAGTTGCAAGTCAAATGTGTACTGCACCTCCTGCACCTCTGTGTTTGGTGCGATGCCTTTCAGTTGGTCCCTTAAGTCTTTCAGCTTTATGTAATAATGAACTTTGTCTTGTGCACGAGGAAACTGAGCACATCTTGCACTGGATGACGGCATAACGTAGCAGAGCTTGAGACAAGAGCAAGAAAAATAGCATTACTGGTCCCTGAGCTATGAGTTAATATTTAGTGCATTGAGAATAACTTAACAGTTAAGCTCGCTGTTTTAACCCTTTGTAGAAACTTCAACTAATGCCACAGGAGGTTGTGGAAGAGGATAAAAGGAGTCTTTCATTTTTCTTGGCCAGCTAGATGTCTTGCCCTAAAGAGAGGGGCCAATTACCAGCTGCTGAAGCAAGGACAATTTTCACCAGTTGTTTATGTGCTGCGGGAGAAGCAGCAACAGTATGTGTTACAAGAAGTGCAATTTACAAGTGTATGCCAGAGAGTGGAGCACACTCAAGAGCTCCCTGAGCAAGCAGAGCTCTGAGCCAGAAAGTCCACAGAGGAGTACGTGACAGCATGCGAACACCCCAAACCAGTGAGGGAGGCATCACAGGTTAATTAGCCTGGCTTCTTGGCCAAGGGCGCCTGCATCACACTTGCCAGGGTTTGAAGCACCGGAGTTAGCGTGGTTGAAGCCAACTTCAGCGTCTCTATCTCTGCCAACAGCCCTAACTAAGGACATAAAGTTAGTTCAGGAAAAAGGAACTGTATCCAATACTTTTAACACCATGCAGTATTTAAGAACAAGTACTAGTAAAGAGGACTATTTATCTTTCTTACAAATGCATCTACTGCGGAAGTTTTTAAGAGCTACTTAAGAAGCAAGCACTTTATCACCAGCAGTTCCTCAGGCTCTGATGGCAACACTTCACCTTCAGAGAAGGACAGCTTAAACCGAGCTTAAACTTGCAGCACTAGTAGCTTGGGATAGAAATAAAAACAACCCAAACTTTTGAACTGACAAGGTAATGAAGCTTTGGAATAAGCTACCTTGGCAGGTAGTGTAATTGCCTTTGCCTTAACCTGCTTATAATGACAGGTTAAACAAACCTATTTGTGATGATACATAGCTGGTCTCTTGAGATACCTTCCAGCATTAGATGTCTGACTAATGCACTCTGCATCAAACTGCTTGCTTTATCTTAAGCGTCCAACTTCATTTCAGGCTGCAAATCAGCTTAAGAAGACCGAGTCTGATGGAAGTGCTTGGGCATGCCCAGATCCAGTAATGCTGTAGCTGTAGTGTGTAATAGCGCAACGATGGACTTGCTATTCTTCCTCCCCTGCTGTGGCACTACTAGCACCATGGTCGTGTTTGGTATCGAAAGTTCAGTAATACAAACATAGAGGGAACTGGACACAGAAAATCAGATGAAAGTAGATGACAGTTACCATAAAAGCGTGGATGTTTTATTCATTTTTCAGACAGTCCTCAGAGAACGCACTAACCTACTAACCATAATACACCATTTCCCAAATAAAGTCTGCAAGTCTGAAGCAGCTGCATTAAAGACGTGCCTGAAAATTGCACTATTTCCCTTTCTCTATTTAAGTAAAAGCCCTTTGCATCACTTGTACTTTGGGCAAACTTTGACATTATTGTGTGTGCAAATCCTGAGACTTTGTTAGTTTTGAAATACTCAAAATGGAGTGACCTGTTTTTGTTTCTCAGTATCAATACTTACAGTTTCTGTATCTGGCACTTTGTGTGGCTGCAGTCCAAATTCCAAGTTCTTAACTTTTATTCCAAAAACTTCTTTACTAAAAATTTCATAAATACCTAAAATGAAAAGAAGATAGGATAAGTGGACAAAAACAAACAAACAAAAAAGGCTACTGACAGAACAAATTAATTTAAAAGTCAAGGTTCTCACATTTTCCATTGAAAGCTGCTATACGAGGTTTATACTTCTGTAACTTCTGCATCAGAATTCGACCTCCTTCCCGAAACTCTTTGCTAAAAGAGAAAGTACTCAAAATTATAATCACAACTATTAATTCATTAATAAGCACAATATTCCCCCTTGTTACCCTACCTGGAGAGATCTTTGCTTCCAGGTGTTGTCCTTTCAACCATGTTTGTAAATCCAATCCCATATTTATGTGGCAAAGTGTGGTCATCCATATGGTTCAGCTGTTCATTACTTAGACCAGACATGAACAGACACTTCCCTGTGAAGCAAGAAGATACACATTTGCCTTTTTCTAAGGAAGAAAAAACAAAACCAAAAAAACCCCTCGCCTATCAGAGTACTGGAATGCTAAAGGGAGAATCTATTTTAACAGAGCATCAATTAATTTGGGAAGACTATTGCCCTATCCAGAAAAATTTAAAAGAGCCAAAATTACTTGTATCTACTGCAAGAGGATAGAAAATCCCTAGTGAACAACAGGAATTCCTCACCATGATCCTGTGTATCAAAACCAGTCTTTTATTCCAAAAGTGCAGTACAGAGCTTTAGATTTTGCTATTCACTTAAGCAGGGAGGGAATGTGACCAATATGGATTTTCATGGGAAAGAACATGGCAAACACAATGTGTCAGCTTTAACAACCTTGCCATTGCTTCTCCTTGCACTGGGCCTCTCTGACAGAACCCGTTGACATCATATATTCATATTTAGCATATAAAAGTATAGTTTGGGTGATGTGCACTGCCAATCTCTCAAGCACAAATTAACCACAGCTAGCTCCTAATGATTCCGGAAAGTTACAAACACATGGATTTGTCAGAGCATGCATATCTGGTCTGCTTCTCGGTAAAGGAGGCTATTAGACTGGCTAGTCTGCAGAACACTAGAGAAATAACCCAAGCCTGGTTTACAAGTCTGCTGAACACCAGAAGCATTTTGGCTGGAGTATCACAGGGCTGCAAATTAGCCCACATGGGAGCTCCATACTACCACAGCTGGAATGGCTCCCAGTATGCAAAACAGAGCATTTCAACAGAGTTCAGGTATGATATTTTTTTTATGAGAACATGCTGCAGAAAATGTTACTTAAATGGAAAAACACCTAGGAAAAAATATCTGTCTGGAGAATCAGGTATGCTCGACGCATATGCCTGCTGGGAAAGGGCAATGGTTCTTGCTTTTTCATCAGTTAGAGAGCTTGTTTAGAGGAGATGAATAGATGAATAAAGGCAAACAGAAGAGGGCTTGCTGAAATGCATTTTTGGGAAAACGTGTGTAGTTTTGTATCAGAAATTGATGCCTATTGACTTACCCTTGATAACTCAAGTACTAGAGATTTAATTTTTATTCCTTATGTTGTATACTAATACACCAAGAAATACACCTGTATTTACATGACAATTCTAAACCTGCATTGAAAGTCACTGATTATTCATCTTTTATTCCTTTTTATTTATGGTATTTTACCGAAGTAGTTAGGGGATTTAAATCACTCTTGGATGGTTAAAAGGAAAATCCCTCTCTGCATCCAAAAAAAGAAAGCAAAAACCAAAACCCAAACCAGTTTAATTAAAATGCCACAAGTTCTAACAAAGTTCTGCAAATTCTGTAAGAAGAAAGGAAAACAAAAACGTACAAAAATGGTTTCCAGGTCCAGGGTAATGATGTCCTTTGTAAGCTGCCATCAAGCCAGGGTTTATGCCAATCTACAAAGATACCAGTCCATTTTAATGATGAGAACGTGGCTTGCTAGTCAGGAATTTAATCAAGTTACAGTAAGGACACTTACTCAATTCTCTTTAAGTTACTGTCAATAAACAAAACTGTGTTAATGGTACCTTCCATCATTTAAAAAAAAAAATTGACAATTTTATAGCAGTGTCTCATTTAGATGTGCAATGTCAAAAGAGCAGCTCACAGTGTGTTTTATGGCCACCGGTGCAGCGCTTCCAGTAAATAAAGTGTCAAGTAACGGTCTCTCATGACTATGTATTATACGGAAGCCTTAGATTTCTCAGAAATTAGAACAATGTTAGTATGATTTTTAACAGAAAATGCAAAGCAGCTCTACACACAGGAAACAGTTTATATACTTTATCTTGCAAGATCTTGCCATATAAGCAGTATAGGTAAGTAAGCAGAAGGAATGTAAATCATAACCAGTGAGTACAGACTATTCACTTTCTACCTAATCTTGTAACTGCAAGTTACTTACTATTACAATGTCCAGATCAAAGGTCAAAATATCAGGTAAAGTCTTGGTCAGAAGTTCAGCTTCAGATACACCATTGAAACGGTCCACTTTTCTTTTGACTTTAAAAGTATCTGTGATCTTTTCTTGTTTGCCTTTTGACTTGGCTGATTTTTCTTTTTTAGCAGCAGGCTTTTTGGGTTGCTTTGGCTCAGTTGCTTTGGCTTTTCTTTTCCTTCCTCCTTTTTTAACTTCTGAAACACACAGCAAATATCCTTTTTGTACATTTCTAATGTTGCAGTGTGGATATTCAAAAAGACTGAGCTAAATGTATGGATACAAAAAGAAATCAGGCAGATAAATTTACCTTTGAGATTCATTAATTTAAACAATTATCAGATGAATCTTGGTTTTGTAGGCTTAAGAGAACTAGCTTGGGTGTGTCTGCTCCACAGACAGACACACGGTACTTGCAGGCAACTACGCTGAATTAGGATACAAACTGAGAATAACCTCATGACTAGGTTATGTTGTTTACATCAAAGCTTAGGTTCCGAGGAATGCGACAGTAAGTTCTAGTCTGCTATTCACACTTCAGCTTCTAAATATGAAAGTTGATTGTTACAGATTACATAACATGTTGAAGGAACAGAACAGCATGTCAAAAGCAGAAAGTCTCAAGGATTACCTATAGTGTAAGGTATAAGCTCGTCAGGAACACAAACATACGGGCTGAACGCTACATAAGCTATTCAGAATTTACTGTTTACAGAATAGATACTGTCCAGTGCACCATATAGCAAGGTAATGAGACCTTCAGGATCTCAATTTGAATGAATGACACCAAACATTAATTTTTATTTACAAAATGCAAACATGAAGTAGTCACTGTTCACTCATTTAAAACTTCCTCATCTTCTGGCCCTTAAAGCTTAGAGATTCAAGCAGCACAGGTACTGGTCACGACATGACCACCCAGAGATTGCTCTCTATCCTGGTTCATTAATAATGTCAAGCTGCAGAACACAGCTTGAAAAACATGAAAACTTATTTAGCAGCAATCAGCAAAGAGCCAAAGTAATCCATCACTTAAAAAGTGAGACTTCATCTTATTTTCAAAACTCCTAGATGAAAATCTCCCTCACGTAAGAAATAAATACGGTGGATACCAGGGCACTGCTCTAAGTCTGCAAACTTTTTTTGGGCTGTTCTTGTAAGAAAGCTGAGTGCAAACAAAAAGGAGGACAAAAGTCACGTGAAATTCCCACCACATCATTGCAGCGACTGCTTTGGAAAGCCTTAAGTAACAGTACTCAAGCTACAGTCTAGTTACAATGAAGAAGGGACTAGAAGGGTGCAGACTTGGCGAGGCACATAAGCAGCTTTTCTTTCCTACCCCTTAAAGAGTTAGGAGGTTTTTCATGTGATGGCAAAATGCCACAGATACATCCAACTCAGAGCAGTCAGAGTATTTCAAATGAGGCAGGATAATGTTCTCCTAACTCTCATGCTGATCAGGGACCTACCAACCAGACACTGTCATGAAAGATGAACAAGGCCAGGGCAGCCTTTCAGAGGATAATCCTAGAAATTTTACTTTTTTCATTCCATCAGGTGGCTGGACTCCATATCTTTGCCTTTCATATATGCTCCTGTAAATTTCACACACATATTTGGTAAATCTTCAAGCCCTGCCTTTGAAGGCCTTACTCAACTTCCAATTCTTGCAAAAATATTAGGGGACAGTTTCATAACGGAAGATTATGGTCGTCCAAAAATACCTGAAAAAGTGCAGTCAAACACTGCTCATGGTGACATCATGTCATCCAATAACAAAGCTGCAAAAGAAGCCGAACTACATAGCACTTGAGATGCATCCTAACTGTAGTGAGTAATACTGTAAATGAATTGAGCAGTCGCAGCTATTTTAAACTGGAGGTTTTCTTCCTATGATTTCATCTGGCCATGTATTACAACTAAAAAAAAAAATAAAAATTAAGCTTATCAAAGGATGCACTTAAACAAGCAATGTCACTGCATGATCTGGCTGACAGGGTACCTTGGTACAGACAGCTCTAACCTATATCTAAATATTAAAAGCAAGACAAAATTCAGTGTGTGAATATTTGCTACAGAATCAGAATTTAAGCATGGCAGGGATCACTGCCTTTTTATGTGGTAAAGAGCAAGCAGAGTAACAGAACAAGGGGTGTTTTCTTGGCATGGTTATTGTAAAGCCTAATTGTACAAAAACCTAGTGGGGGAAAAGAAAGGCAGCGTACAAGTGCATAAAGCACAAAGCTTGTCACATACAGGACACCTTCCAGCATTGTTTGTATTTGTTTAAATAAGCCTCACTAAACCCAAACAATCCTCAGTGTATATAATTCACTATCTGTGATTACTACAACACACTAAACCACCTTTTAAACAAAATTATTTTGAATAAACAGTACTGTACTGTACTTCTCTTGCAGAAATTAACAAAAAAATATCTTGAACTCAGACTTTAAAAAGAAAACTTCTCTAACATAATATTAAACCCCATAAAATCAGCTAAAAATGATACATTTATCTATTGAGACAAAAATCTGCTTTTCCTGGAACAAGATAATTTCGTGAGATAGAACAATGTGAATACTATCACCTGAGTTTACTTCTTATCTTTTTAATTGTCTGGTAAAAAACATTACTGAAAGAATAAAATTAATCAATACTTCCTCAGAAAGCATCAAGAAAAGGAAATCCAATACGTCCAAAGAAGCAGCTTAAGACTAATAATTTTCTTCCCCAATCAATTACTAACGTTTTACCTCACTTAGCACAGCCCAGTCAAACTACCTTTTGGAGGCTCCTGAGCAATGTTTGGCTCTGGAATGCCCTCTAGAGTCGGCTGCTCAGTCATGATTTCCATGTTAGGTGCTGCAGTCATCATCTGATGGAATGGGAATGTGTAAAATGCTTGAGCTTGCTGAAGATACGCGTAGTATCTTAGAAAGGGAGAAAAAAAGAGACGTTGTTTATCAACAGTTTAGAAATTTAGTGATGTATGAAACAGACTGTGAACATCAATCTTTATCAAGGCTAACATGTACTGTGCTTACATTCTCCAACGACTCTATCAACAAAGCAGTAAATTATCCAAATCCACTAAGCAGTCTGACTGCTTAGCTGGTATCAGGTGATATTAAACCCAACATTAACAGTACAGTTCTCTCGTGATCCCTATAATGTGGAAGAAACATAACATTTGTAAGTGAAGTGTACAGCTTGTCCCTTCTTTTCTGAAAAAGCACTCTGTAGCACACACTACCAAGGCAAACTGTCTATCAAACATACCGACAATTTACATACAACACAAGTGAGTTAAAACTCTTTGGACTTCAAGTTTCCCAAGTTTCAGATTTTCATAATGTTACATCAGTTACTTTATCTGATATGATACAGAAAGGATGAATCATTCTTGACTGCAACACATTATGAATACACACAGCATTAGTTACTACGCACATTACTAAACAGCTTTAACAAAGTGTGGCAGATGTTGTCCAGTTACTGCACACTGGATCCCAACACAAGTATTGCACTTATTCTACACAGAAGCGTTCACACACACACGCAGATTCAGTCTCCTTCCTTGCACAAAGACATTCTTCTATATACAGCTCTTTTGCTCCACACATTTATTAGTCACATACAGCCCTAATGCTCCAACACAAACTTCTGCTTCATACTGTCATTCCCTTCTACCTACGCAGCCACCTTCTTGTCCACAGATTCTACTGCCATACAAGTACATAGAAAAGATTTTGTGAACAGTAAATTTTCAGGAAATAATTTTATCATCTCAAAGATATTCATAAAAATACCAAGTAATTTTTAGATATATATAAATTTGGCCAAGATTGGCTATTTGGCCAAGAAGGCCAACGGCATCTTGGCCTGTATCAGAAATAGTGTGGCCAGCAGGAGCAGGGAAGTGATTGTCCCCCTGTACTTGGCACTGGTGAGGCTGCACCTCAAGTACTGTGTTCAGTTTTGGGTCCCTCACTACAGGAAAGACACTGAGGTGCTGGAGTGTGTCCAGAGAAGGGCAACGAAGCTGGTGAGGGGCCTGGAGCACAAGTCTTATGAGGAGTGGGATGAGGGAACTGGGGTTGTTTAGCCTGGAGAAAAGGAAGCTCAGGGGAGACCTTATCACTCTCTACAACTACCTGACAGGAGGTTGCAGTGAGGTGGAGGTTGGTCGGTCGGTCTCTTCTCTCAAGGAACAAGCAATAGGAAAAGGGGAAATGGCCTCAAGTTGCACCAGGGGAGGTTTAGATTGGATATTAGGAAAAATTTCTTCACTGAAAGCATTATCAGGCACTGGAACAGGCTGCCCAGGGAAGTGGTTGAGTCACCATCCCTGGAGGTTTTTAAAAGACGTGTAGATGTGGCACTTAGGGACATGGTTTAGTGGTGGACTTGGCAGTGCTAGGTTAACGGTTGGACTCAATGATCTTAAAGGTCTTTTCCAACCTAAATGATTCTATGATTCTAAATATCTCACAAGAAGGGACCATTCTCTATTATGCAATGGGTATTTAAGAATATTTAGGAATCCCACTGTAAATCAGATTTATACCAGAACAGCCCACAGTCTTGTGATCAGGCCACTGATTTTGGACCAAATACCTGCCCTTAATGAAGAATAAATTTGAATGTAGGTCTGTCCGATTCCTAGGGAAGTTGCCTAACAAAGTCACAGGAGATTTTCAGAGTACAGTAAATATCTCAACCGCCCTGCTGAAGAGTTCCATTTCATATAAAATACTTGTGCAGTTACTGAACCAAACAAAACTGATCTTCAGGTTTGTATTGGGAAACACAACTAAGGCATGTAGAATCCAGTTCATAATGTAATAAATGCTTAATTACACATAGCAGAAGAACAGAGTGAGTAAGAGAGATGTGAAAGCATCTAACCCGACACCAGATGTCTTCTTGTAATACATGCCTTCTTATTTCAGGCATATATAAAGTCCCCTTCTTGTAAAGGGAATAAAATTCCCTTTAAACATAGGAAAATTTACACCAGATCATGGACAAGTCCTCTAACCACATGGTAAAGAGATGAAAGGGAGTTTCTACCCCTACCCCTAAGCTTCATATATGCTTTTTAGGTCATTTTTCTTGTATGGGTTCAGAAACAGAATATTTTATTATTGGTGTATATATTATGGAACGTTTAAATAAATATTTTCCGTTCCATGAGGAAAAGGTAGTGATTTAACCCCCCCTCCAGTTCACGCTACAAATGAAAGAAAAGAGAGAAGAGAAAAAGACACGTCCACTAGAACAAAAACAAATATTAAATCACTTTCAAATCCACCTCCACACACGCAGGCCCCCCTCATACGTATGCATGCGCACCCGTCTGTTTCCTAACCCCCAGCGAGCCCCCTCCCCACCGCAGCCCCAACAAACCCCGACGCCCCTTCACACCAGCGCTGCCTGCCCCCCCCCGCCCCGATCACACACCAACTCGCCTCCCTTGTCCCACCCCCTCATAAACCCACGCACCCCCCTTCCCGTAGGTCCCCGCCGCCCTAGGCCCACCTCGCTGCGGCCCCCTCACCCCCCCCCCCGGGACCACCTCCCCTCGCCCTTCGTGCCCAGGGCGGGCTCGGGGAACGGGGGTGGGAATGGGACCGCCACAGCCCGGTCCCGGCTCCCCCCACCGCCGCGGGGAGGACGAGACGATCCCCAAGGCGAGGCCCGAGACCGGCCCCGGGCCCCCGCCGGTACCTGCCCAGCTCCTCGGCCTCCATGCCCGGGCGCGGAGCCTCCCGGCGCCGTCGGGGCTATAGTCGCCGCCGCCCCCTCCTGCCCCCCCCCCCCGCGCCTCAGCGCCCCAACCGACCTGCCGGGCAGCCCCGCGTCACGTGAGCGGCGGCGGCCAATGGGAGCGCGTAGCCGGCCGGCCGGCCTGACGAAGGCGGGGCGGAGGGAGGGGGGGCGGCGCCCCGCGAGCGGCCACTTGGGCCGCGGGAGGAGCAAACGGCGGCGGGTCGCAAGGCCGCCTCCCGGTCAGCCGCCCCCGGCCTGAGGGTTTCGGTGCCTACGCCACGTCTTATTGCGCGTCACCCGCAGCGGAGGCCTCCTCCGCGAGGGGCGGGCCGCGGCACCCCCGCCGCCATGCTGCGGCCGCCCCGGAGGCGGAGGAGATGACGCACGTCCGGCGCGGTACGTGTAGGTGAGGGGCGGGGGAAGGGGCGGCCTGCTTTCCCGCCTCTGGTCTTCCCTGCGCGAGCCCCTCCGTGAGGAGAAGAGCGGGCCGCCCCGCAGCCATGCCCGCCGGCGTGCCTTGGCCCACCTACCTGAAGGCGCTGGCGGCCAGCATGCTGGCCATGTTCGCGGGCGCCGAGGTCGTGCACAGGTACTACAGGCCTGACCTTGTAAGTGCTGAGGCGGTTGACGTTGCGTTACTGCGGGCTGGAGGGTCTTTTGTGGAGAAAGGTCTCTGGTCTTGACTGCGAAAAATGATCAGCCGCTGAAGAAGGAGCGACCAGGTAGCCAGGTCGTCTTTTGGGACCTGCCTGCAAACGGGCGACGTGGTACCAAAAATTTTAAAAAAAAGCTACGCAGACTTCTTCAGAAGGGGTTTCTGCTGGGGGGAGTTGGTTTTTGAAAAGAGCACGCAAAAGTGGTGAGAAGGGACAATACTATATTTAAATAAACTTTTTTTCCCTCAGTAACGGAAATGAAGATGACCAAAAGCTTACCTTAGAAACCATGACAGGCTGACAGTCAAGACTATAAAAATTACAGTCACAGAGAACCAAGCTCCAAGTGACACCACCCAGCAGGGATGTTAATGGTTGATTTGGTCTCTTGGAGGCCTTCTAACTTGTAAGCCTTATCTCCTCCTCCTCTTGTATGCTTTTTGGTTTTTAAAAACTCTGTGCTATACTGAAATCAGAAATAAGTTTAAAAAATCACCATGCTTGAGCTATCATGTAAAAATTTAAGCAGTGAGGCTTAAGTCATTGATAGATCCAGAAGAATTTATGTATTTTAATTGTCTCTACTGTAGCCTTCATTACAGGCAAAGAGGCATATTTATACAAAATGATGTACACGTCCTTAAACTAGCACGAATTTTGAGGAGGTATGGTTTTTAAAATGTCGTATGTCATCTGGTATCTTTTCCTTTTTTAAATTTCATGTCCAGCTTCAGTGCTTAATTTCTAAAACAGAAAGGTAGAAGCAGTGAAACTTTTTCTTCTGTCACCAAGAGAAAGAATGCGTGGAAACTTCAGCTGGTGTTTTAAAGCAGTACTAGACATCTGAACCAAACTTACTTTCTTAAATGGCAAAAAAAAAGCTTTGTTCCTTTAAACAAACTGTCCCTTCTTCCTTTATCCTCCTTTTTTTCAATTCATATTTTGCAACTTTGAAATAAAAGCCAAATTACAAGAAGGTAATACATTAATTTTGAAGATGTTTTGCATCTAAGAATTACACTGCTCAAAAAAAGAGGGCAGTATTATCACATTTAGCTATAATGCTGTCTTTTACAGAGTATGCTAATTTACTGGTTTGTGAGTTTAGTTTTTCCTTCTGCCACAACACTGACATCTTTCTCTGTTTTTAACAGAGTATACCTGAAATACCTCCTAAGCCTGGAGAACTGAAAACAGAACTGTTGGGTCTAAAAGCAAGATCAAGCAAAGTTCAGACTTCACAACAGTGACCAGAATTTACTTACGGTGTGAAAACCAGAACTGATAAAATATTTGTTCAGCTGTCCCAACTGCAGAAATCCATATGTGAAATACTGTACTCCCTCAATATTTTTGTTTCCTTTAAGCAGAGTTACAGGCAGCATTAAAAAGAAACGTACGATGAATACTGTTGTTAAAAGTCCAACCCGTTGTGGGCCAAAATGCTTGTGACTTCTTAATCTTGGTTGCAGTGCAAGTATCCTTCAGAATAAAAGATGTAAACTCACATTGGTGAGTCTAACAGAATATGAAACTTTTAAGCTGATTACCAAGTATAGGAAGTCTAGCATATTGAAAAGTCAAGCTTTTGTGGCCACTCATTAGCCTTAATAAGCTTACCTGTTCATCTGCAGTAGAACCCCACTTAGCTGTTGGCATTTCCCCCTTTTTAAACTTTAGTTAAACTTTTAAGCTTTAAACTTTTTAAAGTTTTAAACTTTTAAAACTCAGTTTTACTGGATGTAACCCAGAACATGATACAGTATGTGATGGCACGTACTCCGATTGTAGCACTTCTTGCACTGGACTCCTAATGCTGGCTAACTGCTGTAACAGCAGTTACATTGGCTTTCTGCCTGTATTAGTAACAGGAAATCTATACTGTAAGGCTGGGGAGGATCTTGCAACTCAGTTGTATTAGTTAAAATGGGACAAATACATACAGATTACACTGAAATTATGTGCCTTTTTACTCCATTTGGGCATCTTCTGTTCACAGCTACTTTTGATAGCTGTAAATGTACAAAACTCTGAAGTAACACATGCAGATTTACCTTTCAGTTGTGAAATAGGATTGCCACAAAACTCTCGTACCAGGAACGTGACACAAAGTCAACATCCTACAAAGATGGCACGACAACCCATTTTTCTATGGTATGCAGTAGAGCTTGTGAAGGTTGGGGATTGAGAAATCCCAATTATTTCCCTTGAGAAAGGTACCCAGACAAGGCACAGGCTTCATCCTTGATTCTCACTCAGGTTTAACTCAGGAAAGAAAACCACAGTCTGACGGGTGACCCACTAAGGAAGTAAAAAGCTCTCCAATTCCTACTGGCAAAGTATCTGGCACTCTTGTAATAGCAGAGGGATCCAGAAATGATCACTTAAAGCACTTTTACATCTGTTCCAGCTGTGAAACTGTTACACTTTATATATGTTTACATAAGTTGGTTTTCCTAGGATGAAAGGTTTATAGTTCCTCTGCATGTGTATATGTCTCTCTCTGTCTTGTAACTATTAGTTTATCTAGAAAAGCAGCTGATGTGGCATGAGATCCTCTCCTGTTCTTACATGCCCATGTGGATGTAAGCCTCCACTTAGTATTAGATCATAGGCTCTATATCTGAGACCTTTATCAATGACAGCAGTATAAAATGGCCTCAAGTAAATCTCAGATGTCAAGCCCAAATGAAATCAATGAATGAGAACATCTTACTAGATCCACTTCAACTACTTTTTCCTTCGCTGTACCTAAACAAAGCTGAGACTGACAACCTTCCACCTCAGCATAAGATAAAGGTTACTGAAGAGACAAGATGGGGCAGTTCAGCACTGTTTTGTTCCTGTTCTAACTAGGGCAGGAACAGCAGTTTTCCAGTTACCCCTTTAAAGAGCCAGGATTCACCAACCTTTACCCTGTTACTCACACTGTCAGAGCATCACCTCTGTCATTATGTTGTTGACTTCCAACACGAAAGATGCATTTCTCCCTATTTTTGAAAGGCTTTTCAGATCTAAAGGCTGCAGAGAGAAGTTACTGCTAGCTTGGCTTGGATTTCTAAATGTATCCTGCTGCTAATGGAAACTGAGCAACAGGGAGCATGTTTTACCCCAGCCTTTTCTAGCACCGAGGGAACTGTTCTCGTTAGCGCCCACCTAGGAACAGCAAAACTGACAATACACCAGCACAGCAGAGGTGACACCCCCCAGAATCAGTGTGACTGCAGCACTGAAAGAAATAGCCTCAGTATGAGTGGGAGACACTTCTTCCGGCGTTGACACCATTTGGCTTTACAGAGCTGACCAAAAAAAAAAAAAAGCTTACAACTGCATTTTGTGCTTATTAATAGCAAACACACTTGTCGCTCCAGGGTAGAGAAAGCAGCTGGATCACAGCTATTTTGCACATGATACCCTCAGCTGAGGAAGATGAAAAAGCACAAAGCACAACTCTCAAGTGTGCTCTTTATTATTTCTGAAATTGAACTAGATGTCATCCTAAAACCAATCAAGGCATTGAGAACTTCAGCTATGTAACAGAGCAAAGGTTGCTTAAGTCTACAACTAATTAACAAATATTAAGAATACTGTAGCAAGCACCCCTACACTTCCAATACTCCTTTTCAGTTTGTTAGCTGCACAAGCACCCTTAACCATACAGTAGGCCTGAGCCATGTTTACTACTCAGGCTGGTCAAATAAGAGATCTAGAGGAGTGGGTATTGATGGTACACTCAGAAGTGTATCACTAGAAGTGGTATTTTAGGAAGTATTAAATCAAAACCTCAGCAGCAATTGATTGCTACAGATCACAAAAGTTGCACTGCCATAGTAGAGAGGACTACGCCTGAAGAAGAATATGGTGCACCTGCCCTATTCAGTAACTTACTAACAAAGGACCACTACTAAAGCTGCTACTGCTAGCAGCTACTACACTCCAGGTTAGACCACTCGGCATGCTCTAGTAACAAAAGGCTCTTACAGTGCATCTAAGACCACCACAGTGAGCAAAAACCGTAACAACCCCAAACTGCCTCAAAAAAACCAGAACTAAGCTCCCATTCCTTTTTTTCCAGTCTCAAACAGCATACTTCAATAAAGCCAACATCTCTGTATAAACCCTAACACAATAACCACACTGATAGATCACATTTCTATTTATTGGATGGAAACACTATTTGGGCAATATAGAAGAAGCCTAGTAAAAGTAAATGGAAAGCAAGTTCTTCAGGTCAGTGTTTAATGCCCTCGCCTATTAGAAACAGTTTATTTTGCTTCAGATTACAGCACCTCAAACTTCACAGAAGTTCTGTCTGTGAAACAGAAGAATGGTTCTTACACAGTCACTATATAGAAGCACTACTCCTATGTACTTCTTCCACAGAGGAAGGCAAAAAACCTTAGTGTAAACACTTTTACCAACCCCATGAAGGTGTTTCAAAGTAGACGCACCAGTGAGAAAATGTAGTGCTTCATCCAAACAGCATATAAAGCTAATATAATGAAGAGAAAGTGGTGCCTCCAGTTCAACCTGTCTACGTTATAATTTGGTATCAACAGATTTAGCTTGAGTTAGATTAAGTATCTACAGTGCTTTGCCATACTAAAGACATAGAACAAGAGTGAAAAAGTTAAGGAACAACAGCATTAAGGAACAATGGTAAAAGATAAGAGCTTCCACCTTTAAAAAAAAAAAAACAAGCAAAAAACCAACCAACCTGTACAAAGCAGGTCTGCTGTAGCTATTGGTCAAAGGCAGGGTTACCAAATACCATGGAGGACAGTATAAGCTCACAGGCAGTAAGCCACTTCTGGTGGTTGTTCTTCAGATTTAGTGAAAGGCGATTGTTTTTTTTTTTTCCTCCACTCAGCTCACCTGTAAAAGCTACCACTGCCTATTCTGTACAGTGGAGTGAGTGCAAACTGGCAGGACTTCAGTTCCAATGCCATTTTTAAATGCCTTATCTTTAAGACAGTAGTACATACATAACTTCTTGAATACTTTTTTCAACTAGCAGGTTCAGTACAGCTCTCGGATACCAGGTGTATTTTGGCTAAACAGCACAGCAGGGTTGTTAACACAAAACGCAACCATAGGCATATGCTACACAGTTAAATGTGGCTGTGCCAGTGTGGAAAGGCATGAGGACTGCAAACTGTCAAAGGATGTGAACACTCAAGACAATCCCTTTGTTTCTTTGTGCTAGCCCACAAGATGAGCTTCCTATGCATAAATTTAGAGTTAGTGGTGTTTGGGAACATTTTATTTTGTACATGACAAGATTTTACACCAAGTCAGTTAAATAATACAAATTTACATTCATGAGGAATGTTTTTAGAAAAGTGAACTTAAAAAAAAAACCTCCTTTACCCTTAAACCCCAATACGATCCCTCAACATTTTACAGTGGAAAAAACCAAAACAATCTAATTCACATTCCCTCTCAATCCCCCAATGCAGGACAGTAGGTGAGTGCAGCTTACAGTTCATCTTTCACATCTGTGGATTCCTGTGGAGACATCAAAGAGAGAATCAGAATCTTGCTTTTTGAAAGTGGAAAAGGTTACAAGAGCTGTCCCAGAAGAATGGAACCTAAATACTGCTGATGCTTTCCAAAGCACTAAGTGATACAACTTTCTAAGGAGGTATTAAAGTCAAACTTCTGTTCAAATGATGCCATGTTAAGCCTTTGCTATTAAGAGTAAAAAAAAAAAAAAGAAAAAAATTCAATCTGCTCAAACATTAGCAGTAGGATCTAGCGTACCATTTCATCTTTAATACTTTCTAAGCCATCTTGCAGGCACAGTATTAGTGCTGTTAATAGCCCTATTCTACTTGATTGCAGAGCTAGGAAGCACATCTGCTTTCCAGTCAGTAGTCAGAAACCTTAATCTGCAAGTGTACTAATCCAACAAATAGAGCATGGCTTTGCTCCTTTATAATTTATTACTGTCACTGCAGGTTATACTGCTGTGTAAATGCAATAGTAACAGCATCAAAATTAAGTAACTATAGTACAGTAAGCATTGTGCCTCAAATTTATTCTTAGGTAATCTGACATTAAACAGTAGGCAAGAACATCTCTATAAGCTATGTATTTGCACTAGTCACAAGATGTCATCTTGCAAAAGCAACCTGAGAAAGCAGGTCCAGTTGGGACCTCATAGTAACTTTGTAAGTTATTATCAAGAAACTGTGGTATTGCAAGAGTTCAGCATATCCATCAAGACATCATTAAAACTGAAGACATTTGCCAAGTGAAGGCTGACTGCACACAACAGCTGAACTGTTTCAGAGGTAGTATTGTTGTCTATAGTGTTGTTTCAAGTCTGTATTGTTGTAAGCATTTAGAACTATATTCTTGCCAATTCGTTGATGTTATTGCCCACAAACTGTGGCAATCCAACCGGTAACATTAAGTTCACTGTAGAGGATGTGCTGCTGTTTTCTTGCCATAGGGCACTCTGTTACAATCTCTTAAGCTTAATTTAGCTCCAAGTTTGAACATATCTAAGTGTTTTCTTCTTACAATATAGTTTGATAAGGAATGAAAGGTAATTTGTGCTGTAGTTTTCTTCCCTCCAAAAAAATCTTGGAAAACCTCACACTGACAACTAGTGTCACGAAAGACAAAGTGAACAAGTTTGTTGCCAGGAAGCACCACAGACAAAACTCCATATAAATATTGGTAAGAGTCAAGCTTGAGACCATACCTTCTGTGTTTCACCGTCTTCAGCATCAGCATCCACCTCCTCTTCATCTTGCTCTGCCTCCTCAACTGCATCTTCAGGCTCTTCAGGTTCCTCCTCCACCTGTAGGAAGGTCACAAGCAATATGCTGTATTTGCTTAGGATATTTACTAGTTGTGGACTAGCTAAATACAGGCTATGGAAGGATTCGCTATCAGTTCCTAACATTTGCCCCAAGCTACCTGATGAAGAAAGCAAGTTCTGTTTAGCATTGACACGCTATCATGCCTCCTCCGGTAAGATACCAAGCCTAAGTTCTTGCACGGCATTATGAAAACCCATATTACTTATACCCACTTACGAACTTCTCCATTAATGAGATGGGCACATAATCAAAGCATAATAAAAGAGCAGAATCTCAAGCAACTGGAAAGAAGAGTGGAAGGGAGGACATGAGCATGAAGCACAGACTCATCAGTTTCCCACCCAGGTACTTGAACTGGGCTCCTGGTGGCCCACCTACATGTAGGGAAGCTGGATACATTTTATTTTATACAAGTCTATCAAGTATCTGCTTTTTAAAGATGGAGCAGCCAATTATCAGCCCCAAGTTGAAGGCAAACTAACCTTTGCATCCAGGTCAATGTTTAAGCTTAAACGAAGCATCCTTTCTATTCTGTCTCCATATTCCTTAGTGTCTGGTAACATATATCCCGATCTCAAAGTTGCAGTTTCAAATAATACCACTGCAAGATCTGAAACTGTTTTGTCATCTTCATTTTCCTAATGTGGAAGAACATTTAAAAAAAAAACAAAACAAAACAAAAAACCAAACCAGAACTGTTAAGTAGGTTGTTTGCAGCCAAGTAATCAGTATTTCACTACTGTTATTTGTTTACCTTTACTCGCCTCAGCATGTCCTTGATCAGTGGATGCCTGGGGTTAATTTCAAATGTCTTCTTTTGACTAGCATAGTAACTGAAAATAATAGAAGTTACATCACTAAGTTCTGAAGTACAGGACCCAGCTACACCTTTAAGCCCATGAATACTGATTACAGCCACAGTAACAAATGTATTCCTCCCCCTGCCCCACTTTAATACTAGCTTAACTCTAAAAATCATTCAAGTTACTAAGACAGTTCATCTTCTCTTGTCACCAAATGACAGGTAGCAAATGCCACTGATGAGTCTTGCTCACCAGGCAGTTTTACATACTGGGCTTTCAAATAACAATGTAAGACTATGATGGAGACTGCAACTTGGTTCTAAGTGACCTTAAAAATACGAAGGATTATCTGAACCAGATGGAAGCTTGGTGTGCCCACACCAAGCAAGGGAGGCCATCAACTACATTTCATGTCTACTGCTACATAACTGAAAGCTTACTTTGTAGATATATCTTTCCCAGTTTGGTAAGCTTGAGCCTTCATGATTCTTTCCATGTTACCCGACCATCCATACTGACTAGCCACAAGAGCACACGGAGACTGGGTTAAACGTTGAGATAGCACAGCTTTTTCAATCTGTAGAAAAAAAAGCCTTAATGTTAGTTCACAAAGCTAATAGCTTATACAGAGAATAAAGTAAATAACTGAAATTTTCTGTCACTTCAATATCTTCAGAAGGCTCTAAGATGACACTCTAACTATCTTCCTGAAATAAAGGTTTTAAACAACGTGTTTATCCATAGACAGAGAAACTACTGTCAAGTCTCAACACTCAAAGAATCTGCTGGGTGTGTTGTAGCAAGTAAAACTGCATTTACAAATAAACTTTACATACAGCATCACATTTTACCTTGTCTTTTAGAGCTTTGTCTTTCATCCAGTTTAAGAGTGGTTCAAATTCCTTTTCCAAGGCTTCCCGATTCTCCTTAGACTTTTCACTTTCTTCAAACTTAACTCCTTCTTTTGCTACATTCTGAAACCTCTTGCCATCAAACTCTGGCAGAGCCTGAATGCAGTATTCATCTACAGGTTCAGTCAGATAGATCACTTCGTAGCCCTTTTTCAGAAGACGTTCAACAAATGGTGAAGACTCAGCCTAAGATGACAAAAGAGATCAGATGCCAGTTTAATTGCATTGGAACCAGCAGCTACTGAAACCTCTACAACCATTTGACAAATGTTGGTACAAGGAAAACTGAACTGCAGCAGTAACATAAGCATGGAGTCTCCACATTTACAGCAAATACACAGTTCACAATGTTTATGGTACTACTTCAACTAGAAGCCATAATATTTTTTTCCCCCTCTCCCTCTTTCTTCCACACTCACATACCTCCTTTCTGCTGGCACCTGCCATGAAATAGATTTTGTCTTGCTTCTCTTTCATTCTTTCCACATACTGGTCAAGGCTTGTGAGGTTACTTTCATGGTGGGAAGACTGGAAGCGTAGAAGTTTAGCCAGTCGTGTACGATTGGAGTGATCCTCAATAACTCCAAGCTTTACATTAGTACCAAACTCTTTCCAGAATGTGTCATTGTATTTCTCTTCTGCAATTTTCTTGATCATATCAAGAGTTTTGCGAACAAGTTTCTTTCTGATCACCTAAAAAGCAGCAATACCAAATTATAACAATAAGCACTTGGCAGAACCCTCAATTCAACCCCACTGCAAAGGACATATTCAAGACACTTAGTGTCCCTGATTTGAAGTGAACAGAAGTAGTCTGAAAACAGCAATGCATGGGTTTCCTGTACTTCAATTTCACAATCCTTATATAAAGTTAATCAACCTATTATTCTTCTAAATCTTGCTACTGTCATGTGTTTACAGTGAAGTAATTTAAGATCAATTAGCTTACCTTTAACAATTTATGCTGTTGAAGTGTTTCACGAGATACATTCAAAGGAAGATCATCGGAATCCACCTAATTGAGGAAGAAACTTCTTAAGTATAGCTAACAGTATTTGAAGATTAAAAAAATCAAATGCAAGTTAAGACTTATAATACTTACAACACCCTTAACGAAGTTAAGATATTTGGGCATCATGTCATGGAAGTCATCAGTGATGAACACTCTTCGAACATACAGCTGAATTACAAGAGGAAACAGCAGCCAGGTTATGTTTCTTTTTTTTTTTTTAAGACATGAAACCATACCCACACACTTGCTTGTCCTACCTTAATGAAATCACTTTTTTTGGATCCATATTCATCAAACAGGCCACGTGGAGCAGAATTAGGAACAAACAAGATAGATTTGAAAGTTACTTCCCCTTCAGCAGTGAAGTGGATGTAAGCCATTGGGTCATCATGGTCCTGTGAAGAGAGAATTCTTTTAATTGACATGGGGAAAATATCAGTGAGTTAATACATTTCCAGTAATAAGATGAGTTTGCCAAATAAGTGCAATTATTTTACAATTAAATTATCTAACTATGCTTTGTTAGAATCTATTATGGAGAGAAAAGTTCCAGATTCAGCCGAGTCACTCACACAGAAGTAACCTTCCTTGAGACCTACTAGTTTTGTTGCTTTTTTTTTTTTTTTTTACAAGCCAACCATCAAAAAGTCATCAACAGCACAGTAACCAATACAGTATCAGCACAGTTAGGAAACTCCCAAGTAACACATTATACTGTATTTACACATAAAGACAACATCGTTTCTAGAAAGCTCTATCTTCCTCTTTCTTCCACCATGTACAACACAAACACCATCACTCTGATTAAATAAAAACTTCCCTGTCAACATTTAAACACATCAGTAAGCTCCATATGAGCTGGAACATATTACTTCTCAAACCCAGGCCACTCAACACTTGGGTGGCAGTACCTTCTCTCTGGAAAAAAGATTAACTCCTGACTGAGATGCTATACCTGTCCTGGTTTTGGTTGGAATGAAGTTAAT
Organism: Harpia harpyja; assembly: GCF_026419915.1. Classification (NCBI taxonomy): domain Eukaryota; kingdom Metazoa; phylum Chordata; class Aves; order Accipitriformes; family Accipitridae; genus Harpia; species Harpia harpyja. The sequence goes on along the minus strand of NC_068945.1, from coordinate 23,671,842 downwards.
TTTCTTTTTAGTAGTTGGTATAGTGCTGTGTTTTGAATTTAGGATGAGAATAATGTTGATAACACACTGATGTTTTAGTTGTTGCTAAGCAGCATTTATACTAAGTCAAGGACATTTCACAGCTTCTAATACTGCCCTGCCAGCTGAGGCTGGGAGTGCAACAAGAAGCTGGGAAGGGACACAGCAAGGACAGCTGACCCAAATGAGCCAAAGCAGTATTCCATACCATATTACATCACGCCCAGTATATAAACTAGGAGGAGTTGGACAGGGGGCACCATGGCTCAGGGATTGGCTGGGCATCATCAGCAGGTAGTGAGCAACTGTACTTGTTTTGTATATTCTATTAGTATAATTAATATTATTTTCCCTTCCTTTTCTGACCTATTAAACTGTCTTTATCTCAACCCATAAGTTTTACTTTCCCTGTCTGATTCTCTCCCCATGCCACTGTGGGGGCAGTGGACGAAGTGAGCAAGCAGTTGCATGGTGCTTAGATGCCAGCTGGGGTTAAACCACAACAACCTCCTAGGCTCTCTGCAATTCAGTCTGTCTACTGACAGTAATTAATTAATTCTTCAGAAATAGCCCATCCTATAAGCATTCAGTTTTGTTTACACAGCAAGAGATACTACAGCAAACCTCTTGCTTTGGAACAATCTTGAGGCTCAGAGCTTACCTTGGAAAAGGTTTTGTAAAAAGCTTTGTATTCATCTTCTTCAACTTCTTTAGATGGTCTCTGCCAGATTGGTTTTATGTCATTCATGAGCTCCCAATCCCAGACAGTCTTTTCAACCTAGGTATGTAAACACCATAGTATAATAAAGACTCATTCTTTATTTCAGGTTAAGTCAAAGACACTCCACTGACGCTAAGTCATAAAATAGCATGTCAAAAATACATACTCTTTCTAATTTACAAAATAAATTATGCAATGGCCTGCATATTCTCATTGAAGTACACACATCAGTGTAACACATGGGAACAAAACTTAAGTCTCCACTACAGTGTGTTGTCCTATGTACATTTAACACATTCACTGAGTATCAATACTTCTGTTCTACTGCCATTCCAAAAAAAGCTTTCCAGCAGAGCATACCCAATTTAAACTAGTCAACAGTGTCAGATTACTGAAGTCCACTACTATGTCAAGCAGTTCACTCCAGCATTTATAATTAGTTCTGGGACCACTGCCTCACAAGGCTAGTGTCAGTCATTTGCCCAATTTCAACCAAGTCTGTTTTGTTTAGTCTTCTTTCCTGACAAGATGTCTAACTGCACTTAAACAGGATTGCTGTTTGAAAGCATACACACACTACTGAAGTGCACCTCTGGAAGACTACCTATGAAAATTACTGAACTATCTGACATGAGTTACAAACCCCAAGTGTGACAAAGCTTACTGTGGGAGCAGCTCGGAACACCTGGCATTTGTTTTCAAGAGTGACCATTAGAATTTATTGTGCTGCATGTTTGCCAAGCCTTTGAAGAACTAGTTTCACAAGGTCAGGTTGGAGGATGGCCTTGTGTAGGCCTGGGAAGATGTGGCTGAAGACAGTGACGAGTATGTCTATGGAATGTTTTTATCTTTAACTGTTCTGAGGACTGGCAAACATCCCAGCTGGGCCAGATATGCCCTCCTGTGTTAGTAGTATTGGCTGTATGCCATTAGTACTTTCTAGATCTTTGTTGAAACATATGCAAGTTGGATTCTTTTGTGAAATAAAGGGAATCTTGCACAGAGAGCTTGAGCACTTGATTGAGTCTCCGCACTTACCTTCTTAGTTTTTGGTTTCTTTTCTTCATCCTCCTCTTCAACTGCAGCTTCATCATCATCTGTTTCTTCTTTCTCCTTTGCCTCCTCCTCTTCAATGGGTTCTTCAACAGTCTCAGTCTGAAGAGACAATTGAAAGTGGGGACTTGGACTGCTTGGCTTCCTACCAGGAATGTTCTAGTATTCTCTCAAACAGCTTAATCTCTCAGAGCACTAACTTAACTTGCACTACTTGCCTATCACAAGCATTTCTCTATAGGTAGCTATGGCTTTTTCAGTTGCATTTTTCATGAATACATACTTTCCTTCAATACACTGGGAAGCCACTATACTCAAATTTAAGTTTTTCACAGTTTTACATTTAGCTTTACACATGATGCTAATCAGAGACATGGGTGCTTTTCAGCTAGTGCTACACCAAGAAAACATCAGAAGAACAGGCCTAAAAGTTAAGATGCTGCCCTATTTTCAAAAGGACACCTAACCATGGCCCTGCTTGAGAGCTTACCAAAGCTTCCAGCTACCAAAGCCAGTGGAAGATCATCTTTCTTAGTAATTGGCAGAGTCCTTCTCCCTCGGTAAAGTTCTTTGAATCAGAATAAAACCAAGTTCCTTGAAAGTTTGTGATTTTAGCAACACACTAACTTTTGGAGAGCAAGTAACTAGTAAAATACTAGCCAGAAGAGTCAGGAACAGAAGAATTTTAGAAATTAGACAAGTAGAAGTTCTATGGTATGCCCTCATCCTTCCTGAAAGATCTGGCTGGACAGTTTTCACAACCAAAGCTCATACTGTGCAATGCTCAGTTAAATATACTTACCTTGCTGCTCCACACATATATGGGGAAGTTTATGAACTGTGAGTACTTCTTTACTAGATTTTTAACAGTATCCAGCTCAAGATAATCTGATGCTTCCTCCTTCAAGACAAGGCTAAAGAAAATAAAAAAAAAAACTTCAATCAAAGTGCTGGACAAGTATTTTAAAATAGTTTTACAGGAGGTAATGCATTTTCCTACTGTTGCAGCTATAGCAATTCAAATTTATGCAAGTGAGCTTTTACTAGTTCAGCTCCAAGTATCTCTTAAAAAATACAATCCCTACTAAACTGCTCCAATGAGAAGGAAGGGATAATTGTTTTCAGCAACTGGGGCAGAACACAGCATCCAGAAATCTAAACAAAAACCTCAAATCATACTGATACTTATCAGGACTTTGATGCACTCTCACCAGCTTTACTTGGAACTAGAGCACCGAGATGAACTTTTTCATACCAAGTGCCTTCTTCAGGAAGGAGTCCTCTAAACCCAGGCTAAATAAATTTATCTGCTCATGAAAGCAATGAAAGTAAGACTGTCAGACTAACTCTAGTTTGCATCAGACCAGTCTCACTGGTACATAAACAGCAGCCAGTTTCCAAGAGGAAGCTCTACAGCCCCTGTACAGGTTTTTGACTGGCCACAATTGTTGATGAACTGAATGAGTCTGCAGGCAGCTGAACTGTCTGGAATCACTTGCTGACAGTTAGTTGTCAAGATGCTCCTAGTTTTCTTAGTTCATCTAATGGAACGTGAAGCGATCTGCATTATCACTCCACATTTATTTTGGATGCAGTTAATAGCATGTTTCTACTAAACTGAAAAAAAAGCTGTGTTACAAGAATCAAACAATATATGAGTCACAATGCTAAAATGATCCACATATTCCAATGGGCAAAGTGTACCCACAGAACTTTTTCTTCCTCTTAAATCCAAAGAAACTTAATACTTACGTTATGGTTGTGCCACGTCCTAAAGTGTTTCCTCTTGGGTCATCAATCACAGAGAATTCATTTGAATCTGACTCCCAAATATGTTGAGTATCATTGTTGTGTTTTGATGTGACAATAACTCTGTCTGCTACTAAGAAAGCAGAATAAAAGCCAACACCAAACTGGCCGATTAACTCAGATGTTGACTGGCTATCATCCTGCATTTCAGTCATCTTATTTAGGAATTCACTTGTACCAGACTTTGCAATGGTACCCAGGTTTTTAACTAACTCCTCTTTTGTCATGCCAATACCCGTATCTGTAACATGAAGCATGTTCTTCTCTTTATCGCACTAAAAAAAAAAAGACAGAGAAAGATGCAGTTTGGCTTCACTTCGAATCTTAATACATAATACAGTGCCACAGAAAAGTGGCAAGTAGAGCAGCAGCTATTCAAATTCAAACATGCCTTGCTACAATAAGTCTAATCTGCAATAACTACACTACCACCTTTGAAGTATTTAAACACTTCAGTTACCCTTTATAGAATCAGAAATACATTTTCACCATTGCAAGAATAGTCTCTGATAAAGTTAGCTACAAGGGTCCTGATGTGGTCCTAGTTTGTATCTGCATCAGCATTAAGCCAAAAATTTAGGTTTAATGATGCACTATCTTTTTACATTCCTCCCACCACTCCTCCATAAGAGATGATTGTACCTAATGCTTCTTACCTTGATTTTGACCGTAAGTTCCTCATTACCAGCAAGAGCATTTTCATCGGTTAAGGATATTAACCGTATCTTATCTAAAGCATCCGAAGCATTTGAAATAAGTTCCCTCAGGAAAATCTGAAATAGAAACCAGTAGTCAAGAATTCCAGAACACACACGAACAGTTTTAACATGCTCTACTGATAAAAGCACTAACCTCTTTGTTTTTATATAAAGAATTGATAATGAGTTTCATCATTCTGTTCACTTCTGCTTGAAATGCAAACTTCTCAGATTTTTCTCTGATTTCTTTGATCTGGGATGCATTTAGGCCGTCTAGTTGGATAGCTTCTTCCTCTCTGTTAGGACAATGAAAACCTGTCAAGTAGTCTTGTCCACAAACAGTATCACTAATTTTATCATCTAGCAACAGCAATAATAGTCTAGTTAGAACAATACCAAGACCCTTAATCCCTGACACAGCCCAACAGTTACATGACCAAATGAGGTAAGTGCAAGATGAGCTACCCTCAACTGCATAACCTTAATCTAAAAGTTGAGTGAAAATCTATGCTTGCAAGCAAGCCTTTTTTGCTAAACAGAAGTTCAGGGAAGAATACAGGTATGTTAAAACCACTGGAATCCTCAGCATGTGGTATACCTCACAGGAGCTGAGGCAGTTCATGGGCACAGAGCTATTTCATCAGTAGGCACTAAACTCACACCATTTACCACATGCAAGAGTAAACCCCTATTAACACACTGGTTTTTATACAACTATTGATATTAGACAAAATCAATTTGAATATTTCTGACTCCAACTTCTCAGGCTCACTTGTATTTAGGAGGTAACAGTCTTTTCCAGAAATATTTTATTTCTCCCAGCTGACTAGATGTCTCTTTTGAATGGTGTTCTCCCTTATTTCTGAGGCTTTAGGCCATTACTGGTGCTCAAACGGACCCTTCAGAAGCAAGAGAAAGCCTTAGCATTTCAGAAGTAACTTACCCAGAGCCCCGGGTACTAACCTCTGAACAACTTCATCATCTGTTCGAGACCCTTCTCTGCTTTTACCCAAGTCATCTTCCACGGTCCCATCCACGTCCACCTCATCCGCTCTAACCGATACTGGGAAAACAAGGAATCCAACCATCTGAGCCTGATTCCCACCACACACTACCTAAGTTCTCTCCCCACGGTTTTAGGCTCAGTTCTGTCCCTCCGCGCACACCCCCCCCCCCGGAAAGTTCAGCCCAGCCGCAGCCATCAGGGATGGGGGAAGGGGCCGGACCCCCCCCCCGCCCCTGACGGCGCATGAGCCGCCATAGACGTTCCGTCCCGTCCCCCTCCCCCCGCCAGCCCGCTCCCTGGAGAGCGGCCGCCGGGGACCAGGCACGGCTCTCCCGCTCCCCTCGGTCCGCCCGCGCCGAGAACAGCGGGGACGGGGCGGGGGGAGAATGAGGGGTCCCCCCCCACCCCAAACACGCCGAGGGCCCCACCTCGCTTCCCGCCGGGCTCCGTCCCCTCACCCTAACAAAAAGGGGGCGAAGGACGGGGGGGGGGGGGGGGGCCTGTTGGCCGACACCCCCCCCCCCACCAGAAGCTTCTAGAAGCCGGCGGGCACTCACCGGCCAGGAGCAGCGCGCACGCCAGAGCGAGCCCCCACACCGACTTCATGGCGACGTGGGCTGCGGTCACAGAAGAAAACGGCCCCAGGCGCTCCCGAGCCCGCCGCAGCCCCCCGCACCGCCGCCGCCGAGCCCGCTGGAGCGGCTGCGGCCCTCCCCCTCCGCCTTATCAAGCCGGGGCGCTGGAGGGCGGGGGGGGAGCCGCTCCACGACTGGCCAATTGGAGCGTACCACGCCAAATAGACAACCAATGGAAAGCCTGGAAGGGAGGGGCCTGCAGCTATCGCCGCCAATCGGGCCTTTCCATGTGCGGTTTCCTGCGGACGGAGCGTGGCCGGCGCCGATTGGCCGGGCGGAAGGGCGCTTGGCCAATCGCTTCCGCGGAGGGGTTTAACCGGCGTGGCCCCTCGTTATGTTTTAATGAATTAAAAAAACGTTAGCGTTTAACGCCGAGGCCGCGTGGGCCGCAGCCGCTGCGGCCGCCTGCGGGAGCGGTAAGGACAATCTCCACATGGGAGGCCAGCTCCGACCGCTTCCGGGGGCACCCGGGATGTTTACTGGGAGACGGTTGCTGTGGCAACGGGCGCTTCCGGTCGGGGACGGCCCGCCGCACCCCCGGCTACCAAAGAAGAACGAAAAATTACGGGTAGAGCGACCACAAACAGTACGACCGAGCGGCGGGAGCAGCGCCCGGCCGGGGCCGCCGTCCCTCCCCTCAGCCCCGTCGGGCGGGGGATCCCTCCCTCCGCCCCCTACGGCGGGGGCGGGCGGTGGGCGCATGCGCCGTTGCGCCGCATTGCATGCCGGGAGCTGTAGTCCGCCCCGGAAGGGCTCACGGCGCCCCCTGCCGCCGCGGCGCGAGAGCTGCGCGAGGGTCCGCCATTACAGAGACCTCCCGCTCCGGCCAGCGGCCGCTGTGGTGTTTTTGTTGGCCAGGTCCTGGTTCTCCGCTCCCCTCTAGCGTGTCTAGTGCCTCACACGGCCCTGAGAGAGACTGGCTGGCTTCAGCCGAGTCGAACCTCCCCCGCGGCCTCCTCTGTGGGGACTGTCAGTGTGGATGGAGGATAAAGCGCGCCGGGTGCTTCGCAGGTCTGCGTGTTCTCCTGCTTTCCCGTGCTCATCAGGGTGCCCATCTTCCAGTGAGCTTATTAGCCCTCCTTAGCCTACCCTTGGGGCCGTTGTTCATCCGTTAGCGGTCCTTCTTTCCCCCCTGTGGAGTGGGGGCTCCAGCAGCCACCTCAGCTGCCTCCCTGCGCCAGGGCTGTGAGGGGAGCTGGGAGAGGGCACACAAATGGCTTCTCCAGTGCCCCTGTCAGGGAAGGTGACAAGGAACTGGTCTTTGTGGAGCAGTAAAAGGTAGGCCCAATGCTCAGGAGGTGGGATGTTCCCATCCTTTTTCAATGTCCCTTTCAGGGATTGCAGTTTGTAAAATGAAACGCATGCAAATTCTGCAGAGCATCGCTGTCAACAACTTCAGGTTTTTAAGTCATGAAAACTGACAAGTGATTAAATATACTTATTTTGTATGTTAATAAGTTACTTGAAATATCTTATGGCCCGCCCTCGCCTTCCTGAAGAAGTCTGCCCAGGCGTTCATGTGCCAGTCACCTGTTCTGTCTTACATATGTTCAATATGTTTACTCCTTGAGAAACTGGCGTCTCGTGGCCTGGATAAGTGTACTCTTCGCTGGGTGAAAAACTGGCTGGATGGACGAGCCCAGAGGGTAGTGGTGAATGGGGTGAAATCCAGTTGGTGGCGGGTCACAAGTGGTGTTCCCCAGGGCTCGGTGTTGGGCCCTGTTCTGTTTAATATCTTTATTGATGATTTGGATGAGGGGATTGAGTGCACCCTCAGCAAGTTTGCAGACGACACCAAGTTGGGAGGCAGGGTCGATTTGCTTGAGGGTAGGAAGGCTCTACAGAGAGATCTGGACAGGCTGGATCAACGGGCTGAGGCCAATTGTATGAAGTTCAACGAGGCCAAGTGCCGGATCCTGCACTTGCGTCACAGCAACCCCATGCAGCGCTACAGGCTTGGGGAAGAGTGGCTGGAAAGCTGCCCAGCAGAGAAAGACCTGGGCGTGCTGGTTGACAGCCGGCTGAATATGAGCCAGCAGTGTGCCCAGGTGGCCAAGAAGGCCAACGGCATCCTGGCCTGTATCAGGAACAGTGTGGCCAGCAGGAGCAGGGAGGTGGTTGTTCCCCTGTACTCGGCACTGGTGAGGCCGCACCTCGAGTACTGTGTTCAGTTTTGGGCCCCTCACTACAGGAAAGACATTGAGCTGCTTGAGCGTGTCCAGAGAAGGGCAACCGAGTTGGTGAGGGGCCTGGAGCACAAGTCTTATGAGGAGCGGCTGAGGGAACTGGGGCTGTTTGGTCTGAAGAAGAGGAGGCTGAGGGGAGACCTTATCGCTCTCTACAACTACCTGAAAGGGGGTTGTAGTGAGGTGGGTGCTGGTCTCTTCTGTCAGGTGGCTGGAGATAGGACAAGAGGAAATGAGGCAAGTTGAGGCAAGGGAGATTTAGGTTAGATATTAGGAAAAATTTTTTTACTGAGAGGGCTGTCAGGCATTGGAATGGGCTGCCCAGGGAAGTGGTTGAGTCACCATCCCTGGAGGTATTCAAAAAGCGAGTGGACAGGGTACTCCAGGGCATGGTTTAGTGGGCATGGTTGATGGTTGGACTCGATGATCTTGAAGGTCTTTTCCAACCAAAATGATTCTATGATTCTATGATTCTATGAACATTGGATTGGGGAAGAAGAAAACCAAACTGGCAAGCAATGATTTAATGAACTCTGTACTTGGAGAGGAACGTATTTGAAAGCTATTGATCTGAGGTGTTCAATACAAAAAATAAAATCCCTCACTCACTGTGTTTACGACTTCACAAACACTGAAGTTAGTCTATGAGTAGCTGAAAGTCTTGGCAAAAATAAGCTTATCATATTTAGTTACACAATGAGCCAGGCAGATTTTTTTTTTTAGCCTCAAAACTCAGTGTTGTACATTTTTGTCCTACTGATACTTAAAGTTTATAGAATTGGAAAGGAACCTCTGTATTACAGTAAATAATGGTTATCTTTGGGTTCTTCTTAATGAAGCCAAGATTCGATCGTGACCTGTTTAAAGGTAATCATGAAGCTTTTCTGTATGACTTGCAGTTTCAATAGCTGTTCTTCAGAAGCTGCTGCTTCACTGATCACAAATTGTAAGAGAAATAAGAAGGAAAGTTACTCTCCCAAAACATATGCGGGAATGACTGTGAAAAATAAGTATGAAGGGCCAGTGTCAGGGTTGTAAGTAAAAAACTATCTGTCAGGATTTTGTGGAGACCTGTGTGAACTCAGAATTATTTTCCAAAGAGCATTCTTACTTAACTGAAAACACAACTTAGTTATTTAGGAGTCTAAGCAGAGAAAGTTAGTCTTTTTCTAAAACTCACCTACAAGCGGTTTCAGGATTTGATTTCCTAATTATGTCTGTATGATTCCCAGAGTGAGATATGTTGCTCTATTATTGTAAATAGGCATTTGAGGGACATAGGGATTCACAGAGTAAATTTATCTCTGTCTTGTAGAATTCTTGCATTAACAGGTTTTTATGGCAGTTCTGTTTTAGCAGTCATTTTATTGGCAGTGGGAAAATGTAATGCTTCATGACAATCTTTTTGAACTTTGGTAACTGGAATAGTAGGAATGCAAACCAATTCTGTTCTTGACTATGCTAAACCAACAGAGATTTTAGATTAAATTTGGTGGAATCCAAATTTTATTGTTTACTTTGCTCTTACGATTATACAAAGTAGAATGTTGCTTTTGAAGGAGATACTAAACCTGATAAACCTGTGTTTTGTGCCTTGAATTTAGAGGTCAGACTAGTCAGAAGTGTAATGTGGTTAGTGGCATTGCTTGCTTTATGTAGATTATACTGTTTGCTTTCATGAAAGCCCAGTTGGATTACCCAGGACAAAACTGATAGGCAAGCATGAGGCAGCTGAGTACTTACACTCGCACAAAGAAAGTTTGATCTCTTTTACAAGGAGGTTGGCAATTGAAGAAAATATCTTCTTTGAATATTAAACTTCTAAAAGTACTTTCTTTTATCTATTTTAAAACTATGAACATATTGTCAGATACCACTGTCAATGTTTTAAGCAAAGCTGAGTAGAATTTCCAGCGAAAATTTATTAATTTCAGTTTAATTTCTGCTTTAAAAACTTCAGGGAGTTTTTAAGATCTTAGTTGCACTGACTACTACTGGCATTCAAAAGAAGTCTGAGTATCACCTTTCAGGATTTAATACCAAAGGAAATCTGTAACTGTTAAGAGGTAATGGTTCTTCAGCAACTTAGCTACATTAAAGCATTCTGTAAAGCAATTAGATATACTTTGATGATTGTGTACATAAATGATTGAAATAGTGTATTTAAGTGCTGTATTTGCTCAGTTAACTAAAAATTCAGGGGCACGTGGTGATACGAGAAACAGAATACAGGTAGCGTCTTCTTCCATGCAAACAGTAGAGCAAGCCCCCCTCCACTCCGACAGCACAAGCTGTGTGGTGTGGTCAACATGCTGGAGGGAAGGGATGTCATCCAAAGGGACCTTGACAGGCTGGAGAGGTGGGCCTGTGCAAACCTCATGAAGTTCAACAAGGCCAAGTGCAAGGCCCTGCACATGGGTCCGGGCAATCCCAAGCACAAATACAGGCCGAGTGGAGAATGAATTGAGAGCAGCCCTGAGGAGAAGGACTTGGGGGTGTTGGCTGACAAGAAGCATAACATGACTCAGCAATGTGCACTTGCAGCCCAGAAAGCCAACTGTATCCTGGGCTGCATCAAAAGAAGTGTGGCCAGCAGGTCGAGGGAGGGGGTTCTCCCCCTCTACGCCCCTCTTGTGAGACCCCACCTGCAGTACTGTGTTCAGCTCTGGGGCCCCCAACATAAGAAGGACATGGACCCATTGGAGCAAGTCCAGAGGAGGGCCACCAAGATGATCAGAGGCCTGGAGCACCTCTCCTATGAGGATGGGAGAAGGGAAGGTTGCAGGGAGACCTTATAGCAGCCTTCCAGTACCTAAAGGGGGCCTACAAGAAAGCCGGAGGGGGACTTTTTACAAGGGCAGGTAGTGATAGGACAAGAGGTAATGGCTTTAAACTGAAAGAGGGTAGATTTAGGTCAGATGTAAGGAAGAAGTTCTTCACTGTGAGGGTGGTGAGGCACTGGAACAGGTTGCCCTGAGAGGTTGTGGCTGCCCCATCCCTGGCAGCGTTCAAGGCCAGGCTGGATGGGGCTTTGAGCAACCTGGTCTAGTGGAAGGTGTCCCTGCCCATGGCAGGGGCATTGGAGCTAGATGATCTGTAAGGTTCCTTCCAACCCAAACCATTCTATGATTCTATGATTAAAACAAGGTTCTCTGAATGTAACTTTATCAGCTCATCCACATGTCTGTGGGGAAGTCAGCTCACTGAAGCATGCCACATGATTCCAATTGTAAGTTGTAACTAGAAAGAAGTATTACCTTGCCAGAAATAGCCGTAGAGATAAACTGAGAGGAGTTCATATGACCTGACTGTGGGTATTTGACTTAACCAGCTAAATTAGCCAGCTAATCTGCCTAGGCTCCATCTGTAATAGAGAGACAGTCCTCCTTTCACTGTACTAGCTTTGGCGTATGTCAGACACTCCTGAGCTGATTTAACTCTCTAGCCCACCAAAATACTCTGTAGTTAAATCAGCTTATACCAGGTCCAGGATGCACCAGACTAGAGCATGGTAAATAGCAGGAGTTTATGGCTAGGAGAAGGTGATATCCTGGTTTTGATGGTGTTGGGCTGAGCCTGGGATGTAAATTACATAGAACAAAGGCGTTGTACATAGGTGCAAGTGTAAGGAAGCCATAAAATGAGTATGCATGTCAGAATATCTCCTCTTTTAATACACAGTTAAATTGAAATCTGTAACTAATGCAAGTTCCATTTTTGTTCATGGATAATAAAAATGGTCTAATTTGTGTCACTGCTAACTAGCCATTTACTGTCATACTGTTTTTGATAAAGAAGTGTAAGTGATTTTATTTGAGAATAATTACTGCAGTCTGAAGTTTGTACCACCAAAGTGAGTCCCGTCTTTCTTATGTGATAATGCATTGGAAATATGAAGAACTACTTATCTGCATTCTCTGTAATTTGAGCTTCACTTGTATCTTTATAAAGCAATACATTGAGAGTTAATATTCCCTTCCTCTGCAATGTCTGCTTCAGGTACTAAATATTGTACGTACAGCACAAACTGAAGACATATCCACTTATTTGAGGTGCTCTATAATATTTGGGACTGAGTGTGAATATGAAACAAAAAAAAATGCTGCCATTAGCTAGCTTTTCAAGCTCATTATCCAAATATTAGAAAATTTTAACAGTAACTACATACAAGCAAGATTAAAATGCCATTGTCTGTAAACAGTGACAGCTTTACTAAATGTCCATGCTATAAATTTTTCTTACCTGCTCTCTTTTTGTCAAGAACTTCTATTGACCAAAATACCATGTTTTGACTTCAACCTTTTTCCGGTTAGGAGAAATACATCCTGTATCCACTACCTACCTACTTAGTCTCAGAACTATTAATCTCCATCAAAGAGGGATTCCAGGTGTTCTCTAGTTTTAGGAGTTGAGAATCCTAATGAAAAGGTTAACTTTTCCATTCCTGTACTGTGAAAGGCTATGTAGCCAAGTATTCTACAGCTTCATGTACAAACATCTTTGGACCTGTTTATTCGAATCTTTCACGCTTTGCAAAGAAACTATAATATGGTTTGTTTTATGAAAAGTTGTCTTTTTTCCCCGGTTATAACTAATGTAACTTGCTAGGTGGAGGTACATTCAGTGTTTCCAGGACTCAGCAGAGTGCTGTATGAGAAAGGTAGCCAAAGTTGAATTTAAGACTTGGGATACTTTTAATTATATGTGTGTGAAAGAAAACAGTGAGCCCAGAGTGTTTGTGTCTGACTGATGCTCAGATAGAAGACAACTTCTTCACCTTTTTTTTTTGTGCAATAAATGTAGGCCCATCAGCTTCCCTGATACAGCTGTTGAGTAGACTTATGTTAGCAACAGTAGTTTCACCTCCTGCTTTTGCTCCTGTTTTCCTGGGTTTCTGGAATTTGGCAGTTTGTGCAGCTGAATGTCAGTGAAGCTCACCAGAAAGCTGCTGAGGATCCGTAGAGCTAATCTTACTATGGGGCTGTGAATCTGACTCTTTTCAGAGTGTATCAGTAGTATGGACGATGCTAGATGGCCAGGGTCTGATGTATCATTTTTTGATGTCATGATGTTAGCAAATGTGTAAACCCTCTTTCCAGACAGTAATATGGATCAGAGAGTGGTATGAAACATATTTGGTAGTGGGCCCACAGACCATGGTGAGCACCTTCCTTACCCTATGAAACTATTACTGTATGTATCCGCGTGTTGTGGTTTAACCCCAGCTAGCAACGAAGCACCACGCAGCCGCTCGCTCACTTCCCCCCACACCCAGTGGGATGGGGGAGAGAATCGGGGAAAAAAAGTAAAACTCCTGGGTTGAGATAAGGACAGTTTAATAGAACAGAAAGAAAGAAAATAATAATGATGATAATAATAACAATAATAAAAGACAATAATAATAATAATAAAAGAATTGGAACATACAAAACAAGTGATGCACAATGCAATAGCTCGTCACTCGCTAACCAATGCCCAGGTAGTTCCTGAGCGGCGATCTGCCCCCCAGGCCGACTCCCCCCAGTTTATATACTGGACATGATGTCCCATGGTATGGAATACCCCTTTGGCCAGTTTGGGTCAGCTGCCCTGGCTGTGTTCCCTCCCAACTTCTTGTGCCCCTCCAGCCTTCTTGCTGGCTGGGCATGAGAAGCTGAAAACTCCTTGACTTAGTCTAAACACTACTTCGCAACAACTGAAAACATCAGTGTGTTACCAACATTCTTCTCATACTAAATCCAAAACATAACACTATACCAGCTACTAGAAAGAAAATTAACTCTATCCCAGCCGAAACCAGGACACTGTGACCCCAGCATAGGCAACAGGAACAGTTTTGAGAGAAGCAACATCTTCCTTGAACTCTGCCAATGGATGATGACAGTGGGCTGCTGTCTAAAATGCTGCTTGCTGGGCTGCAGCAGGGTGTAGGAGTCCAGGATTCGGTTAGGCATGAGCCTACTTTCCAGCTCCCCCTCCTCTAAATCCCTCCTGGCCTTTTTGACCTCAACTAAAATAGGCAATAGATATGACAGAGATGCAGAGCAGAAGGAAAGATTTTACGAGGTACAACAGGACTGACTACAAGATAAGAATGACTATGAAAATATCCACTCGCACAGACACTGGTGCTTCCTGCTGAGATGGATTCCTTATTGCATTAATTTTTAGATTAAAGATTGGAGCAACAGGCAAGTTCATCCTGTTACTGTCTGGAGATTATGAGAGTGGGAATTCACCTCCGATCACTAGCTGGGTGAAATCTTTTAGGCAGAAGCAATGTGCTTTGGTGCAACTGCAACAATTACGATACAGTGTCTGTAATGTGACGTGTTTTTAGGTGTCATTCATATATATATATATATACACACCCGCCCCCATACTTTAGTAGGCTCTGAGCATGACAAAGTATTCTGCAACTACCAAAACTTGCTTATCAGTGCACAGATCACTCTCAACAATGACACTAAATTGGAATATTGCTTTCTAATTGTTACAGTAATATCAGTGCTCTCACTTTACCTATTTTACTTCTAGTTTCCTGAGAAAACAACAGGGGGAAAAAATAACAAAGCATGTGAAACGGCATTGGCACCCCCACAGACCAGATCCTGAGGACTTCTGGTATAACATAGCATCATTCATTTTACTTAGAGACTTGAGAAACCCTTTGGTTTATTTTAATTTAAAACCAATTTTTTGGGGTGTCAATATTGAGACAAATCCTCTTTGTTTACTTATGAAAAAGCCAATTAAGTCAGTAGATGAATAGTGAGCTAAGTAACATGACCAGGAACAGCCTGGGCTTTTATTGATTTGTTCTCTTCTTGTCCTCTATTCTTGCCAGGGCAGCCACAGCTGGCTACTGCTGGAGACAAGATACTGGGCTGATCCAAGATGGCCATTCTTAGGAGCTACGTATGTTTTATATAAGCTTCATCAGCTTGAATAATTGGAATGCCTAGGGGCCTGAATGCAGTGGGTGTAGAACACAGAACCAGATCCACATGGAGCCTTGGGCACTATAATGTTCAGTCAAACCAATCCTTCATCATTCATCACAAAAATTGGAACAACTGCAATGAAACATGTTGCAAGTCACCTGCATGTTTTCAACCTTTTCTTCCTTTTCCCCACCATTTTTAGATCACCATTCAGGGTGGTGAGAGATACAAGGATGAATACCCTAAAGTAGAGAATGAATTGAATGGAAGTTTCTCTCAGCTTGGATTAATAGTTCAATCGCTGAGTCACTGGATAGAAATGCTATGAATACCAGCTGGTTTTTGCAGGGAGGCAGCAGTCTCCACCTTTTTTTGGAACTCGATCTACTGAGTATGTTCTGGGCTTCCTTTCTGGACTAAAATTACTCTGGCATGAAAGACAGAGGGAAGTTTGTTTTGTGAAGGTTGGGAATGAGCTAAGTTTGTCACTACTTGACACAATGAGCATTTGCAGTACCAGAAAAGAGACTTTCAGTGCTTGGGAAGCTTCACAATGAAAACTGAGGTGCTGACAGAGCTTAGGTGGTTTCAAGGCTAGGTAACTGCTGGAGAAGCATTTTGGAGACAGCAATTTTGGACCCATATGTTTGAAGAGAAAACTAGAGGTGAGTTATAACTTTGTGTGAATTTAAGGTTCAAGAATTTCCAGGAGGTCCAAAGCATCTTGTAGGAACTTGGTCTGAAATGCCTGACTTTTCAGACACTACACTTGCAGGAGACATAGTACTCATCCTGATATGCAGGTCTTTTGATGAAAGATTCACTGGTGTTAGGCACCCTACACACGTGGTCAGAGCTGGTGCTTAAACATCTAAAGGACTGGGATCTAAGTTGTTCCTTCAGCAAGCACTTTAGGTATAAATGTTATGTTTCTTTCAACATTAAGACACAGTTAAATTGAAATCTGTAACTAATGCAAGTTCCATTTTTGTTCATGGATAATAAAAATGTTGGTTCACAACACCATCGAAATAACATTAGGAAAAACCCTTCATCTATATCTTTTGCCATTTTATATTTGTAATAACCTTTTTAAAAAATGTTAAATACTGACTTAAATATTAGTGCCATACTTCCAGTATTTTTGATTTTTATTTCTGCCCTGCTCTAAGTTTGGAAGAAAGTGTTTGTTCTTCAGGTATTATTTGGCTTTTAGTTGGCTTTATCCCATTCCTCCTGAGACTGATGATCGCACTGCAGCTGGCACTGTTAGTGAAAAGTCAGTAATCTGTGGGGTTTCACCCCATCAAGTATTTTTGAAGTCTGCAAGGTGCCCCTTGAAGTTTAATGCTCTGTATTCTCATAATAGAGGAATTGATAGAAGGGAATGGGTTTTAAGGAGCCCAGCATAAAGGGCAAAATCTGCTAGGGTGAAGACTTGTAACTAGAAGAATCTTTGTGCAGATAAAATAACCATGTTCTGATCATTAGAAAAACCTCCCTGACTCTTCAAATACTAAAACCTCTGTAAGTTTCAGTATCACCAGAAATCTGCACCTGCAGCAACATCTTTCTGTGGCTAAGATTAAAAAAACAGTACAGGGAATATCACTCTTCTAAAAATAGTTAAGCCTTATTCAGATCTGTAATTACTATTCTCCATGGGCGAAGCAAGTCTTAGTTAGAAATGGCTGGCCACAGCAAGTGCGCAAGCGGTGGCATCTGCTACAAGCTCCCTTCGGTTTCACAGCAGCTTCTGCCTTGTGGTGCATGATTGGATTTAAGGGGTCAACTCCGGCAGAGCACGCATTTCAATTAAAATTCAAGGAAACCATTCACATATTTGACGTTAAGCGCATGCTCCCATGCTATGCTGGGCTGAATTGTTAGTATAGAAAAGGAGAGAGAAGCTGAAAAGGTCAAATACTATCTTTGTGGAAGAGGGCATGTCTCTGTTGACTGAAGGGGAGCTTGTTGTCACCTGCAGTGAAATGGGCCCAGAAAACCCGTGGTGTAAAGAGTATGACTTCTGCTTCCCCCCCCGAGGATGGCAGTCGGGGGCCCCCGGCAGCAGAAGGGCTGTTGATGAGGTGTCAGACCTTCGGCTGGTGCAGGTCACCAGGGCTGAGCTGGGCTCGGGGAGCACAGAGCAGCTGTGGCAGCACGGAGTATTTGCCTAGCGTCACCCAGAAGTGCCAGTATAGCTTCCAGCATGTTCCGGCGAGCTTAGCCAGCTTTCTTATCGCTCAAGTGGATGTTACAGGTTTTCGGAGTAGAGCCAGTGTCCCCAAAGTTGACTGTCTAGATCTGAACGTATCCTTGGGAAACACTATTTCTGCACACCGGCGCTCGTGTTTTGCTCAAGAACCAAGTCAGGAAGATATAAAAAGCTTTGACGAGAAGGCATTAACCTTTAAATAACGTGTTGGGGTTGTTTTTTCCCCTCCCCTGCCTGAAAGCACGGGAGGAGGGAAGGACCCGAAGTGGCGGAGCTGCAGGGCTGGGGCTGGACTTGCTGGGTGAGAGCTCGCCCTGGCGGCACATAGGGAGCTTGTCCTTTCAAGAGGTCACCCCTGCCAGGTCTTTGTGTGCAAACGGCTGGCTTATGTTTGTTGTTCCTGCTGCTTCTAAGAAATATTTTATCATGGTATTCTCCTTTTTGCATTGCCTTTATATGTTCATCCCCATAAAGAGACATTAAGACTGGAAAGAGGCATTTCTCAAATATTTCAGCTATGCTTTGCACATACGTATATGTGTATGCATGTATTTAAAATAAGTATTTCTCTAACTTTTTAATAGGGAAAATATTTTTTTGTGTGGTTATACAAATTGCCACCCCCTTGCAAATGCGTCATGACTTCTCTCTTCTTGTGTCCCAGAAAGGGGCTCGTTGCAGTACTGCCAGAGAAGGTTAATAGACAACCTTTCAGCAACATTCGTTTGTCGGGAGAAACAGTCCTTATTCCTCCATTCAGAGACATAATAAGTAAACTGCAGTAACCTGTGAACTCTAGACCTGTTGACTGTACAGAAACGAGTGCCAGGATCTCAGTGAATAGCTGGAGGTATAATTTATTTGTTATCTCTGCCTTTTGTTTCTTATATCTTATGTCAAACCTAATATACCTGGAAAATAAATAGTAAAAAAATGTTAATTAGGAAAAAATCTTTGAGCTTTTTCAGGGTAATACAACATATTTTCTTTTGTAATTAATTTTGTGAAATCCAGGTTTATATTGATGTAAAACCTGTGTACCAATTGTACGTCCAAATACATTTAAAAAGAAGGAATAGCCTTATATTGGGACTGTGAAATGTATTTTAAGGATGAGACCACAATTTTTTCCTTGCTAGGCTTTGAATGATGATAGTCCATATTGATCAGGTGGATCTGAGTCTAGCCAGGGAGTCACCTTGGCCAAGCCAGGTGTACCTAGAGCACAGGCCATATGAGGACTAAGGCACAGGCCTGAGCTTAAATGCAGCTTGGGAGCCAAAGGGTGGGAGGTGTGTGGGTGGAGGCACAGATGAGGCTTCTCTCACTGCTGTTCTCACAGGACCCTGGTCCTGGTCACACAGCTGTGCCATATCGGAGCATAGCTTGAACACTGGCAGCTGAAGCCTGGAGTGTGGATGAATGATAATGATAAAGATTTTGTAAAGAAAGGTTGCAGGCTGCTCAAGGTAGTTAGAGCCTCTTTTTGTGGTGAGGGTTTTGACTCTGAAATGACATTTTCTGCTTTGAGTCAGTGGGTAGTGAGATACCCTGGCTTTTAGATGTTTTAGCTACATGGACAAGCATGAAATCTCTCTCTTCTTACTGCTACTATGGTGTGAATTCAGGAAACTTCATTGACCCCTTGTACTTTCATCACTGTAAAAGTGCCAGATAGCACGAGCAGCTTGGTGAGTAAGCTACAGGATAATATAATGAAAAAGAAATGAGGTATTGATCAGGACAAAGCTCTTTTTTTCTAGGGTGTGTTACTCTTCTACACTGGACTTGGTTTCTTAGTTCTGGAGTACACTAGTCACAAACCTCCTTTTCAGGTCTTTTCTATGATGTTAAACCATCCTTTCTATTTCTGGGCCCAATTATTTAATTATTGCATGCAAAGTGGAACAGCTTTAACATGAGTGAGTGAGACTATCTGTTGTTTGAATACTCAGGATTACATGCTCAGCTACCTTTCTGATGTGCTTTTAGCCTGGTGCTAGCTCATTTGGTGCTCTGTTCCACCTCTTGGTGTACAAGTGTTTCATCCATAGCTGCCTTTTCTATCCTTATGTATTAGGAGCTTTTTTCAGCCTTTGTGAAAAGTGTGTGTTTCATTTGGTGGCAAGGCTGTTGAAAATTGTTTCCTTGCCAGCATATGAGTCCTTCTGCAGATCTAATCCAGGATTGTCTCTTGAATATTCTGTGTGAGGTAGGATGGGATATTTAATAGGAGAAAGGGTGGATCTCCTAAGATAAATGGTGTTGGTAGGTTGAGAGTATCCTAGCTAGGTGATGAGTTGGCTGCGCAAATTCATCTAGCTATAGGATACAATGCTGCTTAGACTATAGCTATGTTTTGAATAAAAGTTGTAATAAAGCTTTACAAGGGGGTTGTTTTTGTAAGCTATCTTTTATTCGGTTCTATCTGAAAGGTAGCAAGTCAGCATGTGGTTGTAACTCAGTACTTCTGAAAGCAAAATGATTTTTAGAGTGTGTGAGAACTACTACGACAGATGGAAAAACTGCAGTTTTTCTTTGAGTCACAGGTAATTGTCAGCAACCTAATTCTGATGGATGCTACAATAAAGCTGTTATACCTCTATGTTATTTATCTAGAGCTATGATATGGATTTGGAGGGTTGAACATAAAGAAGTAGTTTTGAGAGTTTTATATAATAATGATTTTTTTTTTCCCCTAGTCATTCTGCTTGTATCCCACAGGTAACAGGTTGTGAAAACACCTGTAGGAATGATTATGTAATGAAAGTAGACAGTAATAAAATTTAGGATAGAAAAATAGACTTCGAATCTGACAAGATGCTGTGTAAGATAAAATGCTGTCATGCCTGAGTTAGGCTCATTAAAGCTACGAGGGAGAGAGCAAGGATTGAATCTTCTGCATTCTCCCAAAAGACAGGAACAGTCAAAAGAGACATGCTGAAATCTGTTATAATAGTTTTGTACTAAATGATTCAGAAGTTCTCCAGCTCCAAGACCTAGACACTTAAAGAAGTGAATGCTTCTTGCTGTCAGATTTTATTAATAGCAATGCTAAATATACCATTGTTTTAAAGAAGCAGCAGAATGCAGTGGATGATATGCCGAAATTATCAATCTTATGAAACTAATGAACTCTTTAAAAGGATTTGCAGTAGATTTTTAAGAGCAAATGTGCCTGTCTATGGCTTTCGATTTTTCTGAGTAACTTCTGTTTTAAGAATGATGTGTTAATAGGTAATAGATTTTAGTGTACGTCTTGGAGTAGAATTTCAAAGGGACCTATCAATAGGCATCCAGATTTTCAAAAGATATCAGTGCTCAATAGGACATGAAAGGCAAATCTTAAACCAGACTTCAAATTAAATCTGCACCCAGCAATTCCTTATTATTGTTATTAAGTGAGAGCTGCTCATTTAACAGTTCTGGAAACATTGCCTATAGTAGTTAACTTGGCTTGTTCCCACTGAAGTGGAAGGCAAAACTCCCATTGATTTCAGATGTGCATGATCAAGCCTTTAAGGTCTTATTTCATAATTTTGTCACTCAAAGATATATGTTACACTGCAATGACAGAGATCTGTCGTAGTTTAATGTGCTATTCTGTGTTATCACGTTGATACTGAATTTTCCTGAACTCTGAAATGCACAATAAGTTTTGTATCTCTTCCAATTTTTGTAAGGTTGATCTAGAGGAGACATGAAGATATCTTCAGTTATTTGCCAAAAATGGATTTCCATGAGAAATTCTTGAATTGTACACACTAGAAACTAAGGGTAGTCTAGAAAGTAAGGCCCTTCAGATGGAGTGAATTATCATTGATAGAAGGAGTGATAGTGTTTCATGGCAGGCTTATAAAAAAATGTTTGTAGTGTTTAATTCATGCAAGATAGACACCATGAGCTTGCCAGATGGCAGTGTGACACACTGGATGGCTGTAATGCACTATTTCTTCTGTGTACAATTCTTGTCAATAAGAAGTTCCCAGGATAAACAGGCTGATTTGCTTTATGGTGCTCTTGCTCTATGCTGATTACAGTACATAACTCACCTTGCCATGTTTGATAAGCAGATGTATTTGGACATCATACTGTTTGCCAAGTCCACATCCTCCCTGACTACAGAATGACCTGCCAGTGATTGCCATCACTGATGGTATTTTTACTGTGCTTCTATGAGACTGTTGTAATTCACCCAGCAATTGTGCAATAAGTTCTCCAACATATGGTTCAGTTCTTTAGGATATTGAGATTTCTTGGCTGGGCATCTGCTGCTTAATGTATCAGAAAACAGAGGACAAGGCAAACGTATTTAATTTCATATTAGAAAATGCAGAGAATATGAAAAACTATAAATTAACTGTCTATTTACTCTTTGTGAAATGAAATAGTCTGAGCCCTTCTTCCAATAAAACTGATTATAGGGTTCAGAAATTACTTAGATTGCAGATTGAAGCTGTACCAATTTTATCTGAGATCACGATAATTGTAGCAACAGACTGCCTGCAAATTCATGTTGCTTGGTAACGTTATGGACAAAGTTATGAGGAAGGAGTCATACTTTTTAACATATACATACTTTCACTTACTTCTCTGTTTGAATGTTGTTCACTACTTGCATATCGCTATTTCAGCATTATGCCCTGGCAAGACACAGTTCTTGCATCCTGTGTTCCTTGAACTTGTGCCTGTGAAGACTTACCTCAGTGAATAACTTTGTGCAAGGAGTAGTTAAAGCTTCAATGAGACTGCTAAGTCAAGTGTATCCATAAATCTTTGCAGGTTCCAGGCATGGTATAGTTACGCTGAAGTCAGTTACAAGTGCAGTATAACTGCAGTGCATTGTAACATAATGGATTTTGTGGAGAGGATGCACAGGCTTGCCCCATAAAAGGGGAGAGCAATGCAGGGGGAGACAGATGGCAGATAATAATCACATTTAAGGAACAGTAAGAATATGATGCATCTATCTTCACCTTCACCTCACTTAATATTTGTGCTTGCATATTCTTGCGATTATAGGTGGTAACATTATCAAAAGTATCTGTTTATCAACAGAAAATTATAATAGAAATGAACTAAAAAGTTTAATTCCATGCACGTACTCTCAAATCTAGGCCCAAAAGAAGAAAAAAAAATTGTCTTTCAACCAGTGAATACTAGCATCCTGCTTTTGCCAAGTCTTGGTGCTCTAAAATGCTGGGTGGAGGGAATCCTTGAAAGACTACAGGAGGCGGGTAGAATCTCCAGAAAGAAAAGAAAGTAGTGTGCTGAAGGGAGGTGATTCTGATTTTTAAGAGGAAGATAAATTAAAATATTCACCTATACCCAACGGTTCTCTGGAAAATATAGGCTAAATGAAAGATTTATGTGCTACATTTCAGAAAAAATATGATTAATTGATTGGCTAACTCTTAGGAGCTAGTCTCGTGTAGCTAAGATGTGGAAGGTCAGATCTGCTTGATTCAGTTCTTCGAAGATCTTCAGTGAGCATGCATCATACTCTACAGCTAAAATAATATCTGCAGAGCTGAAGATGTATCCCAAGACTTGCATATTTTAATGGTGGGGTCATAATTGTAATACAACCTTCTGAGTATCGAGGAAGAGGTTTAGTTTGGGTTTTTTTCTTTTTTTTTTTTTTCCCTAGAATTGGCACAGGCATATTTTTCATTTGTAGCAACATAAGATTTTATGACAAAATGCATGGGGTTTTAAACTAATTAAAATGCAGAGTTCTATCTTGGGCCATATTTTTTAAGTAATATGTGTTGACACAGCTGTCATTATTAATGATTTGATTTTGGGCAAAAGTAGTAGACCATGTTTAAAAAAAACAAACTGACAACTTACTGTCATGTTACTAGATCAAACTTAAAGCAACCATAAAAATAATGCAGCCATACTACACTATCAAGTACAGAGCACTGAGCTGGTTTGTTGTTGTTGTTGTTGTTGTTTTTTAAAATGCCTCGTTTCCTTAACCGTGTGGAAGGCTCTTTGTTTCAGATGCAGTCAAAATAGGGCAAAAGTTTTTTATGCAGAAGATATAAACAGCTAATTTGATTTGGATAGAACAAAATCTAGTTATTGTAATCAAATGAGGTATGTGTTATAAGGATCAGAGGAGAGTCAGCAGTATGATGAGTGCATTCTCATTTGCATTTGTGCTAAGGCTATGAAAAGGTTGTGCAAGTATAACTAAGCAGCATGGATACTTATTTTGATATGAGTTCACATTTTGCTTTAGGACAGAAAAGATATCCTCTTGATAAAAGGTAAATTGCAATAAAACATTCTTAAACCAACGTAATAATTTTATATGGCTTTAATTATAGCATCTGAAAACTGGATGAAGTTAAACCAGTGCAATTTTTCCAAGTAAATGAGGCCTGAGATCACCTGTACATTTCTCTAATGGTGTAAATTGAAATGTGTAAAGTACAATTTATGCTTGCTCTAAAGCCCATTTATTCTAATCCAATGGTATAAGACATCATTGATTTTCCTTGCAGAAATTTTCCTCTCTATTTTTTATTATTTAAATCTTGTTTATGCTAATAACATTAAAACATACTTTCCTTCCTGATTAGTTGGCATTACAGTGTGAGAGTAGTTGTGCTTTTCAGGCAAATGGTTGTGTAACCGGATGATAACTTACGGATTTTCCAAAGTGAGAGCAATGGATGGCAGCTGGAGGAGGCTGCCAGACATTGGAGGGGAAAAAAATGTTACTGATCTGTATCATAGCTTTCCAAAGCTTCCAGAAGCAAGAAGAAAATATTTCTATACATTTGATATGATACATATGTATCCTATCTATTTCTTTTTTAGTACATATATCTTCAAAACAGAGATACACCGATCAGTGTGCTCTTGCTGAACTCATTAGTTTTACTGAGAAGGAGTACGTTTTAACCCAGAGATGGATATGGGTCAGGGGTATTTATTTCTGCTACAAACCTGACAGTTAAATGGTGACGTGGGTGTCTGGGTCTGCCACAGCCTTGTGCTCAGTGAGCAGACTCCTCTACCAGCATAGAGCACAACTCATGTTAGCAATGCTTCATGAGGAGAGAAGGATTCACCATTTGGTCTGTTTGCAGGACTGAGGCTTCCAACTTAATTTGTGTAAAATATGTTAAAAGGTGCTTAGGTCTGTTTGTTTTGCTTTCTTCCTTCTGTTCTTGAAAGGGCAATGGAGATAGAAACATTGACCAGTCTTTTCTGATATGAATCAAAACTTTGGAGATGCACAAAACCAGACAAAGTAATAGGACTGCATGGTTGGAGACAAATCGAATTGGTCTGGCACGAGAGAGTAAATTTTACTATTTATTTTCTCTGAATAAAATATCTGTTTTCAAGGAAACTTCTATGAAGAGAGGTTGCATTTTTACAGTATATGTGTGACATATTCAGTCTGAAGCAATACTGTACACCCTTACATTGTCTCTTGGCTTTGAGATGTTGATGTTGTTTAAAAGAAGGTAAACCTACCTCTTTTTAAAGGCTTTTTTGAATTATAGGCCCTGCCTCTAGTAACAGGAAACATCACACTATCTTAATAAGACTGTTTTCAGTTGGTTTTGACTTTGGCAAAGTTTCAGTATGTAGACTTGAAGGTTGTTACAACAGGCTTTTTTTCTTTGTTTTGAAATTTCAAGTAGAGATTGTCTAGGAAAAAGTATAGGTTGTTAATTAAACTATTCTGGTTCGGAACGGGGACTGGAAATGGGAGGCTGTGTCCTGTGTGCTAGAAGTGACCCTCTGAAAATCTGCTTGGCTGCGGCTAGGTCGCAAGTCTCTGCAGAACTGCAGTTTGCATGTGCTCAACAGGGACTTGGCAGGACCCTGAGGGTGCCACTGTGCGAAGCCACAGCGAGCCCAGTGGGCTATAGTATGACATACATACAAAGCTTGTATTCATATCATATTTCAGTGTAACTTTATTTGATCAGTTAAGTTTATTCAGGCAAAAACCCTGCCCATCAAAAATAATTTTTTTTTTTTTTAGAGCCAAAATTTCCTTTTGCTTGCTTGTGTTTTGGGAAAAAAAGTGGTTTTAGTAATTCAGTTCTTGTGGTGTGTGGGTTTTTTTATTACTAGGTTTTTTGGCTTGAGAATTTTTTGGGGGTGAAGGATATTTCCCTTTTTGCTTCTATGCAAGTTACACTTTGCATGGCAAGATTAATCTTTTAGCTGGAGGTTGAGGACAACTGGCAGAGTTTTCAAGTCATCTCAAGAATAGTAAGAAGTCAGGGCTATATATAAAGTGCTGAGCAGTAAGTGACATATAATTATATGATCACCTCACCTAAATTTGTCTGTAAAGGAAATAAAGTTTTATGATATGTTAAGAATTTGAAACCTTATTCAGGTTTCATTAGTCTCTTTAAAGATTGACAGCTGTTCACCATTTTCCCCAAGCTCTTCAAATTTATTGTCAGTGTTACCCCTGCCTAGCTGAGTGAGTGAAAACAACCCAATTCCCCAGGTACAAGGGGAAATCCTGCCAGCTGATGGCTTACAGTTTCTTGTTTCTTGCCTGCTCATAAAATCATTGAAAGTAAGATTATAGGATGAGTGTTTACTGAGCTCTGGTTGGGTATAGTGGGAAAAAAAAACCCCAGTCCTGCTTAGTCTCATGATATGATGTGACATGTTATGCTGGTAATCAAGTCAGTTGGGGTGGGGGGGAGGTTCTAGTGACAGAGAGGCAAGATAACAAATGCTATGACATCTTCTCTTTCTGCAGCCCCAAGGTGAGGCATGCCTTGGGGAATGAATTTCCTAGCTCCTGCACTTTAAACTCCTTGGTGGTCACTTTTTGCGAGTCAAAGGGCAGCATCAACTGGCGTAACGTGGAGGACATTCTGGCCCATGCCTGCTTGTCTGTGCAGTCCAGAAATATTCTTTGCTCTTTGAGCTATTCTAATTCAGATTGGTATAATATAGAGATGCCTGAGCTACCTTTCCAGTATTTCTGCCTGGACCAGAAGCAGTTTGGTGTGACAGGACCAGGTTCTGTACAGGCTAATTTACTCTGCCCAGAGGCAGATACTTTGAATTATTAGCTAGGAGTGGAATAAATTAGCCCATGGGAACTCTGGGCTGCTGCAGCTGGATTAGTTTTCGGATGACTTGGAAGCAGTTCATGTACTAGAGACCAGGGCAACCAATTTTTTTGCTAGATATATGTGGGCCCTGCTTCTTGTAGAATGTCATTTGACCAGAGCTTGCTTCCTGGCACTACTACGTGACAGAGCCAGAAAGATGTCCCTCCAGGAACTCCTGCTGGAGGGGTAAAAATGCCCGCATGAAGTTGTGACCTGGTGCAAGTGCTGAATTTGATAGGTCTTTTTTCCCTTCTGGCATGTTGGGAATGAATTGTCGGGCACATACTGAAAGTGAGGATGGAAAATCCTCTGTCCAGTGTAAGGCACGATGAAATTATGTCCTGACTTTCCTAGGAGCGATGCCTGCGTTTTGGGACTGCCCTGGCCAAATCAAGGGTATATCTACACTTCTTTGGCCACGTGTTTATGACACGTTTACAATGCGAAATCGAATTAGATGTAGTTTCGTGGGGTAGAACAGAGCCCGATGGACTAGTCTTAGTTCTGGGTATTTTTTATGAGGGTTAAGCAAGCTTGTGCAAGAGCTAGTGGGAGCGGTTGGGCGCAGTGCCAGGCAGAGATGTCTAGGATGTGACCCATCTTCCTTCCAGACAGTTTGGCTGTCTCTGTACTGTGTTTCTCTGCATTTCCTGTCCACTGTGAATTTAGGTGGAGACCTACTTGGCTGTGTCTGCTTTGCCAGCATTATTATTTTGAGATCTGGTATAAAATATTTTAAGGTTGCTTATTTTTTACCTTGCAGACTGACTTCCCTTTGGACCAGATGCTGGTTAAGTGCTCACCTGTCACATAACAGGTAGCGTGTACTATACTGGATGGTATTAACAGAGAGGAATGATGGGCTTCTAACTCCTCTGGTAAGTTTGCTCCTAAGTGGATATATAGTTCCAAATGTATTTCATGTAAAAAGAAAGGTTCATTTTTTTAATTGCCATTTAATCTTCTCCTCAATACAAGATTAGGCTGCAAAGCTAGGAAGGTGGATAAAAGCAGTTACAAAACTTGCATCCCTATTTAGGTTTGCTTGATGTTACTGGATCTGTCTTTTCTTTTACTTTTTTTTTTTTTTTTTGAAAAGACTGTACCCATAAGCACAAATTTCCTGTGCCATTTTGAATTGTATTAAAGCATGTTTAGTGTTTTAGCAAGTTTTTAGGATGTCTGCCGTAATGGCTAGACTAATGTACCAGAATTCACATGGCAAGGTGCTTGGATGGTAAAGTTGTGCCACTTGGGTTACCAGGAAATCTCATAACTTGTTTGGATTAAACATTTTCTTCTGGGAGGAGGGATGGCTGACAAATGCTCACCGAGCAGAACTAAATAGTCAGAATCTTCTCCACCCAGCTCCACTATGGGAATGTAACATTTAAAGTATTCAGCTCTGGTTTATATTGGACTTTGTGAGGAACGGTACAGAGACTAATGTTTCTGATTTCAATTGCTTTCTTTTTCTACTCTTGTTTTAACCATGCATTAACATGCGTAGATAGTGTGTGCTTATATTCTTGCTTTTCCACATTGGATGTGGCAAATTCATTTCAAATGGTGTTAGTATTACTGCAACAGAAGGGAAGGAAGCAGTAAGTAGCTCGGAAAAGAGACTTTTCTCCAAATAGTTAAAGATGTTTTTCCCAAATAGTTGCACATAAACACAGTTCCACCTATTTTTAAATACCAATACCAAAATGAAAAATGCATAAGAATTTAATGTATGCAAGAATTTTCCATACAGAAACATTTGTTGCTGGGAGAGGTACTGGCTGGCTAAAGGGACCATAACAGTACGGTTTCAAAGAGGATTTGGGTCAATAACAGCTGAAAACTGTTACCAGCATCTGATGGTTCTGTGGCCTTTAAAGAAAAATAATTTTTACAAACACATTTAGGAAGATTTATGTAAGCAGGCAATATATTAAAGATGAAGAAAATAACGTTCTTCAGAATCTTTTAAGGCAGTAAGAAAGACTTCCAATTCTTTCATAAGAGACTGTTTCTGTGTTGTTTTTGCCCATTCTCTGTCAGTCCAAGGTCATTCACCTCTGTAATAAACAACTGTCTGATACAATCTGTCAAATGGTTTTATTGCTTACAAAGCTGTTCCGTTTGGAACATTGTACTGCAGAAGCTGCAGTAAGACATTGTCAGCTTTCCTAGTGTTGCATTTTAATTTCATTCAATGGGACTTTAATGAATTGTAGTATCTCTTAGCCCAATCCTAGGCTTTACTTGAAGGCTGTACTAGCTGATTAGAAATCCATCCAACAGTCACTTAAATGCAGGAGTGTCTTTATTAGCCAAGTGGTTTCTGAGGTGTTGAGAGCTCTCAGTAATCACAGATGTGAGAGGGAGCGGCAGGGCTCAAGAGGCTGCAGGGAGATTTGCATGTTTCCCCTGTGTGAACAAAACTATGAAAAGCAAAGAAATTAGATAGTGGTGTAATTATAAATCTAATTTGTCATACATACTATATGTGAAACAGGTTCTCAAAGGTGTTTTATGTATGCACATATGGAGATCACATGGCACCTATGTCCTGAACCTTCAACAATATTGAGTGGTGTTTGTGAACTGAGGATAGTATGTAGTCTCTCTCTGAATTACTCCTGATGACAAGATTCAGCCAAAAGTAAAACAGTTCATAAGCATTCTCTTTTTCTTGAAAGAAATTGTGTATATTATCCCCACTCAGACCCTAGTTAATCCCACAGGCCCTGAATAGTAAGTAGGATGCCAGATATAAATCAGCGTACGTGGTATGTACTTAGCACAAGTGCATGCCTTTTTGGTTTCAGGTCCATGTTGTCTCTTGCTCTATCCATGCAGTAAGACAGCCCTCTGAGGTTCTTCTTTGAACGATAATTCTGTGAAGCTTTTTATGTTGGATGTGAGTTTTCTTTTTTTTTTTTTTTTTTTTTTTTTAAATCGGCAGCCATACCTAACCACCTTTCAGTTTCAGTTTGTATCAGGTAGGTGTTATAGGTGTGGTCAATTCTGACAATAACATGAGGGAAAGTCTGGGTTCTTTTGTGCATTGAGTAAAATACTGGATACGTGTTTTTTAGTCATCTTGCAGCTAGGATCATTTGGACTGATCTGATTAAGAAGGGGCATTTAAAGTTACACTAGCCTGTAGGATTATATGTCACGTTAAGTGCAATTTTAGAAAAAATGTTGTAGGTTGACTTTCTCTACTTCTATATATCCCATTCTGTTTAAATAAAAATTATACAACTTTTGGAAGAAGGAATGGATCTTCATTTATCTTCTACGGATCCCAAATAAAGACAAATGAATTTCCATGTGTGCTCCTTCATGCCAGTTTACATTACCACATATTTTCCAGTATTTGAGTCATTACTCAGAGAGCAGCAGACAAGGGAAAGGACAGACTTGTCTGAAGTTGAGTTGTTTAACAACTTATTTTTAAACACCACTACTTCATGTTTTAGTCTCTAGTCTCGCTGCTAACACTTAGGGATTACTTTGATTTGTGTGAATAATCCACTGGCCTAACAGGTGTTCTATGGGAGCAAACACCTCATCAGAGTTGCTTTAGCTAACAGTTACATAAAGGAAACAACTTTTCTTTTTATTTGTATTGCATACATCAAGCATATGTTAGCATTACAGAAGCACGTTGTCTGACATGCAGGGGGAATGATCTTTGAAAGCACTGGGACTAGACACTCAAGCACACATCTCTTTTTATAGGTTAGTCCTGGCTATCTGGGGAGCTAAACACAGACTGTGCAGCAAAAATGGGGGTTTCTACCCACAATATTAGCTTTCACATTCAAGGCCCTGTTTTGCACATGCTTGCAGAAGAAATAGGAGTGCTATCATTCTAGTTTGATAGTATAAAAAATAAATGAATGTGAAAGTTCAAAGCCTTCAGGTTTCAAGGGGTGAGGGACAGTGCTATAGAGCACTGTATTGTCTTTTTCCAGACTTCTGTTAGAGGTAAGTTTTCTAACCTTAATGCTGGTGTCACAGTAAGGGAA
Source organism: Harpia harpyja (assembly GCF_026419915.1). Taxonomy (NCBI): domain Eukaryota; kingdom Metazoa; phylum Chordata; class Aves; order Accipitriformes; family Accipitridae; genus Harpia; species Harpia harpyja. The sequence continues at coordinate 23,641,410 of NC_068945.1, read as the reverse complement.
CATAAATCCCTGGCTCTGCAGTATTCTCTTACTGCTTATGCCAGAACAGCAACACCTCCATTGACTGCTGGAAATGGCTTCTCTGTTACTGCTCCTTCTTGTATTATTCAGAGCCGTTCTTATAACTCTTCTTGAGAATGCCTCACCTACCAATGTGGTTATTATTCACAATATTTATAGTCTTGGGACTTGGAGGCTAGGCTAGGCTGTGTTCAGGAGAAGAACAATGTGCCTGTTTCTATCAATTTCAATCAAATTGCACGTGGGATTAATTAGCCAATAGGCTGGAGTGAAAAAGCTGTCCAGTCCTAATGCATTTTTGTTTTGTTGCAGGTGACTGATTTAATTAGGAGTTGGGGTGACAAGAAAACCTACAATACCCCAGAACTATGCTATGAATTCAGAATGACTTTCACAGAGTCTCCTAATTTCATAGATGACTTAATTTTTTCTTTTTTCTAGTTGTACATGGAAAGTCTGGTGCGGAAAGGTTAATGGGAGTTTTCATTTTCTCTGCCCCAGGATGTTGTAGTGAAAGAATTCTGTAAAAATCTTCTCTGACTAGAAGGATCAGAGAAAGCAAGTACCAGATTAGAAAGTGTCTATGAAGTTGTCTTTCCTCTTGCCTTGTCTGTTTTCTAAATATTGACCATCTTGTTCTCTCTTTGTTCCCAGAATTTATTGTGATGGATTCATAGTAATGTATACCAGCATACCATATTGCAATAATAAAATGACAATGTTAACGTAAATGATAATGTAGGAACTTTGGTGAAAGCTGTATGTGGTCTCCACAGGTAACCAAGTCTGGGAAGTCTGTAGGGTATCGGACTTTTGGCAATCACAATTGTAATGTCAGTCAAGAACTCAGCCTCGCTGGGAAGGACAGAGCACCCAGCTACACACTGACAGACACTTTGAAATCTAAGGCTTGTTTTTCTTTCAGTTTGTTGTGGTTTTGCCTGTAAAAATGAGGTGGGCGTCATTCTTTGTAAAAAAGAGAATGCTCAGAGTAGTATTTAGTCTGAAATCCTTCAGATTTTTATCGGATTGCTGCTTTAGAGACGTACGGGGAGGAATGGCTGAGTAACTTCCAGACATAAGTGACAATGGGTTACGTGGATCTCCTTGGTGTAAGAACAAGCTGTGTTTGATGTTAACTGTATTGGAAAAAGAATTATGTTCCTTTTGTTGTAAAGTAAGTTTCTGAGCACATCAGGAATTCAGCATGTGGAGCTGTAACCTTTCTGCTGTGGAAGTGGTCTGGCCTTTGATCTTCTTCATCCATGCGTCATCTAAATTTTTTTTTTTTACAAGTATTAATAGGTATGGTTCAAGTTCTCAGACTGTCAGGGTCTACAGCTATCAGTGGCAAGTGTTTCACAAGGAGCTGGGGGCCTCAAAGCAGCACTAGGGCTTCTGTGGATTTCATGGTATTCTTTGTATTACACACTTTATATCCAGCTTATGTTTTGAGATTATTTTGATCATGGATGTAAGCAGGTGTACATAGCACTTCTCAAGAGCACTCTAGCTGGAAAAGTATTTGCTGTTGACGTGGCATTTGTTGGGAAAGCATCCCAGGCCCCTCCTAGCACAGCGAGAGAGCGGAGGAGCAGCGGAGGCGCGAAGTCGGGGTACGTTCCCCACGCAGCTCCACTTGCCCTTGACCCGAGCGATAAACCTTCAGCAGCTGCTGATAAAATGCTGCCGGCGGTTGCGGACGGCGGGGGGGAAAGTCGCTTTCCCTCGGTGGGACGGCAGACCTGAGGGCAAGGGCCCCAACCACCCCTGGGTTAGCTCCCCCGCCCCCGGGGCCATGCCTGCTGGCCTCAGCTCTTTAGAAAGCCGCTTCCCGGTGAAACCAAACAACCAGCCCCCCCCCCCCCCCCCCGCAACCCAGCGCTGTGGAGGCGAGGCCAGAGCGCGGCGGGGTCTACGGGCCGCTCCCGCCCGGCGGGACCACGCTACCTGCCGCCGGGCCGGGCCCCGCCTCCCGCCTCGCCGCGGCCCCGGGGCGGAGCCCGAGGAAGTGACTTCAGCCGGCGGCGGAGCGGCACGGCGGGGCTGAGCGAGGGAGCGGAGCATGGCAGCGGCGGAGGCGCGGTCCCTGCTGCTGGCGGCGGGGCGGCGGTGCCGGGTCCTGCCCGCCGCGGGGGCCGCTCCCTACTGCACTGTGGCCCCGCAGGAGAGGCGGCAGCCGCCGCCGCCCGACATGAAGGGTTACCTGTGGTCGCGCTACAAGGAGGCCAAGAGAGTCACCAAGGGTGAGCGGCGGGGCCCGCGGGCGGCAGCGGCACGGCTCCCCCGCCGCGCCAGCCATCCTCCTCCTCTTGCTACCTCAGGTCGGCATGCCGCCGGTCCTGAAGCAAACAAATGCGTGTTGGCGGTTCGGAGAGGAGGAGCGGCGAACGCTGGGGGAGGCGTTGCGGCAGCGTGAAGGGTTCTGGGGGGTCCTCCGGGGCGGGCGGGGGGGTGTCTCCCCGTGGTGAGCAGCCGTGGGTCCGACCGCCCCCGCGGTCATCGCGGCTCCGGTGTGGAAGCGCTCTCCCTTCTGGTGGTCCCCAGTGCTCTCCCAGTGTCAAACTGGGAGCGCGGGTAAGGCCGTCACCTCGGTGGGTCCTGAGGGCCGGGCACCCGGCGGGCAGGCGCTGCTGGGGGCGGCTGCCCCTTCTTCTTGCCCTGCTCTGAAGAAGGGGTGAGCCCGCCAGACCACCCGCCGTCTGACCCAGCCGGGCTGTAGCTGCTCCGAAGTGCCGCGGGGGAGACGGCTTTCCTACGGCGTGGCTCCGGCCGGGCGAGGTGGCTGGCGTTGGGGATGTGTGGTGTGGAGAAAAGCAAATGTAAAAAAGAAAAATCAGGAAATTGGTCATCTGTTTGAGGGGCTTTCCGCAACAGGCTGCTCTTCCAGAAAGTTGAAATGCTGTGAACTCTTGGATGACTCTTTTCGTTTTGTCTGTGGTTCCACTAAAATACCGTGAAGTGTTGAAGCCAGGGTGAAATGCTAATGATACGTGCGTGTCTCTGGGAAGCTCTGTTCTTCAGCCCAGCAAGGCAAAAAGTTAAGGGCCAAATAATTGCGTGGAGCTTGCTTCCTTCCGCCCTTGCTCTGATGGGAAGAGTATTACCAAGGTGCTTGACTATGCGATGTTTTCAGAGAGCCGAAAGAGAAAGGGGCAGCATGTGATCTGCAACGTCAGGTGGGCAAGCTTGTCCTGTAGTTGCAATGGGTAATGCTGTAGTCTTGTATGTTTTGCCCTTAAAAAAAAAAAATTAAAAAAAAAAGTATATATATACTGTATCAGCGGGCACTTAATAGTCTTTGGGCATGAACTGGGGCTTCACTGTGCTGGGTACAAACATAGTGTTTGCAAACATAAAATAGTGGCAATGTTTCACAAGTGAAATAAGAAGCCGTGTTACAGATCTCAGAAGAATGTTATGGACTTTGGAGGTGGGATAAGGGGTAGGAAGAAGAGAGTAAATGCCTTTTATTTTGAATCTTTTTTTCTTTTCCTGTTTTTGGAATTAACTTTTTCTTATAATAAACCACACCCAGAAAATACTTAAGAGCTGAGGTTGGAGAGTAGGGTAATGTTAAGAAACAAGTCAGTCAGTGGGTGTGGGTTGGCGACAGACGAGGCAAGTGCTTCTAGAATAATTCAGAATGTTTTATTGCAGCCTAAGTCACCCAGTGGCTTCAAGTATGTGACGTTTCACTTAGTTACAGTGTTAGGATGACAAAGCTGTCCTGATTTTTGACCCAAGGTTTATAGCACTTGGGATGCTGTCTGCCAGCCAGAACATCTAAGAGCTTCAAACTGTTTATACTGTCTGAAAACAGACAGGCGCTAGTCAAGGGTTTTTTTTTAATCTGAAACATCGTTATATATAAATATCTTTATTTTTAAAACAAGTGTTGACTCACCAGGCTGCACAATTGAAATCTGAAAAAATACTTTAACTATAATACAGAAATGGGTGTTGTAACGTGATTTTGGAAGTTCACTCAAAACTGTCGTTATCACTTCAAGTTAATTAAATGATTCATGGCCCTTTTTATGGAGTAAGAGTATTTGCCTTAATAGCAGCATGTCAGATTGCATTTGATTATTTTGTTACCTCAACTGAAAATAACATTTATCTCCTGTATTAGTATAAGCAGTGACTGGAGACAGTAGGAGCTAATGTTTTGATTGAGGCTTATTTTGTTAAATCCCCTGAAATGAAACCTACAGCTCTTCATGTCAGATTAAGCATGGGGAACTCCTGGGATCTTTTTTGGTGAAAGAGATACTGGACTTTATTTGAAACTTGGAATTAAACTCTATGAAATTGCTGTTCTTTCTCTCTCTCAAAAATTAAAAGACTTGGATATCTGCATCTGATGAAGTTGAATGGTTTCAGGTTACTGTCTGTTATTGGGCATCTGTAGAAGTTTCTTATTGTATCTGCCTGTCAGCTGTGCAGCAGTCTAAGGCATTGCTTTTACAAATGCTATTTCCCTTTCTATGAGTTGGCCAGAGTTTTCAAAATGGAGCACTATCTTTCTAACAGATCTGGAATCCCCACCCCTACCTGCCCTGTTGAGATGGTTTCCTCCCATGGTGAAGCACATAGTCTATCTGTCCTCAGAGCTGAAGATGCTGAGATAAGCTTGACTGATTCCTTCTAGACTTTTATGTAGAAAGTAATGAAACAAAGCATAGTCCCTTTAAACTCACCCTTCCAAGCACAGAGTTAAGATGAAAACTCCCCTTTTTTCCACTAGTAGGGATAAAGATCATGTATGGGAAGGGAAGGAAGGAAAACATGCTCATGTTTTATGCTTCCAGGAGGGTAGCATTTAGCCTCCTAATGTTGCTCCTTAAAGTTTTCTAAACAAGAAATACAGACATCCTTAATACTTATGTTGGTGTTGGTCCTAAAGTTACTTAATATGTTACGGCTCTACGTAAGTGGTCTTAACTTCCCAGTATACTTTTCAGACAAATATCAAGAGAAACATACCCTTAAAAATGGAAGTGATTTACACACACTAGGTACATGTGTGTAGAGAATAAGCAGAATATTTTTGGTTTCCTGATTTGCTAGAAGGTTAATAAGCATAGCAATGTGTATGTAACTGTTGTTTGGAAAGTATGGCAATCGCGTAAAGTTTACTTACTGAGTTGAAACTGAGTAATGTGGTAACCTTGAAATGGTGAAGGAAAAGAAATTAAAGCAATGTCAGATTAAAACAATGTCAGTTCTGCTTCTGGAGCAGAAGCTGGACCAAATAATGGGAGGAGAAGGCAAGGCTCCTATAATAATAATAATCCTCCAACTCCAAAGCTCATTTTCAAAAGCAGTAATAAATGTCTTAATGGAGTTAGCAAAAAATTATATATATGTCGAGTCTGGGGCTCTCTGATGAGCGAGATGCCAAAACGTATCTTCTCTCTTACTTGAACTGTACAGAGAAAAGTGTGCTTCAAATAAAAACTATGGGTTACCAAGACAAGTTAGGGACAGCATTTTCAATAGCATCATATTGTTAAAGATGACCTCGTTGGTGTGAATTAGTTTGATAGTTTCCATCAGCATTTATCTATATTTAGAAATTGCTAATGGTTTTCTCTGTATTTATTTAAATAAAACTATAAGGCTGGTATAACTTTTTTTTTCCTCTCCTCTGTTCCCAGAGTTGGTTCCTTCAATTATGAGTAACATGCTGAATCCAGATGCTATTTTTTCAAACAATGAATTGAGCCTGTCAGACATTGAAATTTATGGGTTTGATTATGACTACACATTGGTCTTTTATTCTAAACATCTGCACACGCTGATCTTCAATGCTGCTCGAGATCTTCTTATTAATGAGCATCGGGTAAGTAAAATTAATGGAATAACAATAAACTTAGGAATAAAGAGTATAATAAATAATTTCTAACTGAGAAGGGCATAGCTCATCTTTTCATGCCTCAGTCCTAGCTCGTTTCCCTTATAAGAGATTTTGTACAACAGCTACATATGAACCACAGAAGTCCTGGTTTATTCTCAGCTGCAGTTTTGAGCAGAGTGCAGTCTGATGTCTGTTAAGGAATAGAGTTTTGTTTGTTTTATTTTTTTAATGTAGTGGTGTGGTTTTTGTTTTTTTCCTGATTGTCACTTATTGGAGTCACCCTAATAAATAAGCTTAAAAGTTACCATTACTCTGTTTTAGGCATTGCTGTGAGTGCAGTGATTAACTTCCATATGAAATATCTTTAGCCTGACTTCTTAGGAGGCCTTTGATTGCACTGTGTACTTGCAAGGTGCGCTGTACGTGCCTGGTGTTTCAGCTGAGTTAGCTGAAGGGGCAGCGTGTACAGTGATGCTGTAATTGGAGGCTGGATACAAGAGACACCCAAGTAAGTTTTCAGCTCAATAGTCCCCGAAGAGGGGGCACTGCCCTGTTGCCTCACCAAGCAGTGTGTTTGCATCAGTGACCCGTTGACATCTAAGCAGCTTGGAGCTGGTTGTTGCATAGTTTGGGGATGGGAGAAGTTACTGTGTGTCGGGAAGCAGGGGGGAGATGGGTGACTTGGGAAACTGAAGGCATTGCAGGGAAAAAGATTGGAGAAAACGTGGACTGAAAGAGGCAAAGTTTATTGAACTGTAGGTCTTGCAGGAAAAGAGACAAAAAGTCCACAGAGTAACTTAATTAATAAAACTGCTTGTGTATTTTATACAACCTAAATCTGAATGGGTGATGGTGTTCTACTTTTGTACTTGAGTCTAAAGGTTAGGAGCTATATATAAACATCTATAAATATCCCTGGAAGAAGAACAAAACTTCGTGGGCACTACAAGCATAGACAACTTGATCCCCCTAAGATTTTGGCAGGTCTTGGTAGCAATTTCTGTAGGATTAAAGCTACGTGGTTCTTGCAAAAAGACAGTGTTACTGTAGGACTCAAGATTAATTCTTGTAGACAAAAATTCAAACGTTGCTCTGTCTTTACTATATGAATGAGTTCAGGTAGTAATAACTTTCTGGTTTGTCTCAAAGTCTCTTGAGTTCTAGTAAATGAATCTGTAATTACTTTTTGAGACAGCTTATGGAAATATATCATCTCCTGTTGAAATTTATTGAGGGACAAGAGTTTTCATTAATGCCATCTCTGTAGCTGCTTATACTGTTAATGTTTTTCTTGCCTTTAGCATTAGAAAAAGATTCTAGATAGTATTGGCCATTATGACTGTCACAGTCAACCTAAAAGATGGCCAATTTTGGTCATGGCAGTGTAAGAATCAGAAATTGCAAAATGGAGTGTGGGGAGCAAGGAATTTTGAAGTGTGTCGAAGAGAATAAATATCAATTTAATGCTAATCTTGGAGGTGGCAGCAGGTGTTGAATGTAAACTCTTCCTCTTGGTTTTATTTCTTTCCCAATGTATGGGCCTTATGCCACCTTATCTGGACTGCTGTTTCAGTCCAGATATATGTATTCCTACCAAGATAGTAGAGAGGTAAGCAAACAGTGCAATTTTTATCGTGTTTTTTTTTTTTTTTCTGTTTGGCTTGTAAGGAAGCTTTGATTTATGTGCCAAGGTAGGCTCAATCTTTTTCTAATATGTACTGACATGCATGCAAAGAGACAGCCTCCTAGTAGAATAAAGTAAAGTAGGAAAGTCAAGTATGCAGAAATTTGAAAAAGTCAGAAATTAATTTCCATGTTCATGCTTGATGTGGCTGCTTTGGGGCATGTCCAATACATTGTAGTTTTTAATCAATCACATGCTATATCCTACCCTAATGTTTTCCCTTGTTTCTTCTGCTTCCATGTTCCCTGGCCAAATCTACGCATCTTCCCAACCCGTCTGTAGGCTTCTGATGCTGTTCCTCATTCAGATCAGTAGCATCCCCCACGTTTTCTGAAAGTGGTAGTAGGGATGATAGTTCAGAAGTTAGGAGAAAGGACTGTTTTCTTTAACTGTAGATGCCTGTGCTCAGTACAGGCATGATCTACAGCAGTTGCAGAGCAAGTCCTCCTCAGCATAGAGAAAAACTTTGTGGAGAAATTACTATTTATTTTTTGTAAACGTAGCTAGAGCCTCTGTTGAGGCTGTATAATCTACTTTTTTTCCCCGAAGGCTTGTAAATTAGCCATGTATATGTGGAGATTGTTGTAGAGAAGGTGGAGAATGTGCCCGAGATACATTTGTCAAGTTCTATGACTGCTGTAGCCTGTGGGAGGGAAATGAAGGATTGCCTTTCAGTTGGTTAATCAAAGGAACGATAGTTTTCTCAGGCCTTGTCAGAAATGACTGAAGCATTTTACCTTTTAAAAACAAATGAACAAACTCCTTAGCTCAAGGCACACACCTAACATATTTTTTTCATGGCTAACCTATGCTTAAAGCAGGCCAAAATTACAGTTGACTGAAAATGGGCTTGTACTAAGAAAATGTTAGAAAACTCTCTAATAGGTGGTGTGAGGTACCTGTGCTATCTGTAAAGAATCTGAGGAAAGAGTAAAGGACACAGACATTCAATTTATGTGCATCTCTAAATGACGTGTTACAAATGCTGTCCAGGGTAAACATAGTTGGGTCACTGTGGTGTTCTCCTGAGGCAACTTGCCATGATGGTTTAGTGCCCAGCTTGCTTTCAGGATCTGATCTTTATGACACACTGTACCTCAGGGAAAGTCCCTGTTAGGGGAGCCTGGCTTCTCCAGGTAACATTAGCCATTGTGAATTCTCTTCTTCCTTCCTCCCCATTTGTGTTTATTTGCGGTGCACCATATCTTTAAACACCTCTGGGGTCTACATTTCAAACTCAGCAGTCTAAAATCAGGAGTATGATCCGCACCGAGGGAGTAAAAACAGGTAGCTGTGCTTCTTCTATTTCTTGCCAAAGATTTTTTTTTTTTTGCTCCTGTTAATATTGATGATGATGTATTGTTTTTTCTTTCAATAGAAGTGAGCAGTAAAGTTCAGGTATCTCTGTAAATTAGGGCATGTTCTTGGGTTTCTAGCTAGAAGGTTGAGTTGGAAACGGTTTGTATAGTCTGTTTCATGGGGAGACTTCACAATGCAAGGTAACTCAGCTATTAAATTTTAGGAAGTTAATAAAATTTTGTTTGTTTTTCAAAGGCTCATGTATCAAAATAACTTTTTGAACAAGAGGCTAATGTTCAAAGGTGATCACTACAGAGTACCTGGATGTCCAACTTTAGGTACCATTCTTCACTTAGATTTGAAACAATGACCTTGAATTCTGGAAAAATGTTTGACTTGTCTTGCGCTCTACATACGTTCCTGCAAATATCACCAACCTATCAACAAGTCTCTTAATGACTAGTGAAAATGAGAAGCTTAGAAAACTTAGGCTTCTAAAATTCTACAGAAGCAATTTTTTATTTATTATGGATTTAAAATCAAATCATTGCTCTCTTTTCTTAGTATCCTGCAGAAATAAGAAAATATGATTATGATCCCAATTTTGCAATCCGAGGACTTCATTATGATGTGCACCGGGTATGTATAAATAACTTTGTGATGAGTTATGTAGTGCTGAGAACCTAGCCAAAGAAAATAAATAGGGCTTTTAAGTCTTCCAACTTTTCACTCTGTGTTGATGTATAAGGATTTTGTTTCATATTTTTCTCTTTCATAGCAAGCTTGTGTGGTTTTTTTTTTTTTTTAATAGCTCTTAAGTAGAAAGTGGTTTGGGTGTTGTGTTTTCATGGTGGGCGGGGGAAGACAACTTAGAGTGCAACAGAATAAGCCTAAGGAGGCATCTGCTAGTAGGAAAAGTTATTTCTTCATGACTTAGCTCAGGTCACTGGGCAGTGTTTCCTTGGTGATTTGGCAAGCCCTAGGTAAAAGTCATTGATAAAAGTATTTTGGAAGCTATGAAGGAAGTTGAACTGAAGGTGCTCAGGCATTCTTGAGACAGAAAGGTTATAGATAAAATTGCTTTGATTTTTATAATTTCATGTCAAATAGTTGACGTGATAAAAACTGATATTTTTTCCTCCCCCCCTGCAAGGCATTATTAATGAAGATTGATGCTTTTCATTACATTCAGCTGGGAACAGTTTACAGGTGGGTAAAATTATTTCCTATTTATAATAAAAATGTATACTCTTATTTTTTTAATCTCTTAGTTGCATTTATTAGTGTACATCTTAGGTTCTTATCAGGAGCAGTGCCCTGACAAGCAGAGACATGAATGAACGTTGCAGTCTTACTGGAAGGGGGTTTCTTTGCACCTCTGTGTGTACACACAGACATGCACACATGTTTACTGACTGATAGACTACAGCTGATTCCCCAGTTCAGAGCTGGGGAAGTTGGCAAGCTGGTTGGTCACATAGTGCTGACTCACTTTGTTTCTGGCTGTTAAATTGGCTGAAAGACATCTAAAAATACGCTGATGACTTCTCTGCTGTTGCTTTCTGTGTAAATAATTGTCACAGAGTGCCCGTTAGCGTGACTTCGGTGTGGTTGTAGAGACACTGGAGAGGTCTTGTTGTGTTTGCACAGAGCTTTTAAATTTGGACACATCAACCGCATCATACCTACAGAATGGAGCACAACTGCTTTGTGCCCGCACAGCCTGATGCTTTTTCAGTTTACTGAATCGATGTAAAATTGGCAATCTCTGTGCTGTGCTTCATTACATGACATAGACATACTGTATGTGATCTTTGACTGGAGAGTTTTTAGTATGGCTTAGTTTGCTGTAATGAAGCAGAACGCATTTGACTGACATGAACACCACACTTGGTACCAGATCTTAAATTAAACAAGAAGCCTGAGCACCTTTCTTAACGTCATTGGACAAAAAGTTTTCTTTTGGGGCCAAAAGATAATGCAACCTTGAAGTGATTTACTGTGGGGAACTGTATATGGTAGTATGAAATGATGATAATATGTATGTATGTTCTGTATGTATCATCAGAGTCTGAGTGAAACTTTATACCATCTATTTGAGTGTTTTATACATGCTGATGTAGAATAGTTCTTGTGTGTTTAAACTGACAAAACCTGTTCCTGTAGTTTTTGAAGGAATCGTTTATGCAGGGCTAGGAGGGAACCAGAGAACTCGGTGTGAAGGTCACACTAGGTGCCATCTGTCCATGCTGTCAGTGGAATGAAATAAACTTTGTAGTTATACAGCTGGACTGTGAACTGTGTCACGACTATGAGTCTTCTGGTAAAACTAATCTGCAGCTTTGCCTACACAGTTGTCTCTTCCCCTCTGCATTTCATGTATGTCTATTTTCCTCTCTTGATTTGTGCTTAAGTAGCTCCTGATCCCCAAGCATTTTCTTTAGCAGTATTCAAATACCACTTGGCATAGTTGTCTGCAGACTAGAGGATGAGGCAGTCCTTCTCAATTCTGATCGTATTACTTGGTATATGTTTAATATTTTGGTTGCATTTCTTTGTGTTTACTGCTGTGGAGTGGGTGACACTGGACTCTGTATGTTACAAAACTAAAGTATTATCTGCCCTGTTTGTGCACAATATGAACTTGAATGCTGGAGTCCTACCAGCAGTAGCACAGAGCTATGTACAAGTTGATGTAGCATTGAGAAGTGCAGTAAAGGAGCTAGTTAACACGGGACTCTGCTACCATAGCAGCCCTGAGGAAGTTCATGTATCATGCCCTTCCACTGCAAAGCTGGTGTGGATGTTAAACACTGAAAATACTAGGCTTATTAATTAATTAATTTATTTTTTAATGCCTCACAACGCTTCTGGGTGAGACCAAGAAAAGGAGGCACTGAAATCACTGTCTGTCTTAAAAGGCTGCAAAACACCATAAGTAGGCTTGGAAAAAGGGACCAGATGATCTGGTTTTCATTTGTGTTCTTTAATCTTAAGCAAAACCTCAACACTTCTGTGTCCTCTGGTGAGGATGTTTGTATGCCTGCAGTGTTTTAGATGCTTTAGTGCAAGATGCTTGATACTTTAAACATTCAAAACCAAACCAAAGCCTTTAATCTCTTAATAGTTGATAAAGAAACTCTGCGGAGAGATGATGTCTCCTACTTCCTCATTTGTTGTTATATTTTTGTATTTTAATTACTTGTCAATAATCCTTCGAGTAATCTTAAATTTTGGGAAACTGAACTGTTGATACAGTTTAAAAGAAATTCTTACTTAGTTAAAGGTTGTGTATGTTTTTCCTTCCCTTGAATCTTCAAGGTCATGCTGCAGAATAATCTGGTTTAAACGCTATCACATCATCAGTGCTGTATGAAACAAAGGCAGAGTGAGGAATTACTTTGTGTTAAGAAACTGGAAGCTCTAACTACTTCTTACAAACCCTTGAGGCATAGTTTCAATGGAGACCAATTAGCTCTTTTCCTGTAAGAAAGTAAAAAGGACTTAAAATTGGAATGTGTTCTGTGTGCATCAGCCTGTTAAATGTTACTTGTTCTGTAAGGAAAAATGCTGGTTTAACTTACAGACTAAAGTGTTCCTATGACATTATTAGTATTTTAATAAGCTCCGGATCTAAGTGTTAATCTGTCAGACTTTCATTTGGTAATTCTTGAAAATTTTAATCTGACTTTTGAATTAAAGCTAATGTTGTTTTCCAGAGGCCTCAGTGTTGTCCCAGATGAAGAAGTCATTGCAATGTATGATGGTTCCCATGTCCCTTTAGAACAAATGAGTGACTTTTATGGAAAGGTAAAACCGCTCCTTAAAAAAATTTTCTTTTTGTGGGGGTGGGGGTAGCGATGTTTGCATTTTGTTCTTGTTCTTACTAGCAGTTATATTTTCTCAATACATGATTGACTTAGTGCTAGATGTGGAGTTTGCCCTCTAAAGTGACAAATATCTTTTTTTTTTTCTCCTACTTGCTGTAGTTTCTTCTTTCACTGTTCCCTTGCCCAGTCATACAGACAGAGAAGCAGAACATAGGAAAATCAAGTGACTTGCTCAGTGTTGCACAGCAAATCTGATAAAGGCTGGGAAATGAACCATGTCTGGTGCCTTACCCTGACTATGTACTTCTTCCTGGTGGTCTAGGCTTTGCTGATGTAGCAGCAAGTAAATGTATGGAGGCATCTCTTGCATACAAGCTGGCAGAGTGATAGTAAGAGGATTTGACAAAAGATGAACGATAGCAGATAAAGCTTTTAAGTTTCGGATGTGACTTTTTGGGGAAGGTTGATCTTGCTGGTAGGTTCCTTCCTCTTTCCTAAATGAAGAATGGTGCTGTCTTTTTAGTAAAAACCAAGTTTATTTTACTACTTTTACTTATGGATGTTAATTCCACGTTGACGTGAAAGACCCTTCATTGTGCTGTGGAGCATTTTGTTGTTCTTGCACTTGTTCTTATTTTAAGGAGCTGAACTTAGAATTTCCAAATCTGGTCTCTGCAGCAGTTCTGAATATCGCCATGGCATTCCCTGTGGGATGCCTTGGTCTGTGCAAGTCTATGCTTTCTTTGACCTTGGAAAGGACCGTGACAGGACAAGAGGCCATGGGCACAAACTGAAACACAGGAGGTTTCCTCTGAACATCAGGAAATGCTACCTTTACTGTGAGGGTGACTGAGCACTGGCACGGGTTGGTTGCCCAGGGAGGTTGTGGAGTCTCCATCCTTGGAGATTCAGAAGCCGTCTGGACAAGGTTCTGGGCAGCTGGCTCTAGGTGGCCATGCTTGAGCAGGGGGGTTGGACAAGGTGACCTCCAGAGGTCCCTTGCAACCTCAACCATTCTGTGTTTCTTTGATCTTGACCAGTGTGCTGGCTTGTGCTGGTTGCTTTACTTTTCTTCTTGAGAATTATTTGGTTTGTATTTGCTCTTGTATGATGAGATTCTCTACTTTTGTGAAACTTAACTATAGTTACAGCTTTTGCAGACTAGAAATCTTTTTCTCTGTTACTGCATTAGTTACTGTAGATTCTTACAATTTTTTATTATTTCTTTTCAAGGAGGTAAAATGTTTTGCAGTCCTAATTAGTATTCCACTTATTAAAAAAAACCCAACCAAACCCAAATAACAAATCCTCCACCCTCATCAAAATACCCAGTGCCTCTTATTTACACAAGTGCAAACTTCCAGTGAAGGCCTAAGTCCTTCTCTTGACTTTTAGCTGTGCGCTGTCTTTTATTTGTTTATGAATGAAAATACTGCTATTAAGAGTATTGAGTATTCTTAAGCCAACACTTTTGTTGGAGTTATTTTATCGAAAGTCTGTTAGTTTGAAAAGCATCTAAAGCAGTGCAAACAGTGATAGCAAAACTGAGTATCTGCAGCTAAGCTGAAGTGTTTATACTGGAAATGTTCTAATCTGAGAAATGCCTGATCTTTTTTTCTTCTTTTTTCTTCCCACCCCTGTAGAGCTCACATGGAAATACAATGAAGCAATTCATGGATATATTTTCCTTGCCAGAAATGACACTCCTTTCTTGTGTGAATGAATATTTTCTGAAAAACAACATAGACTATGAGCCTGTTCATCTGTACAAAGATGTCAAGGTACTAGCTTTGAAGATTTAGGTAAACCTCTACATTTGTGTGTCTTCTCTCTGAGCACTTCAGGAAGCTTCAACCTGTTGTGTCAGCTCCAGTGAAATACCTCAACTTTTAGGTTTTGTATAGAGTAACTATTGCCATCCAACCATAAAAACATAAGTAAAATGAAGGCAGACCTTGGAAAAGAAACATTGAATAGTTTGAAATTTGTTTTAAATCTGACGTTCTAGGGTTGTTGCTCTTTTTGTAGGTTTGAGGGGTGGATGGGGGAAAAGTGAAGAAGCTATTGTATGTCAGTAAAGCTTCTTTTGATTGTTATTAAACACATACTTTTCTCGCTATCAGGAATCGTAAGAGGCTATAGGGAATTCCAGTTTGGAGCTTTCAGTTGTACTGCCAATGTATCTTTGCTAGTATATGATCATTTGCTCTCTCTTGCTTTTGGCATATCTATTTTGCCTGTTTTCCTCTCTTCCTCCTCCAAAAAAATCTAGTAATAATGACTAGAGTAATCTGACCCTCTTGATTCCTCAGGATGTATCCTGCAGCGGAGATGATTTTATGTCATGGTTATTAAAGAACAGAAGAGGTCATGCCCAAGTTGATGGTATTTGTCTGCACAGGCTTTCCATCCAAAACCTTTTCCTGGCCCCTTGTTGACATGTATTAAGCTTGTGTAGTGTATGTGCAGCATATGTGATGCACCCGAATGTTGAATTTGTCACTTTCCCAAGCAGATTAGATGGGTTTTAAGAAACTTTTGACCTCTAGAGTAATTTTCTCTTCTGCCTATGGTTACGTAGAGTCAGAAGGCTAGTTCTTGTGGTTTCTGCTGAAGTGTTTGTAGAAACTTCTGTACTGCTCAGCATTACAAACATTTTGGAAGCCCTATAGTGGCATTTTTTGAGGATTTTTAGGACATGCCCCATGTAAGTACCAAAATGGCAGTACCACTGTCCTAAACAAAGCTGTCCGGTGCAGAGCTGGCTCAGGAGAGCTGCCAAATGCTTTCAGAGCACCTTATGAGTACTTAGCTTAAGCATTTAGCTTCTTTCATCTGTTCATAAATTTCTGTTTTTAAATAACCAGGGCATTTGTGAGTGATCATAATCTAAAATCTGTCTGACTTAAAAGCTTTTGTTTTGTGGGTTTTTTTTTGTTTTGTTTTTTTTTTTGCAAGAGGAAAGGAATGCGTTCTGCTCCAAAGGTCATTGGAAATCTGCGATGACTCTGCTTCTGCAGAGGGCTTTCACCCTGCTTCACCCTTCTGAGCTCCCTTTCGCAGTTGTTATGTAAAACAGCCCCTGTGCTATACAGTTTTTTACTTCCCCAAAGTATGAAGTTAGTTTCTTGGAGAACGGGCTTACTCTTTGTCTAGTGGTGACATATATATAATGAACATCACATGGCTTTTCTGTAAAGTTGAAAGTGTAATTCAGAGAAAGGAATTGTTTTAAAAATGAATTACTACTGCTGTGCAGTGAGCGTGGTTTTTATACTTGAAAAGATTTTTCAGTTCTTTAGAGCTCTGTTGCTTTCCTGACAGGATTCAATCAGGGATGTCCACATCAAAGGAATAATGTACAGAGCAATTGAAGCAGATATTGGTAAGTACTAATGAGATCATCTATCAAAGCTTTTTTCACTGGTAGTACAATGATCTTTCTGGCTTCCTTATTTAAGATTACAACTTCTAAATTTTAAAGCTTGAAAGAGTTATTTCCACTTGTCTAAGGTGCCTTTGTTAAGTATAACCTTATGTTCTGAACCCTTGGTTGAACGCAGTGAAAATGCTGATGGAAAACTTTTTCAATTAATACTGTATTTTCCCCAATACTCACAGAGAAATACATCTGCTATGCCGAACAAACTCGTGCGGTGTTAGCAAAGCTGGCTGATCATGGCAAGAAGATGTTTCTCATCACAAACAGTCCCAGCAGCTTTGTGTAAGTGAACAGTTGTTTGCTGTTCAACTATATGTTTTTAAAGGATGGGGAGGCTGAGGTTCTTGAATGTAATTCATTATATTATTGATCAGATAACTGCACTTCTGTTACGCTTCACTGTTAATATCCCTCTGTCCTTTTTAGGGACAAAGGCATGAAGTTCATAGTTGGCAAGGACTGGAGGGATCTCTTTGATGTGGTCATTGTACAGGCTGATAAGCCAAACTTTTTCAATGATAAGCGAAGGTGGGTATTTAGTTAGTAAAGAATGATTCAAGCAGCTTATTCCATATAAGGCTATAGAGCATGGTATGGAATATTTTAATTTAGGTGCAATGTAAAATGAAATAATATTTGCTGAAATCCTGTTTAAGGTCATTACAGAAGGCAGCAACACCCAATGCTGAAGTCCAGATATTTACCATTTCTTAGCTGGGAAGGTTCCAGTAGATGATACAGGTCTACTGGACTGAGTTAGGGTCACAGAAGCTGTTTTTAACGTCTTAGCTTGTAAGCTGGTGAAGTGTGTTCCTTTCCTAATAAACCTGAGAAATTTTGGTGCCTTTCAGAATCAGCCCCTTATCTGGAAATCTCTTTCATTGCTTCTGGTTTTTTGTTGGGTGGTTTTTTGGTTTTTTTTTGTTTTTAGTCACACATGATATTTAGAGGGCAGACTGGCTGACAAACTGGAGTATTTGGACTAGTTCAATTAAGTAAACACATTTGTAATGCGTATACACTACTCTTACGCTTGAAAAAGACCTATTCCTTTATGTGTACTTAAGATTTGAAAGTGAGATAGAGGGTGGTGGGATTTTTTTTCCCTTTACTTGTTTACGTTTAATTTTAAGAAGAACTTTGCTGTATGTCTTGCCCCCAGTCCTCTTGCCCCCTTCTTCAGTTGTGCAAAATCAGGTATTGGGCAAGATTTTTACACATCTTCACTTTTTTGTGTTCTCTTCTCTCCTTAATGGCAGACAATTCTGACTCTGTCTGGGATCCCTGCCTTAGTTCTCAAAAGTTGTTCTCAAAGCCTTTATAAATGTCATAAGCATACTGGATAGATACATTGTATTTCACTGCCTAAAGTGAAAGTTTTGGAGCTTTGCTTTTTCTGTCTATTACAAAATATTCAGATGCTAGAGAGCATGTTTTCCTTTTGAAAGATGAATATTTTTAATACTAACATTTTAATCTTCTCCTAAAAAGTGACAGAATTTCTACAGTAATGTAACAATTGTATATAATTCTATTCTAGACCATTTCGGAAAGTGAATGAAAGGGGAGTGTTGCTTTGGGACAAAATTCACAAGCTGCAGAAAGGTCAGATTTACAAACAGGTACGCTTTCAATAAACTCTTTCAGTTCAAATTTAATACCTATTTCCTAGAATCCCAAGCTGCTTTAGATATTGTAAAGGCTTCTAAAAGGTAGATATATTCTTTAAGAGAGTTATCTTAGTGATTGAAGTGGTACAAATTCACTGTTGGTATTGTATGTCTGAAGTTTACTTGCCTCTTGAAGTGACAGTATTACTGAAATCGCCTGTAAAATTTGGGATTCATGATACATAAACCGAGGACAAGATTCTTGATATGAAAATATTTTTAGCGGTGTACTAAATTCCTTTTTCATGCCTATGAAGGTGCAAGTCGCATGCCACTACAATGTATGTGTCATTGTTTCCACAGGGTAACTTGTATGAATTCCTGAAGCTTACTGGCTGGAGGGGCTCTAAGGTTCTCTACTTTGGTGATCACATTTACAGTGACTTGGCAGTAAGTAGTTTACTTCCACAAAATAGGATAAAAGGAGAGGCTTTTTGTTAGTTTCTCTGTCTTCCTCCCCAGTTGTTCAATATAACATACTTTCATTTGAGATTTCTAAATACAACAAAGTTTGAGTTGGTAGTTAAGCCATATTGCTTTTCTTGCAGTGAAGAAAATTGGTGCTGTAAAAGGCCAACAATATTTTCCACCTGACTTGTAGCATTTAACTTATTTACAAACTGCACTCAGGAATGTGTGATTTTATATTACTGATCCAGATACTGATTGTGTCAGATGTAACAGAGAGTAAACACAGATATCCAAATGTACAGGATATGGCTGGTTTGGATGACATTTACTACGAAGTGTAATAAGAGCTGAATGAACTTCTGTTTTGAATGCAGGAGGCGAACTTCCTGTCACTAATGGTAAACTTTCTTTCTTCCTGAGATCTTGCTATGGTTTGTAGCCCCACTATCCAGGCACTTTCCTACTGCCTTATGAGCAAATGTACTGTTAACTGTTACTTTAGAGTAAGTGACCACCACTTAACTCTTTTGTAATTGATTGTATATGAATGCCTGGGTATGACTTTCCACTGCCAAGCTGTGGTAACATGTTTCAGCAGCAGCAGATGTTAACGTTTTTGCCCCGATCTGCTTTTAAAAAGAAAAGTAAGTTTGGGTGCTTCAGAAGGCTGAGGGCTAAAGGAAGGAGGATGCAGCTCTCTTCTTTCTGGCACTGCCTTGTCCTGTACTTGTCAAGAGGAGCTTGAATAGCTGGGGGTCCCGATACAACCCTTTTGTCAGCTGAGTGTATGGGTAAATACCACAAACCCAACACATGGTTTTCTCCAGATACTTCTGACAGCAGCAGAGGTCTCATGAACAAGAGGAATTTCCTAGTCTTTGTTTTAAACCTAATGAATTAGTGCTTATTTGCAAGTGCTTATGTGTTCTTTGTCTCCCTCTTTTTAACAATGTGGGATTTGAAGCTTACTCTGAAATCAAATTCTATTTCCTATTGGCACAGTTAAGTCCCACTGTTTAATGTTTCTGCTTATACATAAGAAGCAATTAAATTAGTGCCCCTTTGGGATAAACAGTGGTCAAATTCTTCAGTTCCTTTAGGTAGTTCCTTTTAAGACTAATACTTATATTTTGTAATTCTTGGTAAATAGGATTTGACCCTGAAGCATGGCTGGCGCACTGGTGCAATTATTCCAGAGTTACGATCAGAGATTAAAATCATGAACACAGAGAAGTACATTCAAACCATGACCTGGCTGCAAACCTTGACAGGATTACTGGAACACATGCAGGTTTGTTCTGTGTGTGTGTAATCGGCTCTGTATAGCAGAAGGGATCCAGCCAAGTTTCTAAATGCTGGGCATTGACGTTGCGAGTGCTTTATGTCTCATTAAAGTTCACCAGTTTGACTGTAGATAAATAAATGCAATTATTTGTGTGGCTAGTTAATAAAAGTTTTCTCAAAATCTTGTCCCCTTCCTCCACTGGTCAGCCTGGATTGATTCCTGCTTTCAGTTGTTTAAAATGCATGTGGATAACTTCTGTATACTGATCTCCTGAAGCATTGCTCTTGTCCTGTTAGCTGGTAAGGGTTTATTAATGGAAAGGCTCATTTACAGGTACATCCTTAGTTACCTGTTATCCATACTTTACATTCCAGGTTCACCGTGATCCTGATTCACAAATGATTTTAGAAGAATGGAAGAAGGAAAGAAAGGAAATGAGGTAAGACATGGGAGATGAAGAATTTGCAATATGCTTCATGGTAGCCAAGTGTTTTATGTGATGTCTTCCACAGGTTTCTTCAGAATTTCTCTCCATCCCTGATGTATATTCCCTGGTAGTTCCAGACCTTCTAAAATTGTCTGTGTAAAGCAATATTCTACTTGTCTCTTGTGCAGCTCTTCTCCCTTCTGACCCTTTATGCATAGGAACCCCTTTTCCCTGTTCCCCTTCTTTGGAACAGATGTTAGTTTTCTGTATGAAAGGGTAACATCATATCAAATACTTTTCCTTCTCGTCTCAGTTCTCCTGTCCCTTTATGTTCAGCTGTCACTGTTGCTATTGATTACACAGCTTTACTTCTGCATGATTTAAAAATTGTTTCTGTATCAAGACTTAGGTCACTTCAGGTTTTTTAGATGATTTTTTCAAATTACATACAATACATTTTAGAATATGCAGAAACTGGGCTCTGCACTAGACTAGCAGTGGACTCATCACAAAGATAAGTAATAGGGCTAAAACTCCTAAAAATCTGTTATCGTGAAGGAGCAATGCCTAAATGCAGGGTGTGTGAAGTGCGTAGTTGGCAAGGCCAACAGCTGTACCACCAGCAGCCTTCCCCATAAATGTGGAAGTAAATGAAATGGGAATGATACTTGGCAGTGACTAATAACAGAAGTTAATTCCAAGATGCTTTTAAACTTTTTGTGTACATTAAGCCAAAGCTTTGTGGTTTTTTTAAAAAGTCTTTTATCTTTGGGACAAGTGGATGTCATTAGGATTTAGATGAAGCCAAAAGTTGTCTTTCACGAACTCTAGAAAGGAAAGCTTGAGATACCGTGTTTCTGAAGTCAGAAGCAACTTATCACTGGTGGTAGTGGGAGAAGTGTGAAGCTCTTCTGTTCATTACTGTGATTGCTAGATCTGGGCTACATACGTGCAAGAGCTGCAAAAATTTCTTACGTGGTGCATTTAAGTGTTTTGAAGTGCAATGGTAAGAGAATAATGCATAGAACAGATTGCAGGAACTGCTTGCTTCAGGTTCTGGGTGCTAGCTGGTAGAGAGATGTGTGCAGGCATGTTCATTCTCTTTGTTTTCTTTTTTTGGGGGACAGGGAGATGAACAGGAATTTCTTCAACGCACAGTTTGGAAGCTTATTCAGAACTGATGAGAATCCAACTTATTTCTTAAGACGTCTCTCTAGATTTGCGGATATCTACATGGCATCATTGAGTTGTCTCTTGAACTATGAGCCTGATTACACGTTTTATCCAAGAAGGACTCCTTTGCAGCACGAACTTCCTGGCTGGTCAGACCAGCTGTGTACTGGTACATTCAGAATACCTTTCCTACAAGAGACAGTTCAGATCAAATAAACACTTGGCAGCTTCCTTTTAAAATGGGCAAATATTATCTTTTTTTTCTTTTTTGAACGTACATGTATTTTATTTAAGTTGCTTAAATCTGTTCTCTTGATTTAGGTGTAATTCATACTTGTTCTCATGAGTGTTGTACCTATTTTCTCCTCTCCTGCTCGGAGATATAAAAACTCCTTTTACACACGGAAGAGATGATGGACTGCCAAAATAGTAGTGGGCTGGGAGGGAGGGCCCATTTAAGGGGAAGGACCGGTGGTGTTCTGGGGTGGTTGATTTTGTTCATTGGAAATTTCGATCTGCAGCCTTGTGGTTTACAAAGACAGACATGTACTCTCTGTTCTGGCCCTCTTCAGTGCTCCAGCTGGAGCCTGTAGTGGATCTTGGCACTGAAAAGCTTAAATCCAGTATTAGTAATTCAGTGATACACAGTTAGTAGCCAGTTTACGGTGAGACTGAGAAGGATGGTGTATGCATCTTAACTTTCCTTGCTGCCATAGCTAGAGCCTTATCTGTACCTGAACTAACTGCTGTAATGTTGGCGTGGCTCTGCTGCATTGCAGTGATTACAGAGCTGGCAGGCTTAGGCCGATGGGCTTTTTCTCCTGTCCATGCAGTTTCTGTTCTTGTAATGTCTGTGCTTGGCTGTCAGTGGACCTGAGCCTAAAACTGAAAGTGACAGTACCTTGGGCTGCTTCAGCTTCCTTTTGTTAATTTCTAGGCACCTTTCTTTTTAAGTTTCAAAACACTTTAAATATCCACTCTCTAATAATAAAGCCATTTCAGGAGGTCTTGCATTTTGCATTTCAAAGTGGAGGCAGATCTCTGTCAGGCTTTAGACTGATCCTAAATGCTGCTTGTTAAAATTTTAAGTGTCTTACAGTGGTATGTAATGTGGTTTTGCTGTTCCCTAGAAGAGAAGGTATTTCATATAGCCTTCAGTAATGGACTTTTACAGTCAAAAGTAAACACGCACAATAGGCAAATGAGTTAAAAGAAAAATGAAGGAATGAGAAAATGAAAACCAGAGTTTTCGGATGACATTTTTTTAGCTCAAGCCCCAAAAGCTGAATTGGGGGTGGTAGACAGTTTGCATCAAGCAAAATAATTTTGGCGGCGCAGATTAGAAGTTTTATTGAATTACTGAAATTGCAGATAATGCATGAACACAAACTCTGGGTAGTATATATATTCCAAAGATGTGAGCTGAAAAATGTCTATTTTGCACAAGGAAAACATCTGTTGATGTGTTTCCTCAAACAGGCACTTTATAGAACTGCTATATAGTTGTTTTTAAATAAGGATGCTTTCCTTTCTCTGCATCCAAAGGAGACTTTTTTTTGTTTTTTTTTTAACTGGTGCTTCCCACCCCAGCCATTTTAGAAGGCATTATATGATTAATATTTTTCAAATTTTAGTTATTAAAGGCTCTATTTTTAAAAGCATATAACTAACAAAATATATAGCATTTGGTATTCTTCATTTTGGGGATATCACTTGCTTCCTACCATGATTGTCAGGTAAACAAACTTTTGGTGACCAAAAGTTTTCTTGTTTGGTTTTGTTTTTTTTTAACCTGTATTATGTGCAAGTACCTATATTGAATTTCACATGCAGTATCTTTCCTGTTCTTAAAAGTATGTTTGCAAAGTAAAGAATGTATTCTGATCTAGCCTGTACAATTTCATAAGTAGTTTTCCTGTATGCTTGAAATCAGTCTGAAGTCCTCAGAGGTGGTTATAGATTTTATGTTCATGGTTTTCTTGTGCTCCTGTTTCAAGCTTGACGTGGAACACTCCTGAAGTGTGTGTGTGTTATTTAAACAGATGAATATACTTGAAATGAGTAAGTTCATCTGACAGTCCTGTTTTGCTGGAAGAAAAAGATAAAGTTTTGCAGGAAGTTAAGTTTGGCTTTATCAGGAGACTTGTTGGTGGGGCTGTGTAAGAAATATTTAGCATAACTTGATAATGAAATGTGGGGATGGAAATACCCAGATTTGCCTTCAGTTCTTTATCCTAATGCTCAGCTAGAACCGAACTTGGTGTTACATGTGTGTAGCACCTCTCATGCTCCAGAGATTTCAATGCACTGTTTAAAAAAAAAAACAACGAACCCAAAAAACCAAACCCCAAACCACTGTACATTCTCTGTCTTACTACCAGCAAATAATAATATTGTTACTCAGTTGTGCATTATTGAATTTGATAATGTTTTGTTGGTTATAGCTCTGTGATATTTATTCTTTTAAAGCTGGCTAGGAGTCAGTTTGCCTAATTTACCTGTGTTAAGCAGGAACAGTAATGTTATCCACATAATACACATTTTGTTTCAAGATTATTTTCTCCTCTCCACCTTCTTTTCTCTTAACTTACAAATCAAACTTCTGTACAAAGCTATGTTACAACAGCCAGCTGAAGGAAAATCTTGTTTATATTGCATGACTTCTTGAAATAAACAACCTTGCATGAAAAAAAAAATTATGGGAGGGTTATGTTCCTTTAAGACAACCCAACTACGTATAATATGAATTTAAGTGAGAATTTTAAAGTGTATTATTTATTTTTCCATGCTAGAATGCTGCTCTTTAACTTTTAAAAATGTCTTGCATTTTTGTAATGATTTCACGTTGGCACTCTCTGCATTACTTATTTTAACCTTGTTATATTACTGACTTCAAAGAGATTTTTGAGCATATTTAAAGGGCATATTCATTTTCGGAGTATAGTTCATTTGAACACCAAAGCAAGAAGAAATTTTCATTCTGTTCTATCAAAAACATGGAGGATAATAGTCTGTCAATAAAAGAAGAGTTTAATGAACTGTAGAACTTTTCTTGTGATAAAAATATTTAGTGATTATTACAAAAATAAATGCTTGGACTTTATCTTCTGGTCCCTACGAGCCTTAATATTTTGGGTGACTGGGGAAAAGGAAAGAACATAGAGTTGTATTAATTGCAAAACTCTGTGGGGAAAACTCCCCTAAATATGTGTGTATGTTTTCAGTGTGTTTGTGTTCTAAATTTTTTAGTATTTTATAGGTAAAAAGAAGCAAGCATGCGTAGGGGGGCAAGGGAAGGAGTCAGGGAAATGACTTTTACATTCCCTTGGTTGTGCTTGATAGCTGTGTCAACAGCCCCGGATTTGTCTGCATACCTTGTTCTGCTGGGAGGCATCCTGGGGTTGCTCTCAGAGGTAAGGAATGCTTTCTGGGAGTGACACCTTCCCTCCTGCCCCCCACGCGTAGTAGACACCAGGAAGCGTATCACAGAGGAATGTTATTGCTGCTGGCAAGAAAATCTTCCTTTTCTTGCTTTTTTTGGTTTCTACAGTGTTCTCACAATTAGCTATGATATTAACGTTTTGAGGGAAGGAAACAACAGCGAATCAAACTTGAGTTTGATTCACTTCTAATAGTACAGTGAAAATCGCAGCTGTTACTGCTGTGCGTTGGTTGAAAGGCAATGTTAACGTGCTTGGTAAAAATACGGTATGTGAACAAGCAGGTAGCTGCTGCTCCTCTCAGACCTAAAAAACTGAATGTGGACATGACATGGCAAGGGTATGTTCATCTTCCTTGTCCGCTTGCCACAAAAATGGCTCAAGTAAAAATTATGATTTGAATGCTCTCATGTCACTTGTATTTCTTGCTAAATCTGCTACGATTACTATTTCCCTTTGTACACTGAGGGGAGATGTAAACAAAACACAGTCAAGTTCGAGGAAAGACAGAAAAGCTAGAGGAGGCAAGTGGGGCAGACAGGATAGTTGTGTTTCGTGCTGCTGAAATTCTTGCAAGAAAGTATACTAGCAAAAAATCCCCTCGGTTTAAAAATAAGAGGTTTAACACATGTTCTGTTTCACGCTTGCCAGTTGTAGTTGTAACAGAGCCAAAATGAAAGCGTAGAGCCTGGAGTACTAGTAAATTTAGGGTATTTGCCAAGTTAGCAGCCCTGTGTGTTTGAGGCCATTTTAAAGTCTCTGAAGAAGAATAAAAGCAGTTAAATAGCAGGCTAGTGAAAGTCTGCTTTTCACAGAGGTGTCTGTCTGCTTCTGGGTAGGTTAGTCGAGACTCAGTTTTGCATTTGGCACTCATAGTTGGTATTGCTCAGATCCAGCCAACACTTCTGAGGTTGGTAACTCTGTGAACTCTATAGACTGCATCTTAAACAAAGCTGTGCTCTTTGGTTTTTGATTTGTAACAAGATTTCATTCCCTGCAACCTGTAGGTGCTGTTTTTTCACAGTAAGTGTAAATAGAAATGTGTTTTATAGTGGACTAATGCCGAATTCAGTCTTTAATTTTGATCATGAGGACCAGTCATCACAAGCTGCTGGTCATCCGAATCCTGTAAAATAGAAGAAAAAGAAAATCAGACTTGAACATTGAGTTAAGAAATGAAAGTCACTTTTTGGCAAATTTGCCCATACAAGTGGCAGAGTTTGCACCTGACATTTTTGCACCAAACAAGCCTTTTACTGGATGCAAAAAGGTTTATTTTGGTTTTAGACTCTGCATGTATGTGAGGGTCTTGCTAAATTAGACCACTGAAGCTATTCAGATACTCTGGCTTCACTCAATCTTTCCTTCCTTTGATTCCCAGCCCCTTTCCCATTGCATTTCAGATTCTTTGGAGTGCTGGCATGGCACTCAGCTGCGTTTGCAGCAAGGAGAAGGGAAGACAAAATTGGAAGGCTTTTTAAGTTTGTATAGACACATCACTGGCATTCAGTAGCATTTGAAGTC
Source organism: Harpia harpyja (assembly GCF_026419915.1). Classification (NCBI taxonomy): domain Eukaryota; kingdom Metazoa; phylum Chordata; class Aves; order Accipitriformes; family Accipitridae; genus Harpia; species Harpia harpyja. The sequence goes on along the minus strand of NC_068945.1, from coordinate 23,615,341 downwards.
TGATTTAATTCAGCTGTCTTTGAAGGTAGACTTGAGGCTGTAGTATACAGCTGTATTTCAATTTTTTTACAGGTGAGGCTACCCAATTTCTAGCAGTGGTGAGGCAGGAAAGCCAGGAACTTGAATTTTCCTGAATTAATTTTTCTTTCTTTTTCCAACTAGACATTTTCCTTTCATAAAGTCATTCCCTCTTACCATTTATTTTAGTTGTGTCTCAAGTCAAAATGAACACTTACTGAGAAAAGATCATAAGTAGGTTCTGGTGGAGTCAGTGCAGAAGAACTTTCATATGAGGGGTTGGTGATAGAAGGCTGTGACTTGTCCAGTGATGTTACGTCAGTGTCATCTATTGACTACACAAAATCACACAAACCTGCTTAAAATCCATCCTCCTCCTACAGCGCATTAAGTGGGGCACGTAAGCTTCACTACCAACTGGTGCAGTGTTGTAACTGAACTGGCTTTATCAACTAAATCGGTGTCTCCCGGGCATGAACTGTGTTCTGGGTGGTTGTATTATCTCAGGTCACTTAACACTGCTATCTTTTTTTTCACTCCCTTATTATTTTTTATGTCTCAGCAAAGATTGGGAGAAGGAGTGTTGCCCTGACATTGTGCCTGGGGTAAAAGGTACCTGGTTGGTCCTGAGTGCTCTCATTGCACCTATATAAAAATACAAGTGTTTCCCTGGACTCATGGTTCCTGTTTTTTGTTTCTAGGAGATGATTCACATTACACGCAGGGGCTAGAATAGGAAGGGATTCCTGGTTACTTCTAGGTAGTCTTTCTTTTGGATCGATTCTTGTGTATTTTGTAACTTTTTTTTTTTTTTTGTCATCCCTCGTCTCTGAGTAGCTTGGCTGTTGCTCGCTGCTTTCGCATCATTATGATACTATGCAAGGCTAGCAAAGTTAGTTAAGAGAAAGCAAGCATGAAAGTGCATCGGTATAAAAATTTGCACTTCTCAATCCTGCAATCATTTCAATTTGCTTGTCTTTGGAATCTGGCCTTTTCCCTATCAAACCTCCGGAGCAGCAAAATTATTAGCCATGCCGCGGAGGAGGGGGAAGAGAACAGGTCCCCTTTCACTAGTTGTAATTACCTGCTTCCCTAAGGTGATTATTCTGGGGAGGCAAAGGCTTCTGCACTGTGCTCTGTAGTTAAATAAGATTTTGGCCAGTCCTTGGTGTTGGAAGCGTCTGTGAGAGCAGGAGCCCGTCGGGCACCCTGGAGGGAGAGGTCTGGTGCCCCCCCGCTTCGCGTTCCTGTCTGCTGCCTACCTTAAAGTGCTGGAAGCCTGTGTTTCTCTTCCTGAACCTGAGGTAAGAGTATCCAATAAAAGCCACAATTCCTGTAACCAGGCAGATGCCAAAGAATATTCCTGTTCCGGTACTGGCGTGGAGAGGAGCCTGGAAGCAAGAGAGAGGGTGAGTGAGCCACGGGTGGGCACTGGTCACCTTCCAGCACCTGAGCACACACAGTGTCCCTTTGAGATATGCCCCTAGTTCTGAACTGCTTTTGTGCTCAAGTTTCCTGGTGTGTGTTCCCTAGAGACAGTCAAGTACGGCCTTTCAATAGTAATTACAAGCTAGATTTTTGGGGGGGGCGGGGGGAGGGTGGTACTGGACATTGCCTCTAGTACAGCTTCATCTTGTTTATGGTTTTGAAGTTACAGAGCATGCCAAAGTGATCTTTTCTGGCCAGGTTTTTCAAAGTAGCAATAGCGGCTATGATGAGGCTGAAACCCCACCGGCCCGAGGAGGAGAAATGGGTACCAAATTCCCTTAAGCAGCTTAGGAAACCTGTGCTACAAACCCTAGAGGGCTCTGCATGGGTTGAAGCTTATTCCCCACTGCTTAGTGCACCAGGGAGGTGTTGGTTATTGCCAGCTATCGGCCGGCATACCATCCTCGAACCAAACCGCATCTGAGCTGAGGGCCATCCCATCGCAGGTTGGAAGGGCTGCCAGCCTGCGCAGAGGGTGTGCGGGGCTGGGCCCCATCAGCGGCCCAATGCCTGCCTTCTGTAGGTTGTTTTGCCCCAATACGTGCAATGCCTTTCACCTGAAATCATTCTTCAGTCAAGCAGGTAAAGTGCCAATCCAAGTAACTGTATATAATATTTTATAAATATTTTAATAAGTACGTAGGTACTTATGGGAAAAGTGTGTCCAGACTTTGGCTTCTGCCTTCTGCAGCTCTGTGGCCTGATACATGGATATTATGAAGGTGACTGGCAGTTTTGGGGTGATGGTAAGTTTGAGGGATCCCAGAGTATGCAGTCTCCCCAAAGCACCGTGCTGTTTGCTGGCAATCTGGGAGGTGAGGAGGGGTCTGGAAATGGGTAGAAGGTTCCTGTGCTGTTCCTCTTGCTTTTCCATGTGACACCTTAGCTCTGTAGCCTCCTGCTTAGGAAACTAATTGTTAAACTTACCCTGGCAAAAATAATCACGTTGTTGTCTTAATAGATACGCTCTCTTCATTTATTTTTTAGAAAACAAAGTAATTTACATGGTGCAGCTGGACAGCTAAATATTAGAAAACATTTCATTGCCCTCTAGCATGAGAGAGGTATTATAAAGATTGTAATATCATGCTGCTGTAGACTGACAGAAATTGCCTATTATTTTGAATCATTTTCAGGCAGTAATTTACGCTTTTACCCAAGTGTTTCATTTCCTACTTCTGAAGATTGTAGGCTGCAAGGGATCTTTGTGAACCATGATTGTGCAGGCATATTGCTGAGCTTCTAGGAACAAGAAGGCTGGTTTGTAAAGGAGAGAGGGTTGCTCGGAACAAAATGAAGGTGAGAAATAGGGTATCAGTAGGATTAATTTTGTGGACCAAGGAGGGGGCTGGTTAGCCGCTTCCAAAATCCAAGCTGGAGTGGATGGGCTGTCGATGTTGAGTGAGGCCCCTCCAGCGCGCAGAGAGAAGGATCAGAATGAGTTGCCCCGACTGAAGGGAAGTTCTTCAGATTAAGTAAATGGTGGGTCTTCTTGCAAGGTCAGCTTGAGCCTGTGTTGGGCTGGCACAGAGTACCCTGTGTGGAACAGAGCTGGGGAGCGCTAACGCTGCGCATCGGAACACTTCATTAAGGAAAACATTCTGTACTGGGAAAAAAGGAGCTCGCTGTGCACCCCTCCCAGGGGCAGCAGGGACCACTTTTGTGAAACATCCCAGTTGCACTGCAGGTAGACAAAATGTTTTTCCTCCCTTTCATACAAAGCAGTAAACTTTGCTGGTGGGAAATGCTCACAATGTTCCTGCCTCCCTGCTTGCTGGGCCCTGTACCATTGGTTTGGTCTTTCTAATGGGAGAGATAATTGGATAACTGGGACCATTGCAGGGATTCATGCAGACAAAAAATACCTATTTTCGAAACACCTTGTTGTTTTGGATTGGAATGAATGCAAAGCCAAGAGTAAAAAACTTTCCTTAGAAACTTGAAAGATCTTTTTGGAAGAACTGAAATGGAGCTTTATCAAACCTCCACTACAAAAATAAGCTCCATTATAAAATGGAGCTTTTATTTTATGTATATAAAATAAATGTGATAAGAACTTGTTGAGATGGAAACATTTGGAATAGTCTTCACTGGCACCTTGTTCTCAACTTCCAATTTTCTTTTGAAGTAACCTTTTAAACAGAAACTGCATATATGGGAAGGAAACTGGGAATATATGAATGTCAGCAATGAGTTTGGGATTATGTAAACCACAGCCACCTCCTCCCACCACTCCCCCCAAAAAATCACTATGTACTTACATGTGCTGGTGGAGCCTTTAAAGGCTCTGAAATGACGTGAATTATCCCGTTGGAAGCGATTATATCCCATTCAACAATAGCACTTCCATCCACATATCTGATCTCGCTCTGCCAGGACAAAGAGCAATGAGAGCTGAGCTTTAGCCCTCCTCCCTTTGGGACTGAAATAAACCTTGAGACTATTTCCCCACCTCGGTTACTGACAGAGAGAGAAAAATCAGATGGGACCTTACAGTGCTGCCTCCCTGGACATCAGCCTGGGATGGCCCCAGGCTGTGCATGAAGTAGCCATCAGCATTACCTGCATATTGCCTTCAGATGTTTCTTTGTCTTTATTTAAAAAAAAAAAAAAAAAGAGTTTTTTGTGATGTTTGTGCAATTACCAAGTTCTGCATAGGAGTGTTGTTACTCCTGGGTGCCAGGCAGGCTGCAGCCTACCTCCGTTACAGCTGCTTTCTGAGCTGAGGATGCTACTTGCTCTGAGTTTGCTGGCTCGAGAGAGCTGGCTCAGCACTGATGGGCAGCCGCTGCCCGCAGTTTATTTGGTGGCCTGGCATCTGTGAGCTGGAGGCTGGTCCCATTTGGCAGCTTATTAGGAAGGAAGAGGAATGGGATCAGTCGTTGCCACCCCAACGCTTCTCTAAACTCTGCTGATAATGGGAGTCCTCGACTGCTTTGGGCTGGTCCTGAGCCCCTCCAGCCTGCATCTGTGTTTTGGGAGGGTGGATCCATGGGCGCCTGCCCTATTGCAAATGCTGCTTTAAATCGCATCCTAGCAAAATGTTTTCTCCTCAGATGAGCAGAACCAGGAGCTGCCACCCACTCCTGCCCCTGTCATGAGGGTGAAACGCTGCTGCCGGAGCCCACGGTGACTTTCTGTGGTGGCACTGCAGAGCGATGCAGGAGTTACCCCGTGTCCTCCTCCCTCGCGCCTGCGCTGCCCTGCCAGGGTCCTGGGGAACGCTGGTGGGCTCCGACCTGGTGTGCTGGGACGGGTGGGTGCTTGGCTGCCCAGAGCACGCGTGGGAAGCGGCTGCTGTCCCTCCTTCCCACCCTGGCACCCTGCCGAGCTGTACTGCATCCGAGGGGACCGAGGGCGTCCGTGGGTCCTCCAGGGAGGAAGAAAAGCTACAAATTTCCAACCAGCTTTGAAGGGCAGGAGCAAGATTTGTGTTAATGGGCTCAGAGCTTCTCCTTGGCAGCTTTTGAAGAACAGAGGGTTTTTTTTAAGGAGAATGTCTGCTAGCTCAAATATCAGATCAAAGCAATCCAAAAGAGCTCCTGGCATGCTAATGAGTGATACAGGTAAGCCTTGTGCTAGCGCACCTGATCTCTCACAAGGATATAGTTTATTAATGCAGTTACTGGGTTTGCAGTATGGGGTGGTTTTAAAAATATAAATGGTAATTCTCATGCCAAAGGAGTTTCTCCTAAAAGGGGAAGGAGGAAGGGAGCAAAGGCAACAGATGACTCATTTGTGCAGCTCTTCCTGCAGCACCTATTTCCTTCTTGTTGGTGTCCGTGAAAATCTGCTCCCCCCCACTTGGCATGTTGGGCACTCAACTTTCCTTGGGTCCAGCACCATTCTCTAGAGCACATTTTAACTGCAAGCCCACAGGCGTGGGGTTTCTTATTTTCCTATTCAGCTGTACAGCCTCACCCACAGCAGAGTCCCAACCTCGGTCTCAAGGGGTTTCTGTCGCAGAGGTCATTTGAAATGCTTGGGCAGTGAGTATTTCCTTAATAAAAAATGAGAAGTTGGGTGTGTTTTCAAAGGATGTGTTCTCTAAAATGTCAACTTTCCATTTGCAAATATACTTTCGATTTGCAAAAAAGGATATCAATTTTTGCATTTAAAAAGCACTGAAGTAGTAATAAAAAATGCAAACCACTGTTTTATCTGCTTTTGCTCTGAGCAAGGCTGTGCTGGGGTCTCCTGTCTCTCCCAGAAAGTTGCCAACAAACTTTACAAATGCCCACACCTTTCTTTAATGATAAGCTGCTGCTCTGATCTCTCCTCCTATTGCACTGCTATCTCCCATAATCCTGCCAGGCTGAGAGAAGGGTTGAATCGAGCCCATATCCCCATCCTGCCGTTCCTGCAGGCCACCTGAACAGCTTCCTTTGAGTTTTGCGGGTCAGAGCTTGGCCATGGGCAAACGTGTAAATTTGCAGTTTGCCAGCTGCTATCCTGCAGTCTCTGGGCAGGAAAGCCCCTTCTGAACTCAGGCTTTCATTGCTGCCCACTATAACCTTACTGAATTGCTCTCTGGATCAGCGTGTCACCCGATTACCGGGTATAGCGTTAAGGGGGGAAAAAGCATGAAGATGGGAGATTTATTAAAAAGGTACCTGTTCAGTGGTGGGGGGTTGATATTCCTGGCCCCTGGTGTTTGTAATGAGGAGTTTTTCACCTAGACGAGTTAGAAGAGTGGTTCCGTTGGTCAAGTCCTCATAAAACATTATGCTGGCATTAGATAAATGATACTCGATGTCTCGCCCGGAAAGTGTCTGCAAATGAGAGCAAAATACAAGGAACATTAACTGATCTCATTAATCCTCTGGATTTACAAGTAGGCTAAGTGCCTGTGACCTTTCTCCCTCCTTGCTATTAATTGCAAGTGCAATATGGGGTAGAGGCTACTGGGAAATCTGGATGTGAACAGTGGGATCTTCTGTCCCTGCTGGCCTCTGATGGCTGCCTGAGCAGGCAGTACCTCGATTCTGGTGGGACAAAGGATTTTACGCTTTTGTACGATGACCTGAAGCGATGGGCCTCAGAGATTATCCAAACAGCTTGAAGATGCAAGGCAGGGCATAAACCCATGTGAATTGTTTGAGATTATGTTTGACGGAAGGAAGGAAGGAAAAAAGGGAGAAGCATAGAAATGAAGCTAGGAACAGATGTCTTTAATGTATTTGTGGGAAATACCAAAGCTGTGCACTGCTTTCTTCAAATAACTGTGCTTGATGTTAATAAGCCAGAACAGACTTCATCTCAGGCAGACTCTTTTATAACTAGGTAACTAAAATCCCTGATGGAAAAGTCTCTGTAGTGACTCGAACGCTCAATAACCTTGCGCTCCTAACTGTGGAAGAGAAATGGAAATGAACTCGCCTCTTTCAGAAGCACAGTTTAAACTATGTGGGGTTACACAGAAGTCATGTCATACTAAGATTTCTTTTTTTTTTCCCCCAAGCTTAAATTTCACTGGGATATAGAAACCTATAATGGCTGTTTAAATAGTGTTATTAAAATGAGGAAGGAAAAAAAGAAAAAAACCCTGACCTCATTTTCCCTTAACCCGCTGTCGTTTGGAGCAAAGAGAGTGGCGTGCACTGACAGGTCTGTGAGGTACCGCAGGAACTCTCTCCCCTTCCTAGAGCTGTTGGAGTAAGCCATGATGTCCTAGGCAGAAACAAAATCCAGCTTTACTAAAGAGCAATTGTGCGCTCCTGTGTGGGGAGCTGAAAAGATGAGACTGTATAAATAATGACAAAGAAGCTTTCTGTTATTAGCCATGAAGCAGCTCTGGAGTGACATTACAAAAGAAGTTTGTATTCAAAACCCAGTTTTAGCTGCTGTTTGATGAGCACATCTTAAACTGACTTGCTGGAGTTAGGCCCTTATTGTCTGTGAGGCTAATTATAATGCCTTTCTGAGTAGTGGCAAGAAAAGGACCCTTTTAATGTTTTGTCTTTTGCCAGCAGAAATTCAATAACGTTAAAAAGCACCGCTGCTCTTGTGGCGCCGAAAAAAACGGGAGCAGTTGTGCACAGAATCTCCTTTAAGTTAAAGCTGCAGCCGCGTTTGATTTCCAAATGCGTTTTAGAAACCTGAAACCTCTTTGGAGCAAGTAATTAAAAAAATAGTAACTACGTTCTGATTTTGAGGGGGCAGATTTAGACCACTCCACCTTGCTTTGCTGGTGGGCTGTTGTTACCTGTATCTGCCGTGCTAGTAAAGCAAACACTGAGATACGACCCGGTGGCAGAGCCCGCTTTGCTCCGCTCCCCCGACCGAGCAGCGCGCCAGCTATGGGCCGTACCGACAAGAAGTTTGTCAGCGTTGGGAAGGACATCAGCACTTGCAGCAAGTTCCCGCTGCAGGAGAAGCCGTCCCCCACGTAGCCTGGCTTGCAGGTGCAGTCCACCTCTGGAAGGTACAAACACGGATAGCTGCGTGGGCAAACGCCCTTTTCCAGAAGGCTTTAGGCTGCCCTGTGCCTGAAAAACAGCTTGCAGGCAACAGATTATATATTTTTTTTTTGAAGTTAAAAAGAGGCAGAGTCTCATGCAGTGTTATCTAGCAGCCTGTGGCCGACCAAAGGAACCGAAATGCCGGCTGCTGCTCCGCTTTGCGCAGAGGGATGCAGCGAAGGACCCTCTTACCTTTCTCCCTGTAGCAGAAGACGTCCCAGGTTTCGCTCAGGTTGACTCTTCTCCCGTAGTCCACGATGCCGACGTGCCCGGAGCCGCAGTTTGGGGAGGAGAAGGCGGTCGGGTAGCCCACTCTTTCGCCGTCTAGCCAGCCGGCAGCGCATAGGTGGTACCTCGCCTGCAGCCGGCATGGCCGTAAGGGAAAAAAAACCCAGGGGGAATTGCTGGGTGGTGGGCCCGGGGTGCCGCGGATGAAATGAACAATCCCCCCGGGGTGCTCAGGCAGCACCCAACCTGCCAGCACTCTTTCGGAGGGTCTGAGGGGGTTCTGTCCATCCGTCCGTCCTGCAGCCTGCCCTGTGCTGAGCGCTGGGCCAAGGGGCTGCGGAGACGGGGGCCCCTCTGAAAGTCAGCGGCTCCCCGTACGGACCAAAGGAGCCTTTCTTGGGAAAAGCTGCCCTGAGCCCAAAGCCGGGCAGGATCAGAGGTGGGTGTGAAAGCCAAAGGGGATGTGCAAGCCCGTTGTGTGCCAGCCCACCTTTTGTCAGCGTGGGAAGGGCTGACAAACCAGCTCAACATAGAAAATAGTCCCCAGGAACGCTGGAGCCAGCCCCTCTGCCAACTTTGCTGCTTCAAGGTAAATATTTAGACTATGGGGCACAGGGGACGTGCAGCTCCGCCTGCAATCTGAATCTCCTCGGGCAGCAGAAGGAGGTTTACGTGCTGGCTGTGGTCCAGCCTGACATTTTACTAAAGGTAAATGTCTCTAAATGATGAGCGTTTCTCCTCCTTCCACAGATGGGAAAGAGCCAGAAAGGTACAGTCAGTCTGACCCACTCCTCTAAAACAAGTTTCACAAACCCAAGGTGTGATGCTCATCCTGCTAACGTCAGCCATGTGTTGTCTATAACACACTCAAGGAAGAGAATATGGAAATGGGTCTGCTAATTTAACAGCATTTGGGGAAAAGATTCCTGGAGCCTCACATTAAAAAACCAAATTAATCTGAGCATAATTCTGAAGTGTACATTTCTTTAAGAAGTGCTAGTAATTAAAACCCGCATGAAAACACTCTGTAAGTCTGACTCTACCATCTCACCCCAGTACCACTGGAAACAAGAACTTGGCAACCGGCTTCAGTGCTGTCTGAGCAGGCACGAAACCAATAAACAGTCTGAAAACTGCTCCCAGCCAAACATACCCTGGGGCATGGGGGAAGGAAAGGAGGGAAAATGAAGCTTATTAGCACCGAGCAGCCCCCTTGCTCCTCCCTCCCCATTTTCGCTGTGGCTAGGTCGGCTCCAGGGATCTCCTCCCGCAGTGAGGCTACCTCACCTTCTGGGCGTAGAGCAGCTGGTTGTACGTCGCGATGGTGGCTGACTCATTGGCACAGGCCTCCTTTGCCTTCTCGTAAGTCATTTTGTACTGTCCTTGTGGGGACCGTAAGTGGAAAACCCCAACTGTGGTATCTGCAAAACGAGACAAGAACCAGCTCTTCCTGAAGGGGTTTCCATGTCTGGATGCAGAGTCAACTGTGCCATACAAATACCCATGAATTTTGTGAAATGTAGTTAGGACAGATTGATCCCTTCGGGGTAACATTCCTACCTGGAATGCCCTCATCGATTGCTTCATAAATCTGGTATCGCAAAGTACGTAAGCACACTTTCTAACTTTAATCACCTCATTGTTTCAAGGGGACATAGGTAGCGGACTGAGTGAGCTTACAGACACGAGGATCCTGGCCGCTGGCTTCAGTGCAGTGGCACAGAGACGAGGATGTCCCTGTCCCGTGGCGTGCACGGTGTGCCATCCTCACCTTGGAAGTGGAGATCGGCACAGTCAGCGTCAGGGTGGCACTGCCCGTTGTCTTGCAAGCAGCGGTCGAGAGGAAGCTGCATCACCGAGCAGTTCAGCCCATCGCCGATGTAGTTATTTTTACATTCGCACTTGCGTTTGTCCTGGTCGGAGAGAGAATAAAAAAGGCCAAGCCAAGTACTTAGCTGACATAAAAGTGGTGTTTCAAGCAACATTCTGAACCGTTGGAAAAATTTCACTTGATATAGCCAGGAATGGACAAACAGGAAAGTTGCTACTAACAGCTGTGATTCAACAGACCACAAACTCTGACACTGACATTTATTCTTCTAAGCAAAACATTTACACATGCACTTGGGCGCTTTCCTGAATTAATACCAAAGCATAATTCCACTCACAAAGCTATAACGTGCATTGGGGAATTATATGACACGTAATTTAACAAAAATGGATGGCAGACCTATCAAAATGATATTTAAATGACTGGGCATGGGAGCATGAAAGGAATTTATCAGCCTGCTGATAGTAATAAATTGAGAACTATAAACCAAGCCGGAGCTGGTGACATCCAGGGATTGCGATGGTTGGCAGCTGGAACGGATTAGCAGCAAGGCTTTTCTAGATAGCTCCTGGAAGACGTATCAGGCAAGCCACCAAAATGGAATGGACAGGTGATCCCGAAAGCACCCAGACAAATGTTGCATCGAGTCACCGGCACAAGTTTTCCTCAACAACGTTGACTGTGCGGGCCAAGGAATTAGTATCATGTGGCTGCAGAGCTTTTTAAGCTGAGTCCGGCCAACCGACAAGTGACACTATTCTCCCAGCTGTCCCTAGGTTTAGCTATCAAAATATATTCAGTTTCAATCCAACAAACTCCTATTGCAAATAGGGATATCCAGTTAGGGAGAGCTAAGAAGGGGACAGAAAAAGTACACACGCAAAATATCCCATCTGCTTTATTACCCCTTTCCCTAGAGCAAAGAAGTCAAACTGTTTCTCACCCCTCAGCTGAAAGGATACCAAACTGATGTGGAAAGTAGGCTGGAGCTATGTAAAGGTTGTTTTGGAAAACAGGGACTTTGAGAGGTACAGAGTGTGATCCAGCCAGAGAAAATACTTCTGCGGGCACCAGGAAGAAATGCCTCAGACTTCCCTGCTGGTGACTGAAATCATTCAACTTACAGGTCCTATGACAGTGCAAACGGCATGCTCGTGGCAGCCTCCGTTGAACCCGTCAGCACAAGGATTTACTGGAAGGCATGTAAAGCCATCTCCCTTGTATCCTTTCTGGCAGCTACAGAAGACTTTCACCCCGAGTTGTGTGCATTCGGCTGCCTTGTGGCACCCGCCGTTGTTTTGTTTGCAAAGGTCTGCAGCTGCGTGGGCAAAAGAAAACAGGTGAGTCAAGTCTGCTTTTAAAGAGGATGGTCTTCACAGAGACAAAGCACCTCCAGATTTTTAAGGCACACTAAAAATACTAGGACACTTGTTTGGGGAAAAAACCTGAGGTTCCTAAGGCATTCCTGACCTTGTGCAAAGGCTATCCTTTAGGGCTCTGAAGACCTTGTCAGGATATCGTTGGTTTAAGAGACGTGGCACCACCCCCAGAGATTCTGCTTTGCCTTTTGGGGGCCTGAGAGCGCTGCTTTTTTGGGGACTCTGCTCTGGCCAGGGTGACTTCAGAGGACGCAAGACACCTGGCTCAGAAAGAACGACTGTTTCTGCAGTGATGTTACTGGGGAACTGCCTTGCCTAAGGTCATCAAAGAAAATCCTGTTAAGTGAAACACTGCTAAAACCCATACTGTCTCCAAAACCTGACTGAAGCGCACCTCTTGCTCATAATCCTGCTCGGTAAAGCCTGGTGAAGCCAGCCACTTGCTTCAGAAAAAACCTGATCTGTACATATCCTAAATTTGTTTCACTTGCTGCATTGTGGAAGTTTTTAGGTTTTTTAGCCAACATTTCATACCGGACGGTAACTGCATGCAAGTGCACGTGCAAGAGGGGACAACTTGCTTTCTTGTAGCAAGCTGTGCAAGAGGGAGCTCACCTGTGCATGTGATCCCATCCCCGTCGTAAAACGGCTTGCACTGACACGTGTTGTTCTCCGTGCAGACGGCGTTGGTGGAGCAACTCGGGGAACACACTGGCTGCAGAGCTGGGGGGAAGGCAGAACAGCGGGGATGAAGATGCTATTTATATTGCAATGCCCTTGTTTCATGCAGAAAGAAAAGCCGTCATACCAGTCTTGCTAACTGGAAAACCTGTCAGAATTTTTTTTTTTGACTGCTTAACTCTCGGGTGATACCTTCCCTCAGGTAACCCAGAGCCCCTCCACAGGGGAGGTAAATGCTTATATTCCCATTTCACAAAGTGGAGACAGGGAGGTGAAGGGACACATTCAGAGTCCAGAGCAGAGTCCCTTAGCCTCCAGTGAGGGCTTCCAACATTATTAACCCTTTCTCTCTCTTTTCTACACAAACCCTCTGTTAAATTGCAAGTGCTATCAACCCTTGGCTCCATGCGACGGAGCCTGGTGAGAAGAGGCAGAGACCTAGCTTGGTTTCGCACAGCCAGCCGGTCCATCCTGTCTCACAGAAACATCGTCCCGTTCCTGAATAGCCTTCGTCACACTGCCCATGGGTCTTGCATTCGCAGGCTGCAAAAGGAACGCAGAAGGATCACTTACAGAGCTGCCTTTGGGAAAAGGGAAAATCTTTTCTTAGAGAAACCACCTAGACTATCAGTTGAGATACAGTATTATTTAGCAACTATTTAGATAAATTTAACCTCATGGTTTTTCACCACGAGGCCAGTCAAGCAGTGGGCCAGACTGTCCAGAGTGGTTTGGTGGTTTCCATCCTTGCATGTTTGCAAGCCCTGACAGGACAAACCCTGGTCAGGGCTGACCCTGCTTTGACCAGGGCTTGGACTAGAGACCTCCTGAGGTCCCTTCCAACCTGAATTATCCTGTGATCCTATGATTTTATAACTGGCATTCATTCACTGTTACTCTGAAAATGAAAATGAGGATTGATCTGCATTGTAGTAGAGTAGCAAACTTCACAAAGGACTGTGGCAGGAAGGAGTTAATGGCTGAGCTGAAGACCCAGCCTGATCCTGTCCTAATGTGCAGCAGCTGTGGGTTGTGGGGAAGCCTTTTAGCCAGAGGGAAGAAAGGTGTGCAGAGAGAGTTTGGTTGCTGCTTGGGAGAAGGTCTGTCTGAGTAAGGAAACCAAATACGAGGTTAGTGACCTTTGCTGTAAACCATGGGTGAATTAGCTGTATTTTTTCTTTTTTAAGGTATTTTTATGTCTAAAAGCTTCTGAATTCCTTTTGTTCCTTTCATACATGGGGTGTTCCCTCTTGTGCCCTGCAAACGGAAGCGTGAGGGACTGATTTAATCTATAGGTGATGGTTTTTTCCCCTCACTCTTTGGGCCCTGCAATAACTTAGATGCTGAGTCCTTTTTAAGGAATTATTGGTGACTCTCTGATTTATAATGCAATGAAGTAGCATCCTTTCTTGCCTTATCTGTCTTCCTGAAATATTGTTGTTTAAAGACAAAAATGATGTGGGATTGGGGAAACTGATTCTGTGAAGAGCTGGTCCTGCTGAAAAGGAGTTTCACCCTCTACTTATCTAATTTTTGGCTGACATAAATATGCATTGAAGAGAAGGGGCTGGAAAACATTTTTTTTCTGTTAGACACCACAATCTGCATCAGACTACTAGCTCACACAGTTGATGCTATGTTGTGCTATAAAACTGATAAATTGCAGGTTAGCATACTCCTGAGCATTGGTATCCAACCCTAGTGTCTTGCCTCTACCCTAAGGATATCTAGCTCATAAACCTCACTGTATGTGCATGATGAGCACTACAGGTGCACATGGTTAGGAGAAAGATTAATGTAGCTTCCCTCCTGATGGCTTTATGTTGGGAAAACATTTAAGTTTAAAGGGTGGTATTGATCCTGGTTCCACCTAGTTCACATTTAAAACCACAGCAAAAAGGATTATGTGAGCAGTTTCTTGGCTGCTGTTCCTCTTCACAAACTGCCTTCTTCAGTGTTTTTTTTTCTTCTCTTCCACAAAAATAGCGTGTGGCCTTGGTCTCCTGCAATCCTTGAGGAACCACATTGCTAAAATCCTGTCTTGCCCTTTATGGGGATAGGGGAGAAGGCTGTGCTGTAGCTGAAAACACTTGTTGACGGAGGCTCTCTGTTCCCTGTTACTTATGTACCATATGAGAATAGGAGGACCCTTGCAGAGAAAGCTAAGTAAGTCTCTGCCACCTCCCCACCTTCTCCTCCTCCCTTCTGAGACTTTGTGCCATCCCTCTGTGTGAGGAGGCACTCGGTAAAAATGTTGGTGTTGAAAGGGGGAAGCATTTCTTGGTTTACTTAACCCACCACTGACAAAGCAGTTTAAGTGTGACATGGGCAACAGCATGGAAAGGAAACGTAAACGTACGCCTGCAGCTGGAGCTGTATCTGCCTGGCAAGCACAGCTCGCACGAAGTCCCGTTGAAGCCGCTGTCGCAGTGGCACTCTCCTGTCCCGCTGTACCCGTCGTCGCAGGAGCCGTGGTTATTGCACGGAGTCTCTGGGCCCCCTGGACAAGCTGGAAGAATTAAAAAAAAAAAAAAGTGTCTGTTTAGCTCAAGTGCATGCTTATTCATTGACACTGTTCTTTATTGTTCTGTAAAAAAATCCTTTAACAGGGAAAGGCCTGTAAATGCATCTCTGTTGGGGTGTGTAAAAGCAGCTGTGACACTTGGAACTGCAAGCCTCCTGCTCTGAATTCCTTGACATACTTTACAACTCCCGTCAGAAGGACGTGATGGCCCCTTCCAGCCCTGCGTCTGGGTGCTGTTACCTGACTGCTTGCTCATTCCGACCCATCGGTGAATGGCACTGCCCAGCCCCTGCCCAAATCCAGCCTTGCTTGTGCACCTCCATGTGTCTGGGTGCTGCTGGGGTGAGCCCAAAGGGCAGCTCAGGCCAGGCTGGCCAAAATTGCATGGGACCTGCATATGTCAGTCTGTGAAATCTGGATGCCTACGTGCCCCGGTGAGAGCCTCAGTACCATTCCCCTGTGGGGCTGGGGGGTGAAGGAACACATGGTTCATTAGTGGGTGCTAACAAACAGCTGGAGAGAAAGCCTCCCAAACTGTCTCACACCTGGTTAAAGCTACAATTTCTGAGCTTGCACCAGTGGTGTGCCTGCTTGCAGGTGGCTGAGGAATTGTACGCTGCATCTCTGGCATGCCCTGGTATCACTGCCACAAACCTGAGGTCTGGTCTTGTGTCGAAAGGACTTTCAGCTGGTGACTAATTAATCCTCGCTAGGTTCGGTTACAGCAGAGCAGTCTTTAATCTCTATAGCATTCACTTAGTTTGCTAGCCTGGAGTTTAAAACTTGCTGTAAATGTGAAAAAGAGATTCTCTGGAGTGGCAAAGCAATACTACTTTCTATTTACTTCAGCTCTTGCAACGGAGTTCCCCCATCTTGCGGCTGGTGTCTCCTCATCCCGCTGCCCCAGCTCCCCCAGTTCAGCCCGCCGGGTGCTCCGCAGGGGTGCTTGGGGAGGGGGCTCCTACCTTGGCAGTCTGGCCCGAAGTAGCCCTTGCAGCACTTGGCCGTGTGGATGACCATGGAGCAGTTCCTACGGCAGCCGTCCCGCTGCAGCCCGTAGGACTCGTACGTGCACTGGTGGATCCCTTCCTGGGCGTCGCGCGTGCCAGCGCAGAGAGGAGGGGAAAATACAGAAGATGAGTGCTGCGCGGAGGTTTGGGTTTTTTTCCTCGTTAAATCACCGTTCTTGATGTACATCGAATTAGAATGTGGTGTGTGAAGAGTGCAGGTGTGAGGCCCCTGCCTTCTTTTTGAGTCCAGACTTGCTAAGTGCCGTTAATGAGGATGGAGGGGCTGCTCCAAAGTCAGCCGAAGCACTCGCTACAGTGGATGCTGTGCGAGACCAATGAGTGTCGTCCTCCCCCAGCCCCTGGGTGTTTGCCCAGGGACAGGTTTGTCCCTGAGGCTTTATGGCATCCCTTAACAGTGTGGTTTCACTGTTGAGGGTACTCTTTTTATTTTTTTTCAAAGCAACTTATTCAAGTTTGCTTGTGTGAAGTACAGAGAAGAGCAGGTTAGACTGCTTAAATGCAAGATTTTAAGGTATTACCTTTGGTTTTGTCCCTGGAGGGCATTTAGAATTACTGAAACAGCTAACACAATGCCCCTGTTGTACAAAATGGAGAAGAAAAAAAGTATATTAAAATAATGACAACAAAAGGCTATTTGATGTGGACAGAAAGTCTGTTTTATGAAAGCAGCAAATATGAGCAGAGAAGAGTGTAGGCTTACTACACTTGAAACAGAATATAAAAAACTCTGGAGAAAGAAGAGAGGAGAACGACAACAAAATATTTGTGTTAATTTAGTGCCATGCAATGCAAGAAAATAGTTCTGATACCAGAATATAAGTTCTGGAAGAATAAACTTTGCTATGGATTTAAACAAGCAGGGAAGAGATGGTGAATATTCTTCAAACAAATATTGACATAGGCTGCATCAGATCTGGATGTCTAATTTGGAGTAGAGGTAAATGGTTACTTTTCAGGAAGCACTGACTAGATCTGAGGAAATTATATCTATTCAATTTCATTTAACAAAATCATGAAACAAAAGGTAACTTGAGCAGATGGGATACACACAAGTGTTAGTTTTATAATTGAAATATAAATTCCAATAAGGTTTTTTTTTTTTTAAGACTGATTAAATGAAATTTTTTTTACTTTTTGGTAATTTTTTCATACATTCTAATGAAACTGAAGTAAATTTAGTCTTGAAACCATTTCAAAATGGGTTTTAAAACTTCCTGTTTGTGGGATCCATCAAAGTTCACAGAGGAAACTTCCTCCACGCCAACAGTGCCTGTTCAGGTGTGTTAAAGGATATTTCTGTGAAAGCAAGAAATGTGAGAGACTGAGAGCCCAGCTAACAGACTAGGCAGTTCTCTGTCTTGTGTCCTTAATACCCTGTGCAGCTGGGACAGCAACGCTGTTCCTTTGTAATTGGGAACTTTGTAAATGCAATCTCTATGACCAAATTAGTGTGAATTTGTATTAATTTAAAAGCATGATAGGAAGATCTGTCCTTGCTCAAATTTATGCTTGCGTTTGCAAGGTACTGTTCTCATGGAAAACAGGGCAGGGCTCGCTAAGCTGGTCTTCACTGAAACCGTTTGTCCTGTGTGTTGCTTAGTGTGGATGCAGGATTTCTGTCGTGTATCTTTTGGGTGTTGTGCTGCACTTCTTAACCTTAGCTCTAACCCGGGTGGCAGACGAAGCCGGCCTGAAGTGGCGGCACTTAATCTCAGTAGCGCCAAAGCTGCTGCGAGTGTTGCCCCGGTCCCTGCGAGGACGGGGTTTGGCCCTTGGGCTGTGTCTTTGCCAGGGTGGGGGACCAAAAAAGGGGACTGACCATGAAATCCACGGTGAAGAAGCTGTCGCAGCGTCCTCCCAGGCTGGGGTCTGTCAGCAGGCAGTCAATGCCGTAGGCGATGCCCCCATCAAACTCCAGCTGCCGCTGCACTATCTTGCACTGTCTGTCGTTCAGGAAAAGGGCACCCTGAGAGATGGGATGGGGAGAGGGGGGTGTGATAAGTCAGGAGCCAGTCTTCCTTGAATCCAGGCTGAATCCAGGGCCTGAATGGGAGTTAGGGATAATCCTTCCCCTGTAGGAATGCTCTTGGTGCAAGATGGTGTGTTAAACTATCCTGGAGGTAAAGCTGATGGCTGTAGGGGCTCGAAACCAATTTGGGGACCTCTTTTCCTATAGCTGAATGCTATAACCTCACAGATGAGCAGATCTTTTTCCTTTCCTGAAGGGGACAGAGTATGCCAGCCCTACGTTTACCTTATGTACATTTAGTCTTAGTCATGTTTTGAGAGGCAGATGCTCACCAGGTATAATATGATACATTGGCAAAGAAAAATGTGCTGCTGTTCTGGCTTAACAGGCTGTGTGCATGCCTGCAATCTTAGCTTGTAAGCACTTACAAACCAGAGTCTGCCTGCAGACGCTACATTCATGGGGCTTCTGCCAAAGCCAGGTTCATCTTAATAGTTTTCCATTGTGTATTTCATCGTAGGAGAAATTAAAATGTGCTAGTATCTCAGTTTTGAGGTAACTGAGAGCTGTTTTGAACAAATAGCATCTTAAAACAGAGAAAATGACAGTTCCAAAGGGTCTTACAAAGCATCTAGCCTGCTGAATCTGTTGGAGCGGCTGCCCTGGTTTTGTGGCTGTTGGCAGGGACTGGTGAAGATCAACTGAGTGTTGATGCCACTGACCCTTTCTGGGGGCTGCGCACAGGCACGGCGGGGTCTGCGTGAGCAGATCCTGCAGCAGGGGCAAGGGGCAAATGTGCCAGCAGGGCGAACACTTACAATCTCCCTGTTATCCCCACAGCTGATGCTGAGGTTGGAGCCCTGCAGGGTCTTCAGTGAGGTGGAGTGGGGTAGCTGGTAGGCCAACACCTGGGAAGGAAGGAGGGGAGATGCTCGTGTCTGGGCTTGCATGTCTTGGCCTTGGCAATGCTCCTAAAAAGCAAGGGCTTACCGCAGCGTCACGGACAATGTGGAATTTGAGGTACTGCACCAGTTTGTCTGTGTTGGTCTTCTTGAAGAGAAAGTCCAGCTGCTCCTGCGGTAGCCCACGGATAGCTGCGTCTGTGGGCCAGAAGAGCGTGACGGGTTTGTGGATAGGATCGTTGATCAGCCCAAGCAGGTTGTTTTTCTGCAACATACCAAAAATTGGGGTGGAGGATTAATGCTCCATCTAAAATGATGTTGACCCTATGGGGTGCATGTCTGGTGTAACTGGGATGCAGTGGCCTGTGGGCTGCCTGGTCACCAGCCTGCAAACACCATGAATTTAAAGAAAATGGATGCCTGAGTTGAGCTGCCCAAGTTGAGTTACATGGCCAAATTCTCAGAATTGCTCCATCACCCAGGGCTGCCCACCGACAACCAGGCTGACGGCCCAACTTTGGGCTCAGAAAATCATATCTGGGTCAAAGCTTGGCCGTGTAATTTGGTATATGGTAGGACAGAGCTGAGTGGGGAGGGGAAAGGTGGCTGTGGGTCTGCCTGACATCCCCCCCACCTCTGCGGGAGAGGGACCACATGGTGACCAGGGTTGTGTATGGTGTCGTGAGCCCTTTGGCTCCACTGAACACCATCCTGCCAGTGATGCCACGTGCCGTGTCTGTGCTCTTGTATTTAAGAGACGTGTTTAAAACCTTTGCCCAATTACTGCTGTGCCTTGTGTCCTTACCTCTAGCAAACTGCTGAACAGGATGTATCCATGTTTGGCTGCAACCATTTTAAGGCTTTCCTATGAAGAAAGGCATATTCAGTAACTTATCTAATAAATATGTTATATGGGTATTTAAAAAGCAGATATTGGCTTGCTTTACCCTGTAAGTCACTTTTGGTTATGAAATCAATGCCACTGTAAAAACCCTGTGCAGAAGTCCTCTTATACTGTTCTTGGTATAACTGTAATTCCTGAATGAATTTTAAATATAACATTTAACTTATTCAGCAGTGTCAAATGATGTTTGTATAAGGTCTTTTCAGTATCACTGGGGGTTTTTTGTGACTTACATGATCTACATATCTAACAGTAACTGTGGAAAAGCCCCTGGGTTGAGAATGGCAATGAGCTGCACATACCTTCTTAAGGGGGAAATCCTGCATATGTGAGGGGACCAGAATTTGGTTTATGACATGGATCACGCCATTTGTGCCAACAGCATCACGGAGTATAATTTCAGCTTTGTTGTTCAAAACCAGTGAGTTCTGGAAAGGCAACAAAAACACGTTTTCTGCGGAACCTTGTGGGTGGGTGAGGCTGATGCCAAATTTCTTTGATATGGTGAGCCCAGACCATCCTTTCTTTGCAGCAAACAGTAGCTTCAGTTTTAATAAATTGCCCTTTGCTTTTTCAAACTCTCGTCATGCTCATAAAGCCAGAGTCTGAGGATAAAATAACTGGTGTCAAAGCAAGGGTTGTACAACTCCACTCTTAGCATAGCAGATAAGTGCTGAACACTTCAGCTGAATGGGCAACCTTCTTTTAATGCTATTTATTTATCTTTGTGCATCAGAGGAGGAAAGGGAACCATTTAGGTTTTTTAAAAAAGCTGAATGAAAGTGGACTGTTTTATTATTCTGTCTCCTGCCTCTTCATTCTCTGTTACCTGCGAGTAGCTGATGTGTATCGGGTCCCCATGGAGAGAGGTGATGTTGGTGACTGTTATCAGGTCGCTATACAACAGACTGGCACAACCCACCATATGGTACCGGAGGACTTGAGCCATCACTCCTTTGGCAACCCAGTCCTTGACCTGCAGCAAAAAGTGGAGGAGTTGAGAAGCAGTTGAGCAAGGCATCTGAATCCAAAAACTCACGGCCGGCTCCCCAAAAACTTCTGGCCTTCTTACTTACTCGTGGGTCACTGTTTAGTATGTCTGTGCGAGGTACAAACAGGGTGAAAGGGCCAGGGCCTGCAATATCTCTGATAGACAAGGCCTGCCAAATTTAAGAAGACAAAGCAGTAATGAGTCATTAACGCACACATCACGCAGCGATGGGGACAGCCCTGCTCAGCGGGAAGTGGTGCCCGCAGCCCTGCTGCTGTTGCACGTTGGGTTCCCTTCCCTGCAATGCAAGGGTGAGAGAAACTCTTGTATGGGGTGGACTTTCCTTCCCAGCCCTGTCTGTCACCACTGCCCACGGGTATCAAATGGAAGACTGCGGCTTATCACCAAGTCTCCGTTTCCTCTGCAATAATGAACAGGAGAAGAGGGAAAGCTCTCAACACGAAGTGTAGGGAGGGTGGAGGATGGCGATCCCCTCCTGGTCAAGGGAAGATGAATAAACCCTTTCATCTCGATATAGTCGAGAGTGGATATATGCATGTGTTTGTACATGCATTTAGGTGATACATGGTTGCTTGTACCTAGGAGTAGGTTAATTACTGTTAGAGGGACAAAAGGACCTGGGGTATTGCTGGCACTTTGCAATGACCACTGACGAACTAAAATAGGAAGAGAGCTCTGCTAAAGTGGGAGGAAGCAATTAGTTTACCGTGGTAGCGCAAGTGAAGCTGGAATATGAGTCTCTGGACTAGCAGGCCAGTGTACGGGTTTGTGCTGCCCTGAGTCTCAGGGTAAATGGAGAATTACTACTGCTGGTCTCCAAAAAGCAGTGAGAACTGGCGGTGTGCGTTGACTGTCTAGCAACACCCAGCAGCATCCTGTGACATATCCAAGAGGCAACTGAAAACAGCATCGCAGTTTGGAAACGCAGCAGGGCTAGGAGAGGAGTGGTATTTGCTCACATCAGAATTCATGAGAGATGTGCTGGAAGATCTCGGACTGGGTGAAAGCTTCAGTTTTATGCCTGGTCTGGGGGCCCTACTTTTCCCTGGAATCTTAGTCTTTGTTATTAATTCTCTAGAGGTTTTCATGACGGTTAATAGTTTAAACTAGAGCATCTCTGGTATTAGTGGCTGGTGATCCAAATCCACTTCCAATTAAGTTGAAGGATGTTGATACAGGCCAGATTCATGCCTGCTCCCTGCCTCCTCCTTGAGGCGAAAAAAAACCAAAGAGGGACCCCCCCCCCCCCCAAAAAAAAAAAAAAAAAGAAAAAAAAGAGTACTTTACTTTTTCTTACCTCTAAGTGGAAATAAAACCTGGATGTGTTGGAGTCCCTGAGAAGTTCCTGCAACCAAGAACAAGACCTTGTAACAGTGCTGCAAACATGGGGCAACATCTGTGGAGTATAAACAAATGCAGCACTTGGAAAATAAAGAGGACTTCTGGCTTGGAATAAATGCTGCCCATCTGCATTGCTCCTGTTCTTTTCTTACATTGCTTTATCAAAGAACAGGCTGCTTTGATACCTAAAAATACTAGTATTAACTCCCTAGTACTGCAGTCATAATGACTATCCATTAGTTGTAGTTTTTGTGTTTTTTTGTTTTGTTTGGTTTTTTTTTTTTTTGAGGCAAGTAAGATTATTTTACAGTGTGCTGTTCCTATTCCTGGTTTCTTGGATTGGGATTATTTCCAATTCTGCAGTAGACCTACCAATTTGTTCAAGGAAAAAATTGGCATATTTCAAGAGACAACCACTGTATTAAATAACTATCTGAAGAAAAATAAGGGACAGCAAACATGTGCAGCACTTTACCTGGAAGATGTTGCCTCGGCACTTAAATCCATCTCCAATGTAGTTATGTTTGCAGGTGCAGGTCCTTTCTGTAAGCTCAGTGTCATTACAGGTGGCAAATTCACTGCAGCCTCCATTATTCTTGTAAGATCAAAATTTAAAATATTCAATTCCTTCATTGCCAGGTGTGCAGGACAATTCTAGTTCACCACTTTTTTCCCCGATGTATATAGCTTAGAAAGACTTAATCCCGACAGCTTTTTGAAACAAGATCTTACTGGAACTTCTGGCAGTATATACTTTCTTGCAAACAATAAAGAGCATTTAAGGTTCATAAGAAATAACTCATTTTATGCAGAGGATGTAGTTTTGATTACCTCCTTATATCTTCAGCTCATGGTGTTATAAGGATCCAAAAGATTTCCAGGCAGGTTTCATTCTGGACCTTGGGAATGAGTCTTAGCCGCTCTGCTGAGGCAGCATTGACTTCCACTGAAGGGAACTATAGCTGTAAATCACTTTTATGGTGCTAGGAGCCTGGATTTCTGGAGGAGCATTAGCGCAGGGCTGCCTGGTGACCCACCACACGTGCTCTCCTCTAAAACATCTCCTGTCTGCCCTCGGGTGCGCTACCGGTGTGACCTAAGGCTCGGAGCAGCGATGATGCACCTCACCCGGCCGCCTGCCCCCGGGAAGCTCTCTGTGCCGGCGGGAGACATTCCCCATCCAGGAGCAGTGTGCTGGGGTTCAGAGCTCTGTCTGGTCACCAGTGGGTGCTCCCCAGCTAGCGCCTCAGTTTGCAAATAAGTTTCTATCCTGGATTTGAGAGCAAATCGGGAAAAATGGAGAAGCTATCTTGTTTTCTTTCCGTGTGCTTGTTTCATTGGTGTCCTTTCTGTTGCTGGTCATCTCGGGGATCCTTTCCCGTGGGCCGTGAGTGGGAGCAGAAGCTCCTTTGGGAGCTGCCAGTGGGGCCTGACTTGATAGGTTGTAGTGAGTAGAGGGTCTGGGTGCTTTTGCTATTTATTTGGCTAGCTTTAGGGGACTGTTGGCAATCTTGGGTTTATTGTAGCTTCGCATGAAGCTTTGCCACACAGAGGTTTGCCAAAGGGAAGCCAGATTAGCCTGGTTTGACAGTAACAGTTTTCAAGACTATCTTTTTTTAATACATATATAATCAGCCAATTGGAAGCAAAGTTGCTGGAACAAGGCATAGGAAAAGGCAAAAGCATACAAAATCATAGGAAGCAGTAGATCATAACTTTGAGCTCTCCTCCCTCCAGCTTCTGTTTCTGCCCTTGCTCTTTCATCTCTGCAGCCTTTCAAGGTTAGAGAAACTCTGCTGACAGGCCGGGCCCAGAGGGTGAGAATTATTGTCGCTGCGCTCGGAGCACAAAGGATTAATGTGCACGCGAGAGTGGATATGTCCCTGGTGCAGCTTGCCAAGAAGCAGAGTGATGTGGCTGGTGCAGAGAGCCATGTTGCTTGCAAATATGCGACTTGCAGCATGAGTTGGCTCGTGTGAAACAAATGTGGCTGATTCTCAGCCTGCGGTGATAAGTGAGGGACAAAATGAGGAATGCAGTGGGAAGCCCTGTGCTGTGTGTTGTGGAGGAAAAGAAGGGAAATGGTTGGTATGAAGAATGCTTTTTTTTTTTTTCTTTTAGCCTTGCCATCAGCACAGGCTTCCATTCTCCCCTCTCCCCTCCTCTGTTTCACTATTCCCTAAGCCGCCTCTGCGGCAGCTTGCAGCGTTGCTATCCTGTACTACGCATCCACAGGGATGTGTTTGGGATGCAGCCTTTGCTCGGCCGTAGGGGCTGTGCTGTTTGACTTGCCCCGTGGGAGTTCTGCCCTTGGTGAACCTGCAGGCTGGGACCTCCGCTGGGAACCTCTGCTCCAGAGAGCCCAGGCCCTTGAGCACCTCTTTGCCCCAACATGGATTTCACTGGTTATCACCCAGCAATGTGAGGACTTGTTACTCTGATTAGGCTAAGAAAAACTTCAGACTGAGAAGGGGATGTGTACGCTGACACATGATAATTTCTCATGTTCAGGCTGCACAGATGCGGTCCCAAACCGCACCAGAGGACTTAATGACAGGAAAATACTAAAAATAGGTGTTTTCATCTACCGTAGACTGTTCTATTTGGTTCCCAATCACTTGTCTCCCAGAACAGCTAGAACTGGCCCCTGAGCATCCACAACCTGAACTGTAGATTTTTTTTTTTTTTTTTGTCATTACAGGTACCGTGTAGTAGATCACACTTCTCTCTCATCATTTGAACCAAGCTATTTAATTGTCTTGCCTAGAAACTGCATTTTTTTTAATAGTAATTGAAATGTTGGTAAGCCCTCTGTGTCCCAAACACAAATTCAGATAGTGTTTTTTTATATGAACTCTAGCAATGACAGAAAATTTGCTGAGAAGACATGACTTATGTTTTACCACTACAGACTAGGGGCTGTTTCTCTAGATCTGATTTGAAGTGTGTGGTGTGTTTTTTTTTTTGTTTTTTTTTTTTTCTTTTTTTTTTAAGACTCAGTGATGAGTCCAGGCCCTCACTTGTGTTATGTCCAGGCTGTGGTCCAGGAAGAGCCCTTACTGCACACTTAGTTTCTAAAATAGCGACAGCACTAACGCATGTACTGAACCAAGCACATTTAAAAATTAGCTAAGTTAAGGTAAGTTGATTCTGGGCATACCTGACTTAGTTTTGAATGCATACAAAATCCAGAAGTGTAATGATTATAACAAGACCTTAAATACTCTCTTTAAATGGATACTTACTTGTGAACACAGACTGATATATGTGCATCTTTTACCATCTCCAGAGTACCCCTTCAAGCAATTACATACTGCCTACAAAGCAAAACCAGAAAATGCATATACATGGAAAGATATTTGATTTTTTTCATCACACTTATATTTAATTTACTTTTTTGCCAGATTATTTCATAGTGATATGGTGTGCAATTTATTAAACTAAAAGTACATCATCTCTCCTGCAGCAGTTTCTTAGCCAGCATGAGCAACCATGGACTGAGATTGAGGAATAACAATTTCCAAGAGGCTCAGTCTGCCCTTTCCCTGCCTATTCATCTCTCCTCTGCTGTCCTGGTCATTTGAAATGACCCCTTTGACATCTGTGCTTGCTTGTCTTGCTGGCAAAACAGGCTAAACCCCTAATTTGTTTCCCTCATTTTGTTTGCATAGATTGGTATTCCCCTCTCTTCTGTTCCCTTCCCCTATTTTTTTTTAAGTGATGAAACAGATCTTAAAAACACACTTGGAATTGTGTCCTGATGTTACTGGCAGCTTCCCATGCAGCGGTAACGCATTTGACATGTCACGATTACTCTGGTTTGCACTTGCAGTTATCACAAAGTTGAAAAATTAACATGGTGCAAAGAAATTACTTATCTTCCTCTCCAATTTGCTGTTTAACGGTTCTCAATTTAGAATGTAGGGGATTGAAAATTCAAGGAGATTTCTGCAGCAGAAATAAAACTGCAAGGCAGTGTAATAGCAGTGTTTTATGTACTTGGGTGACTGAAAGCCCTACAGAAAGCAGACGCATTTCTGTCCTTTAAGTTTGGCTCTACAGCGCTGGGATTTTGTAGTGGTTATTATTTCTCTGATGCTAACTATATTCCGATGGGTAAGGAAGTAGAAATAATCATGTTGTAGGTACTACTTCTATCCCCAGTGAGGGTGTATGGAAGAAAATAGCCATCACCTGTCTTGTCTAGAGGGATGGGGAAGGAGTTAAGTGGCTCTGTGCTCCCACCAGAAATGTACTGACTTGCAAATGAGTCAAGGCAAAGAGTTAATTGATCGGTATTGGTACAAAGGGCTGACTGGGTTATTGCCCCTCCTGTCCCTGGACAACTGGAAGGCAAGAGGTGGCCTCTCATTCCTGGTCACTGTTTCCTGCGTTGCTCCTGAAGAAATACTGTTGTGCAGCACTTGCGGGAGGATTACAGTCCTGCCAATAGCCAATATGAAAGTATAGAGGGATGATAAGAAGTGCTGCAATCAGGGTGTTCAGCTTCTGAA
Organism: Harpia harpyja; assembly: GCF_026419915.1. Classification (NCBI taxonomy): domain Eukaryota; kingdom Metazoa; phylum Chordata; class Aves; order Accipitriformes; family Accipitridae; genus Harpia; species Harpia harpyja. The sequence goes on along the minus strand of NC_068945.1, from coordinate 23,589,058 downwards.
ACTGTTCCAAAAATAGAAATGCTAATCTGTGTCACTTGATTGCCTGCGCCAATTTGTTTCTCCTTTCCCCCTTTGTCCTTTTATACTTCTTTTTCTTTGGAGAGTATGTGGTACTTCTGCATGGGAGACACAGAACAGCGGAGGAGTGAGTGGGTGCCAGTATGCTGTAACTCCTACATGAGAACTATGATTCAGGCCACTTTGTTTCCTTGTGAATACATTTGAGCTATGCTGGGAGAAGGGCTGGTCTGAAATGGAATTCTTCCGTGGACAGTTTCTGTAACAGTGAAAGAAATGTTATCTGGCAATACTTTCAAACTGACAGGTTTTCACATCAAAACCTCCCAAAGGAGAAAAACAACTGCTTGAAACAGCAAAATGCTGCTTTCCTCTGCAGTTTTAGATTTGTTTTACTGAAATTAATTTTTTTCATGTTTGTCCACACTCCCCCTCAAATAGCTTTTTGAGGGAAGCATATACTCTTCAGAATTTTTGTTATGAAATCCACTTTTCCATTTAAAAACAAAGTTGAGATGGGGAAATCTTCCTTTACCCACTGTAAACAGTTGGCCAGTCTTATTTACCTGCACTGACAAAGTACTCACTTGATTGGGTCCAGTCTGTGTGCACTCTGCATTTCTATCGCATCCACCGTTGCTCTCCAGGCAAGGGTTGATTTCTTTATAAAAGAGAAACAGTGTAATGGGGGGGAAGTGACTTCTGAAAACCCAGGAAGGGAGAATTTTAAGTAGAGCGTACTAGGAATGCAGATTTATGACAGCTGTGAATCAATGAAACTCATTCCCTTAGCTACTTAATACCTCAGTCTAGGTCTTGCAGTTGTCTTGGTGAAGGCTAATACCCTGCTGTCAACGTTTCTAAAACCATACCTGGGCGAGGTATGGTACAACAGTGCCTAAAAGTCTTTAAGTTGGCAGTGATCAGAGGAGCATGTGTGTATCAAGCTGCTGAAGATGGGTTGATCTCTGTTGAGAGGCAGATCTTTATTAAGAAGCTTTGGTGTCACACCACACTGCTGTAGTTGCATGGTTTGCCAAGTAGTATCAACCACATGGCAGGTAGAGATGCTTTTGGCATCAGGGTCTATAGTATCAGGAAACTGCATTTTGGGCCATAGTGGAAGAAGGATCTTCCATCTACAGGAAAACTCACTCCTGTAGTTTTCCTCCGTGTGATATATAAGACATTGCAAATGCTTACCGATGCAGACTATTCCATCTCCGGTGTACCCAGCGTTGCAGACACATGCTCTATTGCCAGGCGTTGTTCTTCTGCACTCTGCCTTGGCAGAACAGCCACCGTTGCTGGTCTTGCAAGCGTCGATAGCTGAACAGTGACAACAACCCAGATTAAACTGATGTGCTTAAATGGCTTTTTGCTTTTTTAGGTTAAGCTGTCTCTATGTTTTAAAGGGATTTGCTAACATTTTCTGAACACAGAATCTTTCTGATTTAAGAGGCCATAGACTTCATTAGTACCAAATATTTATTACATCTTATTGATTACAAGAGGGGAAAGCTGAGAAGATGCCTCTAGTCTGGAAGGTAAGGATTCATCAAGGACTGACTTTCTGTAACTTTCAGTTTTCCAATTCTGCCTATTCCAACCGAGCACCGAAAAGGCACTTTCACGTTCTCTGGATTAAAAGACCATTTGAAGCTTTCCCTTAGCTTGCGTCTTTCTGCACACAGATCATATGCCTTCTCTTGCAGGATGCCTAGAGTGTAATACCACCCAGTCCTCCTGTGACAAAAAGTCCTGGTTGTTATTCAGACGGATACTCCTGCCATTTCTCCAACTTTGGATGAGTCAGAGGCTTGCAAATTGAGTTTGCTTGGGTTACCCTGAGAGCAGGGAGGGAGCCTTTTCTGATCTTCAGTGTGAATCAAATCAGCCCAAACATTGCTTTAATTTTTGCCTCAAATGACCCCAAATTGCTGTTTCAGCAGCTGTAACAGCCAGACTGGGGAGATGACTTGTCCTGTAACTGGTTTTGCCCTGGAATCCTGTACAGGGGAATAAGGGAGAGTGCAGAGCCACTGTGGGTGACCTGTGTCACCCTGCTCTTCCTGCACATGGGGAATTTCCCACCAGTAGATTACAATGGATTTAGTTGATTTGTGCCAGAAGAGAAAATGAAAGCAGCTGGAGTAGGAGTGCTAAAATCTTGGATTAGGACCCTGCTAGCCATTGTGGGTAGACAAATATGTTTCTGTTCCCAAAAGCATTAGTATTTTAATCGGTTAAGGATTAAGTAAAACAACTGTAAAATTAATTACAATCACTGTAGCTGGAAGCAGACTATTTTGTAAGTCTGGATATCCCAGACCTTTGGAGGGATGCCTAGGATAAACTGCTATTGTCCCTTTCTGAGGATCTCTCAGAACTCTCTGGTCTAAAGAAGTTGATTTTACCACCCTAGAAATCTGTGCAAGTTCAGAAAGCTGAGGAAATGGTAGGACTATACAGCTTCCAATAGCTGGAAGTGCTATTGTACCCTGAATTGGCCTCTCTTTGCTGGGAAAAGGAGTAAAAGTCATAATCTGAGTTTCATTACTCTGCAAACAATGGGGCCTGGGTTGTGCACGGCATGTTCCCTTTTCTCTGGTCTCCCTTAGCACAGTGCCTTGCAACTTGGAGATTTTGAGCCCTTTGTCTGATAGGAACCTGCACCTATTAAGCTTTTGCTCGTTTTGAGGAAACTGGCAGCAATCCCTGTTTTTTAACTGGTGCATAGGGAAGTGCTCATCTCTCACCAGCTCCACTGTGACCACAGAGTGCTTCAAGCATGTTTTGTTTTGTTTTGTTTTTTTTCCAAAAGGGAAAAAACAAAGTCCACTTGCCTGTGCAGAACGTCCCGTTCCCCTCAAACCCAGCTGCACACTCGCAATAGGCAGTGCCGTTTGATAGGAGAAGGCAGCTGAAGAAGTAAAAGGAGGGAGACGACATTTAAAAAAGAAAAAAGTAGTCAGGTCTTCTGTACAGCCTTTGTTTTTGTCCATTGTTCTGAAGGTATGATGCATAGAAATAACAAGGTGTTTAACCATCTAGTGTGACGTAGTTACAGCCATAAAAATGAACCTAGTTGGACCAAGCTTTCCAAATGCATTATGGATGTATTGTATTAAAAATGCACGCTTTGGTAATCAAGTGTCCTATTTTCTCGTGCAGAACTCCAGAATTTTCATGCCTGCTTACCCCAAAACTGTGCCAAAATGTTTGTTTGGGTGCACGCAATTTATTGAGGGATGCAGCAGAATGGATGCCCAGGGGTGGGAGCCAGGTGTCTGAGTCCTCTGGGTTCAAGTTTGCCCTTCTGTATGCAAGTGTGGGTTTACTGCCCCGTGAGCTCTGTATAATACAGGGATTGCTCCCTGATGTCACCCAGGGACAATGTCACAACACAGCCAGTGTGATCCCGTCCTTTCCTGCCATGCCTGCGCCTATCCTTACACCTACAGGGGTACGGCAGTGGATGGATAAGGCTTAGGGGAAGAACAGTCATCTTCTCCTTTCAGAAACACAGCCTTGACGTCAGCATGTGTGGGATCCCCCTGCGCAAATTAAAGAGTGGAGTTTTGCCAAAAAGCCTGGTAGAATCACTGCTGTGAATGGCAGTTCACAAACACATGGGGGAGAGAATGATCTACATCTGGGGAAAAAGGGGGTTTGCCCTTCTGGTTTCTCTGCTCCTATGGAGGAGCTGTGGCTGAAAATGAGGAGTCTTTCCAGCCACCTTGCCTTATTTTCTAAATATCTTGGGTAATGTAAATCTTGCTTCTGGTCAATGATGGTGGGTGGGTATGCTTCAGTAAATGACTCAATGGGGGTGACTTGCTCCTTTGAAAACTAGTTAGTGTCCCAGTATTGGTGCTGGACAGCCGAGAGCTTATTTTTTTTGTTTTATATTTTGATGCAAAGAGGAGGGCTGTTTCTTGCCAAATGCAGGTCTCTTTGAAGTCCCTAGTGCCGATGGCATTTCTCAATTATGTGTGTCGCGGTAGATGGGCCAAATAGGCGGAGCAGATAAAGCCCACCTCAGAAACCAACCGTTGTGATCAGTCTTGCCCTAGCGTCCTGTTTTCTTTAGTGCTGCAGGCTCCGTTTCTTTGTATACTACGTAGTAGGATGTCTCACTTTTTTTTTTCTTCTCCCCCTGCCCCCCCCCCATCCCATTTGTTTCCCCCTTTAACATGCACGTTTTAAACTTTTTGACCTCTTCACCAAATATGTTACATTAACATTGCTTTTTATCTCTGTGGCAGAAAACATGAGGATTATCCATGCTGCTGAGAAGCCTTCATAAAGAGCAAGGTGGCCTATGCTTTTTGCCTTGCAAGAGATCCCCTTTTTCTCCCCCTCTCCTCCACATAAGTGGATTTCATACATACTTGGCACTGGTATGGCATGAGGCGTTACATGCGTCGTCTTTGATTTCTGCAATAGGAAGAAAAAACCAAAGAAACTGGCATTAGAAACTTTGGGGTCAACATCCTTCTAGTTTCCCAGTCTTTTGTTCCCACCATGCAGAGCTGGAGTCTGTTACGAGCTGTGCACCAGGCAACCCTGCTCTTAGTCTGTGTAGAGACTCCATCTGTAGAGATCAGTGGGTACCACTGAAATTCAGTTGTGAAGAAGAGGCATGTCAGTCAGAAAAACATTTCACCTGTTGTCATGTATCTGTATTTAGTCTGGTGAGTTTTGCACATTTTTAGTTTAATTATATAAGTGTAGGTTTTCTAAAGGAACTGAAATTTGCTCAGATATAGCAACTATAGCAACTCTATTATGTTCATTTCATTACTATTTTTTCCCTGAGCAAATTTAAAAACTGATATTGAATGTTATTATTAATGTGCTTGTACCATTTTTTATTTTATAATATTATACATAGAGTTCTGAAATAACTATTTAATACATTTAAATTATGTTTAACTAAAATATAATTTTATTGGATATAGGAGCTGTATTAAACCAACACAAAATGATTTATTTGCTAATGAATTTTTATTGTATTAGCAAGAACATAATTTAATATCCAGAGTTGTATAGCTAAATTAACTTAGTGAAGCACCTGAGAGGCTTTTGATCCAAGGATCAAAATGTGCTAGGTAACTCTGGTCTGCAAAATATAAAGCCTTAACAAATTCTTTTGGGACAGATACAGGATGACACAAGTAGAGAATTAGCTAAGTAAGGCATTTAAGTCTCATGAGCGGTATCTCAGCTGGCTCTCTGTTAATACGGTGATTAGTTGCCGTAGCACAGGATTGTCACCTGTATTTCACTGCATGTGGGAAGCTGCTGGATATCTGCTAGTGCACTGGGATCTGATCACTGCTGTAGTTCTGGCATTTCCCAAAATGCTCGCTTCTTGCCGCAGAAAAAAGAGGGGACACTTACTGGTCTCGCACATCACCCCTCTCCAGCCAACATCGCATTCACAGGAGCCGTCCCCGTCGATCCCGCTGCTGCATTTCCCATGGACGCAAGCGCACGCTGCGGGGAGAGATGGAGGAAACCCCTGGGCAGGGTCGCAGCACGTGCAGCAAGGCGGCGAGGGGAAGGAAGGGCAGGAGGGATGGCCCAGACAGCTTCTGCTGACGGCACCTTCTGCTCTAGGCTATTTCAAGAAATGCTTTGGCTTATGCCTATTGGCTTCAACCTACAGAATAAATCTAAATTCAGGATATGCTTATCTTTCCTCTATTCCCAAATACAGGGACTGAAACTGTATTTAAATGGAAAAGCATTCGTGAAAAAGCAGTGCTAAAGAGGATTATTCTCCCTGGATGCTGTTCTGAGGCTGTAGTGTGCCAGAGTAGGAGGCACCGTCTCCAAACAGGGGAGTAGAGAGAAAACACCATAGTGGGGAAAGAAAAGCGGTTAATGATGTTTTTAAGACTGGCCTATTACCCTGAGAGTGAAGTACCTTTCCCGGATCTAGAACGGACACGGTTAGAAGATCCGAGGGGAAGGTTTTGACATCTGACAAGACTAGCGAAGGTGCCTGTGTGGTTCGAGGGCGCTCAGTACCTTGATCGCAGTTGCGGCCGTATTTGCCTTCGACGCAGCTTTCGCAGGCTGTACCGACAAACCCCTCTCCGCACTCGCAGGTGCCGGTGCCGTTGATGCCGTCCAGGCAGACGCCGTTTCCAAAGCAGGCGTTCCCTGTTTTTCCCGGGCAGGGCTGGCACTGCTGCCCGAAGAAACCTGCGCAGCACTCCCTGGTCTGGAAACCAAGAAATGCCAGGCCGAGGGTCAAGACCAGGGTAGCAAGCGTGGCAGCAAGCACGTGGCTGCCGGGTATTGTCTCTTGGGATGGCTGCCGGTGGGAGGTGAACTACAGATCTGGATTTTTAGCAGCGTTTCAGCTCTGCTGGTCTCTGGCCACGCTCCTTACTGTGCCGGGGCTCAGGCATGCATGGGGTTACCCTTCCAAAACCTGTGCTCCCTCTGCACTGCATCAGCTCCCAGCCCTTCCTATGCTGCAGCCATCAGCAGCCTTTAACCTTCCAATCTCTGCTGCATCCAGAATAAAAGGCCTATAAGTATATTGTCAGGGACTGCCTTGAAGTGCTGCGTGTATTTAGTGGGGATTATGAGGAGGGTGATGGGGGTTCCTGGCTTTTACTGTGACAGAAACGGTGTACTCACAATGATGGTTTTAGCACACTTTGGCTGGCACCCGATCTGGATGGTGTACGTTCTCATGTTGTTTTCTGAGAGGATGCAGTATTTCTTTTCCCCTGCCTGAGCAAAAATTGGAGAAAGAGCTGCACTTCTGAGTAATATTGATCAGCTAGTTTCAAATGTTTTAAAAAAATGGGACATTAACTTTATGCATGCTGTGCACTGACTCACACATTCACAATGAAAATGAAGGAAATACTTTTAGAAATAAAAATGCATTAGCTAAGTGATTTCTGCTAGTGAACATATGATCAATTTAACTCAGTGCCCTGTGGCATTTTAAAGATGTGTCTAATACTGCCTTTGCTCAGATTTGAACAGAATTTTTTTCTGAAGTTTGACAAACATTTATTTTTTTTCTGACACATTTCCTGTTCTTCCTAATTCTTTTTGGAAAGCTGAAAGCCAAAGTTCTGCAAAAACAGCTGTTGAAATGTTATCTTGCAGGTCTGGACACAGTTGGGAAAGATTGCTTGCTGAAGAAGACTTGCTGCTTCATTGTACACTTGTTAGAAGATTGAGATAAGCATCCTGCTGCTCGTTGTCAAGGAAATGTTAATATTTTGGGGTTTTACTCACGAGCACTTCAGTTTGGCTTTGCCAGCCAATTACTTTAATGAGGCAGATGGGACTTGATCCGCTTTGGAATCCTATTACTGACATAATTAATTAAAAAATAAATGTATAAAGGAAAATACGCTTCTATAATCACAGTAGAGGGGCATTGCCAGAGAAATTTAGATGCCAAGAAACTCTAGGTCTTATCATGGTTGACAGGGACCTGCTAACTGTCTGCAGTTCTCCTGTGTTGGACCTAAGCATCCAAAGTATCTATAGTCTCCAAGTCTCCTTGTGACCATAACTCACAGCATATCGTTGGGCCCAGGCTGAGTTTGCCCTTCTGTACATCTCTGATTTGAAGGGCTAAAAGCTGCTTCTGTAACTCCTCCTGTAGCAAGCATACTCCAGACCATGCTCAAGTCCCTCGGTTTTGCATGGTAGAGGTAACCTTTGCAGTTAGAGGAGGCTTCACATGTCCTAGTGCATACTAGAAACCGGTCTTTCAGGATAAAATGACCATTAAGCTGCTTTTGATTCTGCTCCCTTGCTCTCAGGGTGGATCAAGTCTATTGACTGCAAGTAATGCATGTAGTAGGCTGAAGTAACTACGATAACTTTTGTTGAAACTGAGGCAATTATATTAAAACCAGGTTTGAATGCATCTATGCTTAGTTTTGATTAAAAAAAAATTAGCATTAATGATAAAATACTTACTATTTCTTTTGTTCCTGGGGGACAGCTTGATGGCTGCGAACAAATTCTGCACTTTTCCTTAAGCAACACAAATGGGAGGTAGTTAGTAGACTGTTTAGAGCTCCAGACAGGTTGTTTAATAGAAAATGCATAGTTTGCAGCTATATTTCTAAACCTAGCCCTCAGGGTGCATAATCAGGATAATCCTTTTGGTAAAGGTGGTGAGGGTAGCTGGACTGCTCAGCAAGGAAGAACATCCCTACCAGTGGGTCTGTAGGGACACCCCATGGGAAGCCTTCTCCCAAGGGGAAGGAGAAGGAAAGCTCTTTTGGATATTTCTCTTTGCTCTTCTAAAGCAATGCTTCCCAAAGGCCTCCCCATCAAAAGCACAATAAGAGGCAAATCTTGAACGTGGACACAGTTTGTCTGTGGTGCGCAGGCAGCTTGGAAATGGAAAACTCACTGTATGTCCTGTCCTATATATGTGTGTGTGTGTGACTTATTTGCACGTTTAAGGTCAATTTCTGCAAAATGCTTAGATACGTGTTGTACCTAGTACACAATGTTTAATATTATTCTTGTACAGCTAACTATGCCCTTACTTTTAGCAGGGCTTAAAGGAATGTTTAAGTATGTTGCTGCATTTGAACGTAGCAGTGAAAATAATTTTCCATGGGAAAACAAAGGACCACGTGCAAAGAACCTGACTGAGCAAAGCTGGGGAAAGACTTGAGTGAAATATACTCAAATATGGGACTGTATTCCGAGGAAAAGAATTAAGCTACAGAAGTTCATGCCTGTTAAATTTGCTTTAACTGAAGCACAAGTGTTACTTTGTCTTCCTTGACTAGTTTGTTGCATGCCCCATAAACAGGGACATAAGCTGCATGTTTGCTGTCCTGTTTGACTCACTTGGGAGAAAAGACAAAGGGAACATTTGTCCGACAGTTTGAGGAAACCACATCTTATTTTTTAGAGGAATGTAAAACCATTTGTATTTCGTATGTAAAAGGAACTAAACAGGGAGAATGCTTTACTCGGAGGGCAGGAGGAGTTCATGTGTATGGGCAGTGGTAATCTATACCTGGAATGAAAAGAAACATTTTTCCTCACTAAAAATATTTTATTTTCCTTTTTTTTTTTTCTTTTTTTGCTTTCTGTTTGCTTTATAAACAAGTGGTCTGGCTAAGAAGATGCATTAGAATAGTGCATTGCTATAATTTTCTGACGATTACAGCTCAGAAATTGCTTATTCCTGTGCTACTCTAATTATATTTTACCCAGGCCATCAGTACACCGATTGCAGCATCAAAGCAGTCATAATAGATGCTAAAACTCTGGTAGGAATATCCTTTGCTGAAAATGCATGCATTCCTTACTGGGAAATAGTGTCATGTATTCTGTACATTTTAGCTGTGTTTGGGCCTTTAAACATCTATATGAACAGAACCACTTACGGTGATCACGGTATCATTAAGATCACATCTGTTCTTCTGGATTTCCAGGACTTTTCCCAATCCATGAATAATTCCTTTATCTGTTGCAACATTTGTATAACTTATAGGAGCATCATTTATGAATAGCTGCAAAAGAAATGCAATCAGTTAGAAAGCAGCAGAGCTGTTTGGTAGCTATATGGTAACTAGAGCAGTAGCAAGTGAAAGGAGGAGCAATGTACAAGGGAAAACCGAAGAATGTAGTTAACTTCAAGCACTTGCTCACATCCCAGTTGCTGCATTTAAGAGCTTCACTGGACTGGAGGGCATGAGATGTCATGCAGCCTGTTGACGTTTCTTAGCAATAGGATTTGGCAGAGCAGCTTTTTCCACCGTGGGGTGTAAAGGTTTCGAAGAAGGAGCCTAAAGTAAGCCAAGAGCTGGGTTTGCTGTCTGGGGTGGGATGATGGGCTTCAGGGAAGCCCTCCCAGCAGCTGCTCCTTCAAGGAGGGCTTTCATCATCTCACTGCTACCCCACACTCCCATTGTGCCTTCACCAGCAACAGCCCCACGAGCAGATGCTTTTCCAAGGCTCTGCTGCGGGCAGAGCGAACAACAGGGCTGAAACTGCTTTGGTGAGAAGTTTCTGTCTTCCTTTGCCTGTGCCCAGAGGGAGCTCTGGGCTGGGGGAGGAGGAGGAGGAGGAGGACCAAGTTCCTTTCCCAGCTGTGCCACCAAACTGGGTGTGTCACTTAAACTTGCTGTGCCTGACTTTCCCATGAGTGGTGTTGAAAGGCAATTCATATTTGTTGCCAAATGCTTCGAGCTCTTAAGGTTGAAAGTGGAGTAAATCCACAGAAAGTAGAATTAATGTTTTATAATTGAAGGCAGGTTTTTAATAGCTCTTGGAAGTCAGATTAATGACTGCTTTGCGATGCAGGCTTGTAGCTGCTGGAGATGCATGTCCACCACAATAGCTTCTAAAATGCAATGCTAAATGTGAACAGTATAACTGAAATTAAATTCAATCAAAGATCCCTTCAAGGGTGACTTTGAATTAAGCAGGTCTGAGAAAGGCATTGCATTTGAGTGACAACTTTTGTGCTGTTGCATCCTAGAAGCTAATGTGGGGTGCACAGCTCCTTTTGACTGCATGTTAGTTTAATTTTGAAGCTGGATTTGTAAAAAGCAGGAAACCTGCTTCTCCAAGCAAGTGCAGACAGCATTACCTGGCCATTGCGGAGAAAGAACCCAACCTGGTAGGACAACCCCAGCATGGTCTCCCTGTGCATGCCGTTGTGCAGGTTGTTCTTCAGCAGCTTCTCATCCAGCACAATGTGATAGCGGACTTGGCTTTCGTCCTGCAAACACAATTAAACTCAGAGTTATGTAACAAAGCATGAAAAGTTATTAGGGATAGCTTTTCCCACAGGGTATAAGCCAAACATAGATTGCCTGAATTTAAGGAGAAGCTTCTCCAGCTAGCATGTTATTTCCTATGGTGGAGAGTCTGCATTCCTGTCGTAATGAAACTTTTATTGACCATGGGGGATGGAAGGCTATTGAACTGGTGGGACCAAGGTTTGCTTGTGCCTGGTAGTGTCTCTTTCTGTGCATAGGGCTGGCTGACAGATTCAGGGAAAAGTTAGTCAGGTGACTTTTTAGGACTCTGAACTTTAACGACTTCATTTGACATCAAAAGTTGCATATTTATGAGTGCTTTTCTTCTAATCTTCCTCATACCTATTCCTCCTCCTTTTGGGAATCCCTGAATAACTTATAAGTTACTGTAAACATTCATCTGTAAGTTTGTAGTATTTTTTTTTTTTTTTTAATCTTTAAGGTCCTCTTCAGTCAATAAAGTCAGAGCCACACCTGTTAATTGGAAATTTTCCTATGCCTCATTGCTAGAGTGTATTCATTTTTCATTGATGCAGTGAAATTATTCTCAGTACATCAAAATTTTGTGAGGGCTTCCCAAGGCTTCTGCACCTTGTTCTGAAGCAGGGCACTCCCAGAGCTCTCCCTAACTAGGAGGGGGAAGCAGAAATAGGATGTGTTTGTGAGACAATTGTAGATACGAGAGAAACTGGGGCATTTGGAGGGCTTAGGAGCTGCCTAGCCAACACATAGTGCTGCTGCAGCTCTATGTCTTTGCAGTAAAAGGTGCTTGTGGAAAATCCTGTTGCCTGCTATCCCCTTGTTCTGAACGTCCATACTGCTCCTCGCTCTTCCGCTCCTTCAAAAGCGTGTGAAAGCACGAAGCAAGCCCAGGCTGCAAGATCTGTGATGTTGCCTGGCTTTGCCCACAGGGTGAAATAGTGGTCTTTACATCTCTTAGGGTTGGACCCATTCTATTTTGATTTCCACGGATTTGATAAAGAAATATTTGCAGGCAAGAAGGTGGGAATTAAGATAGAGCTAATCTCCAGCAGTGTCCAACTCTAATCCTCCCAGCTTGGGTGCTTTGGAGGAAAAGTTAAGTCTCATCCATCTTCATTTCTGTCTTTAATCAAGCAGAGTGAGAACAAAATCTTGATTCATCAAGGCCAAGAAATGGGGTCTCTTCCCTGTGCCGAGCTCTTCCCTCTGCGGCAGAGTTCTCCCAAGGTGTTTGTTTCATGAAGAGGATAAGGCTTAGGCAGGCTTAACCTTACAGCTGTTTTCTGATTTTCTTTGTCAGATTGCCACACCAGGCAAGGTTGGGAGGATGGAAGAAAGACAGAAGAAACATTGGTAAGTAGGGGAAATGAAAAGGATTTCTCTGTGTAACCTGAGTCCAATGGGATTGATGTCCTATGTGTCTCGAAGTTTGTTAGAAATGCTTCTTACAGTGATGTGGAAATGATGATATCATGTCACAAAACAACTAAAATAGCGTTCAAAAGTCATTTGAGCAGATGTAACTTGATCATGCATGAATTCTTCTGGTGAGGCAGCAAGCGGGACTTTTGCCGTGGGTCTGCTGGTTGGTGGTAAATGTTTTGGGACGAATCCCTTGAACCCTGTGTTCCTCAGCTTCCTGGTCATAAATGGAGACCATGAAAGCAGGGACAGAGTGTGGCAGAGTAAATATTTATGGAAGAGGCAGGGAAGTATTAATGTCACTGAGCAAGTGATGGGCGAAGCTTTCTCTGCAAGGTGTGGCTCTCGATATGTGCATTCGATAAAGCTGTTTCAAACTGGAGCAAATATGAAGAAAGGCGCTGGGATGACGCAGGAAACAGATAGCTTATCTAGGGAGGAGACTGACAGGATTGGGGCGGCTGTTTGGCCTTGTAAATACATCAGGGTGCAAATGCCAGAGAAAGTTGTTTCAGCTAAAGCATATTCTTGGCATAAGAATAAAGGACTATAAACTGGCCAGAGGTGTACTGTCAAAATAATATAAACTAGCTCTGGGCAGGAGGACTGAGGTTGGCAGGGGAGGTGGGATGGACACGTCTGCAATGGTGGGAGGAACTGGTGGCCAGGTCAGGCATGGTCCTGGTGTGGGGCTCCTGGGAGTGGGCAGCAGCAATGGGGTTTTTTTAGGAAATTTTTCTGAGCCCTGGGACTGGTCAATGGTGCTTGTAAACTGGGATTAGAAATGGTCTGCAGAAAGTGGCTAGGCAATAGTGTTCCTGCAGGAGTGACAGGGCAAGCATCTGGATAGTTTTAAGAAAGAGTCAGAATATTTTGTGGCATTATTAATGGTGGGGCTGCCAGTGATGACAGGGGACTGGACTTGTTCACCTAGGAAACTCATTTCACTGTTATTCCTGGTCATTCTTGTACTGATCTTCTTTGCAAAAACAAGAGCAATAAAAAAAAGTCTACTGATGAAAAGTCTTGGATATTATCAGCATGGTTTTAATCTAGAGAAGGACAAAACCCATAACAAATAGCTAAGCTCTTCCAGCGAGCCAGGAAAATATAGGTGGATCCATCCCTCATCACCTTCTCTGGTGCTAAAAACCAAAATCAAACTTATTGGATTTCTGGAAAACAAATGCCTCTTCCTATTTCTCTGGCCTCTCAATCCATCCACTTAAAACTGAGATGAGATACTGACTGAAAACAAGTCTTGTGAGTAATACATACCAGAGTAGCAGGCTTTTTATCCCTTAGGTAACTTTCTATGGCATCATTATTTGGGGCAAAGACCGTGTATGTGTTTGCAGCTTCTATTTCATTTGCCAGGCTGTATTGCTGTTGTGAAAACACATAAAAACAAATTAGAATGACCACCGATAGTCTGATACCAGTCCAAATGCAAACAAAGCAGAGAACTGCTTCTGTTCTTAAAACGATGTGAAAGCTTACAATAATGTAGCCCCTGAAAATGGAGTAATCGGGCATTTGCTCCAGGCGGGCCAGCAGCCTCGGCATGACGGTGCTGCGGAGGGGGGTCAGAACCTGCAAAGGGAGCAGATACCCCACGTCAGCGCATGTGCTGTGGTTGCACCTGCAAGGATCAGATGCAGGACAAAATGCTGTTCTGCGCAAATACTTTTTTTCCCGAGAACTGTTAATTATTTTCCAATGTTTGTGGCACAGAGGAACAACTCCTCCCTATAGGGTCGTATACCTTATCAATAACGTGTATGATCCCATTTGTGGATGCGATGTCACCAGCCACGATGTGAGCACCCTCGAGGGTGATGTTCTGAAAGAGGGAGAGGAGAGAGGGTTTGCTTTTGCATCGCAGCGATGCTGTTTTCCCAGTGGTTCATGCTGTGGATTTCCACACCTTCCCAAACGCTTGCCCGGGGCTCCACCACAGCTCCGCTCGCACCAGTCCGCACCGGAGGATGGGTTACCCTCAGGGAACCGTGCGCAGGAGAGGTGACTTTGGGACTCTCTGCTGTTCCCTGTGTGCAGACTGGCAAAGCCGTGGGGTTGCTTGTGCTGGGGTGCTGACAAGGGGTAGGTGTGCTTACCCCCACCCCACGGCAGGATGAGCTCCTGTGCCAATTCACGCCCTCCTGTTTCTGTGCAGCTTTGAAGGACCCCATTTATGATTGTTCCCTCAGGGCACGGAGGTGGTGGGAACTTCTCCCTCCCTTAATGGGGATGAAGTGCTTAAGTGTGCCAGATGTATTTCCAGAAAATCCTCCTCAGAACATGGAGTACTAAATAAAAAGGCTGAGGGGGAAGGGCTGTTAGTTGTAGTTATTTACCATTAAAAATATCTTTGGGTTGTTTGGGACTATCAGGTTGCACATGCGGACGTGTCTGCAGTATCACTGCTTCCTCCTACCTTCCCAGTTCCCTAAAATACTTTACTGGGTTTTCCTGATGCTCTTTGTCTTAAATTAGTTCACACAGGCTGCTCCAGGCAGGGACTGTGCTTCCACTTGGCTACAAGACTATCCAGCATTTGCAGCAGCTACTGGGACATCAGGAATAAATAATATTGTGGGCAAATTTCAGTTAGGTAAAGTGGTGGAGAAAATCAAGTTAATGTTTCTCCCAGAGGGCCCAATATAATTGATCTATTCCTTTAATTTTATGACACGGTCTTTTTTAAATACAGATACATGATGTCTGTGTGGTTTTGTAATACAAGAAAGTTGGTGGCAGTGATGGTCAGGGTTTGGTGTATGATACCACAGTAGTTTGCAGGTCGTCTCACCCCATTTTCTTTAGACAAGTGTAGGAAGTTGCTCTGTAGAGATGTTGGCAGCATGTCAGAGGTCGATAAATTCTGGAAATTGGCAAAGCTGTAAGCTCCTGTCAATACATGATACCTAAAGGAAAATAACTGGATTTGAAGGTTTTGCATTTTCTTTTTTTTTTTTTTTTTCCCCCGGATAAATATGCTTAGTGTGTCTAAAACTGGTTCAAAGCAGGAATTGTTTGTACAATACCTAGTTCAGCTATGTTCTAATCTTAGCTTGGCCTTTAAATGTTTCTGACATAATACAAATAATGCCTTTTTTTTCAGTGGAGTTGCTACAGAGATTTATACCACTGTAACTAGAAGGGGAATCCTATGTCCTTCCCTTAAAATTATAATAGCTGTCTTGCTCTAGTGGCTTCAAACCAAAGGCTTGTTTGGCATAAAAAGCAATTCATTAAAAAAAAAAACCCCAAACGCCAAACCATTAACGTACTTCAGTAGAGTTGGGATGTTACTCTTTGACATCCAAAAGGCTTTCTCATCTTCATCCATGTTTTCAATTGCTTGGAGAGAAGGCACGAGGACAGTTAGGTTTGAGGTGGTGGACAACACTGAGTTTATCTCAGCCTCCTGCATGAAAGTAAAGAGGGGAAAATAATTCATCTTAAGGACGATCTATAAATAGTAGCTGGTGACTTTTTAGCAAGGTGGAATATGTGACGTGCTTTGTGACCAGCCTGGAGAGGAAAAACTATTATACTGAGCAATGACTTGAACAAAACTACTTAGAGCTGTACAAAAATGGTAAATGAGTGGCTATTTTTTACAGAATATATTGTCAGCATTTAAAGGGCAGAAGCAATGTTTAGGTCAGAACTGCTTTTTATTATGAAATACTTAAGTTGCCTCCCACAAAAGTTAGTCTGTCTCACGGATTCTGTTTTATGCACTTGAATGTTTAAAAAAAAAAACCAAAAAAACCCCATGGTGATAGATACTAGTGGTTACTGATAACTTCAAGTAACCTGCTCTTACAGAGCACTCCACCCTATTTAATAGATAGAAGGATTATGAACTGTGAAATAAGAAACCTACATGACACAATGTTCCCATTTGGAATAAGACTATTTAACATGGCTGGGATTTTTCAAGATGTCCAATGGATATCTGTGCCCACTAGCACTGCAGTGGGGCTTGCTGCTGACAGCTCTAATTTTAGATGGGCATGTAGGCTCTGTAGTGTGCATGGGCTGATTCATCTTCCATATGTTTATCTGTCTTAAGGATGGAGAGAGCCTCCACTGGAGAGGATTTTTCTAGTTGTGTGGATTTTTTTTGTGGGGTAGAAAAAGGAGAGCTAAAGATTTGAATGTGATCTTGCTGAAGATGTGGTTCTCCAAACTTTTCACAGGCTCCACAACTTGCCATTTTTGATACTGCAAAACTTGAGGGAGCAATACGAGCTTGGGTTCTACTTTTGCATCTGGTATGCTGCCTGGAAGCTGGCTTGTTTTGGATAGTCCTTCAATACCCATACTGGGTTTTAAGTCAAGAAGGGATTCGGCTCCCTTAAATAGCTGGGAATTTTGTCTCTGTTAAGATCATCTATCTTTTCAGCCATCATCACTGTTGCCTTCCAAATATTTAAACATAGAAATAGCAACAGACTTTCCTCTCTCATCCTTCCTGACTAGCAAGAAAAAAATTTGGTTATAGAAATTGGTAAACATCACATTTCTGCTCAGGTATGAAGTTAAAAACCACACCTATTTAGCTCATGTTTGTAGCTACCATTATTTAATTTAAGGGGAACCATTCCTCTGAAGTGTAGCAGAAACTTCCACATCCCTGTTTCAATATATTATACAGAACCTGTATTTTTCCCTCCTGTTTCATTATCTAAACAGCACATTAGCAGGTGAACAGCCTCTCCTATTGTGCTGATTTCTTTAACTTCATTAGTTTCTCTGTACAGTGTCTAGTGCTGCAATCTGAGCCCTGATTTAAATTAGCCACACTGGCCCCTCTGCTAAGCAGCTCCCCGAGGTCCCTGTTGCAATTGCGTGCTTTAATGATCCCCAAGCCGTCTAACTTTGAAAAGCATGAAAGCAGCTAATACGCTGTGACTTCTGCTTCTGATGCTATTCATTAACATACCACTGTTCCTTTCTGTTTGTCAGGTATTTGCGCTACACTTCTTATATTTAGGTTTTAAGCTTTTTGGGAGAAAGTGGTTTTGGTCTTTATTCATACAGTGCCAACCACAGTGGGGTAGGACCTCTAATTAGTAATAGATGATAGCATGTGAAAATAAGAAGTAGATTGTGACAATCAAGCTATCTAGAACTTTTTTTTTTTTTAATCTAACTTGGTGTTTCTTCCCTAATCTGGAGCCAAACAAGCTAATCTCTTCCTTCATTTCCTGCACCCCAGTCAAGCCCGCACAGACCGAGTTTTTTCCTCCTTGCTCACTGCGTGGCAGCAGCACACTGACCAGCCATACGGTTGCATTTTCCTGCCCCAGGGCACAGTGAAAATGAGAAAATGGGCATTGCCTTCCCTCTCCACTTGCTTGTAATTTTATTGCACAAGAGAAGGGGGCATATTCCAGCTTTGCTTGTACCCTGCTGCTGGTCGTCTGGACTACAGTGTATTTCTGTACAGAGCTAGTCGTGGCTTATGTAGCCCCCTGCCTCCGAAAGTGGGCTTGTAACTAGCTCTTCTGCTTGTGGAGCTTCCTTACTTGCCTGAATTTGGGATCAGAATTTGGTTTTCAGGCAGAAATAGGGAACCAGATGATCAGCCCTGCCGTGACAGGTGGGAGAGGCACTCTGATGCCTCTCCAGAGCTTGGGCCTCTGCTCTGGGATGGGAATATTGCTGTGAGGTTCCCATTTTGTAAAGGCTACAAGGCTCATGTATTTCTGCAGACTTGAACATACTAAAAAAATCAACCATGAAGTGTACTTACATTAATCCATTGGTTAAATGCAGCTGCTTCTGATAGAGTAGATAACTCCTGATTAGAAAGAGAAAGAGCAATGAGTATGTAAGCTATAATTAGCTGTACCAAAGTACCTTTGCTGTAGCTTGTGGTGTAACCCACTGTGTCTGGCCTGGCTGATGTGACGTGGAGGAGGAGGTTTTCAGTATGTGTGAAAAGGGAGGACATTCATGTTTTTCTAGTACTGATGCTTTCTGTAATGGGAATGGTGAGTTACTAACTCTTGAAAATCAGGCCATCTCTTGCTTAAGTGTATTAAGTGTACCTGACCTTGGTATGTAACATGTACTGACCCCAGGCTAAGTGTAAATTTTCTGGGAATCTAAACGTAAATCTTTTCTTAACTCCATGCAAAATCAATTGAAAGAAGGTATGTTGTTTTGGTTGGTATTTGTACAGCGTCTTACACATCATGCTGCAAGTGGAGAGCCTTTATTCTGCCACAGTACTTAGAACGGAGATAGATGAGGATATGAGCAGGGATGGCAGATAGTGCTAAAAGCCATGTAAGATTATTGCCAATGGCTGGGAGAGCTGACACTTTCATTTTTCCTATCCTGTTAAATGCATATTTATTTCACCAATTTAGTTGTTTTAGTTTTATTTGCCTGCTGGTCAGCATGGTTCGTTTTAACATGATACATTGACAGTTTCTACTGAGATAGACCTCAAGGCAGAACTTCAGAAGAGTTAGGTGCTTGCTCTTCCCAGCTGGGAGGTGAGTGCTTAGCGCTTCTGCAGGTTAGGTGTCTGGGGCTGGCATTTTTTACTTTGTCTTAAGAAAGAAATATGCTCGGATCCCTTAGGTCCCTTTCCAAGATGTGTTTTTAAACACAATAGTTCACTTCTGTGTCAGGCAAGTGTCTCCAGTTGGAACACTGTTTGCAGATAGCGCTGGTGGGCATCATATTTTTCTAACTGTTTATAATGGCTTTGCTATCTCTCTGGTTAAGATCCAGTGTGAGAACTGTGCAGTAGGTCCTGTGCTCAGAGGAGATGACCATCTTACTTACATCTGCAGCATTTCCATAGCATATTCTACCGTCTCCTTCATAGCCCTTTGGGCACACACACTCCCAGCCACGAGAAGACTCAAACTGACAAGTTGCCTTTGAACCAGAAAGAGAAAATTTGTCAAATACTCAGGAGACCACTCAAGAGCAAGGATGGCCTGTAAAGCCTCTTACTGAAACCCATTCACATACAAACAGAAACTTAACAAAGGATCTTCTTACCATCTTCCATGGATGTCCTCACTCTCCTGTAGGACAAACTCCACTAGCTGAGGGCACTAACACCCTCACCTGTCCACCATGCACTAAGTCTATAGGAATCTAAACCCTTGCTCCACCCTTTGGTACTTCTTCCCTACATAAACTGGGCCCTGTTCCTTCACCCGACTATGGCAGATCCATCCCCTGATCCCCGATGCTCTTTGCTTTAGCTCTGTCCTTGTGTCCTGCCTGGGGCTGGTGTGGCTCTTGCAGACGCTACAGAGCCTGCAGGTCTGCTGAACACATGCAGCTACCGATAAAGCTGATAGATACCTGCGTAGAGATGTGTGACTTGGGTAAACATCCCAATACGCTAGTGCGTCCAAATTGTAATTGCTGGTAGAGAAGCAGCATGTATTTATTCAGGCTCGAGAGAGTCCTTCTGTGCAGGCGGAATTGGGAGCAGCCCTTTGCAGCCTGTCCTTAGCACACGCACCATACTGACATGCTTCACATAGCATTTTTGATGCTTGTAGCACTGCTTGGAAAGCTTTGTTCCAACTCAAACAGAAATTGCAGGCTTGAAATGGCAAGGAAATTCTATGGTGTGCGCAGGAGGCGAGTTGTGATATGTATCTGAACACTTTGTTCAGGGAATGATTAATTACTCACCAGATGATGGCATTTTCCATTTTGTTCCAGGCATGAGTTTATGGGTGTGCATTCAATTCCATTCCCCCGAAATCCATCCTTACACTTGCAGTCATTCTGTCGTTTCAATAAAACACGACAATTCATTAAAATGATTAAAATAGAGTGCATATTCTAGACGTGGTGAATTAGTCTGTGTTTCTGCATAGCTCCATTTACTTCAGTGGAATGACACTGATTAATATCTCCAGAAGACCTTCATACCTAACATCTACTAATGTACTTACTAAGAAGTATTTGCTGCCAGAACACCACCACATAGGAGGGAGGGAGCACTGGGATGGGAACTGAAGGAGACCGCTTTGGGTAGAGAGCACTGTGTGGAAATAACCTTGTGGCTGGGAGGGAGAGGAGAATTTGGGGAAGAAAACAGGGTAGGAAGCACCAGCAGAGCGAAATGGGCGAGGACTAGTGCCGAAGGCAGCCACGAACGTGAGAGGACCTACCTGACCTGGCCCAACGTATATGCAGGTGGCATTTTCATGGCACCCTGCCGTGGTGGGCAGCAGGCAGTTGTTGATGGCTGAGCAGTCCCTTCCATTGCCTGTCCATCCTGCCTGGCAAATGCATGTGTGTTCTCCTGGGCCCATCTGAATGCACTCGGCCTGGAGGGGATGCAGAGGCATCTGTTCAGGACAGTTAGGTGGCATCTGGCTTTAGGTGTAAGGCTTGTCTAAGCAATAGTGATGCTGCTATCTGGGGAAAGAGCTTGAAACCGCAGTGAAAATTGTGACTCTTCATCCTGCAAAAGTTTCTGGCCGAACCTGCCTTACTGCTTACTTTTCTGTGATGTCAGGCTCTGTGGGAGAAGCACATACTTACATTGATATTGCAGCCACCTGGGTTTAAAGCAGCACAAGGATCAACTTTGCTGCAGCTCACGCCATCTCCCTCGTAACCAGATTTGCAAACACAGCTGTAGAGACAAGAGGAGGAGGGAGGCCTTAGAAGTGATAGGTCAGGTGTAAAGTGAAGTGATTTGTTTTCCACTGTAACATGCTCTTTATAAGCAGCTTAAACCTGGTAACCTTGGATTCATGGTGCAAGTAACCTAAGTGCATACGTTATGGTTTTTTTCCAAAATATTGGCTGGGTTAATTAAATCAAATCAGGAATCCATTCTCGGGGAGTGAAATTAATTCTGCGCTGATGTGATCTTTACAAAGGTGAGCTAATAGCTCTAAATTAATTATGAGCTGGGGTTGCTTTTTCTTTCAGTGACACAGAAGATAGCTCTCTCCCTGAAATGCATGCAAGACAATGAGCCCCCCTGTTTCCCTAGGTTGTCCCCCACCAAGATTAACCTATATTGGAGGGAATTTCTTAAGGACTCATGTTATGCAGCATCCCCCATTCTTCTTTCTGTGGTGACTCGTTATGAATACACTGCAGCAAGAGGCAAACTTGCTGCCTGTGAAGGTAAGCGTGAGGGAAGCGCAAGGCAGCTGTAGCAGTAACAGAGTTTTGTGACCACTCGTGTCGGGACTGGAGAGCCTGTGCTGAACTCTGTGACGTTATGGCATGCAAATCTTGCCTGAGCTGACCAGAGTGAGTTATTTATCCTCAAACTGCTTGAGAATTTCATTGTTTTTCAGCAAGGCTCAAACTCCTAATTCACTAAGGGCATGGTTAGAAATAAGAGGTTCCTAAGAGCCTTTGTAGTTGTTGGTAGGAAGGCTGCCTTCCTACCAGGGGTCAGATCCGTATGCATTTATCTTATCAGTGTTAAATATAAGGTACAGAATAGGGTATTGAGAACTCTTAATTACTATCTTGCAACTCAAGGTTGATGTGGTACATGCTCATGTTTATTTGCTGCATAGCAGTATTTTAGTGGCTGATGGTTGTGTACTGCTACAAGGCGCTGTTTTGATCAAGCAAACGGGAAAAAGCTGCAGTATAGTTAATATTAATTAATGCAAGTTACTGACTTACCTCACCGCACCATCGCTAAGCTGACAGTCTGCATGTGCATGGCAGAACAGTAGGGAGGGCTTGCAGGGAACAATCTGCTTATCGCAGAGTTTCCCCGTGTATCCACTTCTGCATGATCCGGGAAGACAGATCCCATTGCTGTCTATTCGGTTGTCACACTTCCCATAAATGCAGAGGCACTCTACCAGAGATTATAAATTACAGTGTGCAATTCCATAGTGGTAAAAGGCATCTATCATTACATAGCATTTCTTATGAACCAGGTCCCCCCTTTTTTTCCTAGAATCTAAACTTCTTTATTTTTAAAGTCTCACTTTGTTGGGGGACTTATTATTTATTTATCATATGCATGTCTTTTCAGGTGTGTTTTATGGGTAACTTTAAAATCCATTGTGTCTTTATAGTGCACTTATCTATCAATGAATTTCAAAGTACTTCAGAGAAGTAGGAGCAAAATACTATGTCCTAGGCTATTAAGGCTAAAGTTATTTTATTGCACAACTTTGGCATACCTTCAGTGATATGGAAAGCCTTTTAATAATGAGTCCACAATCCTATAAATTGCACAGTGCTAGGCTAGTACAGAGAGCAGCAGCAGAGACCTACCAGCACTTTGCTGGGGCTGGGCTCATTAGTGCTGCTGGGAAGCACAGCAATGTGCTCAAAGGACATAGTAGGTGAACCTTCTAGAATCCCAAGAAGTGCCGGGGTGACTAGTTAAGCTATAACATGTACTGCTTTGGCAGGACTGGAGCTTAGGCGATACCACCTTTTCTTATGGAATTTGTCTCTCAGTTTTCGTCCATGTACTTCTGAACCTTGAAGTGAGCTGTGCTTCACAAATGACGGGCTGTTTCATAGCAAAAAAGACTAAAAATGATTTTGTAGATAGGGGAATATAATTTAATGTTGTATATTCTGTAGACTCTCAAATGTAGGATGGTTTGTCATAGCAGGATTCTATCTGTCAGTATATAGAAGATGACTGCTAGAACTATAAGCTATTCAATAGATCAGAAATTATTTGGTAAGGACAGTTATTAAGTGGTCCTAAACACAATCTGTTTATAGATCTAGTTGTTCTTAGCTTACGTATGTTTGTCATTGCAGGCAGAATCTGTTGTGGGCAATACCAGATGGGAATGGAATATCAAAGATTTTCTTTTCAATTACTTATGTGAGGGAGACAGAAATGAAAAGAATGATGAATTGGTATAAAGCAAGCTATGGCCCCTGCAGAAAGCCCAGTTAAGTCAGTGAGAAGATTTTCACTGACTCTGGGCTTTAGATGTATCCCTTTGAAATAAGAAATGGAAGTACCCCAGAGACATCTTGCTCATCGTCATAGAGACTGTTTAGCGAGCAGTTAACTCCTACCAGAATGTTACCAGGGTCCAAAAGAAATAGCCCATGCTCTTACGCTGAGGAAGTACAGCTGTACTTACCTTTGTCACACTGAGGTCCGTATTTGCCAGGGTCTGAGCAGAACTGACAGCGTGAGCCTTGAAATGCCTCAGCACAAACACAGGTCCCGTTTCCATCCAGGCCATCCATGCACTGGGATATGGAAGAGAGGTGATTTCTATTTATGAATTGAAATAAACCTTTATCCTTCCCCCAGAGAAGAGACTGTATGCCTGTCCATATTATGACTGTGACAGACTACCAGGAAGAACCTCAGCTTTGATGAAGAAGGTGCTTCAGAGCAAAAGCTTTCCTTGTGCATGTACTTTGCTGCTGTGTATTCTACCTTCCTTTGCGATTTTAAAGTGAGAATAGTGAGCTGGGTCATTATCCTGTGCTGTGCAAAGTAGAAGTATCAGAGTGGGTCACCCAGCCCCAGCCTTGCCTGTGTGTTGGAACCACAGAAACCTGCAATTTGGACATCTGAGAGGAGACCGATTCATTTTTCCCTCCTCCGTATAACTGAACCTGAAATTCACGGTCATCGCTGGACATAAATGGCGGGTGCAGCTCTTGTGGAGCCTAACCCTCCTGTTGTGCAGAAGTGTTTGAGGGGCTTTTGGGACACAGCCTGTCCCTCCTGCCGTGGGAGTGCGGGGTGTTGCTGGATGCTCTGCTTACCTGTCCGTTTCCTGAGCAGGGTTTGGAGAAACCTCCCGGACACGGACTGCAGTTGGGGCCAAAGAAGCCTTTGCAACACTTTGGTTCCTGTGAAACAAAGCAAATATCCTCTTTTCCAGTGCTTTAGTGTGGAGGCAGTGCACAAAAGGCAACTCTCCATTGTGTTTTGGCCCTCTGGCAGAGGCCTGTAGAGGTAGCTGGCTCTTAAAAGGCTTGTGTTGAAGCAGAACCACCTCTGCAATGGCCACCTTAAAACCGGGAGGGGTGTTGGCAGCCCGAGAGGGGATGCACAGGCTGCCAGATCCTTCCCTTGCTCTCATCAGACTAGAAATCCCTGTCCTGTCACCAGTTACGAATGTGCCCGTGTGTGTCTGCTCATATTGTGTGCACTCTCATATTTGCCAGTGGGAGTGCCGTGCAATTCAGAGACAGGCAGTCTCCTTTGCATCTGAGATCAGGAACTCGAAGATGTGTTTTACCCCAGGGAGACGCTGTGAAAGCTAGATGCGCCTCCTTGATCTTCCTCCTTCCCCTCTGCACCAGTGTGGGATTTAGCCACTACACAGCCCTAAATGTTTTTCTCAGCTGCATCTTTCGTTTTATTCATGAACTGGCTGCTTGATCCATTTATTTATCAAGAGCACAGAAAGTGCATTAGAAAAAAAACCTCATTTACCTGTGTGATTCAGGGAAATAGGAATTAGAAAAAGGTTCTCAAAGCTTATGGATTTGTAGACTTCTCTTTAAGTTACTTAATGGTGGTTGTGAAATGCAGAAGCTTATTTAGGAGCCCCAGGAGCCAGAAAGGTGTAAGTACTTCTCAGGAACTAATGACTTCTGTGAGGACTAGACTTGCCGAGCAGAGCAAGTGGAGCATGGTTCTTGGGAGTGTTTCCCATTTATTGTTACCCAATATTGTGCGAAGTCCTGGGACAGGAGGGGCTGGGACCAGGGGGGACCAAGCTGTCCCATTCTTTGTGGGTGAAGCTCTATGGGGCAGCAACAACATTTGGGCTTGGAGTCTTATGCGGAAACTCCGGAGTTACAGAGTATGAGAGGGTTGTCAATAATGTATGGCAGCTAAAAAACCTCACTGGAGGTGCTGGTGTGAGCGTGCATCATGGAGAGGAGTTATTTCGGGTAGTAGAAAGATACTGGCAAAAATGTACCCGGTATTTTGTGCCAAGGTTTACAGTAGCTCTTCTCAACCCCCTGTAGAAGGGTATGGAAACTACATGGACATCTCCAAATGTCTCTTAGCTTCAAAAGGAAAGTTCACAGTGTAAAAGACAACACTTTGGAAAACCTTTATGTACATTTCACCTTAAGGAACTGTAATTCTTTACCTTTACTGTTATATTGCAGGATCTAGCACAGCCAGTTTTTTGAAAGGTTGGGCCTTCAATAATGCATCTCCGTTTTGAGAAAGGCTGGAACATGCACAAAAGGGAAACATTAGTATTTCTACACAACATACGCTTCTGTGATACAGTCTTAATATTGCAATATAATTTAACCGGAGAACAGAAAGCACCTTGCTATAGTGTTGTATTTAAAAAAATTATTAAATTATGTACTTTTTCATAACATGAACTTTCTTTTTATTGTTACTGAATAATGGCATATAGGTTATTACTGAATATGGCATACAGGACTAACTACCAGCGAATTTTTATAACATGGGGAATAAAATTCCTGTGGTGGCTAGACATGAGTTTTGTACGTGGAGAAACATGCAGCCAGATTTACATCTCTTAGATGCCAAGCAGGTGGAAGATTCCCAATCCTTTCTGAAGCTGCTTCTGCAGACAGTTGCTTCTGGGATGATGCTTAATCAAAAGGAAATTTTTAACAGGGGTGAGGTCTATTTTACATGTATCCCTCTTCTATTTTTCGTTTACTAACTCTCAAAGCATAATCATAGTAGTTCTTATTCCTCACCTCTGTATTCTGCCAAAGCCTATCTGAAATAGATGTTACTTTACCTGGGAAAAGAGTCAGAGCTTCTGTGAAGTCTATGAGGGATCTTACAACAGCAAACAAAATAATGCTGACGTTACCTGATGCCTCAGTCATTTCCAAAAAGAGACTAAAGTACTGCCTATATTTGTATTTTTACGCAGTCTCCTGTATTCATATCTGGTTCTTTTGCTTGCTATATTGGGAGAGCAGTAATAAACATATGGGGACCATATGGTGACCCCTTCCCTCTATGCATTTTGTACAACTGCAGAATCTGTCAGGAAATGTCACTTACGATGGGCTTTGAATCTGGCGGACAGGGAGCCAATGCATGTGATAAACAACTCGTACAGACACCCTAGATGGAAACAATAAGGATAGTAATTTGAAAAGGCATTATACCAACTACTGAAATGCATGCTTATGGATGAAATGCCCTGTAAA
This sequence comes from Harpia harpyja, assembly GCF_026419915.1. Lineage (NCBI taxonomy): Eukaryota > Metazoa > Chordata > Aves > Accipitriformes > Accipitridae > Harpia > Harpia harpyja. The sequence continues at coordinate 23,562,695 of NC_068945.1, read as the reverse complement.
TTTTAAGTACGTCTGTTCTATGACTGTTACAGCATCGATCTGGAACCAAACAGCTGCATTAGAGCTATATCTGCTGGCTCTGATTTTTGCTGAGTGGCTGTTCATTTCCACCTTCCTCTTTTTATCTTCATTTGTCCTTCCCCCACTCCTTTCTTTTAAAGAACTGGAAGCTTCCTAAACAAAAGATAAGCATGGGCACGAATGCACTAGCATCCTTTGCTCCGCCCAGTATAATATATTAACTAACGTCCAAGCGTCTTGTGCAGTCTGCACGCTTATCTTCTATAAGAATTTTTTATTTCTTCCTAGGAAGAACACAAATTAGTTGAATCTCGTATATAGACAGCATGAAGAGAAATTTGTCTTGTGCATAGGCGGAGAAGAGAAAATTCTTTGCTTCCATGTCGTAGGTCCTGTACTCCACTATGATCCAGCAGTATATAGCTATTTTTATGTCTTCACCTTTTGGTTGCCTTTCCCTACAAGCTACTTTATCACCATGTGGTGGTGACAGAGACTGGCAATTACAGCACTGAGGAGATATAAACTCCAGTGGCAGTTTTAAAGGTGAGTCCTCTGACAGGCTCAACATGCAATAACTTCAGAGAGGTTGAGCCTTTCAGTGTCTGGATATGGAGTCTGTCACAGAATCATAGAATAATTTGGGTTGGAAGGGACCTTTAAAGGTCATCTAGTCCAACCCCCCTGTCATGGGCAGGGACATCTTCAGCTGGATCAGGTTGCTCAAAGCCCCGTCCAACCTGACCTGGAATGTTTCCAGGGATGGGGCATCTACCACCTCTCTGGGCAACCTGTTCCGGTGTTTCACCCCCCTCATTGTAAAATATCTAGTCTAAATCTACCCTCTTTTAGTTTAAAACCTAAAAGGGCAACAGGCCCTACTAAAAAGTCTGTCCCCAACTTTCTTTTAAGCCTCCTTTAGGTACTGGAAGGCCGCCATAAGGTCTCCCTGGAGCCTTCTCTTTTCCAGGCTGAACAACCCCAGCTCTCTCAGCCTGTCCTCATAGGAGAGGTGTTCCATCTGTTAAAGCTGTGTTGCTTGTGACTGCTAATGTCTTGTGTTTCAACCAAGTTCGAATAACTCCTAGAGCTGGTATCTGATGTTTTACTTCACTGTGTTTCATGATCAGCGGACAGGTGACCATGAACCTGAATTATGGCATTTTTCCCACTGGAGCTGTGGGGAAAGAATCGGGTACTGGTTTGGATTTAGTAGTCCCTCATATTGTACAGCACTTAAAGGAATGAAGGACCAGACTTTCAAAAACATTTGGGCATCACATTGGTGAGGTACAAATGCCACTACTATGTTTTAAAGGTCTGTGGGTCAGACATGTTTTGACAAATACATTTGGGCATTATAAAAGCTCTGATAAGCTGTGTAGTCGTGGCTGAAGTTGACTTAGGCTCTTAGCTTTCTTTGTGTTTCTGAAAAACCCTGCAAGTGACTCTTTGCTCCTTTAGAACTTAAAAATCTGGCTGGTTGCTGTGGAATGTGTTTCCCGCTGTTGGCATTGCTCTCCCTGTTGCTCAGTGTCACCTATTTGCTCCCTTTCCCCACCGGGGATGGTCTCAGCCGTTGATGTGTACCTGCTCCCTCCTTTTCCTGAGGACAGGAGTCCTGTCTCTCTCCTCTGCCACACTGCAGTGGGGGGACAGGGAAATGTGTCTGCACTCCCACGCAAGGTCCCATCTGCCCATTTTCAGCAGCAGATTAAGACAGTATCTTTTCACCAAAGTGTCTGAAGCATAGACGTATATTCCCTTTCACCAAGTCTGCTGTTGGAGTGATGACCTCTGGGAGGAGGTGGAGCAAGATATTGAGTCCTGCAGCTATTACCAGCATTCAGGTGCAGTTACATGGCTATGTACGTGTTAGCATAATGGTTTAATCTTTAGGGATTTACAGTACTTGTAGGTGTGTACAACTGCCAGTTCCTACAAGGTTTGTCACTTTTCACTGGTACCACAAGTAGTATTTACAAGGTGGCATCGCTCTTGTTTTCCAAGAGTGGTGAAGATGCATGATGGCAGGTAAGAACAGCAAAGCCACTGCTCCCTCTGGTATTCTCCTTGGTAGCAGTGCTCTGCTTAAAGCCTTGGATATTAAACTATATTTCAAACTATGCATGAAGCTTTCGAAGCTGACAAAAGTTCCTGACTTCAGTTTGGGGAATAATTTTTGTGATGGATGCTATTTGTTTTGTCTTTAAATAATTTTTCATCATGTTGCTTTAGGATTGATTGAAGTCAGACATAGTTTGTAGGTAGGTTCCTGGTAGGGAATTCAAATCACTGGAGTGTAATTTGAATTTGTAAAGTGTTGATCGCTTCTTGTATTGGAGATTGCGGCTCGGTGCTCTGCCTGGTTTATGATTGTATTGCACATACGGCACTCTATAGTTACTGCCAGAAGCAATAGTTCTTCAGTGCCAGCTCTTGTGTTTTCTTCATTAAATTTTGATGCTGTCCAGCTCTGCTGGGAGCCTCTTTCAAGGCTGTAGTTCTGGACTGTTATAAATTAAGATAGTAAATGTTTTGTGTTACTCTACCGGAACTGTTACTGGTCCAGATATGTGCTTGAACGTGGTCCAGTAACAGCTCATTGGAGCCACACTTATTGCAAACTAAAGCTCGGTCTGATATTCAGTCTTCTTACCAGAAGTAGTATCTGAATGTTACAGAGCGTAAAAACCTGTACTGTGTTACCAAACTGAACAAGGTATGTCGAAATCCACCCTTTGAAATATGAAACAATTTTGTAGTTCCTAATTGGAAGAAAACTGGAAGAAAGCAGGGCTAGGGGAAATTGTGGCTTCTGAAAATAACATATTTCTAATATATTAATATAAAATTAATTATTATGTTAATATTTTCACTCACTGGTTCCTTTCCCTTCGTATTTAGTAGAAATGAAAATACTGGTCTGAAGTAGTTTCCCTGGGAACTTGACACTGCTTACCATGTACTTGTATGCATAGGTGGGATTCAGGAACTGGAGGAAAATGTTTAACTGGAGAAAACATTTAAAAGGGCTAGTGCAAGAACTAGATGTGTTTAAAGTGGTATAGGATGTGCTCATCTGAGTTCCCTGTTTGCAAATTACTTGTATCTGTGCAATACTGCTGGCCAGGTGGCTGTATGTCATTGATATATTAATTTCCAAAAATACCCCCCTTTTTATGGACGATATCAGAGAAAGCAGTAAAGAGGGAGCTGGAGTGCATTACATAGAGCAGTTAAGAGCTATTGGTTTGTCGTGATTCTCTTACCACTGCAACTTGACTTTTTGTCTCGTCACACCGATGTGGGAGAATTGGAACAATTGTGGGTGGGACAAGGACTCCTGCAAGAGTATAAATGCGACCATTTTTTGCAACAATATCTGTTTCTTCCATTTCTTCTCCACTCACCAAGACTTGTCCCTATGAAACAATAAATGATTATTTATAATAAAATTTTCATAGCTTCTCAATTGCTGATAATTTAATTTCAAGACTTTCTAGTCATACTTCTTTTTAATTGCTATCTATTTTTTATTATGCTTGTTTTATGCAAGAAGCATGCATATGTTGTGCATTTTCTTGGATATTGGTCTACAACACGGTACCTAAAGTTTTCCTCTTAATCTGCACTGTTAGCCTGTGGAACTGGTGACTAAAAGGCTGGCCAAAATGGGAAGACTACTGATGACTCCAGGCACTGATTTCAGTGGACATAAACATGCTTTGGTCCTCTCTCTGACAAAGGGGGGGGGAAAGTGAGAGAGAATCTGTGATCTATCCAAATTCACAGGAGGGGGAAAAAAAAGTATTCTTTCTGCATTTACTTATGCAACTGCTCTGCCTTTACAAGAATTTTCAAAGATGCATCTCTCCTCTAGAATGTTCATATTTGGCTAAAATATGCAAAGAACAGAAAAGAGTTCAACATATCAGATAAGTTTGGCTTAGCAAAAGTACTGACAAATTAACACCTTTAAAAAAAGTGTTCATAAAGTTCATCAGGATCAGAGGCTATAGCATTAACAGGAATGAAAGAATATCTGTGCACTGGGAAGTGTTCAAAATAACCAAAATATGTAAATGAATGATTTGAAGTATTTTAAATGAATTTTTTTTAAACTAGGCAGAGCATAAATGAGGATCATTCCTGGACTGGGGCTACTCGTAAGAAAAAAGAACCTGCAGGCTGTCCGTACATACCAGTCATTTGCTCTGCATCCTTTATAATACTAATTTCTAACAGTAGGTTGGAATGGCAAGTTGAAAATTTCTGCCTCATTATAGCACAAAATTCCTCTTCTAATGTCCCCCCTCCTCCTTTTTTTATTCCCCCTGCATGCAAACAGTTGCCTAGATCAGAGTGAGCTGTTCACACGTGAAAGCTGCTTTTGACTTACAGTGCTGGTCCTGTTAAAGTAAATGAACTGCTTCGCCATGCTTCTGATGTGCTCTATTGAGGCAAGGCTGGCAATCTCTAGCTGAAATGAATATAAATTGATTGAAAGAAATGTAATATCATTATGCTTTTCAAATCCAGATGGATTTCACAAGAAAGACCACCCTTCTCTTTAGGGTGAGCAAATTCACCCTATTAGCTACGTGGCCAGCCTCACATTGACTAACCTGCTTGCGTAACAAAGTTAAAGTGATTGAATTTTGAGGGAGCTTGCTGGTTGCTGCATGTGAAGAACTTGTTGCCCAAAAGGATATTAATTTTTCTCCTAATTACAGCCACCAGTCTAAGTGAAGTTATCACCTCTCCCTAAAAATAGCCCTGTTCCCATCCTTAGGCCATTGTGGAAATGGCAGTGCCGATACCCCGTGAAGGGACACGTGGATCTCGTGGCTCTGCTCCCTGTGATCCCTCCCTGCGCTGGGAGTGACCTCCCCCTCGGACACGGCGAGCAGGGCCTTTCCCTAAGGATATGAGCATTTCCTTCCCTCCCTCCCTCCCTCCCTCCAACAGGGGCTGGGCTGGGGATGGACATCAGCCTCCTCTAGCCTTAGTTGCTGGTGGTGTTGCTGGGGTTGTGTTCTTTGTTTCCAGTAGAAAAAGGAGGGGAAAACAGGGGGTTTACTTAGAAGATGACAAAACCACCTCTCTCTGATAAACAGAAGACTAATCTTAGCAGAATAGGCTCAGAGAGAGCTTGGTTTCAATAGCAACAAGTACTTTTCCTCCTACTTGTTCCTGCAGCCCTGCCAAGCTGACAGTACCCCCTGACAGTAGTTCTTGCTCCGCAGCAGGCTAGGGTAGCAGGTCTCAGGTTCAGGATGACTATATATATATATTATTATTCCCCCCCCCCGACTTGGGCTAAGCCCCCATCACCAAAAGGTATATTTTAAAGTGGAAATAGTTACTTGCGTGTAACACACTAGTGTGGCACAACAAAGTTTTAATTTGCTGTGATTCAAGGACTATCCCATGCCTTCTAGCAGGGTTTTATTTTGATTAGCGACACTGAGATGAAAGGCTTGTGTTCTCTGTTAGTGACCTTTATGTGGCTACCCTTTGTAAAGGCAGAGGCATAGCTGTCCTTTGCAGCCTTGCTGTGCAGCACCGAGCGGAGGTTGTTCTTGGAAAACCTCTGCCTTCAGAGTGGCAAAGGGTTTGAAAATGCTCTTACACTCTGGGTCAGTAAAGCAGCCGTGCTCACCTTAGTATTGGAGACAATGTGGTGTCGGACCAGCTCCAGCAACTTCCACGAACCCTGCCAAAGCAGAAAAGAGGCTGTTTTAGCCCAAAATGAGTCGCACAAACCCAACCTGGCCTGTTGAGAGGACATGGGGATGAGAACAGCATCAGTGGCTGGTGCACCAGAAACCTCTGGGTCAATGGTGGTGCTCGGCTTGTGACACGCACCCTGTCACTCCGTGCCCTCACCCCTACATCACCTTTTATTTCGACACGGGCCTTTCACAGCTTGCGTGTGTGTTGGGAGAGGCAGGAGGCGGCCAGGGGACAGGGTACCCATATCCACCTCGTGGGACCCCACCAGCAGTGTCTCCCAGCCACTCTACTCTGGCATCTGTTCCCCTTGGCTGTTCCCACCAAGGGTGACATCTCCCAGGAGAGGGTTTGGGGCTTTGCCACGTGGCTGGCTGGGCTGTGCTGTCCGGGCAAGAGCAGGGGAGTGGTGGACTGGTGTGGGGGGTTGTCATCGCTTTATATGATGCGAGACCCCAAATCCTGTTCCTCTCTAGGTGTCATCTTGATCTTTAATTGTTAGAGATGGCTTAACCCTTATCATAGGAGCTTACCTTAGATGAACACTGGACAATGTATGTATGCATCTGCTATATATCTACATATATATCTACTATCTGAGAAAGATTTGTGTTATAGAAAGACTGTACCTCTGCAGAAATTAGGTAATCCAGAGCCTCAGCTTTCATATTACTCAAAGCCTCATTACTTGGAACAAAGACTGTGTAAGACCTGTGGTTCTGCTGTAAATCCATTCCCAGGCCAGTTTTCTGTTTTGGTTTAAAAATAAAAGTGAAATTACATATTAATATTGAAGAACATCTGAAAATAGCTTTACGGAATTGCTTTTCTGGATTCTTACCTCTATCAGAGATGTAAATTGGCTGTATCTTCCATTATCTTGAAGTACTGACATTATGGTTTCCTGAAATAAGATGAAAGTAAGACTTATTTTAGCTGGGAGCATGGGATAAATGCCATTTCTTATAAGACGCTTTTTGAATTACTGTATGAGTCTTGGTTATTACAGATTGAATACATTTGGGTTTCCTTATTGTTTGGGTGGCTGGTGGTGTCTGGAAATGGCTGAGATGGTAGTACTGGTGCTATACTGGCTTATAGTTAGTTTGTCATTGTCCTGAAATAGTATGTAGTCACAGAACATACAGTGTATGTATGAGGAAAGCGTTATTATCACTCCATTCCCAATGAGAAAGGGCAGAGAAATAAAATATTTGCAAAAACACCATACAAAGAAGTGAAGTCTCAAGGAGTTACCCTAAGCAGGGCACCAAAACCCACAAAGCATGCAAAATTATCAGTTTTATAATATTAATCTTTTGGGGGCAGGGATTGCTGCTTTGAATACAAGTCTTGCCTGATATCTGTTCAGATGTCCCTCCATTTTAGTATGTTTTTCTGGAATTCAGTGAGATGCATTGATCATGACTGCCAGTTTCCCAAAGAACCACTCAAATGGAGTGAGTACAACCAAATCCTCCACGGAGCAGCTTGGCAGAAGAGCAAATGTCTGTTTGCTTTGGAAACTGTGTCATTACCTTTCACTTTGAATGTTGCTTCTCTGAGTTGATGCACAATGGCTCAGTAGAGTTTGTCTAACTGCTGTCAGTCATCCTCCTTTGCATTCAATTAATGCAAAACTATTTTAAAAGAAAGTCTGACACTGCATATATGTAGCTTACGGCTCACCTCTTTGCTGCTTTCAAATGTTGGCTCCACGTTGTCCATGGCTTTGTCAATAATGTGCAAAATCCCATTGGAAGCAATAATATTTCCCTGCAAAAGTTTTCCTTTACTCCATCCTCCTTGGATTCTAATTCTTAATTGATTATCCTGAAAGAAGCCAGGCAACGGATAGTCAGCTCTTTATTATGGAATGACAACAGCGTGAGTATGCCTATTGAAAAAGTCTAACACCCCTTTCCATGGCCAACACCTGGGCCATTTAAATCTGGGGAGGCTAAAGGTTGTTTCCAATGCTTATCAAGGAAATGGAAAAATTCCTTTGACTTTGGATCAAGACCATGTTATTTTGTTCCAGGACAGCAAAGTTCAGAAGAGAAGCAGGGACAGGCCCTATGGGGAGAGCAGTTTACCCAGAAGAGCTCTGATGACTGCTAGTAGTAAAAGTCTGCCAGGAAACGATTTAAAATGTGATTGTATTGAAAGGGTCAACTCCCGTAATCGTAAGGGACTACAACCCATTTCCTTATATTACATGTATATTTAAAATAAAAAAATGTTGCTGATTCTGCACTGTACTGAAGCCTGCAGGAAACTAACAGGCTTCAGACAGCAATGATATTTTCCTGTTACAAATGGAGTGCGTACTCATTAAAGAAATAAAATAAATCTCTTTTCTCAGATGCCACTGATGTACTGCAAAACATGAGAAGTACTTGAATTTCAGCCTTCATGTAGGCCCAAGTCATTAAGAGACATTTAATGGACAACGAACAATAATTCTAGATTATAAAATCTAGTGTATCAGCTGTAGAGAACAAATTTTTTAAACTGTGGGATCAGACTGCCCTGATGTTTACTGACATCAAATAAGCTGGGCTAGTGATGAACTCCATATTTTTCATGATAAATTGCCATGTGCATTATATTTATGCTGAAGAATTGTATTATTTGCTGCATCATTCAAAGGATGCTGATGCTCAGGGGGAGGTGGGATCTGCAGTGCAGTGGGTGTTTGCTCTGTGTGAGCAGTACACACAGGTTTCCAGTATAAGCTCTGGGCTTTACCCTCCCCATGCTCCCTCTTACTTCAGCTAGGCTCTCTTAATGCCCCCCCCAGATCTTTTGGTCATGCCTGCAGATTTAAGATGACTTAATTTTAGCAAACATTTTTAGAGCGGTCTGTGTCAGACTGCTATGTCACGCAGCAGTGATGCATCTCTAAAAGTAATTTTTGTTTTCACTGATTTTAGTGGGAACTTTGATGCTGGTGAGGTTTCAAGTTTCACTTGAACTCCTTGTAACGCGTGGCCACAGCTGTGGTTTTTCATAATCCAGCAGCTGTCTGCAACCTGGCGTCTCGCTGCAGAAAGACCTTTCATACTGCTTGTTGAGTAAACAGAGAGTTAGTATTCTTGCTGAAGTAGGCTGGAGGGCTACTTACCATTTCTCCCTTTGATATCTCTCCTGATTTGCCGGTCAAAGTATATATTACACTAGTATTATTCAAGCTACTGGTATTCAACTGACCAGCAATTACATGGAGTTTCACAAAGTACTGTGCTTTCTGTTTATTATTCAGAAGATCCTTTATCTAGAAGAGCAGAAGAACAGAGATTTATTTCAATACAGGCTTCATCTAAAAATAATCTCATGCTGAATGCTTTTTTTTCCCTCCAGCTGTTACATTCTGAAATGACACATTTTTTTCTGAAGTGAGGTGATAGGGTCTGAACCAAATGGATGTGTCTCTTGGTTTCAGTTCAGGTCAGATAATACCCTCAACATCCCTGCATGAGCAGTAAGTGCCTCCAGAGTTGCCCTGACTTCAGGGGAAGGTACTGGCTGCTGACCACTTGCATATCAGGTCACTTTTTTTTTTTTAAAAACTAAAAACATTTTTTTTCTATCACCCTTACATAAAAGGCAACCTGTAGGCTTCCCTGCTGAAAATTCAGATCTTAATTCAGACCCTGGCTCAACCAAGTGAAAAAACCTCAAGTATAGCCATGTAAGATAATCCAAAACTTACTTGAAGCATGGTTGCATTCTACCCTGACTCACCAAATTGTTTTGGTTTTCTTTCAAGTAGGAAGAAGACAATCTCTGGCCCCTAGATTGAAATGTATCCAGAAGTGTACTAGAGCAAAAAGTTCTTCTGAATCTGTTGCATCAAAACACTTTTAACACAGAGATTTCTGAAGGAGCTAAATCCCCCCAATTTAAAACCCTCTCTGTTGTTTACTTACATTTGTACCTTTGAGCCCCTTGTTTGTTGGTACAAGCATGGTAAATGGTCCCAGAGTACTCAGTGGCCATTCATAGACATTTTCTTAGGAGAGAGGGGGGAAAAAAAAAGAGTTTAAATGTGTATTGAAAAGCTCATTGGAGGAAGGGACTGTGTGATCTGTGCCAGGTATGCAAAGGCAGAATAAGAAAGAACGGTCTCTGTGATTATTAAATGTTAATTTAGGATTCTAAACCCCAAGTTGTTGAAAGATGAGAGGCAGAGATGAGATGTGAAATCCAGGTGCTGCTGCATATTTGACACAGGATGAGGGAAAACATTCAGAATGCTTCTGGCACCCCAGATTCCATGGCACACAGACCAGGGTGATGGACGTGAAAGTACTGTTTCTTTGGAGATGTGTCTTTACAGGAAGATAGCCCTCTGCTTTACATCAATTCAGTCTTCATGGGGTGAGGGATATGCTGCTGATAACCTGCTGGTAGTGCAAGTATCAGCAAATACATAGCTAGTAATAAAAGCTGATGCACTGAAATTTAAAGTTCATTTGCTACCCAGATGGTATTTCTGTTTCTGAGACAGCAGGATGAGACCAATGATTCTGCAGCTGAAGGCATTAAATATTTCTTATATTCAGGTCCTTTTCCAGAAGTTTAAAATCATAACTGAAAAAATCTTTACAGTTATTATACGTATGTTGTACCAGAGAATATATCTCAAAATTAATATGCTGTCTTACAAAACGATGTGGAGTATTCTGATGTATGTTCTTAGCTTTTGAAGACTTTAATGTGGAGTGAATATATTGTAAGATAGCCTGTGTGGTTAATGTGTCTTTGTAGCTTCTAACCAGTAAATCAAATGGCACATATATATCTAAAACTTAACCAAAGAACATAAAATCTGGATTGTTATTAACAAACGGTGGAGCTCAGCACATTGGGTACTTTTCAGACTCTGCTGGGGATTTCAGTCTTCAGTGCTGAATATGAAGGTCACTGCCAGGTTTTGTCCTTGGCCAGCTATAAGGAATTCTTATTCCATTCTGGTCAGGAATTCAGGATCTTTATTTTAATTGCTGCGGTCAGTGAAAATGACTGAACAAATTATATTAAACTGGAGGAAATTTTTCATATTTACAAATTTAACTGAAAGATCCAGCTTGATTCTAGTAGTGTTTGTTTATAGCTCAAATTTGTGGCCATGTAACAGAGGATGATGAAAATGGTTATACTATTCTCTTCACAAGGTGACTGCAATAACTACGCAAGGCTGGAAGCTGTGAGCCCTACAGGGGCTCCAGCTCACCTCTGCAGACAGTTTAGAAACATGGAGAACCCCAACTATGGCCGAGGTGCCCTGGCGGGGGGTCCTGAGGGTGATGGAAGCCGTGGATGGGATTAGTCTCTTCCCCTTGCCTCTCTTCTCTTTCCTGGTGAAAGCAATGCCGCTGCTGATGGCTGGGGACTGGGGAAAAGAGACCCAGCTGGGAATCCTGATGTTTTTGGTGGACTTCTTTGCATCATTCTAGATCAAATCTCAATTATCCAAATCAATGGGGGCAGGGAGGGAGAAGTGGGATGATCCCACTTATCCCACTATGGGGCAAACCCCACTGGTGATACCAAATGATGTGTGAGGGGTTGTAGGAACGCATTTAGCACTTCTGCTTGGAAATTCTTGCGGATTGTACGGCATGCTGAGCAAAGGCAGCTTTAGGTGGTTAGAGGCAGTCTGCGGTGGGTAGCGTGTGCTGTGGCATGCTGTTAGTGGCACATTCCCGCAGCAGGGAGTGTTGGGGGAAGACGGTGCAGGATCAACCCACCTAGCAGGACCTGACTCTGCTTGCGTGTGGTCACTTACCCACGAGCGATAAGGCAGATGTCAGCTTGCCTTGCCACCGTCCTCCCACTTCTGCGTTCAGGTCTCGGAGGCGCTCCACGATGTTTCCGTAGCACACAAACCCGTTCCCCACGGAGCCCCCCTGGCACGTACACCTGTGAAGGGATCATCGTTTTAGCTGTGTGCTGATGCCCCGTGGTGTCATCGAGCCTCTTGCTAAACCTGCGCTAGGCATTACCTATTGCTTCTCTGAAGGCATTTTCAGGAAGCACCGATGCATTTTAGTTTAAACTTTGCTTCTGTATGCTGTGAAGTATGTTGGTGTGTAGGGCAGCCTGGTGGCTGCTTCCCTGACGTGATGTCCTTCTGTCAGCCAGGCCAGGAGGCAGCAGCTTCTGTCTTGCAGGACCTCTTTGAATGGGGGCTATGCAACACCCCTGGCTGCGGTGCAGCCTCTGGTCCCCAAATATTGTGGTTGCTGGAGCCCAGAAAGCCACTGAACCTGCCTGCCTGTGGGCAAGGAGAGGCTACGGCATCAATGTGTGGGGTGCTACCCTCGCAGCGGGGAGGCGGTTGTGTGAAGCCCCCACTCACTGCGTGGGACTTGGCAGGATTAATGGTAGTTACGTATGAAGGGGATGATAGCAGCTCATCAATCGTTGTGATAGTTGTATGGGATTGGTAGGAAAAGGCAGGCAGGGGTGTCAGTCCTTTCAACAAAGCAAAGTCGTTGTTTGTTACCCTACCCTTTAAGTAACGCAACCATTTTGGGCAGCGGTGCTTGTACTTAACACTGTTTTTTTTCTGAAGCTGCTGAAGCACAAAATCTCATGCTTTTTCAGATGTATGCTTTATGCTGTTGCTGTCTCTGTACTGGAAATAGCATTTCATCTGCAACACCCTGGCTGTCCCCTGGGGACTCCAGCCTGTAAGAGGTGTCAGTGATGTACGGTTGACCCAGTCCTACGTATGTCCAAAACGGACTCAGGTCGTGGTCCCTGTGGAAGGGGCAGGCAATGCCTTGAGATGGGCCCAATGTCCTCACTGCCTTGGGATGGGCTGCGTTTGAATTAGCGCATTGCAGCCAATGCAAAATCTAAAGGATATTCATGGAAGAATCACCACAAGTGTCAGTCTGACATTTTCTGCCCTATGAGGGGGGGGAACAAGCCTCATGAAAATGGAATCTTATTGCCATGAAAGACTTCAGCATCACAAGACAGGTAGGGAAGAAATTGTTGGTTGTCAGTGTGATTGACACATGCTTGCTCTTAGGTGCTGATGGGTACAAATGGTTGTGCGTTTCAAAGAGCAACTAGGACTTGGGTGTGCCTTGACCTTGTGTCAGCCTGACTGTTCACTGGGAGAGGTGGTTAGTACTTTCTAAAACATCTGGACTCTTCAAGGCTGCCTCAACGTGAGGGGCCATTGATGCCTGCTGGTTTTGCCAATCTCAGGTCTTTCTGTTGCAGTCTTCAGAAAATCAGCCCCTGCTTGGCTGCGCTTGGGAGACTGGCTGGTGGTGTCAGTGCAGTGATTTACTCATTTTCAGTGCTAAAATTAAAGCAGGTGCTTGTCAACATGTAGCACGCACAGAAAGAAACCCTAACTATGTTTAGGAGGCTAAGCAACTATATTGTATGTGTTGCCAAACATTGGCTTTTAATAGTGCCTTTCCTAATTAAGTCTGCAGCATGTTCAGTATTTGTATAAAGCCCTATCCATAATGATTCATCTCTCTGGATATTTTTTCTAAAGGCATCATTAGAGAAGGAACATTACGCAAGCAAAAGATGTTCTTTATATAACTAATGACCTAACGGTTTGCATGTGCTGGTTGTTACAAACACACATCTGCCACTCACACCCCGCAGTAGTATCAACCTGATGCCAAATCATCTCCTGTTTCCCACGTACGGTCTCTGCCATAGCTGTTTCTCTGGTGATAGCAATATTTGAAAATCCCCACAGTCCCTGCAGTCTGAGGGGCTACATATAGACTCAGAGGGGTGCTGGGATTTTGGCCAAGAGGCTCAAGCTTTGACTCCTTCCGGTCCTGGGTAAAAATAGCAGTCTAAAAACATCTTAAATTTTTAGGATGTGATTCTGATGGTAAGCCCTCTTCTTTTTAAGGGGATCTCTTGGGCAGAGGGTATGACTGTGGAGCCCAGATGAAGGGTTTAGGGCTGGGGGAGAGGAGCAGCTCCTCCTTGGGAGCTGACCCCTTTCTTCTGATGAGGTAAATATTGCTGTATTGATCTATATAGCTCCCTTCACTTCTGAGCAGAGAAGAAAAAACCTGAGGCTTCAAAGGAGCTGAGGAATAGTTTAGTAGAAAAAAGAAACTACCCTTGAAATATTGCACAAATCAGATCAAGGTTTCAAAATAAACCACCTCAGCTGGTGGTTAACATAGGAATTTTTTTGGCTATCGTTTCCAGGGGCACAGTGAACTGCAGAAATACCTACGTAGTTTGAAACTTCTTTTCTGAGGCCGATATTGCTTATAGCTGAGTGGGTATCCAGTAACACAGTTTGAATCTGACTGTCAAAGGAAAGCATTTAGCAATTATAGATTAGCACCTATTGCACGGGATTGTACCCTTCAACCTGTTTGTCCCCTCACCCTTTCTGATGGAGTAATTTACTCTGTGTGGCCGGGCTCGGGAAGGACCAGCTGGGTGACTGACTAGATTAGTTTTCTTCGCTTTGTCTGCAGGATCTGGTTTGCAACCCATACTACATATGGCTTTATAGGTTTTGCTTTGAATGCACTGCGTACTGTACAGGCTGGGTGCCTTTAAAGAGCAACAGCTTTACAACAAACTCTGCTGGACTATTTAAATTTAGTTGTTTGATGTTTTCATGATATGCTGCATGGACAGTATAGGCAGGACTGAAAACGATGGAACCTCTTACTACTTCTGCTTACCCAGGAGGGGGAAAAGCACTGTATCTCTGTAGAAAAGGGGAGATCAGCTTTCTTTCTCCATTTTGCCTGAAACTTATATAATAGAGTTTTGGTTTACGAAGCTACTAATGCCTACATTGAAGACATAGAGTAAAAATAAGAGTGAGATTAAAAAAGAAAATAATTGAGTTTAGCTGAGGGAAAGCTAGTTCTGCTCAGAAACCAGAGAGGTTATGGTCTAATAGTCAGTGTAATTCTGCACCAGTTGGAGCTTCATAGCTTCTGGGCAAGGCTGAACATAATTACTGTGCTGAAGCAACACCATAGAAAGTGTCAGCAATCACTCAGGAAAGATCTATATGGGAACAGAAAACAAAGACAATCTTGATTTTCCAGGAGGTCGTTATGTTCACAAGCTAAACGTTTGTCTTTTCTACATCTTTGTCTGTACAAAAGATTTATTCCTGTACAAATAATTTGATTCTGGAGAAAGTAGAAGTGACTCTATATGGGAGAAACTAACAGCACAACTGTGCCTTTAATAAAAACAAAACCAAAAACAAAAGGAAGGAAGCAATGCAGGTTTGTGGCCCCTGTTAGAGCCTTGTGTTTTAGAAGAAGTAAAAAAAACCCCACCAAATCAAGCCCTCCCAAATACATTTAAAATCTGGGATGCAGCCAAGATACAGTGTCTGTCACTTTTCAGAAACAATTTACTGTGCCCGCGTTTACCAATCAATGTTTTTCTCTGCAAAGTATTTTTTCATAAATGGATTTTCCTTACCTGGAAACTAATCAGTATAGTTTCAATTTTTTGCCAAATAGATTTAGTTTGATTTGAATCCCACTCCTTTCTTCTGTATTTGTTTTTGCCATTAAAGGTCACTGAATGATGTGCAAAGCATTTGGATTGCTCGTTTCCCCCCCTGCCCAGTCATAAATTTTTAATTTTCCCATTCTGAAATTCTCAGAACTTCCTCAGCTGTTGAAAATTGAGTTGCAACAGTGAAACAGTAATGAAGTAGGAAAGGTCCTGATTTATGTGATGTGGAATTTTATTTTAATTTTCAACTCATGTTGTGCAGTATAGTAGTATACTATACTAAGTATAGTATAAGTATATACTAAGTGCAGTTTGAGTAGTATAGTATGCTCTAGAAATGAACTAGGGGATATTCTAGATAAACTTGTTTGAAATGCACAATAGGTTACACAAAGGTGATGTTGATATTACACCGTAAGAGAAAACTGCGTGATGAAGCAAGAACTGGCAATAAGAATACTCTCCTGAGTGAATGCTTTCTGTCTGTATAGATCTGTATGATAAATAACTTGTCCCCAACTTAGAACTAATGGCCTGTCTTGTCTTTCATATTTAAACTCTCAGCTCCTGAAAACTGACATTTCAGGGACACCTCTTTAAACCTGGTACTAGCGGTCACTGGGCTCTAGAAACATGTGATCCAAATTGTTTGGTTTAAGGTAGCTTAGTTAAATTTAGTGTTAAAACTGACCTTCCTCCTAACATCTGTGTAGCAGATTTCTGTACAGGAAAACAAACTCTGCCAGAGGTTTTGTAGTTTCCCACGTGCTTGTCTCAAGGCTTTGAGCAATCTGCCGAGGTTGGTGTTGCTTTCAAAGCATGGGGGTCAGATTCCCTCGTACTAGTATAGTAAAAAGAGCCAGGGCTCCAGCACTGTCCCATGACAATTAATGCTGATTAATTTTTAGCATGCTGCCTGGCATGTTTCTGGCCCACACCAAGTAGCATTTTCCCAGGCAGTGCCCAGGCACAGTTGAAGGGTTAGCATGTGCCAGGGACCTCTGCCAAGAAGCAGTTACTCTGTTTTGGAAGAAGAAGAGACTTTAGCTGTGAGCCAGACCATGCTGCTTGCCCTGAGGAACAGAAGAGGTCTTGGTCCTTTTTATTTACTAGTGTAGAAATGACCTCTGGGTGCTATAAAAATAAAACTTAGTAGGTATTAGCAATTGGACTGATGAAATCAAACACTATGCTAATTGGTTGACCCTAACCCCATTAAATCTTGTAATTTGTCCTCGGTAAAGAAGCCATTAATGATAACTTCAGGAGGTGTTTATCCACTGGATTTGTTTTAGTGGTCTGTTTACTAGGGGGAGGAGGGAGAAAATGGGCGAAAGCTTCAGTAAGCGAAAAGACTCACGTAATCTGTCCTGGTGCAACCATTGAGCATTTAGCTTTTTTATGGCACGTGTTGTTTGTTTCACAGATGTCCGTCATGCTGCATCCTTTCCCAGGTACAAAGTTTGTGTAATGCTCCTTGCATTCACAGTGGGACTAAATCAGAAGGATGGGAGAGGGGAAAGAAAAATTAGACATGCACAAATTGTGGATTTTAGCATATTTTCTGGAACTAGGGTCTAAAGACAGTAAGCTTCCAAAGCCTTAGTTAATCACCTGGTGAGTTCAGGTGCAAGTATAAAACTTATCCATATTTATACAACTCCCTTCTATGTTTTATCTGCTCCAGAAAACTACTGACTCTCAGATAAATTTCCTTTAGATAAAACCCTTTAGATTCACTTCTGTAACCAGAGAACATTTAAAATCAGTGTCGGTAGGTCAAATTTTTTACCTCTGTTTCCACAGCCCTCTGCCTCCCAAAACGAGTGCCAACGCATATTATTAACAAGCGAGGCGTAGCAGCACTTATATGAACATGAACTGCAGGATGACCCTGGATGACTGACTCCCTTTTTGGCTCTTCAGGGTATCCAGGCAAAACAGGCATGGTCTTCTGAAGTCTCGCGTTCTTGGTGGCAGGAGTTTTACACATGGAAACCTGAGCCAGTTCCTGACAGTGTGAATAATATGCAGCCTCTATATGGTGACGTTTATTGGTAGTCCTCAGAGACCCAAATTAATTCTTTCCTAAATACATTCACTGTAGGTATTTATCTGCGGTATCTGTGTAAGAAGCCTACTGGTCTTACAAACCCCCTGTGGTCAGAGAGAGAAAATTTAGCTGGGAGAAGCTTCATTTCGGGGAGGCAAATCTGAGCCAAAATATTCTAGGAAAAAGCACACTATTGCCATTCCCATTTTCAGAGGGGAAAGCACCATGTAGATGCATAGAGAGGGAGGTAAAGGGACTCACTCCTGGTCACCGGTGGGGCTTATGCCAAAGCTAGGAGTAGAGCTTGGCCTCCCTGAGACCTGTTCCCGTACCCTCACGGCTTCTTTTCAGCGAAGAAAGTGTTATACCTTCCTAGGCAGTTGGCATAAGAAATGTCTGGGACACCTGTTCAACACTAACCTTTCCTGGACCGTCGTATATGCAAATGGTAGACTGTGCAGGGCAATTCCCATATATTGCTTGGCAAGGGTCTATGGGTAAGCAGACTTGACCATCCCCTCTGTAACCTTCTCGACAGGTACACTTGTGCCGATTCGGTCCGAGGTAAATGCAGTCAGCGTTAGGATCGCAGACCTTTTTGGAGCATGGGTTGATAGCTTGTGAAAAAAGAAGTGAAGTAAATGAATTACTGCCCACAGTTCTGAAATTGAAGACGAGGGTATGCCAGAGCACCTCCATGCCAAACAAAGCCCGGGTGGACTAAACTTCTCATAACAGCCAAGTCCAAGGTATTGTGGCAGCATGAAGAGAGAAGGGAGGAATGTGTTTATACCAACATAGCAACCAACTGTTTGCTTTTGACCAGAAATAATCACTTAACTTGGCAAATTGAGTTATAAACAGATTAAAACATGTAATGTGCTCATTAAAATATCATAGCTGTTTCCCTGTTCTCTGGTGGATTTTAACCAGAGAAGGTCAGGTAGGTGATAGGAGGTCTGTACAAGCTTTAAGCGTGTTAGATGAGTTGGAAAATATTTCTCAATACAACAGGCCTTCACTGTTTTCTTTCCGGTAATTAAACAATATAATGTCATCCGTTCAGCTATATGGAAAACTGGCCAGCAAGTGGTTTAGTCAAGTCTTCCACACTGTTTTAGTTTCAGGACTGGACTGGAAGCTCACTAGTTATTTCCATGAGCCCTTTTTTTCAAGGCAATGGCATTGTTTGTCCTTGTTCATAGTCCAGCAGTGCTTGGAGAACACCTGCTCACACCTTTGCGTCCAGTTTAGGATATGGTCAAGCACACATTGTACCTGGAAGGTGGCAGGTCCTGGACTCACCTAAAAGGTGGTGTTGCTAATTTTCTTCCCCTTTCCTCCTCCCTTTCTTCCACCTCAGCTAGGACTGAGAGAGTTGGCAATGCTCAGCTTCACTCTTTCAAGCCTTCTCTTCTGTTCTGGTGTGAAATCACATGCGTACACACATATTCACATGCTCAAATTGACCACAAGCAATGCCACCTCCAAGCAGCACATGGGGCAGCCACTGCCATCCTCACTTAGGTACTTAGCTGTGCTGGAGTTGCTTGTCCTCTGCTTCCCAGCCAGTCAAATATAAAAGACACTGGCTTAAGCCACAGGTGACCCTGGTATCTAAAGGCATTGGGACAGAGGAGCAACATCCACGCAGACTGCATCAATACAAAACCAGAGAGATGTAGGGATACTAGCATCCTTCTCTGCTGGTTGCTGCAATTTCTTTGTCTCTCACTTGCCTATGCTGCCTACTAGAAGAACATCACATTCCCTAAGGAATGACTTTCTGATGTCTTGCTCTTGGATGGTGTTCAAGCCTATTCAGAGAGGGTGACACCATAGTTAGGACCAAGAGGACTGAAGGTAAATATTCCCAGACAGGATAAGAAGTATTGTACTTGTGGCCTGATCCAAGCTGACATTTCCTAAATAGCTGGTGCTGTAAGACATAATGTAAGTAGAGGAAAGAAAATCTGAACTCTTGTAATAAAATTAGAGTATTCAATGGCAAGTTAAGGAGTCTATAAAGACAACTTTAAGGTAGACTTTTACCTCTAGCTGAGATACTCTTAGCTTTTTTTCATGAAAAATAGGGAAGCTAAAATGATGTTTTCTTGCCTGTAGAGTTTATGCTTAGTGATGAAGCTGAGCCACCACATGATGGATATTCAATAAATATAAGCCCTTGGTTGCTGTTGTTTATTTTTATGGAAGCAAACTATAAGGTTGAACTTTAGCAAGTAGAGGAACGTGATGGGAATGGATTTGCAGGTACTAATGACCCAATATCCACACTATGTATTTCAAGGGGGTTTACTAGCTTTAGTCTGGTTGCATGGACTGAAGCTTGTTAGCAATTGGAATCATGTGCTTCTGAAGCACATTTTAGGGTTTAGTTTCATCCTGAAGGAATCTAGTTGGTACACGTAAGACTGTTTTGTGATACGAACCCAAGAACAATTAGATGGTGAGATGTGGTTCAAAAGGGCATTCAATATCTGAACTATAATACCAGTTATGTTGTATACAAAGAACTCGGTGGGCATGAAAATTACTCACGTTCACATTGTGTACCATCCCCATGGTAGTTGGGCAGGCACGTGCATTGCAGTTGTCTTCCATCCTCACCTGAGGCAGTGCATCTGGAGTTTTCAGGGCACCGCAAGGCCTCGCATTCAGCTATTGCTGAGGGACAGAGTGCGACAGGTTAAGCTGTGTCAGCACGCTCTGCCAGGAGGCGTTGCGTTCTGCGGTATACTAGTTCAAAGTACACCTGATCTAGGGACCATGGATCCCATTGCTGTCATCATTTTTCTGGTGATTGAAGTGGTGATGATGGCTATGGGAGCCCACACACAGCGTTTGAGGTCTGGTGTACATTTGGTTGCTCTAGAGTGACTGGCCTCAGTCTAATTTTACATTCATCCTCACCAATTCTAATGGTATCAGAGCTGTTGAATATATCTTATGTAGAAAACAATCTACTTACGCTGATCACAGCTGAGCCCTTTGTATCCAGACAAGCAAATGCATCTTCCATCCCCTGTAATTCCACTGTTGCATACTCCATGAACACAGTTGCAAACTATATGGAGAGATGGTTTGGCTTTACTGAATAATAATGGTGTTTGGAAAGACATCATTAGTGTTTATGCATAGCAAATAGTGTCCTGGCCAACAACAGGTTAAATATTACAAAGTGTAATGTTTCAAAACCAAGCTTTGACCTGAGTTCTTGAATTTATAGGATTCCATTAATGAGAAGGTCAATACTCACAGCTGCATACATCAGTAAATAACATACTGATTTTTGCAGGCTGATAATAGCCCGAGGGCTTGAAAATCTTCAGGACACACACTATAAACACCAAACTGACTAGCTGCTAATACCATAAAACTTGTAAAATTTGACATACAGTCTTGAGCCAAAATTGAATATTATGTGTAACACGGACCTTTTTTATAACTATTAATAAATTGCTCATTTTTGCTTCAATTCTGTTTGCCTCTCCCAAACACCTCCAAAAGAGATGAGTTTTGTGAGGTGTGTGTCCCCCCCCAATTTATTTAGTTAAAAGGATAATTAGGCACTGTGTAGGTCTCAGGCTTTTTTCTCTCCTATTCCTATATTCTGTCATTTCTGGTTATAAACCTTGTGACAGTATGCGCACATGATTCCCTATTCAGAGTCCAGGCAACTATGAGACCCCTTTATAAGTGGTTTCTGAAGCCTTATGTATACTTAAAAGGCTTTATAGTTATAATTGTTTCAATTATGATAGTGATGCTTTTTAAAAAGGCCCTGTACAATTAGACTCAGAAAAGCCTCTAAGATGTACAGAGTTGTATTGGTGACTTCATGTTTAAGCTGCAGTGATGTAGCGTATCCTCTTCCCTTTGCAAACGTGTCCTGTGTTCATGCAAATCACCTACACTAATTAATTAGTAGTATTCTACCTACGTTAGTAGTCCTAACACAAAAACCAGGAGCATCCAAGGCATTGCTGAAAGGCAATTAGTCATAAATGCACAATATTTATAGGTGCTTAGAAAACTTGGACGAGTTCAAATATCTGAAAGCTGAAGTGTAAAATATTGCTTAAATTAATATGCAGTTGAATCCTCCAGTAGCTTCTTGGAAAATAATTACATTTATGATATTAAATTCATTCAAGTACTCTATTTTCATGAAAATGTTGGCTCAGTTACATTTCTGTGTATCAACACTGGCATCCAGTGGACAGCTGGTGGAAAAAGGGCCTTTTGAGTCAGCAGTGGTATAGGAGTAGTGTAAAAAGGCCAACACAGATCATTTAAAGTGAGGCCGTTTGTGACCCTTTTTAGAAGTAACTTTCTGTACATCCTGAGGAACAAAAAGAGTTTTACTTAGAGATAAATAACTATTACCACTTAAGAAAGAGATGTTTCTTAATATTTTTTTTTTCAGGCAGTTTTCTGATGTATCGCTTTAATGCTCAGCAGGGGTCAGGAAGGTAAACAAAATACTAGAAATCATTAAGAAACAGGCAAAACTGGAAAATATTATACAAATATATACAGTCGAGATACATATACATTTTAAATAGCGCACATAGCTCTGATCCCTCCCTCAATGTCCTGCTTCTCCTAATACAAGTATGGCCAACCAATGAAATCCTCTACCAGCCAAAACCCAAAACTAAACCAAACCCATCCTTTTTCACACTTTTGACTGAATTATGGAGCTCCCTGGCACAGGATACTGTGGAGAGTAAAAGCAAATTGGACTCAGAGCCAAGGAAGGTAATTTATGGAGGATGGATCCAGGAGGAGCCTTTAAACACTAGAATTTGAATGCAGTCTCTGTCTGCTTTTACTCTTTCCCTGGATATCAACTATTGGCCTCCCATAGGGGATACTAGGCTAGAAGGACTGTTGGCCTGATTCAAAATGGACCTTTTTGAGTCAGATGTACTGATTTAAGTACCATGAGTATTTCATGCCTTAATACAGATGGTCCAGTTTGTAGATGTATTTAGAAACCATACCAAAATGCTGTAAGCCACTATAAATTATGCATTTGATATGTTCCCACCCAATGTTTTAAGAACCATAACAACCTCCCGTATTTAGATCAAATAAATGCAAATCCATAATTTAGGGTGAAAAGTGGATAACGCAATAATGGGCTAACAGGGAAGCATACCTCCAGGACACGCAGATGATTCCAATCCCTAATTTATTTGACTGTTGGCTATAAAAAAAGTATTCAAGACAAGATTAAGATATTTTTGTAGCACTACACTGAGAGTGTTGTCTGTACAGTCCTGAGTTGAATCCAGCCCCACTGTGAATGAGGAATTGAGTAGCTGCCTATTTTCTTTCGCTGTTGTGTTCCCTGAAGCAGACAGCAGCTCTTGATAGGAAAAACTCAGACCCTCTACCCATTTCACTGTGATTTCTTAGTGTCTGAATACAGATTTCACCCACCTTCTTTTCCATGCTTCAATAAAGAAAGCTCAATCTTACCTGATGTGCAGTAAGGACCAAAGAGATTATCTTCAGCACATTTTTCACAGGCTGTCCCACCAAACCCTTTCTGTGAATTATAGAATGGAAATCAAACCGTAAGTTTCTCATCTACCTCTCTACAGATTGATACGCTTGGCAGCCTGAAAACAGCATCTTTAGCTGCCAAAAGAAAATAACACAAAAGGTTCAATCAGCAAATCAGAAATAACTACTGCAATCTAGAAAACATTGTCTTTTGAATGATTTCCCCCCCCGCCTTTTTTAAAAATAATTTTTAGATCTTATGCTTCAAATCAGATGTTCTGAATATCAAGTTAACAATAAAGAACAGTAATCAAGCCTAATACCTAAAGTATCCTTACAATTGTTAGCTTGTATTTTCTGACTATTTCTCACTCTGTCTCTCTTTTACCTGTCCCCAGGAGATGTGCTTTTGATGTAATGGAAAGATTAACCAGTAGAGGGGGAGGTAGAAAAGATTCATTTGAGTTGTTGTTTTTAAAAATCTTTTTGGCTGAAGTTATTAAGCACTGCACATTGCACCCTCAGCAAAGGGACATTGTATTGAGAGTGTAGTCCCAAGTATAAGTACTTTCTAATTAGGGCAAAAAGTCATAAGTAATAGCACAGTCTAAAAAATAGAGGAACTCAAAACACCTGTTTCAGGAAGGCAAGATGGAAGAACTTTTTAATTTCACCTGAACATGCTCAAGTCTGTAGAAATAATAGTGTGAAGATTAGTGCAATCCAAGCAAAAAACAAACTCCAAGCAGATCATCTCTGCTGTTTCTGAAATACTTTAATGCATTTATACAATGTAATATGCAGTATTTCTTAGCAGAGCTTACGTGCTATCGTTACATTTTTTCATTTAAAAGAAAGGCCGTACCTGACAAGTGCATGTTCCATCCCCATTTATACCCTGGGAGCAGCGTCCTCTCCGGTTGCATGGTGACGCAGCTCCTCCTGGACATGCTAGAAATGACAATGTTTAAGCCATCAGCCAGCTTGCTCTGACCCTTTTGCTCCCCTTGCACATTAGGGGGGACAGCCTCGGGGGCTGCAGGGTTTTGGGCCAGACAGGGACCTCGAGTGACGGCTGCTGTTTTGCAGCTGCCCAAATCTCTTCATTAGAATCTCAGCTTCAGCAGAGACCATCACCCACTCTAGTCTGGGAACTTAAGCTAGTGACTGTGATCAAAGGACTGCACAAAAAATAGTTTTCTTATTCTAAAGTACCACATTGCTTTTGTCCCTGCTAATCCATCTCTATCTGCAGGCACTCTAAACTGTTAGCTTTTTTGATGCAAGCAGAGTCTGCCTGACCACTTCTTCTTTATGTTAATACAACTCTGGTTGAAAATTTGCTGTCAGAATTCTATTTGATGCTAAGTTAGAGTTTAAATAAGCCTTTTTCTTTTCCCCACAAATTGCATTTGCTTTATGTGGAAAGTTTTTCCTCTTCCCCGCTGCCTCCCATAAGACTGTGATATTTGATTCAAATGATCTTGGAAATTGAAATTTGGCTATCTCATAACCCACTTCTGTCCAATGGGCTGTGGTCACTAGTAAAACTTGGGTGCCAAAGATGTGCTATGCTTTTCAGATCCTCTGGTGCTAAAACCATGATTACAGGTAGTGGTATACCAGGTGAGACAAACACTGACCAAAAACCCCAGCCAGCAGGAGAGGATAAGAAATGACGACTGTATTTGCAAATGAAAATAGTTTAAATTTTGGTTGAAATTTTTCAATATTCAATTTTTACTGAAAGGTTGCCTATAGGAAATACATATTACAGTAATTTTCAGTCAGATTGCTCTGTCAGGTTTTTCCCCCTGTAGGGATATCCTTATTTTTTATAGTTGTGCAGCCTCTCTGTGGAAATGAATTATTAACTCCCTTCCATAAGCCCTTTCTTCCCATAATTGGAGTTCCCATTAGGTACCATAATCCTGATGCAGGTGGTATCTAAATGTATCAAACTCCTACTGCCCTCACAGGTTCTCTGCTGTACCTTACTGATAGATTTATTGCTTGTGAAGAGTCTCAGTTTGTCATGTGTAGGTGGAGATGGGCAGCACTGGGTTTGTGCTCCCACTGAATAATTTAATCCTGATTTAGAGTGTTTAAGTCATGTGGAAGTTTTCATGAAAATGAATTTGTTTTGGACACAGTGATGAGCAGATAAGTAGATGTGTGTATATATACACCTAATTTTAGTTAAGGCTTTGGCTCTATACCAATCTGTTAATATTTCTTAATTTATTCCTTAATAATGAGTCTGTGAGGTCTGTTGGATCTGAGTAAGCTTCTTGTGAAAAACCAATAAATTTGAAGATGAAAATTTTGGTGCAGTTTATCTCATACTTGCTGAAATAAGAAGTTTTATTAAGAATTGAGATGAAATAGCCAGAATTTAGGTAAAGTAATAAATACATATACTTACAGAATCTTTCAAGTAGCTTTTAGTGAATCTTGTTTCCTGGCTACCGTGTGATAGCTAAATCTCATCTCTAGGGCTGACACAGATGCAAACTGTTTAATATTTGCTCTGAAGGGAAACAATTTTACCTGCACTGATGCTTTTATTTGAATGTGCAAAGACAGAGAAAACTCAGAGTTTATGGTAGAATTTCTAGGAAAACATACTTTAAAATTGCTGACAAAACAGGTTTTTTGCAGTTGGCATTTACCACACTTCCCCTTGTCTTCACTGCCTCTTCTCTCTTGTTTTGATACCACCACCAAGGGACAGCTTTATCAGAAGTTTAACAAATTACCATGTAGTTATAAGAGTTTGGTCAGGCAGATAAAGTGCTTCCCCTGGCCGGCAGGACCACAGGAGGCCGTGACGGGACACTGGAGCGATGCTGGCACAGTCATTTGCCACCACCCTGGCACTGGGGAGAAGCGAGACCTTTGCTTTTGTTGAGGATGTTTTTTGAAAAGTAGTAGGAAAGAGATGCTTCTGCTTAGCTTTGACAGCTGTCAGAGTATGAAGGCCAAATCTTTATATCTAGGCCAAAAGAGCTTAAATCTATCAGCTTTTTTGCCTCGTAGAGTTTAATTCAGCACTTCCCAAGTGTTTTCAAATGCAGCCTCTTGGATTACTTCTCTTCATCTGACTCCCTGCAGGCTGAAGCAGTGGGTAGAACATGTAAAGGTGTATTTTGGACCATATGAGTTGATAGAATTAGGTTTCTTATCTTTCTTCTTGGCCTTCCCCCCCCCCCTTTTTTTTTCCTTTATTCTTGCAGTGCTTTCTACTCAGTTGCTCATACCATGCACCTCCAGTTGGTACCCAGACTTTTTGTTGAAGCCATGTAAATACTTGCCCAGAGTGGGAACCTGAGCTGGGGTAGGGAGCAGCTCCTGCTGGAGCCCATCAGTTACACACGTGGGACATCCAAGCTCCACTAGCTGTGGTATCTGTGGTTGGATGATACTGCCAGTGTTAAAAGGCTGTGCTCTTTTCCCCTGGACCTTCCCCCCTCTGTCCTTTTCCCTTTTTCCTTGATGCCTTTTTACAGAGGGATAGATGTGTGGCTGGTTGGCTTGGGGGGGGCCTTGTGGGGAGGGAAGGGGACAAAGCATCTTTCATTCACGCTGTGTGTTTCAGTGTGTACTATCGTTTAAGGAAGTCAGAGTGCTATTTAAGACCTAATTTTGTCCTTGCCATCAGATGCTAAATGTGAAGTAAACCCCTAGTCAGGGATTTTTCTCTGGCCTCAGGAAGGACCGGCTTTCCTCCAAACATTTCAAGGCACGCCGTATGCTCTTGGAGAGATTGCGAAAAATGCAAAGAGCTGTTTTCTTCCTCCAAATGACAGCAGAAACAATGCCGAGACCTTGATTCTTTGCTTTTTGGGGCCAGGAAGTTTGTCCGAAGGAAGAGAGGGCTTCCTTGCCTCTGCAGCCTCCTTCCCACAGGCAGGGCAGCGAGCTCTGCCCCTCTCCAGAAATACCGATGCCCCTCGCATGGCCTCCCAGCGCACCCTGAATGATGATCATGCATAGCGTTGCCTTCCTCCTACCGGGCACTTAGGCTGCATTTGGTGGAAAGATGGTAAATCACCACATGAGTGGTTATCTTCAGAAGAAGACGTGCCCACACGCTACGTCCTCAGCTATTTGCCTGTCTTTTCTATAGAAGCAGCTGTAAGTTGGGGTTTGACTACTTTGCTTTAGTAGATAAAGGGCTGGTATCATAGCTTGGGCTAAAATGATGTATTTTTTAATCTATTTTGTGGACAAAAGGACTTCACAGACATTGAACCAGACCTTGACCCTGTTAACTGAAGGAGGAAATGCTCTGTCTGGGCAGGGAAACTTCCTCTGCGGGTTTTGATGCCCAGCTCAGTAGCCTGGGGTTTGATGCACTTGTGGAGATGCTGAAAGGCTTTTCCTGAGGAAGGGGTGGTGGGAGGAGAGGTACTCCTGATTACCCCTGCTTCAGTAATGGCCTTTAGCGTTTGCTGGAGGTTCAAAAAACTTAGAGGGAAAAACTGTTTCGAGTTGAGCTGAAAGAAAAGACCCTCCTTGCATCAAAAAGTAAAGAAGTAAAGAGATTTGGAAAAATTTCACACTCAGGTGAGGGTATTTTTGACCTAAAATGAAACATTTAAACTTGTGGTTTGAAAATTTTAGTTTTTTAAAATCTGTTGTGGAGAGCCTTCTGAATGAAAAGTCATTTTGCAGGCATTGACTGAAATGACTTGTTTTGAAAATCTCAAAACCAAGGGGGTTCCCTGAGTTTTCTTAATTTTTCTATGAATTTTTCTTTTTAAATGAAGCTTTGAATATGGGTTTCTCTCTGAATCCTCTGAGTTTTGGCTGAAAACTGCTGATTATTTCTACTCCTCTAATAAGCTCTGAGAAGCAAACTTCTCATGGCAATAGTTTCTGAAAAGAAGAAAAATCACTGCTTTACTTCTACCCAAATTCTATCAAAAAAAAAAAAAAAAATCTTACCCATGCAGTCTGGGCCCCAGTGTCCCTGGCAGCACTCAGGTTGTTCAAATTCCTTCATACAATGATGCCGACATCCAGGAAAAGAAAGCGTGTGTGTTTTAATTTCTAGATAATACCTGAGGAAAAGAAGTTGGAGCTGCTTTAAAGTACTTAAAAGCCTCCTGTGGGGAAAAATGAAATTCTTAACCTCCTCTCCTTTCACTGTCAGACGAGCACTTTAAGCTTAGTTGTATTGATCTGCCTTTTTTTCTTCATTAAAACATAGATTGCACATCGAGGTCTAAAAAGATCTGTGAAGCTGTTTCTTTTGCATAGTATATATTTATCTTTTTTTTCATTTCTGCAACCTAAGCACAGCAGTTTTCTCTAAGTTTTGATCTGAAATAGTATTTAAAAATTATTTAATATCAAGGTTTTTTAAATGCTACGTAAGCTCGAAATAGTTACTTTTCCCCTAAAATACTGCTTTTCTTTTTTTTTTTCAATCTGAAAGGCAAGACTTCAAATTTGTTTTGAGATATTTCTTCCTGCCCTTTACCTCCTTACACCTCCCCAGTTTGAAAAATCTGTTATTTGTATGATAATATATGATATGAAAGATATATAAATATCATTTATATGATAATATATATTTAGCATATTATATATATCATTGATATCAGGTATGCAGAATAAACAAAGAAGTGATTTTATGATATCACGCAAAAGAAAATTGGGTAGGCCATTGATAGCAATGTTTATTTTCCTCTTATACCATTTGCTGATTAACTTTAGGCTTGTAGGCTTGAAGTACTCTCTGAAAGAAGCTTGAATTCTGGAGCTGGTGAAGCCAATGATAAACGTTCCTTAAGAAAATTTCATACAATAGAGCATTTGTAATATGAATTAACATTTTCCAATTCAAGGAGAACAATATTTACGGAGAAAAGCTCTGACAGAAGAGATACCTGCAGTCCGGTATCCCTGTCCCATTGGTAATTTTGGTGTAACCAGCAGGGCACTGGGTTTCGAGGTTTAACGAGCAAGGTACGCATTCAGTTTTCATTCGAATGAGCAGCTTTTGATCACATTGCTTCTTCATCTGTAATAGAAGAAGATTAATTAAAAAGAAAGACAAAGTTCTCTGAGTTGGTTTAACTCTGCCCCCAGTGGCATTGCTGAAAAATGACAGATTTAACTCAGCTTTGTGTTCACTCAGGGCCACAAGCTCTCTATCCTGTTCAGCAGGAGTTCTCCGCTCTGGAGCTAAGCTAGGTAATAGGCCACATATTAGGGCTTTGCAGTAGTCTTCCCTGCACTAAATATGTCCAACCGCTGCCGGATACACCCTACTAAGTGTCCTATTTCTGCTAAGAATGCTTTATCAACAAATGCTAAGTTCAGCAGACTTAAAAGCCAGGTTACTGAGACAGCATCAGCCTATGGAGCGTTAGTTCTAAAGTTGCCATGCAAACCCAAAGCAGGATGGAGAAAGACAAGTGCTGGCAAGTGCCTTCTCCATTCAATGGCAAAACTAAACATAAGGTGTGGAGGAAGTTGCTTGTGGCTCTGTGCATACAGAGCACAGCACAAGCCTTTGTTCCTCTCAAAAGTGGGTTTCGTATTATCAGCATTACCGTATTGAACTAAAGGACTATGGCTGGTATCTTCAAACTGGCGTAAAAGAATGACGTCTAGCTTTGCATTCAAATCTGGTAGAAGTTATGGGCCTGACCCCACCAGAGCACACTGAGAAGAGCAGCCTCCTCTTTTTTTACCTAGAGAAAGCCACAGAAGGAACCTGCCCACTTGGGAGACCCGGCTGTAGTCCTCTAACTCAACTGCCAAGGGCTTGTGCCCCTCGCTGTGGAGGTCTGTCGTGGTTTAACCCCAGCCAGCAACTAAACACCACGCAGCCACTCACTCACTCCCCCCCACCCAGTGGGATGGGGGAGAAAATCAGGAAAAGAAGCAAAACCCGTGGGTTGAGATAAGAACGGTTTAATAGAACAGAAAAGAAGAAACTAATAATGATAATGATAACACTAATAAAATGACAACAGAAATAATGAAAGGATTGGAATGTACAAATGATGCGCAGTGCAATTGCTCACCACCCGCCGACCGACACCCAGCCAGTCCCCGAGCGGCGAAATCCCTGCCCCCACTTCCCCGTTCCTATACTAGATGGGACGTCACATGGTATGGAATACCCCGTTGGCCAGTTTGGGTCAGGTGCCCTGGCTGTGTCCTGTGCCAACTTCTTGTGCCCCTCCAGCTTTCTCACTGGCTGGGCATGAGAAGCTGAAAAATCCTTGACATTAGTCTAAACACTACTGAGCAACAACTGAAAACATCAGTGTTATCAACATTCTTCACATACTGAACTCAAAACACAGCACTGTACCAGCTACTAGGAAGACAGTTAACTCTATCCCAGCTGAAACCAGGACAAGGTCCCAGTTTCAAGAATGCAAATCTGACAAATGACTTCAGAAGGCGGCAAAAAGGAGAAAAGGCTTAGGGTATTGTCACAGCAGTGGCATTGTGTTTTGTGATTGTAGAAATCATAGGTTTGAAAATGTCTATATACCAAAAATGGTGTCTGTTTCCTACTACTTAAATGGTTGACCTATTTTAAAGCAAAAAGTCTTTGCTGAACTCCATCTAATGTTGTTTTCATTTTCTTTCTTCCCGGTGAGTATTTGTAGAAGTAAGTTCATAATTCACAAACAGTGAGAAATGATCTAATGCAAAATACGATCTTTAAAAAAACAACAAAAAGTAATAAATGAAATCATCATTCTTGGAGAGGAGGGACCGTGAAGTGCTCCATTTTCTATTCCAAGATAACCATTCATCCACTGTTCCCTAAGTATGGACCCATTTAGGTGGTCTTAACTCACTCAAGCAATATTGGCCATGAGAGACTTCCTATCTGACACAATAGAATTGAAATGAACTCTCTAAATGGTATTTCAATTAAGCAGTTGTGCAGTCAATTAAGGCAATGTCTGAATCATTATTAGGCCAACGTAAGGAAATGCTTAATATTTATCTTGAAAAACTGTACCTGCCCACTGTGTGTGCATGTATGTGTGTGTATGTATGTAAGGGCCAGTTCTAGCAGCATCATCCATTTGAAAATATTTACATACGTTAATAGTTGTCTGTGGACGTTTTAAGTAGTTTCCCAGATTGTAAAGCCAGAAGAACAATTATACCAGAGGAGCATAATACAGGATAACGGAGCTTCTTGCATGAAATTTCGTTTGAACAAGAAGATTTTTTAGAAAGCATTCATTTGATTTGGAAATGGTCAGTTGTGGAGAAACAAACCACGGTATGTTGCTTCTGTCGCAATTTGTCTGTGATGGTTTTGCTTCAGTCTCCAGCCATTGCTCTTCTGTAGCTTGCACGACAGGTAGCAATCTGTTCTGTTACAGTGCTCACTACTCCCTTCCTATGAATACTTACAGTCTGAGATCAAAGTCCATTTTCTTTGTGCACCTAAACAAATAGCATTTCTTCAATTGTCTGCTATGACTCCTGTTTCCCAATTCTTCAGTCATCCGTCAGCCCTCCTCCGGAGCCTGCCCAGTTTGCCAATAGCCCACCTGGATGGGGAGCGTCAGACCCAGCCTGTCTGGGCAATTCCTGTGTGCATGAATGGGACCTGCACACTCCCCCTCCAAGGTCTTCTCTGTCCCCTGCCTTGGCAAATCCACCGCTAACCCTTTGCTCAGCAGCCTCGTGGCAGGAGCTTCAGGTCATTTGGTGTGCAGGGTGTATTCTAAGCCACCACTTCCAAGGATGGAGCCCATTGCACTGCTGTTACGTGTTGCTCAATGGGTATCCTCCAGTATTTCTGTCCAGGGATTCCCAAACAATGTATGTGCAAATGCAACCCTGTGCTGTCCAGGTAGTATTGGACCTTGTGGGCACGTGTGGGATGCTGCAGCCTCTTTGCAGAAGCTCACAGCTGGCCTGGGCGGGTACACTGGCACCTTGGGCAGGATTTCTACATGTGCCACAGCCTGGTAGTCCTGGATGAAGCCCTCACCCCAGCGGTTTCTCCCCTTGTTAGTTATCGTCCTTCAATGTTTGTGATAGCAGCACATTTCAGTAGTGAAGATTGTGAGGATGTAACACAGACACTGACAAGGAGATTAAGTTTCATGACCTGTGAGGGACTCCACTTGATAGTCATCACTCAGTTATAAGTACATTTCAACATCTATTGAGCTGTCAAATTTTAGTCTTTATAAATGTACTGTTGAAATCTGATTTGGGTAACATTCAAGTATTTGGGTAGTGAAACCTCTTACTGTTGTGTAGATGCATTTCAGGCGTCCTTGAAACAAAAATGAGACCTTTTCCCAGATGTGGGTACAGCTCAATCAGCCATTTGGCAAAGCAGCGGTAAGCGGTGCCATGCTGGGAGGGCCGAGCAGCCTCCCTGCCCTCTCGGCAGAGCCCGGCACCGCTGAAGCACTGGACCGACCCGGCTCTTCGGGCTTCAGGTCTAAGGTGGCTCCCACAAACTCAAACCAGAGCATCTCTGCACCTTGCTTCCCATCCAAAACCACCTCACGAGGCACCAACGCAAGGGGGCTCGAACGCTTCAAGCCTTGCAAAACGCTGGTGCTCAGCACCAGTGCAGCCACCTTAACGGCCCATCCTTAATGAGAGATGACTCAGGCACCAGAGCAAGTACCAACACAGCACAAACACGCAGGCTGGGCACCTTAACTCCTCTGGGCATTTCCACTGAGTCAAATCAGTACTGTTAATGTTGAAGAATCATAAACTCAAGAGTGTTGGCTGACTTTTCTGAGTCTTTAACCAAGTATGCTACTGAAGCCCTGCTCCTCATAGGTGCTCCGTGTAAGCTGTTAAGAGTCTGAGGCTGGATAAATTGCTGGGCTTGTAGGATATTCAGGTTCAGAAGTGAAAAAGCTATTGGTAGGAGTGGCTGAAATTATCTCATCGCAGGAGTTGTCATTGAAAAGGCACTCCACAAAATTTCATTTTTTGAACAAGAAAACTCAGAGATTTTGAAAAGGTAAAAGCTAAATTAAAATAAGTTATACCCTTTCCCTACCACCAGCTATAAAACACTGTTTTGGAATGGTGGGGTTATTTCCATTCTCTCCCATGTCCTCATTTTCCCTTTTTGCTGTTAGGGAAAATGGAAGACAGGTGATTTATTAGTGGCTCTTTTTTTAGAGGTGGAATAAGTTTAACACATTTCCTAGTACGTGTTTGTACTTTTCAAAGTATTTTTCCACTTAAAAACCCAACCAAACAATCAGCAAGTGAATGGCTTCCCCCCCCCCCAATTTCTCCCTGTCCTTTTGTTTTGTCTTCTACAAGTGATTTTTCTCCAGAAGGCAGGAATTTAAAGCCACATGTTGTGAGACAGTTTAGATGAGTGAATGTCTCACTGTTGAACTCCTGGTTCAGATTTGTAACCCAACACTTTCTGCCTCTCTACAAGGGTGGTGAAAACAGATTTTGTGAAATTCCACAGATTGTAGGATTTGTCCATGGCAAATGCACCACTTCCCCAAAAGCCTACAAGTCTTTTACTTAAATTTATAACTTTGTACTATTACTTCCAAAAGCTCAATTCCTTAGAATTTTTTCCCCACCTATCTGAAATAGCATTTCTTCCTTGTGGTTAGTAGAGTGGATAATTTTCACTATGGAAAAATTTCTGCTTTCATCTTCTGACTTATCAGAAATTCT
Source organism: Harpia harpyja (assembly GCF_026419915.1). Lineage (NCBI taxonomy): Eukaryota > Metazoa > Chordata > Aves > Accipitriformes > Accipitridae > Harpia > Harpia harpyja. Next base: position 23,529,163 of record NC_068945.1, on the reverse strand, counting down.
AATGGTTTTCTTTTGTTGCTTTTGATGAATGTGTCAGCTACAGTCTTTTGCCACGTTTGCCATTTTTTAAGAGACTTTTTCAGTGTACTCATGACATGCCCTTTGAGCCAAACTCTCATGTGGAATAAACAGATGCATTTCTGTTATTTCAGAGGACTGAATTACAGAGCTCTTAGTTTATAATTCAGCGTCATATGCATCAGTGACTGTTAAAGTAGGTTTTTCTTCTATAAGATACAGTATCTGATAGCTATTCTCTCTATAACAGTGAAACAACCCCCACCTCATAGTGTAATACAGACATATGATAATTCATTACTTAAATAAAAAGCTGCTTCTTACCTCATCTGGGACTTGTGATGTCAAACACGGTTTCACTGCAGCCAAAAAAGCCAAGAAGAATAAAACAACTGGATTTTTTTCCATTGTGAAGATTTTGATGTTTTCCTTCAGATCCCTCCAGACATGAGGACTAAAATTCTGACGTAAAGTGATTGTTTGTTAGAGATGCTATTTCTTCTACATTCTTAGGTAAATAGTTTAACAGGGCTCTTGCCTTTCTGAAGGAAAATGACTGAAGGATGTGGCATGCGGAGCTTGCCTGCAGGCAGGAAAAATTCCAAAACGCAGGGTATTTGCTGAAAGTTTTCACTGCGAAGCTGAATAAACCCTTCCTAACTGAATGACAGGATATCCTGACAGGGCTCTGTTCATTTATCCCTCTCTCTGAAGCTGTTGACAGCACAAAACCAAGGACACAACTGTTATGACAGAAGATGTTTTCTTCTTTTAGGTGGGCATGGAGAGGGGACTGGAGTAACTGCTGTGCTTGTTGTCATTACATTTGTTCAACTGATCTAAGGCAGAGCAAAGGATCTCTGGAAGCTGGCTCATCGGCCCTAATAACGTAAGGGTGGTTTCCCTAAATGTAGTTCTGGGAGAAGTACCACTGACTTTATCTCAGGAGGCCAAAAGAACATCTTCCAGCTTTGGTTAGCCAGATAAAAAAGGGGATTTTTTTTTTTTTCTCTTTTTGCTATTTTTGTTAAATCATTTTGACTGATTTCCTGGAGCTAAGCAGAGGATAATTAACTCAGCTATGTTACTTGCATATGATTAGGAGGGATGAGTAGACAGACATTTTGGTTTGCCAAAAGCAAGACTGTTTCTCTCTTAGAGTTGTTCAGCTCTTTTCTAGCGCTGCTCTTTGCTGCTGCACTGGTCAGTTTGGTAAGGGCAGCCTCTCTCATGTCTTAAATACCTAATAATTTGGCTGCCTCCAGTTTGCCAGCTTCGCTTTGGGCCCCTGACATTGTCATCTGAAGGCACCCCATAAGGGTGCCTTAATACAAAGTTGTGCTTTGAAGCTAGGTTAAGTTTTTGAAGAGTCCACAGTGGCTGTAAACATAGTGCTTTCTCCCAGATTCCTATTTGTAGTCATGGCTAGATGCCGCATTCACCTTTAGACCACAAATATAACACTCAATGCAGTTGTAACCTATTATTTTGAACTCTGTATTGTCTTCCTAAAGAACTCATTGGTGATACATGTATAATACACAAATTCATCTACTTTTGTTATGTGCTCTAACTGAATATTGCAAAATTGCTGGTAGGAGATGGCAGGGCAAGATGTTTCCTGTGTGCTCGTCAGATCCTGTTCCTTTCTGCTATACAATGAGGAAAGTAAATAATTTCTTGTTTATGCAGACAAGATAGCAGCCAGGGGTTGCGATGTACATGCTGACAGTACATATAGCCCTGAGAAGTGCCGCTTCTCTTTTCGGAGGTCAAGGCCTTTCATGTTACTTTGGTTTTGCATACAATGTACGATCTGGCTGGGCGGAAGGAATGGCTCAGGTTTTTCTCCGAAAGAGCAGAATCCTGGAGGATCTTCTCTCCTGTGTGATGATAGCCCATGGCTGCATCCCGTCCTCCGTGGGATATTTGGGAGTAAAACTTATCCTTCCTCTTCTGCAGGCGTGCCTTGCTGGAGCGTGGGCAGGGTGGCTGTCTGGGTAGGGTCTGCGCTACCTGGGCAAAACACGTTTGCCTGGTCCCTGCGTGCGTGATGGCAGGAGCTGACAGCTTCTGCAGCAGCTTGAGGTCAGCTGGGTTTCTTGCCTGTTGCCACTTCAGACAGCACAGCGATGAAAGGAGCCGTAAATCAAGCACATCCCTTTCCTGTCCTGTAGATCGAGATAAAAAGTAACACACATCAGCTCTCTTGTTATCTGCTCTTACCTCCCGTATAGGCATTTGTGTGAAGTAAACCCTTTTTCCCTTTCCTTCCTCTCCCTTCGTGTCGGAGCGCGGCCTCGCCGCTAACCGCCGCGACGATCGCTTTCCCTGCTCCAGAGGGTCCAGCCACCCTTTCCTCATGTTGGTGATGGGGATTTTCCTTGTTTGCGGGGGTTGAATACAGACTGTGCCAGGCTCTAACTATAACTCTGGCCAGCTCCTGCCCCGCTCTGGGCAGAAATAGAGGCTAATAGGTCACCTGGCAGACAGGACGGGACTCCCCGGGGTCTCGAGGGGTGGGAAGGTGGAACCCCGGCACTTCGAGCAGCCGGTGCGGTGCGGCAGCGTAGCCGCTAGCCAGCCGGGGAGCTGGGATGCTGGCCTGGCCAGTGCCTGAGGTACTGGGCAGCTACCAGCTCCGGGGCTGTTGTCCGTGCTGGTGTGCTGTTGGCGTGGGCAGAAAGCCCCGTCTGCCAGGTTTTGCCCTTTGCTTTTAGAAACACGATGGTGGTGGTGTCTGCAGGCTGGGACCTGCGTCCTTCCTCCCCTTCCCCTGCCGGGGGCCACGGAGCGCGGAGGGGTCCGCACACCGCTGGGATCCCCGGTGGGGATTTCACCTGTCAACGGGCTACCCTGCGCATCGCCGCGTCTGTGCCGACTTTTGTCTCGACCGTCCTCCAGCTCCTGCCCTTTTGACGTGTTTGTATCCTGTCCTGGCTGTGTATTTCTGGGGTTGTCCTCCTCCAGGGCCGTGGTGGCAAGCTATCGCTTTCTCATTATCTTGCTGCTTATACAGCTCAGCTGAGACCTTCGTGCTCTTGCATTTCCTACTCTTACTTTTTTCCTGGCTTTAGCAGGGTATTTTATTTTAGCTTTGTGCCGTGCCTCTTTCTGTGTCCAGCTGGAGTGGTGGAGACATCTTGGATCTCTTTGGTTCCTACAAGAAGGTGAAAATTTTGGAAGCCTTAGACGACAAATATCAAAGTACAAATGTGTGTGGGGAGTTGGTCCCCTTGGATTTTTTGAAAATAATGTTGATACTGGTGAGGGAAGTGAAAGCATGGAATGTGGGAGTGACAGTGACTGTGGGCATGGGTACACCTGAAAGCTGGGGTCAGTTTGACATGGAGGATCCCAGCCAAGCCTCCCTGGGAATATCCTGGCCACTTGGATGCTTCCCGTCTCAGCTGCTAGTCACCCTTGTACCTCTGAAAATTTTCACGTTGCAAGCAGCCTGGTGAAAAAGATTAGTAATAGTCATTGTGTGTGCTGTAATACTGCAAATACCACGTGCTGTGGCATACACTCGTGTGTGTCACAGCCTTCCTCTGCTCTGCTGTTGCATTCCTGGACTGGATGCTCCTACTTTAAGTAGATGTGAGCTGGTTGCCTTTTTACTTTCTTCATCCACCTACTGCTTCTCTCCAAGTTGCTCCTTCTATTTCTGTGCTGAAAATGTCAACCAACCAGAGAAAATGTGATGGTTCATTTATGTAGGTGTTTTTGAAAACAATTTTTTGTGCTGCAACTTATTTCAGCGTTACAATGAGCTGGTTGTTCTTTCTCTGAGCCAGGCATCTGGTGCATGAGGTCTGTTTAAAAGTGAATAAAAAACAGCAGAGACACAGACATGATGGTTGCAGCACTCACCTTCTGCACAGTTTTGATAACCACAGAATTTCTTGCATTTTAAAAATTTTTAAATTGATTGACTACGTGACTTGCATTGTGTATTGTTCCCCTGAACCTTCTGAACGTGAAGCGCTCTCAACCAGAGATGGCTGAACAGCATATGATGAGCTCTCAGAGGCTCATACAAAGCTCAGCCTTTTCACAAACAATCATATGACAAAAGCATCATTTTAGAGGAGGAAATAAAAAAAGAAATATGACCATTTTGAAGCAGAGCACTCACTGCAGCCTGAACATTCATGAGCTCTGTGTAATAAAAGCTGGTATTGCTTTTCTGGTATGTCCCACCCTACTTGCAGCTCAGCTCCTCTCCCAGGGGAGCAACCTTATTCGTGAGGTGTTAGAGAGTGTCAAGAGTGAGGGCAGTCTTGAGCTAAATTTAATATTCTTACTTAGTAATTTGAAAATAAGCAGCAGAAAATAAATGAATTACTGTTTTTTATTGTATGTGGCTTCTGTTTTAGAGCCAGTCACAGCAGGAAAACTGTCCCAGGGGTGTTTGAATACGGTTTGAGGCTCCACGTGTCTGAGGAAAGTCACTTTGCTCTTTGTTTGGAAACTGGCTAAAGCACCTTGCAGAGGGGTAGGAAAAGATAAAATGTGCTCAGAAGAAGAAAGCTTCCTAGGGGGAGGGAGGCTTCGGCTCTGCCAAGAGAAACGTCTGAATGCTAATTGTAGGTGGGAGGAAGGGGGGCATAAACCATCAAGTTGCCTAGGAGGAGGCTTGGGGAAAGGGGGGGTGGAATATTTGGGAAATACTGCCTTTGATTAACACAGGCTTAATTGGAACGTAACAAAGAGATTTAAAAAAAAGGTTTGGCAAGTTAAATCTTTCCAGTGCCATACATCTGAGGAAGCCAACGGTGGCCTACGGAGAGTCTGAATGGGCAATGTGGAAAATTCTAGGGGTGTGTAATTTTATCTGCGGGGTTATGACAGCCATCATTTTGAAACATGGTGACTATCAGAACTAATTAATTCTCCAAGCCCATAGGATGCATTAAGATAGAGCTGCAGCTGGTATGCTGAGGAATGCCGCGCGCCCGGCAGAGGCCATCGCTTTTATCAATGTTAATGAGGGAGAAGGCACAGACAGCTGATCTAAACCAGAACGCGTTCATGATGCATACAGCTGATGGCAATGCAGACTGCCAGTCAAGGGGTGGTCTTAGCCATAGATTAGATCCTCATAGTGGCCTCTTCAGCTTTCTTTCTTTCCCCTCTTTTTTTTTTTTTTTTTTGTTCTCAAAAGAGTCTTTCAGCTGGTGAAATTGTAAACAAAAGGCATTCTAGCTGAGGCTGTGGCGGAGAGGGCTTTGCTAGGGAGACATGAGGAAAGTAGCGTACGCGGCGCTAACTTGGACAATGTTATTTACTACAAATTTTAAGGGGGTGTTAGGTGGGGGAGCTGTAAGGCTAAGCTTATCATCAGCACCATGCTCTAAAGGGAACGACCGCAAAATCAGGGGCTGCTCACAGGTACCTCTGCTACCCTTTCATGCTATAACAACATGCGGCTTAAAAAAATGAGTGTCGTGCTCAAGCCATAGGTAAGGCCCCATGCCCTGCAGGTCCAGCAGGATATAGGACTTATTTATAAGTCCCCGATTTGAGGGAAGCATTCCCCATGTTCAGCTGCGAGACTTTCAGGCCAAGAGGTACGGGGGGATGAAGCTACTGGTCTCCTGGGTAGCAATGCCTTGGGGGTGAAGGGAAAGACTTAGTAATCTGGACTTGGAAGCGTGGGTGGCATAGAGGAATATTAAAGCCATCTTTGTGTCCCTGTCTCTGCTCTGCGTCTCCTGTATTGTAGTTCTTGGTAGACAGTGCATAGACTCTGGTCCCATGTTGCTGCCAGTTAATGGCACAATAAATGCAGAAGATGCTGCCCTGGTACAAGTTCTTGACTTTTTTGAACACTGTGGCTCTTCCTGGCGATATAACACTCTTCAGAATCATTGAATCTCATATTTAATGGAGTACAAATATAACATATATTGCTTGCACAGATTTGGAATAAAATGAATCACAGTTATGAGCTGCTGGATAAATACACCAAAATAAACTTGTAGTTTGAATTAGCATCTGCCTGTTTGTGTAATGTCTGCATGTAAGAAGCTTCAGCTTTAAGATGTGATCAAAGGATATTGGAAACCAGGAACAAATAATGGGCTCACACAAGATGAGAAGGTGGCTCAAATGGATCTTGATGGCAATTCTCAAGCAAATGTATTTTGCAGTTTATAAATGTCCAGGCAGGAAGGAGGCTGGGGTTGTTTGTATATGTGTCTTGTCCTTCTGCAGTTCTGCTAAGGCTGCAGCGTGTTAAGGCCAAAATACCAGGAAACCCCTGAGATTCCAGGATTTGGGATGGACAGAGGGATGTAGAGCATGGATTTCTGCTGCTGTAAACGTTACAACGATTCCTCCAGCCCCATAGTAGAGAAGCAGGACAGAGAGCGGCACACACATTTCAGATCTTAGCAGTTGGCTGTGGTAGGACTGGGGACGTTTGGAAACCCCAGGCATTATAAAGTAAGGGAGCTTGTGGAGTCGGGGGAAGCAGCAGAGGCTGTGTTATTACTGCAGTGTTATTACCTGCTGACTTCCTTCCTTGCTCTAGACAATGCAGAGAGTTTGCTATAATTTTGGCCTATGTAGAGCTTGTATGCTTTCATAGTAATGCTTTTGTTTTGACTAGTCAGACTTAAGCAAAGTTAGCTTAATATAGTTAATAATTTACTAGGAATAGAACTGAATTGCAGATAATGATGTGGAGCAATCAACCTTTGCTCTGGTTTTTTTTCTTTCCTTCCTTTTAAATGCAGCCTTAATAACATTATCCAAATGTGCCTGTTTACAGCTATAGTGAATTGATTTCAGTCAATTATCTTGTCTACGAAAAGCCATCTCAAAATTTGTTTGAGAAAGAAAATAATGCTGAAGACAAGCTGGCATAATTTCTACAAATAGAATAACACAATGTTATCTTTCATTGTCTTCCTCCTGACGATACGTGAACTTGCAGTGGTTTACATCAGGCTAAAAGGATCTGTTATGTGCTATGCTAGATGGGTAACACAGTGTAGGTATGCAGCACGGTAATCCCTAAGCCATGACCCAAGGGCAACAAGTTGCCCACGGGGACATCTGATATTGCTGGGAAGAACCAAGTGCGGTGCTGCCTGGCGTGTGTTAGCTGGCTGCAGGCCAGCAAAGGTTGCCAACCACTGCCCTAAGAAATAGAGCTGGACTGGGGATAAGGAAGCTCAGGCTGCGTTTTTGGCTCGGTTGCTTAAAGACGCCGACAAGCTGCTCTCCCTTCTGCCTTGGCAACGTCTTCTTTCTGCCTCTCCGTAGTTAGAATCATAGAATCGTTTAGGTTGGAAAAGACCTTTAAGATCATCGAGTCCAACCATAACCCAACGCCACCGTGCCCACTAAACCATGTCCTGAAGTGCCTCGTCTACACGTTTTTTGAACACCTCCAGGGATGGTGACCCCACCACCTCCCTGAGCAGCCTGTTCCAATGCCTGACAACCCTTTCAGTAAAGAAATTTTTTCAAACATCCGATCTAAACCTCCCCTGGCGCAACTTGAGGCCATTTCCTTTCATCCAGAGTTTGTCTGCCTTTCGCTACGAGTGTGTGTCAGCGCCTCCAAAAGTGACACCCGGCGCGAGGATGGCCCCAGTACAACTTCACGCTAAAGAATAAAACACAATTTCTCCACCCGCATCCTCCATCCCTCTCCAGTTCAGCGCTTGAATTTTCTTCTCTAAATCTTTCTTGCCGCAGCCTGCCGGGGAGGGAAAAGACAAGGGTGGGCTTTCTACCTGGCATCTCTGGGGTCCGGATTGTCCTGTCCTGGGGCTGTTTTGCAACGGGTTTGGAGGTGGGGACAGGCGGGTGTCCCCACCTCCGAGTCCCGGACCCTCCCCGTGGGACCACCGGAGGGCAGCAGAGCCCAAGCCACGGCTTCAACCCCCCCCCCCTTCACCCCTTTAAAACCCCCAGGCAGCAGTACCTGGCAAGGGCTTCTCGGTCCCCACGACCCCCTGAGAGAGCCGTTGGGGAGGCGGCTCCCTGCGTGGGTAAGCCCACTGCGACCCAAAGGAGAGGTGGTTGGGGCGGGGGGGGGGGGGGGGTGAGTGGGAACAGGTTTATGTGATTGAGGTGTGCTGATTTCCTAAAAATAGTCTGGGAGGATGTGGGTGTAAATAAAGGCATAAAAATAAATATACAAAAATATAAAATAAATATATATAAAAATAAAATAAATATAAAATTAAAAAAATATATAAAATAAATATATATAAAATAAAATAAATATAAAATTACAATATATATAAAATAAATATATATAAAATTAAAATAAACACATAAAATATATATAAAAATAAAATAAATATTTAACAACATAATATATAAAATATTAAAATAACTATATAAAATTAAAACAAATATATGAAAATGCAATTATGGCAATGTTAAAATGTTGCCGTATATGACCGAGAAGTTTGGAAGCATTCATCTAGTTGCAGAGAGTATGCAGGACATGAGGTAGAGGGGAGAGGATACACCCAGATACCTGGACAAACATACGCTGCATCTCAAGAACTGAGCACCTGGGGAACTATTCCCTTTCCCCTGACTCCCACTGAGTATGTAAGTGTTGTATAAACACTACGAAGGAAAAAATCTGAGTGATTTCAAATACACAGGAGTATCTACTGAAGTGCTGTATAATAGAATCTGCTTCATACCTTGTATGTTGAAGACTAAACCTCACTAGAAAGTTTACTGATTTCTTACTGTGATGAAATAAACATACAAGGATTCTTTCCAGTTATGCAAAAGGTGTGGTAAAAAGACTATACTTTGTGTTAAACACACTGGGAAGTCTAAATAAACGTAAAAATGTAAAGTCAGTGTTACTGGCAATGAGATTAGGTTGAGCAAACATGCAGAAAAAACAAGGCTCTGTACAGAAGGTGCTTGTGAAGAACTGCGCAAAGTCCTCATCTACAAACATAGATAAGTTTTGGATATACCTAATGTAGAAAAAAAAATCTATAGTTTTGAAAGTTTTGATGGACAAGTCAAGTCTTTAGAAGTATGAAGAGTCCAAAATTAAATGCCCTCCCCAAGAGGATTGTTCAGTTTAGCAATTAGAGACAGTAACATGAAGTAGTCAGCTGAAGAGAGGAAAAACTAGGTTATGTAGGGGTTATAAATGAGAATCTTTCTGTTTTTTTGAGTGCTTGACTTGTTTTCAAATTTTAAAAATAGAAATGTTGGTTGCTTTTTTTTCAAGCTTTTGGAGATGCAATTGACTAATGTTAAAAAAAAAAAAGACCAAACCCACCTGTAAATGGAGCTTTAATGTAGTTATTTCAAATCCACTGAGGTTATAAGCAACAGAAATAAGGTCTGATGATGTGAAACTCTAAGCAGGAACAGTGTTAACTCTTCGGCCCTGGTGACATCACTTGTCTTTGCAGATGTATCTTTTCCTGGCAATGCCAGGTAGTCTTACAAGACTCTCACCCAGCACTATCTCTCTGTCTCTGCGATTGCAGAATGTATTTTAATATCATTTAGCAGGAGCAACGTTATGGCAGTTTAAAGACAGACCCTTCCACATTCACACCCTCTCTAGCATTCTCTTCTTGTGCATCATCAATGACATTAGACCAGCCAGAATCCAAAAGTCCCTGCAGCCCCAATGAGTTGTACCATGTGAGTGTACACACGTGACAAATGCTGATTGGTTGTGTGTTAATTATTTAGGGATAAGGAGTACCACTGTAGGACAATGCGATTCAAACTTCAGGTTTTTTTGTCTGTTTTTAAATTTTGGCAGATGTGAAATTATGTAAAAACTTCAGGTTATCAGTTGCGGAAATAACATTATGGCAGAAGAGCACTGTTGGCACCTCATGAAACTCACCTTGTTCAATAGCATTAATATGCTAAGGGGAACTAAATGTTAGTTTCTGGTTTGACCTCCTAGGTTGAAAGGCTTCTGCTTCCTAGGAGAAGAACAAATAGATAATTAAATATGTGGTCTGAATATTTTAATGATGGAAATTCTCTTTAGCCTTCTTCTGACTGTGGTGTCCAGTTCTGATCATCCCATCCCATGAAGGTTATAGAAGGATTTGGAAGGATCTGGAGAATGAAAATGGCAATTATTAGGAAAATGGGAAGTGATAAATGCCTCTGTGAAGTAGATAGAAGACTAAAAACAGAAAAGATGAATAGCGGTATTATGATGTGTGTAGAGAGGGTAAATGGGAAATTCTTAAATTTTCTTTAATTGTAATTCTACAATAAGAGAATGTTTGAAAGAATTATCTTTAAAAAAAGACAAAAGAAAGTTATTTCTTTGTAAATAAGAGGTTAAAAACTTCTAGTCTTTTCTGCTAGTACAACTTCTTACTTTCTTATTGTCTAATTGTAGGCAGGTAAGTCTTCATATTTCTTAGAAGTTTGTGGTTGAGAGGAACAACACAGAAAATGCTGTTTCACAGACTTCCTATGCAGCATTTAGCTAGAATCTGTAAGAAGCAAACTCTTTCTTGTAGAAAATATTTTGATTTTGAAGAACTTCATTTTGTTCCAACTCTGAACGTAAGTATTCACAGGTTGAGTTGAAGAGATTTTACTGCAGAAAAAATGAAAATATTCCCCTTTTTCTGCCTTACCTGCTGGGTAAAGCACCTGTCTGGCGCATCGGACTCCTCAGACATGTAGTAGCTTGCCTCAAGCTCTGTTGAGGAGCAGAAAGGCTCCGAGCAATTCAGGTGCCTATACACAGGCATCTAGTGCCTCTTTAGATGTTCAGGACTAGTGAGTGCTGTAGCCTTCTGGAGTAGCACCTGGCAGCCATGTGGGGTACCGTAGAGGCATCTAAACCAGCCCTAGACAACTAAAACACACCCTGTGGGCATAAAGACTCCAAGGAACTAGATACCTGAAAGCGTGAAGAGCTGCAGAATTTATGGGACTACAGAAGGCTTGGGCCTAGGACAACCACAGATGCCTCCTTTCCAAGTCCCCATTAATTAAGGTGAAATTCTACAGAGTTAAGATTTTAAAGACATAGATTTCCTTCTTGCTCACTAGTTTGGCTTCTGAGGATCCACAAGTTGGGAAACACAGGTTGCCTGGAGGTCCTGGGAGCTGCAGAGTGTGGAAATGATGTTCTGAGGGAAAAATCAAACTGATGCCTCAAAATCAATATCTTCACTTAGAAAAGGTTTTTTGGAACCCAGGTTTCCTGTTGGGAAATCAATATAATGGAAAAATCACAACTGGTTGTTCATCTGATGCAGGCTGCAATCAGAGAGTAGAGTAGATACTCATCTGTTCCCATAAACAACTGCTGAGTATTTCACGAGATGTTATGATGCAAGTTTTCTCTCTGAGATCCAGCTCTCGCTGGCTTGGCACTCTCAGCTCTGACTAGTTTTTCAAAAGAGCTCAGTTCCCATTGTGACTATTATGACCAGGTTTTCAAAAGATTTCAGCACACTGAGTGCTGAGCTCCTTTGAAAACCTCCTAATAATTATTTAGGTGAGTAAATAGCATCTGAGTCTGGTTGTAAAAGCTGAGTCTTTCTGGAAATTCTTACCACAAAGCGATGTATATTATCAACCTTAAATTTTCACGTTTCCTGTATGTGATTTGCCTTTATATGTTCTCAGCATTTGAGCTTTTTGAAATACAATTATGGCAAGGATAGTAGAGCAGCTATAGGTTGCACTTGGGAGTACTGTTGTTAATTCAGAATCAATGCAATGCAGCCTTTGATGGATCTGTCATGTTAAAACTTGAATGCTATTATTGAGCAAAGTTTACAGATCTGCTGATAAGTAACAAGAGGAGATATGGTAGAAGAGTGAGGGTGAATTCTTCAGTTAGTGTTATACCTCCAGACCAAAGACTAGGGGGAAAAGAGACTGTGCTGCTGAGAGTCTTGCACCCAAGGACAGCAGCACTGAGGACGTCGGTGAAGATTTTAAGCACTGGGTCCGTTACAGAGTTGGATTTAACTAATTCCTGTCACAGTGCTTAAGAGGCAAAATGCCCAAATTTGTATTCTTGGCAAAACTCCTGAGTGAAGACATTATTCTGAATTGAACCCTTAAGGTTTATGAAAATGCAAGAGCATAGCAACAACACCATGTAAAATCAAAGGCCCGTTTAGTCTGGTGTCCTCTTCCTGACAGTGCCCAGTATTGGATGTCTAGCAAAAGAGTGTAAGAAACAGGCCAAATGTAGAATAATGTTTTTAAAGCACTTCTCCAGGCTTTCATCTGTAACCAGCTATTTTTACCTGGTTTATATTCTTTCTTTTGCCTTCATAGCATCTTGTGGCAGTGACTTCCACAATGTAATTGCCTGCTGTGTGAAAAAAACTCTCTCTTTTATTTCAAACCTTCTGTCAGATACTGTGGTTGCGTGTCCCTGCATGCTGGGGTGTGAGAAATAGCTAACGCTCTCTTTGTGACTTTGTGGAATTGTATCATATCCCTCCACCCTTTGCCCCTGTTACTTCTTTTCCAGGTACAAGAGTTACAGTTTATCCAGTTTCTCCTCAGACAGGAGTCTTTCTGGACCTCTGACCTGAGTTTTGCCCTTCTCTGAGCTAAAACCTTTTCTAGTTCACCTCTGTTGCTTTGGAAGTGGGATGAGCCAAGCTGCCTACAGCATTCAAGATGTTTGTGCCTCAGATTTCTATTGCTATATAACAGGTTTTTTTTTTCTGTTTTGTTCTCAATTCTCCTTAAAATTCTTAGCATTGTATATGCTTTTCTGCCTACTGTTGAACATTGAGCTGATGTTTCAGAGAGGGAGCCATATGGCTCCCAGATCTTTTTATGGAGTGCAAATACTGATATAAAAGACCATCCTTAGGCCATGGTTATTTTTTCCATGCGTGTGTGGATTAATGCAGGATTTCATTTGCTGCTTGTCTCCCCTGACTTGCTGTGAAATCCTTTTGCAGCTCTTCACTCAACTGGCCTTACAATTGACCTCAGCAAATATTTTTGTAACATGGTATGATTTATTGCCTTGTTATTAACTCCTTCACCTACGCTTTCAGCATAGTCATGCATCTCACTTCCTTGTCAATATTTTCTCCTTTATTTCCTATTTTCAGTCAGTTAATAATGCACTGGAGGAACTTTATTCCATATGCACTTGATTTCTCCGAAAGGCTTTTGTAAAGGGCTATTGCACTCTGCAGCCTTGATGGCTGGGTCATATAAATGGGTATAGCTCTGATGGAGATGGGGATCTACACTCCTTGGAAGACCAGACTGTCTGTCTGAAAGAATTCCCAATTCTTTAATCATCTGTTCCTATTCTTGCAAGTGCTGCATAAGAAAATCTATTATCTCAGTTTCTTGGCCAAGATACCTCAGATGTGTCATCATCTTGCCGTAAAAACTTTGTATTTCATCTATCATTTCTTTATCCAAGAGCAAGATGTTGGTGTGGACTTATACTCCCACTTATTTTTACCGTTTGAGGCAGAGAAATTAAAAGTGTTTTGTCACTTGGCACTCATGCAGAACTAAAAAAATATGGTAGTGATATCATAAAGTGAAATATTTATTATTTTTGCTTAAAGTTGAGTAAGAATATCTAAACTATATTTTGTTGGTTTTTATGAAAAGCCTGTCCAGTGAGCAGCATATTGCTCTATCCTTTGAAGGCAAAGGTTGCACAATAGACAGAATTACAGTATTATTTTGAGCAGTTTTTGAATAATTTGTTTCTTGACTGGCTTGTTGCTACAACCTCATGCTGTCTCTGGTGTAATGTCTTAGATTGGTTGGAAATTAGATACCCGCACAGAGCTGCAAACATCATCTGCAGAACATGAAATAGAAAATCTCAAATGTACTTGGAGTGAGGCTGCCCTATATATTACATAGAAGGAAGTGTGCTTTTGAGACATAATGCTGTGGAAGTTGTATTTTCTTCTTTCTGTTATTTAAACCACTTAAGCTTGTCTCTCAAACTTAATAACACCATGAAAATCCCTTGGTGAAACTACAGTTTATGATACCAGGTAGGGTGTATTTTAGTCTCTATTTCCTAAATTATTATTTGTCAGCAAGTGCTACAGATTGCTTTTCTGTAATTGCCTTCCATGTGATAGATGCACTGAGATGTTTTGTCTCTTAGACTCTTGGTCATGCAGAGTCCTTTACAGAAGTATTCAGAAATGTCTCTCATTCTGGCTATTGCTGACTTCAGAAGGGGTTTGCGTTTCATTCTCTTTACTGAGTTAATGCTTAGGAAGTGCTTGGACGTGTGGCCACATCAATTAAAAACTCAACTGAGTGCAGCTGAAGACATGGATGCCTGGGATCACAAAGCATTTGGGTGCCTCTTTGCCCCCCTCTCTCTGTGCGGTAGAAACGGCGAGAGCCCCAGAAGCACCACGTGTGCCTGGGCACCTCCATTCCTGGTGCAGTCACCTTTTGTCCCTGGAGAGCCCCTCGCTCTCTTGGTCCGCGGGTGCCTGGAAACACTGCCAGCCTGGCAGGAGCCGAGAAAGCCTGAAAAGGGGTGAAGCATCCTTTTGTGAGCCTGTTGCACTTAACTGGCTTGAGTAACCCGATGGAGAGGTGAGCACATCTCTCTCTGTCCTTCATAAATGCTTGCTGGGCCTGTATTAGTGTATGTGTTGTGTTACTAATTTGTGGTGCTAATGATATCGTAGTCCTTGCCTGCCACCAAAGAGTACAGCAGCTCTTCCCCGCCTGTAGTGCAAAGTAGTGTGGGCAGTGGTCTGCGCCAAATTCGGGACGTATGTGGTTCTTGGATGCCATATGTATTTTCGTCTGCATGTGCCGGGGCGTTGCTGGTACGACTGGACATTTGTTTTCTCTTGAACAGCCTAGTTGTTAGAGCAGCCATTCGGGAGATGGGGGATTTGATCTCTTTGGCTATTTTTCCATTGTTTTGTCGCTGCAAAATGTGTCACCAGCCCAGGGGACAGGGCATGCTGCCATGCTGAAGAAGTGTGTTCCTAAGAGAGTACCTCTTTAATTGTTTGTGTCTCTAAACCCCAAGTAAAATTTATGGGAAACAGAACATTTTTAATGAAATATTTTTTTCTTTTAGGAATCTGAAGCATAATTAAGATATTTCATGAAAACTTTCATATTGAAGCCATTGGTCCAAAAGTGTCAGTTTAAATATTTTGCCTGTTTCTATTACGAACACTGACCATTCTGAAGTCTGACATGAACACATAGACAACAACACAAGTTTAACTCTTATTGATGTTAAAAATTAATTGCCACAATGCACTAATGTCAAGGTGTTAGTATTAAAATGAAGCTCTTGGAAAATCTGGTTTTCGGTAAGAGATTAATGAGGCTAAGTCTGTTTAATTACACAAAGCCAAGAGGTAACTAATGGCAAAAATGGTGGTTAGTACCTCTATAATAAAGACAGTAATGTAGGAGGAAAGCATAGCTAGACAATTTCAGAAGAGAAAAATAATGCATATTTTTTATAGTTGGGGCAATTAGCGGAGATAACAACCTCTACTGGGCTGAGCTGGATTCTCCAAGCACTGAATGAAGATTTTAGGTATCTTTTAAAAGCAGATGCTGTAGTTGTACTGGTAGGTATGAGTGGCACTTTGTGCTGTACTGGAGGGTTTAGGGTGGATTGTGAGGACTGGTCCTTAACTTCTGCCCAGGTTGCACTTTGGGGCTTTAGCCCTTTTGCAGATTTGGGCTTAGGTGCATGTTTGAATTATGACTGGACAAGATGGCACATTTCACTTAAATCATCTGATTTTGGGTTGTTATCGGAGCAATGTTAATGATGCCAAAGCTGAATTTACCAGGTAGGTTGAATACTGTATTCGCTGCAGCCCCAAATGTGGTTTTGTGGCAGCAGAGAGTAGAGAAATTTCCCCTGAATGTAACTGAAATCTTTTCAGAACAAGGGGAGAAAAACTGATTTGTGACTTAAGGAGGTGCTTCCAAAATCCATTCAAGAGCAGCTAGAAAAAGAGCCAGTTAGTTGTAAGAAAAGAAGAGATTTATCCAAAGTTGGTTAAAAAGCAAGAATAGGCTGTTGGCTTTGTGTCCAGTTGGCCTAGAGATGTCATAGGTGGGACCATGAAAACAATTAGTGTTGGGTCCATTGCCCTTAAAATCAGTGGTAAAACACAGAAAGCCGCACAGTGCTGTGAATCAGCACGGGATGGATCTGGGAAGAAATCCTGTTGCAAACTTACGTGCTTTTATCCCCATGTGGCCCCTCTTGCAGCACGACTCTTGTGAAACCTGAAAATTCCTCAGCTGGACCAAAGCTACAAGGAAACTGGGACCTGCTACTGCCTAATTTCAGCCTTGACTAAATCTTCTTTATTAAAATCCCATTTCTTCTGTGCGGAGATATTAAAACACGTCAATAATGTAATTCATGAGAATGTGAAAATTCTCTGATAGTTATAGGTTTGGAAGCCAGACTAAGCAGGATGAATGCATAAAACACGATTCACACCCTGCTGAATGGGAGGTCCAGCAGCACTGTTGCTTCCTCTCAAGTGACAGGGGTATGTGTTTTGGCATTAAGGACACCAAATTCATACTCTGGCAACCTGTGTGGTATGGACCACTGTAAATCCCTCTCTAAACTTTCATTTAAAAAGAAGTACTGGGGTCTGTCCATAAAAGCTAACATTCTGTTTTCCCCAGTGATAAATTACCGTAACATTTGATAAACACAGTATGCCATAAGAGGGTATATGAGCCACTGTTATCAAAAGTTAATTTTCTAGACTAAATATTCATTTGGATCATTAGAGCTATTAAATACTGTGTCAGTATTTAAGGAGCTGGCTGTGCCTGAGTGCTAGAAGGAGCCTGAAAAGAATCATATCCTGTCAAGATAAATGATTGAACTGTTCAATGAACTCTTTGACTGGCATTGGTTCCAGTCATGCCAGCTGAAGCTCAATTCCTCTTTGTCTGTGTGGTCTTGTTTTCACCTTGCCTGTGGGGTGAAAGCGGTTTGATGTGACCTCCTCGCAGACGGAGGCATGAGCCTAACCTCTATTTACACCCTGTCATAATAGGGAGCTGGCAAACACCGCCGCTTGCTGCCACTCTCCTCATTTTCTCTGCTTTTTCGTCAAATAGTTAGAAGTTGTGCGTTCTAATAATAATCTAATTAGCATAGCGGGATTATAACATCTTGTTTACGTTGTCTACTCTATTTTGAACAAAAAGGAGCGGAGAAAATATGCTCCTTTGGATAGCTTAAGTACTGCCTTAGGGACTGCATATGAAGCAGAGCCATAAGGTAACTGGATGATGTATATACAGTTTTGTCATTTGGAAATTAAAATTTGAGATGTGAACTAATTCCATAGCGTGCAAAGTTGAGGCTCGGCCTTTAGTTTGAAAGTTGATGTGCGACACTTGATACCTGTTTTATTTTTTGGCATTCAGCAAACCTTCTCCTAACAAGCTGAGATTTTTGATAGCGCTGTGTGTTTGCGCTGACTCTAAACTCATTTATTTTCTGTAACAGTAAAACTATTGTTCAGCCATCCTTCTTCTTTAGGGCCAGATTTTCTGTGTCACCTACCATCTCCCCCTCCCTCCCTCCCTTTCCCTCTGGTTCATTGATTGTTTCCTGGATCAGACCTGGAACAGCAAAGCAGCAAAGCCCCCCAAGATCTCCCAACTCCGCGCTCTGACAGTGGCTGCCCTGGGGCACCTGGGCTCCTGCGGAGCTCAATGGAAATGTGCATCTCCGCTGGAAAATATAAAGGAGAAAAAACTTGCTGGGGACTCTTACTTCTGGAAAATAATGGTGCATTTTAGGATTTTCAGGTGAAGTGGGATACTGCAGGTCCACTTTTATGTGTTGCTTCATTAATGCGGGACAGAGCCCTGTTTAACTCTACAGTAGCTGCCTCCTGACAGTGATTTATCACTGTAGTGTGTAACAAGTTAGTGACTTACAGCAGTGACTGATAGCTACCCTAGACTTCACAAAAATGAAGAAGCCTTATTTATAACTACAAAGGAAAGAGATGATTTTAAAAAGAAAGAAAGAAAGGAAAAAGACCCTGATGAATCTCCTTTGTGTTTTGAGGGATCATTTCTATTTATACAAGGAGATAGGTTATAAATAGAACCACAATATGTATACCATTCTTATATTGCTGTATTAAAAGTAAACAAGATGCAAATGAAATGGTACAGTGTGGGGAGACAGCTAGAAACCTGTCGCATAATATATGCAGGTATAACTTTAGAAAAGAAAAGGGTTCCTTTGTAAATAATAATAAAAAATATTTTTTTAAAAACATATTTTTAATCTATTCGGTCTGTAATTCAGATTGCTAACGTATTTTAAAAGTAAATCCTGAAATAAGCAGAGGGAATAGGGACTAGCTAAGTTCGTTGGATGCCCTATTGAGCAATTATACAGGTGTGCGCACCAGATGGGAGATCTAGTGACGGTTGTGTCACAGTGCTGCTGTAAGTGTGCAGCAGGTCGAAGAAAGCCCCTGAATTTGAGGCTGTGGAGAAGCCATTAAATCAGGTTGCCTCAAAGGGTAAAATTCATTGCTCTCTCAGGGTGCTTCTGGAAATGGAGGAGATGGGTGGGCAAAATCTTTGGTAGTGCTCAGAGGGAGCCTTAGCAACTCCTTCCCTGGCATGCCTGATGTCTCCTCTTGAGGCCCAGGAGATGGTTAGTGATTTAGATGGTCACGGGTCTGATCAATGACATCAGCAGAAGGTCTCTCTTCATCTCTCTTCCTACCCTGTAACACCTCAGAGGGGAAAACTTCCACTTCTCTCCCTTTTCTTCCTTTGTCTTGATTATATTAATCCTGGAAGGCAAACATATCCAAGTTAGGTTATGAATTTTTGTCCTGTTTTAGACCTGCTCCTATGTAGGCTGGTAAGGAGTTGCGTGCTCTGTAATACTTCGCTTTTTTAGTCCAATTATTGCTTCTGTCACCATGGGTCATTAGTGGTGTGAAATTTGGGGAAAATGGCACTTCTGCTGTGCAAATGTTGTACTGTACTACTAGTCCCGTTTGACTCAAGTGCTATGAGGGACATCTGAAGTCAGTCATAGACGGGTGTACTTGTAATAGAGCTGGTTAGATACCTCCAGAAAATGTTCTTTCTCCTTTCCTGTGAGATAGTATTTAGTTACAACAAAGCCTGTTTTCAGGAAAGGACAAATCCTTGAAACTGCCTATTTCAACGTTTTCTGGATGAAAATTTTAATTTTTCTGGTTTGGAGGACTTGAGATGATCAAAAGAAAACATTTCAGCTGACCTTCCCCTTCCTTCTCTCCCCATGGCTATTGATTTGCAAACCTTTTCAGGATTTTGGCCTTTTGCTCCATTGGGAAGGAGAAGAGTTTGGATCCTCGGACAGGCAGAGGAGAGGAAGGCTGTTCGGGCCGGCTCTCGCACCCGGTGGTGCGGTTGCAAGGGTTCACACGTGCCAGCGAGGCGAAGCCTTGCCGTATGTTACCTCCGCTGCCTTCTGGTCCCCGAGCGGGGCTCCGGCATGTGGCAGCCGCTGCAGAGGCTTACGGCAGAGAAGTCACTTGCTAAAGCCCCTTCCCAGAGCCGCTTTGTATGCACAGCAAAGCCTTTTTACTTGTGCTTTCCTCAGTGGTTCGGAGTTCGTCCCTGCGCTGCGACGAGCTTTGTGCTTCCAGGGGCTGCTTGGTTTTGGGGTAAGCCGTGAACTTAGAGCACCGATTGCATTAATTGTTTTCACGCCAGCATATTTCCATTGTGGCTGCCATTATAGTTGTGTAATGTTTCTTCTCTCTCTTCTTTCATGGCTTTCTTTGCCTTGACAGGCTCAGTCAGATTCCCTCATTCACATCTGCTAATGTGAGGGCTGAATAGAATAAATCTGTGCAATGATGGCTTCAGAAAAGAGGGGAGGAGGATGGGGGGGAGAGGGAGAGGTCTCAAAAAATAATTTCTACTTAATACATGGGATTTCAATAGGCAATTTCAGTTAGTTTGTCCCAAGCTTATGGTATGAATGGTAACAGGGCCCCAAATCCACAAGTCTTATTTCCCGCCCCCTGCCTGAGTCGTTTTTTTCCCCAACTTAAAAGTCACGCAAGCGAAGGAATAGACAATGCACAGATTACTTTATTTGGCTCCATCAGGTTTGCCAGGAGAGGAGAGTGCTGCCAAGCTCCTCAAGACAAGCTATGCTGGGTGCTTGCCCTTGTGCCAGTGTGAAGACAAAAAAAAATCAGGAGCCTTAAAAAGAAGCTGGTGCAGCACATGGCTCTTTCCCACTCCTCACAAATGATGGCTGTTGTGCTCGTTAACCTCTTCTGGGGCTCAGTCAGTTCACGCTGTGCAGCAGCGGAGAGCTGAATGAAATAAAAGGCTCGCAGGACCCATAGAAACGCCATAACTCCTTCATTCCCAACGCACACGCAAAGGCCGCCTTCCTCGCAGAATACCAAGTGCCTCTCGTCAAACCCTTAATAAGTCAATCCTGGCTCCATGTGGCAGTGACAGCTCAGATTCCAGCACAGGCGCGTGGGGCCAAGCCTGGCTCCTGATTTACCCCACCAGCTTTGGCAAGCCACCTTGGGCTCGTGCTTGGCTTTGCTCTGATGACACGCTCCCAAGAGTCTGGGTCTTCTGTGGACGCGGCTTCGGCTTAGTTAGACCAGCCCGGTCTCTGTGCGTAGGCTAGTCCTGCTCAGATCCTTAGCAGGGGTCTAAAAGGAGACACGTAATGGGCCTTTAGCTTATAAGGTCATTAAATAACTGTAACTCTGTAACATCACTTATAAAAAACTGTCTTTTTTATCTGAGTGGCTATGGTTCCGATAAATGAAAGAGAATCTCCTCTTTGTGGTTATAAATGAACAAAGGGGACTGTACAGGCTGATCCAAGGCCCACAGAAATGAAAGGAAAACCAAAGACTTCAAGGCACTTCAAATGTAGGCTCTTCTAACTAGTAGCCTTTGATTTTAAGGATCTTAAACTGAAGAGGACAAAGCTACTGTTTAAAATCAACTATGAGCAGGTGAAGGGCGTGATAAACTCCCATCTGAGGCTGCAGAAGCAATCTGTGTGACACAAACAGAGCGAGATATGAGCTCCAATATTTAAAACAAAATGGAAGAAAATGTGAAACGAAGCATAAAGCTAATTAGAAAAAAACCTCAGAAAATGTAACAAGGAAAAAGTCTAAATAAAGTTCTCCATGGCATTTCGAATGAAACAGGGAAACACATTGCACCACAACTGAATGTTTTCCATTAGCATTTTTCACTTGAATTTAGACATCTAAGGGAAAAGTATACAGAAAAAAAAAAAAGAAAATGCCACTGCAGCAAAACATGTGTGCAAATACCTAAAATACATTTAATTATGTAGTATTAATGCATTGCCTTGTGACCCCAAAATACAGTATTATCCAGGGTTTTTTAGATGTCAGTGAGTGCAGGATGGAGAGCTGCTTTCCCTGGCTTGTGATTCTGTTGCCTTCTGGCAATGAACTATTGCTGGAATCACTCTTTTCCTTTTTCACCCACCCCAGGTCCAAATCACCATTCAGCCACTGAATTCTGTGAGCTTTAGGATGGTGTCCCTTCTGTTGAGTCAATGACAATCTTGTTTTGCTGTTAGAGACTGAAGGAACTGTTCCCCTGATGCCTTGGTCAAGCTGAGAAAGCTCTCTAGGCTCACCATGCAGTGAAAAATGAACCAGAACAGGAATTTTTATAACGGTAATTTTCAATTTGAAATCTACATCAAAATTACTATTTTAATAATCCTCTATATCATTAAAGGAAAAGGCATCAGAGAGCTTATAAATTGTCTGACTTACCCTTGGAGAGTACCATTTAATTGAATTTATTTTTGTTTCATTTCTATTTAAATCTGTGAATGTATGTGGTTTAGTCTAATGCTGGTATGAAAACCAGAAAGTGAAACCTAGTTAGGAGAAGCAACAGCAAAATGGTATGAGTGTTTCTAAAGGACGAAAAGTGTGTGGTCTTCATTCAGATTTCAAACTGATTTGACCCCATGTCATGCTATTGGCTTTAGTTATTGTCCTGATTTATGTTAGTGCAGACAAGAGTGGGATTAAATATAAGTGTGGTAATCCATTGTTTAGAAGAAACATGTTTGTTTTCCATACTCTCATCTAGAGAAGTTGTCTACAACTAAGTTATTTCAAATATCTTCAGTTTTTTTTTTTTAAAAGGTATATAGAACCATCTGCATGCACATTTCATGCAGGATTTAGGATTAGAGATTGAAACATTAAAGAAAAATACATAGTTCTAGCTCATTAGCAAAACATTGTTAGACATATTTCTCTTCTCAGTATTTCAGTAATCCACATGCATGAAAAGATGAATTTTGTAAGCGAGCGACAAATCTTATCGGCTGCAAACCCTGTGGTTATACTTTTGATAAATTGGACCCAATTCACTGAAAAATTATTTTAGAAAGTGCTATATGCCTTTTCATGTGTACCTAACTTACCAGAACATTGACTAAAGTCCACCTGACTGTGCTTATTCTTGTGAAGAGCAAATTTTTGAAAAGGGAATAATGTATTGCTTGCAAGCTGAATGTAAAATAAGGCTGGATTAGCTTGGCTGATTTTTGGTTTTAATGTAGTTAGGGAAAGGTTGTGTCCTCACTTCTGTACTCACTTGCACACCACCCTATGGACAGGGACTGGGTAGAGCCTGCAGAGTGTAGAATATGGTCCTTACTGTAAAGTTGAATACGGCTTAGAATTAGAAAGCAATATTGTCCTGGTTCTTATCTCAACCCATGGGTTTTGCTTCTTTTCCCGATTTTCTCCCCCATCCCACTGGGTGGGGGGCGGTGAGTGAGCGGCTGCGTGGTGTTTAGTTGCTGGCTGGGGTTAAACCACAACAAATATGAATAATATATATCACATTTTTATTCATAACCTGAGCTGATGAAACTAGCTGTACCAGCAACAGGGAACTGAGAACACTTAGATGTATGTGGCACTGGCTAACAAGAAGAGCCCAACGAAAATCAAAAGCAGCATTGGTAGCATGTCAACAACGTGTTGGAACATGAAGACTGGCATGAAGTTGGCAGATGTTTAAAAGGCAAATGGGGGTAGATAAATAGCTTTCCATATCATGGAATTATTTCTGTTAATTGAACATGCTGGAGCCTGATGTGGCAGCCTCTGATGTCCTCTGGTTTAACCCTGAGTAACTTTAGTGGGAGCAAAATGGGGCCGAAAGCTTCCGGACCAGAAGTCGCCTCCTTTGCTTTCTTGCTGCCTCTACATCTCCCGCTAAGTGACATTTCTGCAGGGTCTCTCTCTTCCAAAGGTGCTGCGATGCTGGGTCAGGCCAATCTGGTACCTGTCCTCGGCCCTGGGGGCACAGAGAGGTGAAAAGAGACAGGGCAGGAGACCAGTTGCGGAAGGTGGAAGGACTGGAGAGAGTAAAGGAGGGAAATGGGGAAGAGGAACTATATATATTGGCTTGGGGCTAGATTTTGTGACCTCCAACTCGTGATGTGATCCCTGTGAACAAAGCTTTGTGGAGTCCTGCTCTCAGACTGACGTGAGACAGTGATGAAAGGAAGTTTTCTGCTTTGTGCTATCTTACATTCAGCATTTTGCCCATAAAATTTTATTGGAGAAATTGTATATGATACTGTCTCAAAGATATGGCTCCCCAGATAGTTTTGCCTCTGCCTCTGGAGTTTATACTTCCATTCCTAATTTTGTGTAAGCTCGTTTAAAATGCTACATCAAATTATGCTGAGAACATTAACATTGTGAAAAAGATGTGTAAGAGTCAAGAAACACTGAAACTGAATCACCTTCAGCCATCTCCTGCAGTATGTGTGTTATCATCCAGCTTTTAATTGAAGTGACACTCTGATTTGCAACAGAATCCCACTGAAAAGTGAACAGGGCATTTAAAAAAGCTTTTTAAGAACGCTTACAAGATTTCTTTTTTTCTAAAAGACTAGAATTAAAGATTTAATAAATAGGTGGACTAGAAGCCTTGCTTATATGATGTTTGGTGTGGATGTATATGTTTAATGTGATGAAAAAGTATGAATGCTCCTCCAGACATAGAGCTGAGCTACCTCTCAGCTAACTGCAGCGGTTACTACTGCCATGTAGCTATAGCAAGCACCTAGCTGGAGCAGCGTGGTCTTAGCATGAGAGAAAAAATGATCATTTATCCAGCTTCTGCGTGAATTTTGGAGCTTGCATTGTATTTTGTGCTGCTAAAGCCCAGGTGTTTTTAGTGCCTGAAGTAACAAGTTAGCAGCAAACTGCACGGTGACCTGCAACCATTCACTGCAGGGTGGAGACAACTTCACTGTCAATCACTGACCCTGAATCTGATGTTGATAATGAAGTTTCCTAGAAATTATCCCCTCTCTGGTTTAAGAATTGTGTGTAGGGAAGGGTGGCCTCTAGCTCAGGGTGCCCACTCTGGTAAGAGGACAGCATATGGATGTTCTGGTATTTTGGAGTCCTTTGAGGATGCAGTTTCTTGGAGAAGAAGTAAGTATTACAAAGATTGCGTGCCTGAATGTTAGGAGGCAAACTGACTAAACCAGAGCTCCTGCAGGCACAGTGGCTTCCCCAAACAGCACAGTGTGCCAGGAGTAAAAACGATTAAGAAAACAGCAATTAAATGCTCTGTCAGTGGTGAAATTCTCTAGAAATATGGGAAGCCTTAAACGGTGCACCATTTTGTGCTTGCAAGCAGTGTGTGCCTGTAAAAGAGGGCTGTAGAAAAAGTCTCATTATTTCTGTAGGCAGTAGTTAGCTCTGTATTCTAGAGTGTTTTAGTAGTTTCAGTTAAATCTGGCAGAGTGGGCTAGGTGTGAAACTGTGCTGAGGAGTGTCATGCTAAATCTATAACAGAAACCAAAACGAAAGATGAAGTGTTTTTGAGTGAGCTGAGGTTAAATCTCTTATCTTCATGGGAGGCAAGTAATTTTCTGAGGGTCAGGTCCTGACTTCAACCCGGAGTTGAACGCCCCACATCGTCAAGCAGTTCAGAAATAATCCCAAAAAGCACAGCTAGACTTTGCCAATCCACTGAAATTATCCTCTCCAGAATGAAGTTTATATTAAAGGGTCAGCACTTCCCTGAAACACAGTTGTGTTGGATTTGCAGTCAGGACATCAAGAAAAATAGAAAGGCTGAGACAGAAAGAGAGATCTCGGTGTCAGAGCCCAAAGAGGATAAAAACTGCACAGCTGTCAAAGGAAGCGAAAAGCAGGACAAGGTCCAGCATGGCTGGAAATGTCCCGAAGTTGGGGTAGAGGGGGTCAGCCTGTGAGAAGCAGAACCCTGCAGCCGGGGGAGGTGAGGGCAGTGCGGATGCCCGCTGCCGCCGCTCCCGTGGATGCTGTCCCAGTGGGTACTGCACCGCTCGCCGGTGAGCAGGAGGACCTCGAGGCAAAACCAGGGTGTTGCCAGAGGCAGGATTCTGGCTGACAAAACTAAAGCCCTCAGAAAAGGTAGAGGTTAAATCAGAGCTCCTTCTGATGGAAAGAAGATTGAAAATACCTATTGAGGCTCCTTGCTGCATGATTCCCAAAACAGTGTGGTAAGCAGCGTCTCCTACAAAGAAAGAATCACTGGGTTATGTATGCTAATTAGAGCTCTGATAGACATTGTCTATTGATTTGTCTATCAGCCTCATGATTAACATTCATATTTCTCCATGAAGGAAAGCACTGAAAAATAGCTTGAATCTTTTTTCTGCTGTCAACTGGCTGAGAAAAGGGAGAGAAACCATTGCTATGGTTGCTCGCCTGGCTCCTGGTTGTTCCTGCGTTCGAGTTTCCTGCTCTCCAGCTACTTGTAACAACATAATGTGATTTTTTTTTTTTTTTTTTCCTCTGCTATGTTTACAAACATTTCTATCAGCGGAGGAATCAAGCACAGTACTTACCTTAGTCTGCTTGTGATGGTTTATTAATCATGGGGCACCCTGACAGAAAGTTGCTCAGGGCATTGTTGTGGGCAGAAAAAAAAGGTAAACAAGCCTACAGTACTTAGAAAATGATGAATTTAAATACAAAGCAACTGTTTATGAAGACAAATACTAGTGTACATATACCTATTGCCAGCTTTGTTTTGATCTTTGATTCTGAGATGCAAAGAGAAGGTAGTCCTTGCTGCCTTTGGCAACGGAGATTGAGAAGGTTTATTTCTGGTACTAAGAACACAAGAGGAGGCATGGAAAATTATGACCATCCCTGGTTTTGTCTTCCTTTTTGGCAGTGCTACTTTAGAGGAAGCCTTCCCCTTTAAATAAAGTGTTCCCTTGCTGTTAGCTTGTTTTTCTACATGATTTTAAATCTATCCTATAGCCAAGAAAAATTTAATGGGCTTTTGCTAGTTCTATGGCATTTGTAACAATGCAGGAAAGAAAAAAAGCCCGTACAATAAGCAGACAAAGGAGAGGTGGAAGAAACTTCAAAGAATGATGACGTACAAAGGAAGAGTAAAGTGGTAGGAAAAACAAGTTAATGGAAGAGGCAAAGAATCTGTCTTTAATTAAGGCCTAGATAAACTGGGCCGAAAGACAAATCCTGCAAATGCAAATATATTAATTGACTTGTGTTTGTGAAAGAGGCACTGTGTGGAGTCATGTTATCCATTTTTACTTTGTCTTTCTTGAAAAGGCTGCTGTTATTTTCTCCACTAGTATCGATCAATGCAATGGAAAGCCTGTTTTCAGATAAGATCATTTATTAGATAATTAAAAAAAATGGTTAGTTAATGAAGCATTGGCACTATTATTGAGTCTGTGACCGTAGGAGGCAGGAAAACATAAAAAAAAAAGCTCCATGCTAATAGACTGCAGTAAAAAGGTAACAGCTATGCATTTAGCAGTCTAGAAGACACTTTTAACAAAATGTATCAGAGAAGGAAAAAAAGCTGTTTATTGGTAAAGGTAATTGTTTTTTTGCTATCCTGGTTTTGCTGTTCCTCCATGATGAAGTGAGTGTACGCACTATGTCACTACAACCCTTGCTCCCCGTGCCAAGCTCTTGAACTGAAGCGCTGTGATTCAAGGGGCTTTGGAATAGGGCTCCTGGCTCCCTCTGCAGCCATGCCCATCCAGTCCTTCAGAACTTGTGTAAAAATTTAGAATTCTAATTGTAATTTCACCTATGGGCTCACCTGCATTCATATTCCTTCTCTGCAAATGGAGGGCAGGCGGTACTTGATGTTTGCTTAGAAGGAGGCAGCCCTCATTCTCTTCTCGTGTCCATTGCATCCATAGCATCTCTTTAGTTCTTGTTCTGCCCCCCCTCTCAGGGGGTAAGATTTTTAAAGCAGCTTAGAAGTGTGGGGTCCTAAATCTCGGAGAAATTACTGAAATTTGCATTTGTTAAATGCTTTGTTTAGTTTTGAAATGGGACAGGACATACAAGGCATGCTTGTATCAACTCTACCCCTACATCTCCAGAGATTATTTCCACAGGCATTGTGGACCAGCTGGGCTCCATCTCCACCCCTATTTTCTTAGAGAAAGACAGGAGACACTATCGAACAAATCCACAGAGTTCTGGGACATACTGGGCTCTAAGGGTGTTTTGATGCATCTAAAACCTTAGTGTTGCAGTCCTCATCCATTCTCACAGACACACATGTGGACACGCACACAAATAAGCAATACTGAATTGCTCTTGCCTGTTCTCACCCAAGACAATGAGCTAAGACATATGAATTGAAAAAATCAAGGGACTGACCGACAGTATGAAACTTCAGGTTGCTTACATTGCAAATACAGTGTATTTGTCAGTTCACAATAAATCATCTCATTGTCATGTAACAGACAGCATGGAGAACGTTAGTCTACATAAACATCCAATTTGCCTACTTGTAATGAAAATGCTGTTCTCCGGGAATGCTGCTGCAGTGTTTTACATGCTCTCTTGCTCCCATGCACGTTATATGAAAGGATGCTGTTTTCATAACTGAAAAATATCACTGGAGACTAGGCAGTTTTATTAAAAGTGTGTCTCCTGCTGGCAGTTTACATGTTTTGACAACCTCTTGGAAAGCAGCGATAATCAACTTGAGGCCACGCTGCGTATGGCCTCAGCGATGCATGGCAGGAGCAGCGGAGACCCAGCTCCGCATCCCGCCCGCACTCGCCCCCAGTGTGCTGGAGTGGAATACCAAGTGCAGCTCCGCATTCATTACCACCTAATTATCCGGCTCAACATCCTTCAAAGCCATTTTTCCTCATCACTAAACTCGGTCCAAATATTTTTATTTACCTGTGCTGACAGATTTTCATATTTGAAAGAGTTTCATGTCATCCCATCTTTGCACGCTTGTGGCTCCAGTCTGAGCAGAGGCTGCACCAAGGTATTAGATCTGTGTTATTCGGGGACGCTAGGGAGCTCTGCTTTCTGCTTGCCAACCATAGATAATTTTGCAAAAAGGAGAGTAAATTGCGGGCTCCCCTTTCCATATCCTAGTACAATCTGAACTGTCACATACATAAAATTAATGATTTTTGTTTTTCCCTAAAATGAATGACAGTGAATCCCGGGCCACAGAGTAAAGCTGGTAAGAGGGTGACAGTACAGATCTATTGTAGGGAACTCTAGGTTAGCTTCTAAATGGACTTCTAAATAGACAGGCTGTTATCTTTCCAGTCCTTAATTTATTAGAAATTAAACTGTTAAAAAAAGGCCTTTGGTATTATGTACTTTATCTTTTACTTATAGATGGATCCTTTGAGTGCGAATGAGGATATAACACAATGTTTGTGCGTTGTGGTGGTTAGGTAAAATTAAATTTTGTTGTGTTTCATGGATTTACTACTGATTTTATAGATATTTGTACAGAACTTATGAACAATAAACTTCCAAGAAATAGTAGTGGAGGGGATGGAAATGGTTTTGAGAGTAAGGCTAGTCTATTCCATACAGCATGAGTTTCACATGACTATACCCGTGATCCCTGGGATTAAAAAAAAATCCCATTTAATATTGTGACCTGTTGTTTCAGAACTGCTGACAGTACAGTACTGGCATATTTTGGCTTTTGAATATTGCTCGATTTTCACCTACATATGAACACAGCGGACAGTGCTGGGTCAATTCAGCAGTAGAACAAACAAGGGTGTAACCTAAACATCGTGGATATTGGTTGGAATACAGGTGAAAATGTAAAACGGCCAAATACATCCCTGAAAAGTGTTGTTCAGTAGGTTTTCTTGGGAACTCTAAATAACATCTCGGGTAGCAGAAGATTGGAAAGCATTGAGGATGGAGAGGAGAAAGTTTCTCCTACCTGGAGACCAGTCACCACAAGATAGTATAAAGGTCTTTTTTTTATTCTAATGTATTCTAAAATGGATTTTTTGAAGTCTCTGTTCATCCAGGCTCCAATTAAGAGAGGAATGAAGGATGTACTGTTACTACTCCCTGATGATCTCTAGAGACCTCAATAAAATTTTCCACCTTGCATTGCATGCACAGAATATGGCTTTTGGATGATGTGGGTCAGAAAAAAATGAAGATACTATGAAAATGGTGATATTTATAGATCAGTGAATCCCAACTGGAAGAGCTTCCTTCACACCCACGTAACTGCCTTGACCAAAAGAAGAGAGGCTTTCTTTTCCTCTAGTGAAAAGGAAACCAAAATTCAAGGAAACTTTCTACCCTGCACATGGCTTTACCGTAACCAGATTACGTCTGCTGAGACCTAGAGCTAAGCATGTCTTCTTATGAGGAAATGTCTTACTCGCCATGACTGGAGTGGTTTAACAAAGCATCCCGCCAAAGCCTTTCTTCAGGCTTTAACTTGTCTTTCATTTATTCTTCACCTTGGTGCTATGTCTAAATCCATCCAGTGCTCCTCTGTTACGTCTCATGAAGGTGGGCTGCTCTTTCTACTCCATGCTGTGGAAACTTTCACCCAGGTCCTCACCTGCCTATTAATTTAACTTCTGTAGATTCCTGAGTGCCTGCCCCATCCAGTGTACCTACCTCGGTCTTTCTTTTGCATTGCATGGAGAGTATCACCATCATTTTGGAGTAATTTCTGCAACTTTCTCTATATTTCAAGATCCTGGTTTTGGTTCTTATTTTCACTTTGTCCTTTGCAGCATCCCTATTTATTGTATCTAGGCTCCTTGTAAAAAACACCCTGTGTCCCCTTCATTTTATTCAGTGATGCTGTTTGTGACAAATGGTTTGTCTGTCCCCAGCTACGCTTCTGCTGCTGCTGCTGCTTTTTCCAGGTCTGCCTCCCACCTTTTCTTTGTTGAAATGCTAGCTGAGAGCAAATGATCATTAAAATAATTCATATGCATGACAGCCTGTATAAAGATGACCTGTGCAACTAAGAAATCTTACTGATGTTACCTGCATCTGTTTCTGTTTATCCTTTCAGCATTTGTTCTTTTTTAAGGTATACCGGCTTAAGTAATACAAACTTATTTGGACCAGAAGTTATCCTTCTTTTCAGATTGCTTGATAATAGTACCCAAGGGAAACTTGAGGTTAAATGGGGCCCTGAGTACTAATTTAGTATAAACAGTAAAACTTGTGATAAATGTGAGCAAGTCTATACATTTTCGGAAGGAAATATGGGATAATTCCTGCCTGATAGCTGGTGCTATCAGCAGGATGTCCTGCTGATCTTGGTGACAGGACAAGAGGCAACGGGTACAGACTGAAACATGTGAAATTCCATCTGAACACAAGAAAACACTTTTTTTTTTTTTCGTTGTGGGGGCTGCCCAGAGAGGCTGCGGAGTGTCTGTCTGTGGAGATACCCAAAACCCATCTGGACACAATCCTGGGCAACCTGCTTCCGTGGACCCTGCTTGAGCAGGAGCTTGGACCAGGTGATCTCAAAAGGTCCCTTCCAGCTTCGTTTTGGGAATTTTGCGATGACTTATGGTTGAAGCAGTGAATTAGCAAGTTGATTATGAGACCAAAGGGGAACTTTCTGTCAAGATGGTTTCCCAAGCAAATAGTCAGGTTCTACAAAATCAAAGTTATCCTGTGCAAAATTTTTGTGTTTATTAAAATTGTTCAATGTTGCAACAAGAAAATTTAAAGCGACTATTTCACTTTGAATTGTTTAATCAAAAAAATGGTCTCTGGATTTTGGAGCCAACATCCATGCTAAATTTTAAGTATGTTTAAGGAAAGCAGCACTCCACAGACTCTGGGTGCAGTGCTGTAAAGGAGATATCATTTCAGCCTGCACATACAGCCTTGTCTCTTTGGGAGTGCCCATCCCCTACCTGGCAGCTCTGGGGGTTCCTTGGGGCATGCCTGGCCACTCCGGCTGGATCCAGGCTTACTTTTGTGTTCAAAGCTTAGGAGAAATAGTGTGGCTTGCAAGGGACAGAGCTGTAGCTTTGCATTCCAAAAAAACCTGTTTTTTTTTTTCTTCTCCAGAATCAACCTCTTGGTTAAATGTAAGCCTCTCTGTTCCCATTATTGCAGACCTGTTGGTTGTCATTAATATGTACAAGGAAGCAGGTTTGCTGTTTTGAAACGACAAGTCTGAATGCCTTTTTGACATCTGACTGTGTTGCTAGGCTTTTATTTTAAATATCACTGTTGTTATTTTCTGGCTACTACATCATGGAGCAAGTTTAATTCTTGCTTCAAAACGCAGACAAAACTTCAATTACATTTGCATGGGTCGTTCTTAGGGTAAAAGTGGTACTGGTATTTCAGATGTGTTTTGACCTGGCAAGAGCCTTGCATGATTTGCAGAAAGCTGCCTGCATTTCCAGTTTGGTCCAGAAAGCCTAGAAATTACTGTTACTGCCAGAAACATGGTTAGTACTGGCTAAGAGGGAAAGACGACTTCTAAGTACAAGATACATACACAGAGGAGGGAGACTTACAGATCATGGCATACTGTGTCAAAAATATTTGAATGTAGTATCAGAGTTCCTTGTCTAATGCATTAAATTTTTTTTTTCAACACCAGACACTTGCCAGCATCAGTATGGGTCTTATTCAGCATATTTGCTGCTGTATACACCTGCCTGGGAGACATAATGTCAGGTCAACAATATTGTCAGGGACTTTTAAAAATACTTTGGGTATACTTAAATTCTGTTAGTACTGGAGATTAGTGTCCTTAGGCTGCTTCTCTAGGTAATGTGGAAAGAAGTGCTCTTATTTTGCATCACCCTCTAGCAGAGCTTGATTTAGGTGCTCTCTCCTACTTGCCTTTTGAGGTTCAGTGTCTCCATGCTGCACAGAGGAGACTGGAGTCCACAGAGCCATTCTGCAGCCCTCTCCATTCCCATCCTTGAAAATTTTAATGTACAATACAGACCTGAGCAGATCTTTAATCTTCATTAATGTTACAAAGATCACAATTTCCAAGAACATTTTTCTGTATCCATTGCCCTGGTTCTGTAGTTTTCCACCTCATAGTTAATTCACATAAATACTGAAGCATGGTCAGTCAGGCTGATGTTATTTTCCTTAGATAGGTTTACTTAGGTAAGAATAATGATACAATTTTGCAGTGGATTTCTGGGGGTCTTGCAGCGGCTAGCTGGCTAGATGCTGGTAGTGTTTCCCTTTGTTTCCAAATGGAAATAACAGCCCAAACAAGAGGTGGCTGAATGACTAAAGAAAATCAGTAATATATGGAAATTCTCAAATAGGACAGAGTGCTCATGTTGGTCAAAACACATAGCTCTTCCCAAGCTTTATCCATGCAAGAAACTCAGCACTTGCACGCAGCCTCTGACTGGAAGGTAGGTGTAAGAAAATTCCCAGTCCCGTCTCCTGCACCCGGCCCTTTCATGATTGGCCCAAACCTTTCCAAATTGCACAGTTCCCTGTCTCTCTTTCCCCAAAGTCTCTCTTTCATTGCTTTGACAAAACATCTCATCACTAACAACTCAGGTTTGAGAAATGAGCCCATGAATCAGTGTTTATGTTATCTAATGCATGTCATGTTCATTCCATACAATGCTGGTTTTCCTCAAGGTACTGTGGTTCACCAAGTTAGATGTCTTGTATAAATTCAAATGCACTGTATCAACACAGCCTGTGCAGTAAAAAAGTGCGAGGAGCTCTAGCTAACAACATATCCTGTAGTGATATTCATCGACCTGAATGGCTTATTTTCTCAAGTGCACAGAAATACTCACTTTGCTCCCCTTGTGCAGGGTAGGTCTCAATGTTTAGGATTCCAAGGTTCAGACTGGAAAAGGCATTCAGGATATCAAATCCTAGTGGAAGAAGTCTTCTAAACGTCTTCGTGAATCTGTGCATAAGGCAGCATAGAAATAACAGAAGCCCTTTGTTTATATAAAACAGGAGGTTTCTTTAGCTTTCTTGTCCTGATGCTTTGCATCTTGAATTGTAAGCAATGAATTCATTGAAATATTCTTTCTGGAAAAACCAGGAAAACAAGCTAGCACTGGAGATATA
The DNA here is from genome assembly GCF_026419915.1 of Harpia harpyja. NCBI lineage: Eukaryota > Metazoa > Chordata > Aves > Accipitriformes > Accipitridae > Harpia > Harpia harpyja. The sequence goes on along the minus strand of NC_068945.1, from coordinate 23,495,711 downwards.
AACCACTTCCTCAACAAGTTGGTAAAGGAGATTGCAGAAGTTGTACTTTACACGTTGTTATGAGATGTGTGCTTTACCTTTGTTTCTCAGTATTAGTTATCCACCTATTGATTTTAGTTTTCCTAGAAGTGATTCTTGCTATTTCTTCCACATTTACCTTGTGATTGATGCAGGAACCTTTTGTTGGCTTAGAAACACACTCTTTAAAATGCAAGGTAAATCCAGAACAACAATATTCCATATTCCTTCTGTGTGGATTGCTCTGAGCTGTACAATAGGTAAAAGAATAATAATATTCTGGGCAACAAAATATCCATCTTTAAGAGTCTGGTTTCTCCTTATTGATTCATGCAAGCAGTGAGGACTATTAGCTGTGACACCTAAAAGCATGTACTACTTGTGTTCAGCATGTCAATAGAAAACTCCATTAACATTTCTGAGATGCGAGCGTGGCATCATGTGAAAAAGTGCTTCAACAGTGATTAGAAACTAACAAAAAAGCACCTTTCTTTATCTTGATGGGTCGTATGTGCTGGATGTTTTGATTTAACTGCTTGGAAAAAATTTCTGTGGCACCTTAAGCTCTATTTGTAGGTACACTAAGTTGCCACTTTCACACAGATTATTTAATGAAAACATAAGTGTAGCATCTCATAGCTTTAGAGCTGTACCAGCAGTAGGTTAATAGCCCTTATTTCACCTTAGAAGGGTGATTTAAGCGCTACTCTGTTTGACTTATGGTGACACTGAAACAGTGGTAACACGAGATTTGCTGAAGGCCATGTCATCCGTGAACTCGCAGCCTCTCTGCACGTACGCCACTGGACTGCGCTTGCTCTGTGTAACAGGAGAGACTTCTAAAACTGGAAATAGTTGCTTGGCTCTGCTCAGTTATAGCTTTGCAATGCATAACAATATCCAAATACAGTTGTTTGTAATGAACCTTGCTGATAGCTTTTCATCGGAGGAATCTGCTCCCTGATGAGTGATGTGTAGAGGAAAACTCTGCAAGAGTGAGAGTTTAACTTGGCTTCTCATGCACTCCTGTTCATACACCCCTTGTCCTTGCCTGGAACTTCTATTTGGGAATGAGAAACTCAGCAGACCAGCAAGATTTGCCAAGGGTTTTTGTTCATTTGTTTATTAGGCAGGAGGACGTGAGGTTGTCCCAAGATCCCGGTGGTGTTGCCTTAGAAGTGTAACTCCATGTGGGCCCTCATTGACTCTAAAGGGTGAAGAACCTCAGCCTGCTTTTGGGAGAATCTGCTTCGCAGCTGATGTTTGTAACCAAATGCCCAAACATGATCGCTGTGAGCATTCAGGCTGGCAGTACTGCAGCTGTACCACACAGAGAACAGCAGGCCATGCTTCAGTAATGGTGATGAGGGATAGAGCAGATGCAAGGTCTCTTGAGAGGATGATATGTGTGGGAATGTGTATGTGCAAACATGCGCATATATATGTACATAAAACTCTATGAATGGCTATATAACCTTCCCCCCAAATCAGCGAAATCATATATTGCACAGAACAGGGTGCTCACCCAGGCGCTGAAGGGGTGCTCCCGTGGCCGGTGCAGGGGTGCACGTGCCAAAACCGAGGGTACTCCACACCAGCAACATTTTGTCTCCTCTGACAGTTTGTGAGGGATTGGTTAAGCTCTTTGGTACTGCCCAGTCTGAGATCCAGGGAGCTGTAATTTATCTGCTTATTAAGTGGATGGTACTTAATATGAAACATATTCAAAATTATCTAAAGATCAAATAATTTTGGATCACATGCAGAGACTCAGCACCTTATTTGCATTCATCGCTATACAACATCTGAGGGTTTCTGCTTTTTTTTCCTTGCATTCAGCCTATGGAAATGCACTGATTTTGTGGTGGCATTAAATGACTTAGCAATATTAGCACTATTTCAATGTCTTCTTCCACACCGAATTTAGTTTCTGGGGGGATGCGAGAGCACCGTGCCTTGTTTTCCTTCGGTGACTCCGGCGGCAATGTGCCTGGCTTTGCGGGGACCCCTCCGCTGCCCTTTCTTCCCCGGCTGTCCATTGTGGCAGGCTCATTCATGCATCCCTAAATCAACACGTGCAGCAAAACGCCGACTTCCAGGGGCAGGAAGGGCCTTCCTGAAACCGCCCTGCTGGCTAGAAACACTGCGTTTGTTTTATGCCCTCCTCTGGAAATAGGCGAGCCCCAAAGAGCCTGCTGGGCTTCCCACCTAGCCTGGGCGAGCCTCCCCCTGCCCGGGCGGTGGGGGGACAGCCCCCGGTTGGGCCCCCTGGCCCCCCTCGTCCCCTTAATCCCCCCGCCCGCACGTTGCCCAGCCAACAGCCCAGACAAGCAGGTGATGCATTGACAGGGAGCAGATGGTCTCCCGCCGAGGTAAGCGGGGCTCAACAATGAAACCATATTGATCATATTGCTCCTTTTCTCTTCTTTGGCTTCAACGTCGGTCTTGAGGTTTCGCCGCTAATAACATCCTCCCTCCCCCTTACCCCCCCTTCAGCACAGCCCATCAGCACTTCTCGGGAGAGGAGCCCAAGCCCTCACCCTGCCCACCCAGCCCCAGCTTTATTTCCTCCCCTGCCAAAAAGCCCTCTGCCAGCAGGGGATATCGAAGGGTGCCCACAATTTCCCCCCTCTAGATGCAGCCGCCTCCCCCTGCCCCCAAGACCCTTTAACCCTGGCCCCCCCACCCCTCCTGCCCTTTTTCCCATTCAGCATGGGGGCGAGGAGACAGCGAGGCCCCTTCTGCCCCAGCCCGACCCACCGAGGCACGGCACCCTTCACCGCCTCATTGTGCACCTCTCCCTTCCTCTTCATCCTGAACCTCGCGTGTGTGCGTGCATGTAGAAAATAGACTGAGGAGATGGCAAATTTGCTCCCACCTGCCCTGGGGGGAGAGCTTCAGGGACCCTCTCTCCATTTGCTGTCCTGTGTGTCCTCTTCTATAGCTGCCTGTGGCCACAACTCCTTCAGTCTGCTCAAACACGTTTAAATGAAAGCAAAAGCAGATGCCTTTCACTCCCTGTCCCTGTTACTTCCCCTCCTTCAGTCCCTTCTCCAACAGACACGCAGCCAAAAATGTCCCCAATCTCTCCCGGGCTCGTTTCTCACCCCTTCACCCTAAGCGTGCACTGGCAGAAGCACAAGAAGGAGCCCTGGTGTTTGCATTTTGCTCTTTCCATCACATATGTCTTCCCCCCTACCCTGCCGATGCTGGTGTACAGATAAATAAGAGAAAAAAACCAGGCTATCATCCTGCCTGCCCCCCTCACTCCCGTCCCATTCACCAGCGTCAGCCCTGTATTCACTGCTGTGTGAAGATGCTAACGCTGAGGGCTTGAGCACTGTTAGCCACTATTCACAATTTTAATACTAGCTTCATAGCTGTCACATAAATTCATTACCGACTTCAGGCTTAGAATGGCAAGAGGGAACTTAAAAAAAAAGAAAAAGAAGGAGCATGTAAGAAAAAAGAAATCCTAAAGGCAGTTTGCTATGGTATCTGCACTTGTTTGCAGGTGGTTTTTGAAACTATAACTACTGTAACTCCATGCAGTGTTCTCTGAAGTAGCTGTCACATTGTATTGTGGTTTTTTTTTTTTAAATCTATTACCCCAGCACACACAAACTATTTTTTACAGTAGATAAAAATGCCTATAAAGGCTTCACCCCTCCCTTTTTTCTTCTGAGGGAGTGGAGGAAAAAAAAAAGCTAAGCAAAGAAAAAAGCTTGTGAATGAATGGAAAACAATGCAGGGTCACAAAGCTGTCACAACCGATGTCATAGTGGCGCTGCTGGGCAGGCTTACAGAGGACTTCTTGTTCCTTGATTTTTATGGTGATCGGTAGAACGCATGTAGCACTTTGCGAACAGGTTTAGGACAAGTGGCAAAGAAAAGGCTCCTCACAATAAACTCTTTTCTACAGCATCGGGAGCATTATGCCCGCAAACACCTGTGGTTTGCAAAGAGGGAGCTGTAAAGGACACACACAAAAAATATATATAAATAGAAGGGCAAGACATTGTTTTCAAGTTACGCTGCACGTCACAATTGTGCACAATGGTGTTTTTTTTAACTCATCTGAGACTATGGAGTTTAGAAAAGCCCCAGAAATATTACTGAATACAAATGCCAGCATTTAGAGGATGCTGAGCTTGGGAGACAGAGAAATGAGATGAAAAGAGAAATGGAAAGATCAGCCTAGTAATCCGGCAGGGTATCAGTACTGCTCTGTGACGATGTGGCAGGAGCTAAGACTCTATTATTCCTTCTGAAGCGTGTCTCTGAAACGGCCACCAAATCCCCACGCTCTGCGAAGCAAGGGCGTGCGCTGAAGTCCAAGGAGCATCCTTACATATGCCACCCAGCCCAAGGGGGCCCAGTATTAGTCTAGACTTTCTTGCCTAGGTACTAGAAACTAGTTAAATATTATTAGACTGTTAAAAACCCCATTTATCTTCCTCTTTGATGTTGGAATAAAGTAACAAAATATGATTAAGAGAACCTGTAAAAATGCTCCTCAGCTTCACCAACTTCAGGTGGTGAAGTAGATGTCTCTGCACCACAGGATTTCTCATTCCAGCAAGTATTGAGTCAGCTCCCAAAAACTTCTTGGGGTAAACACCCCATTCATTTCAGAATAGGCAGCTATTTTCTTTCAGAACCTGTAACAAAGGTGCTCATTAGCATCCAGGAGAGCTCTGCCTAGGGAGAAACCTCTTCTCCCACCAGAACAGCCAAAGTTGTTCATTATTTCATAAAATTAAAATGTATGAAGCAGACTTTCTTGCCATTTGAAAAAAAAACAACAAACTTATGATTCTCTAGATCCTTGGGCTGTTCCCCTTCTCCGTTCCCAGTTTTTCCTTTTGGATGCAATTCCTTAAGACTTCACATTTCTCTCTGTATGTTGGTTTTTTTGGTTTTTTTACTCTGCAGTCTTGAATTTACCAAAACCTGTTTGACTTCAGTAAATTACAAAAACCCAACATTCCTTGCCTGGATTAGTTCTGTTGCTAAGAACTTTGTTTAAAAAAAAGAAAAAGACTCCTCAATTGCCCCCAAACTTCATCCTACCTCTTCCTACCTCTTTTCAATTATCAATATAATTATGCAAGCAACTTTGTTGATTTATTGAAATATGGTATATTTGAACCAGAGAAGATTGCTGCATGTTTCACTCTGAAAGTGATCTGATATCATGGCTAGGGCCATTAATCAAAGGCAGGGAAATCGGAGTGTGGTCAGCCATCTCTGGTATGACACTCATCAGTGCTTGTAACTATCATGTCTTGATTCATTTGGGAGTCTCTGGACGCAAGTATGACTTTTTTAACAGGTACACAAATAAATAAAGCAAGCAGGCTTTCAGATCACTTGAAAGAGAGTTGCGTTTCTGAGGGATCCGCAGAAGTAAACAAATGCTTGGTAGTTTAAGATCGCTAGCCCGAGATCTGCAGCTCCTCTGTACAACTTTCCTGCAAATTAAAATGAGTTGGGAGCCGCTATGACAAAGGAGGAACAGAACAATATGATCTACTTTGTTCTTAATAAATGAAATCATCTTCTCTGTTCCCCAAACAATTTGAATATGTTTTATTAAAAAGGGAGCTCTCTTCTTTCTTTTTTATTTTTTTTAAGATGGGTTGAAGCTTTTCAGTTTTATCTAAGTACTCTGAAGATACTTGCACAAGAACTTAGTATAAAAACTCTACTGCTGCAATTTAACCTTGTAAGGGTCTGGCTTGTCCTATTAAACCTACAGTTCAAAGTACTATAGTACAAAACATTGGTTCCTGGTGCAAAATTCTTGCTTTTCTAGTAGTTATCTCTTGTATTAAGATGACTGGAATAAAAGTTTTTTTACTCCTTAGGTAGACCTTAACTATAGAGTTGAAGCAAAGTACAATGAATCTTTCTGTTGACCTTGGCGGGCTTTGGCTCACTTAAAACTTCAGTGAAATTGCTGTGCAGGGACACGCTACTTTGATTCTGTGAGTTTTTATCCCCTTCAGCAAGTTTAATCGCTACAGTAAGCGTATCGCATCTAGGAGTTTCAAATCAAACGTACATGCATGCGTTCCTCTCCCATCGCTCCTAGACCTAGGCACGCAGCATCAGATGGGGCAGGGGAGCTACTGCTGTTCCCAGTCTGTGTGGGCTTTACCAGAACAGGGTTATGAATAAATGGCATTTCCTTGCAAGTTTAAAGAAATTGCAGTGCCATGTGCAATCAGGGATTTTAGCACCTTAATTACCTTGCCAGTGAAACTGTGGTTTTCCAATTCCTCTTGAAATACTGATGTGCTTACCTGTCTTTTGTGATAATGAGGTTAAATAAGTTCAGCATGACCAGCAGTGATTTACTAGAAGGGTGACATTTTGCCTGTAAGTACTTGAGACTGATAGCTTGATTGTGTAGGTTAGATCTGCTTTCTGTATGCTTCACTAGTTGTCGCTTGAGCATGGTCTGAGATTAAGATATTTTCTTTGCCTTTGGATCTGTTCCAGACACTTTTTTGGACATCCCTGGACCATTCATCTTTCAGAAGTCCAGAGAGATGTATACTATGGCCTATTTTGGTCAACTTGAAGTTGATCAGACAATGAACCTCATATTCAAATGGGTATTGGCTAGGACAATTACAACATAATTAATTATTGCAATTTATCACTTTGTAAATCACTAGTTTGCAGCCTGATCCAGGAATTCTTTACAGTCTTGTGTAGTTCTGTTAATACCAATCAAGTGTGAGATCATAAGGCTGAAACCTTTCAGGATTATCCGTGTGTATACTTTCATACATAAATAGTATTACTAAAGTTGATGGAACTAGTTAGAAGTATAAAGCTATGCATGGAAGTGGTTGCAGCAGTGAGTCCCTAATTTGCCTTTGTTCATTATGGATTGCTTGGCATAATTTGGTGTATATATACAAATATCTTCAGACGTGTATATTTATATATGTGCTTATGCACATAAGCAAAATTTGTCTTCTCTTCCAGCAGAGCCAAAGCAGAACTTTCTTGACCATAAAGCAAAGAATGAGTCAAGGTTTTTGAAAATGGCTAAATACTATTATTTGTACTTTGTCATTTAGTTTTGTAATGTCCATAGTCATGCTTTTTTGCCGTTCTTGTTGGCTCTGGGGAGTTTGCTGACTGCGGAAAGACTATTCTGTTTGAGATAAAGTCTTCCTGACACTCGGAATATACCCTTTGACCTATATCCTCTATTTCTGCTTTCTCATATGCACACTCTTCCTTTTGTTCGTGGCAAGGAAACGGATTAAAGAGATAGCAGGCAGTGTGAATTTTCAGCTCTGACAGAGCCTTGAAGCATCATCAAATAAGATTATTACTTTGAGAAGGGCAAGCAGTGTGCTTGGCTCAGCAGCCTGACAGCATGTACTGACTTGTTCTCAAAGGTGCTCTCCTGGGCAAGAATTGCTACCACCGAGCTGAATTTATCCGAGCAAGGAGTGCTGGAGTGGACGCTATGGGGTTATCCGCTACATATCGGTTGGATTCAACTGGGTTTCTCTAACAGGGTTTGTAAGTAAACAGTATTTCAACTTCCAAATGCTTCAAAATGTAGCCCTGCCACATCCCTGGTAACTGCAGTTATTGGTTTCTGCACCGTGGCAGCAGTCTGGTTGTGTGAAGTAAACTGAGAGACAGGATCCCAAGTTTCCTAATTGTTTCCTGACTGCACAGAGCAGGGAGCCTATAAAAGAGTTGAGATTAAATCTGCATCTGAGCAAAACAAACCGGACCCATTTATTGTATGCTGAAAGAGGCAGACTGGCTATAGTTTCGGGCTTTCGCATTATTGTCACCACGCTACGAACACCATGGACGCTTCCTTCGCACTGACAATTGAAAACTCCAATATTCCATACCTTAAAAATCTAGTGTTATGGTTTGTTGCATGGTTTTCCACTCATTCATGTTGCTCCTCAGTAACTTAGCAATGACCAGTCAAGATATGCACACACCATATTGTTTTACGTGTTTGACTAGAACACTGACAGATTAATAGGAAGGGTAAATAGCTATGCACTCTGTGGTGGCTCAGTGTGGGCTGGCAGGATTGACTGCTGCCAGACTTTGTTGTATTTGCACAGAGGAAGCCGCAGCAAAAGCCTGCTGGGGCAAGGTGACGTGGGTCATGGGTATTTGTTTCTCATGTCTATAGAAAACAATTGTCCTCTCAATGGAAGACAGCTTTTGGAAACTATGTGGTTCCACTAGTGGGGAAGCGTTTGTACTTCCAGAGCGCTAAATAAAATGCAGCTATAGAGTGGTAGATGCATTAAGTGTCGGCAATACACTGCATATCATGCATGAGAGTTTGGGTTCATACACCGATAAATTATTTTCATCTATTTCTTTGACTTGTTGGGTTTAGAAGAAAAAGAGCATTGCTCAGATTTTCATTGGTATTTTCCTGGCAATTTCTTCTATGCTGAATACTTTTCTACGACATCAATTTAAGAAGAGCAAGAGGGGTTGCATTTGTCCGTGAGATAACTACTCTGGTTATTATGAAAGATCATTATTTTAACAATTGCTAGAGCATCACCTAGGAAGCTCATCTGAGACCGCATCTTTACAGAAATAGATGCCATAAAAACACACAGTGACACTGAGCTTCTAAAGTGGTTATAAACTAGACAGGCACCTAAAGTAGTATTTTTTTTCCCTACTTTCCAGTGAGAAGTGCTCACAAAGCCAGTTTTAGGTCGGATACAGGTTTGAGGTCTAGAGCCAGGAGCTTGGCTTCTTCAGCTGTGAAGATGCTGGGAGGGCAAACAGGCGCTCAGGTTAGGTTCCTTGGGTAATTGGTCTCGGTGCCTCTCCAAGAGTTGAAAGTTGTCGTGAAGGTCACGTGAACATATATCGCCTGGATGTACACTAGGTAGTTTAGGTATTGCTAGTGGTGGTGGTGTGGCAGTACGGAGTGCTGGGGAGGCTGAAAAAACCCACCTAGGAGGTCACCATGATTTCCAGACTGCCCCTCCTGCCCCCTCGGAGAACCTGAGCGCCGTGGTTGGTGCTAGCTTGGGGGTGCATCCACGCAGCTGACAGCTGTGTTATCAGGCAAACCTGATGTCATCTCCGAAGGTCACACAGAGTGCCCTGCCCACAGCAATGTTAAGCCACAGTTTCTGAAAACCAGTCTTGTGTCTTAACCTCCCTCCTTTCCTGAGTTATCCTTGAGGATAAACCGGGTTTTGCCACGAACTGCAAAGATGCGGGTACTGCCTGCTGTGTCTGACCACCACAGAGTGTTGATTACACAGCGTTAGGAACCTTGTGTAGAAAGGTTTGTGTAATGTTCACTCATGGGAAGTCCTGCTGTCTGTTTGGTTACTAGATACGATTTTATTCTAGGTACAGTAGTGGCTGCATGCAGCATGTGAAGAGCGTCAGCCTCATGTGGTGTAGGCATATGCCCAATATAATATTGTTTTGTCTCACATTCATGCCGTTCATTTCCTTGAGGCAAACCCCCCCCCCAACCAAAAGAACAGATGACTCTAAGTTAATACACTTTTGAATTCATGAGACTCACTTAAAATAATCTGTGGTAGCTAGAGAAACTATTCATTGCTTATGTATAATTCTCAACAATGTTGACAGCCCATAAGAAAATCAGTGTGGGAATCAACCCCCTATTGTTAAGATAATGTAAATACATGACAAAGAGCATTAACTCCAAAATGGGAGGAAAAAGGCAATTCCTGTCCCTCCTTCCTGCAGTCTGTTTCTGCTCCAGTGTAATTATTTGCACTCTAGCGAGGTGGCCATAAAGCACTACCATCCTGAAAGCGGGGTGGCATGAACAGGTTGCTGGGGGCGAGGTGGTGTGTGAGCTTGCAAAGCCTCAGTCGCTCCCTGGTGAGTTCCTCTGACCACCCAGTAAATACCAGAGGGCTCGACTTTCTGCGCAAGCTGCAAAAGGTGCTTTGCATTGCTTGCAGGGTAAAAGATCCTGCGTGAGGGCTGTAGACAGTAATACACTATGTAGTCAAGGTCTAATTTGCCTCACTGTGTTTGTTTTGTATAGGTGTGATCTGATTTGGTGATGTTTTACGGTAACTTTGTAGCAGTTAAAATGACTGCAGAATACCTAAGGATCCAGACTGGGCCCCAGACTTTTTTTCCTCCTCAAGTAGAATATTTGAATAGGTTAATGGCCACAATAAACCTGTGGACAGTCCAGAACCACATCATGATGTGACAGTGATTAGTTGCTGCTGTTTGGTAATGGAGACAAGACTCTCTTTTTCCCTCATTTACAATGACCTTGCCAGCTGTCACTGGATCTTTTCAGCATATGCAGAGATACTGTGAGGCCTCCATGTGATGGAAGAGGGCTCCGGTTTTTGGCCATAGTAAGTTTTACTGAAGCTTCTCAAATGTACTTGGACTCTCTCTCTCTCTCTCTCTCTAAAAAAATAATTTACATGTGTATAAAAATTCAGGCACTGCAGTCATGGAGAAATTCAATGTGTTGCTGCCTTAAACTTTGTCTTCCAAGGTTTCTGGGCTTGCAACAGATATATTCAACTTGTTTGATGGTAAAGGCACAACACAACTGCATCGTAAAGAATCTTTACTTTTATGCCTGGTATGCCAGATTGTGAGGTCTGTAGAGTCAAAAGGAGATGAAATATAAATAAGAAACAATGTCAAATATGAAGATGCCTGTAATCACTTCCTAACTCATACAGCTGGCAAAATATTGAAAACTTTGTGTAAGTTTTATGGTGTTTGGAGGCTTTTTTTTTTTCCTTTGTTCAAAATGGTTACTGCCCTGCCTGTCTCTCAGCAGCTATTGCAATACTTTCTTCCCAATGTCTCCCTCCCACGGGGCAGGCTCAGGCATCCCGGGAATGGCAGCAACTCCTGGATCAGCGGAGGACATGAATGGCTTCAGGTATTGCTGGAGTAACTAGCTCCGATAGACATCTTACCTTGGGAAAGGAAAACGCCCCAGTAACTATCTTTTATTCTATATAGCTTTATGCATCAGTATTCACAGAGGGGTTTACAGAGGCTCCCCATGAAATTAGAGTGTAGTTTCATGTTCCCTATGAAGACTTTTGCTAGTAGGGCCTGGTGCCGGCCCACCACACAAGGGGTGGCATTTTCATCCCAAATATTTTAGTGTCTCAAATGATACGGTTCCTGCATGAAAAAACTGTGCAGAAACTGCTCTGGGCAAAGCATTGGCTTAAGCTTGAGCAAAGGAGTTACTGCTGTGACCCTAGAGCCCTAATAATTGCCTCTTTCAAAGTAGTTGCCTCCATGGGTAGAAGGAGAGACTAGATATATGTGGCAACTGGGATGTGAGCAAATATACGGGAGGTCTGAGAGTGCAGGGAAATAGGGCTCCTTAGAGAAATCATATCCTCACTTCCCGGGGTGACTTTGGGCTGGCTGAATCTGTACAACATGACTGAACAGATGCTTTTCATTAGTGTCCATCATACTCATGATGGATCTTCATCTGAATTCTATGTGGTGGGATTCATCAACAGCTCTACATTTAGGATTGGTAAAGAATGGAAGTAAACAAAAATTGTATCAAATTTTACTGCTATAATTGGATTTTCTTTACAGGTTGCCTGTTGTAAAATTAACTGTTTTTAATGGACTTTATAAAGTATTGCCATTGGTTATTTCTGGAGAATCCACCCTATTTTACATGTTTGAGGCATCGTTTTTGTGTTTGCAGAAACGGATAACACAAACTGGTACTGTCAAGGATGTCACTGGGAGTTACGCACCCAGTCCCCACAGAATTTAAATAAAACTGGGCAGAAAGGATGTGTCCTGGTTCATATAAGTATATTGCTACATAGTAGAATAAAAAAAAGCAGACATCAATTTACCTTCTTTAATGAACTCACAGCCAGCATCGGTGCAGGCAGCAAGGAAGAGTACAACATGCTGCAGCACACATGCACAACGTCTGCTTTCTATTGTGTGTTTAATAATTTAAGGCTGATAAAATACCTTGGTAGAGGCTGACTAGCTCTGGAAGACTCCAGACAGACACTGATTAGTTATGAGCAGGACTAAATCCATGTTAGTTTAATTAATTTATTTTTTACTAATTTGCTATTTTTGCATACTCTTTGCCAGGAAGAAGAGGAATGTAAAATTGCTGATTTACTTTCCTTTCAAAGCATTTGCAGGAGCAGGGTATCCCACGGTATATTTCGGTGCCACCATCCAGGCTTGCCTGAGCCCATATCAGAAGAGTTGCTGTGCAGCGTGGGGGCTGAATTCTGACCCGCTTAGTGAGAAAGGGGGTACAGGAGGGGGTACGAGCCAGGGTACTGATGAGAGAGAGGAAGGAGTGGAACAGGAATAGAAATAAGCCTGTGTAGTAGGTATTAGCCCTGATCACCATCCTGGTTTGAAAGTTTCAGAATTGGGAAAGGTGTATCACATTTGAAAACAACTTTGGCATCTCCCAAATGCTGTTAACAAGGTGGGTGGTTAAACACCCCAGGACTCAGTTCTGTCGCCTTCGCTAATTTTACTGCCAGAGTAGTTCCTCTTCCATGGTAGTAAAAGCAGCAGAAGGGGGCCTAGGATCCGGAGTTCCCTTCAGATGTATGACAGAAAGACCTCTATAAAATGGACTGCACCTAAATGGTTCAACAAACCTACAAATAAGATAAAGGTGAAATTTAGAATCCTGGAGCAAGATGGCTGGAGAGTAACAAAAGGTACGTGAGTAAACCTGTCAGATAAGAAAGCCTTGCAGAGAGGAGGACTGGCCTCACTGCAACATGAATTATTTGGCAGTGTTGTCACCCTTCCGCCTTGTTGGGAAACGTATGTATAAGCTCAGGTGCAAGTCTGTAGTTCTGGCTCTCCGTCACAGCCCCTGAGCCCCGCTGATCGAAAGCGTGTCCCTTCTCATCCAGACACATAGCAATGCTTTGTGAGCTTGTCCTCTTTCCATAACTTACAGTGCCACTAGCTCTGGGTTTCATATAAATAATCCTCGAGTCATTACCCAGCCCTTTCTGTCAATACGACGGTAAATGCTGACCGCAAACGCATTTGTTACTGGAGCACTCGTTCTTTGAAGGCTAAAAGTAACCCCACTCTTCTCCTGCAGAGCAAACATTATTGATAGTTTTCTGCCACAGCAGTTTGTACAAGTCTTGGAACAAAATCAAAATTTGTTAAAGGGGGTTGGTTACTCTCGTTTCCAGTTCAGGAGATATTTTTTAGGAGCTTTTATTCCTTGCAATATACCCCTAACTCAAGCGGCAGGACAGGCTGTTGTTTTGGAGGACCTGCTTGCTAGCTACTGCCACTTATTGCTGCAGAGCTCCTGATCTGTAAGAAGTGGGCTGGAGAAACCTGTGTGGTTAGGGGGAAACTGTAGCTGTTGGGACTGAGGACTGAATTTGGGTTTCTGCATGGAACTCGCCCTGCTATTATGAATTGAAAATTTGTAGTCATGATATTGAAGTTCATTCAGGCTGAAATTTCATGGAAGCAAAGTTGCGATTGGAAGTAATTTGGTTTTGTGGTTGGTCCCCCCCCCCTTTCTTTTTTTACATAAATTCTTGAGCTTTTGTGCTGTTTTTGAGCTGGGTGAAATTTTTTTTTTTTCTGGTGGATTTTAATATTTCTTTGGCTTTAAAATGCTCAGAAATAAGATTATAAAAAACCACTACATGGCACTTAATTGCTGTACCATATTTCCTTATTTGCTGTACCATATTCTTCCAATGGTCTTGCAATGAATAGGAGGGTTCAGTTTTACTTGGCCATATTGTGGCTTACTGGCATTGTCTGGTGGCTGTGGAGACAGTAGTCAACTTATATGCTACCAAATTAGTTCCTGAAGAATTTAATTAAAGGAGGTCTGTCTACGCCAGCACTTTTTCTGGGCAGGGTTTAGGAAAACCTTCCCTCACATAAAAATATCTTGTCTCTTGTGTATCTTTATTCCATTTGGGGGTGTTCCTTTTATCAAAGCTTCTGCTGCATTGAAAACCTGTGTCACGTACAAGCTCTCTGGAGTCTGTAACTGTGATGAAAGCTCGTTACGGAGACAGAAAATGCTGCCAAAAGTGCTGATGTTTTTGCAAAACAACCAGCTCTTAACAACTAGATAGTTTCATTCAAACTCCAAAATTTTTGCCCTTCTGTCACCGGTTTGTTTGTTTATTGATTTTTCAGAATACCAGTTTGTTCCCTCAAGAAAAGCTAAGATATTAAAAGACAGACGTGGAGAGAGTCTCCGCTGACCACAAAATCCATTTTCTTTTTGAAAGGAGCAAGGAGAGCTGCAGACCCCACTTGCTTATCGTGCCTCAGCTCTCGCTGGGAAGCAGGACCAAGGACTCCGTGCATGCGAAAACTGTGACGCTGAGCTAGCAACGCGTTTTCCCTTCCCTGAATTTCCACACGGAGGGTGTGTGTGGCCCTCCGGGACCGGCGGCCTAAACGCCCGGTACGACGGCAGCCTGAGGCCTCCCGCGTCCGAGCCCTCCGGCTCCGCGCCGGTGGAAACGCGTCACGTATGAAGAAAAAGGAAAACACAAAGAGCAATTAGAGATCTTTGCCGGGTTTCTGACGCTGGAAAGACCCGATCGAAATTTCTCATCCAACTGTCCTGAAGAGAGGAAAAACACTTATCTTAAAGATTCATGATCTGAGACTCTGATAGGATCTGCCGTTTCCATAGAGCCAGGCCCTAGATTTCCCTTTAATGTAATTAAGCCTGAAGATTTATGAATACAACAGGCCAGAACTTGATCCATGTTCATTTTCAATTACTGCAGTGAAAGGCCTCCATCCAGATGTCTCTATTTACAGCATTCACACAGGCAGGACCGGGGGCCGGGGGGGGAGGGACCGCAAATTGTCACACTTGTTAATTCTTCACTGAGGACACTCAGCAGAGGTCTTGGCTTTGACCCCGTGACAAAAGGCAGGGGTCCGCTGGAGCAAGTGCATCAATGATGAGGGGGCTGACCCGCCGACCCGCCGGGGTCACTCCCTCTGCTTTGTAGGTATTTGGGTAATAATGGGGGTTCATTCCTTATTTTTATTTCTGTTACAGTGCCGGGGCATGGAAAGAAAGAGAGGAGCTCTGATGTGAAAGACAAACATACATAATGAGAGGATCAAGCTTCCCCTGGCAACAGTAACGACTATGAAATGCTACAGGGGAAATACACAGTACTTAGTGACCCACATAATCAGGCCTATTTTAGCAGCATTGTTTTATTTTTCTTTTGAAGCCTTTTTTTTTTTTTCATGTTCCCAGATCCATAATTTAGTTTGATGAGCAATATTTGGGCATAGCATCTTTTCTCCATTACCAGACCCAGCCTGATGCCCTAGGTAGGCTTTTAATCACGCGCGTGACGGCTGGTACAATACCAAGCGTTGTACTGTCTGTACGTATTTTTATTCCAGTTCCTCAAAGCTCCTGACAGACTCATGCTAGACGCTTTTTCTCCCTTTAAAAATGCCTAAAGAAAAGTAACTGAAGTGTCACTGTAAAAAGAAAACTACCTTTCAGATATCTACACAGAGCTCAGTGCTTTGTTCTTCTTCGACAAAGCTGGTGAAACATTGTGTGTTCCTAAAAGCAGCAGTTTCTCTCTCATAATGGTGTTTCTATTTTCACAGCACAAGGAACGAGGCTGTGACAGCACAATAATGTTTTTGCTGAACTATAATCGCATATCATAAATTAAAATATCTTCATTAGAGCAAACCCTTTACAAATTTTCCAAAAGGCTAGATTATTTCTTGAAATAGCAGAAAATTTCCACTCCATTAGCATTTCAAAGAGATTTATTTCTTTTGCCTTCTGAAGCTGTACCTTTTTGGCTTGCAGATAGGTTTAGAGGTTTTAAAGAGATTTGAACAAACTTTGCCAACGTGAAATTATGAGCAAAACCAGAAGCCCAAAGCATCCTCTCTACTGTCAGGCAGTGAATAAAAGCTGCACAAATACTGCCCAGGAATGGCTGCTATATAAAACTATTTGGAAGAGAAAAACAAGAAGGGGGAAGGATGCTATCAAAAATGTCAATTTTTTATCACTTATCAGGATGAAATTCAGAAGTGTCTAAAAAAAATAAAAATTGAGAACAACCCTGGAAGAGTGGGTGCCACTGATTAGGATAGCCATGTTGTAACCTGTGTAACACAAGGTTGAATCCTGCTCAGTTGGCTTCGGAGTTAGAAATTGAATGTGATTTATACTCGGCTATTGCTCTCATCATGAGGTATATTTTAGCTTTAGGCTTTCTTGGTTTTTAGCACAGATTTCACCTGGGACTTGCTAAGCCTTGTGGCTCTAGGTTTCAGTGAAACACATGTTTCTGTGGTGAGACTCCTTGTTCTCATAGATGGACTGCAGTCCTACCTGGGAGAGCAAAGCACAGCCATCATTTCAGAGTTGGTACAAAGGGCACACAGTTCTTGCCTGTCTTTTTGGGGGTAGAGTCTCTGTCATGCTCCTGGTGTCCCTCCCCCTGCAGTCACTCTGAGAAAAGACAAGGAAGGTGGCTACGGGTTAACAGGGAGGACCTGGTGGTTCAAAAGACTGATGAACAATAAAGAGAAAAACAGATAAAAATATTTCAGTAAAAGAAAATTCAAGATTTTTGCTGTTGTTTATGGCTAGGGTGAGAAGATCAGGATCCTCAATAGCAAAACTTGTGTTAGACTGATCCCAGACCATCATGGTAAAAGGGATGGAGGGAGTGGTAAGAAGGAATGAGAAGAGAAGCATCTTTCTTCTCATTAACCATCCATGGGAAGGACTGAACTGATCCCAACCAGTCTTTCCAGCTATAATTTACAGTTTTCATAAGAAACAACCATTTTACTCCCACAGAGAAAGACAAGGATTTATTTTAGGAACTAAAATGGCTTGATCTTGCTGCACTCATCCGTTCAATTCTTGCTTCTCTTACAGTCAGGAGAAAGGATCAGCCAGTGATGGGAATGCTTTCCATAATCTTTAATAATCTCTGATCATGTTTTACACAGCACCCTGTGCTGGCCTACTGGGAATTGGGCCAATGCAGAGCATTTCAGAAAACCCTACCTGCAATGGCCTGTGATTAACATTGCAAGTGTAAACAAGTTGTTGTAAGTATGCACTAGTAGTTTCTATGCTATCTTGCTCAGCTGGTGCTCATATTTTGTTTTGTTCTGCGTAAGTCATCCTGAACAAACTTTGTGAATTTTTATTTAATTTAAGAATAGCAGTTCCATAATTTCAGTTATTTTTGATTTAAAAGCATTGACAAAAGATGAGAAAAGAAACCCCTAGTTTGAATGAAAATTGTAATAGGAACATGCTGTAAAAGAAGGTAGATGTATGCTATTTATAAGATTTGTTTTACTAGAGAATACTTTAACTTTACATTATTTCATATCATAATTAAACATGATTGCATCTTGAATACAGTAAGTAAAAAGCATACAAAATTCACCTTTCTTCCCTCAGGGAGAAGAGACTTTCTCTCTCAAGCAGGGAACTGAGGCAGTGCGGTTCAAGCTCCTCTTTGATGGAGGAGGGATTTGAAGCCCACAGTGTAGACCACAGCTAGCAAATGGTACGGCATTGTTGAAACAGCCCAGGGGCTGCTCTCTCCCCAAGATTCACTTGTGTTAATAGTCAAACCAAAGTTTTCTATGAGATTCTCACAGAAGCACGGCCTGCTGAGGTCGATAGAGATGTGCTGATTTAAATCAGTCATTATTGTTGTTTCTTCTTCTGCAGGTAACAATTGTCTTGCATCCCAGGACTTCACAATACATGTTCCAAGGTTTGACACTCAAAAAATTGCATATTTGATATTAGATACTGAATACGAAGTGTCACTATATTGTAATTGTAAGAAATAAATACTTTGTGGAATTTTATCATCTTTTCATGACATACTGAGACACCTTTGACTTATTTTCATACTATTTAGTATAAACCTTTTCAAAGGTTTTATTCTGATATACAGTGTTCCAGTGCACTTGAATTTTAAATGCTGTTGTAGGTAACGTAGTCAGTTTTCTCTAGCCCTGCAGTTGGTGGATGGGGAGGAGTTCTGCTGAGGCAGGGTTTTCAGGGTCAAACATGCTAAAGCAACAGAGTTTGAAAAAAGAACTTGTCATTTGGGTAAAATTTAGCAGAAAAATAACGCGGTGGATGCTAGCTTGTGAACGTAGTTGTCGCGGGTGACAGGCAATGTAGCTGGCAGGTGACATTTCTTCTGGACTGGCATAGTTTTGGTGACCACTGGAGTGGAGGAACTTGGATGTTTGAGGTCCTGGTCTCTCCCTCCCACCCAGTTTATCTGCCAGAGAGCAGCATCACAAATCTGCCAGCTCTTCAAAGGGAGACACCGGTTCCTCTGCTTCCTCCTTCCACATGGGGAACTGGCATTTGGGGACCTCTGTGGTACTGGTCTGTCTCACCCATGCCCTTATGGAGGGCTCTGGATTTGACTTTGAGTCTTCAGAGAAGACTTTGGGGTAAAAACAGGAAAGCGAAGGTGTGGCTGAGGTGTGAAAGGAAGGAAGAGTCCTCCTGCTGTGTCTCCTCCTGGTCTCTGAGAGTATATCAGTATATCAATACAGCTGGTGCCCTCATCAATATTCTTTTCTGCAGTAAACCTGGCTGCAGTTGTTGGGGTCTCACATATACCCAGGTTTTACACATGGGCTTAACCTGGATTTAGCTGGTTGGACAGTGGGACCACTCTTGGTATAGTTGGGAGTGCACATATCCTTTGCAGGTTCAAAACCAGAGCTGAGGGGTCCGTAATTGCATCTCTTCCTTACACAGTTGAATTTGGCACTTGGCAAGATGACCTGAGATGATGTAAGCTGCTTTATTAATAAGACCTAACCCTCCCTTTTCCCCCATACCCTCTTGAATTCTGCTCCAGGGATGACTGAGTTCATCCTAGATAATCTCAGCAATGACATCTGGTTGCTTTACTCTTCTTGGAAAGATAGTGTAAAGGCCTGAGAGTGGTAAGAAATTACGATTTATTGCCAGCACCTCTGACTAGTGCCAGTACACAGTCTATTTTCCAAGTGTTCTTCTTTCTTTATGAACCACAAACAGTAATGGTATCTTGAACTTTCATATACTGGACAATTTTGATCCACTCTTCTACAAAATGTTAGTTTCTTCTTATTGTTATTTATCCTTTAAACAACCAGCCTTTATGCCTGTAATCACATTTACTGGCTTTCATCAGGCCTCAAGAGTGTACATTCTTCCTTTAGTTTATAATTTACAAGATGAGCTCGTATCCTTGCTGAAAATACCTGAGAAAAACCACTTGGCTGCCATTGGCACTGGGTGGATAATATTCAGGTAAGCTTTTATTTATTTTTTTCCACTGTACCATGCTTTTCCCTGAAGATTTTGAATATTATGTCTTGAGCCGCAGCGCAGAAGGTTAAGATACACTTATGAAATCCTTTGAAGTGCCAGCAAAGACACTTGTTTTGTTTTCTCAAAGAAATCAGACCAAGTAATCTGCGATGCAAGGTATAAATGACTTCCTATTACAGGGAAGGTGAAAGATGCGTTACTTTCAGAGGGACAAGAAAAATCTTAGACCATTGGCTCAATATGGCAGCTCGGTCACTTGTTTCGGAAAAATATTTTAAAGCAATTCATATTAAAGAACTCTACTTTAAACAAGGTGAGTGTGAGCTTGAAGATCTTACCCACTTACTGGCTTAAAGTCTCCTGAAGGCCAAGATGTTTGTAAACCTCTTTAAAATAGCCTTGAATCCAGTGTCATGAAAACACGAAAAGTGTTTTCCTAACCTCTGCGCTGAACTGTACAGAGTTGTGGAGGACTGATCAGCCTTTCTCTTAAGTATTTTTTTCTGACTTAGAGGAGCTATGCTTGTTCACTTTTTTTTTCCAAAATGTGTTTTTTATTAAAAACACTTGATACAGTAGGTAAACCCACTAGTACTCTCATTTGCATTTTGTGCTGTTAATGTAAAATAATTGCTGTCGTGAGGATGGTCTTAGCTTGTTCTCTGAATAGGGCCAGGAGTCTGTTGTCATGTTGCTGTGTTATAGATACCAGTGCTCCCTTCAATATTCGGTTGGTTTATGAAAGTAAGAGCTAGAAAATTAAAGTAATTAAAGTTGAAAATCCCCAGTGCAACTTCATTTTAACTGAGATGCTGTTGATCACTTGTATTTTTTTTTTCTCCTTGTGGGTTTGATAAATGAGGCACTTGCCACACCAGTTAAAATTTCAAACTGCATGTTTTGCTATGATGTTTCAGACGAAGTTTATTTGCTGCCTAGGTAACAAATCCAGATGTGGCACTCGTCTGTGTATTTTACTGAATTATGTGGAACAAGCTGAGGACAAACACAGGAGACAGTACACAGTTAAAGTATATGCTGTGGTATCCCAGTGTGTTACTAGGGAAAACAAATATTGTACTCCTTGTCATTTGGATTTGTCTGGAAGTGAAACCAGAAGCCTGGCATTTAGACATGAATAACTGTCTGTATGATTTCCATTATCTTTAGTTGACCTAAGATTGTTTTATTTTAGAAAGTAATTGCTTTGTGTATTGATTAAAGCCTCATGACTACAGTGTTTCAACAGAGGATAAAATTCAAGCAGAGGGAAGAACAGGATTGATTGCTGCTACAGAAAACTAACAGTAGTTTGTGTCTTTTTATCTCTGATAACTTTAATCTTGGAACTGGTTTTCTAATTGTGATTCACTTTCAAATGTATGCTTCTGAACTGCAAAGCTCGCTTTGCTGCTGGAATTGATACAGTTATTGATAATAATTTTGCACATCAGTATAGTACAGAGATATGCCTTCTTGGAAGACCAACTGCATTTTCTAGAGAGTAATTCACCTGGCAAACAGCAGCACTAATACTTTGCCAGTAAAGGGATTACTGAGAAAAAAACCAGGGCCCTGCCATAACATATCTAACTTTGTGGTCTGTGCTGTTTAGCATGGTAATGACCTGAGATTCAATACCATAGACATTTAGAAAATATAAAAGGTGTTTTCTGCATTTAGTGAGGTTAGAAATAAAGGTAATATTCACAGCACGAATATACCGTCTTCCTAATGTATCTAGAGTCGTACTGATTTCAGTGGGAGTTTATGCATTGGAGAAGGAGAGAGGCTATGCTTGATTTTGAGCAAAGAGCTGGGAGCAGACCCAGCTCCACTGAAATCAGTGAGAGTTTTGCCATGCACTTGGATAGGGTCAGGATTTTGTGTGATGGGGGCATCTATCAGCAAGGCCATGGATGCCATCCCATGCTGGAGCTGAAGGAAGCTGCTGAAAAGTTTCCTGTGGTGGAAGTATTCAGCAGAAGGCAGTTTGCTGGGCAGGAACGAGGCAGAGAAGTACTCAAAGTCACGAGAGACTGCAGCTGAAGAGAATGGGAATAGTTTTAAAAAAAAAAACAAACAACCCACTGCTCAACATGCATGTTCTTAGACAATAATGGAAATGCTGGCTCCTAATGTCTAAAGTTCTTGCGCTGTAAAATGAATAAACAAAATCTGCAGATTGAACAACTCCATTTTACCTTAGCATCACTGAAAGGATAACTAAATTTGGGAGGCAATCTCATTAATATTGGTGGGAGTACTTTAAGCATGTTATGAGGGTGGCAGTGTAATAATAGATGTTCTGAAATGTCTGGAATTACACAGAATTTTCCCTTGGATGCTTCAGGTCAAATCCTGTGCACTTTGGTAATCGCAGGGACTGTAGCACACATTTGCTGTGACCAAAGTAACCCAGAGGAGGATCCTGAGAGTGTTGTCTCAACTTCCTCTGTAGTTTTGCTTGCTGTGTTGGTGGTTTAAATGTGGATTTGTACATCTATAGTGATAGCTCTTCCAGATAGTGGCTTGGAGAAATATTGAGAATACATTATATATTCAACATAGATCTGTACCCTGAATCATCTTCCATTTGTAACGTCAGTTTCTTGACTTAACAGTGGTGTGTTTGAGAGGCTCCAAAGGTAATACTAAATTTTAAAAAAGCGCACATCTGTCAGCTCTTGACAGCAATGAATCTTAAGTAGGTTTGCAAGTTATTTATGGGTATCAAAGTGATGTTCCTATTGTAGATCAAGAGCCATAGTGTGCTTCCCCTCTCTCCTGCTTTCCCCCTTGCAGTGCTGTAAATCTAACTTCTGCCCATCCTATTGTTTGAAGAAAAGCAGCCATATTGTGGTGATTGCTATTAAATTAAAGCAGAAAGGGAGGGAAACAAATGCGGAAGCCAATCTTACCAGCAGGGATACCACTACCTTTTATTTTGCCTTTTGGGGGTCACAAAGTCATGGCAGGCAGCTGACCTCTGATAACCTTTTCAGTGCCACAGCATGCAGTTTCTTTCGGAAGAACTTAATTAAACACAACTGAAGTTCCTGGCTAACATTTGTTCCTGAAAAGAGTCGTCTTTGATTGGTGTTTTCTGCTGAGGGGACAACAGAGATGCTGCTTTTGTTCCGAGGAGAAAAGTTAGCATATGTTAGTTAAGGATTTGTGGTTTCCTATAGTGGTGCTGTGTCTTTCTGAAGATTCACCGGGGTTCTCAGCTAGCACCAAAGCCCCACAGCAGTGGACGAAAAGCACACCAAGCAAGTTTAAAACACGTTTTACATGAGGCTACTCCTATTTATTGAGGGCAACGTGTAGTTTGGTCCAAGGTAAATAGAATTATATTCTCCCTGTAGAGTTGGTGATGTATCTGTGGTAGTCCGTGTCTTTGATAGGAACCATGCAGTATGGAACATGTATCCCCTAACGCTTGACTGTGAGCCCAAGAAAGATTAATTGGAGCAAGATGGGATTTATTTAATTCTTCTGTTGTGGCAATGTGCTTGCAACACAGGAGAGAATAAGCAGTTTTTATGGTATGGGATATAAATCCCATTTATTGAATTTAGACAGCACCTGCCAGGTGAAGTGTGTAGAGCTCTTTTAGTTGCAGAACTATCTGGATATAAGTCATCTTCTGTATGCTTTTTTTAGTTTGATCATATTGGCATTTTGTAAGTGCAATCAGTGGCAGAACATTTGACTAGAGAGAAAGGCTGTTAATGACTCTTGGAAATGGAGCTGGGTTCTGTACGTGGTGATTGCTCAATCTCTTTGAAAAAGGAAACATTACTGACAGGTCTCTTGGTCTAATCCAGGATGTGTGAGCATCTGTATGAGTCTCTGATGGGGACAAACTTAAAATTTTAGCTTTACTGCACTAGCATCAGGCAGAGGCAAGACCTTTCCTTTTCTCAGTGGCACGGGCTGAGAGTTGGCAGCACTTAGGTCACCAGTTTGGGCAGGGAAGAAGGTGCAGCTCTCTGAGAGGACGAGTGATGTCCCAACGGAGGGGCAGGTCTCAGCAGCTGCTACCTACTGCCGTAGCACAAGGGGCTCTCAGTTTCCAGCGTCTCACTTTGTTTCCCAGGTCAAAACATATGGCCTCTCTGGCAGCCGAGGTCCTGCTCTCCTGGCAGTCCTTTCTCACTGGGGACAGGAGCTCCCTATGGGCTCTTGGGGCAGACAGGAGCTGGGGAGAAGCTCCTGCACTTGTGGGTTGTCCTGGGTGCTGCTGTGGGAGATGAAGTGGCACTGCTTCATTGAGAGCAGTGGGACTGGGTGTGGGAAGAGATTGGGGAAAGGAAAACAATATGCCATGGGAGACCACTTCTCCTTTGCTAAAGAGAGACCCGCCTTAGCAAATCCCAGCTAAGCAAAAATTTTCCCATTATTTGCTCTTCAGTCTTCCATTTCCTCCTTTTACCCCTGATCCTTTGATATGGTACGTCTTAATCTTGCAAAAGAGGTGTGGGGGAGATGTTTGCTGAGGCTGTGTAGCCTTCCTCGGAGTTAATGTGTCTCTGTGCAGGCGAAGGATATGGAAAGCATCTGTTTTCGGGGCTGGTGCCACACCGAGCAGAAATGCTGCAGTCAAAACTGCCTGGAAAGATCAGGTTACCAACTCATTAGAGGGAATGCGTCCTGGTAACTGTAAAATGAGCTTCCATATTCCCTCATTTCTAGCATCTAATTTGCTAGGTGGTTTCATTTATTAGCATACATTCAAGTGTGTGGACACTTGTATGGCTCTTTCTTTAAGAAACAAAAACATTAACCCTCTAGTACACCACCTGTTTGCACTTCATTGTCAACTGTGAGGGGTTATTTTATTGGCTTCATTGTTCACTTTTCATTAACTTTTTTCTTTATTAACATGCAGGCTGCAATCCGATTTCTTTTTGCTAGAAATGGACTTTGTTTGTCATTAATACCATACTTCTGGCTGTATTTCTTTAAAAGAAATAAAGCTTTTCTTTTATATCTAGTCTTTATATCTACCCTTGGTCTGTGTCTCTGTCCTAGTGGCTTTCCAAATGTACTTGATTTAGCTTTTCAATATGTAATTAATGCCAAACAAGTTAATTGCTTTACAAGTGTCCAAAATTCCCTCATTTCATTTCTATGCATTTATCAACCTTCATTATACAGCCACTGTTCCACATAAACACAAATGATTGTTAATGAATGCCTAATGTCGTATTCATTAGAAAATCAGGTTAATGGCTAGTAATGAATATCTGAGCTACTTGTTACTTTCAAGTATGTTTTTTTTTCCTTGTTGATTACAATACTTCTTTAATCTACAAAGAAATCATACCTGTGTGTTAGGCCAACTGAAACATGATGAAGTCAAACCTTTGCAAAAACCCACAACCATTCCCATATTGCAGGTGCTTTCTCTTTAGGTGGAATGCTAAAGATATTTGACAAAGACAGACAACCTGTAACTGCTAGTTTTTCCTCAGTCTGTGACTAATCTGCTTAGGGGGACTCCTCATGTTCTTAAAACCATTTTAGGCTAGTCAAGGTGACAAAGATCATTCCTAGATGCCTTTCTAGTCATGAGAGATTTGATTATGCAGGAATAATATCTGTAGCTGGCACATACTGAGACACATAGTAATTCTAATGAATAGTATATTTCTCATTGTGGGAGTATGTGGTGCAAACTCTAATGCTTCCACCTAGTTTTGCAAGCCATTAAGGTTCAAGACAGGTGAGCACTCAAATTGAAAGCAGTGATAAGTTTTATACTAGCTAAACTTTGACAAGATAGCACTATTTCACACGTGTGCTGTTACAGATCAATGGGAATGAGCAGGTTCTTATGTAATTTAGACCACAGATCCCCACGAATCTCACCTCATGAGGCTGATCTGCCCCTATGAACTTCTAAAGCAGCATTGGAACAATACTTCCGTGTGGCTGCAACCCCTGCTCCGATAGCTGATGCTGTGTGGAGGTTTTCTAGGAAGTGATCCGCTTTAGGGTAGTTTTGGGCATGGAAATACAGTTCTGCACCGAATGTGGCTAGGACTGGAGACCTTCAGAAAATATGCTTTGGGAAAGACCTGCTTTGAATCAGAGGTAAAACTGAGTCCTGACTTTTTTTGTAGTTCAAATTTCACTTGAACTTATCCCAGAGCAGATATGAGACTCTGCCCTGACCAAATTGCTTTCTAGCTAACAACATTCTTTTGTCTCTACCAGAGGTAGTACCTTTTAACTCCTGGTCTCTATAACTGTTGTACGTTATGTTAATTCATTAGCATGATTGGTATCTCCTGCCCCGGTTGTGGCTGCATTTTGATGGATGAAGCAATTCCTACATGTTGGCTACAGTGAAATGTTTTAAAATGATGTATTTTGATTTACAAGGGCTCAGTAATCCTGGTTATGCTAGATTATCCAAATGCAAGCGTGTGTATGTGCATACGTGCGTAGTGTCTTTTCGCAGATATTTAGAGATAAGTAACATTGAATAATATCTCTTGTCTTGCTTTATAAGCCTCTGCTTGCCAAAAAGATTTGGCTATTTGAAGTTATATGTCCATAACAACTAGGCTATATTTCATATTTTGTTTTATAAAGCATTGGCTCATCTTTGTTTGCTATTGCTTCTGCCATGGTAACGTGAAGGCCTGGAGATCCTAGGAGCATTTGAGCTGGAGCTATAGCTCTTCTGAGGGCTCAGGAAGCAAAATATCTGGTATTGTTTGCATTGATATCCATCAACAACCTTCCTGTTTTGCCTTATTAGACCTCTAAGGGACTTCACAAACATATTGAACAATAATGGTGATGAACATGGTCCTTCTGGACACCCCGAGCACAATGGCTCTTTACAGTTATAAATAAATTACTCCTTATTGGTAACTAAACCTTGAAAGAACATGTTTACCCTAATTATAAATAGTGTGAAAAAGAGTCCCCAGAGTGACTGTGCAGACTGCTGTTTGTCAGACATTGCAGATAATTTAAAAAAAAAAAGAGACACAATACAGTTAAAATGTAATTGACTCTTTATAATGTTCCTGTCAAACAAATTACAAAGTGAAATAAGATGAGAGACTTTATGCAATGAAAGACAGTAAATTGTATTTATTATTTAATGAAAGTATTTAAGTGGCAGTGCTGCATCAGAAGACATTATCTGCTCCCAGATGTTGGTAGTTTGGTAGTAACCACAGTCAGAATCAGGGTCCTATATCAGCATAACAGCTAAGTGTGTGTTACGTATGATTTTTGATCTCTAGCAGGAGCAGTTAACAGTGCTTATGGTCAGAATGATTCCCAAGGGTATATCTCATATGTTGAAAGTCGAATATGTGCTGTGGGATTTTTCTGAATCATTTCTACTGACATCCTAGATTTCATCAGCCCCCTCTCTGTCTGCTCAGCACTTTGTACAACTGAACTTTAATGAAAGTGGTGAAATGTAAGCATGTGTTGAGGTTGCTCCTTAGGCAAAGACAGCTGAAATGGCTGCTAGACGCAATATGGAAGAGCGTTGTGGTACCTCCAGGCAAGTCTTCTGTGGGTGGCTTTAGAACAGGTTTATGATGGGTTCCTGGGTTTGGCCTGGAAAGTGAAAGGTGAGCAATTAATACTGACATAGTGCTATAACCTACTATGAGAATAAAAGTGAGTTAAGTCCCAGGTATCTGATTTTACTTATTTACGATTATTTTGAGCAGGTCAAGAATGTCAGCCGATATATGATGGAGCAATCTCATACTTTGTCTTTCCATTGGACTAGGGAAGTGGAAATTGCAGTTCAGGCAGTCTGGTTTTAAATGGTGTCTAGCCCTAGATGATTTAATTTCTAGTAAATTATCAGCTGAGTATTTGATTTCAGAGACTGTTTACTAGTGTGACATGTACAGAGCTGAGAAGCCAACCAAGGAAATCTGATAATGGCAGATAACCCTGCCATGCTGCAAACCTGCATGAGGCAAGACTAAAATATGAGCTAAATCCAGTTGGTGGATGGTCACGGGTGGTGTTCCCCAGGGCTCAGTATTGGGGCCAGTTCTGTTTAATACCTTTATCAATGATCTGGACGAGCAGATCGACTGCACCCTCAGCAAGTTTGCAGACAACACCAAGTTGGGAGGGAGCGTTGATCTGCTCGAAGGTAGGAAGGATCTACAGAAGGACCTGGACAGGCTGGATTGATGGGCCGAGACCAGTTGTATGAGGTTCAACAAGGCCAAGTACCGGGTCCTGCGCTTTGGTCACGGCAACCCCATGCAGAGCTACAGGCTTGGGGAAGAGTGGCTGGAAAGCTGCCTGGAGGGAAAGGACCTGGGCGTGCTGGCTGACAGCCGGCTGAATATGAGCCAGCAGTGTGCCCAGGTGGCCAAGAAGGCCAACGGCATCCTGGCCTGTATCAGAAATAGTGTGGCCAGCAGGAGCAGGGAGGTGATCGTCCCCCTGTACTCGGCACTGGTGAGGCTGAACCTCGAGTACCGTGTTCAGTTTTGGGCCCCTCACTACAGGAAAGACATTGAGGTGCTTGAGCGTGTCCAGAGAAGGGCAACGAAGCTGGCGAAGGGTCTGGAGAACAAGTCTTATGCGGAGCAGCTGAGGGAACTGGTGGTGTTTAGTCTGGAGAAAAGGAGGTTCAGGGGAGACCTTATCGCTCTCTACAACTACCTGAAAGGAGGTTGTAGCCAGGTGGGTGTCCATCTCTTCTCCCAAGGAACAAGCGATAGGACAAGAGGAAATGGCCTCAAGTTGTGCCAGGGGAGGCTGAGATTGGATATTAGGAAGAATGTCTTCACTGAAAGGGTTATCAGGCATTGGAACAGGCTGCCCAGGGAAGTGGTGGAGTCACCATCCCTGAAGGTATTTCAAAGACATGTAGATGTGGTGTTTGGGGACATGGTTTAGTGGTAGACTTGGCAGCGCTAGGTTAATGGCTGAACTTGATGATCTTAAACGTCTTTTCTAACCTAACCGATTCTGTGATTCTGTGATTCTAAAATTTCTGTTGTGCCACCTGAGAGTCTCCTTAGATCTGTTATACCTTTGAAATCTCTTTTGAAATCTCTTTTGAAATCTCTTCTAGAAGCGATGTGCTCAGCCTGCAAAAACAGAATAAAAATAAACCAAACTACTTTTTAAATACATTGCAGGCTGTCCCTTTATTACACAGCCCATGTGAATGGAGTATCATGGGTTTGGAGACGTTTACTGCTGTGCTGTACGTACAGCCTCATAACCACTGTGTTGCTTTCAGTGTGGCTTTGTGTGCTCTGCTCTACTGGCACCAGTCCTCCATTCACAGAGGGTTGTTTGGCTCTTCAGTGCTCTTCACTGACAACCATCCTGCACGTGAATAGGGATGCCTTGTATTTTTAACCCTCTAATTCTGCTGCAAGGAGGAGAAAGACCCCCAGTAGCAAAAAGCGTAACCCGTAGACATCAGACATGCTTGGTAACTCAGTATCTTTGCTGGCAGCTGGGTAAGGATTGGTGGGGGCAGGTACAGGTGAGATACCAAGGCACGTAGAAGTCCTGGACTGAGGGACAGAGCTTGGCACATAGCAGAGGGAACTCATGGAATAACACAGCTCATCTCTGTCAGACGAGCCAGACCTACAAGCTGACAGCAAGCAAACATCCAACAGGAAACACCATCCTAGACCTCCCTTTTCCACCCACAAAGTTAACCAATTTTTTAGTAAGTGCTATTGCCACATCAGTAGTATACAGCATATCCAAAATTCCCATCATAACTGTGGGAGATATTTTTGCTTATTTTTTGTGTATACTTTATTTCTTATGTAGTTTTTAGGAATTTCTGTTCTGATCAAGCTTGGAGCAAGTGTTGTCATGCTGTTGGATAGCTCTTGATCTTCTGACTGATTAAATAACCCCTTTTCCACACAAGGATTATAAAGCAACACAAAACAACAAATAAAACATCGTTTGGTGTAATCTTTAGCACTATTTCTAGTACTATCACCTTTTGCATTTAATGTGCCATTTAGATGACTCTGTGAAGAATATTTTAGGAATACATAGATATTGAAGCATTGATTTTATTATTCATCTGCTGTGTAAGAATCAAAATCAGCTTTATAGGTGCAATTTTCTCTTCACTAGAGGTACAAAGCACAAAAATTACAAGAATAATTTCATCTTTCTCTTTCAAATAAAAATAAATAGATGAGTTCATCAAGGAAATTGCTGACCTGTTATATTTTTTCTTTCATTTGCTAATGATCCCCTTTTTCAGTGAATGAAGCTTGAGCCTGGTGATTTTTCCTGCAATGTGTACATGTATATCTGGTAAATTAATGTCGGTGTGCTGGGGAAGATGGTAGCCATAGGCCAGGGCTTTCCGTTGCCATGGATCCATTGCAGACCTCTCTGATTGTAGCTTGTTAGGGCTTTGTTTAAACAAGTAGGAACTGGGGGGAAAAAAAGGGTTTCAGCTATTTCTGTCATTTACATTTTAACTGTTCTAATTGTCCTAATTTCCTTCCTATTTACAATGAATGGTTAGGGGAGTAAGCCTTCAGTGGTGACCACTACACTCTTCAAACTCAGGCCACACACTCTGTCCACATTTTTTTTCCCTGTGCTATTCTGGCATGGAAAGGATTTAGCCTGCATCTGTCTGCCCGTGGAAGACAACATGCTGTACCTTAGATACATATGTACTCATCACCTATAAAATATTGTGTGAGAACTGACAGCACTTTGAGCATTAGTTTTAGAAAATAGTGCTCAATTCCACCACGTGCTCTGATTTGGTCAACTGTGGCATTTTCTTGAATTTAGCAGGGTGTTTTAAATAGAAATACACCCTTTAATATCCTTCTCCTGGATGAATAGAGAATTACTGTTTCAGAAGAGCTGCTAGACCTTGTTTTCATTGCAGCTCAAGTCCTTTTTTACCCTACTAAATGAAGAAAATTCAAGGTGACTTTGAGTGATGTACATCCACTATACTGTTACTTTAAACCCCTTTTTTACTAATCAAGTGGGTGTATTTAATGTAGATGAATGCAGCTTGTTGCTAAATTTGAGAGTGGTATTTTACCCTGAGGATGAGTATTGCAACTTTGCTGTGGCTGGAGACGTTTGAGGTTGTTACGCTTAGAAGCAATTTTTAGTAATGGTGTTAAGATATGTTTGCTAGTTATTATCCACTGACTATGCATAATGATATAACTAAAAACAGTGCTAATAATAAAAGCCAATTTGTTGGCTGGCTTTTATTTATTCAAGTCTGTGTGAACTGGAAAGTGGGACCCAATCTCTTTCTCCTTTCTTTTGTTCAGCTCTAACATGCAGGTCACTCAATGACAACATCTAACCTTTCTAAGATTGCGTGTAACCCAAAAGGCTGCCACAGAAAGTAGTCCAATGAAGTGTCCCAACACTGTAGAAGGCAGAGGCAGGATTAGGGCTACAGTTACCCCATTTTCTTATTTTCTTTCTCTTTTCTCATGTCAGTCCCAAGCTGTAGTCACCTTCTGCACTTCTTCAGCCATGAGGTTTTTAGGGCAGAGGCAGTCAGAAAATAAAGCTGGTGGAGCAGCTGATGAAACATCACGTAAGATGCTATTCCACTACTTTTTGCAAATGTCACTGTTAATGTTACTTGTGACAGTGCTGAGGCAGTAGTTGTTCCTGGCGTTTTGGCTTTGGTGTTCCTTCAGCTTGGCCACAGACCTTTCTCCCTGCCTGTATTGTCTATTTAGGCTGCAAGGGTTTTGGGGCAGGAACTGTCACTTGTTCTCTGTGCAATGTTGCGCGTGGTAGATCTCGGTTGTTCTTGTCCCTCAAGCTGTACAGATATAAAAATCGTAGTCACAAAGATGAGACTGTCTGGGAGGGAGAAGAAAGTAGGTGGACTGATAAAGTTTAGCCTAAGGAATTATCTAGTCAACATTTGCCTATATGAATCCAAATCGCTATTCCAGTGGGCTCACACTTTTATTTGGCCAACATATGGAAGATTCCCCACTTGCCTTTCTGTCATGATACACTTTTTTCCTCTGCAGTACAAATAATCCAAGTGTTTGTGGCAGCTTCTTCACATTGCATTTTCCTCTGCTATAAATGGAACAATGTGTCTTAAAGCAAGACACATCATTTTCCTCTTGCCTTCCAGATGTTGGGGCATGCAAAAGTCAAGTCCACAGTCTTAACAGCCTTGAGGTGTGCGATGTGCTGCTAGACTCAGCAGCGGGTGCACGCAGAGGTCTGCAGGGCTACCTTGATAATTTCAGTCTTGGCTCTGTAACAGCGCCTAGAACAAAATAATTTCTCCCTGGTCAAGCTATGCGGGAGCTTGCAGGCTCTCAGTGCATTTCTCCCTAACGCAGCAGCTCGGGAACATTGCTCCGACTAACGGCAGAGCTGCGGGGAGACTGCTGGTCCCTGATGGGCAAAACCTGCAGGTTTTGGTGCAAATTCTGACCCTGGGAAGGGAAGAGGGGAGGCCGGTGGTGCTGGTGAGCCTCAGGCAATATAGATATACTGGTAATACCCTCTAGTGGAGACACGAGGTCTGCCAGCGAAGGGAGGTGGTCTGCCTGCAAATTTAAACGCCAACTCAAACAGCTTCAGGACATCTTTATCAAATAACTGTATGGCTGCTGTAGGATAGCGTACAGGAAATATTTTACGAGTGCATTTGTGCTAGAGAATGTTATTGATTTCTGAGACTCCTGGCCACTGTTATCAGGCAGGCAGAGCTGTGTAGTGGAGACCAATCTTTTGCTACATCATTCTTAGTGTTATACATCTACATGGGGCTAAAGCAATGTATTTCTAAGTAATTAATTTATGCTCTGTATCACATAACTACACAATATAGAGGCTGTTAGCACTTTTTTTTACTTGTGTTTTCCTGATGACTGCAGGTAGCAGAGGTGAGAATTTGTTGTGTGCTGTTTCTCACTGCTATTACTCCTCTGATTCTCTGCAACCTCCATGGGAATGCTGCAATTTCTGCTGGTGAAATAGAAAGAGAAATATGGGAATTCAGCTGAATAAATAAGTAAATAACTGAACACCACCAAAACTTTCTTTTTTTTCTAAGTCATTTGCATGTGGAAAGTTGCATGGTATTTCGTCAAGATTTATAGCAACGTTATATTAGGATGATTGGATATTTTCCAGTAATTATGACTCTGGCATATCCTCTACTTCTGTTATAAAGCACATTGATTTTAGTAGGAACAGAGCTAAGGTATGTTGCTCTTCTGCGATGTCTCTCTTTTGTTGCAAGATAGTATCAGTGTAGTGGAGGAGCCTCAAGAAAAGGCCAGTATACATGAACCAAAAAATCTCTAGTCTCTGCCTTGAATAATTTATCACTTAAGTAAAGGATATGACTTCACATTGGAATATGTTATGTTATGTGGGAGGAAGGAAATATGTTGGAGATCTATGCTGTTTGCTTCTTGAGCAATTTTACAAGTTACCTTTCACTCACAAAAGCTATGTGAGAAATTGTTTGTTTAATAATACAATAGACATAATTTTGATATTATTTTACAAGATTTGTATTGGTGCTGCAGATAGGGAAGCATTTTGACATAAAATATCCTAGCAATTACATTATTGTTTTAAAAAATGGAAATCAAACTGCAGTAGGTATTGCAGAATCAAAAATAATAGGAAAAGAGCAATGCTGATCCTTTAGTATCAATACTTAACATAGCAATGCTTATACTGCAGTTAGCCTTTTGATTTGATTACCCAGTTAAGTGAGAAAAGTTTCCATGACTTTGGATTGTGCATGTTTTTTGTATGCAAAGACCAACCTTTACTTCTGCTTGTATCATTTTGTTTTGCACACAACTGGAAAGGTTATGAAGTACGACCTGGTTGTCCACACCCTAAGATAGTTCAGTGGTCTAGAAGTCTGCTTTCCAAGGTGAAAGTATCGAGGATTCAGCTGGGACCTGGTGTAATTTTGCTGACTTCTGAGGAGTGACTCTAGATTTACACCTTTGTAAATGACAAGCTTAATTAGGCCTGTTGTGTTGCCTGCTTAAATTCCTATGGGCTCAGCTTTTTAAATTGCTTCCTAGGGTTTTAGTCAAACTCGGATAGGGTGGCATTTAAAGAAAATGCCTGTTGTTAGCTTAACACCACTTCCTTTGAAATTAAGTGGAAGTTTGAAAATCCCATCAGCGCTGTCTGATTGCTGAAGCCAACATGATTAATTATGCATAAGTGCATTGGCACACTAGGTTCGGCATCTTAAATTTGTGTGCATGAAACACAAAACCAGGAGCCAAGGTTACTTTCTGAACAGTGAAGCAGCTATGTTGGGTTAAGACGTATTGATTAAGACACACTGCTGAATGAGACAATGGCACGTTGCTGGAGCGGCTCTGGAGTGACGAGCTCGTGGATGGCTTGTTTACTCTCTATGGAAAGCTTCTCTTCAAGGGAAAATCACACCTCTAAAGATAAAATGATATGAAATTGCAGTTTAGGATTGTGTGAGGCTATTATATATTATAAGGTGTGAGAGGGATAAACGGCGGGGAACAAGAGGCGCAGCAGCAGAACTGCATAATCTTCCCTCCAGGTATAAGCGACTTAAATTCACCTACCAGGCAGGTTCCTGGAGGCACTCCTGTTAGCGGTTGTGCTCTGGAGCGAATTATTTTGGCTGTGATCTGAAAGGCAGCCAGCCTGCAAGGTGCTGGCCTGCTAGCGGTTCACACATTTTTATCACAGATTTCTGGAGTTTGGTTTTGCGTTATTTTTAAGAACTACAGAACAAACCCCAGATCCTTGAAATTAAAGGACATTGGCAAATAGCAGTAAAATATTTGCCTATTTTTCATTTACCGTTCTAAAAGGGATTCCTTTCTCCCCTAGAACTATACAACTTGTCAAGCTCAGACAAAATACGAAGAAATTAATCTGCGGTGATTTTTAAATTTTTTTTTTTTTTAAAAGCTGTTAGAAAATGAAATGTTGAGTAGAAGAGGAAGAGCAATTCAGCTTTTACTGGAGCAGCTATGTTGGTTGCCCTGAATCCCTGTGTCTTTGATAGAGCAGTTGTGGCCATGAGCTAAATGGATGGATGGAAACGCAGGACCATCCCTCTCCTGCAGGCAGCGCATTGCCCTGGTCTCCTCATCCCGCTCCGGAATGATGCTGGGGCTGGACCACGGCTGCTGCCTCCAGGAGCTCGTGGTGCAGGACCAAGCGTGGGAGGGCAGTGCCAGGAGGCAAGGACACGGGGGAGGCAGCGCTTAGAACATCACTGTTACTGTAGCAAAAATTGTGAAACTAACTGCAATATATGATTCAGACCAAGACACAAAAATAGCCCCAAATCCCTCTTTTTGTATATAAAATCTGAAAGGAGTTGTAAACCACGTTTTGTATGATGCCAGCTGTAGAGAGAAAAATGCAGTAAGTTCGCCTGGTGTTTTTCTTTCTCTATATACAAAGGTATGTTTTCTATCACAAGAACAGTCTAAATATCCCATTAATGCCTTACGTGTAATATTAGCAAAACCCCTTTCAAGATAGATTACAGTATTTTGATTCGTTACTCATCAGTATGTATAATTATCGTTTAACAATGTTATGAAGGACTGATGAAGGGAAGCAGGTGTTTAAACATGTGATACCAGTAGTTTGACACAGCATTTAATTCTCTTTATTTGTGCTTTTTAAAGACATCTATTCAAGGAGGGAAAACAATGAGGCACTATATAGTCATGAGTGTTTGTAAGAGAAAGAAAAAACATGTTTAGTCAATTTTTGGAGCAAGTATTTTTTAATTAATAAGGGTGAGCTTTTTAATGGTAGCATAACATTATATGAAGATAGTGAAGGTAATGAGGTGTGTTAACAATTTTAAATAGCAAGAAATTGATATCCTCAGGTGGGCTTTCGACCCATAAAATGTTTCTGGGTATCAGGGTATTGAAAAGTACAGCTTGGTCCTGCAAAGTCAAGTACGATTTTTGAAGTCCACACACTGGAGGGTGCTGCTGCCGGGAAATGGCTACTAGGGCCACGAGGAGGGCCAGCACGGCCCCACGGGTGATGCCCACCCTGCCTGCCCCACACCGGGCTTAGCTGTGTCCATTACCTCTGAGGGGGTCAGCATCTGTGTTGGAGAACACCGAGGGGAAAGAGGCACCTCTTCGGAGCTTTATGTGTCAGACATTGGGAATCTTCAGGACCAAAGAGTACTGCGAACTTCTGCCCAACCGTCTCCTCGAATGGGAAAACTCCTGTTTACCTCCAGGTAATGCTTTCTGGGAAGAGGTGCTTGAAAACCTCCAAGGCTATGAGCTAACCTTTACCAGTAGCAGTGGTCTCCCTGGCCATCGCAGTTTGTCTTCTCATAATTATTATTATTTAGCTACCAGGTCTTAATTAATACAAGTTAATGGAGCCTTTAAAAATAATCTTTATTTGGGTTAAAAAGATGTGTTGCTTTTTTTCTCTATGCTGCTTCACTTGCTCTGTTTCCAAAGAACCATCCTCTGCATGAAAGAAACCTATGGTTAAAACCCCCACGATTGCTCTTCTGAGAGGCAAAAGGATTTTTGCGTTAGCAATTGCCACCGTGACTTGCTTTAAAGGTGCCAAATCTATGCCCTGCCTTATGGTGAAAGTCATTATAAGTGATCCTAATGATCCCTGTCAGCCATAAAATGCACGCATAAAAAATAAACGTAAGATGGTGTTTCATGATTACACCTGTGTTTCTCTTTGCCTGATAATTTTGTTTTCCCTGCACAATATTCTATTATTCATGAAAATGGTGTCTTTTTAAAGTGACTTACTTTATGGGCAACCTTAGTATTTCTTTTCCTCTATTTACTTTGTCTCCTAATTGCTGTTACATGTCATTAACAGGGAGGCTAGAATTATTGCACCTGCTGGGTCAAATAAGCTGACTTTGTTCTTTCATTTCTCATTGATCACCTTGTTCAAATTAGTTCTCAGCATGCTTGACAGGTATAGAAATCTTCCATCTTGCTTGTGCTTTGCTTTCATTAGGCAACTTTATTTATTATTTCAAGGGTAATGCTTTCGGTGAGCCAAACTGCAACTTTGAGCAGGTGTGACTGTATATACTGAATCAGGCCCTGGGCAGAGCCAGTTCAGAGACCCTGTGTCCGCTCCTATCGTTTGTCTTGCAGACTCATCTCTCCTGCCTTTTAGCATGACAGACAACCTGAGCAAGGCGTTATCCTGCTCAGCAATCAGACCCTTTAGCTTTCAATGAGTTCAGTGCAAATCCCCTAAGGATGAGGCTGTAAGGCTGTAGTTTTCTTTGGGATAGGGGCTCTCCCCAGTCTGCTCCTGCCAGAAGTAAAATGAAGTAAATATAACAGTGTAGGCTATCTGTGTTTTAGAAATGTTCCCTAGTTGCTAAGGACTTTTCCTTGTTCATATGGGTGTCAAATGCTTTCACTGGGGAACTTCTTTGCTCCGCACACGTGGCTGGCTCGCTTTTCACCTCTAGCATACGTCGTGCCTAACCAAGCCTTTCAGCTACCATAAAGCACTATACAGAATTTGCATGCGGAGGTGGCTGTGTAAATGCCAACTGCTTTAAAGGCTGTATTTAAGTTAAAGAAGGGATTTGGGGATAAATACAGGTGGTCAGCAATGACTTCGTC
This sequence comes from Harpia harpyja, assembly GCF_026419915.1. Taxonomy (NCBI): domain Eukaryota; kingdom Metazoa; phylum Chordata; class Aves; order Accipitriformes; family Accipitridae; genus Harpia; species Harpia harpyja. Next base: position 23,458,622 of record NC_068945.1, on the reverse strand, counting down.
CAAGGGACCCACCACCTGGTTCGCCAGGTGGCTGGTGCTTGGGGCTTGGCAGATCTCACTAACATTTTGCTGAATTGCCTTCTGTTTTTCAGGGCAATTTAGAGACTTAAAGCGTGTATTCCTACAAACCTCAGTGTTGGTAGCTGGCCTGTTTTTTCCCAGTGGGGTAGGTAGGGCCTTGCTGCTGCTCAGGCACAAAGGTCACCCCTGAAGCTCCTGGGGCTCGTGCCCAGGAGGTGCTCAGCAGAGGGTTGTTTTAGGAGAGAAGCTGCTGCAATTTCAAGCATCCAAGTCAGGTCCCTGCTCTGAATCCTCTGCCAGAGATGTGTCTCTCTTTTGGTTTATATCATAGGGAGTTTAGGAAGCTGAGCCTCCTTATTTAGGCAGCTAAATATGCACCCTGCTGTTTAATTTCTCAAGGTTTCTGTCAAAGACAGACCCCTGCTACATGCACGGTGTGGGACCCCAGCCGCGATGGCGTGGCTTCCAGCTCCCTCGCCAGGGTGCCCTGCTGCCTGCGGTGCTGGCACTGCCCCTCCTGCCCGAGGGGCTTTTCCTTCCCCCCCAGAACATTCCAGCCTGGGCAAGACAGTGAGTATGAGTTCAGCTCCTTCCTTCAGATAACAACCACTGCGTTGTACCATGAGAATTTATCAGGGCGCAGAGCTCATTTGACACATCCTGTCGGTGGTGCGATGCCCAGAAAAGCACCAGCTTTTGTGATGAAATATTATCATTTTGTCAGAGGGCTCCGGCAGTTAAAAGTTAACCGGGCTGACTTTGGCAGGAGCAGATGACTTTGGGCACCCCGCGGACACTCAGCCCTAAGAGCAAATCCTGCAGCCATGGGCTTAAAGTCGTTTTAATATGGCCTTTGTGTCTTCATAAAAAAATGTAACTTCTGGTGTCAGTTGCATGAGAGCTGATGTTTAACTTTTTGGCCTTTAAGAAATTATAGTTTGACATTAAGTTTAACTTTCCTGGCTAATGAAATTATCGTGATGGAACAGCCCAAGTAAATAGTAAATACAATAACTCTTCTTTGCCTGTTGTGTGCTTTTACTATTCATAATTTTTAGGACCACAGATATTAGATACACTTACGTAAGACTTAACGAACAGTAATTATCTTTTGGCTAAAGAAAAAGCCCAAATGAATGCTAAGCTGCATTATCGCTTGGCTTCTGACATGAGCTGATAATCAGATTTTCTTGCTTAAATCCATGGTGCTTGAACAATGCTACCCACTGTCTGTCCTTCCCGATATTACCCTTAATTAGAAAGAACAGAAACACAAATCTGAATTATTTCAAAATCTGGTTTCCATGGTCAGTGGTTGGAAGGGCTTAACTTTATTACAAATAAACCTGGCTTTATTTACTAATGAAATCTGAAATGCTAGGCCTGTAATAGTAGATAGTCTAATAGTATGGTGTTTACATGCTGAAAAATCTTGTGTGGGCAAAGTATTTTGTAATAAATCGTTAAGTAATTGAATTATGATTCTTTTATCCAATTAATAAAGCAGAAAAGGAGACCCATAGGAAGCCCTATACCATAGTTTAGGGCAAGCAATGACACATTGTTCTCTAGCCTTGCTCTTTGCATGTAAGACTTTTTTTTAAGATGCATTTGGAGAATGACTGTTTCTGTCTTTCTATACATTTGAGATTTTGATTTGCCTCTTTTCCTAATCTTTTGTATTTACTGGCTCCTTTTTTCTGAACACTTGACACAGTAAAAACGTTTTTATTTTTTATGTATATAGCTGGGGAAATCATTGTATTTTGTTCTTTTTATTTGTTTAGAGGATCGGAAGCCCCTTTTTCACCACTAAATACAATCTTTTAATTTGCAGTGATAACTTTTATTCTCTTAAAACACCAGAAATGTTATTTTATGCTACCTGATCTCTCACACTCCACTCTGATATTTTATTATTGCACATCTGCTTCCATAGTTACTGTTGTGGTAAAATGTAACTTCAGCAAAATGTAATTTTAAATCTACCACAAAACCAGAAGAGTAAGAGTACATAAATAATTTTAGTGCATGCTTTTTGTTTCATAGCATATATATATATATGTTGTACTTGTTAATGTACCAGCATACATACAAACCTTATATCAATAGCTGGAGTTTTCTGCAGCGTTTCCAAGCTATCTTCCTTTTCTAGTAAAATACCGTACTTCTTCAACAGATATTTTGTGCATAATAAATACTTATTTAAGAAAAAAGCCAGGAAGAAAACCACAGTGCTCTTGGCAAGCCATCAATTGCAAAGTACAGGTGCTAGGAGTGGGTATAGGCCTAAAGTAAATAGTTATGTTGGTTTTTTTTTTAATCAAAAGAAGGTACCTTTCATTCTGAGAAATTTATTTCTTTTAAATATTTGCAATCCACAGCCGATAGCACATAACGCCACTTTTCTTTCTTCCTTGACAAAGGGAATAGCTTGTGGTAACAAGCAGATGCTCGAGTGGGCTGTGTGGCATGAGGTGTACCATCAGCCAAGAAAATCAATATTTACTGTTCTAGTATCTTTGTGGTATGGGAGTTTGCCTTGTTTAAAAAGAGGATTGTGTATAATATATAAGGCCTTGCTTTTAGTTAATCAAAAGAGGGGTATTATTGAAAAGGGCACATTCTCTACAATGAGTCACACTTAACCCTCCATGTTCTACTGGTCTGTTCATTTATTATGCAAAATATCAGACCGAAATCAGCTGAACAGATCTGAGAGCTGCTTGCCGTCATTCTCTTCTTTAAAAGTATTTGTTGGGATATAATAAATATGCTTAATAACAATGGTAAAACCGGTATTTGTTCACTAGCAGGGTGAGACCCCCAGACCGCTGCCTCGTCACGGCTTGCGAGAGCACAGTTCTCCTGGCGGGGATTGCAGCAAGGGCCAGCGGAGGATGCATCAGACCCGCAGTACAGAGAAGTGCTGAAATACAGGTCTATGCACTACTTGGGGAAATAAACTTTTGCCCTCAAGGAAACATTTGTAATGAATAACACAATTAAGAAATCTCAGAAACAGTTTCCGAGTAATAATGGTTTACTTTTCGAGATTACATTTTACTGGAAAGACTCAGATCTCTGTTTTGCATTGATTTTTTCTCCCTCCACCTCTTTTCACTCTACATTATGAAAAGAGAGTTTAATCCATTGTGATAAATTCTCATGCTACCTTTTCCTGCACTGAGCTTTTCATCTGTAATTTTTTAATTCATAGTGGGGTAGTATAAAAAAGGAAAACAGATGCTAGAGATGGCTATAGGGAAGCTATGAAGTTTGTGGGCCAATTTGGTGAAACGGAAAGGTACTTACTCATGGAATGGAAATTATCGTTCATTTCACTTCTCAGCTTTTCTCTTCTCTCTCTTCTTCCACGGTTTATTAGGCAGATGCTGTTTACGATGCCACACTTTAACTTCTGTTGATGGGTTTCAGTTACGCAGGAGCATAAACCTCTACTTTGTAAAACTCTTGATCCTGTGGAAGGCTCTCAAATGTGTCAGAAACTGAGTGCTGCTTATACTTTAATGAAAAAATGGAGTGGCAGAGACTAGTAAGAGTTCCTAAGTCAGCCCCCTTGCTGCTTTACACTGCACTCACTTTTCTTTTGTCGTCTTTGCCAGGATTTCAGGATTTGAGAATCCAGAGGGGAAGAGGGAGTCTGTATGCATCTAAAGGGTGGAAACGTTTTTGAACATGTTATGCACAGAGAACGAGAGCCCACGGAGAAGGGTGCTAAAGGAGCGTGTTCAGTCTCCCAGGAGCTCCCAAGTCCTGAGCCCGGCTCAAAGACCAGGGCTTGGCTTTGGGGGCTGGTGGAGGGACGTCCCCCCCTGAGCTACTTCTTCCCACTAAGTCCCCGTGAGCCTCACCCCCTGATGCTGCCAAAATCTCCTCCCTTGGCTTTTCACGGGGTTTGCTGACTTATCCAGGAGACTGGAGTTGAGTGCCCAGGGTGACTACTGTAGAACTGCCATGCGTAATATAGGCAAGAATTTTGTTTCAGTCATCGATGCCTCTCTTGACAGCCGGTGGGTCGAGCAGCACGGAGGGATGCGAGGGGAGGTGGAGGGCCAGGCTGGTGTGCGCGGGGGACTGGCCAAGGTCACAAATGCTCACCGGGCTGCTGAAGCTGTGGGGGAAGGACTCGGTGAGAGCTGTGGCTGGCACAGGAGGGCTGACATGCCAGTTACTGTGCATCTGACAAACGTTAGTTCTGCATAAACCAAACCAGATTCTCCAGTAGTCATCATGCTGTGGTGTTTAATTGGTCTCTGTGTAGCTCCTGGGAGTCTGCGGGCCTTATCTTGCCCAGCTTCTGCTGCTTAGCCTTAAAAAGCCCACCCTAAAAAATGAAAATGCAGTTACTTGTTTGAAAATGAGAGAAAACGAGGACTGAAGATGCATGGAAAAACCTGTCTAAATTTCAAACTGTATCAAAGCAATATATCTATCTATCTATCTTCCTTCTCTTTATAAACTCTTCATCTTCATATGCCTGGAATTTAAAAAAGACAGATTATGCTGGAAAATACTTCCTACATCTCCACTTCAGTGCTGTTGCTCTGGGGTGGTAGGACAGTGTCTCATGCACCATGCACAGAGATTTGTGGAATCTCACTGGTGTTTCACGTTACACAGCATTCACAGAGGAGGAGCCTTCTCTGCCAGGTCCCAGACTTGTGGCACCTTCGAGGATGCTGTGTGGTCCTGGGCTCAGCACCAAGCTCCAGGGCCTTCCAGCTAAACAGGGGAGTCAAACCTGGGGGGGGGGGTTCCCCTTCTCAGAAGAATACATGTGAAAATCCAGGCAATAAATTTGTGTTTTCAGTCAAGGGAGGCTTAGGGTGTTGGAGTTGTCAGTGTTATAATTGTGAAGCTTTGCTCTTTGACTGTTTTTAAGAAGAAAATGGAATATCAAAGAGAAGTTCAGATGTGTCCTGGTAGTGTGGGTGCACGAACACATATTGTATGCAAAAACATTCTGTGTTCAGTGTCTAACAGGACTCAAAGTGGAGAGAAGTTATTTGCTATAACTACACTTGTACAATAAAATTATTCTTGCATTGCATGTGGTAGCATCATCTTGTGACATAGACATACAGTAGAATCAGACCACTTTATGGTAAATTTTTAATTTTCAACAATTGTAAATGGGTAAAAAATATATGGCAATGAATTCCTCTTTCTTGCTTACTACTAACATAAAGGCATCATGTGTTGCTTATTGCATTACTTTCTTGCCGCCCTCGTCTTTTTCAGCAATGATGGTTGTAATTTGCCTGAACATAATAGTACTTTTTTTTCATGCTAAGAAGAACTGTTTCAATTACCTGGCTTAATTTTCCTCATAGTCCAGAAGAGGTCATCCGGTGGATGGCAGTAGCATTGAAGCAGAGCAGTCCAATCTCTGTTTCAAGCATTCTCAAGAGTGAGGAGGCTGCTGTATTTCCCCCAGGCCAACTGTCCCAACAGCTACATCATCCTCAGCACCTTATACTTTTCTACAGCCACCTTCCCACTTTTGGATAATACTGTGCATTTATTGATCTCTTCAAGATAGTCATCTCCAAGATAATTTTTGCAGGTAGGAATTTTGGCCTTTCTCTCCTGCCACGTTGCAGTCCATAGGTGAAGAAAGCTTTCAATGTGGTTTCTCTTTTCTGTGCTTCTGTATAGCTGTGACATAAAATTCTACTTTTTTCAAGATGGACTGGAAGTGCACCAGGAACATGTCATACTGATTTCCATGAATACCATATTCTGTGTCTTGGAAAGAGCCATGACGACACCTCGGCATGCAGAACCTACTTAAGAATATCGCCTTGAGTTGTTAGGACTCAGCAGGAGGGACTGTGTAACCTTTTAGCTTACCCTGAAAAGCAGAAGGTCCAGTTTGTTCCTTCCCAGTAGTCTAGGGTCAAATGTTTGCTCAGTGGGGTGCAAGACATTTTCTGTATAGTCTCCAGCTTCAAAGGAGAATTGGTGTGAGGCCAAATGCCAAGTGCTTTGGAAATTTTTCCTGATAGACTAAGGGCTACAGTTTATCTCAAATTATTGCTAAGAGAGGACAGAGATTCATCATGGGGAGTCTTGACAAGAAGCTCAAATTTAGGAACTGCCTCAAATCCTTAGCAGTAGGTGTTTGGAAAGATATGCTGAGAATGGGGGGAGTGGGGGCAACTTTTCTGGATTTTTGTCTTCTAGACTTAGAGAAGTGAGAATTTTCTGAAACGTATTTTGAAAGTGACAGAGCAAGTGTGACCTAGACATATAATTTCCAGCAATATATGGGGCAAAATCAAAATATGTTCTTTGTGTTAGGTTACAAGATTGTTTGGCATTAATTCATAACGTATTTAAGTGTTCTCAGAGTGCATCTGTGTATAGGCTGCAAGTTGAATGTCTGACATAGAGAATATTGACATAAACAGATATGAGAAATAGTTGATTCATGAGCATCAAAAAGAATATTGGGAAAATAGACAAGTTGGAGCATTCTGAGTGTGCTTCAAATTTTTACATGGACTAACTTCACCCTATGTTGAGTCTGTAAGTAAGTTGTAGTTCCTAGAATAAGAGCGAAAATATTTTATTAATATATTGATTATTGGATATTGTTGCTGAAATTTTTAATCTTTATGGCAAAAAGGACATATTGCCAAATTTTAACAACTCAGGTTTAATTTTTCCATATTTGCTGTCAGCCTCAGGCAGAATATTTTCTTTTTAACAGTTTCAGCTGCAACAGTGATGCTGCTTCTGAGAAGAGTCTCAAGGAAAATAACTTTACTTTGCTAATGTGGGAAGATTTAGAAGGTTTCCTTGAGAAACAGTGGTGCTCCCTGGGAACAGGGACTAGATCTCAAGCAGGATTTATGCCTCTATGCAGGATTTGCCTTTTGCCAGAGTCCTGAACTTTGCCAAGAGTATGATTTAAAAAAAAAAAAAAAAGTCTGTGCTTAGAGAATGATTAGGAAGCTAAAGTCTTGGAAAAGTCCACAGCCCCTGAGAGCTCCCTCCCTTCCCGCTGCCCATGCTGTGCCCTCGCATCCCTCTGAACCTCCCTCCCCGGGGCTGCCCGCCCGGGCAGAGCTCTGGTGGGACTGGGGACGTGTTCAGGTAGTCTCTTGTTACACCTGTGAAGCACAGAGGAGGCTGAAGATGCTGCACAACCACAGAGGCAACGTAGGATGTCACAGAGCTTCGGATCAGTTGCTGCTCCTCTCCGCTAGCTGAGACCTGGTCACTCCCTGTCCAAGCTGCCTTCCTCCCTTTCACTGCAAATCACCCAAAGGCACAGCATTTCTTGTAGTCGTGTGTGCCTCACATTTATGCGTTATTATTTAGAGCTGAATTAACAGAATTGCTCCTCTCGGTTTGGGCTGGTCAGGTTAGCCTTTGTATTTGATAGCATGTGTTTCTTTTCCTTTTCCATCCAGTAAGGATGAAAGTCAGCTAATTTCCCAAGAAAAAGTTCACCTTGATTAAAACCAGCAAGATTAGGGAGTAGTAGGAAGGTAGATCCAAGAGGCAGGAGAGAAGCAAATCACAAGAGAAAGAGAAGGGTACAAGGAGGCCTGTAGGTAAAATTCAGAAATAGAGGTGGAAACTGCTGATGGCTTTTGAGCATGGCAAGGGAAAATTTAGACACTGCCATAGGAAATGAGCTGCTACAGTACTGGATAGAGTTTATAAACTCTTGTATGCTTCTGCTTAGGTGCTTAGCAAATAAGCTGTCCTCTGAATGTGAGTGGAATGGCTCACTGGAAATCAGATCCTGAATTTTTTGTCAGTTAGGCTGAAAGGTTGTCCTCTGGCTTTTAAATCCCGTTTAGGTACAGGGAAACTTGCTGTTGCAGTCACTCTCAGTCCAAACAACGGGAAATTCAGGCTCTGTACAGCAAAGTATTTGAGCACGTAAAAAGTTAAATGAAAAGCAGTTAAGTCTAGGTTTGGCTTTAACCCTAAGCATAGACTTAAGTATTTTGTCAAATCCCATGTATGATGCCTGAATCCTTTGCTTTGCCAGAAAGAAATCTGCTGAATTATGTTGTGGGTTTTTTTCCTCCTTTCCAACATAAATTTTGAATGTAGCCAGTGTTTCTAATAATTGTCTGGTTACTTCACACAGGTATGTGCCTGATTTATAGAAAGGCCACTCAGCAGCACGACTGTCATTCAGGATTTGGCAGAAACAGCCTTCTATTATTTAGTAGGGGTTTGATTTCTGGAGGGCAGGCTGTAGACACAAACAAGAGACATAGCCCTCAGAAACATTCACGCAGCATCCTTCAGGAAGGGAGGGGAGGTTACCCAAGTCCCCATGCTGCTGTACTCATATAAATGCTCCCTCTTTTGTTGCTGCTGGACTCCAAAGAATAAAACCAAAACACAAAGCAGAGGCGGCACCACTGAGCGAATGCCACAGTGTTCCCTTAATCCATGTGGATCAAAACCACGAACGTTTTGATTCGGTAAAGAATCTTCCTCAGCATGCTGGATTAATCACATGGATTAATAAAACACTGTTGCACTCACTCAGTGGTGCCTCCTCTGCTTTGTATTTTCTTTTATTATTCTTTGGAGCCCTGCAGGAACAAAAGACTGAGCGTTTATAAGAGTACCATAGGCACTGGGAATTCTATAAACCTCTCCCTCTATAAGGTATGCTTCTTGAATTTTCCCCATGGATCACGCACTGCAGATTTGTCTGTGTACTAAGCCCTGTGCTAGTGTTCCTGTCTTCCTGAAATACACTGAGTTTAAAACCCATGCTTTTTTCTTTCATTGTGTTTCTGTTTAGTTCTGCAAAGAGTGCGGCAGGCAGCGCATGTGGAACGCTCTCGTCTAGCTGCTTTTGTGGAGCAAACACTTTTGTGTATCGTTTCAGTCACTGGCTGAAGAGTGGAGCTGGTGGGCAGGGGTCAGCTTCAGCAAAACCCTTAACTCTAGCAACTTTCATACGCAGGAGGGACTCGGGAGGTACAGACTCGCACTTTTCGTTAATATATACTCACACGTGAAAATATATGCTGATGTTAGCCTTTGTGAAGCCACGTGATAAGCTGCCAGCGTCCGGCACCTGACTGTTCAACTCCCTCTCTGTGCACTGATTCCTGCTCTCTGTATTTTTTCCAACATCTGCTTTCCAAAAAGCATCCTTTTCTGCTTCGTAAATGTGAGGCTGACCCCTTCCCCTGCTGTAGGCCCCCACTTCTTTTCATCAGTGCAAGATGTAGGATGAGTAGTAATAATCTTAGGTTATAGGTAGGTTAAAGGTCTGAAATCTGAGGGTTTAGGAGAGCTAAAATTGAAGCTTTAAACCTTGCAAACAGGACACACTAGGGTCCCTGGATGAACCTAATGAAGTTAATTTCAAGGATGCAAAATCACTACTTTTTCATGAATACAATGTACTTGAAGTTTTTTTGATGCATTTATGTTTGTCACTCATAGGGTTGGGTACACACTAATAAAAAGAGAATCAAAATCAAAAATCACTTGAAGGCTTTCTAAAATATTCTGCTTATGACTTTGCATACCTAGGTTTTATGTACATACAAGGAGACTCTATAAGTGTTCCTGTGTTTATTACTTATCCGCTGTAATTAGAGATTATGACCTTTATCTGTTAGTGCAGTCTCACAGACGTTCCACCTTTCAGGACACCTGGGTTACATTGAACCTAACAAATTACAGTGGAATGGTCTGTTACAGTAACTTAGCATGCAAATGAACTGATATCCTCTATCCTAGGCCTTCTGGACACTAAGTTATGTACTCCATGGATGAAGATCTTTTATAAAGGATGTAGGTGCCATAACAAATTAGTCCAGCATAGTAATTTTCTCAAACAGTGAGTTTCTGTATTGTTATGGAGATGGACATTTTGTTATGTGGCCAGGGGAACATCTTTCTCATTATATTCCTCCTTGTTTCTTCTTATGTTCTTTCTGTTCCTACCTTTCTACCCATGCCTGTCCTGGCATGCTTCTGCAGTGTCCCATTCACGCGTGCATTGCTACAGTGCCTAATGACTGTCATATTGCACCCACCACTAACAGAATGCTCCAGGGTCCAGCCCCACTGATTTCAGTCCTCCAGTGTCCCCTGACCTTCATGGGATACAGCTCTTCAGATTCCTTTTCTCTCTGTGCCTCTCTGTGCTACGACCAACTTTCCTCCCTTCTGCCAGAGACTGGTACTTGATTGACTGTAGCATTACACCACCAGTGACCTGACTTTTTCTTTTCAAATGCTGCTCTGAAAAGGAATCTCTTCTAGGATGATAAGGCCAATTTCAAGCAGCAGGATGTCCTGCAGTGAGCTCCTCTTTTACTTTCATTGTATATCTGCTTTGCCTAGGATTCCCTTTTTTCTAGCCTGCTTTATTCTTTGAGTTTTAGAAATTCTCCTATGAATCATGTTGTACAATTGATTCATAGTACATAATATTCATTTTTCTACCATGTATTGCAGAAATTGTGGCACTTTGTTCTGCGGTTTTATTGTGCTGAACACCTCCTTCTGCTATTGTGTTTTGTAGCCAATAGTGTTAAAATATTGTTTGGGACTATTATCTATTGGCAATAAGTGATTCCAGGGTTGTGCAACATAATTTTCCATAGAAATTCTGAAAGGAAAAAGGGTAATGACATGGGAAGAATTACTCAATAAACAGAACTTTAAATATATGGGGTACAAGCTCTTTCACTCTGTGGTAAGTGCCATTCATTAATGATGAATGTAGAAACATTTTCCCCTACAGACTGGTGTCATATAAGTATCCGCTATAAAGCTTCTTACATTTTCATTTCATCTCTTAGGTGCTGACCAAAGTCCTGTGGTGAAAGGAGAAGCTATGTCCCTGATAATATGGTAAGGCTACTGACATACGCGGTATGTTGCAAGGGAATCACATACGATATCTGAATATGTATTAGTATTACTGCTAATACGAGCGACAACCATAGAGTTATAGTTGCGTAAAGTGGGAGCAATGACCGCTAGGTACTGCAAACACCTACCCATTTTCCTGTAATGTTTCCTTGTTCAAAGGTATTTCTCATACACCAAGACAAAAGAAAATGCAAACACTTGGGGGAAGCAAGTATGAGAAACGAAGCATGTATATTCCTTTCTATTGCTAAATGAGAAGTGTTAGACTTCATACGCTTTGAGCTTACTAAGGCTTTAGAGACCTCCTGATATGACACTCTCCTAAGCAACTAGAGAATTATAGTCTAGGTTACTCTAGAATAGACGGGGTGCAAAACTGACTACACAGCTGTTCAGCCAGGTGAACAGCTACAATTTGCAGAGATGATGACTTAAGAAATGTGGCGTACCCTGGCAGACACAGGGCAGAGCCTGACTGTTCCACTCAGCCCTGATCGCTGGAGTGGTTTGTCGCTGTCCTGGTTTCAGCTGGGATAGAGTTAACTGTCTTCCTAGTAGCTGGTACAGTGCTATGTTTTGAGTTCAGAGCGAAGAATGTTGATAACACTGATGTTTTCAGTTGTTGCTCAGTAGTGTTTGGACTAATGTCAGGGATTTTTCAGCTTCTCATGCCCAGCCAGTGAGAAAGCTGGAGGGGCACAAGAAGTTGGCACAGGACACAGCCAGGGCACCTGACCCAAACTGGCCAACGGTGTATTCCATACCATGTGACGTCCCATCCAGTACAGAAACGGGGAAGTGGGGGGCAGGGATTCGCCGCTCGGGGGACTGGCTGGGTGTCGGTCGGCGGGTGGTGAGCAATTGCACTGCGTATCATTTGTACATTCCAATCCTTTCATTATTGCTGTTGTCATTTTATTAGTGTTATCATTATCATTATTAGTTTCTTCTTTTCTGTTCTATTAAACTGTTCTTATCTCAACCCACGGGTTTTGCTTCTTCTCCCGATTTTCTCCCCCATCCCACTGGGTGGGGGGGAGTGAGTGAGCGGCTGCGTGGTGTTTAGTTGCTGGCTGGGGTTAAACCATGACAGTCGCCTTGGGTAGCAGACTGCAGGAAAAATGTAGTACCCATTTTGGAGCAGAAGGGATGGTAAGAGCCTTGGCAAATCAGCTAAGAGTCTTCAAGAATATGAAAGGCTGTTGCAAAGAAGGGAGTAATTTTTTCCTCCCTGTCCATGACTGGTAGGGCAAGACATAGTACTTTTAAACTACAGCCTCAGATTTAGTTTGGACTTTTTTTTTTTTTATTTATAATGGCAAAGATATATACTTTGAGTGCTCATCATTTCTCAGAATAGCTTTGATAGAAACCTGTCAGGACTAGGACAGGTAAAGCTGATCCTGCCTTAGAGCAGGAGATGGAATGAATGACATCTGACTGCCTGTGATCCTGTACAGATGCATTTAGAAGTGTTTCTCTAGATACTGTTGTCATATTTCCCACCAGTAACGGGATAGGCATTCTGCCTCTCATCAGGCAAAGCCTCATAAATCCAAGGTTTAATATTTTGGAGAACTAGGGCTTCTTTTAAAACCTGGTGTCTAAATAAAGTTATTTTCTTAACTGTGACTGCCTTGGGCTAGGTTCTAAATCCGTATTTCAGCATCTGACTAGAGACATGTTTCAGAACTCCTGTGTGTTTACCATTTAGTAAGTTAGTTCATATAAAGAACACATAAAGGTTTTATTCTAATATATCAAAGACATTTCTGGGTGGGCTGGCAGGGGAGTGGTGAGATAATTTTTTTTCAATTTTTAAATACTAATTTGATGCATCTCTGTAGCTGAAAGGGACAATAGCAAAATTATTGCCCCAGTGCATTCTTGCAATGTTTTTCTCTGTTGTTGCCTGATGTTAAGTTTTAATGTGCTTAAGCACAGAAGGAACAGCATGAGCTGGCTTTAGGTCAGTCTCATCTCCCAAAATTGGGAGGACAGTCAGCTTAAGCTGGCTCCACAGACTTCCAAATTATTTCCTCGGTCTCAGACATATTACCTTCTGAATTTTAGATTTGTTTTTGCGTACTGCCGGCCTTTTGTCTGCTGGTCAGGGCAGTTGACCTGGAGGTTATTTGTGCATTTTTAGTATATGTACGCTGTACAGTCTGCAGATTTTGTACATCATGATTAGAATCAAGATTTGCTCTGGCTATCCTGATTGCTTGTAAATGAAAGGTTAACATAATACGTGATTTTCACTCTGGTTAAAAGAACTATGGACAAATTTCTGATATTTATTTGGAAGCAAGTGATTGTGGGAAAAACATAGTTTTCCTTTTATAAATGCAGGTTTTAAAAAGGATCAACCTTTAGAAAACTTCTGCTAGGGAGTGACTTCCTGGCAGAACTAAACTTGAATATGCAGTCCAAATGCAAATTGAAAGCTCAAAAAAGAAACCAGCCCCCAACTTTTTATTATTAGGACTATTTGTTTAATATCAGTTGCTTTTAGCCCTTCCTCATAAATCATGGGAGCATAACACCTGAATTCTAGTACATGGGATGGATAAAATTGTGGTTTAAAGACTGCATACTAGCTGGGTTCAGGACGAAGAGCTGAGATGGGAGGAGAGGAGCAGATACACTTTACAAGGCTGTTCTCATCATTCAACCAGAGGTCTGATATGTGGTGATTTTGGGCCTGCCGGCAGAAGTTTTTGAAAGGACTGCTAGGTGCCATGTCTTCAGCAAATCTTGTAAAATTTGGGGTGAAGCGCGAGTCTATAGTGCAAGCAGGAAGGAGAGACTAGGATGACAGGTAGACCACTCACCGTGGAGTGGGTCTGGAGAGATCCCAAGTTTCCTGGTAATGAAAGAAAGGCTTGAGTAAAATTCCCCTAAGAAGCCCCTCATGGTGGAATGAAAAAGGCCAAAGTGACAGGAAAAGTAAGAAAGGAAAGGATACAGAAAAATCTGCTTAGAGTGAGGGGCTGTGGAGGATTTGTGCAGGGTTTCGTGGCAGACAGGGAGCTGCTCCAGAGCACGGGGCACTTGGTGGGTCAGGAGAGGGAGAGCCCCAGTCTACGCTGCAGCAGCCCGGGCATGCCGCTCCGCTCGGCAGAAGACACACCAGAAACACCAATCCAGCAAGGGGAGGAAAAACCAAGAACCTGCGCATCTGTAGAGATATATCCAACAGCTGCAGGACACCGGTGTGGGTACGGGCCTATTCCTGGAGGAGTCCCACAAGAAAACAGGATGACAGAAATCAGGAGTTGCTCTGTCTTTTTCCATTAATTTCTCTAGATTAATGTGTTATTTTTTTCTCCCTGGACTTTAGCTACCTAGAAGTCAGGCAATTAATCTAAACTAATCTATTTGTCCAAACTCTTTTTATAGACAGGAGAGAAAGATAAACACCTTCTCATGTGATCCCTGCTCTCTGCTTTAGGTATCTACCTTAGAAGCAGGAGGTCCCCCTCTGCCCAGGGACCCTACTTGGCTGCCTTTTCCTTCATCATTGGATGAGTCCTGAAATTACAGAAAAGTAGCAATGACTCTTGCAAGGTAAAGCAAGATCTGGGTATCTGGTTAGAGCTGGATTAAAGCTATTGCAGATTGGGATGTGGAAAAAAGAGAGGAAGAGAAAGGGGAGTGAAGAGCCTTAATCTAAGTCACAGGTAAGATGAGTGTTCCTTTAATAAAGGAGAAGCCTCACACCCTCTGTAATACATGCTAAAAAGGGAACTATTGACCACACTGTAAATGGCCTCTTTTACTGGAGCAGTGATTGTTTCCAGTGCAATAGCAAATACTACGGAAGCTAATTCCTACAGCCAGAAAAGAAAGGGAAGAGGGTGATTTTGCTGGGACTTTGTTCTGAGACGATGTGTGTTACAGGAATAAGGAACCAACACATCCTTCCTCTTGAAGGGATGTAGCAAGATCAAACTAACCATAAATAGAACTGGCTGATAATGCCAGTCCTGGTTACTGAGAATTGCAGCCTGTGTCCTTCTGCTCAGCATCTGAGATTATCTTTGTGCATTTAACTTCTTGTGAGGTACTTGTCTGCGTGCATCTTCCAGCAACAGTCAGTAAGCAGGTTTAGGTATTTCTGAGAGTCAGCCCAACATTGTGTAGGATGAGGAGTATAATGAAAACCAAACGCAATATGTCTTTCCTCCATTGCAAGTCATAACAATGGTACTGAAGTTATTAAACTGAGAAATTAAGCAAACACAGCAGTTAGAAATCTTGGAAATAACAGTAAGAGGTTATTTTATATGAAGAGCGTGAAATACTGTCAGTTTGATGAAACTAATAGTAACCTGATGCAACTTTTCAAGAGTTGTTCAGAGCAGACGTGCAAGCATCCCGCATCCAGCTTCAGTGATTCATGTGGCCCTGAGCCATACACCACGTGTTGATGGTGACAACAAGGAATGACTAGGAGGAGTTTTTGAGGCCCTGATTAAGGAATTTTTAAGTGCTTTTAAGGATGTGTTGAGCTGTATTCTTTTCCAGGAGAGTATTTGAATGGGATTTAATCCTATGCTCAAGCACTTTTTCTGAAAGTGGTTGTCTTCTGGAATCAACTTTCATTTCCATTTGTGGTCTAGAGACAGCCCCCACCTGGCTTTGAAATGAGGTCATTGGACCTGAAAGGTGGGGGTAAAGGTATCTAAGTAGCTTTCATGGAGACTTACTCTGTTGCCTGTAGCTACTTTCATCTGAAAAAAGGAAGTGCGGCATGTTTGTATTCACAAATCCTGTTGTGCAATGTTCTGTCTCAATTGGGGCTGTCTGTGTCTCCATATTAATTCTGAGGGCAGCTGCAATCTCCTCCATTTCATGCAAATTGGCTTCAGCCTTAAAGCTCCTGGCAGGTCGCCAGCATAGCCCTCTTTGGCAAAATTTGGATTCATCTAGGCAAAGGTATTAGCCCTTTTGCTTCAAAGACCTTTATTTAGGCAAATATTTCAGTATTTTAAAGACAAATACTTCAGAAAATTTGTATCTTTTAGACAGATGCATTCTTTAACTACTAGAATAGTCCTAAAGAGAGATAAAAAAGAATTGAAATAATGGTATACCTTCCTGCTGCTTATCTTGAACATTGCTATAAATGCAACCACACCAGTGCCATTAAAAAACACGTCAGGAATTTTCCTTGTCTGCCTCTATATGGCCTTTTAAGATCATTCAACTACATAATGACTCTTAAAGATATTATTTTTGAAATGGAAGGACTTTTTTTTCACAGACTAGCTGAAAAAAGATATTCCACAGGTTTTCAATGCAGGTTTTAAAGATATCTTAATTCCGCTTCTCTGATTTGTGGAAAACAGTTAAACTTTTTAGATTGCACAATGATTTTGTGGTTTTGTGGTTCACACAATTATTCTGAGAATATTTTTAACTTTTACATCATTACGAATACCTGTTTTTTCATTTATTCTGAGTATATGCTATTCTTTTTAAGTCAGATTTAATTTTTTTTTCCTGTAAAGTTAATAAAGGTACTTAATTTTTCTTCCCTCTATTCTTTTCACAAGGATCATATTAATAGATTTCCGAGGCACCCATTATTTAAATTCTAGTTCTACTTGAACAGTGACAATAAAATAGCATGAAAGGCTCCATGTTCATGGTGTCACACTGATTTTGAATTTAATTATATAGGAAATAAGACTTATCTTTTCCAGATATTGCTGCCATATAGTTTTTTGGCCTCTTAGAATCAAGATTTCTTCATCCTGCGTGGATTATCATCAACAGAAGTAAAAATCCTGCAGGAGAAAATTGGAGCTGTGGTTCCATTTGTGCAAACAAGTTTTTACCTGATATCCTCCTGTCTACAAACCCTTTTCCTTTTGGTTTCACAGGTGTTACTGAAACCACCATCTGAAGACACTGCTTGTCATTGAAATGACTGACTTTTCTCTTTCTTGTTACTGTTGACATGCAAGGTGATACCATCCCAAGCTGTTTGTAGCACCTAAAGTGTTTTCCAAGGCCAGTATTTAGAAAAATGTCACTATATTTGCATTATAGTAACTGGAGGCACTTTGCAACTGACTGTCCCCTTGTTCCTGTAGTTATTGAGCCAGCATTCATAAAAGCTCCCAATTTTTAGGCTGTCTATTGTCGTGTGCACTTATATTGTATCTGCTGTTTTCTCCTCGCTAAGACAAACCATGCCAATCATTTCAGTTTCTATTTAAGAGCTTTTCTGTGGCCTTCTCCGGGCCCCTGTAATTTCACACGGTACCTGGTCCACCACAGAGAGCCCTCTCCGCACAGAGAGGTGAAAGCACCTGGTCTGCCTTGTGATTTTCCAGGGTGGTAAAAAAATTATACAGTTATTCATTCTTCAGGAATGGATTGAAAAATTTGAGAGTAATACAGAAAAACACGGTTTATCGTTCAGTAAAATATGGTTAGCTTTTGTAGCTGCTGTAGCTGGTCTCCTGGCTGGATGCTTTAGGTGGTTAAATTTTTAGAAAGATTTCTATGAGAGTGGGCAGATAGTATAGTCTATTGTTTTACTTGTGCTGGAAAACTGGCCGTGTCACGAAGTGAAGAGATAAATATACTAGCTTGTTAGGGACACTGAAATATACATTGTGACCAGTGACAGCCAGTGAATGTGACATCCACAAGGTGATGGATGTCTCTGCTTGAACAATTTAAAAAAGGCTAAAAACTTTCCTTGTGTTGTTTAAAATCTTGCAACCCTGGGAAGCATACTATTGGCTGAAGAAGGGAAGAATTTGATTTGAAATACTCTCTCAACCACAATCATAGCTGCTGGATCATAAACTTCTTGAAGATTCACCTTCTTTTAATCATGATCTGTTTTTTAAAATGGAAGTTTATTTACCAGGCAAATAATTTTACAGGGAATTAGCTAGTGGCATGGGTACAAATGGTATCAATTTGACCACAAAGAATCAGACTTTCATTTAAATAAAATACAAAAGTTCTCAGACCCTGGAATACTGAAAGACAGCTGTTGATGTATTTTCCGATGTATTTTCCAATGTATTTTGTGTATGTAAAAAATCTTACTAATGTAAAGAATTTAACAACTGCCTAATGCTTTGTCCAACTATATTGTTATTAGGCATGCCTATTGGCACAGCTCACCTTTATTTTGAATGCTGGTAATTTCCATAACACAACTTGTGGCCCAGCTAATTACTGATTGGGGTGGAGTTCCAAGGTATTTTGGTATTTTAAAGTTATTTCTTTAACATGGAACATTTCCCTGATCATACACAGCTGAGAGGGTGGTGGAAGCAGTTTGAAGGCAGTAGCACAGAGCAGAACAGAGGACAGGAATGTTTTAAACTGCTTTGCCTCCAAGTTTGTGAGTCATGAAACTGCATCTTGGAGTTACTAACCTTGATCTCAAGCTTGGCCTGGAAACTGGACCAGAGCTTCATACTTCAGTCCTGGCACTCCACTTCTTGCTGTGTTGACATAGTTCTACTCAGTGTTCTTTTTATGTCATTGCTACCTGTTAATCAAAATTAAAATACTGTCCCCAGAAGATCCAAGTCCCTGAACAAGGTCCAATACACTCAAAAAGGTCCATTGAAAGAAGCTGGCCACATCTAAAATATATGAATGTTTACTATAGTGAGGTGCTACCAAGGAGCTTATAGCATCAGTTAAATCACCTTTCTCATTCTTTAAACTCCTACAGGTAGTGAAGAAAAGAGAATAAAAATAATACTAGAAAGGAAAAAAGTGCCTTTGTCTGTGCAGGTGAAATCCAATTCTCCATAAACTCTACCATTATTTGCACTAAACAGGGTTAATTAACAACTCTTATCAACAAGATTTAGTGGAGCATTCAGCTGTCAGATGATAATTTCCCCATTTGACACTCTCACACAAATTAAATGGAACAACCAGTGCCTGGGACTGCACCAAAAGGACCTAAATCTGCAACTGTTATCTGTTCATAAAAACGCAAGAAAAACGAAAACCATCGGCACTGCCCATGCACGTCAGCCATGTCCAAAATTTAGGGTAGTCCTGGGAGAAAACTGCCTGCCTAGTGGACAGGCTTAACCCACGATAAAATAACAAGTGCAGATACAGATTTCAGGACCCGCCTGCTAGTCAAATCCAGAGAGTTCAGACCTGCGCACAGCTAGCCTTTGTGGTCCGATTGACTTCTGCTTGCTCCTGGGTTACTCATATGGCTGAGAAGATGCTTTGGGGAGGGAGCTGGGCACCATCGGTACCGTGGTCCAGCTGGGCCATGTGATGCAGAGAGGTCGAACAACGTGCCCGAGGTTTGGCAGCGACAGTGACAAGATCTGAACGGGGATCAGGCTGCGTACCTGGGTTTGCTCTGTGCCTTTCCCCACTGAATCTACGTGAAGAAAACTGAGGTGTCTTGGCTGCCTGTACTATCCCCTGTCTTCTGAAGAGTAGTTTTTGCCTACTATGTTAGAATTGTGATGCCTATTAAAACGCGCATTTCTGTACTACACACAATGTATATGCTAGAGTTGTAGTTGTTCTCAACAGCAGTAGTTAATGACTTACAGGTCTGTTTGGAACTAATTGCTTTTATTTTTAAAATGGTTTGGGGGTGCATTTGGGACTCTGTTAATGACAGGCAATAGCTAGAATCATCAGCTTTCCTGAATGTGATCACCAGTTTAGGATGTCCACAATATATGGGGATATTTCATCCTGTAGAAGAATGTAGGTAAGATCTCTTTTTAATTAGAAGGCTAGGAAAAAAAAAAAAATCACTTGAGGGAGTGAAATGTGCTTAGAGGTCTTAGCTGAGCTTTTAAGTCCATTTGATGGAACCATCAGACATATTTACCAGCCTTGGTCCTTGGAGGTGAGTGTTTGCTCAGAGGTCTGGGACTGACTCTTCAAGGGGATTGCACACTGCAGGTATTCAGTATAAATTCATATGCATCAAGCACTCAGACAAAGAGAAGTGTGGAGGAACCTGCATCCCAGCTATTTACACAATGCACCTCAATTGCCCGAGAACAGAAGACGTCTGTTTGAGAGCTCTACATTGCCAGTCCTTTACGTGGGTTGAATTCATCATTTTAAGAAAGGGAGTGGCAAGATGAGAGGAGCAGGAGCAGGTTTATTGCAAAGTTGCTTTAGCATTTGAGAAATGGAGAAATTTGGTTGAATTGTACTTTTCAGCCATGACTTGCCGCCGTCCATCACTTGGTGCCTTAAGAGTCATCAGAATTCTTGTGGTGAGTGCAGCTTGCTGCCAGAAAATCCCAACTTTTGTTAATGTATAGGCATTCATCATCTGCTGTTCATTAACACACATATTGCTAATGCCTGGCAATGGAGCGAACATTTTTCTAGAGTGGGGTCGAAAAACTAATTATTCACCATATGGTGGCCGGCTCAGCAACAATTGCTGAAGCCATGGAAGCAAAAGGAAGTTGGCTGGTTGATTTCTTTGGGCAGTTTGCACAGTGATGACTCTCTTGACACATGCCATTCATGTGGCCGCTGCATAACAGATGGGCTAAGGCTGGGAACTGTGGAAAAATCATGGCAGAGATCTGGTGGCAGCCTCTGTCTTTTTATCCTTCAGAATGACTTTGGGTCACGTGGGCCATGAAAATAACAAGTAGGGGATTGTGCTCTGAGGATTTCCCTGCTTCTTTCATAAAGCCAGAGCATAATTTTGACTGCCTTTTCGTATTTTGTTTATTAAAGGGATCAGGGTTTTAGATGAAAGAGATTACTTGGTTTGTGGTAGGGGGCTGTGCTGTGCCCATGACACTCGGCTCATTGTTAGCAGGAAAAATGCTGGCAGTTTGATAAGGGATAAGAAAATGGAGAGGGTTTAAATTAAAATTTAAATTACTCCTTATTTGTTCTTTTCTCATTTGTAAATCTCACATAGGCAAGTTAAGATAAGAGCTGTTTTAGATTCAGAATACTCAAACCTGAAATGAGTTAGTGTTTTTTCCAGAGGAGCTTAGTAAGGGAGGCTAAGATTAATTTGAGGACGCTGCCTTTGCAACTTGTATGCTTTCTGGATTTCATATCGTCCCGACAGTGCCTGAATGGGGAAGGCACTGCAAGTTTCCAAGCAGAGATTTGCTGAGCTTTAGTGTCACTCAAAATTAAATCGGGTGAGTTTGAACTATCTGCAAATTAAATTTTAATCGATGATAGCGAATTGTGGCCGTTGAGAATTTTCTCATGTCTCCTTTCACAGGAGTTGGGAGGAAAAGTTGACAAGTGATGAAAGTATTGCTGGATCTCTTCTGAAGCTACGCAGCCTTCGCAGGCGGGTGCTGGTCAGACTGGTCACAGCGGATGTAGGATGGGAAAGGAAAGGTGAAGTGGAAGCAGGACTGCGCGCGAAGTTGCCCTGCACGAGGGAGAGTTTGCAGGTGAATCAACCACATCATTTGGGATTTGGGTCTGTCCTGTCAGGAACAAAACATGAAGTTTCTTAGGTGGTATGTGAGGTCTTGATTCAGGATTCTCATTCTGTAAACATTTTTTACTGTCATATTTTACCTAAACATATAGAGGACCTTCTACCCCCCCTCAAAAAAAAAAAGCAGAAAGAAATTAAATCTCTTACATAGCAAACTTCAAGCAATATTTTACACTTCACTGTTTTTGAGATTTCTCTTTATAAGTAAATGGACACATGGCTTATCATTGTGGTGTTACACTGTTGGCTGTTCACAAGTACTACTGTCATTTCTGTAGCTATGTGCCACAGAGACGGCATGGTGACACGGAGCACGCTGTCGAGTGAACGCCACATGGCTTTCAGGGTCCTCGCATCAGCCCTCGTGCAAACCTCATTTTCCATTCTTCCATACCAAACCCAGGCCTGTTGGTTTCAGAGGTGGGATCTGCTGCTTTATGTGGTGATGCTCCCCGGGAGCCTCTCCGCAGGCTGGCGTTCACTGCGTCGGTGCAAGTGCACAGGAGAGATTGAGCAAAAAGAAAATCGTGTGTGTTTATCTTGGATTTCCCTGTCAATATTTACCATAGGCGAGGGGATAAATAGCACTAGTTTTCATTAGGGCATGATACTTTCCCACAGGTGATCAGGGGAATGCATTTTACCAGCTCTACCCTCTCTGTGAGAAGGAAGTTCACTAGCCTATAATGCTGCTGGCACTGAGTATTTCTTCTGGAGGAGTAAACCAGTATGTTTTATTTGATGAACTTTCTCATCAGCTTTTTTCCCCTGCAGTGATCTGAGCAAGCGCAATGTGGGGATACGCTGTGTTCCCCTTAGCCCCATCGTGCATCACCTCCATTTCTGGGCTCTTGGGCTCTCCTTGGTCTGTGATGGCTCTTTTGCTCAGCTAGTGCGTACCCCACCCTCCCTCAGTGGTTTCCCTATCAGTGTTAAAAGAGGAATACTTCTATATTTGGGAAGAAGTGGGTCCAGCAGAAGATTAGGACCGTTATTCTCTAGCGGTTGCTGGAGAAAATTTACATGTCTTAGTGCACTGCTAGGGTTAGACAGCTAGAGGGCTGGATTTTCAGATCACTGCTTCTCTTTAGCTTTTGGAGGTAAGTCCAAACCCCCAGTGCCTATTCAGGTGTTCCTCCACGTGTGCTCCACCTGCTCGCCCGAGCTTGCAGAGCTCTCTGCTCACTAGGCTGGAAAATGTCCCTCAGATTTTACGTAGAGATTTGCAAGGACTTCTTATGGTTGCAATTTATAAATTTGAATGCCTGCCAACTGTGATGGCTAATAGTCTCTTTTCTCATGAGAAAAATCCAGAACAGGATAAATATTTATTAGGAAAATTCAACACAATTCCTAAGGCCTCAGGTGAGGTGTAAAGGCATTTTGCAGATTTAAAGAGAGGAGAAGATGGCATAAAAGTGTGTCCATATACACATTTACACATAAACATACAATGTACATACATACACACTTCCATGCCATTTTCCAGACATGCACATATATGTGTACAAGCATATACTTAATAACAAAATAATTTATTTTAAAAATAAAAGATACATATTAACAATACTGGGTCACAAAGAACAAAGCCAAAGAACCTGAACATAAGAGCGGTCCTTTTTTAGAATGCCAGATGTTGCCCTAAGACAGTGATGGAAAAACATTACAAACCGGTTTCTTCATAAAGTGCTTCTAATCCAAAAGATGATTTTGTAGTGATTTCACCATACGCAACTACTCATCTCTTTGTCTGTTGTTAGACTCTTATCTGAGTATTTTCCTAAAAGTACGTGTGTCCTTTTTACAGTGCAATTAGGAAAGTGTAATCTGTGTTTCTCCCCTGCTTATGAAATACGTTAAACATACAAGGTGATCTTTAGACTTTAAAATCTAAAAACCGGTTTGGTATGAAGGAGGTGAACAGCCCAAGTATCTGTGTCGGGGTCAATATCCCAGATTATGTTCCAGTTACAAAAGACATAAATTAATTTGTCTCTGTGTCAATAGCTAATGAGACTTCAAATAATAAAGTTTTTCTTTTGTAATCAGCTGGAATACCACACATTGTGGGAAACATAGGATTTAATAAGGTGACTGGTTTCTTCGAGTGCTTGGATGACTGAAATTTGGCAGAAATGTTTCTCAAATCAGAATTTGCTGTTGCTTGCTCAGGTTCCTACGTGAACTGGAGATGGGGATGGGTTGTACAAAAATTCCTTGTGTGAAAATTGATCTGTTGCTGCACTTTGGTACTTCTGCTGCTCACAAAACAGTTTTGGTTTCAAAGTTTGCTTTGTGCGAACCTCATCAAAGTGTTCAGGCTTTTAAAACAGGTGATAGATGAGCACAATGTTTTTTTTACGAATGAAGATGTGTTGTAGGAAAAAGTTTTGGTTTTGGTTTTTTTTTTTTAATTGAACTAAATACCAGACATTCAGACATTGAACTGTAGGGTTTAAGTTTGGCTTTTATTTAAGTTCCCCTTATGCAACCAGCAAGAGAAGAGCTTTGAAGCCCAGACATAACAAAAAGCTCTCTTTTTGTGTTGAGGCACAAGATCTGCCATGACCTTCATATAGAGAACTGGTGAATGCTTGCCTGGCAAAAAATCTCTATAAATTGCCATAAACTATGGTTACAGAGCAATGCAGCCATTTCTGGCTAAGCCCTGGAGCCCAGAGTCTGCTGCTTTATCCACTCCTCCTAAATCATAGCACAATCCTTAGCTGCGCTGACGGACTCACCCATTTGGATAGAATATGCTGTTTATTCTGTTGCTAGGCTAAAATGCCTCTTACTTTAGGAACAGCTGAATTGTGTTGCTCTCATCATTGTTTAATACACATCTTATGTGGATTATATGAACCAAATTGGTTTAAATGGGAGATTAAGTGAGGGATGTGCAGCGATTATACATGTCTCTAAGTGTTAGGGTGGGTATTTAAAACTTTGCTGTGTATGTTTTTTGTAAGTCCATTCACACAGAGAGTAATAAGAAATCCCCAATCAGAATATAGGGATTTTTCCAAGAAGAACATCTTTCTTACTTCTTGAAATAGCTTCATTTCAGCTTTGTCAGCCTTATTTGCTGACTCATCACAAATGTTTATTGGATGTTTTGGCTTTGCTACCATCCCCACCCTGCTGAAGCAGGCCATTGACTCAGTATAGTTTGGGAAATACTCTACTGCCATTCTCCTGTCACACATTAGCAGTTTCGGGGCCATAAACAATGAAAAGGGAAAAAAAGGGAAAGAGAGGATGGACATTTCTTTCTATATTTCCTTGTGTTTTATTTACACTGGATGCTTTTGTCCTCCAGCAGCTGAGTTCAAGCAGATGGTTTGAATGGGAGATTAAGCAAGGACTGTACAACCCCTTTTTTGGGGAATCTCGGCCAAAACCCTGGTGTCCATCTCCCAGGAAGCAATTCAACCTGAATTTGATTTTAATTAGATTCGAGTGGAGATCAAACCTCCCTGCTGTTAGTTACAATTTTTCTCAGAAGAAAATTTATCGCAAAACTAACACTAACCATGGAACTTGATGGTTGGAGGGGACCTCAGGGTGTCTGGAAGTCCCTGATGAAGCAAAGATCAGCTATAGTTGTGCGGTTCCCGACTAATTTGTCTCACATGCTTGTGGAGGCCTCCAGAGGTGGAGTCTTTGCAGCCCCCTCAGGCAACATAACCCAGTTGCACGTACCCTTCTTGCATAGGACTAGGTTTCACGGGTTTGCCACTGCACTTGAAAGCACTTTAACTTGGAGCTCTGGAAGACTTTTGGGTTGCAGGCAGCAGTGTCTGGTGGTCGGAGTTTAAAGCAGGTTGCTTGAGATTAGCTGCAAATGGCCTGGCACGTAGGGATGGTTTTTTTGACACAAATAAGGTTAATCCCATTACCGTGCTGCCAATACTTCTGTGGCCTCATAAACCTGTGCTCATCCTGCCATAAAATGTCTTGCTTGTTATTTGATCTGGCCACCTTTACACATATTCCATTTGATGTCTGTGTCAGCCTCAGCTTTCTGTATCGCCTGTCAAGTGTACATAAAAAAAAAATCGATGGTAAAACAGGTCTTGTGGTTTTCTTCTATTTGCCAGAGAGTGTGTAATGTTATTCCATTTATGATAATATTCTTTGCATTTTACAAAGACAATGAATTATCTATGGGTATGGGACCAGCTTAGACTGTATGACTCTTTAGCGATGTGCTTCAATGTTGCTGAACATTGGCAAAAACACAAGCAAAGTGACTGGTGAGCAGATTGCTTCATGATAAGAATAAGGGGTGTCAGAAAAGATGTCAGACACTTATATATACTGTGGGAGTCTAAGTCTATGCATATCCACACAATTACTAGAATAAATGTTTGTAGTAGGTTGATTGTATTTATTGTGTTGGTAAACTTCCCAAACACATGACGTGGTGGATGCTGGGATTGACAAAAATGACAAAAGTGATAGCAATGACAAAACTGGGGATGTGTGAAGGGGTGATAGTTTTCTGGTGGCTTAAGTGATAGTGGTACCCTTATGGCACAACAGAATGAGAATACAAGTATTTGTGGTCTGCAGATTTTCCATATAAAAACACTCAGTTTTGGTCCATCACAGTTTAGCTAAGAAGAGTGTTTTTTTTCTCCATGTAGCTTTGGTCTCATGCAAATTTATAACACTCCTGTAAATGTACATGTATGGACATAAGCAAGCATATAGACGCTATTAGACTCAATAAACTCTGAGCTTATTGATATAGCTGTGTGATATGGCTGTAGCTGCAAGACAGGAATCTTATTTTCTCTGGTTGCTTAGTGCAGATGACAGTTTTCCATAACCCAAAAGTTGTTTCTGGCACCTACCATCTGCTGAGGAAATCCTCATGAACCATATTGTGGGGAAAAAAAAAGCAGAAGCTTAAAGACAAACAGTGGCTTTGAAGGGAGGAAATATTTTCTTCCCCATCCTAATAATGAAAACTTTACTAAGCCCATGTTTTTGATTGGCTTTTTTTTTTTTTTTTTTTTCCCAAAAGACAGGATTTGTTGGGAGGGGAAGAAACTGATCTCTGAAAAATTATGAAAAGGAGATATGTGTGTTGACAGCTGGGATGTGTTGATGTGGTGGGTCTTTTCTGCAGCTATCTAATTTTTGTTCTGAGAACATTACACAAACTCAGGCACTCACTAATTCAGCAAATAAGGACACACTGCCAAAGCAAATTCCAGCTGTGAACGTGCAATCGGTTCTCTGGCTCAAATAGGAAAGTACCCTGTGCTTCAGTGTAATTTCCATGCACATTTGTCTATTTGACTGCTACCTCAGTCTTTAAACAAGTGCAGTTTTGCAGTCAATGCAGAAGCTGACCCCATCGTTCTAATAATAATGAAAATACTTGTTGCGTGGGTTGTTTGGGTTTGCACCTGGGTTTTTATTAGTATTACCTGAGTGAAAGCCAAATCCTCGTGTACGGCTGTGTGGGTGTAATTTGACTGGCAGGCGGGTGTCCTGGCGGGAGGTGCGTGCAGCATTGGTAGGGGTGCCAGGGACCGACCGCTTGCCGGCAAGTCACCCCCACCTGATGTCCCCTGGGTGTGAGGACGCACCTCCGGAGTGGGGAACTCTCAGGGGCCGCCTGCTTGTAAGACGACATTGCTCTTCAGTACTGAAGTGCTTGTGGGTTAATGGGAGGTCCGCAGCTGGGGTCCGTTCCCGCTCCGTGGCAGTATCGGTGACGCATACTGGCATAGCCGTGACGTGTGGGGTGGTTTCCCACGCACCAGCCCTTCTTCTGGGCCCCTTCAGCTGGACAGTGCTGGTCCTGCTGACCTCCGCTCGCAGCCTCGGAGCATGGGACGAGCTGTCGCCGATGGTGAATAGAGAGGTTAGTGGCCAAACCTGTCCTTCACTCCCGATAAGAACAGCAACGATCATGAACGACAGACCTTCTGCAAGGCTTTAGGCTTGGGAGAGAGCTTTTGGGAGCAGGGAGCCATTTGAAAAGGCCCTGGGAAGCATTTCTGGGCTCAGGGAGCTCAGCCGTGCGTCCAGACGCTTTGACATGAGGTGGTAGGCACTTCTTTGCAGCGTGGCTCTGCTAAGGCTGGGCCATGCCGGCACTGCTGGGGGAGCCTCCAGGAGGGACATGCTGGCTGTGCCCACGTACGCTGCGGCAGCCGTCCTACTGGAGGGGCTCAGGGTGTGAGCCAAGTTCCTCCATGCTCTCACGAAATCCTTGTGAGGTCAGGAGCAGGACCTGCCTGGAGAGCAAACCACAGTATCTGCTAACCTTGCCTCCTGCTTTGCTTTGAACTCACACTTCTGGAGATTCCTGGTTTGCCCCAAAGTTATCTGTGCAAAATGGGCATCATCAGCAGAACTTTTAAGTAAGTTTGGATTGACAAATTTTGGTTTGTTTCTTTTTAAATGGTGATGAAGATTGGATCAGATATATTACTATTTAGTGCTGAGATGCAAAATTAGAATAGAATAGACTAGACTGTTTCAGTTGGAAGGGATCTACAATGATTATCTAGTCCAACTGCCTGACCACTTCAGGGCTGACCAAAAGTTAAAGCATGTTGTTGAGGGCATTGTCCAAATGCCTCTTAAACACTGACAGGCTTGGGGCATCGACCACCTCTCCAGGAAGCCTGTTCCAGTGTTTGACCACCCTCTCGGTACAGAAATGCTTCCTAATGTCCAGTCTGAACGTCCACTGGCACAGCTTTGAAAAAACTGAGAGCCATGAGGTCACTCCTCAGCGTCATCTTCTCCAAACTAGACGAGCTTAAAGTCCTCAGCCGCTCCTCACAGGACAAGCCTTCCAGCCCTTTCACCAGTTTTGTTGCCTTCCTCTGGATGTAGTCAAGGACCTTCACATCCTTCTTAAGTTGCGGGGCCCAGAACTGCACACAGTACTCATGGTGAGGCCCCACCACTGCTGAATACAGGGGGATAATCACCTCTTTTGACTGGCTGGTTAAATTGAATTTTACTGAGCAGTCCGAAAGGAGAAATACTTTCAGACACTTGGCTGAAACATACCAGATTAAGGTCTAGATGCAGTTAGTGTACCTTACCTGTGCCTGATGTTATCCTGGAGCTAGTCCTAGTCCTTACACATACGGGGTGGAGGCTATCAGAATATAGTTGCAGTTTTTTGTGCTCAAGTCCAGGGCTGAGGACACAGTGGGACTGAGCCGGACTGTCTGCAGAGTCAGAGCGTGCAGCTGAACAGGCACAGAAATGATCTGCTGAGCTGAAGTTAGAGAGCTCCTTGTGTTTTGGGGCATCCCCCTAAGCCACGCTCATCATAGAGCTAAGGAGTGTATTTCTTGAAAATGTCTCCGGAAATTATTTCCCATTTTGTTCTGCTGTGGCTGTTGCCTTTCAGTTTTGCTTTCCTGTGGAACGCAGTGGACTCCTTACCTCCACATTACAAGTATGGGGGGAAAAAAAAAAAAATCTTTCAAATAATCTTTTTCTTGGCATGCTGTCTGAATTTCATTACAAAATTCACTAACACTTGCTGAAAAAATAAATTAATCTAGCCAAAAATCTTGGAACATAATTATTAAGAGCATATAGGCTTGTAGTTGAGTTTGGTATTGCTTTTACTAAACTACAGACTTCCAATTCTGATTAAGTTGTGTTTCAGACTCTGAACTGAAGGTATTTAACACTTTCCTTAGTTTGTATTCTTTCTGAATAGGCTGTGTAAGTGATGATATAGGCAGGATAGAGCTATAACAGCCTTAATAAACTATTGATCTCTGAATATAAGGATTAATTCAGCTTGGCTCCCAGTGAATTCGAATCTCATGTTTGTCATGTTTTGCTTAGGGCTGCAGTTTTTTGCCTTTCTTGGGAGCATCCTTTCCCCAGAGCATGTGTTAAAGTATCTCTTAGAGGAGAGGGGAGCCGCTCGGAAGGAGCCTTGATCAGAAGTGCGTGTCCTCTGCTGCCTGGGAAGCCACAAGCTTGAGCTGAATCTTCGCTGTGGTGTGGAAAGAAGCAGCTTCCATCCAGCCTTTAGCCTCTCCGCTGAGCAGCGGGCGGCACAGCCGTGTGTTTTGCTGGGTCTGAGGCTGGTGGAAACCTGTCAGTGTCGTTCTCGGTGCCTGCCCAGGGATCCCTCCTGGGCTGCTTGGTGTAAGGCTGTAAAACTGATCTGGGAGCAGAGTGTTCTCCTTCCTCTTCATTGCTCAGCTGTTAAGTAAACAGTCTTTGCAAATTTAAAAAAGGAAAAAAAAAAAAAAAGGAGATTTTACAGAAACGTGCCATATTCAGATTTTTATTTTAAATATGTATCTGTACTATTCTGCTATACATTGAATAGCTGTTAGAACCAAAGTGACTAATAAATAATATTATTTTTCCAGCTTCTAACTGTTTAGTGGCGCAGAAAATGATTGGGAAGCCAGTATTTTTTCAGTGAACAAATTTCAAACTATTTAATTTAACTAAACGAATGAACACCGATAATGGAATTTTCCTGTCATCTATTAATTTTACTAAAGAGACCTCTAAAACGATTGTAACGGTTTTGTCCCTTCCATGCCATCTAAGGGCCAGACTGTGAATGTCATATACAGTTGCTGACACAAGTAATACAACTGGCATTTAATTTGTGTAACCTCACTGGCATTTTTTTCATGACTACTGAAGGATCAGTCAAAGATTTTAACGCGCTGCGCTATATCCTTTCTATTTCGATTTTCAAATGCTTTTACAAGTGAACAGTGTATTATTGAGCCTCAAAACCAGAGCATCATTGCTGACTACCCATTAGTAGTTAGCCAATACAAGAGCTATTGTGGGAGCTCTACCTTATGGGAAGAACTGCTGTTCAGCCTAATTATTACAGATTATTAGATTAATTTTTTAATTGAGTAGCCTAATTAAAGTAGCCCCCCTACTAGCAGTTAGGAAGAATATATCTATTATCTTCTGTTCTCTTTCTCCACTGCCACGGTGCATTGAGCCCCTTGCAGAATTGCCGCTAAGGAGGAGGAGGACCGTTCAAAGTGGTCGCTGTGTTTGCATCAGTTGCCAACTTTCAGGCGTATTCTGACAATAACAGGTTTTGACAGAATTTTTAAAGCGTTTTGCCCCCCTGTTTTGGGGCGATGATGAATGTGCCATACAGATGACCTTTACACAAGGCCGCATGCTAATATTCAGAACTGGGCTTTTGTTTGTCTGGAACAATGGCTGTCATTAAGAAAGCTGAGGTTGCCAATATGCCCCCCTGTTTCAGCGCCGGACCCTTCCTGATTGGGCACCGGGAAGCATCATGTGCCTTTGACTGAAATGACATGGAAGATGTATGGTCCGAGTGCCGTCCTCAGCACCACTGCTGTGATGGGAAGAAAACCACGCTGACCCAAATAGACCTGCGCTCAAACAATGTCGCACCAAACGAAGACAACATATTGGGAAGAAAAATGCTTGTAAACTTTGTGTGCTGGAAGATGTATTGGCCAGGTGGCCATAGGGCAAACTTTGAACTATTGAAATCTTTAGAAATATTGTTTAGTTCTTGAACAATACTTACAAACCTAATTAATCAAGCATAGATGGTTATTTTCTCTCTTTACATACTGCATCATTTTGGGACAAGAATAGGGCTGTCACATTTATTTTGCTGACCACTTCCCAGGTGCTTGCTGGCAAAAGCAGGGTTTGAACATACATTTCCACAGCAATCCTCAAATAACAGCCTTAAGAGAGCTCCTGGCCTTCTCCTAACCCTTAATGTGCTTCAAAACTTCCTGTGTGCTTCCCTGCTTCTGTTTGTGCATTCCTGGGCTATGAGACTTCATTTTCTTTTTGGTTTAGTTCATTTTATATTTAAGTGTTGCTAGGAAGAAATTTGACATCTCCTCCAGAACAGTGTTTTAAACCTGACATGAACTTAATGAGTAATGGAGCAGCTAACGGCATAATTTTAATGTCAAATCAATTGTATATGTACCTCTCAAGAGACGTGCAGATAAAAAGTTCCGTATAAGACCTGTTATTACTATTTTTTTCCCCTACTGCTTCTACTACAATCTTATCTGTAGAAGCTCTTGGGAAATACTCATGCCATGAATTCCCCTTGAATTGGACATAAACTGAGGACTTCAGTATCTTTCCAAAACTTAGGTTCTTTGGATCCACAATTCTACTGATTTCCAAATTCTGGTATCTCTACATTTAGATTACTGTTATTACAATAAACGCTTACTCGTTTCAAAATTTTTGACGTACACCTTGTGGCCAAAGCCTTCTGCACTACTGGAAGTAAATAACTTGACATTTTTAATTACTTTTGAAAGCTATCTTCATGTTTAGTAAGGCTTGAAACTAATTTGTACGGGTAGTAAACAATTTATGAAAATGTTAAAAACTTCAAAATTCACCTCAAGCTGTAAGGTACAGCAAGAGCCATAAAATAATGTCTCTTGTTATAATTTAAATCACTAAACAACATGTTTTGATTAATTTTTAATTAATAATTTAATGCCAATGATTTATACCAATTTAATACTGATTATTATTTTTATATGTATTATAATAGTCACGCTAATATGTTTAAGTGGTCTGCTAAAGTAAGCTATCATTCGGAAGAAAGTGTATTTTAAATCACTTCTGATCTTGGACATGACTTTAAATGAACAGTCAGGGTTAAAAGCATGTGTATGAACTGCCCTCAAAGGCAACACTTCCCCAATTCAGAGCTTACTTACTGTAGGAATGGGCATCCTTAAGCACATGCTTCATTGTATCTGAAGGCAATGCGGTGAGATATGCTCATAAAATATGGAACTGTTGAAAGCATCTGGGACCCTTTTTGCATTTCTAAGTGCACATAGTAATTAATACAAATTTTATGTTTGTTATTCTCTTTTTTTAAAGCACTGTTTTTAGCCTACCCCCCTAGTAAGCTCATGTATGCATATTTAATATGACAAACAGTCTGTATAAAAGCATGTCGCTCCCAACCAGACTTGAGGTGGTGTGGGAAAATGCTCAGCCGTTGTTGTCAAGGTCTGCTGCACAGAAAACAAGAGTGTCCAGTGCTAGAAATCTTCCCGTTTGCAGAAATGAATGGAAATAAGCCATACAAAAAGCTGTTTTGATCAGGCTAGAAACATTGAACTTACGTAAAATTAAAAGCAATCCAAGGTATGTGGATCTTCAGGGTTTGTGCACACAACCTGATTATGAAGTAAGGGTAGCTGTGCGGATCTATGGGCTAATTTTAAAGACGCTGAGCTGCCAGATCTAAGCAGAGAGCGTTTCTGTCTCCCAGCACTCAGAAATCATGAACTGAACAACCTCTCTACTTGGCATTTAGAAATTCAGGATCTTTGTTTGTATCCTACAAAGGCTGGAAAGGCAATTTTTTCATATAAAAGGGAAAGAGAGGCGGTCAGTTAATAACTTTAGCCTGGTGGTTGCTGCTTCGCTGTATAGCATTTTAACTTTTTTCTCCACCTGTTTCAGTCTGGTTTAGAGGAGAGGACAAACAGGTTGTGCCATCACGGCGTTTCCAAGTCACCCTCACCCAAGGGGAATTCCTTACCAGGCTGAGGGCATGAAAGGACCCAAACCTCCTCAGATCCTGCGGGCCAACATGGGCGCGGATAAAGATGCTGCTGCGTTGGTCGTGCTAAGCAAAGCTTCAGGAGGGTGCTGCTGGCTGGTGAGGGCAGAGGTGAGGTGCTGCCTGGGGCTGCGGCAGGGCAATGCCTGGGTTAATCAGGCAGCGCTCAGCTGTGAGAGAGTGGCTGATGGGCCAAGTAGATGTTACCTCTGTTTTATATCCTCCTTCCACATATGGATTCATTTGCTCTGTTTTACTTTCAATCTTACCTTCAGCAGCGCCAAAGCAAGCTATCTGAGGTTTCTTTATATCTGTAGCACATTTATTCGGTAGCATATTTCAGAAACCAGGCACACCATTCATCACGATTTAAATGCAAGTGAAAAACTTCTCTTTAGAGTGTGTTTTCCATCGGTTGGAGCTCCTCTTCCTTTCCTTCAAGAGCAACTTAAATACTGATTACACTGGAAAATGGAAATTTCCATCATGAGGAAGCTTCATACAAAAAAGAGGAACTAAGCTGTAAACCTAAACAGTCTAATTGTGAGACATTACTCTGGTTGAATAGAGCCTGTTCAATAAAGGAACACATTCGGGTCCCTGATGATCTTGTGAATCAAATGAAGTTTTGGTCACTGTCTTGGTACGTGCCGGTGAGGACAGAGGTGACTTTCTGGCCCCACTATGGTAGGAAGATAATCAGTCCACGCGTTGAGTGGTCTGCAGGCTTCATCCACCTCCATCATTCACAAACCTTCTGCCTGCACCAGTTGTGCAGGTTTTAGGTATCTCTGTACACATGTGGTGAGAACAATATGTAAGTTTGTCTCTGTCTTTTTGTGCATATGTCTGCGCGTCAGCTCAGTAGCTGAGCAAAATCCTCACTTATGTTTTTTTTGCAGAAATCCGCTCAGCTTTTTCTGTGCCTGCCAGGGTCCCCTTGGCCGCGGGCGCGGAAGGGGGCAGGAGCAGCATCCAAACCTGCCAGCCTGCATCACATACAGGCTGCGTCTGGGTGGCGAAGGGTGGCGGTGGCACTGGCAGCCCCAGCAGCCCCAGTTACCATGGCACTGGAGACATTCTCCAGGCTTCTTCATATTCCGCGAAAAAAATGCTCGGGGCAAACACCTTCTTTCGCAGAAATTTGGCATGACCGTCTCCTTCGCCGCTGGCCTGTTCTTCCACCCATCTCCCCACAAAGAGGTTAATAAATGTTTACTTTTTTTCCTGTTTCCATATGGTTTGTTCACAGGCTTTTGCTTGTGTGTGTATGAATGCTCACTTGCATTGACTGCTGTGAGGGAATTGTTCTACTAATGCTGGCCATCTTCAAATCAATGCCTGCACATAACAACAGAAAGTGCCTCAGATGTAGTGGTTTCCACAGGACTATTGTTAGGCCTTTGTTAAGCATTTTTGAACCTAATAAATAATGTCAAAAGTCTCTATCCTAGCCAAAAATGTTCCTTTTGAAACAGTTCTAATAGTATTTTTGTTCTGCGATGTCTCCCAGTGTTGTGAAGAATTTGTGCCTCACAATAGGAATCTGGTATATCGCGTGCCGCTTTGACTTTTTTTTTTTTTTAATTTATTTTAAGATGCGAACCCTTCTTTTCTGGGCAGGCATTCCCATTTCTTTACATAAATGTTACTTTTTCTTAAATAGCCATATCATTTGGAACTTCAGCGCTGTAAATGCTACTGAATTTCACAAGCTACAGGAGGATCGAATCTTAATAATGATGGAATGAAGGGAAGGAAAACAAATCGCTGAACTTAATTATATGCTACTTCAGTGACCCTCCTTTGCGGAGGTTCACTTTTGTTGCATAACTCATAATTAAATTAAGTCTAAAGCAAGGTTTTAACAATTGCTTTATGCACTGAAAAACAATGATAACAATGGTCAAAGATGATCACAGTAGTTCCCTCTGGCTGTAATATCTATTAATCTACAACTTAATGACTATTTATTCTGGAAAAAACTAATTGGAGACTCACTGCGATTCATTATACCTTATATAGTACCTATTAACGATAAATTTGGGCTGTCCTTAATCTGTAGTTTAGTTTGTGGATAATATTCCCATTTCTGCAGTGCAATAGTGTGTAGCAAACCAAGCTAGGATGAAACATATTTGCTAGACATATTTTATTTCTGTGCATTTTACTTTCCTTATTTTAATTGGGCTCTGGGGAAAAATGTCAAACCCCATGTTTCTGTGCATTCATTTTCTCTGTGGCACCAAAGCTGTTGGCTGCTATCTGTATTAAACAACTGTTTATACTGTGGGGTTTTTTTAGTGATCTTATTTCAGCTTTGTGCTAAAAGAGACATTTTAGCTTGTTTTCTGGTAGAAATAAATCTTAGGTCTACAGTAGGAACTACTTACTTGTGGTGTTACGTGGGAAGGTCTCAAATTTTGGCTCACTACAATTGTAGTAGAGAATGAAACTCCATTTGGGGCTTGATAAATCAAGCTTCTAATACTCCTGATGATAGTTCAGCGGACTTATGTGTGTTCACTTTCTTTTACAGTTGACATCAGCAGAACTGCTACTTTGGACTTCTGGAGGGCAGACTTTGGCCTGTTTAGGAGATTGGTTGACAGAGTCCCTTGTGATGCAGTCCTGAAGCGCAAAGGAGCCCAGGAAGGCTGGACATTCTTCAAGAAGGAAATCTTAAAGATGCAGGAGCAGGCCGTCCCCATGTGCTGAAAGATGAGCCGGCAGGGAAGAAGACCAGCTTGGCTGAACAAAGAGCTTTAGCTGGAACTGAGGAAAAATAGGAGAGTTTATGACCTTTGGAAGAAGGGGCAGGCCACTCAGGAGGACTACAAGGATGTTGTGAGGTTATGCATGCAGAAAATTAGAAGGGCCAAAGCCCAGCTAGAACTTAATCTGGCTACTGCTGTAAAAGACAGTAAAAAACGTTTCTATAGATACATTAGCAGCAAAAGGAGGTCTAAGGAGAATCTCCATCCTTTATTGGATGCAGGGGGAAACTTAATGACAAAGGCTGAGGAAAAGGCTGAGGTACTTAATGACTTCTTTGCCTCAGTCTTTAATAGTAAGACTAGTTGCTCTCTGGGTACCCAGCTCCCTGAGCTGGAAGACAGGGATGGGGAGCAGAATGAAGCCCCCATAATCTAAGGGGAAATGGTTAGTGACCTGCTACACCACTTAGACACACACAAGTCTCTGGGGCCGGGTGGATCCACCCAAGGGTACTGAGGGAGCTGGCAGAAGTGCTCACCAAGCTGCTTTCAATCATTTGTCAGCAGTCCTGGCTACCCGAGGAGGTCCCAGTTGACTGGACGTTAGCAAATGTGACGCCCATCTACAAGAAGGGCTAGAAGGAGGATCCAGGGAACTACAGGCCTGCCAGTCTGACCTCGGTGCCGGGGAAGGTTATGGAGCAGGTCATCCTGAGTGCCACCATGCGGCACGTACAGGACAACCAGGTGATCAGGCCCAGTCAGCATGGGCTTATGAAAGGCATGTCCTGCCTGACTAACCTGATCTCCTTCTATGACAAGGTGACCTGCTTAGTGGATGAGGGAAAAGCTGTGGATGTTGTCTACCTCGACTTTAGTGAAGCCCTTGACACCGTTTCCCACAGCATTCTACTGGAGAAACTGGCTGCTCATGGCTTGGATGAGCGTACTCATCACTGGGTAAAAAACTGGCTGGATGGCCGGGCCCAAAGAGTGGTGGTGAATGGAGTTAAATCCAGTTGGTGGCCGGTCACAAGTGGTGTTCCCCAGGGCTCAGTACTGGGGCCAGTTCTGTTTAATACCTTTAACAATGACCTGGACGAGGGGATCGACTGCACCCTCAGCAAGTTTGCAGACAACACCAAGTTGGGAGGGAGCGTTGATCTGCTCGAGGGTAGGAAGGATCTACAGAGGGACCTGGACAGGCTGGATCGATGGGCCGAGACCAGTTGCATGAGATTCAACAAGGCCAAGTGCCGGGTCCTGCATGCACTTGGGTCACAACAACCCCATGCAGCGCTACAGGCTTGGGGAAGAGTGGCTGGAAAGCTGCCTGGAGGGAAAGGACCCGGGCGTGCTGGCTGACAGCCGGCTGAATATGAGCCAGCAGTGTGCCCAGGTGGCCAAGAAGGCCAACGGCATCCTGGCCTGTATCAGAAATAGTGTGGCCAGCAGGAACAGGGAGGTGGTTGTTCCCCTGTACTCGGCACTGGTGAGGCCGCACCTCGAGTACTGTGTTCAGTTTTGGGCCCCTCACTACAAGAAAGATACTGAGGTGCCCTGGAGAAAAGGAGGCTGAGGGGAGACCTTATCACTCTCTACAACTGCCTGACAGGAGGTTGTACGAGGTGGGTGTCCGTCTCTTCTCCCAAGGAACAAGCGACAGGACAAGGGGAAATGGCCTCAAGTTGTGCCAGGGGAGGCTGAGACTGGATATTAGGAAAAATGTCTTCACCGAAAGGGTTATCAGGCATTGGAACAGGCTGCCCAGGGAAGTGGTGGAGTCACCATCCCTGGAGGTATTTCAAAGACATGTAGATGTGGTGTTTGGGGACATGGTTTAGTGGTGGACTTGGCAGTGCTAAGGTTAATGGTTGGACTTGATGATCTTAAACGTCTTTTCCAACCTAACCAATTATATGGTTCTACATTTCTATCATGTTTTAAAAAACAACAAAAAAGAAAAGTCCTTGCACATGGATGCAGCATTCTTGGCCCCTGAGCTATGGCAATGGTGCAGCAGCAGGAGGCAGGAGTGAGGACCGCCAATTGTCATGGCTTCTCCAGGGAACAGGGGATGCTGCTGGTCCCAGCTGATGGGCCACCAGGTGCAGGATGGCACATGATATCCCCTCGGAGTGGGAGAAGAATGAGTGCTATCAGCACATTTTTAAAGTGCTGATAAATCCTGGGATATGTTTACTTCATCTGTTGATGTAGGAAAAGGGGATGAATTTTGGGGTTTGGAAAAAACACCTGAAGAAGAGTCTCTGAAAACAGAGATGCATGTTACCTATGCAGGGAATAATCACTTTTAGCAGAAACTTTAGTAATAGAATTTTTGTAGATTTTTTTTTTTAACTGCTGTCTTCCAAATTTAACTTGTAAGCTCAAAAAAAAATAAAAGATCTCTCTGGAGAAGGTTTTAGCCAGTAATAATGTTTTACTGTTAGAATTTAAATAACAGTATTATCAAAGTGTCTGCCAGAAAAGAAAAGAAAAAAAACCCCCACACCTTAAAAGCTGTGTGGAAGTTTAAAAAGAAGTATTAAGAATTTAGTTTTACTACTGAAATAATGAAAAGGAATACTGGATAAAACAGATCTATTGGATAGGACAGGTACAATAATAGTTTCTGAGTATAGGTGTGTTTTTCTTTTATGTTACAACATAAGAAAAAAATTATGTTGAACTTTTTCCTAATATTTGAAAACTCAGTGTAATTTTAAATAGCAGAGAGCTCTTTTTCTGAGAGAGATTCTACTTTTCTTGTAAACTTAGGTGGATCCAAATGAGTTTTAGAGTGAGGTTAGGGTTAGCTTAGAATTATTTTGAGTTTCAATAAAACAGTAATTATAATACCTCCCAGTTTTCATTGTATGTTAGGTTGAACAACACTGAAACAATGCTGCAAGGCATGACTGACCAAGTCCCCCAAACCATGATATAAACACTGCCATTGGTCTACTGTAATAAAGTGGAAAAATAATTTTGTTACAGATGAATGAAAAAAAAAAAGCACCAAATAAAAGAGGCTATGAGCAGCAACATTCTCAACATTGTTATATATGTCTACAGAGAGACCTATCAAAATAATAAAATTAGTGGAATAGCAGTCAACTTCT
Organism: Harpia harpyja; assembly: GCF_026419915.1. Classification (NCBI taxonomy): domain Eukaryota; kingdom Metazoa; phylum Chordata; class Aves; order Accipitriformes; family Accipitridae; genus Harpia; species Harpia harpyja. The sequence continues at coordinate 23,419,787 of NC_068945.1, read as the reverse complement.
TAAAATACACCAATTATTAACCACTGTACCAGAGTACAAAGCTACTGTTTTTAAAATGCAGGAGACTTCTGTCTTCTGAGGGTGAAGTTTGCTGCTCATTTTGCTGTTACCTTTTTTTTTTCCTTAAAGGCTTTCCTTCTCAGGAACCTGTGCCTGTTGGCAGGTAGGACAGCCCTGGGGAAGAAGCTGTTTTAGAGGCTTTGGAGGCTGGTGGCAGAGGCTGCCAAGATGTGACGTGTGGTGGTTTCTCTGTCGCCAAAAGTGGGTGCCAGGCAAAGGCTGCATTGCCGTGCATAAATTGCTGGCTGGGTATGGGGATGCCTGGCTCTGTCATAGAATCATAGAATAGTTTGGGTTGGAAGGGACTTTTAAAGGTCATTTAGTCCAACCCCTCCTGCAGTGGGCAGGGACATCTTCAACTAGATCAGGGTGCTCAGAGCCCCTTCCAATCTGACCTGGAATGTTTCCAGGGATGGGGCATCTACCACCTCTCTGGGAAACCTGTTCCAGTGTTTCACGCCCCTTGTTGTAAAATATCTAGTCTAAATCTACCCTCTTTTAGTTTAAAACTATTATCCCTTGTCCTATCGCAACAGGCCCTACTAAAAAGTTTGTCCCCATCTTTCTTATAAGCCCCCTTTAGGTACTGGAAGGCTGCTATAAGGTCTCCCTGGAGCCTTCTCTTCTCCAGGCTGAACAACCCCAACTCTCTCAGCCTGTCTTCACAGGAGAGGTGCTCCAGCCCTCTGATCATCTTGGTGGCCCTCCTCTGGACTTGCTTCAACAGGTCCATGTCTTTCCTGTGCTGGGGGCCCCAGAGCTGAAGGCAGTACTGCAGGTGGGGTCTCACCAGAGCAGAGCAGAGGGAGAGAATCCCCTCCCTCGACCTGCTGGTCACTCTTCCTTTGATGCAGCCCAGGATACAGTTGGCTTTCTGGGCTGCAAGTGCATATTCCTGGGTCATGTTGAACTTCTTGTCAACCAACACCCCCAAGTCCTTCTCCTCGGGGCTGCTTTCAATCCCTTCGTCCCCCAGCCTGTGTTGATACCAGGGGTTGCCCTGACCCGGGTGCAGGACCTTTGCAGGGTCCTTCTAAGGGGCAGGCTGGCATGGACCTGTGCGGTGCTCTTTGGAAAGGCTTTGGGAGGTCTTCCCCCTCCTCCTGAATCCTGGGGGCTAGTGCTCTGGGGTAGACTAATTCCTATAATTTGAATAGTACTAAGGCAATGGGGCTCTCATCCCAGCTAGTGCCAGGGGGTGCCCTGGTTATTGAAAAATTGAGTAATAATGGTAATAATCACCTAATGGCATTGTCCTTTTTTCCTCAAACAGACTACCTGTAGCCATGCAAGGCTGAGACACTTTCTGGCTGTTGCTCTTTCCATTGCAAGGGGCAAGGGGAAAGGGGTGATCCCCAGCCTCCTGATGTCAAACTGACCTGACGACCGTCTCTGCCTTCCCCGCACAGCGTGCAGGAGCTGCAGACTGCTGAGGTCTCTGCTCTCAAGGAGAGGAAGACATTTAACCACAATTCACCCAGGGGTGAAGAGGATGGTGGGTATGAGCTTGCTCTAATGTAGTTAGCTTCAGAAATGCACTGTCACTGACACAAAATGGGCCCCAGTAAGTGTTTTGGGCAGGTAGCCCATGCTGAAGCTGGTGTTTCATTGGTACCTGAGGTGGCTAGCTTGACTCTAACACGAGTGTGTCTATATGTACCGTCATTAATCCCCAAGGTATCTTAAGTGTCTGCTGCCTGCTTGCTTAGTTACATTGGTAACAGCTATTGTTTTCTGAGTTCACATTTAGTTACTGTAAGAGGTAGCCAAGAAGGTCAGAGTTTGAATAATTATTTTTTCCTCTTAGAAAATCTCAGTCTTTTTTTTTCCACAGTATGGGACTTTTTACAAGGTTTCATCTAGTTTTTTTTAGAACAGCTGGAGGAAAAAAAAAGGAAGGTTGATACAGTCTGTACTGAGACTGTCTCTAATAAAATATGTGTGGTCTTCTGAGAAATTAATGTAAGAATCCTAGGAAGGATTCAAAGACTTTCATGGTGTGGATTGTCTGATGCATCTCTAGTACTTCAATATACAGGGCAGTTGTCTATATAAGTTACACTGTATAGTTTGATTTAGATGGTTCAAAGAAATAAAGTGATCTCTTGGACATCCTAGATAATTAGAATACATAGGAACTTTTTTTTCCTTTCACAAATTGATGGAATTGTTATATTGCTAGAAGAAACCCAAAGTACTTATCTTACCTATGAAACATCCTTCCTTTGACTTGAGAGATCTGTAGTTTTCTAATTCTCTGTACTGCCAACAACATGCCTAACCTTACTGTTCATGTTCAAAATAAAGCCCCTGTAACACAGATAGTAGGTACAGAACAGTCCTTCTGCAATGGGCAGAGGCCTAGACTGGACCTATAAGTCGGGTTTAGCTCAGTAATTAAAAACATGAAGGTTACCTGGTGGGCTGGAAAAGCGAGAGGACACACAGAGGGCAGGGAAGAAATCTGTTCATTGCTGGCAGGCTTTGGCAACGTGTCAAAAAAAGCAACAGATCTGAGCAACCTGATTAACTTCCAGCATGATGAGTGTGGCAGCATCAGGTGTGCTAAGCAGTAGCCGTGAGCATTGCTGAGCTAGTGACAGTGCTGTGGGTGCCCTGAATGTCATATGCCAAAAATACAGCTGTGACTACTGATACGTCTCTGTGTGTGCACAGTTTGAAATGACACAAATTTGATTTGAACTGAGACTTACTGCCTTTCAGATGCAAACATGATATTGTATTTCCAAGGGCAAGATCATACATTTCACAGTTGTTTTCCTTTATATGAAATACAATTCCTATGGGGAATCTTCATGGGTTCTGGTGAGATATTTTTTCTTTCAGATTATGTTTCATTAGTGCATAAAACCCAGAGAAAAAAAATTTAAAAAAAGTGCAACTGCTAATGATGGGAAGAAGATTTAAACCTTAATATTAAATTGACTGTGAGAGAGAATCTAAAGATAAGGATTTTTGGAGATGGGAGTTCTTGGTGATTGATATTTGCTGTTTCTTTTGCCATGCCTATTCCTGCAATTTGTATTTTCTCTTTTCCTGGAGACCGCAGAACTTCTCAGAAGAAATCAAGAATTCAGCTCTTCTTGCCTCACCTCACCTCACCTTCATCCCTGTAGAATGAATACCTTTGAATGTTGCATTAAGCAACATGAGTGTCATCTGTTGCTCACTGCTGCTCTCTCCCCCGCTTGCACTGTCTTACCAGTGACCTCTTCAGCTGTTCTGCTTTTGAGAGCCTTCGCCTTGCTGTAACGGCTGTCAGCATCGCTCGCCGGCAGAGCCCCGAGGAGGCGCAGCCGATGGAGCCGCAGCTCACGTGACGTACGTAGATGGCTGGTCCTGGGCCGGCCGGGCAGGTGGCCGGAGCTCCCCTCGGACACTGGGACGGGAACCGCGTGAAACTCAGCCAGGAGCTTGGCTGGTGTTACGCATCGGCTCTTGGCCGGGTGCTTTTCATACCCCTGCTGCTGTGGCTCAGCTGGCTAAAGTTTGCAGCGTGCGCCTGGCCTTGCTGCCTTTCGGACCTCGCTCGTGAGGGGAATTATTTGGGAAGACAAGGAAGAGACCGTATATGATTCCTTGTTCTCATTAGCAGACAGAAACAAATTGCTTGTGAGGAAAGTGGGGGAAATTCCCTAGCAAATTGAAGGGTTTTATCAAGGATTGAATGAAATAACTGGGATTCCCCAAAAGGATATATTTTAGCCATAGAGCTTGTCCACCTGGAGCCTCCTCCCATCCGCCGCCAGGCTTTTCCAAGAAAGAATCCAGCTTCAGGTCAAACATCAAATGTTTATGAGCTTCTTGGAGCCTTAAATCAGAGTAGGAGTTTCCTTCTGCTCCTTGAAATGGTTTGATCCACTCAGCTGTTTCAAGTTTAGGTAAATACTTCAAAGCAGCCTCAACCACAGCTTTTACAGTAGGGGCTGAGATGAGTGAGAATGTGTGACCCTCCAAATCTAGTTTTCTTGGACCCCTGTTTCTTGTAGGCAACCTTGCAAAAAGCAAAGCTTACTCATGAAAAGTTACAACAGCTCTGTCTTGTCTGGGTTCCTCACAGCACAGTTTAAATATTAAAAAAAAAAAAAGAAAAGTGTTTTCCTAATAACCACCAGTACGGCATTTGATGGAAATTTGAAAATCAAGGCACAGTCTTTTTGCTGTTAGAACTTCAGCTTTTCCTAAAAAAATCCTGAAATATTAATTTAGCTAATCAACATGATGGTGACACATGAAAGAGGACAAAGCTATATTTGTTCTACTAATGACAGAAGGGAATTGCTTTGTGTCAGTTAGGTGTACACTCCGGACATCAGAGGAAACAGGCTTTTTTAGAGAGGAAAACCCCTGATATCTTATGAAAGCACTGGAAACAGGTATCTGGAGGTGGTATTTCATTTTTTTTTTTTTTTTTCCACTTGTCATCCTCAGAAGTGTATCTGAAATGCACATGTGCACTAGCTGGCTAAATGATTCATTGCAAATATATTATCAAGTGCATTTAGCACTTTTGTTCTTTAGTCATTAATTAAAAGGCTTTGGATTTTTGAAGTTATTTACTACCTGCAACAATTTTAAGTTTGTTTCAGAAAACTTCCACCTGTGTTTTGTGTGAACTGTTCCTTCTGATCCACAACTAGTCGTTATTCATGGCGTATAATTGCTTTTCTAAGTCACGTGATCATCTCCTTCCCCTGAATTGAGGACTGGGTCTTTCTAAAAAGAAAAGTAATGAGCTGTGATTAAAGATTGTTCTTGGGCACACGTTCATACAGGAATACAGTATAATGGAGGATACTGGAGAATTTGTCTGCCTTAACATTGTACAGACATATATGAAAAGCACATGATTGTGGCCAAGTTAAAAAAAAAAGGACAGACTTGCTGCTTGTCAACTCTGTCTGTCACAGAGACACACCAGCAGAGAATTTGACCCAGCATTTTCGTGTTATCTACAGAGTGCTATGAATCACAGGGAAATTTAAATCCTAATTATACTCTAATTAGAAAAAAACATAACAGAATAAACCCCACATTTGTCATGAAAAGTCTTTGTACTTGATACTGCATTTTCAGTTTATTCAATTTATGGTGCTGTTAGTGATGTCTATACACATTTATCATCACAAAATGTTTTTTCATGTGTGTCATTTAGCCAAGCTAGTATTAAAGCTGAAATTTTTCTGCCAGGTGTCAGTGCTAGGATAAAACTTTTTGGAAAATTTCAGCAGGTATTATTTATCAAAGTCTGACAATATAAATAGATGTAGGCAGGATAATGTTCTTCTTACAGTGAAAAAAATGTACGTGACCATGATAGTAAATAGAAAAAGGGAAAAAAAGATTGTGTCTGTACCTATAGCTGGCATCTTATGCAGAATATGAATTTAAATTCAGTCTTTGATCCTGAAAGCAAGATTTGCACATGTGCACCGTAGCTGTGTTAAGAGTTTGGCATCTCAGTTCTCCTGAGATGCCACTGGCCCTGAGCATGCACAGGTTTCGCATATCCCGAGAAGACGACTGTGTGTGTAGCATCCCCATTTCATGATCTCCAAGGCTGAACATAGCTTTCCTCCTCTTTTGCCTCTGGCTGCAGCAGCCTGCTCTCATCCTCAACATCAGAACCCAACGAGAGGACAACGGTTCCCTTATTCTCCGGGCACCCTGTCTGCTGAGACTCACGAGCCATGGAGGGGAAGAAGTCGCCTGAAGGAAATGCAGAGGGTGGGGAACATGGTGTTGTGGGGGATGGAGGAAGAATATGAGAGGGAATGGAGGATGGAGGAGGAAAACCAGAATAATGACATAGCCTGAGTTGCCCCACACTGCTGGTGGGGGGAGTTTTGTACTTTGTTCCCTGCCAAGGCATTTCTTGTGAAGCTGGGTTAGTCACATATGTCTCAATTGCACAGGAGGCCAGCAGTTGTGTAATGATCATTTTCATCATGGTTTTGAATGGTCTAGTTTGAGAGTGCTTTTGCAGCAAGCCTGAAAATCACAAATGCAGTTGAAAATAGTGAATTCTGAAAGAGGCACTGATAATACTATTGTGACTCCCATTACTTTTTAGTACTGGGTAATCACTCATATTAGGCCATAAAAACCTCATGAAAAAACTAGTTCTGAATTCAGAGGCAAGTGGCAAGGATTTGTCTACAGGGCTTTCTACTCAACTTACATTCAAAGAAATGTTTGGTGCCAGATGAACACTGAGGATTTTTGAGTGTTTAATTTTTTTTGTGGAATCCAGTGTATGACTGTGAAGAAAAGAAACTGAGCAGATAAAATAAGAATTTTGTCATATCTATAAAAACTGATCAGGGCTTGCTACAAGACAAGTTTCCAGTGCTATCTGAGATGAAATCATTTGTCAAAAAGATGGCTGAAAAAGATTTTTTACCTGAAAAATGACTTTGCAAACTCTTGAAAATGTTGAGCTTCAATTAGCATTTTAGGAATAGCTGGCTTTGATTTAAAGAAAATAATAATAAAAAAGCAATTTTATAGAAGTTTTAAGTGATTGAAGTTACTTTTTTAATGGGAGGGAAGGTAATGGTAAATAATGTTTGTTATATTCACTATTTGTTGTAGAAATGGGCTCCCATTACAAATCTTGATTTTGAAATTGGATGTGAATTTGAACTTCCTCAAGTCTCAAATAATTTTATTTTTCATGGCCTTCGTGCATTTAGTGTCCAACACCTTTGGTGACTAAAAGAGAACACCCTGGACCACATTCTCAGCAGCTGAACATTGGCCCATTGATTTTGGGGAGATAAAAAGTACACCATGTCAGAGGCCAGTTTTGCATCTTAGCAGATATAGGAAGATGTAAGAAAGTCCAGCCCCAGATTCAAGGATTTTCCAAAATTTGAGGACCCATTCAGTTTGGTTACACAGTTGCAAAGACTATTTTCTGTCCTCATTGTTGTCTTGCCTGAAGGTTTGAAAGAGCGAAAAGGGAGAAGTAGTCTGGTAAACAACATGTGCAAGACCATCACTGACCTAGTTCAGAAGTACAAGTGTGTGAAAACAGAGCTGACTTCTTGCCCCCAGCGATGTTACTGGAAGTTTTGCCACTGACTTCAGCAGAGTGGAAATTTCAAGCATTTTTCCTGTCTGAAGTTGCTCATAATGGAATGTCCCTTTGCTGCAAATGCAAATGAATACACTTCATGACTAGTTCTGCTGAACTGAGGCTTTTTCAGGCTTGGTGCCTATATTCCTATGCAGTGCTGCGTTTAAGAATCAAAACCAAGCCAAAATTTGATTAATAGAGAAATTAGACTTCTAATAATAAAAATAAGAATGGGGTTTAGATAAATAAATGGCTTCTGAGAAATCTTTTATTTCACAGAAGACTTACCTTAGGAATTAGATTTGTGTAAATTAGGTCTAGAAGCTTTTTAAAAAAGTCTATCTTTCACATAAGTGTGAAGAGAACATGCACACATAAAGAGGTTTCAGTAGACTGTATAAGTATTGATTTAGATAATCTGCATGTAAGCAAAAGTGTTTTTGCAATTTTCCATGTTTTTCCTTTAAAACAGTTGGTATTGACAAATGAGTAAGTCCATTTCAGTACCTAAGATGCACCCGTTCTATCTAGCTTTGCAACACACAGTGGTTCCCAGGGAATGTTGTGAAAGTTGGAAGCAGACAAATGAAAAAGTGATGTGAAAATTGCATCTATTTCTCTCAGGGTTGCTGTTGTTTTTCCCTTTGTTAGTCAACCTGTATGTCTTGTGTTTTCTGTACTTTGGATGCATTTTGCTAAGAACTGCCATATCTAAACTGAAATTCATGGTTTGTCCACTTTTACTGCTAAGTTTTTTATCTCCATTTCGCTATGAGATTACATCAGTATTTTGTGTTGCCCCCCCATACTTCCCCAGCTTAAAGATGTGCTCTTTTAGATTTTTTTGTGTGTGACTTTAACAATGTTCTGTTCACATTTCCTCGGATAGACCCAACAATTGCTTGTTGACCCATTTTAACCCCTTTTGAGCATCATCTTCAAAGTGTAACTGTCCTTGACAATGAAAGAGACCTTCCTATTGTCTGGTCCTTCCAGGCAATCTTTAGCATTGAGTTAAATGGCTTTCAGATGGAGGAGTTGGCTGGAAGGAAGGAGACAAAGTGGTCTGTTGTTTCTGAGTGACTTTGCTAGAGTTTCCCTTTTTTCTTTTAGAATGGTGCATTTCTATAGAAGATGACAGACGTTTTGACAGGTGCAATATGCTTTGAACTGTTGTGTCAGATAATTCTTTTGTCTTGGTTTTTCCCAGCAGAGTGGTACGTCTCCTTAGGATGCTGATATGCATATTGTTTGCTTTTCATTTAGTGTGGTGAAGCCTTCCATCCTCCTTTTCTCTCTCCCTCTCTCACTTTTTTAATGGCTCTTTGCATATATGTAGCTAGCCCAGATGGGAAGGCGGAGTGTCCATGACTTAAACCTCTCTCTCCAACCTTTTGATCGTGATAACTGATGGTTATAACTCAGGAAATTATAATGGTAATAGAGAAAGAGCTGGCAAAGACACATAAAAGCATGACCTCAAATAAAATCATGTTATAATCTAATTTCTGACTGCAATGAACTACACTTGTATAAAAAAGACCATTTCAGGGCTGTTACTTCAGAGCAGGAATGATTTAGCTTTGCTCATCTATGGATTGGCCTAGGCAAAAACAAACCACAGTCCCATAACATAATCAAAACTGGTTTGAGAGGAAAAGAAGAACTCCAAGCTAAAGTTTTGAAACTTAATATTATGTTTTGTCTTACTCCTAGTAAGGAGGTTTTATTTCTTTCTTAATACTCTTAAAGTTACCACAGAGAGTATTTCTCAGTCAGGTAACTTCACTTATTTGGAGTGTGTAGAGCATGTTCTATGTTTGTGGTCAACGTTTTTGCAGTGTCAACTCTGCGGGTTTTTAGTCCTGCTATGAATTATTGTGTTGTAAACAGCAGCGCTGTTAAACTGGTCATGCAGAGAAGATGTTGGGATTTGTGCCTGATACTATCTTTCTATTTCAGCCCCTGCTTCTGCCTGCCTGCCCGTTTTGGGCTTAAACAGACTTTCCTACTATTACCTTTGATGTTTTCTTTTTATTTTCAGAGTTAACATCCCTTCTTTTGGTGGCCTGGGTATGACTCTCATTCATTGTGTCATGAATGACATCTGTGTTACTGAAAGACAACCTAACCCTGAAAAATTGAAAACAAGATCTTCTGTTGCAGTTGCTTCACATGGCATAAACTCAATGGAGAAGAGAGATTTAAGGGCTGCCAATCAAATAGAGGAATGGACAACATAATTTACTGTAACAGGGAGAGGTGGCTTGGAGAGCTTTGCTTTACGAATCCTTCCAGAACATCTGAGATCTTGATTTAATAGCTCATGGCATCTGTGTTTAAAATATTTGTACCAAGATTTTTCAGGGACTAGCAGCTAAATCTCTGTAAACCATAGTTGAGTGACCTGGTGGCCTGATTTCCAAAAATGGCAAGAACCCATCAACTTTTGTGTTTTTCACATTTATCTGCTCCAATCTGAGGAATGCTTTAGAGTATCTTACTCTAGCGTCCTAGCCTATAGGGCAATTTAAAAATTGTATGTGTTATTATAGTATATAGTGGGTAATCTTACATTAAAAAAAAAAAAAAATTACTTCTTCTAAAATGATAAAATTTATGGGAAGCTTTTGACTGGTACTTATGATACCCCAAACAGTGAATGGCTATATTTGTTTCTTTACTGGTAGATGCCTCAGTGCCACAAAGTGTTCTACAGCAGTACTTAAGCCTGTGAGATCAATGGATCTGAAATACATCGCTAAAGCGTTGTCTGAAATGCTGTCTGCTGCCATAGGAGGGTCCTAATAATTGTTATATTCGATTGCAAAAGCGTTTCTTTGGAATCACTGAAATTTTCTGTCTCTTCAGTTACTTTTTTTCAAGTAATTCCTGTTTATATTGTAACTCTTGCTTTTGTAAGTCATTCATGCAAACAAGATACAAACCCTCTCCATTTTAGTAGCTATTCTGAGCTGAAAACACAGTATTTTTGCCATCCATGTTCTATGTTCACCTGTTACCACTAGTCTCTGGTTGCAGATTTATTCATGTGTTGACTGATCACTGGTTGAAACTCGTTATGTCACAACAGCAGAAAATATATTTGCAACACTGGAAATTTCACAACAGATTTTTGTAGTTATATGTCATGGGCAGCTAAGAACAGGTTCTTATGGTGATTGTTGGATGGTCTTAACAAGAGGCCTATCTACTGACACCATCTCTAATTGGTATGTGTCATGGAAAGTTCTCATCTTAAGAGATCTGATATCATTCAAGGAAGAACCAAATTGATCCGATGTTAAGTTGCTTCAGTCTCTTTTGCAAAGTAGAGTATTTCTGAAGCTGGGACAATTTTGCCAAGGGACTCTCAAGGCATGAATTTCTTGGGACGATGTGCATCACATTTGGTTTTATGGTTTCCCTTTCACTGTTTGAGAACGTTGCATAGCTGAATAGGTTGAAGGGGAACCCACGCCTTTTTCACAGGAGTTCAGTGTAAGCATGGCAGAGTCCTTGTTATGGTCATCAGTGAGATGGTTATTTATTACTTGATCGGTATCTGAAATTTCTATAGGGTTCTCATCAACAAAATGGAGGTGGTTGCTCTTTTGATCAGGTCTAGTAGGAAAATATGCAGAGTTCTCACAGGCTGCTGATGTCTCAAAATATGCCCACTGTAACAATTCACAGGCTACACAGACTTCATGGTTGTCAAGTATTCTGCTTGCCCTTGCCATACATACGTCATGGTTGTCACTGGAGATAGAGCGCTGTACCTTCTGCTCCAAACACATAGGGTCCTACTGTCAGGATTGGTATCGTGTTGCAAGCATGGGGAGACTATGCAAATTGGATAACATAATGCTGCTCATATGGGAGCTGACTGTGCTAATTCCCATGTTAATCCTGTGAGCGAATGCAGTATGAACGAGACACCCCAAGGCTGGTTGAGGCCAAGCCGTGCGCTCCCCCCATTGAGAAGAGCTGTGCCTGCTCTCCAGGTAATCAATCTGACTCCTGAATGCTCACTAAAACCTGCACCTGCCACCTGATAGAATTTCCCATTACCCTAGAAGTGTTGAGTGTGGAATAATCTGTAAGGAATCCACTAATGAAAAGCCATTTTAAAACAACTGGGAATCTTGCCACCAATTTGGTAAAATCTGGATCACACCATTAGCAAGAAAGCCATGCTGGGCACATCCTTTCCCACAGGAATCTTTTCACCCGACTGGCAGAATAACACCAGATTTATGCAGGCTTTCTTAGAGGGACAGAACATGAGAAAATCCCACTTTTTTCCCTGGTTGGTGTTCAGGAACCATTCCAGGCCCATAGAGCAGGAAAGGGACTACTACTGAGTCAGACAGTTGGACTAGATGATCCTTGTAGGTCCCTTCCAACTGAAAATATCCTATCCTATCCTATCCTATTCATTTCCACAGATAGGAGTAATTTGTCAGACCAGCTCTAGAGTACTGAGTCAAGCAAGAGGCAACAGCATCAGTGTTATCACTGACAGCTGCTTTCTGGTCAAAACCTTTGACATTTCTTTGCTTTATGAAACTTTGAATACCACCACCTGAAAATATTTTTGTTTGAACACAAACTTTAACCTAATGTGAGTGTTTCATATATTTTTGCATTCTTAGATCCCATGAGTCGGTCAGCAGCTTGAACATCCAAATTTAGTGGTTCACAAGAGGCCTTTAATGAACTTGGAGAGCTTCATCCATACACAGGCTCCTCTTTGTCCCAGCACAAAATAACTCATCCGACAAGACAGAGTCATACCTGTTAGGTATGTTTTCCTGCTGATTTCTATTCGTAACCACCATGATATATTAGCAGAGACTGTAGCACTTTATGAGTGCATTCTTCACCGAGGTTGAAAATCAACCAACAAAAACTTAAAATTAAGTCTCTAAGTCCACATTTACTTATTCAAGTTTCTGCTCTGTTTCAAAGCATGTTAGCATGCTATAAAATTAATGGTGATAATGAAATCCCCATTAAAAGGCATAAAAAGTTATGAATCCAAACTCACTATATTTAGTAGAGCTTCTTGCCAACAAAGTACACTTCTATGTGACTAGATTCAAACAAAAGGATCGACCCATAATTTTTCATCTTCATTATTATGTAGGTCAACATAAAATTCTCTTACCCATTGTCTGAGGTCAGTACTGATTTGATGCTGCTGAGATATGGTAAAACTGTTAAGATGACCATCTAGCCTTGTATCCAAACATGCTAGTCAAAAGTTAATCCCTTTTTCCAGGTAAGGTTAGTCTCAGATCGTGTACTCTGCAATGATTTATTTGTTGTATTTGAAATATTTAGTCAAATTGAATGTGTAAATTAATAGCTACAATAAATAACTACAGTATTCTGTTCCATAGCTATAAAAAAGTTCACCTATGCATTGACTTATATTGCCTATGTAGTGAAGAAAATTCTGAGAATGAATTGCCTCTGATCGCTTCTCTCCATCATGATGATGATGTTCAATCATTAAGATTTTTCATTTATGGATGGTTTTCCTCATGTAAGAATTTAAGGATGAACTGAAAGATATGGTGCACAGAGGCCAAGAAAGGTTCTCCTCATTACTTTGAATCCTACTGAAATATTTTATGTAGGAGTTAGATGATTTCTAAAATGGTTCTGTATGACTTTGCACTTTTTCTTTGGGCTGTTTGAAAATTTCCTGGTTTCATGTATTTTCCTTTTACAAAATCTTGATTTTAGAAAAACAACATGTTCCCCCAAATCATACTGATTTTATTACCATTTTAACCAAAAATTCCTAAGTGATTTTTTTTTTCCAAGTTCAAGTTGTTTTGTTCCAGGTTTTCTTGCTCATTATTTTATAATTTATGTTATGATACAAGACAGAAAAAAAATTCGAAGAATAAAATATCACTGTGAAACATTTGTGAATGTCAAAACAAAATCCATCACTGTATGGATCTCTGCAACATAATTTTTTGATTTTGCTTCCACAGGAAATATCAACATAACATATTTTAGGGTAGAAGTATAATAGATGCTGCCCATCACTCTTCCTGTATGTTTTTCTTTTTAGGTTTCTCAGACTTGAACATGATATAGAAAACCAATGAACAAGCATTTGTTGCTTTCTCTTTGTTCCACTGAGTTTAGTTTATGTATAGGTTGCTGTTTCAGGATTTCTTGGTCTTCTTGCTTGACTGAGAATTGAAATCAATCGCTTGGCTAGGCTTTAATCTTCCTATTTGTAGTCTTGAGGGTGACCACTAGCATTAATAAGATGACTGATAGGTAAATTGAAGGAATTAAGTTCTTACTATTTACCTGAGACTTATATTAATAATGCCATTCATTTCAGTGAATACTAGTCCAGATCACCTGATCCTGGAACATGACTTTAGCTGAAATACATTTGCTGATGTTGACTGTAGAGAAAAGGATCGCAAAAGGCATCTTAGTACTATGTTGCAAGAGGAATACTACAATTATTTTCCTAAAAACCAAAGATGAAGTCATTTGAAGATCCCTTTTTCTTTCTCCTTATATCAAAAACTTACCTGTGAAATGTAAACAATTCTTGGACACTGTCTCTTCCCTGTTACCTGCTTTGGGTCAACACTTAGCAACTCTGAAGTCAAGCACAACCAATGCACCTACCTTGCATAGACTACATGACTACACATGCAGAAAGGGACTGGAGAATCTGGATACTATACTCACTCTTTAACACCTGGTTTGCTGGAATTTAATTTCATGGCATATTTTCTTTCCTTTTCTCTTAAGAAGCCAGGACAGAAGTGATATTTCTTAGGAATTCTCTTAACAATTCGCAACAAAATCAGCAAATAACCACAAATGCATTTTTATCTTTTCAGGAAATTTCAGTGTTGTTAGTGGCATTGTTTTCCCTGTTTGAACTGAGTTTTGAGCATTGGTTGTGTATGCAACAATGAATGAGTGTCTAGTATCAGACTTTCTTTACTGGAGCACCAGAAATAGGAGAAGATGCATCACGAAAAGTAAAATTAGCATGATTTGGGAACAAAGCAAAGTTTCTGAAGATATTTCAGGATGTAAGAGGCAAAATATTGTTGGACCTACTACTGCGAACATAAATGGTAGGAAGACATTTACGTCAACAGGGGTTTAGTTCTGAGTGACTCTGATCTTCACTTGGACAGCAGTTAATATATTTGTCTGCAAATACGCTAAGTCCAACTAACTGGCAGGGTAGCCTTGTTGAGGATTTTCCTTCAGCCAATGGAAAGAATGAGGAGGGGAAAGAGATGGAGAGAGAATCCCAGATCAAACCGTGATGGTGCTCTGGAGCTGAAACTGGATCCAGTATGTCATGAACAGGTTATGCTGGTTACCAAACACATAGACGGCACAGCTGAATAGAGACGGAAAGGATGCAGTGGCCAGGCTACAGAAATGGGGGAGGAGAGGGGCGGGACAGTGGAACCCAAGACCTTGCCTGTAAGGGTATGTGTGTCAGCTGTACCACTCTACAGAGACCAAGGAATTTTTCACTGAGCTCAGATGTCTCTTCCTTTTGGTGAAGCTGTTAGAAGGCCAGTCCTGAGGGCCTCCTTGTTATTCCCTTGTGTAGTCCCTGTGGTCAAGAGTAACACCTCAGTGGTTGAGGATGTAAAATCATTAATGCTATTTAGGAATACATACTTGTTTTCATTCTAGCTATTATGAGATGTTATTGACAAGGCTTATAAATTGGAAATTCTGAGCCTGGGAACTCCTCATTCCCTCAGAAATGCTGAAATGCAAACCCATAATTCGGGTTCTCAAGGCCCAGTGCTTTCCTTGGCTATGCATATGCTAATGGAATCATGAAGATGTCTGAGTGTAACTGAGAAGGGAATTTGGTTATTAACTAGGACTTGTGCCTCTCCTGTGGTGATGAGTTATCTCCTTTATGGTACCATCACATTCAGTTCCCAGGCATCAGCTCATTACGTTCACTCCAGGCACAGGCATGTTTTTCCTCAGATTTTGCCACAGCCTTACTCTCTCCCTTCTCTAAAATGTGTCATACTGGCTTGACATGTATTTTGAGAGTTTTTGCTGTCTTTAGTTTCCTATTATGTACACTATGTGAGAAACTGAACTAATCATGACATAGTCATATCCACAAAGAGGAAATTTGCCTTTGGTAAGATAAACTGAGACACGGACAGACACGCTGCACGTGTAACAAGTAAAGCTAGGACGTAATCTACATTTGCTAATGAATTGTTTTAGAGGGATGTACAACTTGAAAAATCAACACCTAAATGGTGAGCTATCTTTCTCTGTCCCGGCATTGCTTTGTCTTGGCAGTAAGATGCCTAGTTCTGGAGGAAATGCAGTTGAGATTAAATAGCACACAGCTTTTCAGCTTCCATTCTGAACGTCATGCACTTTTCTGGACATAATGCACATGAGAATATAGATCTTGTGCAAGCTTTAAAAAGATGTTTCTTAAATGGTTTTCATCTTGATAGCTTTGAGGTAGCTTTCCTATACCAAGATGAAGATTTCTGAAGATGAAGTGTTTGACTTATGGCCCAATTTCAAAATATCAAGATTACTGTAAGTTATTGTGGTGCAAGAAGAGGAGTGTCATTGATCATCAGTTGTTCAATTTAGTTTTAATTTTACTGATGGATGAACGTTGAAAACAGCCCTAGTTAATTTTTGTGTGTGTCAGCATTCCACTAAAATGCTGATGTGGGTTTCCCTAGTACCTACTGATTTGGATAAGATCGGCGTTGGATGCCCCAAAGTGATATCTGTATTTATATTTTAATTATATGCAGGGGATGAAGGGAATCCCAGATCTATATTTTCCATAGTTGGCAAAACCCAGAATATTTTTAAAACAGCTGGTTTGAACAGAGCTTCTTCTTGAACTGGCTCTATATCAGCAGGACTAGTTTTGTTTCTGAATGGTGGGGACAATGTAGCATGGCATGTCTACAGTGTGCTGAAATCTGTTTCACTACCAGAAGAGGGTCGCTGGTTATACATATAGACCTGATCCTGCACCACTGCCCAGACCAAATAAACCAGGGATTATTCCAAGGCCAGGTCTTCCAGTTATCTTCCAGAATACCTATGATCTGGCTACCCAGGAAAGAACACACCAAAACAGATGGGCTACTTCAGCCTGCAAGGAGCATCCTTGTTCCTGGCAGAGTTTTGTTCCTGGGAAGAAAAATGCCACCAGAACATCACTGCCTGTCTCTTTGGCTATAGCTTGGCCTTAGCTGCCTCAAAGGTCAAAGTTTTTAAGATCTGGAGAGTTTGCAAACTTACGTTTTCCCCACATATTCTATTGTACACACAAAGGAGAAATGAAATATGTATTTGCTTTGCTTTTATTTGCTGTCTTTGGAAAGTGGAAAGTGTGTGTGTTTGTGAGAAACTTGGCCTTAGACTGATAATGATATGATGGCTAGATGATCTCATTTCTAATGTCAAAATGTTAAGAACTCATTTTTTATGAAACTTTTTTTTTATTTTTGGTCAATATGAATGACAAGCTTCTCACTCAATCAGCATTTTGTGCAGCATCTAACTCACATGTGGGTACCCAACTGCAAATTTGCTACAAGGCTTATCTTTGGAATTCTTTTCAAAGTTATCTCATATTAGTCCAAATTCAGTGTAGTAAGGGATAAACAATAGACAAGGGAACTTGGGACATTCTGGGCCCTCTGTCACTTCTGTCTACACTGTGATCTAGTTACTGAATGAACCCGTTCACCCAGGGAGTAACACTTGCCAAAATGGGTAAGGATTTCAAAATCTAGGCCATACTTTGCAATTATTTTTCTGTATAATTTTATTTGAACTTGTTATCTACAAGATTACTCCCCTAGCAGAAAAGCAACTGGTATCATTATTATATAGATCCGTACCTTGTAAGTCATAGGTTGTTTTCCAAACCTATTTTACTTTGCTTGTAATGAGACAATGACAATATTTTATTTTAAGTGTATTAGAAATTATAATAGATAAAGAAAATGGAGTCAATCTGTTTAATGGGGGATGAGAAGTTATTTTCTTCCTAGTTTCTTATTACTCTACTGCTTTAATTCCTGGCAGCATTGCATTAATGTTAAGCACTGGTCCCCAGCTCCGAGTGGCAATTTATCATCTTTCTTGGCAGGCTTCCTGCTTCCTCCTGCACCTGCCTCCTTGAAAGAAAACAAGACATCAGATACTTATTCAAATAATGCAATAGCTGATCAGCAGAGTATCTACACAATGGTAAGTTATCCATGATAAAAGGACAACTTTTTCATGCATTATATGCAACATATGTGTCCTTTCTCTTAAGATTTATGACATTCATGACGGTTAGTATTGTTACTATAATCAAATCTTTTACAGCCTAGCTGCAAAGGTTCAACTTATTGTCAATAGATTTCTATATAAGAGTCAATCAAGCAATTTCATAAATGCTTTGAAACACCTGCACTCTCCTTGAAAGTGTAGAAATAGCGATATCATGGTCTCATCTTTCAAGTCATGAAGCTACTATGTCTTAGTAATTCCCTGTAGGCAAACAAAGTGGAAGAA
Source organism: Harpia harpyja (assembly GCF_026419915.1). Classification (NCBI taxonomy): domain Eukaryota; kingdom Metazoa; phylum Chordata; class Aves; order Accipitriformes; family Accipitridae; genus Harpia; species Harpia harpyja. Next base: position 23,402,023 of record NC_068945.1, on the reverse strand, counting down.
GAGTCAAAACTACATGTTTATTTGTATTTGTTCCATATGATACATACATCTGTTACAGATATATGTGAGTGTGTGTATTTCTATGTGTATTCACAGCCACATATATATGTGTGTGTGTGTGTGTATATAAACTTTCCGAAGAACAGATTATAGCCTTAATGCGCAAATAAAGAAGAAATCAAAGGAAAGCTAGATCTATGAGTCAGGGTGGAAGAGAATGGTAGGAACTATTCATAAAAAGGATACGTAAAATCTTATTCATAAATATGAAAGGAAAGGTCTTGTGGTTTACTGGAAATTTGCATTTTACAAGCCTTGCTGGAAGCAAAAGGCGTAACTGCTAGGAAGCAGGATGTCATGTTCCTGCTGGCAGGGCGGTGGGTCCTTTGGTTAAGGCATTAGCCTGAGGCGTGGAAACCAGTTCTTTGCGGTGCCACCGATACCCTGGTTCTGGCTTCTAGCTTCCCTGAGTCCCAGCTGTAAAACAGTTAATTGTAGCCCTTCCCTATGCATTGTCTGTATGTGTAGTTATCAGAGATACCTGCAGGTACCAGTCAGCTTCTTGTATTTGACCCTCAGCGTTTAAAATATTAGAACAATAACAGCTGCCTATGGCGGCATGGTCATCAATAAAGCCGATTTACATTCCACTGAGGAATACTTTATTATCTATGATTAGTAAGAATCCATATCAACAACCCACTGTGTTAGGAGCTGTAACTAAGGATAATTCTTGCTTGAGAGCTCTCAATCTAATGAGAAAAACAAAGAGGGGGTAGAAACACTCAGTGGGAATGGAGCAATTAAGAGAAAAACAACAAGAGTATGAGCGTATATAGACGAGTAGTGCATAGATAGAAGTTCCTGAGCTTTTAAAATATCTTAATATAAATGCTAAGAAGGAAATGAAATAAAAATCTGACCTCAGAGAATTCTCTCTTTGCTATAAATTTGCCAGAAGGAGAGACACACATGGATCCTGATGGAAAAAAGTCATGACTGTATGGAGGAGTGCAGGGGAAGAGGTACCGTGTAGAGGTACCTTGCTCAGTGAAGAGGTACTGTGCAGAGCTGCTCAAATCATTAAAAGACCAAATTATTCTTCCAGGTACCCACCTCAAAGCAGGAACTTGAACTCAGGAATCCCTGTGCCAGGCAAATGCCTTGGGGTTGGGAAGTGGCCTATCTCCCTCTTTCTTGTCAGAGCTGTTGCAGTCGTGCATGAAGCTTTTGAATGTGGCTACAGAGAAGGACTATCATGGTGACAACAAAGTATTTGAAGGCAAGCTGTTTATTTAAAGCTCATGTTGCGAAAGATTTTAGCTCAGAATGTCACATTTGCCTGCTGAAATACCATCTGCAAGAGCTGTTTGATCCAGAGGCTAAATCTGGTCTCTGTCTCCTCTGAAAGAATTCTGCATGTATTCTGACTAGGAATTTGCATTTATTCATACCCTGGTCTTCAGCTGAGGTCCGGTTTTATTTTCTGCCTGTGCAAAGGGAAGATTTGCTAGTTTTCTACAAAACTAATTCTATAGTTTTCACACAAAAGGGTTTCTAATTTGTGCTGGTGTGCTGAGTATTAGAAATATTTGCTACCTCCTGAAGATCTGCAGACCTGGTTCTGCATTTATCTCCAAAGTTAGGAGAGAGTGCCTGCGTATGTGGCAGGCTTCTTGGAAGACCTTCCCCTGTTGTAGTGCTTGCAGTGGTGCAAGCACCTGTGCCAAAAGGCTGGTGGAGGGCTGTCTTGCTGTTGCAGTATAAGAGCTTTGTTGGCATATTGAATATGAGCCTTTTTATTGCTACTTAGTTTTGACTAGCAAATTGGTTTTCATTCTCCCAGACTGGAAAGATGGATTTCACTACATTCACGTGACCTTGATGTTTGACAGAGGCCACCCTTCGTGCTAGGAGTACAGAAAAGAGATAGAAAACTAAAGCATGCTAGTCACAGCGGCAGTGCTCTTACTTTATGAAACGATCCTTTAAAAAGAGCCAGGGCTGAGTATTGTGGACTCCTGGAAGCTGACAAACAGTACCAATGTAATACTTAAACAGCACTACCAAAGTTCATAAGTCTCCTGGGTGGTAATGCTTGGTTTTGGTTTTTTTTTTTTTATGTTCTTCTGTTCTCGCTATAGCACTGGGCAGCTCAGTAGCGATGGGCAGGTTTGGTAGCAAAGGCTTTCTGAGGTATATCAACCCCACACAAGCCAGAGTCCTCCACTCCTCATAGCATGACCTAGGTCTGTGCTGCAGTTGCTCAGCACCATGCAACTGGGGGTGGCCTGGGGAATTGGTCCTAGCTGTTGGACCTCATAATTTAGGAGAGCAAAACTACTCGAAATGCTCATGGGGTTTTTTTGTCATACTGTATATGTGGCTATTTGATTTCTCAGGTTTCCTTATGTGTTTGGATACCCTAATTTTCATAATGAGCCCCCGTGTGCAACTGCTTAGTAAATACCAGCCTTAATGCTTGTGACTTAGAAGCTTTGTTCAGTAGCAACAAAGGCAGAATAAATGCATAAGGCTTTGTGTATCTGGTTGCTTGGGCAAGTTGCCTTACTTAGCAAATGCAAAGATATTAAATTTCTATTCAGATGATTAAAAAAGAGCTTCATGTTTTACCGCATGACTTGCTCTGTTTACGGTGCATTAGGTGTTTACTATAGTGATAGAAAAATGGCACCTTCTCCATCTCCCTCTCTTCTCCTTTGTAACAGATGTTTCTTCAGAAGGACTTGCCGATCACCTGTGTCTCCAACAGCATCTAACAAAATTTCATTTAAAAAAAAATGTAATATGTATGCTTGCCTTTATTTTGTTAAGTTTTGATTTCTGAAGGTAACAGCTAGTGTCAGGTTTCTCAAACTGCTCCTTCTATTTCTTGTTTTCAGTTGAAACAGTGTGCTGTGTCAGCAAAACCCACAGCTCACTGCCACGCTGTCTTTTGTGTGGCAGTCGTTTGACACGTAAAACTAGCAGCTGCTCTTAAAGGACCCTGCAAATTAACCGTATTAAAGATACAAAACATGAAGGGGTTCTTTTTCATGACGGTGGGAAGCTTTCTTAACTACATTTAATTCAGAGGCAAACCTTTACTACCATAATTAAAAAGAGGAGTGAAATAAGAGCGTGTTTTACATACAACAGGATTGCTAACACCGAGAAGATGGGATGAGATGGGATCAGAATAGCCCATGGAGGGGTTATAGGCTCAGTTCTTCTAACAATTATCCTGACACCTGAGCTGTAGCTGTGTGCAGTTTTTGAGTGTAAGAGATGGTGTCCTCTGCCTGCTGTCACTGCAGATGTTTGTGTTGTGTTCAGTTCATATGCATGAGTGTCACCAGTATGAGAGCCTTTGAGAAGAGTTTGATGATGCTGAAAACAGTCTTGCACCCTTTGGGGCACTCCTGTTTTTCACTGAAGTTACATGGGACCTGTGAGTCTGCGTGGTCTATAAGCAGGTACAATCTGTGCAATGCACTAGATATGAAAGACTGAAACAGAGCCCAGCAATCAGCACTTGGAAAACTATTTTGCTGGGGGTTTTTTTGGCCAAATTTTAGCCCAAACTGGAAAAGCTAACTTTTAATTATTTTGGTAATTTTGGGGGTTGGAATTGTTGTATTTATCTGAGGAGAAAGAAAAGACCCCGAAAGATGAGCCAGGCAGGGTCTTTCTATTGGGATGATTTTTTTTTTTTTACATAAAATGCAGCTTTTTACACTCAAAGTTCTGTGAGAAAAACTCACCCTGGTTTAAGTGCCGTCCAATCTGTGCTTCAAAGACAGTTATACTTCACAGAGGAAATTCCAACAATCTGTGGGCAGTAAGGCAAGAAAGCATGGCCAGAGGAGAGGAAGCAACCTGGAGATAATTTTCCAGACGAGAAAAGGCAAACCCAGACCATGAGGACCAGGAAATCAAACTACCACTCAGAAGTTATGGCTGCCCATTCCCACTGCAAAAGCTTCCCACTGTGACAGCATCCAGCCTTCTCCTCTGTGCTTAAATCTGAACCAAACACAGATGGTGAGAAGAACTTCCTACCCACCAAAAGGAGAAGAGCCACAGGCTCCTCCAAACTTACTAAGGACTTGACTATTGCCAATCCATTTTATCCTGCAGATACTTAGGTTTCATTGCATCGGTGGGCAGTGGGGCAAAGCTTCAAAGCAGATAAGCTGTGTCATGTTGCTAGAACCACAAATGTGTCCACTCACAAGTGGTAAATGGGCTTAAGGTAAGCGTCCTTCCTTAAGTAATTCCAAATCAATATGAAAATTTTTATAAATATTACGGATTTTGAGTGAAAATGGAAGAATGCAGAGAATTCATTACTATATTGTGAATTGTTTTTAGAAAGTGTCATCCCCCCCCCAGCATTAAAGCCTAAGGAGGCTGAAAGCCTTGTGCTGTGTTTCTTCAGAACATTTAAAAATGTTAAAGATCCATAATAAATTTTTAAAAATATGTATGAGAATTAGTTTGTCCCTGTGTTACTGCTGTTCTCCTGGGTAAGATATTCTGTCATTTCAGTTACTTTATGAGCTGGACCTATAATTTTGATAAATATTTGCTGATCCAGTGTTTTATCAGAAACCAGAGAACTTAAGGGGTTTAGTTCCTCAGGCTCCCAGCAACCTCTCATTTTAATGTGTATGAAACATTCATCTTTCATCAGAAGTGCATAGAGTAGTTTGTTAATTTGTAGTAGTAGATTTTTGACAACCTGACATGTTTAATTTGGCTCTGTCATATAAATGATGCCAACCATGCAGCATTCAATTGGAAAATGTCTACCAAAGGTCTGCTTCATGAGTGGAGCTTGCAAGTACTGGGAAAACCCAAAACAGTCTTACAAAGGAAGTTACATTTGCAAGGGAAAGAGGAAAAATGGTAGTCCTGTCTTGAGAACCCAGCAAAACTTCTCTGCTGGTAGCATGAGCAGCACCAACCCAGATAAGACAGGACGAATATGTACGTCTGGGCAGACCCCGAAAGACTGACAACCTTTATCCACAGGAAATGGAAAGTAGTGGGATTTAGGGCTACAGTAACTTCCACAGAAAGGTTCAAGTATAGCCTAAAAAAACCCCGGGAGACGTTTCAAGGAGTGTCAACAGGCCCCATTGACCTGGAAGGCACTGGAGGTCTGGAACAAGAAGAAACTGGGTTAAACTGTAAATAGGGCCAGATCATCTTAAATCAGCAGAGCTCCCTCAAATGTATCAAGTGACCTGTTATTGTTAAGCAGGCTGAGAAGAGCTCGTGATTTACTCTGAGCGTGATGTGCATATCAGGTGAGGGTCAGTGACGTGAACATGTTTGATCTGGACCCTGAAAATAACTACTTGTTCATTTTCCCCAAAGATCTGAGAGGATCCTGCCTTCCTATCTCAAACAGGCTTGCAAATCAGTTTTTAAAGCTCAAGCAGTCCCTGAAAACATCAATTCAGTTGTGTGTTGGGATATAAGAGCTCTAAATCCTGGCTGCTTTTTCTGGTTAAGAGCAGCGTAGTGATGTTTCTTCTGTTTCTCACTGATGGAATTGCAGAAGGAATGAGCAATATGCAGGCTTGGCCTCATTCAGAAGCAATGCAAATCAGCAGTTTTTCCTTTGTCTTCAGTGGCCTTTTATCTGGCCATTTGTACTATTTGTCAAATCATATACAAATTAAATGATTCATACAAATGAACACACAATTAAAAGTTTAGATTGGCTTTGGTGCACTAATATCTGAAGTAACCTTACAAATCGCGAACCAGATATTCAACTGGAATGTCAACATATGAACAATTTGCAAATCTGAAAATATTTGGTGAAAGCATTTGCGACTACATTTGAATAATTTATATGCTCAATACTTTGACAGCCTGTCCGCAGTAATCCAAGTAGAAATACAGGTGAAATTCATAAAATACGTTGCTAGCTGCAGATTATTCTTTCAGTAACTTTAAATGAGGCCAGCCAGTGTTTAGTGCTTTTATTTAGTAAGGGAAAAAATGTAGGAGCCCTCCGGTGGTCAAAATACACCTCTCCAGCTAACTCGTATTCCCTTTAATGCTAAGCAATTTAGCTGATAAAAAGCTTTATTCTAGTTAGTATATTAGTTGCAAGATATTTTAAAGATATTTTTTAAATTACTAACATTTCTGTCATCCTGCAACTATGGCTAAGCTAAGTCAATTGTTTTGAAAATTTCCACATCAAAATCAAGAAAAGCTATCAGCACCAAAACCAAATAAATTAAGTAAAGATCTTAGGTAGAAGAAGAGGTTCCCTGAATTCCCAGTGTTGTGTGCTACACGTCCTACCTGAGCACAAAGGGAGTCTAAAATAAGCACAAAAAGCTCCAAGTTACATTCGCCGTAGGCATATACACCCTGGTGCAGTGAGGTCCTCACCCATGCCTGGAGACCTCACATATTGCATAAAGCAAGTAACTACTGATAACAATACTTTGGCATATATTTGACACAGAAACAAATGACTGCCTCCGGGGCAGTATGACTGTGAACTGGGACTCTGATGGTTCTCTGGGAATATGGACAGTTTTTTGGTAAATACTTAAGAATAAATTTTTACACTTCTCCATTATTGAAACGTTTTATAAGCCATAAAAAGTGAGAGGAAAAAAAGACACCACAGAAAATTGTGTGTATCATGGCTATAAAATGAGACTCAGTAAAAAATTGTTTCCTACTCACGTTAACAAAATGTAGTTACAGCCTGCTTGGTTTCCGAATTCAGAGCTCCCGTGGTGAGGATTTACAGCAGCACCATGTTAGGGTTAGTACTTCCATTCTCACTGAAGCACTCTGGTAGCTAACACATGCAAGGTAACTAACTGGCACAGACACTGCAGCCCAGAATCAGTATAAATCATCATTTTGCTTAGCATTTGCAGGAAGAAGGGAAGAAGAAAAATTACGGCTTGGTGTCTTTGCTCTCCTGCTCATACATGGCTGTGAGTACAAGGCTGATCTCCAAGGCGTGCTCATGCAGTCTTTTCTAGCGCTCACTAGCACTGCATGGGCATAAGTGACCCCCGGTTTTGAAGTTCTCCTCCTTACTTTCTGCCTTTGAACGTGGTTGGTCCCTTTGATGACCATCCCCTGGTTTGTTGCTCCTGGAGCTGAGTCCTGAAGTGCACTTGCACCCTGGCCCTCCTCTTGCTGCCAGCTGTTTCATGGTGCACAGACTGCTGGTTTATGGATCATTCTCTGTGTAGCTGCTCACACGCTAGTTCATGGCCAGAGCACTCAGCACCTTGTGCAATTAAATCTTCAATCTCACTGTCCTTACATGTAGTGCAGAGTGTCCTTGTAGCACAGCCTTGTAACCATTAAGAAGAATGCTAATGTGCACTGTGTGTCTGATTTACCATACTGAAATCAGTGTAAAAGATCTTGTTTTCTACGTTAGGGTGGGACTGGGTCTAACACAGCCTTGAGGATCTCTTCCTTACCAGGAGATAATTGCAAGATGTACTGTACTTCTGAAGGTAAATTACTTCTCATTGCGGTTTTGTTTGCAGGAATAAAATCACCAAGCACCCTCAGAAATGCTTTACCTACCCCTGAAATGCATTGCAGTAAACAATTGGGAATAAAAATATTTGAATCTTCTTTGGTTAAAGATTGCTGCTCACCCTACCAGTTACCAGGTAAGTAAGAAGCAGAAGCAGGTGAACTGTAGTGTTCAAAGTGCAATGTGCTGCCTACTTTTCTTTCCCTAAGAGAGAGGGAAAGACCTGCAAAAAGTGAATGAGATTGCTAGATAGAGCATTTCTCAAAATGATAAGATAGCTATTAATAGTACTAATGGTTTTTAAAATTCTTACTATTTTTACAAGTGTTGCTGAAAATTCACAAGCTCCCTGATTGATGCATATATTTAGTTAAATTTGCTTCCTTTACAGTTGGGGTTAGTCTGTATTGTATAAATTACTAATCCTCTACCATTGAACACAAATATAGCGAATGCTGTCTAACCTGGTAGCAGCAGGCAACTAGCTGTAAGCGAGACAGTCTTCAGTTATAAAACCATTGAAAAATGAAAGACAAAAGTTGTGACTAGACTTATCGGAAAGAAAATTGTGAGCATGTCATTGTTTTGAAACAAAACCAACAATGTATTGACTGTTCTCAAAAAACCTCGCAGCTAATAGCAGTTGTTCTCTACCTCCAGCATTAAAGGCCAGTTCATGTCAAGCTCTCAGAAACCCACAGAGAGGAGCACTGAAATGTACTCACTTCTCAGCTTGGTGTGCTAGGCAAGCATGGGTAAATCATTTCACCTCCCTGTGTTTCGGCTCACCCCAGGTCTCTCCTGTTTTGACCCTAAGCCCTCAGAGCAAGGGCCTCCTCTCTTCCATGCGCCTGCCACTACCAGGTCCTCAGACCAACTTGCTCTGCCTTAATGCAGATAAAGAGCGTTGATGCCTCAAGAGTTACAAGTTCTTGGCTGGCTTTTCCCCACTTGGGAAAGTTGCTGTCACTGCTTCCCTGCTGTTTCTTGACGGTGAAGTCCAGAGGTACCGCAGATCTACTACTGCCGCCTTTCAGCCTACGCTGAGCTGTTCCATCCCACCTTTGCTCTTAGCCTGAAGGAAGATAGGGAGCTCCAGCTTCCCCTGCATAAACCCTCTGTGGGGTTTGGTCCAGCAAGTGTCCTCAAAGCTTGCCCAACACAGCCAGCTGAAATGCAGTTCTGGCTGCATCTCCTAAAAAAGCCCACCAGAGGCGAGGGTGAAGAGAGCTGTGTCACCGAGGGAGCAGGACTCTCGGGGTGAGTTCCTGCCTTTGCCTGGGGGGATTCAACCCCACAACCTCCATAACAGGGTCCCACGTTGCAGCCACTGGCCCTTATAACCCACCTGCTGAAGCCGTAGCTCTGTGCAAAACAGAAATCAAAATGTACCGGGCAAAAAAGAGAGCAAAGGAAGAGCGTGAGTATGTCGTTCAATACTGAGGAGGAAGGAGATGTAAGTCTGGTTGCTGCCATCGGTCATTTTATCAACAATTGATACAGGTACAATATACAAACAATCCCAGGACTCTACCAGGGCTATTTTTCACAGCGGTAGCAAATTACTTCTGTTGGAATTGTGTAATAAACGGCCACAGAGCTCATCTGGGGGGAATGCACAGTGGCTCTGTGATGATAGCTCTTGAATATAAACTCCTGCTCCTTTCCCCCTTCTGACTGTGGAAATTAATTACCTGAATGACTTCATACTGAACAAAAGCTGAATTTTTCAATTGTATGGGAAAAAACCATCAGAAACAGCTTGTTTTCTGGACTGCATTTTTTTTCTTTCCAAAACAAAAAATAATTTTCATGTGATCCTATAAGAGTCTGCCTGTGACCTGTTCACAGTATTTTAACATTGGACATATTCCCTTCAGCAAGTGCTGTACTCTCCCACCTAATATTGAGTTATTATAAATTCAAAGTCTGTTTCGATGTTAAATAGTTAATGGTAGTATGGCAGTGGTATCTTCCCTCTCTGAGGAGATATTTGAATGGATAAAATAAAATGTTTGGATTAAGAAGAATTGGCAGTAAAAAGGCTAGCAGCTGTGACATCACAGACAAATAACTGCATGTCCTGAGTTCATTATTAAGGATGTATATACCAAAAAGCAGTATTTGAAGGCTCGGTCTCTCAGTAATGATGCAGGTGTACCCACAAATAAAGCATGTTTGGGACCAGTCCTGCAAGATTAGCAATGAGGACAGAATTGCTGGAGTCACAGTACTTGGCTGCTTAGTTAAAATGGTGAAGGACCAAGGGAATCAAGGGCAGTCCTGGGACAGGATGGCTCTGTGCAGGGTCTGTGGGGTGCTCAGTAGGCATCTGTGTGGAACACCTTCTCCTCAGCCCCCATCAAGCCTTTCCACTTGTGGTGAGTCTTATGGTTTCTTTCAAAGTGGTGAAGTTCCTACCCCTCAACTACAGTGAAAGACCCTGAAAATTTTATAGAGAGCCACCAGTCAAATCTTTTTGCATCTGTTCAGCTGCTCTTGAACATTTATGCCTTAGTCAGGTAAACACCTTGTATGCGCATTTCCTATCCCTAGTATCTCCTACTATACCCAAACACGTAGAGCTGTGGTGGTGTCCACCTGCATGCAGCAGGACTGAGTACCAGCCAGCTTTGCTTCAGTCCATAGCCAACCCCACGCTCTAGAGCAAACCAGACCTGTGATGCTTTGGCAGGGAATACAAGAGAGGACGCAAAGGACAGTGGCAACCCTGTGCCTGTAGTTCATGATCTGTAAAATGTCACTGAAAATAACATTTAATAACTAAATATTAGTGCTATTGCCAGAAGCAGTCTCTAGTCTTCACCCTCTCCTGCAGAGTTGCCCAACACTGTCTGAACTTTTTTTCCTCATGTTATTTTTACTGAACTACATTTGATGTCCTCTGCTAAAAAATCCTCAAATTCAGATACAGTTGGGGGGTGGAGGGAAATAAATTGTATTGACCCTTTTGAAGTGTATTAAAGAATTAGCTGCAGAAAGGAATTAACATGTTTAGAGTTTCTCCATAAATAAATTAGTAAGCCTTGAGTAAGCACTGCTCCGGTATGTTAGACATTTGAAGCTGAGTTACTAAAGGAAGAATCCTGCATAACAACTGTGATGTGTATTGGATGGCTGCTCTTTCCTTGGAGAGAAGCAGGAGACTGAGTAGTGGATAAAGGACACTGATGCTAAAGAAGAAAAAAAAAGTCAGAATCTGGAGTACATGGGTAAGAACAGACACTCCCCACTCCCATCGCTACCTCATGCCTGTCCTGCACGGGATAACGTGCTCCGCATCCACCCAGAGATGCTCTGATGACAGCACAGGCAGGCTCCTGGGTGGGGATTGCCTCTGCAGACCTGGGGGCTGCACTGAGACTGGCTAGCTGTTAAACTGCCCTCTTCAAGGAATGATATAGTCATTATTTTTGTTAATTGCCTAGTGTTTTCCTTTTGTTTTGCTGAAGTTTTACAGTGAATTAGGCCACAAAGGGAACATTTAGCTGTGTAACAGAATAATATGTTGCTGTAGGGATGGGAGCAGAAATGAGAGCATGACAGCTTCCTCTGTGTAGTATCATATATTTTTTAATGTGACCCTGTTCAAATTACTCTTTTCGAGCTGACTGCTTAGCAGGAGTTGTCTAGGTAGGAAATGTGATCCTGTTTGTCACAGGGTCTGTCAATGTGTGAATGGAACTGGTAAATTGATTTACAGTGTTTTAGCACAGCTAGTCCTGGACATGCGAGGCTAGAGTTACAGAACAATTAGTGTGAAGACATCAGTGGTATTTTATTTATGAAAGGTCTGTTCGTGTTCTGTAATTAGGCTGATCTAACCACAATTATTTATGAGCTATAGTTGGCAAGAAATATTCTCAAAAAGTCAATTACGGTAGACACTGACCAACGAAATCCTGACCTGAAAATGTTTTGCAGCTAAAACAGTGTTACTTATATAGATGCTTTCATTAAGAGGTTTTTATATCCTCCCTACTTCTTGCATAGGATATGATCAGAGAGCACATATAGAGGAGATGATGCTCTTCAGACCAGATGCAGAAGTGGAACTTGTGCCTCAAACAGGTTTAAAGCCTCACTAAAGATGATTTAAGTTAACCCGTTTTCCTTTGCTTTGCCATGGAGTAAGGGGGTGTATATGTACTTCAGCAAACATGCCGCTTGCGTTATCTCAGTCTTTACAGACAAAGTCTTTACACCTTCTTCCCGATTCTTTGGGAATTTTTGCCTGACTGAAAACCAAGCCATCAACTGTGACCTGAACGTGAGCTTTTTTAAGGTGCCCCAGCAGCAGACCAAGAGGCAGATTATCATTAGTTCCCCTGAGATCCCTTGAGAGTTCACAGCGCTTTCAGTTCCTTGCATTTTTACTTGAATAAAGTGACTTGAATTTACAGCTTATTTTGCAGATGATGGTACTTGCTGCTGTTTATCAATATGGTATGTAATTATTTTTTAGATTTTTCAGAGGCACCAAGCGAGCGTAGGTATCTGTCCTCAACGGCTTGTACTGTGGGGAGATAAAGACCCTTTCTCTCAGTCTCAGGTTTTTTAAAGGCAAAAGGATTCTGTGTAGGATCCAAGACCCTTAACTGTAATATTTTCATCGTCTTTGGCAGCAGCAGGGCAAAACATACAGTGAAAGCAGAGCAAACTTGGGAAAGAGAGCTAAGGGAAGCGAGTTGACTCAAGTGATGTTTCCTGCAGGCTTGTGTTTTGGTTTGAGGGATGTCATCCTCACGTGCTTGGTTCAGGTCTGAACCCAAATTTATGCTGTAGCTTGTGGTCCACCTACGCAGCTACCCCCTCACAGCCAGGCTATAGTGTCCCAGAGCTTGGACCTGAGGGCTTTGCAGGAGGGAGAAGCTGAGGCAAACCTACTTGACCAGCTTGGCTGCCATCACTGGGGACGAAGCAACAGCGAGCCACACACAAATTTATGCCAAGTGATGACAACTGAGAGGAAGAGCTTCTAAAATCAGCTTTCCGCTGCGCGGGTGGAAGTGGTCCTTACTGCAAATACAGGCAGATTGCCTTGAAGTGGCTTGCACAGCCCTGTTGGCGTTTGCAGTGGCTGGGGAGTGAAGCGGTCATGGAACCATGCAGGCAGCACGCACTTGGTCCTTGCTTTTGGGGCTGCCTCCCCACAAGTCACTGGGCAGAAGGTGGGAGACTGGTTGGGGCATGAAGCAGTCTGGGCTAAACTTGCACTGTGTCCATCACCTTTGTTAGAGAAACTGTTGCTAATATGCAAAAACTGGCAGAGAAAGCATCCAGATGAAAGTTCTCTTTTGGTATGGTTTCCTTTTGTTTTCTCAGGTATGTAAAAAAGAAAACATAAGGAAAAAATAGGCCTCTTAAAAGGTGTTTTAAATTTTAGAAATGGTTTAAAAAAATCAATTATTCCATTGACTCTCAATTCTTCTAACACTGTTATTGTCAAGTATTTCTTCAGGCATCCTTGATTGGAATACGATGGAAAACAAAGGCCATTATGGTAAAATAAGAGGTTGGTGACTTGTGCTGGTAAACTTGTTAATATTTAGAATATGATAAAAACCTCTTGGCCCTTCTTCAGTCTCATTTATCATAACACTTTCTGACAGGTTTGCATGAAACTGAATCCACGCTGGAGAACTGAGACTCTCGCTTTACTGGGCAATTGTCTAAGACTCAGGACGGTACAGGTAAGCTGAGGATTGTTTCCTTCAGACCTTCTTAACTTTTGTATATTGTGTTTACATTCTCATTAAAGTGTGCCAGCCTGTATATCTAATAATAAACACTAGTGATTCCCTTGATAAACTGCTGGTTTATCCCCTGGTTTCTAGTCCCTTTTCTTATCTGATCTCTACTCTTACATGGTCTCTGATCTCTCAGTTTGTCTTTATTACACATCTCACGGGTTGCTGAATGAAGGCTGGTCTCAAATAGCACTTGTTTTTGAAGGCTTGATTGCTTCATCTGGAGACCAAAAAGTTCTTGGCTGCCTTATACTTCAATGGTTGGTGTTTTTTTTCTCCAAAATTACATGCATTTGTGTACATTCTTTCTCTGGCCTTAAGTATAGTGATATATTTACACAGATAGTATATTTCATAAACACTATAATGGGCAAATTTGGATGTATCTTATAAGATACTTTATATGGATTTGTGTATCTGCATGTATTATTACAATTTCCAAATAGCTCAAAAATTTCTAAAAGTTCGCTGGCTATGAGTTTTATTTTTCTGACGGTGAAAAGAAACATATGAATAGCTGCTGGCATATGAACCTTCACATCACCACATTATTACTATTGGTGGAAACCCCAAAACGACTGAAGATCTAAAATTAAAGGGAACTGGAAACTTTACTAAGCTGTCAGGTATATCAGATACTGCCAACAACTTCTTGTCCTAGCAGTTTTTGTCTGGGTAATTTCCCATAGAAATCTGAATGAGAAGGGTTTATACATGGTGACAGCAGGCAGGAGTGGTTTGGTGCAGAGGAGGGTAGTGATTTGATAATTCAGGTTGGGACTGTCACTTCCTACATTAAGTATATGTGGGAAGACAACGGTGATAGTTGTCAGAGATGTGGACAAATAGGGACCAGGTCTGGTATTGCTGGTGGTGCTATGCTGGTGGGAGGATGGGAAGCAATGGCAGGTAAGAGAAAAAAACTGTCAAGACTGATAAAGTCACTTTGAAATTGATGACAAAAACCTTGAACTTGATGTGGAAAGATATGAGGGGGCAACAGGGTAAAACGATGATCTTATTTGCTGCGGGGATCATAGGAAAACTTCCTGGCCCTGGCCTTGCTAATATATAAGGTGATGTAAGTAGGTGCAATTTCAAAGTCAAGGGACTTTAAACAAAATTCCTCTTCTCTTCTGTCCATTTTTGTTTTCTTATGGCCTATTACATGTAAATCACAGCAATATACTCTCCACTGTGCATAGGCTGGGCAGATGCAACGTTGGTTTAAGAAAGCTTACCTGAGTCTAGAGAGGAGTCTACCTTGCTTTAAGAGATCTGATCCTTATACATCCCTTTGATATTAGTCCAGTGTCCAATAATTCCCCTCTTTAATTTTGATTCATACATTTGTATGTTTACTGAGCAACTTTATATCATTTTTCTACTGAAAATATTTCCACAACTGTCAAGCTGCATAAACTGTTTCTGAATGCAACGTAACTGCTGCGCAAATGAGAGCAGAATTTAGACTCCTAGGCAAATATCTGAAGCTTAATTATTATCCTGATCTAATGAAGGTTACTGTGAATCTGGTTATAATAATACTGAATTACTGGAATAGTACCTCTGAAAACACATGTTAACAATGCAGGTCCACGGTCACCGTCTTCTATTGTATCCCAGTTTTTTATGCTGAGACTGACAATGCAATTGTAAGACTATGTGGTATAGTTTTCGTTGTGATTAAACAAACTCTTGCTGGATCTTTTTGACATTCAGCTGTTGCTGAAGATGTTAAAGCAAAAGTAAATGTACTAATCGTTGGTAACAAAGCAGCCTAATCCATGCTGACCTACAATTTGTTTAGGATCCTTTGGAGCAACAAAGAGATTAAAGTATATAAAAAAGAAGAGGTAAACAGTGGGTCAGAGATTAGAAGTGAAAAAGGAAAAGGCTGGCTTCCCCCAGACCACACACTGATAGTGGACCTTTGGTCAGTGATTGTTAGAAAATGTTTCATGTTTCATTTTCCCCCAGAACCTTAGAAACAGAAGGTTTGATTGGCACTTGTCATGGCTGATAGAGAGACGAAGATGCTTTGGTAAAAAGGAGAGGGAGGCAGCCGTGTCAAAAGCAAAAGTAGTCAAAGGATGATTCCTCCTTTCTGTGGTTTTGTCTCTTTCTAAATTATTCAAATCTGGGTGGCATCTTAGGATAACTGGCATTTTGACACAGCTTAAAGGATTGTCTCACTAACTCTATTGAACTAAGGCTGCCATCCTTTTTAAAAAAAATTATAAAGAGGCAGATCTTCTATAATCTGATATGTATACAAACCAAAGGCAGCTTGATGCAGGCGTCTTAAATATTTTGGGGGGGGGGCAGGGGGCAGGGCAGTAATTTTATCCATTTTGTGACTGATTGTCTTCTGCATCCATCTGCAAGAATGCTACTTATTGGTTTAAAAAAGCCTTTATTTCATTTTCTTTAGAATATCCATAGTTGTTTGCAATGCATCTGGTGGTTACAAATCCAAGTCAGGCCAGCTGGATTAGAATCAACAAACGTAGGGAATTTTCTCAGTCGAAAGAAGGTACCTCACCAATGGGGAATCTCCTCTATTGATGGTCATCCCGATTATGGATTTTTCTTTTAGGGGCAATTTTCTTTCTTTCTTTCTTTTCAGAAAGGGACCGTGTCCCCCCTTAGCGCTTTGTTTGAACCATGCTGGCTGGCGTAAATGGGCTCCCCAGGGTTAGGAGCTCCTCTGTCATTCTAAGCTGCCATTTTATGCTTTGGTGTCCTCTTCACTTATCCATAACCAAAGCCAAATCCTGCTCACTTTATTCACAAGAATCACCCACTGAAATAAATAATTGCATAAATTTAGCAGGATTAGATGTCCGGTGGCATTCTGCGCTTAACTTATTAAAATCATTCAGCAAAGCCCATGTTTCCCACACAGTTACAACCATCGCAATTGGCTGCAGTTAGCAGGAAAAATATCATCTTGGTGCCTGTATTGATGCATTTGCTTTGAGCTCCTAGCAAGCCAACCATGAGCCTTCATTGTCTGGATCAGTTTTTTAATTCCTAGTGAAGAAAGTCTTTGGTTTTCTGAAAAGGGCCAGCTACATTGGGCAGACTCCTTGCACGTAGGGTGCCCAGGGGGTTTCCAAGGTCCTTCATCCCCACCCAACAAAGGCCAGCAAGCTAAAGGTTTCCTAATGGACAGATTAAAGTGTCAAATGAAACTAACTGATTAAGCACGACTTTTAATGATAAAAGGCTGAACTCTAGACAGATCTGGCTGATTTTTTTTTCCTAGCAGCCAGTTTAGCCCATAAGACAAATCTTCCAGACTTTTATGAACAGGGCATGCACATTCATTATTCCAATAACACAGACCAAGATAGTTGTGCAAAGTGTCCGAGGAGACAGCTGAAATGAGAGTACTCCCAATGCTGGGAACATGAGGTAAGCACCTCTCTACTTGACAACAGAAGTAGGAACACTTGGTACTTTGAACTATTATGTCAAGTTTTTCTTAACTGATCACCAGGGAAGGGCCAAAAGAGATGCACACCTAGTCTCTAATATATATTTTTTTTTTTCTGATTTGGAACAATTCTCACTATTCATACATTTATGTATGATTTACATTTTGTCATCTAGCATTATAAGAAGATTCATATGAAGAGAAAGATAGCTTTTGCACTGGAGGGGGCATTTCTAACTCTGCAGAAGGCCTGCATGAGACTCTTCATGTGGACTTCGGTATACCTCCCAACCTGGATTACAGAAATCCCCAAGATGCGGAGCAGGGATAGGAAGAAGAGGAGGAAGAAGCACAAATCTTTCCTGTTAATTCAAAACTCAAGAAGGCTCATATCCCCCTTGCCAAGGTACTGAAAATATGATCATCTCTGGCTTCCAAGACAATGAGTTTTTATGTCTAAGCTTGTGTTTGATTCCAGAGATCAAATGGGAGGAGAGTAGCTGCCCCATTAGAAACCGCTGCCCCCACCATTTTTTATACATATTATGTTGCCATACTTCAGATATGATTGTGATTATCAAATAACCCTTAATCAGCAGGAATACACTTCTGAAGATTGTCCTCTGTAAAGTGATATCTTTCACAATAGCAGAAGAGAGATGGGGGGGGTCTATTTTCAAAACTAAATTATACACTCAAAACCTGAGCAAGCCTTCTTTTTACACAATTGGAAATAATTGGGTCGTCATGTGCAATTGCCCAGAAGAAATTCTGAATCTGCACCAGTGACATGCATGAAAGTTTCAATTTTTTACATGTGCAGTTCAAACTGCTCTGGTATATAATCCTGAACCAAAGAGTTTTCAAATGCACTGTTTTATATGATTAGAACTAAAAACATTCTTGTTGATGTCACCATGTGATTGGCAAATAAGACTTACATCCTGTGATGTATAAGTCTTCACAGGCTCTGGTATTAGGTCCCAGATTTAAATTTGACAGCAAAAAATAAAACAAAATGCTGACCCACTGAATATCCTAAACTAGAATTATTTGTCCAGATTGCTGAAATCAGTGGCCTTAAAGTGCTGACTGTATGATCTGTATTTCCCTCAAACTGTGAAATTAGATTCCTTTTATGGATCCATCACGGTAGTATTGAGCCATTAGATACATCATACTACACTTGTCAGCCAGCCTTCCCTGTTCATTGGGACTGTAAAGCATATTAAGCAGACAATAATAGTACCCTTCAGGATGATTAGGTTGTCACGTTTTCCAGTCGAATAATGTACTTTGCTCCTGTATCCCACAGGCAGCAGAGGGCTTCTTTGAAACTCAGGTCCTCTGTGCTCCGCTTGCAGAGGGTGGTACCAGGGACATTTCTTCTTCCTCTGCCGTCAAGTTTCCTTCTCCTGTTCTCCCAGTGTGGTACCTATGAAAGTCAGCACAGATGCCAGGTCTTCATCCAGCCACGCTTCATCCCACGATGCCAGTTCCTGGAAAGAGGCTGAAGTGTGCTGGCAGGCTGCAGAGTCACAACGCGGAGTGAAAATAGAGTTGTTCAAACAACATCTAATGGCCTTAATCCCCACTTCCTGCCCTTTCAGGATAACAACTGAGTTTCAAAGGCAGTGCAAACTAATACACAACTCCTAGGAACAGTTTGACAAAGTTAAAACATCCATCAGACTAAAACTGGTGGCAAATAAAAGTCTCTCAAGAGGCTAGAAAGGTGAAAGACAGATTTCTTTTGTGAGTGTTTCAATCTACCCAGCGACCTGCAGCGTGGCCATGGCCAGGCATGACAAATGCAGCCTGCCCAGAGCAGTCCCTGCCCTCCCAGCAGCTCGATTTCCTTGCTGTGTGTGCCAAGGCCTGGGCAGCTCTGAACCTATTTTGGTGCCATACAGGGAAAATTGCATCTGGGTCCTGTAGGTGTTAAATTTAACTTAAGTGGGGCCAAACTCGCATCCAACTGCGTTTCCTGTTCAGAGATGATAAGTATTTCAGTGGCCAATTTGGGGTATATCATCCTTATGTTTACCTCTTCCAGTAGCTGCTCCTTTTAGTTGGTTGTACCTGTGTGTGCTGGTTTTGGCTGGGGTAGAGTTGATTTTCTTCGTAGGAGCTAGTATGGGGCTATGTTTTGGATTTGTGCTGGAAACAGTGCTGATAATGCAGAGACGTTTTTGTTACTGCTGAGCAGTGCTCACATAGAGCCAAAGCCTTTTCTTCTTCTCACCCCACCCCACCAGCGAGCAGGCTGGAGGGGCACAAGGAGTTGGGAGAGGACACAGCCAGGACAGCTGACCCCAACTGACCCAAGGGAGATTCCACACCTGTATTGGTTTTGTGTGGCAAGGTTTTGGTAGCGGGGGGGGTTACAGGGGTGGCTTCTGTAAGAAGCTGCTGGAAGCTTCCCCTGTGTTCGAGAGAGCCCATACCAGCTGGCTCTAAGATGGACCCGCCGCCAGCCAAGGCTGAGCCAATCAGCGATAGTGGTAACGCCTCTGTGATAACATTTTTAAGAAGGAAAAAAAGTTGGGACGGGGGTATTCGGCAGCCAGAGAGAGGAGTGAGAACATGTAAGAGAAACAACCCTGCGGACACCAAGGTCAGTGCAGAAGGAGGGGGAGGAGATGCTCCAGGCGCCGGAGCAGATATCCACCTGCAGCCCGTGGAGGACCCCACGCCGGAGCAGGTGGGTTCCCGAAGGAGGCTGTGACCCCGTGGGAACCCCGCGCTGGAGCAGGCTCCTGGCAGGACCTGCGGATCTGTGGAGAGAGGAGCCCACGGAGCAGGTTTTCTGGCAGGACTTGTGACCCCGTGGGGGGCCCACGCTGGAGCAGTCTGTGCCTGAAGGACTGCACACCGTGGAAAGGACCCATGCTGGAGCAGTTCGTGAAGAACTGCAGCCCGTGGGAAGGACCCACGTTGGAGAAGTTCGTGGAGGACTGTCTCCCGTGGGTGGGACCCCACGCTGGAGCAGGGGAAGAGTGTGATGAGTCCTCCCCCTGAGGAGGATGAAGCGGAAGAAAATAACGTGTGATGAACTGACTGTAAACCCCATCCCCATTCCCCTGTGCCGCTGGGGGGTTGGTAGAGAATCCGGGAGTGAAGTTGTGCCCGGGAAGAAGGGAGGGGTGGAGGGAAGGTGTTCTGAGATTTGGTTTTATTTCTCATTACCCTACTCCGGTTGATTTGTAATAAATCAAGTTAATTTTCCCCAAACTGAGTCTGTTTTGCCCGTGACGGTAATTGGTGAGTGATCTCTCCTATCCTTATCTCGACCCACAAGCTCTTTGTTATATTTTCTCTCCCCTGTCCAGCTGAGAAGGAGGGGGAGTGATAGAACGACTCTGGTGGGCACCTGGCGTCCAGCCAGGGTTAACCCATCACAACACCATATGACATCGTGCTCAGCAATAAAAGCTGGGGGAAGAAGAAGGAAGGGTTCATTCAGAGTGATGGCGTTTGTCTTCCCAAGTCACCATTAGGCGTGACAGAGCCCTGCTTTCCTGGAGATGGCTGAACACCTGCCTGCCCATGGGAAGTGGTGGATGAATTCCTTGGTTTGCTTTGCTTGCATGTGTGGCTTTTGCTTTACCTATTAAACCATCTTTACCTCAACCCACAGGTTTTCTCGCTTTTACCCTTCCAATTCTCTCCCCCATCCCACTGTGAGGGAGGTGAGTGAGCAGCTCCGTGATGCTTAGTTGCTGACTGGGGTTAAACCACGACACTGTACAAGAAAAAACACAGAACCCAAACTCCACTGAGATGTGTTCCCTGTTGCTTCTCTGGAAACTCCCTCCCAAGGTGGTGGGTGGATGGTAAAGGTTTCACTGACTTTAGGCCTGCTGTGTCAGAAGTACCATGGCTGTGGTGCAAAGTCATGATCTGTTTTAATGGGTCAATTTTGTACTTGCCAGTTTTATGTCATGTAAGGTGATCATCATCTGGACCACTTTTTTTCCTGTATCAGGTCTTTTTTATCCTCTTTCAGGTGGCATTAAGCCAGCATAGGGACATTAGTGTCACATAACTCCATGTTGTACCATTCTGGCTGCCTTGACAGAACTACAACTGCACGTTCACGCCTGGTTTGGATCCCATTTGTAGAGCTGGGGACCTGCTACAGCATATTCTGCTGTTAATGATCATAGCGGTATCACCTAAATCTTTTGAGGTGTCAGCATCAATTTGAGCTTTTCCACTACCACAAGGATACGTGTGTGTGTGTGCAAACGAGCTGTGGGGTTTCTTGCCCCGTTGTCAGCAGTGTGCGTTGTGCCAGTGCTCCTCTTCTGGGCCGGGGCATCCTCCTCCTCTGAATCGCTGCTGACAGCTCCTAACAGCGCAAGCGACAGCCCCGCAGCCGCTTTTCCCATCCACGCTCGCTGTCGGCAAGATTCAGGCTGAAAATGCCAACAAAGCAAATTATATGCTATTGTACAATCATGCTACAATCATTTCTGTAGAAAATGTGCCTTTAATAAGTGCATTGTAAGAAGTTCCCTTCTTTTTTGTGTTTAGCATAACGAACCTTCAGACAGCATTTTAAAGAAAGCATAGCAGTCACTAAGCTCCTATTTCTGTGTTTATTTATCCAGCAATTTACATTAAGCGACAAGTATAATTAGCTTTTCTGGATAAACACGAAGCAAACTGGGATTATTTTAAAAACATAATAGGGCACCCTGCAGTGGTTATCTTTTTTTAATACTTAATTCAAAAAAGATATTCCCAGATGTCACAGATTTTCCTGTTTGGCATTGCTTAACGGCTGGTGTTTCAAGACCCTCCCTGAGCCTTGTCTGCAGGCAGGCAGCTGCCCTCAGGAGTCATTAAGGAGCCTTATCTAGCAGAGGATTTAAAGGTGTGCTGCTAGGTACTTTGGCCAAATTAGCACTTTCTAACAGTCTAAAAAAAGCAAAGCAAAGCAACTGGGCCCTGACTCAGTCATGTCACAGGGAGGATTAACGACGTGGAGCAAAGGCCGGAGAAAGCCCCAGCTGGGACTATGCAAGAACCACCACAGCGGAGGTGCAAATACCAAGGGAGGGCTTGATGTTGGTATTTTTGGGTGCGTGTAGATAACCCAGTGCAGCTCCTGGCTGCAAGGACCCAACGAGCTGCTGCTCCTGGGCCTTTGTGCCTAACCCTGGGGAGTAAACCTCAGGTGTGGAGCTGGTGCCTGGGATCATGGCATGCACTGCTCAGAGGGTTTTGTCCCTGCTCAGGTTGTTATAGATCATTTTTATAATGATGTGCCTTTATTTTCACAAAGATGATCGTATGGATCCAGAACTGGCTCCTTATGGCTGCTATGCTCTGTTCTGAGGTTTTAGATGCGAGTCAGGTTGTACATGTCCTCTCATCCCTGACATGTTTCCCTTCTCCTGGTAGAGCCCAGTCCTGGAAACCAGTGGTTCCCCTCTGATCTTCAGAGCAATCTGCACAGGAGCATCCATCCCTTGGGACCTTGCAAAGCCTCTGCACTGCTGTTCCTGCCCAGGGACACATGGAGAGAGGTCAGCCGAGTGGAGACCTCATTTCCCAGTGAAACTGTAAGCTGGAAGTGAGCCTTTATAGGCTGTCTCATTAGTCAGCGGAGACACATAATTTGTGCTACCTGTCTGGAAAAGCCAGCTTCTCTCCGTTGACCACAGAGGGAGCCTGATGTGTCCTAATTTAGCCTGCCTGCTAACACTAGTCAGTAAGAAGTGTCTTCCTCCCTCCGTGGGCTGCAAAGAAACCGTTACAAAGCCCTCTGGGCTGGCCTCCCAGGAGCTGTTAGCTACTGCTTTGCTCTGGCAGGGATGCTGGTTGGAGCTGTGTGCCCTCTCTGGTAGAGTGACAGCATGAACTCCACAGTTGTGCAGGCTTGTAACGAGACAGCAGCAGTTCCTTTCAGCAGAAGAATAGCAAGGGGAAGTAGGAGGGAGAAACTGTGTTTATGCATCAGGCCTTTCCTTTTTCACACCTCTGTGGTGAACAGTTGGATGTTGCTTATTTTTGGAACAAACAGAATTCAGCAAACACCATCTGATTCTGACAAAATGAGCAACACTTGCTAAAACAGAAACAACAATACGCATTAAAATACCTCTGAAAGAACAGGCCCCATAAAAATATAACAAAGGCTGAGGTTTTGTTCAATGCCAAAAATATCGCTAGAAAGAAATGTTTGTGTTAAATCTAAAACAGAGCGGTACCTAACAGGATCCTAAAATAAACTAAAAAAATTACTTTGATTTTTTTCTGCATGAAATCAAAGTCAGAAATTTAGCAACTGCTTATTAATCTGTCTCCTTCACAAGGCATCTGGGACACCACACAGAAGTTACAACTGCAGTTTGAGTGCATCTTCACTTCTGTGGCGTCACAAGCCTGTTTTGTCCCTTACACAGAACTGAAAGCAGTTCATTCTGATGGGCAAATTCCAAGCTGTCATCTCGGATGTTGTCACTTGTTCAGCTTTGTCTTTCTGGAAATGGTGCAAGCCAGTGAATGCCCAGTCCTAATCCTTGCCTTAGTGAAACAATTCACTAAATGAAGACCCTTGGAGCAGCTTTCTAACTTCATGCTTGGAGGGTGCCTTGATGCTTCTCTGCTTCTCAGAATATGTCTGATATAATCATCACTCAGTGTCACAATAAGAGACTCTTCAGCAATTACGTAGTTGAGAGCATTGCTCTGCTGACATTGCGTGGCACAGCTCTTCTCTGGTCCCCTCTTAAGTGGACTGTGAGGAGGGACTTGGACAGCTTTTCTGCAATATTGCCTGCAATATCACATCAAGGCTATGTGGACATTGCTCACTTCTAAGGGCTGCCTCTGTGAGCATGTCATCACCCGAACTATCATCCACATAAAAGACCTTTAATGCGCCCTCAGACAACTCCCGGCCTCTATCCCTGTTGGACCAGACAGGTAACTAGGTGCTCATGCAGCTTCTGGTTTTGGAAGACCTTGGCAAATTTGTAATGCCATCTATAGATGTTGTACATCTCTATATGGAGGAAAGGGCATGGGCCTCCTTTTGGGAACAGGACGTAACCCAGGCCATGGGCTCCTAGGGATCTTGGTGAAGGGGTTAACCACAGCAGGATCGTGTTCATGGAAAACTGCACAACCTGTGGAGAAATGTGGCTGGATGTGACCTGGCCATGCTGTAGGCATTTTAGCCAACTTGGGCAGCTCCAGATGGAAGCAATGCTTGCTGGGTAGGTGTGCTGAATAGTGCAATAAGGGAGAGATACCATCCTTGCAGCCCTGCCTTCCATACTGTCTGGGTACTGGCAGGACACTTAGGGATAGTGCTTGAGTCTTTTCCATGTACATGATCAGGAAATCAGGCCTTGAGAGCATCTCCAGGGATCCTGTTTCCATCCAGAAGTAATGTAACAAATCTAGGCCTCATTCATATTCTCTGATTTATTCATGTGAAATTGTATTAGAGCTGTTGGCCATGGTATTGAGCTGGAAGTTCATGTTCAGTGGACTATTCATTATGACCCTTGGCTCTTTCTATTAGGAAGTCCTTACATCTGGTCACTTCAAAGCTCATATCTAGATTACTCTGGATAAGCAACAAAGCTGCTTAATAATATATCATCCTCCCGAGCAACTGGCCCTCTGTGGTCTTTACTGACAAGTTTTTCTCCTGCATCATTGACAAAGATGTTAAATAGGAGTGGGGCAGATACAGCTCAATAACGTTCTTCACTTGTAATTACATTTTTAGACCTGTCAGCTAGTTTTAACCCACTGAATAGGTAGCATGATAGTTTTGTGTCATTCTGGTGTCTTAATCAAAATTTCATGTGATACCAAGTGAAATGCACAGTAGAAGTCCTAAGTCTATTACCTATATCAACCAAACCGGTAATCTTATCCAAAAAAGAAATCAAGTTAGTTTGACAAGATCTATTTTCATAAACCTGTGTTGACTGGCATTAATTATATTTCCCTCCTTCCATTCTTTATTAATCAAATCCCTTATCAGCTGCTGCACTGTTTTGCCTGGGTTTGATGTCAAGCTGACAGGTCTATAATTACCTGGGTCGTGCCATTTACCCTTTTTAAACAGTGGCACAGTATTAGCTTTCTTCCCAGCTCTGGTGCTTCCTCGGTGTTCGGTAAGTGAGGAGCCAAAGAACTGCTCCAATTTCTGTTAAAACTCTTGGAAACAATTTTCCAGGTTGGCTGATGTCTAACTTTTGTGTTTGCTTTTTAATACCCCTGTAAGCTGCTAATACACTGGAAGGTACTTCCTGATCATCCTATGATTTCATTACATCAGTGAGGTCAGTATAGCAGTTTGGTGGGTTTTTAATTACACCAAAGGGCTATACATTGAGCAGTTTGACTTTTTCTTTATTGCTATTATTGGCATTTATATTCTTTCTTCTGACTGTCAGTAGACTAATGCCATTGTTAGGATTTCTTTTGTTTCTGATACTGTTTAAATCTTCCATTGTGCTTATTTACCTCAGAGCACTTTATGAGCTTTAGGTGAACAGACTTCCAAAATTACCCACAATTTGACTAAGGACCTCAGCCCCATGGAAGTTAGCAAATTTCCCAGGGTCCTTCACAGTACACCTAGATGTTGCCTCCATGCCTAGTGTGATATTGCGTGACTCACCCAAAAGAGCCTGGGCAGTCAGGTCTTTGGAGGCTCAGCCCATGCTGGCTTCACGGTGCATCCTTTCCTGGGGGGAAACAGTGGTGGTGGGGGGGACTGGTGGACTGTGCTGCTTACCAACTGACTCAAGGACCAAACTGGTCTTTCCATGCAGCACCTGCAGGACAGCCATTAGAAATGTGTTTATGACCTTCAGAAAAAAAGGAAGGTGTGAGTATACAATAATGGGTGGAGGAAACTCTCGATATTAAAAAGGGGGCAAAAGAATTATTTCCTTGTCTCAGTGGTGTGGGTGGGAGATATGGGAAAACACAGCATGAATCTCTGCTCACATTTCTCCCGTTTTGTTGAGGAACGCTTTGGTTTTGCTGCGTTTAAACATTAAAGATGTCTTTTGGGGAAGGAGAGGAGAAGGTAATGTTTTTTTAGGCAGGTTCCTGCTGTAGATTACCATTTCATGCTACACGGTGTAGAAGAAAGCAACCTGTGTCCTTTAAAGGAAGGTGTGAGGGGGTGGGCAGGGTGCTGGTATCGGGGAAGGGGAGGCAAGCGCTCAGTATGTAATCAGATAAAGTGAGCTGTTTGGTATTAGTGTGTTAGCTTTGTCCAAGCTCCTAGCATCTTCAATGGGCCAAAGCACACTCTTCATTTGTCACCCCAGTGCACCTTTTGTGTGAATAATTTCCCATTGGTATTACCCAGAGCTTGGAGTTGATAGCTGACTAGCCTCTTTGCTTGTACTATTATTTCCAGCAAGCTTCATACATCTGCAGTAAATCCAGGAGGATTTGCAAGTGGGTTGAGGAAGTATGAGTGACAGAATGAGCTGATAAGGCCCAAGTCCCACAGAAACAAAAGGCTTCCCATTTTGTCCTGACAAGACAGGCGCTACCTTGGAATCGATTTGATTTGGTCAAGTTTTTGCCAGCTGACCCCAGAAGTTCATGCAAGTGAAGAATTAAGCCCAAACTCTCTCACGCTCACTAGTAAACCTTTACATCGGTGCCAAGGATGAGAGTATCTGTTGTGAGTTGGGTTGCCTGTTTGTTTTCATAAAGCAGGATCACCGAGGCTTTTTCTGCTGATGCTTTTCTGATGGTAAGAAACTGAAAAGTGTCCGATGACCCACAGCTCTGTGGACAGAGCATCTTGGAAGAAAACTTAGTTGCAAAGCCAGGTATCAAGCTACAATGCTATCGAACTTTAATACACTCTGAAAGGTTAAGCCCTAATGAGGTAAAGCATAACAACTTTCTGTAAATCCTTATTCTTCTGCTCGTGCCTAGCCAGCAAAGCACGAGAGAGAAGCAGCATGAATCAGAAGGTCTGCCTCATATTATAGAGCCAGACCATGTTTGAAAGTCAGCGGAAAGCCTTTAGGAGGGTGTAAAAAGGTGCAGGTCTACCTCTGCTTTGGTAAAAGTGAAGACAAACTTGGCATGTTGGCTTGCACAAAGTATGGCAGGAAAGCATGACTGGACAGGGCAGCTGGGCTAGCAAAGGAAAAACTAGTGTCAGAAAATTAACCCTTTCCAAAAAAAATGGGGTCTTAAGAGAAATGGATTTTTTCCTAACAGATGCCATTATTTGAGCTACACAATACGGTAACGCGTAAGTTATATCAAGGGCTACAGGTGCTGTGAAATAGATTGTCCTTCCCATCTATTGGGCATGTGTGAGGGGTACACATAGACCTCCTTCAGTTTCATCCCACTTTATTAAGAATCTTCTCTTACCTGCTCAATCTTTATCTAATTGTCTGCATTTATATATTTATGCCCAGGGAGGCTGAGTTTGATGATATGCAGCTGAATTTTTTCCCTCTTGGCTTTTCCTATTACACGGCAGAGCTCAAGGAATTGCAGACTGGTTGTCCTTTGCTGTTACAACGGCATTCACACCCTTATTTGCAAAGAGTAGGTAACATTTGCATAACCTAGGGAGAAGTATCCAAAATATAAGGATTTCTGTGTTTATGTGTATGTGTGTGAGAGATGAAAGGGGAAGAAGCGAGGAGAAACTCGTTTCAGACCAAAGTCTGAATCTTAAATTTATAAGGTGTTTTTCTTCTTAAGGGGGAATAAAGTGAGTTATTTACAATGCCTCGTGGATGCCACACCTGGGAGTTACAGGAGTGTCTGTTGGGGACGCCTGTAAAAGGAGGTGCCCTTTGGACCCCTTACCCTAGAAAAAAGGTCTTCTGTTTCATATGAAACAGTGTCGCTGTGTGCCTCAATTTGCTTTTACTTGTGTAGCATGGGAGTACAGACTTTACAGACCCTTGAACCTATTCTATGCTTTTATCTAGCAGGGCTGATGTGTTAAATCTAGCTCTGCACACAGTTCATGGCAAACACCGAAAACCTGTAAAAGTGTTGGAAAGACCCATTTAGGAAGCATTTTTTATTGAATGAATTGTCATATTTTTCTCGTAACAGGGTACATAAAAATCATTTATTTTGGTTAAAAATACTAACATGAGATTTTGAAGACGGTCAAATGCAAATAAGAAAAGAATTCCCTTGCATTTGCAAAATTTTGATGGACTTTCTTTAAAGTGGGCTGATTTGGGGGAAGAAGTGTGTGTGCTTGTGCATATACTTTTGACATTCAATTTATATCTTTACACAGTATTATTCTGCCCCCTGGTTCCATATGAAATGCTTGGTTCTGAAGAGCAAGGGTGTTAACTGCATGGGCAAATGCAATGAATTGCATAGTGATATTTCAGAATTATTGCTGGGAACCTGGAGGTTTGTGTTCCCAGCCCTGATGTTTGAATGGTCAAGTCCCAACATAACGTAGTTTTTATTCCAGCAAAGCTTCTTCAGCTCATTTTAAGTAGTATACTGGGCTTAGTATTTAATTGAGCCCCTGATTATTCTTTCCCTTGTAGTTTCCTTTCTATCTGTCTCATAAACATCTATGATTGCCCAGTCAACAGCATACTTAATTGGCTGAAGATCCTAATCCAGCTTTCCTGAAAGGAAAAGCATCGTAGACACAGTTGCCAATTATTCCATTATCTCCATTGACAGCCTGGTGTAGTTTGATGTCCTTCAAAGCTCTGACACAGATATCCCATGGGAGACCATTGTCTCCAGTTAAAGCACAGGGCTGAAGAGCAGTGATTTTCTGTGTCTGCTACCACCATGTTTCCTGGCTTTGGAAATGTTACTTAATCTCTTGATTTCCCTATCTGTAAAATGGGAATAATGTGTTGTTCAGGGAAGGTTAAGAGGGTTAATCCTTTGATATTCATAAAATGTTACGAGATCTTCTTTATAGTTTTAAGAACATACAACAGATGTAATCAAAAACTAACTGGAAGTTATGGAGCTGGGTAGGAATAGAGGTTGCTACTGACTTCATGTTACAGCTGCCTCTGTTTTTCTTGGTTTGAAACATTTTGAAATGCCAAAGCTAAAGTTTCCAGAATAGTCTGACTTCCACCCTCCTTCTTGCATCATGACGTGGCCTTTCAGAATGCGGTACTATAGTATTTTCCAAAATTTCCTAGCCTTTAAGTACTTCACTTTTCAATTTTAATATTCTTTTAATATAAGCAGCTTACTGTGAGTATGAGATTTTTAGTTTACAAAAGCAAAGTAAGCCACCTTCCCCTTCTCAGGAATGGGGCATGCTGCCAAAGCTGACGTGGCCCATGAGCTCTGCATGGCCACAAGGTCCCCATGCAAGTCTCCTCCCAGCCTGGGTGCTCCCCCTGGGTGTGTCCTGAGTCCTCTTTTATTTCCCTGGCATCTGACATGCCCTTCCTCTAACTACCCTTGCTCATACTCATCTGCCAGGCCCTTTCCTTCTGCAAACTTACGCCTGTTTTCATGGGACATCTCCTGTGTACTCTATGAAGCACACAGGAGGAGTGCAGAAAGCAGTTATACAGGCATGAGCGTGTGTATGGAGTAAATGCCACAGGTGGTGCACAGCTTGTGAACAAAGGAGAAAAGACTAATTTTCCTGTTCTCCATCGCAGTAATGTATATCTTATTTTTCTCTTAAGTGCCTTTTTGAGGTAGGATCTTAGAAATATTGGAGTAGAAAAGTCTAGTACTAGCTACTGTTTTTTTTCTTTTAAGGAATTAAATTTTAGTTTTGCAATTCTCTCTGAAATATTTGGTTAGAATGATTTCCGATTTCAGTAAAACCGGTTTTTTTATTCCTCAACATTAGGCAAAAGTACATTACCTGTTGCTAAGGAACTAATAGCCTTGCACCGTATTGCTGCAAAGCTAGAATACTTACATGCTTTGGAGTCAAGACTTGACGTCTGGCACAGGGTGACTAACTAGTCCAGTCTGAGGGCTGCACCCTCTCACTGTCCCTTAAACCTGGCCAGTTCAGGACACTGTTTCAGTACAGACATGCTCGGTACAGATTTGTTTTGAGTTTGGCAGCTGATTTTTCTTAGGCTTTCCTCAGCTCTGTGCGAACTGAATAGCCACGCAGAGAGGGCCTGAGCATGAGTTTGGATGCAATCACTTCTGTCACCAGTTCTGGGCTCTCCAATCAAGACGGGGAGCGGAGATGGAGCCTGATGGTGGTGGGGCAGAAGAGTGTGCCTGGCCGTAGAGTACTGAGCAACAGGGGGACAAACATGGCAGACCCACATTTGGATCTGCCCGAGCCCAAAGACCTCTAGCAGCCTTTTAGGGGTATGTATTATGAGAGGTACAATGCACGTGGGGCCCAGTTTCCCCTGACCTCAGTCTCCGTGACTTCTACTGGGGGCACTGCAAGCAAGCTTATATTGAAAGCTATGGAGCTGTTTTTAAACGGTTCTTTACGGCAGAGAATAATTAATTAAACAGGTGGTTCCGTGAGCAGTGCTACTAATGATGGCTGCTTTCCAGGGTCTCTCTCTCGTGTGGATTTCCAGGCTGTAACAAAGGTTGAGCTCATGCTGAGGTCTTTCCCTCAATGAGGGAATTAATAGGGCCTCCCTCCCTCCCTCTACTCTGCTGCCTATTTTCATGAAACTTGTAGGTATTTAATTCCTGTCAAACCTCTACGCCTCTGTCGCACTTGGTCAAAATTGATCGACGATTTTGAAACTTCCTGGGGACAGGGGAATAAACAAAGACAGAGAGAAACAGATGCATGAGGAACGTGGCTGGAGAAAACCCGTTCCCTAAAGTCAAAATTATTGCCCAAGACTGGAATGGCAAACAGCTCTTTGTTTGCCCCTTTGGCCATACCAGAGGGAAATAATAAGTAAGAGGAGATCTATGCTGCTGGTGAAGCTGTCCAGACCGTTTTGGTGTCCATGTTTTAAAAAGATGTCAACCTTTGTAGAGGGAACAAGAATCACCAAAAATCCTTTAAGGATTGGTAAAAATGTCTGACAGAAATACTGACAGAGCTCCACTTAATTTCCTCTGAGCGTGAACTTCACTACAGCATATAAGTAATTTTACAGGGAGGATATACTGGATTTTAAAGGGTTCTTTAGCCTTGCAAAAACTGCTGTTGTTGAGACTAAACACAATTTCAAGTGACACGTAAGCCAAACATCGATCTTAGAAATAATGTACCATGCATCCATATGGGATTCTCCATATTCTGACAGCTTCAGATCAGCACAGGACACTCTTCCAGAAAACTGTGCCCTAGCTAGGTGCAAATAATTGGACCGATTACCCAGGGATATGTGACATCCTTTGGCCTTTGTTATGCACCAGGAGTAGATGATCTAAGAGCCTCATGTGACCTTAAAAATTGATTAAATAAAAGCTAAAGCTTGCCTTCCTGATCCTCTGTTTCTGGGAGATGACCCTCCCTCTTCTCCCTCCCCAAATTGTTACAGGGCTATTTGGTTAGCAACTCAGTTGAAAGGGAAGTTGCAATGTTATGAAATACTTGGTGAGAAGAAAGGTCAAGATTTTATTAAGAGCAAACAGGACACATTTTCTTTTATGGTTTGCTGTTTTCCAGAATCACCAGATGGCGCCAATGCAGATCATCCTGTAAGTGATGTTTCACAGAGGGTTGGAACATCTACATCTCCCAAACCCATGTCAGTCTGCAAACAAAAGAGGGCAACTTCTGAAAATTTCTTGTGGGGAAAATAGCTGTTGGATGCTGGGGAAGTGGTCAGTACTACGCGTGGTGCAATTCTTTTCCAGAAGCTATGCCACTAGTGCAGTTGGTCCTCTTTGACTTAAATCTTTCTCAGATGCTGCTGATAAGATAGATATGTGCAAACCCAATTTTTCCAGAAATCAGTTTTCCCATTCCTTTCCGTATTGCAGTTTAGTTTTGAATTCAGAAGCACATCATGTGATAACAACAATCTTGGAGCATCTGTCAATTTGCGCTTGAAATAGAAAACTCTGTTGCTGTTTTGCCATGAAAAGCCAAGATATTTTTGCTGTTGTTGTTATCATACAGATTTGGTTCATCTGGAGTATATAGGATAAGAAACAATGGCATTTAGGCATCTTTATTTGTCCTTTTGTACTGTTTAGGACACAGCTATAAACAAACAATGAGCCTTCCCTCCCAATAGGAACCTTGCACATGCCCCAAAACACAACCTGAAGACAAATGTACTCTTTTAAAAAGAAGCAGGAGATTGATGTTGCGAGCTTGTTTAGATACCAGTCAGAATACCGTGTTGCCACAACCCTGTGAATCGCTCCCGTTCTCTTTACAGTAAAATAATGTTACCGATAATGATGATGATGGTAATAATAATAACCCCGAATTTTTTTCTGGCACCCTTTTGCAAATTATTACCTCTGTTTTCCAGTTCTCACTCTAAATGAACAGGAAATTGGAAGAGCTGAGTCCCAACACTTTTTCCCCATCAGGTCCTGAATTTGCTGGCAGTTTCCCTTGAAGTGAAAATGGAGTTTCTTTCATATGAAGGTGATGATGAAGCGATAGAAACAGCAGCCTAGGGACACAGAGAAAGAAATTAGAAGGGAATAAATAAGTGTTAGGAGGAGTTTGAATGCAGAGGTGACTGTCGGTACCATTCACAGAACTCATGAGCTCAGCCTGTGTTTGTGGCATGACCTGACATTTCCCTCCAATTTTCTCATCCCACTTCCAGCAGTTTTTCATGCTGTGCTAGGTGTGAGGAAGCAAGGCCAACTGCACACAGACCGATAACTCAAGGTCCTTGTCGTCTTGGATGATAAGCCTGGAAACGAGCAAAAAAAAAACTTGAGGAGACGGAATCACATATGGTATTTTAATGGTCCAATGTGTCCTACTTGATCTCAGTCAAGACAGAAAAATAGGAAAAGGCGTGTCATTTCTGTGGTATAGCTACTTAATGCTGGAAGAGAAAAGTTTATGTTGGTATGTCTGTCTCTTCTGACTGGAAGAAACCAAAGGAATTTAGTTTCTATTGGTACCTTTGGACTTGGGAGTATATATGGAGGATCCTGCTCTGCAGAACTCAAGTCTGAAGAGGTTCTTTTCTGGGACATTTAAAACAAACAACAACAAGCCCTCGCCACGCTCCCAGACTACTGCCTGACCAGGATGGAGCTCTTATGTGTTATACATGTTAAACATCTCCCATTCAGAGCTAACTTTGACTTTGTGCCCTGGGCCAGGTGAAAAGACTTTTCCAAATAAGAAAGAGCAAGGCAAACAAAACCAAAAACCAAAACACAAGAAGCAAACCATAAATTGAAATTTCTACAAGAGGAAGTTTCTGTGGCCGGCGTTGCTGTGCATTTTAAAAAATAGTTTTCTTTATGGCAATTTACAAAAATGCTTAAGGAAAAGTGGGGAAAAGAGTTCTTTTATGGGCTATTTTATCCTTTTTTTGTCTGCTCTTGCAGTCGACTTTTTGGCAAAATACTGCATCTTCAGCCAGGAGAAGTTGGCGAAGCACAAAAGGGCTTTTGAAGCGGTAAGTGTAAATTCAGACTTCTTTTCTTTTCTTTCTTCCTTTTTTTTCCTCTCCCTCTCCCCTCTCCTCCTGTGTCTGTAGACAGTTAAGCAGAAATAATAAGCACCATTGCTTGCAGTACACGTCCCATGAATTACGCTGACATAAAATGTAACTTTAGAATGGAGGCACGCTTTATTCTTTTCGACGAACTGTTCCCCTATCCATTCTTTATTTACATGTCGTGAGCCTAAGCGCCGCACAGCCAGTCAGAACACACACACAAGAGGGGGGAGAAAAAAGGAGGCCATTAAACAAATTAAAAGGGATGGGGATGACTAATACAGTACTCTTGGAATCTGCAATTTGATTAGTCTGAGTTTAATACACAAAAGCAGCGCCGAAGCAGGAGGGGAGTCGAAGTGCTCTTTAATAACCTTCTACAATTAAATTATGGTGATGAATTTAACTATTCTGTGCTTCTAAAGGGGTCTTATTATCTGATTGACTCTGAAAGAAAGTCAGTATTTAACCAGGGTTCCTGAGTCTAGCTATTGGAAGACATACAGTAGTTTTATGCATTAACAACTATTTTTTTTGTTGTTGCGTGCCTCTTCCCATTTGAATTCATCTGTGGTTTGAGAAAGATGGCTCTCAGGGTTATTCCCACTGCTTTTGATGGGAGTGTATGCTAGCCCTTTTACTGTACTGCCCAGAGAGTTAAAATGAAAATTGCATGGTTGGGTTTGTCTCCTGTTCTGTATTTTTGCTTGTAATTTGTAATTTTCATTTATAATTTTAGACTACTTCCCTCTGCTGGCCCTCTCCATTGTCTAGCAATGCATCATTTAAATGTAGACAGCGTGTAAAGCACTTTTGCCATTAAATGGCAGTAATACCGTTCCACAGTTTATCCTGACTTCTGTTTTTCTCTCTGTCCTTCCCTTTACATGCTTTTACATATGCTGAACGTGGAGTAAGAGGTTTCACGTACAAAATATTAGCAGAGAGGGGAAATGAATGCCTTCCTTAAAATAGTATATTTCTTTTCTCTTTTACTAGCAAGTATATCTCTTTCAGTTCTTTGATCTTTGACAGAGAGAGAGAAAGGGACAGAGACTTCATGATTAGCCTGATGTTGAAATCGGAGAGCTGATTTTGTTCAAAATAGAGGGATATGATAGAGGCAGAATCCAAATGTTCCAGCTTCAATGGCCAAAATGCTGGAGCTCCTTTGCAGAATTTGATCTGAATATTTGGAGAGGATCGAGGCTGAGGGGATGAAAAGAGAGAATTATGCAGAGTACTGACTATTCAGCTAGGGCCTTATTCTGATACCTATTTTCATGCTAAGTTGTATCTTTCTCTGCCAGTAGTTTCTCTGAAAAAAAAAAAAAAAGATAAAAAAAAAAAGATACTATTTCTGGTGCTAAAATACCGTGCTATTTGAATGAGGGTGCTATATCCAGCCCTCATTTTGTTCCTGCGTGCAGTGCCTGAGCAGAAGGCTCGGTGCCTCTGCTCCACCGCGCCAGCTGACGGCCCCGGCAGCCGGTGCCCTGGCACGGCCAAGGGGCAGCGCTGGCCCCGGCTGCCTCCACAACACCCACGCGTGGGGCCGGATTCGGAGGTCTTCATTCAGCTTTTGCGCAGCTGGCTGGCTCCGGTGAATGAGGCTGGAGTGTAATTTAGAGCTCTGTGTTCCCCATAGTGCCCCCTGCTCCCTGGCAGGTGAGAAAGAGTGGGTCCAAGGGGCTGCTTGCTCTCCTTTTGTGACATTTTGCCATGCTGTTATTTCACAAAAAATGTGCGAGGACAAAGTATAGTGGTATGCAGCTATGGGATAGCTTGCCGTGGATAGCAAAGGAGCAGCTGATGCAGCCAAGGAGTGCACAGCTTAAGCCAGCAGCGAGTGCAAAGTGCAGGCTCCATCTCTGGCAGCCAGATATTGGGTGCCCTGAACGGCTTAGAGGGTTTTAAAAATTGTTCTAATTTATGTTAATTGCCCCCAGGAAATGTGAAAGCATGTGAGGATGGTCACTGTAGCAAAGACAAGGCCATATCCCTTCCTTACTGCCAGGGCTGCCTGCGTACCTTGCGGAGAGGACGCGGGTGCCTGCGCTGTGCTGCTCGAAGGACGGTTCCCTCCATCCCCTACGCCAAGGGAGTTTGTCCGCCCTGAGGTACTGCTGGTCTCAGCACGGTGAGTCCGTGCGCTGCAGGTGCTCCCTCCTTGCTCCTGCTCACGGCTCTTGGGATGCTGAACTGCTGTTGGCCAAGTTTCTGGGTACTGGTGGTCTCTATAGTTCCATTAACCAGGACGGAGACATGGACAGTTTACGTGTGTTCAGAGGCTCTGCTTTTTATTTTTTGGCCGTGATTTTTACTTGTGATGATTTGTTCTTACCTTTCTGAAGGGTCAGTTAAGACCAAGTACTTTAGACCAAGGTTATTGGAGGAAAAATCGTATTAGTGTTTTGATATTGCAGTTTATTGTTTTGTCTTAACAGTAAAATCCTTCCTCTTGCTTATTAAATCATGGCAGAAACTTCCTTGAGAGCCAATGATGACAGGCGAATATGATGTCAGTTTTTAACAAGATGCCAACCGGAGGTTTAAGAGAGCTGATTTTTATCAGAAGCTTTTATACTACTTGCATAGTAAAAAAATATATCATAAGTAGCATCCGTGGCTCATGCTTGGTGAAAAGGGCAGCACGCTGCATGAAACCTAGGGATGCTGGGCTGAGAAACGCTTTCTTTTAAGAAGACTGTGCTCCCAAATTAACTTGTTCCGATGCTAAGCATAGCAGAAACAGCGCGGCTGCTAAGCAGAACAATTGCTTTTCCTTTGTAGTCTGCCTGCTGGTTTGTTCAGGCCTGCTTTGTGTTCAGCCTTGGCTGGGTCTGGGACAGTGGTTCAATAACTGTGAAGCTCTGTGTTTAGATCCTAGCCAAATCAGTGACACACAAAATCAGGGCAGGCAGTGAATCCCCAATGTGCCAGGTTTGGGAAATCAGCCCTCTGAATAGATGAGCCAATATCCTGTATTTATTTTGCTGTTTTCTGTACCCGCTTCTCTTGCATCTGGGTATTTAATACATATTTCCAACCAGCAACACATCAGCCTTAAATTAAATTCCCTACTATGGATAGCAAAAACCAGGCCCTTCCTTCCCCATGCTGTTCCAGCTCTGTAGCAGTCACCAAATACAAGACCACACTCCCCACGAGCCCCCTCCCTCTCCTCTCCCTCCCTAAAAGCAATTTTAAACTGCTTGACTGAAAGCAGTATTTGAATGAGGATTTTAAATATGGACTCAGGCTTTCTCTTTAGCTCACCGTGAGAGAACAGCGCAGAGTAAATTGTCGATTGCAGTGAGCACGCGGACCGTAATTAACTTCAGTATTTGCTAGGTAAAGAAGTGAGGAATGAATCAGATGCACCTAAAATGAGCATGGTAGCACTAAATATCAAAAAAAGGTTTTAAAATGAGGGGGAATTTTGCCAGAAAGATAAATGGGGACTTCTACCTCTTTCCCCTTAGCCAGCTGTGGTGGAATCACACCACCAGGAATATGCAGTGTGAAGAAGGAAGCAGGGAAAAAAGGCACAAACGTTGTGGTGAAAGGCAAGCGAGAAGAGTTGGGTCTCAACAGGTTATCCTCCCTTTCCCAGCCTGCTGCCAGCCTCAGGGGTGCGCTGGGCATTGCTGCGCTTCTATAGGCGTTGCACAAAGGAGACCTTGGATCTGGCCCTCGTTCTCCGTATCGTTTAATCTCTTCCATGAGCGGCTTGGGGTCCATCTAAAGCTATCGTTCCTGCTCCCTCTGCACTGATTAGCAGGCTTTTCAAGACCCGGACTGCTTTGGTGGTAAGAAATCTGTGTCTAATTTCCAGATTACATTTGTTTTCGTGCTAACATCGCCCGCTCATTTAGCTTGTTCCTCTTTCCGTCTGCTTACCTTGGAGATATTTATTGAGGTATATTGAGCTGTGCTCCAGCTCGGCTGTGGTATTGCAAGGCTGATCAAAGCAAGCCCCTTCAGTCTCCCTCATGCTCCTCTCATCACCCTGAACCTTCTCCAGGCTGACTAACTCCTCCTGTACCGGGCGCAGCAAGGGCAGCGGAGCCGGGAGTCGAGGGTGAGGGCAGGGCCGCGGACCCTCTGGCAATGCCCCTGTCCCACAGTGCCGAAAAGCGGTGAGCAGGGCACGTCCACCGGCGGTCACCAGGCTCAGATGCAGCCCAGTGACTGCAGACACATCCATAGCAATGAGGTAGGTCTGAGGTCAAGCCAAGAAGTCAGTCCGCAGGTCAGGGTCAACAGTGTCGCTCCAGCGGGGACCAAGGGCAAGTGTCGGAGCTTAAACGCAGCTCCTGAGCCAACGGGTTGAGGCCCCGACGAGGCTCCTCGCAGTCCTTTCCACGGCAGTCTGATCAGCAAGGTTAGCCAACGGTGCCGTGTCAGGGCTGACCCCACGCTGGAGCAGCCCAGGCCCCAGGAGCGGGAGAGCAGTGGCAGAGCCCATTGGGGTGCTCAGGAAGGGCTCTGACGGTCTGGAAGGCAGGTAACCAGAGCTCCAGCCATCAGCACAAATAGTCTTTCCACTGCTACTTACTAGTGGTTCTCTACTGGAAATATCCCCCCTGACAGACCTTACATCACATTTTTCACATCTGCATCCTATTTCTAGCTCGTACTTCTCTCTTGCTTGGCCGATTTCACAAGAACTTCCACCTCCACTGTCACCTGCATTTGGCATGTCCCTGTCTAACAGCAGAAAATCCTATTATTAATCCTGAAATATGTGCCTTTGGACATCCACCTGAACTTTGCCCCTCCAGCCCTCAATAACATCCAATTCTATGAGAGACTCTGATCCTTCTCCTTTTTAACCTTTTTCTAATTGAATGACTGCTTCTCCTGCTAGGTGTTTGCTCACCTGAGCCTGGTGCCACTGGCCAGGAAGAGGAAAGGGACTACAGGATTCTTTCCTTCTGAGAATATTTCCAACTTTGACAAATCTGTGACTCACTATGACACAGATGTCCTTCTTTCTTCTGTTTTTCTCTATTTCCTTCCATGCCCTTCTTTTCTCTTGTCCTCTCAACCTACACTTTCAAAAATGGAATAGTTATAATTGTGGGAGTCACTTTTCATTCAGAATTTTGAGTCTGGAATTGCATTTAGATGCTGATTCGTATCATTTGGGCTGTGCTTTTAAGAAAGTGTGCTGATTAGTGAGAGTTATCTCTTTTACATTATGACGGGGACACTTTATTGAGTTGTATTTTGAGTAATGAAGGTGGTTTTGCCTTGCTGCAGAGACGAAAGATCCTTTGGCAGAAGTGCAAAAATGTCACAATTTGGTTTAAGAAAACAAACTTGTCCTTTCAAGAAAACAAGGTCCTAAAATTTCAACTGTTGATGGTATGCATCATTGCTTATGGAAGATTTTCATCTGGCAGGTTGGCAGTTCTGAATCCAATGAAGTTCTTTAGGTGTGAACATTTACTCCCATGTTTCTGATCCTTTGAAAGCTTTGGGAGAGACGAATTTGGGCACTGACATTTTTCTCAGGTGAGGTGCCACTGCAGATTTGCTGGGACCTTCTGCTTGTTGGGAACACTTGCAAGAAGTAGAAATATTGGGTTTCCCAGGATAAATATTTGTGAAACCTGACAAACTCATGTTGTTGTATATCATGTAAGTTGTGTATTTGTGTGTGTGTCCAAGAGAGAGAGAAGTTGAGGATGTAAAACTAAATACAGCAATACACCAACATTTCTACCACCCCCACTACAAACCCATGACACGTTCACAAGACTTCTGGTTTTGGAGGGGTCTGCTTTAAGACATTTGAATGTTAGGATTTGGCAAGCTGATCCTAGGGGTTTCCTAAGTCCCCCTGCAGTTAATCTCTTTCCACGATATTTTGCTGAAAAGACAGTCTTCTCCAAGATGGTGAAAGGCAGCGTGGTGACTGGATATGAAGAAGAAACTATGTTTTCTGGTCACACAGTTACATCAGTTTCCACACTGACAACTGAACTTGCTCAAACACACTTCCAAACAACGAGATCTTTGTGGCAGAGTCTAACAAAAGCCTTAGTCCCTCGTGTGCTGCCAGGCCCAGATCATCTGTGTGCCAACGACCCCATGGTGCTGCCAGTGTCAGTAAGACCTGTGTCAACCTGTGGTCTGAGGGCTGTTTGCACAACTTTATCTAGCTGGGGAGGGCAGCTCTGTGCAGTTTGCTTCTCCTTCAAAGTTTCTAAGAGGAATGTCCTTGAGCTAACGGCGACAGCTCACCTCTTTTATGGAGCCCTGCCTTGTTCACCGCGTGTCTTGCTGGTGCAAGGAGAGCAGACAGAGTCCCATGGGGGCACTCTGTGGTCCCCCAAGCATCTGCTGGTGTAGGGTACCCCTGCTTTGCTTGCCTTAAGTTTTGCTGAACAGAAAGCTGTGGAGAATTTTGACTTCTCACCTTTTTAGGGTGAAAACGTATCAGAGCAGAGGGTGACCTGTGCGACAGTGCCAGAGCTGTTCATCAGACTGGCTGTGTAAAGTGTGCTTTCCCCTGTGCTACTCAGCACTTGCTACATAATGAATTCATTAGCAGTGGGGAGGGTTGTAAATGTATAGTGAGAACCTGAGCTCATTATCTGTGAGTAATTATGGTATCTTTTCCTTTCTGCTGCTGTACTTGCTCTGTTGAGAGTTTGTGAAATGCACTGGTAGTCAGCCATCAAAATATTTATTGGCTTGAGCAGAAAGGGATACTGGCTATGCATGCAGGTTCTCAAGGCAGTGAATGAAGGAACTGATGTAACGGGATGTGACAGCTTCTCTGTTGTTGATTTTCAGTACTGAACCTAAAGTGCAAACTGCTGTCTGGGAAGATGTTGAATGGGGACAGAGATCAATAGTCCAGCTATGCTCCAAGAGGACAAGAAGCTACAAATCCCCAGTTAGTATGATGGCAGAGCAGTTATTTGCTACTTGCATATATGACTTGCTTTTTTCCCCTAATTTTATCTCGTATATTACATTATTCTGCACCCAAATTAAAGTGAGCTTTAGTAGTCAGAGATAGTCCTCAAAATAGGAAGTCGACTCCATTAAGGAAACTTCATGGACATCTTTAAAACTGACAACAGGCTCTTAGCATTATGTGCTGGTAAAATTGAATGGAAGAGACTTCACCCTGGATAGGATCTTGAAAATCGTTTCCATTTCCTGACTATCTCATTCTTATGTGTGAAGAAAAGTCCCGTGTTGCCAGAGAGGGATATCCCTGTGCATCTCTGCTGCAAATCACGGTTCCCTGGTGATTCTTCACTGACGCCTTGACACATCTGTACTCTGACACGCCTGATGCTGCTTCTTCTGTGTGTATAAAACAAATGAAAAAAAATCCTCGTTGCTAAGCTACCAACCTCTGGAAGATAAACTTTAACCAAAGGCTACAACCCGCTGCTTAGCAAAGCTCTGGTTTTGAAACTCCATCACCCTGACGGTTTCTTCCAACTCCCTCTGAACATTTTCCCCTGAAAATATCTGTCACTGCCCGCACAGGACCGCTCACCCCACTGGGAAGGCCACGGCGTGCTGCCTTTGGGGCTGCTTGCCGAGGGCGAGCTACGGAGCAGGCAGCAGGGAGTGCCGACAGTGCAAAGCGGTCACCTCCCTCCCTCCTGCCTCTCTTCTCACCGCCTTTCGCTTTTCTTGGAGGGGAGGCACAAAAGGAAACTCCACTTTTCAAGAATGTTCAGTTTGCATCGGGCCGAAATGTGTTTTCGACTGAACAATCACTTTCTGTGCAGACAGTGACAGCTCAATTGGTCCAAGGAGGGGGGCGGGAGGGGGTGCTAAGTTTTTCTTTCACTTCTTATAACGTTAGACCATGTCAAATGAGACAGTTGAAACAACACCGGGTTTGTTTGTCTTGTGGCCTGGACCGGGGTGTGAAATACTAGGACAGCAGCAAAGTGTTTGCATCTCTCCACAGCTGGAGAACACCTCCCACACTGCTTCTGCCCCTCTTCTCTATTCCGTAGGGACCTGCAGAGCACCTTTCTCTGGATAAAGGCTCCCTCGGGTGCCAGGTTTCTGGCCTTAGACTCTCCCTTTAGCATCTGAACAGATCAAAGGCATATTTGAAGAGCTTTGCTAAGCTCTCACCCTTACAAGTTCCTTACTTGGGATATAAAGTTGATTGAAGTAGGATGCTCATGTTTCAGGTTATCCCTAAGACTATTTTCTCACTCTAGGCTTCCTTTCCATGCTTCTTTCCCCTAATGCTATTGCTAGATTATGGTCTTGATTGAACCCCAAGTGTAAACCAGTGCAGCTGGTGAACTTGAGAGCAGGGGAGGGAATCCACAACTTTGTGGTTATAAGAAACATGGAATACCTTCATATTTCCTTCTCAATCTCTCTCCCCATAAAACACAAACTATGCTCTTTTTGCCCAGCCTCTGCATTACAGCAGTAGTGCTTATAGCCCTTTCCTACAAAAGATTTTCCTAGTTTGTGAACAAGACCTGCTTTAACATGGAGTAAGGTTTTTGTTTGGGGTTGTTTGTTTTTTTTTTAAATTGGCATTACGAATTTTTGGGGGGAGGTTCTAAGCACCAGCAGAGGCTGATAAAAGTCTCCAGGAGGTCAGTCCTGCCCCTGCTTAAGCTAAAGCCCTTCTGTCTATCCCTACAATGACAGAGTGTTGATCTCATTTCTGCTCTAACTCCTGGAGAACCAGTAAACAGAGGAGTGAGCACAAACTTTTAAGAAAGCTCACAACCCTAAACCATGTCCTGTGTGGACTGTTGAATCTGAAGAGGGAATGTTTTATATCAATCCTATAAGGAGCATATATAAGTCAGTATGTCAGTCTGACTAAGACAGATGAGAATGGTAAAGCTTCAAGTGTAATAAGAACATGCTGTCTATGAGAACAGATTTTCTCCACTGGTCAAAATTACTTACCTTAACTCATGCAAACCTCTAAATAGGATGCGTAAGGATCTGTGGTCCAGAGGGAGCTAACCCAGCTGGGCATGAAGCAAAGCAGGCCCAGAAACTCAACAGCTTTGTTTAAAGGTGCACAGCCTAATGTGTCCTGTTGGGGATGAGGTGTGGGAATTCAAGAGCAGCACTGTCCTGACTGTGGATAGGTTACTCCCAGACCCATGCTGGTTGGCATAGGCTGTGACACACTGGAACATGCGGGTATAGCAGTTCAGGTCTCCATCAGCTGTGGGATCTCTGCATCATCCTCCAGTTTGTGATGCAGACATGACCATCATCTCCTGTGTGACTTGGATCTTTCAAATCTAGTAAGAACGCTGCAGATTATCGCAATGTCTTTTCCAGTCAAAAGCTGGGTGCTCCTTATATTAGGCAGGTAAGCACTGAAGCTCTATGACAGGAGTTATGCTGTTTATTTCAGGATGCCCTGAGTTATTCTAGACTATCATACCAGGGAGTTGCACCGTTTCTTCCTCTGCTAGGTGCTGTAGCCAGACCCATTAAATTTAGAGAAGACCTTGAAGGTTTTATTGAAGAGTTGGGGATGACACTTCTTGAAGACTGGGGAAATCTGTTTAGGCTGTAGGGAGAGAAGAGAGGAGAAAAGAGAATAGAAGGAGTCTCAGACAGGGAAACATCAGGGCATGCACAGGAGACCTCTCTGACTTGGTTGGAGGGAGTGCACTGTAAGAGACAGCTGAGGTGACAAAAAAAAAAAGAGAAAGGTAATAGTCGTATATGTGAATGGCTTTTAAGTAAAAAGGGTTGGTTTGGGTAAAAGAGGCTGAAAAACACATCAATTCTTGCTTCTTCAAGTCTCTTTTTTCTCTGTCTGCATGTCTTCTCCAGAAGATCATAACGCCGTTTCGGCTGTGCAGTGCTAGACATATCTGATGCATCATCTCACCGAGAAACTTAATGAACATTAGTGTCTCCGTAGAAAGACTGTAGAGTTTACAGTATGTGTTAGCTCAGTGTAATGGCAAGTCATAGACAGATGTCAACTCCTTTCTTTCAGCAGTGCTTTATATTCACATGATTTTTTGAATTTTCAAG
Organism: Harpia harpyja; assembly: GCF_026419915.1. Lineage (NCBI taxonomy): Eukaryota > Metazoa > Chordata > Aves > Accipitriformes > Accipitridae > Harpia > Harpia harpyja. Next base: position 23,358,649 of record NC_068945.1, on the reverse strand, counting down.
TTTTTTCTTCTGCTGCTACTCTGTTGTATTATGTATTGGGAAATGACTAATTGGTGAAGAAGGTGGTGTGGAGCCAAAAAAAGCTAAACTACTGTGCTTTTGTGCTCAGTGAAGGGAAAGGGTGAGAGGTTTTGAGGGTTTCCCTCAGCTTGAAAAATGAAAGCAGAGCTTAACTATGCATTGTCAAAGCCACACTTCTGAGACACTGGAGTTCTGCCCAGAGGCGACTGGCTAATTTTCTGAAAACTAATATTGTCAGTCTCTTTCCAGTCTGATACTGATGAAGATGGGTACTTGACCCACTGGCAAGTTTTGATGGCCTTGAAAGAAGTTGCCCCTTCAGAAGCACTGACTTACAGCGTAAGTAGAGCCAACAGATCCATTCCTGGAAAGGTGTGAGAAGGGGTGGCAAACATTTCCAGTATTCATACGTTCATCATTTATTTGTGATACTTGTTTGGCCAAAGCTCTCCTTAGATAAAGGAAAGCAACCTGCCCAGCAGCAGCACTGGCACGTGTGAGATATTTCTTTGTTAAACAATTCCGTACATAACCCAACTAATAAATGTAATAATGCAACTTTCTTTTTCTTCAGTTTTTGAAGTAACAGTAGTTTTAAAGGTCTGAAGGGCCTGGGGAAAAAACAAAACTTTGAAAGAAGGGTAAGGCCAGAGGTCAGCAGTGGAAGTTGGGGTTTTGCCTTGGTTCTTATACAGGCAATTTTGGCCGAGTAGTTGGGACAGGACCAAGAGACAACACTAAGGGTGCAGTCTACTCATGCTACTCGGTGTTAGGTCTTTGCACAGATTTTTTTTTTCCTTTTTCAACTGATAGCTATGTTTTGAAAAGTGACAGAGGATTTGGGATCTGTCCCATTTTGGTCAGCCAACTTGGCATAATGTAGAGGAGTCTCAATATAGCTGTAGGAGATGTTACTCATTAGGCAACTGAAACCACTAGACAAGATAAAAATATGTCAAATACTCTGTGGATTTAGTTTCAGACCGAGCTAGACTCCCTGTATAGCAACTCCACCTCTGTGTTAGTTGCTTTTATTTACTTCCCACAACACAGACATTTGATTATATCTAAATGTTTTGTACATGCTCAAGTATTAGCAAATTTTCCAGGTTTCATGGTAGTGCTTGAAAGATTTTCATGTCCAGCATTAAAACATTTGGCTCTTCAAAGGATTCTGGTTTGTAGCTGATGCACATCAGTGGAGCTGTGCCAGCTTCCTCCAGCTGAGACTTTGGCCCTTCACTGCTGGCCTTTTTGCAGTTCTCTTATCATGATCCTGTTTGAACCATCCAGACAGACAGCACGAACTCTGTTAATACAGAAAACCGGTACTAGGAAATACAGACATCAAGAAAAAGAAGTATAAAAACCTCCGTGATTTAATCCAAACCTTACAAAGGCGTTGTTTCTTTGGGCACTTTCTTTGAAAAGACTACCATTTCAAACAAAACAGAAGGAAATTAGTAGGAAGTGATTATGGAGACAGGAAATCTGAAAGCCATGAAACTGTAAATAAAGTGTTATTTGTACTACTGTACTTGGTGTCCTGCTTTGCATTCCCAGCACGAAATGTTAGACAAGGCTTTAACACTAGAGCAGGGACCAAGTTATGTGGATGTTTAAAAAAAAAGAAAAAAGGCTCCAACCATGTATTTCATATGATTAAAAGAAGAAAGTCTTTTGGACAATTATTTTGCATGGAATTTATCTGAGCAGATTTTTACCTGAAACTTGGAGCCCCACAGCCCATCTCCATTGCAATTTGTTCCTCTCTGCAAAGGATGTGACTTGTTTAGTTATCAAACATGTATCAAGTGGCTTGATGTTAGTATTCTGAAGCATCGGCACTACAGCAGGCGCCAGTGCTAACATCATTACACAACTCATGTTGCACGATGATAATCCAGTTCAGTAGCGCCTGCATTTATTGTTTATTTTTATCAGACCTATAAAGCTCATCTTTTCCATCTGTCAGCATTATCTTATGTGATCCATTAATACAGTTAAGGGGGATGCATTACACGATGCACTTGGATCTCAGTTAATGAACCACCTTTCCCTATAGTAACAACAATGAATGAATGAGCACAGATTTTAATTACTTCCATTACGATGTATTTGCTTTGGCAGTGGTTACTGTCATATGAAAAGTTAACCAGCAAAGTTATCCCTACATCTTTAGTTGTTTCTATATGTGCATTCAGAAAACATCCCTTTCCTCTCCCTTCCTCAGCAGCCATGTATTGTGTTTTCTGCCATAGTTTAAAAATTATTTGCAAAGCTCAGAGGGGTAATAAAGCAAAGCACCTGAGCAAGAGAGCACGTACAAATCCAATTCGGTCTGAAGAGATGCTCTGAAGCATATGAACTTCACAGGAGTTAAGATCATGTGTTTTCATGTTGTGAGAGGCCACAGAAGTCCTGCGGGCAGCAACCAGCCCCTGAAAGACAAAGAGGGCTGACAAACCTGAAACCGAAAGTCTGATTGTTGTTTCACATTGCTGTTCAAGCAGAAACAACTGCTTGAAACTGCTGTAAGGCCTTCAGTTCCTAGTGGTCTTTCATGTTGAGAGAGGCTGGGGGTAAAATTTGGACCTTGATGTTGAACGGACATCCATTTGGAAGGAGCTCCAAGGAGTCTGGTGATGAGAACTGCAGTGCATTTAGGCTGGCCCGTCCCCATATGCCAAGAAAATCAAGACAACACAAGCGTGATGCTTATTGCTGGTAGACTAAGCTCTGCAAGCATTAGCAAGTGGAGCAAGAATAAGACCGGACAGAGCAGGCAAGGAGTCAACTCATGTTACGAGAGTTTTAGTACAGCTGGGTGGCTTACCCAGCCGGTATTATTGCTGGTACTATTTCAATGGCTGCAGAGGCAGTTAAATGGATAATATGTCTCCTGAGAGCATTTTGCACCTGATATAGTTAGTGCTGTTTAAAATGTGGACGTGTGGCAAGACAAATATGAGGTAGCTGAGCCCTACTTGCAAGTCCTCACCATTCTGATGCCTTAAAAATCAGCAAACACCTCCTTTGCAAAGGGAGGGGGAAAGGACAAGGGTGGAAGGAAAAAATTACACTTACTTTCCTGTGGTACACCAGAGAGCGTTTTGTGTAACACCAAGAGACAGAAAGATTTGGGGTGGGCTTCTCTGCTGATTTAGAGGGTGTTCCCAAAAATCTTCAGTGCCTAGCTGTGTATGGCAATGCCTAAATTATAGCTGCAATTCTTCGGGGCCTCCTTCAGCTTTCCTGCCACAAAACATTTTTTTTCCCCACCAGTCTGGTGTCCCTGTCAACTTCCTTGGAGACTAGCATTAATATTTTGGGGGGTTGTTTTGCCGGCTGTGCTAATCGGGCTTGTCTCTGCTTCCATCAGGGCTTATTATCCGGCCTTCCCCCCTTCCCCCTGTCTCCCTCCCCTCCAAGCAAGGCAGCAATCTGTTCTTTTTAAACCCTTCATCATCTTTGCTCTCTCCATCTCTGTTTCCCCAGATTTTAGAGATTGTTGACTATTATGTAACAGATGGCCTAACAGACCTCCGACTCTTTGCGGTGATGGCTAGCTTGGCGCAGAAAATAGCAGCACTGGAGTAAGTATTCAGCGGCATAGACGCTCATGAATTTTAACTCCTCGGTGACAAAGGAATTCAAGGGGGTAAGAGCCAATCTATCAGTAGCCGAAGTAATTAGAAGACTTAGATGGCTCTCTAGTGCAGAGTATCCCTTCGCTGCTACAGGCTGTTCATAGTAGATTAGGATAGTCTATGTCCCATTGATCTCTAAACCATAACTATGCTTCAAAACAATGGGACAGCTTAATCCAGAAATTGAGACATTCAAGTAAGCATCAGCGAGGGCTGTTCTTTTGGCTTGTAATGAAAAGTACTTTGCAGCATCAAGCTGGGACAATGTATATCGAGCAGAGTTACATTTTGATTTTTGTTTCTATCGCATTCCTGGTTAGCAGGGGAAATCACTTGTGCTAAATGACCAATACTCTGTCTTTAAACATTTAGTACTTGGGGAATTCATTTTCCTGCCCTCTTTACCTCTTCTGTTTTCTTTGTTCTTTGTCATTCTTGTTTCTGTAGATATATATTAAAAGAGTTCTCGTAAGTGACCACGGTTTTGGCACCCTCATATAGTTTTTTGTCGTCTCTAGGAAGTTTCTGAATATGCCGTTCCCTTTCCCAGAAATCTAGCTGCTTGCCTTTCAGAAATATTTCTGTGTCTGACCAGTCAATGGAAGCTTTTTCTGGTAAAGGAGGGGAAATGGGAAGAAAAGACAGTCAGCTCAGAAGAGCATCTTCAAAACAAATCAGTCAGGTATTCAAACCAGAGCTGGCTTATATTATTTTTAAGATCAGATTAAATTAAAATAAAATATAATGCCTGGACTAAGGTACTGCAGGGGCAGAAGGGTGCGAAAGTAAAGATGAGGTCAAATGAGATTCCACTGAACTGAAAGTAGAGTGTTGAGTTTGAAGCTTGGCTTCTCATAGTTTTCTGTTGAGACTATGCTGTATTTATATGCCAGTCAGTGTAACCTGGCTAAAATCTTGTCGAGGAGCGTAAGAGAGCTGGGCACGTATCTGAGCAGGTAGCATGCAGCTGAGGTGTAGGTGCTGTGTGTCTTCCATGCCAGGGCCACCAGCTCCACTGGGGCACAGCCAGAGGTACCATGTCCTCACACACGTGCTCACAGCAGGGACTCCAGGGGCTTCTTTTAGTCCAGAAGTGTTTGAATTACCTTGAAAAACCTTCATTTTCAGTAGGAGCCTTACCAAGTTATCAGCAGAGGGGACAGTCCAGGAGTGGAAAACTGACAGAAATCTTCCCTTTCTCCTCTTAGATGTGCTCTGACACCCCTACAGATAAGGGCTGGGCTTTCCATACATGCTTCTGCAGTTTAGGAATACTTGTCTCACTGGAAGCCACTTGTGAAAAAGTTTAATTCCAGCCACAAAGTCTGCAAAGAATAATTACAGTATCTATTTTTCAGCAAAATGTGTGCTCACCCATAGTTTGCATTGGATCCTAACTCAGAGCTAGCCCGCAGACCTAAACACTGGTAATTGATATAGACTATCCTGGAGGGACAAAATTCTCTTTGAAGGGCTCGATTACCACTTATCCACTGCCCCTGCCCACATGTACACACAGACACCCCCCCTTCCCTCAGCACATCTCCAACCTGCTGGGATACAGGGAGACCCCAGAGACCCTCCATTGCACCTGTGGGACACAGAAAATCATCCTTTGTCCTGCCAAATCTCCTTGGCTCTATGCAAGTGTTGAGTTTCCCAAGGACGGTGTATCAAGGAGAGGATACAATATAGAGGTCAGCTGGCAGCTCCAAGCTCAGCAAGAGGTAACGATCTGCCTAGGCTCTGTGAGCGCTAATACTGTCATTTAGCAGCAATAAATCTCTCTGTTTTAATTTGAATGACAGTGTCCCAAATGACCATTTTAATAAGGTTTGGAGATTCTGGACACAGAGCTTTCCTGCTTTTGCAGCCCATAATACCTAGTTAGCTGTGCTTAAGGTCAAACAGCAATGTCTGGTCAGCAAAATCTTCCTTTTACAAAAAAACTTAGAATGGGATGAGCAAATGGCATCATTGTTGTAAAATTGGCTTCTCCATCTCTGCCTATTGTTTATCCAAGTGTCACAGCTATGAAATAATTCCTCCAAAAGGAACTCCAGTACTCAGTCTTGGGCAAAAGAAATCCTGGTAAACATTCCAGCTGGCTGGCGATACCAAGCAGTGACATGATCATTTTGTTCATTCTTATTTTGTGTTGAAAGAGAGACTTTTGAAACATGATCTTTTTGAGCCGTAAAAAATAAACGTTTCATTCTTAGGTCACAACTGTTTCTGGGTGCACAGCACAGCGGGGCTGGGATGGAGGGAGGGATGGATGGAGGGATGCTCTTCCTTCCCAGTGCCAACACGTGTGCTAATCCTACCTGCAGCCCAGCAAAAGGAATGCTGCAGGTGGCTGCCCATGGCCAGTACTATTTCCCAAATGGGAAAGGGCAAACTTTCCCCATCATCTCTGGCCGGCAGATGAAAGTGGGCAGGGGACATGCTTCGGTTGCTTGTATTTTCAGTAGGGGACTATGAGAGGGCAAAAAGGAACAGGTTAGGGAGCTGTTGCTTGGGCAATGTGCCATGGCCCGTGCCTCTGCAGTTGGAGTTTCTCTCTGTGTGTTACCCATTCGCAGTAGTATCTCAGGGGACAGGGACCGTTCAGGGTGGTTTTCACCTCCACGTAACCAATCCGAGGCTGCTAAATTCACTCTTCACCAAAAGTCATGACTGTCTGGCAGCTATTGGATGGTCTGTATAAAGCGAGACTGGTTTCAGCCCAGTTGCTGAAGGAGAGCTGGACACGTCATGAAGCCCACTGCTCCGTTGGGCACATTGGGTGTCTTGCCGAGCCATCCGAAGCCAACTATTGCAAGGGCAGGGGGACCTGACTCTGCCAAGAGCATCAGTCCCTCACGGTCATGGCTGAGGTCCCTCTTTCAGCAGTGGGAGCAAGGATGGTTTTGCGATTTGGGGGGCTGCTGCCAGCATCCAGGAGGCCAGGAGCTCTACACCACGGGGCAGGCGCTGACCTCTCCTCTGCTGTGGTCTCCTAGATGCAAAGTTGAGAGTAGCAGTACTTACTCCTTCAGGCTGGCATCAGCTGGGGACTATGAGGTGGTTGAGAGGAAGAGCCATAAAACTCAACACAGAAAAGCCTACTCGCAAGTAAAACCTGCAGTGTAGCTACCCTTAATGGGTCCATTCTGCAACTCTTGTAAAATATTTAGCATCTTTGAATCACAACCAGAAATAGCTGACTTCTGTCTCCAACTTTGCTATGCCAGTATTTTTCATGCAATTTTGTACCTTTTTTTTCTTGTAATAATCCCCCCAAAACTCTTTCCACGTAATGTTTGGGTAACTATACCTTGCAGTTTAATAGTTTTGGGAACTTTTCTTATTGCTAATACAGGGCAACTAACCGAGAAACACAGTAACATAGAAATCTCCTGCTGAAATCATATCAGACATCCCAGGATTTCTCTGACAGGAACCATGCTGTTCTGCTTTATTTTTGCTGGGCTAATGTTTATACTGCCATGTAACAGCAATAATAATAATTAAAAAAAAAAAATAAATCTTTACATTATTTGTTGTTGAATTTATCTTGTTTAGACAAGGCACTTTCTGAACTTTAGGTAAGTAAACAGATAGGAATAACCTGCATCTAAAATCAATAAAAGACAAATGCAGTGCAGTCTGCTGCTTCTTTGTGAGTCAAATGTTCCAGCCCCAAAATAAACATCTGCAAAAAAATAAAAGGTCATTTTGATCAGGCGTCACATGTGAGAACTACCTGAGGGCAAATAAACGTGAGGATCACATTCTTATCAGCTCTTTCTGATAATAATAGCCCAGTCACTGGGGACAGTCTGTTAGTGTTGGCCCACTGGGTCAGATAACAATCCCGAGTCTCTCCCTCTCTTCCCCTGCTGTGACCCGGCCCATCTGCTTCTCTCTGGCCATATGGTACAGAAGTATCTGGGACCGGAGACATTATAGTTTTATGCATCTGAATGCTCCTTGCTTTCATTGAAACTTCGCTGACATGACATTCCTTTGAATATTCCCTGACAAAAGTGGTTTTTGCTTTTGTTTTGGTTTTCATTTCAGGCAGAGCTTAAATGAACACGGAGGTTTCTATCAACAGAAGAGATATCTAACAGAGACTTTGGGTGGGTAAGAAGGCTGGCCACGCACTGCTTCCCAACTCACCTTAAAAGTAATGTTATTTATTCTGCCTCTTAACAACTAAACGAGACCCCAGCATATGCAAAAGAGTGGGGTTGGGTTGGTTTTGTTATAAATAAGCCCAGCCCGAGAAGGTGCCTGACTGCCACGGATGAAGCGCAGTCCGACCTGCAAGCCGTAACACTGCTTTACAAAAAGGGAAGGAAATAAACCCGCTGGGACAAACTGTGCTCGGACCGGGCATCCCTCCCCTGCTCTGGACGGGGCGAGGGGGGTTCCCGGGACGCCGCAGGGCTCTGCCTCGCTGCAGCCGAGGTCTCGGCCCTGACGCAGGCCGGCCCTGGCCCTGCCACCGCTCCTGGGGGCTGTCGGCCACGTTCCAACGGCACCGGCCCTCGGCCGGCTTCGGTCAGCCAGCACAGCGTGCCCCCAAAACCTCCCCGGAGGACACAGCCCGTTCTGCGGGCAGCCTTCGGGCACGGGGAATGCACAGGTATATCCTCCACCGAGGGCACGTTGCAAACGTCCAATTAGGCCTAATGAGAGTTCAGCCCAGGCATCAAAGGAGGGAGAGACAATAGCAAATGCACAATACTTCTCTTCAATGCTCCCTTGACTAAGAGGAGGATGTAATTATTGTGTGGGCTTTAACATAACAAAGCCTATATGTTCATACTGCGCCCAGCATCCTGGGGCCCCTCTCAGCCGGGACCTCTGAGCATTGCAGCAACCACCTGCGTGATGGAGGCCTGAACTGGAAAAGTAAAATAGGGATTATTACACAAATATTACCACAACAAGCTGATTTACAAGTTCTCTGAGGAAAGTGTCCAGCGGCACAGTTATCTTTCAGTTTCTGTAACGATTTTAAATAGCAATAAAAACCCAAGCAGCTGAATCCATATCTATGTCACTCCCTCCACTCATATTTTTACAGAGTCCCCTCGTGTTTTCATCTGCCTGTGGAAAGACCCACAGAATATGTCATGGAAAGCTCCAGGGAATTATAAAATCAGTGAGTCTCTCTAGAAGAACACAAGGGTTTTGGCTACGTTGTCACTTTGTCAATCAACCCTGTTATTTCACAGTTCCAGGGAGGTGCCTAAAATTTGTTCATTTTAAAAAAATAGCGTTTTTAGTTATGGCAGGCTCAACAAATCTTGAGATTTACTATCTGAGGCTATTTTTAATGCCTAGAAGTCAGAAACTAATTAACAGATTTTCTTGGGACATCTGAAAATTCAGACTTGATTGAGAGTCTCAGTGCTGGAATCTGATGTAGATAGGCTGCCTCTCCTGCTAGACAAAGAGGCTGACCACCTGCTGCTTGTGTAAAATAGACCCCCAACCTCATGATGTCGGAGCGAGTTTTGCCATGCCCTGGGCCAGCATTTAATGGATCAAAATGTGTAAGTCCATCACCCTCTACAGCCAAGTCTGGGTGTGCCGGAATGGATGCTGGCAGTGCTAAAGGGGAGATAAAGAGGGAGGGAGGGAGAGAATCCACTTCATCCTCCTGTCCCCCCATCCTGTTGGTCAGTGAAATATGATGAGTCTCACAGTGTCTGAAAGGTAATACTGTCCTTTTGCTTTAGCACCTTTCTGTTTCCTCTTTACCTTGCAAAATTTTGTACTTCCAAAGCAAGATTTGGAGCTTATTAAGCAATATGCCATTTCACAAGTAGTTCTGCACCTCAACAGTGATTCTGGAGTAATGCTGCTGTCCCGCTGCAAAGGGAAAACCAGCTTCCTCCCATAATCCCAGACCTGACTGTCACTTATCTCCTTTCCCTTCAGAGAAAGTAATACTGTGAATCTGGATTGTGTGTGCTGGGGGAGGCAGGGAGGGCTGAAAAGCCAACACGATTATTGTGCCCATATTAAGAATTTGAAAGGAATATAGCTTTCTGATGAAACTAAACGCTTAAGTTTTCCATACTTTTTTCTTCTTTTCCTGCTATTACCCTTTACTGACATATCCCTCCTAACAATAAGGCTTACAAAGATGTATGTGCATGTGTATGTGCACGCACACACACACACATGCAGAGCCTGCATGTGAAGCAGCTAGTGGCTGTATGACACTAGCACTGGCAGTCTATCATTGATACAACTCTAGTCATTGATATGACACACATCATAAGATCATTCATTTAGAGAAAAGGATCCTTTTCTCTTAAGCTTTCAGTGCCTAATTTGCAAAGGAAAAGAAGAAAAAAAACAACAGAGAAAATCTGCCATAAAAAATTAAAAGCTGATAAGAATGATGACACATTTCTTAGATGATATGATAGCACCTAGTGACATTGTTATTTCCTTTAAAAAGGCTACTCCCTTGAACAGGGATGAGGAGGGAAGAGATGAAAGCAAAAATTTGTTTACTTGGCAATTGCATTCAGTGATGACTCAAACCCTCTGGACCAGGGCCCTCTTGTATTAGATGCTATATGGAGATGTTTTAAGAGTCATATAATATAATCATATTATATTGTATGCATCATATTGCAGAATTTAATATAAAATATGAATAATTGCTAAAGTGAGTTTCTCAACAATCTGCAACATCATCTCTCATCATCGCTGTGTTCCATCTCCCTCTCTACAATATCTTCGTTCCTTAAAATGTGCAAAAAGATTTAGGAGAAGTTTCAGAATAATGTACTATTAAGAGTTCGTGTAATCTTATGTTTTATTCAAGAAACTTATTCTTAGTTCACTGTGTCACGTATATACATACACTCCTAGGTTACCTGTTGTGGAACTGAAGCGGTTATTGCAATATACTTGCCACAGTTTAAGAATACATACTAACAAAAAATCCAATGCCAAATAAAAATGCACTGCTAAATACTTTAATCTTCACTATTCTAGTCACAAATACACATTGTTTGTTTCACCACTTCAATCCCTGGCGGGAGAACATGCACAAGTGCCCTGGGCCTGTAAGCCTTTAGGAACTGTACTGTGTACTTACGAAGCATTTATACTGCACCGTAAGAATATATAGTCAACAATAGTCTTCAGCGAACAGGATTTCTTATAGGAAATCAGACTCGTGCTAATCCAATATCCTGTTGCAAGAAGGGGCCGTACATGTTGTTTCACAGAATGATGCAAACAGCCCAGAAACTGGTGATTAGGAGATAATGTGCTCTTGGGGAAAGGCTCTTCCCAAGCCAGCGGATGGGGAAGATGCCCTCAAGCCACAGAGTTCATTTCTTGTTCTGACTTTTTGCTTCTAATGCTTGATGTTTTGGTGCTGTGTTCTCTTATTTTCCCACATAAGTATTCAGTGATTGATCAAGCAAACCATGGCTTCGAGTTGTAAGGTTGGATGAATAGAGCGTGTTAAGTACTGGGGAGAAAGGCTGATGAAAGAGCATATAAAAAGGGTGAGTGGTGGCTTCCTTATGGATTCGTTTCCAAACATGTTGATAGATGACTGATCCTTTTCACTGTTCTCTTTTCCTTTTTCTAATGTGAGCTTTTCTGCATAAAATCTATTTTTAACACAGGGTTATTTTCATATTTGCATATAAAAATCTCTAGTACCGCTTCAGCACACAGTTGGGATTTCTTATGGCTTGTGAATATATGAATGAAACCAAAATCAATTTGACACCTGTCTGTACAGTACAAAGACCGAGATGGGGTGCAAGCTTGAACTTGCTCAAAGCTGAGTAATGCTAGACTGTTATCTTGTCATTAAGAATTGCTTTGAGTCCCTATCTGTTCAGCAACTCTAATTAACCATCATTTAACTGTACTGTCAGCCCTGTTTAAATCTGAGTGTTGCCAGTTGCTTCCTTCATGCAGGCAGCCAATAGGTGCTGGGGGAGTCGTTCATGCATAGCATTGCCCCAGTGGCGCTGGGCCTATAGCATCCCAGTTTAATAGGGCATTCAGGGCTCATTAGCGAGGAAACACATCAGGAGTGACCGCTCCACTGCCACACGTTGCAACTAATAGCCTTGCCGAACAGAATCGTTTCTGTTTCTGCTCACTTGTTTTTGAATCCTTTCAATGTCAACAAGTGGTCATGTCGGCAGGAGCCCGCCATTCTCCCCAACAGTTTTATCCGTTGCTCTCCTGAGCCAGACTTGTGTCCTCCTCCATTGTTCCAGCCACAATGGAGCCTGAGCAATCACAAAGGCTTCACAGCCATTCATCATCAGCTCACAAATTCTGGGGTTGAGATTACCCGCCAAACTTTCGGGCCATAGTTTTGGCATAATGTGTGAATGCCCGTGAAATACAAATAGTTTCTGAAGTTTACACTTTTGTTGCAAAGGCACAGAATGGTGGTTGGGGGGGTTGGGGTGAAGGGGCTGGATGGAGGGAAAGAAGAGGAAATAAAACCCAACATCACTCTGCCTAAAACAAGCAAAGATCCTGCGGAGGGGAGATAAGAGACAATGAGATTGCCGCTGGAACGAGAGGTGCAGAAAGGAGCAACCGGGGAAATGGAGGTGTGTCCAAAAAAGTGTAATCACACGTTTGGCTCACAGATTTGGAAACGGTCCCTTGGCTTTGCGAGGAGGCACAGGCAGCCCTTGTGTCGCTGGGCTCCAGGAGGCACAGGAACAGGGTGCCTCTGCGTGAGCTCTTCAGTCCCTGTCTCCTTCTTCCACTCATGGGAATAACCAGCATTTCTTCCTGGTTACTGGAAACATGACTGGCAAAAGGCTCGCTAGAAGCATACACCTGCTGCTTGTTATTTGTATTAGGTTAGCATTTAGCCCCTGATGTGCTAAATGGAGAGTGAATGGAAGTTTTACACCTGGAAACCTGAGATCTGAAGATGTAGTGACTTTACCAGGGTCACTCGGTAAAGGTCAGAGATGAGAATTAAAGCTAGAGTGTGTGTGTGTTCCAGTTTATTTCGGTGTATTACTTTTACAGTGTCATGCTCTTCCCTACATCTGAAGTGATGGGGCTGAATCCTGGCTGCTTGAATGCCAGGCAAAACAGACATTCATTTATTGTGTACTGGCTACTGTCTGGACATCCTCAATACACCCAAAGCGTCCTCCAAATGCTCCACTGTGGGTGATGCAGAAAGAGTACACTGGGACCACAGCACATGACCGTGCCATCAGATATTTGCTCAGCACGTGGCACAGAGCTTGCTGGACACTTCCACCTCTTCCTCACCATGCGCTGTTCCCAGGGGTTTACATTGTGTTGATTTCACCTGAGTAAGGACTAATGGCTGAATCCTAGTCAAAAGGATTTGATTTTAGGATCATTTGGAAATCCCTGTGAGTATCGTACAGTCTCTTCCTGGTCATTTTAGCAAGTCAGGAAGTTACAAGGGGACAAGAAGTGTTCATAAGAAAAGTAAAGGTGATTTTTTATGTCTGTCACTGGAAGATTAAGTTTGTCATAAACCACAATCATAGCAAAAGATGCTTTTCAGTACAAGCACCTAGAAATGGTCTCTTATTCCACTGTCCACTGTCTATCAACTAGAGAGTTCTCTTTTTGCCTGTTACAATAATCAGACTGACAAAAAAAAAAAAATTAACTGCTTTACTCTTTTTTCCCAACAGGACAGTATCTAGGCTGTTATAAAAGTACCAAGAAGTATTGCATGCCTACGAAACACATTTCCTGGCAAAAATTTTGGGTGTAGAGCTACAGCGGTCTCCAGCATCAAAGGTAATGGAAAACATTGTGAACATTTTTAGTCCATGTTTTATGTGATCATTGCCATTCAAAGCCAGTCACAAACCACTAATTTTGTAAATACTGGGTTTCCTGTTATCACATTAAGACCTGCTGAAATCATAAAGGACTAACTCTGGAAAGCGGGCTGTGTGTAATTCCTAGTTATCTATTGTTTGTTTCTCTCTTGATTTCAGTATAGTTAAACCCAACCGGCACTGCAGCAGGGCAGGTGTTTCTTCTTGCCTCCCATGGTGTAAAGCAGGAATACTCAAAGCAAAGCAAGTGCCTGCAGTATGCTTCAGTGCTGTTTACAGTCTGGATATAAATTAATGAGCCTGATCTGGTCTTACTTTGAAACTAGGCTGCAATAGTCCCACTGATTTCATTCATGTGTGGCATATACAAATGTGAGGAGTCAAACTCTTGTATCAAAACCTTGAGTTCTAGTTGTCCTGGTAATTACCATGTATAACTGTTGGATGAGTCATCACCAGTGGTAAAATCTTTATGAAGCACAGTAAAATAAATACCGTGAAGTTAAAGTCCCAGCTACAGCAGGCCCCCATGCAGGGATTTGTTGAGTGAAGGACTCACAGCTATGTCCATAAACTGTACCTTGCACCTTCACTATCCAGGGGCATCCACAGCCCCAAGTTAGGTGCTGGGGCTGTGTAAGTAAGACTGAGGAGACAAAGGCAGGCAGGAATGGAAACCACAACAGCTAAGTGGGGAACCATATAGGCTAGGAATACCCCCTTGCTGCACTTTGCGTGCGGCTGATCTGGTAGATGGGCACAGGGAATGCTGATTGTCAAGTCTTGCAGAGAAGATAAGCAGAACATCACAACAAGGAATCTCAGCAGGTTTAGGTGTAATCTAAGTGCGTTTCAACTGCCAGCACTTAAATGGGCATACCCACGCTCAACACAACATCTTTAGGGATCCTTAGAAAGACTAGCACAGGGACTCCACCTGTCCCTGGGGTTAGGCAGCAGCTTTGCAGAACTTGCATGCGGATGTGTCTCATGGAGCAATGAAACAAAATCCTGACTTCGGTAAATCGGACAAGGTTTTGGCCTCAATATGTTTTCAGGTACTTGCCCCAGTCACTCCTACCAGAGCCATAATGGTATGCATCTATTCAAGCTTTTCAAGGACAGAATTTTTCTTTTTTCTTTTCTTCCTCCCCCCCCCCCCTCTCTAAAGCAGCTTATGAAAGAGGTAACTGCTCCTTTTCAGAGTCAAAGCAGGATATTCTGAATGGAATGCTAACTAGACTTGGGGCCAGACTGAAGAAGGGTTTGGGCAGTTGTTCAGATCTGGGGTTTTGCCTTCAGGATCATAAGTAATAATATAGAGGGAAAACTATATCTGGAAAATGTATAGACAGCAGCCTTTGAAATTTCTTTAGTTTTTCTAAAAGTTGGAAGTTTTCCCTAAAAGAAGGGGAATCATGGTATGTAAAAATGTCTCTCTTTTTTTGTTGTTGCTGTGGAATTTTGCAGCAGTTTTATGAGATTTTTGAATAGCTGCATGGACTTGAAGGTCTTGGAATTAAAAATTCCAGGCTGGGTAGGTAAAGCATTCTGGTGCTCTTCACAAAGCTCCCCTCTGAGTTTCATGTAGCCTTCTACAGCTGGATACCAGGTCTCCTCTCAAGTCCAGGTCCTGCAAAGACTTAACTGTATGCATCTGCCTAAACATAAACTGCTCATTTGCTTAAAATTCCGCACATTGTGATAGTTTTGGTTATTCTGAAAGAGAAATACAGTGAAAGTTATGTGAATGCCTATATTTGTGGATTTGGGGCATGCATGTGGACAAAGCAGTAAACTGAGAGGTCTGCTTGCCTCCCAAAGTGGGGGTTTCTCATTAAAAAATGCTTTTTATTCATAGCTTCCAAAATCACATCTGAGCATATAATGTTTCACTACATAGAGTTGATGACTGGAAGTTGGTTTTTTAATATAATTTAGAATGAAAGTATAGAAGACATAAAAAATAGCATGTAGGGAAGTATTCTGAACTATGCTGAGGAACTGGCTGGGGGCAGGCTTTGTCCCTGATATCAACCACATCAATACCTGATACTGATTTCTAGTATCAGATACCATGCTGGTATTTTAAAATGCCACATCTGCACCATGGCTTCTTTTCTTATCATCGGCAGATACATTATTCAGTGGTAAGCAAGTAAATTGGGCGCCTGAGATGCGACATAGGTACGTAAGAACCTAAGTTCTGTGTTGCTCAATGTCTTGCTTCGCATTCCACATTTGGCTGCAAGTGTTATTTTTCGGCCCAAAAGTTATATCTAAGTTGAGTGAAACAAAAATCTCCCTTACCTGTCTGATGATGCAGAAGTTCATTCTACCTTCTTTTGTACCATGCTTCACATCTGGAACTTCTGGGTTTAAATAGCAATATTTATGCAGCAGGGGTAACCTTAGATATAACAAGAGTGTAAGGTAGCTAGGCTTCAATACCAGTCCCAGGGAACTGATAAAAGGGTTAATACGGTGATCGAGCATGAGCCAACCCAGTTTTTGCTGCTGCGTGCTCCTCTGAACATGGGGGATTGCCTTTGGTACACAGCTGTTATGGCCTCAAAAGTGCAATTCCCCTCACGCTTTCTAGGGATGTGAACTTACTTTTTCTGACTTGGGAGTAATTCTGACTATCCAGTGAAAAACTAAGTGAGCAAAACCAAACCCTGTGTTTCTAGCACAAACTTTGTTGCATAGTTAGTTTCTCTCTCTCCCTCTCTCTCTCTCTTTTTTTTTTTTTTTTTTTTTTTTAGGGCAAGTAACTTAAAGAATAGCCCTTCCTTGTTGATTGCTCTACCATTCATCGGACAGCATATGCTTTTTGTCTTGGGAATCATCCAACATGTCACAAAGGAAGTGATACTGGACAGTTACTAGGCAGCTTTTGTATACTTTGGGGATAGGGGAAGATGGTATTTTAATAGATTTCCTTGGGGATCTCTTAGAAGGGTAATTTAATTGTTGAAATCAAATTTTGGACCCCTGTCACAAATCATTACCTTATCTTTCATCCATCTATTCCCTTGTTGTTCAAACTAATAAAACATGCACACTGCCCTCCATTCATGTGATTCCCTTCATACGTTTTTAACTGGTAACCCCGGCTAATAATGAGTAGGTGGCCTGTTTCTGGTTGAGGATTTTTTTGAAGGAATGGATAGTTTCTCTAGCTACCACATCAACAAGGGTGGCAACACTCATTCACTCAAAATGATAAGCCAAAAGCCACAGAACCTCATGAGTGCTGGTGACATTCAAGCAGGAAAATGACTGAAAGAGAAGGATGCAACCTTGAGCACCTCCTCAAATATTCACATTCTGATCACTTGCAGGTGAATTCCGGGCAAGTGAGCCATTGGTGAAGTGATCTTGAGACCCTTCTTGGTGGAGCTGGTTGTCACCATTGCTATGGTAGTGTTTTAGCAGTTCTGGCTTTCTCTCAGTAATGCTTTCAGAAGTTAGTTTGCTGAATTTAGTTGCAGCTGTTCGACTGAAGCATCTGAGATGAGGTTCACCCTCTTCTCTCCTTTCTCCTCTCCTGTTGTCTCCTTTCTCCTTTTCTGTCACCTTCTCTCACCCTGGGGCTCTCCTCCTGCCCCGCGTTGGGGAAACAGCTTGTGGTCCCGCTGCCTTAGCTGCTCCTCACCAGGTCCAAGCAATGTGCCTCCTGCAGAAATAGAGTCAGGCAGCACCCGCATCCATCCTGTCCCGGTCTCCCCAGCCTCTATAGCCTCTTGCGTTCCCTCAGGAGCTTCCAGCTCCCCGCTGTCAGTTTGAGTGCTGTAGCTCTCCTGAGGACAGCATGAAGGAGTGGGGATCTTCATTCCAGCAATTCGATCGGTGAGGGGACGAGGCGGCGGGGGGCAGCTCTGAGATGGCAGAGGCAAGTTAAGGCAAGAAAAAGTGAGTAGGCAGCAGAGTCAGGGCAGCACATGCTGTGAGGTTAGTGGTCCGGTCTCAGAGCATCCTTAACCCTTTGCAAAAGCTCAGGTGACCTTCAAGCTGCTTGAATTTGATCCGAAGGCTGCTTCAGCCTTCTGGTTGCCCCCTGAATTTGGGAGTGGAGAATGGAAATGTGCATAGGCTGCTTATTTCTCACTGTTCAACCACATTGTTCAGATGTCTCTGATCGTGTGGGCACTGAGGGATTTTGGGTTAAGTGATTGTGATTATTTATAGACAGGATTTCTGAAAGTGCTCAGGCTCGGCCCAGCTCTACTCACATGGAAATAACTGGAGTTTTAAAAAAAGGAATCACTGCATCATTAAAGAACCCAGAGTCCTCTTTAAGGCACAGTGCTCCCTTTGCAGGCACTGAACAAGCAACATCCATCCCTACTGTGAAGTATTTATCATCTAAAAAAGCAGCAAACAGAATATTGAGGAGCATCAGGTCAAAAAATAAAAATGTTTGTCGTCAGACCAAGGAAGTGATAGCTAGCAGCTGCACACTGTTTGCTCACTCATTTATTAGCCACAATTCTTTGGTCACTTCTTATTTTTCACTACAACATCCTTTCAAATTCTGTTCCCTTTCACCTTAAGAAATATTCTCTAAGATGTTGTGAGGTCAGAAAAAATATATTTAGAAACACAACGAATTGCTTAAATAATAATGACATTTAGGGGCTGTTTCCACCAAAGTCTGGCTACAATCCCTCTCATCTTAGAGTGGAAATCATTATGCAAGTTAATAGGTGAGCTTCTAAAAATAAGGGATTTTTTCTAGTTACTTCAGTGAAAACAGGATCAAATCTAGTGCTTCATGCGCTTGGGAGCTGACGCCTGCTAAGAACAGTCCTCGCACATTTCTTTATTCCCAATGCTAAGAAAACCCTAGCTTTTTTTATGTTTCATCAAAAATGTTTTTCTGGAACAAACCAAAACAAACAGAACCCAACCGGTCTTTTGTTGGCCGCTCCACTTCCCAAAAGGGTCCCGGGCACTTAGCGACACAGCATCTGTCTCAGATGCTATTGAAGGCATTCAGCCCCTAAATGCTCTTCCACTGACATTCTTTTATACTGTGGTATTTGACAAACTCATACAACTGGGGTAGAGGACAGGAGAAAGGCGTCTTTTGAATAGGGTGGAAAATATTTAATCTTCTCTCCACCTGATTATCAGTTAAAATTCTCACCCATTCACACTGTGTCTACTTGTTTTCTACTTTGGGGGAAGCAAGTATCTAGATGGGTTTCATTATTATTAAAATTATTGTTGTTTTTGCTATTAACAACAGCAATTGGAATAATCCCTGTAGGATTTAAAATTGAAAGCTGGCTGAGGTCTCCAAGCCTCAGTGCCCTTTTACTAAATGTGTGTTCAGGATTAGACCCTAGATTTGTGCTGCTTAGTTCAAATTATATTTTCACTAATTTTAAAGGAGAAAATGAATGAATACAGTTTCTTCCATAGCAAAGCCTGTGGACGGAGATTAATGTTGGTCTTTTGAGGACTGTCCCTTTAAACCATCTGAGGTGTTTATTTTGTGTATGAAGAAAGACTTTACTGCTCCGAGTAACGTAATCCTGGCTGTGCGTAGAAATGGTGTGTGTATGTGTGGAAGGAGCAAGGACAATTGTTCTTTTTGTTCTTAAAAACTAATGTTCCTTTTTATAAAGAGATTTTAGTGTAGCCCTCTGTATTCTTCCTCGCTATAGAGAAATCCAGTGACATAGTATCTGTTTCCTCAGATTGCTGTCCTAGATACCATAACACCACACGGGTAGTAGATGTGCTAAATTAGGGGGGATTTTTTATCACCATTGTGGAAGTGTTTGTTCTTGTGTCTTTGCTTTTTCTTCATAAAAAGGAAAAAAAGAAAGAAAAGGAAAAACTTCACAGAATAGTAAACCTGAGACACGGATTCGAGTGCCAGACAGTTGAAAGAACAGGATAATCGGGGTATTTTTTTTGACAGGTGCGACAGCCTGCCTATGACTGGCATTATAATCATTACCATTTTAATAAGGCTCTAATAGGGGGGCCGATAATTCAATGGGGTGTGAGGATCCTAATTCAACTCCCAATCCCACATGAATGTGCTAGAATTTGTGGGCTTTGTTTTCCTCTTTTGTACCCCTGAATGCAAATAATTACTGGCTATAGATTCAAAAATTCTTAGAACTGGAAGCTAAATTAGCTCTCCTAATACTGCACAAGAATGTCAATACTCAGGGGGGAAAAAAAGGAAGTAAGTGGTTTTTGGTTGTTTTTTGTATTACACTTGTGGTACTGCAAAGGTTCTGTAGCTTAAGTGGTTTGGTTGGCAGCGTGAATAATACCAGCACTGTTTCTGAAGGATGTGCAGCTCGCTTTTTTTTTTTTTTTCCCCTTTCCCCAAAAGGAAAAGTAAATGTATTTGTCTGAAAATCGTTTCTGAAAAATCATATGCTGCTTTCTACCTGCTATTTTTGTTGATGTTGCCTTGGCCTATTCCAGATGTGTCTGTCCACTCTGTATTGTTTCAGCCATGGCGTGTGGTATGCTCAGCATCTGCGGCCATACTTTCACAGGAGCCCTCTGGGCTCTGGTGTAGTCAGTTTATCCCATTCAGACGATCTTACAAGACAATTTCAAATATTGCGGCAGTGCCCCACGCTGCAGTTTGAGGCTGGGTGCTGAAGGTACTCTATCCGTGCAGGAGCTGCTCAGTGCCTGAAAAGAATTCATCTCTAAACTTTGGAGCAGACACCAATCTCTGCTCAGGAGAGTACTTACTTTTGTGTTCTATAGGCGTTTGAAAAGCTGTTTTAAAACCCAGGAGGCTAAGGGGTAAGCAGCCCTTCTTCCTTGCTCCTGCTGACTCCTACCCTGTGCCCGACTCTGGGGACACAGGAGCGGGTGAGCAGGGCTGGACCCCTCCGCAGCCCTCTCCCCATTAACAACCAGAACAAAAACCAAAGGGCCTTATGTTTTGGGGTTTTTTTTCCCCTCAGCAGGCCTGTGCAATGAATTTCTCCATTCATTTGTGATCAATAATACATATTATAATTTCTAACTAATGAACAACAGTGCTACAAGGGACAGGACTTTGAAAAATGGAGAGGGATATTTCCATATAACCCCTTGCAGCTGGAATCAGCTTCTCCCGCCCACTATTTCTGATCCCAAATTAGCTGTGGAGTCTTGCCATGATTTCAGTCCTCTTGCTCTTTTTGCACACACGTTGCCTGATGTATAAGGAGTATGGGCAGCACCTGATGTATAAGGGAGTGAAAGATAAGCAAATGCACTTTATACCATGTAAGAGTGGGAAATAACTACGGTGGACGAACTGATCTGGGAAAACCAGCCTGAACCTTTGCCCCAAACCGAAATGCAGAGTTCTGGAGGTTTGCCAAAATCTGGTTAATCTTTCTCCCTCTCTGTCTTTTAATGGTATTTATGGTTTTGCTGCACTTCCTGGTTTCAGCTGGGTCCAAAAGCAGGAGACTGAAATATCATTGAAGAGGCTATTCACAGTGTTTCCAGCTGGCTAGGACCATGGAATGAAAGATCTCTCACAATAAGGTCTGTTCTAGAAGGATTTTTGCCCAATTTCTATCCTGACGGGATTCTGATGAGCAGCCAAACTGTTAGCAAATTATCCTAATGAAATGGAAACTTTGAAAATATGCCCATCTACAAAATAATTGACATCCTTCACCTGAGGAACCTGTATAAAGAGAATTCATTAAGTTTCTCTTCTGCTGCTTGGTTCAGAAGATGTTATTCTTGCTTGACCTTGGAAGGTTCCTCATTGAATTGATATGAACACAGGCTATTCTTGTTCCCTTCAGGATAATTTTTTGATGCATTTCAAGATTTCATGGGCACTAAGCTGCAAACTTAGATATTTTCTGTCTTGATTCAGACATTGAAACTCATTCTCAAACCCATGGTCAATGTGAGAGTGGGACAAATGTACGTTTTATCTATTATGATGAAGGCCTATCACTCCAGACTACGACATCAACTACTGATCTTACAGGCTATCTCAGTCAACTTAGGAAATTTGAGTTACCTCAGAGAGCATCCTGGAGATTACTCAGGACTGCAGTATGAAGATTTTTTGTTTTCAGCTCTCACTGAAGAGTCCCCAGGCATCCTCTTCATCTTCTGAGTGTAGTGACTCAGAGAAGGATTCTTACCATCCGCACAAAGTTTTTGCTTTTCTACCCTTTGAGCGCTCAGCTCATGTTGTGTACACAGGACTGGTAACTGATTCAGAGAAGAGGGTGTCACCATCCAGAGGTGGAAGTGTTACATCAGCATTGACTGAAAGGCTCCTAAGCTTGCTTTAAATATTGTGCTGTACCTGCATAGAAAAAAAAAAGAATTTTATTAATTTTTTTTATCCATACCTGTTACCCACAAACTCTTGATCAGCAGATTTGATCTGAACATTGGGCATCTTGGTTAAACCAGATCAGCTGCTGCCAAACAGCTGTCATTGTGAGGAAATACCATGTTTCCTCACACAGAAAATGACAGGAATTGGAAATGATCACTGCCTTTCTGCAAGTATTGTAAAGGATATATGGAGATCCGCTCTCCACTGCATATAGTTGGATTTAGGCTAGGTGTTGTTACAGAGCAATCTGAGATGCTGAGACAGGCTGTGAAGAGCAAACCCCATAGCTGGAGAGGTTAATCTTTCCCTCTGTTTTGACTTACCTTTTGCTGATAATGTGGCTAATTATTGTTCCTGTATAACAATTTTCCTATTTTGGCTAAAAAGATTGTTGAGAAGTTTGTAAAAAACTGGCTGAAGATGTCCTTCTTTTCCCTAGGCCTTATTTCTATTATTTCCTTAGGTCTCTCTGAGGGACAGGGTAACATCTGGTGCTTTGGGATATGATCTTGAGAGTACATGAAGCTCTGCCTGCTGACTTGGACACGCGATGTGGTTGACATGCTTGTAGGCACTGACATTCTTCTGCCTCAGAGATCACAAGAGCTGTGCTGGGCTGGCTCCTGTCCTGCAAGTGCTGTCCTTGGGGACTCTCTGTGACTCTTCTTGTCACTCTTTAGGTTCAGTGTGTCCTTGGGGTTGTTAGATGAGATAGTCAGGGGTCAAGGAGCTCTACTGGTTATCCTCAGTTCTCAGTCTTGGTTTCATTAGCTCTAGTCAGTGCTGCTGGAAATTGCATTTTTTGTCGGCTACCAGGTTTGAGGGAGGCGCGGGCATGGATGACAAGCATTTGGCTATGTTTGGGTAGAAGTAAAAACCAGGAGAAAAATATGTTTTTACAGATGGGCAAAGGTGCCAGAAAACTTGACAAATATTTTAGAGATTCACTGAGGGTGCGTGCTAATTTTTGATTCAGTGGGGAAGATTTTAGGGCACGAGATAGGAGTCTGATCTGAGCTGCTGCCAGGTACTCTTAGAGCATGGCAATGCAATGCTTTTAGACAAACTCTCCACCCAAAAAATGGAACCCATTTCTTTTGCAAGTCAAATTTGCTGCTGTTGTCGTCACTGTA
Organism: Harpia harpyja; assembly: GCF_026419915.1. Taxonomy (NCBI): domain Eukaryota; kingdom Metazoa; phylum Chordata; class Aves; order Accipitriformes; family Accipitridae; genus Harpia; species Harpia harpyja. The sequence goes on along the minus strand of NC_068945.1, from coordinate 23,335,647 downwards.
TAATCACAGTGTCTAGCCCTGGGCCCAGAGCTAAGCATGGGTCTAGAACAGCTGTCCTGCCCCAAATAGCTCAGCAGTCTGAGAAAAATAAAACAACAGGCCAGAGGAACATAAGGAACATTTATCTATCCTGTAGTGGTAAGAATGTGGTGGAGAAAAACTGGTTCTAAACTTAGATGATTTGTTTAGGCTATTGAAAAGAAAGTGTGGGGTAATTTATCTTGTTTTATAGCCCTCCATGAGCTCCCTGTTGCCTACCTGTTTGAATGAGGTTTCTTCTTGGGTCATCTTTCAGCCATTGCACTCTTCCTGGGTCATGTTTCAGCCATTGCACCCACATAAGACATCCAGACAAATGCTCCTGTGGGTTTAACAAGAGTGGCTGCCAGGCTGGAGTTCATGAGGAGAGACCCAAGCCACCAGGACTCTTCGCCCTTGATACAAGCCCCAATGAACTCAAACCCGCTATGACATGAAACGGAGCAAAGCTTGGCCTTCCCTGTTGAGGGTCAAAGGGGGAGGGGAAAAGGGCTGTGAAGATGTTGACCTTCCCTTTCCCTAATGAGGCAACTAGGTAATATTTAATGCTGTCTTGTTGATCTTTCCACACATTTAGTGGTAGCAGCTTTCTTGCAGATGGAAGATTAGTTAGTTAGAGTTCTCCAAAAAATATTAAAAGAAAGCAAACAGCATCCAACTGGTAAATTCTAGTAACGTTATCCAGGCCCAAAGGATCATGATGCAGCAGTTAAAGATTTTGTTTCTGCCTTTGCCACTGGTTTGCTACCAGGTCCCAGCATTTAAACTTCCCTCTGCTGTTGCTTCCCCTTGTGAAAGCAAGACCTAATACTAAGCTGTCTCTGAGCAGGTCTGTTCATCATGGTTCATAAAGTGTTTTGGAGAAGGTGCTGCTGCTAAGAGAGCTGCTGTAAAAGTTTCAACTGTTAGTGTTCATTCTGATGTGTCACAAGTAACCATTTTCCCCTAAGGTGCTGGAAGTTTCATTGTGTGAAGAATTTAGATTAACATTAAATACAGAAGGTTTTAGAAATCATTCACCTTGAAGATTGGCAAAACTGGCATATTCACAGCAGAAGTGAAAGACATGTTTTATCTGTGTTGTCCTTTGTAATTACACTGCTGAATAACAGAAGTATTATCACACCAGGGTTAGTGCCAGAGGATTACCCAAAGTTTTTCAAATGGGATGGTAAAGTGGTGCAAAACAGGTGCACAGACAAAGAGCAAAAAGAGGGGGGAAAAGTGAGAGAAAGAAAGCTGAGGCCTTCTAGTTTCAGCCACATAGCAAAATTAATGGTTTCTCTAAATGAATAGCATGGCTAGATTACTATTGAGCCTGTAAAATTAGAGGAATGAGTCAGATTCTTCATTTCACTCCCGTTTTCATTTAAGCAAAGGAGGTCAACCTTAATTGTGCTTCACCTCAAAAAAAAAAAAAAGATCTTTTCATTGGAATAATTTTGCAGAGGACAAAGTGATTCATAAGAATAATATGGTCTCTGAAATCTGCTTACCAATAGCTCCCTTTGCAAACTGGATCCTGCTAACCAGGACTTTTTGAATGTCCCACACATGTGTATTCAGAAAGAGAGAGGGAAGCATTTCTAAATGAAGTTAAAAATGTCTTTACAAGCAAAACAGCCAACCTAAGCACATGATCGTTGTTATTCTTTTTTGGTGTTGCCTTTTAAATCTGTCTTTCTTTGTTGATTTATTTGCCTACATTACAGCTATGTGGACGTTTCCTAATAACTTCATCTCAGAAAATAATGATGTACTTTCGCACAGTTCCTTTGCAAGATTAAACTAGGAGAAGGTTGTTGGTGGCACTTTTGAATATGAAACACTGCATATCAAGAGGTGTGTTTCAGTATTTACGGTAAACTACCACAAATGTAGTTGTAAAGGGTTAAGGATTTGGATGTGGACATCTAGGGGGGGTTGGGGAGGGAGAGAAGGGGGCATTTGGGTCTTCCTCATGGGAAGCTCTCTCTTGCATGGTAGCTTTGGGAACATTTTGTAGTGGGAGGAAGCAGGACTTCAGGGATTTGGGTCACTGGGGAAAGTGTCCCATCTCGCAGATTTCTGCGTTACCTCCGTTTGTTGGCTCTCACTGAGAACGGGGGCGCATTTTTGCTTATTGGTTACCCTGCATTTGAGGGAAGCCTCCAGGTAACTATAGACTTGTCACTACCACCTTGCTCCCCACAATGCCAGGAAAAGTCGCAGAAGCTCTGTACGAGTGGGTAATGGGGGTGGGACAGGTCTGGGATGACATATTGATGTTTCCCCTGACTAATGTCCTATAGAGGGATTTCTATGATTCTAAGCAAGACCTTGAAGGCACCTTTGGCTTTGCTTTTTAATCAGAGCCTGGTGGTCCCTGAAAGAGACCTCCTGAGAAGCCTTGCTATAAAGATTTGTCAGTATAAAATCTGAAATTGCTGGTCCCTGAATCACATGGTGCGAGCAAATCATGGGCTTCACAGCTATGCAAATAAACAGCAGCCTTGCCATGCCCTGTCCCCTCTGCTCTCCTGTCGGCTCTGTTCTTGTGCATCACTAAAGGGCATTGAAATTGCACAAGTCAGTCCTCTCAGTGGGCTCGGTGCCCTGCTGGCTCACAAGAAAGGGGACAGCGGGGAGTTTAGGGGCAACAGAGTACACATGTATGTGCTCACTCCACATGCACGCCCTGCCTGTCATCCCAGCAAGACCCGTCACCCTCCTGATTGTTGTTTTGTTCCTACTTCTTCAGCTAACATGCTCCGAGTCCTCCAGCCATGGTTGTGAAGGATTGACACTTTCCTGTCCCAGAAAGAGCCCTGAGATAACACACAGTAGACTTTATGGTGAATCAGATTTGGTTTCTATCTGAATTTAAAGTGGTGGTGTTGACTTGATGACAGTAACTGGCCATTCTTGTCTTGTTTTGCCTGTGTTATAACATAGCCAAGAGGGGACATCTGAGATCAGATCTTGGTTTAGAGAAACTCAGAAACCAGAAATTCATTTCCTGTGAGCAACTTTATAATTTCTGTGGATACATGGGAATAAATAGCACTTCCTTATGGTTTGGAACTTTACTAAAACAAAATGGTTTGGTATTATCAAAACAAACTTCTTTTCTTTTACTATTATTTGTAAAATATCAGTACACTCAGCATTGTTTGACAGGGTCTGTATTGCCTAACAGGTAATTGTTGAATTTGCAAATGCAGGATAAGTACAGTTGCTTTGTTCTCAGGAGAGTTTCCAGTAGGTGAATGTTTCATGTTCCTGGTGTCCAAGCCCTTTGTGAGATTTCTATTTCTTTTGCGGTACTGCAGTACCTGCGATCAGCTGAGGTGTCTACGATAAGGCAGTCCTTCACTAAATATGGCTGACAGCAGAGCTCACCACGTGAGGCATTTCTGCCTTGCTGGTTTGCCTGAAGTTGGATGCATGGATATGGATATGGTGAGGTTCTTCTGTATTCCTCCTTTTTAGCCCCGTTCCCTACAAAGTGATGCATGGGTAAGCGGGGTCTAGGTCTCTCCATACCAGCTCTCTCTAATTTTTTAACTTGGCTGCTGGATAAAAGAGAAGCAGCCAGATGAATGTTTCTTATGGGAAGAAAGTCTGAAACCTGACCTGAGCTGTACTGCTAACAACAGAGGATCTACACGGGGTGAGGGAGATGCAGATGCAGGTCTCCAGAAGGTCTGCTGGGACAGCACCTCCTTCCTTTGACCTCTTGTGGGGCGTCATGTCTTAGGGGGATGTTTCACTGAGAAGAATGACAGCAAAATGGAGTTTGTTGTCAGGCTGAGAGGGTCATTCCCAGTCTTTTCTGCAACATCTTTAAAAAAAACCATTTTATCTGATCTTGTGTAAGCCAGATTGGTAGGGGACACAAATCAGTGGTTCTGCACGGATGACCTCAGTTTTCCATCAGCAATGGCTCTGGCCCACAGAACTTGCCTAGATTTTGGATTATTGTGTTCATAGGACTGAACAAATAAGCTAGGAAAGACTCTGTAGAGACTTTTTTCAGAGATGAACCCCCCCGAGCTGTTAAACACTTAGTTTGTAATTGAGGCTCAGACACATTGACCACATAATGACCCATTTGGAGCATGGAGAATTTCTCCTAAATGAATGAAGATCACTTGGTCAAGTGAGCTGAGACCTGCCCTTACACAGCATGTAAAAAAAATCAGGTAAATTGTGCTTTATAGAAGCACTGTATGACAGGAGTAAGTATGGTGAGTAGAGCACAGCGCTTGTCACATTAGTAAGCAGAAATCTGTCCAGAAGTAATGTGAGACCCCAGGAAAACACAGCTGACAGAGAAACAGATCCTTGGAAAGGAGAAACAGTTGTTTATTTTGGGGGTACAAGGGAGTAAACAGAACAAGAAAAATGCTGGCTGTCAAGTTGGCTTGCGTGGCACAAGAAGTAAGGCGTTCCAGCTGCTGGGAAGTGCGATGGAAGTATCGTTATGCCTTGGCAACTGGGAGCCGCAGAGCTGTGACATACCTGACGCTGATGGACCGAAGGCTCCGATTATTTTTTCTGTGGTCTGCTTGGAACCGCAGCCTGCTCTTTGTTCCCTGTGTGCGGGGAATACCCTGCAAACCCGAAGGGGTTTGGTTTTCAAACCTCTGAGTCAAGCAAAGTTTTGACCCTTCTGTAGCAAGGGGGAAGGGTTACAAAGGAGACAGGCTGGTTTTAGCTTTGTTTTGTTGGGTTGGTTTGTTTGTTTGTTGGGTTGGATTTTTTTAATAATGATTCCTCACTTGAAAGTTTTTTTTTCTGGAGCCATTTGAAAGAATTCTGAGATTTGTTGCCAGTGTGTTTATTTTAAAAGGGACAAAATCTAGAAAAAGCAATATTCTCATTGTGGTCCTCTTTAGCTTGCACAGCTGCCTGGAGCTGAAATCTCTGCTCAAGACTTAGGGGGATGAGCCAGATGAGAGCTTATTCCACCTGCACATGATCAGCTGTGATGGTGTCGGACCATGGGCCCAAGGCACTAGCAATTTGGCTGTTGTCTCTGTGTGGGACTGTGATACCCAGTGCTGATTACACAGGTAATGTGTGAGCCTGGCTGTGTTGCAGGGTGCTCAGCAGCTGTAGCTGTAGCCCTCTGACCACAGGCATCGTGGCCTGAACTTTGCAACTGGTAGACACACCCCTGAAAATAATAATAATGTCAAAACAGATGTACTCCTCTGCGCTGTGAAGGGAGAAATGAAAGCGCAGTGGGGTGGCTGAGGGCCCTAAAAGCAGTAGGATAGAGGAGATGAGGGGTCCATGGGGTTACAGTAGTGGCTCAATGGGGAAGTCTTTCTCTTAAGTGGTCTGAAACACTGTATTCCCCCATACCAGGCTCCAAGGCATAAATCAAAGGATGATGGGCGTGTTGAGGGAATGTGCTCTGGGAGTTCAGCATCACCCCCTGGCTTAGCAAGGTATTCATACTCTCACTGGCAACTTATATTTGCTTTCCAGAAAAAGTTTTCTGACATAGATAAAAGCACTCCAGACTATCCCTGTTTATTACACTCACCCACGCCCCCCCCGTTTATGTATTCTTACAAATTTGCAGCAGGAGATACTGTACGTCAGAAATGACAAGTGCGATGCAATTGCCTCTCTTTTTTCTTCTTTTTCTTTCATCCATCCCAAAGAGCACACTGCACCTGCAGTGTCAGCTTCCTCAACCAGCCTCATCAGTGACCCTCAGCCTTAATTTGGAGGGACTGAACTCTGCATGGGGGAGAGGTCAACTCAAGTATTGCCTAAGCTTGTCCCCACTTCGCTATGAGATTCCATGCTCTTTTTGAGCTTAATGGTCTCATCGGTTTCAGTCCCCCGCTGGCACACAAGGCTGGAGCTGGTAGGGAAGCAGGGGGATGTTGCAGTGTGTACCCATGCGTTAGCTCCCCTTGCTTAGCCACCTCTCAAAGCAAGCTCAGCTTCCTTCTTTGGTTTTGTACGGGTCAATCAGCTTGGCAGCAAGGACAGACAGTGAGTAAAGAAGTATGATACACAGGTTTTTTTTCTGTTCTGAAGGTGATGTTAAAAAGTATGTAAAAGCTGTTGTCAGCATGCTCCTTGATTTTTCCCAGGCTGAGCGCAGGGTCAGGAGAACACGAAGGCAGCCACTGGACCTTAAGTTCAGAGGTGACATCCTCTGAAACTGTCAGCCAGAAGTCAGTGCTCATAAATTAAGTAGCTGGGACACAGGGCAAGTAAGTTTGCTTGAACAAATAGATTATTCATTTTCAAAGCTAAAGACTGGTGCGCGCACACACACGCACCCTGCATGTTTGCAGGGGGGAATTTAGCAGATGGACTGAAGTCCCTTTGAAACTCTACCACCTTAGCAATTCTTTAACCCTCTGCTTGTAACTTACTGTTCAGATGCTGTCACAATTTCCAATGCTTCCTAAGCATAGATCTGCATGCTGCAGTATAGCAAAGATATTCTCAAACTAGCTCCAGCCATGGAAGTACGCAGGAAAAAAAAGATCTTCCTCCTTAGCTGCTGCCTTCTACTGCCTTCTACTACCTTCAGGCTACCAGACTTTGAATATTCTTGTGTCCTCAGCAGGCATCTTTAAAGCTCTCTTTACATGGTGGGCAATAGCAAAGTGGACTTTATCTAGAGGGCTTTTAATTACTGTCAGAGTATGGGACTCTGGCATAAGCTGTCACATTTTGCTGCACTGCACACTAGAGACAAGAGAAGACGTAGGACCTTCTGTGTCACACAGAGACAGGAGGATGGGGAAACCCTCCACTGCTTCCCAGAAGGAGTGTAGTTTGTAGGTGAAAGACTTGCTTATCCTTCCTAAAATCTTGCTAGTGTGCCTTTATCCTCCTGTGTGAACTGGTATAGAATTGGTGGTCAAAATATCTGCTGGAAGTGCTGTAGCCCCCTTCCCTTCACCTTTCCCTCCTGTAGATGCAAGGACAGTCCATGGTTCCTGCTCATATCATTCCTTTCTCTCCTGTCATCTTCCTGTAACTTTGCCTTATGTTCCGCACAATTTGATACTAGCACTTCTGCAGAATATGAAAAAATGCTGTCTTCCTCCCCCACCACACACACTCCTCCGTATGCCCAGAGAGACATAAAGTTATTTTTTGATGTTACTTCAAATTTGCATAGTGAAAGTCGTGTACCCTTCAGTGGGAGCAGGATGTTGAATTTTCACTGCATGCGGATACAGAGCTTTTGTCCCACCACATCCTGGCGTGGGCAGTTCGCATCACCAAAGAATAAATCACAGCAGTCCTGGGGCTGCTCCGTCTGGTGCAGAGGGATCATCTCACCCTTGGCTGCCCTTTGCACTAAAGGGATGAAAATGGCCCTGCCACCCTCTGCCACGCTGGGTGTGAGCTGTGACTCGCACCAAGATGACCTCACAAAAACCTGATGTGATTAATGGAAATGGCAAGTTTAGAACCAGCCAAAGCTGAGCAGAAACTGCTAAATAAGAATAATAATCCCCTTGTTTTCTAGCAATCATGTCCGTGCAACATTGATTCCCGTTCACACAGTACTGGAGCAGTTTTGAGGGGAGCTGAGTGCAGGAGGGAGAAGTGAAGGACACGAGGGAGCTGTGAGAAGGGCACCACGACACGTCTGGCAGCTTGGTGTCCCAAATTTCCTAACCTGCCTGCCCCTCATCCTTTGGATCCACTGCCAACGTGCTGGGGGATTTTAGGACAATGTGGCAAACTAATCTGGTTGTGAGTAGGAGGGAAGCCAGAACCTCTTAAGGTCTTCTGAGCCACTATGGTGGTAGCACAGAGGTTGTGAGGAACCAAAGGTAATCGGCAGCTCTTGTTGTGGGAGCCTGCGGGAGCTCATCCGAGAGAGGCCGAGGTCTGGGATAACACTGACTCCGTGTGAATGTACATTTTAAGAGAGAAAAGGTGCCCCTAGAAAAAAGGTACTGTGCACTCATACTTCTTAAAATACACCCAGGAATTAAACATGTCTGTGAAGGCACCAAGAAAAGAGGAATTTTGTACAAGACTACAGAGATTTCCAAAAAAACCTGGATGATCACAATTGTTCTTGGTCTGTATATTTTATTGACATGACTTCATGGAAATATCCTAGGCTCTGGGGAAAAAAAAAAAAGTATTATCTGCCACCATCATATATATTCAAACAAACAAACAAAAGCTATTGTACAAGAGGACGGTAATGCCAGGAACTGACATCTTCCTTCTTCTCCATTTATCTCAGCAATGCACTCTTAGTCTGGTGACTGTGATATTGAGTATTGTCAGGTTGGGTTTCCACTAATTAATGAAAAACAGGCTGAAAGCACAAAGGATTAATTTGGCCTATTCAGTCTGATCACAAACATTTTGAGAATCTGTTTAGCTTTTTTGAATAGTGTGAGGTAAACTGAGAGAAACAACATCTTGTTTCGGCTAGTCAGCCACAAAAGAAACGTGGATTTACCTAATGGGGTCAAAGCTAAGAAAAGCAGAGCGTTGTTCCCAGGAGCCAGACAAGGCTGTTATCTTATGGAGAATGCTGATACTGGGGGTCTAACAACTTTAGAGCTACTATAAATCCCTGTGGATTTAAGAAGGAAGCTTTACTCTGCTTTCTGTGGGAGTTTTGCACTGCCGGCGTCAGGTGCATCCAACACCACGTCCCGTGCCTAGTGGCAGTGACAGGTCCTTTTACAAGGACTTTGCTGTCAGTGTAATATGAAGCATCTGAGTCAGGTTCTCAGCGGGTGAAATCAATGTACTTGGCCAATGAAGAGACTGGAAATCTATATTCAGGTCCTACTTGCATAGTATTGAGTGTCTTTGATTAAACTATAATCAGAAACCAGCAAAGAGATAATTGGCATATGTATTACCACAAAACATGCATAAAACAATTCTCCTAGGCTTAGGCTATAAATATGTACCTAGGCTGGTGTGCTAGCAATGAGCTGCTTGCTTGCTCTGAGGAAAGGTGTACACTGACTTAATTACATGTCATGCCAATCAATGAAAGGTCAAAACAGTTGAATCAATATTTTATTGTACTGTTGTAAACTGTAGTTTTAGCATATTAGACTATGAATGGCTGACAAGTTTAAAAGCATGTAACTGAATCAAATTCTGAGTAACTGTTATGTGTGCAATTTAGAAACAGTTAATACCTTCCAATTGAGAGGATTTGCTTCTAATTAATATAAAAGCTGTTTATTTAAATCCTAGGCAGGCAGTATTTAAATACAAGTCACCTGGGAATTCCATCTAAACCACTTTGTGGAAAGCTGTTATGTTGTGCTGAAATAAATCCAGCATGAAGTAACTGTACCCACTTCATTCAGAGCATAGAGTTGTTCTCTGCGTGCTGTTTTCCTTTTTTCTTCTTCTTCCTGAATATGCTAAAATATTCTTGGCCTCGTTCCTGATTAAGGAAAGATGTAAGTTACAGCATGGCTGCAGTTTCCTGTACTTTTATTGCCTGCATATCCTCAATCATCCACCGGCAGCTCTAGTTTTAGAGAGGTATCACATATGTACAAAATGAAAGACAAGCCCTGGCAAAAGGAACACAATGTCAGTAACCTGGAGAGGTGCATGGAGACATGTGGTGTGTTGACCAATAACATTTACAGACTTAATAAATACCAGTTTCTAGAGGTCCTAGAAAAAGTGAGACCCTGGCTTCATTTTCTTGATGGAGCATTTCAAATGGGCTTGTTATGATATTTTTAATACTTTTGTGCAGTTTGGAAGGGTTACAGGTAATGAGGATAGTAGCATCAAAAGGTCTTATAGCCCTGTCACCAGAAGAGTCACTGATTTTTTTTTATTTAGTTTATTTTTTTCCCCTTGCTTGAAACAGTCATGTAGAATAAATAATGCTTTGATAATTTTTAAAAAAATTAAAAATACACATAAAAGATAAGAATATTTTTGCATAATCTGGAGTGAAAGAGTATGAAAAAACTTCACAATTTCGTGTGAGTCCATCTTTTACCAGCAGTACATTCCTCTCATTAATTTCCACCAGATAGCTTCATTTTCTCCCCTCTGTTTTTTTCCCCATTTCATCTAACCCCTCCATTCCCTATCTATGTGCACTGTGGTGACAGCCCATCCCAGATTGTATCAGGATCCACCTGGGCCAAAGAAAAAGCCAACACCACTGGTGAAAGATGGTATTGGTAAGTCCCTGATCCACCTGTAATTCCTAGAGTAGATTGTGAATCTTAGCAAAGTTTCCTGGGGGGGGGGGGGGGGGGGGGGGGGGAGCAAAAAAACCGCTGTTTTTTGCCATTTAATGGTTTGGGCTAGATTTTTTACTGAGATTTTGGTAGGGTTTGTTGAGTGCGTCTGAGTAAGGAGCCAGCAATGACCAGTTCAGTTACACTCTCATTTTTAGCATATCCATCACATGATGGACAAGTTTGACCCTTGCAGACTTAGGGGAGCCAATGCCTTTATTTCATTTTCACCTGGCATAGTTGCAAAATTAGCCTCAAATAACTTTCCTTGCTTCTTAATTGTGTGCTAATGAGGTGTTTATCGAGTATTTCTTCCTTCACAGATGTTTCTCCAACCCTCTCAGCTGATCTGAGGCCCCAGCACTGCTCACTCATTCCCACTTGCCCTTAGCCCAGGGATGGCTGCCCTGCAGGTAAGTGAGAGTGATGTAAATGGGGATTTAGCTGGCATGTCTTTCACTGGCATGTAGCATATTCCTCTGAAAGATAACGAACCAGTATGTTGAGTGTGGAGCTCTATTTCTGCAGGGCTTCCCTGCTACAGATGGTTTCCTTGGTGTGTTTTGTGGTATCTCTGTAAAGTACAGCTTTAAAGTGTCTCAGGAGAGTAAAACCTGGTATTTCAATCAGTGGGGAGGAATGGCATTGTATCAGGACTGGGGAGCAAGGAATGTTGTGGTCCTGGCTCATGGGACTGTTTGCCTTGTAGACAGTTGTAATTTACAGGGAATAAATGAATCAATTTAGATAACAGAAGAATGAGGCCAAGCCTCATCTGTGTCTTTTTTATTTTACCCCTCTCTGCGTAAAAGTAGCTGCACTGCCTCCTAACAATCTTGCTTCTGCACACCTCTGTGTTTTCCTGTCTGTTGTGCCTCTCAGCAGTTGCCTCACACTGCGTATTTTAGGATGGATGTGTCATTAAGCAGGGGAAAGCAATTTCTCAGAAAAATGATAAATCCCACTGTAAATTGAGGCCCAAGCTCTGCATGAAAAGCTTTTGACTACTGACTAAAATATAAGCACAATGTTCATCAGCTTTCAGGATGCCTGGGCTCTAAGAATAAGCTGGGTAGCTGGTGGCATGAAGGTTATTGGGAAGTTACATGCCACCTTCAGCAGCACTTGGAATAGGTCCTCCATAAACCACAGGTGCACTAAATCAGGTTAGGCCATTTCAGGTTGGACTGCATGCCTTGGGGTGAATCCAGAAGGAATCACTGTCAGTGATCAAATGATATATTGACATACCCACTGATGTTACTGTAATTTGAGTCATTTATGAGTCTTTACTTAGCAGAGACTTAGAACTATGCTAACTTAGAGCCTGAATTATCTCTGTGCCTGAAGAGCAGGTGGCCAGTCAATGCTCAGGTGGGGATTATTGCTGCCGACGGTGATAGAAAGCTTGCTTTGCACCTGCCTCCTCCTCATAACAAGCACGCAGATAAAAAGAGTCCGGTTCCCTGGCACTGCCAGCCAACTCCTCCAATCTTTCAAAAACAAATACTCAACCTTGACTGTAAAATAAAATAGAAAATAAGAGTTACCACTACCTTCTATTGACTGTTGATTGACCTGAGCACTCTCCAATAGTGAACATAAAAGATTAGATATCACTTTCCATACAGGTGTTTAAGCAAACCATTTTATGTCTTACCAGGAGACTGAATTGTTCAAAGTTCTGGAAAATGTCTGTGTGCAGCTTTACAAGTGTACTTAGTAAAAGGAAGGCATTGCCTTATGCCTTCAAAGGTGATGATTTACAATGTCCTGTCTAGTGTTTCTAAAATCAAGAGTTTTGTTTAAGCTTAGCAGAATGTGCTGAAAGGAGATTTCTGACGTGGTGTGTGTATTTACAGTGCAAATACATGGACAGGCTTTTTAGAAATGAATCACTCAAAGTGATCTCACACAGGAAATAGCCAGCACTACAAGGGGTGGGGAGTCAGGGTCGTCTTCTTGGAGACTGACGTAAGCCAAGAGAAACCCCAACAAAGAGTGGGTTCCATGTGGTAAAGTCAGCCTGGAGGGGGAGCATCAGAGTGAAGACACAATTTTTGCTCAGAGGAGATGGACAGCATCCTTGATTATCATGCATGGTTTTGAATCCCAAATTCACTAATGGTCTTTAGTGAAAAAGCTATGAAAATTAACATATATATATATATATATATAATGTGTATAATAAGGAGATTGCATTTCTGGCAAGGAAAAATTCCCAGAACTTGATAACAGTGCTGAAAACAGCTTATGAAAATTTTAAGATCAATTTTTAGCTGAAGAATTAAGGAAAAAAAAAAAAAAAGACTCAGCTTCAGCTGCCAGCATCAAAGGGAAAGGACATAATAAGTGCTGAGCCTGCAATAAAAGGCCCAACTTTGCAGCACTTAGCAAAGAGAAAGAGTAAATCTGTCCCTCTGCTTCTCTCTCCAAGAATTAGTTATTTCAGAGTCTAACTGTCCTAATCTGAAAGGATTTATTCATCTAACAGTTGAAAGAAAAAAGCTACGCTGATGTTTCTACCTGGGCAAAGACAGCTTTTTTTCCTAACTGACACAGATTATTAGTTGGCTGCTGCTGTGATCTATATCCTTGTGGCTACTTAAAATCAAGGACAAGATTGTCCTTTTCTTCACCAGTATGTTGCCATGGTGTCCCGTGATACAGAGCGGCCGCTCTCCAGTGAGGAGATGCTGTGTTTTAGTTGCTGACGTGTTTCAGGGCATGGCCTTGTGATGGCCAGAGTGTGGTGGGAAGCTATTGAACGTGGTGTGGTGAACGCAAGGTTAGGTCCACGCTGCTTGTTGAGGGTCTTCACGTGGACCTTCTCAAATCCTGCCAGACCACATGTGTGGACAGATGTGGGATAGGTCTGGGCCAGATGTGAGCTCTGAAGAGCTGGCATCAGCACTTCCAACTGTGCCTGGCTCCGTGCAACCACCACGTGTTCACGTGGAGATAAGGCAAGCAGGGAGCACGCACCTCCATCGCAGCTAGTGTGGCAAATGCTTTTCCGTACAATATAAACAGCAATTTGATCTGGTCCTTTTTTCAGATTCATTTCAGATGGCTCTACCTAAAATTACATTCCTCTCTTTCACATAGTCGCTTGCTATCTTACCCTGGGGGACAATATTCCTACTTCTTTACTGGACTTTGATCCTAAAAGGATTCACCTTCTTTTGTGATTGTTTTGAATATGCTTTTCTATGATTTTTTTTCTTTTGTGGCCAGTTTCTTGACTAATGATTTGGGCTGGGAGATGATAATTTGTCTTTTAAAGCCTTCATACTTCTTAGTCTCAATATTTTCCTTTCAGTGAGCTCTACAAATCACAACTGCCCATCCACCCTTAAGAGGAAAGGGTTAAGGTCTCTTCTGGAGTTCACTGCAGGATCTGTATTCAGGAATTACGTAACTTCTTCAAAACAGGAGTACATTTACTAAGTGATGACCAACTGTGGGCTTTAGCCTATTCTAACGTGGTGTTGAGTTTTCCTTTGTATACAGTACCTATACTGTAGCCCACTGTTAGCACCAATCAGGAATATGACTTTATTTTTTGTGATTATGGTGTTTTAATTGCCAGTGATTTATCTAAGTAGGAATAGATTGGCTTGAATCACTTAAGGCTTTTTCCACTATTCAGGCTGTAATATTCAGGATGTTCAGTCCCAGCCAGGAGGTTCAAACTGTAACTGAGTGCCCAGCTCACCAGGCTGCCTAGGATCTATACCCATTTGTTGGACATGTCAGACTCTATCATGAACCAGCTATTCACCAGAGCAGAGAGATGCTGGTCTGCAAGTTTTTGTGCATCTGTTCCTTTGCCTGTAGGAGTTGTGTGTTCAATTCTCCTTTCCAATAACACAGAGCAGAGATCTGCCTCTCCAGTTTCTTACATTTCTGCTGAACATCCTAACCCTGTACTAGCCCAAGGTGGCTCTGCATCAGCAGGCAGGGGCTGGAGTCCTGACTGCACCATACCCTCTGTGCTGCAGCAGAGAGGAGGAGATAAGCTGCTTAAGGGATTGGGCTACTGCAAACTTGCTTCCTCTCTGGGCAAAGGCCAGCTTGGGCTTTCCAAGCATATACTACATCCCTTGCTGCCCAGCTCTGTGTTGCCTGCATTCAGCCCCTGTGGGGATGCCATGAATTAGACCCAAATGCTAGGTGATAGCCACCAGTCTGAAAATAAAAATGCAGTAATAAAGTCAGTGCCTGTCTGGTACTGTGTTTGTCATGGAGGACTATTGCAAAGAAATCTAAAAAGTTAGGACTGGCAATAAATGATAGGACCAAATACAAAGTGTCTTTCCCTGTTTCAAACTGTACCTCAAAAAACAACCAGAAAGCAAGAAGGGGGAGGGACAGTGGAGGGTCTTATACTCTGCATGCTTGGCTGAGCCTCAGACAGGGTGAGAGAGATCACGGCTGTATTGTGAGGGAGTTCAGTGAAAAGACACCCTGTTGGCTCTGAACTTGCTAGTCCGAGGCTGTGCATGTGCTGACGGAGTGCCGAGCCCAAGCGAATGCTCCTGGCCGAGAGGAAAAGCCTGTGTGCGTGTGTCAGGCTGATAAAGCTGCTGATCCTGCTGCAAGTGTCTGCATGGCAGCGTGCTCTCCCCCACAGAGGTACGGCCCCTGCGGGCACTGTGCTCCCCTGGGCTCTGCCCCTATTTCAAACTGCTTCGGGGAACGGGCAGTTTGCTCGGTATAAAAGGGTGGCTGCAAAGCTTCCTTTCTCCCACCTTGTGCCTGTTTAAACTGTCAGATCTGTTACAGCTGTGAAGGGGTTGTATCTGGCACATATACACCTTTATTTCCAAAAGCATTGCTAATCCAAGAATTTCTGGAGGTGTTTATGGATCGCAGAACACCATAGAGCACTATGAAGGGTATCGTGGCCATTGGACAAAAACCATGCTCTGCACGGTACATTCACAGAGACCCAGAACACCCTTTCTCTTAGACATATTTTAAAAATCCCTGAGGAATGACCAGATGCAGTATCTGAGAATCACAGTTTAACTGTGTATTTAGTCCTACAGCCATTGTCCTACAAGGCTTGAGGGTTGACCAGGTGAATGCTGCTGCTTAGCATCCAAAATCTGTTGTTTCTGGTACCAGGAAAGGTTGTGCTGGCATAGAAACGAGTGTCTGTGTAGTTGATCAATAAACATATTGACTGAGTCCTTGATGTTGAAGATGTTAGATTAAACTTTGCCCCTGAAATCTGTGAACCTTGCACTACATCCAGACCGATGCAGTATTAGCATAGCATATGGCCAGTCACTCTCAATCTGCTGATGTCTCTCGGACCTGCTTGCCAGTCATGGAGCTAATTTCTATACATAGGCTCCGTGTCATCCTTCTAACACATATGAATCTGCTCTTTTAACCATCACCAGAAGGCTCAGCCTACTGAATCTTGCTGCTGGAACAGCCTCTTTTGTGGCCAAATAGTGAGCGTTGAGACTTGGTGAAATTCAGCCATTGCTGTCCAGATAACACAAAATGTTCTTCCACCATGATGTGTTCAGCAAGAATCACAGCCACGTTCACCTGGAAGCTAGCAGTATCATCTCAACCAGGCCATCACTTCTGAAGCGTTCACTGGGTAAGGAAGAAGCTGGTTTGCAGCTTCATGCGGGGGCATGAGGGGATGCACTGTTGTTATGGCCTGTATCGCTGTGCTGGATACAAGTTATTAAAAATGTTCATGAGAAAGTGTTACTGTTCCAGGGAAAATACCCATGCCTTTTCTGTCCTGTGGTGCAGGGTGGAAATAAAGCTCTTCCTGGTGTGCTTAGCTAGAAGAACGGTTTCCAGGCAGATGTGTTTCCTAAGTGTTTAAGGCAGGTGACTCCAAAAAAATAATCTCTTTGAAACAAAAGGCGCTTGGCAGGGATTTTGGTTCGTGGGTTTTACTGGGCAATGGAAGGATTTCCAGCGTGACTTTGCCTTTCGCTCCCAGAAGGATCCCCACGCTTTGCAAGCACACGGAGGCGGGGGCACTCCAGCCTTAGCGGCGGCGGGCGGCGCGGCGGGCGGCGCGGCGGGCGCTGTCCGTGGTGCTGATCCGGCGGCGGGGGGGGGAGTGTGTGCGTGTGTGTGCGTGGACACGTGTGAGTGTGAGGGGGTGGGCAGGGGGGTGCGTGTACGCGGTCGTGCGTGGGGGGGTGTGCGGGTTGGCGTGTGTGCCGATATATGGGGGGGGGGGTGCAGACGTGCGTGCGAGTGCGCGTTTGTGCGTGTCTGCGCGCATCGGGGGCGTGTGGGTGTACTTGAGTGTGAGTGGATGCTTTGGTGGGTGTGCGCGCACATATGGGTGCATCTGTATGCATGTGTATTTAAGTGTGTATGTATGCATGCAAGGGCATGAGCGCCCACAGAGGTACGGGTGGGTGCGTGTTCTGAGGTGTACTTGTTTATATGTGTGCAGGGATGTTTGGTCATCTGTGTGTGCAGGGATGCATGCATATGAGTGCATGTGTGTGGGTGTGTCTAGGTGTGCATGGGCATGCATGTATGTGCATACGTGCAGACTTGTGTACAAGTGTGCCTGTGGGCTTGTGGGTGAGTGGTTGTCTGCATGTGTGCATGTTTATATGAGTCTGTGTGTCTGAATGTATGTGCGCTCATATGTATTTGGGTGGGCTTGACTGTACGCATGTGAGGACAGAGATATGTGCAGGTGTGCACGCTTGTGAGTATGTGGGCTCCCATCTACTCATGAACATGTGCTTGCTCACCAGAGCAAGATGGCTGGTTAAGTAATAGAAGATTTTTCCAGTGGGTAGGCATTTTAATAGGACTTAAAATGCATAATTTGTTAGCAGTGGATTAACATCTTTGTCACACTCAGAAGCATATATTGAAGTGACAAAATAGTCTGTTGTTAAAATTACAAACAGCACCAAAAAAAGTCATCATCTGTGTTTATCACAATGGTAGCTCTCTGTAGAAGCCAAAACATTCAACTGTACTATTAATATTTAAAAGTTTTATCATTTTTATGTCATCATTACACACACAGTCAGACTCTCAGTGCAGCTCTCAGAAGTTCCTTGCAGGCCTGCAGTTTTCAAACCCTGTACAAGATAGAGAAGTCAGTATGAGCCAGAAGAAGCAGTATGAGTTACTATTGCCTTCATATCCCTCTACATCCCCTGTTAGAGATACCACACAGAGACTGTTTTAAAATAGACTGAACTATTTCAGAAAACTTTGAGTGATTCTGGTGATCATTCTTTCTCTGCTTGACGCTAGTAGAGAGCAGAACTTGTCCAATTAGTTGTTATAGTATTTCAGTCATATAATAGAAATGCTGCTGGTTATTTAACAACTTTCTGAAAAAACCCACCACTTTTGCTATATCCTGCCAAGCTTGATTCATTCCTGTGAATACAGGCACAGACACCCATGTCAGTTGCAGCCTGGGTGTGGGATTGAAGATTTAAACTGTTTCTGGGGTACCAGAGAAACCAGCCAGCAAAGGAAGCCTGGCAAAATATTCAGCAAACCCCATCTCACAGCTGCTGAGATGTGTCCCATCATCTCATCTCTGGGCAGCATTTCTTCTGCTGCCCATCAGCTAGAAATCCATTCCTGGACCTATTTGACAGAAACGTGGCCTGCTCGCTCTGTTGTGTGCTGCTGGTGGCAGGCACCTCTTGATGCCCATGTTCCCTTATAATTATGTCACCTGTGAAAAATAACCTTTAGCCTAGCAGGCATTTCACTAGCAGCAGAATATGCCCCCACTGTAAGAATATACTAATTTGGGTCTGAAATTCCATACCTCCTTTCTGGTGGGAGGGTTCTTCATGGAGAACTCATAATTCACAATATTCATTTACAACTCGCCCCAGGTAGCAGAGTTACCTAAATGTGATGATAGCTAAGCCACAGTGGAGAAGCCATAAGCCTTTTTCTGTGTGTCTGTCCGTGTGTTTTGATGGTGTCCTGTGGGGCACCAAATCCTTTCCCAGGATCTTAGCATAGGGAATGTGACAGAGCCACCGGGGAGCTATTTTGGTCTGCAGGATGCCCACAGCAGCTGCTCCAGCTCTGGTCGGATCTGGAGCACCACAGAGGCAGCTGCTGGTGGGCTTTGCGCTCACTGAGGATCTGGGGATGTTGTTCCCATTGCCTCGTGCTCTTGGTTTGAACCTTTCAGTGTCTGTATGCTGACCTTTGCATACTTACCATCCTCTTACTGGAGTGAAAGGGACGAGTAGTTCTTGCCCCTTTGTTTCAGAGAGCAGTTCATTGTCCACTCTGTTTTCTAACACAAAATAAATAAGGAAATAATTTAATCATTATTTGTTAGTTTGGCTGGTTTTTAATAGGGATGGAGGGCAGCTGCACGGGGCTCTCAGAGTTTCCTTAGAAAACCTCAGGCCTTAAATACTAAAGCAAAATCTTGGAGAGGGCAGAGAATGACAATGTACTTTGCTCTCTGTGATTGGCAAGACTGGCTAGTGGATGTATAATGTGTTGCCTAATTACAAGGAAATCTACCATACGATCAATTATTCTATAGTTTCATCACTTTACTAATATGTCATTGTGGATTTGTGACACTGTCGGGGAGCACATATGAACAAGGCTGGGGATTTGGCCTGTCTCGGTGACTAGGATCTGCTCAGTCCCATGCCTGCACCCAGTGTCTCAGAAGTGGAGGTGCCTGAGGGAAGGTGGGGGTTTAACTTTGCTCCCTTCCTCAGCAGATTCATGTTGCTAGGCTGAAAATAAGTATAGGATGTAAGGGGAATTATACACTACTAAAAAATCCATTTTGATTTACAGTTTAATTCAGAATATATATATATTTTTTTTTTTGTTAGAAACCAGAAAAACAAAACAACAAAAAAGCCCAGCCCTTCTAGGACCCCTGAATGCAGGAAAGGTACTAATTTTAGCTCCTTATCTGGCCCATTGCCTGGAAGCCTAAGACTCTAGTATTTTCTTCTCCACCACCCCTAGAAAGCAAAAATGGGTGATTATCCTTACTTTACAGATGGAATCTGAAATACAAGGAGGCAAAGTGTTGGGCCAAATTGTAGGCCAAGGCCCCATCTACTTGGCTTTTCCAGCTTGCCTTTCACTGTAACACACCTCGGTTCATGCAGGCAGGACTCTCAGCTTCCCCTCTTCCCCTTCCAGCTGCAACTTTTGTCAAAGGTTAGTAATCAGGATATGAAAGGTAAATAACGCTTTCCACCAAAGTATCTCTGTCGAGATAAATACCTCTCTGTGAATCAGACTGACATCAGGAAAACAGCTGAAGACACAGTCTGAAGCCTCAGCCCCACAGGATCGTTAGGAATATTACTGTCCCGACCTAATGAGCTACCACTGATCCTAAACAATGTCTAGGACAAAAGACTAGAGGGGGATTGGCTGCCCTCACCCTGCTGCCAGCAGACTTCTGACAACCCATTAAGGTTATAGCTATTCAGCCCTGTTCAGACAGCCCTTTTTTTCTTCTTTTTTTTCCCCTTAACAACTCCCAGCTAATGAGCAGACAGTGTTATTTTTATTTTGCACAGGGAATGTATGGCTAAATAGGCATCTGTGCTTGGCTCTGGAAATGGAATGAGGTGCGGGAAGGAGAGGAAAAGAGACCAGAGGTCTTTCAGAAATGTCCCCCTCGCCTTCATCCGTCAGGTAGAGCTGCTTGGCCGAGGAGCCCTCCTCGTGGGGAAGGGTGAGGATTTGGGGCTGAGTCCGCGGCGCGTTGGGCTAGCTGAGAGACAGCAGCCTGGCCCTGCTGCTTCCCTGGTTTTGCAGGAACGAGCAGGGGAGGTGAAGCCAAGACCCAGCTTGGCATGTGCCTTCGGCTCCAGGCGCTCCTCGGACGCTGCCCTTGCCGTATGCCTCCGTCTACTTTTACTATAACAATTCCCGAAGGCACCAGTCCCTCTCCCTGCGCCTGCCTCCCCCTTTCCCTCGTACTTTACTAAGTGATTGGAGTTGCCTTCTTCCTTTTGCGCCTTCCCACCTCCTTCAAGCTCCCTCTTCAGCGACAAGCAGCATCACTAATTGCTTTTTAGAGTCTCTTTTCTGCTCTCTGTTCAAAATTCACAGGGCATTCCCTGGCCCCATTATGCTCCTTACTGAACCTTTTCATCTTCTTTTACAAACTTAGCACTTTCTGGGCTTCTTTTAGCCTTTGCAAAAAAAAAAAAAAAAAAAAAGTTTGGAGTTTTGTTTTTTGGGTTTTTTTTGGAAGAAGACCCCCTCCCTCTGCAGCCCCCCCTCCCTGCCAGAAAAGCACACGCACGGGCCCGCCTCCCATTGAATGGGGGGCTTTGTGCGGGGAATTTCCGGAACACAGCCCAGGGCTGGAGGCGCAGTGTGAGTGGAGGGGCTTTGGGCAAGGAGCCTCCCTTAAGCCCACCCCATTACCACGGTCACTGTTTGCCCTGGGCTCTCTAAAAGGACTATTGTTGCCTGTTGCCAGGTATTCCCTAGCAACACTTAAGCCAAGCTGCCTCCTCTATTTATGGCAGAAACTTTTCAATGGTCTCCAAAACACGTGCTTGTCAACTTAGGAGAATACCTTCAAACAGACACAGAGGGGGAAAAAAATAATCCCAAGCGCTTGCTTTAGTTGAAATATGTGTGTTGGGGGTGTTTTTCAATTTCTTGTCATTTACCTTGGATCAGCAACCCAAACAATTGCAATTTGAAAAAAAAAAAAATCCCTCCCCATCACCCTCTCCCAGCCCCCCGTTCCCTGCACTACCAAGCCTTTCTACTGGTGGGTGGGTTGGGGGCATTTATTAGATGGATCAGCCTTTGCTACACTTGGAAACTCTTTGCACAAAAGATTGCTTCATTATTATAAGACAGATTTTGATTTCTTTGTGTGTGCCAGAGCCCTTCCAAGAACCACCATACTTCTTGAGTTGTCTGCCTGAAAATGGCCTATTGCCAAGAGGGGTGTAGGGTTGGAGAGGTGGATAGTTATATACCTGTACAGCATAGACATAGCACCTCTGTTACATCTCCAAACAGTTGAGGTAATCACTTGTGGTGGATGCTGGGTTTGAATAAACACACACACACACGTGTGTGTGTATTTATTCTGGGAAGGATGTATTTCCATGCTTGCGTTTCTGCAGTCAGTTTGTCAACTCTAGACAGCCAGTGGTCCAGTCAAATTCAAAGAGGGAGTAAACTGCTGCATCTCCAAAAAGGTGCATACACATTTTGATGACTGAACATAACGATGTGACAAAAAAGCTCTTTATAGCAAGTCTCCCTTGATAGTCTTTGCTCTTTGTGTGGCATGTCATACAAAGGGTTCTAATGTAAACTGGTGTCTTTACCTACTAGCATCATATTACTTGCTGATTGCTACTGCTACAAAGCAGTAAAGTCATTGTCACTGTTGGGAAAATCTTATCAGATAACAGAAAAATGTAAAGTAAGGTCAGGATTTACAAAGACAGCTGAAACGGTGTGGTACCCGACTCATACTGTCTTTCAATGGAGTGTGGACATCTCTGAGCTGCCCAGCCATGTATCCATGGTAGCAGCGGGTGCATTTCCACAGCTGTGGAGGACAACACACTGATGCAGCATCAGCACCATGTCTGGAGTGATAATCTGAAGTTTTCCCATCTGCAAATTCATACCTGTTTTCCTGACACATCCTTTAAAACTTGACATGTCATCCTGGCCCAGGGACTCGTTTTGTAGCTGCAACCTCCAAGCTGCTGCAGTGGCCCCAAGAGCTGAGCTGCACAGAGCTGTGCAGGAGGCCAACCTGAGGCAACTGCCCACGGTGTGAGCACCACGGAGGCCTTCATAGCTGAAGAAAAGCCCCAGGAGTGAAATGGGACTGGTGCTTTCAGATAGTGTCAGGCCTAACTGACAGGGAACTACTGTGCTGCCGTTTGCTTCTCTCTTTCCACAGTAGACAGCAGAGATCAGAGTTGCCTCTCTTGTTCTGACCGAGAGACTGAAAATATTGCGTAGGTGCTATTCATTCTGTGTGTGATTTTGGGTTGTGACCCTCTGGTGAGCTGTGTCATGCTTGTAGGAAGGTTAGCACGTATAACAATGTAGTAATTCTCTTTTATGACCTATAACTATAGAAGCTACTCAGTCAATGAGAGTGTGTTCTTACTCCAAAATGGCATGCATGTTTTGTAATAATACAGCTTTTCCCAGGCATGTGTGCTGGTGTCTCCACTAAAAGATAGTATACTCATCTGTCTGCAACCAGCCCTGGTGCTTCTGCATTCCCATCTGCCATGGAATAGTCCCTGCTCTCAGCTCAGCCTTCAAAACTCAGTTTTGTTTCTGTTTTATAGAAGTACTGTAATTAGAAGATGCTACATTTCCTGTGTTAACATATTCCCCTGCGGAGCTTGACATTAGAGTGAATGTAAATGGTTTCATGAAGTGCAAGATTAGGGCTGTTTAAATAATTGTTGTAATTGAAAATATGTGTATTATTATCTCTCAAGATGTTTTAGATTAAATTAATGAAGTTCACATCTGGAGGAGCAGATATTAACCCTTTATGTGATTCTGATCCCTTAACTAGGTAATCCGAAGCTCAGATTTTTGATGCAGCCCTCGTAACACAACTGTTCTTAGCTTTGAAAAATACTTTGTCTTAGCCCTTGCTATTTATTCTATGAATCTCTGGATTACAGTGCTCGGCTTAAAGCAAATACAGCAAGAACTAGCAGCTTCATCTGTGGAAAGTCAGCCCCATAGCTCCTATTAAAACCGATAGAGTATACAAAACCTGATAGAGATGCCTGGTTTGCCTTGCATTTAGTTAGCAAGCAGAATAAAATGTATTAGATGGCCAAGATTTTAATTTCTGGAACGTACACCGTTGTGCTTGTGCATGACCACAGGCAGTGTAGAAAAAGGGCATTCCTATTCTTTGCAAAGTGTCTCCCAGGTTCTTAGCTATTTTAGCCCTATGATGCTATTTTACCTATCTTTGGCATATAAAGGTGCTCAAATAACTTAAAAAACAGGCATGGAACAACGGATTCCCTATAGAGGGACTGATCGCTCATACTTTCTATTTATTTACAAGGGTTAACTTCTAGCTCCTGTCTTTGCAACTGGCTGACATGCATTCTAAAGGTGATTCTGTAAGCTGGGCAAAAATAATGATTCCCAAGTGAAGAGAGACGTACTACTCTGGGCAAGCTGTTCTTCTGTGGACAGGCTTCCTTAGAAATAACTGTGATCAGCCCTGTTTGCCTGTCTCAAGTTGTATACTCGTGACTTCCAAAATAACCCATGAAAATGGTGTTTGCAACTGTCAGCCACTGTTTGCCAACAGCCAGCACGATTGTTTAACTCATTTCAAAGAAATGATCTACTAGCTCAGATATTCACTGTGTGTTAGTTTGGCAAATAGTCATCCATATATATGCCAGTGCTTGAAGTAATTCTGTGTGATTATGGGGCAGATTTTTTCAGCCTCTGATGAAATTCATAGTTTTTTCTCACTGCCTTGTGGAAAATTACACATGTGTCCGCATTCTTGAAGCTACAATACTTTTACTTAAACTCACTTTCTCTCTCATCAAAGGAGAGGTTTGGCTTAAGTCATTCTCAGATTCCAAAACCCATTAGCATGTGCCTTGCAGTCATGTGTAAAAGTTTCTAACTTCCTTAAAACTTGGATCCCAGCACTTGAACTCCAGCCCTCCAGGAGTGCTGAGCCGTCACTCAAGACCAGAGTCTTTCCTCCTGGAACACCTGGACTACAAAAAGTTGCCAAGAGTGAAGTTGGAGTCATTCTTATTCCTCCTGTGTTCATATGCAAGTCATTCTTGGAAAGTAAACTGTGTCTACCAGTTAAATTTAATATGCATGCAAACTGATGGTGACCTCCGTATGACATGTCCATATAAACATAGCTTCTGTCTCTTTTATACCGCCAAGTCACCCAGTTTCAAAGAGAATGACTAATTTTCTCTGTATTTACTTTGTTTATCCTTATGGTTGTTACACACTGAGCAGTAGGCACAAACATAGGTACACTAGCATCACCTGGGAACTTACAGTGTATGAAATGCCTTGGGATGAGAAATCAGAGGAAAGCAAGCCTGCCCTGTGCCTGTTAATAATCAATGGTAATATCTGAGCCACACCTCAGCCGAACCTTTTCTGAAGGTTGAAACGGTTTAAATGACTTCCTCTTCTCTGCCACATGATCCTATTTGTGCTCTTTTTTTCTGAGTCGGAAAGGAAAATGTCAAAATACTTCAGAAGATCTGGTTGTAGCAAGTTTCCCGTCTGACTGGATCCAAGGTGCTGTGCTAAGAAACTTGATGGACAACTCATCTTCTCATCCACAATCCAGTTCAATTTGTAGACATACATGGTTCATGTCGAGTGTGAAGCTGAATCACTCAGATAACTGAGAATATGACAAAATTTGCAAAAGAGCTTTTCAAAAACTGACTAGTAATTCTGAGTGTTCAGGGAGAGATACCTTGAAAGAGCTTGGTTTGAGGAAAGCATTGAAAATAGCCTTCAAGAAAGTGAAACTCCTGAAAAGTTCCCTCTTGCATATCCAGACACCGTGGTCTTCAGACTCACTTGTGACCTCTGAAAATCTCGGTCGAGTTCACCTTTAAGCAACAGTTCAAACTAAGGTCACTAAACACAAGGAACTGAGAGGTGATGACCAGTGTGAAATAAGGTTGACCTCATCACACTGCCTAGCAGGCGGTTGGCTGTCTTACAGAAAACATGGCCCACATTTGAAGTAGCTGCTTCCAGTAGAAAAGCCAAGGACATAGCTGTTGTGGACACTATGTGTTCTTCTCAGTGCTAAGTTTTCCTCAGAGGGTGGTGGAGGTCTGATGCCAGTGGGGATCCTTGTCTTGCTCCCATCCAAGTTACTATCCAGGTGGATGTGGAGGTGCAGAGCAAGCTCCACTCACACAGAAAGCAACTAAAGATGCTTTTAAATTAGCATTCATTGTTAGTTGACTTTTTCATCCTTTTCAGAATCACCTGTGGGCTCTCAGACAAAAAATTTCCTCTGAATAGACCTGCTCTTGTCCCTTTTTTGTGGTGTAGAAAGTGCATACTTTTGCTGCTTCCTGACTTTTGTGAAGTCAAAGGAGTCCCAAACCTATTTGGAGACACCATCCACCTGAGAGGACAGGTACTGATTTTTAGAGGCACAGGCAAGGCTGGGAGCTGGAAGCCATGGTGTCCTGAGAGTGAAATCTGAGAGGTTTAAGGGCTACCCACTGCTGCCTTTGCTTCCCTCCCCGAGTCAGGAGGAGTGGTTGTTTCGCACAGGCCAATGATCCCATTGCAGCAGCAGGTTTTTGCCTCTCTGAGAGGCAGTATCTTCCAGCTACTGATGAGCTCTGGCTGTCCTGTGTAACCTCTGCTTCGGGGCTGATAACCACAGGCTAGCAGAGCACCACGGAAAGGTTGTTGACCCCGATCTAGTCCATCCCTTTGCCCTGAAGGCAGTGTCAGCTGCACAACCTTTCACAGATTAATAGAATTAAATGCACAGCAGCACTATCATAGCTGTACAGCAGTGTGCTCACAGCTGATTTTATTTATGTATATATTTGAGGCAAAGATTAGTTAAAAACCTATAAAATAGTAGGACCTCCACAGCACATCGCTGTGGGTTGGCTCTTGGCGTAAGGGTGAAAGCCCCTATACCGAGAGTGGAGGATGAATGCTGCTTTGCTTGAGCGTGTTCATAGCCAGAGGTTTCTTACTCCTTCCTCCCCACCAGCAGGAAACTGTGACCGCTCTGAGCCTTCAAGTTACATATTGTACATTTCCTATTTGTATTTAGTATTAAAAATGTTTCTTTAAACAGGCACTCTCTAACTTGTTGGGCTCTGAAGCCAGAGCTGGGGGAGGTTGCCGTTGCCTACAGTAGGATCAGGGAAAGGTCTTCTTCTAGATGTCTCCAAGCCATTTGGGGTCTTCACTCTGGACATAGACTAAAGTATGTTGTGTTTGCTTAAGACTGGATGCAGAGAAGCACTTACACTTGTACTTATATCTGGTACCATGAAGGCTTTCCAAAATCAGGGTCTCAGGGCATCATGCACAGACTAAGAGATACCTTTCATCATGGGGTACAATGTTATTATGAGGGTTCAACATTAGCACAGTGGAGCTCCCTCCTTGTTTAAAGCTTCCAGGCACTTCCATGATAATAATGATGATAATAATAATATGATGTAGAGGGTGGATCTGCTATATGCCCTTCCAGTTCCCATCCCCTCAAGCCAGACAAAGAGGAAACTAAAACTGAATGAATGATTAAAGTGAATGTGACTGCAGTGAACTAATACCAGAACTCTTTCGGTTGTGACTGAATTATTTGGGCTGCGTCTAACAATTACTAATGGAAACAGGAACATATATAGATTATTCTGTAATTATTTTTCATAAGATAACTGACATCATTCTGAAAGACGGGCTCCATCTGTAGCTCTGTCCTCGCTTTTCCTGTTTGCATTTACTTTTATTGAAAACAATGTTACAAACAGCATCTATGGATTTTCCAAGATGACTCTCATCAGGACCCGTGTTTTGAATGAAAAAAGTTTCTAAAGCAGGTATCCTACAGACAGTTTTAACTGGATACAGGTCCAGCTGAAGTCTATAAATAAATCCTCATAACTTATTCCTGTATAGAAACTGAAATGAAGACAAAGCTTTCACTTCAAAATCTGCTTCGATTTTCAGACTTCGTTCATGGCATGGGTTTCCAAAGATTAACTTTTCTCTTTCAAACTGCATTAATAGCATTAGGCCTCAATTAATCAGATTCAAAATTTGGAAACAAAGACAGTATTTTGTCCGTATAATCACTGAGAGGCCATATACCAGGATCTTTTCTTACCAGTCTTTTTAATGATTATTTCAGTCCAGAATTTTTTTTTTTTTAAAGGAACTGCTGAAATTGAGGCTTCGAATTTTGTAAATGAGCCTGCTGCCCAACGCACTTCTCAGCAAGATAAGGGCAGAATGGCATTTGCAGAAATGTTTAGCTATCTCTCTAACAATCCTGCTTGGTTGTGGGCCCCTTGGTAACAGCTTGGCAAATCTGCAAAAGGAATGCGACTATATAGTTTGTGTGTGGATTGTTGAGTCATTATAGCCTCCAAATTGCACAGCAGATCATTAATCATAGGCCAAGATAGGCAATCACTGCAGAAACCTGATGAAAAGGCTCCAGAATAATGCCTGCTAAATCATGTTTAACATGCAGACCTTGCCTGTGCAGATATGGAAAGGGGGAGGTAAGGAAAAAAATTATTCCCCTTTTAGGAAAGAAAACTTCTACTTATCTTTGATTTGCATTCAGCCCTCCCTCAATAGTCCTTAAGCCTGTTATTTAATTCATTTTGGTGCCAGGTCCCATCACAAAGCGAAAACCCTAACCAGGACCTATGCAGTCTATGACCTCCAAACCCCCTGTCTTTTCTTGTCAGTTCTATGTCATTTGTGCAGTTGAACTCCACCAATTTGAAATGCTGACCTCTTCCATAGACAACCTTATTCTCCTTGAGTGAAAGAAAGGGCCAAGGCCTACAAACCACTCAAGCGAGAGATGGCAAGAAAAGAGAAAAGTGGTTGACTCGTAAATCAATTTCCACAGCCCACCCAAAACCCACACGGACAATAACGACGGTATTTTTTTAAAGTTGTGTTGTTGTGGTTTTCTTAATTGAGCTCATTCTCCTTAGAGAAAGTTTTGCGCAAAGTAAAATTGTTCATTCAGGGTGGAAAATTAGACTCGATCCTGCTCGCAGCCCGCTCCAAATCAGGGTATATTTATATCAGACCTCCGTTCCCACCTGTCATCCCCGCAGAAAGGGAGCGCAGTCTCACAAACAGGTCTTTGTCCGCACTGGAAGAGGTGGCAATATCTAAAGAAAGAGAAACATTTGGGGCATAAACGCGCGCAGTGCCAGTATGCGGGAAAAGCAATGGTACCTGGCTTTGTGCCGCACAGCCTGCCCACGTGGATGTAGCTGTGCAGCGCGCCCCTGCAACCCCACGCGTGTGTCTGTGGCCTGTACCAAGCCCCCGGTGTGCTGTAAAGGGGGAAGGAACATGCGGACGTATGGGCTGCGCCAAGGCAAGCACACGCGTTGTGCTGTAAAGACGTGCGAGCAAGCATCCAGGCGCACAAACCAGCTAGAAACCTGCCACCACACAGTGAGGTAAATTTTCAAAGACCCATATTTCACTCCCTGGGGGGTCTGATTCTGCCTGTGTTACTCTCTCGGGAAGGTTTCCTACTCCTCAGGTGGTCTTACTGGATTCAATGGTTGCATCTTTGAGGAGCAGCTGCATAAATGGCCTGGAGCACATCATGCCCCAGGCCCCCATCCCCGCTAGCAGCTTTCCATTTTTCAGTGGCCTGGATCTGGCCGTGCTGTTTCTTAACTGGACAGTCACATCTCGGGGTTTAAGGCCGGGACATCTTTAAACAGCGTTACCCATCTGCCCAATGGGAAAGAGCATCCTTCCCCTGCCAGGCTAGCGTGCCTCAGTCAAGCTCTCCCAGGATCATAATCCTCTGGAACACGGAATGACTAGTTAGTGTCTGTCAGCAGAGGCAGGTCTGACCCTTAGGTTGAACATAACAAATGAATCTCTTAAGATTTCTCATTGATCGGGCTTAGTTTTAAATGCACCCAAAGCTTAGTGCCACTTACAACATAATACAAGTCCACGGCAGAAAATGATCTCTGGGAGGAATTAAATACGACGTCACTGCCTTTGGCTCTGCATGTCCTTAAGCTGTACGTCACCGAAGGTGGAATCACCACGTGCTCCCCTTTTCTTATAGTTTTACCTTCAACCTTTGGCATTGGCCCTTTCTGGACTATGCAAGCCCTCCCTCCAGCTTCTCTTTCTTCAAAAGGAATGATGGTACTTTGTGATCTAAAAATCCTCGATGACTTACAAGCAAAACAGGGCGTGATGTGTTGTTACGGAGGTAGGAAAGTTACTGCACCAGAAGAGAAGTACCTACAATGGCAGACTAACTCCTCCAAGGAACCTGGCCTATTGCATTGGATTTTCTCTAAATTGCTGTCAAAATGCTGATGGGATACAGTCCATGGGAGAGGTTCCTCATCTGGGAGAGCAGATGCTCTGAAGGAATCTGCCTGTGGAGCCTGCTCAGCCAATGTGCCCCATCAGGTCTGCGCCTGCTTGCCATGGGGCTTACCGGCTCCGCGCCCTTGGGCAGAAGGGAGATTTGGAGCTGTTTATACCACTTGACCCTCCATCCAGATGACCTTCCATCATCTGGGGCCAGCTGATGCTAAGCAGTAAATTAAATTCAGTGGCATGCTGTCTCACTTCTCAATGGTGTTTTAGTGTGACAGCCAGAGTCCATAGAGCAGGGCTCATTACACGCTGCTACAGCAGCTGGAGCTAAGGGGAGTGTCAAGCTCATTACCTTTTATAATACACCCACCGATGGAGCTAGGTGTGCTGTAGATGGATTTGTTGGAGGCCAGCACTTTTATTTGGGGGTGAAGCACTGCGTTAAGCTGACAGGCAAGACTCCATATTATGCAAAAGGAAGAATTCAGCAGGAAACCGATGCATGTGGATAAAAATAATCGATGTTTTTCACAACCCGCACCTCTGGGTGCAGCAGCATCTGTAGCAGTAGAAGGGACATACCCTCTCCTTCCTCATCTCTTTTCCTCAGTGAAACAAGGCTTATGGCAAGCAGTTTGCAAAGTTTCACTCCAGTTCAGTGAAATCCTTATGTGTTACCAAAGTTTCCAGCAATAATTTTGCTGGCTTTCTTAGTCAGCAATGTGTATGTCATTGTCTAGCCCAAAAAAATCAGAGAAGATTTTGCTCCTGAATGTGTGAAGTAATGCACCAAAACCTGTATTTGACTATGCTTATTAGTATTCTAGCACACACTTCCATGCAAAGCTAACCTTGCAACACCATTTTGTTTGGAGTGCAGTGCAACATATTTCAGTGTGCGTTCACCTAATTCGCTGTACTCTGGAAAAAAACGTAGGGGAGAGAAAATGGCAAAGCTAGAGAAGAAAACTGGCCGTGCTCAGGCTCCCTGGCTAGATAACGCAGATCTTGAATCTGTCTGTTAATATCTAGATCTTTTGGGGGAAAAAACCCTCAGATGTGTAATGGTGATGAAGTCAGAAGAACAGGGTCCGTAGAGAGTCCCTTGCTGGCTACCGTCCATACAGTGGACAGTCAGCAGTGGACAGCTGAACTGACAAATTCAAGAATAACTCGTTTGTCATCACAGACTATCTTGCTGGGAGCTTTGTTGCTTAAGATCTTGAAGGATAAGAGGCTGTTTCTGAACTTCTGAGCTCATTAGTACTTACTGGTTATGCCCACTGGGTTATCGATGGTGTACAATGTCTCTGCTAGAGGATAAAGAAGAGTTTACAGAGCTAGGAGGAGGTGGCCTTAAGGGAATGCACTAACATTGTAAACCTTGTCTTTTCAGTGTCCCTTGATGCACGTTTCACACATCCCTGTTAGAAGTAAGCTGTTGTAGGGTAGGTGGGACCTTACACAAGCCCATCACTGAGGAAGCCAGTTTTAATTTCCTGTTTTCTTAGATAGGGAGATGGTGAGGATATGTGTGCGTTGTCTCAATTACAGCAGTAGCAGCTAGCAGGCATGCATTTAACAGCGGTGTTAATAAGGCACATGCTCCTGGTCGTGTCTCACAGAAGTAGTTGTGCAGCCCTTGCTTCTTTTCATGCTGTGGTGGCATCTGGCACAGCTAGATCCTTGTTTGGGTTATTTAATTGCTTCTTTGCCTGCCTTATGCAAACTACATTTGTAGCTGGGTCTGACGTGGGCTTTTGGGCACTCGGACCCATGACTGCACTGCATTTAGTAAGCACTCTGCTCTGTCCTGTAGGCAGCATTTCACATAGTCACCCAGTGACTTTATTCAATTCGCTGGTCCCCAATGTTATTGTCACTCTGCATCATTTACCAATACAATTTTCACAAACAAAATTAGTCATTGTAATGTAGGTGTATGGAAGCCGTCCCACTCTGGAAAGATTCATTAAAATTCCCATAATAGTCTCCTTGTCAGGACTCTTGCCTGCTGTCTGGGAAGTATTTCAACAAGTCTGTCCTACTGTTGTGTTAATTAAACATTGTTCTATTTATAAATGCTCCATTGGTCAGTAGCAGTTCCCCACACAGAGAGCGAGAAGGAGTAGTGGTAACTCGAAGTGATGTGCCAAGAAGACAGGATTCGGCCATGCAGAGAAGCCAAGGGACAACCCAGTCTGAGCAGAGTGCCCCTTGTAGACCTGTCATTGTCCTCATCACCTGCCCCTGCGGCCGCGGTGGTCTTCTGACAGCAAACTTTGGAGCAGGGGAGGAAGGCAGGAGGTTTACTCACTGCTTCTGCCAGCAGCTAATTTATTTCTGTTTGTCTGTACATCATAATCCCTTCACGTGATTGCCACGGGGTGTTGTAGAAGGCTAAAATATATCTGGGTTCAGGTAGACGAATGGAAGATAAAGCCGTCATCCTCCCATGCTTGTGTCACACTCCCGCCAGCCTCTTCTACAAGCCGCTTGCACGAACACACCTCTCTTCCGACATACGCATGAACACAAGGAGAGGGAGCCGCGGGAGCCCCCGCGTGCTGCTTGCTGCTACGGGATCATCTCCTGGGGCTGGCACTGCCTGGGTCTCGGGGGTGTCTGCCTAGCGTTGCTCTTTCTGTATGCTCCCATTTTGCTCATCAGCAACCCTGCTCTGTGCTGACATCCTCCCAGGAGTACGTGGCATGGCTGTTTGGTAGGGAGCCTCTCTCCCCTTCGTGATTACTGTGACTTTCTGCCATAGCTTCTTGTACTGCATCCTGTGATGCTGCAGGTCCATGCCGTCCCCCTTTCTGCACAGGTGGGGGCGATTGCCAGCATTTTTACCCATCTCCTACAGGCTCGCTGGCCTCAGAGGCAGGAGAAGTTGGCCACCATCCTCACCAGCAGGTCCCTAAGAGGCAGAACCCGATCCTTTGATGAAGCCAAGGGAAATTTGGGATTCAGGTGGGTGGTATTTGCAATGAGATGCTTCTGAAAGTTACATCTGTGCTTTCTCCTTGGTTTGCTGGTCTTCTTCCACCCCACACTTGTTCTTGATATACCATGCTGGTGAGGGATATGCGAGTGCCTGCACAAAGATGTATGCAAATGAGTACTTACCCTGGAAGTTAGTCAAGGAGTAACTCTCAAGCTGCTGCCGCCCCAGATGTGAGAAGCAGGAGGCCAAAGAGGTGGAGGAGAAGGAAGAAAAAACCTGAGAACAGAAAGTGTAAAGTGCTGCCAGGCTGATCTATGGACATACATCTGTCTAGAACCTTACCTGGGTGCTCAATTCCAACTTCAAATCATTGAGCATGCAAAATCTGTGAGGACCACATGAAACATTGGAGTTCATCTGAGCGGTGATACAGACAGTGAGAGATGGAAGAGATACAGTTGCGCTGCTTTTTTTTTTTTTTTGGCAGTACCTCAAGTTTGACAGGATATGACACTAAGTGTTCTTGCTAGGTCAGGGGTCATAGCTGGGCAGACCAACACGATGTGCATTACAGTAAGCTAAAATGTGGTTTGCTATGAAAGTTAAAACAGGATGAAGCAAAGCGTGTCCCACCGCCTATTCTTCAGCCTTTTGGGTCAGCAGCTCCAAATGCAGTTTGTATGGCTTGGAGGAATATACACAGACGTTGCTTAGAAACTTGAAGTAAAAGTCTCAGGTCTTGGAAGAACATCCTTCATCTGAAAGGCTCGAGGGGTTGGTTATTAATTACCAGTGACCCTTTGCTTGTAGACCGGCAGTCTGACATTATCCCACTTATTGTCTTAAAGCTATTGCTGTCCCAGGGTGACACAGTAGTGGATGTAGGAAGGACTGTAGGTTTTGTTATACGACTGGTTATACCATCGTTCACCGGTGTACCCTCAGAGATGCAAAAGCAAGGATGTCCGGTACAGTGAGGCATTTCAGCACATGCTTAAAAGTAACCGAAGCTTAAGCAGGCAGGCTGGCCTCCTGCCTTGCTCAGGGAAACCCTCCACCACCCCCTTGCAGGCCCTTGGCAAAGCAGCGTAGGGAACCTCTCCGTGCTATTGCCCGGGCCGTGTTTGTCCTGGATGTGATGCAGGACTTTGCTCTCCCGCGCTGTCAGTCCGGGCGCCTTTCAGGAGCACTGCGTTGGCTTCGCCGAGTGCACACGTGAATTATTGTTTACTCAATAACAAATCAAACAAATCCCCTCTCCTATTCAAAACAAACTGCAATGATAAAAGAGGGCTCATTTCCAGTATTATTGGCGCCGATTAATGTCTTCCCTTCACTTGATTGTCTCTATTTCACATACAGGTGGCTTTTTTGTCTTTTTTCTTTTTCTTTTTTTTCATTCAGAAATGTCATCACCACTTAATTAGCAACGCGATGTTACCTGAAAGTAAAAGCAAGCCTATCTTAGGCCATATGGCAGGAGTTTAATCTGCACTGTCACGGTATAATCCTGTCGAAATGGCTTCCCTTTTCAGTCAAAACTACATTTCACACTTTACTAATATGGGGCTTTCCCTTTCCTGTTCCAGAGTAATATAGCCCGGCTGGTGCAGCAAGTGCAAATTAAAATAGCTCGCAGCTCCAACCAGCAGCAGGAGGGGAGAGCGAGCGAGAGAGTGGTGTGGCTGGAGTGGGGGGGAGGGAGGAGGACCCCATCCCGAAAGGGGAACACGTGCTCTTTCTGTGATCTGCTTCTGTGAAATTGGACCAGATGAGTTTGGGCTCCATTTCAGAAGACAATCCCCACCCCTACCGCAAAGGCCTGGACTGCGCCACTGGGGCTAACTGGTTATAGGGGTCTTTGTCATTTTTACCTTTCCTTCCCCAGTGCTATGGGGAGTTTATAAAAGCAGAAAGCAAGAAAAAAATGTGTTGCTGCAAAGTAGGAGTAACCAGCAGAAAACTTGGGTGACTTTACTGCTGCAGTTGTTTACAGGGTCTAAGAGAGAGTTGAAACACACGGGTGACATTTTTGAAGGAATTTTGATCCCAAGCAGCTTCCAGATAACGTTTTGGACAACAGGCAGATGTTTGCTCTGATGTTTTAGGGGAAGTGAAGCTCTTCTGGGAAAAATAAGTAACTGTCCCTCTCTGGGGTGGTAGGTGAAGAGCACAAACAGGATTGAATCCCGTTCACAGTGGGATGAAAGGAAACATGGATTATCTGTCCCCCAGAAAAATAAGGCAGACTATTAATATGCACTGGCTCTTCCCACAGCACTTTGCACAAGAGGAGAATCTGGATCAGCGACCCCCTCTGCCCTGCCAGCTTTCTCATGTTCTCCCAATGCTGCATATCCCCAGGCACCTGTGAGGAACTACTCATGGTCTCTGCTTAGCGTTTGTGGATCTCAGGCTAAAAGATTGAGACAGGACCAAATCACAGCCAGCAATGAATCTAGATAGCTTCGGTCCAAGATCAATGCCTTGTTCCAAAATATCTTGTTTCCCTTAGTTGTCCTTCCCTGAAATTTTTACCCAACCTCTCCCTCTGCAATTAGTATAGTAAGTACCAGGTAGCCAGAGAGAGGGAGAAAAGGGAAACTCGTG
The DNA here is from genome assembly GCF_026419915.1 of Harpia harpyja. NCBI lineage: Eukaryota > Metazoa > Chordata > Aves > Accipitriformes > Accipitridae > Harpia > Harpia harpyja. The sequence goes on along the minus strand of NC_068945.1, from coordinate 23,300,697 downwards.
AAACTTCTCCCATCTCCTACTCATGGCTTGTGTTTGCCCAGGACAAAAGTGCCAGAGCCAATGAAAGTACCAGCGCTCAGTGGGGCTCTTCCTTTGCTGACATCCTTCTGGGGAAATGCCTGGCTCCGTGGCCGCAAGAAACGCCTGCCTTCTCTGAAGCAGGGTGGCTTGGACCAGATTGCCTGGATGCTCTGTGCTGCTCCAGGGTGTGCGTGGGCTGGAGGGCTGGGGCTCCCATCCCCGAGGTCAGAGCTCCTTCCCTGTAGGATATATAGGAATCGCACGGCTCTCTAGCCATGGGCAAAGTCTGACTTGTCTTTCTTTCACATGTTGTCTGAGCTGTGTCGCTGTGTCCCTTTACTGATATAACCACCTAGAACACCTCAGATGAGGTTTGGAGATACACCTTTTCTTCAGTCACTTCATATTTTGCTGGAATTTTTTTTTTTTTCAACCTCCATGTGAATACTACAATATACAGCAGCACTCTCCCCTGCTCTTGCCCCCCTCCAGCAAAAGGCTGGCTGTAGAAGCTGCGCAGTACTGATCTGGTCCTTATCAGATAGTAACATATACATGTATTTGCAGTGGGACAACAAAGGCAACAAGGGAAAACAAGAAAAGGGTTTTAGGTGATGGGCTGAGGTTTTGTTTACAGTAAGAGAAGGAACAGAGCTCTCTTGTAATTTAAATGCCTGGGAAAAAATCCGTGCTTTGGCCAGGAAAGTCAAAGCCTAGATGTTCACTTACAGGCAGTGCAAGGGAGGCTTTAAATATTTCGATGTCCTCGTCAATAGGTATTTCACTAGGGAAGAGGACTTGAGCGTGTCTGTAGTGGATCTGGGTAGTTAAAGCTGTACATTTGAAATACATTTTCCTAAAACAATCTAAAGAGCGAGATAGCTCTGGTGCTATACGTGAGCACAGCTCCTCTGACGTGAGGTGCTTCAGCCCAGCTGCGGGTCAGCCACGCTGGACATCTGCACAGCCACAGACACGGAAACTTAGAAGCGGGACTTTGAAGGGAGCAGAAAGCAAAAGGTGGTAACAGCTCTGCCATGCTGCCGTTTCAGCAGGCACCTCGTGTGCGCTTTGCGGGATCGATGCAGGAAAGGGTCGAAGGTGCGGAGCGACGGTGTGAGTGCGTGCGATGATCCTGGGAGAAAATATAATTCTGGAGCATGAAACAGAGGGATGAATATCAAGAGGGAACATCCAGCTGCAGGTCCTTTCCCCTTCTTTTCTTCAGCTTTTGGGTGAACTGCAAAGCTGAGGGGGACTGTTAACTGCCTGGGCCTGTCCATTTGTCTCTCTCTCTTCACTTCTCTGTCCCTAACCCCCGCTCCCTCTCCCCTCCCGCAGCTCCGGAGGGTGGAGGTGCGATTCGCTATGCCAGTTTTTTATTTCCAGCACGCTTGACAGGCTGGGCGAGGAAGGCGTTAATGTTTTCTGACAGGCCCCCTCTAATTGTTGGAGCTTTTCTTCTCTGCCTTTTCTGTGAAATTCTGACTTAGGCGAGCAGCATAACAAAATGCTCTGGCATTGAAATGTGTGCTTGCACTACACTGGGCTCGGGGAAACAGCATTATTCATGAAGATTTTCAGCTGTTTTTGTCTTTTAACTAACCTTTGAGTTTGATCAGAGGCTAGCCGGGCTCCCTTTCTCAAAAGGCGGTCTTGGCAACCCGACAATGGAGCCAAACTGTTTTCCCTGTTAAAGAGATAACTATGCCGTTGAGTTGGTACATGGGGGAAATTAATCTTCAGGCGCATACAAATGATAGCTTTACCTCGGTCTGCAATCGCCTGCGTGGGATTATTAATAGGACGGGGGTAAGGAGCAGGAGAAATTCAGTCTGGGGCAGGGAACTTTCAAAAAAAAAAAAAAATCCCAACCCCAAACCCATCATCCCTTTTGATTGCATAAAGCCTGCGATTGATTCCTCACCACTTGCCTTTTGCAGCAGGAATTAGCCCTGCATTGTGCGGGCTGACACGCTAAAAGCGAGCTCGCTTGGGAGCAAGAAGTTGCTTTGCGCTGGGACGGACCGGGGGGGTGGTGGGGTGGTGGTGGGGGGGCTGGTCGCTTCTCCCCTCTCCCCTTTCCAAAAAGCGAGGAGCGGGGGGAGGAGACACAGAATCCCCCCCCCTACACTTCCAAAGCGAACTAATCCTTGAATGCACTGAGTAATACGCGCTGCATTACGGCGAGCCACGCCGCCCCCCGAATCCCGCCCCCGCTGCCGGAATAAAGGCTGAGGCGTGACACGCGCGGGGGCAGCGCTGCCCGCTGCCTGCCCGCCCCCCCCCACGCCCCCCCCCCCCCCCACTCCCTGCTTTGTGCCCCTGGGAGCCCGCACACAAAAGGCAGGACCTGCGCCGCGGGGGGGAGGAAAAAAAAAGGGGAAAAAGGGGGGGGGGGGAGGAGGAAAAGGAGAGGAAAAAAGAAATTAAAAAACAAATTAAAAAAAAGGAAAAAGAGAGGAAAAAAGTTTTGGAAAAGGGGGAGAGCGCCCCACGCTCCCCAAAATTTACGGGGCCGGGTGTGGGTCGGCGGCTTTCTCCGGGGGGGGTGGGGGGGTGGGAGGCTCTCCGGGGTGCCCGACTCCCTTTCCCGAGCAGGGGAGTAGGGCCGGGGGGGGCTTTGCCCCTCCGCTCTTACCTGAGCGCCGGAGGGGAGGGGGGCGCGGATGTTCCGCGGGGCCGACGCTGGTCCCACGCGCAGACAAAAAAAGTTTGGGGAGCGGGGATGGGAAGCGAGGGGAAAACCCACGCCGCGGGGGGGGTTCCCCCCGGGTCCGCGGGAGCGGAACTCGCGGGGGGGGGCCCAACGCGGCCGCCGTGGGGGTCTCGCCGTGTTTCCCCGTCGCTGCCCAAAGGTCTCGATATGGGGGCGGGTGGGGGGGGGACATACACGGACTTCGGGGAGAGGTGTTTGTTAACGGGACGTTTTTCTACCGTTACGATAAATAAATACATAGGTAAATAAATTAATAAATCCGTGGCCCAGCAACCTCCATCTGCACCCCCCCCCCCGCTTCTCTCCCCCCCCCTCGCCCCCCCCAGCCCTGAGTAGCTCTAAAACTTATACTGCGCCCAAAGAAGTCCCTGATTTATGGAGTTTACTAATGCTAACTGAATACTGTCTGTCAGGCAGCGCTGAAAGGCTCTCCGCGCTAATACAAGAAAAGGCTTTGTGTTGCTAAGCGATTAGAGCAGATGTAATGAGATTTACCCCAATCCTGCTTTGCCCTTTCCCTATCTTCAGTAAAATTGTGTGTGTGTGTTTTCTTTCTTTCTTTCTTTCTTTTCTTTCTTTTTTTCTTTCTTTCTTTCTTTCTTTCGGGAGGGGGCTGAGGGGAAAAAGGAGGGAGGAGGTGGTGAATTTCTGAGCCTGCCTTATACATTGTAGCGAACAACAGCGTAACTTTGCCTTTAGTTTAATGAGTCTGGATATTTACTATTCAGAAGTGAGCAAAAAAGAACACCTGTCTACACAAGGAAGAGAAATTTCGCCTTTGTAAGAGAATGAAACATTATCCTAATGTTATATTCATAGCTATAAATTACTCGCTACACTTTCTTTGCATACCTTATCTGTACACTTGCAAAAGTGGGTAAATAAAAAAGGAGATGCTGTAAAGGGAGAGCGGATGGAGGCATATAACGGTTATTATTTTCATAACTAAACATTAGTTCCACGAGCGGTTAAAACAATGAGCGTTTGTGCTGAAGTAATGAGGGATTTCGTGACCCCAGCGTGTCCCGTTCCCCCCCGCCCCGACTAAATCACATATTGATCATTTCAGGGCGTGGGGGGAGGAGGCGAAGGGGCAGATGCACGTATACGTTTAAAGCAATGCAGAAAGGACTATACATTGATATGCACCAGTATATATATATGTCCATGTATGCATATATAGTTACACCTACATACACACACAGAGAAAATTCCGGGGTGCTCCACCAAAGTTTTTCCCACCTCTTTTTTAAAAATAGCGCATCCCTCGCAACTCGACAGCACATTTGTAGCGGAGCGGGCTAGATTTTTTTTTTTTTTTACCTCCGTACGACACACTGGCTCTCCCCGGTCTTTGTTGGGGTTTTTTGTAAGATGCATTTTGCGCTTTGCTTTCCGCTTGGCTTGGTGCACGCAAACTGAATTTGCAAGTGATGCAGGAGCCAGGCGAAAAGGAGAAGGCGAATTCTGGTCACGTCCTTGCTAACTGACAACAAGCAGGCTAGCCAAAAAAAAAAAAAAAAGCGGGGAGGGGGAGAGTCCAATTTCTTTTTGAGTCTTGGTAATTGGGTACTTTTACAGGCAGATCACGCTATTGGGGTAGAATACCAAGCTTAGAAAGACCAGTGTCTCTGAGCTGCCACCCATTTCTACTACTTTATTTATTTATTTAATTTTATCTCCCTTCGCCTCTCGCTTCCCGTCTTCCCCCGACGGTTTTATTTCTCCAGGCACTGTCTTTGCAGAGGCAACACGGCAGCCGGTGTTTGCGGTGGCCGTGCCTTGCCCCGTTGGGTCAGAGCCGCGGCGGACAGGGTCACGCCGCCGAAATGCGGGATGGAGCGCCCTCTTTTTTTAGGACTTACTTGGGCTTTTGGGGGGAATTCTTGAATGTGCAGTGATTTCGGGAAGGACAATGCAATCATTAATCATCCCCTCGCCTTTTGATTTGGAGACACATTTGCAACACAGAAGGGCAAGAAAACAATGGTGATACCGCTACATCTTTGCATATTTATATAGAGATAGATAAAGATATATATATATATATATATATGTGTGTTACATCCATCAGGTACAAACACTTCATACGCAACTTAGCTCTGGCATAACATCATTTAACATTTTGTCCTTACATTCATCGTTGTCAATGGCAGAAAGAAAAAAAAAATTGCATGCAGTAGGCAGCCGGTCATTTTAATTAAAAAAAGTTTTATTACGAAACTATTTTGTATAAAACAGGGCTATACAGGACCTTTGTCAGTTTGTAATAAAACAGTAAGAAAAGGCAGTGGCATAGGGGTTTCTTGTTTGTTTGCTTGCTTGCTTGCTTGTGTATTTTTCTTTTTTTTTTTTCAAAAGGCAGCATATAAAAACAAATGGCTACCATTTTGCGTTTGGACAATAGCTGCATAAACTTTGTTCACTTTGAACATTGTTTAATAACATTATTAATACATTAACAAAGTTTCTATAAAGTAAGACACGTCGGTGCTAAAGTACATCTGGAGGAAATCCAAGTCCTTTACAAAACCACATACAAAAATGGCAGTTGTAAGGTAACGTCGACTACAAGTCTAAACATGAAGAGGTAATAAGCATTACATATTAAAAAAAGTATCAAGATATACACATTTTAAACCATTTGTACAAAACCTCTATAAATCTCTCTCTCTCTTATGTACAAAAATAGCTTAATATATCCCCAACCTGGTTAGGATAGATACAAATAGATTTTCTTATAATAAAAAAATTCACAAAAAAAGATTGGAAGCATTCTATGATGGAAACGAGAGGGAAGGCTCGGAGGGAGAGGCGCAGGGGGTGGGGGGGAGCAGACGGGGCTGCGGGGGCTTCTTTGAGTACAGCATAGCTTAATTTCAACAACTCCACAAACATCGGGGAACTAACTTTGTCCACAGAGTGATGAACGCCAGTCTCTGAAGGGCCGCGGCGGCGGAGATGGGGGGGCGGGGGGCCTTTGCTGCGGAGGACGAGGCCGAGGAGCGCAGCCCCCTTCCCCGCGGCCCGGGGCGGGGGCGACCCGGCCGGGACCTCCGCGGTTCCCCCGCGGGACACCCACTCCTCCGGGGCTCGGTCCGTGGCGGTGCGACGGAGTGCAAAAGCCGGCCGGGTTCCGGGGCTGGGGGCGGCCGCTCCGCCCGCCCCCGCGGCGCGCAGCGCTGCGCCCGCCCGCCGAGAGACGTGCCCGCACCGCCCTCCGACGGCGGGGGAGCGGGAAATGCAACAGGTTCTTTTTTTTTTTCCTGGCCGGATTTTTGTCTCTCTTTCTGGGTGTGATATATTTTTGTGGGGTTTGTTTGGTGGGGTTTGTTTTTTTGTTTTTTTTTTTCCCCCCCTTTTGCAACTGTCCTGTAACAACAAAAGAGAGAGGAGATCAGAGCCGCGCCGGGACCAGCGCAGCGCCGGCCTGCCGGAGCCGCTCGTAAGTCCCCCCACCCGGCCTGCGACCCCCCCCCCACCCCGGCGGCTTCACCCCCCCGTCCGCCCCGCGCCCCCCGGCCCTCCGCGGGCGCGTACCCACCTACCGCGGGGGGGGGGGTAGGGGGGGCCCGCCGGCTCTCAGAACCAGCTGGTGAAGTCGAGCAGCTCCTGCTCCTCGGGGCTGAGCGGGTCGTAGGAGCCCTCGTCGGAGGAGTAGGAGGAGACGGGGGAGCCCGCCATGGAGTTCATGTCGTGGGAGTAGCTGGGCGAGATGGTGGGCGAGAGGACGCCGGCCTGGAAGGCGGCGCTGACGGCGTCGTGCTCGTCGAGGAGCTGCTGCAGGGCGCGGATGTACTCGACGGCGGAGCGGAGGGTCTCCACTTTGCTCATCTTCTTGTTGGCGGCCCCGTTGGGGACGTGCTCCCGCAGGGTGGCGAAGCCCAGGTTGACCAGCTTCACCCGGTTGCGCTCCCGCTCGTTGCGCCGCGCCACGGCCGCCGGCTGCTGCTGCGGCAGGCTGTACCCGAAGCCGCTGAAGTTGAGCCGCCTCTTGCAGCGCATCAGCTCCGGCGAGGCCGAGCGCTGCCGCTTGGCGGCCCGCGGCCCCGAGGCTTTGCCGCCCGGGGAGGGCTGCCCGCCCGCCGGGCTCAGCTGCTGCGGCGGCGGCGGCGGCGGCCCCGGGGGCGGCCCCGGTGGGGCGGCGGCGGCGGCGGCCACCGCCGCGGCGAAGAAGCACGCCGGCTGCAGGAAGGGCGGCTGCCCGGCGCCGCCGGCCATCCTGGCGGGGCTACCGCTGGCCATGGCCGCGGGGGCGTCCTGCGAGGCGGGGGCGACCGAGCGGCGGCCGGTCCCCGTGCCCCCCCGTCCCCGAACCCACCCCCCAAAAAGAAAAAAAAAAGTAAAAAGAGGAGAAAACAAAAAGGAAAAAAAAAAAGGGATTCGCGGCGTTCGCTTGAAAAGCAAGACACAAAAACCGGAGGGCAAGGGGGGAAAGGGGCAGCGGCGACCAGAGGGAGCGGGCGGCGGAGCCGGGCGGGCGGCCGGGGCTGGCGGGCGGCTCTGCCCGCCCCCCCCCCCCTCCCTCTCGCCCCTCCGTGCGGCGGCCGCGGGGAGGCTCGTGGCGCTCGCGTGTGCGCAGCCTGCTTTAGCAAAGCCCCTTTTGCAAAAAAGCGGCTGGGGATTGTGTCTCTTATAAGGGGCGGACGGGGCTCGCCCCCCCCCCCCCTCACGAACACACACACACACACACACGCACACACGCACTCGCCCCCCCCCCCCCCCCCCGCAGCCCCCGGCGCACACGCGCTGGCCGCCGCTCGGCCCCGCCCCCCCCCCCCGCCTCAACCCCTCGCGGGTTTGTTGTTGCAAGTGCGTGCGCCCGGCGCGTGCCGCGCTCCCGGCCCTGAGCAAACACCCGCGCCGGGGCGCCGCGCGCGGGGAGGGGGGGGGGGGCGGCGGCGGCGGGCGCGGCCCGACGGGGCGGGAGGCGGCGCGCGTGGGTCGCCGCGGGGAAAGAGTGGGGGGGGGGGACACGGACACGGGACACGCAGGTGCGGGGCATCCTCTGCACCTGCCCGGGGTTCGGAGCGGGGAGCCGCCGTCGTGCGGGGAGTGCCGGCATGGAGGAATCCCGTGGCGTGGGCAGGCGGGTCGGTGCGTGCCCACGGGAGAAACGTCCTGGCCGGCGCTGGGAGGCGGCGTGTGGATGTGGGCGGGTGGCCGGGAAGGGAAACTTCCCCGCGTGTGGCACTGCCGAAGAGCGGGTTTGTCTTTGCCCCGGGGAAGCGCCGGGATGGCCGGTACCGCTTCCTTCGCTCAGCCGGTGCTGCGAGACCGAGTTTCGTGAGTGTCCGTGACCCGCCACCCGGGGACCGCTGCCCTCGCAGCGACGGGAGCGACGGGAGCTCGGTACCGCAGCAAGCCCCACGGGTGGCCTGATGGCTCTATTAGCTTGCGGCCACGGTGGGTGAAGCGGCGTGGGTGTTGGGAGGAGCGCTGCTCAGAGCAGTGAGTGCAGAACCTCGGGAGAACTAAGTCACCTTGAGTTACCCCTTTGAAACACTTTGAGTGCTGAGGGGTGGGCTTGTCTGCAGAGAAAGAATAAACCCCTCTTGGGAGCGTCCAAAGTGGACGGTACTGGGAAGGTCTGGGTGCCATGGTACTGCCACGGGTGCTGGGGGGAGGAATTTTGTCTCAGAGGGCAGCGTGAAGCCTTGCGTGTGCTAAGCAGAGCAAGTGGATGTGGAGTTAGCTCTTCCTTCACTGCCGGAGCCCGTTTCCCAGGCCATGCAGTCTGTTCGCTAGTCCCGGGGGATTCACCGAGGCCCTCCTGCCTTCCGTGGCACCCCGCAAAGTGGGAGCAGGTCACCACCTTTCCAAGCGGGCGATGGCATTTGCTTATAACTGGGGAGTCAGGATGGACCTGGCCTGTGCCGGGGAAATTATCCCTGCTGCCAGGTGAAGTCTCGCTTGCGGCTCAGGACCAACTGTGGAAAAGCGGTGCTGAGAGCTTGAGGCTGGCACGGCTTGGTGCTCACACCGACCCTTGGGGCTGCAGGGGTGTGGGCAGCCTGGGAGACATGGCCAGGCTTCGCACTGGGACATGCTGGTGACCCCGCTCTTGGCACGAGCAGCAGTGAGGAGCCCAGCGTGGCCTTTCCCTGCCCTCCTGCCTTTCACGTATCCACGTATCTGTGCAAGCTTTAACGCATTTTGTGTCTTCAGCTCTGTCTCATCTCCACCTCTCCCTGCACCTCTCCACTCTGCAAACTCAGATGCGTGTATGCTCTCTAACCCCCTACAAAAAGCAAAGCCATGGTATGACAGTCTTGCCGTGGGTGAGATGATTATGCCTCTAGGAAGTCCCTGGCAAGTGGCTTTCATCCCTGCTGCTCACACCAGCCCTAAAGCATGGAAGGAGGGGACCTGCACAGTCCCTGTTCAGATTTCAGTGGAAATGAGTGCAAAAATAAGCCCTGCTCTGCTGCTGGCCTCAATTACAGCAGCCTGGAGCTGTAAAGATCACCACTTCTCATCTGCCACCGGATCCCCCACCCTGGCTGGATATGTGACTTTAAACAGTGATAAGCAGCAACGTCGTATGGCAGAACCTTAATGTGCACCTGCTAACTAGTCTTTCAGTAATTTTTCACGTGGCAGCTTTTAATGCACCTGTATGATGAAAAAGGTGAAGTAGTTCTGTCTGGTCTAACCGCTGTCATATATATTTCAGGGCCCTCTTCACTGGTCACTGAGTTTCTTTCTGATTTTTAGCCTGCTGTCTCATCGCATGTGAAACATATAAAATGATTTTATTCTCTCTTGGGCAGGACAGCCAGAGCTAAGCAGGATACCACATTCCGTTTTATTTTCTGTACAGGGAGCTCTCCCTCTTCAGTTCCAAGTCTTCTGGCCGGTCTGTTCAACATCCCTTGTCTGACATCAGAATTCTCTGCACTGGAAATAGTCATTGCATCATCAGCTCCACGTTGGGACATCACTGGAGTGAGAGCACAGTAATGAACCAGCCTTGCAATTCGCATCCTGCTGCTTTGGGAAGCGGCAACAGAAATACCAAAATAATTGCAGCCCTGTAAACTATATACATATTTAAACAGAGTAATTTTTCTGGAGCAGCCCGCTACCAGAACTGGCGTGGAAACACCCCGTAGGGAAATTCCTACCCTTTTTCGCTGAAAGTTTCTGGGTCCCTCCTTCTCGAGTCTCGGAGGGCTCTTAAAAAGGCAAAAGACAGAGGTCACCGAGTGTAACTCGCGTGTAATTTTCCCTCCGTGGCTCTGTCCCTGGGGCCCGGGGGGGGTAAGGGGGAGGGCAGTGCCTTTCCCTCCCTTCGCCCAGCACATCCCTCGCCATTCCGCTGCCGCCGGGGAAGGAACTTGCCCCTCGCCTTGTCCGAGGCAATGCCAATCTTGCCAGCTCCCCTGTCTGCTCACCGCGCAGAGCAAGGGCTCTGGGGCTGCCAGATTTATAGATAATAAATATTGTTTCAAGGTCCCCCGCCTCCACCCACTCCTAGGCACAGTCCTGCACCTGCACTTTGAAATTCTTAATTCTAACATAGTGATAAATAGCCCTCGCCCTTTTCATTAGGCTTTTTTTTTTTTTTTGCTTTTTTTCCTTTTTTTTTTTTAAATCTGGAACTGTCATTATTTTATAGTGGCTTTTTTGTGTGCCTAAATTGTAGCCACACTCATGAGGTCTTTTGAAGTCCTTGTTTTTTTTTTTTTTAAACTTTGGGATGCCTTTTTTTTTTTTTCCACCCCTTTTCTTTTTTAAAGGCCATTTACGTTATGATTAAATGCCGTCTTGGAAAAGCAGAACGAAAGTCGTTAATCTATATAGATCTTCAAAGAATCGATACATTCGGGACTTCTGTAGGATTTGTTACACTCCATTTTGTTACAGTAGGCAGCTCGTCTGGATTTGGGCACATGTGTTTCTCTCCCTCCCCTCGCCCTCCCCCTCCCCTTTCCAGCTTCCCCCCCAAGAGTGAAAATAAAGTAAAAGGTCTTTCATGGTAAACAAAACCAGCTTATTCTCCACATAGAACACATGAATAGCTGGAAAAAAAACTTACAATAAATGGTGCATTTTTTTCTCTGCTGGGTATAGCATTCAAGATCAGTCCAGTATTCAAGAAGCAGTCCATTTTTTGCTCAGCAAGAGAGTTTAGAAAAGAAGCGTGGGGTCTATTCAAGGATCTTTTCCCCCTTCACAATTGCTGGGCTTTATGAAACCTATCTTCCATGCCTTGTCAGAGTATTTCTGGGGACCAATTAGTGCTTTGTTGCAAGGCTTCTTTGCTGAATCTTTGAGCAGCAAGAAAAAGCTCTCTTGAGTCTCCCCTTATTTTGACTATTTCAGTCATTACTCAGTGTAATAATTAATATGACAACTGGACGCTGAAGTTTGTATAGAAACACCTCGGCTGCAGGAGAGAGCGTGCAGTGGGTGGTAACAAGCTACAGATCAGACCGAGAAGCCACACAGACAAGGAAGGGGAAAAAAAAAAAAAAAAAAAGAGGGAGAGAGAATAATGAATGAAAAGAGAGAAAGAATAAAGATAAATAAATAGTTGGCACAACCTGAAGAAACATAATGCAGACTTGGAAGGAGAGAAAAAAAAAAAAGGCAATTAGGAGAGAGGGGGAGCGACCCCCGAGAGGTAAGCTTATTTTGAAACAGTTTCTGTGTGAATATAATTTTCAAAACTTTGCTACTTTCAGAAGGCAGGAAAGCGATTTTTCCCTGACGGCTGTTCCTTCGGGTAAGTTATTTTTCAAGGAGCATCTGCCTACACTTTTGCATACTTGATAAACTTTAACGTCTCTTCCTAAGCGTCCGTTTACAGAAAGAAGGACTTTGAGCATTAAATCCTGTTCGTGAGTAATTGTTGCCCATCCTGCCCAGGGTGGAGAGAGGCTAGTCCTCGGGATAGCGAGGTGTACGAGTTCTCTTAGCGCCGTATCCTCTACAAGAGGAGTAAAGCCTGTGCCCCAAACGAAGAATTAAAAATGACGTTTGACCAGGGACACTGCTGAATTCTTCTCGAAAGGCGTCTTGGGATGAACACTCATCACTTTGCAGACATTTCTTGGGCTGCCAATTAGGGCATAATAAATAATTAGAGGTTTTAAGCATATTAGATACAGCTCATGCTAATGAGCTACATCAGGTCTTGTGCTAACCTGAAGTGACAGTTTGCATATAGGGCTGCAAAAAAAAAAGAAAAAAAGGGAAAAAAAGGAAAAAAAAAGGAAAATAAAAGAAAAAAAAGGAAAAAAAAAGAAGAAAGAAAAAAAAGCAGCAGCAGCCGCGGCATTCCCCCCCCCGCCCGGCCCCGGCCGGCTCTCCCCTCCTCCGCTCCCGCGGGTCCCACCGGGCGCTGCCGCCCCCCAGCACCGGGGTACGCGCCCCCCCCCCCCCGGCCCTCCGCGCCCGCGGAGCGGGGCCCTTCGCCCGCCGAGCCCCGCCGGGTGGCCCCATTGAGCGGCCACGCGTCCCGCGTCCATCACAGCCCCGGGGGATAAATCACACCGGGCTGCAATCCCCCCCCCCCCCCCGGCGCCTGCCCCCATCGCCACTTTTTTTTTTTTGGAGAGCTAAATTTTGGAGGCTGGGGGATGGATGGGGGTTTTTTCCCGGCGCCTCCGAGGCGGCAATCCCCTGGCAGGAGGGTTGGGGGGGGGTTGGGTGGTGACTGGCTCAGGCTGGGAAGCGGGGAGCCCCCCCGGGGGGGGACAGGCAGTGTCACCCCGGGTGTCACCCCCTTCGGCGGTCTCTGCCGTGAGGACACAGTGCCACCTCCCGGCCACACCGCGCTCCGGAGGGAAGGAGACCGGGGCGGGGGGGAAATAAATCCTCGGGGGAGGGGATGGGCTGCGGCCAAAAAGCATTTAGCAGCGGGCTGCAGGAGATGTCGGGGAGCCCGGCTCTGCAAGGGGGGGGCGGGACGTGGCTGGGTGTTGCAACCACGATGTAGACCCGGGTGTGAGAAAATACAGCCTGGCTGGCACGTAACGGAGACCCGCAGCACCTGGAGACCTCTGGTAAATCCATCACCCCCCCCCCACCCCTGAGCTACTCACTGAATCCTCACTTGGGAATTTTTCAGGTTTTACTAGAAAAGCTTCTCTCCATTGCTCGCCGCTCCCTCAAACTGACTGGGACATCCTGAAGTGGCAGGGCAGGCAGGGAGCTGCAGGCCAAGGATTGTCCCAGTCTCCTTGCCATGGAAAGGGGCATCCCTGCCCAAACCAGAAAATGCACAGCTCTGGGGAAGCCGCCGCTCTGCAAATACTGGCTAAAGGCAGAGGCGGGAAAGAGCAGTCTGGGAAGCAGCCCAAGTCCGTGGCCCTTTGAACTTGCATCATGCCGGCCAGGGGAACCTGCCAACTTTCAGTGTAAAGAGCCCTTGTAGTTGTGGCTGAGCAGCACAGCCAGGACTGGATGCATGCGTGTGTGTACCCCAAGAAAGCGTGTGTTTCCGAGGGAGAAAAGTGTTTTTAGATGAAGGCAATGATGTGGGACATCAGTGCATATCTGCAAACGGTTGAAAGGAATGGGCTTGCATGGTGCTGCAGCAAAAGCCCAGAGCAGGTCTTGTAGACCCAAAGCTCAGGTGCTCACCCAGGGCCTGGGGAACCAGACACATGGGGCAACTTGAAACCCAAGTGGGAAATCCCAGTTAGCAATGTCACTGCAGGGGGACGAACCTGTGCTCGGTATGCTGAACTAGTACTTCAAAGAGGACGGGGAAGCTCAGGCAATTTGGACTCTGAAATGGTCCAAGGTAACCAGTACTGATGCAATTGTGTGTTCATACTGTAATGGCGCGCGCACGCACACACACACCCACCCACCCACCCACCCCCCTTTGTTCCAGAATAAGAGAATTTAGGAATTCTTCCTGGCAAGAAGGAGCTTTGCTTCCCCCAGCCAGTGCCTTTTGCTACCAGGCAACCTCTGACAGTCCCGGCTGACAGTCAACTGGTGGCAATACACTGGTGATAGTATTATGATTATGTAGCAATAAGAGTAAGAGATAAGGTTGCAACATAAATAGAAAAAGCAGGGGGTAGGAGGAGGCAAAATAGATAATTATGAGGATTTGGCATAAGCAGTATTTTGCATACCCTATATTTCACTTTGCCTTGCCATTACTGTCAGGGTAGAGTGAACACAGGGTGTAGTAGTTAAGAAAAGGGGTGGAAGAAAGGAAAAAAGACCAAATGCCTGTAAAAAACACAGAGAAGGAAAAAAGATTGATCAAAGACTAGTGAAAAGAGAAGGAAAAAAGAAAAAAAAAGGAAGGCACAAAAAAATGACAGAAAAAAATAGTTTATGACTTTGGATGCCATAGTTATTTTGGCCAGCCTTAGGACATCCAATTCAGTTTTGTAAAATCTAGTTGAAAAATACACCAGCTAGTGAGGCATGGTGTGTGGGGAAAGTAAACAAGACCAGCTGCTGGAGGCTGTCCTGCCCTGCACAGAGACTACTATAATCAGTGTTGTCACCATCCTCGCCTCACTGCTCTTTTTTTTTTTTTTTTGCAAGGTGGTCTTCGATGTCCCTATCATAGATAGGACTTGTGCCTGGTGTTGCACAAACACAGGACACAAAATACTGCCTTCCGTAGTGAACTTATTGGCCAAGCAGTTCAAAACCAGTAGTTTTTATACTGCTGGCAATTACTAAGGTTAACCTCCCTTTCCCCTACTGCTCCATCTCTCCTTGCCCCAACCCGCTGCCACGGTGTCAGCAGGACCCGGTGTGTTACGTGTGTATTGTATTTGGCTGCCTACCTTGACCTGCCAGCCTGTACCACAGGCTTGCTGAACACTTCAGAAAGTAACTTTCTACCCCTGTGTGCAGCCGCAGGGTGCCCAAACAAGCAGTTCTTCTGAAAAAGGTATGTATTCATGCCCAAAGCACCGAGTTACTTCAGATGTACATTATACAGTTGATAATTTTGGTGGGCTGGATTCTGACTCCGCAGTCATGGGGTTCAACATGGGTTCGGACTGAGAGCCCTGAAAGTGGCTCCACTCAGTTTCCCTACTATAAGGCTGATCGGATTTAGCGGCTATTGGATTTTTTAAGTACCAGTAATTCATGATAGGTCTTTGTTAGTATTCATCAATCTGAGTTTGCATTGGTGCATGCAGTAGAGCTTCCCTCAAGGCTAAAATAACTGTAAACAGATGATTTTCTGTTTTTCCATAGAATTTATCTTTGTCACAAAAATATAGTAAGATTACCTGCCTTGACATAGTTGTCTCGGTACAGATAGATAGCAAGATAGATACTTGACCAGTTGTTTTTTTTTTTCACCTGCCCTCTGGTATTGGGCTACAGCTTTCCATTATTCCCTCAACCCCTTTGGTGACTCTTTCTAAACCAAAGCTGGGCTTTTTTATATCAGACCGTTACCAACCTTTTCTGAAATCATTCATGCCCCCCCACTCCCCATGTAGCTCTCCGTGGCTGACACTCTATAGAAGCCCACATACACCTTCTGCAGTTCTGCATCCTCCCGCCCTCTAGCTCTGGTCATCTTTTCCCTGCTTCTTTTCTTCCTTGACCTTCTTCCCTTTCTCCATGATCAGATTCATAGCCTAATGTGAGGTTCATGCAGCTAACTCATGTCTCACGTTTCCTTTACACTGGGTCTTTCTCTCCAATGTCTGGTGTGCGGAGCAATGTCTCCTGCTCTCTGACCTCTTGGATACAGCCCAAAAGGTCCTACTAAAGGACAAATCCCTCAGCTGCTGAGCTGTGTCCCAGCCCTCCCTGGCTTGTGTCTGGCATCTGAAGAGTGGATTCTAGAGAACATCTGATCTCTGGTCACGTGGAAGCGAGCCCCGATGGGAAACCCACCTGAGGCTGGACACGCACGTGGCGGTGGGAACGGATGGGGGGTGGCTGAACCACAGATGACGTGTTGACGTGCAAAAATGGAAACGGCAGCTGATGTTGATCAGGAGGAAGGCTGTTAATTCAAAGCATGCCGCTCGTCCACGTTGGGCACAGATAGAAACAATATGCTGGAAAGCAGCTACGTGCCGGGGTGGGACTTGCAGGGGCCGGCCGGCATGGAGTGGCTTGTCCACGTGCCAGGGGTGGGTGGGGGGGGGTGTAGGGAGAACGCCCCTTTGGCACGGTGTCCAGGGGAGGGAGCTGGGGAACTGGGGGGAAGGGGATGGCTTTGCCTTGCTTGCTCCACTTTAAATACCTTTGCACAGAGCTCTGGCCACTGCAGCAAGGTCAGAAGGCTTCACCTGCAGCGACCAAGGGGCCTCCCTGCGTGGGCATCGCTGCTTCTGCAACATGGATGCGCAGCACTGCAAAATGAATGGCGACCCTTTCCAGGTAAGCGATGGGGTCTATGTGCCCGTTCTTTGCAGGGGGGGTAGCTGTGGCTGCCTCCCTCCTGCCCCCCCCCCGCTTGCAAATCTTGTTCCCCACTCTCCGAGAGGCAGCGTATCCCAAGATGGGAGGAAACAACGCACCCGTCTCAATGCTTTGCCTGGTTGCCACCGTTCTCCCTTTTGGCAGCCAGCATGCTTGTCTGTTGTTAATTGTGCTTGCAAAAGTGCAATGAGAATGAAAATGAACATTGCAATAGTATCCTTGCATATATGGCAGAGAGAAGAAGCAGCAGGAAAGACCAGCAGCTAATTAGAGGTCTTGAGCCTGTGTGATGAAAGCAAGCTGTCGTCTTCTGTTAAAGGAAAGCAGATGAAGTTATGTGCTCTTCTAGGAGCTATTTGTCAAACTTTGGGACTCCGATGTCCCCTTTTTTAATGTTTACTGACTTACTTGGAACCCTTTGCTTTGGGAAATACAGGAAAGTTCTGAAGCCCATGCCTTTCGATTACAGGCACTATAGTTGCTGCATGGGCAAGTGACATAACCTGAGGTCAGCTTGGTTAATTATTAGGACCGAACTCTGCATGTACGTGTCCTATGCAATGCTGCTGAACCCAGAGACAAGCTGCAGAAGATGTGCAAAAAAGGGCTTCAGTTTCTACATGCCTTTTTAAGAGCGGAGCAGCTAAAGAAGCCTGGTTTCCTACTGCTTTGTGTGCTGAGTCTGAACTCCCACAACAAGTCTCTAGGTCTCACCTTGCTGCTTTTCCAAGTTCTATAATTGCTTGGTCCCAATGGCATCTATGGGAGCCGAGCATCTAAATGCCTTAAATTTCCAAGTCTGACTTGGAAACTAGCACCAGTTTCAGAAGTAATTTGGGAATCTTACTTCCTTTGAAATATTTTTCCCATTTTTTTTTTTCCCTACTATTTTGTATATCTAGTAAGTCTAGAATTTATGACACAGAGGTGAATTTTCTCTCTCATTCAAACTGCAAGCAAAGCTTCCTCTGGCTTTAACAATGGTGGAATTCATTCTGAAGGGCTTTATCTAACCAGATCAGAAGCGGATTAGAAGCCTGACAGGTCTGTTTTATTGACCTCCAATGCTGCCACGTGTCAGAAAGGCAATATTAATCTGTGTGTGAAGTGGTTAACTAAAAATGCCGATTTGCACTGTGCTCAGGTAAACCCATCCTTGTATCTATATATCACCTATCATTGAGACTGTACTAGGTCCCGGAATGGATGTTCACATTCATCAACTGGTACTTTTTTTACTTCCTGAAAAAAAAAGGAGCTGGAAGAAAATTAGAGCTTTAATTTATTCCACGCTACATTTATAAATCATGTATACATATCATATAGGCAATATTTCAAAGACAGGGAAACAATTTGTTCAACTCAATCATAATCACAGTAGCAATAGAACAGTAGAACTACCCCAAAGTTGCAATTCCTCTCTATATGTTAAAAAGCAAGAAATTAGAATTGAGAATGAATAAACTGTGATCAACAGTTAAAACTATGCATAGGTACTGCAAAAAGCTCAGCAATAGATGTGAGTGCCTGTGTGTATGTTGATGTATATTACCTCCAGTGTATATGTTGATGTATATTATCTCCAGCGTGTATTGATGTATATTGCCTCCATGTATATTGATAAGAACTGGGTACCAGGAAAGCAGTCATTTTACTCTTCTTTCCCCTTACAATGAAAGCTGTCATCTCTATGGACAGACTCAGGCATGAACTAACGTTTGTACAAAGATCTTCCAGTGAACTAAGTGCATATGCAGATGTGCAAGGAGTTAAGCAAGTATCACTCTGTTGCAGGCTTAGTGTCTACTCCCTACTGCAACATGTCTTACTTTTAAGCATCAATGTAAATCTATTTACTAGAGTGGGAAAATGAGTGAGGACAGATTGAAAGTGACTGATCTCAACACATCAAGGCTAGTGACTGATGACAATCTGTCTGGGTTGGAAAGAAGGTTTTTAAGGCATTTTTGGGTGTTTGCATGGTATAAGGAGATCAATTAACATCAGAATTACCTTGCAGGTCTTTAACCTTGCATTATATTCCCTGAAGGTGTCCAAACCACACAGTCTTCCTTTGTCAGGTGGATTCAAGTCAACCTGCCATAGAAGTTTGTCCACGCAGCATGCCTTGGCAATGGTATTTTGAAAACATAACTGCATGGCATTTAAAACAGTTCAGTGCAGACTATGAAAACCAAATTCTCCGTCCATCGGGCAGACACTGGCGTAGCACAGTTCTGTCCTTAAGATCACTTTTTGTTGTGGTGGGGGAAAGCAGAAGGGCAAAGCAATGCATGGACAGTACTTCAGATGACAGTTTTGGTTACACTATCATAAAATTTCAGGACTACTGATGTTTGGTTTGCCTTTCGACAGACTCCTGTCATTGTTTTCCCTTGTGGTTGCTTGAGGTGTTAATGGGTTTCATTAGCCAATTGCCACATTACTCCTGATTGCTTTTCCTCTTGGACCCTATCATGTAAGAGCTGGGCTGGCTCCCTGGCTGGGTGAGAACCCAGGAGACACAGAGATGCTGTGGTAAGTGTCACAGTTGAACAGGTGACAATCTTCCTTCTGGTGCATAAAACTAGTATTTCCACTACAGTTCCCGCTAGAGGTTCCCCATAAAGGTGGAAAACTTTTGGATAACCTTTGCGATCGCTGGAGATAAAGCCAGATGGAAAAACGTGTTGCCAGTCTCTGACAATGAATTCTCAGGTTAGCAGCAGCCTCAGATGGCCTGAAGAATCAACAATTATTTACATTACAAGGGAAGGCAGTTCCTTATGACACTGCCTCAGAAAATGTAGCCCCACCAAGAACTAAAGTTCTTCAGGGCAGCTGGATTTGATTATTAATTTGTCTGCTACAAAGACTGTCTTTTCTGAGGACAATATTTGGGAAGTGAGATTCTTTATACTCTGATTTATATGTTAAATTAAGCAATAGCTATAATGAGGACAGGGTCTGACTGAAAATACAGATACAAAAATTGAGTGGATACCTTGAATCAAGTTTTGGCCCAGGACCTGTTACATCAGTAAGGTCTGTGTTGCAGCCGTCTGGTGTGATCTTTGAAATACCAACCAGGGGCAATTTGCCCAAGGCCAGTAGTCGTTAAAGAAACCCCAACCAATAAGGTATTAATGTGACTTCCAAAAGTTTGTGATGGTTGTGCACCCAATTTACTGTCAGAAAAATCAAGTGATTCTGGAAATGTCAGCGAGCACTTACCTGCCATGTCAGGTACCCAGATAATTTTGAAAATCTGGCCCCATTCTAGGACTCAGTTTCCTGTTTCTGAAATGGTGAAATAGCTCTTCCCTACTTAACATGGGTTTTGTGAAAAGAAACACATGTACTGAGACATACCAAGGCATTCTGGTAATGAGAACCATGAAAACAATTAAAATAAACATTCTCCTTGCCTGGGAATACTGGAATTTGCCTTTTGGAATTTGCAGAGCAGAAAACCAATAAGAGAAAGGGAACAAACATAAATGAAAACACGTCTTGCCCTAACTGAGTCTTTACTCACTGTGGGATTTAGGGAAGATCCAAATGTTTACTTCACCATTCTTCCCTTTTTGTTGTTGTTGTTGTTATTTTGTTTTTAAACCACCTTCCATATCCCTCTTGTGAATACCACCTCTCCTGCGGCTACCTGGAAGGTACAAGCAGAACTGAAGGGAAACGTAGTTTGTGGCCAGCATCTCTCACAGAGCTCATCTACATTGCTCTGCTTAATCCTGAGTGTTAATGAAAAGAAAGCCTGAGGGAAGGTCTTTGCACTGCAGCTGAAACCAAAGTGCAGAAATGTTTCCAGTCATCTGTGAGCTTGGTACACGTAAGAGGTGAAGCAAGGCAGAGATGATATTAGACTATTTTCATGTCCTTTTTGACTACCTCACTTCTACATGGGCCCTAGTTTGAAAGAAGGGATTTGTGTCTCTACCATCATAAATCAGAGCAGCCCCAGAGCTGCTCTACTTCTGGCAGCAACAGTTGCCTTGGTTCCCACTTAAAGTAACTTCCTACCCTCTTTACATTGCTGATGCCGTGCAAAAGGGAAATGGAGTAAAGAAAAACTGACTCCTAGGGTGAATGTAAATGTTTTGTTTGTTTGTTTTCTTTTCTTTCAGGAATCCATGTACATTGAAGAGTCCTCAAATAAAAGTGGTGTGATTTCTTTGATTTTCTCCCTGAAAGAAGAAGTTGGGGCATTGGCTAAAGTTCTGCGCACATTTGAGGTAAATATTTTCCTTCAGGAGAGCTGACCAAGTCTACATTTTTGCATTGCAGCAGCATTTGCTCAGGGTGTTTGTGGTCATGTTTGTGATTCTATTTCACTGCCATAATGGGGGAAAGCAGCATGCATTTCTTTTCTGGGGTTAAAATCCCTTGAAGTCTTGGAACAGAAGTAGCCTTTTTAAGTTAAAATTTCATTTCAAACTTTTAAATTAAAACCTCTATTTTGAACTGATATGAGGGTGGAAAAAACCTACATTTTCTCCATTTAAGAAGGAAATATTCCACTGTAAGTGCTTGAGTAAGAGACAGAAGAGAATTGGGCCATAACCTGAGACTGACATATGAGTATGTATGTACGTGTGTATATGTATATGTATAGAAAGGCAAATATAACCTGCATGTGAGCCATGTGACTCATAGTGCACATGTTGCATGAAGTATTTCTACTGGGGGCAGCTACTGTCCCCTTTGCCGTTGTCCACCTCAGTAAATCTGATATAAATAAGCTCACCATCTTCCCACCAGTGGTACTTCTAAAGAGTGGGTAGAGGATACCTACAAAACAGCATCAAAATGACAGCACTTTGTTTACACCAAAGGGATTCAGCAACTTGCACTGACTGATTTGGAAAGCTTTTGGGGAAACAAGGAGCCATTTACCTTTCAGGACATTGTGTGCCTATTTATTCTTGCAGAAATATTTCCCAGATGTCATGGATGCTGTTTAAAAAGCACGAAATCCTTGCAATTTGGGATGGTTGTGTTGCAACACACACAGCTCTGTACTCTGTCCTCCCAAGCAAATACAGTGTTATATTGGTTTTGTGACCTTGTTTTTCAGAACATCATCATGTAATAATTGTGCCTGAAAGCAGCTCTTTCTATATAGCACTGTAAAAAGTTGTGGCCTGCATACTTTCCATTCATAAACTGAATTGACTAGGAAATGAAAGATTTGTGTGGTATTAGTACAAATGAAAAATAATTCTGAGTTATAGGACATATTTGATTCATTAAGATGAAGGGAAATTCATACCAACGACAGCAGAGCTAGTCTAAATCTGTGAACTGACGACTGTAATACAGTCCTGCAAAATGTCCGTACGTCGGTGGCGTGCACGTCTGTAAGTGAATTAAGGAGGCTGTTGATATTCTCTGGTTAAATGCATTGCTGTCTACTAACCAAATTGCTGTCAGCCCTGAAGGAAAATCTGCAGGGGAGCTAGTATAGGAAAGAGAGAAGTAGCAACTTCTTGGATGTGACTCTTCTTGCCCCAAACCAGGTACCTAAACTAGACTGGCTGAGTCATGATTTTCCCCAGCGACCCTGATGGCAACTGAGGGAAAGGGCCTCAGCTGAAGAAGTCTGCGCTGCTGCCTGGGTGGTTTCGCATCCCAGCGAAGCCAATTCTTTCTGTGCAAACTTGCGATCTCCCCCAGCACCAAGGCTTGCCAAGAGACCTGGCATAGGTGCTCTTATATCAGTTTTGCATGTTAGCAATGTAGTAGGGAAACGGATGGGTGGCTGGAGGAAAGGGATTTAATGGTACAAGCCTGACCTGCAGCTTCAGCTCCTCGGGGCTGCCATTAGTGAATTCATAAGCGTTGGGGTGTGTAAACCAGAGCAACCCTTGTGCTGTTCTAACTCAGTGCAAAGGATCTCGCCCTGTATACAGTGGTGTAAGACTCCTGTGCATGCACGGCTGAGATAACCTCCACCCTTCCCCACCTGGGTCATAACCATGGTGCCTCAGAGACGCAGACTTTGTGCTCAGTGACATCCACAGCAGAGATGGGGAAGGTGGTGATAGGCAGGTGGAGTGTGGCAACGAGGAGGAAGACCTCGAGAGGATTTTTTTCCTCTTGTACCCCTTCCCTGCTTAATAAAATCAACTGTGAGGTGCAGATTAGCTACAGGAGTTAGTTCAGACTCTCCGTTGGTGGTGTCCTCTGGCAGGGAGACCCCTCGCCTTGTTCCAGGGTTTCTGTTGCTGGCTTGGCGCTGGCCTGGGGAAACGCAGTGGGTTTGTCTCAGGGGGATGGCACAAGGAGGAGACGTGGGGATGGCTGCTCTGGCTGTCATTGCCTCACGCAACCACATGAAGTAGGAAAATGGAAAACACAAAAGCCACAAAATATGATCAGAGTGTTCTCCAGAGCAGATGCGGCACTGCAGCCGTCGACGGCCACAGACGGCCAGACCTTCTGTAGCTGCTGGTGCTGACGGCCATGCGTGGTGCATCTGGAGCACCTCTGATCCTTGCTGAGGCTGGGGGCTGCCCAGGCTGCCAGGGTCTCTCTGGGCACTGGTGTGTGGGAATGCGGGCAGAGAGCACAGCCCAGCCATCTCCTCCTCCCAGCTCGCGCTTGGGAGTGATTAAGGGACAGTGCCTCCGGCACTGGCTTTGAGGATTTTGCCTCTTCTCTAGCCAATCTATAAAACTACTCCGGGACATGAAGCAGGGAGGAGGAGGGTTAAGTGAGCGAGCTATAAATATGAAAGTCTTAAAAATAAATCCTCTCTCAAGACTGGGAAGAAAGCATGGAAGCAAGATCCAGACTGAGACACAGGGAATTGAGGGGATACCTAAAGAAAGGAGAGACCTCGTGGTACCATCAGCAGCCAGGCTGCCTTTCTGTAAAGGAGTTGTCTGTGTGGACCTGGGAAGGTTCATCCTCTTGTTGGTTTAAGAGCTGGAGAAAAAATTTCTGTTACTCTGGGAGGGCTGTTCAGTCACTCTTGTGTTCCCATCTGGGAGGCAGGAGCAGCTCCTCACTCCCAGGTTCACATTCTACCCATGTCCTACTTCTGTGCTGGGATGAAACTTGGTCAGGCATTAGCCCCCACCACAGCCTGATCTCCATGGGGAGCAAGAGCCCAAACTGCTGGTTCATCAAGCACCATGGCTACTCCCCAGTCTAGATGTCATCTGTACTCACCCAGGAGGCAAACCTCCCAGGGAAGGAAGTAGTGTCCAAACACAGCCCAGATGAACTGGGTAAGCTTCCAGTGTGGGCCAGGATGGACCGAAGGTAGGGGACCCTCATAGCCAGGTAGGTGAAAGCACAAGGCCAGTGGCTACAGCGAGAGCGCTCACGGCACAGAATTATGTCCTGTAACCGAGAAACCAAGTTTAAGAGAATTTCAGTGTGTTTTGGGGAAACATTAATGTTTGTCCTACTCAAACATCTCTCAGGGTTGCTCATGCAGTTGACAGAGTGAGTGCTGCATGCTCTCATGTTTGGTTTTTTGCTCAAAGATCCAAACTCTTGTTTTCTCTTCAGGTCCCGGTTGCACAAAAATATGTGGCTACAGTGACAACTGTTGTTTTTCCTATATAGCTTGAAGGCTTTTTTTTTCTGAGGAATGTCCTCTATGTACTCAGCTCCTTATGTCTGCTGGCTTTATGTCCAAAATGTACCCAATTCTGCCACTTTTTTCGTATGTTTACTCTTGATTCATATTCTCTGTAATGCATTTCAGTGTTGGGCCAATGCATAATCTCCAAAAAGAGCAAGCAGTCTGTATGGAAGAAGGACTGGACCCTCAGAAGGGCAGGCACATATTTAAAGAAAGACTATATGGCTTTTTAAGCTGAAAGCATTTCTGTCTCTAAAAGCAAACCCAGAGCATGCCCGTGGAAGGGTTCAACAACCACTTTGGGTGGGAGGAGAATCCTTTCCCAGTCTCACACACCAAAATAAGCAGCACTCAGGAAGACCCCCCCCCCCAAACACCAGACCTCAGCAGGCTCCTAAGCTCTTCTGATCCCCGGGTCTTGTCCCCTGTCTGTTTTGCAAATCCTTGCCCGGCTGCATGAATCTGCTCCTCCCGGACTGCTCTGTACCCAGGGTGCCCTATGCCACTGCTGACAGCACAGTCCCTGCCGCCCCTTCTCCACCTTCCCTGCGGAGACGCAGCAGCCGCAGGGCCAGACTCGCACTCTGACATGTGCTGTAATGTAATAGCAGCTCAATCATGCCCAGCAATAAGCAGATTGCTAAAACCGAATCCACTTTGCTTCCACGCTAGCTGCTCTGTGTGTATATTGGGATGTGCTGAAGATTCACTTTCTGCTTATCAAACCCAATTATTTTGCACTTGAAAAGCCTATTTGTCCGTAATCTTTATCTTGTCCTAGTGTGCATACAGCTTCCTCGTGGGTTCTGCTTGGGCAATACCTCTGACCTTATTGCAGGCTTGAGGGTGGCCTTAGAGATAGTATAAACCCACCAGCAGAGTCTTTACACCAACTTCATTTTAGTAGGACCTGCTGTACACTAAGGCACTGCTTGGTGCAGCCATACGCTGTTTATTTGTCTCATGCTATTACAGAAGACCATAGCTAGGAAGCCAAAACTCGAATAAATACCTTAGTCTGAAGCAGAACATCACACATAAGTAAAACATCATGCTTAAAATCAGGAAGACAGCATAATCATTGTGGAATTATGTTCCTCTTTAGATTCACTGGACACAGAGTATAAGTCCAGATCAGAAAAAGACAGAAATCTTCCAGGTTGCTTATCAAAACTGAAAAAGCAAAGCAGAGCGTTTTGGGTTAACCCAAGTGTTACACTTGATGGGAATGTTTATTTTTCTCTGTAGTGATAAAAACCTATTGAAATCGAGATCACTTTTTTAAACAACAAAGTCCATGCTGAAAGAAAAGTAGAGAAAAAAAAAAAAATCTGTCCCCCCTCAAAGAAAGATTGGCATTTCCAAAGTTAAATTCATCATTAAGAATATCAGAACTAAACATTTCAATATGTAAAAAGGATTGCCCTCAGTTTTAATTGAAATTTTTCCACATGAATTTGTGAATACGTTAACTCCTCTAAAGTTCTTTTCCTGATGGATTTACAAGTAGTAGAATACGTCAGCTGTAGTGCAAGGCGAACATTGGGTTGGAATGTATTACAAATTTGCTCAACCCATTCTCAGAGAGAGGCCTTCCATCTTCTCTTCGCTAATGTGACCTTCCTAAATACAGAGCAGGACTTTAGTACAAGGTCCAGCTGTCAGCGGTGTTACTTACAGTGGTTAGGGCTCTAGCTCAAAAGCAGCCCCATCTATTTGCACTGAGTAGTACTCCTTGCTCCCAGAGTAAGTTACTGCTCCATGGGACGACTGGGATGGGAGTAACGGCCTGGGCTGAATAAGACCCTGCACTTTCAGAGCCAGCAAAGATGACTGCGCTCTTTTTCTCTTTGGGAGCTTATTTCATTCAACAGAAAGTCCAAAGTGACTGTTACCTTTTTGTCCCTCGGGAAGGTATTGGCTCTGCAGTGTTTTGGGTTGTTTCCAAATCAGGAGAAGCAAGCAGTCACTTTGGTCAGGGGGTGTGTTGGAGGTGTCTGCAGCGATAGGTGAACAGACCAGGCATGCCCCTAGCAAGAGACTTGTTTTTTTCATCATAGTATGCATATGCACAGCTACAATTATTTTATTACACCTGAACTCACTGCTCCAAACCCGTGTTCTCAGTCTGAGCTCCCCTCTTCCCAGGGCCAGGAAAGCAGGACTCCTTGATCTAGTTAACCAACACGAGTTTAAAGAGAGGAGTGCCCTCTTGCTAGGTGCTTGCACAGTGCCCCATGCTGTCACATACGCTTTTTGGTTTGTCCGGCTGCACGTGTTTTGTGGCTAGATGGTGCTGAATGCCTCATGCCGAAATTTGGGTTTGGAGCAGAAGCGCAGAGTGAGGGACACCAGGGGCTGCTCCGGGGCCAGCTGCCCTTTGGGGTTCTTTACTGGCAGGGGCCAGCTCTGGGTCCCTTTACCTCCGTGAGCTTGTCATGTGAGGAAGACCCTAGCAAATGTGAAGGAGAAGATGGGGAAGCACTGTCTTCAGCTGAGAAGGCCCTTAGATGGTAAAGCTGAACCAGACGGCTCCCTTTGCCTTCCTCTTGGGAAACCACAGCTGAAGGCATCGCCGTAACTTCCTAACAACCCTCTGATCTCCTGGGGAAATTAGGCACTGAGTTTCTACTTGTGCTTCTGAAAGTGTCCTCCTTCAGGAAGCCCTGAACTAGCCCGTGACAAGGGTTAAAAGAACATGTCACTTTTTTTTTTTTATATCAGGAAGGTGCAAGTAAATCCTTGTTTTGGGAGATTTCACCCCAGTTCTCATTGAATGTTGATTAGTGGCACCGTAGCACTGTTGATGGTTCTTCACCTGGTAACAACGTGGGGCCTCCTGATGAAGCCAAACTTACTTAATGACAACAGTCATGAAAACAAGCTGCAGATGAATTTCACATCTGTACTTAGTTTTAACAACCTATACAGGAGCATTTAGTAATGTGTAAAGAGAAGGACATACGAATGCCATGGGAAGCAGTAGTCCATAACATTCCCAGAAAGTATCCATCCCCACTGAAAGCTTCCCTATGTAGCTATGAAAACACAACTTTTCTTTTCCAATGATCAGGCCATTAAACTCTCTGAGGGTGGGACTAATTTCTCTTGGCAGTGACCTCTGCACGACTGCCTACGTAGTGTCACACCACACTGGTTTGATCCCACCAGTGTGGGGTGGCTGCAGCTTGGGAGATGCTCCATCAGGATGGCATGACTGGAATAACCTGGGAAAGGGGCTGGAGCTGCTTCCTGGCCTCTGAGAGGGAGCCAAGGCTGAGATCTGGCACTGTGGGGTAAGGCAGGCCAGGAGATGGGCAATCTCCTCCTGCGGCCACCTTTGCCTCTGTTGTAAATTGGTATCTGTATCGCTAACCCTGCCATTCAAAAATCATGACTTACACAAAATGGACTTTTAGTTCTAACTTGATTTTTGAGCTCTGAGAACATGTCTTCAGACTTCTTTCTCTAATGGGGAGTGATAGAGACACAGTTAACTTGGGTATTCAAATAATGAAAGCTGAGATCTTTCACCACCAGGAGTGAAGGTTTTAAGAAAAAAAGCAAGACATTTTGAGTGACTTCAGCTAATGTCAAGGGATCTGGCAGTACTGTACCCCTGTGATCTCCATTAGGTGTTACACTTAATGCTAGCCTCAGTCCTCAAGGCAAAATCTGTTCTGAATTGTTAATACTTGTTAAAAAGTATATTAGAAATGGCCTAGTATGCTGCTTTGAAATAAATGCAAGGTGAAGAGCTACCCCTCCTCTACCAACACAGAAGCACTCCAGCAGACATGTGGTTGTATGATAGGATGTGTCCATGTAGAAGAGGCTCAACCTTCATGCTGGTCATAAATCCGAGGAGAAGTAGGGAGGCACCAACCTGCTGCAAGTTCTTTGCAGCTGCAATGGATGATGGGGTGAAGTCAGCAAAGGCACATCTAATCTCAAGCCATGGTGTCATCTGATTCCTACCAGCTCTAAAATAGGAAAGGCAGAAGAGACTCATGTTAATAGTTCAGGTGTGAATGCAGCCTCAAATATGTGACAGCCCAGATCTTCCAAAACCAGATAGGGTAAGAGTTATGTTCCATCAACAAAAAATAGCTCAGAAATCATGAAATTCCATAAAATAAATACAGATTTTTTTATTAGCTGTCTTTTGAAGGTATACACTGTCAAGATTTCAAGCTCTACTAAAAAACACAGGGAGATTGAAAACTGCTCAAAATAAACAACTAAACCAAAAATGCCCCCATTCTCCTTTCTCAGGTAACCATTTGTTTCCAGAAGTTGGAGCTTTAAATAAAGCATCAACTACTGTGAGCAACCTGATGCGATTGCAAGATTTAGCAATACTGAAGATACAAAAAATTTTTGAACAATGTGGAACTATGAAGATTAAACACTAGATGGAGTAGTTGGACTAGAATGAAACTGAGATTTGTAAAGCAACTCTAGTAACAGAGCCACTGTAAATATTTTGGAATCAGGGGCTTAGTAGCAAGGCACAGCATATGAGAGCATGTTTCTCCAGGAGTGCCAGTTCAGGGAGTTGGACGTATGCTGCTGAATTCTTGCTTTGAAAACAGTCACCAGAAGGGTTCTGCCTTCAGTTGCTTTGCTGTGAGGTCCTGAAGCCTCGACACAAAGGGGTAATGGGTTGGCTCTGCACATTGCTGAGCTGCAGGCACCCCTCAAATAAACAGCAAACCAGCTTCACACTCTGCGGGAAGCTGTTCTGCTTATCTCAAGTGTAAGAAAGGAGGTGACTGTCTCCAAGAGCTCCTGCTTCCCTGTCTTCTTTTTTTTTTCCTTTTTCCCACTCTCTTAGGTTGTGGGGGTACTTCAGGAGGCATCGATGCTCCTGCTGTCTTAAGCATGCTTTGTGCCCACCCTGCAGCTTGTCTCTTCATTCCTAACCCCTGCATCATTCCCTTCATTTTGTGGGCACTGCTGTTTGTGCAGTTGCTCGCTGAGCCAGGTTGGAGAGCTGGTACAGTGGAAAAGTCACCTGGCCAAAAAAAAAAAGGGGATATAGTTGAGAGACCTGTATGATCTCTCAAACAGCTCTGCTGTCTCCAGGGGAGGGATGCCGAGGCAGAGATGAACACTTGTGGGTGGGAAAGGGAAGCAGGGGTTAACAGACCAGGTGGTCCATGTTATCACAGCCTCTGCAAGATGTAGAAAGCCCAGTCAGGGCCCAGGACCCCATTCCCCCGTGAATCTACGCAGAGACAAAAATACAACACCCCGACACATCAGTGCAAGGTGAAAGCAAAGCAGCACCTCAGTGCGCCTGAGCTGAGCCTTTGACGGGGGAGGTTTTACACCCACTCTCCACTTTTGTGAGTGGCTACATAGAGCAGCTGAATAGCCCTGGGCTCCGGGTGCCAGCCCCACGTTGCCGCACCACTCTCCGCGGCGTGGCTGAGGCCAAGGGGCCGGCAGCCCCCCGTGCCTGCTCTCTGCCAAAAGCTTTCCAGCCCCGAGTCATCTAAACTTCCAGCTCCAGGCTGTCCCACCTCCCAGCGCCTCACCAAGCGGAGGGTACAATGCACAGTCTGTTTGCGAAACGGGGCTTTGGAGGCCTAAAACAAATTGTCCTTGGGGCCCAGGACAGTGGCGGCCATTCTCTTGCCCCAGACGGCCCCGCGAGGACAGCATCTCTCAAGAGCAGCAGTTGGCGAATGCGCTTTTGACCTTTTCAACTTATTGTATTGGTATCTAGCCAAACAATTTAAGTTCATCTGTAGTGTGTGACACTCAGGAAACAGAGGAATGACATGCATGCTGTTTCCTACCAAGTAATGAACTGGCTTTTGTGGTGGAGTGAATGAGGGCTTTGCTGCTGCTGGCCAGATGCCCCCCTGCACTGTGCAAGCACTGAGAGGAGCAAAGAAAACCTTAAAGGGCTTGAGAGCTCAAACTAGAGGGAGGTACAGAAAAAAAGCTTCCCTCTTTCTTCTCTGTAGGTCACAAGTAGATCCTCAGAGCGTTTCTTCATGGATGAAATCCTGACCCCGCTGCAGCAGGGGGTTTGGCACTGACACCAGCAGGGCCATCATTTCACCCCATGTAGTTTGGGGTTTTCTTAAACCTGAAAGCAGCAAACCAAAAGCTTCTCCAGGGCTCCTGAGCACCGTGTGTCAGCTTCTCTGACTCCTGCGACTGATCTTCAGGCCCAAATTTCCTCCAGGGGTTTGTCTATTCCTCCCAGGGGACAGAAGCCCAGAACTGGCCCCGGCGTGCCGTGGCCACGGCTCCAGTGTGAGCCTGACAGGAAGGTCAGGTGGTAAAGTCAGCACCAACTGAAATCTGTTTAAAGGTTTTTCTCAAAAAAAAAAGAAATTCATATTTTCATATTCAAATGACAGTGCTCAGGAAAACATTTGAGTTCAGCTAAACTGAGGTAGATTTTCTTGGACTTGCGTTTAAGTGACTGGAAAAATAGGTGTTTTAGCTGCTTGTTGCTTTACACTTTGACATGGTAGCATGTCTGAGGTCAGGTACACACTGGCCATAGTCATCAAGACTATAATTGCCGGCGATCCTTTTCTTCGGAGCTAGGAGGCACTGCTGCTGGTCGGTGAAGAGATTTGGTGAGACGGAATTTGCGTTTCCGTGTTAAGAAAAGACTTCTTTGCTGTGAGAGCAATCAGGCTCTGGAGCAGTTGCCCAGAGAGGTTGTGGAGTCTCCATCTGTGGAGATACTGAAGACTCGACTGGACACAGTCCTGAGCAGTCTGCTCCAGCAGACCCTTGCTGAGCAGACTGTTGGACGAGATGATCTCCAGAGGCCCCGTCCAACCTCAGCAACTCTGTGATTCTGTGATTCTGTGATTTAAAACACCCATGTTTTTATTTGCACAAACCTGGGCTGCCTTTTTGGTGCAGATCCATGTTTCCCATTGGATCTCTGCCCAGCACTTGCTCACAGCCATGGAAACTGTGCAGGTGGCTTTGCAGGTGACTGTGCAGTGGCTTGGCAGAAGCTTATCTCACAAGGTGCCCAGCTGCTTGCTTTTCCAACCTCCTTTCAGGATGCTCATAAATACAGCATTCACCTTCTCATGAGAGGGTTCTCTACAGGTGGAACGCCTGCTTCTCGTGTTGATCCTGGGGAGATGTTCTTGTCCACACAGACAAGCTCCCATTATGTACTTGTGGTACTGATACTTTACAATAAAAAGTCTGTTTACAACTTGTATCCTGCTTCCACCTTTTTCAAAGGTTTATGTAGTGCATAGTCTTTCTGTTGGTGCTCTGCACAAGGGTGAATCCCGCATCCTTCTCATTCTTCCTTTTTGTCTCTCTCCCTGTTGTGAAAGTCCTTAGTCCAGTGGCCACCAGGGGCAAGTCTCTATTTTTGAGTTATTTGAATTGTATAGTATGAGTTGTTGACTCATACATGAATTTTAGCTAGTCTTTATGTCATATTTCTTCCCCCTAAACCCTGTGGGACCAAAATCTCTCTTTCTCATAGGAAAAAGGTATAAACCTGACCCACATTGAGTCCCGACCTTCCCGTCTCAACAAAGATGAGTATGAATTCTTCATTAACTTGGAAGGCAAGAATGTCCCAGCGCTGGACAAGATCATCAAGTCCTTGAGAAATGATATCGGAGCAACAGTCCACGAGCTTTCACGGACAAAGAAGAAGGACACTGGTAAGGACACACTGACAAGGATAACATTGACAAGGAATATTTACATCACGTACTTAAATGACTTCTTTTTCCTGTAGCAGAGGAGTTCCTCTTGGATCTGTATGGCTGCATTTCCCTCCCTCTGCTTATTTTGCCTATGTTGTAAGCTTTTTTTTTCGGAGATTTTCTCTTAGTGTAAACTGCCACGCTCCATCTTTTGTCATGCTTCTGACTAGGTGTCCTGGGAACTGGTGTTATGTTGTCATCTGTCTGCTTGGCTGACAGCACTCACAGTCTCTTAAAGACAGCCTTGTTGCAGTAGCTTGTTACCCTACCTGCAGAAGTTAACAGGGATCAAAGGATGATTGCAGTTACAGGCTGTAAATCCCTAAGCAATGGTGCAGGAAGTTGTAGGTACATCTATTTTCTGCTCCCAGTCTCTGCCCTATTTTAAAATAGGCAGCATTTATATACACAGCTTTTGGCAAGTCGTGCAGGGTGGCAACTTTTGTTCTTAATACGCACCTGCAATGTGAAGGAATAACAGGGGTGCAGGCAGGACCCATACCACCATGTTTAATGCAGACAGGTTAGCTTATCAAGCCCAATGACATGTCCCCTGAATCTCTGACTACCATCCCACAGCCTTTGGACCACTGAGCACTGAAAGCCACTGCAGGACTTGTACACTTTTAGAGTTTTCCTATGTTCTCTGCCCACACGAGAACTTAGAAGAAGAGAGACAACAAGGGTCCCTCAAACATAACATCCATGTGGGATGTGCTACGTCTGTCTAGTTACTGTCTGCCCTGATTCAAAAAACCCACATAAACTTGATCACAATTTAAAAGGGCAAACAGTTGCAGCAAAATCTGTAGCTGCGTGCATGGACTTGGCTTGTAGATGGTGGATCAATTCCCCTGAGAAATCCAGGCCTTGATCTTCCTCCTTTTCACTCCCACCCCGTCCCCATAATAAATCTGTGTCTGTTCAGTACCCAGCAGATTCAAGCCTCTAAAGTGCCACTCTGTGGAAAAAAGTCACCTATTGAAGCCTGCCTTTTGCCTTCCTAAGGAAGGATGGCTCTCTGGAGTCCCCAGGCAGGTCACCAAGAAGGTGTCCTGGAGACATTTACAATGCTTGTGCATTGTGTCCCCCAGCTGGGGGACTGCCCTCTCTTGAACACTTCTCCCAGAGAGCACTCAGGTGAAAAGAAGCTGCATTTTAACTACTAAAAGTGATATGCAGACCCTGTGAACCCAGTCAGACTTTATCATCTTGTACAGCGAGTCCATTCAGAGTCAGTCCATATAGAGCCAGCACTGGCAGGTGAGCACATTACGATTGTGATAGGGCATCTTAAAAATAGATGTAAAATTTAAAATTAGAAGACAGGGAGGAAAGTCCTGCAAGGGGTTATGTGGTCTGTCCCCTGGTGAAAGGCAGGACCAGCTAAACCACCATCTGCCCTGAGCAGTGGAGATCTGCCGGGCTGTACAGCTCTGCACCGCGGGGCTGCCCTCCTCTGACCAGTCTCACTTGCTGCCCTGAGAGCTGACGACTTCTCCCCCTGCCTGCCTTGGACACTGGGAACAGAAGATACTCTTCCTCCTTAGACCAGCTTTTTTGGTCTCTAGTGACAGTATCCTGCCCAACCTCAGCCTTCCCTTTTCGGGACACCCGGTTTTTGGTCTCCTGGCCGGTCTCGTTGCTCTTCCCTGGAGTGTCTCCCGTAGATTAGATAAAACCTAGATGTAACTATGGGCTATAAGGACTCTATTGCTCTGGTGAGCAATTAATTAACTATTTAATAAACTGGTTGTTGCTCATTTGCTGTTTATCCGATGGAACCTTCACACAAAGTCCAGCTGCTTTCCAGATTCCCCTTATTGAGGTAGGAACTGATGGTAAAGAGCAACATAACAAAACAAAACGTGACAGTGAAGTGCTGTCACAGTGCCTTCCCCCTTGCCAAATATCTGTGAGACCTCACAAATCACTCTGACACAAACCTTGTGGTGTAGCAGAGACAAGAGCCCAGTCCTGTACAAGGCCTGGTGTGGAGTGAGTGGTGGCATCCTCATGGGGCAGAGGGAGGGCTTGCCCTCCTGCGCTCCCCGGGGCTGGCATGCCCCTTTGAACCCCTGGATTTACTTTCTGATTTTGGTTTCATGGACCTTGGCTGCTGCAGCCCCATCCTTGTGGGACCCTTGTACCTCTGGGCTGAGATGAGAGGAGGAAAAGGCCCACAGGGCGACCGTCCCCCCATTTCCCACTCTCCCTCACACAGGTACATGTGAGTCCAACACCATCCATCTGTCTCCCCACTTTTTGGGCTTGTGGATGCCCCTCAGTCCTGTTATTGAAACTTGGGAGGGTCTGCCACCCACCTTGGTGGGAGCAGTAATAACTCTCCATTCCTGTAAGAAATCCCAGGGAGGTCAGTTGTAATTCTGCCTTCAGAGGGAAATAAGGAAAGATTTTGTGAGTTGTCCATGCTCCTAATTCTCAGAGATTTGCTGGAGCTGAGGCTGCTTGGTACAGTGGTGGCTGCCCAGCATCCAATCTGAGACATACTTAAATGCCTCTTCAGATAACAGATGTGATTTTAACAGGATTTCAGACTTTAAATACTTTAGGGCTGGATCTTCCTCTTCCTTCCTAGGAACAACATGAAAGGACATTAATACCTTCTTGAGATCAGTGCTGGTAATCCTTTTACCGTTTCCTTTGTGTCCTACCCATGACATTACATTTGAAGATGAAAAAGAAGAAGGCAGATACTCTTTGGAGTCAGTTCTCTCCATTCATGAGATGAAGGGACAAAAGGTTGATTAGGTGATTTATGATCATGTCAAATCAGAGAGGTTCTCTTCTGGGGGCTTTTTTATTTCCAGAAGAAAGCTACAGGGCCTAGCTGGGCTTGCCATTACTTTTGTTTTTCTAATTATTATTAAGAAGCTAATAATAAACTTTATTAAATAATAAAGTTGTGTATAAGCATAAGCCAGAGTCAGATAGAGATACAGGTCTAAATATCCGCCCAGAAAGGCTTGTGAGTGAAATTCTGACCTCACAGAAGTCAAAACTCCTGTGGTCAGCTGTAGGATTAGGATTTCACTGCATGTTACTGTGCTGATCAAAGGTTTTTTGAGCTAGATTATCCTGTCAGTGCTGCAGAAATGGACTTGATCCCCTTCTGTCTGAGAGGATAACTTGTGTTTGTTTGTTAGTGTCAGAAATAGTATAAAGTGGGAGCAATTTATTGCCGAGGAAAGAGAGGAAGATTGATATTTCTTTTTGCCCTTTCCCTTTTTCTTTTCTTTTCTCCCCCCCCCGCCCCAATTTCAACTTCTCTCATGGGTAGTAAAGGTCCAGTCAAACTGAAATCCCCAGAGAGCCATATTTTGAAAGGTCAAAAAGCCCTGCTTAGGGGATGAACTGTGGGTGGCAAATTCTGGACTGAGGCAGCTCCAAGGGCAGAGTGAGACGGGAGCAGCCTGAGCTGTAGAAGTGTGGTAAGATGCTGTCCTTTATTGGTGATGGCATTAACAAGTAACAGGACTTGTGGTGCCTTTTAGGTCAGCTTGCCTTTCAGACGTATCATCCCAGCAAATCTGGTCATAATCCACAGATGCACTTGTGTGAAATTTTATTCTTAAAACAGAACGAGAGCAATATGCCTCCAGGGAACAAAATCTCAGAAATATGGTTTATAAGGATATTGTCACACTCTTTTCAGTGGGCAGGGAAGGTTTTCTCCTGGAGGCAGTCCGGGCTCCCATGGGACCGATGCTTTCACTGCTGCCTACAGATGCACTCAGGCCTTCCTTGCTAAGGATTCATTTTGCTCATGCTCATGATTTGAGAAGAAAAACCAACCTATTTTGCTCAGTTTCCTGTAGGAAGCACACATTGCCATTTGTGGGGCACTGCTTTGCAGATGGTCAGAGGAAATTTCTGTATTCTGCCCCTTCTGTATAGTTCAGTGTTAAACACGTTGTATATGTATGTGCTTTATTGGGCAAGGGATAAATGAATGGCTTTTTCTTTTTTTTTTTTTTTTTTTTTTTCTGGTCACTTTAACTGCTTTTAGAGTCTTTTCTCAATTAAATGCAAAATGTAATTTTGGTTTCCCTTTGACACCCCCAAATAGTTACAAATACCGGGTTTGGCTCAACAGTGTAATTTTTACCTGAGAGCAGGCCAGCAAAATGCTCTAAATCCAAAGGTAGTTTTAAAGCTTCAGATGAGATGGGCTAGCAGTCACTGGGCCAAGAACCCTTTGTAGAGATGGAAAGATTTGTCGTGAAAACACAGTGCATCTCTTCATGGCTCTTTTTGGAAACAAGCAGCGTATCTGCAGTCCACTTGGAGCCCATGAATAAAAAGAATTAAATATTATTCTGTTGCAGCATTAGGGAAATGCAGACAATTTATTGCATTTCTGAGACAGGCTGGGAGCTGAGGTTCTGTAGGGGCCTTGTTTGCTAAACCCTGAGGCTGGCCAAAGCATTCGGGACTATTTAAAAAAGGGCTAAACCTGGGCCTTGAACTGCTATAAATTGCATAGACCTGCCTTTGACCCTCCTCACAATGGTCCAAATGGAGGAGTTCTGCAGAAGTCCTCACTGCCCCTGCTTCGCTGCCGCTCATATAAATGCCTTATTAGCATTCTGCTAAGCATTTGACCCCATGGTAATTTGGTCACCACTTGGGTGTCCAGCACGATCCCATAAATGCTGCTGTTTCACTTACAGACAAATCAATATTTATTACTGATCAGCCCACGTTTGCTCCTCAGACCTTCACAGAGGCCCAGTGTTGCAACAGCTTGCCCTGGCAATTCATTAATGGCCGTGCAGACAGACAGCGAGTCTGGCGAAGGGGCTGGAGGAGGATGTTGCAAACAAAATATGGGAAAGATTCAGCCAGGGGGTAATTTGATTTGCTCTTTTAAATAGTTGCTGGGAGGGCTGGGGACAGCCTCCTGGCACACCACAGCTAGGCAGAAGACCCAGTAGGCATTTTGCACCCTGGTCCCTGATGCGAGGGCTCTACGGACTTGGTGCAGTGCCTGCCCTGGGGCTGCGCTCAGGACCTTCGATTCTTGTTTCCACGAGAGCTGAGAAGGCTCAGGACTTTCCAGGACCCAACTTAACATCAGCTATGCTGGTGCAAACAGCACTAAGCAGCCTCAGGATTTCCCTTTCACAGCCTGCTCCTTTCATCCAGCTCTGCGAGCTCAGAGCTGCTCTCTCTTAGCCACCGCCGGTTTCTGGGGGGACCTGGGAGGAGGGCAGAGATCTGCTGAAAATAGGTCAGGCACCTAGAGGGGCTGCAGGCCTAGAAGATAAGGTGCTGCTCTTGTGTAGGGCAAAACCAAGCCACCCATTTCCACGCCCAGGACTGACACCGCATCAGCCTGGGAGTCAGTCTGTCCCAGAGTTTTTCACGAGCTCTGTGCCAAATACTTTGGGGATCTTGAGAATAAAATGTATTTAATGGAAGTAAGTCACTATTATATATCCATTTTATCCCTTCTTGAAGTTACAATAATTCAAACCCTGCCCACCTAGACCTCTCTTATTCAGGGCAGGAAAAACCCACAGACATCGCTGCTGAAATCCACCGCAGACTTTAGCCCCCACCAATTTGGCTGCACAGCCCGGACCCTTCAGATCACAGCGTGTCCATGAGAATAGCGGTTATTCACTCTAACACTGACAAATCCTTGGCTGTGGGGCTGCCAGAGAGCTTTTTTTTCCAGGGCTTAATCCAAAAAACATTGATCAGTGGGCCTCACCCCAAGCTGAGAGTGGGGAGTCTGAAGCACAAAAGAGTGAAGCGATTCCCCCCCCATCACACGAAGGTGGTGCCCAGCTGCCCGTCTAGAAAATAGGGATGGGATTGCTGGGTGTGCTCACCCTTCACGTGGTGTGAGTGAATAGTGACTCCTCTTTAGGACTCAAACACACTTTTTTCTACTCACCCCCTCTGACTAGTTTTACTCAAGGGGTTGGAGGTGCAGGAAGGTTACTAACAGCAAAGTGAGAGAGTATTTCTGGAGAACCTAGAGAACTAGCGGTGCACCCAGCAAAGAAATTCATTTGGGGAAGATCTTCCCGGGACTGCTGCTGCCATCTAGTGACTTGTTCAGGTCAAAGCAGGAGGGTGTGCAGCTCGGAAAGGGGGGGGAACTAAAAGCCACTGTGGCAGCCCGGGACCCCCCCCCCCCCCGGCTGGCAGCCACCCTCTGCCTGCTCTCCTTGGCTTGCCTGGAACAAATGGGATGGCTCCCAGCAGGAGGGTTGGATGGAGCAGGCTGGTGGTGGGACAGTGGGGGGGGGGGGAGAGCACTCTGCGTGGGGCTCAGCGTGTACCCTGTAAATCTGCTCTTGCTCCTCTGTGCGGGTGCCTTGTGGAAACCCGGTGCCCTCTGGGGTGTTAGGCTCAGCAGAAAGCAAGGCTGAATAGTCCTGGAGACAGAGGGGTCCTCTTATCCCATAGGTGGTCCGTCAGGTCTGGGGTGAAGCCCATCAGCAAGGCACTGCGGGGAGCTCAGGCAGCAGCTGCAGGATCAGGTTCATTTGGCACAAACCCCAAAATCGGACGGGGAGGTATGGCTGAGTGACAGTGCTCCCAGCTGAGCAGGGAGCCACACAGGGGAATGAGCTGTTTTCCAAGCACTGACTGAGCAAGCAGCACTCGTTTGTGCAAGAAAGTCATTAAATGAACCGCAAACATTTTATTGACAGAGAGATATTTATTGATAGAG
Organism: Harpia harpyja; assembly: GCF_026419915.1. Lineage (NCBI taxonomy): Eukaryota > Metazoa > Chordata > Aves > Accipitriformes > Accipitridae > Harpia > Harpia harpyja. Next base: position 23,262,535 of record NC_068945.1, on the reverse strand, counting down.
AGTCTGCTGAGAGCCCCTGGGCTTGGACCAGCAGACCTTTGGGTGATATTAGCCTTGAAGTCCGTGTTGCTGACTTGCACTCGGCGTGCAGAGCATATGGGATGTGACTGCATGGCCTGAGCATGGGGTACATCCTTAGGTGGAGGTCTTATGCTCTTTCCTTAGAAAAAGTATAGTAGAACTGGAACTGGTGCAGAGAGAAGTGGTAAGAGTGCTCAAAGATAGCCCACGGATTCTGTGCCTGAAATACCCAGGCAAAGTCTCAGTGAGGAAGATGGATGGTAGGTGGAGGATCTGACAGGGAGCTATAAAATCCTAGGTAGCCTGGAGAAGGTGGATAACAACAAGTGATGTTTGTATGCAGGAACCAATTAACATCAAATGAAATAATCCAATTTAAAGCAAAAGAGAGTAATTTTTCATGTAAAGAAATGATAGAGCTCAGTGCTGCGCAGTTTCCTGCAGACAGATGTGTACATGGGCTCAAAGAGCAGTTTTAGTTGTATTTGTGAGAAGTGCATCACAAACTATTAAATTCAGGCATGGCTGTAGCCTCTGACTCAGGCAGAAGGGAAGGGAAAAAGAAAAGAGGCAGGCAGCTATGGTCAAAGGGCCAAAAATGTAAGAATGGGACAGCAGAAGGGAAACCCAAGCAAGCTGAATCCAGCAGCACTGGCGGCTCCCAAGACATGCCCAGCTGCCAGTGGTACTTGGTGGTGTTACCTACTGATGCGCTTCCCAAAGCGATGATGGGGAAAGGGCCCACGGTCCCTCCATCAAGATTCCCTGTCTCAGCATTGCAGAGGGCTGGGGTGGCCAGGCCCGGTGGTGACTGACGAGGGGGTCTCTGGCTTGGTATGCAACTGGATCATCCTGGAGCAGATGGAAAAGGGGGCTGCAGCCTGGTACAGTGTATTGGCTTTGTGTGGCAAGGTTTTGGTAGCGGGGGGGGGGGTTACAGGGGTGGCTTCTGTAAGAAGCTGCTGGAAGCTTCCCCTGTGTTCGAGAAAAGCCCATACCAGCCGGCTTTAAGACGGACCCGCCGCCGGCCAAGGCTGAGCCAATCAGTGATAGTGGTAACGCCTCTGTGATAACATTTTTAAGAAGGAAAAAAAAGTTGGGACGGGGGTATTAGGCAGCCGGAGAGAGGAGTGAGAACATGTAAGAGAAACAACCCTGCAGACACCCAGGTCAGTGAAGAAGGAGGGGGAGGAGGTGCTCCAGGTGCTGGAGCAGAGATTCCCCTGCAGCCCATGGGGAAGACCATGGTGAGGCAGGCTGTCCCCCTGCAGCCCAGGAAGGTCCATGGTGGAGCAGATATCCACCTGCAGCCCGTGGAGGACCCCACGCCGGAGCAGGTGGGTTCCTGAAGGAAGCTGTGACCCCGTGGGAACCCCGCGCTGGAGCAGGCTCCTGGCAGGACCTGCGGATCTGTGGAGAGAGGAGCCCACGGAGCAGGTTTTCTGGCAGGACTTGTGACCCCGTGGGGGGCCCACGCTGGAGCAGTCTGTGCCTGAAGGACTGCACACCGTGGAAAGGACCCACACTGGAGCAGTTCGTGAAGAACTGCAGCCCGTGGGAAGGACCCATGTTGGAGAAGTTCGTGGAGGACTGTCTCCCGTGGGTGGGACCCCACGCTGGAGCAGGGGAAGAGTGTGATGAGTCCTCCCCCTGAGGAGGATGAAGCGGCAGAAAATAACGTGTGATGAACTGACCGTAAACCCCATCCCCGTTCCCCTGTGCCGCTGGGGGGTTGGTAGAGAATCCGGGAGTGAAGTTGTGCCCGGGAAGAAGGGAGGGGTGGAGGGGAGGTGTTCTGAGATTTGGTTTTATTTCTCATTACCCTACTCCGGTTGATTTGTAATAAATTGAGTTAATTATTTTCCCCAAACTGAGTCTGTTTTGCCCGTGACGGTAATTGGTGAGAGATCTCTCCTGTCCTTATCTCGACCCACAAGCTTTTTGTTATATTTTCTCTCCCCTGTCCAGCTGAGAAGGAGGGGGAGTGATAGAACGGCTCTGGTGGGCACCTGGCGTCCAGCCAGGGTTAACCCATCACATACAGCCACTGCACGTGCATACCAGGCCTCTTGCTGTCGAGGGGACACGTGCCAGAGGACTGCTTGGATCACGCGGTGAATACACTCATGGCTCCGGGAAGGAGGTCTGACCCGGGATGACTCCTCCATGTACCTCACCAGCTGCAAAGAGCCTCTCCTCATAGCGCAATTGCCATGAAGACACTTGCCTTCTGCTTTCCCCGATCTGAACACATCGCATCTGGAAAGCCCTGTGATTCTTCCTTGCCCTCCACCTTATGTCCTTCTGTAAACGGAGGGCCGTGTGGGCATTACATGCTGTGTAATCAGCGTGGTCCCATTTCATATCCTGGCTGCGCCGTAGGCAGTGTGTATAGTATGTGAGTTGTTACAAGGCACAGGATGTGAGAACCAGGCCCAGGATGTTAATTAAATGAATGCATTATTGTATAATGACGGCAGTAATACAGCGCTACTCTGAGGTATTAGGCGGCCATTTATCATTTTATTTCTGCATCCTAGCTTATGTGAGGCCACCAAGTAGGTCTTAGAAAGAGATTTTTCAGAGAGTCAAATAATCCTGCACCCTTCTTGTTGTGGGGTTTCTTGCTGTACCTTTGAAATGGCTGATTCTAGCCACTGTGAAAGGAAGGATACTCTGGAAAAATTCCTGTGTTTTGGTAAGCCAAGAGACCAGAATAATAAACAGAAAATCATAAACATTGCAAGCCAGCTCTGCACCAAGGGCTAGATATTCCTGATGCTCTATATTCTTCCAACAGTGCAAACCAGCCACAATTCACACCAACAGGCAGGGTTTGCTCTTGCCTCTTGTTACAGGGAAAGGCCATTGCTGCCCAAAGAATTTAGCCCCTTGCATATGTTTCTTTGTATTTATGATGAAAAGATGGAAAGACCAGAAGAAGACCCCAAACCAAGTCATGAAGAAGCACACCAGTCTCTATTTCTTTTCTGTTTTGCAGTGCCGTGGTTCCCAAGAAGTATCCAGGAGCTGGACAGGTTTGCCAATCAGATCCTAAGCTATGGAGCAGAACTGGATGCTGATCATCCTGTAAGAAAGAGAACTTTATTTTTTTAACATGTTTCTAGTTATTGGGACAGATGTTTCTCTCATTTACATTTGCTCTGCTTTAAGACAGATCTAGTAGACTAAAAGTCTCACATGGTATAGGACAAGAGGGGTACCCCATTTCTAAGGTTAGAATCAGCCCAATCCCTGCTTGTGAAGTAAATCAGACCAAAGGTTGCTTTAATTTGAGCAAATACCAGGAAACCTTAAAAGTCATAGCGGTCATCAGAGCACAAGGCCACCACAAGGACACCTCTGGTTTTCCCAGGTGGCTCTGATATGGTGACGTCGGACTCATTTTGTGAATCAGTAGCAACAAAGACTTCAGAAGCAACATATCATAGCCCAGAGATAGGAAGACTGTTTTTTTCATCCTTGATTACATACACACGATTGAGCTTAGTGTCTCGTTACGTGGTTGTTAAATCTGACATGATTCTTGTATGGCAAGACACAACAAAAGAAAAGGTCCTTGTTTCAAAAAGTTTGTGGTTTAAATGGTAGGGTCAGAAAGTTTTTTTCATTGGCTTAGCTAATAAAAAAATTTATTCAGCGGTTTTTCAGCTCTTCCAGATACAAGAATACTTTCTGCCTCTATTCCCTCTCCAAGCAAACAACAACTTATTTTCATTTGTCAAAACACACTGAGTTCCATGCAGCGCAACAGAAATTGCTGCTATTAGTTTAATTGAGATAGGGTGATTATAAATAAATTACATGCAGCGCAACAAAAATTGCTGCTATTAGTTTAATTGAGATGGGGTGATTAGTCATTCACTACCTATTGCTTAATTCGAGATGTGTTATGTATCATGTACAATGATTCATGATGTTCAACGTGGTCATATGAAAGGCAGAATGAAAGGAGATACACTGAGTCAATGGCCCCCTTGTGTGTCATGCGGGAATAGACCAAGATTGTATTTGAAAAAAGAAACCAAAAAAAAAAAAAGATATTAAAAGGAATGAAGCATCTCTGCTCCAGTTCCTAGAATTAGTTAGTGAGCAGTTTATGCTTTAAAAAGGAAACCCAGCTGCTGGCGTAAGTAGGTGTGACAGTACATAGAGTGCAGAAAAAGAAATTAAAAGAGCCTGTGGTTTTAGTAGTTAAGTTATATGGTATTTAATCAGAAATACCTCTAGGCCAGGTTAATCTTGGGCAGAGCATTTTTTAGGCCATTGGCTGCCTCTTTTTGACTCACACTCTTAGATCTCCACTCGACTTCAGCCGTCTCCTGTACTTGGTTGTTTTTTGTGGCCCCTCAGTCCACTTGTGCTGTGCACCACTAAAAGAGATGCATTCGTGAACTGCTGCAGTGCCCAGTGAGTTGTTACTATTTGCCCTGCAGAAGTGTGTCCTAGCTTGGAAGGACGTTTCTTCACTTTAGGTGGTGAAGACACTCCTAGCCCCAAGGAACTTTCAGTCTAAATAGCAGACACACTGGGGTAGGAGAATGGTTATCCTAGACGAAGATTTAGAGATTAGATTTCTTATCCCTGGTTTTATTGGTAATTAGCTGCAAAGGTCAAGCTCCCAACCACAAGGTCTATTAGACATTCTCTGTAGTAATTAAACCCCTTCAAATGATTGAATTTGCAGTGCAAATAGGGCTTTTTGGCCTGCTAAGTGCCTACTGTTCTAACAGTTTGAAAATGGGCACCTTTAAGCATGATTCATGCTGAAAATCCACCTAAAATGTCTGACTGAGTTGATGAGTGTGTTTCTAGTGTGTTTTAACTCTGCTCCTCTAGATCAGCCCAGCAGTGCCAGGAACTTCAACAAGCTTAATGAGAAACCAGAAGGACATGGTTATCTGAGTGCCGTTAATTCAGTGTGTTGCTCTTCCAGGAAGGAGCACCTTGTCGGCGCTGTAAAGGAGCCCATTGCCCTTTTTTATAGCAAGTGAAAATGAAAAAATGAAAGGACTTGGGGGGCGAGAGGTGCTGGGAGGCTGCGGCAGACCGGGAAGGAGCGGTGGGTGCCCTGTGCGAGTGGAGCTGGGCAGGACAAGGTCAGCTTCCCCACTCATCCTCCTGCACTTGTCGGACTGCGCCGGCCGTGCCAGAGGGTGCTCAGTGAGAGGAAGGCTGTTCGCCATCTGCACTTATACTTGGACTTACCATCGCTGGTTCTCTCTAGGGGTTCAAAGATCCTGTGTACCGGGCCCGGAGGAAGGAGTTTGCGGATATCGCCTACAACTACAGACAGTGAGTGCTCAGTGCGTGGCTGGAAAACAAGCCCACATCTCCTGCCCTCTCCTAGGGCTCTCACCCTGCTGGCAATCCCTATTTTTCCACAAGCATCCTCCTGCTTTTGGCTTTTCTCTGCCATGTGTTTAAATCTTCCTGTTCATGCATTTATCCCGAAATCGCTGTAAAACAAAAGTAAATTGTTCCAGGCACACGTTCAGAAGAGAACGTTGCCTCATTTCTTTCCCCACAACACCCCTCTTCCCCGGCTTTGTTGTCTAATTGAGCAGCAGACTCCATTGCTACTACAAAGACCTGAGCATTGAATAAAGCCCCTTCTGGTATTCTCCCCATTAAACCAGGGTTGGGGGAGGAGTGCCTATCATTTACATTAAAGCAGGAGCTGCATACACTATTAAAATAATGAATAACTTATGGTTCTGATGCTAATCCAGCGCCTGATACTCTACTTTTATCATGTCTGACCCAGCTGCAATCAGCAATTTGGGCTCTCATTTCCCAAGAAAAATAAATGAATAGAGATGATAAATTCAGTTAGAACAGCCTTGCTTGATTGCTTTCAGTGATCAGATCTGGAGGAGATAAAATTGTGTTCCCAGAGCCACTCACACATTTATATCAGTACTACTGGGCCTGATTCTTGCTGAGACTGGTAAAAATTGTGATTGCAAAGGATAAAGTAACATATGTTGTACATTTACGGCTCCACTTTGCACGGGACTGCGATGAAAAGATAGTCCCTGAGCCAAAGAGCTAGTAATCTAATCACAAAATGAGAGACAAAATTGGACTGACTGATGGAAGGTGAAAAAAGTCAGGACCCCAGTTTATAGCTAGGAAATTTGGATAAGACTTTGTGACCAGATGTGGATGGATCTAATGCCCATTTGTAGGTATCACACAGAAGATTTACCTTTCCTGCCTAATGGATGACAAATTTTGCTCTCTAGTTTGCAGGCTTTCACCAAATCCTACATAGAAATAAACCAAAAGACATGTTAACCACCTCCTCCCCGCAAGATTCAAACTGAAACCATCTTAGGAAGATGAAACCATTATATTCCAAGATGTAACTAATTAATATTTAGTCTGTTATCCAGATCCTCAGACGCATTGGAAACAGAGCCTATACAGATTTGGACCTATGTCCCAAAAGCACCTTTTGTGTGAAGTTCTCGGACGTTCCAGTTAGGTCTTTCAGTAACAGAGCAGCAAGTAGGGTGTGAAAGCCCATGTCTGGGCTTCATGGAAAGAAGGCATGAGTTTTTTGTGACTTAGGGTGTTGATTCAGGAAGGCTCAGGTGGATCTGTGATGGCTTTGCCCTGAGTGCTACGCCTGGCAGACATGCCTTTCAGGGTCTGCAGTGGGGAGGAGAGGTCAAGGGGGTGTCTCCAGCATGGGGGGGCAGAGATGCAGAGAACTGGACGGGAGGAGAAGAACAACCAAAGTTATCAGGCTTCATGGGAAGTATCCAAAAAGGCAAATGTGCCTAGCTTGTGAAGGTGCTACTCAGCTACAAAGGTGAGGTGGGTCTGTGGTTGCTTGTCTTGTACTCTTCTTCCCACCATCAATTTCATCCTCTTCTGTGTCCCTTCTTTTGCACTTATTTTGTCCTCTTTCCTCCTGCTGTTTGCTTCTCTACTCTGCCTTTGCTCTTTTGCCTTCTCTCTCGGTACATTTACCCATTGTTTTTGTTGAATGCTTAATTTCCCCGACTTCTCTTATTTTTTGCTTTTAGCTTGCCTCTTCCCTCTGCCTTCCTTTGCTTCCGGCCCTGTTCATCCCTATAATTTTTTAATTGAAATTTGAAAGGTTTTTAAGCCATAGCTTCCCCCTGTAGCCCTGGAAGGTGGCTGAGGATTACTTAGGAGTGCTATAGGAACAAAAATCCCCCAGCTATCCTCATAATTCAACATGATGTTTAAAGCTCCACAGATCAAGGAGGGCTGATACAGAGAGACAGAAAATGATGATGCTCCAGAGGAGCTGCCCTGAGGCTCAAGGAAAAAATGAGGGAGTGGGAGATGGTGGGGTGTCATCAAGAGTTTAACAATGGGTCTCTGGGGCTTGGAAAGCTCCAGCATTATTCCAGCAGTGATGTTAACCCTATTAAGTTACTTAAAACCCTTTGATTTTTCAAAGCTGCTGGATTCACCTATGGCCCTATCATTATTGCTAAGGAATTGACTATTCACAGGAGGCCAAACTACATTGCTTGTGATTGTCTAATTCCTGCTAACTTCAACATGAGCTAAGCACATGGAGGCCTGAGGGTGGGATTTGACTCAAAATTACTCATTACAATTATAAAAAGTCAAACTGGCTGGAGTCTGCATCTGTTACAGCATAAAGCACAGATCAGAATTTCTCTGCCCCTCCAAGAAACAGAGTTTTCTGGAGCTGACGGTTTCCCTGTTGTAACCAAAACAATTAATGTAATGTGTATTAGAGCAAGAAATATAACAGCTGCTCCGTATCTAGAAATGCAAATAAATTGAAACCAACACCCAGCAAATATTTTTAGAAGAACATCTTGATAAGACAAATAAGCACTCATTTAGTTTTACCACAATAATGCAAGGAGTTGTCTAAAGGTCAGTATTTCAGCTGAGGTCAGTAGAGTCCTTCCCAGCCTGTGTCCAGGGGCAAGCAAGGCTCCTTTTGCAACTGCGTGTCAAACCAGAGACATCTCCTCTCCTGCACCAGCAGCTCCTGGCCAGCCCATGTAAAGCTCCTGAGTATGATGCTGGTGGCATAGGATATTTTCTCTGTCACTCCTATAGTGGGTATCCATTTTCTTTCCAGTGGCCAACCTATTCCTCGAGTCACCTACACGGAAGAAGAAAAGAAAACATGGGGCACTGTCTTCAGGGAGCTGAAGAGTCTCTATCCAACTCATGCTTGTTATGAACACAACCACGTTTTCCCACTGCTGGAGAAGTACTGTGGCTACCGGGAGGACAACATTCCCCAGCTTGAAGATATTTCAAAATTCTTGCAGAGTAAGTTTGAAGCATATAAAAGAACCGAATCAAACGAAAGGCCTCAGCTGTGAGTGGGGGTGATGCTTCCAGAGATGGAAGAGCAGTCCCTGCTTTACCACAAGCTCCCTGTGGTGCTCGGGCACACCACTTAGCCTGTGTCGCAGGTCCCTCTCTAAAACTTCTGGGGTTACAATGGTATGGATGCTCAGATACCGTGATGGTGGTATACATGGGTAGAAAATTCCCTGCTCTTTCACAGTTAAACTCTGTTTAACATAAGGAGAGCAAAGAAAACAATTAACAAACTTTTTCCACTGTGAGGAGTCAGAATAAGGATAAATCCAACACATTAGCTGTTTTTAAGATGCCATTTTTTTGTCCCTTCAGCCTGCACTGGCTTTCGCCTGCGTCCTGTTGCAGGCTTGCTCTCCTCTCGGGATTTCTTGGCTGGGCTGGCATTCCGAGTATTCCACTCTACGCAGTATATTCGCCATGCGTCCAAACCCATGTACACACCAGAGCCGTAAGTACTTTGGCACAGAAAGTGTGTAAAGTTGCAGCAGATGAATGGCAGGGTCAACCCAACTGGTAATAACTATGGGGGACTCTGGAGCACCCTCGGGAACAGAGCTGATGGAGACCAGCCAGGCGACTGTTCTCTTCTGAAAACATTTTCAGAAGATTTCTAGTCTTTTAACAAGCTGCATCCTCTTCTGCAAGTTCTTATGGGACCGATGAGACAGTTTTGCTACTGAAGGCATGCTTGTGTGGTGGCTGGGATGCCTACAAAGTGTACAAAGGCATTTAGCTTAGCTATTAGCACCCAAACAGTGGTGTGAAATCCAGTGCAGGAATGACTCAACATGTTGCAAGCGAGCTTCTGACAGCAAGCCAGAGGAAGCCAAGATCATTGATCCCTTCTCTTTTTCAGTTTTCTGCTGTAGTGTTCCTCTCTGTCCCTGTCCCTGTCCGTCATCCTTTTCCACTTGCTGTTTTCAAAACAGTTTTCTTCATCTGCTTCATATTGTTGCAATTTTTCCTCCCCTCCCTTACTGTTTCTTTGCTTCCTACTTCTTCCCACAACCTCCTTTCCCCCTCCATTTTTCTATCCCTCATTTTTCTGATTTTCCTCCCTGCTTCTGCTCACCCCATTCTCATCCTGCACAAAGCCAGGCTGAAATGTCTTCCCCAGACCTGGCCCTCCTGGGAGCATCTTATCCCTCTCCCCTTTCCATCTCACCAAATCACTTCTCTGTCTTTGAAAAATCTAGCAGTCCCTAGGTGAGTTCTTCCCCAGACATGCTTGTCCAGCTGCCAACTTCAACTTGTGATGAAAATAGTCCTGCCAGAGGAAGGGTGAGCTTCCACCTCTCAGTGGGAGGCTGTGGGCCTGAAAAGGGACTGGAGTTGAGCTCTTGAGGTACATGTTGACACCATGGTGAATTGTCTTAGTAGCCTGAGCTTCATCTAAAGAGGTTTTTTGTCCTTGAGACTGAAAAGTCCATGTTCTCTTTGGTGGGGTGATTTCTTTCTGGGCTTTCCCGAGCTGGGCAGGCAGTTGAATGGATAGTTTTCTTCCATAAGAAAAAACAAATAATGTATTATCCTTCCTCTGAGGAATGTATGATCATAAAAGCACTGAAAACCTTGGAGCATGCAAGAGTTTCCATCACAAGAATAATTTTAGAGCAAAAGGTTTTCCCGTGAGTCTTGAGCATTATTTGCTGGTAGGAGCAAATGCACTGCACTCTTGGCTATGTGCTGACTCTAGGGCATTCATCCAGCATTGCTGGACTTTTCCTAAATTAAAGTTATTCAGATCTCATGTTTTCCTGCAGTGATATTTGCCATGAGCTGCTAGGACATGTGCCTCTTTTTGCTGATCCCAGTTTTGCTCAGTTTTCCCAGGTAAGTTACTCAGTGGTTATACTATTTACATAATTGAACACACCAGAGACTAGGTAATGGATGAACCAAGAGCTCTGAGGGGTGGGGTAGATTCACCTTTAAGCATACTGTTTAAGAGTGGCTGAAGCTGATTTATTTATTGCTTGAAATCTTGACACAAATCACTTAGGTGAACTCATACGCTCAATCTCCAAACGTCTGTCTTGTGTGAGTTGTTTTTTTACAGGCAAACCCTTTGCGAAGCCATCATCTAAAAACCTTTTTGTAGATGTTGATCCTTCTGAGCAAAGTTAAATGGCTCATGAGTCAGATGAATTATTGCCCCACCATGCAGTCCAAATGTTAGGGAAAGTGGAGATTTTTTTTTCTTTTCTATTGAAGCCACAGAGGAGGCTGAGTAAAGTGAGGAACTGTCCCAGCTGCAAGCATGGGAGAAGGCTGGAGAGGAGCTTTCTCTCTGGTAGTGTTAATGTCTCTGGAAAAGAAGCCAGACCTCGGTGAAGGAGTAAACTTTTGGCTGCATCTTACCAGAAAAAATGAAAAGACACAGAGAAAGTCATAAAGACAGAAAGAAGGAAGGAAGGAAGGAAAGCAAAGAAGGAAGGAAGGAAGGAAAGCAAGGAAGAAGGAAAAAAGAAAAAATAGAGACATTAAGAGAAAGAAAAAGAGAGAGACAAAGAAAGAAGGAAGGAGGACAGAAGGGTGGAAGGATGGAAGGACAAAGGAGGGAAGGAAGGGAGAATGGACTTAATGTAACATCCTGCTCAAAAGATAAAAGTCAACTTGCTGTAGTTAGTAAGCACTCAGTATTGCCCTCAGGCTCTGCCCTTTCCCAGAACTGGGGTTTCCTTCACTGCATAAGATAAGCCCCACTGCACCTTGGCTTATTTGGATTTGACATGGTGATGGCTGCTCCCATGCTCTTGGGGGGTGTGTGTGGGGTGCTCTGATTTTTGCACTGTGCAGTCCTCATTGGAGCAAACCGAGAAAGGAACCTGCTTTTATACAGTCTTTTGTGGCTGTCTTCTGAATCCAGCTATTGCATGCCTCCCAGGAAAGTCTCCATTAGCTCCCAAGGTATGAATAAGCTCTTTCAAATCGTGCCATGTCATTCAGAAAAAATAACTCATTCAAAGCTCCAGGAAAACTCCTGTAATCAGGGCCCATCAAAACAAAGAGAAATATTTAAGGTGTGTGGGTGTGATTGATTTACCTCCTTTTCACCATATCATTCTTCCAGATGTACATTGTAGACTTGATCAAAAGCCTGTCAAAGCAAGAGGAAAATTTTATTTGACCTCAATGGGCTTTGTACAAGGCACAAAGGATCATGCCTTGTAAATGACATTTGGACGAGACCCTTTGTTCATTTCTGGAAAGATTTCTGGTTTAAAATTGATGTTGCATGATAGGAACATGTTCTGTAAACATTTGTGTGTGGTAGTAAGCGATGGTAACATTTAAAATGTGAGAAATTACATAAGACAAGACAGGAAGAATGTTTGCAATAAACAGCTTGAAGAATAATGGTTTATTGTTACAGGAAATTGGACTGGCATCTCTGGGAGCTCCGGATGATTTCATCGAGAAACTCGCGACGGTAATTTAATAAATGAGGGCTCAATTTTCCAAAGCACCCTGTGTTGTCTTGATTCTGCTGCCACTGAAGTCACTGATAGAACTCCCATAGAGTTGAATGGGAACAGAGTGAAGTCCATGATTGGAAAACCCCACCCTGAAACAGTTGCATTAAAGGAAAATATCTTTGGCACCTCTTATTCAAAGTGACAGTTGTGATTAAACACAGAAGCCCCGACGAGATTTCCTGCAGCACAAACATATTGGGCAAGAAGAGATTACATGTTACTACATCCCCACAGGGATTTTCAGGAGGCAGCTTCAGTAGCTGTTCTACCTGCAAGTGTCTCTTCTCTTCTTGTCCTCGGCACTCAGTGTGGCTCACCTGAATCCTACGCTGAGACTACTGAGACCCAGAGTTGCAAACTTCGAATCAAAACAAGGGTATGCCTACGAGATTAGTTTCCCCAGCACCAACTCACCTGGGCAAAGCCTTGCACCATCTTTGCTGCTTCTGACAGATGAGGTAGTTCTTCTGAGCCAGAGCAGGTATCCCTTCAAAATGAAGACCAAGAAGTCAAGCTAGGCCACACACCACCCTCCTTCAGTATTGCACTAACAGCCCATTCCCTCTCTTGCTGCTGCAGTGGATGCCCTCTGTGTGAAACAGGACACAAACTTGTATCAGCTAAGGTTCAAACTTCAACCGGGTTGGCCAGCCAAAATGAAATTTTATTGTTATAGTTTCATTGTCTCTGCTCTGCTGACAAATGTAGGCACAGTAAAACACAACTGTGTTTGTCAGGCACATTGAGTGTAGCACAGTGCCCCTTCCAGGAGAAGAATTTCAGTCTGTGAGGACATTTATTGTATTCATACAGTTGGTATTTGACACATGGAAACATTTTAAATAGAAATGCAAACTCCAAATGTGTTCAAATCAATGATGTGCACCTACTCTTTTTGATCAAGGAATCGTATGTTTCTGTCGAATTTTCTTGCTAGGTTTATTGGTTTACGGTGGAGTTTGGACTATGTAAGGAAGGCGATTCACTCAAGGCATATGGTGCAGGGCTGCTGTCTTCATTCGGGGAGCTGCAGGTGTGTTCTATAAAACAACATTTCAAAGATGTTTATAATCGCTCAAATTTCTCTTCTGAATGTCTTCAGATCCTTATTATGTCTTCATACTTTGTGCATAGAAGTAGCATGAAGTGCCATACTTCACTGAAGAGCTCTAATAAATGTGTCAGTGTACACATACACAGGGGACTCATACCTGCTTCTTTCCTCGTGACATTGTCATTGTATTCCACAGGAGCAACTCCTTCCTGTCTGAAACTGAGTGGCATTCAGTAGCTCTGTATTTCTTTCACAGCAAATTCAAGCACTTTTAAACTGAAATAAATGTCTTACCTTTTTGCTTATAGTATTGTTTATCAAGTGAGCCTGAGATTCAGCCTCTTGTCTTGGAGAAGACTGCTGTGCAGAAGTACCCTGTTACTGAGTTCCAGCCTGTCTACTATGTTGCTGAAAGTTTTAAAGATGCAAAAGAAAAGCTAAGGTAATCCACTCAGTCCATAGAAGACCCAATCTCTTGTCCGTTGCCAATACAGTGGATCCCGTTGCCATAACAGGTCTTGGGTTGACAGTAATATTTTGAGAGGCGTTAGAAAAAGTTGTGCAATGTTTAGAGAGACTAAGCAGTTGTTACACTCAAAATCTTGTTATGGGCAATAAGGGGAACATACCTTATGCATGAAGCCAAGAATTTGTGGTTAGTCTGGTTAAGAGTTTCATCTGTATAACCAAAATGCAACAAAAAATTATTATTAGTCCAGTTGCAGTGATACTAACACGTAGGGTCAAAGCTAGCTAACTAATGCAAAAACAAGTCTCTAACAATACTATAGTTAAAAGTTCTTATACAAAAAAGTCTCCTAGTATCTACTCCTTTTCCTCTGAAGTTATGCTTACCCTTGCACTTTCTTTTGTGTCTTAAGTCAACAGTTTCATTTTGGGGGGGGGTGGGGGGGTGGAGTTGTCAAGTAATCAGCATCTTGAAGTCTTCAGAGCAGGGCTGTGATGTTAATGAACGGAGTTTCTTCCTCTTGTTTGTGAGGAGGTGGATGGTGTCGGTGCTTCCTTTCTTTCTGCTCAGCCCAAGGTTTCCTCAGGGTCATTTTTATGTTTTCTGACATCCTTTACATGTTGCTCTTTCTACATCAGTCTGCAAATCCGTGTTGCTTCTGACTTTACTATTTATGTTAAATATTTTTTTCTTTGTCCCTTTTGTTTTCTCTAAAACTGTTTTTTTTTCTCAGCTCCTAAGTTTGCTTTACTGTGAATAACTGACCAGTGGGAAGTTGTTGATAGCCCAGGGACCACCAGCGTCATCCTATGCTCATGCCTTTAAGGCCTCTGTTACCAGCCCATACTGGTACTCCTTTATGCTGCATCATTACTTTAGGGTCAGACTTAGTTCACTGTGTACAGTGTGACTACTTGCTGTTCCTGCCTGTATAAAAATTATTAATGATAGGCATTATAGCACACAATTATTCAGAATTAAGCAAAACTAAAACAAATTAGGTAATAGCTACATGGTCATTAGACAATTGTTATTACAGCTAAACAAAACTCCAAGCAAGGCTAATAACCCCAGTCCTGAGGCCTGTGTGGTTAGCTTAATACAGAGCCTCCAGCTTGTTACCAGCAGTGTGTTTACAAGACTACAGGGCTACACAGTAAATCTTTCAGTCATCTGTGACTCAAATACCGATTCAGTTCCAGTTCAACAAGACTTTGAAATAATGGTCCAGGTTCAGTTCTGGTTCTTCAGACAGGAATGGTTCAGGCTGTGTTTGGGGTTCAGCCAGCCTGGGTTCCACCTCACAACAATACTTCTATTTCTGTTTAAAAAAACCCACCACGATATTTCTGGATGTTAGCCAAGCCACTGGGGGTTAGCCTTGGTTCACACTCAACAAATTTTTCACTTGGAGATGCCACACAGGGACTTGTCCCAGACCTGCAGTCTCTTCTCTCTCTCTCTCTCTCTCCCCCATTCACAGATAAACACATACTGAGACCCAAGATATTCTGCTGCCCCAGGCTCCCCAGCTTCAAGGTCTTCCTAGCTGGCTCCCCAGCTCCAAGGTCTTCCTAGCTACCTCCCCTGCTGCTTCCTCAGTCATCATAAGCCTGCAGCATCTCCTTCTGCCCTTTTCTCTGGGGTAATACATGAGAAAGATTGCCTTCTCTTCTAGTTTGTGCCATTAATATCCCCCCCACAGTTTCTATCTTCTCTGTATACTTCTCTAACTGAGTAGCAGGTTCCTTGAGAAAGTGGAAGATGCTGCCTTATTCTATACAAACTATCTGGGAGCTTCTTTAATTTTTTCAATGACCAAATTGGAAAAGTGGTTAAATTGAAATAGAGGTCTAGGGGTTGGTCCAGTGCCTGTGTTTGTGGCTTGCACCTGGACACGTGTGTTTGCATAGAAACATCCCTGAAATATTACTCTGAGGCTGACCTAAAATATTTCAGCTTAAGGCATTCATCTTCTAATTAGGATCTTACCTTCAGCTGACACTTAGGAAGACTGTCTTCTAACTTTGATCTCTCCCCTTAGAAAAACTGGACTGATGCCACTAAACACTTTCATCATAGCCAACACTATTTTTTTCCACTGTCACACCTTGTGGCCTGTTCACACTGAACTCTATTTGAGACAATGGCCTTAGCTGATAATAATTAGGACTAAACTGAAGGAGCAATGTGGAGGTGGCATCCAGCATATTCCACTGTTCTGGGCATACGGGATTTACCATGCTGAGTCACAGTCTGTATAGTGGGGCTCCATAAGCAACTCCTGCGTGCTTTCCTTCCTCTTTCAGCAATAACTTCAGTAATCCGAAGCAGATATATAAGCCAGTATCCTGCTGCGGTCTACAAGGAGTCTGGAACAATAGCTCTGGCCATCTCATCCCATTCAGAGTCCTCCTTTCCACAGTTCTGTGGTTATGCAGATTAATGTTTTCCCAAGATACCAAAATCTTAATGCTTCTGCCATGGAATTAACTATTTTGCAGCAGGGAAGGCTGCAAATAAAGGGTGACAAGAATGCTGCTTCACTCCATTGACTATCTCCTATCTTTGCAATGACCTGGAAGCCACTACCAACCATGCCAAAAGTTAGCGCTCTGCTTGCTCCTTGGTATGCCAGGATGGCATAGGTACTTGACCTTGTTTTCCCAGAAACTGCAGATGTGGATCAGAATTCCTATATTTTGCACTACTGAAAGGAAAATGAGATTTTCAAATCTGGCAAATCCCAACAGCTACGTAGTTGGCCTATACCAGGAGCAGTGTTGCCATGCCAATAGCATAATTAGTCCTGTTTGGGGAAAAAAACAAAGGTGGTAAGGACAAATGCAGATTCAAGTGTGTTACAGAATGCTGTAGGTCTCAGATCACTCAGCAGGAATTTCAGTTATTTCTCTCGCAGATTTTCTTATTCCCCTCATCAACAAATACACACACCAAGAAAAGAGTGAGTTACTGATAAAAGGAGCTTTTCAAGTTTGTATGTGTTTTTGTATTCTTGCCTCAGGAAATTTGCTCAAACGATCCCTCGTCCTTTCTCTGTTCGGTACAATCCCTACACCCAGAGGATTGAAGTCTTGGACAATGCAAAGCAGCTGAAGAACTTAGCCGACACTATCAATAGTAAGGAACTACAGATTTGTTACCTTGAATTCCTCAAAATCTGGATCAGAAGTAGCAATCGCAAAGCAGATTTCGTCTGGTTGCATTTAATGCTCTGACCCTGACCAAGATAAAGCAGCACACTTCTCCTTTCTGGTGCAAAAATTGCTTCCTAATTCTAGCCAAGCTTCAAAATAGCATTTCCACTTGGCTGTAGCGTGTTACATCCAAAATATCCAGTTTTAGTGGAGGTCCTAAGAAAGGCCAGAAGGCCTTGTGGTGGATTCTGATGTGTGGCTCTAGCTGTTCTCAGTAAGGAAGAAAAGGAAAAGCTTGGCTTTAATCACATTTTCTTTTGCCATTCTAACCTTTTTCCTGATACATTTTCCCCCTAACATTGGCTAGCCTGCTGGGAGCCAGCAGCCCTGGTCCTGTGAGCCACCCCTGTATGGCTCATGAAGGCAAAGGGCTGGCTCTGCAGACCTTACTCCAGTAAGACCCTAATAAATGTGTCCAATCCAGTACTTCTTTGCTCACCTTATTCTTTCAGGGAATGGATATAAAGGGTAAATATATACAGGAGTGTCAGAAATGGGCTAGGTGTAGAATTAACTGCTCTGATTTGATTATTTCCTTTGCAGGTGAGATGGGGATCCTTTGCAATGCCCTCCAGAAGATAAAATGAAGATTTTCTGTAACTTGCTAATCACTGGCTACCGACTAGAAGCTGCCATGTGCAAATGCCAGTCTTCATCTAGTTTCAGTCTATTATCTTCCTGCATACTGCATGAATGCTTATGTTATATATCTTAATTACTATAGATTAGCAGAGAAATAGACGTCTGCAGGTGACCCTTGACTCTTTTGGCCTTCAGACACTAATCCATTTTTTCTCCCTAATGCACAGAAATAACCTTAGTTCTGGGAATCTGGGGAAAGCCTCCATATCTCTTGTGCCAAAGGTTAGCAGAAGGAGGAGATCTCCACCATGCAGAGCTATAGTCTGCTGCAGCTGTGAGGTTGCATTACCACCCTGGGCCCAGAGCCAGGATAGCAATGACTAACAGACTAATCCACCTTGTTTTCTCTCACAGTCATTCTCCCCTCAGTCCCTCACATTTGTGCAAGGTTCCCATGGAGTTCCAAACTCTACACCTTTCAGGGGGGATACATATACTGCTCGGCCCTCTGTACCTCCACTTTTACACCCAAGCACCTCTGTCCTGAAATACTTATTTTTTCCTAAAAAGCTGATGTTGTAATTGATCCAAAGCACAGATGCTAGTGGAAAAGACAGCAAGTATGCTGCAGCCTCATTAACAAAGATTTATCACCATGTGTAAATATAATGTATTTGCACAAGCACCAATCCCCAAAAGGTTTGTGCAAGTCAAGAACACTGTATGCTGTGATGTGTCATTGATCTGCAGAGCAGAGTGCCTAAGCAAGGCACTGAGACTGCTTATCCAGTGCATGGAGCCTGTGCCTTAATACAGTACCCACAGAAAATTCCCTTCAGAGGAGAGTTACCTAAAGGCAAGTCTATGTGGCTTTTTGCGGTTGGATGTGAGGCCAGTTTGTCAATACTTTGTGCAAGCAAGAAACAATGCAGATGTTTTAACAGGGCATCAAGGCCTTATTAGTCCAGTCTCAGACCTGTGCTGGCTGTAATGTTGTGTAACATCATGGATTCAGAGCTGATTTAGTACCAGTCAGCTTACAGAAAGGGGAGACCTCTCTTAATAGACATACTCAGCTACTCACTGTGGAAGGCTGATGTGTGAAGGCTACCTTGTGTTGTGTGTGTCCTTCTCTGACAGCACTTTATTCAGCACTGCTACAAGGTGTCTCCTAACCCAGAAGGTGGATACCAACACCTTGCAAATGGAGGAGAAGTGGTTCTTACGATGCAGTGAAGACATCAGAGCCTTCCAACTCCTAACTCACTGCATCTGTGGCTAGAGTCCCCAACAAAGCTATGGAAGACCTGCGTTAGCTGTGTCCCAGTCTGAGTGCATTCAAACCCAAACATGATATCTTTCAAGACAGCTTCTAAGTCATGATACTTTTTGGAGTCTCCTTCCTTCTCCCACTTGAGCTTTAATCTCCCTTTTTTGGTGAAAGCAGTTTTATTCTTCCTGGAGTATAGCTCGACTGAGGCAGCAAATGGAAGCAAGGGTGATTCCAGCTTAACCCAATGGCTAAGCCATGGAGAGAGAAGAGCTTTGCTGCTCAGGAAGCTATTTCTGTAGTTTATCCAATAACTTCACTCAAAGCAGCGAAATGCCCTCTTGGACTGGTCCACATTGTATAATGCCTCCCTGTAGCTCCCTAGTTGAAGGGGGAAGGAGATCAACACTTGTGCATTGGAACAGAATGGAGCAAAGCAGAACACTATTTCCAGCTTGAAACAATTCTGCATCATGATACTAACATGATTCAGAAGCCACATTTCTGTTAGAAGATCGAAAGACGGAGAGGGATTTGAAAGTCCATGAGTCTCATACCTACTATTGTACTACTCTTGTATTTATGGTTTGAAAATCAATGGAGCTTTAATGTAAGCATCATCCTTTAGGACGATAGAAAGTACAGCTGTTTCCATTATATTTATGGTGGGTAATAACATTAATCTAAGGATACCAGCTGGAACCCTTTTCAATAGACACATACTTATGCAAAATGGTATCATTTTGGTGCTTTGAAGTAAGCTTTTTTATCTCTGTATCTTTTTTCTTCCTTTTTTTTTTTTTCTCATGACAATGTCTGTGTAGATCTTTCAATCCTGCTTGGCATGTATTTTCAGTGTAAAAGTAGCCCATATTTTTCTCTCTTAATATAATAGGACCCATAAGGTAACTGCGTACCACAAAGAGAGAATTTCATCCCAAGGGTGAAGTCTTTCAAACTAATCCTCAGACAGCTTTCCAAGCTCCTCTGCTTCTGGCTGTTATGAGTGACAGCAGCAGTAAATCTGTAGTGATACTGAGAACCCAGGATACATGGTTGTCTTTTATGTGCAAGTGGAGTGGTTAAAGATTATTGTTGCCACATGTCTGATTCTGTGTCCTTAATGCAGGTTTAAATGAGCAATAACTGCAGCCAAAGCAGCCTAACATAGCTGTTCAGCAAGACTGAGAGATGAGAAAAAGTTAAAGGTTCAGTTTTAAAAGCAGATGAAATATACTGAAAGTAGATTTTCTTGCAGAACAAATTAGCTTGTGCCTATGTGCTTTAAATAGTACACATAAGTTGCATTTAAATAGGACTTCTTAATGGGTGACTTCTTATTTCCATGCTTAAAGAAAATAGAAGTTGTGTAGCAAAATGCTTTTTGCATTACCTGGCCAGTCTAACTCCTCTTTGTAAGGTAACCACACAGGGCGATCAGAATTAAATAACCAGGTGGGAGGAATGCCCATCTGAGGTGGTTTCCAACTCAGAAAAGGCTCTCTTGCACTGGCTGACTATCACTCATCCAGACAAGATCAGGAAACCGATATTAAAAAAAAAAAAAATCTCTTGATGTGTGTAATTACCTAGAAATGTACAGCAAAACCTTGCTTGCTCTACCTTTGCATACTCTGTACATCTTTGTATGCTACTCTGACCAACCTATCCCAAGCTAATCTTTTAAGTAACCTTCCTCTCTTCTATCCCACTATGATCACATTTCTTGATGTCCCCATCTCCAGCTCTGTTTCAGGTGATCAAAGAAGCCCTTTCATGAGGCCCTTTTCCTTTTCAGTGACCTTGGCCAAGGTCAGTGATGGTGATGGAGGGAGGGTTTGTCAGTACAGGTTGCACAGGGAGGTGGTCTCCTCTGGGTGTCCTAAGATGCCTAGATCTGACAGCTGCCTTGGAGAAGGGACACTTTATTCCCCAAAGGATGCAGAAATTATTGAAAGAGGGATTAAGCACAGGAACACTCCACAGGAGTGCATTCTTTTAAAGCCTGTCTCTTTGCTGCTTCAAACCATGCTGGCAGTTGGCAGAGAAGACTTTTTTGATGTTCAAATGTAACCATTTAAATTAACCTAAATAAACAGAAATATTAATGCCATATCCATTTCAAATGAATAGCACTGTGCTCATACAGGGTAGAGATATCCACAATGGTAACATCAAAAATGGGCAGGTTGTTTGTGGTGATCAGCCATAGCCTTTTAAAGCACCCACCCCAGGGACTGCACGAGAGGGGGTGACCCTACTTTTGGGGTGGGAGAGCCCCACCTTCTGCAGGGAGAAGCTGCCTGTCCCCATGGGAAAGGATGACACACTGTGTTCCAGTCATTGCATAGCCCTTTAAACTGCAGCACCCAGTCCGAGACCTCTCCTCCTGCACTCCTAGAGGTCCCCGAAAGTGCTGAAAGCAGGACTCTGGGATGTCTCAGCAGACTTGACTTACATCATGGGTGAGGCCTTCCTGGGCCTGTCCCAAGCATGGATTCAAGGTGGTATTGGAGTGTCCACTGGCTAGGCAAGGACATTTCACCACCTGGAGGGCCAGGGCTCTCTGTGCTGCTTCTGTAGAGGGCTGCAAAGCTGTGCCATAAGCTCTGCCTATGCTGCTTCAACTGTCACACTGGCTGATGAGTCCAGTCTGGCTCTATAGAGAAAGCTCAATTCATACAGAGAACTTGATTAGTGCTGTACAAACATATAGAGATGAGACTCTGACACTAGAGCATAAAGACAGCCATAGGAGCCTGATGTCCCTGCTCTGCCAGTATTTGCGACCAGTGCCTTAAACATGCATCTTGAGCCCTAGGGCTTCCACCTACGTGTCCACAGGCAGCTGGAGTAGGAGACCTTGTGCCATTCGTTGTTTGTGCCATGCCTGTGGCCTGGAGGTGGGGATGCATGCACCCACCCTTCATGGGAAAGGCCCAGTTTGGACTCAGATAGTCAGACTCAGCTCAGCTCGTTCTCCTGTGCCCAGCCTTGCCAACACAGCTGGGGAAGCGTGGGAGTGGGAAGAGCCTTTTCCCCCCTTAAAACCCACTCCTTCTCCCCCCCCCCCGCCCCGTTCACTTTGCAGCCGCAATTGAGCCACCCCTCAATTGCCCCCTTGCCCTCCCGGAGCCCTCTGAGACATGAGCCGGGCCGAGGGTGAGGGGGGGACCCGGGGCATCCCGCGGAGCGGAGGGTGCCGCAGCCCGGAGCCGGGCCGGGATCAGCACCGCGGACAGCGGCTTGCCCTGCCCTGCCCGCGGGCGGCGCCGGGCCCGGGCTGGGCAGGGCCGGGGAGCGGGGGGGGCAGCTCTTTCCCGGCTGGCACTCACCAACCCCTGCAAAGCCCGCGATGTCCCGGGTCTGGATAGCACCGTGTTCCACAGGATGCTGAGACCTGCCTCCTGGGCACGGTGAGCCAAAATTCACCTCGGGTTTGTGTGTCTCAGGCAGGCGATAGATGGGGGAATCAAGACCTTCCCAGTTCTCTGTCTTGGGCCAAGGGGAAACGCTGCGCTGTCATGGTCTCCGGAGAACAAAATTTGGTTGGACTGTCTTTATCTCCGCTGGCCTGGGAGGAGGAAAGAGCAATATAGCACTAGGGTGTGTGACCCAGCCAGGATCAGCTAAGGGACACATCAGAAATGGCTCTGTCTGCCAAGGGGGGACAGAGAGGTGGTCTTCTCTGTCGGCCTGCAAGATGACTTTCATGGGGGTTCCAGCACATTGTAACATGGGGTATGAAGATACAGGTGGTCATACCCAGAAACTTGTTTGTGGATATCAGGGGACGCCATGCCCTGGCAGGAGCAGAGCTGAATCCCCCCTGAGCTTGCCCTGCCAGCTGTGAGAAAGATGTGACCCTGGGCTTTTTGAGAGTCTACTTCACTGGAGAGAAAATCATGACAGAAACAAATTCCAACAGAGGAACTTAGCCTGGAGGCAGCACTCAACTCTTGTAGGGCTAGGGTAGAACAGGTCAGATCCTGTAGGCAGGAAAAGCTCAGAAGTAGGCAATGAATTTTGACTCTGGCTCAGGTCTCTCTGGCACTACCACAACTGGGTCTGTGCAGAGGGGACACCACTTGGATTGGGCTAGGGTTTGGGGCAAGAGCCCCTTTGGTTCCCTGGGGGCATGGTCAATGCAGAGAGGGCCCCAGTGAGGCAAGGGAGGGTGAGGAGGAATGGAAATCTCAGACATTGTGCAGAGCAGTCCAGACTGGGACATGTAAGTGGGTCTCAGGCTAATTGCCTCTCCACAAAGGAGCCCATCTCCAGGGTTGAACGGCTTGCAGACACCTTCAAACAGAACAGGAGGGCTGTGCTTTGAAGTTACCCAGAGGAGGAGGGTTACCTTGGGCTCTTGCGCATATCCTGCGCAGGCGGTTTCCCTTGATGTGTCTGGCATGGTCAACATAAATGTCCCTACACCTAAGACAGTAGCAACCAGCTTGCTTCGCTGATGTCTGGCAACTCTGATCTCACCACTCACATAGACGCACTGCATCTCCAGTCCAACCACATCCCCTGGCCATTGCTCTGGGAGAAGTACTCACATCTCAGGCAGTTTCCACTCAACATCTGGCAATTGCAGTTGACTCCCCTGTCTCCCAATGAAGACTGACTTGGTGGGGTTCTCAGGCCAAAAGGAAGAGGCCAGCAAGGAGAAGGAGATGTGTGGCATAGAGTCACTGAACAGGCAAGGCAGCCTGGACTCCAACAGGGAGGATGGCAGAGCCACTGTCATCCTGACCCTCACCCTCTTCAGTGTGAGGAAGATTGAGCTCTCTAAGGCAGCCAAAGTCTTTGAGGTACAGACCTCACTATTCCCTTCCTCCATTGAGTCCTCTCTTCTGACCCTATTGCCTTCACCTCTCCTACTCTGCATCGCCCCCTCTCTCACTCTTCTGCTGCTCCCTGCCTGACTTATGCCTCCACCTGCCTTCCCATTTTCTCATTGTCCCTGTTTTGCTCCAGCTGCTCAGAGAGGTTGGCTGGCCTCTCCAGGTGAAGAAGGAGAGTGCTCTGGAGGGAGGGAGCAGCTGGACACGGTCATTTAGAAGAATCATCATTTTATGTAAGGGCTATTTAGAGCAGATACCAATCTATTATTTCTTTCTAGCAATTGTGGTGGCCAGCCACGACTAAACAACAGGCCAGCATTTCAAGCACTCAGATTGTGGGGGTGTTAGAAGCCAATGAATTTTTTCTGTATATTTGGCAGGAGATATAGAGAATATAAGAGCTGTAAACCGTACAGGCATTATATATTCTGGGCACTTGAAGTATCCCCACCAGGTGCTCACTCTCATCTGTGAAAATGAATAACTCAAAAGAAAATATTATATTAGTTACTTATTTTTAATCATTTGCAATTATTTAATGATTATGGTGTTATTATACATCAATAGATCTGCTTTCATTTTGCCAGGGTCTTAAGAGTTACCCAGCCACTCATTTGTTGTTTTTGCACAGATGAAGTGCTACAGTCAACAATATCTCATCTTTCATCTCCATCTATCTCTACCTAATTCTACAGTGTTTAATCTTTAGCTCTGCCTGTATTTTAGCTCCTTCTAAACTGGGCATTATTAGACTTCATTGCTTAACATGCATTTCATGTTAAGACCTCTTTTAGTAACCTTTAAAAGACATCATAGAAGTGTATCTAGACTTACGTGGATTTTCAGTCTTTGGAGAAGCTTCATCATATGAACATCTGGCTCTTGCAGGTGTTTGAAACTCAGATCCATCACTTTGAAACCAGACAAGCCAAAAAGCCCAAGAACTCTGCTGATCATCTTGACGTTTTTGTTGAATGTGAAGTTCACAGTGCTGATGTTAGTATTCTTATCACCTCCTTAAAGAGAGTAGCAGAGGATGTGAAAACTAGCAGAGAAGACAAAGGTAAGAAACATATGCATCTGTTAGTGCTGTTTTGTTTCTTTTTGGAGTAACTTTTTTAGCAATAGCCTCATAATAGTAATTTAACTAGTCCAGAAAGCAGGTGAGCATGCATTCATTTTTCTTCACTGCATGGCTGTTTTCCCTGATTTGGGACCATTCCCATTGGTGTGGAAAGGGAGGGACTTCATCATAGCCAGTGGAACTGAGGTGAGAAAAGCGTTCCAGCAAAAAGGGACATGAGAAGGACAGAGCAGAAAAACAAGAAGCTGAGGAGAAACTGGAAACTCCCCAATAATAGGAAGACTGTGGGCTGAGAGCTGTGCAAAGAACTCACCGCTCCGAGGCAAACACAGACACTTGATGGGAACACAGTGATATGGCAGAGGGTCTGAATGTTTCATTTGCTTGTAGTGTGTTGTGTTGGTTTTGTTAAAAGAAGCAGTAGCTGTCTGTTTATGGTGTCCACTGCCATCTGGATCCAGTAGTACTGTCTGTATGTAGATTGCTCTTTCACTGAAAAGAGCTAAATGCAACCACCTTGAAGAAGCTTCCAGAGTGCAAGAGGGAGAGAGGGGCAGCTGAAAGCTTGCAAGGCAGGCAGGGAGAACCAGGCAATAAGCTTTTTGTAGAGAACAGACTCACTGCCAAATCTGGAGTAACAGAGCATCAGGCATTTTCCCAGGCACTTGAAAAGCTTGTTTGGAGGTTGTGCAGCTTCAAAGGTTGCACTTTAGGAACAGTATTTCACCTGGCAAAGTGCTGCAAGTGGCTGCTCCACTGCCTGTGCTGTATTTGAGTCACCATCCCTACCAGTCAGCAGGATGGAAAGTGAGTTTGCCAGAGGTAGACTGGTATTTTTCCTGCTTACAGGCAGGTAGGGGATCAGTGAGTACAACAAGCTGTTAGAGACCTTTAATACAATCCTGAGGATGCCAGAGGTGTCCCTGATAAATGAGAAGGCTGAGGGTCCAGCTCACAGGCTGAGTTCTCTGAATACAGAATTGCCATGAGGTTTCCCACCCTTGACAAGGCCAGGCAGAAATTCCCAGGGCCCTTTTAGCTAATATAGTCCTGTTTGGACACCTTTGGATGTTGCTTGAAATTCACCTTCAGGCTAGTGATGACAGCCAGTCCACGCCAAGCTGTTCTCAGGGACTGTGGGGATATCAAAAGGGTATCATTGTCATCAGGGAAACTGGAGAGCCAGAGAGGATTTTGGAGCTTCATTTTCTTTAGGATTTCCTTGGGAGTTGAGAGGTTTGTGCTCAGAAGTAGCAGTTAGTTTCATGCATGCTGGGACTGGGATCTACAATAAAAACAAGGGACTGTTAAAAGAGGGTGTGTTTATGATTAAACCAGAGGAATATTAGGGATATAATTTTCTCCACATTTTCCTTTTCCTTATGGTTTTGAATAGCAATCATAAAAGTCATCAGGCTTATTTCGCATATAATGTTGCTAGAATTAATATACTTGGCATGCAAATGACCAGAGTCTTTCTGTTTCTAAGTTAGCTCAGACTTACACACAGCACGCCTTAGTTTGTAAAGAGTCTTTTCTGGGTGTTTCAGACCCCAGAATTCAGTAGTGCCCTAAGAAGTTCATTTGATTGCAAGATGAAAGGCTCAGAGAGTTGGTATTTGTGGCCCACAGAGATACCCTAGGTGTGGGCAATAGCAAGAACTGGGGATTTGAAGGTTTTGGCCTTAAAGCTCTTCATGTTTTGGTCCTATTGAGGTGAATTCAGGAGTGCTAAAGTGTCAGAGGACTTTCAGCTCAGCTAGCTGCTGGGTCTAAGATTGGCTAGTGGTCCATTTTACTGGTATATCTTATTGAAAGTGGTGGTGCATCTTATTGAAAGAGGCTAGCTGCAGCTTTGCATTCTAGTGGGGTTTGCAGATGCCTGTGAAATCATAATGATAACTAGGAGATATCTAAGTTGTATAAACATACTTACTGGTCAGCAATTATTTTACTGGGAAGATGCAAATATGTACGTTCTGGCTAACCCCATCACCTGAGGCTCCAGCTCCTGGATTAATCTATTTTTTTCCCACATGGACTTTTTATTCTTTTCTTCAGAGTTTTCAGGTGAGCCAGGCAAGACTTGCCAGGCAGTCTGCTGAAGGACAGTGATGACACAATGCCCTGCCCATAGTGGCTTTAACTGAAATTAATTTGGTACTCAGTTGAGAAAAGCAGTGGTTATCTCTGCTTCCATGAAGCAGAGACAGATGCAGATAAACTGGCATCTGTCAGCACTATCCTGTTTTATTGGCTGCATCCATTTCTGTGACCAGGCTAAGAGTTCTGCCATGGTCCTTCCTCCCCTCTCCTTTAGCCTGTCTACCCTCTCCCAGGACTCAGTAAGGGATAGGCAAGACGTGTATGGGGACAAACATTGGAGGACTTATGGTCAGGTACAGGTTTTGAGGTAGTATGGCCATGGATGGCAGGACAGGCATCTTGCATGCAGAATCATTGGTACAGCCAAAGAAAAAGGCTCAGCAAAAAAAATTCTGGGGTGATGTAAAACATCTGTCAGACTAGTATTTCTTCTTTCTTATAGCAGAATTGGCCATAACTGCATGCAAGAACTGGAATTTCCCAACATCAGTGTGTATTTGGACAATACAAGCCTTGTACCTTTGTGAACTGGCTGTGCCTCGATATAATATAATTGGGCTAAATCTAAATTTGCCATGCAGTACAGAGATGCCTCGTCTCTTGTCAAGCATGAGATTAAGGTCACCCCAAACAGACCTCTTCTGACCTGTAACACAGTAAGTCTGATCACAGCATCAGTCTGACCTCAGAAAGCAGCATCAACTTTGTCTTGTTTCAGTAGTTTTTTAATTCATTGGTTATAAATGCTGGCACTTAAATTAAAATGGGCACACTTTATTTTTATTTTAGTCACCAGAAAAGATCCCCTCTTCAGGGGAAGGAAACTGTTTGGAAATTCTGCTAATGCTAGAATAATTTTGCTGAAAAAAAAAAAAAAAAAAAAAAAGAGCCAGAAGGAAGAACTTGAAGTCAAGATACTTCTTGGCCTGTTTTCCTTTTAAAATGTTGTTTTCACTTTTACAGGTGTGAAAATTTAAGACTACTTTTTAGACATGATCGAGATACTTTCTTAAATCCAAAATGTACAAATAAATTTGTTGTGCTGTGTCAGACAGAACATCTCATTTGCCCTAAAAGGAAATGATTTTGCCTTTAAAAATTGTTTCTACTAATTAAAACTGAGATATTATCATTGCAAGTTAGTTTCAGATCATTTTTCATCCAGTCTGCCAGTTTGGTTGGCAAACAAATTCAGCTACTGACATATGGTGACACGTAGATATGAATATGCTTAAATATTGATGAAAAGAAAGCTTGTAATCTTCAGCACAACTTATATTTTCTGTGTCTCTTAAAAATTATTTGATCCTTTCTCATTTAACTCTTGCTGCTTTCTCTCCAGTGCCCTGGTTCCCCAGAAAAATCCAAGATCTGGACAAGTGTCACCATCTGATCACTAAGAGTGATCCCAGTTTGGACCATGCTCACCCTGTAAGTTTGATGTCACTGTTATTTCATTTTTAAAAAAGAAACTTTCTGTAGGGAAATTTTTGAAGGAAAATTTCAGGAGTAAAGAAATACTTGTGAAAGGACAGAAAAAAGGAAGGATCAGATAAAGGCTGATCTTCAGTGGAATTAGGGAGTATAGAATGAATAACTTAATAATGAGAAAAGCTTATGGGTCCTGATTCATCAAGGTACATATGATTAACATCAGACACATGCTGAAGTAATTTCTATTCAACATATTCTTTAGCATGAGTTTACATTCATTGTTTAGTTTAAAAACCCCTCCTGTTTATTATTTCACCCTGATATATTTGAAGTATGTCCATTTTGAACTAGCCAGTCCACACTACAGTCAGGCTCCCCAGCCTTTGGTGTTTTCTATGTTTTGACCTTTCAGATACTCCATACTGCATTTTTAATTTTGCACAAGCCAGGAATCTCATTCAAGTGCAGATGTACAGAGGATGGTAATGAGGACAAGCGGCAAAGAGCTAGTCACTAATAAATACCAGATCCTCAGATCACACAGAGGGGAGTATTATGCTTAAACTTGCAAAATCGTCTAGACAGAAAATAAGATAAACACATGACAGCACTGATTAATGGATATAATACCTGAACTGAGATTTAAATGTGACTGGAGAACCTCAAAAGGTCTAGTGATTTCAGTTAAGGTAAGCATCTAAAGTTTAAATAGAAAGCAAGTTGGAAAGATTATAATCCTAATTTACATCTGACTTCACACAAGGTCTTTGGAGCCAGGATTTTGGCAGTATTTATTGATACTATTCTGCAAAATATTGTTAGAATGTTTGTGACGGGCTTTCCCTTAGATTCAGGCAGTAGGTTTTGGTTACAAATGGGCCACAAAAAGGGCTTTACTCATAACAGTTTTGTATGTGTACTCTTAGCCTTGCCATAAGCAGAAACTCTAAGAGAAAGAAGAGGAAAAATGCACTGTAGAGTCCTGCACTAGTAATGATAATAGTAAGGCAAAGTACTGGGAACAAACAAACAAATGCTCGTTTCTCATCAAAGTTTTCCAGCTTTAGTACAGATGAGATACGAGTTAGGTACAGACAAATAAGGGACTCCAAAGGGCCATATGCTGATTGACAAGGTAGGTTGCAGGATTGGTGTGGGGTGTTCTGTCAAACATCACAGAGAAGTGATGCATGAAAAGGAAAAAAACCTACAGACTTTGCACTGAAAAATGCAAGGAAGATTTAGATGGATGTCAACAGAATTTACAAGATTTTGTCATTCCCTTTTCTAAATGTCTGAATTCTATTTAGGCCCTTTTATTAACATACATGATGTTAATGTTGTTAGCTATGTACAGTTCTGTGGTACAAAAACCCTTTCCAAATCATTCTTCTATTTTTGAGAATCACTTATTAAACTATAATGCTCTAGGAGAGCTTCATATTCTCCTTAACCAGGACATCTTTCATTCTTCCTCACATCTTTCTGATAGAAATAATCCAAGTTATTTGTCATTTTCTTGATGGATTAAACCACGACACCTGAGCTAGCTCTGAGGCTGTTTCTCATGAGATAAATGAATGAACGTTGGGAATTCTTTGAATAAGACTAAGTTCCCCTCCTACTTTGCCAAATAGGAGGTATGAGCACTGAAGAGGATGAGAGAAAGAGCCAAGGGTGCAGAGTTACTGAAGTTTTGAGTGGGGATAAATCTACGCTGCAAAATGCAGTGCGATGTAGAAATACCTAAACTAGCTTGAAACAAGTTAGCTCAGGCACTGAAAATCATTTGTCTGTGGCAGGAGGAAGCACAATGTGGGCCCATTTACTGTGCCGCTAAGCATGGCTCAAAAATGGACAAGTTGGAGGAAAGTACCAAATACGCCAATGTACAGGTGGCTCAGCAGAGATTTTGCATATACAGTTACTGCCAAATAGGCAATTTGGGCTGGCCACCTCAACAGCTTCGCTTTATTCCTTACTGTCTCTTTAATGGCCAGAAAAGCAAACTGGTGACAGTGTGACACCAGTCTCTGGGGCACCCAGACACTGGCTGTAGCACTCCCCCAGGGATGCTCCTGCTGCTCGGGGGGGGGGGGGGGGGGGAACGGAGCCCTGGGAACAGCAGGGACGAAGCTGAGGGGTCACAGCATCAACGCTGGTCTGGCCTGATGGCTTTTCCATGTGTTTTGCATGGACTTGTTATAGCTACTGACAAACAAGGGTGGCATCTGAATGAACATATTATCCGTAACACATGACAAAAATAAACATGCTCTCGGGATCCAGTTCTTTCCTCAGATTCATGCACACAATACTCATTAACAGCAGTATTACTGGTATTATTGCTACACTGAAAATTATGTGAATAAACCTAAGGGAGAAATTTGGCTTGTAGTATGCAAAGTGGTTCCAGTAAATTCTGAATATTTTAGAATAATAAATATTTGTACAGTGATGCTGATCAACGCTGCTTTATGAGTTGTATTAGTAACAGTGCCAGATTTCAGATTTTATTCCTATTATGAATGATGTAAAATTCAAAGGAATTTGATTCCACATCTCTATTCATACTTAATAGCTGGAGAAGCCTGCCTGAAGCTCAACTTCTAGTAAACACCGAGGGGGCAAAAAGAAAACTCTGGTATTTAATAAGTAAACTGCCCCTTTAAACAGATACCACTGAATGTGTCTTTAGCATAATATGGTAATAAATGGGCGAGGGGGGTTGAGCTGAAAGCCTGCACTTTCTACAGATTCAGCAGCAGCTTTAATGATTTCTAGCCAGTGAGGACCCTTTTTTCACCCAAAATTTTTCACAGGGTATGGTGCAGGCGCAGTGTACTTTTTCTGGCGAGGTGGTACTAGGCTTGGTATCATCATGTCCATCGCAGCCCTATATTGCAACCTTCATGTTTAGAGCAGGAAAGAAATGATTGAGAGATTCAGCTCTTCCCCAGCAGAAGTGACACCCCTATTTCAATTCCATTTTTTATGTGATTTGCATTTAAATTTGCCTGTAAGTGTAATGGTTTGTGCTGTAGTGTTTATGAACAACTCCAAAACCTTCCCACCAAGCCATGTTACTTTCCTTTCTGGTCGCAGGCCCCAGATTTTCATCAAAATGTCAGGGATGTAACTGACTGCAGACTTTGGCTTACACTGTTCATAAGCCTCAAGATTCATTGCCTCAGAGAAAAAAACCCTATTTGAGGCCAAGCTTTTCTGAATGCTTCTGTTAGCAAATTTACTTAGGCCCACAAATCTCTTAATGTAAAACTTTTTTCAAATTATTTTCTAACTCAGGGACATGCCGACCTGGAGTATAAGAAACGGAGGGCATTCTTTGCTGACCTTGCCTTTAATTACAGAGCGTAAGTACAAGGCTGCTGAAGAGAGACTTCAGTGGTCCACATGTGCTTTCAGACATCTTCATGTGCAAGAAATACCAGAGACTTAATCTTTTGTCATTGTATCAAAGGGGCTATCTTTTAGAAAACAGAATTCAGCCACAGAAGCTTTCACTCCAGATGGAATAGACTTTTCCCACAACACAGCAAATATACCTTAGGATAAAAATCTTAGAGTTGCATTCACATCTCCTTCAGTACTGTATTTTGTCTTAGCAGAGGTGGTTTCTCAATATGACTCTTTCACTTCAATTTTGCCGTTCTTTTTAGGACTAGCTCCTGAGCTGAGGCTAATCTTTTTCAAGGAACTATAAGGAACAATGTTTAGGAACACATTTTTGACAAAGAGAAGCAATTTACTGTTTTTGTTATTTGTTTGACAAAATGTCTCTAGCCGTGTCCATTAGCTACGTAAAAACCTCTCAGGTCTTGTGTGGGTGATGGAAAATGTTTCTGCCTTTATGTGTAAAACTTC
This sequence comes from Harpia harpyja, assembly GCF_026419915.1. Taxonomy (NCBI): domain Eukaryota; kingdom Metazoa; phylum Chordata; class Aves; order Accipitriformes; family Accipitridae; genus Harpia; species Harpia harpyja. The sequence goes on along the minus strand of NC_068945.1, from coordinate 23,230,707 downwards.
CCCAGAATCACACTGCTGTCTGACAGAGTCAGTCAGATGTATAGGTAGAACTGGTTGTGGCTTATCAGCCTTATGGTGTTCAAGAACTCGTAAAATCTCCCAAGTCTTGAGAGACTTCTATTTGGGTACAGTTCTCTCACCGCCACCATATATCACAGCTAGCGCAGCCCAAAACAGCACAAAAGCACGCACTGAACTGACTCGGAGCTACTGAAGAAGCAACAGTGAGGAAGAGGAGAGATGACCGGCCACCAGAGAAGTTAGCGATAACCACCCAGTGTATGCCAGGGCAGGTCCCTGCTGATGGGTTTGTGAATACGTCTCTGCGATGGTACTGTGCCAATCACAGCCTCCAGGGATGGACCCTCTGGGCACACACTGCACTTTCGTTGCTAGATTGCCTTCAGCTGAGGTAAGGGTAGGCCTGAAGGCCAATTTTTATTTCTGTAAAGCAGAACATGGCTTCCTTTCTTACCATATCCCTCTCTTTTCTCCCCACACTGGAACAGAGGAGAAAATGCACACTATGGAGCCTACCAAGACAAAGAAGTTGTTAATTATATACTGTTTTGCTGTTTCTGTCTTCATTACAGCAAATATTGATGGTGCAGGCAAAGAAAAAAATACTTGGAAACTGAACCTGAAACCTGCTTTAGACACATGCATTCTTTCCTCTTCTCATTACAGAGGAGACCCTTTGCCTTGCGTCGAGTACACAGCACAGGAGATTGCGACTTGGTGAGTTTGTTACTTCCATTCTGACTCCTGGGCCATTCCACTGCAGTCCCAGGAAAGACTGGCAATGTGAGACAGTTACAACATTTTACAATCACATTTATCCATCTCAAATTTTACTTCTTGGTTAAGAGTCACCTTTTGGTCATTTGTTTTGCAGAAAGCCATTCTCAGGGCTGGTCTTACCTATTCACTTTCTAGAGTAAAATGCATTTTCCTGACCACCTTCCTGCCTGCCAATCTCGTCAAGATAGCAGAAGCCAGAAAACACCTGGAGCCTATAGTATAACTTCTTCTAACTGACCTCTAATTAACCACAGCTATGGTGGTGACAGAAATATCACCTCTCCAAATCTGTTACCAGGAGAAGATGCCCACTTGCAGGATGTGGCTAATTCAATGCTCATGGGACAGACCAGCCTTGCTTGTCCTCCTCCAAGTGTTCATTGCTGTTAACATGGATAGGTATCATTCTCTGAAACTGAAGGTAACGGAAATTTTGGAGTACCCTTCCAGGATACGTTATTTACACTGTAAAAAGGCCTTTGATGTCATATGAAATGATGGCAAGTTACTTTTACATGGGTGCAACATTTCTTCACTGGGGCTTTGTTTCTCCTGAAGATTTGCCACTCAAAAAAACCCTCAACCAACCAACCAAAATTAATTCAATTCAAAGTATGTTTGCAGACTCTATGTGAAGTATGTGGCAGATGTGAAAGAAAGCAGAATTCTTATTTCATATACCTCTGTTTCTACTTTCTTCCACTAACTTTAACAAATCTCAGTAAGCACCAATAAGTACACATTTGTATGATAATATGAACATAAATATGTCCAAATGTCCCAACTAAGAGCAGAGCCTCAGGATTGTGCAAGGTGCCACATGTGCACATAATAAGAGAGAGTCTTTGTTCAGAAAAGTTTGTAATTTAAATGGAAAGAGCCTAAAGGTGGGAAAAAGGAAGAATGGTGACCACATTTTATAACTGGAACTGAAAAAGCTAGAGCTTAAGTGATTTGCCCAAAATTATACACAAAGTTTATGTCAATGCCAGGAATTAAATCCATACACTAGATGTCTCATGCCAGAACCTCAACCACAGGGCCATCCCATCTTTTTCAGTGATTATTTTATTTTAAATAAAATCCGCTGTGCCACAGAAAGCTTGAGGGGTGTTGCCCACAATCACATAGAAATCTTGCATCCAACTCATCCAGGCGGTCACATTTTTATTAAGGTCAAATAGGTTTTTATAGCATCTTTCAATTGTCAAAGATTGATGGTCGGTGTCACGCTCATGATTGCTACCACCAGCCAACAATCTTGGCATGGGATGGTGTGTGGGAATGTCATATTTAAGAAAATTTAATTTTGTGTTCTTTCCTGTTTTTCTCTTTTGTTGCCAACCTCCGTCATTCCAGCCCTTCTCCACCTAGAATTAGTCCCACTGTGGTAACAGAATAGACCTTTGAAGAAGTATCTGCCCATTTCCCCAAACAGCCAGCCCCAGCAACCCAGGTTGTCTTGTTATGTAAAGCTGTTTCCAAAATTAGACCTCCCAATGGTTATCACGGCCCCCTGGGGTTGTGCCCTGAGGTCAGCTGCATTACAGAACAACTTAATTGAGCACTGTGCAATTGAACGGGAAATTTGTAGTGCAGACTAAATTCCCTTGGTGTTCACTCTGAAGAGCTGTTGGATGCCTTCAGTTTGTAGCAACATGGTTATAAAAATGAAAACTAATCAAGTGAAGAAATATGACTTTCAGAAAATAGAGGGTACAGATGATCTGAGTTTCTGTTTTCAGGCAGGCTTCTTGGAAGGCCCTGAAACTAAATAGTCACGAAAGATATCTTCTGGGTAAAAGCTCTACAAGAAAAAGGGAGAATCTAGGAAAAAATTATGCGGATGCACCTGTCACATCTTCATAATAAAGCTGAGTAGTGCCACTTTCTTCTAAAAGAATATGGAAATTTATGTAAAATAAGGTCATTCCCTTTAAAGTCTTTCAAGTGGCTGGCTCCATCCTTCGTTATGAGGCTCTTTTCTAGAGTATTTCATAGACCGCGCTTTCAGCAGTTTCTCTTTCCATGTCCAGACTGAAGCACCATCAAGTAGCAGCTTAATGCTCCTTTGAGTGACAGCACCTCCATATGGTGAGGTATTACACCTATTTGAGACACTACATTAGGGCAAACAAAATTGTTGTTTGGAAATATCTGCTACTCTATTGACTTTGGAGAGAATTTAGATGATAGCCTTCAAGGTACTTAGAGAGGAGGGACACTTAGGTTTGGATAATTCATCACTAGTCTCTGAAAGTGCTTGTGTTTCTGTGGTAGTGAATGTTTAGACACACAGTAGAATGATACTTTGATAAAAGAGGCCATATGTGCAGAAGTGTAAACAAGCCTCCTCTCTCTAGACTCCAGTCTGGGGATGAACTGTGTACTGGTTCAGATGCTGTGCAATCCCACTGAAGTCAGTAGTATTCTATGGGGAAATAAGCCAGGGCAACACTTGAACTCTAGTCCTCCTCATTTTTTCCTAATTCTTCTATGGAAATGGCCCAGTCTTCTGCGGCTTTTGCAATAGTGACAGCAGCCACTGTTTCCCTCTGTTCTTTTAATTTTTTTTTTCCTCCTAAGGTTTTCCTCCCCCCCTTCATGCTGGCTTATTACTCCCACACTGTGTAAGACATTTGTACAAATGAAGAGAGCCATTACCAGGGACTGGCTATCACCTCCATAGCAACAATAGCGTCACAAAAAAAAATACAATACAAAAACAACAAAAGGTCATTTTCCGTAGCCAGCATTTCCAAGAATGATCTCAATTTTCATAAAACAATGTTTATAAAATTGTTAACACCCCAGGGCCATGTCTGAACAAAAATAACCATTTCTATAAGGTTATTTGCCATCCTATTACTACTTGTTTACTTTGCAACAGCTAAATATATTCCAAACCACAGCTCTAAATCCAAGCACCATCAAGTTTGGGAGAAGCTTGAAGCCTGTGCCCAAATCTGGTTATATATATTTTTCTTCAGCTGATCTCTTTTTGTATAATGGGTAAACATGCTTCAAGAAGTTGGCATGTCTTTCAAATACATAGCCTGTGCCAGGCATTTTGAACTGCAAAAGTATGAACCTCTTTGCCTCTCCAGATGTTACTCTTCAGTATCAGAAAATGTGCTGCTTTTTTAGAAGGAGGTTTGCAAGAGTCAAATATCAGCTAGGCTTCAGCACGGAGATGGAGGGACCAGCATTTCAAGTTGTTCCCCAATGTGGAGAGGGAAGGAATGCCTGACTCATTCCATCCCTAAACTGCACAACACAGAGGGCCACAGCCTCAGCTTTCTCCCTGGGATTTCCCTGGTACCTCCAACACCCTTATACCTAAGCAAGAAACACTTCTGAATCAGGATTAGAGTCCTGTTACATTAAAGGAGGGCGTAGGAAGGGATAAAACAGATTTGCTGAACAGAACCCACCTTCTGAGGGAAAAGTGAAACAAAACCCCCTTATGCTTTGCTACGTCCACCCAGGCATCAGCTTCTGAGCACCAGGTGTCCTGAGTTCAGATTTTTAGACCATGCTGGGGGTTTATACTTCTCTGTGGATCTATAGATAGGCCAGATAACTACTGCTTTATTGAGGTGGGTGATGGTATATGGCTTTTGCTTTTCAGGAGAGAGGTTTACAGGAAGCTGAGCAGCCTTTACCCTACTCATGCCTGTATGCAGTACCTGGATGCTTTCCAGCAGCTGGAGAAATACTGTGGCTACCAAGAGGATAACATACCTCAACTTCAGGATGTCTCCAGATTTTTAAAAGGTCAGTCATTACGAACCATGGTTTATTCTAGGGTTTCCTGGATATGTTTGTATACCACATACACACACAAACCATCTCGTAGGACCCAAGCTGGTGAGCAGAGCTGATTAGCTGCAGAATTTCCTCGTGCAAAATGAGCTGTAGCACAGGGCTTTAATACCAGGCATATCTAGGGACCAAGCTGTAAGCGAGTTTGTGTTTGCTCTGTGAGTGGCTGCAGTTGGTGTAACACTAACCAGCTAATTCCAGTGCTAGCAGCAGTACGGCCACAGCAGCACACTGCTCAGCATGACTTCCACACACAGTTTTTCTATGGGTTTGGCTGTATTTTGTGCTTCTATAGCTATGTTGCTAGTAAAACCTAAACACAAGTACAGGTACATACCTCTCAAATCCATGTTTTTCTGATGCATGAGACAGGATGGCAATGTGTGCTAGAAGAAATGACTTCCAGGAGGTCCGGCTGGTCAGTCAACAGCTACCTTGGAACAACACTCCTTTTTCCGTCCCTGTGGCCCCACACTAAACTCTTTGGTACCTCCTGCGTGGCTGTCAGGAGAGCACAAAGGCTCTGATGCCAGCCTGTAAATGCATGAAGATGTGGCCTTAGCTGAAAGGCCACATAAGAATGCCTGGGCTGACTAGCAATGGGCAGGAGAGGAAAGGAGCCTGCATTTTTTTTATGAGGCTGCAGGCATTCCCAAGGCCAGGTGCTTTGTGTCAACCAGCTGATTTCCTTCCATTATCGAGAGTGGCTAAAGAAAGGTGGTCTTTAAAGCCTCCTTGCTCCTTCTCAGTGACTAGGTGTGCAAGAGAGAGGAGGACAGCTGATCACTATGATGAAATAAATAATAAAAAGTATGGCCTAACTTTAAATAAATTAAATTTAAGTACAGTATTTGGGAAATCAAGTGACCTGCTCCATGTATCAGTAGGTGATCCTAGTAAGCTTATATAAGCTTTGTGTTGCTGAAGAGTTTTCTAAGACATTGCTGGTTTTAGGGAAGATTAAGCTGTTAGATGACAAAGTTTTTATTGCACATTCAGTGTAAGGGAATGGAGGGTTGGCATATCAAAAGTATCTCTCATGAGCACCATCACATCCAGCTGTAGGAATTTTCCTGTGTATGTGTTATGTATTTTCTCACTTATTTTCCCTTCTAGTCAACTATCCATCTTACTTCCATCCTATAGTAACTGGGCTGATAAATACTTTTTCTCATGAAGTAATTGATCTCATCTTATCTCAGTTACACAGTAGCTGACAGCAGTGAGCTCCAGAAATCATGTGATGCTGATTTGGTTACCACAGATATTCATATTCTTTAAGTGAATCAGGTGATTTCAAAGGGGGAGAATTTAGATAATGTAAGAATATCCTGTCATGATACTATTTGTATTGCTTATGTTGCTTGACAGGATTTGATTGCCTGGAGTCTGGGCCTGCTCACTTCTTTTGTAGGCTCTGGTTCTAAATTTTCTCTATGCCATACAAATTGTCCTAACAAAAAAAAAATGCAGTAAAAATAAAATTCTGAAAATTCTACTAATAACGGTTGGAAAGATATTCACAGTGAGTTTCAACTCATCTACTATAAACACAGAGTGTCTAGCGTAAGCTAATTGTCTGAACTATTCTGACTGGGAATGAAAATCAGGCACTTCAGAGGCATTTTATTCCATCCTGGAATGGGTGTGTAAGGAAAATGGAAAGAACGGCTCTCAGGATCGCTGGTCCTACCCTCCTTAAAAAGTAGATAAAACCTGAATTAGCTTAGCCTACAGGCTTTGTAAAAGATTATGCATAGGTGGTACAAAGTTTGTTCAAAAGAACTGTCTTTACAGCTAGACACGATTAAGAGTAAGATATTTTAGTCCCATTATATGGGGTTTTGAACTGATATCTTACTTATCTTCAATAAATCCCTCTAATAAGGTGATTTCACTATGCAGAATACTTTCTAGAGGAGCATGAAGATTGACATTATTGCAAGGTCCCTTTGTAACAAACTCAGTCTGAGTCAGAAGCATCTGCAAGGTCTGTAAAATCTGTGTTAAAGACAGCCTCATGCCAAGCAGCCACTGGGTGAGGGGTATGATTTATAAGGAGTTCTTCTGATTTATTACTAATTTGGGTGGCTTTTACCACCAGTGTCAGCAAGGCCAGAATTTTTGCTCCTTACAACTCATCAATCAACTGTATGCTTAGGCATTTTCCTGTGTTACGGGTGTGCAGAGCTCGACCAACCAAGCCTTAACTAACCTATGCACTGTGATATGTGTCCCAAAATCCCTTGGCATACAGTGGATGTATTTCAACTACAGCCTATGTAGAAATGCATAGTGCAGTTCTTCTTGTCACTGGTTAGCTCTGGGTGAGCCCTGAACTGTCCCACTCTCCCATTTAGGACATAAAGCCCAGCACGTGTTTAGCAGTATTGCTAAATACTGCCTCTAAGGACTGGACCATTCTTTAGCATATGTGATGATAAGACTTTATATAGAATAGAATAGAATAGAAGAGTAGAAGACTATTTCAGTTGGAAGGGACCTACAACGATCATCTAGTCCAACTGCCTGACCACTTCAGGGCTGACCAAAAGTTAAAACATGTTGTTAAGGGCATTGCCCAAATGCCTCTTAAACACTGACAGGCTTGGGGCATCGACCACCTCTCTAGGAAGCCTGTTCCAGTGTTTGACCACCCTCTCGGTACAGAAATGCTTCCTAATGTCCAGTCTGAACATCCACTGGCACAGCTTTGAAAAAACTCTCCTGACGCAGCTTTGAATATAATAAACTATAGGGATGCAGAGAGAGAGAGAGAGGGATATCCTGGAGAGAAAGTGGTCATGTTATAACCAGCCCACAAAGCCAGATAAACTTCCATCTTCTCTTTTACTCAGCAGTATCTGTGAACTCAAGCAAGCAATTCCTTTTAACAATACAAGTTGAACTACAAGATCTGTCTAGTGTTAGCTGGCCTGCTAGTGAGGCTGGTTTGAGCAGAAATAAACTCTACATTGTAAGTATTTCATAATTACTTAAAGGGAATCTAAATAGTTAACCATGTGACCATTTAACATAGCAAGTGTTTTTCTAAAGGGTTAAGTAGATGAACCTAGGCACATCTTTCTTTCTAGGAAAGATGTTTGGATTTAGGCATTCATTGTCCTCCACAGCTGGAAGAAATTACAGCCAGTGAACTCAAGCAAGCTCACGCTACAATGCACAGGCCTGTATACATGAGGTTTTTAGGCCAAGAATTAAGCCTTACAGATCACTTTAGGTCAACAGCTCAAGACCTTCTCTTCAACTCATTTTGATTTCAGAGAGCTTTGTGCAGCAGGTCCAATCAGCCACACCCCCAATTCTCTACTGATTGCTGGTTTTATTGTGCAGTAATGAAATAGAAGTTTGGATTTTGCAGATATTACCTTCAGCAGATAACTTTTTCCTATGGCTTTTCAAGGCAACTGGCCAAGTCTGTTCCATCAGCAGACTGTCTGATTCACTGGCCTATATTTAAAAGGGCATCTCAAGGAACATAAGCTGTAATTTTCATTTTCCCTTCTGCTCCTCCAACATGGATGCTAAAGCAATATAAATTTCCCTAGACTCTTTCACAGTCCTTCCAAAACTGAGTTACTTAGGGCTTGGTTCTTGTCTGATATATTTTTCAGCTGGTGCAGTTTTCACTTCACTCAGACTCAGAATTTAGCCCGAAGATGACCAGATTCTGAGATTTTCACATTCCTCTGGATTAGCTTAGTATGGCATCAGCAGTAAGGGAGTACCCTTCTTGTGCCAGCTCCTGGCCAGTGCCTGAGGAGACACAGCTGATGGTCTCTCAATTCCCCCAAACACCCTGCTTTCTTAACTGGGGAAGGGGGAGAATAGTAAGCTGCTTTACAACCACTTCTGATTCCCTGGTTAACTCTGATGCCTTTGCTCAGCTTATAGACAAAGATAAAGACATAATCTCCATAGGGTTCTTTTGCTGTTGTTCAACTTTGAGGCAGCTCTGTATCCACTACCTTTGAATTCAGTGGAGCAATAGAAGATAACCATGGCAAATGCTAACTGCCTAGTCCCTCACATTGTCAGGTAGAAGCATGCCTTGCTGTCCACTCTTTTTTTGTCCTGTATAGCTTCAGATGTTTTGTCATTTCTAATTCCTCCAGTGAAGCCTTTTTTTTTTCCTTTTCTTCTCTCTCTCTTTTTTTTTTTTTCTAATGAGAGAAGTGCTAATAGCCAGACAGAGCAAGAGAAGAAATGTTGGAAGAAACATTAAAAACCCAAACAAAACAAATCTTGTAAATGGCTTGGTTTCTGGGTGGGATTTTTTTTGTTTGTTTACATAAAATATATTAGGTTCCAGGCTTCATGACACAATAGAATATGGATAGAGAAGGGAGAATAAAGCCATTTCTGAATTTTTGTAAAATGTAGTTTTATGCTTTAAAGAAGATGAAATGTCATTTATGGGAGCTGAGAATGCAACACAGATTTTGAATATAGGACTTCAAAAAGATTATCATTGGCTCTCTTTTAAAGCAGCGATTTTCAATTTTCTTAGCTTTGCAGACCACCAACATGTTTCCCATGGAAATGTAGATTTTGTATTCTGCTGACCATAGGACTGGTTATTTTGTTAGTCATCTCTCACAGACCTTCTGTAGTAACGCAGGGTGTCCTGGGGTAACACTGATAGCACAAGCTGAAATCACGGTGCAAAAGTATTGCATTCTTCTGTCCTGTCCTATAGATACATGCAAAGCAAAACACATATGATCACATCACTGGGAGGCTGTGTAGTTAGTTCTAGACACACATAACGGTGGAAATAAACCAGAGGGGAAAAATAGGTGAGAGCACTGATGGAAACTCTGATGTTAAATGGTTAAGGGCCAAATTCCAGCACCCTAATCTCTGGACCTGTTTGCTCTTTCTCCTATGTGTTCCTATTCTAATGGAGTCCAGGCAGAAAGATAAAATTGATAGCAAGTTTTGCCAGTGCTGAGCTAGTTTATACATGTGGAGCATGCACTGACAAAGGCAAATGAAGCTGAATGGTATGCTGCAATTCTGCCTCTGGGGTATGTTGAACTAGGCCCATTGAGGAACAGAGGAATTGCCCAGACTGGAGCAGACCCATGGTCCACCTACTTGTGACTTCAACACTGCAAGGTGCCAGGGGTTTCAGTGCAGGGAATAAGAAAGTCTGCGGGAGGGGCTAAACAGTAACCTAGCATCAGGGAAGAGCCAGGTGCTCTCAGACAAGTATAGGGGTGGGACATGTCCCTTATCTAACTCCTGTTTGGTTTTTTTATATATGCTGTACAGGAAATGACAGAGATAATCCAAGAATTAATAGACTAGCCAGGACCGAAAATGCAGGTTCTGTCCCCTGCTTCATCATAAGGATCGTATGTGACCTCAGACACATCACTGACATGTGATGTAAATGTGCTAAAAATGTAAACTGCGGTAGGCAGTACTCCCATACCTCGTATCATTGCTGTGTGAGTACATGTAGGATGGATGCTGGGTGATTTGATGTTGCAGTAGTTGGACCCGTGGCACTGCAGGGGCACATTGATAATGATAAGCCAAGATGTTCCTGCTATGCTTAGGTAGAGGGAGCTACTGCAACAGAGCACAAAGCTCCTCTGAAACTGCTTACCTGAAGCAAGTGTGCCACGTAGTTAACCGTAGATATGCCTAAATTCAGTCTAACTTCCCTTTGCAGAGAGAACAGGTTTCCAGCTGAGACCAGCTGCAGGACTGCTGTCTGCTCGTGACTTCCTTGCCAGCCTGGCGTTTCGTGTCTTCCAGAGCACACAGTATATAAGGCATTTCTCTTCTCCTATGCATTCCCCAGAACCGTAAGTTTGATGCCCTGGCACAATCCCATCCTTGTGAATGTGCTGGGGATGATTCTCTTGGGAACAGCTCTGGAGCTCTATCCAGTAGTCCACAGAATGAAACAATTTGAGAAACTGGTAGCTGGAGAGTTAGAAGGGGAAGTCATGCATGAGAGGGTGTGGGTCTCTGTCTCTCTTGCAGTGTTGTCTGGGGAAGGAAAAGACTGGAGAATATCTGGTTTAATCTTTTCATCCTGCCTTCAGTTACCATCTGCTGGGGTTTGATTCCCTGCTGTGAAACTCTCCCAGTAAGTGCTGGCCAGACAGCAGCAATTACATTTCATGAGAAATTACAAGTTCGCACAGACGCTTTTGTTGTAGGCTGGGACAAAACAGAGGCCTTTCAAAGATGTTGTGACATAGGAGACTAGTGCCCGTGCCATCTCAAGTGAGACAATAGCCAAGGTAGTGGGGGGCAGCTGGCTCCTCATGGCAGAAGGGAATGCTCTGTCATGCTCCCTGCAGAGCCAGACCAGGTATGGAGACAGCTAGCGCGGAGCAGCCCTCACACTGGCTCCCTTTGGGGGTCTGTTGGCTAAAGTGCTTCATGGGAAGCTCATGTAGGACAGGAAAAGAGACCTTTATTAAACAGGAAGGTCACTTGTTTTCCAGAGACTGCTGCCATGAGTTGTTGGGTCATGTTCCCATGCTAGCTGACAAGGAGTTTGCCCAGTTCTCCCAGGTAAGAAGCTTGTTCTGCTGGCTCTTTAACCAACTGCTCCGGGTAGCAGGCCAGACGTGCCTTAGAGGCACGCAGCTCACAGTGCTTGAAATGCTATTTTAAGACTCGCTTGTGCCTGAGTCACAACCTCCAGGGGTGGTGGGCTAGCAGTGCCCCGGGAGACATCTCCTCCAAGGGAGCGGTACCACTGCTCCCTACGGACATGGTGTAAAAGGAAGGGCAGGCAGTGCTTGTGGGACTGCTCCGTGGGAGGGCCGTGTGGGTCTGCAGAAGGATGCCAGTGTAGCCTCTGCGGTGCTGCGTGTTTGGGTTGTACTGACTATGCCGTTCCCCTGGCTTCGGGTCCTACACCACATGAACCTAACCAGCAACAGCCATCGAGCCCCCAGGCTGGTTCTGTCTCTGGATGTACATTTTTATCTCACATGATACTTTAATTGTGTCCATCACCATGTCATTCATCAGAGTTGTTTTTCCTTTTACAACTCACCAGATTCTCACAGCATTGCTCACACTGGTGAGGAGGATCCAAAAAGCAAACGGGGCTTCTTTGTACAATAAGGGGCTATTCAGTATGAGCAGTCAGTGTCAGACCCAAGTGAACTTGATGACCTCATATAATTAAAGACTTCAGAACTATGAATGTGCCTCAAAACCATAGCAGAGGGAAGAAGATAACTCATATTCTAGGCTTATCAGTCAGCGGCCAGTGTGGAAATTGGCAATAAGAGCAGAGGGGTTACATGATGTAGGTCCCTGTCAGAATATTGTAAAAAGAAAGCCAGTTCACCTCATATAATGTGATTTCCAGTTGTATCGACTTGGATACATGCCAATTTCTGTTTTGGTCATAAATATTTGTTATTACCAGATTCAGATGAGTAGTACTTAAAATATTCTAGTGATCTATAATTTATTCTGGAAGAAACCTCTTCAGTTCAGTTCAATACCAGAAGAGAAGACACATTAGAAATAAGAGATTATAGCAATTTCAAGACTTTCAGCTTTCCTCTTTTCCCATCTATAACACAGACTATACAACATGGGATCAGATTAAATGAATTTTCACATTTCACTATTTTTTTCAAGAAGTATTTTTGCAGTTGAAATTCACCCCATGAAATTTCTTTTTTGTTCCATTCAACATGAGACGATGAATGGTGAAAATGCCCTAATTTTGTTTGTTTGCTGCATGATATGGCTCCCTGGATAGCTAAGAAGAGACATCTACAGATTCCTATTGTGAGAATAACAATTAACAGGGAGCACAGATGAGAGTAAACAGAATCCTCCCTGCACAGATCTGACCCACTCATAAGGGCTGTCAGAAAGAGTGTGAGAGACAGAAAGGTAATGGCAAAGATGAAACCCACTTTGCTCTCCTTCCTTCTCATGCCTCTCTATAAATCTTTGCCAGGGATAGTCCAGCATTAAGCCAAGAGATGGTTAACTTTATACAGAGAATGCTGAGGATTAAACACTCATCTCATGTGGCTCCCAGTGGTATGTAGCTGGGGGCCAGGGAGAGGTAGGCATCCTGGAAGCCATGGAAGGTCATTTTGGGTGACAAAAACAATGAATAGTTCATGCTATTCATGCTAGAAATGATGTGGTCCTCCCCCTTCCCCTCTTTCTCTCCCTTGGGCTGAATAATCACACTAATGTAACACTGCCTGCTTGCTTACTTGCTTTAGGATATTGGACTGGCTTCTCTTGGATCATCTGAAGCGGAGATTGAGAAACTGGCCACAGTAAGTACAGATGGCAGTTTAATATCGGAGGCAAAACCCAAACGATTCACTGCATATCCCTTACTGTGCAGGGAAGGCTCTTCTCCAGTGTCTCAGATTAGCTACAAAAATGGGACCATCAGCAGGATTGTCTCTTCTCCTCACCCACAGGTTAGGGAGGTGCTAGAGCAGAGGCTGGAGTCCCTCTGGGGGAGCCCAGAAGCATGTGATTCCACCTGAGGAAATGCTTACACTTTTTGCTTCTATAACAATATATTGCTGAAGCTGAGCTTCTACAGTTTCAGCCCCAGGAGAGTCCCAACTCACTTTCCAGATTCACCTAATAGACTGGATACCCAATGTGATTCCTGCATTTTCTTCTACACAAGGTGCAGGGAACCATCAGAATTTGGTTCACCCTGTATTCATTAATGTCACAAAATAGGTGAGCACTTAAAAGCAATTTGAGAGCAGGTACTGTCATTCAGTTCTGAGTCACTAGGCTGTATACATCTGCCAAAACAACTCATGCAGGCCCTTGCTGCCATCTTAACTTGTTCTGAAAGTGGGCTGGAGGCCAGATGATTTTTTTTCTGATAATGACAGCCACATCCCCTCTCGATGATTTTTTTTCAGAGGAGCCTTACTGGTGATTTTTTTTCAGGGGAGGAGAGGAGCCTTACCCTCACCCAGCTGGGTGAGGCTCATTCAGGAAAGGGGGTGGATGGGAGGGCACTGTCACTCCTGAAATTCCTCACCCAGCCCACAGCCCCACTCATGGTGAAGTGGAACAAGGCACTGTGTGAAGGAGATTCTGGCTCACCTAAAATCTGTCTGCACGTATCAGTCCATGGGTCAGGACTAGGTAAGACTAACAGTATTTTTAGAGTTCGGAGAGCAGAAGGAAGAGGCAGTGACATGTCCATACTTCCTCTGTAATTTCTCCTCTCTGGGTCTAGAGAGGCTAGACTAAGGTCAAGATCCATGCCTTTGCTAGGGTTAAAAGAATTATGAGTCCTGGAGAGCCATTTTGCATGGTTACCCAGGTCTTGGTGAGACTGGGTGAAGGCCAGTGGCTTACTTAGCACCCCTCCTTGGCTAGGACTAGATTAGAGATAGAGTTAAGGTCAGAAGAATGATGGGTCTTATACCTGAAATTGTCATAGTATCATCTAGGGTTTGGGGAGGTAGAATAAGGGCACCTTTTTGAAAGGGCTACCTGCAGTTCAGGATCTGTGAGAATACAATTTTGTAAGTGCCATTCATGTATTCTGAACAGTAAACATACTCTGGATTAACATCTCAAACTTTAATTATTTAAAAGTTAGACATCTAATCTAGGCTTATCGTTTAGGTTCCTTCACTAGAAAGTGAAGATAGAGAAGAACCTGTAACGTATTCATTATCCTGACTTCCCCTCTGGAAGTCCCTGTCATTCTCTGTTCTTTATAAAGCGAATGTAGGTAACCAGCTCAGATGATATGACAAAATTTAAGCTACCTAAAAGTTTATTTAAAGAATGTCAACTTTGCTTGTTGCTATGGTCTGTAACATTTGTAAGGCAAACTTTGAGATGCCATTATTTCATTCAGTCCCTGGACTTCTCTAAGCAGGTGGATCCACGCACAAGGGATGGGAAGTTCCCAGTGTTCATGTTGTCCACAGAGTGCCACTAGTACCGTGTCTTGTACCCTGTTAAAACAGTGAGAGCCAAAAGAACCTCACTAACTAAAAGCCAAATACAGGAAAACACTAAAAACAATTCCTCCTCCTCCCATGTCTCATTCTCCAGTCAAAAAGAGCTTCTGCAAAATGAGGAGATACTCGAAAGACTTTTCACTGTGAAATAATAAGAATCAAGATTATTAACACAATAAGAATGCAGAATTATTAGCCGAACTGTAGAGAAAGCAGCTCAGGATTCTGCAGAAAGAAAGATCCTGGCATGCTGTTTCTTTAGTGGTAAATTTTCAGGCTAAACCCAAGTCATAAAAATTATAAGACATGTGAAAGAGGGTAGGGGAAAGAAAGAGAAAGAAAGAAAGAGGCAGAATAGACAGAATAACATAGAGTTTCACATTATTTTACAAACTGCCTGCAGTTCTTTGAGAAGGGTGCTGAGAATGCAATACTTACGGCTAAATGGAAGCCAAGGTCCAGCCCTGTGTACGAGGCAGCAAAGAGCCATGTGTCCCTAAAGGAACCTCGAAGAGTTGTGACACAAAGCCATGTTCTTGAAATGCCTCATGTTTTCCATGTTTTTCTTTTGCACAACACCCATCCAGCTGCTCAGGGGTCAGGCTGTGTCCAGAATTGGTCCTCCACTGTCCATTTCCTTAGATGCTATACTAAGGGAAGGGCGAACAGGTTGGCAGAGCCAAGAGTTGCTTTTCTCCCACTACTGTCCAGCAGGTAAAGGAAATATGGTCCTAAGCATGCTTTATTGTAAGCAAAGCCCAGAGGGATGTATCTTTATTTACTATGGGAGCATGATAAAGATGTAACTGGCATAATCTGAAAGGGTACATTGCTGCTAAGGGATAAGTCATTCTTCAA
This sequence comes from Harpia harpyja, assembly GCF_026419915.1. Lineage (NCBI taxonomy): Eukaryota > Metazoa > Chordata > Aves > Accipitriformes > Accipitridae > Harpia > Harpia harpyja. The sequence goes on along the minus strand of NC_068945.1, from coordinate 23,215,234 downwards.
TTCTGAATGCTATCACACAGACAAAGGAGGAGGGAAACTGTCCTTTCAAGTACCTTTCCTAGGGTCTTGAACCCTCTCTGGGGGTCTACCTGTCCTTCCGGAGACTATGGGTTGAAATCTGTCAGCTTCCACTGACTATAATGAAGCTCAGGGCTAAGAGATTGCAGGGTAATTTGTAACATCTTCCAAAGAAAGAAGGGGATAGGACTTTATGACTTTATTTACCCATGTAATTATCATTAGCAATTTTTTTCTTTTTTGGGTGAGTAAGAATAGGAAGAATGGCCAGCTTTGAAAAAATATGTTATAATTTATGTGTGTTATATAAGTTGAGAGAAAAAAGAATTTTCTTAAAATACACAACTACAAAATTTGAAGATACAAAGACATCAAGGAATAAGGATAAAAGAAAATTAAAGGAAAAATGATAAGCTTAAAATTCAGCTGCCCGTTGAGACTGTTTTTCACAAATTGTTCTTATTACCAGCTTTATTGGTTCACTGTGGAGTTTGGTCTCTGCAAGCAAAACGGATCGATCAAAGCTTACGGGGCAGGACTGCTTTCATCTTATGGGGAGCTTATGGTATGTGTCAAATGTATGGTATTGAAAGATTTCTATAATCCAGTTTCCTGAACTCTCTGTTAAACGCAAAATATTGTTTCCTCACATAAAACAATATGATTTAAAATACTGATTTTTCTTTTGCAAAGAAATTAATTCTCCCTTCCCAGAAGCTACTGAGTAGGGGAAGAACTACTGTAGAATTGTACCTGTCTTCCACCTAAAGAGATGAAATGCATCGAAAGCAACCGCCCTATAAAGTACTAGATTTGCTTCTTACTGCTCCTGGCCAGTAGTAATACCGTTGACTTGAACATAAAACTCCTGTACCTTTCTGAATTACTCACTAGAGGGCAATATTATGCCTATTATGAGCTCTGCTACTTCCATTGACAATGCCATTGCCATTCATGCACATATGAATCAGAAAGGCGCCGACTGACTGGACCAAATCAAGTGCAAAGAAACTGTAAATAGCATGGGCACTGACAAAAAGAAAATGCTTTAGTATTTTACATTCCTAAATAGATTTCAAAACTAATCCCAGCTTGAGTTTTATGTAGATGAAAATCTGCGTACACAGGTTTGATACTGCCCTGCCTGGACAGATTAACTGTGGAAAGAGGGACTGTACACCTTTACGGAAAGCTTATGGGCTTCCCCTCCTTTGGACAAACAGCTGATAGGGGAGAGATTAATTTCTCCTCAGTTTTGCAGAGCACTAAAGCAGATGATCAGTTTCTAAGTGCAAAAGCCCTAAGCTGGTATCAGTAGGTCTCAACTGCATCAGGTTTTGCGGATACTGGATGATTTTTTGGAATTAGTAAGAGCCAAAGGAAATTAAAAAGCACTCTTTTCAAACATTTTTATAAACCAGAAATCAATTTTTCATGGAAGATATATTTTAAGCTTAACACATAGACACAGCAGCCTAACAGCCAGCTACATGATACATTCACATGGAACCATGGCTGGACTAGCACAGCTTGGACTCCCGTAACTGGAGATAGTTGGATTGTTATGACAATAAACATATTACAAAACTCTCCTAGTGGTATACGGGTCAGCCTGCTTCCCATTCAATTGACAGAAGGAAGAAACAACATGTTAACATATCTCAAGACATTTATAATAAGCGTCCCAAGAGAGGGGCAGTTGAGAGTTAAAATATAGAAAGGAGAACCCTCCCAGACATTAGCCTTCTTTTTACCACCTGCTGAGTTTAGCATTGGTTTTCTCCCAACACTTGCAATTTGGAGACTTTTGTGAGCAATCTCTGTGGTATATGATTTGCAGAGCTTTCTCTCTTAATAAGCTGAGAGATCTGCATGCTCATCAGCCCTCTAGAGAAATAAACGTGCCTTCCTTTTTACATAGCAGCCTGATGTAGTGTCTGACTGCTCATGTACATGAGCAGAAGTGTGCTAGCACTATCACAGCACTCATCTGTAGAACAGTGAAACATATTGTTTTCAAACAGCAGATCAGTGAGCTCCCCTACAAATTAGGCTCCAGTGCAATGCATTTCGTTTACATGTCTATCTGTTCTAGAATAAGGCTGAAGCTACTGTTTTTCTGAGAATCCTTCAGTATTTGCTATATGCACAGCCAGCAAACAGGAAACCTAGGCTTGCTTTTATTTACCTCGTGAAACCAAAAAGGTCCAATATCAAAGCACAGTTCGTGGCAATATTTATTCTACTCTGCCTGCCTGAATACTTTATAGTTTTAAGTTAAATGCATTTACTTGTTAAACTGGGTACTAAAGGGCAGAGGTAATCATGTCTCCAATACTTATGCAGCTTTCATAGTAATATGCCTCACAGGATCTATCTGCAGGATGTTACCTCCTTTTTCTGTTTAATTTTGACAGAGATGAAGGTAAAAGTCCTATCAGAAATGCTCAATTTTGGTGGCTGGAGTTGAGTGTACCAGACCTGTGCTCTCTCTCCTTTCTTTCTATCCTTTTCTTCACCAGACACCAACAAGCTCTTCCGCTTTTGATTAAAGTAGTAGGCAAGAACTGCCTGTTCACAAAACTGTGCTATATAACGCAAAAGGATAACTGCATCTCAAATTCCCTACCTCTAAAGTTGACAATGGAAGTAGTAACTGCCCTTGAGTTGATAAATGGCAGATTCTTGTCATTACTTTTATCATCAGTTGTTGTTGGGTAATGCTGCTGGATAAACTTTTGATACCGCTGGGCCCACCTAGGTCTTCACCCATCATATTACTGAAATTACATGCAGATCTGACAGCATTTATATTCAATAGGTAATGAAGAAGGACTACCCTCCCTTCCAAAAGTGTGTCCATCTTGCATGTAACACCTAAGGCAGTCTGAAGATGGGCAAGGAGTTCACCAGCAATGCTGCTATGTGGCCTGTACAATCCCTATGTGAGCTCTACAAGTTCATCACTGTGCAGCTTTTGGGACAACAGCTTAGTGGGTTCTGTGCTCTTCACCTTGAGCATCTGAAATGTCTTGTACACAAATTAATTATATCCATGGCCTTAAGTGCTGAAGTTTTCTCTTACGGCTTACTGATTCATCTCACAGATTTTTATTTGGAACAAAACTGAAATACAGAAATGTTTCCATTTGATCATTCTAGTCTGCATAAGCATCTGATTCTAACTTCAGTGTAGATAGTGGCAGCGTGAGTAAAGTGCTGAGGTCCTATGCCTAAGCACCTGCTAGCAACTTGAAAATGTATACCAACTGTTTCTTTTACAGCTGAAAAGAGGAAATATGTGTAGTGCAGTGTTTATTTCATAGAAGGGGTTTTTTTTAGAAATACAGCAGTGGCTAAGCAGTTTTGTTAAAGATGAAGATTAGAAGATAGTGAGGCTCATGATAGCCTTCTGTTTCTTGCAAAGCTTACTTTGCAGTCTTAGACTGGCTCTCGGGAAAGCTCTAGGTAAGTTTTGCTACTGCTTGGGAGAAAGCCATTGTCCATCCTGATAATTATCTGCCAGTCATCTTAGTATGGGCTTCTGCACAGAGGCCCAAAACTCAATTCCATATCATTTAGCTGATTGACATATTTGGCACAAGTAGACTCTCTGCAGCTCACGTGACGGAGAAGACAGGCTGCAGCAACCTGCGCAGAGGAGAGGTTTCCTCATCACTGAAGGCTTCTGAACCAGAAATAGCAGGATGATTTGGTCACTGAGGAGACAATAAAGGCGTAAGTTATTAAGGCTAGGTGGTTGGCTACAAGAAGATAACATCTAACCAGCTGGAGAGGGTGAGCAGCAGTACGTCCAGCTAATGTTATGTGAGAACTTAGCCTCAGCAAGGAGCCTGGGAACATCCCTGAACTGCAGCCTGGACTAGCCTGTCTGTCAGTGTGTGACTGTAATCCAGGGAACCACATCCTGACTATGAAATCTTCAAAATGTTTTCCTCTTCTCCACAGCACCCACTCTGACCAGTTTGAACTCAGCTTCAGGTAGTTATTTTCTGTGGATGAGCTGATCCTGCCCAAACTCAGGGCGTAACTTGGGCGAAAGGCAGAGGATGAGAGGTAGACCTAGACACCCCTGCATGAGACTTGCACTTGAATCCATGTTGTCTAACAAATGATTTAGTGACAGCAGCTAGGTATCGGAAGGGATAGGATAACCATACCCAAGTCTAAACTGAGCAGTTGTAATGGGTCTGACTGCTGGCCAACCTTGCCTCCTCTGAACTGTAAGAATTCCTCCCCAACAGCTCTCGGTATTGCACTGTTTATTTCACTGTATTCTGTCAGCTGTTCTACATTATCCAAAATGCTTCTCCTGTTAACACTCAGCTGGACTCTGTCCTACATACTGTAAAATCTTATGGCTCATACCACACTTCTGGCAGCACTCAGTGCTACATATCCTTTTCTTGCAGCACAACAAGTACTTAACTTGTAGAGGCCTTTAAGGCCATCCGGTTTCAAGCTGAACTTCCACTGAAATCAATGGGATTTCAGTTCTGCTTCAACACTGACAGCATAGCGGGACCCCTGTCAGGTTTTGGGTTTCTGAAATCTTTTCCCATTAGTCCCCAGAGCTTCTAAGATTATAAGAGCAGCCTCATGTTTGTGTATACCATCCATCTTAGGTTGTATGAGTGCTCTCCAAGGTTTATTCTTCAATTACACACTGCAAATGAAGAACAGGAAAAACACCATCTTTTAGCATTTTATATTCTTGTTCTTCTCTTTTTTTAAAAAAGCCCTGTATTAATTTCTGCACCAGTTCTCCAGCAAATTGGCCTACTGGTTAAGGCAGGCCTCCAGTGATGGAGAGTTCAGGCTCAGTTCAGTGAAATACCTAAAAAAGTGCTTAAGGGTACTGTCTGAATTTTTCCAGTTAGCAGATTGAGCTGAAAGTCTTGTGCGGTGTCACCCACTCTTATCAGTTATTTACAGGTACCATGGGAGTTGGCATTTGGATCATAAAATAGTGAAGGGAGCCTTCTGAAGACTGGGGAAGAGGAGAGAAAGACAAACAGGCAGATCTCAAAGAAGGGGTGGGTACTAAAAGACTGTCCCTAGGTGGATGGGGCCCACTGTCCAGGCTGAAGGTGGAAAGAAAGGTCTCGACGTTGACTGGGATGAGGTGCCTTTTTCCTTTTTGTTTGTACCCAGGACACTTCACCAAAGTGGCCATGCCACGCACCAACCTGGCCAACCGGAGGCCAAACTAGCTTTTAGGCACATCTACGGTGCAGTTCAAATGTCACCGGAGCTGACCTAGCTTTAAACTATCTCACTTGGGTTTCAGGGGCAGGTAAACTGTGCAGGAACTCGCTTTAAGCCTGAGCTGCGCCTCCTTCCCAGGACCCTGTGCAAGTCCCAAGCGACCAACACCAATACCCATGCAATCACACTGTCACCAGTTCTGCTGCTGGCTGGTTTAAAGGTATCTCCAGTACGTGTAAACAAATGATAGATGTGCCTATGGACTGCGGTGTGGACATAAGTGGCTTCCATAATCCTCCTGTCTGCCTGAGGAGACAATGTAGAAGAACCTGAGAAGAACACAGAGAAGAACCTCTACGGGCCCAAAACACAAACACGCACACACAGATTATAGTGCATATTTATAACTTGGGTTGCAGGGAAGCTTTTAGGCTGCTTAACTGGCATGGGAGCTGTGCAGAAAATACCAGGAGCATTCTGTCTGTTTGTCAGTGCAGCAGGAAATGTGAGATTTGTGACATGGGCTGGGGACTTTGAAATAGTGCTGCACAGGACTCTGAATCATCTATGATATTAGCTGAAAAAAGCAGCATGATATTATTTTTTCTTTTAGATATTCAGATTTTGAGGGGTGGCATAGACTTTCCCCTCCCTGTCTGAGAACATGGCTATGGCACCCAATTGTACATCACTGTAATACAGGAAATATATCTTTCTTTTTTTTTCCTTTTTCTTCTTTTTAAAAATTATTTATTATTTCGTTTATTAACTGCTAATTGTGAAAAGCAGCTTTCACCTGTGAAAGAACAGGACTTGATATTACGTTTAATTGTTCCACAAAGAGCATTTCACAACCCAGTAGGCACTAATTCTCACCATGTTCATTCACCTGCTCTAACCTGTGTTGTTCCCGTTACAAAGTACGCTTTATCAAACAAGCCAGAGTACAAGCCTTTTGATCCAGAAGTGACTGCAGTTCACCCCTATCAGGATCAAGCCTTCCAGCCTGTCTATTTCATAGCAGAAAATTTGGAAGATGCCAAGGCCAGGCTTCGGTAAGTAAAGTGTTTGTGGGTATTTTCATTGAGGGGGGCACACCGGATTGAATCCTAATCTCAAATGCCTCTACCACTGCTGCAGTCACCATGCCAGGCTACCTCCCTGTGCACTTCATCTGCACAGCGGCTTTTTTACAACAAAGTTAAACATGAGATTGTTTATCTCAGAAAAGCTTCACAGAAAATCATAACTACATATTGTTATGCCCTGTCCCATGCCTCATTTTAGCAATGCCTCATTTTAGCAACTTCTGAAGTAAATTCTGTAACTGAATAGTGAGAGTAGAGCGCGATCCCACAGTTGGGGTGCCTATGTGCTAGTCCATACAAATAGGAGGTTGTGAAGAACTGATTTACCCAAGGTCACAGGGAAATTTTATAGCAGACTGAGGAATTAACATGGATCAGCAGGGGTCTTAAAAACAAGATTGCCTTTCTCCTCTGATTATATCTGCACAAGAATGCAGAATCAGCATTCACAGGCAATCTAATTTCTACAAAGTAGCTGACTGCAACCTAAATAACGTTATTTCAAATTAGCTTGAGGTGTTTCTAAATGCATTTCTCTGTTATGTTATGCTGTAAGGATTTTTTTTTTTTTAAAGTAAGCACGGTTTAAATTCTGGCCTTCATCTCCAACAGTTAGAATAACATGACCAATTCTGGCTGGAGGCAGGAGGCTGGTTGTGGAGCTACTGGGGAACATGTAGGAGCTGAAATGAGGAATTTATTAGAGGAAGAGAACCTGGGCCAGACTTCTTCCCTACTCCCCCCACCTCTTCCCCAGCAGCAGTCTGCTGGGGTTACAGCAATGGCAAATTAGGCCCCTCATCTTAAATCTGAAGGTTCACATTAAATTATTAATGTGTGTAAAAACGTGGCTGAGAATTCACTGGCAGAAAAGAGAGGACTTTCAAGAGCATTTGACCCAGGCAGACCTGAAAAGAACTTACAAGGACAAGGAATACACCATTCTCAGACTCGAAGCTTTTTCATACATTTTTTCAAGATAATTGCACAGCCAAAGCTGCTCAAAATAACCGAAGGCACAAGAATCTGTTAGAACGGAAAACATAAGGCAACATCAGTACAGGGGGTTCCTACCAGCATGTACTTAATGGAAACATTGTCGAAAATGGCAAGCAGTCATGTTTTTTCTTTTAATAGAGACAGCAAAATAGCCCAGGATGCCTAGCATCAACAGGTTTTTAGAATTTTACACAGAAAGAGCTACTCCAGGTTATTTCTTGGAAGTGAAGGCAGCAGACTGTGTTCCTGCATTCCTCAGCTTGTGGTTGTAATAACTCTGAATTGTGTTAACGTAGAGCTGTGAGAGCACAGACGGGTCTGAGCCAGCCACGCTGTAAAGGAGGCACTGCAGATCTTTTGGGCTGCAAGTAGTTCAGCCGTGGGGAGGATGTACTGCACCAGACAACGTTAGAGAGTAACAGTGAGGAGGTGTCACGGTAGCTTCTGCTCCCTGATAAGTCCACACCTACATGCTGAAAAATTAGGTCCTGCAGGTTTTACACTTCGGGAAATGGCTTCTGAACTAGCAGCTCTGTCTTCTTCCCCACAGAAACTATGTGATGAAGATGAAGAAGCCTTTTTCTCTGCGCTACGACCCGTTCACCAGCAGCATAGAGGTTATGAACACACCTCAGAAAGTCAAGAGGGCACTCTGTCAAATGAGAGGGGAACTGAAAAACCTCTGCTTGGCCCTTGAAAACCTCTCTTAAAACTACAGCAGTACATCTCATCTGGCACTGAGATACTTGTAGACGGTATCAAGACAGCACTTGAAGATTTAGTGATGAAGTTGTAGTTGCATGCGAAAATCTTTAACACACAAAACAGGTCTGTCAAGCTGATCTTTTCACTGTAATTTAGGCTGCTGACTTAGCCACATTAATGAGTTCCTATTGAGTGTGTTTCAATGACAAACGAGACCAAATTACTCCAATTTTTGGTAGGTGAGATGAGCTACAGCTGTTTGGAGTGTATTTATCTGTTATTATTGGACTCTTACAGGTTTTTTTATTCACCTGCCACCTTTTCAAGTTATCTGTCACAAAATAGCACAGTAACTCTTCAGCCACACAGTCTTTTACTTGCTGCTTAAATGACATGATCACAGTCTTTTAGGTTGGCTAGCTGCCTACTGTCAGCAGCCCTTGCAGCTAGCTCATTTCTGCTAGCAATTACTATCAGCTATTGTGCTCACAAACTATGAACGGTTCCCTTACAATGTGCAAATGCAAGAGTTTGTAAGAGGAACCCTGTACTTCTGCTCACTATTTATTTTTTAGACACTCATCTCATTCAGTAGCCTTCAAATATGGCAAAATAATTTCCTGTCATATTGAGATCACAGAATATTTGTCCCTTGGCTAAAAAAAAGCAGAAAATAATAGGCCCATGATACTCTGGCTCTGCCACATACAAGGATGCTTAATTTGAAAGGGAAATATGGATTCTGGGAAGGAAATTTGGGTGTTAGAAAGGATTTTCAAAGAAGCCTTTAAGAAATAGAGTCCCATTGGTTTTTCATGGGATTCGGACACTCCTGGAGACCTTTAAAAATCTTTGTTTCCTATCGATGTCGTGATGATTGTAGTAATAACCAAAAGGCCAAATCAACAGAACATCTAGTGTAAAACCTGAGATCACCCACTAGCAGCCCTATAGCTTTGCTATGGAAACAATATCAGATGTGTGCTCCAACTCATCTTGCCTCACCTTGTCCCTCTCTGAGACATGTCTGAAATTTATCTACACTCTGCAGGTCATGTTTCCCAGAATCAATCCCATAACGGCCTTTTCCAGACTTTGATGCTCTTCGTGTCCTGTTCCTTCCTCTCCTGCCCACAAGCAGAGACTAGTTCAGGAAAAGAAGACGAGGCTCATGCCTAGAAGGGTTCCCTCTTCTCTTAGCAGCACTGCAAACAGCTGGGGTCGATGCAGGTTACAGGTATGGCATAAGCAGGGCAATGTGGATCTTATGGCTTCAAGCTGTGTGACATCCACAAATGTCAAGGTCGATTTATCCTGCGCAGCTTAGAAGCTCTACTTATTTTTGGAAAAGTATATTTAGCACGTGGGAGACAGCAAGCTTGTCCACTGCTGTCCACTAACTGCCAGTGTACACGGTCTGAACTCTGAGGTAAATGTGAGGTGGTTTGGCTCTTGATGGAAAAGGAGTCATCGTCTTTGCCTTAACTGGTCACCGTGGGATAGCAGCATGTACAGAAATTCACAACAGAGCAATTCACATGCTGTTACTTCATACAGAGCTTATCTCACTGTAATTTGTCTACGTGCCAGGCTCTAAAGAAACTGTCTTATTGAAAGTTAATGGGATTTTGTCTCTTAAATCTTCATGTCTATAAGCACTTCAGAAAATTTTCCCATGGGCAGTAATAGAGTATTCCAGATCTGGGGAGATGCTGCAACTGCTGCGTTTTATTAAAATGTGGTGATGCCTGAAAAATTTGGAAGTATCTTGACAAAAATGGCTATGAGACCCCTTCCTCTCAACAGCAGGAACATCCCAAGTTCTTTCTTTTTTTCATTTAAGTCCAGGATTCTTCTACTCTACTCCAGGAAAACACTTGCATATCATAAACCCTGTTTTGCTAGAGATTCATATAGGGACAGGGCTGAAGTGAGTTCCTTTGCTTCCAGTACATTTCTGCTGTGATGGAGGATGATCTCTCAGCATACTTTTATGGATTTAATTCTACTTCTCCTGCTCTCTCTCACACACACACACAAATATCATTTCTCTTCAGAGCAATTTGTTTTGTTACATATTGTAATAATTTATCTGTCCACTTCCTGCCAATTGGTGCATAGGCAAAAATGCTTGATAGCTCACAACAGATTGTTTTCAGAAGTATTATTTTCATCAATCAGTTGTTTTACAGTGAAAATTGAACCATGTGCTCCAGTTTTGTGTGTTTTCTTTTTCTTTTTCTTTCTTTTTAAGTGGAAGATAATGGCAGAGCGGAAGAGCTATCACAATATTTTCTATAGATGGACTCTCTAGGCCATAGGGTCTTTTTCATGTATTCCCTCTGAAACGGTTGAATGTGGAGTTTAGACTTGAGTTTGGCTATTGCTCAGAACAGACCTATATTTGGAAGAAACGAGAGACCTGATGGATTTGTTTTGCCCAAGGCCTCACACTTTCCTTGGAGGCACTCCAGGCCCGCCCACACACCCTTGTCTTTTCCAGTTCCTGTAGCAAGGAGAGAAAAAGAAACCATTTGGAGCCAGATTCTCCCACCCTTACACACGCTGAGTAGTACCCGATCTCTCCAGCAATCCCAGCGACAGCACTGAGCCTATTTAAGGTGCTGTACACACACAGTAAAAGCAGGATTATCAAAACCTCTGTGGGTATACTTGCTTTTTTATTGTCTTAATGACAGTCAGCCGGCATACGCGGCTAGGGTAGGCTCCAGTGAAGCTTAGCAAAGCTTCGAAAGTAATGAATTCGGCTACTTAAACTTTTAAGAAGCAGAAATCTTTTCCAAAGGAGGCAAATCTTTCCCTCCCTACTCAGGCAAAACCTACCCCAGGATGGCCATGTTTGACACTCCCCTCTAAGGAGATCCAAATTCTTTTCTGATTCAGTGTAGTGAGAAAGCAAAAGCCGTCAGGGTTACATCCTTATGAGGTACACTGGTCATGCTGCTCTTCCAATAGTCATTCTTTCATTTCCTCACCGAAGCCAAGAAGTACCTTATACTCCTGTCAGCCTAAGGCAGGCGTGATGGGGAAGGCAGTGATGGGGCCTCCCGATGAAAATAACGGCACAGAGGAAAAAGCACCAACCAGTAAAAATATGTCTTTTTGTTAGTTTGCATTTCAGCAGTTTCACATTAATCTTGCACAAGAAGGCTCCAAAGACAAGTAAAACACATCTTGTGACTTGAAACTGAACTGATGAACTCCCCATGGGTCCTTTGCTTATCCCGATAAACTTATTTTTCCTAGATGGAGTGCATTTAGAACAAAACAGTGTATGTTATTAAATCTGTATTGTGTTGTTCTGTTATACATGGGAGAGTTAGTAAATTCAGTTCGTGGCTTTCAGTTTGTTTTGTTTTTTGGCTAACCAAGTCTGTCCTCTACCAATTTTGGTCCACCTTCAAGCCTCCAGCTGCTTCACTGCTTCCCTGCAGATTTACTAGGGATGCCAAGGGTACCACTGTGTAAGGAGAATACACAGTTGTGCAATTTGGGGAATTTGGCAGGACAGGAAGAGGAAATTCAGGCAGGCCTCCCACCCACTCCCATGAGAAATAGTATTGTATTACAAGGCAGAGCTATCATCCTCAGAAAGACCTTCTTGATCACTTCCCTCTGGTTCCCTTAACATTTCAACCTTTATACTACATGGTGAATGTAAGCCTTACTTAACCAATTAAAGAAATACCAGAGGCGTGGAGGTGGGGGGGTGGGGGGGGGTAAGGAAAAAAAAAGGATCTTCCAAGAAAGGAAACTTCATTACACTCAGTCTTCCTTGTCTCTGCTGATCCATGAAGGAAAAAGCAAATTAAAAAAACCAAACTTCCATGGAAATGGTAGTGTATTCCTGAAGAAACCTAAACCATGAAATTGTTCCATGTACAGCTATACACACAAAGATCGCCTTACTCCCATCACTGAAATGCTGTAACTTACCCAGTAAATCACGACCATCAATTAACCACGCACAGAAGCGTTACATGACTGCTTGAGGTAGGAAATGAAGCTCCCAGGAAAAACCCTTTGGTAGCATTGCCTTACGTACGTACTGCAAAAACAGAAGGTTCTCTGGAGCCTGCTTCCATAGATAACTTACAGCATGGAGAAATTCCAGCTGGCAAAGAAACAGATGGGTATATACATACATCCCTAGTAATCTCACCCCCCACTAATCAGGAGTTTATACGTGGGCTTTGAGATTTAGTTAGACGACATTACTTAGCAGCATTCTTCAGCTGGCACATGATCAGAGGTTGGCAGAAAGGGTTACTGGCTGTATCGTATTAAATATACATTAACTTTGGGTAATGCTGGTGGCTGAGGCCCAAAGTGAAAGCAAATCTCTGGCACTCTCCCCCACCACAAGAATTCCTCAGGGGAAAGAAAGTCTGACTAGAGAAGGAGTCTGGCTGACAACTGGCAGAGCAAAGGGACAAGGAAGGAAAGGACTGGTAGATAGGCCTAAAACATGTTTGTTTTGCCTATGCTGTTTCATCGTATTTGAGAAACATTTCTGTTTGAAAGGGAGCTTTTTAGCATACAAAAGGAAAGTTTGGACCTGTAAGAGTGTAGAGGAGTTGAGTTCAGTTAAGACTTTTTAAGTGTGCCTGAGGAGTGTTAGCCTTATCTAAGGCATTTACTTTCAGCATGGGGTACAAAAGTTAGAAAGAAGAAAAGGGGTCTTTGGGAAACAGTTTTTTACCTGGTGTGTGGGAAAGCTGAAGCTGACCAGCCCTTGCTGCCCTGCCAGACACAAGACTCCTAAATTTTGAGCGAGGGCTATCTTAGGAGGGGAAAGTGAGCACTGCCCCTCCAGCAGCAGACCGTGAAATTGTTATTGCTGTAGCTGCATGCTAGGTGCTGTCTTTTAGCCTGCTTCACTATTTTGTCAAGAGTTTTCTTTTTTCCCTTTATTTAAAATGTTATTTATTGATCCTTTTGACTTGTGTTTGCAAATTGCGAAAATTAGCTCACTGAACATGAGAAAATTCAGTATTATTTTTCCAGGGCTTTGGGTGGAACTTGAACAACAAATGGACCCTCTTAAACTTAAACCTGGCCCTTGCCGAAGGCAATTAAGGCCTGGCAAAATGGTTACATTTGGGTAAAAGAGGTGACAGCTACCACTTGACGTATCTAAACCAAATCTCTACTCCCATCCACAACCACTAGTGTTAAGTCTTCAAAGTACGTCTTTCACAAAACTATCCATGACAGCTTTAAACATAAATGACTAAATATAAAACATAGCACTTAACACCTGTCAAGTACAGTGACTAGAAAAATCCTCCAGTTTGGAAGTTCAGTATCTGAACTGGCTGCTTTGTAACAATTTTGGATACCATTTACAATTATGTGGACTATTTCAGCTGTTGCTGAAGTTGTGGAGTTTGAGCACGGAGTGCAATAAAGCAGGATATGCTGTTGACTTTAGTGGAGCCAGTTTGACTGATCCCACTTACAGACTCGGAATCAACAGCAAAATTTCTATTGAGCAGGCTATAGCTAAAATGTGGAAGTAAAAATAAAGGATCCATTTACAGTCATATCACTGTGCAGCATTTAGTACTTTCCTCTTACATTTACTGACAGAGAAAAAAACCCCAACTATCAGTGTTAAAGAAATATTCCTTGAAGTGGTAGACTGGCATACACTAAATACTCTGACATAAATAGACAATTAAAATGAACTCATAGAAGGAAAATATCTATTAATTTGTTAATTAACAAGTGCTGTCTTTCAAGAACAACTCACAAGATGACACAGATTATCATCATTATGTTTTGTACAAGAGTGTTAGAAACATTCTCAATAGAACCCATAAAAAAATAAAAAAAAAAAGGCCTGTTTTTAAGTATTTCCTGAATGAATCCCAAAACTGATGGGTTAGAAATGGAATGTGTGTTGGATGATGACATGAATTTCGTACAGTGTTTAAGTCTTGTACTTCAGACTTTTCAATTTGGTTCTGACTCTCGCATTAGTTCATATTTCTTGGTTTAAATCTAAGTAAACAAAATTATTTCACTCGATTCTTGTGTCTCTAGTGTCCTACAAAGGCAGGCTTTGTAACCAAATCTGAATTTTAGCCCCTTTTATGAAACACTGTGTTAGCTGCAAGGAGCTTGAGGAGGAAGGAATTTCATAAATGAAACTTGCTGGTCACTGTTGCTTGTTGTAACTTTCTTCCAATTACCAGTCTTTATCGCTGGGCAGGAAACAAGTCAAAGGTTACCAGAATGGGCTTTCTATTACAAATGTATCATCCAATAGTGCTATCAAGTGCATACACAGTTTGATAATAATTCCACCCCATCACTAATGCGATATTGGCTTTATGATGCTACTGCCTGTTTGGGTTGTGGGCAAACCATTCAAGCACATTTTCTCAGTACTTTGTGATACATCATTAGTTTCTGCATTGCTATCTTGATTAAATGGAGTTAAAGATAGATAAAAAAACAAATTTGGGTGGAGAAAATTGAATATCGTATTGCCTTGACATATTTGTCCAGGAACCAGACTGAAAACATGAAGCAAAGCAGCAATGATGTCATTATGCAGAAAACAGAGAACACATCACTCTTTACTACTTAAATGGCAAAGATGGGCTGTACAAAGACTTTCCTGATTAATTTCTGCAAGTTGCTCTTTACATTCCAGCAGTTTACTAAAGCCTTTAGGTGCTAACAGCTGAAGAAACTAAAGTTATTACAGAGGACTGTTGAGCCCAGCATGATTCCCACCCACTAATGGCTTAGTTCCGTATCCTAAGCTGATATAAAATTGTATTACACCACCAGTTTCAGAAGAGCTCTCTTAGGCTATGCTACACGGTCCACTATGCTGCCTGAGAATTCAGGAAAGGAATTTCAGGTTTTGTGCTTTCTAATATATCAGTTTTGAGATTATGGAATCTTGTTTATATTTGTGTGGAGGACAGAGTAAGATAAATTATAGCATTTAGGAAACATGGAGCAAGGAGAAATAGTTTTTTACATAAGGAACCCAACTCACAGAAATGAGGAAGAACGTAGTCCTGTAGCTGAGGGCACCAACAAAACCCAGCAAGAACTGTTTTGCTCTGAATTCCTCCTACAACACCATCACAGAGTCTTCTGCTAGCAGTTTCTCTCCAGAGAAACAGATTCAGCATTTGTCACATTACCAGACTTCCACCCTCAGTAAAGAAGTTGTTATTTTCGGCATGACATGAAAATCTTTCACTAGCAAGATCTTGGTGGATGAAATTAACACATCTTTAAGATTAAGGTCTTTGGTACGCAGCCCGTTTCTCCATGGCACCTCTGCTGTCTCACAGTATTGGTCAGTGGAAGAGAGGAGCAAACGGACAGCAGGTGAGCAAAAATGGGAGAGAGTCCTAGATTCACGGTAGTCCTGCATAGCAATTTTGCTGTGCTTGAGGCAGAGCAAGGGGTGAGGGATCTAATCCCAAATTAGAGGACTTTTCTTCCATAGAGCTGGAGTGGAAGAGCACCTGCAGTGCATTTACTGCCCCTCATGCCCTAAGCTTATCCTGTGCATCTGCCACACTAAAAACTAATGTATATAATTTGGTCTTTCCTATCTCCTTGTAAGACAGAAGCTGGGGCCAGAAGGGAGCTGTGATGCTTCACTAAGTTTCCTTGAGCAACAGGAGAAGTAGGGCAGGGAAGTGTGCTGAAGAAAGCACAAGGACTCACTCATGTCCCACAATACCTATGGGCTGAATGTTATCCTGGAAGCAGAATCAAAAGATAGAGATGTTTTTTCTCTCTCTGCCAAAAAGGGAACAAGAAGTTGTACACAGGAGCCTTGCCTCTATCAGAACTGTGTCTGGAATAATGAACATGTTACTGAACAGAATCACTGAGGTTGGAAGGGACCTCTGGAGACTGTAGAGTCCAACACCCTACTCAGAGCAGGGTCAACTAGAGCAGGTTGCTCAGTATTGTGTCCACTCAGGCTTTGAATATCTCCAAGGACAGAGAATCCACAACCTCTCTGGGCAGCCTGTTCTAGTGTTTAACCACTCCTACAGTAAAAAAAAAAAACTTTTTACATTTAAATGGAATTTCCTGTATTTGAATTTGTGCCCACTGCCTCTTGTCCTTTCACAGGCTACTGCTGAGAAGAGTCTGTCTCTACCTTCTTTATTCTCCCCATCAGGTATTTATACACATTGATAAAATCCCTCTGAGCTTTCTCTTTTCCAGGCTGAACAGTCCCAGCTCTCTCAGCATCTCCCCGTATGTCACATGCTCCAACCCCTAAATCACCTTCATGGTCCTTCATTAGACTTGCCCCAATATGTCCATGTCCTTGTACTGGGGAGCCCAGCGCTGGCTGCAGCACTCCAGATGTGGTTTCACCGGTGATGAGCAGAAAGGAAGGATCACCTTCCTCCATCTGCCTGCATTCGTCTTCCTAATGCAGCCCAGGATGCTGTTGGCCATCTTTGCCTCAAGGGCAGATCACTGGTTTATAGCCAACTTGTTGTCCACCAGTACCCCCAGGCCAGCAGGCCTTTCCTGCCAAGCTGCTTTTCAGCTGCTGGATCCCCCCAGCCTGCACTGGTGCATGGGGCTAATCCTCTTCAGGTGCAGGATTTTGCACTTTGCTGAATTTTACGAGATTCCTGTTGTCCCATTTCTCCATCCAAGAAGTCAGTGAATTCCTCAGCCTTTTCCATGACCCCATTCAGCAGCATGCCTATATTTCCTCCAGTTTTCTGCTGCAGATATACTTGTAGAAGCCCTTCCTGTTGCTCTTTACATCCCTCACCACATTCAACTCCAGCTGGGCTTTGTTTCCTAACCTCACCTCATCCCTGCATGATATAATGTTTCTATATTCCTTATGGGAGATCTGAAACTAATTCCACCTCTTGCATGTTTCTTTTTTATGTTTGAGGTTTGTCTGGAGTTTCTTGCTTCATCCTCCTGCCGTCTTTCCTTGGCTTCCTGTGTGTTAGGATGGACCATTCTTCGGCTTGGAAGAGGTGATCCTGGAGAAAATGCTCAAAATGTCTTATAAAAACGTAGAGAATGGGGAGGTGAGATGGAAGGAAAGCAGAAAGAATTCTACTGCCTACCATTAAGGCAATCTGTAGTCATGTTAGAGACCTAAGTTCACGTGCTTGCTCCAGTGGACACCTAATTTACCACACGAAGAGAACTACTCTAAGCAAAGAGCAATTGAGGAAGGCTTGTCCTGTAATATCAAATAAACTGAGTTTTTTTGGACATGTTCTCTGGACGTGGAAAGCCTCAGTTTGATTTTGTGTCACTGAGACCACAGAGAGAATTTGGCATCAGTATAAATCTGGATCTCTAGCTTATTGACTAACAGGAGGCTCAGTCCCCCAAAAGCTTTTGCCTTCAGCCATGTAAGACCCAAATCAGACCATGCCAATCATCTTCAGCACGTAGTTGAGATGTCCGAGTAACACACTCTGTAGTTTATGTGTGAGGAGGCACATCAGACAGTACATCTCCTGATTGTGCAGAGTTTCAGACCTGCAGGAGGATTCCTTCAGTTTTAGGGAAAAGGAAGATAAGGTTTGGAATACGCTGCCTTCTCCTGCAATCTGTTAAGTGCCACAAAGCACTTCATCCTGATGGGATGAAGAGGCTACCAATAATATTCTTATTAACAACATGTTCAGTAACTGAACTTTTAGGTAGCATTCTGATTTCTATTCTTTCCTGAAGCACAGTATTGAAATGCAAGAGAGCTGCTGTAATCCCAGCATGTGGAGAGACAACCATGGAGGAGTTGAGACTCCAAGGTGATACACTGCCAAGGGACTTGTCAGTTGAGCTAGCAGATAGAAGACAGCGAAGGAAGCTGCAAGTAGCTCTGAGGATTGCAGCTGAGAACAAGCAGATCAGAGGCAGTGCCTATATAAAGGCATTGGTACTCTAGTATCACAGGAACATGATTTCATTCTTACTTGCTTCTCTCTGTATCCTAGAGGAGAATCAGAGTGTCATATCCCTTTGAGGGGTACCCTTCACCTGCTATCACACTTCAGAGCTCCAGCAGATTTTCACAATCTGTTTGGCTTCTGTTGGCTGCCCAGATCCTGAACTGGCTCAGTCTGGAGGATTCAGACTATACTGTCCTTGTCAGCTAGACTGCCCACAGTCACCTTCCCAACCAGTGCTCTATTTATTTCACACGGACCGTGTACCTGCCTGTCGAAGAGCTCGGTGCTATTTACCTTTTGTCCACCAGGTGGTAGCGCAGCATTAGCATTAATGTAAGCATGGTGGCTGGCTTTATTTTTGCCCCGTTACCTGCCAGACTCCTACTACTGGACAAATGTTGACAATCTTCTTCCTGTTGTTAACTTTCTAATTAAAGAACAGCGTGATATATTAGGCCAAAGACGTATAGACCGGCATAGTAAATATTTGTGAAAATAAAGAAGAGATACAGAAATCTATTCCACGCCCCAAAGGGCTATTTGGAAAGGATGAGTGGTGGGGATAAAATCATATAACCTGGCTTTGAAAATTTGACTTGTTTCCAGAACTGGTGAGGCCAGATATTATCAAATGCTGCTCAAGGGGGATGACAGCGGCTGGGCTGCAGTGGCCCCTAACATCACACTTGAGTGGCTCTCTGGCTGCAGGGTGCGGTGGGGTAGAACTTGTCCTTTCAAGGCCCACCAGAACCCAAATCTAGCAGCTTGTAGGACCATATGTTGGTCATCTCTTTGGTGAAATATTTAGGCTCTTTTCTAAAGCTAGTTTAGGCTATAGTTCAGCCTTTGGCAACACTACTACTGGCTTCAGACAGTCCCATCTATAAGCTCCTTCCAATTTCCACTGCTCATTGACACCTGCCACACCTAGCAGCACGACTATGACAGATCAGGAAACGACCTAAACATTATTATTATTTTCTCCCTTACACATACTGCCTTTTTTCAACCAAATTTCAGAGGTCTAGTTCACAACACAGGCTCATGAACAGTTGCAATGCCACTAATGAGAGGGCGTTGTGCTTGAAGCTGAGGGTCAGGAGTGGGAAGGAACACATTAAACTGGAGTTAAGTCCATGAACTCTTTTTATCGTGGACCTGTGGCTGTAGTTCCCCATGGTGAATGAGCCCTCTTGCCAGGATTTGTGTCTTAATTTTCAGTCTGTTGTACCAAATGAGGGAAAATGTCCTTTAAAATATGTATTTCACATTAAAGTTATGGAGATCACTACTTAGAAAGTTACATAACAACAAAATATTTGTTATTTTTTCATACCATTATTACAATATAGCCAAGTTAATGAACACCTCATGAGGATTCATACATGCTCAAAACCTCTTCATACTCTTAGATCACCAAATAAAAGTCAGTTTAAGAGTGATTTTTAGTAGTCAGTCTTTTGTTCAACAGAAAATCAGAGCATTCGTATAAACCCTTTGAGCTGACATCCTACCCCCAGTGAATTGTGCTCAATCCTGGGATATGTAAATTAATCAAGTAGTGATTTTTGCTAGAGAGGAAGGGGTAGGAAGAGAGCTTTATCTCCTAATTAGTGTGGTCTCTATCTTCTTATCACATCATGGTTAGTGCTGATTAACCAAGGCACTCTCTAGACTGCCTAATTTGAGATCTCCTTTAGCAGGTTACCAAAGTGGCTCTAACCTCAAACCCAGGCTGCTAGGCTTCTTACACAGGGTTGAAAGGACAGAGTGTATTAGTGTCAAAGGGATCAAAAGAAGATTGTCAACCCAGTTGGTACCAGAACTTAGTACTGGAACAAAATTCCCTTGTTTGAGTCTATTTACCAGTAATTCTAGGTGGTCTCCCATCAAAGAGCTGGAAAGTCCTCCTTAGTGTCATAGTGACTGCCCACAATCCTTACAACCAAGACAAAGTGTTGCACAAACTACGCAGGCTCTTAGTTCCCAAGGGCATTACTACATACCATGGGTCTGACTATAATTCTTCATCTGTTACTGTAACTGTAGCAGGAGGCCTTTATTTATGTCAGAGTACCCTTACAGTGTGCTGATAAAGTATTATGAAGTATTCCAAGGAATGGACATAGCTGTCTCCAAGAAATGGAACTGCTGTTCCAGTCTAGTGAAACTATCCAGTTGAGTGAAAATACTTATATTGATGGAAACAGTTTTGCCAGTATGCTCATGCCACCGTTGGGGATCTCACGCTCCTGACAGACAGAGCCTGGCAGGAATTTGGTGCATAGATGGGGCCTAGATCAAATGAACAATTTGGAGTTAGAAACATATAGCAATGATCCTTTCAAAATGCTTTTATTTACAGAAACATTCAACTGAAATAAAGTCTCTTAACAGGAGGTCTTGATTACTTTTCCATTTCCAAACCACACATCATAATGGGGATGGAATGTGGTTACCATAAATTGTTGGTTTACAAATCATCACTGACTTGTTAGCAACAGCTAGGATGTTAGAGTTAGAGCAACAGTTTGGATGTGATAAAATAGCAAGAGCCCATTTTTCATGGCATCATTGGAATGAATATAAATGAATTCATCCCAGAGATTCATTGTGGTGGTTGTGGTAAATAGCAAACTGCATATTTCCTGCTCATGTTGAAATCAATGGGAGTTTTGTTATTGGCATCAGGAGAAGCAGGATTTGACCTTAATAGAAAAGAGAAGAGGAAAAGAGAAAAAGATGAGGAAGAAAGAAAAGAATGAGCCTGAGAGTTCTGAAATGACTAGCAATTCAGCTGCCTGACTGGAGACACTTCAAAAGAGGAGTCTGAAAAGCAAAAAGTACCAACAACCTGAAACTGGGGCCCCTTTTCATTTGGATTTCCTTCCAAATGTTTCTTTGAATTCTCTGCTTGTGAACTTTGAAACTGAGGAATAACCAATACTAGTCACTGCTGAAAATGCAGATTTTCAAATTTTCCTTTTTCTTGGAAATGCTTCTGCCTCTCTAATGGCACTGAAGAGTTCTCTTATTGGGTTTTGGATGAAGCCTATAAAAATCAGCAAAGGCATTCTTTCAGGGAAGCCAGCACAAACTTTCTTCCATACTTGTGTTTGAGTCATGGCATAGATCACTATCAGTCACTTAACCTTGCTCAAGCAAAATCTACATCTGCTAATAGACAGAGTTAGCAACCTTGCCTCTGTCATATAGGTAAATCCTTACAAGAGAACTTCTGCATTAGAAATAGAGGAAACAAGAAGCTCTGGCCCCAAAGAGATCACTACTCTTGTTTAACTAGTAGACTAAACTACTCAAACTTATGGATTTCTCCTCAAGTACTCTATAAAAATAGACTAAACCAAACAAAATAACAATGTATGCATTCTCACCACGTGGTACAACACATCACAAACTTATTTCCTTTATCAGGTGTATTCAAAGCACTCACCAAGGTCACAATTCCTAAATATAGTTGTTTAAATATTTAAGAGAGTGAGTGAAATCTGGTCTTCTAATGTCAACAACAAAACTTCCAATGACTTCACATAGAACAGATGCTTAGCTGAGTAAATTTAATATCAATGGGGCTAGGATGATCTCTATTAGCTGAACATTTAGTACTTACTTACTTAGATTTTAACACAACAAATGTATAAGCATCCTTCCCAAAGTATACACGACCTTAAAAAATAGCTAATGGGGGATGCCAATAAAGATATGAAGAGCATATGCAAAGAATAACTCTTCTGCCCAAAGGAAGTATCAGCCCATTTGATTGATGTTCTATCCTTCAATACCCACAAACTACCTCTCCTGAAATACAAGTCTATGTCCAAGGACTCTGACCCTTAATGTTCACCAAATTACTTGTCATGAACCTCCTTTTGGACCTTCAGACTGGCATGCCGGTGCTGAAAATGATCATTCTGTGCAACTACTATTGATGATGCTGGTAAAGAATTTGGATAATGTAGGAGTCTTTCAAACCAGGTCCTGCAGCAATGCAAAGAAGGATGAATTTAATCTTTGCTAACAAAAACTGAAATTGCAGTATACATTAAATGGACTCTAACATATGGAGAGAGAGCAGCCAAGTCCAAAATCACCATGGTTTTTTTTTTTTAAGGTAAAGGGCTAATGCAGTTCATTCTTCCTGTCTGATATTATTTTTTGGTTTTCTATACAAAATTCTCATTAGCTGCAAGACAGCCCTTTAAATAGCACATGTTGTCCCAGCCAAATAAGGAAGGTTTGTAAAGGAAAGTTTTGTCTAATAAATGTCATTTTTCCTTAACAGAGTCAGACATTGTTGAGCTCTAACATGTAAGAGCAGATGATCCAACCGAGATTATCACAGGAAATCCAAGAGGAATTTAATCCAATTCTTTGAACTTTCAATAAGATTTCTTAACTGTGAAGTACACAAGGAACTATGTTGACTATTGTCATGTTTGGCTAGAGACCCCTCGTCTTGAAAAAGTATTCTCTACAAAATGATCCCTTATCCCCAAAGTGTTTCTGATGTTCCTTGAAAGAGACAGCAAACACAGTTGAGACTGATTTTGAAGGAAGGATATATTCTCTGTTCTAGAAAATCATAACCTGTCAAAAAATTCACCCCCCCAAAGGTAAAAGTTAGTTAGTGCTTCTCAAAGGATGCACCAGATTTATTAGCTTAATTTACCTTTTGCCTGGACAACTTATCCCAAATCTAGTCACTGGAGTACACAAGGTCTCTCCTGAAGAGGTGCCCACTTCACTAGTCTAATAAATTTGTTTCTCATTCCTCCAGAGTGGAACAGAGGTCTTGGGTCCAAAATAGCAAAATACATGCATTTCACAACAAGAAGACTTATCTTCCCCATCAGTTCACTGCTCTGCGGGGGATTTCAGGAACAGCATTTCGTATCCATTTTCACTACTTTCCCTGTGACAGCTGGGATGTTCAAAAGAGAAGCGTTCAAAGTGGTATCTTGGAGGTGTGTTGATCTCCTTTTTTGGAAGTGAATTTGGTTTCACTAGTTTGATTTAATTACTGTGGGTTTTTAAACTCTGAATAAGTCTGAACTATGGTTTTACTAGGTGGTACAATATCCCAGACTCATTATGAATAAAGGTACTGCTATTACAGGAATTCCAAAACATTTCAGCATTTCTCTGCATGGCAGACAGAATGGTTTTGTAATGTAAACTTACCTAACCTAAGCCACCTTGCTTGAGCACTGGTAGCTGTCTCACTGTGCCAGCAAGGAGCTTAGTAAGGGCTACTTTGCCCATCTTGGGAGAGTTTTGCAGCCTCTGCTGAATTCCCTGCTCCCACGACCAGACTCTCCCTGCTGGCACTCATCTGCAGCTGGAGGCCAAGTCTGCTGCTTTGACATTTCAGTGGAATCAAAGCTCACTCAAAGCTCTATCTTAAGATGTCCTAGTATGTGCCATAGTAATAGCAGTTAATAAAGTACTTGTCTGACCTACATCAGTTTTGATTAATAGCAGAACACCCCAAAACCCAGACGTGGGACTCCAGGAATAATGGATCAGAATATTTAGAGGCTGTGCAGAGCTTACATGGCACACCAAGTTGCCTTTGAATGTACTAAGATTCAGGCATAACAAAGTCATTTTCTCTATCAAGTTGTTTAGGGGCAGTTTACCCTAATTCTGTACTTATGTTTATTTGCCAGTAACCGAGGAGTTCAGGTAGTGGCATTATTTCAGGATTACCCTTTTATCCACAAGCACTTCCACGTCCCCACCTGCCCTTTTAACTACTGCTTTTTCCTTGGCCTTAATTCTACATTAGGGAACTTCCACATTTCAGCATTCTGGGGCTCAAGAGAAACGTGTAAGTGCTTCCCTAAAAGCCACAGTTAATGGAGGGAAGTACTCACAACCAAGTGGTAGGCTAGGAGCAGAGTGCATTGAGACCTCACTTTTGGGATATGCATGCCCAGAGAGGCACTGAGGAGTCTTCTCAGCCAGCACAATCCTAAGAATGCCCATGAAGTTGACAGACTCTGTAGAAACGCCTGTGGAGATCAGAAGATGCTTCAAACTGAGTGCTTCTTACATCCTGCTTGATGGATGCAACTGTTCAGGCATCTGGTAGCCTTTGGCTGTGTGCTTCCTAAAGAGCGTATAGTACTGCATACTGCTTAAAAAGCACAAAAGCTGTTGGTATGTGGTTTATAAACAATGCACAAGCCAGACTGTGGTATTCAGAAAACCGATGTGTTTCTAATGTATGTAGACATTGTTGTTACTAATATCTGAATGATAACTACTCCCCCAAACCTTCCAAACCGAGTCCAAAGCACCTATCCTTGCCAGGGACAACAAAGTAACCCAAATTTGGAGTTTCTCGGTCAAGATAGTTTTGAGTCATGACATTTCTTGAAAGTAAACATTAGGAAATTATCCAAAAAGTGAGATCACCCCACTTTTAAAACTATCTTCCTATCTCCCAAATGTTTTGCCTAATATCAGTCAAGTTTTCCTGAAAAATTGTAGTCTGACATAGAAGTTTGCCTGTGCAATTTCAGGTGGATTAATTTCAGCTTGAAAAAGTCAGGGTGGGATTCAAAATCAGGCTCATAATGGAAGATGTTGCATCAAATTAAACTGTGGAAGAAAGAAGCATCTCTCCATCTTGTATTTTCTCTCAGCCAGAGCTAACAATAACTTTGCCTCTGCTACTGAACAGCCGAGCCAAAAAACCAGAAAGACAAAAGCCAAAGACAAACCAAAAAGACAAGAAGCAGAGACAGCAAAGAAGACGGAGAGAAAAAAAAAAATCTACCCCACATACAAACATTGCTCTGAAAGCTCAAAGATAAGAACAACAGCCTCTGTAAAAGTCAGTTTCGACATAAGGAGATGACAGAAGCAGCAGAGATGGCAAAGCACCTAACCTGACCTACTGTCAAGAAAAGGTAATGAAAACAAGATGGGAAAAATCAGGGAAGTTTCTCACTTTAAAAGAAAAAAGTAATTTTTAACACTGTCAGTAGGCAAACCAATAAAATACTCAGATGTTGGATCAGGTCCATATCAAAGTAACTCAGCCTATAATTACATGAGAATCAAAAAATGTCAAAACACAATAATAAAGATACTGTGGAGTGCTTTGTCTTTTGTGGAGCAAGCCCATCCATACCACCAAATATGGGAAAAAGTTAAATAGGAGTTGAGTATGATAATTACAAGAAGGGAACCATAATGGATGGGAACGGGCAGAAGTGGGAAGAAGAGAAGAAAAAGGGCAGAAATTAACAGCAGTGAAGAGTGAGTGAAAAAAAAAGAGGCTGCCTTGTGCTAGACAGATACCTGAGAAAGAACTGCAACAGTCAGTCATATCTTGAAGAAATATCCATATCTAAGTTTGCAGAGAAAGACAGTATCTCTCATCTGTCCAACTAATACCATTAAAAAAACCCCTAAGCATGCCTTCAGAAATACGGGCCAACCTTTAGGTATGAAATGGAAAAAGGCTTTTATGTGCCCTGAAGGTTGTCTGATTTTCCAACAATATAAGCTGGAGTAACAAACATCACCTCTTCCCACAAAACTGATTTTGCCTGTACACTTAGCCCATCATAGCTATACCAATACTGTCACTAGGAATTCCCAGAACAGAGGGTCATATATAAATTGATCCAGCTACACTGACTAAAGCGAATGCCTATCAATTTTCATTAGTTGATAAATCACTTCAGGATCTGACCAGCAGCACACTTAGTCCTAATTGCTTGACAGGGAATGCTCCCAAATGTGCTCATCATTTATCTAACTTTGCTCCTATTGAAGTGAATGAAAGCATTAACCTTTCACTTTGGTGGGAGCAGGATGAGGCCAGCCCCAGGTGCTTTGAAAAATCTTACCTATTTCAAAGCAAAATTTCTCTGCCATGTAGGTGTAAATCTCCCATCATTTAAAAATCAGACAATAAAGCGCCTGATTTAACTCCTTATTTGTTAGTACAACATACAAATTGTTTCTTCATCAGACTTTGAACTGTATATCAAATGCAAAGAAATGGAGAACAGGAAGTCTAAGCAAAGTAAAGTTATCACTAACTACTCTACCCAATGGCAAATGGAAGGATCAAAAGGCAAAGCCCCCCAACCAGATAAAATCTCCTATGCCTTCAGATTGCACATTTATACAAAAGGGACAGCAACCTTCTATCCCCCAAAAGCTAGTCCTTTTTCTTCTTGCAAACACCTCATTTAATCTTGGAGCACAAATAATAATCCTGAACTGCCTGCATTTTATCCTAGATCTACTACTGCAGTCAATGGGAGTTTTGAAAGTGCAAGGAGCATGCACTAGGCTAGAGCCTTGGGCTATAAGATCTAAGTCCAAGTCTCTGCCTTTTTCTATGCCTGAAAAGTGCCCACAATTTTATGGGTAACCTATAAAAACAACCGAAGTAATTGTGGTGGTCTTACATTGTTTAGATTGTTTGCTTTCCACTCCCCAACCTTGTAATATGAACAGAGCTATTACAATGATCTATTATCGTTGGGGCTAGTCTCGCTACAGAAAACTCTGTACAAGCTGAGAACCAAATGTAGTCACAGCTCCAAACAGCTTGGGGACGAGATGAATTCTTTGTCTATCCTGCATCCTAAATGCATCCAAATTATTCTAGTATCTGTATATCTACGTGGACCACTTAACTCCCTCTTGAACTCTCCTTAGTGCTTTAAATTGCTTGTCAGCCACATGTGAAAAATCTCTACCTCATGTAAAATTTACATTCCAGAGCTTTCTATCACCGATTTCTCTCAGCAGTAAGGTTTCTTCTGATCTTGGTGCCACTGGAACGATGGGACTGAGTTGCTCCTGCCTTTTGCACAGATACTCAGAGTTGTGTGTGGAGCAGAAAATCAGCCCTGGGCCAGAATTTCAGCAGTCCCTTATTTAGTGCATCAGCATGGGGGAGGGCTAGCTGAGATAACAAGGTAACATGATTGCTCCTGCTGGCAAGAGGACAGATGTCAACATTGCCTCTCCTTTTCATGGAAATATACCTGCTTTATGAAGAATAGGTTAGCAAATATTTTAATACAAATAGTAACCTCAGCTGAGCTGCCAAAGCAGGCTCCAAAGAGACTGACTTGTTTACAGTCTGGACCAGTGCCTTAAAACCTGACGTGCTTATTCAACAGAAAATTAACCCCAAAACGGGTATCATCATTACTGCAGGGAGAAGCTCCAGAAAGATAATATCCTAACTCTCTCCAGCTGAACTCAGGACATTGTCCACGTTTTATCACATCAAGTGCCCTTGTAGTCATTCAGAATAAACAAGCAAATAAAGAAGTGAGGTATATTGCATGTGATAGCTTGGGTCACTGGGACTGCATAGATGTTTGGATGTGACCCAACCCCCTGCCTTCACTTGAATTACTACTGGAATCTAACTTCTTGCATTGTTTTAAGAGACTAAATTGTTCTCTCTATGTACTTTGGTCATCCCAACTCAGATGTTATCTCTTCCTTTCCCACTCTAGTTTTTTGGCTACAAAAAATATCCACGAAGAAGAGTGCTGAGAAGAGCCTTTTTTTTTCCCAGCTGCAGAGCGTGTGTGTATGTGTCTATGGTACCGTTCTCCTCCAAATGCCTTTGACAAAGATTGTCATTTATGAGGTCATTTGTTTAAGACATTACTAGTGGTTCTCATAAAAATGAATGCTGGTATAGATTTGACCTTGGAAGCAACATTGGTAATACCAAACTGGTGTAGGTAAAAAGGGATAGAAGAAATTGTTTCCAAAGTTACCGTAATCATTCAGTGACAGATGAAACCTTCGTAGGGAATGGTCACTGATCTGGAAAAGTCACTCTGCAGAGCTGTCATAATATTTAGCTATCAAATTTCTTGGAAGATGGAGAGAAAGAATGGTCCTGGAATTATTTATGCAAAGGCCTGTAATACTGGATTTACCAATAGAGACCTCGGTCAGATTTCATTGCATAATTCAGTTGATTTTGAGCAACCCCATGGGGAAGCAAGAGAGAGAGATGATGTGGGACAGGTAAGAGCCAGGGCTTTCCTATGTGACCTGGTGGCAGAGCTCTGTGGGAGGCCATGCATTGCCCTGCATCCTCCACGGAGGTCAGTGACAGGCACTAGTGTGGCAGCTTCTAGGTCAAAACAAATGAGGGTGGCGTTTTTCATGCCCATTAGTTGGTACGTCAAAATCCACTTCTTTGGGAGAAACTGATCTCAGACCCCCATATAATCTCGAAACTAAATTAACTGGATTTGGATTTCATGCAAGTATTCATGGTTCATGAAACTTTTACTGAAACTGGAAAAAAGGCATTTCTTCTATCCCAGACTATTGCCATTGGGATATGAACCGAAGCCATTCATGAGGCGTCAGTATTAAAAGACTGCAGTTGTGATCTAGAAGAAAGGGTGAACATAAGGAGTTATTGCTTGGGGTGGTCAAAGGTGATGGTCATTTGTGATGGCCATTCTTGATGACCAGCATGGAGGCACATGACTTACTCCCTTGTTCAACTACTCTATCAGTGAACTTGTAGTTGGAAAAGCAGGCATCCTGGGGCTGCAGCAGTATGTCACTTCTTTTAGGGACAGAGTAACAGTCCTTCTCAAAGTGGTGGACCGTCGTTAAGAATGCAAAACTGAAGCAGCTTGTAGTTATCAGGTCACAGGAAGGTTGGAGATTAAGAACATAATCCAACTAGGTTTTGGTGAGACCTGAAAGCACGTACCCACTTCCACTGAAAATACCTGACGGCACCTCCTCTATATTGAAAGTGTAATAGAATGCAATGAAAACGGAAAGGTTTCCCACAGTATCCTATAAAACTTTTAAAAGAACTGTATCCCTTTTGTAGAATTCTATAACTGTTTAATAACAAAACCAGAAAAAAAGAGCATTACTTCCTCTTCTGTCTGTATTTTTAGAGTACTATCCACAGAAACTTATTAGAGCCAACCCTACTAAATTCCTTACAACTGTCCCACAAGGGTGGTTCTCAAAGTGAAAAAGAGAAAAATGCTGGCAGTTTATGTAATGTCTTTTTCACTTATACAATCTGAGAGGCTATCTAGGAAGTTTAATGGTATACAAATCTCTCGTGGCAAGAATCAAGCTGGAGAGCTTTCTCTACAAGCTCAGCCTTGTTTATCCGCGTGTCCTCCTGTACACCCTTGTCCCATATCTCTCTCTGCTCTTGAGAAGGCAAAGAAAAACCACATTCCCTTGAAAAACAACAGACTGAACTAGAATGCAGTATTTGGATGACTGAAAAAACCCTTGTATGTTTTACGAGAGCTGCTTCTGGGTCTGTTTTGCTGGAAGCAAACATTTGCTTACTAAAACGTCTGGTCGGGTTCAAGTGGCATAGTAAAATGTTCCCCAGCTAATCCTTACTCCATTCCCTGCCTTTCCTATAAGTAGCCCAGGTTCCCTAATCTTTTCTATTTAAACTCACAAAGGGACAGATTCCCCTCCCCTCTCCCTTGCACCATACATGATCTGGAACTCTGGAGCTTTAAATGCCTAACTTGTACCCCTCTTGCCATTCAGTGTATTAACGACCCTGTGCTCCTCTGCTCTTTTCCCTCCTCACATGTCTGGTACAAAATGTTAAGCATCCTTGTGACCTTTAAACATCCTGCACAGCTCTCCATCTCCTCTTTACGTGAGCCAGACTCATCTCCACCTCCTGTTAGAAAATCCTGTGCATGCACCTGGCTTGATTACATCAGCATATATGCACACAGCTGAGCTAACACATTTCAATGAATCTACTGCAGAAGCAAACGGAAATGAATACCTCTCCTTCTGTCCGTGATCCAACAGTTGCTCTACTATGGTATCAGTTTGGCATGAAATTAGAGTTATCTGTAAATCTATTTTCACTGTTACCTGAATGCCATGATGTGGGAGCTAGAAAAGAACAATACTGTCAAGATTTTGATGGTGGCCACTAAAAAATGAAACTATTTCAGTTCCTTGTGCTTGAAACATCACCTCCTATGGGTGTTAATTTTTTTTCCTCTTTTTCTACTAGACGAAATAGCTACATATTCCAGGAGTAACGTGTGAGTAAAGCAAGAATTGCATGAGAGATCCAAGACACATACCAGTCGCTATAAGCTACTACAAAATTTACCTTAACTGCAGACAACCCAGCAGTTGTATTTCTCAAAATCTCTGCTAGGGACATTGCATTTTTCAGTGTTGTTTTACTGTCCATAAGTGGGTGATAGCTGTTTCTTTAACCTGGATAATGGCCATGCAGGAAACACCAGGAAGAGGCCCAAGGATCATATAAATGTACATGCACAGCAATACATTTGATCTGTAATCCTGAGTTTGACTGTAGAGCATACACGGTCCTATTTCCTTCAAGGGTAGAGGGCTACTGGATTGGAGGGTACTGTAAATAACTCCTGACTACTGCTGAGCAGGATGAACCAGGGAACAGATGTGTGGGTTCATCACAGGCACCAGTTAGCTGAAGGAGAGCAGCAGTGTAGGAAAACAAGTGTTATTAGGAATAAAATGTCTGCTCTGGATTCTTGTTCTGAACTTGACACCAGAGTACCAGGAAAGTCTCTGTGGGAGAGTTTGGAAGACTTCAATTCATGTCTGGTGGAGCAAACAGCAGTTGTAAAATCTCAAGAGATGAGGGCCACCCAGAGTGTGTCAGTTTATCAACTGGACAGCTGCGGTGTGTCTACAAATGCCAAACCATAAGCGTATTGGCAGGGGAAGCAGGAATTGTGGCCAGCACACAGAGAAGTGGCTCCTGAGTTTCTGAATTGCCTGCCTCTCAGAATACACTTACGGTCCAGGCCAGCCTGCCAGCTCCGGCAAGACTACCGTGCAGCAGGCCAGTGACATAAACACACCTCACACCTGGCTTCACAGCCTTTGGGAAGATTTCTCTAATGTAGAGGATGGCAACTTGGGAATATCGTAGCACTCTGCTCACCTCCCTGCCTTGGGTAGGGTAGCGAGATAATGACATTGTAGCTGGACAGACCTTATGCCCTTATTGCTCCTCAGGTAGAGAAATGACCCTTTGGGAGCTACGAGCTGTGTAATACAGGGACCTTCTGGTGGCAAAGAAACACCTAAGAGACTTGATCAAATGCTCTAGGATCAGGGGAGTGTGAGCATAACAGTAAAACTACTTTTGCACAAACACAGTGGTCTTACCACAAAAGAGCGCCCTGTGTCTTAAATGCAAAAGAGTCAGTCGTTGCTGATGGCTGAATTTTCCACCCACAGGAAAAAAGCTGGAAAGCAAAACAAATTAATCACAAAAGGAAGGCAGAGAATCGTGCCTCAAAGAACAACTTGGGCTACTGTGACAAGATAATCAACGTCAACAAAAAATTCCCAAGGAAAGTGGACATGCAGTAGATTAAATATTGAATGAAGTGTTATCCAAAACATACATGATATTTTATATCAGCCTTAGGTGTCCATCAGATACTGTATAAGCTGCGATATTTATGATTATTGGTGTTTATAGTAGTAATAGTAGCAGCTTTAATATATCAATAGGCTCAGAAGAGATAAACTCTATTCCTAATGAATGCCTAATGGAGTTCCAGTGAATCCTAATGGATTCCACTTGATCCATTCTGAGGACATTAACTAGGGCTTATTTTGTCTGGATGTTAAGCTCCTAACACTGAAGTAGGGGCAGAGGATTATCCAGACTTCTTAAAATCCTCTAACCAGTGAAGAGTTAGGCAAAGGCAGGGGGAAGTAAGTGCCATCATTGCTGGTCCTCTGCTACCCTCAGGGCTGGTTTAGTGGGCTGTTAGGTATTCTGGCCTAATGTTTCCTCTTGCTTTCCTATACTTTCACTGGAGAAGGATACACACAAGCAGACTGGGATGCACTCTGGAAATGCCTGCAGTTGTTCTGAGGTTAAAGGAGAGAGGAGGGTGTCTTTAGAGACTAACGAAAGATCCAATCTGTCTCTCCATTGACTCTGCTTTCTTTGTGAAGGTCTCCAGCATCCTTGCAAGTAACATGGACACTTCTTCCCTGCCAATATAGGGAAACTGTCTCAGGGCACTATATCAACAAGGAACCAGATACTGGTGGCACCATTTTAATGGAACTATCGGTAAAAGTTTGCAGCAATTACTCAAATGTCCCAAGCTCCAGCTTATGGTGATAATCACGGCTGCAACATACAGAACAACACAGACCGATTTAAACGTTTCCCAGAAATGAGGTGAATCAATGTATGTTCCACATCACAGGGGTTGCACTAGATGACCTTTAAAGGTCCCTTCCAGTCCAAACCATTCTAGGATTCTATGATCTCTGCAGTTGCACAGGCTTTCTGGGGCTGCAAATTTGAGATGGGCGTTGGGGCTCATTAGGGAGCAGATGGTGATTTGGGATAGCAGGGGACATCAAGATGTGTGCTAGTGAGAGAATGAGGAGACCCCTACTGCGGTTCTGCTTTTCTATTTCACCATGCCTGTAAGTTTTTGTGTATTCCTTAAGGACAGCACTGATGCCTGGCCCAGGCAGCTCCTGCAGGTAGGTGCGAGGGAAGGCAGGCAGGTCTGAGTGGGCACCAGCTGTGACCACGTGCACAGTTGCCAACTGGCACCACGGCACTAGGCGAGGACCTGCCACCGGAGCATTCTGTAGTTTGCTGGTCACTGAGTCAAGTGGTTGTGAGGAAGATGTAGATCACCTAATTAATGTGGTCCTGCTACTCAACTGGTGAATCCTTTCTGGTCTCCAAATCTAGTGGAAGTGGAGCCATCTGGCTGACTGTACTCATCTTATTCCCTGGATCTTTTGTCATAATCACAGGAAAGGATGAAAAGGGGGGAAAAAAAAACAACCACAAAACCAACCTCACTTGTTTGACCCATAAATACCACATCTATTAAAATAACCTTTTGGTTACTGAGGTCAGAGTGAGCAGTGAATTTTGCCTGAAAAACGCAAACAGAAGGAACTTCTCATTCGAAACTTTTATAGCAATAGCCAAGCATAGCCTTGCAACACAATTCATCTTATTAGTTACAGTGCACAGCTACAGATTTTATTAGGACAGTTCTAACAGGACAGGAGAAGAGGGAAAGGGTTGATGATTAGTCACTAATGAGATGCAGCCACAGAGAAGATGACAGCTATGACTCTAGCATGTCTTGCTAAAGAGAAGTATTAATGTCATTGCAAAAAGCTTTGGCAAGCCTCCATTATGAATACAATACAATTCTGACCACCCATGTGCAACAAAGATGTGTTAAAAATTAAACAGGTACAGAGAATGGCCAAACAGCTGATCAGAGCCTGCCTCGTAAAAGAGGACTTAAACCAATGGGTTCTTCAGCCTAGCAAAACAAAGGCTGCTGGATGTCCCAATGATTGTAAGTTCAGCAGACATAAAGGAAGGTCTAAAAGTAGATACAGAGAAGAAATCTGAAAATCTAAAGACAATAACAGTGCCAGTGCTTGTAAATTGGCTAGGACTAAATTTAGGCTGGAAATCAGAAGGTTTCAAATGTTTGGAAAATTGACTGGAGCTTTGGTGCTCCTCTCCCTGCATTCCCTACTCTCTGTCCTTCATGGTCTCCTCTAGTTGCTACTGCTATTTCTCCCATGCAAATCTCATCCAGCATCACAAACATGTAATCAGACTGAATGGTGCCCCCAGCTTCCATGGTTCTCAGGAAATTACACTCCGTAAGTAGTAGCTGTCTTTCTGTGCACTAGGAGTAAGCAGGTTTTGCCCTACACTGTCCTATAATCCATAGTAGAGTTGAAGGGATCACGTTCCATCCCGTTCTGTAACAAGGCATTTAGGTTCGCAAAGCAAAACAACACTTGGGTTTTTTTTGCAGATATGGTAAAAAAGCAAGTATTAAAAGCAAAGCCACTATGCTTTCCCCTATAACAACAAAAAAGACATAAGGAGAATCAGATTTTTAATAAAGACATAGAATTCTACATAAGCACTGAAGATAGGCTGGATGCTTTAAGATTATCCACCACCCAGTACGAAATTTGTTTCCTACTAACTGCTCCACACCAACTATTGATATATCATTTATCCATTCTGTGCACTGCTTTCATCCCTACCACACATTACAAAATGTAACACTAAAGATAAGAAACCATCAACATCAGCTTCCTTGCTTTCAATACATCTGCTTTCTACTCTTCTAAGAGCCAACACCAACATCTGGATTAATCTTTAATTATTTGCAGTAGCAAATCTTTATCGTTAGCCTGAATTCTGGCATAAACTCATATAAACAGAGACTAGTGTAAGAATATTGAAATGCATTTTATTTATCTGCATGGGAACTTGCCATTTTGCTCATAAACATGGGAACTGTCATATTTAAATATTTCTTCAGTACAGTCATAAATCTCTCTTATAACTGAATGTCTGAGTCTAGCTTTCTCTTTGAACTTTATCTTGCCTTTATGGAAATGTATTGTCTGTGGTTCTTTTTTGTTTTTTAGTTTAGTTGCTTGCTTGTAGTTTTGTCTACTGTCTGTGTTAGAGATGTCTCCGACTTGTTGAGTATTCCTATGTTACAAATGAAGACACTATATCTGCAAACATAGGTATGAACAAGATTTACACTGGAAATATTGTATACTTATCATCCTGATCCCAAGTCCAGTGAAGTCAGAAGCAGCTTTTACCCACTCCATTTATTTTTAATTAAGCCTTCTAAAAGAGATTGGCCTGAGGCGTGAAGCACAGATCAGAAGTTCATCTTCTGCAGGGGCTCTGATTTGAAGGCTTCATTTAGGCCACACAATACCTATGGAGCAAAGAATGGTGTTGCAACTGAGGAAAAATTCTGCCAAATTTGCAAGATCATATGTAACACTACATAATTCCTTCTTTTTATTCCAGATTAGGAACTTCCAAAGAAAAAAAGTGATGTCCACTGTTCTGAATAAATTAGTAGTGAAAAATGAATAATCAAACTATCATGTTGACATTTAAAGGCAATGATTCTGTCCCGGATTCAGACTTTAACTGGTTTCAACATAGAGAGGCACGGGGAAGGGTATGTGTGATTGTAAATACCGTGCCAGGAGGCTTGTGTGTAATTATTAGTCTTAACAGAAGCCCATATAAATACAACATGAAAATGTTCTCTCTCAGGATCCTTAAGTGGCAAGAGTTGGCTTAAATGCCAGTGAAACTTTTCGTGAGAGGTCCATGAAAATAACTTTTGGTTTTTTTGGACATGATATAATTTGCTCTTCTTTAGTCCTTTACATAATATAACCTTCTGTGTTTCAACTGGATTTTAATGCACAAGGCCCTGCTCCTGCGTACATGGTTAAGACAGCCAGGAGACCCTCCAATTTCACTGGGGTTATCTGCATCTTCTAAATAAATTGGGAAAAATGGGAAATTTTCTCCAAGCTTGATCATTATCAGGAAGCAGTACAGGGAAAATTTGTTATCATGCCACCCCTTAAGCACAGATTTGATCAGTGGAGATAAGCTTTTAAATCTCCCAAAGCACAGGATTAGCTTAATCTCAGGGCACTCTTTTAAGGTTTGCCCCAAACTATTCATTACTCTTCCCATGAATCAAATACCTGAGCTTTTTCTCTTGCTGCAAAAGGGGATCTAGCATGTAAAATGCCATGGTTTAGTTCCTACTGACAACATGCAAACATAATCACCTGTTTCAATAGGAATATACTCAGCATGTATACTGCTGAGAGTTTTGGAAATATGGGAATGATGTTTTAATGAAATGAGTGTGAAACTCTCATGTTTGCCTCATCCCATCACAGATAGCAGGGCAGGGAGCAACTCAGACTCTGGGGAACCCCACAACTGAAAGTGTCAACAGTCAAAACCAGTTCTGCCCCAAGACTGGGATTAGTGGACAAAGTATTTAAAAAAAATGCCCCTTTCCCCTCATCTATAGGGTTGAAGCATAATGGCAAACTCAACAAAGTCATTAGAATGTGTTCTATAGGTCTGGTGAAATGCTTGTGTCTATAGCTTGATGCTATAGAGAAGAGGAAAAAAAGAAGGAATTTCACTAGAGTCTACTGGGTCCTGAAGAAGCTAGTGCAGGAATCCAAGAATTTCACTCACTATGCTGTGGTACTGTTCAAAAAAGTCAACAGAAAGAAGGTACATGGTGATATAGTGCCATTTATTATATACTGCACCAATAGCAAAAGCCTGGGAAGCCAGCCAGTTACACGGGAAGCTTGTCCTGTAATCTGTATATTCAATACGTCTTCTCCCCTGAAATCTCTACAATTTCTATAGGGAGGTTACATTTTCACTTTTTCTTCTGCTGCCCATAATCAAATGTTCTAGTGCCAGACATCAGTGCTGGCCACAAAAGAATCGTAAGAGCATTCATAAGTTTACAAAATGAATGGGTACTATTGCAAAAAGCTGAAGGAGAAAAAATACCTCTATTAACAGCACCAGAGAAATCAAATTGTCAATAGCCAGTATCACTGCAAACCCTATTTCACCATAGCTGTGAAAAGGACTCTATCACAAGCCACTAGTACCTTGCCAGAGACAACCTGCCTCGTTATCCAAAGTGAAGCCTGCTGGGAAATGTTGTATAAACTCTGCTGGCTTACTGAGGTAAGTGCCTTGTTATCCATTCTGACATAAAGGAGGTGGGAGTGATCCCCCAGAGAAGGGCTCCAGAAAACAGGCCGAATAATCTGGCGGAAGGAACCCTACAACCAGACAAGCCTGGGGATTTGGCAGAATAAGTGTGAAATTATTGCTAATGCACAGATTAATAACAAAAGCCCAGAGCAGATGGACTCTTGCAGCTTCGCATCCAATCGGAGTACCATTCTGCACCTTCTGATCCCATGCCACCCATCCCAGGCACTTGGAGGGCCAGTAGGGTTCTATTCCGACATACTTGAAGTGCATCCAGCCATTGTCACTTTCAATACCTCTTTGTAATGTGTGCAGCCTTAAAGTCATCCTGTAGGAAGCAGCTGCTGTATGAAAAGGGAATGAGCTTCCACTGGAAAAAAAAGTGCTGTTATTGAAAATAGTCATTACTTCACCACTCAGCATGCTGAAACATTAAATACAGGAAATTGCCTCTCTCAAATCTAGTATTGCTAGACATATCAAAAAATATACAGTCTTTGCAGGACTCCATCTTTGCTACTCTCAATTTAAAAATCAACTTGGACCCCCTGTTGTGGAAGCAAGCAACTCTATTTGCTTATTTTTGGAGTAGCTGTAAGTATGCTTAATGACACGGACGCTAGCAGCAAGACTGATATTACTGTGGTCTGCGATGAAGAAATTATGAAGGTCAGAATAGCTTCATAAAGGAGCAGGTCATTCCTTCCGACGGTGACAATCATGCTGCCTATGGAAGACCAGAGCCCAAGACAACTTTCATGTACCCATCTGTGTGGGTCATCAGAAAAAAAGGTATGATAAAAGGGAAAATGTAGCAGATCTCCTGGGTCATCTCAAAGGAATATTGCTCCTACAGTACTACCAGCACCTCATCCTGACACAGAGATGTTGTTTCCAGTCCTGCTCTATAAGGAATACTTAGCTCAAAATGGTTATTGTAAACTACCACGAAGCACAAGCCAAAAATTGTGGAAAATGTCAAAACCAATTTTTCTTCAAAAGGCACTAAAACCTGAGTAAGAAATCCTTACACTTTTCTTTTCATCCTTTTCTTTTGGGCATGTTATTTATGTCTTTTCCCTGGCCATGTACTATCCTATCCCAAAGCCAAGGAATAAATAAATGCATACACACATATGTAGTAGTAGGGTCACTGAATGTAGAGAAGGGGAAGAAAAATTTATCAGATCAAGTCTTCGAATTAGAACTGGATCTCCTTCTGAAAGATACCATAGCAATCAAAAAGAAGAAATATGTTAAATATAGGAATTCCTAGGGAATAATTTATGCCTGGTCTTATACAGAAAAGGCTTGAAATGAAGGGGGAAAGATATGAGTTCAGTATAGTTCAGCATAAGGAGGAGCCAACATCATTTGCCTCTCACACAGAGAAGACTCCATCCCTATGGGAGTTAGGGCATATGGTAAACTTTGAATTCAGCTGGAACTGAGAGCCAGTACCATGGAGTCAGGATACGGCCTCTGGCATGAGCCAGCTGCTCCCAGCTCCCAAATTCCTCTGAGGTCTCAGTCCAGGGAGACAGGCAGCTGTGCTTCCCACACTGGGAGGACCACGGCATGTTGGATTGCAGCAGCTCCTCTACCAGGCTCAGGGCTTTTGGAGTGATTTTGCCATAAAGGAAAGCAAAATATTGCCTCCTACATAACTGGGTCTCGCATAAAGCATGCTAAGAAACACAAGAACACCTCTATAAGCTCAGATAAGCTCTGTCTAGCCCAGTAGCCTGACTCTGACAAGAGATGCCTAGTTAACCGTTTACGGCCAGGGAAAGTGCGCAGTATCAATCTCCCAGGTAGAGGCCAAGGTCCTTTCGAGCTCAGCATTTGGCAAAAGTTGTTCCAATCAGTATTGCCCCTCAAAAAATACAGAACACTGTATATGGGAGAAGCGGCACCTCTGAGCCAGCATGCATCATCTCCTATGCGTAGAAGGTCTTAATAGGAGCAATCGCTGAATTTCTGGGGTACTGTAAAAAGAGATCTCTCCGCAAATAATGATAATACACTTGCATTAAAAAAAAAAAAAAAGCAAACCAAAACACACCCCAAAATTCCATATGCCCTTGAAATACTTGCTGTAGGAAATCAGATTAAATGAACAGCAGTTGTTCTTTCTGCTCCGCTAGCATTAAAATCTGAGAATTTCTAATGTTTGTTCACCTTTTCAACATAAAATTTGTAGAGGGGCTCAAACCTCAGAAACCTCAGGAACATATTTTATCAAGAGTCAAAAAATGGTTTCCATTTCTTACATATAACGCAGTAACTCATCTCAGTCTTTCTTGCATCTGATCGCTATCACTTTTAAGTCAAGGGCCAAGACTGTAGTAGGAAAAATAGAAGTCAGTTTAATCTGTAATGGAAGAATGGATATTTGGTCTAGTCGACAGGCTGGCAGGAACTCAGAAGAGCAATATATGAGACAAATCTCAGAAAATGGTTATTTATTCTCATTCAACCGCAGTACAAATTTCCTGATGAAGCTGGAGTTTTGGAATGCTTGACCAGATCTCTGTGAACCTTATTACCAAGGTTGAAATTATCATGAATTACTGTTGTACTCATTAGTGGAATTTCTTAGAGACGTTAAGTCACCTACTGGCTGACCTTCTGGAGTAGTAGATTTACATTACCCAAGACTCAAAAAATACCAATATCAGCACTTAAACACAGAAGATTATTATATAAAGCCTGCCGAGTTAAATCAAAGGATTTAATGTATCAATCTTGGAGACTAGTAATGGTGCATTCACACCTGCTCCAAAAAAAAATTATTGATTAAATTTTGCTAAGCTGGGTTTCATTTTCATAGATTTATGCCAGGTTAAAGGTCACAGTGATCCCAGGTGGTATAATCCAACTTCAATCACATTTTAAAAGACAGTTCATTATTGGATGCAGGCAGATGGCCAAAGAGAGCATTTGAGTAGGGACTGGAAGAATTTGAAACATCAGTGGCTAGTTCTTATTTACATCTGAGAAAATGACAGCAGAGGAAAGATGAAGAATGCCAGGGGTAAAATCTCAGCCACTCTAAGGTTAATGACACCAGAACTTCAACCCTGAAGAAGTGTTTTCAGTAAAATCTCTCCCAAGGTTTTGTCAAAATTAAAGTCATGTGGTTATGACAGTTATGTACATTTTAACAGGCAAGAAGTTTGCATAAATGTTTGAGGTTTGGGGCCAGATTCATTTGAAAGTAAGTAATACAAAATTGGAACAATTAGTCCCTTTTCTTCCAGATCCCAAAAGTTCAGGCAGTAGTTGGAGAAGGTCGGATCTGACCCTTGTTTCCACCTTCACATTGTAAGTTCTAAGTGTACCAAAGAAAACAGCACTGCTCTTCATTACAGCATCTTAACAGAGCCTTTCAATAACTAATTACAAAGATTTCCTAGTGATTTTCCTTTCCACTCCTTTTCCTCAGAATGTCTGATGTAACTTTGTCTAACTTACCCATACTAAAATAAACATGATTCCCCTTCTGTGCTGCTGGCTTTTAAAATTCTGCAGCTTTAATGTCATACAGTTCCCTGGCTTTCAAGCTATCAGGTGAATTTCTCTAGATGTGTACAGCTATAGCTCCAGTATATTTTGTTCTTCATTTGTGTTGGACATGAAATTTTACAGTTTGGTGTTATGCATTATGGAGAGGCTGGAAGGGAAGGTTGTTCTCTTTGCGCTTGGCCCTGAGGCTTGGCAGCAACACTGCAAAATGACTTTATCCCCAAACCAGATGTTCAAGTTGTTTTAATAATATCTTATGTTTCCTTCACAAAATAAAACAAAAACTCACTGTATCAGAATGTTCCAGTTAGAACAATGTGATTTTTGCTGTTTGCATTTTGCCCACCAGATGGTAGCACTGAAATGAAGTCAGAAGTTTTCTTATCAAAGCACTTATCACTCTCATAGTTTGGACAAAATTCCTCCTTTGTAATATTTGTAGGATCTAATTGCAGGTAATTCTCTAGGTCACCTGTATCCTACCAGCTACTGTATTATCTGACAGCAAATGCAAAACAAATGTAAGGAAAACGATCTAAGATGGGCTCACTTCTTTCATGGCTTAGGTGTCACCCAGTTCACTTGCAATTTATACCCTCCTTATTTCTTTCTCCTCCATCTTAATTTTGTTTCCCGTCATTACAAAAGAGACTAGCAGAAGGAATGGTATTCATATAATGTGACTGCTACTGCTAACTTTAGCAGGCTTCAAATTCAGTAAAACTGAAAACACAATGTTGATTTTCCTAGGAAAACCTTGTTCTTGGTTCAGAGAAGACTAAAGACAACCAGAAGACTACTAAAAATACACACACAGAGTAACTAATGTGTTGCCTTATGCAGAAGTTACATTTCATCTCCATGTTACCTGCTTTTGTGTTTTATTCCTGGAATAAAGATACTAGCCTGATTCACATTTGTGATAAGAACATTGCTCAAATGTCATGACAAGCAGCTTTTCTTAGCTTATTATGGATAACAGGCAGCACAGTAAACAGGGGTACTAGAACTTCTACCCAGAATTATTCCGGTATGTTTGTGCATACAACTTTTCATTCAGAAAAGAGCTTTTAATCATATTTAGTGAATTCAAATTCTTACTTTTTTGAATGCTTCATTAAAGCATCACCATTAGTAGAGTTTCCTAAGAAGAAAGACTTCATAGACATCATAACAACCTTTTTCACTTGACTTAATTACAATCTTGCGACTATCTAGTTTGGACCTAGGCAGAGTACTCTCATTCTGTGAAGCAAGTAGTGCACATATTTTCAGTGAGATATGAACCAGGACCCTTTTCTCTTAAGAGGTAAGTTTGTTCTTTTCCAGGGCTCTTGCTGTACTTAAATGGCCAATATATCATTGTTTGCAGATCTTTATCTAACACCGTGAAGTTTCAGCAAGCACATTTTTAGTTCACAGAAAGGATTATTGTCTCACATTCCACCAAGAAAATAAGGGCCTCATAGAATACCAAAGCTGAAAGCTGTCAACTGTTGCAATAACAAGGCTTCATGAGCTCTAACTCTACCGAAATGACTGGTTTACTGCATTTCTATAGCCTTGTATTTTTACAGGCACAAGCTGATGGCCTGTCATTAAGGAGAACTCTTGGACTATATTTAATTTAGACCTTAGTATTTTATCTCCTTTGCTGGGGTGGACCTGTCTGGAATTAAAATTCTTGAGAATAAAATTCCAAGGAACACTGGAAGTCATGAGTTTTCTGACAGGATCAACATGAGTCCCCAAGGAAGGAGTTTTAAATGTAAATGCCAAAAAAAAAAAAAGTAAATTCAAAAAAAAAAAAAAAAAAGCTTAGCAAATGGTTTGGTGGAGGAGACTACAAATGTCTGGTAAGTATCTTGCTACTATACCATCTTAGGTAGCTGCTGGATTTCTGCCAAGCTTTAGAAGTGAAATGAACCTAGAGTGGAGCAGGTTTAAACTATTTTGAACCTTTGCCATGAACCTGGAACTTGAGCAGTATTACTCAATTTTCCATACCTTCTTTCCGAACCTGGCTGCACAGTAAGAAAATTTGAGGTGGTTTTCTATAAACCTGGGTGGCTTCATGGTTTTTTATATAGAAACCATCTGAAGTGTTGTTTTCACTATGTTTTGACCCCAAACCAGGCAAAAACTTGGTCATTTCAGCTGAATTTCCTTTTGAGGTTTTGGATTCCTTCCAACCCTAAGCTCACACTCAGGCTGCAAAAGGTTCGTATGTGCCTTCTTTGTGAACCTGCTGAGTTTACTCATCTCTCACAGTCAGAACTCAGAGATTCTACCAAGAGGCGAAAGGAAAGGATGTACAAGGGACAAACGGCCCAAGCCTGTAGGCCCTCAACGTGCACAACTTCCATTAATTTTGCTGAGAGTGCTGTGCATGGAATACATCTAAATCATCTCACCCCTTTGGCAGGAGGGGTGATGTCACTGGACGGGGGCTCAGAGTACAATTCCCATCTCTGATGCAGGCTTCCCCTATAGCTTTGGACAAGTCAGCCAGGGAGGAAATCCAGGTCACATGGAAATGAATGACAAAACTCTCATTGACATGAGGCCAGGATTTCATCTTAATCTGCTTGCATTGTAGCTCTTGATCTTCCACCTGAAGCCATTTTACTTCCTTTTTTTTTTTTTTTGCCATAGTCATTTGGACTATAAACTCTTTAAGTCAAGGGCTGTGTCTTAGTTTGAGTCTCTGTACAGTATCAAGGATCAGCAGGAGCTGATCTCAGGTGTTCCTGTCATGCAGATGACAGACAGTAATAAATGAGAAGCATGTGCACTTGACCTGAATGGAAACAGATGAAAAATACAAGTCCAGAGGATTTCATTTGACAAGATCACAGCACTGTGCTCCATTGTTAAACTCTCCAATGTCCTGCAAAAGCACAGAATCTTCCTGTAGACTCTGCTTGCTAACACAGAAGAGCAACACTTCTGGCACAACAGAAGGCTGTATTCATTGACACAGTATTCACATTATAAGTTGTTTTTACTCAATATTTTATTTCAGCTGGCTGGTTGGATCTAGGTACAAAGGCACAAATGACATAAGCCAGTAAAACAAAATAATTTTTTAAATACATTAATTATAAGTTTATAAAACATCTTTCATCTTCAATATGTTGTGGACATTAACTAAAGCTAACAGGAGGTGAAGAGAGACCTGAATGAAATCTATGTACTTAATTCCAGGTGTAGTTGTACCTAACCTCCAGGTCTCTCCAGGAGATCGTCTCCCAGTTTGCAGGTTCAGCATTGCACATTTCACAGTAGATTCATGTTGCTTCTAGACTGCATGTCCTGCCTACTGCATCACAATTCACCATGTGCGCTTTCATGAGCATAGCCATCAGATAAGATGCTAAACAAGTAACACTGCCCACTCCCATGTATAATATTCTGCCCTAGTGCCTATAAGTGTGGGTATGGACAAGACCCCAGATGTTATCACCTGTACAAATGTACCACTAATACCTTTCAGCATGGCAGGCAATGGTTTCAGCACATCCAGATACAGCTCTACCTTCAGTTTAGCTCCCCATCGCCCCCCTGCCAAGACTTATACAGGCATTTCTACTGTCACAGTCCCCCATTCTTCCATTGCCTGGAGGTGCTTCTGCTGGTCTGTGTGTATCTTCCCTCTTCCCATTCAGAGACTCGGGGCTGTTCTTCCAGCAGCTTTCTAACTCTTTACCTTTCCCTATCTAAAGGAAGCTGACCTTGTTCTAAGCTAAGGAGTAACTGCATCCTCTCTTTTAAAGAGAGGAAACAATGCACTCTTTGGCTGCATCCATG
Source organism: Harpia harpyja (assembly GCF_026419915.1). Lineage (NCBI taxonomy): Eukaryota > Metazoa > Chordata > Aves > Accipitriformes > Accipitridae > Harpia > Harpia harpyja. Next base: position 23,171,231 of record NC_068945.1, on the reverse strand, counting down.
CTAGTAAACTAAATGTGCTAAGGAATGTTCCCTGGCCCACAGCACATCTGGCACAGAACAGACTGCCTCAATCCCATTCACTTCCTTTACCCGCCAAACTGGGGCGAGTGCATCCAAACTGCCTACTGGGAACTGCCCTTGGCATGCACTAACTCCCGAGCCATACTTGGGAATTGTCTAGGAGAGTGCTATCTGACCTGGGTCAGAGTGTTGCCAGCATCCATGCTAACAATTTAATAGAGAAAAGTGGTCTTCAGCTCTCAGGAACATTCCCTGGCATTGCTTAATTTGCTAGAGTCAGTCTAGGCTTGATTCCTGTGCTGTTAGCTAAGCACGCATGGTTGACAGTATGTACAGTCATATTCTTCTAGCTTCTGCGTACCAAATCCTCCAGTGATAGGTATGGCTATCAAACCAGCAAAGCTAGAGGTTCAACAGCATTGACAGAGATAGAAAGATCCCACTGTCTTCAGTGGGATATAAAGAAACAGCAGAGAAAAAATAAGGGGGGGAGGGAGAATGGCTTCTTTGCATGCCTACATCAGCCTGCGTTTTACCCCAAAATATTCCTCCTCACAATTCTGTTATATTTCTCTTAGCTCCTGACTCTTTTCTCATCCCTATGTTTTCTGTATCCCCTGCCACTTCCTCTGTGATCTTTTTTCCTCCCTTCACACCTACTCAAAGCTATTATTTCTGAATCAACTTTGACACACATTTCTCAAATCATTACTTTTCTTTCCTATGTTATGTTTCTCTACTTTAAATTCTCCTCTCCTACATATTTTTACTCCTTCCTCACAACTGCAAAAAGCTCTTCTGTTTGATTCTCTTACTCTTTTGAATTGTTTTCTTCCTTTAGCCTTTAGTCTTGATCATATATTGTTTAAAGTCTAGAATCATTCTTGGACTTCTGCCTAGTCTCACAGTTGTTGCCTTCTCTCGCCATACTCTTCCTGCACCCATTCTTTAAAATTCAAGATACCACAAAAATATTTCCTGTTTGTTTCATAATCATAGCCCCATTCCACTGTCTCTTGTCTCTGTGTCCCTTGATGCTTCTCCCAGACTTTCCACTATCCATTCTCAAATAAAAACAACAGTAACGGTAAACACCAAAGTTGTTCACAGCCAGGGAAAGTGGAAGAGAGCACTTCCATTAGTGTCAAGGGGTTTTATCGTGGTGGGACCACAGCAATGGTGCCATGCAGTTGTTGCTTGTCACTGGCAGGTTGGAGAACTTGGCAAACCTTGAAATTTGTAGCAAGACTTCAGTGAGAGCCTGGTGCATTCGCAGCCTGACACCTACTTCCACTCAAGAAGCTCCAGCGGTAGTTTGCTGTCCTTCTTTGGGGGTCTGCTTCAGATGTTTCAAGCAATGTGACCTTGCTATTAGGACCCACCTTTCATTTCAATTCAGTCCATAGATTATGCCAGTTTATTGTTTTCCCAGAATCCCAATCCCTCTGACTGATATTTTACATTAACTAAGGTCTAGAGCCAGTAAAATATTTAAGCTTGTGTCTAAAGATATCTCTGTTCAGCAGTAAGAACAGCAGTACAGAAATACCAGAGGTGCCTCAGGCAGGAATTCATCTGCAGCAGGCTGGAGTTCAGTGCAGGCCAAATGCCTAAGGATTTATGCAGGTCCTTGGGTTTGTTTTGTAGCCACAAATCCTGGTATCAAAGCTAGGTGTTTCTGAAGGAGCCCAGGCATGTCTATACCGAAATTCAGCCATTACCGTGAATGCGTTGTAAGATTTGAGGGAAATATACAGCATGCCTATAGCTCTCCAGTCTTTGCTGGCCAATGGCAAGAGTATTAAGCAAGTTTCAAGCAGTGGTCAGCAGCACCTGCCAACATGGAAAGCTTATGAACAAAATCGAGGTCCACTAGCTATCCCACAAGTCCCACATTAATCGGGCACAGTTACTAAGCTCAAACAGGAATAACTGGTGACATGCTATGGCCTGCAATCTACAGGAAAACTGGATTATCTGATGGTCCTTCCTGACATTGAAATCTATGACTCTGGAAAAAGCTTTTTTTACAGAAGATATTGATATTGCTATTTCATATGTGGCTTGAAGTATGAGGTTTTTATCAAATTTTAAATTAAATTTCTACTTTTGAGCCCATTCTATTTCTGTGAACATCATTACTTTATTCAGCAGAAAATCTGCTATTCTGCAACTTTTCAAAGCTTTCTCTACTTTGAAAAAGTTGCAGGGTTACAAATAAATATACTTTTCCCCCCCCTTTTTGTTAACCACCAACATTTCCAAAGTTGAGAATGTTTTGGAAGGTCACACCCCCCCCCCCCCCCAAAAGAAAAAACCCAACCAATCCAAAAAAAAACGAACTTAAAGAAAATTTGGGGAGTGAGTAGTCCCTAGACATTAGTCTTTACATTGTATTCAATGGCAAAAGAAAGTAGGGTACAGGGAGGAAGGAGAGGAAAAAAAAAGGAGAGGAATAGAAGACCAAAATATTTGGTTCCAATAAAAAAAATGGAAATTTAGAAGAAACTGAAAGCTTTTCCTGAAAGTTCTGGTTTTGGAAAAAAGCCATTTTATATTGAAATGTTTTGCTCCAAGTATTTTTTCAGTCAGCTCTAGATTAAACTGTTCGAGCTGAACTTTTGCTTCATTAGCTGTTTAGCAGTTTCAGGGCAAATCAACAAGACATAGACAAGTCTTAGCACACTCCCCAAATATTCCTTTGTGGTCCAAACAGTTTAACATTTTTTTCTTTGTAGGATTTTACCCCTTCTTTCAATTTTAAGAGCACTTCACAGATTTCATTTGATCTTTCTTGTTCTTTGGGCTGTCTGAAAAATTTTTGTTGAAACTATGTGATAGAAAATTGGAGATTTGGCAAGAAAAAACACACAACAAAACCAACAACTTTTTGCAAGGGTACTTGCTTTCTGTAGGGAACTTTCTTAGCGTTTTCTTAAAAAAGAAAAACTATTTAAAAATACAGCCATTTTTCACTTCTGGCTGAATTTTCTGAAGGAAAAGTATTTCAAACCGAACTATTTAAATAATTTTGATGGCGAGTTCCTCGGAACCTTTTAAGTTAATGGAAGTGTATAGGCAATCACATTTTTGTTGTAATGCTTTCTATTTTTATATGCAAGACAGTCCCACAGTGAGCTACTGAACACTCTCCATTTCAATTTAACTGGGGGATAGTTCTCAGTCCCGCTACTACTCCAGGCATGTAGAGCAACAGCTACTGGCTTAGCACAATCTGTAGTTTCTTTGCAACTGTAGTGATATAAGCATGCAATGGAGGTATAAGCAATACAGAAGAGGTTATAACTGACTCAGAGCAAGCCCACTGTATCTAAACCGAAACGTAACTTCCAGAATCGTGCAGGTTATGCAACCTATTCACTGCATATGCTGGACACTAATTTTTGGCAGTCTTCTGTTACATTCACTTTGTCTTGCACTTGTTCTCCCTCTGTCATTAAAAATTTTGCCAAAGGATATTTCCAAGGAACTTCGGAATCTGGGGACTGTGTACAATCTGAGGAATTTCAGGGTGAAGTTAAATATCTTACTTATCTGGCCCTAAGATCTTATAGTTTGTTGGCTGTTCTTACAGATGTGGTCCTCTACCAGGAGGGGGGTGGAGGTAAACCTATATCCCGATTTCCTCACTCTCTTCCCCCCCACCTTCCCCCCACTCCCAACACATAGTTACTGTACAGTTATTTACTTTTCTCATGCTAAGATATTTTTGCCCAGAGTTGGATACAGCTGTAATACCAGTAGGGGTGGGGGAAACACAGTGGCTCAGTTCTTCTTCCCAGTTACTTCAAACCAAGCACAGCCAAGACAGTACTAGTAAATGGAGCAAAGCATCCAAGCCTTCTCCCCTGGAAAAAATTATGAACCCCTGTTTCTTTTGCAGATACACAAAAGTTTAAAGAAATAACAACAGTCCTGTGCCTTTCCTGTCTATCTTCTCATTACAAACACCAGATGCTTACATTCCCTTCCCACTTGCTTACAGGTCTTTTGGGACTGTAATTAATCTGTGGCATACTCCAGTACCCAATATGCAGAGGTCTTTTCTTTATGCCTGTGAGAGACACCTTCCCTCAAACTTGGTGTTATCCTTTTGGCAAGGGCATGGAGTTACCGAGTCCCATCTTGCTGTTTTCTTTGCTTGTGGCTAGAAACCTTTCTTGGCTCCCTACCCAGCCAGCCAGCACTTATTCTCTCAACAGTAATAATCACATCCAAATTAGATTTGCTGTTAAACAATGTCTCATTTCTTTCAGAAACAGGAAAAATGAAAACATGTATAGGAAAGCCTTTATTCGTATTCACAGCAACAGGATGTGGGGTTACAATGGGTCATGAAAGCATATGGTGCAAAAGGTGAATATTTGTTGAGAACCTCTGCTGTTGAGATCAGACCCTAGAAACTGCATTTTCTCCATATGGGTTTGAACATTCCTGCTGGCAATGACTATTTGTTTCGATTCACACAAAAATTTGATTTTGGGCTGACCGCAAGTACTTATTTATTTTGCGTTCAACCACTGAATCTCCCCCCTCCAGCCCCAAGTAACTATTAAAAAAAAAAAAAGTAACAACTTCTACAATTCTAATCCAGACTGTATTTCTTAGGCCAGAGTTTCACACTGCTTCCTCCCTCTAAATTAAGGAGCTCCTGATCCTTTCTTCCTTTCTATACCCAACCATTTTTGCCCTGAAAAATGCAGGGCCACACAGTAAATAGGATAAGAGAATTGGGGTTAGCCTTTGCTGTAGACATTTATAACTGACAAAAGAGCTATTCAGCTACTACCTAAACTCTAGGCACTGGGAGAAGAGAGTGATTCTGTATGATAACCTTCTCTAATGTACTTCCTTATGCATCTGCTGTCAAAACCAAAACAGAAAACATGAAGCCACCATGTGAGTGGTTCTGGTGACTTCTTCTCAAAAAGAATATGCCAGAACTAGAAAGAGCACAAAGAAGGATGACAAGAAGGATCAAAAGCATCGGGTAGCCTATTGCAGGATTTGGAAAAAAAAAAAAAAAAAAAAAAAGCATACATGAGCTCATGAAGTGTTTTGATATATTTTTATAAGAGGCAAATAAATCAAACTCTGTTAAATAAAGAGATGCAGCGTCTGGGCTTGTAAGCTTCTATACCAGGGAGTTATACTAGTGGAAGTATCTCTCTGCATGCTACATTTTTATATTCTTTCCCTAAGTACGTGCCATCAGCCAGAGACAGAAGACTGGGGCAGATAGATTTTGTCTGACCTGATACAGCCATACTTACAAAATACTGTCTGGTTTATCCCACCAGCTCCCAAAATAACTTGTATCCTTCATCTCTTAGACTGCATGCAGAATTTTCACTATTTTCCTAAAAATCTCAGAACTGGCAGACAAACAAGAAGTGTTTTGGTTTACCTTTATTTCTTAACTGGGATAAGAAAATTTCCATTGGTGACTGAAGGCTGACATCTGTTGCTGTTGCATGCAACAATTTAGTTTAGTTATAGAATATACAGTTTTCCCATTTATCTGAAAACTAAATTAACCTTCCCTCAGAAAGTTAATTGTCCCTGTTAAAGACAGCCTTTTCAGCATTACAGTTGTTACAGATACTGCTACATTGCTGATAAAGGTAAATTACTGCACTTAAACCTTTCTGAATCCATCAGGACCTGAAAATTACTTCTCTTTCCCATGTCTGCAAGGGAGAAACTTCTTCTGTCATTTTTATTTACAAGCAGAAAATACTTTCTGTTCTGTCTTATTTTCTAGGAATATAATTACTATTGTTCTTTACTAGAATGTTGGGTTTACACTTTATTTAATATTAAAGGGTTTCAGCAAGGATGAATGTATACACATGCAGAAAGAATGAAAGTTTAGTGTCCTGCAGTAGACGACATAGATACACTTTAAAGAACAAGTTTATTGGAAAAGACTGCAGCTGTCTCATAAAATTAAAAATACTGATCAGTAATGTAGGAATATGTGATATAAGCATAATTATGTTCTAATATATCTTGAAAAATATTTGAAAATATTTCTAGGCAAAGTTATTTGAATCTGAGGAGCGGCACAGCCAGGACCCCACTGAAGAGTTAAAACTGGTTGATTTTTTTCCAAATAGGTGCATTGCTTCATTGAAAAGGCGTGTGATGTGCCAGAGGAACTACTAACAACTTAGAGTTCATTCACACGAATACTTATGGTTACATGACATCAGTAGTCCTCTGCCAGTGGGCACCAGTAATATCAGAGCAACAATAGATTACCCATTAAAAGAGCCCTACTATTATGGCTTAGAAGCTGGGCGACAATTCTAAACTGCAAAGCGAGCATCTCAGCCCTTACTGCGGAACAAAAAATTGCTGGTTATGGCTTATTCGAGGAGCTGCTGAAAGATTGTTTCATTTAATGAAAGACAATATTCTTTCATCATATTAGACATTGTAATGCAACACAAAGGAGTTGTGGCATTAGCCATAGGATATGGGTTGGGACATAAAAGACCCAACCACTGGATTTAGTAGCTAAATTATATCCCCTTGCCCTCCAGGTATTTTTCTAATCTTGGAAAATTAGATAAAAAAAGCAAATGTTTCAACCAAACCCAACAACTACCACAGATTAATTCAAGCAATTGGTAAAGCACAAATCAATATCTATAGAAGAGAAGACAGGGTAAACTCTCAGAATTCCTCACACCCATAAGCAGACTGTACTGATGCCTTCTGGATCTCCGTTAGCAATAATCACCTCTGATCATCCATGGTTCACCATCACAGTGTTGCTACACACACTGAAGCTCATGAGGCTGCCTAACCAGCTCTGGAAGCAGAAGCGCTGCTGGAGGCTCATATTTGCTGTTCCTGTGGCTTTCTGTTTCTAATGGCTGCATTGACTTCTTTACATTTATTCTCAAGAAACAGAAAGCCAGTGACTCCTGATGTTCTATTCTGAGAGCATTCACCATCATGAATGCTTATAAGAAAGGGTATTGTTAAGATCATCAACTTATTCCCTTAGCAGAAGTCCCATTGCTTTACTTGAAATATTCTCAGACACATTAATGGTAACTATTGTACATTCTTGGAGTAAGTTTTCTGCCCTATTCGTCATTCTTGATGTATAGTTCTTTTGGCTAACCACGGTTAACCACCTTCAGTTCAAGAAACCCATTACATTCTGGCACTGAAACTTTTGTTCTTCTGCCCCTAAGTCTCTAACATCATCTTTGTACAGCAAGATGTATGATATGTTTTGCAATAGTGCTCCATGTGAATAAATTTGTTAAACTCTCCAGAATATATTCTCATAACCAAACTATTTCTGCTAACCCATGCAAATATTCATAAGAGGTTGGCTGAAAAGAGTAGAAATTTATGGACTGCTGAACACAATTGGTTATTAATTCATCTGGAATCCTGTATGTGGGGGAAGTGGGGTTAGACTACAAATTTATAAACAGTTGCTTTATGAAATGTAACGTACAGTAATTTAAATTTAAACAAGACCTTTTTCATTAAAACCATAATGTATTCTATACAAATTATGAAACAAATTCAGACAAAACCGACCAAGATCTGTCTATTGTTTCAGCTTCTTGTTTGTTTTCCAGCATTCTGTTTCTTAGAAACATGTTAATGCTTAAACCCTGATAATGTACTCAGGTCCTTGGAGTAAAGAAAGCTACACATTTTGAGACCTAAGGAGCAGAAAAGATTATTTAAAATTCCATTAGCACTTCTCCAACAGTCAGCACAGGGACATTTTGACACTACCTAGTGACTCCCTCCCGATCTCAGCATGTTCCATTGCACTTCCAACACCTTTACAAAAATCTATGCTTAGGCAAGGATCTCCCTGAAAAGAGCCCTTATAGACCACTTCATGTTTCCTCTCCTAATCATGGATATTCTAATCACGCCCTTTTCAAGCCAGGATTTTAAATTGAAGGGTTTTTTCAATTTCATGGACATTTTCTGAGGCTAAAATGGCTATCTGTAGAGTAGTTTCTATCACATAGATTCCTGTGGTACATGGTCTGTTTTTACCTCAAGTGATTTACAAACATATTCATGAAACCACTCATAAATCAATCCAAAAACCAGCAGTTGTATTTCCCAATCTGAGTATGGTTGTATTGCAGTTAAATCTGTGTGTTGAAAGGATATGCCCCCAGATTGTCTCCTTTCAGAAGGGCAGTCTCTAATCCACATAAATTTGTATCAACTTGGACTCTTGGTTAAACTGAGAAAAATTAGTTTCAGCTCCTCTATGGCAGGTCCCCAAGGGAAAGACCCTTGTAATCACAGCAGCATTCACTATTGTTCCCTAGCAATATGCTCAGTGGAATATTTATGATAAATTAGGGAATAGGCTTGCTTAGAAATGGTAGCAAGTCTGTGACTCTTCGGGTAGCCTTTTTCTTTTGAAGTCTTTCCACTTGTCCAATTACCTTACTTGCATTCAGTCAAATTCCTTTGCCACGACGCACAAATCATAGTAGGTTTCCTAAATAACCAGTCTTACTCATCCCAGTTGGATATTAGTTCTCACTCAATTTAAGGCTTTTTTTTGTTTGTTTGGCATAGATTACATAGATTTTTATAACACATAATAAATTCTGTCCCAAATAAGCACATCACCAATCATTATTTCCAGTCAAAGAGATTTTGGTACATCTTATGTGTCAGTGGAATCCTGCAGTGAAAGCACTTGAACTTATATGCCCAAGGAGAAGATTCTAACTCAAGATGACAAAACCATAGGCTGGAGAAAAAGAAAATTAAAAAATAAAATAATAAAAAAAATTTTTAAATCTAGGTTTGGCTGTCAGCTCTTCTCACAGGCTAAGAGATAACTTGATAGCTTTGCCTCCTTCCATATGTGTATATGGTGGCCATACCATCACTTCAGTCAGCTGGCATCTGACTTCATTCAGCACATTCTAATTCTGCTAACCCTTTTACTTTCTTCCACAAGGCACTGAAAGGATTGTTTGCACTGCATGTACATTTTGGCACAAAACTAGGATCTGTAACGCTGTTGTATTACGTCCTTAGTACATTTTTCTCACCATTAAATTACTCACACATTTTTAAGACTATTTATGTCCCATTCAGTAGATCTGCTAAACATCTTCTAGTTATCAGAATGGCATTCAATTTTCTTTGCCACTGTTTTAAAACCTGAGTGATATTCATTTAGCTTTACTATGTTAGTGTGATTTTTGCCACTCAGGCTTCTATTATCTTTGCTGCATAAGAATAGTTTCGCAGTTTTAATAATAAACAGCTGCTAACCTTTCTGTTAACTGTTTGATATTTCAATTGCACTATTTTGCAGGTGACTCTCTGGGTACAGTTGGTGTCACAAAACACTACTTTGAAGAAAGCAGATACACCACAGCAGAGAACATCACATCCATTGCACCCTACAGCTGCTCCACACCCAAGCTCCCACTACTCTTAGAAACAAGACGCACAGAAACAGATTGAGACTCACCTCTCTTTCCTCTGTGCTCTAGCTTCTCAGCCTCGTTCTTGAAACCTTCATGTGGGAAAGCCGTTTTCTTTTGTTCCCTGCATGCCCCAAGAAAGCACATAAACCCTGCTGAGCAGTTCCTACTTCCTCATGGAAGTGTTCCGTGTTAGAACAGTCAAGGAATGGACCAGGTGACCTAAAGAGGTTGGAGGTTTGCAAGACCAGACTAAATAAAGCTCTAAGCGACCTGGTCTTATCTCAGAGCTGGCCCTGCTTTGAGCAGGAAGCCCCTTCCACCTTGAATTATTCCATGATTCTACACTTCAAGGTGTGATAAATTTATCACTCCTTCATTACTGAGTTTAAAGAAAAATCCCAAACTTAATCATGACAATCCTCCTAAAAACATCCTAGAAGCTGCATCTTCCCAACCTGCCTTAAGGTAGTCAGCCTTCATTTTCTTTATTCAGACCTAGCATTGCAATCAGCTGTGGATTTTAGCAATCTGGGTGTCTGTTAAGGATGTGCCAACTAAAATGTTATTCACAGGTGTATCACCTTTACACAACAAGAAGCATGCAGTACTCTTCCTCTGATTACTGACCCATTCTTATGATCATTGAGACAACAAATGAGATAGCTATTACTTCCTATAAACTTTTTGCATCTTGGTTTTAGAGTAGAAATATGCCAGATAGCAAGGCCTGAAACAAAATACAAGGTTACAGGAAAGTGCTCTGGAAGTCCCCAAAGAAAACCTTAAAACATACATGTATTCCTTACAGTTTATGGAAGCTCATATATCATGGATACCAGTGCAAATCCTGACTCTGCTAATGCCAATGGGAATTCAATGAGAAAGTCAGGTTTTCACCCTTGCCCAGAGAACCTTATCCTGCTAATATTACATACCTTAAAACTTTTTCAGATATGGTGAAATTAAACATGCATTAAGTATTTGCAAGATTAGGACCTAAGATCTAAACCATGCATTTAGTTCTGGGCAGACAAAGTAATAAACTGGACCAGAAACTAAAATAAGATCCAGATCTAATAACCTTCTTCTGCAAATTCTTAGACTCATAAATATCTGTCCATATCTGAGCAGTTACACTGAACCTATTATATATGTGAGTAGTTTTAACTTTTATACCCCTTTTTGAAAATTTGACCCCAAATATGCAACTCATTTAGGTCGACGCCCCTCCTAAACAAAATGGCCCAATTTGCATACTGAAGTGTTTGCAGAACCGGGGTCTTACACATTGAAATATTGTTACTCATGAGAAAAACCACTCACAGTTATTGCAATGTATTTTCCCATATATCTGACCAATGTCTAAAATATTTTAAATTTTCAACATGAAAAATAGTGCAATAATAGATGTATTATTTTTGTTTTTATTTTAACTATTATGTTTTGTTTGTTTTTTAAATACAGTATTGCTTATATAAAGGCATCATTTTGACTAGTTCCATGTCATCTAAGTATGTTTGCATTGATTTTTTTATTTGTATATGGAATTTAAACACCACAATGACAGGCAGAACATTCAAAAATTAAACTAAGATAACAATGTAGCAAAATACTATCCCAGAAAAATCTCTTTAGCAAAGAAGAACATCCAGACCTTAGATTCCCAGTAAGCGCCTGGAATAATTCACTTAAACACAGAATCTTAAGGGAGGTGAGAAAAGATAATTCTAAACAACAATTTCTGACAAGAGACTCAAGTCTAGCCTGCCTTATCAAGCTGTGTACTTCTACCTTCTTGAAGTATGAAATATTTCCTGAGTTTAATTTTTGTCACAGGTCTCCTTCTAGAATCTGTGCTTTTAAATACTGACCATTGAGCTCAATTCTCCCTTCTAATTCTTGTTTTCACGGTCTTATGACTTTGGTCTGGCTCAGTTCATCATTTTAGACTACTGTTGGAGCCTCATTTTGAGCTACTCTCCTAATTTTAGATGAATTATAACCCCTAATGTCACTATATGCATTGGTGGAAGAAGTGATTTACTATGATCACTCTGCAAAGCAATAGTCTGTGACCCTTAAAAGAATCGTGCCTTGGTTGCCCTTATCTTCCTTATCTGAGACTGCTGCCAGAATTCTTTTCCCCCCACTCCCTGCAAGCCCCTCCCTGCTGAGTAATTACTCCAGGTATTTATTTGGCCTTCGCTTACCTACCTGGGACATATGAAATTGTAGCTGGCCTTGCAAACTGTGTCCTGTCATATTAAAAGACCAGTTCCTCATTTTAATTTTTCTAATATTAGAGTAAATCAGAAAGAGTCCACAAGGATGAGTCTGTACAAACCCTACTGTAGGACTGGACTTATAATAGGAAGGATTTCTTCAATGTGAATGGAAATTATAATTCCTCACTATTGATTTAGGGCATACCTTTTAGAAGAGCGCATGTCTTCCACTCTCACCCCACCATCCAAACCAGACTTTCAGAAGACTTCAACATTTGGGAGTATCTGTTGAATATCTGACTCTTGTTTCTCAAAAAAATCATCCAGAGTTCTACACTTCTGAGAGAAGAGTTCCACGCTCAAAAATAACCCCATCGTACCAGAAACTGGCAAATGTCACCTTGGCAGACATTATTTTTAAATAAATGTGCTTGTCTTTTTATGGATGTTCCATCTTCTTAAAGAACATTATTTAAAAAGGCTACGGTTTCTTATTTTGAACATACAGTTACTTTATATGCAGCATTAGTGTCTTTCCCTTAGAGAAGCAGGGGGCAAGGACGAGCGGGTACAGAGACCAGAGACCAGCTGGTACCGAAGCAGCACTAGGAAGGTAGAGGGCTGCTGTAGGCTTACTGGGGCACAATACAATTTTGCAAGCATATTCAGGCAACGGTGGCAGCAGGGAGGTGAGAGGTAACCATAACTTCAAGCCCTCCCTTTCCCAGTCACTTGTGAGAGAGAGTCAAGAGTGACATTTTGGTCCTGTCAGTGCCTGGGGCCAAGACCCTACCCATGACAACCTGGCCATCTCTATTTGTCTGCAAGGCTCTGGACCTGTGCACAGTTCAGCTCTGACTTATCCCCAAACACCCCAGACAGATCAGGGCTCTGTGACATTTAGCCAATCTTCAATGTTCCTCTTGAACCAGATTTACAGCCATGCCTCTTAAATTTTTCCAGAAGACTGTAACTGTCCATTATTAACAGCTCACTGAACACAGTAGGCTACTAGTATCACCTCCCTCCACTGTATAATTTCATAATCAGATAAAGTTGTATTTCACTTTTATTTCCCATAATCATTACAATCTTCTTTTGTCATATGCTAGACACTTTACATTATTTCTAACATCTCCTATTTTTTTCTCTTATGCGCATAGATTGGGAGCTAAGACTGTTGGATAAGGCAGTAGAAGTATTTTGTGACAGTAATATACTGTTCCCCTTTCTAAAATCACTCCTTTAGGAAGCACTGGGATTCTGGCAGTCACCGTGAATTACCCTTTGGTCACATCCACAGTGCTAAAACAGAGTGTTCCCAAGCACTGCTCTTGTCATGGTATTTGGCTGAAATGCCCCTTCTGTCCTCACAGTGCAGGCCTTTAGTGCACCTTAAATGAAGCCAAGTTTAGCCCATATTTTCACTGATAGGTAGTCTTAGGGATACTTTCAAACCTTTGCTACACAACTGGCAATGCCTTTTTTTTGTGATATATTTGCACCTCACCAACAGTAAAACCTCTGACTCTGCCCTGTATCAAAAGTTTGACTCAACTCAGAACCATCAGGATGCTTTAATCAAATAGCAACTGTCTCCAGTGGATAAGGCAAGCTGGCCATCAAGGCTCACGCTCTGTGAGGAAGATAGGTACATCTGTAAGCTCTGAGGGCAACACATAACACTTACTTTGACAGGCTCCAAACAAAGGCATTTCTTGAGCCCTTCTTTCATCATTTATGACAACAAACACAACCTGACACTTGGTCCGCCCTCCAACCAAAGTTCAGTCCAGGAATGGGGTGAACAATGCTGTTACTAGTCTGGTCTTCTACCAGATCACAAATACGTGCTGCTGGTTTCACCTGGTCCTACAGAGGAGGCACCAAAATCAGTGGGCTGTTTCACTTATCCCTATTTGTGGCAGGAAAACCTGCCCCTATACCTCTTCATTCTGCCTTCCTTACTTCTCCGCTGTGGCTTGACTACACCTACAGTAGCTAGCCAACATCAGCCAAAATGAACTGTTTCTCCATACTTACATGTAACATGTCAACTACATGCTACCTTTGAGACCTTGGAGCCATTGCTATCTGCTGTGCTCTCTGCCAACTCCCTCCCATATGTCTGGGCTTCAACCAGTCTTTCCTTAGAGGCAACCAAAAGATTTGGACCAGAAGCAGCAGAGTTTACTGGCATGAGGAACACAGAGTCCAGGTTGAAAAAGGGGAAAATTACACCAGGCACTTAATATGGGAAATTGTTTTTCCTGTCTGTCTGAGAATTCTCTGGAACTAATAAGGAGCTTAAAAATTAGGCTTGCTAGGTGCTCAGCTAACTGCCCTTGAATAAACACAGAAAATAAAGAGAAGCCTCTCCAACTCTAACCCTTACTTGTGCTCTAACATGCAAATTAAATAAAAAAAACCCCCAACAATTAACTCCTAAGTGGTCTTTCAGTCCTTTGGCCAGGCCTGTTTCCCCTGCTCAGCAGGTACTTCTACGCTCACCCTGAGTACCTCTCAGGGATTCTGGCCAGTGCCAGAGATTGCCTTGAAGGTGGTTCACAAAGGTCTGAGGATTGTAAAGAGTTGTCTGTAGAGAGCCTAAGAGCAATGACATCTTCCAGCAATTTCTGCCCTGATTGTTCCAGAAACCTGGCAGAAATTATGTGGCATCAATTTCTGCTCTGATCAAGGGCATCTCTCACAACTTTATGTGCTTACCTTCTCCAAGTATTCATTTAATATTTAGCCAACTACCCTTCATGTTTCTCCCACGGTTAAACAGGATTTTGGCCCTTGGGTCAAGAAATCTCATTCCTCACATTCATTTGTTCCCGTCTCTGTGATTGACATACCCTCCTGGCTTCCAAAGTGATGCTGTTCTCTATCCTACATGCTTCTCTAAATTTCTGGGATCTTTGACTCTCCACAGTTCTCTGACCTCTGTATCTGTCATTGCTGTACAGTTCTGTTGCCAGCACCTACCTCATTTCTTCTAATTTGCACACAAACATGCCCACCTTCATCACCTCCTGCAATCCTTCACCACTACCACAAGAGCTTAGGAAGCAATTCTCTCTGGGTTCCTTCTTCCTCTTATGCCTGCTGAAAAGCAACTTCAGATGTTTTCAGAAGGACTAGTTAAGCAGTGGAGAAAAAAAAGACGTATTTTCTTGCTCAGACAAAGCAGAGAACTTTGCATAGAGAATGCATGGAGATATTCTAGCACGTTGTGATCTTCCTATTTCCTTCTTGTTAAGGGAAGGTGCAAAGACCTTTGCCTACTTCTTCCAGTAGCCTTTACTGAGTGGTCTCCCAGGCAGCTAACCAGTTAGAAGGACTTTGCCCCAAACAGGACTGGCATTCCATAAAAAGTTGGAAAATCTTGTATTATTGACCAGAACGCAGAACCTTAGCCTTTGTCAAAATACTGTCACTTACGAAAACATCGCAGTTCTCAAAACTCCATTACTATATGTTTTCCCCCAAACTACAAGATTTTATTTAGAAGTGTTTTATCCAGAGACTTCTTCTAGAGATGAATCATAAGAGATCAATAGAAACATACTCCAGGAACAGAATAACCGAACTCCTTTACATTTCAAAAGAAAAAAGAAAGCCATCTTTTACTTCTAGTTGAAAAACAACAATATGGAAGACTTTTTTAATCCCACAGAATTACTGCCATAATCTTTTTAATTTCTATTTCATTATGACCTTGACAACATGTAAAAGAAAGCTTTTATGGTCCAAGTTTCAAAGCAGGATTTTATAATGAGGGACTTAATCAACCTTTGAGACAGACTTTGAAACTGCAGAATTAAAGTGAAGAAGCTGGATTTAACACAGACCATTACCTCAACAGCAGTCAATCAAACAACCAACCTGACAAATAATGGGCTATAAAGTCATGGGTTTTTTTTAAAATCATGCAAGTTCCTGGGGCTTGACCTTCTTACACTGTTTTTTTTTCCCCTGATGCTGATGCCTAGAACATGCAACAGACATAACTCTTGAAAATAAGCTACATTCTACAGCATGTCAGGGGAGGATGCACACTATCAGAGAGATGCAGGAACATGAACTTAAATGACTTGTGAAACAGTAAACTAACTGGACTGTAGCCTTAGTGTTTATTTGCTTGTGAGTTCCTTATCTATATTCTTCCAAGAAAAAAAAAAATCAATTCAACCACACAACTTTAGGTACAAAGGCTTTAAAGAAAAAACAGAAATTACACGGAAGCGCAAGTGGAATGTGCTTTTAAAGAATTAAGGTGTTCTGCCACTCACACTGACTTACAGGTGCCATGGGTGCTAAAGGCTTAAATTTTCCCTCTCTTGGAATGGGCAGATTCCATAAAATGTTTCTGGTCTTAGATTACTCCTTTAACATTCAAAACTACGAGGCAGAAAACATGATGCTTCATTCCTTTGTCTCGTAACAAGAAGGGAGCGGTACACACGAGGAAGACTTTTCTAGGGATCAGCTAGAACTCTAACAACTGATCAGGATGCACAACAACATCTAGATGGACTGTCCCAGGAGCAGAGCAGGGAAGATGGTATCAGCACTCCCCTTCTCTCTATGAAAGGAAAACATGACTTTGTCCCTTTTGGGGAAAAAAAGCTTACTTTCTTCTGTGTACACAAGTGCTGATCCAAAGCCACTGAAATCAACACAAATATTTGCATGGACTTCAGAGGACCCTGAATCAGACCTGTAGCCATTTGATCTAGCTGGTGTGTGGAGGTGGGGGCAGAGTTGGGTTCCTTGCATTCCCCATGGTTCTTTGCCCTCCCGTTCACCCCATTAGGTGAGGAGTCCTGCACCACCAGCGGCCAGGCTGGGGCCACTATCCCAGTAGCAAAAGTGGTCAGGGAACAACAAGGGTGTCAGGGAAAGAAAGGCGGGGAGGGACAATGGGAAGCCTATTCCCCAGTGGTGCTGAGTAAGGATTGTGCTTACTGTTTCCCATCTGATCACTACAAAACTATTTATAACTGTCCTTGCAGGAAAATATGCAAGATATTAATGAATGCTATACAGCAAAGAGCTGAGTCACAACGTCCCACCCTCACATTCTCCAGCACTTGAGATCAGCCATCTAGGAAGTGCCAGAAACTATAATGCATTTTTATAAAAGAGAGCGCTCATATCTTTTAGACAGCCAATGTTTGCCTGCTGTTGGCTGCTGGAGTCGTAGCCTTCATCTCAGTTAAGAGTGGTCACAAATATTCCCATAAATTCAGTAGTCATCCAACAGTGTGGTGTGAACAGACAGATGTGTGACACACAAGAATCAGAACAGAGCTGGCAGGTGAGCCAAGGAAGTTTTGGCTGTCCCTTAGAAAAGAAGACTTCTGCAATGTCATTTAAGCCTTCTCGGAAATCAACTGCACTGCAGTGGCAAAAAAAAGCCTACTTTGTAAGACTTCCCAGCCAGGAGGAAAAGATCCTGTGAGATGACTGAACAGATGGACTTTGCAACTTCAAATGCTGAGTCTACTTGTTAGCTAAGAGTTAAATTCAATTGTGCAATCAAAAAATATGGCTTAAAACCTGACTTCCAAATCAAACAGCCCTGTTCTCATCTCTTTGTAAGTTCTGACAGCCTTGCCTAGCTGACTGGCTGCAGTTGTTAGCAGCTTCAACCTTAATGCTCTATGTTGCCACTTGGGTTTCCTCCCATTTTATTACATGATCACCTCTAAAACACTGTTTCCAAACAGAGCTGTTAACCAAGAATGTGTTTTCCATTTATCAGTTAAATAAACAACATTTGGTTTAATATTAATCAATTGTCACATGTTTGCCCAGCGAGAAGGGACACAGAAGCTTAGAGAGTAAGGTTTGTGATTAAAAACATTTCCCATCTGGTGACTGCAGGACTATTTATAATTGGCCCTGTAGGACAACATGTAAGATACTAATGACACAAGAACATCCTGTAGATTAGATGTGCTTTATCCCTGCCCACAGAATATTTTCGTGTGCACCCCATGATGCTTTTTAACCCTATCATCCCTGCAAGATAGTTTTAAATCACACTCTCAGACCTCCAGGGGCAATACAGTTCCAGCAAGATGAGCATCAGCACTGATACCAGATCAGCTTGCTTGGAGAGGGAAAGGTATGTCCAGAGCTATGCAGGAGTGAGGAAAAGAATGGGGATAGGAGGAACGTCTGGAGATGAGTGTGACAGAAATGTGGTATCCAGAGGCACGTGGGAAACAGAGAGGACATTAAGTCCAGCATGATCTGTGAAGGAAGGGGAGTGTTCAGACCCTGCTGGAACAGAAAAACTTTCTGGAACATGGTACTTATTCTTGGTTTATCATTGCAATATTTGGGGTGGAGTTCTTTACTGGTTTTGGTTTTATTTGATATTTAGTTGCAATTACAAGCCAAAATTAACAGTCCTACTTCTAAGCAATGTAAAGTGAGATCACACAAGCAGAAACACATTGCCTAGGGAGGCTCAGGAAGCTGTGGATAGATAGGGTGGAAATCACAAAAGATAGACAGGGATGTTAAATCAGACCTAGTGTGAGTTACTCTTTTAGGCCTCTGTTAAGGCCATAACCCTATAGAAGCTCTGCACCATGACAAGTTGTGGGTGTTATAAAATGTGCATACAGAATAAAAAGGCAATTGTAGAACAAACAGACAAAACAGAAAAGGCAATGGGTGGTAACAACAAATATCCTTTCTTGTACCTTTCAGGGACATCAAATTCTGAACATCCTATGCGTCAGAAAGCTGGTCAGAGGAAAAGAAGTATTTGTTATGCCTCAGAAAGACGTAGTACAGAGACCAAGAACACAAACCTGTCACCATGAAAGATGAACTTAAGTCCTTGGAACTCCACCTCATCCACAGCCTGTAAATTGTGGGATTGAGGTCCAAAGTGCCTGTATATTTTTAGGTGTATCTGTGACAGAGGCCATGAGACAGAGGCCCTGATGCAGTTATCAAAAGTAAGTGGAAGTCTCCCACGGAGGACTATTCAGTGCACTTTAGGGACTGGAGCTCAAAACTCCAGGTTATGACAATACTTCCTTTTTCCTTAGCTATAATGAGTTTGTCCCTTCTCTGGTAAAATAAGACAGGGTTTGCAATCTTCTTTCAAAGTGCTCTGATCAAGTATAACCGTTAATACACAGAATTAGTTCAAGTTACTGACAGCAGTCTGTTGTGAATAATAATATTTTCTCGACTTTTTTTACCTTGTTGCTGCTTTCCCACATTGTTAAATATTAGGATGGTAGAAGATAGAGGATTTTAACCCTGTAAAAGCTTTCTTGAAGTGTTCGGTTTCAATCATTTGGTATCTATGCTATTCATTTTTGCAACCAAGAGCTACTACTTCTCTGTCCTGCCATTCATTAGCTGAATGCACTTGGAAAGCTACCTTTTCATGATTTCTTTTGCCCTAGCTCTGTTAGCACTACCTCTCACAGGAAATTTTGAGATGGTCACATCTGGAGGCAGAGAAATGCAATTAATCCTGAAAAGGACTCCCAAAGTGAGATATATGGAAGCACATTATAAGACTTTGACAATTTATGTATTAAAAACAAACTGAACAGACAGAATAAAGTCATAAGACAGCTGACAACTCATTCAAATCCAGATAACTGCCAATCGCTACAGGCTACATTATTACTTTGTCTAAATTACCATTAAAAGTGGTAGCAAATCTCCAAGCATCTCTGCAGGGGCTGTGCAGCTTTTGATCCCTTCTGTTCATGGCTGCTTACCTGCCGCAAGTGGAATCTTGGATCTTCACATTTTTCTGTCCAACACAGATCACAGTTCATGTCAAAAGTGTTTCAAGATGAACTTTTTGGACCCTGAAGCAAGGATGATATCTGCTGTGGAGGCACATCTTCACCAGAGCCATCTGCAATTCCATTTTCTGAAAAGGTACAGTTTAAACAGCATGCTCTGCCTAAAGACCGTCTTGAGCACTCCAAATTCTTTTGAAGAAGGATAAACAGAAAGGCAACTAAAATACCATCTTCACAGAGAACATTCATTGTCAGCTAGAGATTAGCGTCAGTGACACTGAATTTTTTCATACTTTAAAAATAATAATTCCACAGGTTTTATTTTAAGGTCTGCTGAAAGGCAAAGCAACAGCTAAAAAAACCCCAACTTTTTCATAATGATATAAAAATTTATTTATAAAAAAGAAAATAAAGACATCTCAAGCTTTCCTCTCTATTATTTAATCTAAAGGAATAAAACCAAACCAAAGCAACCCCTGCCTGCTGCCCCAGGGTTTAAGATAACAGGTTACACCTAAGTCAGAGGCTTAAAGAAGCCCAACAGAGATAGTCTAGATATTCCTATCACCCTGTGAGTTTTTGAAGAAAGCCTGTACAATGACAACCACAAACGGCATTCAGCACTTGAAAGACTATATGGACAGCAGGAATGGTCGAACACTGGAAGAGGCTGGCAAGCCTATGGCATCTCTGTCAACAGACTATTTTAACAAGAAGGCAAAAAACCTGTTTGTCCAGAATGACATATGGGTCTGGCCTTGGGTCAGAAGAAATAGCCTGGATGGCCAACATGTGGTTGTTTTTCAGCCTATTTTCAATGAATTTTTTGACTGAAATAATAGATTATTGGTTTTTTGCAAACCTTGAGCTCATGCTGGATATGACTATGTTTACAATGTCACCTGCTACACCAACCACATAGAAAGGTCAGGAAATAGAACTGGATTTCCTGTACCATAAGAATCCAGTTTCCTACTATCACGTGCTTTATATCATATGAGCTTTTTTCATAAGCCTGTTGACAATCATCATTAAACCAGTTGGTTTTCTTCTTGACCTTCTCCCTTCCACTACCCTTTTACATACAGAGGCGGCTAAGACAGCTCCCTAATACTTCAGTGCAGAATACAAGGCTAGCAAGAAGTCAGCTGCCAGCAGTAGTACCGAAAGGCCAGTTTTCTGAGTTTCCAGAGAAGGAGGGTGTGTGGTAGACTGGTCCCCTATGTGAATGGAAATAGAGTAATTTACGTGTAACAGATTATTTGGATTGTAGGTGAATTTATAGCCATAGGTCAGATTTACAGGTATTCTTATTTTGAGAGCAGTGCATCGCAACCACAGCTCTGTTTGCAGGCTCAGCTCACAGGTAGGAGTAATTTAGTGGATGAGAGATGCTGCCAAAGCATATATCCCCCTATTTGTTTGTTTGTTTGTTTATTGCTGAGACACACTGCAGTACAATGCCATAGAACAATCTTACAAGGGAAGCTAGAGAAAGGAAGGGTTCACAAGGTTATAATTGTGGTTTAAATCTTCCCTGGGAAGGTATGATACTTAATAAGTTTACCCCAGTTGCATTCTAGAGAAATTTCTCTGCAAGTCTATAAATCAACAAAGAGTATTAACATTTCTGGAGGAATCTAGGACAGACTGTGAATGCAATAGAGAATAATTTTCCTGTTAGAGAATCCTATACATTCTTATGCAAGGTCATCATTCCCCAATAAATTCTACAGGACTTTTCCATAAGAGGACATTATATAAAAAGAAGTAATGGGTACATACAGTGCTGGCCATATCAAAACAAGAATAATAATGGGCAGATTTTTTGGAACACATATCCAAACCAAATTCTCTGCTGATGTAAATCATCCTGAATCAACTGAAGCTGATTAATAGTAGGTTAGGAACCCACTCTGAAATTCTATCTTATTGGCTTGGAAAAGATTTGCAATATTTACTTTTCTCCGTAAAGACTGGATTCATGTAAGTTGAATTTTTAAGGAAGGCCAACAGACGCAGTTGAAGCTGACATACTGTCTATCTGAAAGACTGGATGTGATCAAATAAAGATTTTTAAATTTTTTTTTTAATCCCAGAAGGTAAGATTCAGTGGGTTAAGCCTAGCTACAGGATCCTAAAACTTAGCATATATTTCACAACCTCCTTGTGTCATGCTTTTGTTACATCTATAAATTAAGTGGCACTTGAAAAAGATGCTCCCTTGACACCGCAAGACCTCTGACTCTTGAAAATGTTCCTGACCCAGTGGGAGAAATAAAATGAAGAAGTAAAAGGAGCAATATTCAGGTGAATTCACTGGGGCAATGAAGGAGAAATTAAGCAATGAATCTGAACTCAAAATGAAAAGACAAAAAAGGGGACAGGCCTTGTACCCAAACACATGAGACTAATCCATCCTAACAGTCCAGGAGTTGCCAAAGGAAGCAGAAGATGAAGATGAGGTGCTGGCAATGGGTAGAGAATGATTTTGGAAGCATGAATACCAGAGTGTTAGATGAAAGAAAATTTAAAAACAGTGGGAGTAAAGTATTGGGTCACAGAGGGAAAAAAATGGGCTGAAGAAGAAAGGCACAGAAAAAAACATCTGCAAGCAGCACTAGTGATGGGGGAGAAAAGAAGCAGGAGACACACACCCAGGTGCACCATTGCCAAGCAGCCTGAAACGAAAACCAGCATCATTTGTGTGGTTTTTTTTCTTGCGCTCGCTCTTTAGATCAAAAGGAGAGCAGCAATGCAATCTGCTCTTTGCGCAGAGCACTTTCAGCCAAGGGAAGGAGAGTGCACACACTGGAACATCTGTTCCAAGAAGCCACTTGAAAAATAATCTTATAATAGCATGGGGAAAACATCTGTGCAGCATGCACCAGACCACCAGTAGTGTAGCAGTGGAGGAGTAGAAAGGGGAAGGAAGACAGGAGGGAGTGAGGGAGACAAAGTGGAACAGGATTAGGTCAGGGGCAAGTACCCCAGTGAGGGGCATGACCCACATGTGAAGAAACTGCTCATTTGGTGTCTTTTCTAATCCTCAGCAAGAGGCAGACAGATTTCTCACCCACTGAGCTGTGTTTATTGGCAGATATTACTCAACATGTGCAGCTTTGAAAAATCCAAAACTACAATCAATGTGTTTGAAAGGCTGCACGAAAAGCTCCCTGCCCTTGGCCTCTAGTGTAGCCCCCACCCCTTCTTCCTCAACTTGCTTTATCTCTGCTGATACTGGAATAAACGTGCTGGAAAAACAGTCACTGCTAGCTCAAGTGGGGAGAACTAGAAAGCCAAAGCACATTTACACCATAGGTGAATTTGACCTATTGTGTCTTTAATAAAAGACAGGGCCACTTGTTTTCACCTTCAGTCTCAAAGCAAACAAATTCAGAAAAAAACCCCACCCTAACCGTCACAATAACATGCATGTACACGTGCAGTATGCACTATGTTCTTGGCTTCTCCCTTCATCTGTTTTATTTCAAGAGAACTGGACACTTACGGTCACCCCTATGCAAGCATCAGTAGCATGACAGCAGTCAGGACACTTCTTGCCCCCACCTTGTGACACATTTTGCAGGAGTTTTCTAAGAAAAAGTGTCAAATTTACTCATCCATTGTTTGACTCGAGGTTCTCTAAACGAGAAAAGCCTTCCTGAATGTGTATCTTCTTGCCGGTGAGAAAAAAGAAAGAATCAACAGGTCTTAAACATAAAACCCGCATACAAACATTTAAGTGATGTGACTAGGTACATAAAACCGAACAGGGAGCTACTAGGAGTTGAAGTACTACCTGTATACATATAGGTAGGTGTAGCCTTCTGTTTCAGTGTAGACAGGAGAAAAAGGTCAGTGTCCCTATCCCCCACGTAATCAGATTTCACTGTCAGAAAAGTGATAGGGAAATGAGAAAGTTTGAGTGATTTTAGAAGTTAGTTGTTATGCTGAATTAACTAGATACAAAAACGCATCAACAGTGGGCAGAAGACATACTGCATATTACGACATAGCAAAGATCGAGTGTACCTACCAACAGAGGCACGCATAGATGGCATATAGGGTAATTAGATTGCTACATTGGAACAGATCCCTAGGCACAGTTACAGTTAGTAAAGTGTACCATGCAAAGCTCTTCTTTATACCAGTCTTGTCTTAATGCTGCTCTAGATGCTCATCTCTTCTATGCAGTGCCTAGAAAGGCAATAAGCAAAGAGACAAAAAATAGAAAAGGCATGCTGGGAAGTTAGGAAGGGGAGCTGAGCAAGAGAGAGAGGAAGAGGCAGCTTCCCTCCAGATCTCAGACCAATAAAAAACTTAATAAGTAGGCAAAGTGTGAGAAATCAGGAAACACCCAGGATCAAGACTTTCTTCTGTTTGATTCACAAGGAATCGGTCTTCTTATCATGCCCCACTGTTATGTTACTGGTGCAGGTCTTTCTCATTTCCAGCAATGCTCTGAGAGCTTTGTTTCAATGGGAAGACAGGATTTTTATTTTTTCTTTTGAAATCTCAGAAATGAGCAATGGAAGAAAATTATTTTCTTTTCAACTCTAACAGTCATATTGGCTCTCAAAATGGTTTTATCAGTTTAGCTTCCACATGCCAATGCAAACTAATGTATGAATCATAAGCTTAAACAACGATAAAAGGAATACCCCAAAAGAAAGCTGCCCTGGTTTGATTATATTGGCTTAAAACTATACTTTCAGTTAGGCAGGTATGACTTGCTATGGAAACCAGGGCTTTGATTAAAAGCAGTTTCACTCCTGTCTTTTCTTTTGTGGGCCACAAATCCTGTGAACTGAGGTCATTTCCAGATAAGGGATGTGGGAGGGGGAGCCAGAGGAAATGAAACTGGATATATAGGCAGGGGCACACAATAAGGGCGTTGTAGGTAAAGATGAACAGCTTGAATTTGACATGGTAAGTGACAGGAAATCAATGGAGTGTTAATGTGTGGGAGGAAACGAGTATGACTTTAGCAGAAACCTTTAGGACAGATGTGAGGGAGAGAACAGAGGAACCGTGGGGCCGGACAGGAGAAGCTTACAGTAACCAAAACAAAAAACATCTGAGACACTGACAGCAACCTATTTTGGGAGTTTCCTCTTTTCTCTCTCACAGACAAGTCAAAATTTAAGTGAGCTGTTAGGTGCTATGTGAGCTCTAAACCTTTAATAGCTGCAGGACTAATTTTATGTTACAGTGTGTTGTGATTGTGCCATGGGTTTTCAAAGAGAAAGCATCATGCAAGGCCATATCTCCCCTATTCCCTAATCTCATTCATCTGCATGGTTATTGACTGGAACATCATCCAAGAGATCAATATTCAGAGCACCCTCCCCCTCATTTAATTAGTAGAAGTATCAGAATTCCCACTTTTTAATCCCTTGGTTGGGAAGCATTTGCTCCCAACAATGGGTGAGTCACACAATATATTTCACCAGCATTAGTGTTATGCCTGTTTTTCTCTAACCTTGAAAAAGCCTTCCATTAACCTAGACTGATGACCGATATTCCATGGAATCAGCATTTGGCAAGCTCCTTGCACAATACCTCTAATGCCGGCTGGGCTTTGGCTTGCTACGCATGATTACCTGCAGGAGGAAACAAACACTTCTCCACCTCCTTTGCATGCTAAAAGAGCTCTTATAAAAATGTGGATCCTGAACAGGATCCTTCAAATCTTGGTAAAGATGTCTTATTTTCATAGTCATGAGAGAGATTCCTCATTCACTGAAAATCTACAGAATGTTCTTCAAATTAGCACCTCTTACGTTGAAGGTGAACCCACTTTCCTTCTGAGGCAGTATCTGTTTCCATAGCTCCCTTAGATTAATGTGCCACAATACCACATTGTATGGGTGTTACAGTTACTTGTGTAACACATTTAATGCAAAACAGAAAAGAAAAACATGGAAAGGTAAAGCTACCAGTTGCACACAACTTCATTCCACAGGCAGAGGCACGTCTCCCTGATAGCACAGCCAATTTTGCTTGTTCAGGGCTGCCCTCCTTAAAATTCATCAATACTTTGTCCCCACAAGTGATTTGCCTGCTGGCACATATTTAGAATTGTCTCCTACCTAAACATGATGAGCATCATGATGTTCAATAACCAATATCATCTTTGCATAAGTTGTGAACTTCTTTTTACTGCTTTTTTCCCCAACCACGCAAAAGCTGGTTTTTATCCCCAAGGATACAGGGAATAGCAACTGAAGTAGTGTATTACTGAGGTTTTTTTAGATTCCGCTTCTTGTGCCTTGAAATTGAGTCAGAGGACAGAAGTTGAGCAGAATGTTTTTACCATTAGCTTACTGTAGCATAGATAAAATTGCTTCTGAAAAATAAAATTTTGTTGATTAACAAAGAGAAAAAATATGCTGCAACCCCAGCAAATCTATCAAACTTTCATTCCATACAGGTCTTCTACTTTTAGAAATGGTAAGGCAGAGGGTCCTGAAAAAGTATGCAGTTCTGAATGTGACGTACTGAAGAGCAATTTTGAATTGATTCACTCGGACATTCATTGAACCATTTTTTGAAGCTTCTCAGACTATCCAGCTTTTAGTCATGGATTAAAGAGCCATAAATTTGCACAGATGTACTACATTTGACTGTAAAAAAAACAGATTCAATGAGTTTAAAACAGAACACAACCTTCTATTCCTCCATTATGATCAGAAAAGCCTGGATCATCTTATGAGTTTCTGGAACCACTTTAAATAATCTCCTAGGTGTCAGGAGAGGCTACAGACTCATCTAGAGGAGATGAAAATAGTAGATTCAGAGCACCATAGTTCATTAGGTGGCACTTATTTTAAATAACCTTGCACTCCAGTTTCATTTGAGCTGAAGAAGATGGGTGATGGGTTGCAAGGCTGTGTTCCCAACCCAAAACCCTGACACGTACAATCTACCTCTGAGTTTGCCTGCTTGTGGAAAAGACTTGTTTAATAAGATCTGTAGGCACACATAGGAATGGACCCTGAGCCCAAGGGACTGGGTATGAGTGTCTTCTGAGAATCTCAAATGCAAAAAGCACCTTTTATCAATTCTGAGGGGCTGAGAAGGAGTCAGCTTTAATGATATGGTTGTGAGTATCATAAGACTTGTTCCTCACTTAAGGAGTGAGTTCAAGGAGGAGTCAGAAAACAGGAAGCTAAATGGTAGTGATGGAGGTGCCAGTGCTAATGAAGACTTACGCAGTGTGTAGGGACAATAGCTTAAGAATTTCTTTGGTTATGGTGAGAAGAGTGAAGAGAGGAAAAAAATCTGGTTCTAGCAAAAGGAGTGTTTCTGATCCTGTGAAATGAGTGCGTGTCACTAGAAGAATAATTGCCAGTGGGTGAAACAATGTGGAGACCTATCTCTGAATGACAATAGGGATCTGTGTAGTCATGGAGTAACAAAAAGGGTCTATGCAGTTGGATCAACGGTTCTCAGAAGATACAATTTTTACTTCGGTGGGTCAATACCAAAGGCTTCCTGCTGTTCCTGATGATTTTGTATCTTCACAGGAGCCCACTGCTATATATCTGGGTTGAGTTATTCATAGAAACGTACATGCGAACCTCTTCAGGACCACTATGGCTACAGCTGGACTAGCAAATAAAACACCCCAGGGACCATTTTCTGGCCTTTAGAACAAGTGGCATGTTCTCAAGAGCAAACTTGTGCCCTCATAGCTACACTCTATACCTACCCAAAACAAGGTGGTCTTATCCATATTGTTTTCTAGGAACACTCCCTGGCCCTTACTATCCCTGAACCATAACTGAGTATTACTTTGGAGAGTACTAGTTGGCATGCATCAAAACTGTGCAAAGGTGTGTGCTATCAGCTACACACTGTGGATTGGAAGAGAATGGTAGTCAGATCCTAAATCATGGCCATTTACAGTATACTTCTATAGATTTAGCCTGCGGGACCACTAAGTCGTGGAAGTTAAAAAGCAAGGAAGAAACAAGAGACATTTATTTGAAGACTTTGGATTGAATTATCTTCCTTGAACTTCCCACGCATTCTATTGCACCAAAGGAAAACTACTC
Organism: Harpia harpyja; assembly: GCF_026419915.1. NCBI lineage: Eukaryota > Metazoa > Chordata > Aves > Accipitriformes > Accipitridae > Harpia > Harpia harpyja. The sequence goes on along the minus strand of NC_068945.1, from coordinate 23,143,647 downwards.
AGACATTAATGAGAAAAAAGACCTTCTAAGCGTGGTGACCTTGCCCTCTGAATTTTCCCACTGGTGTCTGAAGTTGTCCTTGCAGATTTCCAGTGAAGATGAAGAGACCGCATTCAAGATCTTTTCTAGGTGAGGAAGTGAAGGACTTGGAGGTAGCAGAATCTCCAGAATAAGGGATTCTTTCTGACAATAAGGAATTGTCTTCCTGACAATAAGGATTCTTCCTGACATGTGCCCGCAACACATGTGATGGGAAGTGCAAGTGAGAAGACCTTGTCATGAAAAAGTCATGTGGGATAGGGGACTAAACTGTTCTGAGGCAGAGAACTATTGGAAGCCACGTGGCTTAACTCAAACTGGAAATCTCCTCTTTCCCCTGTTTGCCAAGAGGGAAGTTCTTGGCATCAAAAAAAGTCCAGGAAAACAAAGAAAATTGCTAAGTAACTAATGAACAAACTAACAAGCAAAATGACAGAAAAATGATCACAAGGCCAAAAACATTGCAGCCTGTGATGAGAGCAGAGCTACGTCTGAAGCCAAAGGCAGTTGAAGCAAACCAAGAAAGAAGAAGCTCGCACCACTCCTCGTGACCTCAGTGCAGAGCACAAATAGAAATAGGGCATATATATGCTGTTTGGGCACTCCAAAGGCAAAAATTACCTTGGCTTGAGAGCACAAGGCACTTTTTGTCATCCCACAGTAGATACACACATGGACCAACACTGGAAGGAGCAATATGATATTTTACTATAATAGGAAAAAGACTGAGTTCTCACTGTAAGTGTAAAACAGAATGCAACCTTAAATATGGCCTCACAGTGGCTCTACCATAATTGCTAGTTCCCTGCTGTGTTCCCTATACAGCAGGTCTAGTACTGACATCTGGTACTAATTTAGGGTTCATCTGCTCTACAAAAACAAACATATTGTGGGGCCTTGTTACAGCACGCTTGTCCCTCAACTTGGTTAAACCACGTTCCATCTTGTAAAGTAGATGTGACATAACTGTTTGCATTTTGGCCCTGAATCATGCTACGGATGTTGCAATGTTCAAGAGCCTAAAGTGGCTTAAACTGCAATGCTGGGGATCTACTAGGAAGCAGCAGCAGTTCCAGCTCCTTAAAGAGAGTGGCATTAACCCCTTCTCCCCACTCGGTGAGACTACTCCCATCTTGTTAAATACACTGATCAGCATGAAACTAACATGAGGTAGCTTAATTTGGGCCATGTTTTAAGCTCTGGTTATTTGATATCAGGTCAGAAAGTTTTATGGGAAGTTATTTTGACCCTGCACATAAACACATTTGCCATTTATATGTGAAAGGCTATACACAGAATTCTCAGGCAAAAGGGACATGGATATGGCCATCTTTCTCCATTTGTTCACGCAGCCAGATATACACATTCATTTGGGTTTAAACACGAAAGAAATGAGATTTGGGGCCCAAATGAGGGGCTGCATGAAATGCGCAAAACTTCACAGAAAGTACCTGAGGTGCACCCGGCTGCCTTAGCAAAGGATTTATCCCAAATGCCTTTTTGAATACCAGAAAATTAATTAAGATTTCATTCCAGGATACTTCAGTGTGTACATCCCCACTTACTGCTCTGGGGACTGCATGCTGACAAAGCTGCTCCAGTTCCAGCTATTGCAGAAACTTCTCACGCTCTGCATGCTGTTCATTCTCATGTGGCATTTTCTTTCACTTTTTTTGCTCCAGCTACTGTTTCTCTTGCCAATAAAGATTAGCATAACCTTCAGGAAAATCTGGCAGAAGGTCACGGTCATTTCAGGGAGAAGTAAACAGAGTGAGAAAAGCACAGAATGGGATTACTAGAAGAGTGTAAGAACTCTTTGCCCACTATGTATAGGTCATGCTGTCAAGCAAAAATATATTGGTATTTAACTCAGTCAAAACTTACATAAACTCTGCTAAACATCTGAGAAGTTGCATGGGTCTGGAATTCAGGACTGCATTGGACCTTAAAAATATTCACAACCTACAGTCTCTTACTCAACACGGATTGTTTTTCCATTACTTGGGGAGTAAGCAGCAGAACAAATAATTTGCAAATATTTGGAATGTTCTTATTTGTCATTTTAAAATCAATGCATATATCTTCTTATTCTCCATAGGGTCTTTCTCTGCCTCTTAGGTAACTGGTAAAGCAGATCTTTATTTTTCCTCTAAGAAAAAAAGAAGTTGATCATATCAGTCCAGGACTTTTTCCAAAAAACCTGGAGGGAGTGAGGTTTCCATATACCAGGGCCAAAATACAGATGTTTGGCCTAAAATTGGTTTTATTATTTTTATTTTGGATTTTGGAAAAACAACCACACAAGTCTCCACAAAAGAACACAAGTCCCCACAAAATAACACAAGTACACATGTTCTCTCTATTACACTGGAAGAAGTAGCAACTGAAAAGGACAAAATGAGCAGGCCTGCTTTCTCCAAGCAGAGCTCTCAGAAATGGAAAAACCAAGCAGGCAGAAAACAAGTGTAATGAAGGGACTCTGACCCTGCAAGAATGTCCATTTTTTTCCAAATGAACCAAATGGTCTAATAAAGGATATTACCTTCCCTATAAATCTTGCCTTGCAGAAAACAAAAGCATAATGATTTCAAAATGCTTCCACAACAAGGAGCAGAACTAGGCTATAGAGCAGCCAGGAGAGCAAACAGGGAGAGACCAAAGGTGGAGTTTAAGCGGTATATCATCATGAGAGGAAAGAGCTGAATATATAGTCCAGTAAAATCCTCCTGTTTGGGTCTTTTATGAACAATTACAGGAATGTATCATTGATTTTCATGCCTACTGCCTGAGGTGTGTGATCTTCATCTGGTGTTTGAACTTTGCTGACAATCCTTGACACAGGATGGGACTGACTTAAACGATGAATAAAAGCTAGCTAATACAGACACTGTGAAGTATAAATAGAGGAGTTGTTAGCAGCAGAGTTTCCCTCAGAATTTGCAGAGTAGTGTTTATAAGCTTTGCTGTATACATGTGGTTTTGCTATAGCAACAAAGATGAGCAGTCATCATTTTCTACGACCAACACCAAATCTAGTATTATCTGTATCCCTCCTTGTGAAGAGAAATTATTTAACCTCTACATGAGGTTCAGTCTGGTACCCAAAATGGAGAAGAATGTGATATTGAAGTTCATATACTGTGCATATATGGGATTCCCCAGTGCATCAGCTGGGTCAATATCACAGCAGATCTTCCAGTCTTCCCATGACAAGTAACCAAGTCAAGTGAGAAAATACAAAGATTAGTCTGTTCTCACTGCCAATTTTAAGAGTCTCTAGAGTCTATTGTCCCAGCTGGAAGTATCAAATAACTACCTGGTCCTGAGTAAGACGTCAGAAAAGAACAGCCTGTAAGAACTAATCTATTCGTTTAGCAGAGAAAAATTCAGAGACATGATGTTCAGCTCAAACCAGAGTACACAGAAGTGCCCCAGAGGTATCTTGGGCATGTGCCTAAGATGTATTCCACAATACACGACAGACAGCAGGATGATTTCTCCCATCCAACAGGAAACACTAAAGGCGATTAAAAAGCTTTGAAGCTAGGAATATTTATTTATTTCAGGTGATTTTCAGCCACTAACACTCATCAACCAGGGAGCTGAGAAAAACTGAAAAAAGCTAACCCAGCTGATACTTCAGAAATGTTGAGCTGTTTTTCATCTAAGATTAAAAAGCAGGCAGAAGATCATGGAGTTCAATAGTAGGGGTGGTAGGTGAAGGAAGGGAAGATTTTGGTTCAATAAAAGAGCAAGGTAACCTCTAAGGAAATAAAAGATCACATGGTTTTATGGCCTTCATCTCAGCAAAATACGTACCAGTCTTCTGGTTGACAGATGAAGTAGTCAGGAAGACTTAATCTACTCAAACTACAAGAAAGGAGAGAATCATGATGACAGAATAAGACATACATACCCAAGCACATAAGCCAACTAAAAGCACAATTTTTTATGACAAACCAAAAAGCAAATAAGTATGCTGAGAGGTATTATGAATACTATTGAGTCAAGCCTGGTGAGTCAATAAAAGTAGCTGGAAGTGGTCACATAGGAGAAAAGAAATTATGTGATTAGTAATAAAGAAACTTGATGGGGTATGTCCTATGGGTTTTGCAGGATTGCATTTCATGTCTAATGTGTTCCATAAAAACTACAGTGGAAAACCAGGTCAGATGGTGGTGACATTTTGCATCCAATATCCTGTTACGTGATTAGAAAGTCATAGATGACTGAGTGGACTCCCCAGTGTTTGTGGTTAGAGTATTAATTAGTTAAACAAACAAAATGAAACTAGGAGGTATCTGTAACAGACTACCACAAGGACAAGCTTCCCCTCAAAAAATCTGGTTATCAAGAGCAGAAAGGAAAACTCTGTTACCATAAGTGTCTTTCATCCTGAAGATCATTTTCTAAGTCTACACAGCCAGTAATACAACTTCAGAAATTTCTAAAAATAATGGATTTTTTTCTTAAGACAGAAATCCTGCATGTGATATCAAGTAACTCAGTAATGTCCATTATCAATTACTCACCATAATGGACCTCATTATGATAAATAAGGAACAGTTAATAGCTTTTATAAAAATTGAAAAATTGAAAAATTGCCTAATAAAATGAGGTTTGATTTATTTAATGCAAACAGGATATGTCACCAACCTGAAATACCTCTTGCTGGATCTTTTAAAACCTGCAATTTTTGAAACTTAGAGGAACAGCTGAGATTAGTTGGGAACATGCATTTAACTGAAGAAGTGCTAAAACAACTGGGAATTTTTCAGGAACATCTTGCTGGATGCCCAAGAAGCCAAGATTCCTCAGATTCAAAAAAAGATACTTGAGCTGAGAATATATCTTTCTTGGTGAAAGCAATGAAAGAAATTGTGTATTACATCTATATATATACACAAGCATATAGTATATGTGCATACGTACATGTATGTGCATGTATATATAGACAGGGAATTAAAAACCAATGAAATGAGAATGATTATAAACTACAGATAGAAGTGGGTAATGAAGTCAGTAAGTCGAATGAATGAGTTATCATAACAGATTTTAAATAGTAAGGCATTTTAAAAAACATTCCAGAAGCAATAAACTCAGTGAATTAATTATCAGTCAATAGCTAGATTCAGACAGCAAGATGGTGAAGTGTGATCAAGGAAAAGCAGAAATGTTCACTAGGTATTCCAGTGGCATTTGGAATGAATCAAGTTATGTATCTACTTCTTAAGGTATTACTGATAGATTAAAAAATTAGCCTTGAGTAACAAAGGAGGATGCAAAGTAGTCTCTGTGACAATTAAACATTTACAAAACCACAGACTCAGATATCTTAGGTTCAAGAGTCTTAAATAAATTAGCTGAGGAAACATCTAAATTACTAATATAATTTTCTGACAAACATTGAAGAACACTAGATAAATTCCAGAAGACTGGAAAATTGTCAACATAGAGAGAATCTTGTGGTAAACCTTCATAATCCTGAACAAAAAAGTGAGATTTACTAAGGCAAAATACTGACTATTCTGAAGGTCATCCAAGATGCAAAATTTTAAGAGCAGACACCTGAATAGTGGCACTAAAGAAATTAATAACTCAGCCTGAGAAGAAAAAATCAAATGAAAAATAAAACAAGCCAGAAAGAATCTCTTTGATTAAGTGTTACAAAGATAAGCAAAATAATCATATAACCTTTATAATGGCGCTGATGAAAACAGCTTCATTAAAACAAAAATCTGAAATTCACATCTTAGTATTATATAGTAGTCAAAGACAATTAACTTGAATTTGAAAAAGGAAACCGAGACTCTTTCAGAAAGAAATTGCGACTCCAATAATTACATAATATATGCACAGATATTTGTCACTAATTAATCCAATAAACTGTCCTGTTTCTTTCAACCATTGCCTCTTAGAAAATTTAATGGTAAGTTTCAATAATCTAAGCAACATCCACCTGAAAGGGAAGATAAAAACTGACAGTAAATCAGGTCAAACAATAGGCCTTGGGGACAGACAGAAAAGTAACTTTTTTACATCTACATTAGAGTACTAGTGTGGCATTTGAACCAAATACCCCATTCATTCCTGCTTACCAGGTATCAGTTCAGATTGTGGAGCCAAGTCAGAAACTCTGGTCCAGGTGACTACCCACCAATGCACAAAAACTGCTGATGAGGAGGCTGCATTATTGTAAAGTCTTCCAGATTGTATCAACCACACATACAATAACACAGTGCTCTCATTGAGAGCTAACACTCTGGAGCACTTCTTATACAATATAAAATGACAAAATACGTCTGTGCCTTTATGTGGCTATTGTACACCAGCTCTCAGGACTCTGCAACTGCACTTCTTCATCTATCCAACCTTTCTCCTGCCTCATTCTCCCTTCTTTTTTACCTGACCTTGTTATTTTCATTTCTGTACTCAGACTCTTTTTATTACCTTCTCTTTCCCTCCCACCACATTTTCAAATGCCGTTTTCCCTCATGGCAAGGGAAAGCTTCTCAGAAGACCCTTCAAGGTGTCACCTAAGCCTCCAAGGACATGACACCTGTCAGCCTGCATGGGGAGATGTCCAAACGTTTCTCCAGCAACAGGATTACCCAGTAGAAGTGTCATGGCTAACTGTACAACTGCTGCTGGGTCCGAGAGTACCAGTGATCGATGCTCAATAAAGTTCATGAAGAAGACTGGCATTTTCCTGAAGGCAGGGGTAACAAAGAGATCTTGGAGATGGCACAACAGCATTCCACTGTTATGGAAGATCTTGACCTCTTCTGGTTGGAAGCACTCCACTGAGCCTGACATCTAGGTGGATATCTCCTACCCTGTCTTGCAAGATCTTCATATTGGAGACTCTAATGGTGCAGCCTTTCACACTGGTCCAGGAGCCCCACCACCATACCCTGCAAAACAGCCTGCAAAGAAAGATCAACATGTGGGAAAGCCTGCTCCTTGCCACAGCCAGCATTGACAGCGCCCTGTGCCGGTGGCCAGGATTCCAGTCTGGCTAAGGGTACAGCTTCTTCACACTTGTTTCTGCAGTGGAAGGAAAGGATCCTAAGACATTTCTTGTAGAACTAAGGCATTGGTCTTAAACCAGCAATGGAGCTTAAAACCCTGAGTTTGATCTCATAACTGACTCTGCTTTGAGCAGGAGTGTAGGGATTGGTGCACGGAAGATCTCGCGATGGTACGGAAAGATAGGGTAACACCCTCCTCATGACAAAGCTACCGCGTAACGCAATTAGGTGGAAACGAAGTAAGACCCTATATAAGACGCTGTTTGCTTTGAATAAACGCCATTTGTAGCATCCTCATATTGGTGTCTGTGCTCTTTGGCCCAGAGGTGGGATGTAGTGCCTCTGTGCCATCTCAGCCGGACGTGGTTGTCGCTAAAACAAAGGCGACACAGGAGGTTGAACTGGATAACCTTCTGAGGTCCCCACCAACCAGAATTATCTTATGATCGTATGATTTTTTATTTCTCTGCAGGGGCTTTAAAGCTTTTGTACACAATCCAATTAGAGCTATGAGACTCATCTTGCATTCAGCAACCAGCCACATCAGAAGCCATTCCTCACCCTGTATGAGTGCCTTTTGTCTGTCTCAGTGACTGAAAAAGAACATGTAGAACATGCCATGCTACTGCAGTGCCCAAGATGTCTGTCCAAAGACCATTACCTTTCCTAAATACAGCAGGGCACAAGCTTTAGTGCCTGCTGCTTGTGTAGGGAAGGGCTATAGGCAACTGAGAGTTGTGTTGTATCTTCACATGGAATCAAGGACTAACAGACTTGCCTTCCTTGGTGCCTCAGACTCCATTGCTGAAGAAGAGCTCCTACTGGCAGCCCCATCTCCATCCCTGGTACCTTCCCTCCTCACTGGTGCAGGCAGGCGGCAGTCCCAGATGTTTAGCCTCAGGGCCCTAAAGCAGTACTTAAGACCTGAGGGTGCTGAGAATGGTGGGAATAAGAGATAGGAGCAGCAGAGCCCGCAGTAGCTCTTAGGCCACCTAGAGAACAGATTGCAACCCACTTGCCCATAGGCTTGAGAGCAGGAAGCCCTGGAGAAATTGTATGAGCAGTGGCTCCTGTGACAGCTTTGGTGTCCCTCCAAAATCCTGCTCCCTGGCTACAACGAGTGAGCCAGCTGCAGGAGACACCAGAGGGAAAGGTCAGCTGAACCCTGACATGGGATCTCCATCCCCCCAGAATGGATGCTATCCATCCTCAGTACTCAGAACCACCCCTTAGGCATCCAAATTGGCCCAGGGGAGCAAGGCATGCCAGCAGGCTCCACGCAGCAGGGCATCTGCTGGGACCTTGCTAGTCCTCCCAGTAATCATGGGTGTGTCAGAACTGTTACACTGGCATTTGGGGGGGTATTTTTAGTCCTTAGTGCGTCATGCTATCTTACTAAGGAATTTCTGAGTGGTGGGCATATTGGCTCCCCCTGTTCCTTTTCTGTCTTTTTCCTATTCACTCACACCGTCCTAAAATCTCCCTCCCTCTTCATCTCCTGACAAGTTATGGGTCATGTTGGGTCTCTCAGGGAATAAAAATTTGTTGTTGTTTGAACACTTTTGCTGACCCATTTCTGTTGAGCTGCAGGTGTTCCTCCCACTCAGATTTTTGGCTGGTCCTTAAAGCTACATGCCTGGGCCATGGGCTGTTGAACAGTGGTCCCTCTCTGACTTTACAGGGGAATAGGCATGCAGAGAGCTTGGCTGCTGAATGTATTGTGAGTGGGAGGATGGAGGTAGTTGTTGGGACTGAGGAGGTCCAGCTGTGAGGACCTTTAAGGCAGGGTATGCAAGCCATGGGGTGTTAATGGCCCATCATTAGGCTGGAAGGGCGTAGCAGCTCTAGGAATAGGTGCTTCAGCCAAAAGTGTAAGCACAGGACAGATTAATCATTTCACTGAAGTACTGAAAAAAAGGGGAACAGGAGGAGAGAAGCTCTTGTTTCAGTAGGGGCAAAAGGTTTCCTTTTTGAGGGTACCTTTTCACCCCACAGGGAGTAATCAGTTGGTTCTGTGCAGCTGTCTTTTATAAAGTCTTACACGAAGTCATGCAAACCCAATACTAGCTTTATTCCACTTCCCTGCCCTCACACCCCCTTCTCCCTTTCCATGTGGCAGTGAAATGAAGAGCAAGCAAGGTCCCTCCCCTTCTCTCTTGCTTTCTTGATAAGAAAGCACCACTTGGTGTGCTGCAGCTTTTCAACTCCTTTTTTTTCCCCCAGTAAACATTCAGGCCGTTGTGGTTTTGTATAACGTTAACTGTCCTGAGCTGGGCACTGTCAATGCCATCCATAAGGTGCAGGAACAGATAGACAGTGAAGGTCTAGTCTTTTGGATTGCTGTTTTTGAGATTACATGCTAAGTCTTGTCCAAAATGAGATCTTGGAAATGTGGATAGTATATACGTTGGGTCCTCCGCACCAAGTGCTTTGCTTTGCTAATCTATTTATATAACAATGCATACTTCCTAAAACAGATAGTTTATGCAGTCTGCAATCTACTAGCTTCTGGATTTGCTACACCCTCTACTTTATATGGTTGTAATCCAGAATGACGGTTTTGTCTAGTTCTCATAGCTAGCAAAATAGGCATGTAAAATGCCTATTACATTCTTGTTCTTCTGGAGGATAAAATGATTGTGAAAAAATAGCTTTGAAAAGTATGGGTTGTCCCATTCATTTTAAGAAATTGACACTGAAACTGGAAGGTGATCATTTGAATGGCAATATAAAGAATTATTTCCCTGTTATTTGTCAAACATAGAGAAGTACTGTGCTCATCACAAAAATGTAGATTGCTGCTTCTTTGGGTACACAGAACCATTCTTTCTAGCAGTCAAAATATCCAGCTTTTGTCCTACCATTTATTAACAACTTTGCCTCGTCAGTGGAGCAAAGAAAAATATTTAGCATTCAAAAGCACAGTTAAAACCGTCATTATAATATATACACACAGGTCTACTGGAAAAAGAACAAATATCTTCACCTTTGGCACAGTTTTGAAATACTTGACTTTGCAACTTTAAGACTCTTGCAGTATTTTTTAGTGTAATTTCCTCAAATTTAACTAAAGGTCTGACCTTAAGTAGTCTATTGGTCCTCATCTGAATCACTACTTTTAGAATCACAACACAGTCCTTTACAACCTGAGCTAACACAATAAATGGCAGGAGTAGAAACTTAGAATCATAGAATCATAGAATGGTTTGGGTTGGAAAGGACCTTTAAAGATCATCTAGTCCAGCCCCTCAGGAATATCTTTCACTATCAGGTTGCTCAAAGCCCCATCCAACCTCACCTTGAACACTTCCAAAGATGGGGCACCCGCAACTTCTCTGGGCAACGTGTTCCAGTGCCTCATTACCCTCATTGTAAAAAATTTCTTCCCCAGTCTAAATCTACCTTCTCCAGGCTGAACAACCCCAACTCTCTCAGCCTTTCTTCATAGCAGAGGTGCTCCAGTCCTCTAACCATTTTCGTGGCCCTCCTCTGGACCCTTTCTAACAGGTCCATGTCTTTCTTGTAGAGGGGACTCCAGAGCTGGATGCAGTACTCCAGGTGGGGTCTCATGAGAGCAGAGCAGAGGGGGAAAATCCCTCCCCTTGACCTTCTGGTCACATTTCTTTTGATGCAGCCCAGGATACAATTGGCTTTCTGGGCTGCAAGTGCACATTGCTGGGTCATGTCCAATTTTTCATCTATTAGTAGACCCAAGTCCTTCTCCACAGGGCTGCTTTCAACCCATTCATTGCCCAGTCTGTACTGATACTGGGGATTTCCCCAACCCAGGTGCCGGATCTTGCACTTGGCCTTGTTGAACTTCACAAGGTTCACACAGACCTGCTCCTCAAGCCTGTGAAGTTCCTCTGTATGGCATCCCTTTCCTTTAGGGAATCAACTGCACCACTTGGCTTGGTGTCATCTGCAAACTTTCTGACGGTGCACTCAATCCCACTATCTATGTTGTTGATGAAAATATTAAATAGTATTGGTCCTAGTACGGATCCTTGAGAGACACCACTTGTTACTGGTTTCCACTTAGACACTGAGCCATTGAATATAAAACTCTTTGGACATGGCCATCCAGTCAATTCCTTATCCATCTAACAGTCTATCCATCAAACCCATATCTCACCAATTTAGCAGCAAGAATGTTGTCATGGACCGTATCAAAGGCCTTACAGATGTCTACATAGATGACATCCTGTGGCAGTACATCCCGCCCCCCCCATCCTGCCAGCAGGAAACAAAACTTCTCCAGGAAGGGAGAAGGGGAAGGAAACCCTGGAGGCTGCAGGTTGAAATTTGAACTGGCCAATTGAGATGCGCCAGGTACACCGAGGTGACCCTCCTAGCCAATAGAATTAAATGACCACAGGTCAGATTCGACAGGGGTATAAATGGGGTCCCGCTGGAGGACACGTTGGCAGTCCTCCTCGGAGCAGCGGGTCTGCAGTCGGGGACTCCCCCTCAGGCCAGGGCACCTCCCGAGGTAACTCCTCGAGGGAGAGAGCCCTCAGCTTTTAGGTGAGTGATACGCGCGTTTTGAGCCATCACTTTAAATCTTGGGAATTCTTAAGTCAGCCATGTAGTATTAATTCTCTTTACATCATTGAGCCTGTGATTTTATAGAATGTTATCGGACTTCTAACTAACTTTTGCTGAAGAATAAATCTGAGTTTTAACACCTGTTGGATTTGGTTAGTCGTGCATCCGTAACACATCCATAGCTCTTACCTTGTCCACTGATGCAGTCGCTCTATTGTAGAAGGCTTATCACCCTCTCTCTGAGCCTGACATTGATGAATGTCAAGAGATACAATCTGCTAAGGGTTTCCATACCTACTTAACAGACACCACAGGAATGCAAGAACTAGAGAGTCTAAGATATTTGCTCTTGTGTTTGCAGGCCCTTCTCTCCCAATCTCCAGAACCTTCCCTGCTCAGCACACCTCCATGCTGTCCCTGTGCTGTTCTTCCCTCTCCACCTCCAGGATTCTGACTGTACACCCTTAGCCTCCGCTCTTCTTTCTTGTACACCCTTCCTCCTCTCTACCTTCTCCATGATGTTTCAGGAGCGAGAGCAAAATTATGGAGAATACAGATAGGCTACGGATATAATTACAGCAAGTAAGGGAAGAAAATGCAGAGATACCTAAACTGTAACTATCTAACCCAGGATCAGAAGCAGTGCAGGACAGCCTTATGTAGAGGCAAGAATAGCCACATTTGCCCTATGCAATGCAGATATAGCCAGCCATTTCAAGCTAGCATGGAAGCCACTAAAATTTTGCGTCGTGTAGATGCTGTTCTTCATGCACTGTCCTGGAAACAATGGCATAGGGAAATCGATTTGAATGATTTCCTCAATGACATTGAAGATGTTTCAGTTTTAATCGTTCATTGACTCTCTGAGCAGACAAGGTATGCCTAAGACATAGGGAATATTCATAAAATGTGTGTGAAAATTTGTTAACAAAACCGTACTGAGGATGTGTAAATTAAGACTATTCAAAGAATTACAAGTTGGTCAAACCTGGACAAATTTTGAAGGGCAAGTAAATGATCCACCCCTGAAACTCAAACAGTTCTTCTAGAAACATAACAAGTCCCTGCTCCAAAGTACAGACTTATGATCATTGTCATGGCAACAAGTGTAAGACAATGTATAAAACTTATCTTGTGAGAAATTGAAACTTAAAATGATCAAAACCAGCCCCAGTCAGACAAGGAAATTCCAACCCAAGCAGTTTAATTTTAGCAAAGTTATAAACAATTTTTAAAAGCATCTTATAATGGAAAAATGTCAGAATTTTCTTGCATACAATGCCTCTAATGTCAAAAGATCTTAAGCTATCTGTACTTCCAATTTCTGCAGCACATGCCTAAGTGACAATAATTCTTTGATGTTGTACAAAACACAAGTAATTTCCTTCCACGTCTCAAATCACAGTACAGACTTTAACATTGTATTATTTGATATTTATTGCATCTCATTGTTTGTAGTATCTTGGGTATAAATTTGGGTCAAAGAGAATCACTGACTCCAAAGGGATAGGTAGTGTTTGCAGATTTTGTGGCAGAAGAGTAATAAAGGTGAAAGCAAGGTGAAATTAGAAGGAAAAGAAAAAACGGCCAGTTGAATTAGAATGACATTGTACACCTCAGGGACAACACAGCAGATGAAAATATGAGACATAAGAAGAGAAGATAATTTAGTTTGGAGTATTTAATCTTTCTTCTGCACATATCAAAGGATTTTATAAAAAAAAAACAAAACCAAAACAAAAAATGTGGATTAGCTGATATTACCACATTTACATCCAGGATTATTTTCACCAATTTGTGTCTGTTCAGAGACATATTTAAAATAGCAGAGGATCACATCATACACTCTTAAGTCCTATATTTAATTGCAGTCTCCTACTCTCAACCTGTGTATTTATCAGTCAAAGGTCTCCTCCAGCTTATAATTCGTTATGTTATATAGTTTCTCTTTTTTAAAAAACAACACAAATTACACAGAGGAATTTGCATCCAAATCACCCCACCTGAATCAGTTTTAAATTAACAGTACCTAAAAAGAACTCATAAAAAATGTGAAATTAACACTAATACTGAGCTTTTAGTAAGGTACTTGTGTAATTTTATTTTTCTATGCATTGAAGTAATCTTCAGGAGCTATAAAATAAATCTTTGGCCATTATTTTGTAACTGACTGAAGAGCTTTTTTTGAGAGAGAATAGAAGTTACAAAGTGATTTTCCCTTGGGATATGGTAACTTGAAAATGGATATAATGTTCTTTTTTAAATAGAGGGGGAAGGGCTGAGAGCTCTTTTACCGCTAATTTCCCCTGCAGTTTTCTATTTGTGAACATACGGAACAATTTAATTATGAAATAACATCAGATTATTACAGAATTAATCAATTAATAAATAAAAAGGACTCTTTTTATGGAATCCATCAAGCCTTGCCGCTCAGCAAATTTAAAGAAGTAAAATTAGCATCCTAAATAATTATAAATAAGTCACATAAATCAAACAAGCTTCCAGTGTGGTTTTAGTAAATGGAGCCATGTCACACTCGTAAATAACAGCATGAGAAGCTTCACAGCCAAAGTACACTGTAGCAAAAATATCTGAGCATAGAAGCCTTGAATCATTAAATCAGATTCTAGAGGGTTGATGCTTCTCTGACAATTAGTTTGCAACCTGAAATAATATAAGAACAGATTGCTAACCTGAAGTCAGATTTCATACTTTCCGTTTAGTGTCCCACAGACAGGTGTTACCTTGAATACAGTGAAGCTCAGTTGATCTGCATCATATAAACACATGATTAGTGCTCAAGCAAATGAGCAATCTTCACTAAAAGTGACCAAAAGTATGAATAAGAGATATACCTGGTGCAGAAGACCAGTGCAAGAAAAAAAACCCCTAAATTCTATGACAAAGATAAAGTAGGATTTTTTTTTTTTTTTTCAAAATTAGTCACTAAATAATCAGCTTTGAAGGCAGGAATCAACTTAATTCTAGATTATATCTAAACCATAAATATTCTGTTTGAAGTGCAAAACTGGCTATAATTCATATGCTTTAAACATTTACATGTAGAAGGTATTCAACACTGGCTTGGACATCATGTGGTAACAATATTGTCCAGTAATTAGTATTTCAGTTGAGAATTTTCAGTTAATATTCTAGTATGTATTTGAAGGTTTTCAATTCAGAAAACATGACAATATCCGGCCTTGGCTCTCTATCAAGATAGAGATAGAAATAGACATTTTGAAAATAAGCTTGAGCAAAACTAGCTCTTAGCAAGATAATATACATAATCTAATATTAGCTGTTAGGCAATGAGAAACAAAGGTATACATCTGTCTCTTCAGCAGGACTTTTCAAGCTATAATGGATCTACAGTGACAGAAAATACTGACAGAAATGTATTTCAAAGAGTATCTGAAAATCATCTCACCAGTGCCAAGTGAAATGTATAAATTTAAGACTACTAGCAGTGAAACTAATCTTACACACTTTTTTTTTCATATCAATGCTATGACCAGAACTAATACCATAGCTAAACTAAAATATATTCTCAGGGGCTTTAGGAGATAAATGGTAGCTTACTGTCTGTAGCTTGAGAGAGCAAGTGAAACCCTTTCATTTAGCTGTTTCTAAAGCCTACTGAGTAAGTAATTTTGCTAAAAATACTGTGGAGATAGTTTTGAAAAATCAGTGTAGGGCATTGCGAATGGTTCCAGGTGAATTTTTATGGAACCTAAGGGTGAAATGCTAGTCCCACTGACATCAGCTGCAAAATGTGTATTTAGTTCCAAAGGACCTTCAGCTTTAGCTGAGGACTTCTTCCTCCACAGCACGGCTACAATATGAGCAGTAAAAATGTACATCTCACTCCCATCTATATCAAACATGAGACCTCAGAACAGTGCAGATAGAGCTATACTTTAAAGGAAAAGACAACAGTTTCTCCTTGATTTCTGGTGAACTTGTCAATTAAGGTTAATTCTAATGGCTCTTTGTACTGCATTCAAGTTGTGGGCAAAGTTGTCACACAGTAAATGAAAGTTCTGATTTCCTTAAATGCTCTCCAGATAATAAAGCATTTTTGTTGCCACAGAAAATTCAGTCAGCAACTCAGAGCTGAAAGACTCATTATACAGTAATAAAACCCATGAGATGATTCTTTAAGAAGTTCTAATATCCAGACTTAGAAATCTAGGAAGCAGCAAACCAACTGCAGGTTTGACACTTGTTGGTATATGGCATCTAAGCCATAAATTAGGTCCAAGAGCCCTGAAAAGGCACTATTATATTTCAAATCTAAAAAGTATAAAATTTACCTCAAAGTGTCATTTGAAACGTTCTGCTAAAATATACTGCTATAACTACAGTACTACGGCCTTTTACTGAATTATGTAACTAATGTTTTCCACAAGTTCATAGTATTCTTATTTTCAAATACAAAAAAAAAAGAAGACATCATACTTCCAGGTTTTTGAGGTAGAGTTAATTTCTGAAGAATTTGCCAAGATGTTCTGCAGATTTTTGCTGGTGTTGCACTTTAGCAGCAGAAGCAAAAAAAAAGATTTTTCAACAGTTTAGTGGAAAATCAATTATAAATTATGTGAGGTACCTCGAAAATTTTCCACAGAAATGGGAACACATCCATTCATTTTCTGTAAAACAAAATGGCAAAGTTCCCTGCAAATTTCTTCCAATTTTTCACCTCGATTTTTAAGTAGACTCAATAATATTCTTGTTTCATTTGGGTTTAAGACATCTTTTTACAAGACAGTTTTGTTTGTTTTTCATGTGATGTTTTCCCATTTCACTTAGGTGGTAATTTTACTTAAGTAATGCCCATGAAATCCATTAACTCCAGTCTTTCTGAAATTGGGTTAACCTTTGCAGTGAATACCACATGGAGATTTTGGATATCTGGACAACACAGCTTGTTTGAATATTCATTCAAAAGGAAAAAAAAAAAGTTTTTGTTGTTTTTTTTATCACTGTGTGGTGGAGGCCAGTAAGTTTGAAAGAGGCAGATGAGAACTTTGTATTTCAATTTGCCAGAGAAGTAGAAAAATATCTGGAAACGTGGAATACATTTATGTGCCTTGTCTGCCTGGAGAAATTATATTCATTCAGGTAATCTACATATCCTACTAACATTCATAGTCCTTTTTCAAATAAATAAAAATCCATTTTAATTCTAGTTGGAGTCCATATAAGCAAAACAAGAAATAATCTGCATACGCAAACCAATACTTCATAGACATAGCCTTGGTGTTGAAGAAATTGAAGCCTCTGGCTCTATCACTCAGCCTAGAACCACCTCTGCTTGTGTTGATAGAGTCATTTTAGAGCAGAAGAAGTTCCACTTGAGAAGGAATTGCAACACCCAGTCGCGAGATACATGGATGTACACTAAACATATTTGTATTATGAATGCAAACTAGATATATTCCTTGTATGGAGGCATTCTAGAGATAACTCTATAAGGGATACAGAAACTGTATCTTCAGTCTGGAAAGCACACCACTATGGCTATTGTGCTTACCATCAGGTTCTTTGAGAAGACAGAACAGTCACCCAAAATTAAAATAAAAAGAAAAGAAGGAAGCTACCTGAAGATCTTCAGGAAAGGATAGCTGATCTTGGAATCAAGTTTCAAAGAAATAAGAGGCTAACTCAACTGATTACTTCCTACATAAAATTAAGTTTCTGTTTTGATCATTTACCAAAAAAAAAAAAAAAAAAAGGAAAGAAAAAAGTGATTATTAAAAGCTCTGCTCTTTTCACTCAGAAAGATAAGAGAGCATTTAAAATACAAAACACGAGCAAATCAGAGGCTTTTCTCCCCCTCTCTCTATTACACACAATTTCAGGCTTTGTATGTCATAGACATGAAACAACCAAAAATCCACACAGTTCATGTGCCAAATGACTTCATATTTTGAAAATGAAACATTTGCATTGACAGATTACTAATTCCAGTGTCACTGAAAGGAAGGAATTGCCCTGGTGCTTTACAAAATCAATTGATTCAAAAGCAATTCTCCAAATCATAGGAAAATAAGTCTGCATACTAGGCCATGAACACAGCATAATCTTCACAGGTGGTAGCCTACTCTTAGAGTTCCAAGTCTTCAGGGACTGAAGAGAATATGAACTGTCACATTCAGGCCATTCCCTCTGCTAGCAAAAGTTAACAGGATACTCAGACTGAGGTTTTATTTACTGCACCCATTCCTTGCCTAGTGTAAATGCTGTGGTTTTCATTACCATCTTCAAAGCTCGTTAGTTTGACCACTCACACTTTGGGTGACTTGTTTTCAGTAATATTCCTCCAACACATGTATCTTAATTCTGTTCTGAAGAGAACAAAAGTCATGGATCTGCCTTCTTCAGAAAAAAAAGGAAAGAAGAAGTTCTTATTAACTTCAGACAGAATGAAAACAACCATTTTGCCTATATGCCTCAAAAGGATGCTATGCCTAAAAGTTCCTTCTCCAGATCATCTTTCATATTCTACCTTTTCTATTCTTCAGTGTTCCTAAACCCTTGATCCAGGTCTTCATTATCTCATATGGGGATTCACTTTATCCAGCTACAGCCTGATAAAAATTTATCTAATCCAAACTACTTGCTTTTGTTGTCTATATATAGTTAGGGTACACAGACAGGCATGTTCAGAGACAGATTTGTCCCAGCCCAGAATGGAGGTCTCAAATGGCAAAGACACATGCAGAGCCTGGATGTGAAGATCTGGAATCAAGCCCAACCCAAAGGTTATGCCCGGGTTCTGGGACTGAGTAAACAGATTAGCATTATTCATACTGATTAGAAAGAAGGTAAAAGGGATTAACAGGGAAAAGATTAAGAGTCTTCATTTATCCATATCAGATTTGAGGTAACATCTGGAAATTGGTAGAAAAATCTTAAAGAGACAGTAATTAAAGTCAGTAAAGTGAAGCACGTTTTAAAATATATAGCTGGAGTGTGACCTTAATGCTCTGGCACTATTTTTCAAATTCAGTATTTATTTTCACATAAAAAGTATTTGGGGATATTATAATAACTATCATCACCCTCCAAAGTACGACTACTACAAATCACCTCTCTCTTCCAGTTCCTTTCTATTGATGTCCAATGCACAGCCATTTTTAAGACCTGGAAAATAAGTTCATGTGGCTTTCAGGAAAAAATGTTTTGGTTCTCTGCTAGGCAACAATATATATAGTTTCTCTTAATGTTTTTATTTAATCACTGTAACTGGCACGTCTCCTGTGTCCTACCACTGAAACTGTGTCATTAATCTGGAAAAGGTCAACCACAAAGTAAAATTTTAAATTGAGTCAAGCACAGTTCAGTTATATTATTCTATAAAAACCGTGAGGTGCATTCAGCACACTGAGGAATCATCTAACCTTTCTTTTATCTTTCCTTTTCACAAAATCCTCATGGATTGGTGTGTCCCAGAGTGCCTCTGTCACAGTTTCTGAGTTTAATGCATCTCTGATCCATTGTGTCTCTTTCAGTGTTCCTATTTAAGTCTTAAAACCTTGGAACGACACAATTTTTTGATAAGGAGCACTTTATTTTCCCTCCATCCAGGAGGAGATTGAGGCTGTGGGTCTTTGAGATGATCTCTGCAAGTCTGACTTCAGGGAGGAACTTCTATCCATGTTCTCACTGGGACAATGTCAGGACTTGTAAGGGTAGAGTCATCTGTAACAATGCTAGTTATCATCTACTTAGAACAATAAAAGCTGCAGAGAAAACAATTCATAAAGCAATGAAGAACTTCTATGCAGATCTAGCTTATCAGGCAGGCATACGGAAGTGTTGGAGAGCCTGATTACTTCAGATCTTTTCATCTGTCTCTGTCTCTAATACAGACCCTTGTCCTATTCTGGAATATACGATGTCAACTTTTCATCCATAAGGGTTGGTACAGACAGTTTTAAGATCATGATCTGCCAGACCTCTTTAATCTAATCAAAACAGTATAGGTTATTTCTCAGAGAAAAAAGACTATGAAACACCCTTGGCAACAGAGGTTAATCACCCTGACAGCCTCCCTGAGTCCATGAACTTTCCCCTTTCCCCAGTAACCTTAGTACCAGCAGAAAATGTTCCTTTACCACCTTTTTTACGCATGAAGATAGTTCCTGGAAATCTCTTAGAGATATTCGATAAGCTTTACAGCATTAATATGATGCTCTGCACGTGCCATGCTTCCAAAGTATTCCAAAGTATGTTTTTTGGTTTCATTCTTCAATATGCCAGGATCCACGAACTACAAGACAATGTCATATTCTAAAATATCTTCATTAGTAGAAGAATTTTAGTAAAATTACTTTATTAATATACTAAATTAAGGTAGTATTAATAATTTATTTTAATATACACTTCCATTTTTTTCCCAGCAAAATATGCATCAGCTTTCATCTGGAGAGTTTAGAATGCTGCGGAAAGTGTTAATTCCTGATTGTTTGTAGAGTCTGTATCAGACATACATACCTCTGTCTGAAGATCCATCCACTCCCTCATGCAGAGCATTTTTGCTGAAGTCAAGAGAGTTTTGTGTGAGGACTGAGTTACTAATTTATTTCTAAAACTCAAGAATACACTTTTGTTTTTAAGCAGAATGCATAGCACAGATGATGTTTGACTATTCTGCATCAGGCTAACACTGTTTCAGCTTCTTGAAGTGGGAGAAGACTGACCCTTCTGTTTATGTGACACTGATGATTATTGCTCAATTATCCAGTTTATAAAACAATATTTGCAGTCAGCCTTAAAAGAGACAGATTCTAGCACATCCCCAAATTATACACTCAGCACAATGCCCATCATCGCAAATTATATCCTATCAATGTTTGTGTGAAATAGAAACCAAGTCTAACAGTATTCTCCTGGCAAACCAAGTGGGCAGAGATGCTTCCAAGTATTGCTTTTCCACTACTTACATTTCTTTTAAATCTTCCATCGGTTAGCTGCCAGGCCCAAGCTGAAGACAGTTTTGTTCTGAATTAGGTATCAAAATCAGAAGTGGTTCCCAAGCCAGATCTGTCTCCTGTTCCTACTGCCTCTTCTCCCAAGTACTATACTATTGACACTTGGTTCACCAAGCAGCTCCTTTCTCTTCCTCTGTTCCTGTCATCTCACACGTGTTACCTGAAGGCCACTATTTCCTCCATGTGAGGAAAGGCCCAATCCTCACCCTCACATTCCCCTCTCTTCTGGCACCACTGAATATTGTTTTGACAGCAACCATGTTAAAATTTGGTTCACAAATTTCAGCTTGTGAATGATTCAGCTGTTTATATCCTGCATAACCACAAAAGGAATGATGAGGAGAGGAAGAACACTAGGTGAATCCCTTAATAAGGCTTAAAATCATCACAGTCCCAAAGCAAACACTAATTGTCTTTACTCAGCTTCCAAGAAGCATTATAGAACACTTCTAGCCATTAAGCATACTTCTATTCCCAGATACAAGAACAGCTATCCTAACATAGTCTGATACAATGTGAAATAAGCCTTCTCCATAAAATATTTAATAAATCTACAAAAGTAGAATAGCAGATAATGGGCTACCCCAGCAAATCCATGAAAAGTAGGATTTAGTCATTAGATTTCATTGTTTCTTGACTTCCCAAACAGATTATCCAAACAACATAACTTACTGCACATCAGAAAAAATAACCACATCCTAAAACCGAGATGGAAAAAATATGTGGGGATGTTACTCCAATAAGAATTTCATTGGATTTTTTAATTAATTTGCAATAATAGATTAGCTCCATCACCATTGAGATGAACAGGTTTCAGTTCTCATTGAAACTCCTGAAAGGTCTATGTGGGTAAAGGAAGAATTACTGTGGTTATAAGTACCAGTATAGTATTAAAATATTGCCTATATTACTTAATTCAAGAAGGATAAATGTATATTATATGTAAAAATCTCTCCCGTATAAACTAAAAAAATCTTGCTGTGGATAGATATACTCTCTAAGGCAACTTTTGCTTACTTTACTCATCCCAAAGCAAGAAACATAAAAGTTCCAGTATTCTACATAATGACAATTGTATAAATCAGGCTGGGTTTGCCCCTGAACTTAAAGTGAAATAACTCCCAGAAGGACAAAGAAAAAGAATTGACTATAAAACATACCCATCAATCAATAGTGCAAAATCTCCTTAGTTTCCAAAGTCTACCTTAGAAGCTATGGATATTAGTTGGTTTCTCCTCATAAAGCTAGATATTTCTTTTAAATTCAGTAAGAACTCCAAATTTCCTAAAAACACTTACATAACGTACAAGAAAGGGCTGAGGAAAAAGTAAAAACCCTGTGAGCTGAAACTTAATAGATTGCAATTGGTTGCTCCAAACTGTTTGTGGTTAAAAGCATTTTAAAAGCACAGTGTTATTACACTATGAGTAAGTCAGGTTTTCTTTCTTTTTTTGTTTTTCATCTCCAGTGTAATTTTTTACCAGGAATTGTCACCTTGAGCAGATCTTACATTAACCCAAATGCCAGATGTTAATTTCCCTAAACTGTTTTTGTGTGACTGCCTTTCCTGAAGTATCATGGAAGCCATAAGCCCAGCTTCAGGGCTACTGAGCACCCAAAGCTCCAGCTAAATCAGTGGTGGCTGTGGATACTGAGCGGCCTTTAAAAACGAGTTGTAAGGCAATGCTGCTGACATAGAGAAAGTAGCCCTGGAAGCTCCTAGCACGGAGAACATCCATTGACTCATCTGATATTTCCATACATGAAAGCTTGGAAAACTGCTTTCTGTTCTCAAATCTTAGGAGGCGCTGGGACTTCATTCAGTCTCATTATGGATTTTCTTAGTTTCCATCTCACAAATACACTTATGCATTTTAGAGTAAATTAAAACTAACCTCTGTGTTTGTGTGCATTTATGTGTGATTGTACGTGTGTACATACATACACACATTCCTCCCTATTGTATTTTGAGGTAGCAAACAAACTCTTTTTGCTACTTGGACTCCAGCCCAAAAGAATGGAAACAAGATGCATGTATATATTTTAATACCTTTGACAATAATAAAGAGATGATCTGTCTCCTGGAGAAGCAGCAAGACAATCACCTTACTACTATTCACCTGCCACAGTATCACCTCTGTCACTTTGGTGAGGTCTTCCAACTCTGAGAATCTGGATGATGCCCCCTTTACTGGGATGTCGCCTTATTTTTGGCAAATTCACAGTCTTGTGAACTTTTGCTGTTCTCAGCAAAACGATACACATGAAACACTTAAGTTTAATGTAGCTTGCATCAATGTTACTAGGATGTCTGGGATTGCCAGAGCCACATGCGCACTTCTGCTAGCCACAAAAAAGGAAGAAAGGTGGAAGAAATAGGTCTGGTAACATGTGGTTCGCTATGACAGCTTTATAGGCATTTGGAATTCCCCCATATTAAACAAAATAGCTTCACTTCTTTGCATTGTCAGAAAAGCACAAGGATGTGATAAAAGGGGTAAGTGGACCTAGAATAGGTGAGAAAAACTGGTGTCCAATAAGATGACAAAAAATTAACACTTCATCTGCCAAATGCCTACTGTCATATTTCACAGCTCCAACTTTCAAGACCAAAAAGGCATTGTTTCTCCCCCTTGTTACAGATGTTCTGCAAAGTGAAAGCTACACCAAACAAGAAAGAAAGACGGGTTTTATACTGGTTTATTTTAACGGAGAGAAAAACTTAAGACAGCTGCAAAAATGAAGCTTTCTTAAGTGTTCCTTAATTAAATTAGACAGTCTTGAGCTGAGGCCCAAATCTGTGTAAAAGGGATTTCTCCTGCAAATATAGCCCTTACACAGTGTTCTGAGCAATCCCTTTTAGCCAGTGGCTAGCACAGGGGTAAGGTCTTCCAGATCTTTTGAGAACAGGCCTGAAAATCACTTGTCTCAATCTGCTTTGAAATGATGATTTACACCTTTATGAAAAGATAAGGAACCAAGTAATTTGCCATCAACAGTTGCCTTTCCAAAAATAAGTCAATGTTTATTGACTTTCTCAATATACAACAAAAGCTTTTGAGTTACAAAAGTCACTTCAGCAAAGTTTTTTGGTCAGACAGAGAGCAGATTAGCTGTTCAAGATTTTTTCTGACCTCTCTCTGTTGGTGGAATACTTCTTTTTATCCAGCTTCTCTCTGTGGCTATATGCATGTTGTATGAATGAATGCTGTATGAACGTGAATGTTACAGTTCATTCAGTGATAAAGTAAAATGACAGTGTTCCTGTCCACTCCCTCCTCATTCTTATCTCAACTGTTTATGGTGCTGCGCTGTAAACAGGTAATTGAAACAAACAGAAAAAGACCACCCGTATAGCTTTATCAGCGCAATGGAGGGTGAATTTCCATACTTTTTTAGTCCAACTCATGCAAGTTGGCATGGAAAAAGATACCGAAAAAGGTAGTGAAAAAGGGAGCAAAGAAAGGGTCCATCTGCAGCCAGATCAGTTCACTGAGCTGACTTACTGAACAAATGGTCTCTTGCTAACGCCTGTTAAGGGGAGGTGGCAGGACAGGAACATACAGTCAGAAGACTGGGAAGGGAGATACTGTGGTTTCAGTGACAGCCCTCACTCATGCTGCATTGAAGTGACCGTAAAATCACTCCCTGAGAGGAAAACAGGGTAGGGCATAGTGGTGGGGGAAAGCTTGGGTTTGGAATTTCCTGTTCTCTGCTTGTGTAGGGACACAAGTAGTACCCATGGACTCTTCAACATCTTCTCCCATTGTCCTTCCCCTGTTCCCCTCACTCATTTTCTCCCACAAACGTCTCATTTCCTTCGGTTCTCATGAAACTGGGTTCTATCCATACAGGACAAGATCCAGCATCTTCCTCCTCAAAAAAGAAGCATATGGGCTTGGTACATATTTTGTTCTGCAGGCTTCCAGCAATAGAGTTATTAGGAGGCAGGACTTCACATAAACTTATTTTGCTATGTGATGTAATGTTACGCAGACAACTAAGGCCTACGGTTTTAATATGAAGACATACTAGACAGTACTTATAGGTAGAGATAGACAGACTTTTGTCAACATGAACACAGCCTGTAGCATTAAAATCTTCAAACATAGAATAGAGCAACTATGGAATCAGCCAAGGAAAATCAAATTAAAAGACAAGAAAAGAATTTCTAGTGTAAAAAACCACCCCTTTTTTTCATTAAAACCAGGTCTTTTCATACAAGTAAAAAAGAAAGGAGAAAAAGTACAAAGAGATTTTTGTTCATTTGTTCACCTTTAACATTCAGGAGGACAAACAGTCTACAAGTTGGAGGTGGTATTGACATAAGAGGTATCATTCTAATTAATATGGAACACTGAACTTTTATTGGAGAACAAGAGCAATGAGTGCAGAATGGTGACTTTCTGTTTAAAATATTTGGAAGACAGGCTCACACTATGACCTGCTTCCAGTTTCCAGTGGTATTAGGGATGAAGCCAGTATAAATCCAGTTGTCACAAAAGAACAAGTTATAGTATATATTAAACCACAAAAAAATACTTTCAAATAACATTAAGGGTATGACTTAAGCCCACAAAAGCTAGGAAATTCAAAGTTAGGGCTGCAACTCTGTCCTCAACTCACCCCATTTGTTTAGGTATTATAGCAGATATGAAAAGAGCTACATGAAACATGATGGCTTTGGTTTACAAGTGTTAGCACAAAATTTGGCATTCATCTGTGCTGGGTAGGGTTTGCCAGTTAAGCTAGAGCTAACAAAGCCTTCTCATGGAGTGGAAGATTATATCACGAATAAACCAGATGTCTGCATTAAATGTTAATAATAGAATGCATGCTTCCCTTTACCTGATTAACTTTGTGATCCATGTTCCTGGACTTCAGATAGTTAATTTCTTTTGGAGACATTTGCTGGGAGTCATATGATTAGTGGGCTAACCTGTGTCACATATACAGGTCTGGACAGAGTGAGCAGGTGATCACAGTGACTGATATTTGAATATGCTGAAGATAGCAGCCAAAACACAAATGCAGCAAAGTGGGTTAATAACTAGCAATGAATCTAATGGAAAATATGTGATCATTTGATGCAAGTGATGAGATTCAAAAAAAGGACACTTAAGAAGTAATAACAGGTTAAGAGATGAGCTCAAGAAGCAACTAAAAGCAGAAAATTAGCTACAGAAGTGAGTTGAAGGAGATTTTTCTCTCATACCCAAGATGAGTATGACTTGCATCAGTTTGAGTTGAAGTGGTGAGGAAAGAGAGAAACACATGCACATGTTTTATTTAGCTCTACCTATGTCTTATGCTTGCCAAAGCGAAGAGTGACTGCTTTCTGGAACACTCAAAGCTTTTGTATGTTTGCTATCATAAGTTGAAAAATACTCAGGATTTCCACTTAGGTTTGACCAGTCTTTGAATCATTCTAGCAAATATTATGAGCAATTCCCGCATTCCTGCAATTACTCCATACTTCATTAGTTTGTCTATGAGATGTATTACATTCTGAGGTGTATTTACATAAACAAAGATACCTTTTTGCTAACATAAGGACATCTACACAAGGGTTTTCATAAGTATTGCTAAGTTTGGTGACTTGTAATTTTTCCACACTCTCAATAGTGTAACAAAAAAAAATTTACACAGGGACTTGGTTTCATGTTCTACATTATTTTTCAGGAAGTCAGTAACAGCTGGTTTGGGTCCACTGGATAACCTGGCGCTGTCAGCTCCTTCACTGGATTTCACAGGAGCACATCAGTGAGCTCATCATAACAAAATCATGTGGTGACTGATCCCTGAAGTTCCTTCAGGTATTGATTCATGTTTTCAAAAAATTCACACCATGAGTTACTTTAAGGTTTCCCAAACATTTCAGAGAGCTGGAATGGCTCTTGAATTTGCAATGAATTTCACAACTTGCTGAGTTTTAAGTAATTCCATATTTCTTGATGTGAGCTTCATCGCTCTTCATAAAATACCATAACCTGTGATTCTGTGCTTCTTTGCAATAGCTATCCATGAGGATCTAAATAATAGCTCCATACTTCTTGGGTTGAAATTTGTATTTTAATTTCAAGACATAGCAAAGAGATTTAATAAAACTAACTGATATACATGGGATTCACTTTTTAAAATCCCTCAGTGCTGCTTTGAATTGTGGTGGTTACTATCATCTCAAAATACATTTCTAAGGTTTGATTTCCTCACTCCTTAAAGAAACTGAATTCTTGTAAACATACTGCTGTTTATTTATAAAAATAATGTAAATGAACTGACAACTTTATTTTAGCTTTCCCTCTGTCATCCACGCTCAGAGTGAAGATGATGAAAGTACAAAGTTGTCATCATTCTCCCAGTTACATTTAGAGATAAAGTATGGAACCTACTCTACCTATGAAGTCCAGTCTCATTCAGGTTTCAGAGCTAGACTGAACAGTTGCCAAAGAAAAGTTTTTTCCTTTTCATTTAAGCCTATAGGTTTGCATCAGATCAAAAGCAAAAATTAGCTGAAACAGGCAGGCTTTACACAGTTCCCCTCCAAAAATTGCCCCATGTTTGCTGGAAATTCAGCTTATTTCACCGAAAGTTTTGCAGTCTTTGTTAAATTCTATGTAAGACTTGGGGTTCATTTCCCAAAAGTTTCATACTACTAAACAGATACCACAAGGCAGATAGATACTTTTTAACAGCAATCATCTACATTACAGGCATATAGACAATGAAGTTGCCATGCACCAGTGGAAATTCTGTTACATTTTATGGTTGTCTTCTTAGCCTCCTTCATATGTGAGGCAATATAACTTTTTTCCTTGAGACTTAAGCTAGGTTTTATTAATATATGACTGACTGGCTGAGAGGATACACAATTTCAGCTACCAAGTCTGAAAAAAGCTTGTATAATTCAACCATGTGCCCATACATTCATGTTGGGTGACCTTATATTTGCTTTGAGACAAAACCATCCTCCCATGCTATAAGTGTTGCTCTGCTGATGCATGATTTCTTGTTAAACTAATGTGACTTTGTCATGAGTCCTCAGCCTGACCATGCTGAACCCAATTTATATAAGGCAGTGTTTTGAGGAAATCACAATCACAAATGTTATTAAAAAACAGACCTCAGTTTAATCCCATGGAGTCATTTTCACATTCAGTAAACTTAATTTAAAAGAACTACATTCAAACTGCCACTTACCTTCCAAATACAAAAATATTTTAACTTTTAGCTTCAATCAGTAACTCGCCAGAAAAAAAATGAACAGGAATTAACTTACAGTAGCATATTCTGAAACATTAAAAAGCATAGTCATTTAACTCAGGACAGTGTTCACACCTGCCACCTGAAACTGTTAAATTCAGAATTCATTGCAAGCCCTAAGTACAACCGATGTTCCTTGAAAGGGCTACAAATATTGTGAACAAGCCATGACCCAGTTTTCAGCACAGTTGCGCCAAACTATTTTTGTGTTTAAATAAAAATAACAAAAATGCACATTTTTGCATAGTTTCAGCACAAAATTGAGGGGGCAGAAGGGGAAGAACTGTGGGCTGAGATGAGTTTCACTTTACAGTTTTGGAACAACTAAAACTCAAAATAAAACGAACATGGTGAGTGCATAGAACCACAAGAACCAAAACCAAACAAAAAGGTTGGAATGTAATGTTATTACAGCTTTTATATCTATCAGGGTAGCTAGGTACTATCTGGCCCCTATCGCAATAGTATCTGAGTAATGCATTTTGGAGCAATTTTTACGCGTGATTCTCACCAGTGAGGCCATTATTGGAATAGTGTCTGTAATTCTGATGCCCACACTTAAAAAAAGATATTAAAAAATCGTGTAGCGCTCAGGAAAGCAAAATAAGAATGAATCATTGTGTGGAAAATTAGTCTTAGAATGACAGAACAGAAAAGCTCAGTCTAGTTAATTTATCCCTGAGAAGTTAACTAGGTGACCCTATAATAGTTTATTAGTGATTAAATGAGAAGGCTTTCAATAGTGGTTTTGTTGATTTTTTTAATTTATAAAGATAAATATCAAGAACTAATAGCTAGAAATTGAAGCTTGACAAATTGAAAATAAAAATAAGGTGCATTTTTTGGATTATCAAGATAATAATAAATAACTTACAAGTGTTATGGTGAAATTATTCACCACTTTAAGTCATTGAATGAAAAAGAAATGTCTTAAACCATTTTTCCTAAATCCATCAAAAGGGGTTTAACACTAAAGTTACTAAGATTTAGAATAAGATTGTGATAACTTCAGTCACAATGCAGTGAAACAAAATGGGAAAATTCCCATAAATGTCAGTATAAGAGACCAACAGATGACAATGCAAGTTGAAATCTTCTATTTCTCTGAAATTTCTAATGATTTTTTTTCATTCTGGTCTAAATTCCATCAAAGTGAATACAATTTTTCCTGCTGACTTGAAAAGACGTAAAGTAAATTTGAGGACTTCTGAAAATCTTACCCTTACTGTCACAAAAGCTGACATTTGACAAGGAGCTGGCTGTTTTTCTCCTTTACATTCTTTTAATAATAAGTTCCTTAAGCAATAAAAATGCTAATAATAGTTCTCCCATACGGTACTTTTGCTTTCAGAACAAAGTAACAATGCATGTAGCCAGATTAGAAGCTGTAGAAAATAGTCTTTAAAGCCATATTTCTTGCAGCACTATTCCTTTCTTCCAGAAGTATTCCAGATCATACCATTTACTGAGTCTCATAAACAGAAGTGGAGAGAGAAACCCCTGCCTTATCCATGAGTGAAATGCAACTATCCTCGAATGCAGCACAACAAAATTTCCCAGTGGTTTGCTCATCCGAAATTATGGAGAATTTGAGGTAGTTAGCTGGATTAGCAAAAGCAATCATCTTCCAAGAATATGCAAGTCATTTCCGACTAGATTTTGTTTTTACTGAAAAACAATCAAGAATTTTACTCTTGCTCACCCAGAATGCAGCAGTAGTAACTCAGAAACAAACCCTCAGCTGCTAGAAAAGTGGTAGTCTGCATCACCAGCAGTTGAGAATATTAAATCAAGCTGAAGCTAGGACATAAAAGCTCTTTTAGATGAGGGCTGTTGGTGACCCATTTTTAGACTCAGCTCCTCAGGATTAAGATGGCTTTCCCTGTGTATCTTGCAATGAGACTAACTAAGCTACCAGAGGTTAACATGGGACAATGATTCAAGTTATGCAGTCAATTGAACAAAAGTTCCTCTCAAATTAGTGGGAGTTCTGCTCAGTTGAAGGACTCACAATTTGGCCTAGTATTAGAAGGCCTTACTCTAATTAAAGTTATTCATTTTTAGCCCTAAGCATTCCTCTTCCTCAGTGGAGTGTGCCAAGAAAACTAAGAAACTGAGCAGCACAGAAGTAGTATTAAACTTTAACAATGCTTTGCACTGACACAGGGAGGAATCTCAGAGCTATTTAGAAACAATGGCATGATCTGCAACTGGAGCCAGGGAATTCACAGTATATGAAACTTACAGATGTGCTTTTCATTGGGACCATCCCCTGTTCTCATATGCTCAAGTTGTTCTCATGCCTCATGCTCCTATGCGTAGTGCTTAACCTAACCACTTTAATCTCACTGAAGTTACTCAGTTACATGCCAGAGGTTGTAAATGCCCAGCTGGAAAGTTAGATGTTTATTTCTTACATATTACTCAATTGCAGTTAATATATTTCTACTTTTTATATTTAAAACAGAATTTCATTAAAGTGTATGTTAACATTACTGCTTTGGCCTCGGTTCAACAAATAATTAAAATTTGTCTAATTTTTATTATGTAGATAGATCTCTGATTCAGTTGGTCCATAATACATAACACCAAACTAAGCATAACGGTATTACTCTGCACAGTTAGATGTCAGATCTAGTTTTAAAACAAACAAAAATACTTATAAATCTTTTAGAAACAGTTGTTTACATTTTGCAAGGATTTTTTTTTTCTAAAATTTGGGTTTTTTCTAAAAAATATTTTCTACTTGTTTAAATCCTTTCGAGTTATTTGCATGTAGCAGTACAACAGCATGTTTGACTGACTGACATGTTCTTGTTTGTTTTTTCCTCCTCTTGGAATGTGGGGAGAGGTTACTGATTTCACTCTTCCAGGCATATCTGGTTTTGGTTTTTTACATAGGCATGTACAACCTTTAAATTCAGGGAAATATGCTGATCTTGAATAGGAACAGTGTAAACTCCCACCTGAGATTTCCATCTCATGGAGAGTGTAGCATGGATGATGATCCTTTAGGGATGATCTTAATGGCAATTCTCACTTTTCAGTGCTTGACTTTGAATAAATGCCTACGTTTTTAAAACAGCAAAGTATGAAATCAGCAATATCCATCAAGTTGCACTATTTTGATACCCATATGATTCATAAGTAGGGCTGATATATTTTGTCATGGCACAGACCACTATCATTTAGAAGAGGAAGGGAGCTGGTAGTTGGTTGTCCATAGTAGTTGTTCTTGCCTTCAGACCCAGCTGCATCATGAATTTGCCAACCAATTTCAGTCTCTCTCTGACCAAATCTCCTTGCTTAACCAGTCCTTGAGTTTACCAGGTTAGGCTTTTTGATTGGCTTCATCTCATATAACAGTGTATATGTTGTCATGTGACTAATCATCTGCAGAGGATTAATTTTTTATTTACTCAATAGAGCAAGGTAAACATTTCTAGAGCATGATTAATCCTTCTAAAGACAGTTTATTGAAACAGGTCCCAGTCTAGAAGTCCCAATAACATTTCACTGATGATTAAAGAGAGCCTAGGTGGTCAGCTCAGTTTTCAGTGTTTACATTACAGACATCTAAAGTTAAGTAAAATGAATTCCACCCTTCATGGCCAAATGATATGTGCAGATCAGGTGGTCTGGCATTCAATAAAAGAAGTACAGGCATACAACAAAATCCCTATGACTACCCCTAATAATTTTCAAGTAGCAGATAAGTTTCGCTAGTGGCATATTCAAAAGCTGTTGATGTTTACCAGCCATGTCTTATGAACTAATCTCTATACTAGCAGGCTGTTGACTGAATTCAAAGATTACATATAGTCAATGGAAAGTTGGGGGGGACATGACTGCTAGTAATTATTAGTTTCAGATAATTTCAGCTGCTGACTATATGAGCTAGCATTCCCTGTCCCTGCCATAGGCAAGCAGTCTTACTCCCACTCCTGTGCTAGCATCTACATGGCTACAGTGTCAGCAAACTAATTCAGCCAAAAAAGTCAGTAGTCTTTATCTGGATTAGTTCTCTAAAAGTCAAGAAGCAGGAATATGCCACCATTGTCTGGGGATAGGTGAGGTCACCACTTTTGGCAGAAGCATCTACTTAGATCATCTTCAAGTGATTGTGAAAGCACAACCTTAGCTACATGCAGAGAGCTAATTCTCATTATCTTCTGCATTGCCACAGCGTGTAACCACTCATTTTCAGATTCCTGCTAAAATGCAATGTAAAACTCAACACTGAGTGTCATTTGTTAGTGTCTGAGAAGTCATCTGACAACTGGGGTAGGACCAAAAGAGCACTGAAGAGGTAAAAACCTTGATGTTCAAGAGTAAACAGAATCAGATCAGTGGAAAGCTTCAGTTTTAAGTGGGAAGAAGTTAAGTGCAGAAAAACTGCTGCCAGAACAACTCATAACATCCTGAAGTTTTTGTTCAAAACAGGAAGAAAACAGACATCCAACATAAAGATCACCTTTTGAAAATTTTATATCCGTGCTCCAAAACACAAGGGTTCAAATCTTCTCACTAAAAGAGTTGCAGGTTTTTTTCTTGGTTTTTTAGAAATAACTGGACTATTCAGAGTAAAATTTTCTCAAAAAAATCCTGTCTGAGTTAGATACGTATGACTGAAAACGTTCCTTAAATAGTTAAAGTTTAGCTACTGAAAACAAGGTTTTATAATGAGACACATCTGAAAACTTTAATACTAAGCAGTGTTTCCAATCCCAATAATACTACTTTTATTGTAGAAACCTGTGTATGAAAATTCTGGTGCTGAAGTGAAAATAGACCTGTGCAGTAAATATTGACTTTTTAAGTGTTCTTTCTATAGATGCTACATGAGCTTCTATAGAAGTATATACACTGAGTGCTATGCAATAGTAACAATAATAAGCACATCCTATGTAATACTCATCCTTGCAAATATATATGGGATACAGAACAACTGATACTCACAAATAGCCCCGTGGACTAAGCACATAGAAGTATCATGGTGCAACTGCTTATGAACAAGTGAAGCTACACCTCAGAAATAACTTCTAACTTTAGCTCTCATGTCCAATTAATAAATATTAATTATTATTAATTTATACCACAGTACTGTTTAGAGTGTCCAGGAAGGTACTGTACGGACATATTGAAAACACAGCCCCTGCCTTCGAGAGCTTACAGGATTAAGTCTGACCTATTTATCATAAAGATGCTGATCCAGATATTCACAGGGATTTGCTTGAAGTAGTGTTTTAATTGCGTGTTTCTCAAGAACACATATCACTTCAAGATCTTCTAGGTAATATACTGGTAAAAGGAAATTTACCACACACACCCCTCTAAGCCTGATGAGGGCCCAAGGGCTAATCAAAACCATTACAGGCCTTTTAGCAATGAATCTGAATTAATCAAATCATCCCTGCTGTTCTTTGTTAATGTTTGGACAATCTAGCTTTTCTGCAGTATGCTCTTGCCGTCTGAGTAGAGGACAGGGAGCCAGAAACTCCTTGAGTTTTAATCCTGGCTCTGACACTGATTCTCTCTGCGGCTTTGGGCAAGGAGTCATTGTTCTATAGTAAAATGCTTGTATTGGCAAGATGAAGAACTACTGTAGATGATCTAATAAAATTTTTCCATCTTTAATTTCTATGATTCCGTAATGCTAACAACCTAAGCTTCAGCCTCTCATCTGAAGAGAGGAGATAAGTACTTACCCAGTTTGCCTCCACATGAAGAAAGATTAAATTTATAGGACACAGGACTTCACAGGACTGAAGCTACAATGCATAATTAGTATCTTGTTTATCAACAACACCTATAGGGACTGAGTAACACAAGGCCAGATTGAATAGCCTCCTTTCCTCTCTACTAATCATTGTTCTAGCTGGAGTTTGTTGGAAAATTCTGCCTGTAGCAATTTGGGGACCCTTCTGTTGTGTTTAGGCCTTGCTTCACTAGAATGTTTCAGAAGAGTAAAGCAACCACCAAACTAGCCAATGGTGGACTTTTTTTCTTCTGGGAAAGGTAAGGGAAGAGGGTAAGCGCAATAGGGCAAAGTTCCTAGAGTGGTGCTTATGCCAATGCATACAATGACACAGTCATTGTATGAATGCCTGCATTCCCCAGCTGTTATAACCAGCTCAGTTACACCCACTGGTTGCTAACCGAGGATGGAGATTCTTATGGGTGAGTCTAACTTGACCTAGGGAATGGACTGAACGATAATAGCTCCAAGTTTAGGATAACCCCCCAAAAGTCCACTAATAACAATATGCATT
This sequence comes from Harpia harpyja, assembly GCF_026419915.1. Lineage (NCBI taxonomy): Eukaryota > Metazoa > Chordata > Aves > Accipitriformes > Accipitridae > Harpia > Harpia harpyja. The sequence goes on along the minus strand of NC_068945.1, from coordinate 23,109,495 downwards.
TGAAAATGTTATTAAAATTTCTAGGTCTAGAAAGACAGAAGACATGTAGTAAAATGGATGGTTCTGCACATATAATTGTTTCATGTTAGCTTAGCTGCTTCATTCACTGTCCGAAGAATACCAGCCATAGTAAACATTGTAGTCTACTGCTATGGACCCCCATTCTGCCCTTTCAACATATGTGCAAAAGAGGCAAAGGTGAGGCTGCTGCTGCTAATACATAAAAATCTTGCTTATTAGCTATACAACACTGGATGTATCACAGGGAAGGATACAGCAGAGAAGAGTAACCAGAATATGTTTCAGTGAAGGACAGTTACAAGCAGATCTACCTAAGGACTTTCTCATTTTCCTACAACTGAAAACTGGCTTTCTCACACCAGGCAATGCACAGAGGCAAGTACTTAAGGAACTGGTTGCTAATGAGTTATGTCAATGTTTGGCAGGGATTTCACTCTCTTTGGTTTAGCAGGCTATATTGTTGTTTCCACAACTGAATTTTTTTTCTTAACCTACTTTCTTTGATAAATGATGTCACCTTGGTCCTTGGCTCCATTGCTACACATCATACCAAGTTAGATAAAGCAGAAAGAAGAGTGATCCTTGCTTGAAGAGTGGCAATCTCTTTGCAGGGCCAACAAGTAGTTGGACTTTCTTTATTCTCCACATGGAAAACAGGAGAGAGCAATATAGACAATATAGAGATATATAGAGATAGCTTGCTGTTGCAGGAGGATATGGTGATCTGCAAGATGAATGTTGCAAGACAGAGATCCATCAAACTGGCAGGGGTAAATAGGGAGACAAAGACGATGAATGTCTCTCTCCAAGTTATAGTGCATTTGGGGGTTCTTAATGATATGCCAACAGCCGGAGAATTAGCCTTTGCAATCATATGACTATCCTGACATGAAAATACTAATAATGATGATACATTGCTCTTATAAACTGAAATTCCACAAAATTAATTTTCGGCCCAGATCTCTTTGCCATACTATTTTAATAGGTTTATAAGACTTGTGTCAATAGACACTTGCTGCCTTAAATTAGTCTGTAACAACATGACATTATCATGAAAAATTCATATAATTACTGTTATTTACAGCAAATATTGGTGGAGTTGTTAGGTTAAGCAATCAGGACAACTACAGAGGGATGGTTGGTTAACCAATTATCACATTTTCTTAGAAATGAATGCATAAACCTCAAGACATACCACAGTTAAAAGCTATTTCAGTCACTGGAAAACAACTGAAAGACATCTAGAAACCTCTGGAAAAGGATGCCCCCCCCCCCCCCCCAAAAAAAAATTTACTTCATGCAAGTCACAAGAAAGTTATTATCCAGGCTAGGTCACTGACAAGAGATGTTATTAATGATCCCATTGAAATTATTAATGCATTTAACAATCACTTTGCAAACTATAATATTATATCCTGGGAGAATACTGAATCATGCTGGTTACTTGGATGAAGATCAAATAAGCTTAGGATGAAAAGATCAGACTTTGAGAAAGTTGAGAGTACTTTGTGATTAATAAAAATTAAATGCCAGAACTACTTGATTTGCATTTAAATCCACAGAAGTGTGTTGACTGGCTTTACCACATGATTCAGAATTATACAATAACTAAGCACACCTCAGCACACACAAAATATTAACATTAATACAATATAAGGATGAGTCTACTGCTATAGTTATATGCAAATATGATACAGGAATATTGCATGCATAACTGAAACCTCTCTTCAGTTCACAAAATGGACCTTACTGTAACAGTTTGGTAATACATAACTGTTATGGCACTTTGCAGACAAGAATTTCTTGATCTCTCTGTTTACTTCTCAAGTAGTTTAATGACAAATAGGCTGTTTCCTATCTCATCATGTGATAATAAAATACTGTATGCATACAGATTTTATATGGTATCTTACAGCATAGGGTAAGACTTGCAGCCTGTTATTCTATAATAATCTAATGAAATTGTAAAAGATCTCATTACATTTTAGATATGATATGGACAAGGAGTAAGAATTTTTGCTATGAAATAAAAATGTAGTCAGTGTAAAAGAGGTAAATGCTTGGAACTATTCTGTCAAGAATAATTTGGGGATAGTGAAGCCTGCTGAGGAAATTAATACTGAACTAAAATGCAGGTTTTTTCAACCCTCTTTAGTTCATGTCTCATTTCCATTAAAAAAATTCCTTTGTGCCTAATCACAGCATGGCTCTGAAACAAGAAATCACAAGGCTGCTTCATGTTTCATCTGCCATTCAGAGCACCTCCAAGATGGCATATGCTTCCTGGTTGCAAAGAGCATGACTAGATGCTCTCCTGAAGTCGCTTCCAACCTGATTTTCTAGAATATCCAAGTCCAGGAGTCATGTGCCTCCTGTTTTCTTTCTTCTTATTCTTTCTACTTTGTCACCTGTGCTACTTGTGCTACCTCAGCTGAGCTACCGCAGATATGTTAGCAAATTCTGTTACCTCTTCATGTATGAAAAGGGAAATTTTCCCTATACCATGCTCTTCTCCCATTGTTTTACTTTCCCTTTAGGTCTTGCATCATACTTCCTGGAATCCTAACAAATTACATCCATCACACTGAAAACTTTCTGCTCTGTTGAACTTTCATTACTACTCACAGTCTTACTACCTGTCCATATATCTCTTAAATCTGACCACAGTTCTAATCCAGATTATGTAGGTGGTGACAGAAATATATTATTCACCAAATAGCATACCATGAGCAGTTCACTTCCCTTTATCAAATAAGTTAGGGAATGTCTGTCAAATACTTGTCACAAGTACTACAGGTCAACAACCACCACCATGATTGGAACCCTTTCCAGCTGGAATTTCACAGAATGGCCGTACCTTGGCCAGTTGTCTCAGCTCTCACTCCTCTAAGTGGCCCCTCAGATAAAAAGGAGACACTTTGGTGTGAAAGAGTGTGAGAATTTCATGTTGCTGTTGCCTGTCATGAACCTATTCAGGCAGTGAATAGATTATTTCTGTCTGGAATACAAAAGAAAACTGGGAAATGAAATTATTTAATTCTGCTCATAAAATACACTTTAAAAACCAACAAAATAAGTTTTCATGTTGACCTTATCTATGAAAATGCTAGTGGGAACAGAGTACGGTTGAATGAGAAAGAGCCTGTTGCAAGGAAAAAGTACTATTCAGCAGTTAGTTAGTGAAACACACAGTTAACTGTACTGTTAAACAGAGATACTACTTAACCACATACTAATTTTCTCTGCTGAAATGAGTGCTGAATTAATCCTGCAACCCCCCCCCCTAAAACTCACATATAAAAGAGGAAAGGTAAAACCTCAGTGCTACAGGTATTTCCCTCCTTCATGCATACATTTTCTACTCATTATCCATTCTTAAATTATAATGAATAATCAGAGATAATTATCACATTTCTGTAATGACAGAGAACCTGCACATGCTAAGATAGTGGCATAATTTGATATTTATGAAATGCTTCTTTATTTATGAAGCATCTGTCTAGAAATTTAATTCCCCCCACTGCAGTGTTTCATTACAATTCTAACACAGATGAATAATGAACAAGATTCCTATCTAGGCTATTAAAATTTGAAAAACGAATACCCTTTGATGAATCCAAACCACCACCTCACCCAGCTACTGTATGAAGTTCTTAGTGCTTTCGTTTATTTTTCTGTTTCTTATTTCAGTCAGAGAGGTTAAAATAGGAAAGCCAAAAGCTGGAAAAGAAACAAAATGAAAGAGGGACAAGGGAATGGGTGTGTGAAACATTAGGGAGGTTAAACAGCAAAAGGTTCAGATTACAGTGCATAAAGAGGCCAGAGAAATATTAAAAAAATATGAAGTTTATAATATTGGACAGAGACTTAAAAAAACCTAGAGAAGCAGCATAAGAATAGATAGATGACAGCTGTGGGTGGGTGAAGAGAGAAAAAGAATAGGAAAGGCCAGATCTTGTTCCCACGGAAGTCAATGGCAAAGCACTCGTTGACTTCAGTGGGAACTGGAGAGGCCCACAGTGAATGAAAATTCATTGCCACGAGGGAAGGAAAGGGAGGAGAACTGGCATTAACAGACGAATGAACAGGGGGGTAGGGAAAATAAAAATCGAGAGGAGTAATTGAGGCCCAAGGTGACACAGTCAGAAGAGCATCCATAGCCAAGGCTGTTAGGGAGCTGAAGGCACTCAGCACATCACAGGACTGAGGGTCTGGCTGAGACCCAAACTCAAAAGCCCTCCCAAGTTTGGCAATCAAAGATCCCAGAACCGGGATCCTTGCATCATTAGTGATTTTGGAAAGTTTTCTTACTAAATGCCAGGTCCTGTCACCTTTGCTTCACAGTAATTTAATATAGAAACCACTGGGACAGTTTGTCAGGTAAGCTGCTTTTGACTTTAGTGAATGGAGTTAGGGTAGCACCAGGAAGCTTTGAGCCGTTGTATGTAGGACAGGAACTGATGTCTGTGGTGGAGGCAGCTCAGTGCTTTTGAACTGATGACCCTGCTTTCAGTCACCAAATACGTTACTATATTTCACCTACTCAGACACATTTACTGTGCATCTTCTAATGCTTGGTGTTTTTCTTAATGTCCTACTTTTTCAATTTTTTTCCTCTTAGTTGCAGAAAAAAGTTTGACCTGAGCATATCCCAAAGCTCTCAGAAATCCAGAGACAGATAAAAGGAAACTAGGCATCATTCTTGGGGTCTGTTTCTATTTTTAGACTATGACTTCCTTATTCTTTGTCTTAGGACGAGTTAACCTACTGCCCCCAAGCCTCATAATTTCTTCATGAGCTAGCAAAGATTTGTTACACTCACCAGCAAAGTATGTGTATCCATTCCCCCCTAGTGGAAGACAAAAACCTTCTGCTACTACAAATTACTTTGTTAGCTCAAGTGCTAAACAGCTGTGTTACACATTTTAAGAACCCAGACCCACTGATAACCCACGTGAGGACCCACAATATTGCGCAGGATTGAAAGTTCAGTGGTTTTTTAGTCTAATTTTTGTTCCTGTGCTGTTACCGCAGTGTAAATTGCTTTATGAAGTTGTGATGTGCCTCCCTTGTGCATATGCATGTGGATACAATCAAGTCCATGATGGTACAGTTCTTCTGAGTGAAGCCAGGTCTTATTTAGTGCATGGTGCTCAAGGCTGTGGGGTGAATGAGGAGAGCTACCGGAGTCTTGCCATAAAGCATAACATTGAGAGTGGAACATGCAGGAGGCAGAGGGACGTCCTCAAGGTTATAGAAGTTAAAGCTTCCCTGGGTAAATAGATTCTGTCTCAGCTCCTCTTGAAGCTCTTAGGTGCTGCTGGGAAAGTCAAATGATCAGAAATTTTCTGAAGCGGACAGGGTGGTTGCTTTTTTTGCTTGTACAGTGTGAAACCACACAGCAAGTGTGCAGAGCTCTTACTGCTGTAACTAAGGTCAGTGAGACCAAAGAGGTCTCAAGATGGGCTCTACTCTTCACTTAGACTGTTCTTATAATGTCAACTCATCTATGTCAGACTGGCCACCTTACATTCTTTCACTGTTTTAGCTATAGTCTGTCATAGTTCCGTGATGATAATAGTCTCTACTGGACAGGACTGTCACTAAAATAAAATCATTAATATTTTTAAAGTGCTATGGACAGATTGAAAGGACTAAAATAATGACAGTAGGTCTTCATGTGAATTTAAGCCAGAGCCTACTTCTAATTCTGAGATCTTCTAACACCCATTTCTGTTTCCACGCAATCTTGGAAACACCCAATCTCCATAAGAGTCTCAGTTACCTCACAGTGTAACAAGTATCTAAAATTCTGCTTCTGCATATTCACAGAGAGGTATGCCACTGTAAGTAGGGCTTATTTCAATACACATGCTTTCCTCAACCTGATTTGAATCTAGAAACTCCCATCTATGTCTGTTAAAAGGCTTACTCCCACTGATTTCTGTTAAAACCTAACTGGCCAAGAAGGTGGTGCCTCCTGTTAGGTAATAGTCTAGTCTGTATGGCATTTCTCAGGGATGTAGGAGGTACAGACTTAATTTCCTCCTTCTTCTGAGCTGACTCATGCTCAGAGCTTCCACACAATAGACTTTTGGGGAATGCAAGGAAGGGAGGGTAGAAACACTCATTCCTTTTGAAGCTGTGCCACAGCATGGAAGGATGATGCGTATAAACTTTCTGGACAAGTTGTTAGGCTCCAGGCAACAGCAGGGCTGTATTAGAAAGCCCTGCACTCCATTGTAGGTTTTTCATATTTTTAAAGGATTCCTTACTAGGAAAAAAGCAAAATAGGTATTCGCTATCTTAGGCAGCAGCTGCTCACTCATTTCCTCCTTCATTCTCAACTGCATGTTCTAGCCATTAAATTAAGGAATTACAGTTCACCTTGTCCTCTTTCTTGCCTGATTAAGTAAAACTTGAATGCTTTTTTGCACAGTGGAATGGCTGTTGAGTACACACTTGATTCCTCTGTCAGAGAGGGATGGAAATTAACTAAACCTGGATTTCTAACATGCCAAGTGAATGCTTAACTAGTAAACTATTGCATCACCAACATCACCGCAACAGTACCATCAACTCCTTTGCTGCCTCCTCCTCTAGTCAAATTTGGAAATAATAATAATGTTCCCTGCTCTTTACTGAAAGCAAGAACTTTCACCAAGGGTGAGGGATAGGGCTTTTGTCAAAAGTGCAAGGATGTGCCTTCCTGTACCCTTTAGTAAGATCCTTCAGTTTCCATGGTGGAAAGACTTGAAGTGTACTTTTGTTTTCAATAATGCTCTGTGTGTCATCCCTGGACAGCAGTCTACTCAACTTGATAGTCAATCTGCATAGCCCTCTAAAATATCTTTACTCTCCCTTTACATCACTTATGGAGTCTGGTCGCATAACTCCAGGGTTCTGGAATCCTGCCTAAGGTCACATATTCCTTTTGAACTAATCCATTGGCACTAATGCAAGAGCCCAGTAGAAATATTTCTGTACATAGTAAAAGTTCTATATTCAGGACAGGGTTTGGATGGCACATGATAAATAATGCATAGGGTCATATACTGAAAAATGAGACTGTGAAGAACTACTGAGTAAAGACCAATCTTCAATGAGCACCATTTGTCATAGCCATTAATGAGGTTGGAGTTCTGTAGGAAAAGTGAGATGTGGCTGTCTAATTAAAAGTGCTATGTAATTGAAACTGGTGTCATATCACATGTATGTACAGAGAGCAAATTTATGTTGAAACAGCAACACTGTTCGCAGTTCCTATTTTCTTAATATCCTTTAGTAAGGTTTTTTTTACATGTCAGTTTAGAGAAGGAAAGAAAATTGTTGAAGGTTGATATAAGGCTAACAAGCAGATATAGAAGATCTCTATATGTCTACTGAGTAAGAAACAGACAACACAGGGTACTGCCTGCAGGTCTTTAGAAGCTGTCTTGGATTTCTTTTTTTTTTTTCTTCCAATGATTCAAAAACATGTAAGATGACCCATTTATTACAATTAATACACTACACTAGGGTGTTGTACTACACTTATAATCTCACCCATTTTAGAGAGCTTTCATGAGGCTTAATGAATTTATTGGCTGGTCTTGCTTTCTTCATGTACTTTCAAGACTGGTTTTTACACAAGTAGAAGTTTTGGATAGTGCAAGAAACATACACACCTTCTAACAAATGAAACAGGTTTTGAAATCTTCCCATAAAATTATATTGAGAAGTAAACTGCAACACTGCATACATGATTTTAGCTTGAACCTCAGTACAATACTCTTATTGCCATTGCTCATGCATTTTACCCTAGTCTGTCACTCCCCAGGCTGTCATTTTCAAATCAAGTGTCAATGATTCCCAGTGGTCTTTATTAACTCTTTTTTTGTTGAAAGATTAAAGCTGAGCCCATGGGGTATTATCAGATGGGAAATATTAATTTACTAAAGCATCTGAACATTTGGAGTAAATTTGAAAACAGAACCATCTGTTATATAAACTAATCCAATAGACTCCGCACTTTGTATAGCCAGCTGCTGTCAAGTAACAGATTATGAAACCAAGTAATAAATCTTAATTCAAAAAATGTTCCTCCATTTGAAAGGTTTGAGAATTTATTCTTCCTTTCTTGTTTTAATGTAAACTTGATGCAAGTTGGCAGAACTCTCTGACCTGTAGGGGGTCTAGTATTCCCTCAGATCCCTATGGGAGGCTGTGGATAGAAGTCTCACAGAGGTCAACTGCAAGGCAAGCCTTGTGATATAGGCCTCTTCTGTGCATCAGTCACTTACTCTCATGCACACCATGCATAAGTTGCTGGGTCTGGTTTTGAGGTGGGTACCCACCTTTTCTGAGACTAGTCAAAATAATGAAAAAAATCTTTCCTGCAGCCAAGATTTGAATCAATAGTTCAGGACTCTATTCATCCTGGGTTGCAATCCCTGCTAAAGACAAAGACCCTTTACAATAGTCAGCATTTAAATGGACTCCAAACAGACAAAGTTTCCCTCTTTTTGATATGGAGGTTATGGCTCCATGTACCAGCCACCAACTGGTTTCTTACAAGATGCCAGAAATCACTCTGTTCATGGCAGCTGGTTCAACACAAGTAACCTGACAATTCCTGCATGTAGTGCGTCTAAGTCTGCCTTTCCTCCACTCAATGACATGGCAGAGAGCCCTTCTTCTAGTTTTTGAGTGTGGTTTGTCCTCTCTACCCACATCACATCAAACTAAAAGAAGTTGTGTAACCCACCCCCCTTCCTCTTTTTATACTAATTTATGTGTGTGTGTGTCAGTGTAACACTCAAAGAGGGAAAGAACTTTAGAGAGAGAGAGAGAGAGAGAGATATGTTTACACACACACACGTATATTTTTACATACTGAACAGAACAGAATGAGACAACATGGTTAGGAAGGATCCCAAACAAGGTGTCTTTCCTAAGTACAAGAAGGATTTTAATCTTTGGTTCCTAATATCCCTGTCCAAAATATAACAACAATTGTCACATACTAGAAGAAAAATTATTTTGGTAGTTGCTGTGAAGATATTTTGCTTTCCTCATTTTTGTCTTCTGAATATATAAGCTATAGATTCACCAACAGGTACAAACAACATTCTTATGTAGTTAGCTCATTATGCAACCTGTGAAAAAAATGTGGGTATTAGTAGATGAAATACTGGAGATTCATTGGGGTTTAGGTTGCTTTGGCTTAGCTCAGGCTGCAGCATGGTGATGTAAGCCAACAATCAGCTTAAACAAGGGAGGAAACTTTTCAAAGCACTGTGCTGATACACAGTGAAAAAAGGAAAATAATGAAAGAAGTTTTTAAACACATTATTTCCTCCTCATCTTTATATGAAAAACAGTGTATTACTTTTCAAGGCCTTCTGCTGCTTTCAGGTATCCCACCTGAAGAGTGACATGCTAATTGTTAGGAGCAGAGGAAACAGACTCTTTTCCTAATGTGATATAACTGATTAAATATGGATAATAGGTCAAATTCTACAAAACTTTATAGCCTTCAATGGAAGAACTATACTGTTAGCAGAAGTCCCTTTTTTTTCATAACTTCTTTACTTCTCTGAACACACCATAATCAAAGACTGATTAATCTATTCCAGTATTTGCCGAATCCATTAATCACTCAGACTGCTTAATTCACTGTCCAAGATAGTCTTTGGGAATACAGTGTACAATTGTTTTTCACGTAGGGGAGCACTTTCTGTTGGAGTAACATCACTGACAATCTGATCATGTTAGTGATTAAGTGATTCAGAGTTATATCATCTAGCCATTTATCAGCCCTCTATATTTCACAATTAAGTATGAATTTCTGCATTTCTAGCCTGCATGAATTAGGCACAGTCTATGTGGACTTTTCCAAAAGTTTGCATATTCTTAAAAATTCTAAATAGCAAGAAAAAATTGTCAATGGAAAACTACTCAGAGACATCTGTTTTCCCATCGATTTATTAGCATGTACACTGAAGGGAGAATAAGCTCTGCAGAATGCAATAAAAATGTGTTTCACTAACTAAATAAATTCCTTTATATATTGTGGCAAGACAAATAAATAAACCCAGAGATTTACAGACAGCCACCTTGGCTGACATTTCAGAGAGCTGGAGCCTTTAGCAATATTTTTTGCTTAACTCCATCCTAGCAAAGCCCTATCTCTTCTCCCAAAACCTCGTTTCTCAACTCTCCCCTGCTCTCCTCTTTCAGGCCCACTTCCCAGTTTCTTTCTCTTTTTCCTTCCAAGGTGTGATTGCTCTCTTCGCTCCCCAAAGTCTCCTTCTTGATTGTTTTGCTCTGCTTTAATGAGTCCAAGGCTTTGCTCTACTCCAGAAATTGCGTTTACCCTTTTTGTTCCCAAGCACATCTGTCTCCTCCAAGCTTTCTCTCCTGTTCTGACCTTCATGCACTTCAAGATTTTTTTTGCCAAGTTTATTTCCCCCCTGTCTTTCTAGTCTCTTTTTACTTCTCTACTCTTTTTCTACTCTCAGTGCATTAAAACCATGCCACTATTTCTTTTTTTTTTTTTCCCTTTAGCAGTGACAAGCTAAAATTTGAGAATTCAGATTTGTAAGCACAATAAAAAAGCAGTCATTGTTGCATTTTTTTTCACCCCGGAATGTACAGAAAAGAGGGAGGCTTTGAAAAACTGACCCAATCTAGACATCACTAAAACAAATAGAAACTTTCAAGCCTCATCTGTCTGTGATATCTTATCCATAGTCAGAAATTCATATGGAAATGCCATTTGATTTTAAGCTACAATTTCTAATTCAATAATGAAATATTCAGTGATTAATGTAATAATGCCTATTTATATAATTCAGATTTGATAATGTGGTATCATCTGTATGCTAATTCTTACAAGTCCTTTGTCCTATAGATTTGCTATTTCTTTCATGTCTACTGTGGCACATGATAAAAATTTAAATTTCTTCTACCTTGAAAATGAATAACATTCCTACCTTGTCCTTCACTGATGGACATTACTAAAAAAAGTCTGTTCAAACTTTTACTATGTTGAGCAAAAATAACTTGTTATAGGCTATTTGCAGGTTGCCTTACATTTTACTTTGCTGCTAACAAAGGAATTAATTTGATCGGAGGAGAGGGGATTCTTCCCTGTTCCCAGTGATGCTAATAAACATTTTACTATTTAATTCACTAGAGGCGGGATTAGAATGTAGGCCAACACAATAGATATTTCTTATTTAAATTCATTACTTTCCTAGTGCTCTATGCTACATTCCTTAGCCAAGCAAAACTCCTACTGACTTCCTGTATTAGGTCCATCTTTATTATTTAGCAGATTGACAGAACCAGAGTGGTACCATCTATTACTACTGGCAAATAACACTTGAATTCATCTTCCCCTTATTCACAGGATGAGTCACTCTGTGTCGTACACACTTCATTTTTGATTTATGTAAGAAAGACGTACATTTTAACATCCTTTCTGAGACTCAATTATTTAATCTATTTTTGTCATTCTATTCATTCGCTTATTCAAGTCATTTTGCATTAATAATCAGTCTCCATTCTTCTTCATTATTTAGTATTATTTGGTATAATGGAGTGTGTGCCAACTACGACTTCTGGATAAAGCTTCTAGATGAGTGACACATTTACTGCTGAAAGTTAAAACATATAAAACTTCAGGCAGTGAAAAAGGCAAGATATTTGTAGAAGTACTGTCTAGTTTTGAACATCATAATTGTGACCTGAGCCAAGTTAGTAATAACAGTATGCTTTTCCCAGCTATTTGTATCCGTACAAGAAATAAATATGTTCTCCCCAACAAGTCACTACAGAGAACTAGAAATGTAGCTCTTCTCAATTTTTTAAATACCTTGTTAGGTACGTCACAGGGAATGGGAAATGTTACTTTAGCAGAAATCTTATCTATGAAGAGACAAATATTAAACATCTTATTTATTAATTAGTCAGTATATGTAGTCTACTTTGCCTGTAGGCTGTGGGCTCATGAAAACTGAAGGACGCTCAATAGTTTCAGACTTTTGCTTTATAGACCCTGTATATTGTTTCCTATAAACAACTGAATGCCCAGACAACTGCCAAAACCTTCTCATGGGCTAGAAAAGCAAACGAAATAGGCTTCTTCCAACCAATTACCCTAACCACACTTCTTTGCTACCTGTACACCCAACCAATTCCTTACAACCCCAGGAAAAAGGTCAAGGCTAAATTCTCATGCACTGTGGTTCACAAAACAACATTTTGCCTTGTCAAACACATTTTCTGATTGTTTCAGTCATGTAAGTCATGACATTTTATGCAGACATACTAGTCTACCTAGTGTGTGGATAGTGTGTGGAAGGTGTAGCTCTTGAAAGTCATTTCACAGAATCATGGAATCATTGGGGTTGGAAGGGACCTCTGGACATTGTCTATCAATCCTTTAACAATATCAGCAGCTTTCCCCTCATCTACCACCTTTCTGGTCTTAGCAGGGTCAACTAAAGCAGATTGCTCAGTAATATATCCATTCAGGTTTTGAATATCTCCAAGGATGGAGATTCCACAATCTCTGCAGGCAACCTCTTCCAGCCTTTGAACACTTGCACTATAAAACCCTTTTTCCTTATTTTTAATCTGAATATACTGTGTTTCAGCTTGTTCCCATTGCCTCTTATCCTTTCACAGGATATCACTGAGAAGAATCCAGCTTCACCTTCTTTAGCCCCTCTCCCCTTTACCACTTTGAAAAGATCCCTGTAAGCCTTCTCTTCTCCAGCCTTAACATTCCAAGCTCTCTGTCTCTCACTCATGTGAGATGCGCCAGTCCCTAAATCATCTTCATGCCCTTCAATGGACTCACTCTGGTATGTTAGTGTCCTTTCTGTATATGGGGGAGTCCAGGACTGGAGTGGGAAAAGGGAAAGGGTGACCTCCCTCCACCTGCTGGCAATGCTTTGCCTAATACAGCCCAGGACACTGTAGGCCTTCTTTTCCACAAGGACACATTCTTAGCTCGTGGTCCACTTGTCTACCAGGATCCCCAGGTCACCAGGTCTTTTCTGCAAAGCTGATTTCCAGCTGGTTGGTCTCCAGCTTGTGCTGGTGAATGGGGTTATTCCTTCCAGGTGCAGGACTTGATATTTCCCTTTGTTAGAAATCATGAGATTCCTGTTGACCTATTTCTTCAGCCTGTCAAGGTCTCTCTGAAAGGCAGCACAATCATTTTGTGTATCAACCATTCTAATTTTGCATCATCCACAAACTTGCTGTGTGTGCACTCTGTCCCTTTATCCAGATCATAAGTGAAGATGTTAAACAGTATCGGCTCTAGTATCCAGTCCTGGAGCACACAAACAGTGACTACTTTCCAGCAGGACTTCATGCTGCTACCCTTTGATCCCAGCAGTTTAGCCAGTTTTCAATCCACCTCAGTGTCTATGTTGTCCAAACTTCATCAGTTTGTCTATGCAGATATTACGGGAGACAGTGTTGAAAGCCTTGCTAAAGTCAAAATAAACAATATCAGCTGCTCTTTCTTTTTGTCCTTCCTGAAAACAGGAGTGTCTTTGCTGTCTGCCAGTCCTTAGGAATCTTGCCCAACTGCCATGAGTTCTCAAAGATTTTTTAGAGCACCATTGCAATGACATTAACCAGCTACCTCAGCACTCTTTAATGATAATTTCCTCAGCAGCGTTACAACACATTTAGAAAACACTATCAAAGCATTCCTGTAGCTAATTGATATGTATACATGGAAAACAAATCTTGAATTGTGTGACAGATGTGTTTTCTGATTTATGTTGCACAGGTAAAGAATTTAAATCTACTTCAGGCCATTCTTTCACTAGCCATTCTCAGTAAAGCCAGTAATTATTTATTCTTCCTATTCTTCCCAAGATGATGAAAGTATCACCTGAGTTCAAATAAACCATGAAACAAAAGCAGAAGAAAGTTCATTTCACTAAATAGGTGTCTTTTTTTTTGAAGTGTCCATGGTAGGAAAGGATTAGCTATGTAAATGGTCAGCAAGAGATAAGGTGAACTTGGCTGCTGCAGGTTAAATGTTAAGAAGGTAAGCAAATAATTGAATATCATGTTAGCAGACTTTCACTTCTCATCCAGAAAGAGTATAGCTGGAAGGAGTAACTACTCAAATCTGTGATCCTCTTTATAACAATGCTGGCCATTATTGGAGATTGCCATTTGGCATCAAAAAGGTAGTTCTCTCATACACTCTAAATTATCTATAACAAGGTGTCAAATTCCCAAACCAAAAGAATATAATTCTTTTTTGACACAAACCTGTATGAATTAGCTACCTAGAAGAGGCTTGCTAATCCTTCATCATTAGGCTAATGCAGACATCTCAAAGATATATGTACTGTGAGCAGAGCCAAATATTTTTCTAAGGCATTAACAGTAATATCTTCAGCATAACTGATTTCCAGTTCCTGCATATTTATCCCATGTCACTGTTTCCCATAACTCTGTATCTGTTCATTTTCTGGCTGCTTCCACAATTGCAGTTCAAAAACCATTAATCACTCTGGTGACACCAAGGAAACGAATGATGATCCTCATAGTCTTTTAGGGAGATATATATTCTTTTTCCTGTTTAAATTCTGTGATTCCAGTAATCCAGTAAAGTGTCCCACCATTAAGAACATGGGCATGGTTTTTTTAATTATTATGTCTGCATATAAATCAGTTTGCTTTGTAAGTTCTACCAAGCATAGATTTTTTTAGAATATTTAGGATATCTCTCAATAAGGACTCGGACACACCATCAAGTTGCTTGACAAATTATCATACAACACATGATTTTTGTTTGCCAGTTCACTTTTAGCCAGAAACAAAGGTAAAGTACTGTGACTTAGCTCAGTCCACAAGAAAATGCCTTAAAGTGAGACTCACTTTTGCGCATGCTACAGGCTCAGAAGACCCACTTACATTTGCTACAGTTCAGCTGACAGACAGCCTGTTAAAACACCATAACCTCATCTGAAATTGAGGGTGATAGAGTAGCACTAACAATATTGGACCTTCAGCTGTGCAGAAGATATAGGGCTTTCACTGCTGTTTGAAAGCCCAGTTTATTTTTGTGTCTTCTGGAATATTTTATGGGAGAGGAGGTGTCACCCAAGACCTTTAATTAGCTAAAAGTTAGTAACTAAACTAGTAGCCTGGGTTGCCTTCTAGTAGCACAGAAGAGTAAGATTGAGAGTGCCAATACTCATGCAAGATATATATATATTTATACACACACTTATCTTAGAAATCTACAGTGGCTATTCATTGATTGGAGATAAAATACAGCTCCTAAAACCATTCACTCCCTTTCTGCCAGTTCCTTTTTCTCCAGATATTCAGTACAAGTCTTTATGTTGAGGTATTATTGGACTATAGTATCTCTGTGATCTTTCTGCATAACACTATGTGTAAAGAGTTCCCCACAACGAAGAATATTCCATATATGATCGAGATGTTACTAGCACAATGTAAGCTAACAAACACATAATAATATATTACGGTGTTTTAAAGTGAGAAATTGTTATATGCTTCAAGATCACTGAACCAGTTCAACTAATATTGAATATTTCTTTACTAATTTGAAGGGATTCTAAAAGTATTAAAGCTCTTAAGTTCTGTTTGGCTAAAATTTCACACAGTGGTAGGTTAAACCTTTTCAATGATCTCAGGATTAGCCTTAGCTTTCAAAGCTCATACAAAGGAAAATTCTATAGTCCTTTCATCTGAGATCTTATTTTCTTTAGGATTATGAGATAATGCATCTGGAACAACATTCATTCATCCAGGTTTGTGGTTTAGCTGAAAGTCAGTCCAAATTCCTGTAATCGCAAATGACATCTGGCTAAACATGCACTTGGGTCAAGTTTAGACCTCAGCCACTGTAAAGGGCTGTGGTTAGATAACATGTTCAACTTGACACTTCCCAAACAGAGGAATACATGCTCAATCCACACCACCACAACAAGTTAAAGTTACAAATTCTTTTTTTTTTTTTTTGTTCACTGTACTTCAACATTTTCTTTCAACAGCCTTCAAGATTTATTGTCAAAAACTTTTGTGGTGTTTGCATGGTGCTTTCCACAAGAACTTACGCTGAAAAATGCTCAAACCTATACCTGATGCCTCCTAGTGTCATTCAAATCATAAATCAGAATTTCAGAGCATTTACCAGTAGTTCCAAAGGTAAAAAGCGTGTTGCACAATCTGAACAGGCAATCAGTTTATGAAAGGGGAAAAAAAATGAACTAGTTTGACAGTAGAGAACATACCAGAAAGTCTGTGAATTCAAAATCAGCTAAACTTCAGCTGTACTTTAGTCAAGCTGTAACAAAACTAGGGAGATACAGGTCTGCTTGCACCAGGTGTTTCAGATGAGACTTCTTAGTGACAGGTCTTAGCCTTTTTCATTCTCATTACCCATTCTCTTGTACAGTTGCATGTTGACCTTCACTCATCATTATTTGCTTTGGATCTGAATGAGAGACTGAATTTCATCTCATAGTTCCTCCAGGACCTGGAACTGGTCAGTCTTGCTTACATTTTTAAGGGTTCATACAGAAAAATTACTCCTTCTGAAACAGCAAAACTGATAAATCTCTTTCTGCATCTTACATCACTGCAGAACTGAAGACTACTATACAAACGGAAACTTAAAGAGGATCAATTCTAGTCCTCTCAGCTATTTAATGATACTGACTATAACACTATTCTGTTGGGTAGAGACCATGAGAAATGTAAAATGAATGACTGTATCTGTCCAAAATGTAGATGTTAGACTTCCAGTGAATACCTCTGCTGTTACATGAAGTACTATTGTTAATTTGTTTGCTGGGTATTTTTCTTTCATGTTAGTTTTGATTAATACTTCAGCAAGACATTGAAGACACGCTATACTATTTTGAAGCAACATAAAACTACAGTCCTTGCTGTCATTCCTCCTAGGCTAATTACACCACTGATCCCACATCTCAGTATTTCCCCTTCATCTCACAAGATTTGAGCTATCACTTCTTCAGTGGTCAGACCACACAAATCCATCTCCCATTAGGCTTTGGGCTTCAGAGTCTTAATATTAACTGAATAATTTTGCTGGCACAAGTTATCACCCATGGCATTCAATGACCAGACATCCCTCATAGCAAAAAACCTTGTTTAATTAGAAGCAAAGCTTTTCCAAGGAAAATCTCTTGTATACCACCTTCCACCTGAAGTTCACTGTCCTAAATGCTCAACACGGTTGCAGTTAGTAAATAGACAGCACTGAAAAGGAGAATTTATGCTAAAGTCGGCAGACAACCCATGAAACTACACACTAATAAAAATGAAGAAGAGCACACAATACAGGAGAACTGCAAAATACTTGCTGCACTGCAAAATATAGAGGGAGAAAACAGAAAATTATACAGCAAGAGAGAAAAAAGGTGGCATAAGCCCACTATAGGAAGAGTAGAACAGAAAATTAGATAAGCATTTTAGTTAGGTTTTCTGGGTTGTGTTTTTTTTGTAACATGTGATTCAGCTTGACCTTGGACAACTCTCAAGCTATTTCTATACTTTTCTGCTTCTAAAAATGTACTTTTCTTTTGAACATGTACATTTTCTATGCCTTATATGGTCTCTACTTACTCCTACTACTTGTTTTTAAGGTGACCCTTTACGTTATTATATTTACAGCTCTTTCCTACTCCTTCTCCCCAGAGTATGTTTTTAACTGCCTCCTTTTCCCTTTGGCTCCAAACTGAAAGCAACACCTACACTGTTGATGGCTTGGTCATGGTCTTATAATTACCCCCAGCTGTTTGTCCAGGAGGCTTTATTTCTAGAACTGTAACTTGTTTGTTCAGGTTTTCTATTGGTCAGATGTGGAAAAGCCTGTAATCCCAAATAGCTGTACAGTAGTTCATTTACTAACCAGATCACCTTCTGTTTGCTTATGATTTTCACTTAGCAATCTCCTACTTTCTTAAAGAGAAGCTTCAAGTTTAGCACTTTTTTTCATTAAGCATTTCCTAAAGGTTTTTCTGGGAGCTGGTCCAGTACCCATTTTATAACAGTTTTCAGTACATTAATATTTGTTAATACCGCAAATAGACTTTCACATTGGATAAGGACTGCCCAGGCAGTGTCATTGAGAATCAGGACCTTTTTGCCCCTAAACTTCTGTTTGAGTTCCTTGTGTTGCTGGATGCAAAACAAACTGATTTCTGAATGAACCATTTCTAGAAATTTATCTAATAGTCTTTGGAATTAAAAAAATCCGTTCTACCATATGGGGTAAATGTATAGAGGTGTATGGGCTAGAATATTTTAAACTGAAATGATACTGAAGTATGTACCTTTAGGGAGACAAAACTCTTCCCTGTAAAAATCAGTAGCTTACACAGAGTTAAATACCAGCCACCCAACATTAAGGCTATGAACGCATTCTTCAGCTCAAATTCTCTATCTTTTCTTGTCAGTATGATTAAAGGCTCAGATTCAATGTAACTGATGTCTAAGGAACTTTAATTTTCCTTTGATAAACTGACAAAAAATCGTTTCTTTAATGTTAATCCAAAGGGCACAATGTTACAATGGAGTCCTTGTGATACACTAAAACATGTGAAAATCTGTTCTTATCTTCACAGCCCTTTACTAGCAGCCACTACAATACCCTGCCAGATACAAGGGTACATGCAGTGGATTAGTCTGGAGCAATTAACTATCAACAGTTGGTAGTTGTTGCTATGGTGGGGAGAGGGGCATATATAATATCCCATAATGATGACAGTAAAATAATAGTTGGTTCAGAATCAATCCAGGTAGAAGAGGGAGCACATGAAAGTAAGCAGTAGAACCCGAGGCCCTGCACATTAAGGACATCTTCTCCGAAGCGGTGTTGGGGGAGTGTGAGGGAGTAGAGGTGGTGGTGGTCGATTTCTGGGTTCTACCAAATTCACTGCTTTTGTCTGTCTGTTCTGTCACAATTGTCTGAAGAGATGCACATGCAGCCTTAAAACCTTTGTGCAGAGTAGGGCTATACAGCTGCAATCATTATAAGGGAATTACAGGATATGAAGTCTGTACCAGAAGTGAGAAATGGAGTGTTGTCTTCATGATTCTAGGCCAGTGCTATAGTGTAGGACCACCTTTCTACTCCCTTTCTGCCTCTTCTCCATAAATACATACATATTCCAGAAATGTACATACCCACATTTCCTGTGGATATGTACATGGCACATGTAACATTTATCTATATTTTAATTTGTTTCCTCTGATATTTTGTGCCTTGCTTCATTTAAGAAGAAATATAACATGACAGAAGTTGGGCTCAGAGGAATTCATCATGTCTGTATCGTCACTGGAATGAAATGTCTCTTTCTCCTCTCTCTTGTTTCCATTTTCATTCAAATTGGACGGAAGAAACAGCCCTAGCAGATTCAGCTCGTCAGCTATATTACTGGTAAAAATCTGTTTGGAAACCAGATTCCTCCACATGAAAATGTGTGTGTTAATTAGCCCCTTTTGTGTCAGCCTGTTTCTGAGCCAAGTCTGAAGAGTCATTTGAGGGCACCGAATGTCTGTTCTGAAGAGAAGCTTACATGATTGAGAGTGTCATGACCACTTGAAAAACTTTCTTCAAGGATGAGAACTTTTCTGTTGGCAACATGTTATCAGGAACATCTAGTCCAGCACCATCAAGGATTTTTCTGTTTATTTTAAAAACATGCAGACACTACAACTCCTTTTGGTCGTAGTGATACAGGGAATTGAGGGCAGAAGAAAAAAAATGCTCGGAGAGAGATTGATTTAATGAACTAAATAAATTTTATAATGAATAACTGCCTGGATTTAAGTGCCACAAGTTTACCTATCAACTCCTGCTCCATCTGTAATGCTTTTAAGCACAGACCAAAGCCAAGAAATACAGCTATGGCTTATGAATTTAAGTCCCTATTAAGAAGCCTGGTAATGATCGACTGAGGGGCGTTGGTCAACTTATTACCAGCAGAAAGAATAAAGTCCAGGGGTATCTGCATGATATATGCCCATTTTTATTAAAAGGGTGGACTTAAATACCTTCCCTTTTTAGCTTTTGTGGCCAATAAGGACAATGTATTCCAAACCATCCTGACTTCATTGGCTCATATAGGGCCCCAATCCTCTGGATTGAACTGGAGTGAGCAAGGAAAAACTAACCCATTTCCTAACAAAACCAGCAAGTTTCTTCATTCCCTTCCCCCACACTAAGTCCATGAACTCACTCTATCTTTCCCACAACTCTTGTCTCAAAGAGGCACAAGGGTTATTTTTTTTTCTCTTAACCACCCCAAACTGCATTTCTGAGAGGACGTTACTTCCTTCCATTCTCAGCAATTTCAGAGGCTGCCAGAGGCTGCCCCTCTTCCCAGAAGTCACTCACAAAGTCAACAAGCAGTTTACCCTCTAACTGTTTTGATGTTGGCCTGCCTTCCAGCAATTCTCAGTTGGCACATAGTCTCCTGCAGACTATAATCAGCTTGGCACATTTTAAAACAGTCATGCCAGGGCTATGGCCAGAACAAGTCGAGTCAACTGCTGTGTTGCAGTTACAGTTTGTCTTGTTACTGTTTCAGCAGCACACTCAAGACCAGATTCTCCGACTGCCCACACTGCCTAGCACTTCAAATCTCCCTTACGTGAAACTGAAAGCATTGCTGTTTTAATGTCAAGAAAAAAAACCTTCAGAGCTCCAGCATGCTCTGAATTCTTTACACAGCTTAGATGATCTGCACTCCTGCCAGCCCATCCCAGCATTCCAGAACATCACACCTAACACAGCATAGCCCACCCTGCCTCAATCTCGTATCAGACTGCTTAAGGCCCATACCCCTACACAAGGTATGTCCCTTCCAAAACCCTGCTGAACAGACCAAACTTATAAGGCTGGCATTTTTCCCTCTGGAGACAAGATATTCACAACTGGGAGAAGGGTGTGGTCATGACCTCAGGGACAAGCATGAGGAAGTGGACTACATCATTCCCTGGGAGGGGAAATGTAATGTGGCAGATACCCAGGTCTACAGTCATGAGGATGCAGATAAAGGCAGTGGAACATCTCTCCTATCTATATGGCCATAGTCCCCTTCCCTGTAAGGCACAAGGACAGCCTTGGTAGGCAGGATCACCATTCAGCAAAAGTAAACAGTCAGTGCTGACTGAACTGCCACTGTTAATAGGATTATACACAGAGCAGCACTACTCCAGCTCAGCTCACCTGCCTGTTTACTGCAGTCTATACATATACAGCACTGGAGAGTCCAGGCAAGTGATTTTACCCACATGACCAAGAAAAGAGTACAGAGGGGGCATCCAGAATATCAACACCAGGCAGTAGAGCGACTGCTAGGTACAGGTTTCCCAAAGGATTATTGATAGACATGGAGAAAGGGCTCTTCTTGACTCTTGATTTTGTTTTTTTTTGTAAGGCAGGATGTCCTGTTTGCAGTCATTTGCAGGAACTGTGATAACAGACATTTTTTTAATGAATACTCAGTGGAGAATTCAACAGTCTGTATGACAGAGAAGGCTAGTGGCACTCACTCTTTGCCCATTGCTCTTCCACAAATACATGTTGCTGTCAGGGGTGCTTTTTTACTTAAATACTTTGAAAAAAACTTGTCACTACACGACTTGTATTTATATTTTCTATTTTTCCCTGATCAAACTGCAAAAATTCATTAACACTATGAAAACATCCAAATAAGGCAGCCCATCAAAGGCAGGAACATGTCACAGTGTTTCTGTAAAAAGGAAATGCTTAATCTGACTGTGATTAATACGGGTAGCCTTCTTATGTAGATTCTGACTGTACTGGCAAAAAACATTTTCTGCCTTTTGCAGGGGGAGTGTTTGTATTTAACAATAGAGAAAAAAAGGTCTGTCTTTCAGGTCTCACTAGTTTTTAAGACTCTTTTTCTCCATGTAAGGCTAATAAAAGCTCCTTAAATTGGAAAACAGAAGTGACTTTTACACTTAACCAAAAAAACTGGTTTTGCTGTTTACAAAAAGACTCTATTATTTTGGCCTAATGCCCAATATATGTTGATACAGATGGTATATTTCCCTTACCTTGCAAGAGCAGTATCTACCAAGGTCAAGGTCTTCACTGCACTGGAATAAACAGTGACAGTTCGTGTTCTCCCTACAGGCATTTTGAAGGGTCTATAGTCCTGAGTGATCCTAATAGCACTCTCCACACTGCCAGTCCACCTGCTTCATAGGCAATACCTTTGTGCTTTGAGTGAACCAGAGGAAAACTCAGCAGATATGTAGCAGCTGTTCCATGTAGCTAAATTCCTTGTAGTCTCATCATATGACAGTACCAAGGATGCTCACAATCCATGCCCAGAACGACCAAGACACAGTTGGCCAGAAGTCTTATGTTCTTGGTGCAGCAAAGAGAAACTGGGACTTGACTGTCCAAAAGGACACAGTCCTCAAGATACAGTGACTATATGTGCAGAGGGCAGAATAATGTTGCTTTACTTCTGGGCAGTAGGTCCACCTCCTTCCTTGGAGCCTCCTGCTTCCTTCCTTACTTCTCTCCGACCTTGTTAGTCATGACTAATCAGAAATTGCAGTCACAGAAAGATCATTGGCAATGTTGAAGGGGAACAGTGAGAAGGCTCCTTTATGAAAAACAGCATGATGTGCCACAGAATGCTTGAGGTATAGAGCAAAGAAGAGACCAAATATCCTTGCAAGAGGTGCTACAAGGGACTGTATTCCAAGAGCATCCTGTGAACATTGGTGTGGTTGAAAATCATGGGATATTCATTATGGTCTTGTATGTGTCCTCTGCCTGATATATCCTTATTGGGGAGATCCTCTGGAGCAATGTAGAAGAGTTACATAACTACAGGAATGTAGGACCCATAAATAACTTCCTTCCTTTCTTGAGCTTGTCCTAGGGTAGGAGAGTTTCTGGGCCATCATACCTTTTCCTAATTTATGCAGGGAGGAAAAGTTCTAGAAAAGGTATTTCTTACAACCTATTGCAATGACTAAAGATATTTTCCAGCTACTACTGCAACATAGAGATATTTGCATAATGTTTCACCACCTCCCAAGATTCGTATTCCTTTCTTTCCTGGAGTTATAACCCTTAAGATCAATGTTTATTTAACAATATGAACAAGCCCGGACATGTCTATCTAACATAAGTCTAGTAAAACGTACTCATGCTGCCGATGAGGCATTGAATGTCAAGTTTCTCTTGGAGAAACCTTTGAAATACAAGCAACTAATAAATAAATGCCTTTTTTTTGTTAATATAGGTCACTTAATCTTACGGTTTATCAAAAGTCAGTCATTTAATGGTATGCTTGAATCTGTGTGTGGTTTGCTTTCTTTTTTCCTTTTGATACTTTTGGTATTAGCTCAATTTCAGAGTTCCTACAAATTTACTGTAAAAGATCTGTTTGACAATGAGAGAAGAAGTTGCCAGCCATGCCAATTATAGTGATTTTGTGGTGTGGGACTTGAGGCCACTGGGAACTAAAGGCCCATGCCAGAAAAAGAAAATGCTTTTCTAGGCATCTCTGTTTCTTTCACAATTGTATTCACATATCCAATTCAAGCTATGGCTTGCTAGTATGTTATCTAAAGAAAGTGATTAGGTTTACATTAGGACTTTTCTGAGTAATTGATATTAAACAGGGACATAGAAGAAATTCTTTTTTGTTTTTAATCTTTTTTTTTGCCTAGGAAAGTAACATCTGGAACAAATAGAGTCTTTAACTGATTATCATTAACACAATTGTGTTGTGTTCTCAAAAAGCTATTAAAAAGTGTTAACATGGTTACATCATGAACTTCAGCTGGTTCTTATAACACATGAATCAACTCAAACCAGAAGTGTTCACATAATGCATATTTAAAATACTGTATTATAAAGCATGATTTTGAGCACATTTTCATTAATGTTAGGATAACTTACCAGTTCCAGCAGTTATTTTGAGGATAGATTTCACTACCCATATCACACTGAACAGTATTTAAGCATAAATGTAAACATGTTCACAGTTCTGTTGGTAGTAAGCAAGCCACTGATCAGTTTGGGTGGAAGAGACAAAAGCACAATTTTTTTCTTTTTATCAAACCATTCTGTCTCACCTGTTATTCAAACACTGCCTTTAAAAAAGAATCACACATGATCAAAATCAAATACAGACTTCATTAGTTT
This sequence comes from Harpia harpyja, assembly GCF_026419915.1. Classification (NCBI taxonomy): domain Eukaryota; kingdom Metazoa; phylum Chordata; class Aves; order Accipitriformes; family Accipitridae; genus Harpia; species Harpia harpyja. The sequence continues at coordinate 23,085,248 of NC_068945.1, read as the reverse complement.
TGGAATAAATTAATAAATATTCATAATCAGTATGTGTCTTGAAGAGTCTATAAGAATGTTAAAAATGTCTTCCTGTATAGAGCCCCAGTGGAACATAGCTTTTTTTTTTTTTTCACTATGCGCAGAATGGTGTATCAGTGCAGGACAGGAAGGAAAGAAAAACATAACCATCTGTAACTGCAAGTGTAAAATCAGGGACCTAGGACCTATCATTAACATCTGCTAAATCTTTCTTTTTTGGCATCAGTGTATGCCTTCACACCTTTATGGAGAATAACAGCATCAGTTAAGCTATTTCTTTTCGCACACAGACCTTTTTGGCAGAGATTCCCAACTAAATCATGAGAGCACCTTGGTTAATTTGTCATCTATAGTAGTGTGATAGTCAAAGGCCACGTGCCTGCTGAGCTACAAAAGGGTTTCATGTGTTTGGAATTAAGATTGCTCTAGACTTCTCAATTCACCTGACAGTCGTGAAAACCCAGTAGCAGTTAGCAGGTATGACTAATTAGTACAAAATGCATCTGGGTCATGTCAGATCTTTTTACATACAAGGTCAAGTAATGGTTGCCTCCAGGAAGACTGAGCTGCTAAAATTATAGGAGGCTGTCTCCCAGGCAATATTTAGTCAACGAGGTTTCTGTGACTACATATGGACAGTGAAACTGAGAAGCACTCCTGAAGTTCCCCAGTTGAGGTGCGCATTCTGTCCACATCCTGAGCCTTGAGTCAAGACCTGAGCACGCACCCTTCTTTGCTGTAATTTCCAAAGAAAGGTGGTACCCAGGTTGCCCGCCCTGTGAAGTGTAGGCACAGCCTCCAAAACCAACATCACTGGTAAGTATGGCACTGAACACAACAATACAGGCTGTTTTCCCTATCTTTGAGCACTACACGCCATGTGCAGCCACAGAGAAGCAATAATAATTTTACTAAGTGGTAATGAGATACCACTTTTGTGGCAGGAGGAGTAAAGCATGAGCAAAAGGAGTGAGTCTCATGCTCAAAGCGCAAGAAATGACATGTTTGCTATTCAGATGGATGTTTTGCAAGACTGGAAAGTCGTCTTGGAAATGGCAAACATGTGGCCACTCAAGTAGCCTTGAGTCCATCCTTTTATTAACCTGTAATTACATGACCACAGAGTATTTCCCCTGAAGAATTTCTTCTTCATTCAGGGAAGAAACTGAATGTACAGTGGGGGCTAATAAAAGGGTTCAGGTGCAACTGTAAATCTTTTCTTTTTTTGTATCATGTGTTTGATTTTTAACCATAAAGTCCCCCTTTTTAATTTAGAGGGGAGGGGATATTATTTTTATATAGTAGCAATGTTAAAGATTCTTCTGATGGAATACTGGTAAAACAGAAAAATGTTACTCCAGTAAAGAACTGAAAAGTAAGTTTACATCTATTTCATTATGACTAGAATCATATATACCTATCATAACAAAAACTAGACAGAAAAGCACGTAGCATACTTTTGTTTCCATATAAACAATATGTTTTTAGAATAAGAAGAAAATTATTAAAATTATCAGTAAAGATTAGAATAAAAGAAACAGAAACCTAACACACCTATCAGAGCACTGTAATCATCTACAAAAATATTCAAAGATAATTTTTAAAATAAAAAAAAAATGCAACTGATTCTAAGCCAGTATGTTCCAATCTTGCTAAAGTCCACGGTTCAATGAATAGTACACTCAATTTTAGGGCTTCTAATACTATATAAAAATATTCCAAGCATACATGACATGAAGCTTCAAACAAAACTCACTGTGCCTATTAAAATTTGCTCAAGTTTTGACAGATTAATTTTGTACCTGCAGTCTTTATGCCAGCTCACATAACAATTGCCTGCACCCCTCCAAAGTTATGAAGAATAAAATACCATGTCTCCTTCTGCAACCAGCATAAAACCACATCAATGCTGAATTCTGCTCTGCCTTATTCAGCTGAAGTGTGATCTTATGTTCACAGCTGATCGGGCTCGGACCTGCGTTTCTGAATGACCCAGTAGCATACAGATGCAGTATTAATGATTATAGAAACATTAAAAAAAAAATTTGTTAAAAAAAAAAAGAATGGAAATAGAAATTTATAGAGAGAAACCTTTTAAATAAAACAACAAGCAAAGATTTTTGTTCCACTGATAAAATCTGCTACACAGCCTGCTACACTTTTCAAATCTTAAAAGGAGTGTTTTGCAACACTGATGATGTTTGGAAGCATCTCAAAACTGCACCATTATTCAGTTCTTTACTATAATGATGATGCTGTTGCCCATAAAAAGAAAGATGGTAAACAGTAACATTTTTCTAAAGAGGCAATAATAATCTTTGATGTAGAAAATATCCTATGTAACAAAAAACCATGCAAAAAAAATAAAGATTTAGCAAGCTAAAGATGTGATAGCTGTAAAAGTAGACACAGAAACAGGAAGTCCTGTTTAAATAGATAACACAGAACATGAAGTAAATGTGTTCTCCTCCTCTTAATCTTTTGTGAGAAAAGCTAAAACTCTAAACAATGAAATAATTTGGCTTAAGACTCTTATTTCTCTTCATCATCTAAACTTCTAACCCATGATACTTCTCACAGAACTTGCCCCTCTTTAACAAAGATAAAACAAGTTTTCTTACGTCTTTGTGGGTTTTTTTCATGTGATAAAACCTTTCATATTCATGATGTTTTATTTTATTTTTTTAAAAAGATCTAATATTCTACATAACACTGAAGGAAAGGAGGTTAAAGGATTACGGAAAGAGTAAGTAAGATTCAAATCAATTTTACCAATCTTAAATGGTAACCACCCATTAGCACCAAAAGAAGTCAAGTTAGTGCTGCAGGTGCTCATTACCACTGAAAAGCACCTAGACAATAGTCGCTTTGCCAGCAGGTGGTTTTTTTTCTGCAGAGGGGCGATGCTCAACCCATAGGCAGGTTCAGAGACTGGAAAAAAGTTTCCTGTAGAGTCAGGACCTTATTCTATAAATCAGTCATGTGTACATGTTTAGACTAAGGATTATTTATTAAATTGTTCCCTATATATCCCAAGTAATATATAGCTAGCCATTGGTGTCTGCCACCTCATGGGATGCAATTCTCTTTCTAGTTATATTTCACTGTTTTCATATATATCACTCCTCCCTTGCATAAGCGATTAATATTATTACTTCAATATTATTACTTTAATGTTACTTTAATATTAGTATCGTATAAAGAACAATCATTCCAGAAGCAGTTCTGCACAGAAGGTCTTTGACAAGAACACTTGTGAATGGTGTAAAAGAAAAAAATAAGAAAATAAGTAAAAGGAAGCATCTGTTGGGAATTCTTCCAGCTATGCTTAACACTTCTGGAAAATGACAGACATAACACGCGCAGGGCTAACACAGTAACTTGTCAATTCCTATAAACATACAGAGGTGTTTTTCGGCCACGATGATGTTTTCCAAAATATACATAACGTGGCTTGCTCTGCTTTCCCTCTATGAGTCTCAAAGTACATTACAAAACATTTCAGAACTATTATTCCTGTTTCACAGATAGGAAAATATGGAACTGATTGGAGAAATGGCTCAAGTGGCTCAAGGTAATACAGTAATTCAGAGGTAGAAATGATAATAAGAGCCAAGTTCAATGCAATTGTATTTAAGATCTGTTAGAGATCAAAGATGCATTTTTGCTTGGTTTAATGCATTCACATACAGGATGCCCTGAAATCTGAAACCACAGATTTGCAAAATCAGTCTCAATGGCCTAAGCCACCATCGCTTCAGAAAACCTAAAGACGTATCCAATGATGAAATAACATTGTCAAAGACGAAGTGGATGGAAATAAAGGATGAAAAATACATCAAGCTTACTAAGCAGATATTGTTCAGAACCACAGAATCCATGCATGGGTTAAGATAGATTCACCCCTCCAATTTTGCTAAATGCAGAGCCTCATTCTGCTACAGCCCAACATACTTCCTATTTTAAGATGAAAACAGGGAAAAGAAATCTGATTTGGTCATTTGATCAGACAATACCATTTAAGATGACAGTTGAAGAGATGGTTGCTATATCCTAGGGCTACAGTATAGATTGAGGTCTGAGCTTTAAATGACACTGGTTAAGTCTTTATTACAGAGAAGCACTTATGAATCAGAATTGATATAGCTTTCATTTGGGGCAATTTTGTCATTCTGTGGGTTCTTTTCAGTAGTTTGGTAGTTAAATGAATTATTCAGTAGTTTCTTAATGAAAGCATAGTTGACCAAAATCTAAAAATTATAATTAGGTGAGGTTGTTTATGGGTTTGTTTGTTTTTTTTTCATTAGCTTTTAATGTTTTGATCAAAATAAACCAGAGTATCACTGTAACTAATAGGCCAAACCAGGGGTGACCAATGTATCTGTAACTTCTATTTGAAGAAAATAGAAATGAAATTGTCAGTGAGGGGGCTTAGTCTTTGAAGGTGCAGAACATACTGGCTTCAGGCCACAAAACATTGTATAAATTTTATAAGATAAGCCCCTTCTATGCAGTAAATCATGGGAGCGAAGAGAAATGAACCCAGAAGAAAGAGTCCAAAGCAATGCAGTAGGAGCTAGATTAATTGTAAATTAAAGAAATTAAAAATGGACTAAGCAGATGTTCTTTTTTTTAGAGACATCTTATTTCATCTCCAAATAGTGTTTGTTTATAAGTACAGACTTCAGAAAGTACTCCTTATTGTAACTCATGCAAGAATTCTTCAGGCCAAGATAAAATAAACAGGCATTTTGCCATGGGCTCACACTGTTTGCTTTGTATGGAAATATGCAACCTGCTTGTAACAAACAAAAATTTACATTATTCAATTTGTCCTCTTTTACAGTTCTTTCTAAGTCAGCAAACCAAAAAAAAAAAAAAAAAATCACACATATGAATGCTAATGCCTGTATCTAACTTACGGAAAAAGCAAAACACCATGAAATATAACTGCTAGATGGTATTTTATATAAATCTATGATCACAGATTAACCCTTGAGATGACTCAGGAAAAAATGAATATGCCTCTACATTTCATCGAAATGTGGATGTAAAAGTTTAGGAAATGAAAAGAATATTTAAGGCCCTGAATTTTTTTTTCCTGTGATACAGACATTTAAGGGACTTGTGGAAACCATCCTTCATCTAGCAGGAAGCTATACGCATGTATGTAAACCCCAGCCTATCACAGTTCCCACATATTTTGCCTTCTTTCTGTGCATGCAAGCACAGAGCTGATGCAGTCATATTTCTCAATTTTCTTTCTTTGTTAATTCTGACTGTTTGCTTCTTTTAGGAATAAGAAAGCAAGCAACTTTTTGGAGCAATGATGATCTATTCAGTGCTTAACATTGGGAAAGGGAGAGCAAGACTACAGACAGCTGAAACTGGGAATTTCCAGTTTAATGGAAAATTCTGGTATTCTGATTATTCTGAATCAGAACAAACTATTTCAAAATTTCCCACAAAACAGAAATCAAAAAACCTAAAAAAATGCTTTAAAAAATGTTGAAACACATTCTGTTTGAGCTTTTTAGTTTTGCTTATTTAATTTTACTTTTCGTATTTTGTATTTTTGTTTTACCAGTCATAACTACACATCATCTCATGCCACTTAATAATAATTAATGAGTTTCCATTATATATTATAATTTTAAAAAATCAAGTTTTTAAATTGTGAAAACAATATATCCAATAGTTGATGTACATTTAATTTGAGTAAGAAAATAAGATCAATATTTGGCTTTCTATTATTTTTAGCAGCAATTGTTTCTGAAATCTAGGGAAAAAAACCCCTACCAATACAAGGATATTCAAAATGGTAGCTACTTTAACTTATACCGTAAATTAAAATTATACAGTACTTCATTTTATTCATCATAGCATTCTAACCACACACTTTCTCTGCATCCTAGTTGCAAGCAATAAAGTCCTTGCCTTCTTGTGATCTTAGTAAAGCTATTATTACTCCACACAGTGTGAAGTACTCAGTACTTTCAGTTTACAAGTCTGTGGATTAATTCTGACCTGTTATTAAAACTGATTGTTTCTACCACTACTACCTATAAGCATTAATTCTGGACTGAGGTTCTCAGGCATCCAACCTGCTCTTGAAACACTTGTGGGTTTTTTGATCAGTGAATATGAAAGGTTTCAATTTACTTGATCCTCATTCAGTCATGAAACTTGCACTTTCCCGGTTTTGCCCCAGTGAGAAACTGGTTTTCATGGCACTGCTCTCTCCTTTGTGTCTCTTCAATATTGCCGATGTAATGACAGCTCAAATTGCATGCCCTCATCCTCCCCATCAAATATGTTACTTGTTTTTCATGTAGTGATGATGCTACTTAGGCCACCATGAGAAAAGGTGCTTGGGTTTTCTTTTTAAACAGTTCATTAGCTCAAATGAATAAGTAAAATGATTTCTTTCTTGATTTCCTAACTTTTAACTTGATGAAAGGAATTTTCTACCATATACTTGATTTGCCACTAACTTCAACACAACATTCCATATTAATAAAATACTCCCTTTCACCCCTTTCTCCAAAGTTGCTTCCTAGAAAAGAAAGCCAAACTTCTCCAATAGTAAACAGGTAATATTTTATAAATCATTCACTAGAGACTATAAGAGCTAAACAATCATTTGTGTGTTTCAGAAAATAATACTAACATTGCAAATAACATTTTATCTTATCCAAAAGTAGGGAGATGATTTATGAAGCAAATAAAAAGAGACAGCTCCAAACCAAAAGAGCTTAAGCTGGAGGATAAGCAAAGGAGAGTAAGGAAAATATACACTCAGATCATGCTGAAATTCAGTGAAAATTGTCGTGTTCTCCACTTTAAAACCTCTTCACAAATGGATCACAAAAATAGTAAATGACAGAAGACAGAGTATCTCTATTTATGAAGAAGCCAAAGGTAATACTCAGGCCAAAGGCTGCACTTACTTACAAGAATCCCAGATCAGCATGCCAGAAGAAGGCCTTATGGTGGGGTTCAGTTACCTGCAGGTGCTGAAGGCCATTTGAGATGCCCTAAAGTATGCAAGAAATTTATATGAGGTCCGCAGATAGGACACAGAGACTTATGGGAAACAAGTATCACTGTAGTGGAAGCTGGGGGCATGCAGGATATCCCGCAGCACTAAAAATTACACTAGATGCCTAGATTTAGGCAAATTAACATGCTTTAATGTCTAATATCATGATTTGGCACCTCACCCCCCCCCCCAAAAAAAAAAAGACCAAAAAATACAGTTCCCATTGGCCCAATGAACTGAATTCAGTAACCAGTCAGTAATCTAACGGAAGACTGCTAAGGCATCAGTCCTTCAAAAGGCTCTTCTGCTTTTGGCTGGGGGGTGGAGAGAAGGGACATATTACCCATGGCATTCAATACAGCTCCATCATCTGTTCACACTGCATGAATCTTACTGCATCTGTGTATGTTCTCTGCAGGATGAATGTCCTTAAAACAACATAATAAAAGACAATTTTGTCTCTGCTATTTTCACATAATGAGGAACAGCTGTTTGCCAGCCACTGTGTTTATTGTCTTCTCCCATCCTGTCTTCCACCATGGTCTCAGCCCTATCACCCTCTCAGGTGATATCTATTATAGTGATTCTATCTGGGTTCCAGAAAACTTACAATCCCAATGTAAGAAAAGAAACAACAGTTACAGACAACAAATAACTGCATACAGGTAAGAGTGATCTAATATAGAAGAATGCAAGAGGATGGCATGCCAGTTGCCTTACTATAGTTCAGATTTTTTCAGGCATTGTGGCAATATTCCTACCTTTTAAGGAAGGATTTAAGGAGGGATAATATATTAATTAGGATAATTGATTACTTGTAGTTTTGCTGTCTTCTATAAAATGGAGTTCTCCCCAGAAAAACTGACACATGAGCTCTACAGCATTACAGCACATCAGTGATATCACAAGAGTATTAGAGTGCAGAAGATGAGGATCAGAACGCAAATTCCTAAATATCTGATTATCTCTCTCGTGCACATTTCATATATCTTTGTGGCTATTATATCACTGTAGGTTATGCCTAAGAAGCCAAACAAAAATATATATGCTATTGCCTTTTAATGTAGAATAGCTATACACATTCCAATTAAATACTTTTTTTCTGATCTGGACTTCTTTCGTGAGTATTTTGATGACTATCATATCCTCTGTAGTCTACAGGTGCATTTTATTCAAGGAAATATATGTAACTGCATAAGCACTCAACCATAATGTAGTAATCATACAGTACTTTATTCTAAATGGTTTATAAAGTAAAAGCTATTATATTTAACAAGGGAGAAATGAACAAATCTCCATTAGTTAACAGACTGCTATACTGACTAGAATATCATCACCAGAGTAGAAGCTATATTTTAGGAAAGTAGTGATCCCCAGATCAATATGACCCGAGAAATGTTTAATTTTCTAGACAAAAATGGAATTACTTAGTGAGAAAAAGGCCTGCACTAACAGTAAGTCTAAAGCTTACTACCAAACCCCTCTCTTGACTCTATTCCGGCTGGAAAGAAACAGGATTAGCAGTTGTGTAGAGACACGACAATTCTCTGGCTACCCTGAAAGCCAAAAGTTGCATCTTCTACTGCATGCTGCTCTCACGACCAAGAGAGGCCTGGTGAAACCTAGGAGAAAGCAAGCAGTGAGGAGTGAAACGAGGGTTTGAGGTGCAGGCAGTGGGGAAGCAATGAATGAGTGGATTCTTTCAGTTATTTAGGAAGAAAAAAGCAGAAGTATGTGTACCCCTCTGTAGTACTGTAAAAGTGAAAGATAAAGAATATCAGAGCTTTGATAATTTGTCTTCCCACATTCTTCTATTAGGCTGGTGAAATAAGTAAGTGATACATATGCCATGAGTTGCAGTAGGCTACGTACGTCAAGCTATGTGTAGAACTGTGCCGCTATTCAATGACCCCTGAAATGCAGAGGGAAGAATAAAACAGACCAGAATATTAAAATACAGTACCTGCAGTGCAAATGTGTATTAGAATACTTGAAATACTGGTATTACCAGCACTAAACAAACTTAACTCAAAGCCCCCCGTGATTCTGCCATTACGCTACATCAGAAGAAATCCCTTCCAAAGATTAATCAGCTTAGCTAACCGTACACTGTTTAAAACTGCACAGAGCAGAGTATTAGCCATTCATAGAGCATACAAATAACTAAATGTGCCCTTTCTGCCTGGCAAGCACCATATAGATCAAGGTGGATCTGAAAACTGAGAGGGGACCTGGGCAAACACAACCTCAATTTTTATTTTCAATAATAAAGTACAGCTAGCACCTCAGCATGCAACTCTCACTTGAGTGCAAGGGGACAGGGACAAAATGCAGTGTTCTGAAACAGCTTTTATGGAAATCATGCGCTGTTTGGTCTCTGGAGCTGTAGTCTTGTTTAATCCTCTACTGTTAAATGCCATCTTCCAAAACCAAAGGGTAACAAGTACAAATTGTATCTATAAAACAGCATCACAACTTTATTCTCAATAGCTAAGTATTGAAATGCAAGCATACATTATAAATAGAAAAACAGCTGGCTTGGAGCACATTGCAAGCCACTAACACAGTTGAGGGATTTGAATGACATCATAACCCGTGAGAGCATGTTGCTGGCCAGCTGGTGTTATTTATAATATACTCATAATTGAGGAAAAATAAAAAGGCAAAAGTTAGGTATTGCAGAACTAGCAAAGTTGAATTGTCTCTCTCCCAGTGTCATTTAAATTGTTATCAAGAGTAATTATGAAGATTACTACTAAAAGGAGGGAAAAATCACTTTATAATTACAGCAACACACTTAAGATAAATGTCATGGAAGCCCCCCAAACTGGGCTACTTGTGTTACTATATTCATAGTACTGTAAATTCTAGGAAATGATTCGACTTCTCCTGTGTGGTTGCTAAAAGATCACAAAGCTGTTTTGCCCTATTTACAAGTAGTGCTCTACAATTCTGTTATTTTTAGCAAATTACAAACTGCTCTCTTAGGGTTAATAGCACAGAGAGTTGGAGGTTTTAATTGTTACTCAGCATTTGGCGTGCCAAGTTTAATAACGTAAAGATGCATTAAGAAAAAAGTAGATAACCGACTGCCTGTATTTCTATACTATATAAATAAAATACCTGTGCCTCTATGCATAAATAAAATGTGTACATACATACAAAGGTATGCATATATACAAACAACGCCCTTACGTGTGTAAGTTTTTATATATTTGAAATGCAGATACACACACACATAAATACAAATGCACACATAGCTATCTGAAAGTTAACCAGAATACATTTTCTTATTTTTCATGGCAGCACAAGCTTTTTTGTCTGCTCACCCCTCAGTCACTAATTCACATTCTTTTAAAGGGAAAAAAATATGCTTCTGTGCTCTAGTTTTAAAACGCAAAGGTATGATGTTATTTGTCACCATGCCCAAAAAAGTCCTTACTCGGTAACTTTGCCAGAAGAGGGAGAGAGAGAGAAGGCAAATGCTCCCCCAGCTGTTTCCTGTCTACAGTGTCTGTGTAATGTAGATAAATGTGAGGATTTTCTCTAAATCCCTCTTCTGTTTGCTAAATCTCACTGTCACTGCTAAAATCAGAGCAGATAGAGCCTGCGCAATGGAATAAAGTCCTCAATATTGAAATGTGACATTGCTCTCAACATCTCACATCTCTCTGGATTTCTTTTTTCTCATCATTACTGCTAACAAATTCATTTCCAGACTTTGCACTTTTAAGAAGCAATGGAAAAAATCAACAGTCTATCAACACAATTAGTTAAGTGCTGCTTTTGTGATTTCTTGAAGGTAAATCTTTATTACTATTTCAAATAATTTTTTAGTTTTATTTTACTGTGTATTGTCTGCTTCTGGTTTGAGGAGTATTGTGCACTTTTCAATAACATTATTTTAGAACTGAGAATTATTTATAAATTGCTGAACATGCAATTTTATGTGATCTGGAAAATGGCTGTATGTAATAGTTGCAATTACATAGATAACTGTAAGGGTAAACTATTGCAGATACATGTCTTAAATTTCACTTCTATTCAGAGAACTTTGCAATTTTTCAGTTATGTCATTATTAAAGGGTCCAATTACATCATTGTCTATATCGTTAATTAATGCTTCTGAAAACAAGAACTTCTAGCTATTTTCTGCAGGTGCAGGGTTTTATAGGAAAAAGGTATTATTCACATGTTAAGTTTCTGCAGTTTTATTATACACATTTATAGATAAAATGTTCATGCTTTCACAGGGAAACTTTTAAGGGATGTTGTCACTGTAGCAATTTTCTGGCAGCATTGTAGCAGTTACTTGTTTTTTGCTTTCATAAATTAAAAGTAAATGTGAAGTTCAGTTTGTTTTCTACACTAGAAACCAGCTGCAACTCTTGCTGACCTTGCATATTTGTATAGCTTAAGCAATTGTACATAAAGAAAATGGAAATTCCCCTACATGTTCATCTCCAAGTTTTCCCTTGTAGGGAGGGCTGTTTCAGGAAAGTTTGCTTGTGAAGTTTCATGTTACGACCCTGTAATTTCTACACATTAATATTAACTGTCTTTAAGTAAATTTGGCTTCAGTAGGTGCATTGACCTCTGTTTCTCTCAATTGGCCCTAGTTCAACTTTCCATTATCAGCAAATTTATACCCTTCACGAACTTTTTTCTTTAATATTTTGCAAGGACACTTATGCAGTTGACAGAATTCTACTGTTTTAATTGTTTAGGGCCTGATTATTTTTTTAGAATGTCTTACACTTAAAACACACTTATGTCATTCCTTAATGTGATTCAAAAAAGCAGGTCTGTAATTGCAATGGATGAAACCATTCTCTTAATGTATAAATGGGCATCCTTTCCAATATACTTGAAAGATGAAGATGATTTTTTTTTAAGTATTGAGCAAGGCACTAAGAGACATAAAAGTAATGTGCTAGTTCTTCAGCTGGTGCATCCTGCCAAGCTTCCTTGGAATCAATGGAACATATTGATTTAGGTTAGGATGTAGCCCAGATTCTTTAATCAAAGTTAGCAGTATTTAAACCTTGATCAATTCTAGAGTATATATGCTTTATTTATATAATAATTACTAGTGAATACTGTTATTACATACTAATTACATACTTCTACTATGGCTTGGCAATCAGGTCCAAACTTTATGTAGCAAAATGTAATTTTGAATATAACTCTTTTTTTTTTAATAGCAAATAACAGCTATATGTAGCTATTATCTATAATAGCATATACTATCCATAAAAATTTTGCCCCCTTCAAGATATTTGCAATTATTGTAGATGATCTTATATGTTATTAAAATCACCAAGCACATGAAGAATTCTTATGCACAGCTTGTGCCAACTGATTGTTAGACGAAGAGGACTTACATAGAAGAATCAAGAAGTAAAAGAGATCTAGAGTGTTCATATATGACATTCCTCTGTGGTGCCACTCTTCTGGACTATTAAAAAAGGAATGCAGCAAAAGCTGGTTATTTTACTGAAAAAAAGAGGAAATTCCAGCTGTGAAAATATGGTCAGTCATTCTATGCAACTAAAAGAAGTGCTTAACCAGGCTCATCCTGAACCTGTATTCAATTTCCAAATGTAATTAGATGCTTCAATAAACCCCACCCACATGCCAATGCATTTTCTTTTAAACTCTAAACTTTCTAGTCAAATTGGGGACATTGCAAGCACCCTGCCTCTTTGTAAAGAACCTGAAGCAATATTGGATTACAACTCTGTATTTTCTTAAGAATATTCCCCTCAGACATAAATGGGAAATTTGATTTTATCAGAAACATATTGAATCAACTAATGTTATGTTTAATTAAAATGATGAAGCAAAGTTAAAGTTTTAAACTATGTTTTGGAATTAGTTTTGGTGAAGCAGCGCTTAATTTAACAAATAATTGATTGAGCCCTAGAAACATGTGAGTCTGTTTTCTTTTCCCCAAAGTTTTTACTTGTTTGAAAGTTCTTGACTGTTGTTAAATTTGGAGATAAAGTTAGAAATTCTCTGTGGTTTATACTGTGCAGACTTTTTGGCTTCCCCTAAAGGAAAAACAGTAGATAATCTGTTTTGTTGTAGTTCAGTGCTGATATTTATCTGAAAATGCAACCCAGCTGAAAAGTCTTGAAAAATACAAAATTGTTAAATGTCTAAGATTTATGTTTATTTCTGGCCCAAATGTTATACAAGAACAAATTGTTAAATGCATAATGTTCTTGTATTTGTAATGTCTTTCAGCCTTCTGAGGCGGTGTGCTAAACAGCTTTCTGCTTTACCTCCTCAGAACTGGGAACCATCTTAAACTGCAGGTGCATCACATTTATCTTAGAAATTAAAAAATATGGCAAGGGAAGAAAGAAATTGATGTTGTTAAGATATGGAATCATTACAGGAAATAATGCCTCATGTTATCATCACTCATTTATAATCTGATCTTCCCCCATTTGCCATTGAAGTCATGTCCATGCATTAAAGTTTGTTGGTTTTTGCATGGCAAAGTTGGCTAAAGACTCTTGTGTATGGGAAAATAATTATTCTTTCTTTTTATGATATATCGTGGGATTTAGATTTGTTCATTATTTTCACAGTGGAAATATCAGGAAAAAAGGGGGGATAATTCCTGATTTATTTATAGATTTGTATCTTATTCAGCTTTGACTTAAGCTGAAATAGGGGACTCATCCAGCAAGGTGCTAAGATCCCTTGCCAAGAAAATAAGAATTTTTAAAAATTATTGACTAGAGAAGGCTCAATACCCCACTGGATCAGATCCCATGTGAGCAGACAATAGATAATTTCATAGGTTTTCCAAAAGTTCAGTTCAAAAATAAGATTAAATGGTCCCTGAAACCCTGAAAGAAACTTTAGGGAAGATTAATCATTTTACTCCAATTACTTTGCACCACTCTGCTAATACAAAGCCGTTTTAAGCCAAGGTTAACTGTATGTGCGAGAAAGATTTGTAACTTTTACCCGACTGCAATACTAATGTTAACCTTGAAAGAGAATGAAATTAAATTCAGATTTACACCTTTCGAAACTCGTATTTTTGGCAAGTGATCTGAATCAGTTCAGAATATGCATTAAGCACATTCTTCACTGTCCTGCTACTAAATATAAATAACTTTTCCTAGTATTTAAAAAAGATAATGCTATCTTCTTTGACATGTTGGGTAAGGTCTTTGGTTGATATAAATTGATATAAAAGGAAGTGGATAAATGGAATGGTGCAAATTTACACCCATTGAGGATTGGTGTTTCTTCAATCATAAATCCAGGAAAAAGACAGTTTGTAACCAAATGTAAATGAGAAAAGAATTATCAATCACCTCTGTGTATACCTCATAGCCAAACCTGACTAAGAGAATATAATGGAGGTCATTGCTTCCATCAAGTAAAAATACAAATCCTTAACACTCCCACTAGTGCTCTTCTTCATTTCTTGAATGCTTCCAAATGTTAACTTGCCAGTAACAGAGGACTGTAAGAGTCATTGAATGCAGTCCCCTACTATGTAAGGTCCCACATCAACTCTTCTGTAATTTTGGCAAGCTCTACCTTGAAACTTCTTTTGTTTTGTCCTGGTATTTCCCCTTATAAGGTGGCTGGAGAACCATGGAGTACTAATTATGAACCCTTTTCCTATTGGGCCAAATTTCCTTCCATCCAGTTTACAGCCATTTATTCTTGTGCCAGTGCTGTTTGTTAGTTTAAATAGCTCTTCTCTGTCATATGCCACCTCCACCTGCCACAGTACATGGGTAGGTAACTGTCATATTCCCTCATAGCCTATCTGGTCTCAGACAAAACAATTCAAGGTTGTCTAGTCTTCCTTACTTTTATTATTCTGGGCTTCTCTTTGCCTGTCTGTTGCATTCTTCCATATCCTCCTTTTGCAGGAGCAACCATAAATCATAGTTACTACAAGGTTCTCTAACTACGTGTGAATGTGAACCAAGAATATTCACCAGAGGAAGTAATCACTTTGCAAAATACATGGACTAGAATACGTAGACAGTTGCAAAATTATGGTGAGGCATTTCCTGGTACTGTGTTTATTGTCTAACAAATTACAGTACATATGCATTTTCAACTCACAAGGGTGCAGGAGTCATTTTCTTTAGGACTCTGTTGGGAAATTCTGACACTGCTTTTGCTTCCTTGGCAGGTGAAGATGCACACTGTGTCCTACATTCATTTCTTCTACCTTGGCCTGTGTTTGCTTACCTTAACCAGTTCTGCTGCTGCTGGCCCAGAAACACTCTGTGGTGCTGAGCTGGTTGATGCTCTTCAGTTCGTGTGTGGAGACAGAGGCTTTTACTTCAGTAAGTCAACCCTTTCTTTCATTCAACTGCTAAACTTTTCCATGTAATCCACTGGAGTTTGCAACTGCTCTAAGTGAGTTTAGGAATGATCAAACCAGGCTGCTGAGTATGACTAGTACCGTCTATCATGGAGACACCCAAGTCTTCAGCGACCATGAAGTCTCAGTAAAGAATAAAGCTGTACCTGCGTTCAGCCTCTCTGAGTTTCTGACAAGTTTTCCTTTTCAGGCATGTTATTGTTTTTAACCACTTTCCAGCTGCTGCTTTTCCACCTGCTATATTACTGCTTTCTGCTAACCTGCCACTGAAATTAAATGAACGAAAGCACATACTAGACCCAAGATATTCATGAGGCAGAACTGCATGTACTTGTTATGTCAGACTAGTAAACAGCTTAAGTACACATTGTATCATATTAAAAATACACTAGGCTTCAACATCTGGTTTTTAAAAAAGAAAAGCTGGAAGGCAACAAGCAGAAAGTTACCCCATCCAAGTATCCACGTGCTTCGTCAGTTAAACACAGGTGAAGGAAAATTCATGCATAGTGAGATAATAAAGATTAACACCAGTACAGAAAACAGATAAAATTAAATCTGCAATAGTGTGGATACATTACTAGTCAAATAACTTTTTGGAGCAAGACCTACACTTTGGAACTGAACATCACAATATTTTTCCTTTGCCGTGATATAGATTGTGCAAAGCTAGGGTTGTTAGATAACTCTTTAATCTTAGTACCTTCTTGCAAATGCTGTCAAGATCAATATATACACAACTTGTAAATAATAGAGATCTATTTCTGATTCTCAGCTATTTGCTACTCAAATAACATAAAGTTAATGAAACTTTTAGCTAGGAATATATTAATTCTGAATTTATTCATTAATATATTTATTCAAGAATTCAACATGCAAGAATTTGTGCTTTTAGTGCCTCTAAAGCGAGTGTTTACTTTTAGTATTAATATATGCTTGTCTGAAGTTTCCTCTCCTTCAGGGCCTCAGTTACCTTTCCAAACAATATAACTAAGAAAAAAAAATCTGGGGTGGTTAGGCTATAAAGCTAAGAAATTAACTGAAGGGGGTTTTTTTCTATTTATTTTTATATTCTTTGTAAGGTCTAGGTTTTGTTTCTTGGTTTGCTTTTGGTTGTGGTTGGTTTGTTTTGGTTTTGTTTTTTTTTTTTTACTTTTATAGTCCTCATTTTAGCCTAATCACTCTTGCTTTCTAAGCTATCACTTTTGTTTTTCTGATCTTACTCACCTAATTCCTATTCATTTCTATTCATGGAATTATTGCTTTCAATACTTGTCTCCTTGCTTGCAATAAAAATAGAAATCCAGATTCTTGCACCTTTAATTTACAGAAAATCCTGATTTCCTCAACATACCAGCTGCAGACATTTTCACTGTCTTCATGGCACTTTCTATTAAAGTTTACCTTTGAAACTGGGAGCCTTAGTTTCATATATGCAAATTAGTTCACTGAAGAACCCTTTTTTTTCTGTATTTAACACTTTAGCTAACGTTAGTAAGCATCTATTCTAGGGTGCTGTTTAACTTAGTATTCTGGTGCTAAACACAATTTTAAAAATACTGGAATCTCTCATAAAGGAATTTACATTTTTCTACCAACTCTTTATGTGTTCATTTGAACACCAAAATCTGTTACATTTATCAGCAGCTGAGTTACACTTAAGGGGCTACTTGAGTGTCCTACAAATACTTTCTCTTTGTGGCTGGAAGGAATGTAAGGGAAGACTTTCATCTCCCCCTCCTGTTTCTGCACCAGAAAACAATGAGACAATATACTGCATCCTGAGAGCAGCATAGCAGGGGTTTTTTACTGTGCATGTATCTTAGGCATTTTCCCAGTCATTCCTCTCCCTGCAGAGTATTTGCTGCTTGTTCAGAGAACTATCACACTTGCTTACCACAAGAGTGGCTGTTACTGCCAAGCAATCAGACCTAGTTACGTGTACTCTTTGTATTCCCCAAGGTGAGATGACATGTGAAATGCTAATCATTAGCAATAACTCTCTTTGTTTTCAGTCATCACAGTTATCCTAAGGTTGCACAATCCGTTTCAAATCTCTACATTCCCTAAGCTAGATCATCCTTACTTTAAAAAACCAGGATGAGTTTCTGAAGTTTTAAAGGAGATCTTTACCCTTGCAATCTTGAGTTTTATCTGCTGTCAGTAAAGGCTTTCTCTCTAGTTTTCTTTGTTGTTTTCCTACATTCTGAGTTTTCACTTGAAATAATGGAACTGTTGACACCATAAAGGTCTACCTTGTTTTTTATGGAAGACTGTGGAAGGTTTTACTAATGAATGACCACCCTGGTTAGGGAAAGTCTTGCACTGTTGTAGTCAACAGGAATTTTATGGACTTGATACGTGGCCCTTGGATGCTAAGTAACGTGTGTCCTCTATCTGACTACTTCTGATTCATGAGGCAGCAATTTAATCTGTTTTAGCCTTCTCCCTCTAATTTGTTAGTGTTTAATCTAAAATATAGAACTATAGAAAAGTAAGTCCAGTGACAGTGGTAAAACAACTTGAGATTCTCATAACAAATGTATTACAGAATGCAGCATGTTACTGGAAGTTAAAAACATTGCTCCATTTCTTGGGACTTTTTAAGAATGCAGAAGTAAAAATCCAGTGAACTTTCTTTTATTGTGAAGAGGATGTCAATTTAAATTGTATTTTAAGCCTTCTATTTGCATACTCTGGTTCCTTTATATAAAGTATAATCAATGGTAATGTTTGTCTTTAACTTGCACAGGAAATAGCTGTGAGGGAAGGTTTTTATTCCATCATTCTGTATGTCACTAGAGACTCCAAATATAAAGAATACCTTTTGGCTGAGGTGGATCTCCCGGTTCCAATTCAAGGTCAAAACTTCTGACTATTCCTTGGGAGTTGTGGGTGGAAATGAAGATAGAAATAATTGAGTTACTTTCTGTTGAAACTCTACTCCACAACCACAAGGCTATATCTATGGCTAGGACTGGAAGGAAAAAAATTCCTTTATATAGTCTACTCTGCCCAACTTCCTAGCTATAAAAGAAAATTCTTTACAGCTTCTGAAGAAATGCCCCAGCTGCTTACCACACACAAAGAAAAGTATTGACTTCAGGAGGAAGTCAAATGTGGTTTCTACCACTCCCTTTCTTCATGAGGTAGACTGGCAAGGAGCATTTCTTAAAGGTTTTTTTAGGGGAGAACACTACACAAATCTCAAAATAGAGCATCTGCCTTTGGTCACATTTCACCCCAACCAGCACTGGCTACTTCTTGGACAGCTTCCTCTCTCCCATGATTCACCCATGAAGAGCAGTTTGTTGCTACTTTTTATCTAGCAACACCTCTCTGGCAGAACTTCTGCCACTCAAGTTCCTGCACGCTCCCTGATGTTAGGAGAAGCCAACAAACAGGGAGCCTGGCCACAGCTGTACAAGTGGTTATGCTTAGCTCCAACTCTTCTCAATTAATGTTTCTCTAGTCTCAAAAACTCTGGATTCAACAGTCATGAAGCAAAGTGAGACGGCTGCTGTGTTCATTTGCATTTTAATGCCTAGAAAGGTCTACCATGCCATTGCTATTACAAACCAATGCTGAGGGCAGAGAATGTTGGAAAAACTGAAAGGACAAATTACAGGAAACTTACAGAAGCTATGGCCCAGGAGGGGGGAAATTTGCTTGAAATAGTCTAGTCTTATGACAGGAATTTACTTTGTAGATTAACCAAAAAAAAAGATTTTTTTTTTCCTTCATACAAGTTGAATTTGGTGGACAATCATTCATTCTTGCTCATGTTGTTTCCTGAGGACTGTTACTACCATGAGATAGGAAAGCAAATGTAGTTTGCTCTAAGGAGCAAATGCTATATTCTTTTTTATCTAGTTTCTTCTCCTTTGAAAATATACCTTTTCCTTTTCCAATAAATGGATACCAGTTTGGCTAACAGTACACACAAGTGCCAATAAAGTAAACTTGTTTACTTAGACACTTTCAGTCATTCTAATTTCTAAAGCCCAAGTTAGATGGCAATGCTTATTTGAAGCCATGGCAATCAATTTCATGAATTAAAAAACCACTTTTTTTCTGTTAAAAAACCTGCTTTGGGCTTATGGTGAATCTTTTGAAGCATCATTTGCATGGAAAAGAAGGAGCTGAATTTACATACCTGACACAATGGAGTTCCTCTGATATTCTTCAGAGAATGGAGAATGATCTAGCACATGTTTCCATAGGCAAAAGAGTGAATCCCATAAAAACCAGGCTTTTCTGGTATCCAGCATAATGGTCTTTGTGTCAACTGCTTTGTGGAGAATCATTACAGATTTTTACTACCTTTTTTCCCCACTAAAACAATCAGAATTCTGTGATGTCCTTGGGAATATACCCAGCTGTGTGCAACATAAGACTATGGATTTATAATCATCAGAAAATCAGGGTAAGACAGCGAACATAATTTTGGGTAATCAGAGCTGTCATCAGATCTCGTTGCTTTGTAGAACTAAGGTATATATGGAGGAATTGCTGCCTTACAAAGGAGGAAATAAGGGGCACAGCAATAGGCAATTACGTTTTGCTGCTTCTATTTCCCCTTTAGTTAACAGCTTGTTTACTTCAGGAAGTCTGCTTTTAAGATGTTATTAAAGTTTCTAGGCCTGTCAAACCTATCAACATAATTACAAGAGATGGCATGACACTCAGTTCTTTAACTACTCCATACCTGTAAGGAGCTATGAGTCATTAGCTCCTCTCTGTGTCCCTGATTGAAAGGAAAGTTAATGTTACAAACCCAGGAGAGGCATGCTGAAAAGCTGCCGTGGACACACACAGCCTGCGGTGTCAGCGACAGTCTTACAAATCTTTGCAAAGAAATGCTGGTCATCTTGGCTACGTTCACACAGCAAGATCTGAGAGTGTTTTTCAGTTCCTTGGTCTGGCTATATGCCCCATTCATGTCCAAATCCTGTATCCATGGAAGATTTGAGTGTATTCCTCAATCTTTATACCCAGGTTCCTTACTTCTTTCAGGAAAGCTAGCCTGGAAAGGAGCTAAGATGTGCTTTAGCCAGGTCTGCAGGGTCAGTGCTTAGGGAACCAGGACTATAGGCACAGTTATTGATATACTTCTGTAAGAAAAAAGACAGCTCTTGCTTCTGGAATTGTATCACTGTGTAGTCAAATAACTGATATGTAAGTATGGTGTGTGCTCTGTTGCCCCTGGTAGTAATGATTGAGGAAGTTCTTTGAAAATAAGCCAGTCTTTGAAAGAATTTTGTGCTTTTTTACCACATTAAGAAAGGCTAGGGAGTGTTCATAAAAGCTAACCTTAGTTTAGTGCGGTTAATCTTCTGAAGTTACCTCTTTAATAACAGAGAAAGAGGTTCCGCCTTCTTTCTCCATGGATCACACAGTGAGTTTAGGAGGATTTAGCCTCTAAAACACACTAAATTTGGACTCCGCAAACAGGTCACCTCTACAGCTAGTTCTCAGTTCGCCAAGGATTTCATAATTTTTCAACCTTTTCATTAAGAGGGACTGTAGTAGTAATGATAATTTTAATGAGGTGACTGGAAGCAAACCATTTATATAAATTTCAGCAAGAAACATCTCTGCAGAAAGTGTCCATTACCAAAACCAAATAAGTACAGTTTCTTCAGAAGTTCAATTTATATGTGTCTATATTAGTTGTTAGATGTTAGAGATGCTAATGCTTTTTATGGTGTTTGCCTTTATCTATGCACTAGACCAAGTTTCAAATTTGGTCTCAAATAGCAGAAAGCTGTTATTTGACATTTGATTCCCTAACTGCTATATGTGTATTTAATACATTGTTTAGTCTCATGTTGGATAAAATCACTCAAAGAAGCACTTGGCAAGATCAGCATTAATTCTTGGCATAGCTGCCCCTCTTACTTTTCCACTGAATCTTAAATACCAAGAAAAACCCTTCACTGACTTAAATTCTGGCATATGCTCTATGCAATTGGCCAAAACCTTTGCATATGGACCTCTTCATTTATTCTGGTAATAATCATGCATTTGCAATATTTGATCAACAGCAGCAAGAGTCACAAGGCAAATTACTCAGTTTAGCAGAACCACAGAGTCTCTTAATAAAAACATCTTACATTAAATACTTGAGCATCTAGGGCAATCTATACAGAGTGCTCATTCAGAGAAGGAAGTTCATACAGCCATTTCTCTAGAGGTTATTCAGCACTTTAGCTCTTATACATGTTTCAAACCCTCTCACATCACTGAAAATCAAAGAGACTTAAAGCCATTTTCATTTCAGAGCTTTGCTAAAAAAGGATGGAACTGAACTTGTTTATTAAACCACACCCATATGTCAATATTTCCCTATGATAAAAGCTTAATTGTTAAAAAATATGACAACAAATGAAAGGGGTAACCAACACTTAAGTCATTTCTCAGTCTAGAAATCAAGACAAAAGCAATACCACAAATGTATACTTATTGAAGAATTTATGCTAAATTTATCTCTGGTAATAACCACAGGAACTTCCATGTCAAAAAGAAGAAAAAGCCATTAATTCATACTTTCTTTGTGGTGCATTTAATGCAAAATCTCTATATAAGATATAGTCCAAGTACTGGGTCTAATTGTTAAGTAATGACAGTCATATTTCATGTTTGTATCTGTGAATGAGGTTCTGAGAACAGGAATTTTAACACATCCATAGCCTTTGGAGGGGCATATCGTACACTGACCAGTCAGTCACTCCAACTTACAGAAAATTTTGCATTGTCACTCTAAGTAAAAGTTTAAAAAATTGAATCTAGTTAAATACTAAATGTCGATTTCAACCGAAAAGCTGTACCTTAGGCACTGGTTAACACATAACCTTCAGAATAATAGGATAAATTGCTTTTCTTACTGCATCAAAGCAAGAAAAGACAAATGCTATTTTCTTTTCAGACTTCTTTAAGTATTAGACAAATTACACAGGTGAGCTTATCTTGCCAATTTTATCTGAGCAACTTTTGGGTTAAATTTCTGATTGCCTCTCCAATGCCAATTCCTGGTAAATTGGTTTGGAATTCCTTAGAAAACTGGTTTGAATTCCTTAGTAAACCTAAATTCCTACAAAATCAGACACACATCTGAGGTACTTGCTGTATTTTCTGACTGAATCCCATATACAGTCAAATTTCATATGTTTTCAGTGTTCTTGCTTTTACGAGACAGAGTGGAAGCTGTTTGCTTACCTCATGTTAAATCCTTTGCTAGTGAATACTGGAATAGCTTCCTTTTATCAAAGAAACAATTTAGGGCTCATCTCTTTTTTTTTTTTTTTTTTTTTCCCTGAGTCTACAGCATATTTATATATTTCCCATCTTACTTTTGAAATTTTCTGGGATCCCAGCTTTCCCATCTATGTAATATAACTGTTCTAGAGTAAGAGAGTGCTTCCAGACAGCAGATTCTTCTGCTTCCTTATGTGCCCATAAAAGCGTGGAAGTAGGGAAAGAGTGTCCTGTTAAAGCACTTCCATTAGGAAATTATGGCTCACACCCAAACCTGAAATTATATGATTTTTTTTGATACAGAACTATTTGTTTATAGTGTTTGTGTCTTTGTGTGTTGGGCAGAAATTTACACGGGGCTGAGTACGCAGAAAAAAGAAGGGGTTGGCTCAGACCATTCTGACTCAATCCAGCCCAGTGAACAAAACTGCTTTCTTTCTGAAAATAAGTATTCTAGCAATACTTATTAACTATTTCTATCTCCAAACAAATAAGCACTTAAGTAACACCCCCAGCTCCTACAAACTGCAACTTCTAAGGAAAGTAAATACTACTGAAAATTGTTTTGACTTCAAAAGTATGTTAATTAAACAGCCATATCCTACTAAGGCAATGGATAAAAGCTGAAATTACGCACACAACTTTATATTTCACAACAAGTCTGTATTCTAAAGAATATTTTTAAATATATGGCTTATGCAAAGGTAGAAAAAGTATAAGTGTTGTGGGGAAAATGGTAGAGAAGATGTCGTTATGGTTGTGGATCTGAAAAGATGAGTATATTCCTAATAAGCTTTGATGGCTGTGTGGTACTATACATAACAAATCCAGTTTACAACAGAGGGATTTTTTTCAGACTTGCATGAATTGTACTGAAGGTTTCTTTTAACTCAGCCTGTCCTGGTTTCAGCTGGGATAGAGTTAACTGTCTTCCTGGTAGCTGGTACAGTGCTATGTTCTGAGTTCAGAGCGAAGAATGTTGGTAACACTGATGTTTTCAGTTGTTGCTCAGTAGTGTTTAGACTAATGTCAAGGATTTTTCAGCTTCTCATGCCCAGCCAGTGAGAAAGCTGGAGGGGCACAAGAAGTTGGCACAGGACACAGCCAGGGCACCTGACCCAAACTGGCCAACGGTGTATTCCATACCATGTGACGTCCCATCCAGTATAGGAACAGGGAAGTGGGGGGCAGGGATTCGCCGCTCGGGGACTGGCTGGGTGTCGGTCGGCGGGTGGTGAGCAATTGCACTGCGCATCATTTGTACATTCCAATCCTTTCATTATTGCTGTTGTCATTTTATTAGTGTTATCATTATCATTATTAGTTTCTTCTTTCTCTGTTCTATTAAACCGTTCTTATCTCAACTCACAGGTTTTGCTTCTTTTCCCGATTTTCTCCCCCATCCCACTGGGTGGGGGGGAGTGAGTGAGTGGCTGTGTGGTGTTTAGTTGCTGGCTGGGGTTAAACCACGACACAGCCCCATCAAAATGACTAGATAAGAGCTTCTACTGTTATGATGAAATTTTTACAACTTCCTTCTGTAAGTCTTCATTGATTACTTTAGGTTACATGAAAGCTAATAAGGACATCTATTTTAGGTTAACATAGCAGGTTTAAATTGAATACGTTTCATACCCTGAAACTTCTGCAGACAAGTAAGATGTAATAATTTGTTTCTACATCCCCTGAATTCCTGAATTACTAGTCAACAGGTCTTCCATGAAAAAACTTAGTTTTTCCTACGTATTTCAAGTTTTATGTTTCTTTCCATTAAAGTTTCCAGCCTTTCACAGACATATTTAGTTTGGCAGGAAGAATCTGGTGACTCATAGACTGAAGAGATTTGAGAGCAAGCTACTGAAAACGTATCTAATTTCTTCTTGTGTAATTTGGGAGCAAGCTACTGATAGTATGTCTAATTTTCCTAGTTTAATCAGATGTATTATTGGCAAATACATGTCCTGAATAAAAGCCATGTCTATTTCTGAAATATATAGCTAAGGTTAAATGCAAAAACACCATCTATATTTGCTTTTAGAACACTTCTATTTTTTCTAATTGTTTCTGGCATTTTACTCTAAATCAATGGGCACTGAATGAAAACAGAGGTACTACTGAAATAATTTGCATTATGACCCTACTTATATTTTGGAATTCAGTAATATCAAAGTATTCCTTACTGACGTTTTTTGGTGGTTTTATTTTCTTCTTTTTTTCAAGGGAGGATAGTGGTGTAGAAAGAATAGGTAATGTTACACCTCCATGATTCATATAGAGAAGGGTAGATGTATTAGAAAAGCTCTCATTTGCATTTTATGTTGTTGCCTGTATTGTTCCTTTCACCTGTTTTCAGAGAAAAGACTTTTAAATTCAGTTCTTTCTAGTCAGACAATCTGTGACAAACATAATTTTCTTTTATCCACATACAGACTGAACCTTCTGAATGCTAAAGGTTAAACAGAGCTTGATCCAATATACACAAGGAGATTCTGGTTCAGATTCATTCCATCTACTTTTGGGCACTTAAATGAGGTATCTGAGTTAGGAGCCTACTCAAGCTCATTCTACAGTCAGTGAGAGGAGTAAGAAATTTTCAGAGCTCTCATTAAGTTCTGAGTATCCCATAGGACATACTTTTCCTTCTCCACTAAATTAAGCAAGGAAGCTATGGCAATTGTATCCTTAAGCTAGTTAAGTCGGTTGAGTAAGGACCCTTCAATAAGAGCCTAAATTTTGGTGGGATGACTCAATTTAAAACCAGACAGTGAACTTCAGTGTGGAGATAAGTATGCACTTATACGGACCATATTTCAGATCAAAGGAAAACCAAGCTTATTTTAGCTGCCATCATATAATACAGTTAAGCAAAGACCCAGAATGTGCCTTATGCAGGTAACACTAGTTAGAGTTGTTCCTTTGGCCTTTAAGAACTGCCAGGCCTTAGTCTGACTCAGTGTGAATCCTATTGGAGAAAGCACTCCGCTCTGAGACAGTAAAAGGGAAAAGCTTATCTATCTTTGCTTTCTTGATGTAGTAGATAGAATATACTCTTACACGCCATAATAAGTAACACTCCTTCACATTTTATTCCTGCATAATGAGACAAGTGCACTCACCCATGCATAAATAATGAAGCAATTTTTTATACTGCTGTTCACACGGATTCATTTCTATTCCTATGAATATACATGGCCCAGCAATTTTTTAAGAAATTGAGACAATAATAATATTTAAAACCTAGAGTGACATCTAAATATGAGGCGTCATTAAGGAAGCATTTTCTCCGTTAGAATGCTGTACCATAAAGTATTATCATGGAGAAAGGACACAGAATGATGCTCAAGTACAGTTTTGAGATACTCATTGATACAATGGCCATACAGTTTTGAGATACTTAGGCAAATTGAAGATTTAAAAAATAGCTACTGCTGACCTAATGAGCTCATCTATAAAAGAAATAATATGACTGAAGTAAGACAGAACCCCACCTGAGGTTGTTAACCATTCAATGAGTCGAATCAACAGCACAAAGTCCCTGTACCTTCCTCACTTCAGTTCCTCCCTTCATCCATGGCAATATAGAAACAGTACAGAACCACATTCCGTGATCTTCTCTGAAGTGATCCCTTTGCAGGGAAGAGTAATTGCAGTAGTTAAAATTTCCAAACCAGCTATGGGGGGTAGGAATTGTACTTAAGTTGTCCAGATCTTGACCAACCTTTTTCAGTAACTGTATTGTTTTGAAGCAGTGAGAGTAAAGCACTAAAACCAAGAAAGGATTATTTATACTTGCTATGAATAAATATGTATACAATTTAGCTTATTTCGGGCTACTCTTAATATTGTGCATTGTATGATTTGCAGTTGGTCTGGCTTGAGAGAAATGGGGTAGAAATGAGGGTAGGGTTTCCACACAATTCTCTCACTTCACAGTTATGTAGTGACTTCTCTATTTAAAAGTCATGAAGGGTGATCTTGTATGAGATACATGAATGATTTTTGTACACTTGTAGAGTTCCGCTGCTATTTCAGGAATCAGATACAGTAGATTTAATATAGCTATCCCAAGATACAATCATCTAAAAAAGTGGAGTGGTCAAGATAATATAGAATCATAGAATCATAAATCATTTCGGTTGGAAAAGACCTTCAAGATCATCAAGTCCAACCATTAACCATGCCTCCTAAACCATGCCCTGGAGTACCCTGTCCACTCGCTTTTTGAATACCTCCAGGGATGGTGACTCAACCACTTCCCTGGGCAGCCCATTCCAATGTTTGACAACCCTCTCAGTAAAAAAATTTTTCCTAATATCTAACCTAAATCTCCCTTGCCTCAACTTGAGGCCATTTCCTCTTGTCCTATCTCCAGACACCTGACAGAAGAGACCAACACCCACCTCACTACAACCCCCCCTCAGGTAGTTGTAGAGAGCGATAAGGTCTCCCCTCAGCCTCCTCTTTTCTAGACTGAACAACCCCAGATCCTTCAGCCGCTCCTCATAAGACTTATGCTCCAGGCCCCTCACCAACTTGGTTGCCCTTCTCTGGACACGCTCAAGCAGCTCAATGTCTTTCCTGACATATGGTCATTCAAAAAATAATAGGAAGATATTTTTGTAGAATTTGACCCTTACCTTTCTTTTTTGCAAACAATGGAATGAAATTCTACAACTGCAGCTCTAATGGCGTTAAGTCAACTACTATGATTTTTGTTACACAGTCATCTTGGTTTTGAAAGCAGTAGAAGCAGATGCAATAAAATACAACTATTTCCTGTTATCACTAAGATGAAGACTAATAAAATGAGCAGAATTCAGAAGTGGTGATATTCTTATTGTCTGCTGCTCTTTTCAAATATAAATTTATACTCTGATATGAAACAGATGAAGCTCTGTGAAAAAAGAACTTTTTTTTTTTTTAATAAATCAGGCTTGAACCCCCCTTCAAGAATCAAATAACCTGCAACAAATTTTGAATGCAAAACGACTATCTTTGAATTATGAAACAGGTGGGAATGCCCTTGCTGGGTTTTTTTAGGATGTAATATAAAAAAAAGTACATAGCTATGCTTTCATATGGCAGAGAAAAAAGAGACATTGTCAAGGAAAAGCTGATATATAGTATAATAAAGAAGGGACAAAGATGATACCAAAGAAGGGGAAAATAGTGATGTATTAGTAATCCAGGCTGGCCCTGTCCCGGAGTTTCTTCACTTCATAATCCGCAATCAGGAGTCCATGGATACTTACTCAAGGTTATCTATTAACTTCAGTTGGCTTTGGCTCAGTGCACTGAGGATAGTGTGAGTTAATTTGAGGAATTCTCTCTGCTCACTAAAGAAAACATTGATCATTGATTTTCCTAGGTCTTTTGGCCATAAGTATCATTGCACCACAAATATTTTCCCTTGACTGAATTCCCACTGGTTTCTAACTAGTCATCTGTTTTTCCTAAGAACTACCAGCTGAACTTCTGATATTTTTCCTTCTGTATTATAAATATAGCAAATAGAGGCTCTTTTGAGCAATCAATAGATACTACTTGTGCCTGATTTGAAAAGGGTACACGTACATCAAAAAACTCCTCATTTTTAACATTCATTCAAACCAACCTGAAAGGTTTGTAGTGTAATTTTAAAGTTCATCTACCATTCATGGTACAAACTATTAAAAATTATCAATTCTTTGTACGTAAGTGTTTGCTGAAGTGCTTAAATTGCTCTTGATTTTGTGGCTACATCTAAAAGACTGAACACTAACTTTTTAGAAGTGTTAATCTATTTTCAAAAATTAGTACAAGTCTCATGAAAAGTCAGTGAGACCTTGGAGGCTCCTAAAGGCATACGAGGCAGATTTTCAATGTTTTTTTAGGCACTGAAGAGGCAGATGGACACTCAAGAGATTTTTCAGCAGCAGTCATGATCTAATTTCCACTGAAATCAATGATAGGTGGTCCTAGGCCGGGGGGGGGGGGGGGGGGGGTAAAAACCTAGGCATATGCCTGTGTTTTTAGTTGCCTTTGGAAATACGAGTCAGAGTCCTTAGCTACTTGTCTAAATTTTGCTTATGGACCTTATTGACTACTTGTGAAAAAGCTATCACTATTAAAAGCTCTTTAAAATAAGAATTGGCATAATGACTTGGCTTCCTCTCTGACGTTAAACATACTAATACGCTTAGTATGAAATCTTCTTATTTCTAGCATAAATATGTGAGGCATCAGATGAAAGCTAATAATTTCCCAAGTGAGCTAAAAATAATGAAGGCTGAATTTGAATAAATATTCTAAGAGGCATTCTGGAACAGCCAGTGGTTAATAAGTACTGTAATGCTACCTTTCTACTAACCTCATTTGCAAGATGCCAAAGCCTAAACATGGACCACAAACAACACAGGATAAAGATTGAACATGAGTAAAATTATAATAATTGCAGGAAGTTGGAGACAATGCATATTTTATTGGGGTTTTTTGTCTTCTGACCAGAAAAATATAATTAAAAATCTCTCAAACTTCTTTAGGATGTCATATTTTGAAGTTTCATGTACTTGTGAATTAGACCTAGTCTCCACTGCAATGAGACCATCTGATGGCACCTAAATTTATTGCAAGAATTCTAAATACGTTGTAATATAGGGAGTAAGAGAATCTGCAGGTGTTATTAAAAAGTATTAGTTTGCATAAGACAAATAATGCAGGACTGTATGAATTAAACACATTTTTTAAACATGTGCTGCAACTCAAACAGAAGAGCTTAATGAAAGAACTAGTGACTTAAGCTGTGGTCTTAAGAATCCCTTAAAATCAGGGAATATTAACGTTAATTTTGGTCACAGGCCAATCAGTTTTACATTATGATACAGTCCACCACTAAAAGACTACAGTCTTTAAAAAAAAATCGTATCCGTAGTTATGCAGGATGCACACTTCTTGGGAGAAGGAAAAAATCATTCAAATATTTATTCTGTCCTCACTACGTAATGGATGGTCTCATGCCCTATTGACTTCCAAGATCCAAACACTGCAGACAATAAGAATTAATATTTTCCTCATAAACTCCTCCAGAGTGCTCAGCATAGAAGTATTTGATTGCAGCACCCAGACAAATCCATTTTATCCTACAATTTCCTAGGAAATCATCTGTTCCTTTAAATTTTTTTGTTGCCCTAGTAATTGCATATCCAACTGGAGATGGCAAGGATTTTTTCTGCAAAGTAATTTTAACATTTCTGCTAGTACTTGGTATGTTCAAAACAGAATACAAATGACAATGAATTTAACCTAGATATACAGTGAGGTAGGACCTTCCCTTTATACAGGGGAAACTGAAGCAAAAAGGCAAAAGTAGATTTTAAAACATGCAGCTGCAAGTGTGCCACTTGCTCAAAAGCAGTTTCAGCATATACCCCATCCTACCTGAGCTAACAAAGCACTTCTGCCAAGACAGCTGGAAACAAAAGCAATGTAATATTCCTCTCTTTTTATTCAAATCTAAGCACCTTTCCAAAAAATCATTAGCCTCTTTCTGCTTTCATTGGAGCGACAGAAATTACCTCATCCTTGCAAACTGCAGAAATTCCAGAGCAGCTGCTGTGCAGGGCAGCAGCAAAGCACTGACCAAGAATAGTTCTTGTTGCCAAGTGGCTGGTGATAAATAGAATTCAGTGCAGAATCATTTAAAATTTTAAATGATGGAAATCTCTTGGTCAAGAGATCTGATTTTAGATGAAAAGGTTAAAAACAATTAAGAAAGAACATAAAAATAATTCTTTTCCTTTTCAACTAATGAAGGAGGTCATGAAAGGTGGTACAGAAAATCCCTATATCTGTTCACAAGAAGTTCCTGGAGTACTGTGGTTGTGTAAACACCTCTCAGACTTGCATGTTAAACCTTCAGCTGGAATAATTAATTTCCTATCTTCAATAATGACAATATAAATTAGGCTTATCCATTCATGGGTAGTCAATAGAAACTACCAACTGGATGAGAATTCATTCAAGTAATTTTATGATGTGAATGTTAGCAGAGACCACCAATGCATATCTCAACAGTCAGTATAATGTTTTTCACTTATCAAGCTTTGTTGGCAATGGACAGTAATCTACTAAAAAAACCCCACTTCATACGTTTGTTTTTTTCCTGCTTTCCCCATTCTGCATCACCGTATTGTATGCAACACATGGAAAACTGTTCTGAACAACCTAAACATATAAATATGGTTTTGTTGGCCGAGTCCATCCTAACTGTCCTTAATTTGACTTTTTTTCAGACGAAGGAACTGATAGGCTTTCATTGCCATATTGCCAGTATAGATTGATAATATTTTGATAAAGTTTTCATTTTGCTGTTTCCCTATAGTCTCAGGAGATGGAGAGATGTCTTGGAAAACTAAGACCTAATTTGTATCAACAGTAGATTGATTTCTTGCTGGAACAACTATAATCACAGAAAACTTGTGGCTGAAGTAGGCAGTTGAAATCTGAAAGTCCCATTTTTTCTTAGTTTGAGCCACTACAGAAAATCCACCTTTTCTTTGAACCACCTCTACCTCTTTGGTTTGTGTTATATACTTGTGCCATGTTGAAAACAGAGTCATCATGCTGTTTTAAAGTGCTGCTTTGAATTCTTTTTAGACACATTTAAACTATAGTAATTTAGCTGATGGCTGCTTGATTTCAGTGCAGCCAGTGAGAAAGCAAGCAATCCAATGACCCCAAGTTCACTGAGATTGCTGGAAAATAAAAACAAGGATTTGGAAGGCCAGTGCTTCAACACATAAAGAAATATATTGAATACTTCAAAAGATATAAAATTCTTAGAACTGTTGGACAGGCTTCTGTGTGTGAACTTTCCTGTCCAAGTGGCATTGCTAAATACCATGGCACCAATCAGAGGGCTGACATCATGTTGTTGTGTAACTCATAACCATAGCAATGTCACTTTTTAAAGTGCATTATATGTGCATTCAGCAGCTTAAAATCTTAGCTGTGTCAGATGTTAAACAAAGTACAATTCAGGAGATTTATTTTGAAATATGAGCTCTTTATATTTTTTTTATAAGGGGAAAAGAAAATGTAAAGCTTGTTAAGCCAATGTTAACACTGGAAGCCTGGGTTCAGGCAACAGACGCAGTAAGAACAGGTTTCATCACCAATATAACTCATAGTGGTATAGTCTCGTAAGAGAGCTAATCCTGATCATTTTAATGGACAACAATAAACTTGAGCTTCTACATTACAAATGGGCCACAATGCACCTAGATGTATGCCGTCAATAAATAGCATAGTACTCCCAATTGCTGAGTAAATGGTCTATCTATCAGTCCAAGTTAACTTATTATAGGTTAGGCCCGACAACTATAAGCAATGGAGAACAGCATGTAACAGAAACTGGGGAATGTAATCCTCCTCTCTTTTTCTTCAAACCTAAGCACCTTTCCAAAAAATCATTAGCCTCTTTCTGCTCTCACTGGAGTGACAGAAATTGCCTCATTCTTGCGAGCTGCAGAAATTCCAGAGCAGCTGCTGTGCAGGGCAGCAGCAAAGCACTGACCAAGAATAATAGTTCTTGTTGCCAAGTGGCTGGTGATAAACAGAATTCAGTATTGCCGGGTACTAGTAAAGGGAATGACACATACCCTTTGCCTCAAGTGACATGCGGTAGGGAGTATCTGGTGTTATCTGTTACCTCCTTTTAGAATATCAGTATATTGGAGCTGTAAACCAGAGGCACTATGTTGGACTCATTGTCCCTTTATGTGATCACAGTCATCAGCAGTGGTGTAATGTAGCCATTGCCCTCTTGATAATCCACTTAGGAGACCACTAACACTGTCTTTATGATGCATAAAAATATGAAATAAAGGCTTACTATACCCTGTCAGCTGCATCCTATTCAATGAGTTTTGAGGCTATGCTTTCACAAGATAAGGGATGATATGCCCCGTACAACACCATCATCTGGGGTAGACTGAATTACAGCTTCTTTGGCAAAGATAAAAGGACCTGAATTTCTCTGGTAACAAATAACAAGACCACCATCTGGTCTTTCAACACTTGGCAATTATAACTGCTACTTAAAGTGCACAAGAATTCTGGACACAGATTACTCCCAGCATCAAACCCACAGTCACTTGATTTCTTGACATGCTGCATAAGATGATCTTGTTGCTAACCAAATTCTCACATGTACAGAAAATGTCTTTATAAATTTTGCACCCATAAAAAGAAATGGTGAGATGTTGAAATGTATGAGTCCAGCAGTACACGATTCTGGCTAACAGAGTCCCTTTCTGTGCAATCCATGCGTCCAGAAATAAGACTTCCGAATACAAGAAGCCTAATTGGTGTAAACTCTCTCTCACCTTTTATATTTCAGAGGACAGACCAAGTGCTTCTGTAGATAGGCAATGGATAAAGAATAAAGCAGCTGGGAGGGCTATGTCTATTTCTAGGTTTGGGACTAACTAGCTTACTTAACCTTGAACAAACCCATTTTATCTGTATTTGTCTTACTTTCACCATGTGTGAAAATGAAGCAAGGATGTTTATTCACCTTTTAAATGCTTTTGAAATCCCCCAATTCAGGTAACCAATCAGATCCATCCAAATACTATTTCTCAGAAGCTCACCCATATATAACTCAACCACTGGAAGGGTTAAAGTTTTAAGCAAAATGCCACATTGCAGTAAGGATGATAAATTATAGGTAATAGTCTATCAGACTTAGGAAGACGGTTCAGTAAATACAATAAAAATAGATCTGTTTACATAAGGGATAAAAATTGGCTACTACTTCCAAACTAGAAGTTAATGTATGCCATATTTCTGCAGAGAATCCCTCAAACTGTTTTTAAACAATACTATAACAGTTACATAAAACTTAATGGCAAGTTAAGTAGATCACCCCAGCAGGCCCTCTGCTTACTGCAAGTATATGGCACAGAGTTCATAGGTTACTTGAGACTCACTCTCCCAGCCAAACGAGTCAAACAATAACACTTCTAGGCACTGAAACACTTTTCCTTGGATTTCAGCAGAAGCAGATGTGGGGCTGACTACACATTGAACAAAAAGAATATTTTGAAAAGCGAATGGCAGCAAAAACATAAGCTCAGCTTGCAGTTTATCTGTATCACCCTTGCCTTTCACCTTGACACTAGCTTTCTAATATTACCCTCTTCATCTAAAGATCAGTGCAAAGCGTCAATAAATTGGAAGCTCATTTCTTCACGTGTGCTTCAGATTCCTCTGCTAAACAAATTGGTGCAGTGTTTCAATCTTCATTTTAGTTTGGGGTGTAAGTTCTGAGTCATCATCATTTAATTTTCTCCAAGCCTCCAGCTCGTGTTTTCTGTTTTTCTTCCTGGATGTGTCATAACAACTGAATTGTACCAACCCAGTAAAATGGTGAAGCCTAGCAGACATCTGCCAGCAACAAAATACAGTGCTCTCACTCTAATTCCCCACACATTCCACTTTTCACACCACTTTCCTTGCATCCTCTCAATAAAGTGGTAGAGCCTAGTAAGCAATTTCTTTTCATTCTCCACAACATTCTGCCAATGCTAACATAGAGATGAGGCAATAAATCAAGAGTCACCTCAGAGAAGAGCGCACTTGCCTTGCATGCTTTTTTACTAGCCCTGTTTCTATCAATATTCCCATGAGGTTAACTACCCTGAAGTCAGTGACCCCCCTGGAGGTAAGATATCTGTCAGTTCTGGGTCAGTACTAGCTGTGACGGTATTATTTTTCAGAATTGCTACGTAATTTTGGTTTGGGAAAATCAGTTGAGAAAAGTTTTACTCTTTCAAATTTAATAGAAACTCTGTACAAAGTTTCTAGTATTCTCAAGGCAGGAACAGTAGGAAAAAAATCCCTTAGTCTGAGCTTTGAGATATCCATCATTAATTTAAAGGAGTCAATACTCTAGTATATTTCTTTTAAAAACAGTCATTATACATCCAAATTCCATGCAGAAGAAAAGAAGGCGAGAGTTAGCAGTAAGAGAAAGGTGTTAACAAGCAAGGCAGAAAAAATTCATCTGGAAAGAGGTGAAAATGATGAATCAAAAGAAAACATAATTTAAGACAGAGGAGCCTTTAAAAGTTGGTAATAAAGTTCCGTATTTGGCAGCTACCTTGCCTGAACTAGGACTTTGATTCCTTTGAGGGTGAATCATGTTTGAACCAGGTTTCAAGGACAGTTGTCCTCTCACAAACTCACAGCACGTGCAACTGTGTCCAATTTTTCCCACCAAATCTGGGCTGGGCAGTAATTGCACCATGTACTAGCAATTGCATGTCAGTGGCTAGCTATAGAAGTATCGATCTTGCAGTCCTGCTTAGCGCAGAGTGGGAAGCAGGCTGTGAAGCATCTCTATAGAAATACCCACACCAGATCACCTAACCACAAAGTAGCCACATGTCAATTAACTTCAGTCTCAGTAGAGTCCAAGAAAAAATGTTTTTTAAGAGAAACCTCACCTCAATGTTCAGATGGGGAAACGTCAATATCAGACAGCAGGTTCAGTTATGGTAGCAGTAACAAATGATAGCAGCCATTCTGAACAGCAAGAGAGTTGCCGAATCACAACTCCTTGAAATTATCGTGAGGGGGGTATAAAAAGAAAAACATTTGTGGCAGCCCAACTCTTCAGCTAACTGAACCGGTAAATACTTATACTGGACTGATAAATACCTATACCTACCTTTACTGATAAATACCTCAGAACCTTGGAAATTTGCAATGTTTAGGTGAATTTCCACATGCAGGACACAAGTGTACATATCTGAACCAAAGTAATTGCCTTTTTGCCTCCTCCACAAATTCCACCTTCACATCATGGAAGCCCAAGGGTTATTCAATAAAATAGCCATACACTTCAGAGAAGAGGGGCTTACATTTTAATAAGGGCAAAACCATGTGGCTTCTAATCTTATTGTAGGAAATGACTCAATGGTTTTAGCCGCACCTTTCACTCTCCCATTCCTTTACAAGACGATGACAAAAAACATCAAAAACTTATCAAAGATGCACAATGCACAAACCCTGAAACCCAGACAGCTAAGTTTTGGCTAAGTTATAACAACATTAAGGCAATGATTAATACTACAAAGTTGAGGCAATCTGAAGTTTAGGTGTTGTTACCTGCTCTAACTATCAGAGTCAATGGCAATATTATGGTGTCAAAGAATGATAATTTATATGTATGATTACCAAACTTTGTGTTTGGCTGCTCAGTTGGTGATAGTGTTAAGGGATATTTAGTTTGCTTTTGCAGAAGTATTTAATTTTCAAACATTTATATGCACTTTGTACAATAAGACAGGATGAATTGTTCTTTAGGGATTGGGCTGCCCCTCACTGATTCCTGCTTGAGCTATACCAGATGCCATATAGCCCATCCAGAGGAGCTAACTCTTAATCTTTCTTCTTCTATATCCACTAAATACAACTTTATATAATTGTGCCAGAGCACTGAGACAATAATGAATGAATCGTCCGTGAAGAACTCTGGAGAGGTTTCAGCAATTTCTGTAAGGAAATGAGTCAAAACGCATCTGAGCAAGATAGAGGACATGGTGCAATAATGTCTGGTTTCTTCTGAATAAAAAGAAAGAACAAGTGTCCTATCACTGATATTTTATCTTGAGCCAGTATGGTGTCTAATGTGAAAATTTACAACATGAAATAATAAATTAAGAACGTCTGTTCTGTTAGGAAACAAATATAGTACTCAATAATTACTACCAGCTTCAACACTAAAATGTTAACAATATGTTTGACTTTTTAAAGACTGCATTTCTTAGCAATTTTACAGCGTATCATTTTGAAAGACCTTGTAGATACTTGCCAGATGTGATACAGTGGTCAAGGAACACTACAGCAGAGAGCTTATTTATCCTTAGATCACCCCACTCTTTTTCTCTCAAACCAGAGAAATTATTTCTGAATTTCCTAATGATCTTGCAAGATAAACATTGAAAATTAGTAGAGCTAGAAATTACTATATTAAAAGGAGTATTATATTCTTTAATTCTAGTGTTAAGAACATAAACCTTTCCTAAGTCCTAATCAGTACAATGACATCATCCTGGAGTAGGGGAAAGGATAATCTTCCTTGTTGCTGCATTATTGAAGAATGGCAAGGAGTTCTGATAAATATACTGCTCTTCACACATATAAGTTTAATTGCAGCCAATACCAAGCAGTCTTTTACATAGGATGGAAAATGTTGTGGATTTTAAAAGCCATATATCGTTTTCTAGATTTTGAGTATCTTTTCTCCCTACAATACAGCAATATGTTCCAAGCATTTTTCAATGCTTCCTCTCTGCTCTTTGCCTTCACTCCACCAGCTGTCACTCCAGTGACATTTCCCAAGCATGAAGCTGACAAAGAGCAGGGCAGGGCTTAAGTGCTTAAGCTGTGGAGATCAGTAGCAGTATTTTAAAATATCAACATAACTCAGTGTTTTGGGAGCAAGTTCTGATATCCTTACTTGAATGGACAACGCTGTTTACTACACAACCCCTCACACTGAATAGAGTTCAGTTATTTTAGAAACTTAAAAGGTTGCTAAACTACAGCAGACAGCTATTTTGTTTGTAAATTTCCTGGTTTTCTACTGTAATACTTCATTTAAACTGGAAATGAAGAAAGCCTACCCTGATTAATACTAAGAAATTTCTGTATAGACAGTTAAGAAAACTATTAATAGTGCAGAAAAGAGGCCAAAGGACAGAGTACAGGGCAGATATCGGAGAAGTGTTTTACTTCCTGATTTGCACATCTTCTTTACCAATTTATTTTTCAAATTCCAGAACTGTATTTACAGGTCAAAATTATCTGAAATTTTGGTCTAAAAAAAGTCAAGAGGAGTTATTACATGGGGGAGCCTTCCTCCAACAGTTAAGTTTCCTTCTCACTTTCTAGTTCTTGTGTTATTTGAGCCACTGTAGTCCAAGATCCAAATACTGACAGGAAAAGCTACTGCAACATGCAGAGCTAGCATAAGCATTTTCTTCAACCTGTAAAAATACAGGTCCCACTACTGAAATTAAATCAACTCAGCCACTCTAAGAGCAGAGAGATGAGTTGACGTGATTTTCAATAGCCTCCAAAAATGTTACCTAGTGACCATAATTTAAGGAAACATTCAAGGTAAGATTTCCAGTTTGCCAGCTGGCTTGATTACAGCATTTACCATTCTCCTGTGTACCTATAAACTGAAGAGTGAGCGAATCTTAACTTCTCTTTGCCCAGAAATAGTTCCGTAGTGTTTTCGTTCTTCCCACATTATGTGGTAAGAAGGAGGAAAAATTATCACAGGCCTCTCTAATACTGCTTGTGAAGTGACAGTATCATGATACACAGAAGCAATTTCTGTGAAGCGAAGACACAGCGAGCCTGTTATGTCTTATAACGCAGGCATACCCTTACACTGCAGCATGTTTCCACCGCTCTGACTTGGAGGTTCTGCCACACTGCTAACCAAGGCTGGAGGAGCCCTCTAGTGTAAAAACCAACCTGAACCGACCGCCCATATTTTGCACATAAATAATGCACCAAAACAATGACCACAGTGCCACTGTCAGTCCCCAGGCATTCCAGCAGCACGTGCTGGCCAGAAGATGTGACAATTATAAAACCTCCTGGATCTCAACACTGAAGGAAAAAAGGTATATCTACTTACAGCTAGTCTTAATGGCTGCTACCGATAATGTGATTTCGGGGCTAATGTGTGACCAGCCATAAAACCAGTCTTAACTGAAAAAGGAAACCAAAAACTTGAGAATGATGCAGAAATAAACTGCAGTCCCTGTCAGATAAATATTTGGTTTAAATTTTTCAGTAGACCTTGACCTTAAGAACAATTGATAAAAAGCATTTAAAGGACAGAAAGTCTTTTTGTAAACCTTATGTACTAGGGTAAATTTTATCTATTATGTGCTGATCACTCAAATCTTCTGGAGGCATAGCCAGTTTGCTCTATAATATAAATAATATCCAGGAAATTCCAGTGCTCAGATCTATTTGCTAGTGATATGGCTTCATTACAACAGCTCCATCTCTCTATCTCTTATGATAGAGAAAAAAAAAACTTCTATATATTTCACTACAGCAGGTAATTCATATAATATTCACATAATATATACAGTTGAAGACACAAGAAGCCATTGGAGAGGCAGCGTATGCCTCCGTGGTACCTGTAGTATTCTATGAGGATGCTGCATAGTAGCTGTTGGCAAAAGATCACAGCCATGCAAGTAGAGAGACAGACACGTAAAGAGAGAAAGATAGAGATTCAGTCCCGCACAGGTTCATAATATGCAGCTATTTCC
Organism: Harpia harpyja; assembly: GCF_026419915.1. NCBI lineage: Eukaryota > Metazoa > Chordata > Aves > Accipitriformes > Accipitridae > Harpia > Harpia harpyja. The sequence goes on along the minus strand of NC_068945.1, from coordinate 23,046,205 downwards.
TGCACCAAAGATTTCGATTTATGCTTTGTATCACTAAGATTACAAAAAAATGGCAAGGATGATGCTTATGTTGATTGTATTTTATTGTCACTAATTCTAAATGAGATACACGTTAAATTTATCTGGTCTAAAACCAACTTTGTTCTGAGGTTGTATAGAGAAAACCATATGCAATAGTGTATTTTTGTGTTTTTAATCTTTAGAGTGATCACAGTTGATTGCATAGCAGTTTTATGATGCTGGATGGAAAGTCAAAACAATTATGAACTTTAAATTGATAACAACTTATTTAATGCCCTGCTGTCTAACTGCTAGAGGGATAAACAAAGAATACCTAGAATACTAGAATGACTTTAGGAAATTCATTAGAAAAGTTCTGAAGTGATATTAGAAGAAGAGAAGTAGTAATGCATGAGAGGCATAAGCAACTGACAGATGAGGAGAGATTGCAAATAATTAAGCAAAATCACAAGAGAAGCAGTTTAGATAATCATTTAAAAGCAAAGAAGAGAAAACTCAGAGCCATTTTAGACAAACAGAATTGTGAAAGTGACTTCATTTTACTTCCCAAATGGGGAAAATGAGTTCTGCAAAATTAAAGCGTCGTCCCGGTTAAGGTTCTTACGCTGGAACTTTTACATGAACAGCCACTCTCACCAAACTTGCTGAACTTCTCACTTCCGGACAGGCTGCACAGCCTCCTTGGGTTATTTTGGCACCTCCTTTTCTGGCTAGCAAAGAGGACTTCAGAGGAATGTAAAATGAAAAACAAGGGGAAAAAAATTAATCCAACTTTCCCAAACCACAGAAAACTTTCATTTGGTATACATTTTGACCAAAGGTTCAGTGAGAGTAATGGTCATATTTTATCCAAAAATCACTCTCAATGGAAAGAACTCTAAAAAGTTTTGGTACAGAAGGGCTAAGAGAAGAAAATACTGTACTGCTGGCATCTACATCCACACTCAAAATGTATAAATACCAAGAGTGCAGGAGGTTGCAAGTATTATCACAATTATGCAATAGTACTTTTAGAAGGCAAAGTCAGAGGAAATTGTATAGATTATTCCACTTCTAATGACATTTGAGTGGCTAACAACAAAGCTAATTTGAATATGTTATAAAAAAACCCCAATTTTTAACTGCACATCTATAATATCTCAAAATGACCTAACGTCTCTTGGACATTTGCCCATTCCTTTAGTTGTATCAAGTTAGACAGAAGAAGCAAAGAAGAAAAAATTACAAGGATTTTGGTGTTTTGGTGGGGGATTTTGTGTGGAAGTATTGTTTTCTATCCTATTTGATTCGGTTTATGTATATCAATATCAGATTTAATTGTAGGATTAACTACAACTAACTACTTAAAGATAGTTATTTGAAAATACTTATGATCTTATTAAGTCAAATTTTGGGTACCAACAGAGTGTGCCTGAACATAATTTTCCTATGTACAGCTTGACTCTTAAGGTCATATTTGAATACTAGATCATTAATTTCAAATACAGCTAAGTAACTTGTAACTTCAGAACTGAATATCAAAAGACTCACAACAAAAATATTTGAAAAGGCCTTAATACTGATGCCTATGTCCAAGTAATATCTTCAGACACAACTCAGAATCTATGCTTTTCAGATGATCAAAAGCTTTCTTCAAAGTCCTCCAGGCTTTGAGATTTATTAGCATTTAAAGTAATAAAAATTAAATGATAGGTGTTGAAGGCTTGAGAATTAAAAAGGGCTGTGATTTCTCATAACCAACACAGGAATAAAAGAGATTCTTTAGAAATGCACTTCATAGGAATTACTTGGTTCCACTTTCTCATTTTCTGTGATACCATGTAAGCCCTCCACTGGCCAAGTATGCTTAAGACAAGTATTTTTTTCATTTTTCCACAATATTTTTGGAGGGTTTGTGTGGGGTTTTTTGCATAACCACCATAGCTCCTGAGCAGGGTTAGGCTCAGCCTGATGAAGTCGACATCGTGATGTGCAAAACCACTGACCCAGTGCTGGGAAGAATGATTTTGTAGACTGAACCACATCTAACAGAGTTAGCATTTACAGACTCACCTTACACTTTAATAAGGTGACACAGAGTCAGCTTACACACGAGTACACCAATAAGATAAATGAAAAAGTCTACACCATTGTAAGCATACTTATTCACAGCCCTTCTAAAGTTTATAGTATTCCTATAAGCAAAACAAAAGGACAGCAAGATTGACAAATAAGAGAAGCCATTGAAAAACATCTTTAACTGATGCAGAGGTTTCAATCATTAATCAAGTCTAAACAAGTTGGAAAGGAAATAGTAAAAGAAGAGAATAATTCCGGTTACTTAGAAAAACTTCTCCTTAAATGGAAATTAACTTTTAAAACCTTTGAACTTCCCTGAAAAGGCCATTGAAACTTGGCAAGTGAGAACTTAAAAAGATCTACTCAGAAACCACATTCTGTTTTAAAAACCATGACTGGAGAGGGCATTGTCAGCCCTGTAAAAGAAGAATTATTTCCTATTTGCTTCATAAACCAACGTTACTGCCTATAAGCACTTCCATTTTCAACAATCCTACAGAAACTGTAGGTTTGGTATTTAAGATGGTATACTGGAACCAATTCTCCCTGCACTATACCAGTGTTCCTTTATAATCCCCCTGCATGTCTTCAATAATAGCAAGGTGAGTGGATGGTCAAGGAGAACAAGAGTAGTTTCATTTATTATTCAGTGGTGACTTTTTCTTTATGTACCTGTCACTAGAATCGATTCTCCTAGCTCCTATTGCAGTATTAAATCACTAAAGAATGGAGCTACCACTGGTAGAAAACCAGTGTGAGTGAAAGGTGAATCAAGCATAACAGTATATTTTAGCTAGGTTTGGTTCTGGTTTTGTTTCCAGACACAACTCACTGTCCCTTTCTCATCCCAGTGACTTCATCCTCACTCCCTAATGACTATGGACTTCACTGGAAAGTATCACTTCTTCTTTTATCTCATTAGACAAGTTTAACAGGAGCATCATGACCTCAAAGGAATGTTTCATTTCAAGATTAGATTCTTACATGCCCTACTGACTCAAAAATAAGGTTAAAGGAAGACAGGTATGTAGTTAAAGCATTGGCCTTGTGCTTATGTTGATGGAGGTTCAGTTCCTGGCACTGTCACAGCCTTCTCCCGGGCAAATAATTGATAGGTAGGTGCCATAAATATTAGTCAAATTAAGTACTACCTTTCTCTGCAAAGAGCTCTCTCAATTTAGGATAAAGTACTGTTTAACATCAGCGAAGCTAAAAGAATCTGTCTCTTAATCTTTCTGTCTTAATTCCCTTTCTGAATGTAGTGGTTAATTTGTCCTTTCTAATCAGGAATCTTGTAAGTCAGTCTTCACTAGTAAAAGTATCCCAATATGCCAAAAGTAGCAGAAAATCAAAAATAAGTTTTCTGGAAAATAATTCATGTTTAAAATGTTGGCCATAAGAAAACTACATGCTGGATTTCTATCAAAGCATTAAGTCATCTTACCGCGCATAAAGTAATTTTTGAAGTAATTAAAATAATGTCATTCTGACTTGTACAGAAAGGTTCAATAACTGAAATTCTAAACAAGATTCAGATAATACTGCACAGGCACAATGCTGAATCTTGTTTATTCCTTATGCTCTGTTGCTGCATCATTGTACAAGGTTGGATGCTTCTTGCTGACAAAGCCCTCGGCAATGATATCAGATCTTACTAAACAAAGCTTATAGCTCTAGAGCTTAGAGCACATTTGAGTAAATCCACTGAAGTTAACTGCATTAGACAAATACAAAACTAGTGTGAGAAGTGAGCCAGGCCCTTACTGTTATCTTCTTTCTCCCTCCTGCTTTCTTTTCTATTGTCACTCTTGTTTCTAATAAAGGAATGAAAATTGTCTACCTCTATAGTAGATAAGATGACGGTGGCCTGCGCTCAACTGCTTAACCTCCTGCAAGTGCTAGGGCTGTACAAATAGAAATAAAAATTAACGTGTGTCAATAGGTGCACTTCTGTATAGTGTGAATGGTATTAGACAGGAGTTACTTAATGCAACAGCCATTCATACCTTCTGCCTTTAACCAGATGATGATTCCAAAATGCAGGAGCAAGGGTACCATGTTTGTCATTTGTTATTTGCTTTCATGTCTCAGAATACAGCTGAGAAAGAGTACCTATAGAGATAAAAATCTTGATTATACAGTGCAAAGCAATGTACTGCTTGTTATGTGGTCAGCGGCATTAACTGCACAGCAGTCATTCTGCTTCACATTGTACATCATTTTGTTCTTACCTCCTTCAAGGAATCGCATCATATCCATTCCCTGCAAATCTCTTTAGATGCCACTAAGATAGTATTTACTCACTGAACTGTAAGGTTGGAAGAAAAAGCAAGTGATTGTTCATTATCAGCCTGATGCAAAGCCTACTAAGGGCAATGGAAGTCTTTTCACTGATTTTAATAGACCTTGGATCAGGTTATATAAAGTAGCTTATGGCACCGGATTCATCAGGACATGATCCTGACTGCACTAAAAGATTTCCCAGTGACTTCATTGATGCTAGGTTTTCACCCAGTTATGGTTTTTGCATTGTTATTCATTTGGTAATCCAAATAAAAGGCAGTTTTACATTGGCTACAGGATAAGAAAGGTATAAAAGGTCCTATCATGACTGATCATCCTTCCACCACACCTAAGGGTGAGCAGTAATTATTTACTGAGAGAGCACATACAAGAAGAGGAGAGAACATATCCTCATTATGGATGGGTGACTGTATTACCATTGTGCTCCTTGATGCACCACAGGGGGCAATATTCAAATGTAACAATGACCTACTGGTTTCTAATTATCTTGTCCTAAACCCCGATAAACCTGGCTATTCTTGCAATAGTGCATTTCTTTCCAGCAAAGCATTTCCCTTGCCAAAGTATATATTTTTTGGCAGCTTCTGGCACTTTCCAGCCCTGGAATCTGACGTAGGCTTGTAAATTGTGCTAGGTTGGCAAGGTTTTCACCTTCTAGAGCACTGAATTGGTGTAAAATAATACATTATATTGTTTCCCACTCTTTCTGCTATTTTTTTTCCTCAAAAGAATTCTAAACTCTGAAATTTCCGTTTCATATCCCAGTGCAATACTCACAAGACTATAGGTCTTTCTCTTCACACGTTGCAACTGGCTTAGGAACTACTGTGTGAAGCATAATGGCTCTATCACATGCTTCGTATACTTAATGGCCTCCAAAGCAGCCATTCCATAAAAAGGGCAGAGTACAGTGCAGCTGTATGTGAGAGGAAATTGTTACAAGTGCTATACTTTGGAAATAAGTTTAGGGGAAGAGGAGAAATTTTTTTTCCAATTAAATACACAATGAAGAAAAAAATGCTTCTGAAAGCATATTTCTAAAGGAAAAAATTACCTTCTTCAACTGTGTGGCAGACTAAATAAACACAGACATACAAATTAAAAATTAAGACACCTTTTGGAATAAATCTACATTTGTCAGCTAACTGACTTTAAAGAAGCGAAATAGTTATTTTACTCTCCATTTGAAACATCAAAGAGTTTTCATTTTTTCATAAGGTGCAGCTTATAAATCTTAATTATTCAGGCAAAACATTCTGTGAAGTCTTGATAGATTTCTCTTATAGATCAGTACTAACTGAGTGCCTATGTTTTCCCAGTCTTACTCACCTAGAATTTCAGAGCAATGAGCAAACATCTTGCCTTAGACTCGGTAATTAATGCAATCCAGTATTCCACAAAGCAGTAGCTCTAGTGCAGTATCTCAATATTAACAAATGCATATGCTTTCGTAAAGATTTTACTTGTGCATACTGATAAAGCTTATCCTCTATTCTCATGCATATTAAATTAGACTTCAGAGCTAGAGCATCCATTCATTGAGCATTTATAAATGCTAATATATGCTCATTTTGATGAATACAAACAAAAATCAGCCTAAGCATAATTATTTTTTGGCACTAACAAAACATTGAAGGAAAATGGAAGCTAAAAATTAAATATTGTAGCTTCAAAATGCATGCAACTTATTTACATGAAAATCAGATTGCCTACTTCGCAACATTTAAACCTTGAGGTATTTCTCTTAAGGGACTTTACAACGGTTCACAAGATCTGTTGTTTGCTTGTTTGTTTTAACAGTTCATAGAAGTATCAAAATACAGGCATTTCCTGCTGATTGAACATTGACTCATAATTTTCCAAATACAGATAAGAAATTCCAGAGTACCCTCAAGAAGTATTACCAATATAACATTAAACCATTTGTCTAAGATCACAAGGAGACGAAAAGTGATATCAACAATCTCTTATTTTGCATATGTATGCATTTATCATGAATACTAGCCTATGTACAGAACATAGTTGAACAGGTATGGAGATATATAATTAAACAGTAGGCTGGCTGCTATGCTTTTTAGAACAATATGTGTCATTACATTTAATCGTTAAAATGGAAATAAAAGAGAATGGCTTTGTACTCTACCAGTGACACGCATTTTGTGATTTAGGACAAACCACTTTCAATGGAATTAATTTTCTTTGAGTTCAGTTACCTAGAAGTTGTGCGTATACTCTAAATCAAGTAGCTTTATCTGTAGTTGATGAAAGAACACAGGCTCTTTCAGAGGACAAGGATTCATTTCATTTTAAGGAAAGCATTCAAAGCAGGAATAAGTCACTCTCCAGATACACCTGCTTGTTGACTTGACTATCTTAAACTAGATCCCTAATTTTCAAATAGTAAAGCTGAGTAAGGTGAATCTCAAACTCAGCATCCCTAGTCTTCTGTGCCACCATAAGACAGATAGTACATGCAATTCAAAAATACTCCAACCACCAGCTCCCAGTCTGGAACTAGCGTACAGGATCTGCTTGTCCAGTTACTACATTGTAGTACAGCACCACAGACTCTCAACCTTGCTGTTCAAGCCACCGAAAAATTCTGTCTGCCTGACCTACTGCTTCATAGTATGCTTACGTACATCCAGATACTGTAAGCTGCAAACTGGACACAGTGGTAAATGAGAAAAGAAGTTTGTCATCACACTTCTCTGGAGGATCCCTCACAGAAGTGCCCCCAAACAGCTATCAATGCTTGAAAACTGTACAAATTGTATAACCCTGATGTTTTGAAGGAAACATTTTGAGTTTCTCAGGACAAGATTATAGTACAATGATAGGTCAATAGCTTTTCACATTACTTTAAAAGCTGCAGTTCTAGCTGAAGATTGGCTCTAATAGTAGGTTAGGAATAAGTTCACTGTTTTTCAGATTTATGATGTTTTTCTGAATTACAGTCTAAATGGCATTCTTGGGTTCTATTGCTGGGCTAAAAAAGACACTACATACAGCAAATATAAAGACTCACATAAAAGCTCCAGGACATGTTAACTGCAGTTCTTCCTGGAATCTTCTAAACAGTAGATGAGCTTTGTGTTTATCCTGGGCTATTTCTCATGTAATTTCTAACATTAATGCTACAACAGTAGATTATAATTCTCCACAGAATGCCTAGATAGTTTGACAGTTGAGACTTCTACAGTCCACCTACACCAGTGCTTCTCACATTGAAACCATCAGTAGAGCAGAACCAATGGCAGCACCAGGGAGATATTTTGGAAAGACGGGGGGAAACAAAGAAATGAAACGTAAACAAGCCCTGCTGAATTACTCCACTGACTTTGCATTATTTAAAGGGAAGTGCTGTTAGTACAGAAGCCAGCTGTTTAACTATTGGAATTCTGTACCTTGGCCTGCTTTCAGGGGACTTCAGAACAGCGTGACTAGACTTCGTATCTGCTTGTAGCACATGGAAAGAAACATTCACATATTTGGTACAGTAGATTAAATGAGAGCCAAAAATTCTATTAAGTAAACTTTGACCTACATGATATGAAACCTCTTTTGAGCTAGCAACTGACAAAAAAGGAAAGAAAGGAGATCAGTGTACATCAGCAAAAAGGAATGCCTAGGACTGTTATATGTCCACAGGCAGCACTTTGAAGGTTGAGTAAATATAAGGAACTTTTTGATAACAGCTGGAAGGCAGCACTCAAATTGTGTCAGAAAGATGAGAAAGAACTATACGGGTGCCCAGTATACTGACACAGCAGGATCAGTCAGTATTTTAAGGCCACATCATAAAAAAAAATTAAGGAACAGAAAACTGTTAAAGCACCAGCCATTTATTTGCTAATACAGATTTTGGTCTAGAAATTAACTTAAGTGCTTAGTTACATCATTCCCTATGTAGGAGAGCACTCAGGCATGTCCTTACTGTTGAATATGTGCTTTAGTCCAACAGACTGTGTAGGAGCTTGAACATTTGCCTAGATCTAAGTGCATACTTTGGTAACTCAATGAACTGGGACTGCCTGCTCCTGCAGTCCTTCCAGAAGAAGGTGGGCCAAATACTGATAATATGGGTAGAAGTGGTAGTATCTCCTTGTAATTCTTTATCTCATCTTTGTCTGCGATAGCATCTTTGTATACTGCAGCACTTAAGAGGACAGCAACAATTTAAAATCTATTGGTTTAAAATTAATTTAGACATCAGATACTTCTCAAAAGTAGAGTCCAGAATCATTGTTACGGAAAAAGAATAATTTTTCCTTTTTTTTTTCTCTATTTATTTGCTCTATCTGTTGTATAGCACTTTAGGTAATATAACCTTCTATTTCATATGAATTTTAAGTATACTTGATTGCTTAGGTCTTCCAAAAACCTTAGGAAAACTTTTTTTTTTAAGCAAAAAATTAAAACCATTTGACTTCACAATACTAATGTTATCTTTTTTATGAAGGATGAGCATTTAGTATGCCATGTAATACATGAATTGTAATACATGAATATTTCAGTCTATAAATAAACATCAAGTTTCATTGCTGACCACATCACTGATGTGTTAGTGATTCCATTCAAGCGTCTTACATGTACTATGCCGGTTTTTTAAAGAGTTATAAGGTATTATATCCTCCTTCATAAAGTTGTTATTCTGTCAGAAAGAAAAACAACTCATAGGCGTCTTTGGTCTGTCTACAGTAAAAATAATTGTGAAATACACTGAGATTTTCACCTGAAAGATTCCAGGTTTCAGGATTTGTATTAACTACTTATGCATATGATAGTGCAGGAGAAATGTTGCTACTGATTACTAAATAAGGCAGGCAATGCATCAGGGGTTATTCAAGGTATTTTATCAACTTTATGAATGGTTAAATTCAGACGCTGAAGGGTAAAATAACTTCCACATAATCACACAACTAGATAGTAGCTAGATGAGAATAAAACTCAGAATTGACAACTTCCAACTAACAAAAAAATTGTGTAAGTTCCTGCTTGACTTATTGGGAAGGCATCATACACAAATAAATGAGTGATGTTATTAAAAGTTAGAGTACACAGCTCTAGTTCCTCTACATCTTGTACCATCAAAGAAAACCTACCTAGCATGAATGTCATGAGCAGCTACCATTTGTAAGATTCTTTGAAGTGCAAAATATTACAAATCCTGAAATCTTCTATTGGATTGATAGAATTTCTTTAATAGGTAACATCTTTTCTAGGTAGAAAGGTCGTGATAAGCCAGATGAGAATAACCAATGAACTGTCCATCCTTATTTTTAGCAGTAGGCAGGGAATCAAGCAAACCCCTATGCCTGTTAGCTGCTATGAAATACCATTTAAAAGAACATTCTCAAACAGAAGCTTTTAGAGTGTGTTTGCTCATGAAAAACTGGCAGACTGAGAAAAGAAAGGTAAGCTTAACTAATCAACTATTTGTACCTACAGTTCAGCTGGACCTATTAGGGAGAGTTACACCTGTATATCCAGGAACAGAATTTGCCCTTCCATGTTTTAAATGGGAGCAAGACAAAATGTGGAGCAGCTCTGGGTATCCCGTACAGTAATGACACTCCACATTTTACCATGACTGCTAAATTTCAAAAGTATTAGGCTAAGACAACCTGATTAACAGACTTCAGAAAAATCTCCAGAAAAAAGCTTGTACTTTATATTGTAATTCAGTGAGTGAAAATAGTCTGGGGAAAAAAAAACCCAAACTCTGTGTCTTAGTATTTATAATACTTTTCAGTGATACACAGAAAAGAACACACACACACACACACACACAGACAAATCAAAATATTACTGTAATCTACTCTTGGCTGGCTGTTCTGTTTAGTCTTATGAAACAAATAATTTAGCAGGCAATGTACAGTATAGAGGCCCTCAGTGGATTGCAATATACTAAGTAAGCATGTTTTTCTTTTTGTTTAATTTATAGTCCCTGGAAAAAAAGACATTTAAAAACCTATTGTCTGGGTTTATAAAGCTCATAGGGATAGTTAGTTCTTAGCTGACTGTATTGCTGGCTAAAATGTTAGACATACTTTACCACTAGAGGTCTTTTCATTTACGGATGTGCTATGGCCTCAAGGGTTTTTCATCAGTGGACATATGTTTTAATCACAGAGAATTGCAAAATGCAGTGTTGTCTTCAAATTGACAACTGCAGGACAAGTATATGGATGTTAACCTAGAATTTGCTGTGTAAGCATTGGAGCCAATAATTTCCCAAAGAGAAACTGAATTTTCATCTTTTTTGATACCCTTATTCTTTATCTAGCTTGAGTAATTTCTTAAAAAGTAAACTCCTGCCAAAATCTGTGAATAACAGATTTTTGGTCTCAGTGATAAAAATGAAGGGGGGGGGGGGGGGCAGGGAAGAAAAAAATTGCTGACTAAATTGAGTTACTTCATTTTTTGGCTCTTGCTGCAATTTTCTTTCCTTTTTTTCCACATTTTTGGGTTCTTAACCAATGTGGATCATTCTGTAAATGGAAACATTTAATGCTTAAAATGTCAAAACAAAACATTTAACCTTTACAAAATTTTACTGTCTGAAACCAAATTCTACCAGAATTTTAAAATAGATGTAGTAAGTAAGCAACTACTTATTTTTGTGAATTTACTGTTCCTTCATTTCTAGTTAGTCATAACAGGGCAACTGAACATCCAACTGGGTTGCATACAAACAAGCCCAGGAAATAATGAGCCTGTAATCTTTGCATAGTATAGCAGAGAAATCAACAGTTACTAAAGAAATCATAAATCACTGGAAAAAAAGAGAAGAGTGTAAGAGTTCTATGAATGAAAACATCACCCTTTACTGGAGCTGAGTGAAAAAATATTTGCCAATCAAGTAGTTTGTACAGATGCCCAGTGCAAACACAAAACACAGGAAAGACCACATTATGTCAGTCCCATTTTCTGTCTTGTGCAAAGCTATAGGATATAAAATCTTCTGCTTTTATCTTTCCTATTGACCATCTTCCTATTTCTGCTGCATTTCATTGCTTACTTTTTTGCCTTATTTCCTGCTTCCCACTAGTTTTTGAGCTTGCAGATCTTGCAGACTGTGCAGTTGTATACAGTATTACCCCTTTGGAACCCATTCTGACTTCACATAGTGGCTCAGTGTAGCCTTTTTCATTAGAAAATACTTGCCTACAACACAGGCATGATCTATGATCTTTAAACACCAGTCAGCTCAACAATCAGTTTTTATCCAAAAGCTAAAGGGCAAATTTCCTTTGCAAGGCTTCTAAATGCCAGATTTCAGCTTCCTCCCTCTCCATTTTAAATGCCAAGGCAGTTCAAGAAAATCTTTTAATACGTTTCTAAGAAGATACAACTTTGCTCAAATGCTTACATAGCAACCACCCATAGACAGAGATCAACGCTGGCCTTTTCCAGGAACATCTTTTGAACCTGTGTCTGAGAACAGGGTCTTAGAACAAATACACACAGGCAGCTTCTACAACTGTCATTGGTGACTCAGTTAAAATAATGCAACTTAATATGATTGCTTCTGAAATCTTTGCATTTTCTTTCTAACATAAAAACTTTCCATTTGTGTTTTGAATAGGTAAGCCTACAGGGTATGGATCCAGCAGTAGACGCTTACACCACAAGGGAATAGTGGATGAATGCTGCTTCCAGAGTTGTGACCTGAGGAGGCTGGAGATGTATTGTGCTCCAATAAAGCCACCTAAATCTGCACGCTCTGTACGTGCTCAGCGCCACACTGATATGCCAAAAGCACAAAAGGTAGGCCAGGCTGGAAAACAAAACAAAACGAAACGAAACAAAAAAACACACAAAAAAAAAAACCCAAACCCCTGCCTATTTTAGGGAAGGAAAATTCTATCAAGGCTGGTAACATAGCAAACAACTGATGTGTTCTGCCTACTAGGGACACTGAGATTTAGTGGAGTTTTGGAAAATAGTGTCCATGGTAGGAAATAAGTAAAAAATGGTGTGTTATATCTCATTTCTTAGAACACTGAATAAAACATGGAATTGCTCAGCTAGTAGTTGTGAGGCTTTATCCTGCTACTGGGTAGTAAATGACAAGTGCTCACATCATTCAATCATAAATAGCACCTAAGACTTCTTTCAAAAGAGAAACCAAACACTGAATATTTAACAACTGATCTATCCAGAACCTCCTCACTCATCCTTCCTTGTCAGGAAGAGGTAGAGTGAGTGATCAAGCGGGAAAACACAGTCTTCTGCTATTCATTTTATATGTAAATGAACAAATGATTTTTTTCTTTCCTCATTATTTTGGCCTTTTTTTTTTTATCTATCAGAACTAAATTAACTGCATAGTCACTGTAATCATTACATGCTTCATTTTAACTATTTAGTGTTTAATATGTATATTCTCCAAGCACTTCAAATATTCATTGGTATTATTTGTATAGTTGTGGAGTTCAGGGTATTTAGATTTTTGTTCCTGTCATACTACATATATACTGTACATATATGTAGTTAAATCTCATCTCTTCTCAACAGAGCCTATAGTTCAGTAACCCATCTTAGACTAGCTACCACTAAGCTCACGTCCAACTGTCTCTCCTGTTTGAGTTCTGAACATCTGTTCTGCATGTTATCTGTCATCTGATGTAAGCCTCTAGTGATATATTTTATTGCTGTTGACCCTGTCTGTCCTACACATATGTTGACTCCACTCCTGCAGTTATCTGAAAATTTTTTCTTATAAGAATGGAACTGCATGAAATCCTAAGGTTTCATAGGAAGTCAGGAAACCAGCACTATATAGTAATTTCCTTAATATCACCTTTATGAAAAGAACAATTTTAATTGTTCCAGCATCCATTTCTTTTCCATAAGTCAATCCATAGAATGGAATCCTTTCACCTCTTCCTCAGGATTTTTCAACCTTTTAAAGTAGTGGCTGTACGATTCTTCCGGGGAAGTATCACCTTAGCCGTGAACACCTCAAAAGGCACACATGACGACAAGTAAAGTCTTCTTCAGGTAGAGCTCAACTATAGACAAGAAAACTATAGACAAGAAAACCCTGTGGTTTATTCCTATCCGGGCACACATAGATTTAAGGCTTGTGGGAAAAGAAGAAAACAGGCTTAGCCAGCAATCTGTGTGCTCCGTCCAATACTTGTTGCTAAGTTGATGGGTAAAACATTCTGTAACTTCAAGTAAAAGGAGACAAGATACCTGCCAGCTCTCTGATGGATCTCCACACCACTTTCCTTGGAGGGCTAAGGAATGATGTCATTCTTTAGGCAGCTGTCCTCTTCCCAGCTCAAAAGATAGGCAGGAAAACACTTTTCTTACAAGCAGGAAGGAACAGAAGAGAGGCCTTGCATCTTTCTGCAGCAGCAGGGGAGGTAGTGTTCAAGAGGGAATACTGGATGAAGAAAAAAATTAGAAGGAGTATGTAGTAATTGAAAGAACCTAGCTGCAGAAGAAATCATCTGGGAAATTAAAAGGAGAAAAAATCAAGATGTGGAAAGGGCAGTAAAAGGACAATGAGGAGCAGAGGAAAAGAAAGGGGAGGGAATTAGATCAGAGAGGCTGAGAAGATGAGAAATGTTGAAGAACTGAATGAACCATGGTGCATTACACAGAAAAGACAGGATTTTGAGAAGAGGGGAGAGAAAATAAAATTAGAGAAAAATTAATATTAAAGAAAACAACACCTTTAAAGAAAATGTATGTGAAAAGGAGGAGAGAGGTGAACAGAAGCAGAAAAATCATAAATGCTTCTTGATGGGAACTTGATGATAAAATAACAGAAATCTGATGGAAAAAACAGACTGAAATTTTCATTAATATCTGTGGATGGAGAAAATTAGATTGAGGAAACAAAAATACAGAAGAGGTAGGAGAAACTATTATTCAGATCTATGATAGATAAAAGGAAAATACAGGGAAGGGAAGAGAAAGGAAACAATTCATTAAGAAAAACTGTGTGAAACATCTCTGGTACATATTCTTATGTAATTATTTTTTCTTGCTTTTTGCAGTCAGCTGTACATGCCTCCATTAAGAAAGACAATGCTATGTTCATACTTTTTTCTTTGGATAGGCTCCCCCAATATGAATGCATTTAGCTAATTCATAGTGTTGATATGTCACTGATTTTAATTAAACAATTAATTATACTAAAGTAAAATTATTTTTCAGTTGAGCAATTTTTTTCTGCTTTAGTATATTTTTCTCTCAATATTATGTTATATATGAGACATATATCTTGTACATATAAAGTGAATATATATATGTAAGATAATATATATGTCCTCTTTAATATTTTCTTATTTAGATACAAGATTTAAGGCAGGCTTAAGTGGAATACATAAGACATTGTACTGTTACTCTCAGATTCCATACACAATCGGTTTCTTATGCTTTTCATACTTCTAATGTAATTTTTATGTGGCATCGCCTCATAACCTTTTTAATCAACAAATACAGGATTGGGGTTTTAGTTTAAGTGTTTTTGTAAGTAAGTGGTCCACATTCCCAATTCCTTGAGCAGATCATTCCTCCTATGCACAATTTGGTAGAATAACTTAGTTCAATGGCGCAGGGCTGTTCTGCTTAGAGGTTATGTTAATGCTGGTCTTTGGTCATTACATTACAAAAGTTGCTACACTACACGCACAAATCTGAATGATGAGGGCCAGGCACTAAATGATTAAGGTCAGCTGGGAACTCCCCAAATGCCTATCTGCTGCTATAAGGCCAACATTAAGAACTAGTTTTAATCCAATTACAGAGACTGTATGTGTAGAGTTTTATTTGTTTGTAGCTAACGAACAAAATATTTCTTTCTCTATAAGACCATTATTTGTCCTGTTCTAAGACCCTCACTTACAAATAAATATAAAAGTATATTGAAAAGTGAAAAATAAACACATTGTTATTATATACTTAGGGTTATTATATACACAGCATACTTCACAGATTCACAAAAAAAAGAAATGAAGAAAGAAATCCAACCAACCTGGAGGATCTGTTGGTTGCTCATTTACTGATCACTCATCAATTACGCTGCTCCGACGCCTGTTTTGTTTACTTGCTTGCTATTTGAATACTCTGTTGAAAGCTTTCAGTAGAATTCTTACTGTTAAAAAATGAGAGATACTGAGGTTTTCCTCTTGCCAGAGCTAATTAAAAAATAGGAAGTGATCAACTGCATGATACAAATCCATTATAAAATTCTACCTCAACTGCAGTTAGTTATGTATATGAGCAGAGATTATTAAAGAGGACACAACTTAATCATATGTCAGCATTTCTAAAGCCAAGAAAGATGTCCCTGATTTTTTAACAGAGAACAGGTGTGAAACCAAAGCACATTACAGATCAAGATTTTTTTTAACCTAAAACCATAAGAATAATTGTTGACATTGCTTTCAGATTAGAATCTCATTTAGTGAGCAAATACATCAGCTCGTAAGGTAGGAGTAAGGAGAAGGGAGAAACTTTCAGTATTTGTGCTGGAAAGCAAAGTAATGGTTTCACCTATTTTTACACTAAGTTTATGTTTATAGTTCTAAACTGCGAAAGAGGAGCAAGGAGGGGAATTAAAGTTCTGTCTTCAGTGTACATGGTTCCATCTAGCTTTTCTTTCATTCGTTTCTTTCTCTTCTGAGAAATACTAATAAAAGTTTAGTCTATTTACCCTTAAGTGAATTAAGTTTTAACAGCAATTTGGGAAACTAGTGAATAGAACGTTGAAAAAACCCTTGTTCTCTATTCAAGCAAAGGAAATAATTGAGCTATTTCCACAACAATTGTGTATGTGAGGGAAGACTGACCTTTTTGAATGAAGCAGTGTCACAGAACCAGTGGCACAAAGTTCTTACCAATTTAAGGCTACAAGGTACCTTGAAAATTATTACATGAATGTGAACACTGGTAAGGCTGATATTAAAATCCAGTAAATAAAGAAGAGGGAAAGCAAAAAACCATAATGCCATACTGTCCCCCTGCAACCTGAGCAAAAGGACCAAAGAGGGGTACATCTTGATAAAACTTTGCTCTTCCTCAGATTTTTAGTCCTTATTCTTCTTTAGGCCTCATATGTGGAAAATACACATAAATATATATATATATATATACACCAACGAAGTATCAATAGGAAGCAGATTGCCTCAAAAATCCTTTTCAGATTTTATCTAATCTTCAAAATTTAAATAAATACTAAGTGGGACTAAGAGAGAGAGGAAAAAGATGTTAATATTTTTAGTTTAAGAAAATGTCATTAAGAAAACAGAAAAAATATAACATTATTTCTCATTAATCTTTCTAAGATTGGCAGATTCTTTTGTATTTGGCTCAATATCAACTCACAGATACATTTACAGGCCAAAATATGCATAATGGCACTAATCCTAATTTCTACAGCCATGCCACATTACCAAGCCAATGGGGGAACCTTTAGGTGTACCAGATGGAAGAACTTGGCCTCTTCACCCCAGAAAATTATTTTCTCCCATTGCTTACTTTCCAGCCCTGTTATGATGTTACTGATCACACTGCCCACAGAACTACAAAGTTTTCAGAGACCCCAGGGAGTTCTTAGCTAAGATATCATGCCTGTTACTACAAACATTAGACTTTCCATTTATTACCAATAAAGCAAGAGACCTTTTAATGTCAATATGAGGTTTAAATGTCCAGCCTAATAGGATAAGAATGCTGCTGCATGCTTCCCAATACCCCTCCATCTTAGTCAAATGACCTTTACTATCACTGAGGTTGTCGTTATCCTTATGTTAATGCTGCTGTGTCTCCAAAGATCCATGCTTAAGGTGATAGGCTAGAAGTCTGCACTGCTCTGTTCCTGAACTGACTTATGCAAAGTTGACATTTTGCACCTGCCACCTTAAAGTGCTTATTGTCTTTGTCTGGGTCTGAATATCAGTTCAGAGGATCTGCTAATGAAACAAGCACCACAGATAACAATTTTATTTCTAATTACCTTATTTTCAAAGACTTGAGAAATAAGGCAAGCTTTTCTATACCAGCGCAAATGCAGGTCTGAGAACCTGATTCAGGCATTCACACTGTTTTTTTTTTAATGGTCTCAACACTGCATACTTGAAAAAATGTGTTATGTGGGTCAAAGCATTTTCTGGCACGCATGTTACTGCTGCCACCACCAGTGCCACTTTGTAGTTATTCATCAAAATGCTGATTCCAAAGGAGAAACTGTTCTAAAAGTAACCTGCCCATCTTCCCTCAATTTCAAAGCTAGCCTGTGTATTATAACAGCTCTTTTTCTATCTACATGTCAGTATTAAAAGCTGTAACTGAAACCCTGCTGCATCTTAGTATTTGCTTTATTTGGATGATAAAACCATTTTAAAGTCAGGCAACAACAGCAGTGGAGAGAATTTATATTTTCATTTGGGAAACAGATAGTTAATTTTCAATCTAAGTATACTTTGAAAGCCACTGTAATGCAAAATGGCTGTTGTTTCATAATAAGGCTCTCACTGTCCATTTTATAGGTCATGAGTGTGCAGCTTTTAAGAATGTATGACTTTTTGCAACTAAAATGTAGCATATAACTTTTCCTATATGCTGGTAAACTCTCTTCAAAGAGGAGAACCTAGGGGCAGCACTGACCAGGATATTTTACTTTGTTGCCATGAGGAAAAAAACAGGGCAGATGAGTCCAGGAATTCCTGTTTTCTTAGTTCATTGTTACCAATATAAGCATTTGTAGCATAAGGCAGGATCCTTAACAGTGGCAGACTCCTGTGAAGTGCTGCAATGATGATTTTAGTGAAAATCAGTGCAAATTGAAGGGTTAATCCAGAATGAGTACTTCAGGGTGAAATCTAAGGTACAACTTAGGGAAAACTAAAGACAGAAAAGGTATTTTTTGAAAAGCTGCAAGAGAAACAGGCGACGGAACAGCAAAATTTTAATTTATGGATAAGGAGAGTTCTGTTGACATTTCTGTTTCTGTATTTGACCCGTGCTGAGGAAGCTATTCTATAGCGGTATTAGCAAAATTTGATGAAGACAAGCCAGTATCCTACTGAACTGATCACAGGAATAATGACTAGATGATTAATCTCTTCTTCCTCATTTAGTATTGCATTTCGGACTAAGAATGTCTAGAATGGCAGATTGCTAACAAAGACATTTCTTCATTATGAATACTTTGCTATTAACAAATTTGGCTTGTCAGTGATGATAAATCTTAGTTTGGCTCAATGTTTTACTTGTTGGTGGTATAATTAATTTAACAATTACTAATACTGCTTGGGGTTTTTTTATATTCTGAAAATAATAATTCAACTCATATCCATCAGAACCCAATCCAAAACCAGTAAAAATTAATAAGCTCTATGTGAGCTCAAGTTTTGTGATCCTTTGCCAGTTTCTGATTTATTTTGTGTTTAATAGATACTAGAGGCAAATGGAAAAGTTATATATAGAATAGTATTTTATGTAGGAAATCATTTTTAAAAAGCCACAAAACTACTGTAATGCATCAAATCAGCTTCCATTTTCTTTCTGTCCATCAGACAAGCAGGCAAAAATTTCATTACTTTTTAAATTTTAGAGATTACATTTCCTTTTTTTTTTTAGGGCTTAAATAGCAGATAATGCAGTGGTAGAGCTGCATATACATGCCTCACCTTTCTCAGGGAGATTTTTTATTTTTGGCTTTTCTTAGAACAACAGATATGATTTCAGTTAACTGAGAATTTTAATTCTGATGGGGATTATAAATATGGAGAGTCACTTAAGAATTCTGCCTCTAGTCTGGTACTGAATATGAAAAGATTTGGGCCCAGCTAATATTTACCAGCATGGCAAATAAGGAAATCAAACTGAAAGATCTATGCCACAACCACCACTGCTGCTGGAAACTGGCCTGTGCATGGAATGACAGTGAACCAAGGGCATTATTCATTCCAAAGCCCTCTTGATTTGCCTGGCACATCAACAGGTCTCTTTTTGCAAATACAAATTATTTGGCTGCAGCTCCTGCAGTGAACCCACACTTTTTATCCTCCTAAAGGTCTTATCCAACAAAAACCTTACACATCTAATATGCCATTTATGCAATATGTAGGTAACAGAGTCCCACTCAGCAGTTTTGAAAACCTCTGACCACTGGGTACCAAAGCCCAGGAGGCTCCATAAATCTTGCAGTTACAACTCTAAAGTTCCCTGGCCCCTAGACATCCTGCTTTTGCAAATGTCCTTGTTCTAAAAGAAAGAAAATCTTTGGTACCTACTGTGTGTCTAAGCCCATCCAGGTTCCAGTATGCAGATGTTTCCTCTGCCAAGATCAACAATGGCAGCAAAGTGCTTATGCCTGGGAGAACGGGGAATTTAGTGTACAGAAGTTTTGTATAGTTAAGTTCTCTGTGAACTGGCAGAAGGGCTCTAACAATTCCAGCATTCAGGATAACTGTTTTCCCACTAATATGAATTTTGTGGTCATACAGCGTGTTAAAACCTATCTGGAATAATTTTTTTTTTCTACACCTTCAGGAAGTGCATTTGAAGAATACAAGTAGAGGGAACACAGGAAACAGAAACTACAGAATGTAAGAACATGCCATCCACAAGAATGAAGAATGAATGTGCCATCTGCAGGATACTTTGCTGTAAATAAATTATTTGTTAAACATTGGAAGACTTAAAAAACCCTATGGTTTAATAAGCTTGATGCAATCTCAACCAATGGGCATTCTCCCAGCGAACAATGCAACTAAACATTCCAATATTAAGTCTTTAGAGAACAGAACATTTTAACCAGCCCAGAGCTAAAAAATTCTGTGGTTGATATATTACTGTTTGTTAACCTGTTTTAAATGTCCTGCACAAAATCTCTTAAAGTCCTGTGCCCCTCAAAAGCCTACAAATTTATGGGCCTTTGATGGATCCAATTGCACTAAATTAACCTATGAACACTGGCTGCTGGAGTCATTCATCAGCCTTGTCTAAGTGGTGGTTTTTTTATTTGCACTTCTATACAAGCAACAGGCTGTTTGTTTTACAGTGTCTGATAACATTGTTTGTCTACCCCTTCATATTTGCACAGTTTGACATTCCCAGTAACAGCAGCAGTAAAGTAACATATACAGTTTTAAACATCCATTAATTCCATCTGTGGCATTTTGACAGAATATGGGTTATAGATGCATTTGTTTTAAGACAGTTTTATTTTTCCTTCTCTTGCAAAGATGCAGTTTGTTGCAATTTGTGAGACAAAAGATTTTTAAAAGCAGTTAAAGCATACATAGGCTCTCAAACCATTAATGATTCTTCCAGGTAATTATTTTGCAACAGTATAGGTAACTTCTTTCTTCCTCCATATAATGCAGTATGTAAAATTTAGCATATCAATAATACACATATATCAAACAGTATGTAAAAATCTCTGTTTTATAGTACAATGGTGCTATTTTATAGTTTGTTACATGAAAGGGTCTGGCCAAAATGGTAATGGGTAAAAGCAAATATGAAAAGATCAAGCCAAAGATTAAATAACAAAATAGTTTTTAAAATACTCAGTTTAAATGAACTAAAACGGCTTCAGATTCCTTCATGGAAATAACTTTCCCATCTTCAAAAGAAAATTCAGATACGTGTTTCCTTTCAGATGTTTGAATTGTGGTGTTTTCACTTATAGTTATGTGGAACACAAATTCATAGATGCCTAGGCCCAGAGAAGACAATTAGAAAAAATAGCCCTTAACTGACTTCAAAGGGTAGCCCATCAGGGCCTAAATCCTTCTGAAATATCAGCATTCTATTCAAAGGTAACAGAGGGTTACTCAAGTTCTCTGCCATTTTAATTCTTCCCACAATCAGATGTGACTAAATTGACTGTTAATTAGGCTGCTGCATCTCTCTGTAAATCAGAAAAGCTAATCTAATCACCAAATTACAGTGTGGAAAGAGTCCTCAAGAAAAGGTGAAGCATAACGTCCTTCAAACTGCTACTTACAATAGCCTTTCATGCACTCTTGTGGGAGACATATTTCTGGATAATCTCTGCCCTGTAACCTTGATAGGTACTGCACTGATTCTACCTTGACTGACACTGTGTCCTACGCTCTGTTTCTGTAAATCAACTCAGTGCTAGATCAGCCATGCAGTACAGGGGGATAGGAAGCCAACAGTGTCCCAAGGCGAGTAATAAACTTCTCCATGAGAGAAGGGAAGAGAGGGCAGAGGAGAATGTACTGTTCCACCCCATCCAGAACTGCAATATGGTTCCACTCGACTTCTTCCCCCCATTCCCCTGCACGCGGTAAGCTCAGACAAGGGATGAGGTATCCCTTGGTCAGCCCGAAGGAGGGCAAGGAGAGTACTGTATGAAGGGAGCAATTAGGGAGATGTTAGATTAGATCTGTAAAGGGACTATCTCTTTTTAAAGGCTCAAATCTGCCTTATTTTCTACTACATCCATGGGAGTAGATGACTGAACTATTGATTACAACACGAGAGAAGAATCTCTGCAGACTGCATATTGTACAGCTCCTCAGTAGTTTCTTGTGAAACAGACAGGAAAGGTAGGTTTTAAAAGTCTAACAAATTATTCTAGTTCCTTTTTTATTCCCATAGAAAATTTGGGGTTTGTATTTTTTCCAAGGAAAGTGCAACATATTCCTATGCAATTCGATAAACCGTCCGCTTTCTGAGATGCATGTTTATATGCACAATAGGCTGCTATTGCAATGTAAAAGCAGAACAGTAAATGAATAAAAAGAATATGTCACAGCTGTCACTGACTGAGATAGTTCTGTTGAAAAAGGAAGAAAGTACAGGGAAACAGATGGGGAAACTAACCTAAATTATTTACCACCAATTCAACAAACAGGTAGCAATTCTGATATTTGTCGCAGCTCTTACAGGCCTTTTTTCGGCAGAGGGGATGGAGAGGGAAGTATTTTTCCTTCAATGGCTGTTCAGAATTCTGAAATGCATTCTAAGAATAAGCCATTATTTTGATGCTTCCACAGACATAATACTTATTTCCATTTTGTGTCCCATGACTCTCTCTGTCCCCTACCTCCTCTGAAGTTCTAAGGGGAGGAGGGAAAAATGTGAGCACAAAAAGCAATTTGTAGATCTCTGTGGTGGCAAGTTACTTTGTAGCTAACATTCTACTGATGCTCTGTTAACATATGCTCTGAATAACCATACATCATTGTGCTATTTAATTCCTGTAAATTAATTCAAATTTTGGTCTGATTTGGGGATTCATGCACTCACATTCATGCCACCATATTTCCCCTGTTGAGAGATCATAATTAGAAAATGTCACTCATAGACAGCAACACCTAACATCAGAGCTTGACTATCTAAACAAATTAGAACAATTCTTGAAAGAAACTACAATAAGTAATGAATAGCTACAAGCTTCAAAGGCAATGCTTTGCTTTACTAGAGAACAAACGGTATCACAAAATGGAGAGCAGCTCCACCACCATAGAGAAATGCATGGATGGGAAATGCATACTTGTATAAGAAATCTCCAGTCATATGGCAGGGATCACATGATGTACCAGTCAGTGTGAAAGATAAAGGGCTGCATTAGCTTAGTAATCTCAATAAATCCGCTACTTAAAGAAGTTGAAGCATGAGTCAAAACATCTCCCTCCCAAAAGTACAAAGTAGTCTGGCTTGAAAAACTTCTAATTAGAGAAATTGAAGGGTTCAGCTGGATTTTCAAAAGCACTCCAGACATTTAGGAACAGGGGTCCCACTGGATGCCATTGATACTCATAAATCACTTAAGTGGTAAAGAAAATCCCACTGCCCATCCTTCCATATCATGTAAAACACGTGACAGAAGTCACAGATTTTTGCATTTTAGAACAGACATAAAACTCCAATTATTACACAGAATGTCACTGAATTGCAGAAGTAAAAAAGTGAATTAAGCCTCATTACTTTCAGTTAGTTCAAAAAGGACTGCAGACCTAAACCCACTGAAGATAAGATATCTCTCTCATCAAGGTAGCAAAAGTTGAGCCTCATCTCCATAGTAATAATAATTAATCGTTAAGCATTTAAATGGAAAAGGTATAAATTCTATATTCTGTTCAAAATGTACTTACAAACCTACACTTATATTTGTGTGAAAGACTTGTATGAGGCTCATGAGTCAAGAGAGAAAAGATAATCAAATAAGGGAATATTGCGTTCAGTCCCTGTAGGTACCTTAAGGTAGGCACCTTTTGCCCAAGACAGATTACAGTCAATTTTTAAGATTAAAGGGTAAATTAGTGGTAGGCTTTCTTTACAGAAGTGAATTCCATACACAACTAGTAGCTGTGTTCAGTTGCCCCATGAGCTGTTTGTTGACCTAGTATCAATGGTTAAAGTTGATTAATGAAGACTCTAGGCCAAGCACTGTGTCTTCTTGGCTCTCCATTTTAACAACCACATGCGTGTTAAGACAAGTTCAGAAAAGTGTATGCATATTTGCTTTACCTCTTACTGGTTTGGCCAACAATGCCAAAGTGGTGCTATTGTTTTGTTTAAGAAAGTACTTGACTAAAATATAAAAGAAAGCATAAATATTTTTTTAATGTATGAAAATGACAATTATATAGGTATGGTTATTAAAATAGAAGTACAACTAGCCATAACTTTTCAACTTTTTGTCACTCAGTAATGGCAAAGAAATCTTAAATCAGTGGAGATGGGGCAGGAATAAGAGTCAAAATGCCACAAAATTTCATAGACTTGAAATGCAATTCTGAATCTTTACTCCAAGTCAGAAATACAGACAAAGACAAGCATTTGAAGTCAGGGAACAATGGATATAACTGAAAGTCTGTTCAAATTAATGCAAGTCCTATATCATACCAAAGATTTTTAAGCCACACTCTAGCATGAAATCAGCATAAAGTTTGGCTTAAAGTCAGTGGCATGATATGATTGAGATTTTCATTGATCACACATTTTTATTTTTACCTGATTACCTTCTCTCTCATGGTATGCCCCCCAAAATTCAATAATCTTTAAAAAAAAAAAACAGAAAGAAATGCATCTGATCTTAACAAGGAATGAAAAAATAAATATTCCTAACATGAAACTGATGCTATTTGTAATTCTCACTAGTTTCAAATGTGAGAAAAAGTTGAAATACATGGCTAACAGTCTGTGAATTTTTTTTTAACTTTATGTGGTCACTATGAACATCCTGATGTGCAAAATTTCACATTTCATTGTTTTGTTTTGAAATGATGGTAAGTTAAGCCCAAATAGAGATTCTTGGAACCTATAGGCTAGATAGAATACTTATGTTCTGATGAAGGTATAATCAATATATTTAAAATGTTTTATTTTTAGTCAGAAAAGGAATAGTAATAATTTATTTGGGGACTCAACCTATACTGGTCCCTCTTTTAAGGATACTGTTCAGTGCAAACAAGTCTTCCAAATGCCAAACTTCTATTCAAAACCAACATTCATTCCTCCCTCCCCCCAGCAAACCTAGTTAAAACACTATTGCAGCATATTTTATTGTTTGTCTGTGTGTTTTGGGGGGGAGGGGGGGGTGTTTTGTTTTGATTCACTTTGTTTTGATTTGGGGGGCAGGGGTAAGGAGGAGGAGATGAGGCTTTCAAGTGATTAAGATTTTTTCCTCTTGGGTACAATCCACAAAAAATAAAGAATTTGCCTTGATGAGCTTACTAATTATCCAATTCATCTGTGGAAGTAGCATTAAGTAAAGCAACTAGATTAAAGTTGTCTTGAAAGAAGGAAAAATGTTATTAACACAAAGTTTTTACTCATTGTGATCCTACGCTATACATTTTGCTTTTCACAGCATTGGAATATTCTACTGGTCTATAACTGTCCAAACACACAGTATCTGATATATATAAATCTTCTTTGATTTTTTACATGAAGGATGTTATGGGAATATCTGAAACTTGATTACATATAGTACAGTATAGAGATACCAGTCTAGCAGAGACCAAAACTAGAAGGACCTCCCTGATGCTTACATTCAGAAATCTTATACTAGTTGCATAAAGGGTGTGTGTATGTATATATAGATATATACATATATAGAGACATATGTATGTATATGTGTATATATAAAAAATGTTATAACATGTGCACATGTATATTATGCTTTTCTTCTTTTTCCTCTCAAGTAAAATTTAAACTTCTTGCTTTTTACACATTATTTCTCATGGATTATATTCAATAATCCAACTGGAATCTAACTTTAGAAGAACATTGTATAACATGGGTGTCACAAATCCACCTAAAGAAATGACCTGGTTTTTAAATCATAAGACACTTCTTTGCTGTCATCAGACAAATTTATTTATCTGTTTAAGCAGAGACATAAAATACTAACTCTGAGGGCCTTATTATGAAAACATTGATTTTAAAATTTTCTTTTATTTCATTCTTCTCCAGATAACTTCTGTTAAGTGAGATTTTTTTAAGTGTAAGCATCCCTTCAAAGTAAGAACAATGGGTAATATAAACAGAGAAGAATGAAAATTTCTGTCATTTAATATCATCTCAATTATTCATCAATTAGATGGGTTTTGTAAGAATAATTCACGCCTCTCTATAGTACCCTTAACTATTTCAGAAATGGAGAAGACTTAGCACTGTAAACTCCTATATCCCAAATTATTTATAATAATTTTTGATTTCTCTATATTCTTCAGTAACTTTTTGTTTTGCCAGCTTGGCTCACAAAAGTCATAAAAAACGTCAACATGATACTTCTGCTGCTAAACATCCTTTCCCACAAATATTTAACATACATACACCCACCTACAACATTTACATATTCACACTTGATTGAAGTTCTTAAGAAAGAGCACATATATAGTTGAGAGGTTTTTTTTTTTCACATTTGAAAGGTATGAACCATTTTTTAACTAAATCAAAGACATTCCTTCTTATTGTATTTTATATTCATTAGTATAATCTCATTCCTATAAAGCAACTACAAAATACCTGCAGAACAAAAAGGACTCTATCTTGATAAATAGGATCATGCTTCATGTACTTGTGTTAAAGAAAAAGGTTTAACCAGATAACTATATTTACAACTGATTCAATGAAATTCATCTTTTGTAGTGAAATATTTAACTTTGTACATTTTAAAATGAAATGAATATTCACTCTTCCTGGTTCACCAGCATTAACCCGGGTTATGGTATGAAAAAACCCACTTTAACAATGATCAAAGACAAAGAATCCAAGACCAATAGACTAAAGTGCTACCAGTGAAAGAGGTACAGTGTCCTTATTTTGTGCACAGGGATGAATTCCATTTTTTTTTCTTTTTTTTTAGATTAGAGTTTCAAATCAAATTGATATAAATACTGCATAAGAATTATAATACTCTTCATTATTTCCACTTAGAGACAAGTTTGAATATAATAAAGCACATGCAAGTTACACTGCATGATACAGTATATAAATCTTACTTTTTCATTTATTACCATTTCTAAGGAATTAGTTCAACTGAATTCTATAGAAATCCTGTGCAAGATGAAAAAACAATTATTAAAAGTGTATAATGATAATAGTTGCCTGATTAAACTAAGTCTCATCAAACATGAGTCATAAAATGCTCCACTGAAAGCATACTAGTACTTCATAATGTTCTGAACAGCTTCACCTGTAGTCTGATACTTCATGTTGCTTTTATCAGAATGTGATGGGTCTGTTTTACAGTTTCTTAATCCTTGGAGTCTTTGGGTTGAATATTAAACATGTTTATCAAGCCTCAGGATTTTAGGAAACAAAGTTAAAGTAGAAGAAGCAGCACCACCTGCTGCTGATAATCAAATCATGTATGAGCTTTCTCTCCTCCCAAATTATCTGCAAAGCCACCCAGAAGTGCTAAATGAAGAGATCAATAGCACTTGGTTTCCAGGACAGCCTTTCCAATAGGAATAATAACTGTCCTCCCTTTCTTCACTGTTAGACTTCAATTGGTATCCTGACTAAAACTGGGCTTTCCATGATGCAAGCATGAATGTGGATACATGAATTTCTGATTTCACTACTGAATAATGCTACTATTAACATTTCAAGTCATTATAACCAAACAGTGACAAGTGTTAAATGTTCATTCACTAAAAACCATTTAAACTCTCTATTAAAGTTCTAACTGGATTTATTCTTTCTTTTTTATTTTCTTGTGCTTACTCATAATACAATGTCACTACTTGATGACAAATAATATTTCATACTGTGTATGTAACATCATTGTGTTGCAGAATCCCCCAAATACCTCAACAATGTCTTTGTTGCGCTATTCTCCCCGTTTAGCACTTACAAGCTTTTCTAGTAACAACCAATAAATCAAAAAACAGAGCTCTTAATATGTACAAATATAAAAAAAATCAAGAATTTTTGCTAGTTTGCAGTTCATGTAATGCCATCTTGACCATTCTCTTCCCCTCTCTCTACAAGCTGTCTAGAACAGTAAACTTTGCTCCATAAATAATAGTGTATTCATGCTTTTAAAGGCTTTTATATGCATTTATGGTAGGTAAAGGGTGGAAGAGGTAGCTGACTGATTTTCACTTTTATCTATCTACTTTGATTTCAGTAAAGGGCTTTGTCACTCTGTATACATAAAGGCTAATGCACCCTTTGGTTTGTAGAATGTACTGAAATGTTTGCAACCCTCTTGGTATCAGGTCCAAAATGTGAAGCATTACTGTTAAGAGGGTATCTTTCTAATGTATTTGTATGTATAGTTTACACCTCTGTGAGGTCTAATAAAGGATTATGGTTAATAAAAAATGCGTTGAAAATTCCTCATCCACATAGATTTTGCAGTAATTTGCATTCTTCCTTTCTCTTCCCTGATAATATACATTTCAATTCTCAGAATACACCAAAATCAGGCCATACCTGAATAGGATGAGCTGGCTTCACTCCTAAGATAGGACTGGCGTGGAAAGTTAACTAGTGGCTCAAGAGCCTTGATAAGATGAAGTGTCAGCAGAAGGAATTATGGAACCTATAGATAAAATTAATAGTAATGAATGACCAGGAACAAACCATATTAACTCACAGGTGAAGATATCTGAACTCTGGTATACAGCCACTCACTCAAAAGCTCCTTGCTATATGAGAACTAGGTAGTATCTAATGTATACTGACTCTTCTAAAAATATCCAAGGGACATTTAAGGAACTACAAACTACTATGCCATGTATCTCTATCACTTAAATTGTTCTAAAGAGCAGAATCTGTGGGTATGTGAATAAATACTATGTAATAAATAAGGTATCTTGTAGGAAAAGGAAGATGGTTGTTGTGAAGTTAAGCCTCAGAAATCTATTGGGAGTTCTTCGGAAGAAAGGACAAACATGGAGTCAAGGAAGATCAGGGTGATCTTGGATTTCCAAAATTCTTGTAAATTAAGTCCCTCATCTAAAGTTCTTAAAAACACTAAACTGTTGTGGAACGAGAGAGAAGTTCTTCATATGTGGACACCACTGGTTAAAAAGCAGAAAAGATAAATCAGGAAAAATGGTCAGTTGATAGTGGAGGGGCTATCTGCTGCAACCTGTTCTAGCACCCATGCTGTTCAACCTTTTCCTAAATGAGCTGGAGAAGGGGTGAACAATAAGAACACAAAGTTTATGGGTGATATTAAGGCAATCCCGTCGACCAGGCATGATTATGCCTTGGTAAATCTATTACTGACTGTTCCCATTTGCCACCTTGTCCTTCATGTGCTTGGAAACAGCTTCCAGGAAGATTTTTTTCTATAACTTTCCAGATACAAAGGCCAACTTGTATCTCCACAGATCTTGGCCCTCTCAGATGGGTACAATGTTTGCCTTTTCTCAGTCACTAAACTCCCACAGTTGCCATAACCTTTCTAATATTATAGAGAGCAGCCTCACAACACCACTGCATAGCTCCCTTATCACCCTCATACGTATCTCATGTGGTCCCAAGAACTTGTCTATCTCCATTTGGCTTAAGTGCTCCATAAATCCATTTTCTTTTGTTGTGGGCAATGCTTTACTCTGCCAGCGAACTCATGGTTCTGGGAGGCCTGAGGACAGCCTTACCACTGGAAATGCAAATAGACACAAAAATTTGGCTCAGGAAGTCCCTAAACTGTAAATCAATGGAGGGTAGGAAAGTTTCACTACATGTTGCCTTGTTCTAGCATTTTTCCCTAGATATTGATTTTGGCTACAGTGCAAAACAGTTTCCTGGACTGGTTTCCCCATCTTATCTTTACTCTGACTTCTTGTATTTTTATCCTGCTGGCATAGTAGCCATTCTAAACTCTAAGTGCACAATCTCTAAGTGCACAATCCCTAAAGTAATACCCTTCACATAAACTTCTCTGTATTTAAATATTCACAGCCAATAATTTTTAAACCCACACTGTCTGATCATAATACTTAAGCAATGTGTGGAGATTTCAGTTTAAAAATAATCACCCAACAATAATAAACATATTTTCATTCTTATTTTCTGATGATGAGAAGCAGTTAACAGAGACCACAACAACTTGTGGATTTGGTAACATGGCCTAGGAGCATTTTAAAAATCCATTCATTTGTATTCTTAATCACAATTTTTTGAAGTTTTAACCATATGTATTGCATACATTACCACAAGTTTTCAGTCTTGTGTGAACAACATGTACTTGTTAATAAATACGACTGTATGATAAGCTATGCTAACACAAGCAAAATAAGAACACTCCACAGGAATTAAGGAAATGTCTAGGAAATTACTAATAGTTCAGAAAAAATCAAAACTTTAGTAGCCAGCTCCTTTCTTCAGTTGTGCACTTCCCCACATGCAGATAATTTAATTTATAGAACCTTTTGATCAAAGAGTTGCTGCAGATTAACCAAGCCTGGATATTGACTTACCGGGAAATTATCTTATTTATTGCCCTAACTTGGACTGGTTTTGGATCACAGCTAAAGAGAAAAATCAATACAGAAATCCATTGCTACTTGAAGGCCAGCAGGACTTCTAGAAGCTTACTAAAATTTAGGACTATCAACAGCAGCTGTTAAAAATGTCATGGAAGAAACTCTTATTTTATTAATGCAATGTTTACGTTGTGTGTGGAAAACTAAACCGATTTTGTTTTTTTACTTGGCCAACTTCATTCAGCTATGTGTGGTTTTGTCCTGTATTTTCATACTGTTTTACACATGGTTAAAAATACCTTTATTCACACATTATTGCCTTAATTTTGGTTTATGACCTTATATTGTTACTTATTATATGTCTTGTACATACTTTTTACATAAAGTTCATTAGTGGTGATTCTAAGCCAATCTCTCATCTCTACGAAAAGGAGTTACCTCTGAGAAGTATGTTTTACCAACTGAGAGGGTGACAGAGCTGTTAACACTCAGAACAGTTTGCACATGTTGCAGTATACATCAGTGGTACACAGATTTTCTGCTGGCTTTCTGAATAGAAGTAATTTGTCATCTCTGTATTTTGACAACCAAAATATTGAGAAGAAATTGAACAAAACAGGAAGAAAAGTGTTAGTCAAACTGAGATAAAACAAAGATTAAAGCAGGATTTCCAGATTACCACTGGGTTGGTTTTGTTTGGGGAGTGCTTGGACTTCACCTCTAATACAACAACCATTTCAATTAAAATGCACTCTCTTTGGACCAGACTCCAAATCCCTCCACGACTTGCCTTCACAGCATGTGCTCTCTCCACTAAGTGATGTTTTCACTCTTTTTGTTTGGTTTTTCCTTCTGTTCCATATACCACCTATTCTTGCTATGTAGTGACCCAGTGCAATAGGAGAAGCAGCGAATGCCTTCCCAGTCCATCCAACAAAAAAAGCTGGTAAGTTTACTGATTTGGGCATGTTGTCAAGAATTGAGAGATAAAGGTTTGAATGCCATCAGGCTGAAAATGGAATCAAATCAGATCTCCCATTGATTCTACACATACTACAATAGCTTGCAATTTGGAAAAAAAAAAAAAAAAGCAACAATGCCAGCACTTTTTGGGTGCCCAATACTACACCATTAAGCATGCCCTCAGCCTTCTGATGAGATAAAGACCTTTGAAGACTTAAATGCTATACAGTATGGATTCCAGATCCCAGTGTGGCTTACAGAAGAGGGAGGTATTTTAATTCTGGAGGTGGAACATCTCTGGGCACACAGCATACTACACAACTCTAATCACTTTAAGATCTTTTAGGTTTAAAAGCAGACAGAGCAGGGGAAATCTGTTATTCCCACCATTAACAGACCACAGAGAAGCTGCTAATGTTTGTTCAGTTTTGGTCTAGGCATTGGTATTTCAGATATAATTTTCTTGAATTCTTTCAAATAGTTTATGTTTCTGTCACATCCATCATTTGTACTCTAGTTCACATTATGGAAGTATCAGTCTGTTACCTGTGTTTGGATTCATATGGATTTTATTGAAACTACCTGGCAGCAGAATCCCTACCAAAATCTGTATTCATACTGTGCAAGGGAGATAGTTTTCTTCATTTCACAGTCTTCAAATCCTTGCTTTTCTGAAAATAATCTATATCTTTGCCTATCCTGCAGATCTTCATCTGTATATTGTTGTCATTGCTGGTACTTCCCAGCTTCAAATATTTTTTCGTACACATAACTCATTCCTAGCTCTTAGAGCCAAATCAGTCAGTAAATTTCTTGGTAATTTAACATGCTGAACACAATCTGGTACTGCTTTAAGCACATCTCATTGTTGTTTTAGTAATCAATAAATAAGCGATTGACTTCAGACAAAACATTTGAATTAGCCTTTTCTGCAAATATAACTTACTATCAAACACACTTCCTGCTGTTCTTGTTCTGTCTAAACAGCATTTAACTTTTTTACCCAGCTTTTTAACTTGGTTCAAATACTGCATGTTCTCTGCTATGCAAGCCAGAACAACAGTGCCAGTTAATATTAAAACATTTCTTCCTATCCTTAAGTTCACTTTTTGCTCTTTCTATTTAAGTGTCCATACTGTCTGTAATCACAAAATCAAGATAACTTAATAGCTTAACTTGCAGCATGCTAACCTTATCACTACCCAAGGAGTCCAGTGAGTCAAGGAATTTCATCAGCATCTCACAAATGTAGATCTCGTATTCAAATGGGGACATTTCTACTGCCTTTCTGGGTAACCACTGACATCTAGGATTTTCCCTTATATCAGTTTGAAGCTTGTATTTCTGTATCCTGTCGAATGTCAGTGGCCAGCAAGTCTGGCTCTGCAATACTGCTGAAATCTTGAGGATAAGGTCAACCCACTTTTTAACCATTCTATTCTGAGAGGGACTGGAGCTTTCCTGGGACTAAATAAAGAAAATCTCTAGTTGGCATGATTTGTCTTTCAGTCTTTTTGCATTTCTGCTTCCTTTTAACGAGGAAACAGACTGGTTCTTTAAACTTATTGGCTCTAAGTGCCAGTGCAGTAACAGAGTTACCAGTATAAAAAAGCCATCTGAGTCTTTGGCGAAGATTCTGTAAGGTACTTGAATCAGTATGCAAATACATACCATAAATAGGTCCATTTAAAATGTTTCTTATTAATAAAAGTGATATTATTAAAATCATTATAATTCTATGTCCATAAGTATTTTTTCCATGTAATGTAAGTCTATTAATATAGGTGTACTACTATATTTTTTCTTCATCAACTCATGATATGCCTTTTGCTAGTTCAACAGAAAGCTATGAAATGACTTTTATTCTTTTTTAATTTCTCTCTCTGGCTATGCTTTTTACTTCCTTCGCTGACATTTTTCAACAATATTTAATAAGAGGTACCTTCAAACCTTATTTTATTTAAGAATTTTAAATTACTATGTGCCTTTCAAATAAATAACAAAGTACAAACTTCAGGCTTCTTATATTTCATATAGCTCTGATTCTTTCCCCTGTCAGAGTACAAATCCCTTGATTTGATTTTGTTCTGTTAGTTACCTTTTTTCTATATGCTGTCTTACTTCTTTTCTCTGTTCCTTTAATTCTTCCTTCTTTCTATTCCCTTATCCAATGCAAACCCCATCAAATCCACGTATCCTTTCTCTGATTTTTGAAAGAGGATTCTCACAGAATAACGTTCTTCACTGTCTCCTAACAACAGACAGACTCTTAATTCCCTTACACTCTTGGGTTGTCTTTATGCAGCTGGATCTTTGCTTTTCAGGTAACACTGTTAATTAAGGAGCTGCCACCACTGTTTGTTAAAGTTAGTTTCCTAGAAAGTATCCATATAATCACATTTAGCTAACACAATATATCCAAGGTAAGAATACTCTGTAAATGTGTGTTTAAATTTTCATCTGAAAGTATTTTTCCAATGTATTGACAAATTATTACTTCAGAAAATGTCATTTGTTACATATCTTATTCTAAAACTATCCTTTCTGGCATATCTTGAGCATTCATCAGTACCGTAAGCACCTTCTTTCTCTCTCTGTTTCCTTTTCAACTGTTGTTTTCTGTGTGCACAATTTTCTTTGTACAAAAAATACCAGTGCTAAACATTCTTTCCCCATCCCTCATGTTCTAGTAATTATACATCCAGAGACTCTCTCAGGAAGCAT
This sequence comes from Harpia harpyja, assembly GCF_026419915.1. Lineage (NCBI taxonomy): Eukaryota > Metazoa > Chordata > Aves > Accipitriformes > Accipitridae > Harpia > Harpia harpyja. The sequence continues at coordinate 23,012,231 of NC_068945.1, read as the reverse complement.
TTTCCATGCTATCTGGTTTCTGTGTGAGAGTAAGTCTAGGGTATCAGGAAGAAACTTTGTCCTCCCCTTTGCACTGCTCTCTATTCCTTCAAGCTTCCCAGTAGCAGATAAACACAGTAATTTATTTGCTTAAAGCTGAAAATTTCCAAAGAATATTACAAAACCTCCCTCATTATGGCTCTCACATCTTCAAATGTGGGAAATGAATGGCAATGTTTTCATTTTATTATGGGTTGTACAGAGTAACTTCCCCAATATCACTCAGCACACTAGCGTCAGATACAGGTAAATTGTCCCTGGCACCTTGATTAAAAAAATCAGAGTTTAACTGATGACACCACAGTGCTTCTCCAGCATCTTGTGATTTCTTCCTGACCTGTTACATTATTTTCTTAAATTCTTTCAAGCACCAGAAAGGGGGAGAATCATTAGAATTATATGGACGTATGCAGCACAAGCTTGTGTAGATGAGGGATTTTCCATCTGGACAAAAAGCTGATTTAATACGCAACATAAAATTTTGAAAGGTTCGTAAATCTATCAAGACAAACAATTGAACAAACAAAGGCAACTTTTATTTGGAATGCCTCTCCCATTCTAAAAAATTCTGTTCAATATTTGGCTAAAACCAATACTCAATAATTTTTAATAATACAGTGGATTCTTTTCTATTCAGCTTGCCCCCATATGCAGAAATGTCTATTACTTGCCCAGTTTCAGAGTGTACATACAATTACAGATAGTACTCAGGAAGAGAGTAAATCTGCAAAATTTTAACGTCAAAAGTTTCAGGAAACTGAAAGGTCAAATGCAAAAATGTAAAAGCTGAAACATAACAGTAATTATATAATAGTCTATGATGAAGGCCCCTCTAAAACTCTCAGTTTAGAAATGTGTCATGTGGTCTCTCAGATTACTGAAGCCTGAACACATTATCAAGGTGGTATGCCATATAATTTGAACATAACATAAAAAATTGACAGTAACTAGTACAGATAATTACGTTATGAGATCATGAATGAATAATTCTTTCTACTTATGGAACATCTCATGGTGTTTTTCAGAAGAAAATGAAGCAGAATTATCTTCATTTTGCATCAGACAAAAGTGAAAGACCAAATTCTAGCTAACTTGGTAAAAAATATACAGCTAGTCCATAACAGAACCAAGAGCAGCACTCGAGAATTCCAATTCTGGTTTTATATTCGCTGTTAACAAGAAGTATATTGCTACAGACATTCTATTATTCTAGATTTGGGAAACAAAGCATCAAGTGTAGAATAGATCTGATGAGAAAGGTACTGAAATCAACAGGCAGTACTGTCAAGGCCTTTGAAATGTTTATGACATCCTTTTCCAGTTACAAAGAGTTTATCTGTCTTCATATGTCAGGGGACAATGCTACTTCATACATTTAAGTATGTTGCCTGTTTCTTTAAGTTTGCCTTTTAATTGTTCTTAGTCACTGTTTCAAATTCTTTGTCGATGAAGAATTTAACCTGTGTACTAAAATACATACATAAAGTCAACCCAGACTTTTCAGAGTAACTTCAAAGAAAAAATAAGCTATTACATTCATTTGAACATAGTGCTAGATAAACATATCAGGTACATATATAGGGAATATATTTAACCCACTATTAATATATCACCCTAAAATTTAAGTATGGAAGTCTCAGACATCAGAATCTACCAGACTGCAAATTCAAAAGGTGAAAAGACAGTAAGCTGGTATCCTGACATCAGCCTAGAAGTCTTACTTAAAACACCATATAGTACAGTCCTCAGATATCACAGACTTCTAAAAACTTCTACAAACAAAAGGATATAGGATTCTACAATCACTGTAAACACTTACATATAGCAGTTTCGATTGCAATCTAAACTACATATGTCCTCCTAATGGGTTTATTTTTATTATTTTTCTGCCAAAATGTAGCCTCATTTGTCTCCTGGAAAAACATACACAGAAATTCAGCTACCAAAAGAAATGGTAAAGGGGTTTTGTATCTCTATCTCTCTCTCTAGTAATCTCTTGAGAAATCAATGCCTAGATGGGACCAAAACAAGAATTTACATCATGTAAGCAGACAACTGATATTGAATTAGGAGAAATCAGCAACTGCTACACATTTCTCAACTCTTGCTCTGTCAGTAGGGCTGCACAACAGACGTTACTCTCTGTCAAAAGAGCAAAAGCTTCAAAACAGACAAAAAAAAGAAAAACGAGCTAATTCAAGAAGATAACAAACCAATACTTTTTGAATCCCTACTAACTGAGACCCCTCTTCTAACCACCATGTGGCTGGTAAGATTTAAGAGTCTTGTAATATATTTATGAGGGATACAAGGGCATCAGACAAACAAGATGTAACAAGTACACACTAATTTACCAGCTGATTAAAGTTTCCAACTTTAATTGCGAAAGGAAATGCTTAAAAAAAAATCTTACTGTGAAAACAGTTCCCTCAGTCTCCGGAGAATAAAACTGTATTCATATAAGAGGAAAGACTAACATGCAATCTAACAATGTCTTAGCAAAAACAAAAGGAGACAATGAAAAACTGAGTATTCATCAATACTCCTAATGGCATTCACAGAGGTTTTTTATGCTTAATCAAATGAGATTTGGACAGTTTTTGAATATGGAAGAGACAATACACTAATTTAATGTGATAATTATTTGTCATGCATCTTGCTCAGAAGAGGACTAAAATTTTGCTTATTTTAAAGGTTTGGTAATGACATCTCTGTTTACATATTGTGTCAAGAAGAAAGCAGTAAAAGCATGTAAGCATCTCATTATTGATTGAAGAAAAACATTCATCTCACCTTAAATTCAAGATCTGAAGAAGATCAGATTCGTAACTAAGAAATTATAGTGCATGTTTTCCTACTTTACGAAAAGTCAGGTGACTGCCTCAGATTTATATTTGGAAAATATTGTCTGGAATATTTCAAGAATTTAAACTTGTTGAAAAAACATTTTGATATAGAAGATTATGTGAAGATTATATATTGACAAAGTATTTTCAGGTGAAAACATTTGTTTCAATATTCTCATTCTGATGTTCTAGGGCAAGCAGAGGAGCTAATCCACAGTAGAAACTTGAAGAGGAATGAATGCCAGCTGACCCAGGGACACCTCTAAATGTCAAGTTACAGCTTTGGGGTTAAAGTACTAATTTTGGTCATCCATATTAACAAATGCACACCTACCTCACTGTAGAATTTTAGCCATCATGAGACACTGAACAAGTGATTTCTGATTTCTATATTACAATTCATTTCTGCTAACTTCAACTGCTAACTTTACATTAGCATCTGCTTGACTCACTACAGAGAAAGTAGAGAGGAATTTCCAAGAAGTTTCTGTCTTCCTCTACTGTGGATTTGCACTCATTCATTGCACTTACATGTAGCCTGTAGTTTTCAGGCCTTCCCTTTAAGCAGTGCAAAAAAATGTCCTCGAAAGTGTCATCATTTTGTCCTACCGTACATAGGATGAACTTAGTAGACACTTAATATTTTAAATATTAATGCTTCACCTTTCTTTTAGCACAAAATCAAGGACTGAGAAATTGTGCCAAGCCTTCTCATATAGCAACTGAGAATGCCTCATCACTCATGTAAATCACAACTCCTGTGCTAAGGAATTTCTCACATCCTAATACAAAAAGACCACAGTGAAGAAAAAAAAAAAAAGCGGCTCTTCTAATACTTTACATATAGATTTAATGATACAAGAAGAAATACTCCTCATCTTTAACAAACAAAATTTACTTAACTATTATTTATGCTGTTTCTAAAGGAGCTAATTTGTGGTAAAATGCATCTTTCAAACTAGGGGAGGAGGAGTGGAAAATCGAAAGAAAACATAGCAATTTTAGAAACGTTAAGGCTTCCACTGGAATACTGTACTTTGTTTTTGCATCAAATTCCACAGATGGTGTTGAATAGAAAGTACTCAAAGGGATGCAAAGCCAAGCAGAGGCCTAGGAAACATGATATACAAGGAAACATGAAAGGCTTGGGTTTTTTTAGTCTTGGAAAGAGATGGCAGAGTAAATAAAAAACATTAATTAAAATATTGTTGCATTCCATGACCTGCATTGTCTGACAGGCAAGTGATATTAATGAATCTATACAGTGCAAGACATAAATATTAAACATTTAGCAGAATGTTACAGATGAGCATAGTTGAGTTCAGAATTTATATTCTGCACATTTCTTTTTAATTCTGCACAGGAGATGTTGAAATCTGGTTTTACTGTAAATTTTGAAATTCATTATGCACAAGACATTCTGATAAAACTGCTTAATTTGCTGAAAATTATAAATAACCCACCTTCAAAAGCTTTAAAAAAATGTTCCTCTAAACTGGACATACATGTAACATAGTAAGCCTTATTCTACCTCTGACAAACAAGAAACCATTTCCTTCTTGCAAAAGCAGTAGCTGCAATTTGAAACAGGCACAGATTTCAGATTCATTCAGTATCCTTTCTATGGCTATATTATTTTAAGTTCTGTCTCTGGTGCAAATTCTCAGCAGACACTCAAGGCTATGCTCGGCAAGCAAAATGTTCTGCTCTCTAAAATAAGACTTTTTTAAAAAATGCATAATTTTGATGACTTACTATCTTTCAGTAACACAGAAATCAAGGCAAGCTCTCTACCTTCATCGCAATGGAAATCCGAAAAGTTTAAACACACTTATTACAGCACCAGTGTGAAGATATTCACAGCTAGTAGGGTACGTCACTGTTATATTTGTTGTTGATTAGTAAAAAAATATCTGATTTCTCCCCTTGGAATCCCACAGATGTGAAGCAGCCAAAAGCCAAAATTTTTGCGTAATGCAGAATTAAGGACAATCAAACAGGAAAGGAAAGTCAAATATGCCAGTGGAGTGGGAACATACATATTAGAAAGTATCGGGCTGCTATGACCAAGAAAGAGGAGCAGTGATACTGAGGAGAAAATAGCCCAAGAAATTGATGCATAGGGAAAGCATACCAGGGATGACTGCCCAGAGTACCTCCGAGGAAGCTTAAGCAGTGTACATTTTGTTCCTCTCCTCATTGATTTTAACAAATCCTTTTTTGCTTGCTTGCTTTCAGTCCTGCCTTCTCATTTTGCACCTTCTCCTCCACCCCACCCCCACTTGCTCTGTAGCTTTGCTTCTCTAACTTGTTGCAGCAATTGTAGCCTCAATATATGCAGTTTGGTGAGCTTCCGTGAATTTGGCACTCACCTGACTGTCTAATATGACAGACAGAGAACCTTCAGAGGGTTTTGAGAGGAGCTGCACCTCCCTGACTTCAGTATAGCTGAATGTGTGACAGCTCAAATGCGATGCAAGTCTGACTAACAGAATAATACCACTCATATATGCTATGTGCAGTAGGTGACAGCAGCTTTGAATATTTCAATTATACATTCCTTATATTAGAAAACTAAAAATAGTTCAGCTATAAGCCTGCTTAAGAGCCCCATCCAAAATCTAGTATGATCAATGCAAACCTCTCCTTTCATATTAATTGAACTAAAGAATGATTTTAGGTGGACTGGAGTTTGGTTTTGTTTGTTTTACAAGAAAGACATAAAGCATGACTATTCTGCAAAGCAAATATTTTTACAGGCCATCAACCTTGCAACAGATAAGTAAAAACACAAGTTGGGGAAAACTCATCTACATTCATTCTGAATGTGTTCATGTCATTCAACTGAGAAAGGAAATCCAGCCTTTCTGGTTTAGTGCCTTGTTTTGAGACTGGTTAGTTGAACATCTTACTGATCTCTGTATGTTACCAGTTAGAGGTTCAGCCCCTACATATAACAACTGGTCAAGGCACTGTTAAAAGAAAAATCCTGAGTCTGTGCACAAGAATAAACTGGAAACTCATTCTTCCCAACATTATGAAAAACACACTCATGATATGGCACTCAGCTTTAGAGTGCTAACATTCCAAGGCTCATGCACCAGGCAACATTCCTGTCAGCCAATTTTACATGCCAGATGTCTTAGAGGAAATGAGATCCTGGAAAGGAAAACCAATAGAAAAGAATACTAGGTTTATTTCATGAAAACATGATCGAGTTCTTTTAGTACAGGAAAAACTACAGGCCAAATGCTGCAGGTCTTAAATTGAGCAAAACTCCCACTAGAGTCAAGAACTTTACTGATTAGAAATCATAAATTTTGGCTCAATGTGATTGATGCAAGACGGATCTGAAGTATCATGGAGTTACTGAAAAATTTTAAATGGATAATATTATTATAACATTCCTCACAATAACAAAGCTCATAAACACATAGGCAAGGGGAAAAGGAAAAGGGAAGGGGGGGGGGGGGGGAATTTAACCATTAACTTAATTGGGTTTCCAAATAAAGCTATATTTGGTAAATGAAAATGCTACCTAAAAGTTAATATGAAGAAAAGCACATGGCAGGAACCAATAAGTTAGAAAAAAGCCCTCTATCTCCATAGCTAAATGTGCTTAATTTAAAAACTGTTCATCATTCTTATAAAACTATGAATTAAAAAAGAAAGGGTAGGAAAGTCCACCATGGGGGTGGAGAGACACTATGGACTTAAAAAGACTTTGCAAAAAAGAATTGTTTTGGTGTGCTTGAGGCATGTACTTCCAACACTTCAGCAAAAGAAAAACTGTAACTGATGCAAAAAAATTAGAAAAACAAAGAGGAAAAATTCTAATAAACAGGTAAATATTTTACACTTAAATCAAAAATAAGAAAAAGAAAGTTCCTACTACATTATTTTATCCTTGCCATATTTCCTGACAACGTAAGGCAGGGATATGGTTAACTGACCTCATTTCAGTTACTATCAAAATGTGCAGGAATATACCAACAGTAAAAAGAGTTGGAGTTCATATATCCTAATTTTCAAATCAATGAGAAAAAAAAAGTGAGGATGCAGTGTCCCTAATCCTGGGATTTCCTTAGGAAATCACAATACCTTGATTTATTTCATAGTCATGTGTTTTATTATTTATTTTTATATCCTGCAATTTGCAGAAAAGAGTGATTCTTTTAAGGCATACTCCAATGGAAAAAAAGCATTCTGCTATTGATTTTTTAAGTTTTCATTTGTGGATGTAAAGATTTGCAAGAAAGAGATTAAAACCTACACATTTCTGCAGAATGACATGCTTACCAGTCTAAGTAAACACCTGAATTAGAGTAAAATTCTTAACATTTAGCACTTGCTACTGTATGCAAGTCCCATGAAATACCTTTTGCCTGGTCTTTTTCATTTGAGGTCAAATTTCTTGTCCCTCATTGACCTTTATCTGTTGAAAGACAGTGCATAGAGGAGAGTAGATAAGAGTGCAGACTTGCAGCGTTTAATATAATTGGGGAATATTTATCCTGAGAAGTTAGAAATAATTCATGGGACAGAAATTTTGAAGAAGAAAATCTAGTTAGAAATATGATAGTGTTACTGAAAAAAAGAAATTAGGGAAAAACATAGATAGCTTCTGTCAGTGGTTTTGCTGGAATTTTAAAGAACTTAAATAAAAGAGCAATTTCATAAATATTAACCAACAGTGACAATTTTAAAGGGCCAAGAACCAGAGATGATGTACTGACAAAGTCTTTTAGTAAGAAATGAGAGCCTAATTCCCTAGGGCCATTTGAATAACCCTAGCTCTTGGCATTTACTGGGCAATTTCAGTCCCCTGAATTCAAGTGGCCTTAAAGCATTTGGCTTTAAGGGATTCAGGGCTACAGCAACCAGACTGCCAGTTTGGAAGGGCTAGCTTGGAGATTTTTTTTTTAATTTTTTTTTTTTTTTAATGTCAGGCAGAAATGCTGGAAAAGGCAAAGGGAGGAAATGGTTTTAGGCCATTTTGAGGGAGGGAAGAACAGATTATCAACCAAGAGGAAATGATTGTGTGAACAGGGTGAGCCACAAACACTAAGGAACCATTATAAAAGAAAAAACAAACAGAATACATTCCTATTCTAAAAAAAAAAAAAAAAAAAAAAGATGGTGGAGCAATAGAAAAGACACTGAGCAAGACAAGATTTTCCTAGTGCTGATTATGTGAAAGGACCACTTTCACTTCCTAGAGAAATCAAAAGCAGAGTAGACCTTTTAAATAAATGCACTTCACTATTCCACAATATTTGTTCCAATCACTATACCTTAAATGTAGTGCAATTGCAGACACTTACTGTAATTTTATAATTTTTCAAACTCTAATGAGAAATATTTGATGATTAGACATATCCTTTCACTTTACGCACTAAAGAGACATGCAGAGGACACAGGAGATTTTAATAGGTGGGGAGGGGGAAGGATGTGATGTTGTTAGGGTCAGCAGTGGCATAACTATAATAAAATTCTGAGGAATAACAAAAATACATCAGTAAAGGAGTTGGAATAAACTTTAGAATTGTATTACAAAATTGTAAAAGATGGTTTCCTCACCTATCCAAAATAATTTCCAATTTCTGACATAAGAGGAGAGTGTGAGAGACCTGGGACTGTTTAGCCATGAGAAGAAAGGTTCAGGGGAAATCTTATGAATGTGTATAAATATCAGAGGCAAGGCAGTAGAGAAGACAGAGCCAGATCATTTTCAGTGGTAACCAGTGAAAGGAAAAGAGGCAATGGTATGTAAAATAATGGAAATTGCACTCAAACGTAACAACCTCCCCCTTTTTTACTGTAAGGGTAGTGAAACACCAGAACAGGTTGCCCAGAGAGGTTGTGAAGTCTCCACCCTTGGAGATACTCAAACCCAACTAGACACAGTCCTGAACAATGTGCTGTAGTTGACCCTGCTTTGAGCAGGGAGGTTGGTCCCTTCCCACCTCAACAATTCTATGATTTCATAACAGGATAAAATAAATGAGGTGCTCTGGGGAAAATTATAATAGCTAATTAAAGTACTTCCTTGAATTTATATTTACCAAAGGAAGTGCAATGCAATTACAGGTACTTTAACAATATGTTGATAGGTGGAGAAATCCGAACAGCAAAGTTTGCTATGTTGCTTTCCAAAATCACCAGTCTCACCCACTCTAAAATAACTTTGAAAGCAAGAATTAATTTGCATTTCTAGGTGTAGCAAATAGCACACAGATGTCATCTTAAAGTATCATCAAAGCAATTTATCTATATATTTGATTGTATCAGACGTTAGCTATTGTTAACAACATCTGCAATGGGTTGGCCTTAAGTAAATGGAATATGACAGAGCACTGAGATGATCTAATATTCTTATGTTCCATAGTGCCACTACCACTGTTTCTTACCTATTTAAAACATTTAAGTGTTGATCATTTTGGATCTTCTCTTCCTCAAGTTTATGTTGAATTATAATTAAAAAAAAAGTTGCTGATTGGCTAAAACAGCAACTGCCTCTTCATGATACATTTCTTGATACCTTTACCATATAAATGGAATCCCACTTACACATAAGAACAAATAAGCAAAGGACATGCCAATAGCATGATGCCTTCTAAATTGAAATGTCCACATTTTTTTGCTTTTATTGCCAAACTTCACATAAGTAAAATGTAGGTTGATGGCTATCAATTAAGTGCAATTTGTACATGTTTAATGTTGCAGAAGGGCTAGAGGTGGCTAGAATGTCCCTAGATTTCTGTTTGAAGAAGATTTATTTGTGTTAGAGCTGTGTAAATCCCAGGAGTGAAGTATATTCAATGCAGATATTTTATGTCGACAGGAAGATTTAAAGGGACCAATTTTATTACTGGTATCCCTAGCAAAATAAAAGGAAATTATAAAGAAGAAAATTAAAATTATCAAAATAATGGAGATTCATCAAAATTATACGAAGAAAATTCCATTGCTTCCAAGAAGATTTTTCATATTTGATCAATGCGCACATTCCCATCCATGGTGGATGAGCCTTCCCCAATATTTTTTAACATCTTACTTGACCTACATTTGAAACAACATTGAAATATTCATATTCCTGTGTTTGCAAATTAATAAAATTCTCCTAGAAGTTTCTAGTCCAATGTCCTTGAAAGCACTTTGATGATGAAGAAAGCAGTAACCAGCTGCTGCTTCACAGATGCTGAAAAAGCATGGAACAAATGCTACTGATTGTAATGATATGTTGCAAAAGCAATAGCAGTGGAGCACTTCTGTTGAAGACAGCCTTCCTGTTAAACAGAAGACCAAGCACAGACTCTTCCTCTTGTTCTGTATAATATGACTGCTACAGATTGCAAATCTCTTGAAATGCCAACAAGGTTTTCTGACTAAAATTGAAAAGAAATTAGAAGAAACCCAGCTAAGGGCCAAACAATATGAGCTAAGAATCCAGTGTTAGTGGAAATTATATAAAGCTTTCAGTTAGCTAGTAGGAAATAGGAATTGCAATCAGACAACATCCAAGTACAGATTTCTTAAATTTAAGTTAATTTACTAAAGTTATTTTATTTTCCTTAACTTCTGCTTCTTGAAACTAACTTCCACTGAGAGCTACAGATCTTACTTTTAAAGCTAACTTCCTCAGTTCTAAAAGAACTATCAATTTTTCTTAAAACATGCAAGTATATCTGGTTGAAAACTGGAGATCTCCTGCTGCACAGAAAATGTCAACACCAAAAAAAAAAGGAAAAAAAAAATCCATGTAAAAGCAAAATAAATACCCGTCAAGAATTAGTTAAGATTTCATTTTTCCACTAGAGAAAAAAGTATTCTTACACAGTGTTTGTTGGCCTAGATTAGAAACATAATTTGACATGGTGCAGAATGAACTCATACTGATCTTGGAGGAAATACAGGATGTTGAGCCATCTTCGGAGAAATAAGTAATTGACTCTCATTGCCAAATTTTATGCATATGGAAATACTGACATTGATAGTAACACTTAAGTTTTTTTTAAAAAAGATTAGTTATACTGAACTAAACTCCTTTGTGGAGTCTCTCAAAATTTATCACATTCGTACAATGAAGATAAATGTGCAGACAGTTATTACCACTGCTGCTTTATGTGACAGTTCTCTGAAGAAATCTATAGCTTATAAACTGGGAATGATGAAATGTTTCCAAACATAGATCTTATATTCTGTACAAAGAAAAACGAAGTTTCTGAAGTGAATCACTGGGTAGGTAAATAGTTTTATAGAAAAGAAGCTCACATTCCTTGGTGAGAGAGCATTACATAGTTTGGATCACCTCTGTTTGAATAGTCAAGAACTGTTGGGTAAACTAGAGAGAAACGCATTTAATAACAAAAAGGGAGGGTAAAAAGTGGGAATAAAGGAACACTTATTTAAGACAAACTCAAATCAACAAGAACAAAAGCATGTCACCAAAAGGCATGTAAAGAATTTATCTGCCTATCATCACCTAGGCTCTTAGAACTGATATAAACTACAATTAGAATTTTTCATTTCTGAACTTATGTTTAACGCAATTGATATTACTCAAAACTGATGGGATGAGCTGCATGACTGAGCAATATCATCACTGAGTCTAACCTTTTTAAGGAGAATCAAGCAGATAAAAAGGGAAGAGCAACAATTTCTGTCAAAAGAAGCAGTTTTGAGATTACTGACAAACCTGAAAACAGGTAGGCTTTAAAGCCTATTAAAGTCCAAGATGCAATTCTTGTTAGTAGTTGAGTGCCAAATCAAGAAAAGAAGCCTTCAAATTCGTTCTCACCGAACTATCTCACTGCTGGGGCAGTTTCAATCCCTTAACACTTAATTCACTGACTCTGACAACAGGCAAAGACGTCAGAGACCCCTTGGGCTGAAATGAGAGGCAACAACTGTACTATCTAACTCTGAGACAAATATCACCTCTCTGTGCTGTCTATGCCTGGTTTTGGATAGGGATTTTATATGAGCCTCCCAAAATAAAATCACTTTTGGTGGGTCTGCAGGTATCTTTCCACTGTCACCAAGGCCAAAGGTGCTACCAGGCTTTATACAAACCTTGACAGATGCAAGCAGAAACTGAACCTTGATTTAAGATCTTACAACTTCCTTCCACCTCTTAGTTGTAAGGACTGTACTTGGCCATCATATTGCACTAGATACTCTTTGATAGGGCTCACTTGACCTCATGTTCCTCTTTTCCTGACAATCTTTTTCCATCTGCTGATGGTGTAAGAGATGCACTAAAACATCAGTGACCTTAAGTAATTTTGTTTCACTCAGGAAAATTCCATCTTAGTATCTACACATACCACCAGTTGAAGGATTTCAAAGCACAAGCTCCATCTTGCTGACTTCTCTCTTCACAGGTGGACCACTTCCTAAATTCTAAAAGTAAAATAGCTGATTAAAAAATGAACCCTGATTTTTAAACTCTTTACCTGCTTTCTGTTATTTAATTAGCTTTTCCATGGGATTCTTTCTGAAATGTAGTGTGAGTGCAGAGCCTGCCCTCCACCTGGGGACCCAAGTCTCCATGCTGCCAGCCAAAACCAGATCATGCAGCAGAAGCTAGGTGACTCCCAGCAGCAACAAAGAAAAGAACTACATAGGAAGAAAAACTGTCAAAGATAGCTTTTCCCTTATGATGGTCTATTTTCAAATGCTTTACAATATTTCCTCCAACTGCAAGTTTCTTACTACATTTTCATAAAAGTCAAGATTTCCATCAAACAACGTCTTCTTTTTTTTATATACACATAATTCATTCTTACCATGTCTGGAATTGTTTACTGCTTTAGTTGATTCTTACACTTTTAGTCATTAGGAAAGTTGCTTAGTAAAGGTTATTATGGGCAGACAAGAGGGATAGACCTCTAATGTATGCATTCTAAGATTAAAGAAAGAAGGACATAATGAGTCAGAATGATGAAATAATACAGGAAACTAAATCTAGTATTTGGATCCACATTCCAACAAGAGTTATTTTAACTATTTTTGGCACAAAATATAACTAAATGTGTTATTTATTAATGAACTGTCATAACTATGCATTCATCCAGACAAAAGACAGCAATGTCTCTGGCACAAAACAATTCAAAATCTAAGACAATCCTGGGATTAGACATTTATTTCATTACAGCAAAGACAGGCAAAAATAAAAGACACTGATGAGTATAGCCATGACTGACTTAGAGATTGCTAGTGATGGTGATTCTATGACCTTCCCCTACAATCATTTTCAGTGTTTTTGCATCACACTGGAATCCACAATATTCCAAGAAAACAAATAGATTATTCTACTAATAACAAAATAGCCAGACACAGTGCAAATGCTCTTCTGACTAGCTCTTTGGTGTTAAATAGAAACAAATTAAGATTTCACTAAAAACTTGGAGAGAAAAAAAAAGAAAGAAATCCCTCTTACTTTTAATTACCAAATTAAAAAAATGAAATGCTCGTTTTTGTTGCTATCCAAACGCTATCATCATAAAAAGCAAACTTAAATGATAAGAAGCAAAAAAGCATTCCATGAAGAAAATTAATTTCATCACCTAGATCAAGTAGACTCACAGTCATAAGTCTTACATGGAATTTTCAAAAAAGAGCTGGTGGGGATTTTCCTTTTAGGCAGCTGATATTACCCAGAAAAAGTCAGCTGCACTTTAAGTACTCTTTTTTCCTGCTTAGACTTCTAGTAGCTTTCTAGATTTCTGACAGTCATCCAGATTCACTAGTAAATAGCAGCAAGCAGCTACAGAGAAGTTAATATCATTTCTTGTAAAAGCAATATATTTAAAAATCATAGTAACTTCAGTAGGAGTAAGTATTTATGCTTCCAAGCGCTATGAGTTTAAGCAAGTTTGAAAGACAGATTTTTGGACTACAATTAAGCACTTTTAAGAAATATTTGGAGCCCAGTTTAGAACCAGTCTAAATTTATATTTAAACAGCTCTGACCTACCCAATGTACACTGATCCAGGCTGATTTAGTAAAGGTTACATTTTGGGGGAGGGGTGCGGGTGGGTTACAGTTTTGTTTGGTTTTGGTATTTTAACCAATTAAAAAATATTTTAAAAATAAACCAGCACATGAACATGTTGTAAGAGACATTAGAATAGTATAAATTCTTTTAAGTGTTTATGCTAAGAATAGTTTAGCCAGGTGTTAGGACCTTGCACAAGTATACAAAGCTATCTTCTTCTCTCCTTTAGGCAGCTAGATCAGCTGGTCCTATGAGTTCTCTCTCAGACAGAAGAATCCTGCAAGAAAAACTGTGGGAATACCTATGGTGAGGAACAAGCTTGTGCCAAGCTTTATGCTCTACTACAATTTGCCTTGACAGAAAAAGAAGTTGCTCTCTGGTGTGTTACTTATGTATAAGAAAAGAATCCCACTTTGCAAAAAGCATCTTAACGTCTTGAATTGCATTATTCTTTAACAGAATCTGATTAAGAACTCATCTACATTCTTTGGTGGAAGGATACACAAAAGAATCAATAACATAATAAGCATGAAATTTAGTTTGTGGTAATTTTTATAAAACACAAAGGAACAAGTCCTGTAAAAGACTAAGTTTTCTTCATTAAAATATTTTTATACTGGTTTCATAGAGAAATAAATCTTGTGTGATCATGATACATGTAGCAGTGCATCTATTTTTTTCTCACAACTTTGAACTGGCTGCATGTTTCAAGAAATTTGGTAAGGTGTAGAGATATCAAAGACAGTAAGTTTCGACAAGTTTTATGTAAAAACAGTGGGTAGAATAATGAGATCCTCTTAATGCTCCCACAGAAAGAAGGGCTATAGTCTGAACTATAAACTTAAATGGGAAAGCTTTCATAGAGCAATTTGGTTTTCTTTTTTTCCTGTGTAGTCTACAGTATTGATGAATCATCATGATATTCTTGTTAAAACATAAAGTAGGAACCAGTATCTTACTCTGTTCCAAACTGTTCAGTTAAAATTTTACAAGTTCTATCTTTTAAAGGCTGCATGCTTTCCCAGCATTGCAGCATTTTTCTTCAAAAGAATTTAAGATCGGTTTTAAACTGGAGCTACTGCTACTATTCTATACCTGAATGTTAAAAGTTTCTGTGTCCTCCAGCCACATGCATTTTCTGGCAAAAAACCTAAAGAAATAAAGCTATCTAATAAACATTCTTCCTCCATTAAATGCTTATGAAAGTGCCTATGCTTATGAAAAATTAGTCATGAAATATTAGTCAAGAATTGTTGTAAAATATGAAGTAACATCATTATAAGCAGTATGACTGTATATCGTGATTATAGAATACAAAAGCATCAACAAATATGTAGATTCAATGATGTTAACACCACTGAATCACCAAAGTCAATGCTGGACTTTAACAATGCTAGTTTTAGTAGATGAGGCCTCCGAGCAGCAGAGGTTTATAGCAGCAGCCTTTCCTATTACTGTGCAGTCTGGCGAGCCTGTGCTGAAAAAGCTGATACTATTCCCTCTTTTTCATGCTCCATATGGCTGCAAACACAAGAAGTCTCTAGGAAAAAAGAACTAACCAGGATAGTGTTGTGAACACTGTGTAGAATAAAAGTTCATGCAGTTTGGAGTAGAAACAGCCAAAAGGTTAAAATTGGCATTGGAGATTTCCTCTCAGTTTTCCACAAGAAATGAATAAGAAATATATTCATATGTAATAGCTATCAGGAAACAAAACTCTAGCTGTAGTTTTATCTAGATTAAAGATCCCAAACTATCTGCTGCTAAAACAGGTTCACATCTATTTATGCTGAAAATTCCCTATCTAGATAAAACTTCTACTGCTCGAAACTGTTGTGTCAATTTTAGTGTAGGATAACTGAAGCCTATTACTCTGCCAAAAGAATTTGTTTTATCCATATTTGACCAAAATATTGTAATTTAGTCAATTAACAGAAACTATATTTCCATGGGATAAACCCTAAATTAATGATTTGCTCCTGATAAATCACAGTCTCTTCCACTTCTTCAGTTCCAAATTAGTGCTTACTTTCTTCCTTTCAAATATTCTTCCTTGGAAAACTATATACATAGTAAATTCTGAAGAAAGATCTGTGTATACCAGAAAGCATTGGAGGTTATACTTCTTATATTCCCAGTTAAGGCTGCCTAAGAAGCAAACAGTAAGTCTGAAATGGAGATATGCCCAGTCTCCTTAAAGTGTTATCTTGCCTCTTAGAGGAACTAAGGGTTAAGTGATGGCTAACTTTTTTTGATCACCTGCTAATATTGCCATCATCATCACACCAGTCCATTTCACATAGTCAGTAGCCCATTAGAGCAACAGACAACAGAAAAGTGAACTCTGGCACAGCAGCATTAAAGGCACTGCTGTGTTCTGTTGACAATGGGAACACAACAATTTCAACATGCTACCCAGAAGCTTGCATCGCTGCTTTAAAGTCATATTCAAGGCATATAGTTGAATTGTGTGGGGAAGATCACAATTCTGCTGCCTCTGATACATCTGTTCACAGACACAAATTGCTGCTGCCTTTGCTGTGCCTCTTCAAGGACACAGAGGAATCGTTTCAAAACTCTGAGTCAGTACCTTTTACCAGCACTAAATTCATATTTTGAAAAACAAGATATAAGAAGGCAATTCAAATCTCTGATCATAATATACTAAATCAGATGCAGTACTCTGGGCAAACTATATTTTTTTTCCTTCAGGCTGTAATTCTTTATGTCACTAAGCTTTTGGTGACTCACACCACCATATTGTACCAACAATGTTCTCAAAATGCAAATTGTTAATGACTTCTTTTAGCCCAATATAAATCTAGGAAACAAGTGCAATTCAATGCAGTATTTCCAGGAGTACCATAAACATCTTTCCACATAAGTTTAAAATAATGGCAATCAAAGTTTTATTTCATGCCTAAAGCTATTATCATACTGAAAAGATGTGATGTAATATTTGGAAAACAGTGGCATTCTTGCATATGGTACACTACTTCACAGAATTGACATGCCTTTTATGTATTTGAACGGGTATCAACAGAACACAAAAAATGCTCTCCTTTTTTTAATACATTTTCAATTATTTTTATGACTCTACTGTTTCATAATATTTACCTTATTGTGAGCAACAGCAAAAATAACTTTTTAATTTTCAGGTTCAAAGTTTCAGGTATATTAAGCCTATGCATGCTATTAAGTCAAAATAACAAGATAACAATGAATTATACAATGTGTAAGAAATCTTGAAGTTCAGAATCTCAATGTATATTTCAGTGCAAGGTTTTGAAGATTAAACTTCACTGCTTAGAGCAAAGGAAGTTCAATTGCTGTTTTGCAGGCTGTATTATGACAATAAAATAGGTAATTAATGCAGTTAAATCAGGATTTTACATTAGACACTGAACTGTAGAAACCAAACCCATATAGTCTAACAAAGGTCAATAGGTGACTTAGTTTTTTCCAGTATAGGAAGATAAAGGTTTTAATACTGGGGGGGGTGTTTCTGACTAGCTAGCCAACAAAGAGATTGAAACTAATGATCAGAAACTCAGCAAATTCATATGAGAAGTAAGGAGCACATTGTCAGAGTGGGGCTTTTCCTTTAATTTAAATCTTCGAACAAGGACATAAGTGATATTTAAGATCCTTACTCAAGGTTATTTACAGATGTGTTTGGCATATAAATCAGTAAGTGAAGTTCTATCATCTAGGATATCTGTGAACTACTGTGGCTTTAAATATCTACAAACAATTTAGAAATTCTTACTGAAAGCATAATCATTTTATCTACTAAACTTTGCTCTCTCCAGTCTTCCAGATATATACATATGAATTCGATAACTATGACATGAATGATTCTTGAACACCAATCAATGACTAATATATCTGTCTACCTATCAGTGTATATCATTGAATGACAAAGTAAAATTAAGATTCTTTTAAAATAAGTGAGCTTATAACTTTCCTTCAGTAAAACTTTCAAAAGCGCCTCAGCAATACAGAAAACAAAGACCTATTTCCAGAAGAGATTCAGGCTCTTAGACCTTGGCAGGGGAGGGAGAGAAATACCAGCAGCCGTGTGAGGGACTGAAGGACCCAGCTGACAAACTAAGGACCTGGAGTGTATGAACGAAAGTGAACACAAAATAGCTTAAGCAGGATCACCTCAAGTATTTGTATGTAAGCAACGAAGTGCCTACAAGGCAACACTACGGAAAAAATCTTCAAACCCTTTCTGGGAAATCAGCCTGTACACTAATGCCTGCTCAGTGGGGAATAAACATGAGGAATTCAGGATCTGTGTGCAGTTGCAGGGCTATGATCTTGTTATGATCATGGAGACGTGGTATGATGGATCATATATCTGGAGTGTTGCAATGGAGGGAAACAGGCTCTTTAGGAAGGACAAGCCAGGAAGATGAAGCAGTGGAGTTGCCCTTCATGTGACAACAGCTGGAATACATGCAACCAATGGAGAGTTTATGAATAAGCATTAAAGAGCAGACCAGTACGGGTGACATTATATTGGGTGTCTGCTATAAGCTACCTGACAAGGAAGAACAAGCGGATGAGGCTTTCTGCAGACAGATAGAAGTAGCCTCATGCTTGCAGGCCCTGGTTCTTATGGGGGACTTGAACTACCCCAATATCTGCTGGAGAAACAACACAGCAGGGCATATGTAATCCAGGAGTTTCCTGAAGAGCACTGATGATAACCTCCTGACCCAAATGACAAAGAAGCCAAAGAGGAGAGATGCTCTGCTGGACCTCATGCTCAGAAACTTGGAAGGGCTTGTTGGGGATGTGAAGGTCAAAGGCAGCCTTGGCTTCAGTGACTGTCAGATGGTGGTGTTCAGGATCTTGTGAGGAGGGCAAAAAGCAAGATCACAACCCCAGACTTCAGGAAAGCAGACTTTGGCCTCTTCAGGGATTTGCTTGGAAGAGTTCCATGGGATAATGCCATGGAGAGAGAAGGGAGCCCAAGAAAGCTGGTTAATACTCAAGCATCACCTCCTCCAAGCTCCGGAGCAGTCCATCCCAATGAGCAGGAAGTCTGGCAAAAATGCCAGGATGCCTGCATGGATGAACAAGGAGTTCCTGGCAAAACTCAAACTTAAAAAGGAAATAATACAGAAGGTAGAAGCAGGGACAGGAAATCTGGAAGGAACAGAGACACTGTCTGAGCGTGCAGAGATGAATTTGGGAAAGCCAAAGCCTGCTTGGAACTGAATTTGCCAAGGGATGCCAAAGGCAACAAGAAGGGCTTCTGTAAGTACAGAAATGGTAAAAGACTTGGGAAAACATGGGCCTGCTGCTGAATGGGGCAGGGCCCCTGGTGCCACAGGACGTGGAAAAGGCAGAGATACTGAATGCCTTCTTTCCCCAAAGTCTTTACTAGCAACATTAGCCTTTCAGAATCCCAGGCCCTGGAGACCAGGGGCAAAGTCTGGAGCAAGGAAAATTTATCCTCGGTGAAAGAGGATCAGGTTAGGGAATACTTATGCAAGCAGGACATATGTAAGTCCATGGGCCCTCATGGGATGTACCCTAGCACTAAGGGAGCTGGCTGACAACATTTTGAGGCCATTCGATAATTTTTGAATGATCATGGCAATTGGGAGAAGTGGCTGAGGAGTGTAGGAAATCAAATGTCATTCTGTTGCGGACACATATTTAGCTAACGGTCGCAAAAGCATTCCAGACGCCTTTAGAAGGCCTTGAACAGAATAAACAAGAAGACAAAAAAAGAAAGATGCCAATTAGAAGAACACAGGTGCACATTCCAAGATAAAGGGAACTTGGCACGAAGAACCTCAATTCGGCAGTTTATCTTGACCAATTAGGCTGAGACAAGTTTCGCATGTTTTAGTTAGTATAACCAATTGTGTCCTATGTTTAGGCACATGTACAGAGTTAGTATAACCAATTATATTTTAGCTTATGGCACGTGGACAGCTGATGTTTAGCTTGACAAGGTATATAAGCACGCTATTTGGGCAATAAAGGGAGAACAACTTTAACCGTATCAGTGTTCGGTTGTTACTCGGCTCACGTCTCCAGATGGTTCCCTGCTACATCATTCCTGTCTTCAAAAAGGGCAGGAAGTAGGACCCAGGGAGCTACAGGCTGGTCAACCTTACCTCTACCCCT
Source organism: Harpia harpyja (assembly GCF_026419915.1). NCBI lineage: Eukaryota > Metazoa > Chordata > Aves > Accipitriformes > Accipitridae > Harpia > Harpia harpyja. The sequence continues at coordinate 22,992,190 of NC_068945.1, read as the reverse complement.
GGGAAGGTGATGGAACAACTAATCTTGGAAACCATTTCCAGCACATGAAGGACTAGTCATCAGGAATACTCAGCATGGATTCATGAAAGGGAAGGCGTGCCTGACCAACCTGATAACATTCTATGATGAAACAACTGGCTTGGTAGATGAGGGGAGAACAGTGGACATTGTCTACGTAGATTTTAGTAAGGCTTTCATCACTGTCACCTGTAAGATCCTAATAAAGAAGCTGATGAAATATGGGCTGGATGAGCAGACAGTAAGGTGGATTGAAAACTGGATGAACAGCTGGGCCCAGAGGGTGGTGATCAGTGGTACAAAGTCCAATTGAAGGCTAGTAACTAGCCATGCACCCCAGGGTGTAAACCACATTCAGTACTAGGTGAAATCCTGTTCAACACCTTCATTAATGGTCTGGATGATAGGGCAGAGTATATCCTCAGCAAGTTTGCTCATGATACAAAATTGGGACGAGTGACTGATATACCAGCGGGTTGTGCTGCCATTCAAAGGGACCTCGATAGGCTGGAGAAAAGGGCTGACCAGAACCTAACTGAGTTCAACCAAGTTGAACATGAGCCAGCAATGTGCCCTTGCTGCAAAAGAAGGCTAACAGTCTCCTGGGCTGCAGGATACTTAAATGTGAAAAAAAAGGGGGGGGAAAGGGGGGTCAGGAAAAGTAACTTTCCAGTGTCATAGAATAAATCATTGGGACAGCTGGGATTAAATTTCCACCTCATGCTCATTTTTCTAAATGGTGTTGCATCAACTAGTACTCAGTTTCAACCTAAACAAACACTTCCATGAGTATTGGAACTAATGAAGCTTAGTGTGCTTCAAACTTATGTCATTGTTATACGTTCCAGTTGAAGCTTTTCCTGTAGTTGGAACTCTCATCCACATTCATTGCCTAGAGTATAAGAAAGCATAAACTCAGACAGAAGCTTGTCTTTCAGTTGGGAAACTTAATGGGTCTCTCTTCTTCTAGCCACTTACTTCAAATAAACTGATAGGAAGTTATTTATCTTCAAGATCCCTACTTCTCCTCCACCTTGCAGACAAATTTGGTTGAAATTGGCAGAGAGGCAGAAGCTGACAACACACTCTTACAAAATCTACACACTCAGTATGACAGCCTAAGTCTCATTTCCTTAAGGAGTCAGGCTAAAAATCATCAGGCATATGTCATAAATGTTAACATTCCTTTTTGGGTTAGAGAACCTTGAATTTCTTGTGGAACATCCGTCTTGTGTTCAATCAACCCCAAGTTTTTGGGGTTTCTTTTTTCATCTCACTATTATATACAATGATCTTAAGGGCACAATAGGAAAGGATGTTCACAAGAGCCATGATCAGCTGTACTATTTTCACTCAGTGAAAACTAAAAAATGTTCCATCAAAAACAAATAGTATACAAATTGCCTGACCATTGGGGCATGAGTAGAAGAATAGCATCATGATCATTTTGTGACTTTTGCCCCCTGTTTGCAGATCAGACAAGGTTAGGTAATAAATTCAGCTTCTATTCAGATACAATGTTAAGCCACAAGTACATTTCTCAGTGAATAATCTACAGGTGAATAAATTGCCTAGGTCTAGTGAGGCACATGTAAAATATGCAGTGCAAATGCTGTTACTCCCCATCAGTTTCTGGAGCCAGCCAGATATAAAACTAAGAACTGAATGGGATGGTGTATGTCAGAGAACTACTTGTTCTCCAGTGTTCTGCTAAAGAATAGTTTTTTTCAAATCAGTGTAGGGTTGTATTACAGTTGAATTACGCTAATACAGGTTTTTTTCATTTAAAGGTAAAATTAAATGCCAGTGACAAGAACTAATATTCACCATCATGGTACTAAATTTCCCTGATTACACATGAAATCACCAAACTGGAACTGGGAAAGAGCTGTTATAATGTTACTGGCAATCCTATTGTAGTGTATTACCTGCCCCAGTTACAAAATAGCAGTTGACGAACAGATATACAATGACATCAAAAACCATTGTAGGAACTTTGCTCCCAATAGAACAGTGTAAACATTGTAACACAGGGCAGTAACACAGGACCAGTGCTGCAAAATGCAAGAGATGCCCGAGTTAATCACTGGCTATACTGTTGACATGTGTAAGTTAGAAATGGAGTTAAGTGCTTTGTTGATATAAATTCACTTTTCTTTTTATTCTCTAAGCAGGATGAAGCAAATGTGATTGTTTACTGTCTCATTTGCAGCAGTTCTTTGTCACCCCTTCCACAAACAGTATTCCTGCTACCAGTAGTCTCTCACTTTCAGAAGCACTTAGCACAAATATACTTCCACAGAATAAATTCTTAGCGAAAAGTATTTTTGTGGCTGTATATATATGTATTTTACATGAAAGGTCACACTATAACAAGTGTTCTAGTTAAAATGTGATAATTGTATATCTGTGAATGCTTCAGACAGGCCTTATTTTGACTCTTTCATTAGGTGCTTAACTAATACATTTCACTTCTGGAAGTGACAAATGAACCCCATGAATAAATCACACAAAACCTAGTTATGTTATTTGCCTCACCCAGATCCCAAATCACCATAAACATCAGGAAAGTGATGATTAAAAGGATGAAGTTATAGGATTTAGCTCAAAGCTTGTCTTATTAGCTAAATACAGCTCCAGCTTGTCTTTTAAACTTTTCCATTTATAGCTTAAACTACAGTTGGAATACTACTCATTGCCTTATTATTTTAGAAGGCCAAATTCTCCATAGTGTTGCAAACTCAGAATATTTTCAAGGACTGCAAATACATTATGTGGTAAACAAATGAATTAACAGAGAATAAAATGTATTCTATAATTTCCTAATTTTTTTGTCAAAATTATCCTCCAAAATCACTTTTTATCTTATTTTAATTTATCCTTTTAAAATTATCTTAATGTTTGTAACCTCCATTCCTTAAAACTTTAAAACAGATACAATGGACATAGGCAACTATAAAGAAACCCTGTGTTTCTTCATTCTCCTATAGCTAAAACAACCTAACTCATATTTTGAGATTTTTGAAAGTGAATTTGAAATATGCTAGCTAAATGGCAAGTTACTAAAGCAGACACAGAAATCATTTAGAGAATTCTACAAGCTTTATTACACACAAAAAACCCCACCAGAAATTATGAGGAAACCTTAAAACTACAATGCTTATGAAAAATGCAAGGATGTTGTATTGGAGAGAGCACCCTAATTCTGTGTATAAATTATACAGAAACAGCAGAGCATGTTACACTAATGGAGAGGCACAATAATAGATATAAAGAAAGATTAAGCTGTAGAAGTTAATAAATGGTTCATAACATTTGAAAGCATGCTTTTGCATGTTGTATGCCAGAAAAATATATGCAAAATCACTATGCCTACCTACTTAGGGCAGATGGACAACATTAAATGTAGAGTTCTGGTTGTTACTGTTACAATTTTAAAATATAGCTTCTAGTCTCTTCACTCCAAAGATTTTTGCTTATATAAAAGATCAAATACCGGGCTCCAGTCACACTCTCAGATATATGTGCATAAACCTAATCACCTATGCAGGTATTTCTTCTGTTAACAGGATAGATTATTCAATGGATGAATATATAGTCAGTCATGTTTAAACATGATTTTTAGGTGACTACTGTGCAGTTGCAGTTTCTTGCTCTTAGTATAACCTTTTGGATAGTTCACATGGGACTGCAAAGACTGAAGAGGGATGATCTCTCATTAGTTTTGTGACTATCAAGCACCATATGAAAAACTGTATATAGCATACTTCATGCTGACCCAAGCTTTATAAAGCAAAACAGAGAAAAAAATATATTTCTCTATGTACCTTTTTTTATTTTAGGCACTACAGTTGATTCATTATTTACCAAATAAATCTCCTTCCTAATTTGAAAACTTAAAGGAACAGAAAGTTCATAATTTACCACACGTGGCTATATGAACTGCTGATTAAACTGAGACTTACCTGTCAAAGAAAGAACTGATATCTCACCTATTCCCAAAAGCACAGAGCCATCTTCCATGAACTTCCAGAGTTATCTTGCATTTTCAACTCAATGTCAACTGAAAATGTGCATTGCTTTCGTAGGTTCTGCAAACAGAGTATCATCAAACAAGATACAGTTCCATTGATACTGGAGCATTTCCCAGTCCCAGAATACTCAAAGATAGTAACTAACTATACTATGTTTTTGTCTATGTATAAATTTACACAGATAGTTTTACTTTAATGAAAAGCTATTGCTGGTCAATACCAGAAATGTTTTGCATTTATATTCATTCTGCTCTACATATGAGCTCTTTTGGACTAATAGTAACTAAATATTCTGGCTGGTTTTGACCAAGGAATGCAAGAAAGTTGCATTCAGACTTTTTAATTCTTAAAACAATTGTTCTATAGCAGATGGTATATACAGAATGTATTTATTGACACTACTTACATATGTCATGGATTTGACACTTGTGAGAGCATAAGACCTCAACCTCCCACACATGAAATTTCTGTGTGAGAGACCCACTATGTTTTCAAACTACTGTAAATGTAGGCACATACACACAGGTAACAAAACACTGCATTTTCATTTGTAGGCTTAGTTCAACATATATCATACTTTTCAAAATAAATGACGGAACACACCATTGTTTTGGGTTTGTGTGGCAGGATTTTGGTAGCAGGGGAGGGACCGCAGGGGTGTCTCCTGTGAGAAGCTGCTAGAAGCTTCCCTGGCTCCAAGCTGGACCTGCCGCTGGCCCAGGCCAAGCCCATCAGTGATGGTGGTAACACCTGTGGGAGAACAGATTTAAGAGGGGAACCTGCAGTGAGTAGGGGGACTGGAATGGGAGAGGAACCTCTCTGCAGATCCCGAGGTCAGTGAAGGAGGGGAGGAGGTGTGCCGGAGGAGGGGATGCCCCCGCAGCCCGTGGTGAGGCGGCAGGCTGTCCCCCCCCAGCCCAGGGTGGGGAGCGGGGGAGCAGATGCCCACCTGCAGCCCGGGGAGAGAGGAGCCCATGACGGAGCAGGGGGTGGATGCCCCCCAAGATGGCCGCCACTCTATGGGGAAGCCCGCACTGGAGCAGTCTGTGACTGAAGGACTGTGGCCTGCGGAAAGAGGACCCACGCTGGAGCAGTTCGTGAAGAACTGCAGCCCGTGGGAAGGACCCACGTTGGAGAAGTTTGTGGAGGACTGTCTCCTGTGGGAGGGACCCCACGGTGGAGCAGGGGACGAGTGAGGAGTCCTCCCCCTGAGGAGGAAGGAGCGGCAGAGACAAGGTGTGGGGAGCTGACCCCAACCCCCGTTCCCCATCCCCCTTGTGCCGCTGAGGGGAGGAGGGAGAGAGAACTGGGAGTGGAGTTGCGCCGGGAAGGAGGGAGGGGTGGGGGGGGAAGGTGTTTTAAGATTTGGGTTTATTTCTCATTATCCTTGTTTTGATTTGATTTGTAGTAAATTAAATTGATTTTGTTTTTTCCCCAGGTTGCGTCTGTTTTTTGCCCATGACCATAAGTGGTGAGTGATCCCTCCCTGTCCTTGTCTTGACCCACGAGTGTTTCTTTATATTTTCTCCTCATCATCCCACCGGGGGGCAGAGTGAGCGAGCAGCTTCATGGTGCTTTGTTGCTGGCTGGGCTTCAACCATGACAATCATCAACATAAATTTCTTATCTTTATATTTAAAACTATAATTAACAATTACTTTCAATATAAACCTAACCTGCTTTCTATTTCACCACATTTTCACTATTCTAGTTCATTATCCGATGGCCAAATTCTGCTATTTCCTAAAACAGGTGTATGACTAAGTCTAATTATAAGTTTAACTTCAGTGATCTCTCTTGGTTGATAAAATGCTTATGAATTTGACAAGCTTCATCTCTAACTGATTACAAGAGCAAGTTAGTGTTTAAAATGGGAAGGATATGTTATATAAGCTTCTCTTGATAATTAAAACCAATTTTTCATTAAGCTTTACAGCTCTCACAAAAATACGTAAAGTTAATGACAGTACCTAGCAAAATGTAGAGCTTGCCTATTTCAAATGAAAAAACACTTAAAGGACTGCAATTAAGCACGTCATCGGAAGCATGATTTTGCACAATCACCATGTGGCAAATACTGCAGGGACGATCTTATTCAATATAATCAATGTCATATGTAACCGTTTAGCTTTTGTACCCATTTTAGTATGCTGATGATAAACAATTTCCTTACCATTCTAGAAATGTTTGCTTGTTTATGAAAGAAAATTCAACAACAGGAAAAAATCCAGATGATTGCAATTGATACATTTTTCTAACATCAAAACACTGTTGGTTTTTAAGATTATCTATGACTTCATCTACAAAAATATTCAAGAGATTATGTAATCAGAAGTGCAAGGAGAGTGCCAAATAAGGACTAATACGTAAGTGCTCTTAAGCACTGCTTTACTATAAAAATATCATAATAATTGTAAGAAACATTTTTTTTTTCCTCTTTCAACTTACATATGTGAGGAGGATGCAGCAAATGAACCAGCTTGGCATCTGCCCTGGAGAACTTCATATCTTACCACACCATTCGTCACATATTACTCCATGACTTCGATAACATATATATTCAGTTTAGAGCCAACATTACATATTATGCATAAATCAGAAATTAAGTCAGATTCAGAAGTCAAGTAGGTCATATTCTTTGTACAAAACTGTCAAGAAGTGTGGAACTATTCCACATGAGTTGAATTCTCTGTATTTTCTCTGACTTCTGTTTCTATTCATGCTTAACAACCCCGTGGAATGTAATAAATATGCACTTGTTGCCCATTCATTAAAATATGAGGAAAAAAATGGCTCTCCACCACTTTCCACCAATGAATATATGGCTATATATATGGCTTACCATCATTTGATACCAATAAATATAACATATCCATATTGAAATGTCTTGTATTACATTTTCTGGAATGTTCTATGGCTTTATTAAACATATTGGTGTAAAATACGTTAATATAATTACATCTTAAAATTAAAAGTCATGATAAATGTGTATGAAGTAGAAGTCACAAATACAAATGCTGCAAAAAGTTGTTAATGATTAAAATTGTTCTTGCATAAAGCAGTGATATTGCAAGACAGATATTTTTGACTTGCAAGACAGAAAGAACAAGTTCATTACTTCAGGTTAAAAATACTTATGCTAAATGTTGAACTCAGACATTTATTCATTAAGTAAATGTACAAGAATAATTTTCATTACAAAAGAGCAGAAAGAAAACCAGTTCACTCTGATCACTTACAGATCCTGTTGTTATTAAACTTGTTGCCACTCACTTTTACATCCTGAAGAAAGCATTTTTATTGAATATTCCAGATTCTTTGGTAGATGAACTAATAAATCAGGTAGACAATGCAGGTTAAATATACATTGGCTGAAGCAGGAGATATAAATTAAAAGAAAGTTAAGCTAGTGGTATAGTAATGTTTAGGAAAATGTAAATTTGGCAAACATGAGATTCCACTGAGATGTAAAAGTGAATTCAGAATTATAAATCCCAGAATGGTTGAGGTTGGAATGGACCTCGTGATCTAGTACAACCCACTGCTTAAAGCAGGGACACCCCCTTTATGTATGTCCAGTTTGTTTAAATGCCCTCTATCTGATTCTCCTCTATTGAAGGAAAGTCCTTATTACTCCAGATGTTCCCTCTGGACTCAGGGATGTGGGATTCTTCAAGGCAAATCCTATCAGTAGAGACTGAGGCAAACCCAGCATTGAATACTCCAGACTTTTTATGTCCTTTGGTTCCCAGTCCCCTGCCCCATTCAGCAGCACACACATTTTCCAAATTCTTCCTTTTTCTGCTGATAAAGCTGTAGAACTCATTTTTGCCCTTTGCACCCCTCACCAGATTCAGCTCCATCTCGTATTTGGGTTTTCTAAGCCAGTCCCCACACACTCAGACAGTGTCTCTCTGTAGTCTCCCAAGTCCCTACTTCCACGTCCTTTATAATTGTGTTTGAGTTTTGTCAGGAGCTTCTTGTTGATCAATGCAGGTCTCCTGCCACCTTCCCTTGACTTTCAGATGGACAAATCTTGAGTTTAGAGGAGGTGACCCAGCAATCCTGGACCTGTCTTCTCTCCAGGACTTCATCCTGTAGGTTTGTCCCAAGCAGAACCCTAAACAGAGCAAATTTTGTTCTTCTGAAATTCAAAGTTGTGATCCTATTTGCCCTGTTCTCTTCTCTCAGGATCCTGAACTCCATCATTTCATGGTCACTGCAGCCAAGGACACACCAATCTTCACATCCAGTTCCTAGCTATTGGTACCAGGTCCATCAGAGTACTTCCCCTCAGCAGCTCTTCAGTCAACCTGTGTGAAGAAGTCATCATCAGTGCACTCCAGATGTCTCCTGGACTGCTTATGACCTGCTGTGTTGCCCTTCCAGTAGGCAGGAATTTATAGATTTTACAATAAAATCCAATCTTAGAACCTGATTGTTCCTGCCAGGAATTGCCTAGTATGTTTATTTAAAATTAATGATTGTAATTATAGATGGCATCTCTGAATCAACAGGTCGTGGCAACCAACTCTTGATCATGACTGCATACTAGTAATATCTTAGAAACTGTAAATGAGTTCAACTGAATCCAATCTTAGCAGTTCAGAAAAATAGCTAATGGCTAAAATTTCATTAAACAGCAATTTTTAAGCATGAAATCTGTGAAATGATTAGTAGCTCAAGTTTCCAAAAATTTTGAATTAAGCTTGGGTAAGCAATGGGTAAATGCAATCTTTGTCTTCCATTTTGGACAAGAAAAACATTTGTCAAAAACATAGATGAGATTTCAAGATTGCACCATCCCAACATAATACTAATTAAGACAGTGCTGGGGTTTTTTGGTTTTGTTTTTGTTTTTTCTTCAATAGGCCTGTTATTTTGAAGGGCAAGCTGGTTTGAAGTGTGATACAGTACATGAGTTCAGCCGATGGTGAGGAACTATCACTGAGTTCAAATCCTAAGTAGAACAACACTGGCAAATCACTATCTATCCAAAAAGAATCACTATCCATGAAAAGTAGCAATGAGTCATCCAGCTGAAGCTGTAATCTATATTGGTTCTATTCTTTGTGTATATGTACCACTTCCATTTCAAAAAATTAAGATCTCATATATAAATATCATGTGTACTCAGCTGCTTCATACCCACATGTACAGCATAAAGGGCAGGGAACCCTTGATCCCTTCAAAGTCACTTACAATTCAATGTCCATAGCAGGCAGGGCCAGCAAAAATGAAAACAGAGTATGTTATGGGATCCATGCTGGTAACATCTCAGAGAATCAGACATACTGTCAGCAAGTAATTATTCTCTGAATGTGGATCAATGTGGATACAACTATGAATGGCAGACATCATCCCCCAAAATGGTGAGACAGAGTAATTTTAGCTGCAAACAGTACTTGTATCGAAAATTTGGCATCTAAATGAATGACCAAGTTGAAGTCATAATGTTTATCAAAAGTCATTGCAGCAGTACATTTCCCAAAGAAGATAGCTGATGTTTCTTGTCTTTGGGCAAAATGACCCTTAATATTCAAAATATGAGGTACGCCAAACAAGTGCTAAGCACAGGGATATACTAGGCTAACCATTTTATTTTTTTGCTGGGAAATTAACTGAGTGTTACAAAATATAACTCTGGCTAAGGCAAACCTTTCACGATTCTGTATCAATGCAAATAATTATTGATATTTGACTGACAACAATGCTATCTTCCATGAAAGACAACCCTGATTAAAACAGCATTAGTTCACAACTAGAATGAGATAAGTTACAAGCAGATTGGTTTTGCTTCTAATTAACTAAAGTTTTGTGTAATTCCTTATCTTGTGGTATTGATCTTTGTAGACCTTGACGCTCATCTGTCCAGTGGACTGCTGCCACAGTTAACAGTCCCGGTGCCAGTGTTTATAGACTTGTTCAAAGTTGCTGAAAGCACTGGATAACAACAATCCACCCATCTAGATTGTCAACACTAAAGAAGTAGACATCTGCCAGAGTAATTTGGCTGACTCCAACAGGCCCTCATTTAAGGGAATTACAAGGCATGCTGGCATAGAGGTACATAATATGTCCAGAAACTTACGTGATTTCACCTGGAGAGCTTCCATTGGAATCTCCAGTGTGACTGCCATTCTGTGCAGTAACTCTTGAAAACTTTTATAAGTATCTGGCTGTACTTTTGAGCATCAGTGGTAGCACAGTCTCATCTGCAGACAAAGGTAATACAGTGTAGAAACACTATGATTAACAGGCTGCAACTCCTCTTCCTCAGAGTCTGTGAGACAGATGTTTCAATCATATACAAAATTCACATACTTGGGATGAAAAAGACCTGACTGTAATTGATATAGAAGCAGGTACAATTTGGCTGGATTGCCAGCATAGATAATAGTCAAGAAAAAATGTCACAAGGATACAATAGTCACTAAATCATGTCACTCCTAGATCTTGGATAACAACCACAAGCATTGCAATAATGACCTACTGCTGTAACAAAGAGCTCACAAATATTGTAAAGTTCTGTACGCCACAGTGCTAATACCATATGAATAGCAGGAGTAGAATCATAGAATAGTTTGGGTTGGAAGGGACCTTAAAGATCATCTAATTCCAACCCCCTTGCCACGGGCAGGGACACCTTCCACTAGACCAGGTTGCTCGTGGAGACGGCATTGCTAGAGTAAACAGTAGAATAGTCAGTATCAAGGACTGGCATGGCAAACAAAAGAGAGAATACCAGGTGGGTCCTTTGTAGGTTTTGAATTTCACTTCACAATAACAGAATGGAAAGACACCTGATTCCTCGTGCTAGGACCCAGGAGGAGAAATCCAGACCCACGCCTTAGGTATGTGACTCAGCTTACCACATGAAAAGTATACTAGAGTATTTCTGTGTTCTCTTTAGGCATCACAGCTTCTTGTAAACACCTCTGGCCTTTGTGTTCATTTTGAGAATTACTTACAAAATAGCATGTCTCAAGAATGTACCTAACATCCAAAGCAGTTTAAAAATACTTTGTGGACTCATAATGCAATGTTATTGCTTCACAAGAAACAAGATTCTTGAAACTTGAGGCTTATACTCTGTCATAAGAAAAGAACAAAACAAAACATTAGTAGAAACAACTCGGATGAAGATGCAAATCTTTTTAAAAGGGAATGAAATGTAAAGAAGAACTAAATTAACATTGTTGATAAAAAATCAGGTAACAAACAACCAATTGTTTGGATTTTAACATAGTGCTGATTTACTGTACGCCTGGTCTGTGAAAAGGAACTGTGGTAGAGTTGGATTCATTCATCTTATTGTCCCATGTGAGCAGTACATCAACTCTCATCATGCAAACAGGCTCAGAGAATTCAGCTCACTAAAAGAATCTGTACTGATGTGTGAGGAACACAAGTACACCTTCAGTAGAATTGATGGATAAGACCTGTGACAATATTGATAATAACATTCCTTTACCTTACCCAGACTTCTTTCATACAAAGTTGCAAATAGAAGAACTGCTGCTCCTTTCAAATGCAAGCCACGGTCAGTCTTACGATCATTGTGTATCAGCAACAGTATTCACTGCCCTTTAAAGGGCTTGATCCACTAATGGATCAAGCAACATTGGCCCAGCACTTTCAAGAGGCAATATTTCTAAAGAAATTCTCCTGCCTCAGTGTCAGTTACACAAAGCAAATGGCTCACCTCAGCGCTATCAAAACCGTATGAACAGTAATGGTGAAGAGTAGAAATCACAGGAATTCTAGCAGACTTGCACTGGATAGCCAGGTTCGTGGCCTTTGCCAGGTATCCTATACTCAGACGAAGTTCAAAACACTGCAGTTGCACATCCTGTTTTTTCCTGTATTTTTTCTTGGCTGAAATCCTCTCATCTGCCTGCAAAGAAAAGGGGCCCAGTCTTTCTTAGCCTCTTTAATATTCTTATAAAGAAGTTCCTGTTGTCGGTTGGTTTCAAAAAACTGGACTGTGGCTCATCCACAATAATTTTGTGCACTAGGGACTTCTCTCAGAAATGCAGATTTTTACATCAAAACAGACCAATTCAAACTCTTTTTACAGAATACGAATATAAGTGCAAAGATTGACGTATAAAACTGTATTGGCCTTGTGTGGCAAGGTTTTGGTAGCAGGGTGGCTACAGGGGTGGCTTCTGTGAGAAGCTGCTGGAAGCTTCCCCCATGTCCAACACAGCCAGCTCCAAGATGGACCCACCGCTGGCCAAGGCCGAGCCCATCAGCGACAGTGGTAGTGCCTCTGGGAAAAAAGATTTAAGAAGGGAAAAAAGTTGCTGGGGCACAGAAACTGCAGCCAGAGAACGGACAGAGAACATGTAAGAGAAACAACCCTGCAGACACCAAGGTCTGTGAAGAAGGAGGGGGAGGAGGTGCTCCAGGTGCCAGAGCAGAGATTCTCCTGCAGCCTGTGGGGAAGACCATGGTGAGGAAGGCTGTCCCCCTGCAGCCCAGGGAGGTCCACAGTGGAACAGATACCCACCTGCAGCCCGGGGAGGACCCCACGCTGGAGCAGGCTCCTGGTGGGACCTGTAGCCCCATGGAGAGGAGCCCACACTGGAGCAGGTTTGCTGGCAGGACTTGTGACCCCGTGGGGGACCCACGCTGGAGCAGTCTGTGCCTGAAGGACTCAGCCCATGGGAAGGACCCACATTGGAGCAGTTTGTGAAGAACTGTCTCTCCTGTGGGAGGGACCCCATGGTGGAGTAGGGGAAGAGTGAGGAGTCCTCCCCCTGAGGAGGAGGAGCGGCAGAGACAACATGTGATGAACTGACCCCAACCCCCATTCCCTGTCCCCCTGCACCGCTGGAGGGGAGGTAGAGAAAATCAGGAGTAAAGTTAAACCTGGTAAGAAGGGAGGGGCAGGGGGAAAGTGTTTTAAGATTTGGTTTTATTTCTCATTATCCTACTCTGATTTGATTGGTAATAAATTAATTTTCCCCAATTTGAGTCTGTTTTGCCCATGATGGTAATTGGCGAGTGATCAATCTCTGTCCTTATCTTGACCCACAAGCCTTTCGTTACAACTTCTCTCCCCTGTTCAGCTGAGGAGGGGAGTGATAGGGCGGCTTTGGTGGGCACCTGGTGTCCAGCCAGGGTCAACCCACCACAAAAATAGAGTATGTTTGATGAGGTAGAATTGACTGAAGAGAAACCAAATAGTCTAAAAAGGCATGAGCAAAGGCCAGGCATTCCAGCAGACATAGCAAAGCCTTCTAAAGGCAAACTGAGGTTAATAAAGCTTAAAAAAATGACATAAGGATTTCATCTATACTCTGAAGTCCAAAGCTATTCCTTTTATTATGATACTTATAAGCTTCTCTGCTTACAGATTTATCTTGAATCTAACAGCAGGTAAAAAATTTTTTGAAACTGCTGTAATCAATAGGTCAATATTTATAATTCTGCTATTCAGTTTTTGCCTAGTAGTCTAGCTTTTATACAGCATGTTCACCATCACCACTGTTTTTTCTTCATTAAGAAGCTAACATTGTTTGAGGAATCTTCCTTCCTCTTTCCACTTTACTGATTAATTGGGAATTCCTTAATAGAGTTACATATGGACTGTTTTGCAAAAGGTCTTTTGGAATAAGAAACTTAGTTGTTAGGAGGGGGTATTGGTTTCAGGGGGTTTTTTGCTTGTTTTTAAACAGTGAAAAGAACAGTTCAATTAATTTTAAGCATAGTGTATTGGCAAATACCAGATCTGGCAAGACCAGATCATTTTATTCAGTAGGAAGAATCCTAAGAAAGGACAGACACAATGACCAATACACCTATTGTTATCTTTTGCTTGAAGAAACTATGCATGCATTACTCTGTTCTTCTGCTGTACAATTCCTTAAGAAATATGTACGTTGCTATGCAGTTCCTCCAAATGAAATTCTGAAATTCCTTTCAAAATAACAGCCAGCAGAAAATATTTTAAAGTTTTCCCAACTGTGAAATTTATTTGTAACACAAGCTGTCATGGTTCAACCCCAGCCAGCAACTAAGCCCCATGCAGCCACTCACTCACTTCCCCTCCACCCAGTGGGGTGGGGGAGAGAATCAGAAGGAAAAAGGTAAAACTCGTGGGTTGAGATAAGAACAGTTTAATAGAACAGAAAGGAAGAAATTAATAATTATAATAACAACAATAATAAAATGACAATACTAATAAAAGGATTGGAATACACAAAACAAGTGATGCACAATGCAATAGCTCACCACTCGCCGACTGATGCCCAGATAGTTCCCGAGCAGCGATCTGCCGCCCCGGCCAACTGCCCCCAGTTTATATACCGGGCATGATGTCCCATGGTATGGAATAGCCCTTTGGCCAGTTTGGGTCAGCTGTCCTGGCTGTCTCCCCTCCCAACTCCTTGTGCCCCTCCAGCCTTCTTGCTGGCTGGGCATCAGAAGCTGAAAACTCCTTGACTTAGTCTAAACACTACTTGGCAACAGCTGAAAACATCAGTGTGTTATCAACATTCTTCTCCTACTGAACCCAAAACATAACACTATACCAGCTACTAGAAAGAAAATTAACTCTGTCCCAGCGGAAAGCAGGACACAAACAAATGCAACATTTCATTCTAGAAATACATAGATGTCGTGGTTTAACCCCAGCCAGCAACTAAACACCACGCAGCTGCTCACTCACTCCCCCCCCACCCAGTGGGATGGGGGAGAAAATCGGGAAAAGAAGCAAAACCCGTGGGTTGAGATAAGAACGGTTTAATAGAACAGAAAAGAAGAAACTAATAATGATAATGATAACACTAATAAAATGACAACAGTAATAATGAAAGGATTGGAATGTACAAATGATGCGCAGTGCAATTGCTCACCACCCGCCGACCGACACCCAGCCAGTCCCCCAAGCGGCGATTCCCCACCCCCACTTCCCCGTTCCTATATTAGATGGGACGTCACATGGTATGGAATACCCCGTTGGCCAGTTTGGGTCAGCTGCCCTGGCTGTGTCCTGTGCCAACTTCTTGTGCCCCTCCAGCTTTCTCGCTGGCTGGGCATGAGAAGCTGAAAAATCCTTGACTTTAGTCTAAACACTACTGAGCAACAACTGAAAACATCAGTGTGTTATCAACATTCTTCGCATACTGAACTCAAAACATAGCACTGTACCAGCTACTAGGAAAGACAGTTAACTCTATCCCAGCTGAAACCAGGACAATAGACTATAATTCAACAGAGGACTGAAATTGCTATTCTGGATCTTGGGCAGAAATTCAGTAAAAGTCACCTAGTTTGCAGGGATTCATCCCCACCCTTTCCTTGTATATTCTCCTGCCACATAAACGGAAGATGACTAAGTTCTCCAAATATTTAGAGCTGTGCTCCTGCACAAGTCCAGATCTGTCCTGTTATAAGCAGCATAGTGCCTAATTCACACTAAATCAACTTGTTGATTCTAGGTGACTACCAATTCAGCAGGGAGGAACAATGAATCGGTGCTAGGCCAGCGTCTTAATTTCCTACAGTCAGTAATGAAGTGTGCTAATTACCTCTGTTATGTCCTATGAACTGATCAGAAGTTATTTCCATTAATAGCACAGGGAATCTCCACTTTAACATCTGCTTGTTGGATAAGGGGTGGGAGGGGTTTGGAACTAAAACACTTAGGTTAGGTATTTAAGGTAGTCTATATAATGAGGTGCTAAGGTCACTCAAAAGAGTGTCCACCTTCAAGAGAAAGTTCCAGGCTCTGTGTCCAAAATGAGCAAATGTATGGGTAAATATAAGTGGTACAATTAATACCCAAGAAGGGGTTGGGATTTCAGATACAACTCATAACCTCATTACTTCCTACTGACCAGCTGTAGGCAGCTTCTTGTCAAATGCACTCGCTAGATTCCATTTACATTCTAGTTTGAAGCAAAACAACTGGTTAGCCCAAAGCCAGTACAGAAAATCTAGGATTCCTCTTCAAGGCTTAAGAAGGAACTGCAGTTCTTAAGCAAATAAATATTTTCTGAATTTTTTTTACCTCCGTTTGTATCAGTGCTAAACAAAATGCACAAATCAATTAATACCACCAGTCTATTCTTTTTACTCTGTCCAAGGTCACAAGAAAAAGGATCGGGGGGGGGGGGGGGGGGGGAAATCTACGCCTGAGAAATTAAAACAGATTCACCTAAATCTCTGACACAATGCACAATGTATCCTGTTAACTCTATTGCCAAAATGGATCTTTTAATAAAAGAAATGCCACAAATTTCTTTTTTCTAATAAAAAAAAATCTAATATATTCAGTTATATATCAAGGTAAGAAAATGCTATGTTGTTACTCAAAACTAGCCAAATGTTTTAAGCGCCCTGGAAATACATGTCTCATGCACATAACTCCATGCTTCTACATTCTGTAGGAATAAGAAAGTCTGCATTTCCTTCTCTGCTACTAGAGGATCGCACAAATGAACAAGAACACTATGAAGAGTTTGGGTTTGGTTTTAAATCAGTCTTCCAAAATCTCAGTATGTGTGGCTCTTGGTTCAAAGGACAAATATCTTCCATCTGCACTCAAAAAGGACTAAAATACAGCTGTTTGTATAAAATTTACAAGATTCAAACTAAAAGAAACAAAACAAAACAAAAAAAACCCACCATCTTTTAAAATCAGAAGTAGTATGCTACTGGGCAAATTAACATTGACCAGGTATTTTTGTGCTATTTTAAGATTCAGTAAAATCATTTGTTAAGGTTGCTTAAATACTTTCTCTTGCATTGCAAAGTTTTTCCAGTTCTGATAATAGTAAAAAAAAAAAAAAAAGGCTTTATATAATATACACCTGTTTTATTTATTGTTCAGTCAATAGTAGGCATTAGGCTCAAACACCTGTACATGGCAAATACAGTAGTTACATGACCAAATAAAACTATTACAATTGTTTCATAACCCATTCCTAGAAGAATTCAAAATGAGTATGACACAAATTCCAGGCATATTATCATGTAGATTTTATTTACTCACATATACCACATCAGATTTCAGATGTTAAGAGTTCATATTTCATTGTTACACAACACAATGGAGGAGCCAGAAGAGCTTCTCAAAATAATTGTTACTGCTCTGTAAGCAGCACTAAGTTATTATTTACTATAAAAATAAAAAGACAGTTTGATAAACAACGATAAAACATAGAAGCTGGTATATTAAAACATTTTACATTTTTACTAAAATTTAAAGTTTCAAGATGAAAAGGAAAAAAAGCAGACATCAGAGTGTTAGGATTCCCAGAGGCATTATGAAGAGATGTACATGGTACACTGCAAATGTGCAGGTGTACAAATGCCATCTACTGCTCTGAACCGGCAGAAAAGTCACTGAAGTTTTTGATTTCTTAGCATTCTAATTAGGAGGTTCTACTAATTATCACTAGAACTACCTCAGATCTTCAACAATCCTTAAAAATTAACAGCCAGTTCAAGAAGCACTAGAGGATACTGGGAGGAATACCATAAGTTTGCCCTGATCTTATACTCTTCCATAGACATCAGCTTGTAGACACAGTAGAAAACTAAATAGACGCTGTAGATGGACTTTCCAATTGATCTAGGACAGTTGTTCTTATTTTAACTGTGCTGTGTATTAAATGAAGGAGAAGCATTTGAAAGCAAGCCATATGTGATATACGCTGCATACCTGCAAGCACCATAGCTTCAGATAAGCAGAAGCTCTTGCCACGCACACAATTACTGGGTGGATAGCTTGTTCCTCAACTCTTAATTCATATACCAACATATAAAGAGAAAGGTTTGCTGCCAACGGCAGCTCCAAAGCACTCCTGTTCTGCCTAGGCTGAGCTAAATGAAAAGTACCGTTACAGAGCATACATGGCTTTTGCTTCATTAATTGAACAAAACTGCACAAATACTGAATGTGAGGGAAGAATACAAATTAGCAAAGGGAGGTTGGATGAGAAGTATAAAACCATATACAATTGACTTCCAAATTTGTCTCCTCTGTAGCCAGGCAATTAAAGTCAAAGAAAAGAAACCACTTTGATTGCCCAGAGGCAAGTACAGGCTCTACAGCAAGGAAATTAAAAGAATGAGAAGCAATAATTCTATTTGTCAGAGATGCTCTGCCCAGAAAGGATTAAATGCACTTTTCTCATTTGGGGAAAAGTGGGTATACCCAAAATGTCTCTTAGTCAAAATCTTCTTAGTCCAGCGGGACATATTTTCCCATGAAACTTCTTACCAAGAAGTTACTTTGGCAAGGCAGTCTGCTTTTCCAGGAAGTTTAGCAGAGAACAGTGATTAAAAATACCACAGTTCCAACAACACTAGTCAGTTCTTCTACATAACATCCTCAGTCTGTGGATTAGTGTTGTATCATTGCCTGTTTTCAGCAGGAATCACTCTTATTCTTTCCGTACTTCCCTAAGACTATGCAACACCTCTTAGCAGTACTCATATTTCCTCCTTGGACTTCTTGTAAGAGTTACAAAGACAAAATGTATACTTGCTATCTGTGAGTTCCATTGATGTGCGCTGTAGATTTGTCTAGACTATTAAATACTAATCTTACTTTCTCCTTTGCACAACATCAGTGGTAGGTACTAGTGAAGACCATCAGAACATCAGTACCAAAAAAAAAAAAAAAAAAAAAAAAAAAAGAAGAGAGAGAGAGAGAGGGAGAGAACCACTGTAAGAAATCACTTTTGCTAATAAAAATTTATATTGTGTTCCTAGTGTATGACAGTACAGAGAAAAAGCAGGAAAAGCAAAACAGGAAGTGAGGGAGGAAAACAAGGGGGAACCAGTACTCTTTCTGCTTGGTCTGTTTCCTAGTGGTTTGCTGCCGCGATTGAGAGACGGAGACCCGGCTTGATGCAAGTCAGGATCTGTTTTATTGATTACAACAGTCATTTTTATATCTTTAGACGAACAATGAGCAGTATGTGTCTTAAGTTCATTGGTACAACAGCTAATCACCTAATACATATTACAAAAGCTGAGCTCATGATTGGTTAGCAGTTAAGCAACAAGATTTATTACTACTTCCCCTTTCTCTCGGGCCCTTCCGCGTATCCCTTGGCCACTGCATCCTGTTACTGTGTAACTGACAAGGGCTCGCTGGCCTTGTCCCTTATTAGTACAGAGCCTTTTATGTTGAGTTGTTTATATCTTGTGCAGCTCTCGGCTTGCAAGGTCTAGCACATCCTTCCTTATCAGTTGAAACTCACTAGGAGTCCTTTTAAGAGAGATTGAGTCACCCCCGTCAGTTTGCCTTGACTAGCAGGATGCTTGGTTCCCTGCCCTAACCTAAAGGTTAAAACAAACATGAATTCAAGAGTTGGGTACCAACTAAGAGGCACACAGCCACTGAACAGGTGGTTTGTATCACTGACATTAAAAGATAATTTTAGCTAAATTTCAGCTGGCCCCATTTGCTTTCCAGATAAGGTAAAAAAAAAATGTTATGCAGAAACTCCTACATTTCCTTCCACAGGGTAATAGGTAGACTTCAAAGACTTTTTAAATGAAAAACTGAAGTTTACTTTCCTTTCTACATTCTTAGCAAGCATATCTGACTATATTATATTTGTAGCTGGGAAAGGTCCATTTTCAGAAAGAAAATGCAGAGAGAGATAATTACTTGGGTATTAATAAAGATTTCTAGACATGAGCTCTGGATAATGTAACCTGACTTAATGGACATTGAAACACAAATTAATGAATTCAGCTCTAACACAGCAGCAGTCTAAGCTATTGTTAAATTTCAGGCTTTTCAACTCTTTAGTGAATCAGTTTTCATCAAAAACTATGACAGATCACACTTTTACAACAGTCCTGCTTACTTATGTAGATTAGTTCCTTTTCTTAAATTGCCTTAACTGGAGTATAAGGCTTTATAAACAACACAAATGGACATCACTTTTTTCTGTGAACTTTGTTATACTGATCCATCAAAAGGAACTAATCTGTGCTGTTCTAAAAACATACAAAGAAACAAATTATCCACGCTAAAGAAATGTTTAAGTAGTTCTGAACAACAGATGGGATTAGAAGGATTATAGAAAAGGTTACTCCTTAATATGAGTCATTTTAAAAGAGTGAACTCATCATCCACTGAAGTAGTTTCCATTCAATCTGTAAAATATATAAAGTGGGCACAGATGGAGAACATATTAATTTACAACTGGAAAAGCTTTCTTAAAATTTGAAAACTGCTTAACTTCTATGCAAGCATTAAGTAACTAAGAATGTGTATCTCAGCATACATGTTAATTCTCTCTCTCTCTCTTTTTTCTCAAGGTTTTCTACTCTCCGTTTCAAAATCTCTGCAAAAGGTAGAAGATGAAGATATGCTGCTAACCACATTAAATCTAGGAAAAACTCTTCGAAATGGAGCTAGAACTGCAAACAGAGGAGCTATACCTTTGCTGAAGCATTATGAGACTGAAGACAGCGGTGTTTTGGATGAAGATGATGACAGAAAAATAAAGTTTTTGGTGAGTTTTCAGTTTTATGTTTTGGCTTAATTGTAAAATGGAAATTCTCTTTATAGCCAATAAGAAAAACAAGTACAATAATTTAAAGCAATAACCTGGTGAATATGCAAAACTATCACTTTAGCATACTAAAGAATAAATTTTCATCTGTAAGTATCTAATTCCAAGATTTTAAATGTGTAACTTGGACAGTTGAATAAAAGAAATCTGATTTTTACAGAACTATATGTAGCCAAAACTTGTGGGGAAAAAAGCCTGTATTTATGTTTGATTAAGCATGTCCCTATACGCAGCAACAGGTTATTAACTTCACCAAATATAAGACTGATTATTTTATCATGTTCTTTACCATAAAACCATTTCAGCCCAAGATGTAATGCAGGTCATTGCTTTTAAAATATCATCTTGAAAGATAAAATACTTGCACTGCTAAGTATAAAGTGTAAAAAGTCAAGTATAAAAAGTGAATACAACTGACTTTATTTAAAGATAAACTGCTAGTCTTGTTTTCCCTTAAAACAGGACACAGATTCCCGACATGATTTCTTAAATCATCTTATGCCAACCAACTTAGGTAGAAAGCAGCTACCTTATCTTGCACTGAAGGGAGCCATGGCTTTTCCAGCTGACACTGAATTTCAAAATATTGACTCAATACAGGAAAGAGAGACTGCAGATGAAGAAAATTCAGCTAAATTCCCTATAGGAAGAAGAGATTTTGACAGTAAGTATATTTTCATTTTTACACAAAAATTATTTCATTCTGGTAAAGTATAATGCAATGCCTATATAGCAATTTGATAAAGGTTCATTTAGAAACTCGATGTCTATTGTAATTCGGTGCACAGGGGAAGAAGCGTTTGTTAAATTTGTTGAATTAATATTTCCAGAGGCCATAAAGAAGTCTAGTTCTCTGACGATTTAAACTTTCAAGATTCTTTTTTGCTGTAGTGCTCAGGTGTATGCTGGGAAGAGTCTATCGACCTTGTTGGCAAGTCTGAAAACTACTGATCCACACCACCTTCTTTGAAGATTAAAGATTTTACTATGAATTTAATGTAATTTGAAGTTACTGTGTTTTAGTGTGGCTATACACATGCATACAAAAATACTTTCCCATCGCCTTGTAGAGGGAAACATAATTCATTACCAAAAAAGAACATTGCTGTAATTACTAACAATGTATTGTTATAAAAAAAATAAAAGACTTCTGCATAATCCAGACTTGTAAGTATTTGTCTAATATTACACACAAGCTACTTCAACTTATTTGAGTATGAAAGGAAGCAATTAATGAATTTCACCCTTTTCTCACAAAATTTTACAACTTCTGAACCAGTCAATGTACCATGTATGTCAAAACAAAACCTTATAGTCAAAAAAAGTGAGTTAATTTTGCCTGACCAGCAATCAACTTATTCTTGCTTGTAGTTTTGCTGTGTTTTCTTTTTCCACCAATTTTGCTGTCCAATTCCTTCTGAGAGTTGTTGGAACTCTTAGGTCTTTTAGCATTTTTTTGCAAAGATGGTTCACTTTCCTTATCACAGATTACTTTGTCATTATTCAAATCCATCTGTTCATTCTTGGAGTTCTTGTTTCTTGGCTGACAACTCAGCTTTCCCATTTCTGTAAAACTTCTAGTCTGGTGAACATTTTCAGAAATAGTTCCAAGCACCGGTACATCAAGACATGAATCCACACCTTCTGTCATGTAAGAATATCAAAAACATATGTGAAGAAATAAAAAGTTACCTGGGGTTATTCACCCTTTTTCTATCAGAGGACTGTCATGTGATTTTTTTAAAATCAAAACTAGTGCTTTATCAGTAAAACAAAACTATGCTGGTCATTGCAGTTACATTTGCTATGTGTTCATAAGCATACTGCCAGTTTAAAATGACACTGCTCAAAAACACGTAATAGGAAAGTAGATTTATAGCTTTAAGATATTGGAAAAGATGTTTGAAGGGTCTAGATATTATATACATATGATATGGTTTATGGTGGAGTAAAACAAATTTTCCCCTTTTTTTAATGTCAAAACCACAAATTTCACTTAGCTTGCTTTTGTAAAATAAGAAGAAACATTACATAATGTATGTAAAATGTCTCAATTTTTTTACCTCAAGATAGCATCAATACACATTTTTCAGGTTTATATTTTCAAAGCATTAGCATTACAATTTTAATGCAAAGACATTTAACTGATCATAGCATACACAGAGCAACAAGACACGTCTGTCTTTTTCTTGAAAACATATTTATAGTTGAGTTTTACTAAAACCTTGATTGGTAACATTTGAAATATTAGCTATCACATATATTTATTCAGTCCTACTACAGCTTACCTGTGAGATATCCAGCTTTTAAATGTTGCTTTTGTGCAGGATGTATGCAGGTTGGGATTCGGCTACTGCTGAGGAAGTGCTGACCTTTTATTTCACTCAACTCATTTTTATATGTACAGGCAAACTGAGAATTGATTAAAGATTGCTTCATCTGCAAAGAGCAATCTGGTATTAGCTTTAATTATTTATTTAATTATTTACAAAAGTAAAAGACAACACCTGCAAGACTAGTAAAATAATAAGTTTCCCCATTCTTCTGTCTTGAATGCTTTTAGATCACGTAAAATACCAGAAAAATGAGTATGCTCACATAAAAAATATTTATGAAGTATTCATTTACAAAGTGTAAAGAATACTAATAAATTTCAAGAATACTAATAAATTATTCTATTAAAGTCCTAAAATAATTTTAAAATCTTTTTTCATCTCTTTCAGAAAGTTACACATTAACCTTTAAAGCTTCAACCTAAGATATTCTGTCAAAGTTAGCCCCCTCTTTTTATCAAAAGACTGCAGACTCTACCATTTTGAGTAGCTGTCGTAGCTGCTACAGTCAATTATCATACTTCTACAGGTCATCATCTTTGAGATGTCAGTTCATAAATGCCAAGTATAGGATTAGAGTCTCACCACTTAACTAATTTATACATAGAGGAAAGCATAATAGCAACACTGAAAAGGAATGATAGATAATATAAATGAAACTTCAATATACTTATACCTAAAACTGGAATATAAAGTATTATTTCAGGTCTTTCTTTGGCAAATTTCAGATTTCCCTTTTACTCACAAAATAAAGCCATTTCCTCATTGAATGCCAATGTCTAATTCCACATTTGTCATAACCATATAGCATAAGCTGCCAGAAATCTACAGTATTGAAGACCATTATCTGGTTCTGCATGCTCATCTCCACCTCCTAGTCTTGAAAGCTGG
Source organism: Harpia harpyja (assembly GCF_026419915.1). Taxonomy (NCBI): domain Eukaryota; kingdom Metazoa; phylum Chordata; class Aves; order Accipitriformes; family Accipitridae; genus Harpia; species Harpia harpyja. Next base: position 22,968,358 of record NC_068945.1, on the reverse strand, counting down.
GAACCTAGTCTCATAGTACAGGTAAATCAAAATATTTGGCTCAACTACAAAAAATTAAATAAAATTTTTCAATATATTCAATATATCCATATTTAATGGAATCAATGGTTACACATCAAACTTCCTCAGTTTACACTTAAGTTACAGCTTCACATCAGCTTAGAATTTCAGGGTCAAGCTTTGTAGATTCTGGCCAATTTATCACAAATGCTACAGACTCTGCAAGACAAATTCTGCCCTCACTCCCATTTGAAAGTCTACTGGATTATACTAAGATATGTTGAGAAGTATAGCACAGAGCAGATAATTACAATATATTAGGATTTTTAGCTAATAATTCTATTACAACAGCACGGGTGAATTCAAATAAATCTGAGCTGAACAGCTGCTACAGTACAAATGTCAGGAAAAAGAAAAAGCAAGAAATTGTCACAAAAGAAATGTAGTCATAAATATAGATAACAGGAATGATCTGTCAAATAACAGGTTTAAAGCCATTTTTTTGATTAGAAAGTTTGCATTATGCAAGTCTACTTCTCTTCTTAACACAGGCATGTTTAAATCTTACATTTCAGGTTTGACCCCTGTAGATATCTTTTTCTTTCAACTCAAAAATCTCAGATTTAGACAGAAAGAAAGAAAATGTTCCCAGAAACCTCCTTTCACAGGGGCCTTCATCCACAAAATTGAGTCACCATTTATACCACTTTCATCAGATACTGTTTCCATGCATATAAGCTAACAGACTCTAGCTTTTTATCATTGAGATGCAACCTAAGTATCTCTTCACGATACTGCAGTTGTCCAGGTGAACACACCTAGTCTTTTTGGGGAAAAGAAAAAAATAAAAAAAAAAGAAATCACACTTATTTACAGAACTTTAGTTGTTCTTTCTGACTTACTATGTCTGTACATATATAGTTTTACTTTAAACTCAGTATTCCCTTCAACAATCAAAAAGACCCAATTTTCCCACTTGTCCATCACTCCCAAAGTGCAATTTCTCTGTGCCAGATAACAGCCTGAAAAAGAAAGGCAAATTTAACAGGAAGAACTAGACAGCCTGACTCTCAACAATTCTAATCTTTTTTAAGTATTAGTCTACTCTGTACTTAAAACATTTACTGTAAGGTAAGACTATATACACAGACATTTACGAGGTTTTGTGTGCTTCAAGTTTATGCCTTAGATCACCAAGTCATTAAGTGTATGTCATTATACTCTTTTCAGAAAGTGTTTTGGTGGATAGAGAAGCTATAACCAGAATAAGCTTAAGAATTTGAAATAATTAAAAATGCAACTCTAATCTAGTTAAAACTTAACATCCTACTGTACAATTACAATATTCAGAATTGTACAAATAAAATATTCAGTATTGTACAAATAAAATATTCAGTATTGTAAGCTGCATCACAAGAAGTGTGACCAGCAGGTGGAGGGAGGGGGTTCTGCCCCTCTGCTCCCCTCTCGTGAGACCCCACCTGGAGTACTGCCTTCAGCTCTGGAGTCCCCTGTACAAAAAAAGACATGGACCTATTAGAGCAGGTCCAGAGGAGGGCCATGGAAATGGTCAGAGGGCTGGAGCATCTCTCTTGCGAAGACAGGCTGAGACAGTTGGGGTTGTTCAGCCTGGAGAAGAGGAGGCTCCGGGGAGACCTTATAGCAGCCTTCCAATACCTAAAGGGGGCCTACAAGAAAGCTGGAGAGGGGCTTTTTACAAGAGCAGGTAGTGACAGGACAAGGGGTAATGGCTTTACACTAAAACAGGATAGACTTAGATTAGATGTAAGGAAGAAGTTCTTTACTGTGAAGGTGGTGAGGCGCTGGAACAGGTTGCCCCGAGAGGTTGTGGATGCCCCATCCCTGGCAGTGTTCAAGGCCAGGCTGGATGGGGCTTTGAGCAACCTGGTCTAGTGGAAGGTGTCCCTGCCCATGGCAGGGGGGTTGGAACTAGATGATCTTCAAGGTCCCTTCTAAGCCAAACCATTCTATGATTCTATCAGTATAAGGGGCTTACATTTTCTTTAAGCTTAAGGTTACTGCAATACTAATGAAAAATATTTTCCTGTATTTGCTATGTTTCTTAAACACTCCGTCTTAATCCTTTAAAATTCCCTCGATTCTTAATTATTTTTCAGCAAATGACACACATCAAAAATTACGCAACAATAACTTGCACAGAATTCTATCACATATTCATATTGTGAGAGGCAAATAAGCTACAATTTGTGCTGAGTTGATGAAGCTATAATAAACACAGCACAAAGAACACCAGACTTGAGCAAGAAACCCTGATAGTTACCATTCTATAAACAACCATAAATCCAGTTATTCTTTGGGACATCAGGATTTCTCTTTACCACTCCTATCTGACACTTCACTGATTCAGTTTGCAGGGATTAGAATATGTGGAGTCAAGGAACAGAAGTCAAGCCCAAACACTGAAAAACTCGCAGCACAAACCCATCTGTCTGTTTCAACTTCACTGAAGCTTGAAATATGCCTCAAAACTCCACTCTGTATTGCATCACATACTATTTGGTCATTTGCAAATGGTATACAAAGCTCTACCAAATATGACTGTTTCAGCTGATGCTAGTACTAATCTAGAGGGTATATATAAATAAAGAGTGCAAGGCTAAATTTGTTGAAGCAGTCAAACTTCCCAACTAGTCTAGGAATGCATATTTACTAGTAAAAACAACTGTATTACATTGAGTGAGGTAGCAATAAATAAATTTTAATAGCCTGCAGGCAGAACAAAAGAGCATAAGAAGTCTAGCACTGAATTAAAAAGTAGAGCTTCACTGGAATTTTTAAGAAAAAAGAAAAAAAGAGCGACTTAAAACTTGATTGAAGCACACATAACGAAGCCCATCGACAGTTTGAAATAGCTCTTAGAAATTAGAATTCTTTTACATTAAATTCACTGAAATCCACTGCTTTGAGGGCACCAGCCCAATGACCCACACCTCTGGGAGAGCAAAAGGATGTTGGGAGCTCAATTTGCTAATCAAATAGTTGCACACAAATGGTGTGCAATGAACTCAGACTTACTATCCCCTCTCCTCTTCACAAGCAAGTAGGATGTTGTTATTATCCCTGTACAAAGAAAGAAATTCTGCTGTATTTCAGAAAAAAGGGTTCGCTGTTATCGCTGTTCAGCTGGAAGAAAGTATGATAGAATTTAAGACAGAGTTTCAGAGCATTTAGGTAAATTAGTAGTCCTAATGAGTAGATAAAGCAGGACATTTTCCCACCTTGACTTCTATATCTAGAGAAGTTTTTCAGTTGTTCAAGATGCCAATATAAAACATTCACTTTTATATGAAATATTAGTGGTGCATGCTCTATTTATTTCTAAAAGTTAGTTGATAATCTATTCCAGATCTCCTTCCAGCATCTGCATACAGACAGTACTGCCAATATTTAGTCACTAAGAATGTTGAGATTTGGTTTTTTATACACTGGAATGGCATAATAGAATTTGAAAACCTACATCGGTAACAACAAACACATGTTTTTATTTTCTAGCCAAACATTTAGAGTACTATTTGGAAGAGGAAAAGAGATAAAAAGAGAAAATGTCTCTTTTCCACCCTTAGCCTTGTCTGTTTAGAAGGAAAATATTAAAGGTAAGTTGAAAGAGAAAGTTGAAAAAGGGAAGGGATTGCAAAGGGAGAGTAACAAAATAAATGGTAAGTATCATTGCCAAACCAAGGCATCATATTATTCAAACATGAAAAATGTCCTGAATAGCTCAGGTAATAGCAAGTTTTTATTGTACTGAAACTACCAAATTTTTTTTAGCATGACGTTGTACCAGCTTTTTGCTATCCCAAATTAACCGACTACTGTTTTGAGAACATTTAGCCTCAAATCACCTCATTATTGGGTTTCTAAAGTACTCAAAACTCACAGCTACGGAGCCTAGCAAAGTAGTTTAGGGGTCGTGCAGAAACAAAAGTGGTACTTTCTACACAAGTGTGGTTTATCAGCTGATGCTAATATTAATGTCTGTCTTCAGATTTTATGCTGAACATAACCTTTTCCTCCCCTCCCCCTCTCTCCTCCAGATACTAATTTTTTGCATACTCCATACACATTGAAACTTCTAGTCTGCTTAGTGTTCTCCATAACTGTATTCCACTTAGAAATAAATATTTCTTGCTACAATAGATGAGACCTGAGGAAGATTGTTTTCTCTATTACTATGAATTGTCTGCTCATAATTATAGTGGGCATACAGAAAACTCTTGATAACTTCCTGTTGATAGTTGTCCAAGTCACAGTTTATTTGTACTGGAATCACAAATAGGCAAAACAATGCTCTCAAGTAACAGCATTTAGACAACTAAGCAATGAAAAATAACAGCAGTGCATGAAGCTAGGTATTAAGTCATTTTACATAGGCATGAACAAGTCACATGAAAAAGGCAGACAGGGATTTTTTGCTTTGTGGAGCTTTTTCCTTGGAAGGATTTCTATACACAGTAAAATTACAATGAACTTCAAGCATGCCAAGATTTGTTAGAGTTCTTAAGCCACAAATTCTTTTTAAAACTAAAACTACAGTTATGTTCCCAGTTGGAGGGAAATAGTGCCTCATATAGGAAAGGTTGTCTCCAGTTACATTAAGGAAAAAAACATGCCAAACTACTGAAAGTCCTTGCAGCTGTTTCAGGGTAAATGTGTTAACAATGCAGCAGGATTTCTAAAACAATGTATCAAAGGGCCAAAACAGTCCTAAGTTTACAAAAAAGATCTGTTACTCTCTCATATATTGCATGCTTACAGCCTGACAGCTTTTGTTCCTTCCTTCTTAACTCCTAAAGTTCTCGGTTTCATCTAATCCCATTAGTTCATGAACAGTATTTCACCTACAAATTGAAAGTCTAACTAATTTTTTCTGGTGCAGAAGAAAGATGAAAATCTTATTATGCAACATTTTTGTTGTCTTAAGTTGCTCTTTAACCTAAACAAAGCAGGTGATTGTAACAGCCCTTCCATTCCCCTCTCTCACCAATAAGCAGGATTTACATAACCCTATTGAAATCAACAAAATAAGTAGTCAAACAATAGAGTATCTACCCATTTCAGATAAACGAAAGTATGATTCAAAGAAGCAGACGTAAGGTTGGATGTACCCTTTTTAGATAAAATACCTCTCTCCTGTCCAATTAAACTTTCTACATATTTTCATAAAGCAGAAAGGAGCGATAAGGACAACTGACAACAAGAGACATAATTCAGTAGATGTTCTATAGACCTTTTTGAATGAAAGACTCCTTCCACAAAATACCATTCACCAGAAGACACTTCAATTAAACAATAGATAACAAACTTGAAACTCTAAATTGTCTCTCAAAGGAAGATTACTTTCTTATTATTACTCTTACCTGCTTTGCTGGAGGGAATGAAAAAATGCAACATGCTAGTTCCCCAGACTTCTTTCTCCTCAAGGGATAAGAGCAACAGCTTTGCCTCCTAACAAATGCCGTTATAGTTAGGTGATCTTTCTGCATCTCTTCCAGTATTTCATGAGGATTGAAAGACAAAAATATTTCTTTGTCTTTCACTGTTGCCAGGAATTTATTTTGGCACAATGGAAATACCCACAGATTTATTTTATTTTTAAACACCAATTCCAGTTCATAGCTACCTGTATATTTCATCCACTCTGCATATTTTTAGATACTAAACACATATGCATGATGCTATGCCCTTGGTCTAAATATTATCAATCTGCACTCCTCCACATAATTCTGCAGAAGTTGAGAGATCAGTTCCTTTTAAGGAAAGAAAGGACATAATGATTTTTTTCCTCTCTTTTTTTTTTTTTTTTTTTTTTTAATTTAAAGAGGTGTTTCTCCTTTCACTTGCTGGAGTTTTCCTAAGTTTCTTTATTCAACACATGTGTCTTGATGGGACTCAGCATACAACCAAACTAATTGTCACTACTGTGTTTTAATTCCCCTCTCAAATATCACGGAAAAGGGAGACTTTTATGGGACCAGTTCTAATAAGAGATCATTAATTTGTACTATAGACTAACCATCTAACCACCTATCAGAGGCAGCATGGTAAAAAGGTCCTCAGGACAATTTTATGGAACTAATGCTTCCATCATACATACTGCATCAGAAACTTCTCAGAAGAATCATTGACATTGAGAAGAAACACCATGTTGCTATTGTCTTATTCAAAAAACAAATGTCTGGTATCTCTTCTGAGTCAATTGTTAAAATGAGTGCATCATGCATCAAAAAATTTACAACTGTGAATTTTACAAGCAACCTGTACACATTTCAGTGTGGTTGTATGAAATAATAACGAAGACTGATATTCAGTGTAAGAAGGTGATAAATATTACTACAGCACTTGAGATCTATGGTCACGGACAAGGAATTCATTGTGCTGTGTGCTACACAGTAAAGACTGAACAAAATTTATTTCTGCCAAGAGACATTACAATCCAAGACAAGAAATATATGGATTCACAGAGAAAGGAACTGAAATTAGTCATTGTAATGGGCATCCATCTCAACACAAAGCACTGCTAAGTTTTGGGGAGAGGTTGATTTAAAGGTACTGAAAAAGGTTTTAAAGGAGGATAATGTGTTCTGCAGATACCATACCTATAGGAAATCTCTTCAGCCATAAGAAATGGTATAAAACAGACAGCTGAAAGAGCTAGTCTGAAAATTAACAAATGAACAATGAAGACGTATTGCAGGTTGAATGTAAGCAAAGACATATCCCAAAGCAGCAAATCAGAAATAATCAATGGGCTGGGATAGGTTAAAACAAGTAGCTTATGCTGGGATAGGTTAAAACAAGTAGCTTATGTACTACAACTTAAACGAACAGATTGAGATACAAACAGAAGAATGGCATCTAGTGTCTAATCACTTTGATAACAACTTTTTGTACAGCAATCTTAGTGAAGAAAGATAAGCCAAAGCGGCAACTATCAAGTACAAGAAAAATACATGGCAGCACATCAAAAAGCAAAACGAACATTTAATAACTTATAGTTGAGTGGACATATGGATAGAGAAGAATATATTCCAGAGGTGTTATGGAGTGAAAAAGTAACAGGTAGGATACAGTCCTCAATGTTAAATATACCAGGAAAGATAGACATACCACCTCAAGATCAACAGCTGGATATTCACAGGATGGTATAGAAGTAAGAAAAGATGTCAGTTTTGACAGAAGGGACACATAGGTCAGACATAGATCTGTGAACTGTTCATAAAGATGATAGCTGAACTTCTGTTTGTAGATGTATTCATCTACAAAGAAAGTACAGAAAGAGAAGAGAAAGACAGGGCCCTATAAAGTCTTCATAGAAAAAGGAAGAAAAGGAAGGAGTAGAAACATGCAAAGGAAAATCTGTAGAAATTGTTAGAAAGGTAGAAAGAAAACCAGAAAAAGACAAAATGAAAGATGAATGTTTCAAGAAAGAAAGCAGGATTTTACGTGAGAGGAAGGACATCAAAAGTGAATGGCAGAGAACTATCGGGTTTTTAGTTAGAAAAATCATTAGTTGTTTGGCAACAGCAATTTTAGTTGACTGGACGGAAAAGCAAGACTAAAGTGAACATAGGAATACCAGAATAATAATTCCAGACTTCACAGGAATATAGTGTTGTTTAGATGGCAATGTTTGGCTGATACACAGAAGACAATTGCAAACATAATGGGAAACACTCAAACGTCTTATCTTGAGTAAGAGGACTCTCTGCTGATACATAACTGAGGAACATTTATACTCTGAACTGCATGATTTTTATTTTCATTTTTTTAAATGGAAAAACATCTTGAGATATTTGGCCTCAGTTCCATGCTGTACTTTGTCTCTCTGGTACAATAGGATACACTGGAAAAAAGCCATGAAGAAGACTGATTGTGATTACTAGAGGCAGTCTAGCAGCCTCAATGTTGCTCTAAGATATGAGTTTTGTAGCCCCAAGCAGTCATTCAGTTTAACGTTTTAATTGCGTTACCATCCATATTGCTAAAGTAAAGGAAGAGTCCACCATCACAGCTTTAATCTACAACAGATAACACTATAAGAAAGCTTTACAGTCTTCTAAGATGCCAAAGAAAGTTTAGAAGTGCGAACCACAGACTTAAGACCTGTGCTTATTCTCTTTAAATTTTGGTTTTCATAAGACAAAAGGTCATTTATATTTCAATATAGTCATCCTCAATTGTATTAGGCACCTGGTGAGCATCAAAATCAGTTCGAGAAGTTGACTGAAAGACCTCAGAAATCATTGCCAGAAAACATTAGATGTTTCATTCTATTTTGCTACAGGTACGTTCTACTTCATCAATCATGGTGAAGCAAGACTAGGACATGAGTCCTAGAGAAAAAAGTCAGATTCTTGTATTGTATTAACAAGGACCATAGGAGTCACAGAACCCTTATTGGAGTCAGGCCCTACAAAAGCAGCACAGGATAGTGTCATGATGAACCTTTGCATGCAATTCCTGCTCCTGAAGTAGAACTTATTCAATTATTCAGAGACCTCTGAAAGAACTACTATTTGCATAGAAATTATGGTAGCTAATCTAGTATTTTTGATTAGCAAAAAAGTATTTCCAAAAATGTTAAAATAGTTTCATAATATGAATCAGTCTCAGGATTCATATTTTTGATAGTTTCTGTCAAAAACCTTGTAAGTTTCCAGTAAGGGTCTCAAATGTGACAGGTAATTACTTTTAGATAATAATTTTTGTACTCTGATACTGAACACAGCTGTTCATGAATCCAATTACAAAACCTCTATTTAGATAAGAAAACCATCTATTTCAATGTATTATGCAAACAGCATACCACATTTTTGCTATTTGATGAGTAAAGCTGCAATTTAAATATACTGTTTATTGTAAAATTATTATAATGAAGATCCTTTATCAGTTTCAGTCTTTCATAATTTGCCTACGAGTTTTAAGCTAAATTTCAGCATAATTAGTGCATGTGTCCAAAATGACCATCATCCACCCCACCCTCATTCCAAAAAAAGCACTCAGAATGAAGTTGGAGTATATTTAAAACACATGCTGGAAATACTGACAGTGCTTTTCATTACTTCCTTTTAATTATTTTCTACTTCTCAAACATGTAATATGTTAAAATTCCCCTCATATCCAGTGGCAGAAAGGTATTTTCCATTGTGCTGTTCTAGAACTAATTCTGGATTAAAACACCCCTGTTTTCTTCCTTATATGCTAATTACATTTGTGCTTTCACCTGTTGTCAGGGCTAAGTTTGCAAAAATATTAAGTCACTACTTTTATTTAGTTCTCTGTTGAAATGCTGTGAAAGATACAAGCTCTGCCTCTTTCCACAGTCCCAACATTCAAGTTGGTCTTTTTTCCTCAAAATTGTCAATGTAAAATGCAGTACACTGGAAGACTGCAGTTTTCAGAAACATTGAAGTCGTTCTTTTGAATAATGCCACTCCCAATACAAACATATTCTTGTAATGTTCCATTTCATCTACAAAATAGCAAACACTAGCATCTTAATTTTATTGTTCAGAAAGCGATGTTATGGAAAAGGCCTCAGAATGTTACAAATAAAAACAACACTAAAAAAATGCAATGAAAAAGTCATTATTACACTTTTAGAATGCTGACGTTATCAGAACTGAAATCAGGTGCCTGTGTTCAGTTTTATCTCTGTTTTCACATAGCTTCTATAGTCCTGAAATACATTGATGGTTAAATGAAGAGATATAGATTAAGTCAGTATGGCTCCATTAAGAGATCTTCATTAGGAAGTACTTTTAAGTTTAAAGCCTTTCTCTTCTGGAGTTTCAGATATTTCCACTCATATTACAACATACTACACTCATATTTCCACTCATGTGTTCGAGTTAGGCCAATTACCAAAAGTTAATCACAATTACATTTCTTTAGCTGTGGGATACATTTCAGCCAAGTATTTGAGAATTTTAACACTGTTGTTTTCATTTTAGCATTATTACTTCAGTGCATCTATAGTTGCATAGCAATTCCTGCACAGTACCTTCATTTTTTTTTCATCCATAGATTTCTGAACACGTTGTCTAAGAGGTTTTGGAGAAGACCCACTGGATTGTGCTGGAGATCTATATTAAAAAGAGATAAGAAGTATGTAGAACATGTAAAAGCAATTAGTTAAGAAAAATAGTTACCTTACTAAGTTCCTCAGAAAGAGGAAAGCAAGCATCTCCACTCTCCGAGCCTTAGTCTTCTCCCTTCCTAAGTAACTACATGTACTGTGACAACTTAAGACAGTATAATGAAACCAAACCTACAGTTCCAATTTCTGGTATCATTTTGTAGCATGCTTACAATATTGTAGTTCTGCAGCCACAGTATTATTATTTGTAATGCTGGTGATTAGTTACCAAGTCACCATTCTACTTACAGCCCCTTGAGTAGCATCCGGTTGCCATCCAGAATAATTTTCCTCATATTTACAGATTTTTCAATAGAAGTACTCACACAAACAAAATGCTTCCACCCTCCTATATTTCAGTATGTGAATAATTACGTACATTAATGAAAAGTTATTGATGCATATAAGAGGGGATTTTTTGGTCTTAAAATAAGAAGAACTAATCTGTGCATCTGTAAATAATTACTTCTCTGTTCATGCTCATGGCAGGCCAGTGTGCATATGAGGACAGTTTTTTAAAAAATAACTCATTCTTTATTTATTTAGCTCATTCTATTCAATTATTCCATAAATAAAATTTATTTTATTTAGCTCATTCTTTATTTTATTTATTTCTATTTGTCTGTTGTGCAAAATTTCTGCAGGACCTTGCAATGTTTTTGCTATTTAAATTGCCAAAATATGTGGCTTCAGCATGCTCCTGTCTACACTTGTTCTGGTTCATGACTCCTCTTTGTAACCCGTAATGACTAAATTCTCAGCATCCCACTTTTCCAACAACAAATGATTCCTCAGGATAAGTGACTGATTAAATCATCACTGCTTCTCCAGTGCATGCATAGATTAGTTTCCTTTTCAGTGCCCACAGAAATGGGTTTTCAAGAGATTGTTTTGTACCCGAGATCAACATGGGTATTCCTTAAATAGAAGGAAATTTTTAAAAGCAAGAAAAGAAATGAGCAAGAAATAATGACTGGCTTTAACATTAATAGCCTAGGATGATGATGGGAATGACATAAAAAACAGCAGCAAACAAAAAGTTGCCCCAAACCCTGAATACCTGTTGAACCTGCAAACCCAGAAAAACAGAACCTTTATTGCAAAAAGTTATGAAAATACTTAATCCACGATCATGCAAAATTTAACTCTAATTAATAATAAACATAATAATAATAAACATAAGTAATATCATTAATTATATCAGAATCACCTTATTTTGATTTCAATATCATCACTACATTTTTATGTTTGCTTAAAAATTTAAAAATACTAGGGGGAAAAAATAGCACACTTCTGCCTTGCATGTGGCTTCAAAATACAAAAATAGCAACAGAATTTTATTTGGACTTCTATAATGCATATCTAAAAAAGAATTTTTTCCAGAAGATTGAAATGAGGTCCTTACAGAAGGAAAATATTTGACAGATATATTAAAGAACAGATTAAGTAAGAAAAACTTCAGCTTGCTTAAGATGTTGTAAAACACTGAGGATGTGTTGTCAGTGGTTATGTTTTCAGTTCCCAAATATGCATGTATTTCACAAATTAGAATGAAAATATTTTTAATTAAAGCAAGCCAACAAAAAGTTAAATACAACAGCTGCTTCTCAGCAGTAGCTTTTTTGCAGGATTTCAGTGCAGAGAGATAAATCTACCCAATTGATCTAGAAGTTTATTAAAAGAAGAGTAAAACAAATCAAGAAAAATTCCTGAACTGCTGAAGTTTTGAAAAAGAGGTGCTCTCATTTAACCTCAGTCTTCACCTGAAAACTAACAGTGCTCTTCCAAACTGACCAGAACCCAGACAAAACTACTCACAAACTTTAAACATATTTTGGGATTCTTCAGTAATGAAGTCTCTAGAAACAACAAAAAGCATTGTGGAAAACCTCAAAATGATAACTACCATGTGATCAAAAACCATAAAACAATAAATACCATATGAGCTGACCAACAATCTGATACACAGAATCAGATTAGCAAAAATAATCTGAAAACTGCAGTGACATTTACTGCCAAAGGTACCGCCATTTATCCCGTAAACTGTTCCAGAATTACTATTAACAATAGACTGGCAAAAAGACAGCAAACACTCTAGATCAAATATTTGAGACACGAGCATTAACAAAGAAGTGCTGGACCATAGAGGTGCCCGTATATTGACGCAAATCAGAGTGACACCTTAGCTACTATCCTGTGTAGTATTAAGGCGTTCAGCATTCATAAAGCAATTGGAGCCTTACAGTAAAGCTGCCAGAGAAATGCAGAACACATATTTGATAAAAATTGAGAACAGGTGTTGTTTGCAAGTTTCATTTCAGTTTTTGCAGTTTTTTATTCCTAAAACAATTATTTAGGATAATAAATTCAATACTTCGAATAAATTACTTCTAAAACAAATTTTTAAATAGAAGCACACAGATAATATTAAAAAAATTATAGACTGGAAAATAAAATCTAAAACAAATTGACCCCTAAGTAGTACTAAGGAAAACATAAGAATTGCCTAGATTATGACATAAATTCCCAGACAGCAGTACCTGCTTACACCTACACCAAGAAGATTTTAAGTCAAACAAATGTCTTATCCTTTGGGGGAAAATTCAAGAAAATAAATTCAGCTGAAAAATCAAATGGGGTAAGTGAAACCAAAGCACTCAGTGGGCACTCTTATTCAGAAATAAGTGGTTTAAAGCCCATTTTTAATTAAAGAGTTACTTAAAAAAAAAAAAGAAGATTTCTAGCTCTGAATAATAGCAGTGTTTAATTCAGAAGAATTCAGGTGGGCCTTTATTCCATTCACATAGAGCATTAGCCTAAATCTGATTAAGCTCCTTTTCATTCTGATAAAAATACAACCACGCTGAGGTTTATTAATGAAACAATATAAACAGTAATGTGGATCAATTTTCCTGAATCTGAAGTAATGGAAAAATAAGAGACTGAAATCACGGTTATTTTAGGCTTGTTACATAATGAAATAGAAATGTATAGCTACAGCCATCCTCAGATATTAGAGAGGTAAAAGAAATATTCCACAATATGTTGTTACAAGCTGCCTTTTAAATTAAAAACTATTACAGGTTTATTTAGAATTCTTATTAGTGAAACTAATTTTTTTAACTTTTATTAGAATGTGCTTGTTCTTTTGGTTTCATAAAAGAGGTTGAACGATAAATCTAATAGAACCCTTAAATTCTTCAACTTTTAGGATCCTCCATCTTCCAGTTTAGGACCTATCACTGTTTTTCTCTTTCCTTGCTGTTATCCTCACAGCCTTGCACCTACACACTCTGATAGTGTTGTTATGGTGGGGCTCTCATGGGAAACGACTGCCACCAGCATAAGAAACACCCCCTTCTTCCCCACTTTTCCTACCCTTTTCATTCTAGCTCTTATGTTAGGGAACCCCCAAACATGCACGCACAGACCTTAATAAGCAACTGGCCACGCAGTCCCTGCGCTCATGAACAGATGCTCCAATCACCACTAAAGGCACCAAAAGCAGGGACAACCAATAAGGGGTTTGAGCAGGTCCTTATGAAGACAATATAGTAACACTGGGAAAAGCACTATTGGGGAACCAACCACTGTACTTCAGAGGATGCTTGTCTGGGAACCCTGGTGGTTTTACTTCCCAGCCAGCCACCAGGGAGAGTTTTCTCTTTCCTCTCCTCTCCCTCCTCTTTTGATTTTATTCTTCCCCAAAAGCAACTTTCACCATTAGAGTCAATGTATGCCATCAGCTACAGACCCTACTAGTAAATCTTCATGCATGTAAATTTTCTCCAACATCCTTTGTGCAATACTATCCCAACTGGTGGATCATGATATGAAAAAACTACTTAAAACTGTCTCCACAAAATGATAACATAAGGAAGAAAACAGGATATAATCCAAAAATGTCTTGTGTCACAGCTAGACAAAGGTGGCATCTTCAAATTGAATAGGAATCTAATTAGCTACTGAACAGACAGTATTTGAACTTAGGAGTTCAAACTCAACTTAAGAGGTGAGTATTTGGAAGGTTTGTTGCAAAGGATATTCCTTCATGGATTTTGTGCAGCCCAGAAATGTACGAGCTCAAAAAGTCAGTTATTGCAAAAGTATCTTGAAGATACAGAAAACGCAAATGAGGAGGTAGAATACTTTTGAGAACTTGAGACTGTTCTAAGCATGCTTTCCCTTTACAGCTAACCTCACAATAGACCGCATTTTGGTCATTTGCTTTGTGTAAGTAGTATGCTTTGTTAGCCACTCAGTACAAGATGTTTCAAAACAAAACCACCTAACACAAACACAAAAAACCTTCTAGTACTCACCTGAAGAGTGTCAAAACAGAGGTGATTCCGAACAGATTTAAGCCTTCATCATCATATAATAGTTCTGCTTTGTTCTGGGTAGGAGGGCTGACAGCTTCTTCATCCAGAAGAACTAGTAAGACCTTTACCGTATCTCTGCCACAATACACAGTGCCATGATTTATGGAATGCAATTTTGGCTGAAAGTAGATAAAATTAAAAGGAACATACAACAGAAAAGGTCAACAAGCCAGACCAATAGCTCACCTCCAAAAGCAACCCATATCAACACAAGGTGTGAGAATCCCTTCCTTCCCTTTCGCAGTAAGCATTTATGAGGAACCTGCCCATGGGAAAGTTTCTTCCTCATCCCAAGCAATTAGTAGAGTTTGGATCACTGCCATCTGGAGGTATACACTGATGAGCAAGCCACACAGATAAATATACAAATCTGTGATGAAACTGTGCAGCAGAAATTAACATATTATTTTCTCACAACAAATTTGAGTGCTATGGGGTACACAAACACATTGTGGTGAAGTCCAACTCCTCTGACTAACAATCTGTTAAAGCAGTTGGTTAAAAGTGAGATTTCCATCAAGATTTGACAACAGAGGTACTTGGCACAATCTCCTGTTGTTTGGAACAGGATGAATTCCTCACAATTTTCCACAAGAATAAAGAATTCCTTAAAGAAAATAATAATCCACATCTGGAAGTGCTCAATGCTACAGTCAGCAGTACAGATGTAGAACTCCATAGCCACTATGGGACTGCAAGAATTGCAAGTTTGCTATATTTTTCTTTAAAAGTACTAGGAGTTCCACAGAGAAATTTAGTGCTTAATACACAGTAGTAGATTTTAAAAACTATAGGCTTTCTTATTTACCAATACACAGAAACATTGAATAGCCTGACTTTGTTCAGAGTGACAGGACAAGCAATGAACTACATTTATCTAATCAGTTAACTCCTTTTAAACGCAGTCTTGAAAAGATCAAATTCTATTTCTCTCTCTATTTGATTACATCAATTAGTGTATGTAGCTTTCAAGAAACCATAGCAACACATGTCAGTCAGTTACTATAAGTTATAATCAATAGCTAGAAATAGCAATTACAGAAATGGTTGTTACTTGGCTTTATAGAATTGGCCTATTTCAGTACTATTTAATTTCCTCAAAAATTATTCTGAACCTCTTCAGTCATTACATCACCACATCATAGATTTTTATAAAATGTCATGTGTGTCACGGTAAATTTGTCTTAATGAGAAAAGTACAAATTTGGCATCATCTTGACTGGTTATACACAAAGGAAAAAAAATAATCCTTAGAATATAGCGTAACCTCCTAACTGCCAAAAGATGACCTTCAGAAATCTCATATACTACAACAGTGACTTGGTGTACTAACCATAGACTAAAATCCTATTGTCCAAGGCACAACAAGAACTTTAGGCAAGACAACAATCCCTGCCATAAAAATCTTATTAGTAAGCTTAAAATCATGATTTGAATTGGTTTTTCAAGAAAACTGTTGATCAGTCTTTCAAGGGTAGTGACCATTAGCTGCTCCAGACTCTTCTGGTTGGTTCCAGAAACATCAGCCAGGTTCCACTTACAGCAGTAATTTTCTCAGGAAGAAATTAATCATAATTCCTATTAGTCACTCATGCAGGCTTCAACACAAAGTAGTGCTTCCTGCTGCATAAAGTAATAACTTTTCCTGGAGATCTAGATTCTTATAAAACAGGTATTTGGAGGAAAACTGAGCAATGATGGAAGAAAACTGCCACTGCCAGGAGAAAAGCAAATATTTTTTTAACAAAGTAATTCCTTTCAGGTACATTTTATGAGGAAGTAGCCTTCCCAGGAGCTAGTGGAGGCATCATTTTCAGCTCTATAGTTAAGATCAGAATTTAAATTTGCACTCAAAGAAATGATGCAATCTCTTACAGATGAAAAAAAATAACATCCTATCAGAACCAGAGCTTATTCTGAATATAGAACAATTTTTCTGAAAAATTATAGCATCAGGGTTTGGGAGTTTCTTTATAAAGTAAAAACCAAAACACAATAAAAAAAAACCAAAACAAACAAGCTATATGTAAAACTCAGCACAGAGCATTAATCTTTGCTGTCCTGAGATCTTAATGGAATAATACAGATGCTCTAATTTTTTTTATACAGCTCAAGTTCATTTGGAAAACTTATGAGGTTTTTTTGTACTGTTTGTTTTGTTTTTTAATTAGTAATGGTAACCTACCGCTCTATATGCTTAGCAAAATGTTCTTCCACACCAAGCTCCACTAATATAAGCAATTTTATATCAGTCCCTTTCCCACCCCTCAACTCTGTGAATCACATATTTAAGAATTATCATTAAAATATACATTCATCACACAATCTTCACAAACTTCATTTACATCAACAAAAGAATTCCCCACACCAAAATCAAAATAGCATCTTCACAACACCAACAAAGGCAGACAATTTACACACACTCCACCCCTTGTCCCCACAATTACAAACCCCAAAATTCCCCACACTTATTCCGCTCTCTAGCGATGTTCAGTCCACATTTTGCCCCTTACCTCTCCCAATTACTGTCCTTAGCTCTAATTTGTCAGGCCCCACATTGGGTACCACAAAGGACTGTGGTGGGTTGAGCTTGGCTAGCCACCAGGTGCCCACCAAGCTGCTCTATGACTTCCCCTCCTCAACAGGGCAGGGAGAGAAAATATGATGAAAAGCTCATGGGGTCAAGATGAGGACAGGGAGTTCGCTTACCAATTACCATCATCAGACTTGACTTAAGGAAATTAATGTAATTCATTCCCAACTAATCAGAATAGGACCCCTCCCTTCTTCCCAAACTCAACTTCACTCCCAACTCTTCTACCTCCTTCCACCAAGTGGCACAGGGGGATGGGGAACGAGGGTTGCAGTCAGTTCCTAACACTTCATCTCTGCTGCTCGTTCTTCCTCAACTTCTTCTTCTGCTCCTGTGTGGGGTGCTTCCCATGGGATACAGTCATTCATGAACTTCTCCAGTGCGGCTCCTTCCCACAGGCTGTAGTTCTTCAACAACTGCTCCAGCATGGGTCCTTTCCACAGCGTGCAGTCCTTCAGGAACAGACTGCTCCAGCATGGGTCCCCCACGAGGTCACAGGTCATGCCAGAAAATCTTCTGCGTGGGCTCCTCTCCATGGGCTACAGTTTCTGCCAGGAACCTGCTCCAGTGTGGGCTCTCCACAGCGTCACAGCTTCCTTCAGGGCACATCCACCTGCTCCAGCACAGGATCCTCCACAGGCATGGTGGATATCTGCTCCACTGTGGATCTCTGTGGGCTGCAGAGGGACAACCTGCCTCACCATGGTCTTCCCCACAGGCTGCAGGGGAATCTCTGCTCCGGTGCCTGGAGCATCTCCTCCCCCTCCTTCTTCACAGAGCTTGCAGTCTGCAGGGTTGTTTCTCTCACGTATTCTCACTCCTCTCTCCCAACTGCTGTTGCACAGCATTTTTTACCGTTTCTTAAATGTTATCGCAGAGGCACTATGACCATCGCTGATTGTCTCAGCTTTGGCCAGCGGTAGATCCATCTTGAAGTGAGCTGGAACTGGCCCTGTCCGACATGGGACCAGCTTCTGGACTTTTCACAGAAGCCACTCCTGCAGCCCTCCCCGCTACCAAAACCTTGCCACGTAAACCCAATACAGCACTAGATTTGTCAAGCCAAGTGGCACATCAGTCACATCCAGACCACAGTCATCTCTGATGGCTCTCAGTTACATCCATACTGTGGTGACTATGGATGTACCATAGTGAGTACGGTGAAAAGGATTAGCTTAAAGCCCATCGTCCTCTCCTACATACTCAAGTTTCCTCACTGAGAAGAACTATAGTAGAATCCGCCCATCCACAACTAGATGGGATGTTCCACCAATCAGTTAAACTCAAGAATCGATAAAAATTTCAACATAGAACCACAGACTCACAGTAATATAATTAAGTTCATGAGCTGGCCTCACGTTCCCATTTTGAGAAAAATATTAATCCCATTGAGAGCACTGTGAAGTTAAGTATTTAACCACGTTTCCTAACAACATCAGGATACAACCATCTTTGTTATCTACTGCCTCAACAAGGATACTGGTAAACATTTCTACAGAGTCAGTAGACTATGAACTTGACCTATGGAGAACAATAAGAAACACAAACCATTTTGGAAAAGCAATTTTTTGGTTAATTCTCTGAAGAATGAAGTTTTACTAAAATAGTTTTACCTGGCTTATAATGATTTAAATATTTTTTTAAAAAATTTTTTAGTAATACAAGTAGCTAAATAAAGACAGAACTGATAACGGTGATCAATTTTTCAGATGGGGAAGAGAAAGAAATAGAAGGATATGAAAGGGAAGCAGAGGAATACAGCGATAAAAGGTGCAGGGAAAATAGGAAAATGAGGACGAAATACATACTCCAACTGCTTAGTGGAAACACATTTAAACCAGTTTAAATAGCCACTAGGGTCTGGCTGGTTTAACCTCTCAGAAAAGAAAAAGCATATTTGAAGCCTGATTAAAATTTGTTTAAAATCTTATATTACCACAGGGTAATTCCAGTGATTTCACAAAACAAAGCATTCTAACAATGTACACACATTCAAAGTGTCTATAAGTTTTAAAGAGTTTCCTAGACAAAAACACATGACATTAGGTATTTTATATATCAACAATGTAAAATAAAATAATTAAAGCTGGTTAATGTTTTCATCACTATAAAGATCATAATAAAACCTGAGTAGATTCAAAGTACAGAAACCACAGATAGAAAGCCTGTACTCTGCTCTCCACATCTGACTTAAAGAACTTTAAATATCCTGATTCCTTCCGTGAAAATAAAATAATTAATAGTTTCCTTAGTGTGTTGAAATACTGAAAGAACAAAACTTACATGTTGATTGTTTGGGGTTTTATGTTTATTCTC
Organism: Harpia harpyja; assembly: GCF_026419915.1. Taxonomy (NCBI): domain Eukaryota; kingdom Metazoa; phylum Chordata; class Aves; order Accipitriformes; family Accipitridae; genus Harpia; species Harpia harpyja. Next base: position 22,948,887 of record NC_068945.1, on the reverse strand, counting down.
CTCCCACTCCCCATTTCACTATGTTTTGGACTTCTTTCATATTTAATCTTACTTTGAATGCCTTACCCTTTGAAACACTTGATGCTGAGCTAATTAAAACCTGTGTATTTTAATCAAAATTACTGATACATGTTCTCAAATCTTAATTCCACTTTTATGGGGGGTTTTTCGTTTGGAAATCTGTTATAGCTCTACTGCCTTGAAATTAGTGGCAAACCTGACAGTTATAAGTATCTACATCTATAACTGCATGAACGAATTAAGTTTTGAAGAGTATTTTATTTACAATTTTGAGGTGAGAAGTTTAGTTTAAGTAAATCAGCTTTTTGAAATCCACACTGTAATCCTGAAGCATAAGTCTTTCAACAACTTTTAAACCACAGTGTAGAGGAAACGACACTGCTCTGTACTGTTAGGAAAAGATAATACTCTATATAAAGTCCTTTAAAAAATAAAAAAGAAACAAAACAGGCAAAAGACATTTGCTTTCTTGTAAAGCTAAATAGTAAAAAGAAGAAAAGTCCCATTACCCGTGCTGGACTGACTCCAGTAGTGCTGGCAGTCAAGACTTCATGTTGTGAATCGATAATATTTTTAATCTTCAAATCCAAATCTTGTACAACTTCCTCTACTGCCTGACAGAAAGGATCCCCATTGCTTTGGCCTTTTATCAAATGCATCTTCACTGTTGACAGAATTCGCCCCCCTGCGATTCTGAAAATAGGCACAGGGTCATCTCCACATTAATCTTGGCAGCACTTGTATACCTATTAGTGTTGAACATAGCCAGTCTTCACAGTTAATCAAAACTCTTCAGAGAACAGCTTTGATCTTTTAAATCAAACAGCAGTGTAGAAGTATTGTCCAACATAATAGTTTGCTAAAAAAAAAAAATATTATAAGGAAAGGTAATGAATTCAGCATTTAGTAATACTCTGAGCTGCAACACAAAACTAACTTCTCCATAAAAGTTCAAAGAGAAGTACTGTCTTTAAACCAATAGTTACTGTTTTGCTCGTAAGCTGCTAAGTGTAAACAAAATGTTTCACTAGAACATGCATTCCAATTTAACAGGCTATTAGATTTTTTGAGTCTTTTGTGCTTCATGAAAGTGCTTCAAAATATCAATCTGCTTTCAATTTTATTTAAATAGATACTAATTAGACTAGATGAACACCTCTGTTTGCCATAAAGGCATACACTATTAATCTCTTTTTTCATCAACTAGAAAAAATGCCTACAGAAAAGAACTTAGTAGCTTAATTATGAAATGTCCATGCAGTTTGACATTAAAGATATAAATAATTGAATCTGATTGATATAGGGGCTTTATTTCAACTCTTCTTATAGAAGGATAAGGCAGCATTTGTGAGTGCACCTAAACTATGTTTAGATTGTTAATTTTATTTTGTGGTCCTGTACCTTGAACCATCCACATTGCATGTATGATAGACTACTGTTGGGATCACTTTTGCATTAGAACTACCAGGTCTCTCCCCAGTGAAACTCTTGACTGATTAGCAGGTACAGTTGTACAGATGATGCTCCAACAGGCAGTATTGAGAGAACTGCACCATGTCTTGCTCCCTCAGACTTGCAAGATCCACATATTCTATGAAAATGGAAACAGAACAGGCTGCCAAGTAGACCACATTATCCAAGTATGTAAAAAAAAAAAAAAAAAATCAATTTTTGAAGAATCACAAGAAAACCCAAAGATCTTGTGTCCAAAAAATAGCTACAGGGACTGAGGCTCTTGTGACAGTGCACCTTCATTTACCCAGACCTGGTGAATGAGGAGAAGCAGTTATAATTCCAAGAATTCCACTGGCCATTTATAAGTGCATATTTCCACTCAAGGGTTGAAAGTGCTGCCCTGAACAACACTGTTCAAAATTAATAAAATAAAATAACTTAAAGTTTATAATGATAGTGAGCATAGTCCTATCACAAGAATGCAAAATCCAAGTGTTAGGAGTGAATTGCTCATTTTGCAAGTGTAATGTGTGGTGGGTATGGCAAAAGCCATATGGAAGTATGAAGGTAGGAATTGCTAGTCATGAGGCACTACTATGACCTATGACTATGAACCAGGTTAAATGAATTAGCTAGGGGATCACAGATCTTATCTCAGAGATGATCAAAAGCTATATTGAGACAACGAATGTGTCTTGACTACTTTAATGAAGATTTAGTGAAAGAGAATAAACCCTTCGGGTTAAAAGCTTAATAATTTTGTCCAGCACCTATACAAAACATTAAGCAAAAGACTGTATGTTTTACCCTTGCTTGAGTTTGGGCAAATAAAAAAAGCATTATAAGAACCACTCAGCTCCTACATCATATTGCATCTTTTCCCAAAAGCTTTTTGGAGTTGCAGGCTGCTTGGAAGCTTTATCATTAATTCTCCAGTCTTCTCAGAACATGGACCCATCATCCAGACCAACAAAGTGGATTATAATCAAGATTCTCCTCACCTCACCAAGCAATCATTTATCTTCTGTTTAACATCACATATACATAAGGACTTCATTATTTCCCCATGACATTTTGTCTTCAATTTCATTCTCTTTCTGCGTATTTTCCTCAATCTTTTTCAGAGTGTGGTAGTCTATATTTTATTTTTAGCTCTAATTTTTAGGGTTTTTTTCCCCCCTCCCCTTTTACTTTTTCACATAGTTATTTTCACCTTTGAATACCAGCTGATAACACATATAAGAATAAAGGAAGAAATAAAATCATAACAAGAGGCACAAAGGACCTATTCTTCAAAAAAACTGATTCCCAGGAAAAATAGGTAGAACTCTGTGTTCAGAAAAATACCCTGAACTGAAATTAAAAATTGAGACAGCACTCAGGACAAGTATCATAAACATTTTCTCTGTTCTTACAAGGCATGTATTTATTACCAGTATTGGAGACAAGATCCTGTGCTTGGGGACACTTCTTTTGGAGTTGTACAATCACATTTCATATCCTTAAAGTAACGTAGATTCTCTGCGGTAACAGTAGTGACTCAAAAAATTAAATGAAAACAAGCAAAAAACACCTCAGCCTTCCAGTTACCATGTTCTTGACAAAACATTTCCAATGAAGCCAGATATGCTTGCGATGCTAAGTTCAATTATGAGACTGATTTCCTGTTAGGCATTCTTTTTTTAAAGTTTTATAAAGCCAAAGTATAATGTCAGACAAAAGCAGCAAAAGCAACAGCAATTGTGTTCATTCTGAATTCCTGCTCCAAGAATTTTTCCTTTGCAGTCAATCTGCTTCATGATCTATTGCAATCATCCATCTTCCCTTTCCAACTAACCTACAGTTTCTTTTTCCAGACTTTAAGAAACACTAGCCACTTTCCTGCAACATCTAACAATTGGATAGGATGGCCAACCCTAAAAAAGAGTAGCCTGTTAAATCCTGCCTTTAACAGGAGTATTACTGAAGTTTAACTTTTTTTCCTAAGAGTTAGGTTTATAATCCAAATCAAAGCAAAAATGCAGCATGTTGAGCGTAATCTAACATCAGCCTATCTACCTCCGACACCAATATTTTTGATTTAACTATACCATGGACTGTACAAAACAACTCCATATTTATTCACACACCCTGAACTCTTGAGCTGCTATTGGCACATATAGTAGAATTTTTAGATACATCTATGATGCTGCAAATCACAGCTCTGCCAAAAACCCAAAGCAATGGCAAAGGCTTTTCATTACTCCAGGCGACATAGCCAAGAGTGAGATGATGACTAATTTTTCAACTTCCTCCATGCTCCTGCCTACCTACCCTAAAAGGATACCTTGCAAATTGAAAGAAAGGTATATTTTGTACACGTTAAATTCTGAAGATACATTTTAGAGTTCTAGTTAGGAGAACCTCCATCAAATGAAACTCCATGTGTCTACATTCGTATAAAATATAAAATGAGTGGGCAGAGCTAGGTAAGAATAGGAATTGAGCCAGAGGAAAACTAGTTTATTTATATTGTTTCCTGTTAAAATACATGGAGGGAACTGGGCCAGACACCTTAGTGTTTTGACTTATTCTGGCTGAACAAGACTCCTGTAAATAACTTAGAAAACCTGAAGTTAACTTGAAACTTTTTTTTGGCTTTTTTCCAGGTCAAAACCAAATATTTCCACACAATTCTCAGCTTTAACTTCTACAGATTAAAGATTATTCAATTCACATTAGATTTGCAGGCTTGGTTTAACAGAAAAACTTGTGCTTTGCAGAAATTTAGGCACAATGTATGCACTTAGCCAAAAGAAAAGTCACCATGTGAAGTGTCTCTGCACACAGGTTAAGAACTATCCAGATCTTAGAAAGGATAGTAAAAAAAAAAAAAAAAAAAAAAAAAAAGGATAAAAAGATGCTGGTGTACCTCTGCTCCAAAAACCACAATTCAGTCTAACCACAAGAGAACGAAAAGTTCAAGGGGAAAAAAAAGAAAAAAAAAAAAAATCATCCAGTGCAAGTTGTCAAGGGGTAAGAAGAGAGCACTGCTAAAGAAAAGTTGTCTCAAAGATGCATATAGCAACTGTAGCCAAGTCTCCTGATGCTTCTTGCCAAACTGCTTTATTTCCCTCAGCCCTAAACTGACAGTTTCCAAAATAATACCCTCAAATGAGAAAAGCATTGTACTAAATGAGTAGTATCAGTTCTATAAATACTGTGTTGAACCTAGAACTCCAAGACAAACCAGCAGGTGAAAGGATTGACTGAAGTTGTCTTTGAAAGCCAGGTTCAGTCCTTTCTGTCTACAGGTATCTTAAGCTTATCTATGTCATTATAATTTTCACACATTTTACACACATATACATGTATGTATGCTGGAAGAAAAAGTATTATTATACATATAGCACTGGGCATCAGTTAATTAAAATAATTATGCCCTTAATTTAAATGTTATGCTCTGTGACTCAATTACCTTGTAGCTTTTCACTGAGGAAAAGAAAAAAACTGTGATAAAAGCATTTTCTATGTTTATTTTTTTGCCTCTATTACCCAATGCCAACTAAGGATATTTGCTATTAGAAGTAAAGTTCATTTAATCTCTTTTTCTCCCCATATTCCTTCTTCTTTTCCAAGAAAGAGTTCCAGTCCCCCATCAGATATACACAGTACTAACTGGAGCAAAGAAAAGGAAAAGTTTATTCATACTTCAACCAGAATTTATATAAACAGGCCAAGACATAAAATGTTGATCTAATGTGTGTGGATTAGTACTGAAACAGTGTGCCATAGCTTATGCCATTTTACACCAGAATATAACAAAATAAGTTATGTTGTGAGGTTTGTTTTATTAGTCTTGAATATACTTATAAAATGTTGAATCTACCTTATTTGTGCTATTTCATGAATATTTCAAAGCTTACTACAGAAAGCCCTAACTGACCATGTCTAGCAGTTTCAAAAAGTACAGTCAAGTCAGTCTCAGTAGGAGAGGCATCCTTTTAATCTCTGTAGATGCCATCTAGAGCACAAATGGAGATGGCTAGCGCTCTGTCCATGTTTGTAGAGTCCTTTCTGTGGTAAAAAAAGTAGCATCCTTTTCCCAGATAAGACAATTCACTGGATCAAAAAACAACTTAAGAAACAACCATCTTGAAGATGAAACTATACATTAATTCAACAATAAATGTAATAGTTCCATTTAAAGCAATCAAGTTACCTGAGCAATTTCAGATGCACTATTAGGACTTCATTGTTAGTGAGGTTTAAAAAGATTAACTAAAACCATGAAGATAAAAGGAAAATGTGGTAAAAATGCTACTTGGGTTTTTGGGGGGTTGGTTGGCTGTGTTTTGGTTGGGTTTGGTGGGGTTTTTTTTTTTGTTGGATTTTTTTTTTTTTTTTTTTTTTTTACACAAAAAAGACACCCTCTGCCAGATTGCTCCGATATTGCTCTTTTATGGGTTTATATTACATAACAAATCAGTTGAACTTAAATGAACTTAAAATATCTGGCATTGTACTAGAAAAAAAATAAGTCTATGAATGGAATAAGGTTGAAAACTGTTATCTACTTTGCAGTTCCTAACAGCTAGAAGGGCAGCAAAGTTTGTTTTGAATATGGAATTACATGGGCAAAGTTATCAGTCTTCAGATAATTATTATAGCAGCAAAAGATATGAATTTTAGTTCTTCTTAATTCTGAAAGAGGAGCAAGAAACCTAACTGAATTCAAGAATGAACTTGATACACTAAACAAAGCAATGCCATTTGTCTAAAGCAATAGAGAACTGGAGAGACCTTGTTCCTTTCCAGTCAGCGTGCCTGCTAACAAGCTTTCTCTGATGTTTCATTCAGATCATAGGCTGCTGGCATGAAATATTCTATGATAAAGTGCTTCAGTCTCACATCCGTGGTCTTTTAAATCATACTGAAGGAGGACTCTTATTAAATCCAGTTAGCAGTAAACATCTGTCAGTTACCACTATGACAGATGTTGTAAAATAGCAATTTTTTTTAAAAGCTAATAAATAATATCATCTTCTGTTCAGAGTCACGTGCAACAATATTCCTTTGTTCAAAAAGTATGAACTGAAAGAAATCCCAACTAGAAAACCCACTGCTAACTTTATCTATGATAGAAATAACCAAAGAAAATCCATCAGAGTAACTATAAATGCTAAAACCCCAATCTTTTAGAAACAACCACCTTCCAGTGTCTGGCAGGGAATGTTCAGACACAAAAGCCTGGATCCAACAGTACAGTGGTGATCTTCTACTGAGTGGAGTCAGCAAAGTCCAAATGTGACCATCAGCATATCTGTCCAGTATTCCATAGTAAGTCCATAGCAGAAGAGACCTAGAACCAAGCACCCTTTCCCTTCTTTGATGGCATGCACTATTCTTCATTTGCTTCAGCAGCTGGAGAGTGTCCAACAAGCACTACTATCTTCCATTACACAGTCTCAATTTACACTCTTATTTCCTATCCACAAAAGCCAGGACTGCCGGTCAGGTGGTGAGGAGAAAGCATGTCATCACATGATTAAAGACTATGTTAAAGCATGCATCTCAGGCGGCTGAACTACGACTTCACTGGCAGCCTCTAAGTGTTTAGTTTTGCTGACAATATTCAGTTAACTTTTTTTTTTTTTACATTAACAAGTTCCCAAACATTTTAGATCAACAGTGTGAACCAGCACTAAAAGAGGAGTAGACAGTTCAGGTGAGATTCATCTCACCTGTCTTATAGCTAGAGAAAAACATATATCTACATGAAAGATGAAGTGAATCACATGCTAAAAATGCCTTATTTGCATCAGTGCCTCTAAAGGGAGTTTAAAAAAAAAATAGTACAATGTAAAAACTCTACTTGTTAACAAGGCATTGTATAAATCCTATCTTCTGTCACTGGTTGCTTCTACTAAAAATATTCTCAGATCTTGCGCCTGCTTGAACCCTTTTGGCCTTACATCACCTGTGCCCCAGTCCTATCTATTTCTATCTCATTTTCCTTATCAAACCATCTTTTCTTATGTTGAGGTAATTAATTTATAAGAAACTAATTGCATGCCTTGTCTATTTTGCTCCTACTGAGATTATCACATAAACAAGCTCCTCTACTTACCTAAAATCTAAATAACATCTGCAAGAACTCTTCTTACAGAACTGGGGCCTTAGTGTGCAAAGTTAATATGATGCAGAAGCACTTTTATTTATTTTCTGGAAATACATCTTTGTGGAAAAGACTAAAGTAGCATACAGAAGAAAAAAAAAATAAAAAAAAAGAGTTGAGGATATGGACAATATTCAAAACCTGATAAAAAGCAGAACAGACTCCTGAAGCCTATTCCAAGAACAGAAAAGAATATATCAAAATTCTATTATACTAAGGTCAACATTTTTATTCATTCATTTCAACTTCTCCAACAGAGGTAAAAAATAGATCACAAATATATAACTATCTAACTTATGTAGTGGGAACAAATGTCTTAAAACAGATTACAAACACCTAGAGATCATGGGGTGGGAGGGGATCACAGCCTTTTTCTTTGTTATAGATTTAGAGAGCTGTTTTAGAGCTTGATAAGAACTGAACAGTTATGCAATTTTTTAATTTAAAACTATATGAAAAGAGTAGCAATCTAAGTCTATTCTCAAACGCAAAGAAGCAGGATGTCAACTAGAGCTTCATCTACTGGGTAGAAGAGCAGGACAAAATTTATCTAAGAAACAATACAAAATACCAATGCTTTTATCAGAGCAGTAACTGTGCCTTTAAAGTAAACCCAATATTTTTTCTAATTATGTTATATGCATAAATTTTTTAAAAAATCAGTAGTTCATGTTAATTTGGATATCAAAATTTCAACAATAAAATTGTATCAGTGAACTTATCTAGATTTTAAATGTATCTGTAAAAGAAAAAGTAATTGTATCAAAACACTCATACTACTAAAAAATTCCACCTCAAACAACAGATGAATGCATTATTACTCTAATTTTTTAAATGATACAGAACTAAATATTAGGTGAAGACCCTACCTTGGACCCTTCGGAGTTTTGCATTTTATTAGACCCACAGTAAAAGCACAGCAAAAAATAATCCTGTTGCTAAGTATTCTTCCATGTCGCTGCTGCTGCTTTTGCTGTATTGCCAAAAATTTCTATCTTTTAGCTTGGTGGAAGAAACCACACTGACTCTTCCTCAGGAAGTGCCACCATCTAAAAGATCTGGCACCCTCCCAAGAACTTACTGAAAAAAAAAAAAGTTGGTGTTCTGTGAGTGTCTGCTCTCACCAAGATTAATTTTGGATAATCATACCAAGCAACGCTCCTCAAGTCCAGTGACAAAGCTACTATAAAAGTAAACAACTACTCTTGTCAGAGTAAGATTCTTGATGAGCAGCCATGCGTGTTCCATGCTACGGTTCCATTGTTCCACCATAACATATCCAACTTAATAGTTCCCTCTAGACATAATCACTTTCCTGCAATTTACTGAAAGTTACCAGGATTGGAATTATGGGCAGGGAGCTGCCAGACTGCTTCTCAAATCTGGATTAGAGAGAGGCCATGGAAACAGATGAACTAGTAGTTTGATATCTGTATGATGGCATAAGGGTAAGATTTTTCAATCCAGCACTGATATAAAAGTGCCACAGAAACACAGCCTCCGTGTCTTCTTTTTAATTAAGGGACTATACTTGAATTTCAATATCTAGGACATAATGCTCCGTGTATTCTCCAGCACCAGCCTAAATTAGGGAGTTAAGGAATGGGAAAGTAAATTACCAAATCACAATTTAATTAAATGCAGTATTGTACAATTGGGACACTTAAGATACCACATTTGAACTGTGATGTCTCAAGTCAGAGTTACCCTCAAAAGATCAGCTTTTTCAACTAAAGTTTTCTATTTTCTTGCAAATCCAATTTAAACCACAATTAAGTTTATTTTAAAAATTTTTTACTTCTAAATATATTTTAAAACATTCTCAACATTAAATTTAAATGAAGACAATCAGATTAAAGTATATCAGTATTTCCATTATAAAGTTAGATGTATATGTAAAGCAGATAATTTACTTCAAAATTCTGTTAAAGTACATTAGTCTTTGAAGTGGCAAGCATTTTCAGGGAAAATTTTTTAAGAGTCTGGTTTAAACATAATTTTTTTTCTTATTAAATAATTATTTTCTTACATAAGCCTTTCTGATATTTTTCTATTTCTTCAAAATGCAAGAGCATTCTTAAGTCACAGGCACAATGTTTGTTAACATGGTAGAATAGAATGGTAATATAGGCTTAATTTGGCTCATTCTATATAATCAGTAACTTTCACTGTAAATATTTAAACACCAAAATATTCTTCATTTCAATGATGCTATTAGTTTAGAAACTAAGGTTAGAGTGTCTAAGTTCTCAGTATTTTACCAAGAAACAGCACATTGCAAATACTCTAAAACAGTGTAAATAGATTTATCCAATAAAACACAATAAAACCAGTTAGAAGGAATAAGCTCCTCATGGTTACAGAGCTACAACTTCATTGGAATAACCAAGACATGGTGGGACAGCCTGACAGCTGGAGTACTGCAAAGGATGAATACAACAAGCTCTTCAGGAAAGACAAGGTTGGGGATTGCCCTCTGTATGCATGAGCTATGGAGGACCTCTTCTACTGGACAAACAAGAGGCTCATTGAGAGCTTGTGAATCAGGTTCAGAGTTTGCTATAGTCAACCCAACCCATGTGAGGAAACAGGCAAAGTATTCTTAAAGCAAGTCTCAGCAGGCTCTGTATCAGACCCTGGTTCTTACAGGGCACTGCCCCAACATCTGCTGGAAGAGCATCACAATAGGATGCAAGCAGTCAAGATATCTAGAGGGTGTCAGGGATACTGGATGGGTGACACACAGGGTTACACACAGCTGGGTCTGCTATTCACTAACAAAGAATTGGTCAGGGATGTGGAGGAAAAAAAAAAAAAAAAAAAAAGAATCAGCAGCAGCCTCGGCTGTAGCAATCATGCAGTACTGGAGTTCAAGATCCTAGGGGAGAAAGGAAAGCAAGTAGTAGAGTATAGACCATGACTTTAGGAGAGCAGATTTCAGCTTATTCAGTGAACTGGTACATGGAATCCCATGTGAGAATTCTAAAAGGCAAAGGAGCTCAGGAAAGCTGACACGTTATTAATGACAGCATATTACAAGCACAAGAACAGTCCGTCACAATATTCAGAAAAACATGTAGAAATATCAGTAGCCCAGCTTGGCTAAACAGTGAACTGATGACAGAGCTTCAATGCAAAAAGGCTTTACACAGGATGATGAAGGGACAGGTTATGAACAAATAATCTAGAAACAGGGGAGGTCCCTGACAAATGGAGAAACACAAATGTTTGCAAAAAAGACCAGAAGGGCAGTTTGGGGAACACAGGCTCAGCTGCCTCACTTTGTTACCTGAGAAAATAATGTAAAATGTCCTCTGAGAAAACATTTCTGGGCATGCGAAGGATTAGGTGCAGGCTGATAACAGTAAGCATAGATTTATCAAGTGTAAATTATGCCTGACCAATCTGTTTGCTTCCTATAGTAGACTGGCTCTGCAGACCACGGGAGAATGGTGGATGCCACTTACCTTGATTTTAGCAAAGCTTTCAACACTGTCAGAAAATACTCTCAACATACAAGTTTGGATGTTATAGTCTGGATGGACAGACAACTAGATGTGTTAAAAACTGGTTGGATGATCAGGCTTAGAAGGTAGTAAACATGTACTGTATCTGGAGGCCAGTAACAAATGGAGTACCATAGGGGACTACCCTGGAACCTGTTTTTTTCTTTTAAATGTCTGGTGGTGACTCACTGATAAAAATACATGCCTATCAAGTTTGCAGATGACACCAAATTGGATGGAATGGTCAATATGCTTGAGGGCAGAGCTGCCATGCAGAGATACCTAAATAGATGGGAGTAATGGGCTGACAGGAACCATATGAAATTCAACAGGACATGCAAAGTCTTGGAAAAGGATAACCTCTTGCAATGATACAGGCTAGGGAGCAGCTCTATGTAAAAGGACCTGGGAGTCTTGATGCGTGTTCAGCAAGCTAACCATGAGCCAGGAGCGTGCCTTGGCAGCAAAGGCAGCCAACAGTATCCTTGGCTGCATCAACGGTAGCATAGCCAGTAGTCTGAGGAATGTGATTATCCCTCTCTAATCAGCACTAGTTGGACCAAATTTAGAATACTGTGTCCAGTTTTGGGCCCCCCAGTCCACAAAAAACATTGATAAACTGGAGCAAGTTCAGCAGAGGGCTGCCAAGCTGGTCAGGGAGACATGCCCTGTGAGAAGCAGCTAAGGGAACAGCTTATTCAGTCTAGGGAAGAGAAAGCTTCAGGGGGATCTAACAGCTTTCCAATACCTACAAGAAGGTAACCAAAAAGATGGAGCCAGGCTCCTCATGCTGGCAGTCAGTGGAAGGAAAAGAGACAACAGGCATAAATTGAAACGAGAGGTCCCAACTTGACATAAGGAAAAAAACTTTTCACCATGAGGACACTCAAGCAGTGGAACAGGTTGCCAAGAGAGACTGAAAACCTCCAGGAATGGAGACTGCACAAAGCTTGACTGGATAAAGCCCTGATTAACCTAGGCTGACCCCATAATTGACCCTGCTTTGAGCAGGATGTTGGACCAAAAACCTCCTGATGCTCCTTCCAGCCTGAATCATTCTATGATCCTACGTTTAAGGAGTCCTATAGACAATGTTTTGCACATGCTTGCACAACCCTCCAGCAACTTTAGAACACAAAACTCCAGGGCTGCGTGAATGCTATCCAATTAACTCAAACATTCAGCACAAGACCAGATAAAGTCTCATGTGCTTTCTTTCCCAAAATACTACTGCATGTCCAGATGCAATCACAGCTTCACAAAGACAACACATAAGAAATAGCATTTTCCCTGTCAAGGGAAAGCTCAATGCACTAATCCACGTGCACGATCAAGTCAAGCTGTATAACTTCTACAGTTGACTGCAGAAGACTGCTCATGGACCTGAAATGAAGTCCCACTCCAAAGCATCACACTCACTCAAATGTGTTGAATGAAACAATACAGCTAACTTTAAACAGCTACTAAAGTGAGCTGTGCAATAGTGGCACCTAGTGGTCAGTGCTTACAGCGAAGTCAGGGCCCAATTCAAGACGAAAATTTACTGCCCATCTACCAACTTTGCTACTCTACAAAATCAGTTGGGGCTTTTGAAGTGTATATATATATATATATATATATATGTATATACACACACACGTATCTCTATATGAACCAAAAAGTGCAGTAACCAATAAGACAAATGCCCTTCCATCATTCACTTTTAAGTCACACACATATTTTATGAACTTGAAAAAAGTCATTCCAGAAATAGAATAAGTTCTTTCCAGATGCAAGAAGCATTATTGCCTGACCTAAGAGAGAAACATGTCCAGAATGGTGGATTAGTACTGCACCTTTTCATTTATACCAACAGAAAAGAGTTTCCAGATCCTCAGGTGTATAATAATCATCTACTTCACTGACAAACACAACATTGATGTGTTTCTTGTCAAGAAACAGGCACAAAAAGTAGAACATGCAAGCTCTCTATTTACTGCATAAACACTGCCCAAGAATCTGTAAATAGTTCTAGTGTTACAAGTTTTACAGCATCCCCAAACTTTAAGGAAAGTTCATGCTACTGATTCTTGAAAGATTAGTGATTTCTTCTAATCTTAGGCATCTGGAGAACAAGGAGAGGCAAAATTGAACCATTTCAAAATTCCAGAGATTTGTAAGAATGTTGGTTCTGCTCAGTGAATACACCTTGAAACTACCCAAGTTCACTATATCTTTCCATTTCTCCTGCTATCAGGTCTGCTTGCACTTCGTGCCATATTTGAATCAAATCATCATAGTTTCATTAAATTTCCACTCTGACAGTTTTCCCTTCCCTTATTTATCTACTATTCACTTTCTTAGCCTAATGACCTGGGGATGAGAAACACATTTTTGTTATTCTCCATAGGTTGGCAGGTGCTTGGTTGCACCATATGTCCTATTATGTTCAAAATATTCTTAAGCACACCTCATCACTGTCCAACATCTTCAATTTGGTTTCTAGGTTTCCAAAGCAAAAGAACTTAACTCAGGCAGATGAAGAAAGCCTCTTTTCAACGTGTTCCACAATGTACCAAGCATTTATTTGGCTACTTTGTATTTTATGCAAGTTCAAGTTTCATAAGATGTCCACTGTAACAAGATGAAACTGAAATAACAGACTTCTAATCATTAAGTAAACAACCAAAAATACTGCATTTTTCTTGTGGCATAGCAAATACCGAGACCTGGTTTTTGCAGCTTGGCTGATCTCTGCATCAGAGAAACAGCAATACTACAGATAGGTTGTCGTTTGCTCAGATTTCTCAGCACGCTTCTAGAGACTAAACAATGGGATCTTTTGCTGCATTGTTGCTTTTCTCCCTCTGCTCTTTAGAATGAAGTAGCAAAAGAACTAGAGAAATTTCTTGTGTAAAACTGCATATTCTGGAATTCATAACTGTTACATCACAGGCAGGGCATACAAACAGTCCTTGCTCATATGGCTTACCAAACACTTCAGAAAAATACTTTTTTGTTCACCAGTGTTGTGACTTTTACAGTTTCTAAGCTACATACTAGTCCTATAATATTTGAGAACTTCAGCATACTAATGAAGATTCTTTCAAAGACAGCCAACTGATTGGTATATTTCTATAAGCACTGAGCTACTATATAGATACATACATAGAAATAGCAGTATTTTACATCTACATTTTACATTTACATAGGTTATAAAGCCTATATAGAGTACAAGAGATACTAGAAACACCACAGTACAACTAGCTTCCATTCTTGGTCAGTGATACAACCAACAACACCTACATGTATACATGCAAACTAATGAACACACCAGAATCTGATGTTAATGAGATTTATATCCCAGAATAAATGGGACAGCAGGTACAGCAGAGGAAGCAACAGAATAAATAGCTGAACGCTGAAAAGAATTTCCAAGCTCTAGAGAATTCTCCAAATTAGAAACTGATAATTCCCAGCAACTATCCCACTCCGATTTTTCTCACATGCCTTAAACAGAAGGGTAATTAACAAGACATAGCATTTTATGTTACACTTTGCTGAACTGTATATACCTGAAAAAGTGGTCTTTCCACCCTGAAAAGTAAGTTCATGCACATAAGTGTCTTTCCATTTCTCATTTTTATCAATGTACAGTGCCAGATGATTTAAATAAATTAAAATGCATACATTAGATGTTGAATCAAAAGTTTTCTTTAATCACCAGCACAGACAGCATGTCTCTGGCATCCAGGATGTTGAAATGAAAAAACAAAGAAACACAATTTAAAAGTAAAACAAAAACTGCAAAACAACTTCAGAAATACTTCCCACTTCCAGCTTCACTGCAATCTGAACAGTAATTTAAATAATGCTTATGGTTTGCTTATAACACTTTGTTTTCAGCTGGGAAGATTAGACTCAATTCAGTCTAAAAAAAGATTCTTTAGTATCAAGGACAGAACTATTACAGATGATTTGCTAAATTTTTGTATAGAAAAATTACTGATTATAAATGAAAAAAAAATACTAACTTCTATAATGCTTAAGAAAATTGGTCTTCTCTCTGTACTAATGCCAGCACTTACCAACTCAAATTCCTGTGTTACACTTACACTTCTCTAATTAATGTCACATTTATAAGCCTGCCCAAAAGACTAACTTCAGGTCTTGAAAAACATTCCAAATCAATGACTTCACCAGAGCCTTCCTAAGAAATCATTCCTATGCTTCACTTATGAGGTTAAAAAGAAGAGAAAAGAAAGGCTAAATAACTGATGTCACCATTTGTCAGGGGCAATAAAGACTCCTTTATATAAAGGTATATAAAATAAAATGACAAAAAGAAAGTAATTAATGAGCAAGAAGTAAAGCACATATTAGTTTAGGTACTTACCAGACCCACAAGATTGAAATCTTTGGAAGTTCATTTACAACTAGGGAACTAACCAAATACCCATACATCCATTGATTTCATAAAAATGTAATACAAAGAGTAACCTTAAAAATCTATAAGCTTGCCCTAATTGTTTTTCAAATTTTTATATTTCCTAATAAGGTTTAAGTTGTAAACATTTACTCTGAATTATTAAATAAGTAAATGATTAGATTTTCCTTCACTCCCTCTCCTCGAGACACATGCACAAGAAAGAAAAAAAAAAAAAGAGGTGCTCAACAAGACAAAAATATAACAGAAATTCTATTACCTTGGATTTAAGGTTTCACCAACAATTTCTTGCAGCTTGTCAATAAAATTAACAAAGTTTGAAAGCCCCTTTACATGGACTCTTAAAGGATCAAATAATGAAGATGCACAGCCTCTTCCTCCAAGTTCTATGGTTCGGATAAAAGACGTTGCCATCTATTAGAAGAAATATTCAGAAATATGAAACTGTAGAATACACAAAATATATGTATGTTGAAGTGAGCCTCTCCTACAGATTTGCAAACTGTAAAACAGCTGGTTGATAGCAGAAATAATTTAACTGATATCAATAGAATACCTCTTAAGCTTTGTACACCTCACCATAAATATTTGCAAGATCAATACTTAAATAGTGCAGCAGTATTAAAAAAAAACCACAAGCCAAAGCAAAAGTGACCCAGCTAATTTATATTTTCATTGGCCTTTTGACAGCTTAGAAAAAACTTTATTAACACAGGGTATAGAATTTTTTTGTTGTTGCTGCTGTTTAAATGCTTGTGCTGACCTCACAGAAACTACTGTTATATTCTGACAGCTGTCTATGACCCAAGAACAATTTTAACATAAGCATGTAAAAGTTGACTTCAGTAGTATATTTATTTTCAGAGGCGCAAATAAAAATAACATATACTCAAATCTTCTGAATAATTGTGACAGTTAAGGCTTCTGTCATACAGAAAATACCATATAGGTACCCAATTCTGGAAGTTTCCATATATTTTTATATTCTATAAAGACACTGAAAACAAGAGATGTCCCAAAAGCAGTACGCCTTAGAGGACAACTCCTCAAACTTTAAGGCAACAGTCAGAATAAAAAGCTTAGCAGTTCTCTAGAAAGGTGAAAGTAAAGATGATAATCCAACACGCTTGACACAGATGCAGTAACATTAATTCTACATATAAATTTTAATTTCAGACTATACAGCTAAATCATAAAGCTCTTAGGACTGGAAAGAGTACAACTGGAATTACTCTAGCAAAGAAAGTAAACCTGCCAATATTCCTGCCTTTGTGCTAAAGATTTCCTGTGGATCAAGTACAGTTCATAGGACCTTGCTTTCCCAATGGAAAATATTCTGGCTTTGCAAGATTTCTACAAGACACAGATGCCAGAAAAGAAGATTTCTTTACACGGTAGAGAAGTTTCCCCTCTGGCAACTGTGAGGAAGAGGTAATAAATCCAGTCCAAGCACATACTTTTTTTATACAATGTTAACAGAGCATTAGGAGCTAAAATAATTAATCCTGGAACTGAGATTTCACAAATTTTCCATATTTATTCAACCATAAAAATCTGAGAATGCAGCTGCTTCAGTGACTGTTACATACCCATACTGTTTTTCCTTGGTCTGCTGTTGTCTGCACTGAGGCCACCGTGCATGCAAAATTTGATTATTTTGAATATAAAGGACTACAGTGGTTCTTTGGAGAAAGGATTCTTACTCATCTTATTCCAACTATTTTTGAGATGGCTCTGTGCTGACTATAACTACTGTAAGTATAAACACACCTCACATACCAAACTAGATTCTTTAGCAGCAAGCCTGTGAGCATTGCACATTGATGCTGTAACTTTTTATATTCCTACACAAGTGCATTGAGAGAGTATACCACTGTCTCAAGGTTTTTCTTTCAGCTCTGTGCCTTTGAGAATAAAATGAGCAGGAATGTCCCATACCAATCACATCTTAAAGAGTATTTCAAGACCAATCAAGCTGCAAATAACTGGAAAGCATTACCCTCCCCAAATTCCGAGTCAAAGCTGAAAATACTACGATACCGCCCTTTCGATTTTTGGCCTCTGTTCTAGTGTACATGTCAAAGGCAGGGTTTTATCACCAGGTTGCTCTAAAAAAAGTAATTTATACACAGAAATACTTTAGATTCCAGATGTCTCAATTTTAACAAATGCACAGAAAAATGCTGATTTACTATTTAACCAAAATACATACTTACAGCACTTTAAAACTGAAGCTCATTGTAATATATTGTTAGTGGCTTAGTTTTGTTAATGTTAATAATGCTCTGTGATATTTTTTTAACCCAAACTCATTGGTGCATTGGGCTTGCATGGCAAGGTTTTGGTAGCTGGAGGCTACAGGAGTGGCTTCTGTGAGAAGCTGCTGGAAGCTTCCCCCATGTCCAACAGAGCCAATACCAGCCAGCTCTAAGACGGACCTGCCGCTGGCCAAGGTCGAGCTCATCAGCGATAGTGGTAGCGCCTCTGGGATAAAAGATTTAAGAAGGAAAAAAAAGTTGCAGGGGGCACAGAAACGGCAGCTGGAGAGAGGACTGAGAACATGTAAAAGAAACAACCCTGCAGACACCCAGGTCAGTGAAGAAGGAGGGGGAGGAGGTGCTCCAGGTGCTGGAGCAGAGATTCCCCTGCAGCCCATGGGGAAGACCATGGTGAGGCAGGCTGTCCCCCTGCAGCCCATGGGGAGGTCCACGGTGCAGCAGGCATCCACCTGCAGCCCGGGGAGGACCCCATGCCGGAGCAGGGGGATGCCTGAAGGAGGCTGTGACCCCGTGGGAAGCCTGCACTGGAGCAGGCTCCTGGCAGGACCTGTGGCCCCAGGGAGAGAGGAGCCCACACTGGAGCAGGTTTGCTGGCAGGACTTGTGACCCCGTGGGGGACCCACGCTGGAGCAGTCTGTGCCTGAAGGACTGCAGCCCGTGGAAGGGACCCACGCTGGAGCGGTTCGTGAAGAACTGCAGCCCGTGGGAAGGACTCGCATTGGAGAAGTTTGTGGAGGACTGTCTCCCATGGGAGGGACCTCATGCTGGAGCAGGGGAAGAGTGTGAGGAGTCCTGCCCCTGAGGAGGATGAAGCCACAGAGATAACATGTGATGAACTGACCCCAACTCCCATTCCTGTCCCCCTGTGCTGCTGCCAGGGGGCAGGTAGAGAAAATCAGGAGTAAAGTTGAGCCCAGGAAGAAGGGAGGGGTGGGAGGAAGGTGTTTTAAGATTCGGTTTTATTTCTTATTACCCTACTCTGACTTGATTGGTAATAAGTTAAATTAATTTTTCTCAAGTCAAGTCTGTTTTGCCCATGACAGTAATTGGTGAGTGATCTCTCCCTGTTCTTATCTCAACCCATGAGCTTTTTGTTATATTTTCTCTCTCCTGTCCAGTTGAGGAAGGGGACTGACAGAGCGGCTTTGGTGGGCACCTGGGTTAACCCACCACAATTGCTTTTAGAGGTATTTGGTAAGGAGCAACATCTAGTCTAATGCCATCTTTTCTTCCTCTGTCTTTTTTCTTTGATATGCATACTCATGACCTCACTTCACACTATTTACCAAGACTTCAAAATTTTAAAAGCAATAATAAAAAGCATATCTTATATTCATGTTTAAGATAGTAAATGTTTTCATGATTTCTGTCACTGTTTGGGATGAACAGTCTCAATGCCTGTTTTTATGGTATCACATTTTAGAGCTCTAGAGGTACACATGCACACAATTATTTTCTCCGTGCATCTTTAGATCTCATGACTGAGCAAGCACCAATTTCTTCACATAGAATCTCTGTTGTGTCTTTTTAACCTAGAAACTGTGTTTATGGTGGTATTTGACTTGGCTTGCAAATGTCAGTCTCGCATATGAGATTAAAGCAACAGTTTATGTTTATAGAGCTATTTCATTGCCTCTGATCCACAGCAAGTTTCATTTGACACACATACCAGGAAAATGGACATTTTTCTCTTCTGTGAGGCATGTTTTAGGTTAGTGAAGGCTTCTCTACCAAGTCCTCTGTCAGGAACATTTAGAATATGAGCCAATGACAGATCATCTTTAGAATTCACCAACAGGCTTAAATATGAACAAACACACTTCTTTGCCAGCATTGTCACCTGTAAAAGAAAGCATCACACAAATTGGTCATCCCGCTGCTAACTTATGTTCCTTTTTTTTGAAAGCTAATTAGATATGTACTGATATTATTTTTGGAAAAGTAAGAATTTCACCTTGCATAATTTCAAAATGCTACTTTATGTATGGGGATTCTGGAAGTATTGACAAAAGCAAGCATGATTAATATGTTAAAATTACATATACTGTAGTTGAATATTCACAAAATATTTGAGGGTTGGATCTCTAGCTATTAAAATTGGCTATCAATTTCTACTTGGAAACCTCTTCACAGATATTCCCTTTCTATCCCAAGGCAAAATACTAGCACTATTAAACCACATAAGGATTTGTCATTAACTTCAAATAGGCTAAGATTTTAAACAACTTGCCAGCTCTGCACCAGATTCAGTAATTTTCCCCTTGGCTCCCAGGGGATTTCAATCACAGAAGCTCCACTGACTGAGTTTGTACATAAATTGTGACCCAGCTTCACCCACATAACCAAAACATAACATTGTAATTGTTTATATTGCAGCACTGTTCTGGACCTTGTAAGAACAACAGTCCCAAAACTGAAGAATTTACAGTTTTGTTGCAAGCAAAGACCACAAAAAAGGCCATTAACAAATGGAAAAACAATGAGAAAACCTATACTTGCTATGGAATTTCTTCTTACTCAGTGGGATGTACACAACAAAAATGCAGGCAGTAAAAAAAAAAAACCAAAACATGTATACGTGACAGTCTGAAAAGATAGATTTAAGAGAAGGAATATTTTTACTACAGAAGTCATAGGAGCAAGAAAGCCATTATATTAGCAGTGGAAGTGCTGTCTTGGGGAGAACCTTAGTTCAGAAAATATTTTCTCATTCAGAAAATATTTTGAGTTGTACCCAAATATTGAATTGAAATTGCCACTTATCATGAGAAAAGCAAGCTTGGAAATGACTAAAGCTCTAGTATTTCAAACATTGTTATATAGTATTCTGAGATTCTTGTTTTGGGGGTTGAAAGGGTAAAAGAAAAGAATCCAGTATTCCCAGAAAGTTCTCAAGTCCTCTACTGGAACAGACAAACCTTGTTTGCTTTGCCACAGCTACCACTACAGTGGCTATTCAGATTTCTTCCATGTGTAAGGGAATATGAGCTAATAAAATGAAATCAAACTTTACTTTACCTACCACTTTCACTTTGCAGCATTGGGCAAATCATTTAACTCTTAGTCAAGGCAATGTTTGAGTGACAGTATACTTGAAAAATTTATTCCCTGGTGTTTCAAGGCAGATTTAAGTCCACATCAAGTGCCTGCCGTAAAAGGACTGTCTGCCAGAATATAAATTTCTGCACTTAGCCCCATACACACACCTACAATATACTCAACTGATAGAGTTTGAATACACACGTTCTGGTTTTTTAAACCAGCAATATTTTAATACCAGTAATTGGAAAAGGAAACTGTTATATTTCATCTTTTCAATATATACAGAACATTACAAAAGAGAAATAATTTTTACCTTTACATTCTGCTGGCTCTGTCTGTTGACTGGTGTAGAAGGAGTAGAAAGAACATAACCATTATTTTCTTGTACATTCATTATGCCAGAAATAAATTCCAACAGTTGAACCTTTAATAACAAAATTAGAATAAACTTAAATATGAAGATGACTAGAAAGCAAAAGTAGTATTAAAACCTGGTGAAACTATGTCTCCACCAGCTTGCTAGTGTTTTGGGGTTAACACAGCCCTTACAACCTACTTTTGGTTCTAGTCTTTAAAAGTACAACTGTTTTAGTAGAGAAATGAGGTGTAAGATTCAAATTAACTTAGAAAAGACATTTCAAACAGTTATGTAATACACTTGCACTAAAAGCAGCTGCTTATGTTTTGGAGAACATTTAGTATTCTATATCATGTTTAGAATGAGGTCATTAAGGTACCCAAGTTCTCTATCTTACCCATGAAAACAGGAATAAAAAAAAAAGTCTGCAATGCTGAGAGTGGGCAGTAAAAGCAGACAATTAACTCCTCTCTAATTTTCATTACAAGCTAGAAGTATGTGCATCTAAATCCAAGATTATTTTTTTCAGTATCAATATCCTTTTGACCTTTCCATGCTCTAGAGAGCACAGAATCAAATAAAATCATGTGGAATGCTTGTGTTTCAAACTTATCTTAATTGCTACTTACATACATTTTTATCCAATAACATAGAGATTAATCAAATTCATTTTTCATAGACTTTCATTGTTTAAGAGTGGAACACACACTAGAACTTCTCTAGCCTAGAGGATGGCCTCACATGCAGTGTCATAAGAACATCTGAGCCACAATAAACTGCAACAGAGCTGCTGACTGAGTGGCTGAAGTGGAACCTCTTCTGGTTTCTGGAAAAATCTAACATGGAACTACATGTAGTATAGGGAAGATTTTGCTTTTAAAAGTATGCTGTTTTTAAAATTATAACCATTAAAAATATTTTGACTGCATATCAACATTGTCCTGCTTTCAGCTGGGATAGAGTTAATTTTCTTCTTAGTAGCTGGTACAGTGTGTTTTGGATTTAGTGTGAGAACAATGTTGATAACACACCGATGTTTTTGTTGTTGCTAAGTAGCACTTATCCTAAATTAAGGATTTTTCAGTTTCCCATGCTCTGCCAGCAAGCAGGTGTACAAGCTGGGAGAAAGCACAGACAGGACAGCTGACCCAAGCTAGCCAAAGGGATATTCCATACCATAGAATGTCATGCTCAGTATATAAACTGGGAGGAGTTGGCCGGGAGGGGTGGATTGCTGCTCGGGCGTCGGTCAGCGGGTGGTGAGCAATTGCATTGTGCATCACTTGTATTTTCTTGGGTTTTATTTACCTCGCTTTTGTTGTTGTTTTATTCCTTTTCATTACAATTATTATTTATTATTATTATTATTATTTAGTTTACTTTAGTTATTAAACCGTTCTTATCTCAACCCATGAGTTTTACTTCTTTTTTTTGATTCTCCTCCCCATCCCACTGGGAGCAGGGACGAGTGAGCAAACGGCTGCATGGTGTTTAGTTGTTGGCTAGGGTTAAAGCATGACAAACATACAACCAAAACTCCATGACAAGTGTTAATCACCAAGCTTTGTTCCAGTCTTACCAAAACTCTACAGTTCATTTTTCAGTTCCATTTCTGGCGAAGAGTGATATACTCATAGAAGAGCTGTGGGACCCACCCACCCAGCAGGACAATAGAAAGAAATAATTTTGAAGTGAATTTAAGATCTCTTTAAAAGATTTAGTAATTTAAACTCATCTGCTTCCCCAATAGAAGACCAAAGCAACTTATGAATAATTCAGAGCTCCTGTGTATATTTAGAAGTGTCATAAATCCATAACTGGAATCAAAGATATGTCAAAACAATATCAGAGATCAAACAAACAAATACTTACAGGGGCTAAGCTTTCATCTTCAGATACAAGTCCAAGACCATAGAACTTCTGATATATGTCTATTAGATCTAACATATTGGTTCTTGCTAAGAAGGCATGATAGGCTTTTTTTACGTCAGCATAATTTTCAGGTTCTTTCATGTTCTCATACGATAATCCCAGTTTGTCATGTAACAAATATTTCCAAGTTTCCAACACATCACTAAGCGATACTGTGAAATCTCCATGGTGCTAATAGAACAGAAAAAAGCAAAAATATTATATTTTTTATTCAGCATAGCTTTAAAAATAACTTTAAAACAAGCTGCATATATATATATTTAAAAAAACCTATTACAATCTAAATATTTAGGTTTAGAATAAACAAGGTCTTACTTATAGCTGAAGGTCTTCCAGTGCTTTGCCTTTACAGTTGAGTTTTGTTATATGCAGTATTCTGCGCCTGTTTTCACCTTGCTCCCAAATCTTGGTGTCTTATCCAATGTTCATCATAATCTCTGTCTTCCCACAGCCATCTTTATTGCAGACCTTTCCATACTATCATACTCTACATCCTCCCGATGCCACTTCCCCGCCACCACTTCCTCTTTCCCCTGAAACCTGCGACTTCCTTACTGCTTACTCTTAGCCCTCCTCTTTCACAACTAGACTCCTCATTTTCATCCACAGCCTGCTCTTTGATTTACATACCAGTCCCCGCTTCATGTCTTTAAACTTTTTCAGCTGAGGTCCTTCTATTTGAGTTAGATCTCAGAATACATGCAACAAGTAATTTTGCAACTGTAGCAAGTTTTCCAGTTTTCACCAAAGAAACAGAGTTCATACTACTGGTATCTAAAGCATTGCCCAGTATATGGCAGCAAAAAAGCACCATATTATATGGTCATGTAATTAATTATCTAACATGATGTAAATGCCCTGTGACTGAGTGACAAGCCTTGCTTTGCTATGTCAATAATGGCAGATAACTCCTGTCTAGTCCAAAGGTTTTATTTTATTTCATGATACTTTCACATTAAGTAACTTCAATCTGGATAAAATAATTACCTACAAACACCATTTGCAACTGAATACAACACTAAATACAAAAACAGGTCAGGAGCAGTTCTAATAATTTATGTTATTCCAGCTCAAAAGATCACTCCTTAGGGTTCTAGCATACTTTGCACAACTTTCCCAATACACCTGGTTAAATATATGATTCCAAAGTCCTGAAAGTCAACTATTTTAATATTGCCTAGACAAAGAACTAGGAATGAAAATGAAAGAGTACTCATTGGGTATTGGGTTTGTGTGGCGAGGTTTTGGTAGCTGGGGGGTTACAGAGGTGGCTTCTGTGAGAAGCTGCTGGAAGCTTCCCCCATGTCCAACAGAGCCAATACCAGCCAGCTCTAAGACGGACCCACCGCTGGCCAAGGCCGAGCTCATCAGCGATAGTGGTAGCGCCTCTGGGATAAAAGATTTAAGAAGGAAAAAAACTTGCAGGGGACACAGAAACGGCAGCTGGAGAGAGGACTGAGAACATGTAAGAGAAACAACCCTGCAGATCCCAAGGTCAGTGAAGAAGGATGGGGAGGAGGTGCTCCAGGTGCCGGAGCAGAGATTCCCCAGCAGCTTGGGGGGAAGACCATGGTGAGGCAGGCTGTCCCCCTGCAGCCCATGGGGAGGTCCACAGTGGAGCAGATATCCACCTGCAGCCCAGGGAGGACCCCACACCAGAGCAGGAGGATGCCCAAAGGAGGCTGTGACCCCGTGGGAAACCCGTGCTGGAGCAGGCTCCTGGCAGGACCTGTGGCCCCGGGGAGAGAGGAGCCCACACTGGAGCAGGTTTGCTGGCAGGACTTGTGACCCCATGGGGGACCCACGCTGGAGCAGTCTGTGCCTGAAGGACTGCAGCCTGTGGGAAGGACCCACATTGGACAAGTTTGTGGAGGACTGTCTCCTGTGGGAGGGACCCCACGCTGGAGCAGGGGAAGGGTGTGATGAGTCCTGCCCCAGTGTGATGAACTGGCTGTAACCCCCATTCCCCATCCCCCTGCACCGCTGAGGGGGGTAGGTAGAGAATGCGGGAGTAAAGCTGTGCCCAAGAAGAAGGGAGGGGTGGAGGAAAGGTGTTTTAAGATTTGGTTTTATTTCTCATTACCCTACTCTGGTTGATTGGCAATAACTTAAGTTAATTTTCTCAAAGTTGAGACTGTTTTGCCTGTGATGGTAATTGGTTGAGTGATCTCTCCCTGTCCTTATCTCAACCCACGACCCCTTTGTTATATTTTCTCTCCCCTGTCCACCTGGGGGGGGGGGGGGGGGGGGAGGGGGGGCAGGGTGTGGTAGAACAGCTCAGCTTTGGTGGGCACCTGGCATCCAGCCAGGGTTAACCCACCACAGCATATTACTTTCAGAGCACTTGCTTTCTAATTTGTGCATGGGTTAAGATAATTCAGCACTATGAACTTGCATGTTATTCCACACATTACCAGAATATTAAAATGGCATATATGTTTTCTGAAAAGCACTTGTTTTCCGTTTCAGCCCCTCAAAAAATTAAACATGTAATCATATTATAACCCAATTTAAACAGATCAAAACAGCAGTAGGCTGGAGAAAAAAAATGTTGTTTTCTCACTTTGTTTTGAAACAAAATCCCCCAGGAGTACCAAAGTTAAAGTACAACTTCAATATGGTATCTAATAAATCAAAACCTTTCATCACCAGACCAAGGACCTGCAGAGATTAGCAAAGTTTATATTAGTGCTGCAAAAATATTTTAAATCCAAATAAAATTGCACTCCAGACATTAACCTTCATAGTCAGGTGCTCACTATGACAGTGTATTCTGTTACTTCTACAGTCAATTTGTCAAGAGTCTCTGGTTTTAAAATTAATTAAAAAAATAATGTGGTGTTTTGCCGTAAGCATATGCCAACTGGCTAATAGTTTAAGGAAGTTGAAGAAGTTCCATACTTTCATTCCATGATAGGCATTGCAAGTATTATGTTTCATAGGCATAGAAACAACAAAGTATTATAATGCATCTTCCCTTCTTGGTAGTGCAGTATGGTAAGCTTCCCTGGACTCTTACTGTAGAATGTGTGAAATACAGTAGCAACATTTTATGCCTAAAGACACCGGTTTTTAGGATTTTGTAGGTATTGCAAGCTTTCTAGGGCTAACTACATAGCAAAGCAGCTTCTATTTTTACAGAAATTTTTTTAAAACGAGAAAGTGATGTGTACTTCAGCAATATCATGTTCTCTCCTGCCTTACTCCAAATGGTCACTAACCATTTTTGGAATATGTGTGTTCAAGACTGCTGTGCTTAACCACTACCCAGGTGTTGTCTCTAGTTCTATTATTTTCAGGCATACTCCTAGACTGCAGTACAGTTGTCTGGCATTGCCCTAGAGTTGTGTGATTCTGCAGTCTTGTCACCTCTGGTCCTACTGAGCCTTCATTGCTTGCATATGCTCTCATACAAGAAAGAAGTTCCAAAACTGTGGTACATGAGGCACGTTAAAGTAGTACAAAGCAGCATTTTGAATAACTTCCCATTCCAGTGAATGTTGATAGTGCCGTGCACAGATTTAGAAACTGGTTCATATAAGCACAAGTGTATAGACATAAGCATCTGATAGTTGTTGTATTGCAATCTGCCAGAAGCAAAGCCAGTGAAGTTACATGCCAATATCCCAACCTTAGAGAAATGCCAGTATACTTTGCATGGCTAATTGTTTGGGACTAAACATCTTTTTGGGGGGGGGGGGGGGGGGGGGGGGGGGAGGGGTGCCAAGGCAAAAAGTACCAGGGTCAAAGAGAGTAGAGGTATGCTCTGTTTAAGGAGGACTGGAGAGCTACAGTATATATGGGTCAGCAGAACAGCTAGTAGTTGCAACAATAGCATCTTGAAACAAAGTAAAAATTGTACTCATCCAAGCAACAAACTATTACTTTCTAAAGTCAACACTATCAACTATAGTTGTAATAAAACCAAGATAGAAAATTTAGCACACTCTTGGTTAAAAAAAAAACAAAACAACCACAAAACCCAAACAAACAAAAAACCAAAAACAAACAAAATCCACCCCCACCTTCTTGCTTCCCCTTCCACTCCCCAGAACAGAAACCTGTAATACTATAAAGAAGGGAGAGGGAGCGGGGGGGGGAGGGGGGGGGGGGATAAAAAAAGAAGGGAAAGTCCTATTGATAGAGACGATGCCTCAAGACTTAAGTAGCAAGAGTTTTAACACAGTTAAAACAACTCCAGCTGTTAAGCAACACAAAAATACAAGAAATAATAACTTAACTACTTACGATTTGGTTACACAGGGTATGGGAAAGACAGTACAACAGTCTCAGTATATCATTTGCTTTTAAAAAAATCCAGTGAAATACTCATAACCTCAGCCCTTTTTCTACAAAACTTCAACATTTTTTCTAAAAAAGAACATATCCCTTTGTAGAGAAGACTACTCAGCACTGGTGAGACCACATCTGTGTCCAGTTCTGGGCTCCTCAGTATGTGGGAGACAAACTGACATACTGAAGAGAGTCCAACAAAGTCTAATGAATCATTCAAAGATGATTAAGGGACAAAAGCATCTCACATATGAGGAAGGTCTGAGAAAGCTGGGGCTGTTTAGGCTGGAGAAGAGAATGCTCAGGGAGGATCTCATCGTTGAATATAAATATCCAAAGGAAAGGTGCAAAGAGGATTGGGCCAGGCTCTTTTTTAAGATGCCCAGTGGCAGGACCAGAGGCAATGGGCATGAACTGAATGAAACACATGAGGTTTGCTCTGTACATCAGGAAACACTTTTTTACTGTGAGGGTGATTTGAGTGCTGGCACAGCTTGCTCAAGGAGGTTATGGAGTCTCCATCCTTGGAGACATTTGAAACCCATCTGGACATGGTCCTGGGCAACTGGCAATAGGTGGCCCTGCTCGAGGAGAGGGATTGGACAAGATGACCTCCAGAGGTCCCTTCCAATGTCAACTGTTCTGTGATTCTGTGAAAAATTAATTATACTAAAGAACAGCCAAGACAATGTCTCTTGGTAGCTCCTTACAATATGTTACAAGAAACTTATCATATAAATTTGCTACAAAGGTGGTAGGAGTTTCTCATTACCAAAAGGGAGACATACAACAGTTTAAGGGAGTAATGCTATAAAACAACTTTGCATTTTTCTTCATTTGCCAACATGGAAACAAGATGATCTGGGAAAACATTTCAAGAAATACAGGTTACTGAACAGAACATAATATTCTTCAGACAGTGTACAAAATGGACTCATGGAAGCACAGGGTAAACTAAACCACACACCAATACTGATTTAATCCAGAATCAGAAAGAGACAAACACAAATTTCTGAAGGGAAAATATATTTCTAAAATCAACAATGAAGCACCTTCTCCTCCAGTCTCACAGCCCTACTGCTACAAGAGAGATTTACAAAACATTAAAGACAAGTCTGAGAATTTAAATTCACAGACTCAGGAAAAAAAATTGGTTTATATGATGTCTCAGTTTCCACCACTACTAGCTAAAACAGCCATGGTCTGAAAACAAGTGATTATTTGTCTTAATAACCTATCTTCTACCCCTGCTGATCCACAGGTGCAAACATAGTCAACTTAAAGCAATTACCCTCAACTGAACTTCAACTTGAAAATTGTTATTTTTATTTCAAACCTTAAGAAAGGTTGTTCTTCCTGAAAGTTTTCCTAGATTTTAGATCTATACTGATCAGTCTAGGTAAAAGGTATTAACTTTCACCACAGACCATACACCACTTATCTTTATGCCATATGGCTACAACTGTGCTACAACATAAAGTATTTTCAGAGGAATTCAAAGTGTAGATATTTTTTTTTTCATCCCTGCTATTTGATAATGTTTATCACACTGTTTGCTACCCTTATTCTTGGTGAAATTTAAGACTAATAAATTATAAGACTTTCAAACTTTTCTGGAGCTTTCCAAAAAGCTCTGTTATTTTTCATTTCTACTGCAGATACAGATAACAGTTAAAACACCAAATCCATTAAAACTGTCCAGGCTCCTAAGGAAAAAGAATAACTTTTTGTTGTTTGTGGTAGGTTTGTTTTTTTTTTTTTTTTTTCAATCCAGCCAGTCAATATCCTGTTAGTACAGATAGTCTTCTTGCAGTAATTGACTTTATCATAATAAACTTCTATTCTACGGGCGTTACGTTAACAATACAAAATTATTGTACTTAAATCAGAGACCTAACAAGGGACATGCCTACAACTGTAATACTCTGCATCTTAATTTGAAGTGTCAGTGCTGAACAAAATAAACCAGCCATATTTTACTCTAACACTATAAACATGAAAATGGACATCCAGCTGAAGAAATGAACTTCAGAGGCAGCACATGCAACGGATAAAATAGTTTTAATCCACATATGCAAGACAAGGTTTATACATACTCCTAATTTGTCTTATTAGACGAACTAGTATAATCAGAAAAAACAAATTAGGTTTTGAGCACTTGGTCTTTCTTCAGATTTGAAGTAAAAGCAGTATATTTCAAAATTAAGTGAGTTGAAAAGGATTGCTTTAATTTTTGTTAGATCATCTCTGAAAGAAAAGATACTTTTAGAGGGGAGGAATCTTTGCTGGAGGAGAAAAAAAGGAGAAAGTGGAATAAACTAGTTACCTCCAGGGGAAGAAAAGAGCTTATTGTGAGCTGTTAAGAAAAGAGTAGCAATGAACCATAAAAATATCTTTATCATGTCTGTAATTTTTGGCATCCAACCGAATAACACATTTTAGTTCCCAGAGTTGGCTTCGGAAAAATGTTTGTAGTTCTCCCTTGAGAATCACAACAAACGTGACAAACGGTGATTGCCTCCACAGGTAGTTTTGCATTATTGTCCTTTATCAGGTCTCTGAGAGTTCATTTTGATGCACAATAATTTTCTAGTTTTACCTACATGGTTATGGTGAGGACACTGGGATCCTGGCTGGAATATATTACATTCTATGAAGTACAAATGTAGAATCTTGGGATTCTAATATTTCTACTGTAATGCTTATTACAGTGGGGATGAATTGACCAGTTTTATATGTAATGTTTAGACAAGAGATAGCCCCATCCTGCACACTTTAGACTACAAAGCTTTTTCTAGTGATGAATTCAGTTAGGTTAAAGAGTGGTTCTGGAAACATTTCTTCCAAGATATAAGCTTCTTCCAGTACAAGTGGTAATTTAAATAATACATTGCAACTAGCAGTGCACAAACTGAAGCGGGTTTTCTATCTGTTTGGGGGTTTTTGTTTGTTTGGGGGTTTGGTTTTGGTGTGATTTTGTTATTTGTGGTGTGTTGGGTTTTTTTTAAACTAAAGACTTGTACTACATGTGTAATTTACTATGCAACATTTGGGTAAGTCTTCCAACAATGGTAATTTGTTTTCATCAATAATTAAGCGTATTGACCTAAAAAGATATCTTTAGATTATCAGAGTGACTATTGCAATTGTTCTCATTAGATGAGACACATGCAAAGGCCTGAGAGTATGTTGCAACAGTTTTTGGTAAGTTTCAGATGATTGCTAATGCCCAACCTTCCAGCAGTGACAAGCCACAGTGCTTCTTACAGAGGCACTTACGGGTTACATCTCCCATTCATCATTTGACAGACACTTCTTGTACACATGCAAAGAAGGCCATATATTTCCTACTGGTACTGGGTACACACTCACAACTTATCTGTATAGGTTTTCATCTGATGAGCCTCAGGAAAAACAGCAGCCAAGAATGGACTGCTGCAAGCACAACTCATGCAGCCTATACCAAATCAGTTTTATACTCGTATTCTTCTCATGTCATTCCAAGCATTTTTCAGAGCAGTCAGAAAAAAAGATGCATCCCAAATGCCATAGTTCTCCCACTCTGATCTACAGCACAGAAGAAACATTTGATGGAAAAAAACGAAAGTTACAGGATCAGGAAAAATACACTAGTATTTAATATTAAAGTTTAGAACTCAGATATACACTTAAAACATTTCCGTCCTCCCATCTGTCTTGTGGTTCTTTTTCTAAGCCCTGATTCAACAGTATGCTTAATCATACTAATTTTAGTGCTTTGCTGCATCTGACTCTCAGTTAAAACAACAATGAAGTGACCAAAATGGCCATTTCAGGTAGGTGTCTAAGCAAAAAATGCAGTAAGTGAACCAAGTTTGAGATGTACTGAGTACCAAGAACATACTGAAAGAATGCTAACCTGTTTATTGACTTCAGCCATTGACAGTTGTAATGCCATCAGCATGCAGTCTGCTCCACATACAGTAGTCCTTTCAGAGTTTGAAAATAAAGGCCATTGTCTTCTGAAACACTTGATCGAGTTTAAAATCTTTTGCTGGAAAGCGCTCATTGTCTAGAGTAGAAGACAGAAATAATTAAGAGAAATAAAAATTAATATTACTATGCAAGAGGCCTATGCACGACTTCACCTTCCACCACAGCATAAGCTGTGCAAATCTTGTTGTATCTTCTTGCAGATCAAGTTCCTAGAATAAAATCTTCTCACTAAACCAAAAGTCTAGTAAGACTCGCCTCAGCTATGACAGAGCAACTATGAAGATAAGGGGTTAAAAGTGCTTACGTATGACATGTCTCCACGAAAACCCCTTACTTTCCTTGTACGTTATGCCAACATAAAAGAATAAACATTATCGCAAATATGACAGTCTTTTGTCTCTGAAAGCAGCCAGTCTGAATGTCCCAGAGAGTGTCTTCTATACTATCCGTATTCACTATACATTCACACCAGTGCCTATCAGAACGTTTTAAACCTGGAAACAAGAGATTTAATATTGGTAAGACTTACTAACAAAGACATCTCTAAATGCTTTTGTTACCTATATAGTGTTTTTTCTTTTTTTCATTTGATAAGTCATTATCTCCCCTATTTCCTTTGGCAACGAGTTTCAGTATCAGTTTTGAATTTGACTGCTTCACGCTCCAGTCTTTTTCACCTTCTTGCATTTGTCAAGACACAGGTACATGAGACTCTTTAAAAAATTTGCCCTCTTTAAACTTGTTCTTTACTGAAACATAGTTCCCTAACACTGCAGTGACAGTACAGGAGCAATACCCATACCATTTACTTTCAGAACACAAAACCAACCTTTCCCCTTATTTCACCTAGCTAAGGCACAGTCCACAGCAGTTTTTTTGGTGATTGGTACGACCAGGAGAAATGATGAAATGTAGGAGAGGGACAGGGGAAACAGGAGACATCAGATAACAAGCAAGACTGTAACAGCAACTGCAATTACTTACACTCCAGAACGTTTGAAGGGGACTGCCTACTTTATTATCTTACGTTGACATGAACGAGGCATGCGGGCCACAGAGGGTGAAACAGGTAGGCAGGTGCAAGTCAGCGCGGGGCTGACAGAAATCTCTCCGGAGACATTTCCCTCTCTCACCCCACTCTGAGAGGTTTCCAAGGGACAAGACCTGTCACTCGGAGCAAAACAGTCCGAACAAGCCAAAAAGCCTGCGAAACAAGCCCCAAACCCTACGAGCCGACACTACCGTTACCGCCCCCGCCCCGCTCCCCCAGCTGAAAACCCCCGGCTGCGGCCGCCTCAGGGTCCCGTCCCGTCCCGTCCCCCCCTCCCCAGGGTCCGGCCTGGCGCAGCTCCCCCGCCTCAGGCACGACGCGAACCCGCGGCGGACCGCGACCTTCACACCCCACCCGCGGCGCGGCTGAACCGCTCCCGCTTTTCTTGTGGCGCTACCTGCGTGGGCGGGAAGGCGAGAGCCGCTCGCGCAGCGGGACGGTTAGAAGGCGTAACTGTCCTCAGCGGCGGTTTAAATTTAAATCCTCCGCAGCTGCCCAATGAGAGAGTGGGAGCCGTTGACCCGGAAGGCCGGGATTGCTGTTCCTGGGGTGGGAGGGGCGGCTAGCTGTTGGCGGGAGAGGCGCTGGCCGTGTCGGTGGGTGATTTGGGGCGCAGGGGTGCGTGTGAGGCGGGCGTCTCGCCCTGAGGTGAGGGGAACTCGGAGCCTCGCCCCGTCAGACCCAGGAGCCCGCGTGCTGTGCGGACGAGCCCCGGGCCCTCGCCCTTGCCAGAGGACCGGTAGGGCTGTGGCATCGGCGCAGTCGCTGGCAGCCTGGCTCGGGAGTGGCAGCTGGGCCCCAAAGGGAAAAGGAGGAAGTAGGAAGTTAAAGGGAGTGGGGGGGAGGTAACGGGCACCCACACGGCTCGGTTGCCTGAATTGTGTTTCCTAAATGGTTGAAGCTAATAGCATTCTTGGTATTTTCGCTTAAAGCTAGTCTGGCGGCTTGTGTTCGTGGGAAGCCTTAAAGGAAGAAGACCATGGATAGGGTTAGCTGTACAACTTATATGGCTAAAGTATTTATGTTGATGTGGTGGTTTGTCTTATTAATTAATAAATAAACATTGCAACTACGGAGAGCCTTTCTGCGTCTCAGTGATGCCTGTGTCAGACCTGGGTGGCTCCTAAGCAAAGTATTCAATCTTGGATGCTGAGACCTGCAGGTTGTTAACGCAGCAACATCTGTCAAAGGTCTGAGATTTAAAGCTGGTTTTCCACGTGGTGTGTAATTAAAGGTCTGATTTCCCCAAAAGGCTTAAACTAGTGTCAAATCTGTGCTGGGACTAAAAGGAGTGATTCAGAAATCAGTTGTGTATCTCGGCCTCTTGTGTTCTAGCACAGGAACCTGATATTCTTGAAAACTGATTGAATGTAGTAAAGTACAAGTTCTTTGGTACCCAGAGGTATAGGTGCTCTGTCCGCAGCTGGAGTGGCTTAAGTCATGAAACCATGTTTCAATATTATGCATGATAGTATTCTCATTTACAGCTTTGCAGCCATGATTAACTCTGCTTTTAGTTAGACACACACAGTCTTTAAAGAGGTACACAAGCAAAAAGAATTTGAAGGTAGTAATGTATCATTTCTTGTCATTTGGTTGAAAATTTTAAAATTCTGTATGTGACTCTTCTGGTGTGTACAGTCACGTAATTTCTTGTCTTGGTATTGGGTTGCCAGCAGTAGCATAAAACCTGCAGTTATTGCTGAAGTCTATAGAGATGGTTTTGAATGTATGTTAGTTAGGTTAGTTAATCTTTTGATTGATGAAACTACATGCTACGCCTAAAAATAACGAGCCTAAGGGCAGCTTTTGTGTTCTTAAATACAACATTACAGGAAATTTTGATTTGTTGTGCCACAAATACCTTTTACATTTTTTCTTCATGCAAATGAGTAATGCATGCTTTTTAAAACTTTCTATGTAGGAATGTAGATTTTCATCCTGAAGAAGACATCACTTCCATGATACCTTGACTTAGTCCACTGACAATGAAGCAAGATTCTACTAGAAACACTGCTTACACTGTGGATTGTGAAGATTATGTGCACGTGGTAAAATTCAATCCGTTTGATAGTGGAGATGCATGTTCCCTCATTGCATATGGTGGCAATAATTACGTAGTTGTTGGGACGTGCAGATTTCAGGTTAGTTTGTGTTGTTGTTGATTTTATTAGTTGCTTCCTGAAACTTACTTTGCCTGCACCTCTACTGCACAAAGACCCTGGTCGCTTTCCTGTTTCCTTCCCTCCCCGTGTAATCAGGGGAGGGTTTTACTTGTTTATCACATTAACAAGTCTGGGATATTTGTTCTTCAAGAAAAAATATATATATAAATATATATACAAAATACACATTGGTGTAACTTACCATTCTGCTGGTATAAAGTTCCTTTTGAATAGAATTGTAGAATGGTTTGGGTTGGAAGGGACCTCAAAGATCATCAAGTTCCAGTTCCCCTGCCATGGGCAGGGACACCTTCCACTAGACCAGGCTGCTCAAAGCCCCATCCAGCTTGGCCTTGAACACTTCCAGGGATGGGGCATCTACAACTTCTCTGGACAACCTGTTCCAGTGTCTCACCACCCTCACAGTAAAGAATTTTCTCCTAATATTTAATCTAAAACTACCCTCTTTCAGTTTAAAACCGTTAGCTCTCATCCTATCACTGCAGTCCCTGAATAGACTGCAAAGAAAATGGGAATGCTCTACTGGAAGAGTAATCCCATTTTAGTATCTCTTGCTAATGTTGGTGACTGCTTTCTGAGAACTTAAGCATGCAACTTTGGAAATACATGATTTAATATTTGCTGTACGTTCTTTATCATCACAGGGTAATTGGCTCCCTTTTTTGCACAGTTATATTTTGTTCTATGTACATTTGCTATTTAGATTAAATTATCTTCTAAAGCTTTCAGCTAGCCTGTGAAACAGCAAAGATTACAACTACTTTCAACTTTACAACTAAAGTGTCTGTGTTAATTTTTTAGGTATTTCTTTTAAGGAAGGACTGTAGAAATAATTACCTAAAATTTTTTTTTTTTTCTTTCCCAGTTGTTTTTGTTGGATCTCTCTCACAGGCTGTTAGAAACAGTAAAATATGTTTTCTTACCTTGAAATTATTTAGAGTCATCATATTATGAAAGTTTTAAAAATGTAAAATACTGTGTACTGTATATTTTTATACTGTATAAGTTTTTTTAATTAGGGGTTTCTTTGCCTAGATGCTTGAAAATCAGTAGGAGACAACTGTTATCTTTGGAATCTATATTTAAGCTTTTTTTCTTCAACTCACTTCTCTATTATACAGTATTATTTTTGTACTTTATCTAATACAAATAACAGCATAACTGGTTTTATTATTATTATTATTCCCCAAAGTCTTACTGTTGGAAATTTTCTGAAAAGCACCTAGTGCTAACCACAAAAACCTATTGTCATCTGTATTGCTCTCTATCTTGTTTCTGGTACAGGACTTGAAAAGAAAAAATTAAAATTTTGACAACCACTGGTACAAGGTAGTTTTTCTATAATTTTCATATCCTCCCTTCTCTTCCACATGTAGAGTCATTGAGTATTTCAGAGTAGGGGAAGAAAATGCTGTTCTTACTCCTTGCTTCAAGAACCATTGAAAAACTCTGGATAATTTCATGCTTCCTCAGCTAGGTTCTTCCTAGCCTCGACATTATGCAGAGGGCACACAGAGAGGTTCTCTACCTTAAAGCAGAATCGTGACAGAGAAAATTTTGTAGAAATATCCTTTGAGGTGCTCCATTAGATGTTTTGAAAACTTTTAAAAGTTTTTTAGAGGTCAGCTGATTGACTAAGTCCACAGCCCCAACTCCTGTTTCACCTTTCCTGCCATCCAGTGTGCTCACCAGTGGGAAGAATAGACAAGTTATAATTTTGGTCATGTTAGGTGATAGCGGGTACCTTTCTAGCTCCTGATGTTTGAAGAATGTTGTTCTGGAAGTGCTAGCATTTCTCCATAGTGTAAAAACAACTTGGAGAGAAGATAGCTTAAATGACGTGCTTGCTTTTGTTCCCATTGTTTTTTGTTACCATGCTGCTATAAGTGGCTTTAGTTGTATCTGTGAAGATATTACTTGTACAAAGAATGGGCTCAGCATCTTTGTAGCTCAGTTCTGATTTTTGTGCTCTGCATTGGCCTCTGGCTTGAGACTAGAATCATGTCATGTATTTTTAAGTACTTACATATTTCAAGTTAGTACTTTCTCTATGTTCCAGGTTTTTACTTTGAGGGTGTTACAATCTAAAAAGATCCCAGATACATGTAATTTTGAAAGCCTTTCAATTTCGTATCAATCTGAATTGCTAGAAGTCATCAAGACATTGTTCTGGATTAGCTAACTACAATGTTTCTATAGGAGGAGGATGCGGAAGTGGAAGGCATGCAATATAAGACACTAAGAACGTTTCATCATGGAATCCGAGTTGATGCCATAGCATGGAGTCCAGAAACTAGACTTGATGCTTTACCTCCCCAGATAAGGTATTTATAATAAATGCCCCTCCCCCCAGTGAACTAGCAGTAAATATTTTTCTTTTCCTTATTCATTATTTTAATGGACCTAAAATGTAGTTAGTTCTTTCTTTTGTACATCTGTGAAGAAGGAATTCTTTTAAGAACTTTACGAAGTATGAGGCTATTGTAATGGCCTGCTTTATAAAGCTATTTGTAATGGTCTGCATAGTATGGGCTGTGTTTAGGAGTAGGTGAGATGTTTGTGAGACCCATTAAGGTGTAGATCTAGAAAGATAGTTAACTATTAAATATGCACTTAAGAATTAAAATGTTCTCAATAGCTTGTAAGCCTCTTCAAAATTATGATGGTGCTTACTGCTGCATTTTTGTACAGTCTTGTGTTTATATGTTAGAAATTGGTTTATGAATTTATGTTTCAGTATTTTAAAACACTGATAATGAGGGTTCTTTTTTGTGCTCTGCCACTTAACTTCTTCCAAGGGAAGTCTGAATGGCTGTTATGAGAGATATTTCAGGTAATTGATAGTTGATTCAGATTTAGCTTTGTAAAATATTTTGCGTTTCTTTCCATGAAAAAGTATTCTTGGCACCTGATACGCACTATTTTATCAATGGGTTCCAATTATAACTCTGCTTGTTGCCAAAGCAGAAAAGTTAAGATAGAAACTTTGGGGTTTTTTCAAAATCTGAATTTTCCTTTGCATGTCACTTTGCAGGTTTAAACTGAAGAGAAACTGATAAAAAGTCAGCTATTGCAGTGTTAATTGACTGAAGGGCTTTTCTTTGTCTGTCGAGTTTAGGTTTTGTACTGCGGCTTCTGATAGGAAGTTAAGGCTATTCACTTCAGACCTGCAGGACAAGAATGAATTTAAGGTAAGGGCAGCTAAGCTGATTTTTAGAAAATTATTTAGTCTTTAGTGAAGTCTAATCTTTAACTGCCCTTCTGGCCCATTTTGCTTAATGTCCTGCGTGAGATAGAGCACTGAACTGTGACAGATCCTATATCCATCATCTCTAGGGGAAATCATTGTATTGTTGTCATGGTTTAACCCTGGCTGACAACTAAGCACCACACAGCTGCTTGCTCACTCCCCACCCCACAGTGGGATGGGGAAGAGAATCGGGACGGGGGGGAGTAAAACTTGTGTGTTGAGATAAAGGCAGTTTAATAGGACAGAAAAGGAGGGGAAAATACTGCTACTACTACTACTAGAATATACAAAACAAGTGATGCACAATACAATTGCTCACTACCTGCTGACTGATGTCCAGCCAATCCCTGAGCCGCGGTGCCCCCCAGCCAAATCCCCCCATTTTATATATCCAGGTTATCCATGAACGTGAAACATGCGCTGCAGTCAAGCAAGCCAAGCAGTTAAAACCTCTGTGGTATGGAGGACGATGGCTGAAATATAAATACGGGGAGGCCTGGCAGATTGACTATATCACACTTCCACAAACCCACCAAGGCAAGTGCCGTGTGCTTAGAATGGTGGAAGCAACCACTGGATGGCTGGAAACGTGTCCTGTGCCACTGCATGGAACACTATCCTGGGCCTTGAAAAGCAAGTCTTATGGTGACATGGCACCCCAGAAAGAATTGAGTCAGATAATGGGACTAATTTCCGAAACAACTTCATAGACACGTGGTACAAAGAGCATGGCATTGAGTGGGTATATCACATCCCCTGTCACGCACCAGCCTCCAGGAAAATGTAGCGATACAATGGATTGGTAAGGACTACACTGAGATCAATGGGTGGTGGAACCATCAAACATTGGGATACACATTTAGAAGAAAATTAACTTTATTCCAGCCAAAACCAGTATATACCTTTCAGTCTTTAAAGTGGGAATAACTGTAATTATCAGCTACGTGATCTTTTGATTTAAAAGTATTTATGTAACAATTTAACCAAATTGAAGAAAAGCAAGTAGAGGCTTATGGATCATCTAAAATGCACGCACAAACAGAATGTTCTATGGGTGAATTCAAGTACCATGTTGGATAAGGTTCCTTTATATAGAGACCTGTAAAATTTTATGTGGTATAGGTTATTGGACTCCTCTATAAGAAAAGCAAATTCAGTAATTTCTCTTTCATGGGGAGCTGGAAGTTGCAATACAACTCTTTCAAACAGTAGAAAATTTAATAGAAGGAATACTGAATTTAGTACATAACTGCAGACAGATACACCAAACATGCTCATAGGCTGTCACTTGTTTATTTCTAAGATGGAGACAAAGGAAATGTCTACTTCGAATACAATTTCACTTCCTTTTCTTTCAGCGTAGGTGGTAGTGTTCCTAAACCAGTGATATAAAAGAAGCCAGGTCTAAATACCATCTTCGCTTTATAAGCTGAAGATTGGTTTTCTGGCGATTTCTTTTCTTTGCAAGACATGTCAGCTCCTATGTCACTTGGGTGTGTACATATTCTTCAAAATTCTGCCTTTGAAACAATGTCCCAGTCCAAGTACTAATATTAATTAGATGTTTGTGCTAACCAATTTGAATTTGTTTTGTTGAGGTCTCAGCCAAGAATAAGCAAGGCTAAGTAATACTATAAAAATCAGGGGAGAGGGTTGCTTCTTTTTTAGTGCTTTGGAATATGGTAATGCCTCTTTTGGTGAGAGTTATGTATTGAGTATAAAGGAGAAAATAATAGACTTTCATTTGTGGTTTGGTAATTTGTATTAGTAAGACAACTATATTTGTTGTATAGAAACTAAGTGAATTGCAGATTTCACTTATGTGGCCATACTGATAATGGAATGAATAAAGGCA
The DNA here is from genome assembly GCF_026419915.1 of Harpia harpyja. NCBI lineage: Eukaryota > Metazoa > Chordata > Aves > Accipitriformes > Accipitridae > Harpia > Harpia harpyja. The sequence continues at coordinate 22,909,101 of NC_068945.1, read as the reverse complement.
TGGCATAAGAAGAAAAGATGGATGTTACTAAAAAACAGAACGTCTTTTCTTTAAAAAAAGTACTTTTTATGGTACTTCATACATGCATGTACCCTTAATTTCCTTCTTTCATATTTGGTCATCTTACATGGCTTTGTTACCCAGGCAGTAGGATAACTGACATAGTTACAATCAACTTGGATGGCACTTCTGACAAAGTATTTCTAAAAGTTCTTAATGCCGTTTGCTTGTGAGTTGATGTCTGTCATTCCTTATTAAAGTTATCTATTTATATAATATCTGCCAGTTTTATGATACTGCAGACAACAGGCTTTAATGTTAAGTTGTGAATTAAATCTTTTAACTTTTTAGCAGAATGTAAAGTTACTTATTAATTATGTATGTCTATTGCAATTTGAGAAATTTATAGAACTTTGTAAGCACACAGAAGAAAGAGAATGGATGAAATCATCAATAACAGTGTAGATGATGGATGGTTAATAAGTGGAAATAATCAAACATATGGATGAATGTGGTGCTACAGGCTCTATTCAGCTAAATTCAGCATCTAAATTTTTATTTATTTATTTATTTTGGATTAACAAGGGACCCGATGGACTGTCTGCTCAAATCAATGAGAAGTCTCTTGACTTCAGTGGACACTGGTTCAAGCCATGGATGAGTGTTTATTTCCACATGTTTAATAAATATGAAACATGTTAATTATTTTTATTGGGGGTTAATTAATGATCAACAATTTTATGTGTTTTTGCCACAAATTGAATGTGACAGCTGTAATAGTTCATAACTTTCATACCTCTTCCTGTCCCTACATCATCTGGTCCCTAGCAAAATGTATTCTTTTATACCTTTCAGAGTAGACTTCATGTCTGCACCAGCTTTCAGACTCTCCTCTTTGATGTGGGATACAGCCCAGACTTAACACTAGGAATTACCAATGGGATTTGCCATTTTGCTCATTAGGAACTAATTGCTTCCAGAGAAATAATCAGTGTTATAACTTCACAGAAACACACCTTTGATAATTCATGAGCTTAGACTTTTAACATACAAGTTCAAATAAGCAAGTTTATTCTAACGGAGAATTCTAGTAAGCTGTTTATTACTGAATTAGAATGAGATTACAAACAACACACTTTTAAAACAACAATAATTTTTAATATACTCAATTAGATGATTTTTCCTAGCTTATTATCAATGCATGATCTATATAACAACCAGAGAAGCAAATGGGGTAACTCAGTAGCACAGTCTGCTGAGTGCTGTTTTTTCAGAATAGAATTTCTGTGATGGGTTATTGTTTTCCCAGTTCTGACAAGATTTTTTTCTGGTATCTGACCAACACACATGACACTTTAAAACATGCACTTCTAATTTAGGGGAATTTATTACACAGTAGCTTTGACTGGATGCCTAGTAATAAATTTGAAGTGCCACATTTACATTTCCATTAAGATAGCAGTTATTTTTCATACAAAAAGGTTCGGTGGAGAACTGATTCTTCTACCATTAGGACTTCTTTTCTAGTGAGTATAGAGACTACAGAGTATTAATACAACAGGCGTTGGACATTAGAACATGGTATTTAGGCTGAACAGCCACAGCTGTAAGTACTAGAAGTATGGAAGTTATTTTGCCCCAGAAGGAAACAAGCAATTACAATATCTTAATTACTCAACTCCAGTTGGTATAAATAAGCTCCTCTAGTGTCTAATGTAGACAGAAGGATCATAGGATTTGATTTTTGTCAGCTGAAGATATCATGGATGCTTCTTCATTTTTTGACACTAAGGAGACTAAAGATCATTGGCTTGAATTTAATATTAAAGCTATTAGCTTTGTTTATGCCAGCTCCACCACTGGAATTAACAGTCTAAGAACTTCATTAAGGATGTACTGAGACTGAGGAAAAAGTAAAAATCCATATTGTTACTGGGTCAGCTTGGTCTAATGTTAAAAATAGTCAGAAAACAGCTAAAAATACCTATTTTTACCTAATAGTGAGGAACTTATTAGTGAAAAGGAAGAATGTGGACTAGTATGTTTATATTGATAAAAATGTTGTCTTTGAGACTATCTTCTGGGGTTTTTTTGACAAAAAGTATGGAAAATATTTTCCCCAGGTAATCATCTTAATTTCTTCTACCTGGACAATCATTGTACTATATACTTCTTGTCAAGAAAAAAAGTAACATCTAACTCTGCAGTACTCTCAGTAGTTGCAAAATCTCAGATATTTACAAATACTCAGTGAGCTATGCTGAGCTGGCTTTCAATAAAGTTTGATATGGTGGTTTCTTACTAAGAGTCAATTGATACCTCAGAAAAGCTACTTCATAAACCTGAGGTTGAACTCATAATGAACATATGGAAGACTTTGATCCACTGTACGGTGCACACTTTACACATGGGATTTTCAGGAGAGGTACAAAATGTGCAAACAAAGCTGAAGGAAGGATGTGATTACAGTTAAAATGTAATCTCTGAACATTTTGTCTTTTATAGTAAACAATTAGTATGTGTTGCTTCTGGAGGGATAGACGGAGTAATCTTACTCTGTTTTCCCAGTGGAAAAAGTGTCTTGGTGTAATTATCAACAAGGAACTTGAAGCATACTGAGTTTTCCATTACTTTGTCAACACGACTAATCCAAAATTTATGGGTTGGATCAAGCCCAGAACAACAAACAAAAGGTAAAATATGACTGATGGATCTTCATGAAATCTTTTTCTTCTTTTGAGGTTTTCATTTGGAAGTGGATTGTGGCTTCTTTCTCCTGCTTCAAATTTTGTTTAATAAAAAGCATATTTCATCAGAACTGTGGAAGTAAAATGAGGCAGGATATTTGAATTCAGAATGCTGAAAATTTTCAAAAAACTTGGCATTTCTGTCTAAATAGTTCAGCATCATCTTAGGATGTATTAGTTCTAGTATAAGCCACTAGGTTTTAATAAAATTATGAGCTATTGCAAAAAAATTAAGTTGGCTGCTGAAAATGTTTCTGTATTGAATTGATGAGGCATTCATAAAATTTTTAGAGGGGGATTTAGGTATTGTGCATGCTTGAGAGTTTTTTTTATTTGTTTTTTTTTAATCAGTTCTGCATTTGTTCCTCAGAATAGCTACCCTTAGAGAACAGATAGTGTGTTTTCCTTTCAGAAAACTGTGGAACTGGTTGTTTTCATTCGACCTTGCTTTCCTCTGCAATCTCTCCATGTCATGCTATTATCGAGAAGATATTTTTGTCTCCTTTTTATGATACCTTGCTGGGCAAAACAAGAGCAGCTATGCCTTGAGACTTTATCAGTGGGACTGAAGAGGATGGAACAGTAACAGATACAACATCTACACATGAACATTTGCCTGACTTAAAATTTTAAGTGAGATTTCTGTCAAAAAGACCATAGGTGTACTTAATGAGAGAAAATACATGTAAATCCTCAGATGGAGCAAACTGGTATCTTAACTAGCTACAGATTTTCTAATGAAACCAGAGGTTCTTTATTCATACCTAGTCCCCATGTGAATGAATTTGAATGTACTTTACACTTTGACTGGACCCTAAATGAGATGAGTTTTGCATGTTTGCTTAATGTTAAATATGCATAAGTTCTTTAACTTAGGTTTTTGAGGATACCATAAACCTCAAAAGATTACTGATGTCTGTCAATAAGTACAAAACACTTCACAGAATTGAGAAAAAAAAGGTGTCTTGATATTATGGCCAAGATAGCTGAAAAGCCTTCAAAATATGTAAAAATTACCTAACTTTTAATTTTTACTAAAACTGGGATTTTGCTTTTATTCAGAAAAGCTATGCTAAGTTGGTTTTTGTTACAGATAAATTATTCTCAGTCCTTTGAAATAAAAATGTCACGATTAAGAAGCTTCAGGCGAGAACAATTACACAGTAACAAGGTTCCCTTTGAAATGACTTCATGCTTTCTGATACAACTGTAAATGTTTGCTTTTGAGTGACAGTTCACATGTACATTTACACCATGAGTGCTCATATCCTATTATTTGAGAATGGATGATCTATTATTTCACAGTAAAAGAAGAGTGTGCACTATACCCCATTTTCTTTCCTCTTCAGCACAACAGCATATAAAGTAGAGAGCACAAAGCACTGTGTCTGTTCTTCTCAAATGCATAACAGAAATTGTGCTTAATTGCTAAGGTGTTGTACAGCTTGCTTGGTTTTGCTTGTACTGTTGTTCCTCATTTTTGGTTTTCTTAAAGTCTTCAGTGTGCATTGTCTTGTTTCATCTTTCACTGAGAGTTTTTTCACTGTTTTTTCGAAAGGTAGCCTTTTGGTCTGCCATCTTTAGTGGACATATCCTCAGGCAATTTGTGTGCTGACTGCTAGGAAAAGGGCATATACTGGACAAGTGGTGTTTTATTGCTCCTTCAGGAAAGAACTCTTGCTGCTTGCAGAAACCCCTAGTAAAAACTACTCTTCAGAGATAAGAGTTACTTAACAGTAATCGGAGTTCTTTAAGATATGTAGATCATGCATACATTCACTTCCTGCTCATTCTTCTCTTTCTTTCTGAGATTTATTATCTTTTACCTTCAAAATTCAGTGGTTGAAAGGAGGTTAAAAAGTTCTGGTGTGATTCACTGATCTCTGTCAAGCAAGAGCATCAAGCTGACCTCTGTAGCAACTGCAAGGCATAGTGGGGAGTCTTTTCACCTACAATATGAATCTACCCATGTATTAGATATTTTAAAGAACTCCAGTTACTGATAAATACTTTTTTTACCTTCCATGTAAAATGATAGCTTTATCTTAACACTCATACATCTTTCCTTTAGTGGGTCTATTAAATACATTGTGGACTGATGGAACAGTCGGCGATAAGGTAAAAGTATTTCTTTTTTCTGGTTGACAGACATTTGATGGCCACTCAGATTACATTAATGATCTGGTGTTTGCTCCCAAAGAAGGTCAAGAAGTTGCAAGTGTAAGTGATGATCACACCTGCAGGTATGCATTTTCTTCAAAACAGTATTGAAATAGTGTTTGGCTTTTTCTGTGCGTGTATGCTTTATATGCTTGCCTAAATAAATAAGCGGGTTTTGGGGGTTTGTTTTTTTTTTTTTGGTGAGCCTTCATAGCCACTAACAAGAGAACAAGTGGACTAGTCTTGTTAATTAAGTTGTGGACTGGCTTTTTGTTGTGACTTGGGGGTTGTTCTTTTTCAAAGCAACATTTTGAACTAACTAGATACAATGTGAAAAAAACTGTTCTGTCTTGGAATTATGTACAATATCATTTCCCCTGCTGGGACAGGAATAAAAGGAATGAGAATAGGAGAGAGGACATGCATAGCTCAGCACTGAACTATACAGTCCCTCTCTCACCTATTCTTTCATCATATGAGTCAAGTTTAAAACCAGTATATGTATGTGAACTTGTCTGCCTACCCAAACTTATTAGCCTTACTAGGAGGTGGGATTACATAGCCTAAGGACAGTACCGTACTAATACAGTGCTACTGGCAGCTCATGATACCATGATTATAGCTGCTTCAAACCCATGTATTTAGTTATTTGTAACTGCAAGTAAAAAGGAAGCATGGTGGTTAAATACTTTGAAAAACGCTGGTTAAGGTTTTGTAGTACGGGAGTTTTTCCTTGTCAAAAGGTCCCCCATCCTCCTCTTCTAGTAGTGCACATGAATCTATAAAGCTACTATTCTTACCTCTCCCATGCAGCTCGCAGTTGGAGAGATCAGGAGGGCAGCCATGCAGGCAGGCTTTGCAAGTCATTGCAGTAGCAGCAAGAGACTTGAGAAAGCATTATCTTTGACTTTTCTTTGTAATAGCTGTGATAATTCAAAACTTCTCTCGATTAAGGAACTGTTTTAGCTTTTTTTCTGTGATTATATGAATCTTATATTTGCTCTTTGAAGTTACCACCATACCAATTCCTATATAAATAACCAAGTAGTACTCAGGGGGGAAAAAAGGTCATTTTTCACTTAGCAGATAGAAGATGGCTTAAGAGAGAAGGGAATAGCTCTTAGAATGATTACTCTGTGTATGAGATTTTGTAAAGGGTAGATCATCAACTGGTATTAATCACAGTTTAGTAGCTTTAGTTGAGCTACTCTGCCCTGCATAAATAGAAAATCTAAAAGGCCTGTGATTTTAACACCCCTAGGGAACTCAGAAATACTACTTAGACCAGTAGGCAGATTTTCCATAGACGCCCTGTCCATATTCCCAACAAAATCGTTAGGAATGAAGAGTAGAAATATATGACTTATTTGTAGCTTGTTCTGATTTATTTCCTATTCTTAATTTCTTCATTAAATCTAAACTAATATTGGGCTTATTCAGTAAAGAGCTGTTTGAATGTGTGGCCTTTTTTTGTTTATTTTATGAAATGCTCGGTGTTCCTGGGATGAAAGGGAACTGTTTTAAAACCGGTAGTCTAATTGATACTAAATTAAAAGGAAATAAAAATGATATAATTAATGTATACTATCAAGTTTTCAACTTAATAACTCTGAAAGATATTTTATGCAGTAAACCATAATGCCTTTGGCTAAAAGCCATGGGAAATAAGTAGGATTTTTTTTGGCTACTTGAGTTCTTATTTTTTCCATTCATGCATGTGGAGCATGAAGACTTTTTTTATTGAATTTAAAGGTTACACTTTCAAAACTAATGGAAAATGCATTCCTTGGGACTTACCAAAATCATTCCTTACTTACTGTGTAATTTGCTTCAGCAGTAATGTAAGAAGAGGAATAATTCTTCTGTCTGTACTGAGTTTCTATCCTGAAATTGTTCTCAGGATACATCATCTGTTAATACCTTTGGAATAAAGTTCTAGAACAATTAGTACAAGAACATGAAGTTTTGAATGCTTGGGTATTGTTCTGTTAGAGTTCCACTTTTAAGTCTTAATAAATGCCTCAGTATGTACAGAATATACACAAACATGTTTAGATCTTACCTGGTTTTCACTCAGCAGTAAGTTTAGCAGAGATATCCAAGGAACTCAAATTTTCAGTTTTCATGCACTAAAAAATCTTGCTACAAGCTGCTGCAACAGTGACATCTCAGAGCTGGGTTCAGTCATTTTGGTTGGAAGACAGACAGTGTAACTCAGATACTGGTGATATTCAATGTTCTTACCATTAAATTGCTGCGATGTCATTCAGGAATTCTTGTTGTTTCTTGCACGTAGTCTTTGTTGGCTTTGTTGGTCTCACAACACAAGACTTTTTCCCAGCTGTGAAGTAGAACTGAATTAAAAATACTCTTGCATAAAAATAACTGCAGTAGCCATCTATGTTATATAGTTGTGAAGAAAAGCATTATGTGCATTCATAGACAAGTGAAGAGGTGTTGGTATGTAAATATGCTGTACGCATTCATAATCCCACATTTCTCTGCACTGAGAATCTCAAAACTAATATAACCTTAAAAAGAATTGCTTTTCTGAAAGAAGACACCTTTGGAAGACACTTAAAACCCACCACACTGCAGTTACAACTGCATTTATATTAAAGATCAAAATTCCTGTAGGTGAAAATTACATCTGCAAAGTTGATTGAAAAATTCAAATTCTGGGTCCTAAATATCGTATGTTACTTCCTTCATTTTGTCCCAAGGGTGGCTATGTTCCAAGATGGATGAAGCAGTTGATAAGCATATAGCTAATTTATACCTTTGGCAGGATATTGTAATTTTCAAATTTTGCTGTATTTTACTTTTTTAGGCATTTCATAATTGCTTTACTCTTTCTTAAAAAATAGAGAAAGAAAATAAAATCATTTTTAAAGCTTGATTGCAAAATTCTAAAGAAAATGGTAAAAGACTGGCAGAGGAAATAGCTAAAATAACTACTGTTATACTAAACAAAAACTTGACTCAGTTTTATTTATAACATATTGAGTATAATTGAAGTGAAACAAATTCAAGTAAATATCTTTTGTATACATTAAAAAATCAAATTTAGTATATTTATACATTTCTGCTGAAAGCCAAACTTGGTCATGACAGAAAAGTAAATTACCTCCTGGATTTAATCTAATTGTTTTCCTTCATATCTAATTGTTTTTTCTTCATGATCTACCTTTCATATCTCAGTTTCAAAATTCGATGTAATATTTATGTGTAGTTAAAGTAATTTGCTTGTCCATTTCTTGGTATCATAAGAGCATGCTTAATGAATAAGAAAAAAACTTATATGATAGCTTTAAGGAATATTTCATTTAATTCCTTAAAATTATAAAGCATTATACACTTCTTTGATCATTTGCATTAAGTATGGGAACGTGTATGTCCTGCTTTGCTAATGAGAACTGGATGTGCAACTCCCTGTGCATGCCTCTCAAAAAAAAAAAAAGAAAAAAAAAAAAAGAAAAAAAAAGAAAAAAATTGCTGGCTTTTTCATTGTGATTTGGAAACACAATACAGGAGGCTGCAGGGATTCAGATGTACAAATCATTTTGTTCTGATACTTAATGAAGCCTCTGCAAGAAGAACATAGGAAATGTTTGGAAAACAGCACGAGCTTAACAGACACCCGTCCGCTGTTGGTAGTTTTTGACACTATCTGATGTTTCTTGGATTATTTCATGCAAAATACCGTCCTGGTAAAACCCACTAGTCTCATATGCATGCTAAAAATTAACTTCTGACTGTTAAAAGGTTAATTCAATCTGATTGATAACCACCTCATACTCCGTACTGATACTGAACTGAAAGATTACTGACAGTGTCAGGCCCTTAATAATGGCAGCATGGCACTTTCTTATGGTCATGAAGTGCTGGATTGGCTTGTATTTTAAAAAGCTGAAAAGGACTCATCCATCCCTCTCCCTCCCTTTCTCTTTTTTTTTATTATTCCTTAAACTACATCGTCTTCCTCTCTCTATGTGTGCGTAATAGAAAAGAATGTACAGTTGACTTATCTTCCACTTTATCTGTGAATGTACTTGCTCTTTGATTCTGAGTTCTGTTCAGTTACTTACGTTGTGGCTCATGTTTCTTCATAGAGAAGGACTTTGTGAATATATTTATCAGTCACTGTCAAGTTCAGCTTTCTCTGTTTGCACATACCACAAAAGCCAGTCCATCAGAAGGTTAGTTTTGCTCCCTGGACAGAGATTGCAGGGAAAGGTTTGATATCACTGGAAACTAAATTAACTAGAGTCTCAAAATTTATTGTAGTGTTTCATCTGTTTTCAGGGGTTTTAATCTATAGTGTATTTGTTTACATGGTACTCTTATGTCTTAGTTATTTTGTGTAGGTCTTTCTCTAGGCAATATGAAGGAAAGCCAATGGTAACTTGTTTGGGTTTTTTTGTCTTGTGTTCTTTAATGTGTTGCCAGTGCTTGTTGCACTTGAGTCTTACCTTGTTAATTCAATAAATATTTCAGTCTTTGGCTATATTGAAAAGTTGCCTTCCTCACTTATTCCTGCCTCCAAAATTATATTTTATTTGTATCTTCCCATTCCTAGAGCACTCAGTTATGGATTTTTGCCAAAATTTTAAAAAAAGGTATCTTACTTCATGTTGTTCTATCTTCATCTATTTGTGTGATAGAATTCCCCAGTGTCTCTTAATATAAGAAATATCACACCAAAATGTTTATCCTTTCTGAGGTATGCCAATTACAATTATCAAGCTAATTATGTATTATCATTGATGAAAATAAAGGAGAGTCTTGGATTATTTTTAAGAGTCTAGTCTTTTGACTTTGCACACTTTTTGTATGCATCCCTGTATGTCCCCCAAATGTAGTCTTACACAATTTCTGTTATACTTTACAGCCACAATGCAAGTATTAACCAACAACTTCTGTTGTGCTTCACAATCAATATGCAAGTATTAACTGGTCTCCTGTTACAGTATCCAGTCAGCTTAAAAAAACAAAAACAAAACCAAAAACCAAACACACTTTTCAAATCAAATGTTTGGAAAGTTATTTCAGTCTGGTCTTAACTGTGGATGAATAAGCCTTTAGTTTGAAAGTCTTCAAAATATGTGGATGAAATGGTAGCTACAGTCCTAGAATGTAGTCTAGCCTATAAATTGTTTTAAATAGAAATCATTGCATTAGATTTGCTTAGCAGTTACCTTGTAGTTTAGAAAGTCATTGGCAGAATTGTAGTTGAGTTTCTCAGTAACAGTCATACCACAGAAACATTTAGTTTTACATCAACATTGAAACAATAAGCTGATAACTCTAACAGCTAATTTTTCTTTGGTTGAAAGGATACAACAGAAGCTTCACATTTTTGCAAAAATACTGCTTAGTCTCTGGCTTTACTCTAGATAACTTTAAGGGTATTTCAGCAGTAGTAGTGTTTATTTCTTGGACTTATTTCTGAGTGTGCATGTTCTGAAATTTGCATAGCAAAGAAGTCAGTTGAGACCCTTGAGATAGTACATGTGCAGTTCCCCTGCCTCTCCCACTTCTACCAACATTGCAGGGGATAATCAGAATCACAGTTACCAGTGAAAATAGATCAATGCTTGCATATCCAAGTAGATATTACAAGAGGCTAGAGGTAACATGGATTTTAATGCCCAAATCTGAAAGATTCTAATTACTGATTCTTTAATAACATTGACATTTGCTTTGACCACCAAAAGAAAATGGTGAACATGTATCAACTTTCTGAAAGAGTATTTACACATTTACTCTGTGAAAAGGCTTTTATATCATGGATCAAAAATAAGTGAAGGAAAGGTTCTACAGGCACAAATTTAGGAACCTGTATGCTGAGTCAGGAGATAGTTTAAGATGGCTGTGCCTGGTGGACTAGTGCTAGGCAGCAGAGATGAATTTCCCCTTTCTCCCCATGCAACCACTCTTGTGGCTTATTTCGCACAGTGTGCTGAATAGGGAGTTCTGCTACAGATTCTGCAGCGGTGAACAGTTGGTTGGGCAGTGCATTACCTGATTTATAAAAACTTAAATTCTTTATTTTGTCAGTAAAATAAAATAAGTGACTAAAAATTATCTTGAATATTAAACCTTTTTCTTCTTCTGAATGGCTAGAAGGGGTTTCTACAGTTCCACTTCAGCCTTCTGTTCTTTCATGTCCTGCCTAGTATCCTATTTAGGTCTTTGATAACCACCTCCATATGGAGTTGGCAGAAGACCTGAGACAAGGCCAGTGTTGATGGTATTCTCCATGGTGTTAACTAATCTCTGCACTTCCATTTTCCTTTTCTGAGATTTTCCTCTCCTCATTCGTTGTGCTCAATGAGGAACAACTTTGCTCTTTAACTTTGTTGTGTGATCTCTGTAACAGGAATCTCTCCTTCTCCACAGTCCTCTAGGCTTTTCAGGGGTGATAGGATTTTCCTCACACATGGAATATGTCCGATGGAGATATAAAGAAACATCAGCGAGGGGTATTTAAGTTAGATATTATTTAAAAAAAAAAAACAAACAAACATGTTGGGCATTTTTAAGAGTAGATCACACAGCAATCTGTGAGTAATGTTTCAAGTATAGTTGATCATGCTTTGTGGTTGGGAATGGTATCAGATGTCAAGGTTTGTTCTAGCCCCCACTCCACTCACTAAAATTGTTGGAAACCTTATGTTGAAAGAATTCCCTTTTTTACTTCCATCTCCTGGGGATTTGAGAAATGCCTGAAGGTTGCGATATGGTTTTGGTCTTTTGCTATTGCAAATGATGATTTTTATTCAGTTAGATTTGGGTTTGCTCTCTAGTTAGAATTATTCAGAATTCAGAAAGTTAGAATATAAAATAAGGATCATCTCCATTGCCACAAGACAGGTTTTCAGATGTTTTACTGAATACTTTGCCAACTTTTATTAAAGTCCATTGTGTGATAAAATTACTGCATATATGCAGCATGTCATTATCCATATTCATGCATACAACTTACAATATAGTTGTTCCGATGTAGTTTGAATATCTTCGCGCTTTGAGATAACTGCAGTTGTCATTTGTTTGTTTAATCATAGGATGTGGGTGACGAGAAGTGTACTAGTGTCCTGGTTTCATCTGGGATAGAGTTAATTGTCTTCCTAGTAGCTGGTACGGTGCTATGTTTTGAGTTCAGTATGCGAAGAATGTTGATAACACACTGATGTTTTCAGTTGTTGCTCAGTAATGTTTAGACTAAAGTCAAGGATTTTTCAGCTTCTCATGCCCAGCCAGCGAGCAAGCTGGAGGGGCACAAGAAGTTGGCACAGGACACAGCCAGGGCAGCTGACCCAAACTGGCCAACGGGGTATTCCATACCATGTGAGGTCACATCTAGTATAGGAACTGGGAGGAGTGGGGGCGGGGGATTGCCGCTCAGGGACTAATGGGGTGTCGATCGGCGGGTGGTGAACAATTGCACTGTGCATCATTTGTACATTCCAATTCTTTTATTATTACTGTTGTTATTTTATTAGTGTTATCATTATCATTATTAGTTTCTTCCTTTCTGTTCTATTAAACTGTTCTTATCTCAACCCACGAGTTTTGCTTCTTTTCCCGATTTTCTCCCCCATCCCACTGGGTGGGGGGGAGCGAGTGAGCGGCTGCGTGGTGCTTAGTTGCTGGCTGGGGTTAAACCACGACAACTAGTATCTCAATCTTCTTTAACGGCATTTGCAAACTATCTGTATTTTGTGTTAGTTTAAATTTTGTGAGCACTGCAGTATGTAATTTCTCAGTCCTTAGTTACTTAAAAAATAATGAATTTACTGAGCAGATTACATATTATTTTTGAGGCTTTCCATTATTCAGACTTTGGCCCTTGTTTCAACTGTGGTTATTCAAACTTTTCTCCTTTAAATTTATAGTGGAAGCTTTTTTAAATATCAAGAAAAATACCACAAGCCCAATAACAAGTCTATACAACAATGGTTGGTGGGAGGAGGAGGAGAAGTAAGAGGGTGACACATTGCAGGGTTACAAAAAATAAGGATGTTTGAAGAAAAGTAGACACTAGTTTGCTTTGGTATAAAATCATGGTAATATTAGTCAAGTTTCAAGGGTTTTGAATGGGATTGATTTACATGATAGGAATGTGGACAAAACTAGAGGGTTTTTTTAGCATCTGTAGCTGATTTGGTTATGATTACTGAGCAATTGAGTAACTGAAAATCAGTTTGGCTAAATTTTTGGTCTTTGCACATTTTTTACTTGGGTTAGTCACAAAGAAATATTGAAAAGAGTTAATTGAACACATATGTAATTGTAAACTTCCATACCAGCATGGGCTTGATGCATTCAGACAAGGATCTATTTTGATATGTATTGCCTGGTTTGGTTTTTTGTTTGGTTTTTGTTTGAGGTTTTTTTTCCCCAAAATGAAATGATACCATCTTTGTTATCAATCAAGAAAGAAGGAAATATAAGAGGGGCATTTATCCTTCTTTTCCCCTTCCTATACTGTTTGTTATTAACAATCTTACCATTCTTACAAAGTAAGAGATACAAGTTTGGCATTTTATAAAAAACAAACATAGGGAGGTAGAAAGAATAAATTTCTGTCTCAACACCTAATAACCTCACTCATTTCAGGGAAAGAAACATGATGGCATGCTCCTTTGGCCAAAATGATTCACCATCTTCTGTTATATCATAATTTTCTCCCTGCACAGTAAATACACATGGAAAGTGTTGATTTGACTTGGACAAATCTACAAGGCAAAATTTTTGGCAGTAGAAGAAAGTATTGTATGTTTCTAAATTACCTAATCAAGTAGATATTTCATTTTTTTAAACAGTTGTCAGGTTTTTGTTTTGACTTTTTTTAATAAGGACACTGATTCTTCAAGATTAGAGACCCTGTGTTTTCTACAGGGAGAACAAATATTTGATCTGTTGTGGCTTGGCATAAGAAAACAACATTGTTCATTAAATATATTTACTTTATTCCCATATATTTTGTCTAGACTTATGATGTATTATTTAAGAGTTTTTTGAAATCTCTTAAATATAAGGCTCTAAGCACCCTGGTGAGATATAAACTGAAAAAGTCTGGAGGAAGTCAGCAAAAATCCTCTAGAATAAACAATAATAGTACGTAGCCACTCATCTAACTCAAAAGACTGAGCAGAACACTACTTAAAAAATTGGCTGTTTCTAAGGCTTTGCATGCCAAGGAAGAAGGATATATGTGTATGTTTCAGTGTGCAAATGCATATGAATAGCATGCAGCCTTGTGGTTCAGACTGATGTTCACAACTATGATGTCTTTGTCCTGCAACTGAGCTACTGATTTTGTAGAAGAAGAGGCAGCTGAGCAGTGGCTGTGAGGTAAAATAGTCTCAGTTTTGGTTTAGTTGCATTTTATAAATGAAGTAGCTTCATGGTTCATTAACACTCATATCGAATGCATCCAAAGAAAACTCACTCATCATCTAACCTAGTTTTGGTGTTTCAGCATACGCTTCCCTGTCAATCCATATTCACCAAATATTGTTGATTTTTTAGGGTTTTTTTTTAACTGCTCAATATGTACTGTAGGTGCTTCTAAAGGAAAAGATTAAACTGGCATATGTGATTTATTTGTCGAAAGCTTGCCAAGACCCTTTGTGGGCTAGTGTTACCTAGTGTGGATCCTTTTGTTTGTCTTAGCTTCATTTTTAGTTGCTTATATTTCCATTACCCAATCTTGTCTTACCAGGAAAAAATGGAAATTCATAGATTAGACAAGCAAAATACTTTAGTGCATGGTCTTATCCTTTACATGGTAATGTGGATGATTTAAGTTGCTTGGTACTTCATTATAGGTTGCTTGTATCAGCTAGACCAACACTGACCTTCCTGCTTTGTATTGTCTCACTGTTATTTATGGTATAGTACAAAGGCTGTAGTGTTGACTTAGGAATAAAGTGGGAATGTATCATCTAGATTTCATGTCTAGACAACTAAACTTGTCAAATTATTTTGATATTGTCCTTTTAAACAGAGGCTCTGCCTACTTCATGAACGTTAAATATATTACCTTCAGCACTGACCACTTTTACTGACTTTTGAAGTGATAAAGCACAAACATTTTTTCATTTATTCACTTCCTTTGTGAATGTATTGAGGCACTGAAAGTTAATGTATTTGCTGTCAAATGGCAATAGATAGTTTAATACTTCGTGCTTTTTTGGTTTTTTTGCTTTAGGGTCTGGGATTTGGAAGGAAATGAGAAGGCCCATTTTGTTTTACGTTCTCCTGGAATGAGTGTTTGCTGGCATCCTGAGGAGGCTTTTAAGGTTGTGTTTTCCAGCTCTTCACCCTCACCACCTTTAAAATAACAGGAGGGTGGATTTATCTAAACTATGAATCTTTGATGCTGTAGTAAGATTGAAGTTTGGGGAGCTAGTGTACTTCGTAACTGGATATTGGTTGGATCTGCGAATGTGAAGTCACTGTAAATGAATTCTCCTTCTCATCCTAATCATTTTACCCTCAGTCCCTCACTCCTCCCATCAGAAATATTCCTTCTTGATTACATACATCAATTGTTGTTGGTAACTGTTCTGATTGCATATTAACTTACAGTTACCAGTGAAAAGTTCAAGTTTTTCTCAGTCATGGTAACACAGTTCACCAATAACATAGACTCTTATAAAGCATGCCAAGTTTTGAAAAGTATCTGTTTGAAGTTAGTAAGGGATTTTTTTTGTTGTTGTTCTTGCTTGGAATATATGAAATATGTGCTGAAAAATCAAAACAAATCAATAAACTGTGTTTTTATACTTATCTGTTTATTGTACTAGGAAGCATTAATCAGCTGATATATACAAAATATTCAGCTTCATTAATGGTCTAGTCCTTGCAATCTTGTATTTATTATTCCTGTTGTGCCAATCAATAACTGCCTTAAGCAGCTACAAATAGTTGTTCAGATTACCACAAAAACACACACTTAAAACAGAGAAAAGCAGTCAAATAAGGTATCAAAATATTTACATAGCAATAGGGAAGAAGGATTTCTATTCTCATCACACTTTACACCGATATCAATATCCAGTCCTTACTAAGAAAACTAGGAAAACTGTTGATTCAGGTGGTATCACAATTGAATGTTTGCTACTGTTTGCTACTGGGCTACTTTGTTAGCACAGCAAAATTACTAGATTTGTCCCAAAATATTGCAGTCTTACATATTAGCTTGTCTTTTCTTTGACCCTTATCAAAGAGTAGGCACAGGATTTTTTTTTTTTTTTTTACCAACCCCCCCTCAAAAAGCTAGTAAAACTTGACAGACTTGATGGTTGCTGAAAAGCTTATTGCAGATCAAAAGGCTTACTGCACCATGTCCTGTAGTTTGCAGAAGAGCATGTTTTGGTGACAGCTTGGTTTTTCCAAATAAACTTGGATGTTACTGGAGTATTGTTTTTAATGCTTCTTTGCATTCCTTGACTTCCATGACTATCTGGAAACCATCGTCTCCTCATGGAGAAAATACCTTTCATCATTTAATCAGGAAGCTCTTTCTACAATACTTAATAAACAACTGCTTGAATATATTGCTTTCATGGAAAAAGTTGAGATAAAATCTGTTGCAAACTGTTACAGGATGAAGCAAGAGATGTTATATAACATCAGTAAGCATGAATCCAGATTCTACAGTTACACTGATTAATACTGTTGTTTCCTTGTACAGCACCATGTCTGTCAGTCAGTTCTTTGTACTCAGAACAGGAACTTTTTAATTTTAAAAGGATAACTTTTTGCTATACAATTCTAAATGCACAGTGCATTGGTGGTTAAGAACTGGTGCTTCTAAGCACCAAAATTATATACGTAGGTACCTAAAGATACATTATGTGTACATTATGTATAACAATGTGACAGTAGCATAAAAGTGCTTTTTATTTATTGGTGTTCAGGAGAATGTTTTCTGCTACAAAGTGAAAAATTGTATCTATTTTAATATTAATATTTGCTTGAAAGTATGCTAGGTTTGCTATAGAGTAGAAAAGATACTAAGATTCATTACATGCGAAGTTTACAACTTTCTATTGATTTTTCTTAACAGCTGATGGTAGCGGAGAAGAATGGAACAATACGATTCTATGATCTAATTACACAGCAGGCCATTCTCTCCCTAGAGTGTGAACAAACACCACTGATGTCAGCAGACTGGTGTTTAAAGAATACTCTTAAAATTGGAGCAGTTGCTGGAAGTGATTGGCTAATCTGGGATATCACTCGCTCCAGGTATTTTTATACACAGGAGATAGGTTTCTTTATTCTCTTCTTAAGCAGTGCATGAAGAGATGTAGCTACGTTGCTAATACAGCACTTAAATGCACTATATATTATATCACCTAATCAGTAAATAAATGAACATTCATCAGGAATTATGAAATCAATACAGATCATTCCCTGGTATTCTTTGTTTCATCTTTATTTATCTGTTAAAAATAACATTGTCTGTCTTTTTGTCCATTTGAGACAGCATCTCACTACTGTGTACTTTTCACTGTAAGTTTTATGGGTTTGTTAAAATTTCTTCTAAGTCATAAAGAGATAATTATTGAACCATAATAAACTGGATAACTACTTCAGTTTTCCTACTCCAAACTGAGATGTAAGCTGCAGGAATGCTCTGGTTTTCCCTCAGCTTCTTCACAGAGAGTAGACAATGTGTCCCCTTCACTGTTTAAATGATACATGCTTTTGGTACTTACAGTATGAGCTGTAGTTGTTTGCAGAACAGTTTTTACCCTGAATGTCTGTTTTAGTTATCCACAGGATAAAAGACCCGTCCATGTCGATCGAGCCAGATTATTCAGGTATAAGTGTTGTCTCTGTTCTGTGGGTTTTGTCTATATAAATCTATGTATATGCAGGCAGTTATGAGCTTAGGGACCTGGCTGTGTCTCACTTAAATAATTTTTAGGGGGACCTGGTCTATAAACTTTGTGAAATTTGTGAGTGACCTACATTTAGTATCTATGTAACATTCCCATGATTTTTTTCTTTTTTACAACGACATGCATATGGGGCTGCGGGTGGTGAATCATTTACAAGCCATTTGTCTGAATTTATTTCTCTGATGTTAGTGGAATATCGGACAGCTTCACACAGTTAACCACAAGGAAGAGAACTCCACTTTGTGTGCACTTCTCATAGTCTGATAGGGATATTTGAAAAGTACATTCATTTTATTCATAGATGGTCCCGAGTGAATGAAAATCTGTTTGCAACCACTGGATATCCAGGAAAGACAACTACTCAACTGCTTGTTCATCATTTAGGACATCCCCAGGTAAATTTCTGAGTTCAGCTTTTGACTGGAATTGCATCTGTTCTCTTCAAATCAGGCTCATAAATAGTTAAAAGCTACAATTAAAAACTAGCCCAAACCATCCAGAAATGCTGCTTAGTCTACCTATTTTGTTTTGTTTTGTGTCATCCATGCTAAGGGGAAAAAAAACCACACCACACTTAACCTGCTCTTTTAAAAGCTGCTTGATCTGTATGTTTTATTTTGCTTTGCCTTATCGGTGCTAAGGGGAAGAAAAACACATTTAACCTGTTATTTAATAAATTTTCAGTATTTCTAATTCTAAAGAGGCTAAAACTAGCTGATTGTGTATTTTACAGGTTTGAGCTAATTATATTTTAAATCATTAATGAAAATATATCCAGAAACAATGAACGCAAAGCATAGGAAATATTTTGGTTTTGCTGGAGTTTGTATAAATTTGTAATGCTTACAGTAAAAATATTACCTCCAAACATATTAGTTGTGAGTACACTTGAATAACAGGAAGTAATTTCCTTTAAAAAGGTTTCTAAGTTTGAAAGTATGCCTTTAAAATAATAATAATGTTAATAATAATGAAAATAGTTGAAACATTTGTTATCATGGAATATTTTGCTGTATTTTACTTAAACGTAGTAAGTAGCTACTGGAACTAAGTAGCAGATAATCAGATTTTTCAGTTGGATTTCTGTTGTATTTTAACTGTATTTGTAAGGAGTGCTAAATCTATGGTGTTTATTTGTCTATGCAACTTGGCATATGTGGTATAAAAATCATTTATATGCTAATTTGTATTGATACTTCTCTCTCTCTTTTTTTTTTTTTTTTTTAAAGCCCATTCTTACTGGCACTGCAGCTGTAGGATCCGGTTTGACATGGCATAGAACTCTTCCATTATGTGCAGTCGGAGGAGATCATAAAATTTTCTTCTGGGTAACTGAAATGTAAAATAAGTATTTGCCTTCAGTTTGAACTTTACAGCATAATGTCTCTTTTCTAGTAAAACAAAGGAATTTACTCTTTGTACTGGTATTTATTCACTTGGAGAACATAAGAAA
The DNA here is from genome assembly GCF_026419915.1 of Harpia harpyja. Taxonomy (NCBI): domain Eukaryota; kingdom Metazoa; phylum Chordata; class Aves; order Accipitriformes; family Accipitridae; genus Harpia; species Harpia harpyja. The sequence goes on along the minus strand of NC_068945.1, from coordinate 22,889,818 downwards.
GGAACAAGTGAAATATGAAACATTTGTGTTTGATTTTTAGCTTGCAAATACAAGAGCTTTTGTAAAATTGGTTATCATACATCTGATACTTGGTTACTTCCCTTAAAATAAAATGTACACTTTTTTAACATGGTATTTGGTGTGAAATGAATTTTTAAAAGCGGGTTTTTTTAAGAGATTTTGTATCCAGCAATCTCAGTCTGGCAATCTTGCTCAGTTAACACAGCTTAAATACTTTGAAATTGTCCAGAGTACCTACAGAAAGAACACCTGTCTCTGTATTAACTTTCCTGACCATCACTATCTTATAAGAAAGAAATGCAATAATGTGCTGTCATAAAATAGTGTCTGTGAATGTATTTGATGAATAAACTAGTTACCACTAACAGTGAAGAAGGTAATGGTGTAATCAGAATGATAATTTTAAGAAGTATTATTTCTCTTAAGATGACAGAGGGATTTTCTTCCAAGTATGTGAAACAGCATATGGTTTTTTTCTGTTTACAGCCTTTTACTTCTGGCCTTTTACAGGAAAATCAAAGACATTCTGCTTTCTAGAAGCTTATTTTTTCTTGTCCCTCCCATACAAGACCCCGACATGAAGTAAAAGAGGAAAGAGTAAAAGGCAGAGACAACTCCTGCCTTCAGTATCCTTTTTGCATGCTTTTGCAAGTGAAGTGATATCAAGATGTTCAGCTAGTGTAACAGCTCCTTACAGCATCGTAGCCATCCTTATTAGCAGTAGTTAGATTTTAAAACACTTGTTTGTCCCTATTTATGCTGGACACATACAACCAGTTCAGAATTAGGACAGCAAAAAGCGAGATTACAGTCACCTTTTAAAAAGTAAGACCATTATTCATTTTTCATCATTTCTTATCCTTGAGAAATTTTGCTTTCCAACTGCCACCAAAATTTACCTAAAAGATGAATATAAAGTTCCTCATAGGTTCCAGTCTTGACTGGTGTGTGCTTGAACTTTAAAATAAGCAGACCGGAGGGTGTTTCAACATACAGCACTTTGTTCATCTCGTATCCATAGTTTGACCAGAGAGTACAGGCTTAATGGGAGGTTTAACTGGCTCACAGACACAGCTACAAATCTTTGTGGGTCTGAGAGGAAGGAATGGACTGGGGCACTGCTATCCTTTTGGATGTGTAGTGAAACTGAAGCAGATTTTTTTTCTGTACACTCTCAGAGCAAAGCTTTACATAGCACCTAGCTATGCAGAATATCATACACTATACTCATTACCCATATTGACAAAGGCAATTTGTGTTAGGTATGTGCAGGTGCATTTTGACTGAGACTTCTTTATTTAAAATTGATTAAAACCCAAGGGGCAGAGGGCAGAAATTCTTTTGTTCTGTAGTTAATTCAGAAGCCAGGATGCTTGTTTTTAATACTCTGGTTCTTTAAGGACTAAAAACTATTTACCAAGGATTGGAATGATCTTGCCAAGTGCAAAGCTCTTCGTATTACTTCTTTCCAGTATAAAATGGCTATTTAGAAAAAATAAAAATAAAAATGAGCAGCTAATGTTTTTAGCATGTTCCCCATGTTCTTCCGTACGTAACAAAATAATTAGTTAATCCTCTGATGTTGCCTTAACACAGTGCTTGGAAAATTGAAACTCGAAGAGCCATTTTCAGAGAACTGCAAACCATTTATCATTTAATTTCCGTTTTATTTTTTTTTTAATGAATGTACATAACACCTGACATTTGTATTTCTCAGTCTATTTAACTGTCAAGGGTTGATAATTCTCTGAACCTTCTGTTTGCTACATTTGTACATATTCCGACATACCTACTTTATTGAGATAGACTTTTTTTTTTAATTCAGTTGAGGGAAAAATCATTGAGGCAGTATCAATTTCATATAGAAAGCTTTGCCAGAATACCCTTTGCAAGCATGGATTTAGAAGACTCCATGGGAAATCAAAAAAATGTTAATCCACACTCTGACCTTTTCAGCTGTTCATTGGACCACCTTAGTAAAAACAACTATTGCCCCTATGGAGGATCGGGTGACACCATGTCTGGAAATTTTTTTGGATCAGCTTTTTGTTTCTGTTTAACTTGCCTCTCAGTTGTATAGCTATTTGAGTTCTGTGCTGATTCTAACAGAATATTGTGTCTTGGGACCTGTAACAGTATATAAGCATACAAAATGCATACGAACATTGTAAGTTACAGTAGCACTTGCCAGTTTTTTTCAGCTTGTGCAGTTTTGTTTTGCAATTGACTAGAGGCTCTGATTTTGTGCAGTATAAAAATACATATCGCAGATCAATTTCAGTGCTTTGATACACATGCTGTTGCCTCTACTTTTTAGTGTACACTAATCACAAGACAAAATATTTTTAGTAATGATGAGGACAAAGCTTTGATCAGTTTTCTGTACACAAAGCTTTTGGATTCCAAGTTAGCCTCAGCATCTCTAAGGTTAACATCTTCCAAATACTAATGTTCAAGTGAACTGCATTTCAGTAACTGTTAAACAGTCTTTAATCTTTCTTTCGCTGAAAGGTGGAGCTGCATGACTGTGTCTTTAAATGCCTGCATATATGTGTACACGTACATAGGGTATAAACTGCCAGCAGTTACATCTTGTACAGTATTTATTCCTTAATTTGACATTTATCATCCGGTATGGGTGCTGGTACAAAACACATTTTCAAATCATACACACTGTAAATCTGGGTATTAACACTCACTTATTTTTTATAAATCCTCCCATTGGGGGTTCAGTCATTAATAGTTCCAGTTCAACAAACCAGTTCAATTAAAACATTTTTCAGAGGTTTTGGAAAAATTTGGATCATTTTCCTCTACTCTCTGTTTTTCACTTTTCATACCCTGCATTTCCTAACTCCAACTGGGAGAAAAAGTGCTGTGTTGCACTTTTCTATGCAGTATTTTTGGCCAAATTAAAAGCAGGAAGTACCAGAAAGCTCACTGAAGAACATATTCTTGTGAGATTTCTTGTCCAGCTTTACAGACCAAGAGATTCAGATAAGATTTGACTAAGCATTTACATTATTAAATTTCTGTGGCATTGCCTGGAAAACTTGTATTATGGACTTTTCATGGTAAATGAGATGAATTCTTCTTGAATATAATAACTTAGGGGGGGTTTTGAGGTAATTAAGGTGGCAAGATAATTCACTTAGATAATTTAAACAAACAGCTCCTTTGCCAAGCAAAAATTTGTACAATTCCTATAAACTAGATTAAACCTACTGAACTTTGTAGGCTAACCCCCTGTCCTTCCTTAGGGAGATGGGAGAAATTGCCAACTACGTGTCATTGCTCCAAAATATAGTATGAAACACAAGGTTGTTCAATAATTCAAACAGTATGGGCAAAAAGACTTTGCTATAGTATTTTAGTAAGAGAGTAATAATGATGTGGGTATGACAGGAGGTTAGTAATAAATATATTGTGAAAGTAATAAATATAAAATCAAAGAAAAGCTGCTTCAGTACATAAATGAGAACTTCATGTAAACTTGAGTAGCAGATCCAAGTGTTCTGTGTACAGCTACAGTGGATTCTGTATATGGATTTGTAGAATGCTTAGCAAACTGTAATAATTTGCAAGTTAATTGAGAATTTTGTTAAATTTTAAACCAAAATTAGCATAGCACATTTGGGTTCTAATCTTCAAGGCATTAAAGTAATTAGTGCATCTTTATTTATCTCATCACATGAGAAGCTTCCTACTGATAGCCTCAGACTATGGTTGATTCTTAACTGCTCTAAATTTAGATTTTTTATTAAATGTACCAGCATTTAGATGTAACCATGAAGAATTTTCACCAAATATTTTCTCCACTACACTTTATCTGGATTCACTGTAAACAAGGACCCCAAATCACCCCAATTTGTCTTGCCTTCCAGTAGTACACAACCTTAGAATTTAAATGAAGTAGTTTTACTTAACAGGTTGAGCTGTTGGTAGTCTTTTGTTCTGATGTAATAACAAACATAGCACACATCATCACTGCAGGATTTTTCATTGCTTAGCCCAAATTCTCCAAACTTAGCCCAGACATCAGGACTGGGAATTCAGTGTTCAGTTTGACATCCCATCCCTTTTCCAAAGGATAGATTCTTTTCTGAATTGATTATTCCTGGCTAACGTGAGAATAAATTCTGAGAGTCAACAGTAGTTTTCATGAAATAACCCAATAGATAGCATTTCCAGGTACTGTTCGAGTTGGGGTTTACTTGCAAATGCAAGCGTGTGTAATTCTCTGGCTGGAGCCATGTCTTTGGGGATTTAAAGGTCTTTTCTCATCTTTCATTCATAGTTAATCAGCTTGGGAGTTAGACCTGTGATCTATATGCACTTGCCATTCCTGACTCTCCAGAGAGGCAACATGTCCTCAAATGTTTAATGACTTGTTCTTTAATGGCTTTGATCCTAATCAGTTGTCTGGCCATCCCAGAGAAAAGATGTCTTGGCTCATAGAAGACCTGTTGAAGATGCAGAAGCTGGATTATTTAATATCATACAAAATGGGGTCAAATATACTTTCTGTTCAGCTCACAATCTCTCTCTTGTATGTAACTGTGTGTAACTGTAGATATCACATTCAAAATTTTATTAGCACAGTATCGGTAGTACCAAGAGTTCAGGTCCTATTTCTAAGCTTTCACTGTGCCTATCACTTTCAGCCATAGAGGTCAATCAAGCACAACATAAAAGATCAGATGTGTGTCCAACCAAGAAGTATTTCTGTTGCTGTTCTCCTGAAATGCTATGGGTGAAGTTGCATGAGGTGGTAGAGTTATCTGTATTTTTGCTATCAAAGCCGGCAAGGTCTTACTCTGTAACCCTGCTCACCAGACTCTGGTGTTCAACACATGCTTTGGCCGATTTGATTCAACTCGTGGACCAGGCAGAAAACAGACCCTCCTCTAACACTAGTTCTCCACCAAGACAGCAATTTGAACAGCTTAAGGAAGGGATCACCGTGTGCTATAACTGACAAATGGTAAAACGAGCGCAGGTAGCCATCAGTGGGGAGCAAAAGAGAGATGGGAAACCCTTTGTGATGATGCAACGTGTTACGAGTGGTTTGACCTCTCTTTGTATTGGGACCTTACTTCTAAATGGTCTTATCAGCCCTTTGAATCTGTCGTAGAGAAAAATAATATAAGCAACCACTCGAAGATAAAAAAACCAGGTTGGTTATTTTCCAGTTAGGGAATTCTTCCGGAGGAACATTTGCGAACCTACATGCTATTCTGCTTTTTCTTGGAGCCTGGTGCCTCTGAGGTTCCTTCGCTGAAAAGGAATAGACCTACTTATAGCCTACGCTTGAGAATCAAGTGATAGGTACTGCTGAACAAAACAAAAACAACAGCTAGATTTACTATACCCCTTTTTTTTTCCTTTTGTGTAAGCATTAAAGTGTGGGAACCTTTCCTAACGTGATTGCAGCCATGCTCTTATCTTTTTCAGAAGATCCCAGGGTCATTCGGTGCTCGTTATTTTTATTCTCCACATTCAAAGCCTGGCCCTTCACCACCCAAATGATGCACAAGAGCACAGAAACAGTCTCATCACTGGCTTTCCTCATCGTTACTCTGATGTCCGACCGCTGGGGAACACACTTTACCTTCACAACCTGCCTCACCCAGAGCCTTGCCCTGGGGCTGTGATGGCCATACTGCTGTGAACCGGTGTGACCTGAAGCAGGACCGCGCTCGGCGGGCCCCCCTCGCCTCGCCGCGGCCTGGCAGGGGCGATTTGCAGAACCGACCACACAAGTTTGGAGAAAAGGACTGCGTTCATCCTTCAGGAGCAGCAGGCCACGCCGGCTTGGTCTGTGCGCTGCCGGGCCGCAGAGGCCGGAGGAGGCGGACGGGCCGCGGCCCGCCCCGGCCCCGCGCCTCCCGCCCTCCCTCGGACTACGTTTCCCACGAGGCATTGTGCTGGGAGAGGAGACGGCGCATGCGCAGGCCCACGGGCACGCCCCCCACTCCTCTGGGAGCGGAGGTTTTGTTTCCGGGCTGAGGTCAAGAGGCCGCGTACGGAGCCGCCGGGGGCTTCCGGGGTGCGGCGGGAGGCGGCTTGGCGGCTGCGGGGCCGCTCTCCGTCCCGCGGCCTCGGCCCCGCGGGTATGGACGAGGACGGGCTGCCCATTGTGGGCTCCGGCATTGACCTCACCAAGGTACGGGCTGCGCTCGCCCGGCGGCCCGGAGCTGTCCCGCTTCCTCCCCTGGCGGCGGCTGCGCTGGCCCTGGTGCTGGGCGAGCCCCTTCTCGCTCCGCTCCCCGGCCCGGCCCGGCCCGGCCCGGCGGTCGGGCGAGCCCCTCAACCCCCGCCGCGGCCTCGCCGGACCCCCTCCCTCCCCCTGCTCTGCTGCCGCGGGCGAGGACCGCCGCCTTCGTACCGGCGGCCGAGATCCCGCAGCGGGGCTGGGGGAGGGGGGGGGAGGCGGTTCGCCTTGTCTTAAGCTGGGTCTCCAGGAGCGCGGTCTTAATGTTTTCCAAAGGCGTTTTGCTACGTGTTCTGTGCTAGCCTGATATTTAAAGGCTAAGCCGTTTCAGTCTTAGAGCTGTGAGGCAAATCCCGAGCAAAGCTGCTTATTCGTGTCTTTTAATGATGCAAACCCATTTTTTTAGCTGTTTCTCAAATACAGAGCATAAAGGTGGGACAGTTCCAGTTGCCCCGATGATCCTTCCGTCCTCTGTGCTACCCCATGAATTTCTGATAAGGTCGTAAGCACTGTTTGACGGTTTTGGAACTACAGGGTTGAGCTTTAGCAAACCCTGCCATACAGGTGCACGGGCTGACAACTTGAGATAGTAGCAACAAAAGCCTCACAAAAAATCGGGATGTCTTAAGATTGGCAAAGTGTCGTGAACGGCTGCACTGACAAATGGAAGACCAGAGACGAGGTGAAGGCCAGAGAGTCACTGTATTCACAAACTATTGTTTGGTGCAGCTGAAGCTTGGCTGCAAATATTTTTCCTTGTAAATCCTTCACTTTAACCAATTACGATTCCATAGAGAAATTTCCTGTGTGAAGTTTAAGACTTAAAACAATTGTCCAAGGTAATGAACCCTGAGGCACTATAATTTTATACATAAACATTTGCGGGAATGATCCTGATTCCAGTCTTGTATAACAGTTTAAATAAAAATGCCAACTGTCTGTTACATTATGAGCACCAGACTTCTTTTTGACAAACATAACATTCTGCCTTTTGGTCTGAAAAGTATGTGTGCATCAGATCTGACTTGGAGGAGTGACGCTAAAGGGTTATTTAGGATAGTCTGGACTTGCAAATAAGGAAAAGTGTAGGTAGCCACTAAAGACTGAGACAGCAGTTTCACTGCTCTTTACTTTTGATTATAGTGTTGGTTGTAACTGAGTATTTGTATGGATGACCAAGTTTGCTTTTCCTTCTTAAGCTTCAGAAGGAAAGATTCTGATTTCCTCTCTGTGTTTTAAAAATTTTAACACTGATTTTCAGGAATGTTCACAATTTCATCTAAAAGTGTTTTCTTAAGTAAGATAACAGTCCTTTATTTACGTGGATCTTGTTGCCTTTTCTGTGTATCCCGCAACTTTTCAACTGTCATGTTAGTAGATTTTTAGCAAAAAAGCATTTGTATACATGTATACGTATATGTATATTAAAAATTTGTTTGTATATATGTGCATTCATAGCAAGCACACTTAAGACAGATTTCTAAAATAATTTCTTCTAAAACATTTGCATTTTTTAACAGGTCTTTGAATCCAAATGTGGGAATTGACAACTATGTATGATCTAATTTTCTTATATTATTTAATGCAGGTTCCTGCTATTCAGCAGAAAAGAACTGTAGCATTTCTAAACCAGTTTGTGGTTCACACAGTGCAGTTTCTCAACCGCTTTTCTACTGTTTGCGAAGAGGTATGTTTATTATTTTCCCAGCTGTCAATTTATACTATGAAAAAAAAACTAGAAATGAGAACTATTCACTTAAATATTTTTGATGCAATAATACTGGTAGCTTAAACCAAAAAAATTTAGTCTGCTTTCTGTTCAAGGTTTCTCTTGACTAAGTGCTTAAGACAGATTTTTTTCCCCAAGATAGCCACATGAACTGCTGATTATACCACACTTAATCTTGTTGCCTTAAACTTTTGTGTTTGGCACAGTCTTTGAACTTTTTGATACATGGAATTTGTTCTGAGCAGCTCCATCTGTGGATATTGTCATTTTGGAAGAAGGATACCATATTCCTATGGTGCTGAATCCACTTTGACAGTCAGTATCCCTCTCATCTGTGCATCAAAACTTGCTTTCAGATTTTACCACCTTTAATTTAAAAGGGTGATACACTAAGCTCTGAAGGTAAATAATTTTGATGCGGGGAAAGAAAAGACATTTTTGGCAAGTGATTAGTATGGAACATGAAGCAGTTAATTCTAGTGTCTTGTAAAAAAGAGAAAAATACAAATATTTAGTGTTAATAAGTTTTTGTGGTGACTTTAGTGTCAATGGAAATATACCAGATTGACAGGACTAGAATTGTCCACTGAACAGGACAAGAGTGCTTCCTCCCTTGTAGAAAGGGAGTTTTCTACTGTGGCTTTGAGCTTAACCTTTTTGTCATTAGTGGGTCTTTTGTAACTGTTCGCTAGTTTATTCAACAAAGGCTACTATACAGCCCTAGCCAGCAGGGCTAGGGCAGCAGTCAAATCCAATTAAACTAAGCCATGTAATCTGAGAAATTCTGTTATTTGTTAGTAAAGTTTAGAGCCAGACCCGTGACAAGTATAAAATTTGGCTACCACATCAACATATGGAGCTTCAGAGGAAAAAATGTAATTTTTTTCTAGTTTTTTAAACTTATTGTAACTTGATACATGGGACAGTGTAACTGCCTGGTGATGCTGTTGTCAGTTGTCCAGAACTCAGTTGTCACATGATCTCAATATTACCTCTTACATAGGCACTATGGAAATCAGAACACATATATTTAAAGCCATCTTGAGCACGCAGCAATGCTGTGAAGTCTACTTAATAAAACAGTTATTAGTTAACCTAAACATGTTGTTACCCAACAGACTAAATAGTTGCTTTGTAAACTCCTTGAAAAGTTTTTTGTATTTATGAAGTATAGAAGTGTTTTTAATGTGAAAGTTCCCAGTGTAAATCAACAGAAGCCAAGAAATTCAAAATTAGGGCTGACACCATCCTTAACTCTAAATTTCTTGGCTCTTGTCTAGTCAAACTGACCCATAAAGTTATATAACCGTCTTTTGTACATCTTTGCTCCTCTTTCCCCAGCTACATGTAGGGCACATAGTTCCTTTCAATAGGAACTAACTCCTCTTCACGAACAAAGAACCATCTGTAAACAAGTCAGTGCACTATCCAAAAAGACTAGCTCCTGTCAGTCTCTTTTTACTTTTTCTAGCATATTGGCAGAACTGCCATTTTCTTAGGGTGTTAAAGTTCTGCTTCAGAGCCAGGCAGAATCTTGCCAACGTGCCAGAAAGCTGTCAGAGTGGTACATATCTGCCAGCCAGTGTGCTAGCCAACTTCACTTGGACAGGTCTGGTGGAGTATGGTAGTGATTAGTTAAAAGAGTGACAGTTCTTATAGAGTAATTTAGAAAAACTTAAGTTGTATTTAAAAAAAAAAAAAGGTGTCAAAATGTGATTGAGGTGCACCTGGAGCATATAAAGCTTCTGGTTAGTTCTGGTTCACTGTGCATTTTGACTGTATAGGACTTTCAATCACCTGCTGTATTCTTTATCAGATTTTTCTACTTGTATTTGCTCAGTTACATACACACACATCACATCTTCCACATTTGGAAGAAGCTTTGAAGAAAGGTGTTTTGGTAACTGTGAGAGTACAATATGTCTACCATTATTCTCCAGTTGCCCAAAGTAATACCCTATTTACTTTGGCTTTCTTTTGTACATAGTCTGTCTTCATTTCTGTCAGTCATTATTTGGGAAAACTAACTGCCTAGTAAAATTATTTAAAAATTGAACCACTGTAGCTACTGTACTAAAAAGGAATGTCATTGCTTCATTAATTTCATAATGTTATCATCTCATTTACACTCTACTCTGCCTTCAGCAGGTAGAAGACAAAAGTGATTTTGTTTAGCTAGATCTGAACTGGTTTATAGGTACAAGTGCCTAGGGGAGTGTTTTTACGTCCTAATTGTTTTCTATTCTAGAAATTGTCAGCGCTGTCTCTCCGTATCCAACAAATTGAAACAACACTCAATATTTTGGATGCAAAGGTTTGTATGTGTACAGACTTTGTCTTCTAACAGTGACAGCCTCCTACATACATGAACTAGCTTCCTTTTCATAGCCTGAATTGAGCAAATAAGTTTTCATAATGATTTGAAGGAGTTAATGCAAACTGCTCACACGGCAAATTCTCTCTTCGCATGCCTTGCCACTTATATTGTGTAATGTTTGAACATGTAGTTGATATGGAAGAAAGGAACCAACAGCACGTAGAGGAAATGTTGGTTTTGTCTCTGTTAAGCATACTGAACAGGAAAGGAGCACTTGGATCTTGAAAAGGCAACTAAACTATATGGCAGATTACTTGTGTTGATTTTATTGCAATGTTTGGTTTTAAGAAAATGGAGAGGAGTTTTCCGATATTAAAACATGCAACTTGTGTTGCAGGGTTGCAGTACGAAATTGCATTTGCTGTGCAAACTGTAATAAGAAATTTTTGCCCCCTTTGTAAAGCAAAAGTATCTTTGTGTTACCAGACTGTAAGGATTTCAACTGGTATAAGTAGCTAGATAGATGCCTTGTAAGCCTTTGGATATTGAAACGTGACCTGAATTGGATCTAAGCTAACACAAATGCATCTGATGTATCTTCTTTAGCTAAAATGACAAAAGGATATAATCTATAGTCATATATTATCATTTAATTTGCTAAAAGAAAAAAAAAAATCCCCAAACCAAAAAACCACCCACTGCAGAGTTTTAACCAATCCTTCTTTCAATAATGATGGAAGCAATTTCGCTTGGTTTTTCTGGGAGGAGGGGTAGGACATTTTGAAACCATTCATTAAGATCTTTGTGAAAAAAATACTGTAGTAGTACAAACAATGCTTACTAACTCTTACTGATTTCAAAATATTTAGGAATGATCAGTATTGATAATTCTTGCAGAATTCTTCATAATCATGTTAAATAGAATTTCCTTCAAATAGATATGTGGTGTATTTAATATGCACTCTCAGCATCTCCTTAAAAAAGAGTGAAAGATGTAGAAAATGGCAAAATCTGTAACCAGTCGCCTATCTGTTAGGTAATAGAGCTGTTCTTGTAATGATTTCTTCACTGTAGAGGAAGTAGCAGAGAAGATGGCATGGCTCTTGTGTGGTTGATAAGTGCAGCAGCAAAATGCTGGGAAGGTGTCAAAGCCTTTCCTGCACTGCAACCCTGTGTTAACAGTGAAAGCTCCAATGCAGTGTTTTGGGGGTTTTGTTGTAGAAGCCACCTGGTTAGAAAAGTCTTTTTTTTTTTTGCCAATCAAAATACCAAAACTAGTGATAAAAAGTTATGATTTTACTAATGTGAAACCTACCTGGGGAATATATGGTAAGCAGCATACTGCAGATTTTATTGTACACATAGACTTATGATAGGCTCATTGCTTATTTGATGATGTTTTGTGCATTCAGTTAGCCTCTATTCCTGGCCTAGAAGATGTCAAATTTGAAGTGTCCAGTGCAAATATGAACAGTGTTACAAATGGTCCTGTGGGACAAACTACTACAGATCAACAGACAGCTGTATCACCTCAGTCTGGAGTAAGTAATGAAGCATAACTAATACATTGAAGGAATATACCTCTCCGCGTCAAGTTTCTAGTCTCATTTGAAATAGATGGAAGAAGAAAGTCTATTGGAAGAGAGCAATCAACTGTAAAGATCTAAACCTACGTTTTTCACTAATGAAATTGTTTTAATGAATGTCTTAAAACAAAAAAGGGTATTCCCTTTCTTGAATATGTGGCTTAAGTAATTAGAACTAACTCAAATCTGATGGTAGATGCCTCCTTGCTCTTCTTCAATCACACTAAAATATGAACATGAATTACATCAGGGGACTGGGAAGGTCATGAATGAAAATAACAGTTTGAAACACATAATTCCAATTCTTTTCTCCTTCCTTTAGAATGTGAGCTTTCAGCTCAAATTGGAGTTTCTAGCATACTTTATTTTAAAGAGATTATTACAGTGAATGTTTTCTATATATTATCATCTATGTACAGAAAATGCCAGCTTATTGTAAGTGAATAACATTAAGATCCTATCCCTGCAATTAATTTTTTGTTGTTTGGTTTTTTGTGTGTGTGTGTTTGGTTGGTTTTTTTAACCCAGACTTAAATCCTGTCATCACCACTTCACTAAGTGAGGCTTTCTGGCTCATTTGTGGATGGAATTCTTTCCCTGGTTTCCTATTATATTTTCTTTTCTTGGAATCTCCAATTCCAATCTCTGCTCGTTCTCTTATTTGGTGGAAGTTGCTGTGGAGCAGCAATAGCTGGAGTAGTCTGCTGCTTTTCCCTGCCTGTTAAAGATTGTAACTTAATTTGCAGCCAGCAACATGGGAAACAGAATGGACAGTTAGCATTGCGTGCTTCAGTCGTGTTAGAGAATGACTCCCTGTTATTTTGTTTTCTTTAAAATGTTCCTCCTTGCAGATGTTAAAGTAGGGACAGATATTCCTGAAAGGAGATTTCCAATGCTACTTTCAAATGGTTAGTTTAATAGCAAATATGCAGTTTTCTGTTGTCCTTTAAATAGTACTATAGCTTCATGTAATTTTTCTTTTTTATAAATTAATTACTCTCAAGAATTTTTTTATTTTGTTATGTTATCCTTTTGGTTAATGGTTTATACTAAAACCTATAGTTTAAAAGTTATATGATCTGTAGGAAACATTTGTCAGGGAATCAAATAAATGTTTTGAGGAAAAAATGCATTGGACCACTACAGGAGATATATAGATATAATCCTTAAAAAAAATTTTTTTTTATAAAGTGAGCATTTAAATTTAGTTCTGTTTTATTCATTAAATACAACAAACTTAACAGGGCTATTAAAGGCTTTTTTTTTTCCACATACTGTGCAATAATTTAAAATTGTGACTAAAAGTAGGAAGTCTCACTTGTGACAGCGAATAACGAAAGAGCTGGGTTTTGTGTATTCATACATCTTGGAAATCTCTCATACTATGAGTGTAAATCAGAATAATCTTGATGAGGAAGTGTTGTGCTTTACTCTCAAATTACAAATTTTATTGATTGAAATCTCTACATGCTTCTGGTCTGCATACCTAACCATTAAAGTGTTATCTTCTTTGTATGCAGCAGAACAATATACATGAAGAAGGGTTACAGAAAACAGAGGTAGTAACAGAAAATGTCAGAACTGTGGCCAAGGATCCAAGATATGCCAGATATCTCAAAATGGTACAAGTGGTAAGTCAGTTCTCTTATCATTCTTTGGGTACTCCATTATTTTTAGGTGGAACGTCACACACCGCTGTAAGTGAACATTACGTGTCTGAAGATATATATTGCAACAGTAATCTTTAAGCTAGGAAAACATCACAATATTTCTAGCACATCTCTAATAAATGAGCTTCAGCTTTGTACAAAATTCTGCCAATATACTTGTCAACTGAAGGTGTGAAGATGTGTAAATGCAGAGTGGTATTAGCTGGACTCACAGAAGATGCCACTGAAAGTGTAGTTATTCTGGCAGAATTGTTGTCATTCCCTACACACAGACATGATCACAGTTTGGTTTTGCTGTAAGGTACAAAATACAGCTTTGCTAGTATAGTCCAGAGCAGGAATATTTGATATTTCTGTAGCATTCAAAATAGAGACACAAGAATTGCTTCACTACTTAGTTCCACTTCAGTTTTCTGTTATTCATGATGCAGGTTTTGTTTACCTCTCTATCTGTGGGCTGTTCTACAGATAAATAGGAAATAAATGAATGTAATCTCAATATTTACATGTGTGAAAACGAATGAAGGGAGTGAAAAGGTGAATGGGACATTTTTTAAGAGCTCTTATTTTCACGTCCACAAAATTAAAAATGAGATTGGAAACAAAGAAAAAAATCTGTCTTTATTTTCAAGCTGTCAGTGGAAATTTTCCTCTAAAATACATATTATAATTCTGGAAAATATGACTATGTCATAGTATTAGTAAAGTGTTGCTTATGTTAAAACTAACTTCATGGTTTCACTCCCTCTTCAGAGCAATTATTACAATTGGTGTGCTTGGTACTTTGGATGATGTTCCAGACCTTATTTTTCATTTGAATCACAAATTGACACTTTATGGGTAGCTTATTACAAACCATTTGGAAAACCTAGCAGTGGGGTAGTAGCAGAGAGTAGAATGCTATGTTAGTGTACTGATTTAATACCAGGCTTCAAAGTGGATGTGAAAGTGCTGGATGGTCTAATTACTTTGACTTTTTTTTGGTGACTGCTAGAGGAGTGAGATCTCACTTTCCACATTTATCCTTTGTACTGGCAGTTCCTGGTGACTCCTCTGCCAGTTGTAAATAGTGTCATAGGAAAGTCAAACTAACATACTACAAATTAATGTGTGTTTTTATATTTGCCAAACTTGTCTTCTTGTCCAGTCAAATATTTCAGTTCATGTTATTTATTTGCCCAAATTAAGCTTCTAGCTGAAGATTTGTTTGAACTGATCATTTATTTATTGCTCACAATATTTGTAGTATTTAAGAATTAACACCGTGAAGAAATACTTCTTTTACACTAAATATAGCTGTTCTGTGAAATAGTAACAAACTCATTTCAATGGAGTGCAGTTGAGCATACTAAATTCCTGTTTTTTAAAATATACAATATATTGTTGTATATACATACTATATATATTGTTGTCTATCCTATTTGCTATAATAAATGTTCAGAACACTTCTATTGACGGTGTGAGAGGAGCAGTCCACGATTTCAGATAAACTTCATGTTTAAAGTACAAATACTCTTACTTGATTCTAAACACCAAACATGACTGCATAGATGCCAAGATACTGACTGGCCTGATACAGACTGATCCTTGCTTTAAAGGACTGAAATAAAAACCAAACATGGAGAGCGCACTGATCATCAGGAATTGCCAACACTGATGGTTATGTGACCTCCTTCTGCACTATGGAGAACCAAAACGTATTTTGCAGCAAGATTGCTACTTGCACTGTGGCTTCTCCAGGACCTGCACACTTCCCGAGCCACAGGACCAGGCTGGGAGCAGGGCTGGGGTATACTGTGTTGAATGTGTAGTGATTTGGATTATTTCAAATCTTAAATGGGCAGAGACAAATGCAATGGAAATTTACTATTGGCTCCTATGTTAGAAAAGTACACCTGTGCCGTTTCAGTGGACCTGTATGCTCAATGTAGAATCATAGAATCATACCATGGTTTGGGTTGGAAGGGACCTTTAATGATCATCTAGTTCCAACCCCCCTGCCATGGGCAGGGACACCTTCCACTAGACCAGGTTGCTCAAAGCCCCATCCAGCCTGGCCTTGAACACTTCCAGGGATGGGGCATCCACAACTTCTCTGGGTAAGCTGTTCTACTGCCGTACCACCCTCACAGTGAAGAACTCCCTCCTTACATCTAATCTAAATCTACCCCCTTTCAGTGTAAAGCCATTACCCCTTGCCCTGTCGCTACAAGCCCTTGTAAAAAGTCCCTCTCTGGCTTTCTTGTAGGCCCCCTTTAGGTACTGGAAGGCTGCTATAAGGTCTCCCTGGAGCCTTCTCTTCTCCAGGCTGAACAACCCCAACTCTCTCAGCCTGTCTTCATAGGAGAGGTGCTCCAGCCCTCTGATCATCTTGGTGGCCCTCCTCCGGACTCACTCGAACAGGTCCGTGTCCTTCTTATGTTGGGGGCCCCAGAGCTGAACGCAGTACTGCAGGTGGGGTCTCACGAGAGGGGAGCAGAGGGGGAGAATCCCCTCCCTCGACCTGCTGGTCACGCTTCTTTTGATGCAGCCTGGGATACAGTTGGCTTTCTGGGCTGCAAGTGCACATTGCCAGGTCCTGTTAAGCTTCTCGTCAACTAACACCCCCAAGTCCTTCTCCACAGGGCTGCTCTCAATCCATTTTCCACCCAGCCTGTACTTGTGCTTGGGATTGCTCAACGGTGTAGTTATTGTTTAGATTTAAAATAGTTGTCTGTTTTATTTTAGTAAGATTTAGGGTCACAGCAGTATCAGCCTCTGATTTCCAGAGTAAAACTTATGAAAGTATGAAAGATAAAGTAATTGAATGCTCTAATTGTATTATAAACATATATAGGTACAATATTACTTGTTTTCCTTCAGGAAAAAAATGCACTTTAAAGGGTATTTTGATTAAACTTCAGATTAGTTTTGTAAATCTATGATATATGAGGGTACTGAGAGGTTTTTTTCTTACATATTTTGATGCATACAATTTTGGAATAAAATGCTTCTCCAAGTGTGAACTTAAAAGCATAACCGTTTCCAATCCATTCTTAGAAGTTCATATACTGAGCTCCCTTTCATTGGAAAGCAAATACGAATTCTGCTTTGCCTGATCTGTCTCAATCTTGTTTTCACTTGGTTTGAAATGACGCATAAACACTTCATCAGTGACTTTTGAGCTGGAGAAAGGAACCCTAAGAGCAGTCAAGCGAGGGAAAAAACATTAGACAGTATGAGACGGTGTATAGACACTCAATCCCTGGTGTGCAAATCTACACTAGAATAAGCGAATATTTTAAACTGTCATGAAATACTCAAATACTTTCCCCTTTGCAATGTACATTAGCTGTGAATTACTGAGAAATTCTTTATTACAAGCTAATACTTTGCAACTATTTGAGTCACGTTTTTGCCAATATGCCTAATAGATTGCTAAAACAATGTACCTGTCTGTGTGCTATTCCAGAATCTTCATGCACGAGTCTTGATTGTGATTCTTACTGTGAAACTGCACAAGGAAAACACAGTTAAGACAGCTAGCTTAGCTCTCACTTTGCCAGGTTATCTACTGCAACTGTCACTAGTACCGCATGCTTCTCTGGAACTTTAGTCATGGCTGCCCTTTATTTTATCACTATTTTACTTACTTTGGACAAAAGATATTTGTCCTGTGCCAAAAGAATCCTACACTACTTTTCATTTAGGTTGCGAGGCCTCTCCTGACTTTCCTAGACCACCAGTAGCTTTGTCCCTTGGAAATCAGAAATTGTCCCCTCTTTTTTTTTTTTTTTTGCCTCCTATCTTGGCATGCAGTGGTCCAGGTGGTTTTTTCTGATGGTTTGCAACAGGGGATGGCAAAGCAACAAATTGTCTGAGCAACTCTAGTGGAAACATAGGAGCAGTTTGTTGGAACGTATCTCGTAAGACGACGTGGGTCAAAGTGTTCTTGGGTACGCGATCCAAGATGAGGGCATGTTTAGGTGTTGCTGAATAAAATAAAGTGTAGAAACTGTGGAGGGACTTGCAGTGAAAGGAAGGAATGTTTTTAACATGTACATAGTTGGCTAAAATCTGTCTAGAAGTCATAGAAGATTCAAGCCTGACTGTACAAGAACTTGTATTCGTAGGAATCACTTTTAAATTGTGCTTCTGTTCTCATGTCCTGTTTGCCTTTTTCTGCATGCTTTTTAAATACTTTTCCAATTTTTAGCACTGCCTTAAGGTATCCTTCCGGAGCAGCAGCAGATGCACTTTCCTGGTTTTCCTCCCTCTTTGGCTATACCTTCAGTGCGTCCGAGTCTTCATCTTTCTAGCACAACTGTTCTCTGCTGTCTTTGTGCTACTTTGTGCTTTCTTCACATTTTTATCCATACACATAACTTAAGCTTCCTGGTTTTGTCTGCATGAATTGCAGATATATCTGTCCATTCCTGATTCCGTACGTGCAACTTTCTGTAGATGTTTTGTCTTAAATGTAAGAAGGATTAAAGGGCCTTTGATCTCAGTCATTTCTCGCTTTCTAGGTTCATACTGATGACAACTGAGATTATCATTCCATGCTCTTGTTCAACAAGTGACATGCATAAATTTGTATGAAAATGTAGCCTAAAAGAACCTATGGAACTTAGTTCATCTGTTTGCGTCCAGTAGTTTGATATTGCTCTTCCTCCTCTTACACAGGGTGTTCCTGTAATGGCAATACGAAACAAAATGATTTCTGAAGGGCTAAATCCAGATCTTCTCGAGTAAGTAATTCGTAACTTTCGGTAGGGTTGGAATGCAACCATGTGCTTAAAAAACTTGGGAAAAAGTGTTCTTAGAAAAGGTTGTGAATCTAAGTTATCAGCATTAAAACAGGTTTTGAAGTCTTCTGTGAAAGGCTTTTTTAGCATTTTATAGGTCTGAAGAGGGCCATTAGTACCAAAGGAAGAGGAATGCAATCTCAGGTGTGAGCTGTCTTCTCAGTATTGTCTAGTCCAAGGCAAGGCCCAGGAAATACAGAGACTAGAATATAAATGGGTAGGTATTACACCCTCCCAAACAGAAAGCTGCAGGACTTTACCATTCAGACTTGAGAGGAAATGGAAGGACTTGTTCCAAGCCAAGCAGAGGTGGTGCAGTTCAAGGAAAAGGATAGAGCAATGATGACAAGGTAACATTTGACAATGAGCATTCAGCGATGAGAAATCAAATAATACATCAGTAGCCATTTTCACTGTACTGTTAAGAGTATGAGGTTTTTCCCAGATAGATACTTTCTTTCAACACTTCAATAACAACATGTCATCACTGTAGAGTAAAAACAGCAAACTCTATTTTATTTTGCTGGATGCATGAGGGACAACACATGCTTCCAGATTCCCTCAGTAGATGGAGTGTACAACTTGACTTCAACATTGACAGTGTAAATTGAAGTCAGCAGTTCAAAATTGTGACTGTTGATTGAGCTACCCTGATGTGAAGACTACTAAGAATAGATACTTATTTTCAGAGCTATTTGTCTGGCCATAAGCATGAATTTTAGGCTTATTTTACATTTGACATGTAATTTCATTTTACTGTACTATTTCACAGAATTTGTTAAACTGGTGAAATATTAACTTCCATTCTTACATTGTAGCCACTAAACTGTGTGAAACGCTTTTGCATCCTCTCCAAAACTGTCAGTGTATTAGAAAGTTCGCTTGTCCTTTCCAGTGAAGTCTTTTTACATTTTGGAAAGGCTTATTCTGAAACTAGCCACTTGTTTAATAAAATAAATAAAAATATAGGAAAACTGAAGTATCGGTCATATGTTGAGTCGCTTTATTTCCCAGCTACTTCCTGGTGTCTAAATAAGCCTAAAGTAGTTACTCCTTATTCCATATTTTTACTGATCAAATGAGAAATAAGAAAAAGAACACAAGTAAGAACCTGTGCAAGTCTGAGACAGGTTTATCAAACATGGGTTTACTATATGTGTGTTAAAAGTGTTGTATTTTTTACTCTGCATTTCTGGTCCATACCGTTCTGTAAATGCTGCTATTTCTTTATGTTTAGATGGATTTTTATAGTAGATAAAAATAAGATAATACGTTAAAATTTCAAAAGCTTTTTAAAAAAGTACCTGCTTTTGGATTGTCTTTTGGGTCTTTGGGTAACCTGCTTTTGGGTTAAGACAGAAACGTTATTACTGTGCATTTGGGCTCATGGAATATGTTTGGGGTTTGGTCTCAAAGTCCATCTTCAAAGATTCTGTGCAATAGTAATGCTTAGGCAGATTTTCTTTAAAATGTTATTGGTTTGAAAACTGTATAGCAAATCTGCCTGGTTAAAGAAAGCTAAATATTTGCCAAGGTGCATAATGCATAATATTTTGAGGAGTCAGGGGTGACCTTTTAAATTTCTTGCTTTCTTGTCTCAATATCACAGACTTTTTATATATATATATATATATATGTATATATATATATTGCCATTCACACCACATTTCTTGGGTCTTCAGGTTCCTTAGGCCTGCTCACTCAGTCCCAGTGAAGATCAGGAAAATGTGCATGTTGCTGTATGCTTAGGCACTTACTGCAGACTCTCCCAGCTATTTGCCAGTGACTGAGCGTGGGGTTTTTGTGGCTGCAGAGATGCTAATTCTAATAATATGGAGTTGTTTATACTCTCTTCCTTCATCTGTTTTACTTCTGTTACCACTCCTTTCTCAACTTTTTACAGAGTTTGATGCTCCCAATTTATCTATTTTTAACTTTGTTTCTTATCCTTCCTCTCTTGCCTGTCTACAATTCCAGGAGAGTTTGTCCTGCTCTCATAAACTAAAGGAACTCATTGCCATCTTCCAGGAGAGTTTGTCCTGCTCTCATAAACTAAAGGAACTCATTGCCATCTTCCTCTCCTTACTAGGGGAGAGTTTTTGCACTGGTCTCTCCAGATCACATGTCTTTGCACAGCTCTTCTGTTTTGTCATTGCCACAGCAACAAGGAATAATATTGTGAAGTGTTATTTGCATGAGAAAGTAAACGCTTTCTTAATTTATTTTAGAGGTGTGCAGGGGGGAGGGAGAGGGCTGTCTTACGGTTCTTTAATGCACTTCTCATTTTTGCACCCAAAATGTTTAGAAACACTTTAAAGGTACCCTAAGGATTTCCAACAGAGGAATTATAATAAACAGAACTAAAGTTGGAAGAGAAATTCTGTGGCATGACACACAGGGGTAGCCCCAAGATAAATAACAATGGGACGAATAATACAATTGTTGGCTTAGTTTAAAATGTAATGTTTTATGAAAGAGAGCAGTTAACTATCATACAAGAAGCTAGTTTCTGTGAAGATCATTCTTCCCCTTCCCCAAGTATAATTGCATGTATATTTTCCACCTTGGTTTCAGAATTTACCAGGCTCAGTCTTGCTTGTATGGTCAAACTCATTACATACTTAGGAGGGAGACTCGAGGGAGAGCCAGCACCTTCAGTCAGTAGTGTTAGTTAGTCTTTAGATGGCTTGTTTCTCTCCCCTTCATTCCCAGTAGATTCCCTGAGCAAATGTTTCAACACATTAAGATCCATCTTGAATATTCTCTTCAAAACTAAATACAAGAGGTCTGATCATTTATAGTCAATAAAAATCCCATGGCTGCTCTTGCATGTCAAATTTAACCCAATGTTCTAGCCAAATTCCACTCTGAGTAATTCTTTTTTGCTTCTCTAAATTATCCCTGCAGTTTTAGTTGGATACAATATTGTTCATTTCCTGTCTTATTTTTTTCATGTACTATTTACACTGCTTAATGGTGTACAGCATGTTCCTTTCAGCCCTAGAACCTCTGAAGACTGAAAAAAAATTGAATTAATCAGTATTGCCTGCTTTCAACTCCTTCTACAAGTGTTTGCCACTTCTTAGTGATCTGTCATTATTTCCAATAACTTCAAAGGTGCGCATTCAAACCAATGTCTACAGAGTTTTGATGTCCAGTGAATTACAGTTTCTAGTGTTTATCTTTCAGTTGTAAGTGGAGCAATACCAATAAGGTGTGAGTTTGTAAACCATAAACAGTTAATCTGTTAAGTGTTGTGGAAATAAAGTGCATGCAATTGTAGTTAAAGGACATTAGCACTACATGCTAAATTGCTTGTGTTCTCAGCCACTTTCTAGGATTTACAATAGAACATTTTTGTTGCCTGCAGGACCCCAGATGCCCCTGTGCCTGCCTGGGGAGATGATGGGAAAGCAGAGGACAGTTCTGATAGTGAATCTTCATTTAGTGACTGAAGAGACTGATTTTGGCCTTTGGAAACCTCTGTCTTCGGAGCTTTAGCAGACAATGGTTTTGCGTTGGTCACGTGGGTGACGTGTTTATCTGACAGCATTTTTAAGAGCTACAATCCTCCATGTTCTCTACCAGAAAGTTTGAACAGGCAGCGTGTTTCAGCCTGAACCTTTCCAGGATGAAAATTAATCGTGAGATCCTTGCAATTTTTATGCTGCATCATTTCAGATTCCTTTTTGATTCTTCTGAAACTACTTTGTAAAACTAAAAATTCCACACCTCTAAACCTCCAGGCCTTTAAGACTGCATTCTGGTCATTACTGCATTTTCTATGTAACACAATTAACCTAAGTTGCCTTCTTTCTGTCCCATAACTTACAGGTAAAGTAACTTTTCAAAATGAAATTGTTTCATTGATGATCTGTATTTTTTTTCTAATATACTATATTCTCAAGTGACACAAGAATTTCATAGAAGTCAGCTATCTTATGGTGATTGCAAATCAGTGATACTCTGAGAGAAACTAAAATACAAGTGAGAAATATATTAAAACCCAATCTGAATCTATTTTCAAAGTATATACTGCTATTCAATGTCACATTAGAGTCCATACAAAGTTGTTAAAGAAATTCCTGCTCTGTAGAAGAGTTGATTTATCAAATTCAGGTTACAGTGGTGTAGAAAGCTACAGACATTGCAAGATTGGTTTGAAAATGACACTGTGAAAGAAGCAAGTGACTGGGAGATTATTAATGGAATACCAGATTCTCACTACTTGTTCACTGTCACATGGGTCAGTAGAAACCACTTTCTGACTGCTGCTGGGCTTATTCAAAAGGAGCTGTGGCTGAGCAGTTTGCATAGGATAAGAAATCACCTCCAAGTTGGTGCCTTTGCTGATAATTTCAGCAAAGAAGCCAAAATTCAGTTTGTGTAATGATAAAACTACCTTGCTACCTCTTGAGGTGTGTGTTAGGGAACAATATAAAGAAATCCACTTGGAGCCTGACTGGCCCTGAAGACTTCCCTCCAAATTACTTAATCTACTCCATGAGTCAAAAATGACATTTCATTAGAGAATCTTCTTTAATACAATTTGTTCCACATGAAATTCTTCACAATCTATTTGAATTCCCCAGATTATTGTGATTATACTAGAATGCTGTGGGCCAGGCAATCATCCACTTCCTGGTATTTCACATTGTTCATGAGACCAAGAAAAGACTAAAACTGAAGTTGTAAGTATATAAATTTGTTAGCTTTTATGACCGAGTCATTACCTTCTCTCTTAGTTATTTACGCCACTTCAGTAGGTTAGCTGCTTTTTTTTCTGTAACCTAAGCATGGCTCCCATTTCAGTCTAGCAGACATACTTAAGCTTTTCATAACCTGTAAATCAGAGTAATGCCTGAATTCCTACGAAAGCATATATACACTAGAGAATGTCTAGAGATGGCATTTCAATGATGAGTTAATTATTATTGAACATTTAAACAAAAATATTCAATAGTTAACACTTGGTAAAACTCGACAAATATTAAGATATTAGCAATAAGTATTTCAAAAGTAGATGTTATAATGTTATTTCAGAAAGCATATATTAAAACACTGGTGACTTTTTTAAATCTATATTTGAAAACTCATTGAAGCAATCTGTATAATTAAAGCTATGCTTTGTAAACCAAAGTTGTGGTTCTCTTTTATTCCCATATCTTGGTTTAAACAAGATAATGAAAATAATTCTGAAATGTCTGCAAATCGTGTTTCGCTAAAACCAGTTTGCTGAAGTTGCATCAATCTGCTAGCTGAAGGAGGAGAGTTTTGAAAACAGGGGTTTAGAGTTCAACATAAGCCATATTAGCAAACTGACTAGACAAGAACTGAACATCCCATAGCCACTATTCTAACAAGAAAATTTAAGAAAGACTGAAATTAATGAGGACTGTATGTTTGATAGTCTTGAACCGATATTAACCTATGTAAAGAAGTAGCATGATTTAAAGACTTGAGACATAGTAGTTAATTATTTTTTTAAAGAAATAAACAAGGTTACCAAAACACATTTAAGGAGGTGTGACTTCCATTGTTTTATCAGTTTGAAGAAACTTTTTGTGTTAATTTTAGTCTGAAAAACCTAAAATCAATTGTCTTTTACACCACTACAGATGTATTTTTACGTGGAATGAAAAATAAAGCCTCTAGCCTACTGTCACTTGTTAAAATGAGGGATAATTAATTGGTAATTACATATGTCACAGAATAACAATTATTTCATGAGTAGGCGTGGTGAATTTAATTGCTTAAGACTTGTGGGGTTTTTTCAGGGTAGCTGTTTACTTTGGAATAGTACAGCCTTGGTAGGCTTGGAGAAACGTTAAGAAAACTCTTGCCACTGTCTCCTCTCCCACTTGAGTGGTGGCACAATGCACAGTAAAAATCTAAGTGTCTAAACTGAGAGGAACTAGGGAAGAGAAGATAAAACCTTCCCTTTTTACCTTGGGTGCATCAGCAGCCATAGTACTTCCACTGCCTTCGGAACCTCTGACCACATTAAGCTCCTCTGTTCCTGCCAATGTCATCTGCAAAACACATCCCTGTACTCTTTGGTTGTAGCCAAATTCAATCATCTGAGATGTTTCAGCTTAGGACACATGCTGACACAAGAAGCTATTAAGTATAGGAAGGTTGGTTTGAGACTGAATTATGTCAGCTGTGCTAGTCCTCCTTGATCTACAGCAGTTTTCTAGTGAGATGGTGCTAACCCAGAAAGTTGGAAAGTCCTTAACCGCAAGCTAAATACTATAAGCAGATGATATTCCAACTTGCTCATTATTTGCCATCTGTTTTGGAATAGAAGATGGAGGGAGTATTTCAACTTGGCTGCACAGTAATCAGAAATACACAATATTTTCAAGGGAAGAAGTCCATTTTTAAGTGACTTTGATTTTTAAAAAGCTTCCAACAGCAAAGAACTTTTAAAAGATGCAATATACGTTAAGAGGTGTCAGTCGTACACATCTAATATACCCAAACTTTACATGGATTTAAGATCTTTATCCAGGTCAATATTACAATTTGTAGGCATGAGAACTATTTCAGCTCGTTGCTGGAATAACTGTTGAATGCATCTATTATTATGTACTAATAGTAAATTATGTACTCAATGTTTAAACAAACTTTTCTTTTTTTTACCCCATCACCACCTTCCTCATTTTGCAGGTGAACTGGAGTACAGAATGTATAAAGGTCAGTTTCTTAAAGATATTACAGGCATTTTAAATGCATGTAGGTGCCTTAAGACTAGATGCATATCTGTATTTATGTAAGTGAAACCTCAAATGACTGTCAAAGGCAAAAACAACATCTGGACATGATAATAACTTTACACTGAAGTCCTAGTTTCGCACTCTTAATCATTAATCTGTTTCCTCTCAACTCTCCTGTTCAGCTACATTTGAAAAGAAAATTGATGGTTCTTTTTCCAAGCTGGGTCTCTTCCTCTCTCTTATTTTTCTTTCCAGTGTGTTATTTGCACCAGCGAGTGAGTGTATAGTTTGACATTCTGTGAAAAGAAGTCATAGGAATCTCTATATACTGTACTTGGAAAAGAGAATATCACTAAGATCAGCACTTCGAGCGTGAGCAGGTCGATTTTGCTTTCCATGATGTTACATAGCAAGAAACTGAAGTTCATCATGGTCTTAAGCTTTCTGGGAATCCAGTTTTATCTCTGAAAAGCTGATACGAGGTTACAGCGTTACAATGGATCTGTCTGCAAAACGGAACGTGTATTTTCCTACTCTTCAGAAAATTTGGCAACTTGTTGTCTGAAACGTCAGCAGGTCAAATGCCTGCACTAGTGTCCAAAGGGCTATTCTCCTGATACTTCATGCGATGGTGTCTCCGTTCAGTCCACTCACTTTACGGGCAAAACAGGAACTGCCACATTAGCTCAGGCCTGTGGCTTGCTTAGTCTTGCAGTTCTGTCTCTGGTAAAAATCAATACTGAATGCTTTAACGGAAGATGTGAGGAGTACTGCAGTGCTCCAGCAGTCCCTTTTCCTGCCACCAAGATTTTACTCCAGCTGTGAGCAGAGATTGATGTTCAGTGCTAAATTACAACTTTGTTAGTGCTTCCAAAAACGTTTGCATTAATTCGGGAAGCTCTGGATATTCCTGCCTTGTGTTTGACTGTCTAACTTTGCTAATACAATATTGTTTTAAGGGAGTTCCATGGGCTAGTGCATTATGAGGGAAACTAAGCAGAAAGTTAAAATAACATACCCCATGCCATACAGAAAAAACGAGTGACAGAAACAAGCTTAGCATAGGATGTGTCTCCACATACTTCTACTCATTTTGAGGAAACAAGTTTAAATGGCTATAAATTAAAATGCAGGTCATTGGGTGAGGACAGATGTAGCATGAAACAGTTTTATTTGGATTTTTTTTAAAAAGTTAAGTCAGTGTCTTGACCTTAAGCAAGTGGATTATTTTCTCATTCAGTGTATTTCCCATTTTCAGGTAAATGGGTGGAAAGGAAAATTCTGAACAAACATTCTCTTTGCAGACAGTTGATTTTTTTTGCATCAGACTGGTACCCTCTCCCTGAATGAATGAAATGGTAAATAATAGTATTCTCTGATTTAGGTAATATACTTTTTGCTTATCAAGATCTTGTATGTTCTAGTATATGAGCTTGTATTTGAAAGCTGTCTGCTCTGTCTGAGGACATTCTGTTCCCTGTACACTGGAAATCCCTTTTTGTGCTTCATTATCGCCTTCTGTCCTGGTCTGTGGAATCAAGTTGTAGTGAAGTGGATGCTAGGCTTAGGACCAGTGTTCTACTGGAAAGAGCATGCATCTGAGTGCTGAAAAGGACAGGCCAGAAGAAGGGGATCTGGGAGTAATTTTTTACATTTGTATGAACAGTTCTTTTTATAGGTGATTACCATCAAGTGTTTGATAAACCTTACCCTGTATGTTACTCGTAGTGGTGAGAACTTGAGCATACTTGAATTACCCTGCTGTGAAGAATTGGACAGTGGAAAAAACTTGTAAGGCCCATTTTAAATGGTAACTCTCCTAAGAATTGTGATTATCCTTTTTGCTTTCAAACAAATGATCTCTAGCATTCAGCTGACTCCCTGCTCCCAACAGATTCCATAACCCTCGAGTGATTTCTTGTAGCACAGTTTACACCATTTTTCAGGGGCATGGGGAATCCTTCCCCACGGAGAGCTAAACTGTTCACAATTAACGTCTTACTGTGTTGATTTCTCTATACCGCTTCCCAACAGCTCCTTGAAAAGGAATACTTTTACATGCTGAGATGATGCTTTGATCTTCTGGATCCAGTTCACCTACTTTTAAAGTAGAGTAGAGTAGAAGTAGGGAGGGGGATGAACGGAGAAAACAAGGAGTGTCTTTTTCTCAGTTGTTTCAGCATTTGCTTTTTCCTCAGTGCAGCACTTTTAGGGAACTGCCAAATAATAACAACAGAGATTTTTTCCAAGAAACCTTGAACAACATTGTCTTCTTTGCCCAGCATGATGCCTGGCATCATCAAAAGCAAAGGGTGAAACAGGCAGCAGCCAGTGCTTTTGTAAAAATGGATTAGGTGAAAAATGGTTCATAATGCTTTATCATGTGTTCAGTGTGGTTTAGGGAATCGATGTCAAAAGCTTGCTGCCTGCACAAAAGCATATATTGAGAAGACAATTCCAAAGCAGCTGAACACAGTTAAAATATCATGGGCAGGGGGTGATTATTAGTATTTTTCATACTGTAACTTCTCTTTGCCTCTGACTTAGCTTTCATGTCTGCCTCCTCTTCTATTGTAAACGTTAGGCTTTGTTATTGTTCTTCCCACCTCCTGGCATCCTTGCTCTTCAAACATTGTTGAGTTGACCTATGACCATAGTTTAAGACCATGCAAGTCTCTCTTTTGAGCTCTTCTATTTTATAGAATGACCCTATGATAGCTTCTGCATAATATTTTAATGCTGGAAAGTGTTTCAGCCTGATTTACTATGGAAATGCCATCACTTTGTACATGTGTCTGTCCTTAGTTTTCCTCAGCTTTCAGAACCTATTGGCTAGTTTCAGTCACATTTTGGTAGGGGAGAGAGGGGGACATCTCAAAGATCAGGGTCCCTATGGGTTTGATGAAAATACGTAACTGGGTAAAAGGGAGAGATGATGTAATAGCATTTGAGCTGAAGAAAGGCTGCATCCCTGGCTGAAGCCTTCTTAGACCACAAGTGATCAATGTCAGATAGACGTGTTATAAAGTACCCGTTCATGCTTTTCCCCTAAGGTTAGGCCCTCTCACCAATCAGACAAGCCTTTAGACCTCTCTAGTTACAGCCTTAACTCAATCCTAGGCTTGTCTCCTGGATTTTCTTTATTCAGGCAATGTGTCAGTCAGCAGAACAGCACAACACTGATACATTGCCAGTGAGATTATAACCGGTGGCAACCAGTCTGCCCAGCAGCTAGAATATGAGGTTCCCTAAGCAGTGTTTCCGTCGTCTCCGAAAGATTTTTACGAGCGTAAGGCAATGCTATAGGAAATGTACACGTAGATCTTGCCTCTTAGAAATCAAAGCCAGTCAGGCACATACTCAAGCTCCCTAGGAAATCAAATTCTGTTCATTTCCCTGAACTTTTTGCTCTGAGCATACAGTTACCAGAAAACATTTCAAAATTTGACCAGCTTGGATGAAGAGAGATGCCATGCTTTTGTGGCGACTGAAGCTTTGGCAGAGAGGACAGGAACAATAGGACAGTTCTCTTCAGGAATTATTTATATTGTGCTCACAAGTGGGCCACGTTGTGCTAGTGTTGTGTAAGGCAGTCCTCAGAAAATCAGGTGGGAGTACGAACTTTCCTTTTGCCATATAAACAGAGTGGGTTGCATAACCGAACTTGTCGTTCTCCCGTTCTGGATGGGTTTTTTCCATTTCAATTATTGTGTCTATATCGTCATACATATCAGCACACGCTGCACTAGCTGTTTTTTCCAGGACCTGTGTCCCCTGGGCATCCATCCCTTTGCTCCATTACATGCTGTTGCCCTCCACAGGATTTCCAGGCGTTAAAATGAGCCTCATCCATCAGCAGCACAAAGTACAGCTACCCATCGTCAGGCTTCAGCTGGCTGCCGCACGGTGCGTTGCTAATCTCACCTCTCTTGGGGACTGAATTGCTCAATCTTGCCCAAGTATTTGTCACTGGATTCTTTCATCAGATGCCTTCGCTAGGGCAGTGTGGTAAGTAATGGATGCGCTGTCAGTAGCGGGGTTTGCCAGACTGTATACGATGGGACTCTGCTGACCCCAATAACCTGACTTCAGGAGACATGAGCCCCACCTTCCCCCAAGAGGTCTTCCCTTTTCCTTTTTTAAAAGAGGTTACGGTATTTTTTTTTGTTAGCTTTTAGTTGTTTGCTCTCTTGGGCGTCTTTAACTACCATTTTACTCACACACTGAACACACAATCAAGCTATAGCCACAATTAATGTCACACAATCAGTCCAGGTACTAGCCATGCAACTTTGAATGCCATACTTGGGCTGTTTTTCACTGTGCATCCTTATTGCGTGAGACTCCTTATCACGCAGGAATCACGTGCCCAGAGTATCACCCTGCCACAAGAGAGAAACTTAAGACCAGCGGTCATTTTGCTCATCCCTTCCAGATTTCGTATCTATCAGTTGCAAGCAATTGTCCACCGATGCAGTTTATGTCCTTTCTCCAATAACACGTGCACTTGATACTTAGCTAGAAGATAGACAGCATTTCTGATTTTAGGGCTGCATAGCAGATTCACTTTAGTGCCGGTCTTCACTGAGTAGTTTTGATTGATCTCCTTTTCTCTAGCCTACATATGAAAACACAGTGAACTGGGGAGAAAAAAGCATTCGTTGATAGTTAACTTTATTATGGACAGAGTCTTTATCCCTAGATTTTGAAAGTTTTTGTTATATAAACTCTTACACTTCACAAAAAATGCATCCACACGTACACATTCTCACAGACACGCTCCTAACTTCCCAACATGTTTACATTTTTCCAATTTGCAACACTTCATCTGTTCCGGAGCAGTGCGCATTCTTTATTTATGTCCAAGACCCAAGCAAACAAAATTCCTTCAAACATCTTTCTGAATTAGAGGAGAGATGACAGTGAAAAAAAGCAAAACAATTAAATTCTCTCCCACTTAAATGAAAATTTTACTGGGGCTTGTTTTGTTACATAGTGTTATAGTGAAAACAGATGATATTTGAAACTTGGCTTTGAAGCAAGCCTCCCTTCAGTCTCCACAGGCAACCAGACATTCTCCCTCCGCACATCACTTCCAACAGCTCTTTAGTGCAAAATATTTCCGTGTTTATCCTCCAGACAAATTACAATTGCTGATTTTAAGTCATTTGTGTACTAAGAAAATGATATGTTGTCAACCCCCACTCCCACTCTTCTTTATAAATCCTTTCTTTCATAAAGAATTAAATGAAATGAAGAGGGAATTCATCGCATTTCTTTCTTCTCTTTTAAAATATTAGGATGGCTTCACTGGAATCAGCTCATCAGCGCAAAATGCAGTGAGCAGCATAGACCATTAGCCTATGTAGCCTGACCCCGGGCTCTGGTAGCTTGCATATTGCCCAGGCAGAGGGAGTTGAGGTTCAGCTAGAAGAGCAGATGTTGGATACACCTCCCCTAATCTGTGCTCTTTACAAAATGACTGTGAACCGTTTATCAAAATGTTTAGCTTGTTTTGATAGCTGGACTAAATTGTAAACAAATGGTAACCACATGTTATTTACGGCAGAATAATTTTGCTTTGTTTGGTTTTATGACAGCATTTACACAGTATTTTATGCAACCTTAGTGACCTACATAAGGTTTTGGTCTACAAGTTATACTCTTTTTTCTGAAAAAAACAAAGAATTAACAAAATAGATGATGGCAGGATTTGTTTTTAACCATAGCAGCTGGTAATTTGATGGAAAGAAAAGAGTAAAACTTCTTCGGTGTTTTCAGAGATCAGAAATTCTCTTTTCCGCTGTCCCAAGGGCCTTTAAAAATATTCAGGCTTGTTGTTGAAGTTCATTAAGTCATGGAATGATAGCAATACACATTGCCATCCCTAATTTCAACTAAGTTCCCCTAATTCCTGCCATCACAAACCATTTCCTGGCTTCTCCTCACCTTGCTCTGAAATGTTTTTTTCTTTGGTTTATGGCTTTTTGTTACTCAAGATTTGGGAAGAAGGGGGAACATTGTGATGAAACCTTCTTCTGTAAAATCACTGAAACCATCACACCGCAGTTACAGCTCCGGTCTATTTGCCTTTAGGCACAAGCCAAGATCAGATGGTTCTAGATCAGCAAAGAAGACATGGGGAAGGGAAAGCCGCATAAAAGCTTTTCTCCTCCCTAGCACTTCCATTCAAGAGTCCCAGAGGGAAATCACAAATACATTAGGTCAGCCTTACAAAAATCATTCTTTAACAAAACACAAGTGAAAAAAAAAAACCCAAACCCCAAAACACTGGGGCGTGCAATATCTGAATTATTTCATAGTAATGTTGGAAAACTAGTAGCTGAATAATTTTGTGGCTTGACTGTTGTTTTCAAGACAGTTTTGTAGAGTTGCATGAGAGGGAACAGAAACCTCCTGGTTAGGATTTGTAAATAGAAAACATCCTAAGGCTGCTGTCCCTTTCCTCTTCTCCTGGATCACTACTCTCAGGAAGCCACCTGTAATTCTTTTTGTAAAGGGTCTGTGCTGCATGTGAAAAAAGGAAGAAAGAAGGGAAAAAAAAAAACCCAAACAAACCCCCAAATTTGCTGAACAGAACACAGAAAAGTAAGTATTTTTGAAAATGTTTAATTTTCCAGGAGGGATGTCTCCAGTTTTTGGTTCTCTGGTATGTGGGGAGGGGAAAGTTACAGCTGCTTTAAGCACGGTCAGCTCCATTTTACTGCCAAGATGACATACTTACCTGTGAACTGCAAAGATAAGAAACACCAGTGGTAGTATATCTCAGTGTTGCTCTATGATTTTTGTATGTTATATGCACAAGCTTTTCCAGTGAAAGGCAAAGGATTAAATCATTAACAAAGGCCGCCTTTTCCCCGTAGTTAAATCAGGCACTGAGCTTAAACAAAGGCAAAAGTTAAGAAGTCTGACTTAAGAGTCCCTTTCACTTCAACTACCCAATTTAGTGTCTTGACTTACGGGCTGTCATATTTTTCATTCCTTTTAAACCCTTTCTACATGACATTCATTTGCATAAACAATCCCATGGCAATAGCAGGAATAATATTTAGCTCTCTAAACCAGAGCGTTGTCCATATTTCCCCAAATATGTCAGCTCTGAGTGCGACTGGTCAAGATGCCACTTGAAATTCCTGCCTGCTCTCTTACACCGTGATGGTGAATCTGGGCTGGTTGCAGCAGTTGGAGTCAATTTTCAGCTCACGTTTCTTTCCTAGGAATGACTGGAGCTCCCGGAGAGGAAAGACTGACCTTCTGCTCCTTTTGCTTCCTCTAGCTCCTTCACGATGCCTTGCTGACTTGCCCAGTCCCCTCTTTCCATTCTTCTCCTCAGTCCCTGCATCCCTTTCTTGCAAAATGGCATGGAAGCATTTAGAAAAATTTCAGAGCCACTTAGAGCAGAGTTTCAGACCTGCCACGTTTCAACCATTGGGGTGAAATGTTCCAGACCAGGTGCCCTTCTTGGGATGACTTGTTTCTGAAAAGTTTCACTCAAAATGTCTTCTTGAGAAAGTTAGGCAGAAAAAGTCAGTTGCTTTTTTTCTGTATTTTTACAAAATTGTATTTTTGAGAAGCTTCGGTGTCCTGGCCTTTAGATCAGAGGGGAAGCATTTGTCGGGGAGCAGCGGGGGCAGGTTCCCTTCCCTTGAGGGAGGGCGAGACGGGAGCTGCGGCTGGTGGCAAGGCATGAGCAGGGCACAGAGCGGGCCAGCATGGCCGCAGTCCCGCAGCCCCCGGGCAAGGTGAGCAGAGAGGGTCCGGTGACGGGATCCGAGTTGGACCGAGAGTCCGGATTGCCAGGCAAGTCCGTAGCGATGAGACAGGTTTGAGGTCAGGTTGAGTTTGCAGTTCAGGATCGGGTCCAGAGACAAACACCCTGATCAGCACACAGTCCAGTGATCACCAAGCGTGTTTGTAGTGTGGAGGAAAGTCTGAAGTCAAGCCAGAAAACCAGATCTGAGGGTTTTCTCAAAGAGCTCCAAGACTGGTGATTGCCCTCCTCAATCATCTCTCTCCTCCCAGTGAGGTCCAGCCCCACCAGAACTTCACAGCCTTCAGTAAAACCTTTGCTAGCCCATTTGCCCCTTGTCCTGAGTGGGGACGGTGCCCCTGGTAGCACCCAGCCTGGCACCACAACACGCCGGAGCTGGAGGGACGCAGAGCCCACGGTAGGGATTTCCCTGGCCATTTCTGCCACAATGTTTTCTGTTGAGCTCCCCTCAGCTTAAAGGCTTCAGAGGACCACATGCAAAAACCATGAAAGTAATGGTACGCCCTGCACCACTTTCCAGGAAAGACTATGAAACGGGAGGCTCCCTATGGAAATACAGAGCATAACTGCAAAATTAAAACACAAATGCCAGTACACTTGTGGAGGAGGCTCAGATTGTACTGTTGCACAGGTAGCTTTAAAACTGACAATTTACAGCTTGCGTGCTTATGGGAAAAAACACATGATGGTTGCAAAGTCCAGTTTTGGCTTGAAATTTTAATACGTATAAGCTGCAGAGACTAAGAGAAAAGGGTTGACTCATTCTTCTTGTGTGAGGAGGGATAGTGTGGAAAAGATACCAAATAACACCTAATAAAAAATAGGCAGTGGTGCATATAAAGTAGATGTTGGGAAGAGGTCTGGTAAAACTTTATTTTTTGGCACTAATAGCACGCACCGAAAGGCTCTCTGAATATTGGAGGGGTTTCTTGAAAGAAAACTGAAAACTCCAATTGCAATAAAAGGAAATAGTTTTCTGACAGAGCAGTAAAAAGGTGCACAACAGATGCCCTGATAAACATACCCAGTTGCCACAGCCACCTATAACGCATCCTCTAAACACGTTTTTTTTGGCTGGCGAAGTGGAAAAATGGGCAAATCTAGGATTAGAGAAAATTGCATCCCACTTCGAATGTCTGGAGAATGCCTGAATGGTATAAATTGTGTATCTTGGCCATCCCCAAATATATATGCAGGCACTTGAGGAAATGAGTTAGAACTGCATTTCCTGAGAGTCAAAACTCAGTTGCAGCCTTCAATAAACTTGTATTTTTCCATCGAACATGGTTAGTGACTTGGATTCCTAATGAGAAAAAAAGATAGTAGCAAATAATAAAGCACAGAAGTGGTGACGTATGTCCCATACGGTAGCAGGTTTTCTCTACTTGGTTAGGTGGAACCACAGAGATACTAAAAGTTAGTTTTTCCCTAAAAACAAAACACACAAACAAACAAACAAGCAATCTAGTAAAACGACAGCCAGGATGACTCTGCGTCATTCATTTGAGCTCTAGGGGGGCAGCAGCTTAAATTCCACAAATGCAAAAATGTTCATTTTTGTTTGTGTAGATATTTTGTGTTCAGCAAGTGAGTTTGATTTAGCTGGCAAAGTGAATGTTTGAAAGATTAAATGGAAAGATCTGGAAAGAACATTTTATAACCAGTTTTTCTATTTTGAAAGACTTCAAAGTACTTGGAAGGAGGTATAATTGATTTGTATGAAACTTTAAAACAATGATTTTTGTCACATTCCCTTTGAAACATTACAAATCTTTATGGTCAGTCAGAAATATTTGCATAAAGCTGCTAAGATTGCCTCAATGAAGATATGATGTATTTTGTTCTTTTTATGTTATACTGGGAGATGTTTTGGCTTTCTTTTTCATCCCAATCCTGTTTTAAATTCAAAAATAGGAGTGGAGAGACTCCTATTTGTTCTACACACTTAGCTTTTTAGATTAATTCATACCTAATCCAGAAGCATTTTATTACCAAAGAGGAACTGAATTATCAAAAGAGCCCATACTTTGCCTCATATTTAAAACATGCAGATAGGAAATATCATGTTACGTGATTTTACCTATTTGAAAAGCAGTCTTTCTAGTCTTTATTAACATCATCAGTATAAGATCTGTAACATCTGCTTATTAACTTCCCTAGCATCCTTGCAGTAAAAAGACTTGTACTTGCAAAAGGGTAGATTGAATGGCACGCTAGAAGTCACTTCTGAATGACAAAGTTCTACTGATCATTGCGTTCATTCCTTTTCTTGTCTACGTAGGAGCTGATTTGTGCACATGGGAGACAAAGACCCAAGGAAAAAGCAGGACTTTGTAACTGTGTGTTGCAGATACGAACTTTGGGGGCTTTGACATCACTTGCTCTGATCATATACTCATCATGGCAAGACAGAGAGAGAGCAACTTAGACCAGCATGATAAATGCTCGTTAAGGTCCCCAATAGGTATGAGTAGAGCAGAAAGTATGAGCTCCTGCTGAGAAAACCTTTGTCCCACGTCAGCACATGTGTACGTGTGGCCAAAGGGTGATGGCTCCAAAAATTTGCTTGGCATCACCTGTTTTAAAATGGCAAGTATAATAATGCTTAAACTGTTGCAAAAGCGCAGACATACTACCTAAACAGAAATTATCACCTCTGACTGCTTCCATACAGTTAGGAGAATATATGACAAAATATGAAATTCTAAATATCACAAGAGGCAGGAGGTTTTCTGCTGTCAGATCATTGTAAGGAACTTTAAAAAGATTTAATGTTAAATTTTCAGTTTTGTTTTCCTTAGATGTCCTGACTTGGCAGCATTCAGTTCCAAAAGTGTCTGGTTTTGGTACAAATGACTCATAAATAAAAACTTACTGTAGAAGCTTTAAAGCTGGCGCATAGTTTTCCACAAAGCAAAATCATAAGGAACTTATTCTCAAAGTGGTAATACAAATACTAGAGTAAAAACACAGTGTGACTGGGGGGATTGGGATGGAAGAGAGTTAATCACCTTAGTGCAGAAAGCTAAATTTAAAAGGTGGGGTTTTTTTTCTTTTTTTGCTTCTTTATTGCTTCTTTTAAAGGCAAACATCCAAAAGTGCTCAAAAATGACATTCAATCCAAACTAATTCAATATTTGAAATATTTGCATTCCTTCATTACTGTTTGAATCACAGATACAAACCTTGGATCAAGGACACCTGTGGTGAGAGGTGCCAACAGAAATGTGGCAAACTGGTCAGTGAGAAAGCTTTAGTGATAGGAAGAGAATCAGATTTTGCTGCTTTATGATAATAAATGGGGACTGAAAACAAGCCTTTGTATAATTTCAGATTTTCCACATTTCGGACCTTTCCAGCCAGTTTATGGTTCCTGCACTCTGCTTTCTGCTAAAAATAATAATAATTGCCTCCCACTGATTTTGATCCACCAAAGGCAGGAAAAGTTGGAGGAGTCCTGCAAAAGCAGGCTGCAGGGAGTTGCCAGAGTTTTAGCTGCCATTTGGTCTAACTTGCTGCGAACAGAGCTGTACCTGAGATTTATAGCAGAGTCGTGCTACTTAACCAAGCTAAGCGTTGTCAGCAAGACACCGAAAACTGAGCAAGCAGGAACAAGAATGGGAGGTTATAGGAGAAATATTCTCTTGCATGCCAAGATTATCGTAGTGACGAACCGAAGTTAGGACGAGGACAGCAGTAAAGAAGACTGGCTTTTTCTTCATTGTGTACTGCAATGGCCCCTCGTTGGGATTTTGTCCCCCCTCGTGCTCAGCTTTCACAAATGGCACAAACCTTTCCGCCAGCCGGGAGCCCACGGGTGTCTGTCCCGGCCACCATTTTAGAGGAGCCCACTGGAGATAAACCCATGTAGCCCTCCGTCTGTCTCACAGCGGGCTGCCCTCTTCTCTGGTTCTCATCAGCTGCTGCTGCCGGCTGGTCATGGTTTCTGCTTCTTTAAAACCGCAGCTGAAACCTTGTTTTGGTGAACTACGATAACGTAAATGTTGCGTGGTTCCAGCCTTCCTGCCACTGTTAGGCTGGCCAGCCATAGAACCACCTGTCCTCCTTGTGCCGGCGAGCCTTCCAAAAATAACCCCACTGCCCTCTAACTCGAAAAAGACAAGTATTCAGAGAGAAAATTCTCTTTCCAGTCAAATACAGTGAATTACTCAAATTCTCATTTGATTTCAGCTTTTATATTTACTCATCTGTCAGCATATTAACATTTTGGAAGTACTCTGTAAACTTTCACCCATATTTTTTTAAAGAAATTTTGTAGACAGTGCAAAATAAAGCCTGTTTTCTCCAGGTAAAGCATTAGTCACCCTTGAAGAACTTGTCTTATTTCTAAATTTCCTGCAGGCAATTTGCAATAGCCAACTACATAGTAAGGACAAAAACTACACTTCCTAAACTACATGCAGTAGACCAAATTCAGCGTAATACCTAAAATGACTACAGAAAGAACTTGTTTTTCTGAAAAAGAATTGAGAGAAAATTTATTCTAAGAAGTCAGTAATAATTTAAAAAGTTAAAGCAATGAACCATCGTCAACCTTCAGATTTTGCCTGCCAGGAGCCCAGAGCATTGGTGGTTCTGAGGATTGCTGTGGATGACTAGAGGTCCACAAACTCTGCTTGGGAATCACTTTTCCAAACCGTAACTGAAATTATGACAACTTATAACTCCAATTTGGCTTCTATATGAAAGGCAGAATTACGATATCACTGCGCAATTATTCACGTGTTGTTTGGTTTGGGCTTTTTTTTTTGTGTGTCCAAGGACAACTGCCATTCTGGTTGTTTCCCTGATGAAGGACTGTGAAGGAGAGCAGTGTCTGCAGCTATGGCTAGGTATCGATTTACTTGGATATGGAAATACCAATGGACTTGACGTTCCTTTGAAACCTGAAGAATGCTAAGTCAGCATTGTGACAGCTGTGCCTCTGCTCACGTTTTGAACAAACTTTGTTTTGGATTCCTGGGCCTGACTGCTTCTTAGATTTATATTTATTTTACACTTTACAGTTCATGTTATGAGATAGGTGCTCCTGCCTCTTTTTTCTCCGTTTTGTTATAAATAAACAAATCTCAGCATCATACAAAGTTCATGGAGTTTACAGTTCGATTTTCTTCATTTGGTTGGCCTGCCTCCAGAAAAGAAATAAATACTTGTTTTTTAAGTTCTCGGTTTTAGGTGTATTCTTTCAGAATGAATGAACTTTCCTGCCCAGGCTGTTGCCATTTGTTCCTCAAAAAGCTCAGAGTAATTCCTGTAAAGACAGCTTTCCTCTTTCATCTCATGAGGTGTAGCCTGGTGTATGGATTGTTAAGGATATTAGTATTGCCCCCAAATCCCTCATCTCCAGGGAAGACTTTCGTTGGCTTTAATAAGTAATAATAATACTAATGTAGTACTTTTTTTTATTCTAGTCTAAATGAATTCTGGTGGCCAAGGGTGTAGATTTTCATAAGAAAATTTTGTCACCTATCTTTGCTTGCTTCTTTGTGAATTGCTACAAGAACAAAAGGTTTGGTACCGAATGGTATTAGGTTACATGTAACATAGCCAGGGAGAATTTCTTCATTGCTCCTTCCACCCTTGTGCAGTAAGACTGGAAGATCTGTTTTCTGAAGAAAGGTGTGAGTTACTCCTTTCACAGGTGACACCCTGTGCCTCATGAACCTGCAGAGCAAATGTACTCCGTTCTGCGACTGCAAGAAAGCTTATGTGCTGGGTGAGAGAGAAATGCAGCTGTACTCTTTGGGATGCCCTCCTAAATGAAGGCAAGTGCTTTGAAGCCCATGTGCTTAGCAGCCTTCAAGGGCTTCTTCCACATGAATATTGAAGCCTTGCTGCCCGGAATAGCTCCAGAAGACAGGATCTAGCAGCTTTGGTCCAGGTGTATAAAAGAATTTTCCTCATCTAATATGATCACAACGTAAGTCTGAGGAGTTTGGTTTTGCCATCATATCTGATGAACGCTTGATTTGTGCCTATCTGTTCTCTAGTCTTCTGCCCCCATCTAGCATAGAATAATTTTAAATACAGGACTGATACAAAAAAAAAGGGAGAAAACAACCATTTAGAGACCTCTTCATGAAAACCGAGACAAATATCTGCTGATGGAGGACTATCAGTCATTCAAAAGGATGTTATCCACAGGATACCTTTGAAACCTTCCATCCAGCAGTCCTTACTGTTGAATTTGGATACATGACCCAGATCACATTTAGGTAGTTCTGATTGCTACCTAATGAGGTAAGCTATGTTTTTTGACACTATTCCAACAGCCAGGTCAAAGATGAGGTCACATACGCAAAAAAACGGGACTGATGAAGACAGCTGTCCAAGACTTCTACATCTGCAGCCTTTTGAATGCTAAAAACTTAGCCTGCCAAGGCTGCTGGGCATTTTGACGCTGTTGCCATAAAGGTATCAGCAAGCTCTTTTGTGAAGCCTGTAGTTTTTGGCAGCGTGTAAATGAGCACAAAACTTATGTTAGCTTTGGCTCTGGGTTCTCTTGCAAATGAATACGTTTTTATCAGTCTTGCTTTACATGAAGCACTATTTCTGGCTAAAAGATTGAAAATGATGATAAATGGAGTGCCAGTTGTAATCTGCTAATTAACCCAGTGTGTCAAGGTAGATAGCCCAGGGCATGTGGTGCCATCCAGCCTGATCTCTGTGATACCCTTAATGTTACGTCATTGAATAGGACAGATAGTTAATTCTTTTCAGGAGAAGCTCATTTTCATTTGTTGTTTCACAGCCGTGCACAGAATTTATGGCCAGCCATTCAACCATACCCAGGCTTAACTATAAGTACGTATGTATTTGTAGAACTGAGGACAAAATTTAGTTAATGCATTCAACTACTGGACAGGTGATGACAAACAGGAAACAGCAATTATACAGACCAGCCCCACCAGTAACCTGTGTGCACTGAGTGTTTAGTCAGTAGATAAAAGTGGTATCGGTAACCACTGCTGTCTACCTGCTTTATAAGTTATTGTCAACCAAAAATAGCAAGCAGGGTTTTTTTTTCTGCAAATGGCTCTTGAAGGCCTCTTCAAGGTAGTTACTATTGAGCAGATAAGTGTGACAGGAACAGAATGTGATTCAAATCCAAGCAGAGAGGAAAGATTCCACAGAATTTCGATGGTGTTGAATGAGTCCTCTTATAAACAGCCTTCTTAACACAGCAGCTACCATGTAGCATGGTTAGGAGATCTCCTTTTCCTCCTGAGGCCAAATTTAAGTACCCCCAGTCTCCACTCCTTCTCTCCAATGAATCTGAAAGGGGCGGCTGCTGCTGCGTAGCCCACTGCTCAGTCTGGTTCTTCATCTCTCATAATTGCACCATTATCACCCATAAGGAACCCATTAATGTGGAAGAGGTTTTGAAACCAAAGCCTCTCTTTTCAGAGCCCTGATCTAGGAATGTTTTAAGGGTATATGCCAGCTCAAGAATCAGATTCATTTTGGTTCTGGGAATCAAACCACAGCCTCTGAAAAACAATGGAATTCATGGCTCGTTCCAGAAAGTTAAGCAACAGCCTCAGCTCTTTGCTAAAAGAAGGCTAATAAGGTTTGATGTAACATCAGAGGAGCTAATTCAGGTCTAATAACAATACTTGTTTTTTGAACACTTTAGCCTTAACACAAACAATTTCTCACTTCATAATTTTCCTTCCGAGGGCCTTCTTTTGGAATATCCTACAGGCAGATGTCCTACTTAACAGGAGACCCCTCATATTCTGCCAATTTCCAGCTATGTTTAAGTATTTACTGATTGAGAACATTTCAACCATTAGGCAAAGAATCCTCTCTTTCTGTGCAGCATGCCAGATGTCAGCTGCAATATGATCTGCAGAAACACACGCTGTCTTAAGGCTACCTGGACAGTAGTATGATGGGCTTAGTCATTTCTGCCTTATTTGAAACAGCACTGTCCCTGTTTAGAAGTAGATGTTAGGAAATAATAAGCTATATGCAAAGTAGCACATTATGCGAAGAGTTGAGTGCCAGGGGGAAACTAATTTACACTGCACCAGCAGAAGAATCACCATGAACAATATGGAGAATCAAAAGCAGCCACAAACATGAAATGATCTCAAGGGAATGGACGTTTCAGAACGTGATTGGATTTGTATTTCAAGTTTAAGAGAATTCATTACAAAAAACGTTTGCTCCTATCACGGTAAATGTAGATGCAAGAAGTAGCCAGCTACTCTGACCTTTATAAGCAGCCAGAAAATAACATAAGCCTAAATCATTCCAGTTTGTTCTAGGATCTTAAATTGCAGTTCTGATAAGGGGTGGTAGCTAAGTGGGTGGGGGAAAGAGGACACCAATTGGTATCCTTTAAAAAGAAGTAGGTTTAAAAACAAAGTAAAAAAATACTGGGGAAAAAAAGTGACAAAAATGGCTAAGTTTCCTGAAAGGAACTTGCGCTGGAATTCGCGTCCTGTTTACAATGTCTACTGTAAATTTCAGCCTCTATATCTTCATGTTTGTATCCTGCACAGTTCTGGTGTAGCTGTACACGGCCGAAACAAAACTAGCTCTGTGTGCCTCTTCATGCACAGCATTGGAAAGCAGAACACAAGCTGTAAATGAAGTTGTTTTAAGAACAGGTTTTGTGATTATACTTTAATTACTAGTGAATCAGCTGGTCTCTGTTCAAATTTGTGCAAATCTGAGATGAGTAAGTTGGTTAAAAAAATATTTTAAAATCCTAGGAAGTTAAAGGCACTAAAGTGGCCATAAATAAACGTTAAAGAGTAAAACTAGATGTTGAAAAACAGACTCCCCAGATATGTTGGACAAGAGCCTATAAAAGCCTTCAAAAGAATTTTCTTCAAAACACTATGAAAGTTAACAGGAAACGCTCTATAGGAGACTTCATGATAATTATGATGTTGTTTGGCACTTTCTGAATAATGCGTTCCCTTGTTTAAAGAAAACAATACTGACAATTCATAATAGCCCAAAAATAAATTATCAGGGCAGCAACAAACACATGCGAAGGAGTGACTTCACATTAGCAACATTTTATGTTAAACCGTGGTTTAGCAGTAGACTAACAGAACTACCCCCTGTGCAGAGTATTTAGGAGATGAGAATTAATTCCATAGGTTTGGTTGGATGAAGTATGACAGCACATTTGATTGATTGATCCTAATACTGCAACCCAGTATAAACACATATAAGAAAAGCCATCTCTGCCCTTTTCTGCTGGACTCTCTATCCTCCTTCCGATTGTCAACAGATATTTTAAGACTTCATTACATATTATTTGATGGGTGGTCATTTACCCTGTGGCTCTTTCAGTTGCATCAGCAAAGGTCTCTTCCCCTTCCTCCTCCCCAGATCAGTACTTGTCCATTAGACTCACCAGAGGTTTGGAGTTCTGTATCTGTTTTATTTCCAATTTCACTGTTTTTCTTTCCTATTTTATTTTATTTTATTTTATTTTATTTTATTAAATTTTAGCAATGAGTGTGAACTTAGGTTTCTGTTTTCCCATCTTGTGATGTGAAGGGTTCTTGTGCACTGACTCCTTGAAATGTATTTCAGCTATCACTTAGCTGCTGCCGGGAGTGGAGAACCCAACACAACCAAGCAAACCCTCCTCGCACCCACAGTGACACCCTTTTCAGAGTCTCCCACATGGCACTGGAGACAGGAGCAGATCACCACAAACATCCTTCCTGTGTAGCTCATTCCTCAGCGTCTCATTTCAGCGGCTCTGTTCCTCTCCTAGTTCTGTCACTTTGCTGGCGAAGAATTCTCCTGTGTTCCCTGGGGGACTGCCAAACAAGCTGGTGTCTTCCCATCAGAAGCTACATGGGGACCTTTACAGGCAAGCACCATCTCCTGTTAGCCCAAATTCTACACTGAGAATCCGCAGATGGAAGAAATCCTCCTGGCTGTGACCAATCCGCTGCAATCTGTGAGCCGGTACCTCTTCTCCAGGTCCTGTGACTCCAGTTACAATATAACTTTACTCCTAAGAAACCTACCAAGATATTGATCCTTAGTATCTGGAAACTGGAGAAAAAAGTGCTTCGTGCTCCCTCTATGTAACGTGCTGTAATTGACTGTATATTCATTACAGGATAATAAAGAGTTCTTTATGTTTTTCTTTATTTCCACTGAGGCCAACTCCAAGTGGCATGTTCATTCCCACAGGCTTTGACACAAACTCCTGTAGTCCTACCCTTCCCTTCCCCTCTTTTCTTACATGGGGACTCTCCTTTTTCTTACCTGTTCTCTCAGCTTTTAAACTTCAGACCCATTTCTGAGTCTGCATGTCTTGAGAGTTACTGACAAAAGCGCCAGGGAACTGCTGATTCTGCCATAAGGTTACATAATTTAGTATTTCAGATGGTGACCCAGCTCCAGCTCCCCTTGAAGAAAATTGAGAGATCACTAATTCCCATTTTGCCATGCCATTTAACTGCTACCATGATTTATAGGATGTTTCAATAACCCATCCATGATATTCTAGGATTTTGGTTTCTGAGATTTCTGTTTTTCCAAAACCCAGAGGTATGCACAAAGGCAGTATTTCTATTCTTTCTAGAAATCTGGGAGAGACTTATCTGTCCCCTGTCCTGACCTGAATGCTTGATGCACAGCACTTTCTGCTCGCTGAATTTAACGGGGTGGTTTGAGAGTCAACCCCCTTTCATCCTTCAAGCCCTACTCAATAAGACTCAGTGGTCTGCAGGACTGCTTTTTCACTCCAGAAATTGGTTTTTATTTGAGTGTTTGTGCATTTTTCCATGTTGAATTTTTATCTGACAGTGCAATGAACGGTTTCCAACCCTGTCTTTCTTTAGTTTCCTCTCACTCCTCTTTAGTCCTAACATTGTTAAATATTTTTGCAACCAGAAGGTATTTTTGGAGTGAATATACTGCCATGACTCTCTGTTTTCAATGGCAACACTCGGTTCTGGCTGCCATGAGCAGACACAAGATGCCATGTAAAACTGCAAGTTGATTTTTAAAAAATCTGATTATATAATGTTGTACCATTCCTTTTGGTTGAAATTCCAGGAAAGTAGCAATAGGGATTTTGTATTGCCTACCCTAAACAGTAAGCATGTTTTAAATTCAGAAAGCTAACTAATACAATAATAATGTTCAAATTTTAAAGCTGTTTGGCAAGGAGGGGTACTGAAAAAAATGTCAGCTTCACCCTTTGACAGCACTGGCAATCACCCTTTAAAATCTGCTATAATACTATAAGAAGTACCCCAAATATTTGGTTTAAACACTTTTAAGCTACCCTGCCATGCCAGCTGTAGGGAGGATCTCAGTTGAGAGTTGATTTTGGTTGACAGTCAGGTCAGAGAGCACCCATGACTTACTACCTGCATACGTTTCAATTCCCCAGACATCAGATTGACACCACAAAAAGGAGGGAAGTGAGGCTAATTTGTTGACTGTCATGAAGAAAGATGGTTTCTGGAACAGAATCATAGAAACCACATGGTAAATCTAACATGCTAGGAGAGCCATTTGCCAACACAATTTGTGTGAATTGAGAATTAGGTAGCACAAAAGGACAGAGGACAAAGGGAGAAATAAGAAATGACGCCATCTCCGTGCCCCCAAAACTGAGAGGAAGCGATGCCAATGGAAAGCTTCCACGCTTCTGAGAAAACAAGTGCTTGCTGAAGTCTGGCTTCTGGTTCCTTGGTTGCTTCTAAGACTGTTACAGCTACCTGGGGACTTCTCGGATCTTACCACAGTGCCACGATCTTTACACACAATAGCCATTGCACTGAATTTCGAATTAAATGTTATTAGAGGCTTAAACAAAACTCCACCCTTTTGCTGTTTATGGTATTGGTTCTGATACCTCAGGTCTAAACACCTCGCTTTGAACACTCCATTTCTGTTTCTTCAATAGGAAAACAAATTGGGTTTAAGGAGCAAGAGCAGAACAAGCAGAGGAGAGTCTTCGAGCTTGATGCCTCCTTCAAACTGCTTACAGAGAAATAAC
Source organism: Harpia harpyja (assembly GCF_026419915.1). Lineage (NCBI taxonomy): Eukaryota > Metazoa > Chordata > Aves > Accipitriformes > Accipitridae > Harpia > Harpia harpyja. The sequence goes on along the minus strand of NC_068945.1, from coordinate 22,844,964 downwards.
TTATTTTCCAGATACATCCCTGAGGTTATCCTGCTGACTCCAGAAGCTACCCAGGAAACATCCCCAGGCCCTGTGAACAACATATGCACTTGCTGGGCAGAGCAAGAAATACTAACAATTAAAGCCAGTAAAAGGCTTGTAATCTGATTTTAGTTGATTAAAGGTAAGAAGATCACTTTTCCTTCAAGTGAAGTTTCATATCACCTATTGAATTTGGATCTTCACATATTAAACAGCTGTCTATAAGAACAAAGTGATATTTCATCAGGAGGAATTTTTGAACATTACATTTTTGGCGTAAGACCAAGAGCTATGGTCAAAATCAGTTCTAAGCAGTAAAGACAAGTTTTTACGTGTAATTCTAGAGAAAGTTCAAATCTGTACAAAATTCTATTTATAACTTTTTAAAGGAAAAAAGCCCGAAAATTATTTTACTATAAAAAACTATCCTGGGGAAAAGACCAGCAATTTTATAAAAGAATATTTATGGCAACTCCAAAATAATAGTTTTTGACTTTCCCAGGTCACCTATATGAATTAAATCTAGCACAATTACTAGAAAAACCAGAGCCAGCCTAGAAATGCTGGGGTCTGACTGGCTGCATAAGCCCTTGTTTCAGATCTTTTGATCGGAGCATAGTCAAGGGTTTTGAACTATCTACACATTGGATGTTTAAGGGGGAAGCTGGTTGATTTGAACAAAAAAAAAATTCCTTTGAATTGTAGTATTGCTCAAGAATTGCATCACCCATAGACAAACAGAAAATAAATAGTTCCAGATTCTAGTTAAAATGAACAAAGATAAAAAATAGTGTTTATGCACAAAGATAAAAGCTAAGGCATATATTATATCTCATTACCAGTGTTATTTCCTTTTTTCCTGGTTAGAATTTCCCTAGTCTTCCACAAGACCTTTAAAATTAACTTTAAGCTATTGACTTTTTGCATGGCTTCTCCCTTTGCCAAGCAAAACAACACAAAACAAAGCCCGTACTGCAGACAGATGATGATCTCGTACTGACCTGCCTCTGTATGTGACATCATTGCACACTTGAGTGACACCTGCTGTGACCACCTTACCACACTGAGGTTAACCCGTGCTGCCGCCACTCTCCTTCTTCCCATTGCCATAGCAAAATGCTCATGAATAATTCAAACCAATAGGAAAAAAGTCCATGAAAACCATCTAATGTGTTTCGACTATTTGATGCAGTGCAAGAGGACAGAAAGATACCTCTTTGCAGGGAGATCCATCAGCCGCTAATATCTCTAACAAAAGGAGGGCTACAGAAAGCCTGTTCCTGCAGATCTCATGATGAAAAACTACATGTTCATTGGACAAACCTTCTTTGAAAAGTACCTTCCACTTTGAATGAATTTTATGAGGGTGTGTTGGGAGAGGAGTCATGTTGTGGAGTAAGACGGTTCTACCGTGTCAAAGATGTCTATCAATAACAAAGTATTCATACTTCGTTAAAGCACTTTTTATATTTATTTTTTAAAAAATCCATGCAACATCTGATGAGAGTTTTTAGAGGAATATCTATGCTCAGTGTGGCTTATGTAAGACCAAGAATGTTGAACTTATATAATTCCAGGTAAAATAACGGATGGTCAGAGGCCGGGATTATTACTACACTTCACAGAAGACATGCAAAAAATGCTACCCAAGTGTTTAGGTAGGCAAGGAAATAACTGAAAACAGACTCATTATATGTAAACAAAAGTGGATTTTAAATAGATACGGCAACTGCCTTTGAATTTTTTTTTGCAACCTGACACGTCACTGTTTCTGGTTGCAGAATGGTTACAATTTTGAAATGTTAAAATCTTGTTCTTTTTATATTATTTTCTCGTGAAAATAAGGTCTATATTGTCTTCCGATGCTCCATTGCAAACTGACAGAAGTCTATTGAAGCTACTGAGTAAAATTTACCTTCTTTGGAATAGGGTAGGAAAAACTTCCCAAGGGAAGTGGCTTAATAACGACAGCTGAACTGCAGCTTGCGCCAGTGCTAACTACAGCAAGTGGCTCCTCTGATTGAGACAAATTAATTTGAATATTGAAGTTGTTATGAAACTACATGTTGCAGTAGCAAAACATATTTACTTAGATTAAGGCAGGAAGGGATGGCAAGGAAACTTAGATCTGACTTGTTTTCCACAAAGGCGTAATAAAAAAATCATTTAACTGGGTCTCCAGATGACTATTAAAAACAGCTAAAGCTACCTACAAAACTATTGTACTTGCTAGTACACTGAACGTGGAAAATAAACCCTGATCATGTGGTCTACTAGTGCCATCTATTGTGTACAGGGAAAAATACAGATACCGAATGTAGAAGTTGCCTATTTTGACTTTAAAATGTGAGAAGTGCTCATTCTGCATTACAGTACCAATTAGAAAACATAGCCAAAGCTCATAAAATCACTTCTGCTTTTATAAAATACAGCAATTATTATCATTTATGTGTATTACAGCAACAGGCAGGACTCTAACCACTGTCAGGCTTCATCATGCCAATATTGTTTGTGTACGCATGTATTCCATATGGGGACACACACACACAAATGCAGTGAAAGACAGACCCAGCTGTCATAGTTTTAGTCAAAGCTACAGAAATCTTATAAATTAAAACCTACTGCAACTTCCTTATGTTATGTCAAATTTCTCCCAAATAAAGGGACATTAGCTCATCTTCCAAGGAAATGAACATTATCCCTTCTTAAAATCCAAGCACCATGCTGCCTTTCACCTTTTCTTGGAGGAGAACAGCTCTTCCAGCTCTTTTCTTCCAGGGAGACTATTTGTAGTGGACATTGTAAACCACTAGGATCAGCTCACCATCCCCAAACACTCTGAAGTCTTCAAGCAGACCCTCCAAAACCTGAAGTCTTGTGAAAATGTGGTGTCAATATTGAGACCAAGACTCTGTATTTACACAGCAGTTTAAAATACCAAGCTCTTGAATGTCTTTACAAACTTTATACTGCAACATCCAAAATTTACGGACGTATGTTACCATAATCCCTCTCTAGTCTGCTTAAAACTTTTGCAACCAGTATTGCCGACAAATAATAAACCCCTTGCCATCAAGATCATTTTACTACTGTCAAACATACACTGCTGTCACAGATAAGGCAGAATGCACACAGAGCAGAGCAGAAATAAAAATTCAGAATACCTCATGAGAAAAAACAAAGCCGTGATATATGGTGTTCGCTGGTTGAGCACACATGGGAGAGAAGAGCAGTGTGAGTAAGCGTCCTAAGACAAAGTGGGTTTTAGGTCTTTTGAGTCGATTGAGTCTCATCCTTACATGATTTGGAAATCTGATACAGACCACAGTGGTAGTATTTCATCAGTAGATCAAGCTGCACAACCTAGAAAAATGAGGCTTTGCACTTTTGGAAGGGGTAGAGAAATGATTTAGCATCATCACTAAAAATAACAATAAATGTCATGTGATTTACTGTAATTTAGGCAAAAGAAGTTTCTCAATCACTCACCATGGGCTGACAAATAGAAAACATCATGCAAAGAGAGTAGATGTTGAAAATATTTCTAGCATAGCTCCCAAGAAAAAATAGCTGCTTCTTGTTGCTAAGAAATGTGAAAATACAGAAAAAAAGAGCCTGTTGCAAAGCAACAGAAGTGTACTGTGACATTATGTGTACTAACCTGTAGAGATCACTTGGTTGTAAAAAATTAAACAGCATTTTTTAACAAGAGTCATCCACAGCTAAAATGGTACACCTTGCTAGAATAATTATTTTTTTTTCCAATTGCTTGCAACTTGTCAGCTCATATTTCAACTAAAAAAAATAATTAGGATCTTGACTGAAATGCTGCCTGGAGCCAGAGAATAATCAAAATGTTTTCAATTGTTGTTCACTGCACGAATGAAAAGGTAATAATCCATTGTCTCTATCTGCATATTGATGTATGTCAATGTTTTTGGCCTAACAAATTAAATGAAAGGCAAACTGTTGGTGATGCATACTTTTGGTCATAAATGTAACTCATATAAAAATGTATCATGATAAAGCTCAGAAAAATGGAAAGGATTTCATTTGTAGTTCGTCAGTACATTGATTTCAGCAGACAAGATTATCTTGATTCAGCCACCTTCTCTGAAAAAAAAAAATTTTTTTCTTTTTAGGAGACTATAAGCACTGCAAAGGTTGGCAGGCTGGCTATGATTCTTTTGAGGAGGACAGAGTACCAAGAGATTGAATACGTGTGAACTTGTTTCAGGAGCCTTGTATTGGGATGATGATTTAAAATTTTCTTAGTGTTCTCTTGCCTTGAAACTTGTGAAATTTGTTGTGGTGATTTCCTGCCTAAACCAGAACAATACAAATAATTCTTCTACTGTTTAAGTGTACTTGGATTCACTGTAAAAACACACAAATATTAGTTAAGGCTGAACTTCAAGTTAACGTAATTTCTTTTTTCCGTGTAAAGGGTTTAGTAAATTGATGAGCTGAAATCCGATACAGTTTGAAATAACAACTTTTCAGCTCCTTATACTTTAAGAAAGCTAGGAATAAAAAGCAATAAAAGAACAATACACAATGCACTAAGAAATACAGTCTTTTCTTAACATGGCCTTCAAAATAACAGGATGTCACTTTTTGTGGTTGGTATATATTTTCTTGTGACTATTTCTGATCTTCACTTGAAGGAATGTGTGCCCCTTGCAGGATATCTAATCAGCAAGACATAAGTCTTGCATTTAGTCAGTACTAGATTTGGTTTTTAACATGATTGTAACTATAAACCTCTGCAAGATAACCTGAATACTGTGGAAAGCAAATCTGCCTGTGAAAAACATTTTTACTATTTTTATTTGGAAAAACTTATAAAGAAAACGTGGACTCTTTAAGTTGTGAAAAAGCTGAATTTAATGCAGTTTAAAATACACATTAAAGGAAATATCAACAGATGACTAGTCTTAAAACATCACTCCCCAAAACAGACATTTGTTCTATCTCATGGAAAATCAGCAACTGAAAATCATCAATATTTCTGCATAAACTGTGACAGAACATGGCAAACGTAATCTTCAAAGAACTTGATTGACAGCCAAGTGGTTAATGCACTAAATGGAGGTAGTGAATCAGTCCACAAAAGACCCTTTTGCCTCCAGATACTTGTAACATCTCAATTAGTTCCTTTCCAAGTCTTTCATTAAAGAAATAAGTTTATAGCAGCAAATATGCTGTGTCTTCACTACAGAAGCTCTCCAGGATTTCTTTTTTCTTCAGTTTTATATGTATATAATACTCATACACACACAACTGAACACCAGACAACTAGTGGCACCCCTTCTTGTTTTCCATTCACTCCCAATGACTTTTTGATGGCCCTCCATTCCATCATTGTAGGTTAAAACACAGGCTGGAAACCTTCTGCTTTCTATTAACCAAACTGCAGTAAGATTTCTCTTTAGTAGATTGTGCATAAATGTAAATTTACTTTCTATTCCCACTTCAGTTTTAAGCTTCCTATGACTAGCAGTGCATAAAGGGGGCAAAGGGGTAGACTTTTACAACATATATTGCAGTGATAATTAGAAAACATTTTTCAAGCAATACAGTTTAAACTTCTCCTAGGATTTGTATTTGTATACAGCGTCCACTATCAGAAACGTAGCATAGTGTTGCCATCTACTAACGGCAAATTTCAAGTCTCGAAACAAAAATGCCCGCTTCCACTCACACTTTCCTCCACAGTCCTTGCAATTTAACAGAGTCGGAATTCAGCCTTAGTGTTTTACACTGTCTTTAGACTTTCCTAACTATCTGCAAAATGTACTGTCTCAAGTTTAACACTAGTGTTACTAGCCAGACTATAACAAATGAAAAAGTATGGATATGTCCAAAAGGGAGGAGTTGAGGAAATCAAAACTCTTTGAATGACTTTCAAGTGCTTCTACAGATTGCTTCTATTACAGTATTTTTAATATATCGAACAGTATGAAAATTACAAAATACTGCAAAAAGGTAGCAAGAACATTGCTGTGAATTTTAAAAATATTTTAGTGGATGCTGTTATAGATGTTGCAGAGTTAATGGCATGGGTTCTTTATACAACTTTATAAATCCCTGTCCCTCTGCAACATTTTCTGTAAGTAAAAAGAAACCTAGAATATTCATATATATATAAAAAATATAATTTTTTCCACTATCAGGACTCTTCATGTATTTCTGTTGATATCCTTAAAGAAACTCTCTAAAAGAAAAATAAAAGAAGATCAGCTTAGGATAAATTAATTTTACAGTTCTATGATATAAAGTACAAGGAGATAAAACAAAAAAATGTATTTAAGTGAAATACATACTGTGAGAAATTTAAAAAACAAAAAGCTTATTTTTCTTAGAGTCTGGTGGTTGTTTTTTCTGAATTAATAGTTTGGCTTTCTGTGAGCACTGGTTAGGACAAAAAGAGGACAGAATCTAAAAAATCTTTCTGTCGTTGTCAAACACTAAGATTGGATTTCATGCTATTTTATAGCCTGTAATTTAAAATGTCTGCATTTCTATTTAGTTTAATTCCATCACTTTCTCTTATTTATTATGTTCACAATATTTTTATATATAGTTAAATTTTCAATGTTGAACACTTTGGGACCTGTGATCTGAAGCAGACTTATCAAATAATTTAGCTACTCTGAGGACTACAGCATTGTCTGCAAATATGTATCTCCAAGGGAAGAGTTTGACTTTTGATAAAACAGATACCATCATATATGCAGATATCAGACAGTGATTGACTGGCAATAAATACCTTCCCCTCAAAATGGTAAATTTAATGATGCATGCATTTCTGAATGGTACTTCAGTATTTTTGTCAGTTTTAGAAGGCAATTATATGCCTTTGAGATAATGCATTATGTAACTTTGAACAATTACTTTTTTTAAAAAAGCATTTCGTTCTGCAGAACCCAGCTTTTTTTTTAATAAGGGAAGCCCTACAGCCATGGTCTATTCAGTACTATCAGTCAAAAGTAAACAGGGGTAGAAATGTTTGCTATCAGTTAGCAAAATGTATGTTAACTCTGAATCCTTAGCTGAAAATTGATTTCTGTATATGTTATGAAAGTTATGTACAGATTATATATAAGTATTAACCACTTGCAAGCTGAGCAAGCATGTAAGTGAAGATGCAAGTAAATTAATTACATGATCTGATGTCAAATTTGGTTTTATGCCAGAAGACTTAGAGGGTTCTCACTATTTTTCCTCCCCTCCCACTTCCACGAATTCTGGATATGGTTTCCAGCAATTTATCACAGCACCAGTTGGCTCACGTATGTGATCTTGATTATTAGTTCTACAGTTATGCAAGTGCTTGGATCTGGTTTTTGACTTTCTAGGACTTGTGTGAGGCAATGGTATATATGAAAGACTTATGTATGGGGTATGACATCTACAGTGATTACAACTGAGTTAGTTCATCTTTGTAAATATGGTACAAAACAACAGCTCTCAGTCTTTTTTACCTTAAGCTCTCTACTCCAGTCTTGCAAATATCCCACTACTTTATGGTGAAAATAAACATACAGAAGTCTGAGAAGGATAAGGAGGCCATGATCCTTCTAACACCTACAGTAATAGTCAGGAGGTTTTGCCCTCAAATCTCCACAAGGCACTTGCCATGAGCAATGTGGGGGTTTTTGGTTTTTTTTTCCAAGTTCTTTTGCCAAAGTTAAGCCTCACACATTGGTATTTTCAACATTTTACAGCCCTGTACCGAACAAAAACCCCACAAAACACTGCAGCTAGAGCATGCTGTGTAAACAACAAGAGTTGGTGAGGCAAAGCTTGGGAAAGTAAGTTCAAGGCATGCCTTTCACAATTCATATAAAAGTGTTCTCTTTTTAACTAATCTAATATATTCTCTTCCTTAAAGTCAGGCTTGAAACATCACCAGATCCAGCTATCCAAACCAGAAGGTTTTCATGTCAATCCTTTTCAAAAAGTATTTGATATTCTTCACATTGTGAGAGAACATATATCAAAATTGTAATTTTTAAAAAGAAAGGAAACATCTATGGTTGAAATGCATTGGATTATTATATAAAATCCCTCAGGTAGAAAGAAATGCAGGTTTAGTTGCATCATTTATTTTGTTATTATGTCACTTTTAGAGTGCCTCTTTCTAAAAAAGATTGGTAAATAAGTAGAAGATATTAATTTACTGAATAATTTTCAAGACCAGACACCTATTAAACTATTAAACTGATTTATAAAACTGATTTTTATATTTTAAAACCCAGGGGAAAAATATTCATTAGGTAGACAGAAATCAGTTCTGTGACTAATAAAATTTGTTTCTGTTTAGCTTTGGTTTATCTAGCTGAGATAAAGAATGGTAATTTTCTATTGCATTTGTTGTTATACAATTCACAGCACTTCTTACTCACTGCTAAAATATGTAGATACCAACCTGAAAATCTCTAATGAACGTTAAAAAGAAGAAGATAAAACCAAAGGCAACGGTCCATTCACAGATCGCACTCAAAACATGGTAAGTATAATCCTGATGAAATGAGACATAAAATGAATTTTCAGACAAAACAGCTAAACAAAATAACTGTGGAATGCTATAATAATAGACATTTCCTTCTGTAAATTCAACAAATATTCTAAGACTTATGACTCATCATCCCAATACCCTATTGACTAAAAATCAATTCAGATTTAGTTTTTACAGAATGGTAAGTATATTTATCAAGATTGCATATGTTCCATTAAGCAACATGTCTTGTGCACTAACACAAAAAATAGTAGAAGAAAACTACAATTAGCACAAGATCAAAACACAGCTTGAATATAATTTGCACCTGAAAAAAATGTAGTTCTTATGTGAAGGATACCAAAGTGCCCATATTCAAAACTTTTACTCAGGGCCACTGAGTTCAGTAGTACTATCCCGTTTTAAAATGGAGGGCTACCCTTGTATGACAGTACCTGACAAGACCTTTGTTTTTGAGTAGACCATCACAGAAAACCTACGTAATATGACACAAACAGAACGTAAGGTGTTTCTTAACATGCCATCAACAAATATGCCATCTGTTTCAGTAAAAACATTTTCTCATCCTTGCATCTCAAGCTAAAAAAAAACCCTCAAGAGGTAGATATTACTAAGATTATCTAACTTGTGAAGATTTATCTCACAGCTGCCTTGCCACTGTTTGGCTGAAGTACATTTGCCAAGTTTGCTTTTACTGAGCTCTTCAAGCAGGATACACTCTCTGCATTATTTACCCTGCTTTTTTAACACCTCCGTGTGGCAAAGTTTGTCCAAACAGAAAACTTACCTTTCATAGTTATCATTCTGAGAACACTGAAATAAATTCAAATACTTGATATTGACTTGACTATGCTTCAGCTCAGACAGCCAATGTTTATCACAATAGTAAAGACTAATAAAGAATGGTGAAAAAGCTGAGAAAACCAATGTTGTAAAAAAACCTCGAAACTTCAGAATCAAATCGGTCCACTTCCATTTTACGTGTGAAGTTCATTTTCAAGAAATGTGACTATAAAAGGAAGTAGAATAACTCACTTCCAGAATATCTTTTTTTTATTTTTTTAACAATTTGTTCTATGGGTAAGTTTCAAATGCTTGGTTAAGATGAAAGTCTAACTCTCTGAAGATTGACCCATCCATGACAAGTTTTCTTACCCTAGCCACAGATGGTTTTCTAATGAAGAAATAACTGGAAAGCAGCATTGCACAAATCAATGAGATTTCACAGTTCTGTTCATGATAATGCACTGTTTGAAGTCTCTGAAATGTTTGTAGTGCTATACACTTTTAGATAAACCTAACAGCATACCCCAGATAATATGATACAGGGTAAACTGGCTGCCTAATGAGATTTTACCTTTTCACCTGGAGTCCAATCAATCTTTGTCATGGATATTTGTGAAGCAAACACAATCACTGGGAAAAACACAGTGTAAAGGAAACTATAAAATTTAGTGAGTAATAGTGAAAATGTCTGCTTACAAAAAAAGACCCCATCTCCCCCTTGTGTAACACAGGAGGTCCTGAACAACCACAATATCAAATCAAAGTATTAAGAAGACAAGTAAATGAAACACATTATTGAAAGGTAACTGATAGCAGCAATCAAAACAATTTCTGCATAAATAAAGGTTTCTGCGGGTTCTTCCGAAGTACAGAAGGTAAGGGGAGACACTCCAAAACTTAGATCACATTCATGATTGAGAACTGTGGGAGTAGAGGCCTGCAATGTTGGAAGGGGAACCATGTTGGTTTCCACTGGTCCACAACAGGTGCCTTGACGCATCTGTACAACCTTCTCGCAGGACTGGCGCCCTCTTTAAAAGCCATTTCACAGCTGCTGAAACCAAAAGCAGGCTGTAGCTGGCTGGCTGATGTGATGATCTGCTGCGACCACTTTTCAACACTGGCACATCACCTAAAGACCAATAAAATCAATGGGTTGACTCTAACTTCAGCAGGCTGTGGGAAAAGCCAGTGAGCGTGTTGAGTGTGTCTCTAGGGAAGGCATATAATGAAGCCAAGCGCCAACCGACATGATCAAAAGCAATGGCTTTAGGCTTGAAGGAAGTCTTGTGTATGCCAACTGTATTTTATATGTCCGTGTGTTAGGTTCATTTTAGAAGTGGTGCCCCCCTTCTGCAGGCCATTCTCTATACCCTCCTTCAAATGAAGGAGGTTGGAAAATTGGTCTAGCTTTATTATCGTATGATCTTATGAAGAACTCTGGGGCATTAGATTTAAATATACCACTGAAAGAAGAGGTACAGCTTTTTAGAAGACCCTGAAATTCATCTTTATGCTATTAATAGTGTCTCGACATGCTATATGCATTATTATAGCAGAAATATTAGAGAGCCCTAAGCAAAGATTGTAACCTCATTTTCATCCTTTATCAGCAATAATATCAGTTTACCTTAAAAGGAAAATCATGAAGGCAGAAAGGGAAAACCGTGGGACACACCATAAAGGATACTAGGAATGAAAGCAATGCATGATATTACAGATATGGCCATCCTTATGTGACACACAAAGTAAGTGTTCCATTGTGGACAGGACTTGTAAGAGATTATGGACTGAAGTGTAATGTATACAACACCCGAGCCAAATGCTACCAAAGCTCCTATGTCATGGACACTGGGAACAGACAGCTCCTGGAAAGAGAATCAGCACAATGGTTAGCTGCTACGATTTGAACAGTGGTAAGAATCAATGAGCCCTGAGAAGATGGTAGCCGCATTATGCGGGGCATGTACAAGCAGTGGGAAACAGTCCCTTCTCCCAACGGTTTACACAGGGAAGATGAAAGAAAATAGAGAAAGAGTAGCTCAGAAAGGTAAGCTAACCATGTCCAAAGCCACCAGGTCAAAGTCCTTTCCCATGTTCACATAAAAGCATAGATCAATTTTAGTGCTGTTCAACAGTTGGTCTATTACCAGTTAACGTTTCCACAAACAGGAACTGGCTCATGTTTTTCTTAAGAGGTTCTTATACCTCCTTTTTCCCTTCACCCTGCCAAATATTTTCATCCTTTTGTGTTGAAAGTCTAACCTGCATTTGTGTGACCATACTCTAACAGTAAAGTTTCACGGGAGCTGTTCTAAATAGCGACTGCTATAGCTCCGTCCCCCACCCTCCAGTGGCCAGCCACAATGCTCCAGGAAATCAGTCAGCAGAAAATTAGTTATATATTTAAAAAAAAACCCAAGTATTACCTAAAATAAGCTCTTGATATGAAGGTCTTACACTGTCAGTCTCTTGAATTATTCAGCCCTCTTACTCTTCCCCACATCATCAGCCAGTTTTATTCAAGTTCCGCAACAGGTGAAAGTGTGTTTAAAATTCCAGTATCACTACATATGGCCTATATTTTTTTAATACCCTACCTATGGAAGATTCTCTCCTTTAAAACACAAACAAGTAGAATATCCAGTAACAAAACAGACGAAGATTCCAGAGAAATTATTGTATTCTAAATGTTTCAAAAAATTACAAATACAAAGTTACACCACCTTGGACTCCAATATCAGACACATAAGTTAGCTTTAAAGCTCCTTTCTGTCACCAGAGCATAGCAAAACATGTGCTGTGATCTGACCTATACAGTTCTATTTTAGTGATTCATGAAAACACATCTATATCCTTCCATTACATATTTTAACATCCTTCCTGCCTGGAGGCCACTGTTTTCTTTGTCTTGTAATGGTGATTATGTTCACATGCTCTTTTAAATTCTTTTTCTCCATGCTCTTCTTTCTACTTATTCCCTTCTATCTCTGTGACACATTAAGTTTCGTTAGATTTTAAAGCATGTTCCTCACACAGGTATTTAAGTGCCATCTCACCTATACTTGCATTTTCTTCTCCCCTGTCCCACTTTTTGCCTTCCATATAGGAATGACAGAATTTGGTATGGAAAGCATTAAGCAAGCCTAACTGTTGGCTTTTGCGTTTAGCCCCATACACAATATACACAGCTTTTCTAACATGGCTCTCATGATTGCTCCTATGGAACTGCCACAGCTTCCCTAAAAAGCCCATCATGCTCAACCCCTACAGAACCTGGGAAATGTTGCTACATCTGCTAAGGTAAGCCTCCTAAGCTTCCTAGTCAAAGCCAGGAAGATCTCTCTTTAATCATGTGTAACATTTAACAGGCAAAAATATACCTGCTAACACCTAGGGTTTCACTTTGCCTTATTCATTAAGGGCTACGGGATTTTTCCTTCCATATCCAATTATGTTCTTAAAGCTAGTCCTTCACTGTCTTTCATTTCTGTATTTCAAGCATTGTGTTATTTAAAACAAAGAACAAACACCTTATTCATGACCATTACTTATTTTCTCAGAAACTCTCTTGCTTTTAGAGGACACACTCCTAGTGTTTTCTCCCACCCCGTTCCTCACTTAAGTGTGCAGAGACCAGTATTATTAAAACCCCACGCTACTTACCATATCTTACCTTGAAGCAAAAAGGGTGAAAAGAATTTCCTTACAACTAATTATGCTAGTTAAAAGACTCACCACAAGTGGTGCTAGATTTGAGTAAATAAAAGCAAACCTTAAATATTTCCAGTATAATTTCATACTAAAGTCTTTTTAACAAACCAGGTATTTTGCTCTGGGGAAAGAGAAAATGAACTGATGCCCAATAGTGGCAATCAGCTCTACTACAGTACTCAGGTATGGTGTTAGCTCACCTGCTGGGGAAAAATAAATGTTAAGAAACAAACAGGTAGGGCACATGAATGTGAATTTTCTGCATGACCCACTGATTAGAAGGACTAGACTGAATGCTAAAGAAATAACTTCTAATTCCAGCTTTGCTTTGGTCTCTTGACCTGAAACAATCGCCCGACCTTGAGCAAATCTCACAGCCTCTTCATATCTCAGTTATTCTACTGGTAAATGGGGATAAGAGTGTACTGTTCAGTAGTTGTACATTAGTTAAAAGGCTGAAGACTTGCAAGCCACCATTTCCATCTTCCTGGGCAATTAAGCATGCTCAAAAATCTGCTAGATCAGATTCTTAGCTAGATTAGATCCTTACTGTGTTCTGAACCCTTCCTACAAACTGCACTGAACATGGAAGGTAAGGTCAAAGCAGAGGAAAAAGAAATTAGGTGAGGAAGGAGTTTATGAACAGGCAATGAGAGACAACAGAGATTAGGTAAGAACCAATGTTATAACTGTCAAGGGGCCCCTTTGGAAACTTTAGGATCAAAGTTTCTGCTTCCCTGACTCTCTTAAATTATTTTGCATTCCTGATTTGACTTTTCCTTATTGAAGCTGAGTTTGCTTCCTATTTCAGTCAAGCAACACTGCTCCTCATCATCTAACTTTTTTTGTGCCACATATAAATCTAATCAATAAGAGTACAGATATTTAGAAGTAGAATAGCATGCTTAGAATAGACCACAGCACCTGTAGTGTTTGCAATCCACATGCACTGCCTGGAGGAGCAAGATATCAGTCTAAGGCAGAGTTTTTTGTCTGAAAATACCATGTCAATTACATGCAAAATTGTACTGGCTGCTGAAGCCATGACAATCTTTATTTTCAATTTCTCTGTATGTTGTCAGGTCACTACATGAGCACAACAGTATTTACCTAAATGTTTCCCAAGGTAGACCATCCTTTAAAAGAAATCAGCTGTTTCGATAGATTTAAAGGCAATATCTCAAACTACCTGCCAATTAAACTTGACTTGACTCTCAGCTGAATTTTTCAGTGCAATTGTCTTAATCCTTCTTTCTGTCAGAATCTACCCTATTACATGCTTCCTCACTAGAAAAGGTGAAAAGAATAATCTGTTTCAATATTTTCCTCTCTACTGAATTTTCTTTCACTGAGGGCTGGACTTTGATTCATAATGAGATGTCTTATCCTTTCTGGCAAAGTAAGTGGTAATTCTACATGTCTCTATCAAATGACTTAACATGTTGTTATGCCATCTCCTACAGACTCAAAATAATGGGCTAATATTGTGCTCAATGTTCTACCCTGTCAGATAAGTCTAGTTTATTCTGTAGAAAATGTTGCTAGTGTGTGTGCCATCATTCAGGTAAAAATACAGGTGTTTTACTAGTCTGATTTACTCTGCCCTACCTGACTGTAAGCAAACTAAACTACAAATAGCAAAGCTTTTTTATAGTAAAAATTTTACAGCAAAAGCATCTATATTAAGTTGTATCCTAGTACAGACATATTACACGACAAGCACACACAAACCCCCTTACTGACGTAACTCTACAAGCAAAAAATCTAGTATATAGGGAGAAAGTAAATCTGTGTTTTTAAAGCTACTGAAAAAAAGCAGGAGCAAGAAAGACATTCTTACTCCATTTGCCAAATATCCACACTGGGATAATGTTAACCATTCTTATCTTTTTGGTTTTTTACCTTGTAAAACAACTTCAGTTTCATTTATGATACGAAATTTAGTCATACCTGAAAAGTTGCAACTATGCCCATTCCAGTACAGCCCATCAATCCAATACATAATGAAAACATGTTGCACGAAGACCTAACAAAGTGCGATGACTCATTTTGCTTCTCTATTAATAAATATCTGATGTACATTGTAATTACACCTGAAAAACAAAAAATACATATTTTGTTCAATGATCATGTGTTGCTTACATTTTAACACCTTGCCCTGTAACACATTAGCATACAGAGTAAAATTATAAGCGTAATACAATACATAACACTGCCTTTAAGTTTACTGAGATGAAGAAAGGCAGTGAATTTCAGATGTATTACTTTCAGATAGAACTGTCTTAACATGATCTTAGTCTTAACATCGCACATTAATGCTTTCTAGAAATAACTGCACATCACTTCAAGAAAAACACTAATTTAAATCCCATTCACCTGTGTGTTTTAGGCACAAAGGCATCGGTATTCCACATTAGGAATAGATGTTACAGGAAGATGAACCGTAAGCTGGAAGTGGGAGAATTTATTCTGCTCTGATATGCAGTCTTGTAACAGAACTACATCTCCTTATAATGGATGCCCTGAAGAATTAATACATTTTTGCAGAGTGTAAACAGAAGAAAATATAACTAGCTGTGTATCCAGAAAATATTTTCAAAGCTTTTGGGCCAATTCTGGCTGCTCTTTAGTACAACAGCATCCCCAAACCACTACACACAGACTTTATTCCAGCCTATGTGACCCCAATATGCAGTTCACTCCTGACAAACACCTCTACTGAATTAGAAGTTTGTGGTTCATCAGGATATAGTAAGCTGTAGACTGGATTCCACAGTTCAATAACACAGAACATGGTTTCAATCTATCTACAGTTGGAAGAATAAATCAGCTAACTTTGTCCAGGTACTGTGAGGTTACATGAAACACAATAAGATAGTGTGACTGAATGAGGCTCTTAAAAAAGGTAAAATATGTGATTTTTTTACTTTGCATGAAGGCCATCATGGACTACATGTATACAGAGGTACACAGCTCTTGATCCTCCATCCCCTAGAAGTGAATAGAAAATGCCAAACTTCCTGATTTGAGGCCAGTAGACATTTAGTAGAGGAGTAGGTATCTTGCAGAGGAAACCAGGTGTTGCTTCAACACTGTTCTTCCCTCTGCTGCAGCATCCTAGAACCTAATGTCTCCCTACATCAAGGATACAGTTTTTGCAAAGTAATTATGCCATCTTTCTTCCACTTTTTATTTCCAGCTGCATTGACTACTTTGCACTCATGAGGTGCTCTTAAGAGACAGAAGTGCCTCTAAGCCTGCACTTCCTGACCCTAAGGACCTGGCCCTCTAGGTATTACTTCCATCTACCTGATACTACCATTGACTGTGGAGTACTTTTTCTGTAGAATATTGTATGGACTGCAATGTAAGCAGACAGCTTTTGCTAGTTTTCATTTCTTCTCTGTGTTCAAACCAAGTACCTTATACATACCTAAAAGTGCTGAAATATTAATCATAAAACCAAAGATACCACTCTCTGGAGGTTTAGTTCCAGTGTCGCTAAAGCAGGAAGAGAAAGAAATTAAAAGTTAATTGAGATCTGTGAAACATAAATGAGATGTACACATGAAACCCCAAGAGAAATGTAACTTGTGTGAACTGCTGCTATGCGCGTAAGACATTTAAACCTATAAATTGCAATGTCATCTGCTGCACACTTAAGCTCCATTTGTAGTACTGAATCATTCTTTTTAGAAAGAAATCGTATTTTTAGAGCATACTATTTGAAATATATTTCTTCCTTTTCTGTATGCAATATGCAGAGATTTGACAGGGTGATACTTTGCTTATGAATGACATAAATGATTACATAAATGACATTTCTTTTATCTGCTAAATTAACACTGTGATAGAGTAAAACATATCTAATGGCATTCAGTATCCTAAGATGTGAGACAATTGGGCTTAATTTCCTGATTTGTTTGAAAGGACTTTACTCCAGGAGAACAATTGCATTCCAATGCCCGGGAACGTTCCTAGCCACTGTTTAATTTACTATTGTAGATATAGCTTAAGAGTACTCTAGGCCCAAGGTGTTGTAAGTCACTTCTGCTGAAGCAATCCACATTTATAGGGGCTAATTAGAAGTTCACTGGGACAGACAGGCGGAGCATGAGTATGAGAATATCTACAGAATTTACAGGCATACATACATGCATACATATATATGAAAAACATCATATATACAAAATATATGTTACGTAGAAAATGGAATACCTTCATCATAGAATTCTTTTCCCTCTTTTCCCTACATATGTGCAAACACCCACCCCAGAGAATGCCCTTTCCTCGCAGGAAGGACATAATCCTGGGAGTATGTGGGTTCAAGTTCCCTCAAGCATGACTCTTTTACATAAGGTGGGTGCTCTGTAAAAAGAAAGATACTGCGATGCTGTCACCTCTTTATGCTATTTTTTTCTGTCTAACACACAACCAGTTGGTATCTATTTGATCAGGCTCTGTTGGTCAAGCCAATGGAAAACATGTAGCTCATAAATCTTTACATAATTTGGGTGTGAGCTGAGTTTTCAGCTACTCAGCAGTACCAAGAGGCACAATTGCATATGTAAACAGAGGCACCCAAGGAACTCTACTGTCAGAAATGTAAACATGTAAGGATTTTAGCTAATGCCAAAGTTCCGTGGAAACTCAGCAAAGATTCTGAGAACAAAACTTTCTCTTAGGTGTATGATGGGACAAGTAGGTACTAGCGAGAGTGTTTTTTTATGTGATTCAAGAAGATGAATACTCTTCATTCCAACAGTGAGGCTGGATTAGTTTTCAGTGCTAAACTTCTGAACCTACCACTGAGTGCAGCGAAAATGACAGGTGCTCAGCATGAATGCCTGTGCTATTAACACCCAAAAGGGAAAGCACTCTCTACATAAGTAATCATTCTTAAAGTTTTTGACAATTTTGCTAAGTTCAAGCCAGAAGAGTATGACCATATCAAAAGACTTAATTTTTCAGAAATTAATATTTGCTCTCACACCCCTTCTTGTTACAGAATAATTTGTGTGATCAGTTGCTAAGATGATTTATCAAGAACAGGAGGAAGCTTAGGGTGAAGTGAGAATCCTTTTCTATGAAAAGCTGATGCAAAAAATAGAGAAAAATCTTGTATTTCTTTTGACTGGTTCCAAATTCTCAGACAGCAAAAGCTTGGATCAGGCTTTTAGACAAGTTTTTACAACTTCTCAGGCATTAAGAATCCCTATTCATCTGTATCTTCTTGTTGTAATGCTTTCTGAAGACTTGTTCCATCTTGTACTCTGTTTTCCTTTGATAGTGGAATTGATGAAAATGGTACAGTAACTCTCAGTTTTTTGTTTGACACTTCTGAAAATCATCTAAATCCATGCTTCATTTAGCCCATTTTTTAACCTTGAACTTCACATCTTTTCCTCATGTTTCTGGAGTGTTTTCATTAATACAATAAAGGACTCTATTTAAAAAGCTGGCCACTTGTGACTATCTTGAAGGACTTTTGCAGACGAGAAGCTGCTCTATGCTAAGTACAGGACTGTGATCACTTCAAAGCTTTTGAAGGACTTTAGGTGAGAAGAGAATGGAATCAGCACATGCAAAGAAAGCCATTTGAAGTTCTTGGAACACTTCACATCATAAGAGCAATCCAAATAACCTGAAATTGCACTGAACTTCATTCATTTTTTAATTAAAGCTTTTCTCAAGCTAAAGCTTTATAGGTGAATTTTGCTATTGTTGATTTTTAAACTAAATAATCTTGAATGTATGCTTTCAAGAAATTTCACACCAAGAGTACTATATCATATCTACAATGTATTTACAAAGTACTGCATGGACTTTTAAGGACACAATCTTTTTAATGCCATATTTAGCACTAAAAAATCCTTGAAGCTAAATGAAGACTTAAGTACATTTTTGTTTTACTTCTGGTCTGCTGCTTTGGAAAAAAGAAAAAAAAAGTATTGTGACAGTTACTTTCTTTTCATGAAAAAGAAAAAAGCTAACGGCACATATGAAACGAAGACATGTGCTCACTTATTTGCAGTGGTGCATAGGTGAGCACAACCACCATGGAAAAGACAAGGAACCCTGTATGAAAATGACAGCATTTGTGCCACCATCTCATGCAGTAGAATTCTACAAACAGTCTAACAGTCTTCAGAAGAGTGGAAAGAGAAGGTAGTGGAGACAGGGAATAAATATTTTAGGGGCAAAAGACTCATCATCATCAAATTTTCTTCATAGCCATCATAAATTATTTATCTCCAAACTGAAGTCCCAAATTTTTAAAGCAGGAAGATTATATTCTGCCTACAGGAATTCTGATTGATCCAGAGGTACTAACTGGCAGCAAATACCTTAAGGAAAATTCTCTTTACTCTTTCACTGAGAATTCAAACCACCAAACAGCCATCCCAGCACATCCAAATTAGTTTGGATTTTGAGTAGTATGAGCAAAAGAACTAATTTGGGCACAACCTTATCTTTTAGGCCTCAGCTGCTAGAAAACACAAAATCATATTCATTTTTATCTACCCAGAAATGTATTTATATGGTTTACTTGATGAGACATTAGCACAGTTTCAATGACAAATTTAGATGTGGTTTTTCTCTCACTGTGACAGCTGTTACCTGGTAAACAAATAAAATAATCAACAAGTTACCTCAAGGCATACACAGGGTACTTGAGGAATATAAATAAGAATTACAGAAATGTTAGACTAAAATTTGTCAATATTTTTCTCCTTCATGTAACTGAAATTTCCCGATACAAGCTCTATTTAATTTTTATTGCTTATTTTAAGATATTGCACAACTGAAAAGTTGCAACATTCTTCCTCTTTCTTTTTTATCACTCCAAGTTTCACTAGATCACATTCTTAATCCCATGATTCAGCTTCTTAGGCTAAAGCAATGACCTCCAAAATAAGAACATGAACTATGGTATGACTATTGGCCTGAGTACTTAGAAGGAATCATCATATTACTCCCAAGTGCACCTTCTACAAAGACGATATGCTTAGACCATACACCATTAGAATTATTACAGATTGTTCACCACCAGTCAATGTATATCCTTAGTCCAAACGTTGTGTTAAAAGGATGTAAACTAAAAAAGACATCTGTCTTTTAAAAAACTTTACTAGCAAATGCAGAGGGCCTGAAATGTAAGCAGGTTCGTTTTGGTTTTTTTAATCCCTGACACAGCCTCATATGTCTTGGGTATTTTTAGGGTATGTGGACATTTCTTGTGATTCTTTAGTTAAAGGATAAGAATGATTTTTTCAGTGAGATGTTCAGTTAGATTGAGATAACTATGGCAGCTGTGATACATTCATCAGTTATACAGCTGTGACTTGTACGTTTGGTCTACCTCTTTTTAAAAAGAGTGACACTTACAATTGTGATATCTGGGCTGTCAAAAACTTGACTGCAAACACAATTATACAGAAAAAAACCCATCCTGTTCTCTCATATATTTTATTCAAGGACATGGCTTCAACATAAGAAACAACATTTGTCAAATTTCTTCCTAAAGGACCTCAAAATCCTTCTGAGCACAAACCATGTACTGAGTGTGGACACAGTTATATCAAATGGTTTATTTTTCTTGGTTAATAATGGATAAATTGCACTGGTTACAAGTGCTTTTGTGTCAGTAAAACTGTGTGTGTAATCAAGGAAGAGCATGAGTATAACCACAATTGTTAAGGCAGTAGGGCATTTGTGCCTATACAAGAACAAGGCTTTACAAGAGCTGGATCCAGATTTGGGCAGATAATCTTAAAAAGTTTTGCTAACATAAGCATGAAGCCCAACTTCCTTTGGCTCAATTTGAATGAAGCTCAACATTCTTGTGGGTTGCAGCGTCATTTGCACCATCTCACTTGCTTATGATGACAGACCTTAATTTTCAATCAAATTTATGTGTATGTACAAATCGGGTTAGCAGCCTTCGGAAATTATGCACGTCCATGAAGTCCTTCAAGAAATTAGGTCTAGATGTATCTTGAAAGATGTATTTGAAAGTCTTTTTTAGATCTTCTATGTATCAGAGACCACTCTTGGATTTCTGGCTTACCTTTAATCTATTAAGAGCTAAATACTAGTAATTTCACAGCTCAGATTTAAATGTTAACATAAGCAATGTATAAACAATGATTCATATAGAATTGCACTTAAATGACTAAGGTTATAGAAAAGTGATGCCAGTCATCTCTCGGGGAGCCTTTTACACTCACTGTTCCTATGCTGAAATTTTAAAAATACGTGTTTGTAGGGGTGTGTGTCCTACAAAAGCTATTGTAGGGCTTTGAGTCCTGTCACCGTCTGGTGCACTTTGGCCCAGTTCTGAAGTTATACAAACAAAACTACATTTCCACTCCTTACTCCCTAAGTTTTGCTAGCATCGGGCCTGCGGCACACTTCGGCTCCAGCAGAAAACTGCCTCGGATCCTTTCTACCACGTCCGTCAGCGTTCGGGTCCTGCGGCTCTCAGAGAGGCCTGGGTGCTAGAGGTGTGATGGGTGACAGGAGCGCCCGGCGGGTCCCCGCTCTGCCTCCCCTCACGGGGGGGCCCCCTCTCACCGTCGCCTCTCCTCCTCCGCTGAACCCCACACCCGCGCCGGCGGCCCGGCCCCAGCCGCGGGGGGAAGGAGCCGCGGAGCCGGCGGCGAGGGAGTCCCTCGGAACCCCCGGGCTAAGCCGCCGCCTCACAGCCCGGGCGTCACCCCCGCCCCGCGCCCCGCCGGCACCTCAGCCGCTCCCGCCGCTCCCGCCTCACCTGATGTAGGGGACGAGGGGCTCGACGTGCCCCGCCAGCACGGCGATCACATAGGAGATGATGAAGGCGGCCGAGGACCAGCTGACGAGCAAAGCGGGGACGAAAGCCACGCCAGGCATGTAGCACAGCATCGCCGGCGGCTGCCCTGCCCGGGGCATCAGCGGCTGGGGCGGGAGTGCCCGGCAGGGCTCCGTGGCGGCGACCTTATGTCGCGGACCGTGACCGAAGACTTGCGGGATGCGCGAACACACACACCCGCCCCCCCACACACTCCCACCCGGCGGCCGGTGTCCACCCGCCCGCCCCACGCGTGTCTGCCCCCCGCCAGGCAGCGGCGCTGCCACCTCCGACAGCCCCAGGGATCCCCCGCCGCCCGCAGCCTTCCCTTCGCTTTCGTTTCTCCTCAGCGTTCCCCCCGCCTCCCCGCCGCGGGGGGCAGCGCTCGCTCCCGTCCCGTCCCGTCCCGTCCCGTCCCGCCCCGCCCCGCCCGCCGCGGCTAACGGCTGCCGACGGCTAACGGCCCCGGGCGGTGGGGAGCGAGGGGGCCAGCCGAGGTGGTCCCGTTCGGGGCTTCGGCGAGGTTCTGACGGACGGCAGAAAGTCTCCCCGCAGCCCCGGTCCCGGCCCCGGGGGGGGGGGGGGTCGGTCGCTGCCGGCTCTCCGGGCCGCACACGGCCTGGTCGGGCCAGGGAGGCGGGCTGTTCTGCCTGGGGAGTGCTCGGCAGCGTCTGCGGGGGGTGCCGGCGGCTTGTGGGCTCGCAGTTAATCTTTCGAAGGAAAGGGGCTAAAAATGGAGTCTGGTGTTTGCGTGTATCGCTGTGGGCTTCGCGGGTTGTGCTGGCTGCGAGGCCGGCCCGCGGAGATCTCGGCGGGGCGTCGAGGCCGGTTCGCTGGGACGCGGCCGCTCCTCGTGGGGACGCGGCACGGGAGGTGCCAGCTGGTTCGGAAGCGCTGGGGTTGGAAGGTCTCACGGGGGTCAGTCAGTCCTGCGTGGTACAAAACTCATTGCCTCGGACTTCCATTTCAAGCGGATAACGTAGCCTTGATTTGCAAATCTTCTGGGGGATTCACTTTTTCACACACTCCGAGGGAAAACATAGTTTAATTCAAAATCACGCGGTGTTCCGCATTTTTGCTTTGCTTTAACCTGAAGCCTTGGACAATCTGTCAAGGTTGGTTTTGTTTCCTTTGACTGTTCATATTTGTCTGCCTTCCAAACTAACATTGAAAATGCATGGTCACCATTCTGAAACAAAGACGAATACATGCATACTCCGCCTCTCTCCTTTCATCTCCTTGAAAATTTATTGTGAGTCTTGTCTTGCTACCTTCAGTACACATTCCCTGGGGTGGAAGCATAGTAAGTTAGAAGGTGAGTACTTTGCATGCCTTTGAAAATATTAGGAAGTGAGACAGAAAGTTAATAAAAGGACTTGGGACAGTGTACTGTGGTGTAAGTACAGAAAAGTAATGACACAAATTATTGTACCACTAAGACTGGATGTACTCTACACCCTATGCCTTTTGGCAGTAGCATGTTGCTCACGTTCTTAATGTATAATTTGAACCTAATAATTCACTGATACTTCAGGTTTACACTCGAGCATTTTTTAAAAATAAAGCCCATCCCTTTTCATATTGGCTAATACTTATGTACTACTCTGAAAGAGAGGTATCTTAGGTATAGGGAAAGCAAAGGTTTGAAAAAAAACCAAACCAAACCACAAATTCATACTTAATCTTTCCATAGGTAATCTGTCTTCTAGTAATTTTGAGTGGCAGAAATTTCTGGCTGAAAGAAGGGATTTATTTCTTTTAAAGTTAGAGATACAAAAATAATGGAACAAAATTGGTATTTGAGTTGCCTTAATATATGCTGATTTAAAACTTTTGTTTAATTACTCCTCTAATATCAGGTGTCTTTGTTTTTTCCCTTGAAACAGAAAATTAAAATAAAAACTAAGCAGGCACTATATCTAGACTCTTTGGTAAATAAATGGACTGCAGAAACTTACTGATGTTCACTGTATTTATAGAAGTAGAATTTGACATTTTTGTGTGTCAATAATGTAGTATTCTAGTTTGGTTCCTTGTAGAAAGAGGACAGGATTCACTTTATTTTACTGATCAACATTTAAGTCACATTGTTGGAAAAACATTTCATGCGCCATTCTGCAAAATCTCATTATACCAACTATAGTTTTGTAAGTAGTAAATAACTCACTCTTAAGTAAGAGTTGAGTATTTAAATTCTTCACATGACTTTTTGCAGTGCCTGGACATAATTTGGAGCAAAAGAAAAAGACACATCGTTGGCTCAAGCAGGTGGTAACTTACTTTTTGGCAAAAACTACCAAAGGCACTTTATTGCTATGTAAACATTTATTACAGCTCATGTGACATTTCTTTATACTTTTATTGTAGGAGGCAGTCAGTAACAACATATAATTTGAGCAGTGATCTTTAATTTGTTTTTGTCGGCAGGATTAATGTGTTGTTCTTCAAAAGATCATTAGGAGCTGCAAGGAGTAACAAATACAGGTTACTCACAAACTTGGGGGTTTTATTTTATTTACTGGACTTGAGAACATTAGCATGATATTTCAAAGTTATTGTGCTTTGGATAAATGATATTAAAACACTGGTGGTATAAAAATATAAAATAACTATGGACTTTAATATAGCTTCACTGGATTTTTGTAGATGAAAAATCAGATATGACCCGGCAATGTGTGCTTGCAGCCCAGAAAACCAGCTGTATCCTGGGCTGCATAAAAAGAAGCGTGACCAGCAGGTCAAGGGAGGTGATTCTCCCCCTCTACTCCGCTCTGGTGAGACCCCACCTGGAGTACTGCCTTCAGCTCTGGAGTCCCCTGTACAAGAAAGACATGGACCTGTTCGAGTGGGTCCAGAGGAGGGCCATGGAAATGGTCAGAGGGCTGGAGCATCTCTCTTGCGAAGACAGGCTGAGACAGTTGGGGTTGTTCAGCCTGGAGAAGAGGAGGCTCCAGGGAGACCATATTGCATCTTTTCAGTACTTAAAGGGGGCTTATAAGAAAGACAGAGAGAGACTTTTTACCAAGATCTGTAGTGACAGGACAAGGAGTAATGGTTTTAAATTGAGAGAGGGTAGATCTAGATCAGATATAAGGAAGAAATTCTTCATTATGAGGGTGGTGAGACACTGGAACAGGTTGCCCAGAGAAGTTGTGGATGCCCCATCCCTGGACGCTTTCAAGGCCAGGTTGGATGGGGCTTTGAGCAGCCTGGTCTAGTGGAAGGCATCCCTGCCCGTGGCAGGGGGTTGGACTAGATGATCATTAAAGGTGCCTTCCAACCCAAACATTCTATGATTCTATGATTCTGTGATTTAACAAAGTGATCGGACTACTTCCTATTATGTTTAAAACATTGATATAAATTTATGCTTGTCAGTGCAATATCATATTAGAATTATTAGAAAAATAGATATGTCAAGATGTGCAAATAATAACATCCATGTCAGTGATTTGAAAACATATGAAGGTAAAGAAAATAATAATGGAAGAGACCTAAAATAGGCTTTGCTGGTGGTACTTGCATCCCCACTTTTCTTGTATTTTATTCACAACCTGGTTTCCATGGATTTTATATTTATTATATGTGGCTATTTATCACATTACATTCGGAGGAAAGTTAGGTAATTTCAATTATCTAAGGTGCATAAAGAGATCTTCTGTGCCAAGTGTCATGTAAGAAGCTCATTGTTTTGTTCTGTTACCTACGTAGCACTCTTCAGTTTTTAAAATACTGTGTCCCAGAATAAATTATGCCTTGGCACCTCCAATCTGAGAATGGTTTTATACTGATTTTTAAACCCATCTCTTTCCCATTCCACTCCTCTTACTGTCCATAACTGTATTTTGATCCCCCAAAAAAGCACTCATTACTCGAATGCACTCCTACTGCCTTGTGGGTGGCAAGAGTCCTTGCTCCATGGACTTTTTCAACTTCTGGTGAAAAGTTTATTTATTTGCCATTGACGGGCATTCTCTTTCTAACAGAAAACACAGGTAGCTAAAAACAATGTGAGGGGAAGGGCTGGTTTGAAGGCCCAGGGATTGAAGCAATAGTGGGGCAATCACATTTTCTAGACACATAAGCATCTCACTTTGAGCATTGATAAAAAGAATATTGAATAGTACCTAGAAAATAGCACTAGAAAAAGAATATTGAATAGTACCTTCTAAATCTAGAGACATTACTTGCACGCTTTTCTGGTATTTGTATCTGTCACATCGAGACCATTTTTTCGTATTTAAACAGTGGAGGTTGGGGGTTTCTGGCCTGGTTTGTAAATAGTCCTGGTTTCCTCTGAGAGAAGCTGACAGGCATTGCAATGGTTTATCTTGTAACAGCGTGGTCCTGATACTGATTTGCTTCAGTCTTTCCCCTGTTATACTTCATGCATTTAAACTGCTCGCTGCCTGAGAAGTCCACAAGCACAGCTTGCTGTGCTTTTGCAGACAATTCTTGAGAAAACAGAGTGTTTGGGCAAGAAGTAGACATCAGAGTGATCTCTAACTAGAAAGATTTAGACTGTGGTAGTCAGGTAAGTCAAAGAAGGTAAACGGCAGTTCAGAATATGTCCCATCCACCTGTTTTTATACTGCTTATGAACAGCAACACAAATAAATTGTAAAAAATTGTGTTTACAAGAAAGCTGTTCAAAAATAAGTGTATGGAGAAGCATCATAGCTTAATTTAGGCAGATTTTGAAAGAGATCTAAATAAAATAAATGCTGGCTGCAATGTACAATTCCAAACTCATTTGTTATGAAGTGATCTGGAACATGAAAGACCTACTTGGAAGACTTGCTGCCCCCAAACATGTTGGTCTTTAATATCTCTGCATGGTGTTCAGACAGATTCTGTGCAGAATAGTTATGGTAGCTCTTACTTCCCTGATTTGGTAAAGAACTTGCTGGAAGATGGAAGAACAAGCAAGATGAGAACATGACGGTAATGAAAGTCTGGAACATGAGCAAGAGAGAAGTTAAGTAGTTCAGTTACTTCTTGAAATCTTGTATTTTGCTACACACAAGCACTGGGAAAAAAGCAGCCTTAATCCATGACTAGAATGCTTAAAAATTTTTTATTAACACCTGCCATCCTTTAGCAAACCCTGCAGCAAAGCCAAGTTATTTGTCTTACTTCATATGTATTTTTTAAATATGAGTAAAGGGTACCACCCAAGCTTGCTTTGGCTGTCATACACAGACATTCAAAACCCGAAATAAAATTGAAAATACAATTTTATTCTAGCCTGTTACTTCACTGTTCTCCTAGCACTTTTACCCTTGCTTTAAACTTGAAAGTGTTTCCGGTATAGAACAAAAACCCTAAAAATCTGTGAGAAGATTACATTTAGAATGTAAAAACATAAGGTCTGCAGATTTTGATTACTTGTTGGATTTATTTATATGTAACCAGACCTGGATATCCAGGGAGCTCCATTATAATGACATACCCTTTGGAATTCACAGACTTCTGACTGCTCATAAGCAGAACTAGATCTTCCCAGGGAATAAAGTGAGAGAGAAGAGGAAGAATTTGTTGCTTGTAAAGAGAAAAGCAGTGTATGGTGAAATAAGGAAAGGAGGGTGCAACAGCTGTGCAGCAGCTGGGGACTGCCATGGTAAAGATGGTATTGGCTAGAAAGAAGAAAGCAGTTGCCAGCCACAGGTTGTGCCAGAAGAACATTTACAGGAGAAATCAAACACACTACCTGTAACTTCTGCAGATTACTGTGTGAAGGATTCAAGCTGGTTTGTGGTATCTCTTCCCTTCCTCTTTGGTCACATGCCAAATGGCTGTAACCTTCTCTCAGTAACAAAAGCATATGTAAGCTATTCTCACTTCTGACATGAAGTTCAGAATGGCAATATTAACAACTTACAACATCTGTGAAGTCTTTATGCTGTGAGGCATTCATGGCTTTATATTAGTATTTCTGGCAAGTAATGTGGTTTAGTTGTAAAGTAGCTGTCAGATGTTACTGTTGAAGAGAAAAGATGGTTTAATTTGCTCAGTTTGTTTCGGTTCCCTCTATAGTTAGCTAGATTATAATATCTAACCAAATGTCTAACCAAAATACAGATAAAGATGTCTCAGCTGTCAAAAAGAGTGGGCAAGTCAAAAATATTGATGAGTCCCTTAAGAATGAAGAGAGGTAACTACTGGGTTGAAATTATGTAGTTCTCTCTCCAAAAAAGTGTAGAAGCTTTCTGTGGTACGGGACAGATTTGGATCAATATGTCCCGACAATGCTGAGATCTGAAAAGTTTTATTCCAGAATTCCTAGAGAAGATTAGCTCTCAAAATGTATATTTTTAACTCCTCTACTCTATTTTCACTTTCTTTTCAGGTGACATTTTTGAAAAGAACGGGTTTAGTGGGAGAAGTCTTTGTTACCAGAATGCATGAGCTGCAGACTGATGTGGCTATAAAAGGCAAGAAAGAGACTGTTTAGCTGCAGATGAACCATCCTGCAGCATCTTTGTTCTCCCTCACCCTAAATGAGGTAGTCAACATGCTGAAGCAGGTAGTGGGAGAATTTGGCTCTAATGTTTTAATAATTTTGGCACTACATTTTTAGAGAAGCACATTTTTAGGGAAAAGGCAGTCATTCAAGGTAAAATGGTAGCTTTTTATGCGGCCTTGTCACCTGAGAGAAGTACCTTTGCAGTTTTTTTAGTGGAACACAGTAACTGACACTAAGTTGCTTGCTGAAGAGGAAAAGTAAGTAATGAAATTGATGACCTTGAGTCCAATTAGGATGCAAAGGGATTAAAGGAATCAGGGATTAAAGGAATTAGAGTCTAAACTGAGAGAATTTGATCAATCCTAGGAAAGGCTATCAAAAATATCTTTTTCTCAACATCAGAAGCAGCTAATGATGTGCTATGATGTCCAACATAAAACCTCCTGGAAACGGGGAGCACCCACTGCTGACAAATCAGATCCTATTTTCTTATGTTAAGCTAGATTTGCCAGAACAATTACAGATGTTGGTTTGTCTGCCTTTACTGCAGCATATTGCTAAATACAGGGCATTCAACTATTTCTTCCTGTTTATACCATGCTTTGCACATTGCTGGCTGCGTTACCGTTTGCTCCCTTCATAAACTTCCTTCTTTTGTGTCTGGTCACAGCTGACACCAAGGTCTAACAAGGCCACAGAGAGCAGCTACATGTGCTTCAGGGTAGTATTATGAAATCTCTTTATGTTGGAACTGCTTGTTTCAAGCTGCTACAAATGTAACAGACATTAAAAATTAATGTAATTAATTAATGTAATTAAAAATTAAATGTAATTACATTAAAAATGTAATTTTACAAAACCTAAATATTTTGTCCAACTTTGTCTTTTCAGTTTTAACAAACTGTGTTTTCCATCCTTTCTTGGCCTTTGCCAATGTCCTTCATAGTTCTTGTGTATCAAAGATTTGTGCTGCGTAGCAACTCTGATAAGACCTCAAATAAAATGGAATAAAGGCAGAAGGATTGTTCTTGTTAAGTAAAAATGCAGTGAAATCAGTATCATGAGGCATAAGCAATTGCTCAGCTTTGTACCCTGGCCATAAGCACTGTGATAACCTGTGGGAGCAGAGCATCGCTGCTTTTATTTGTTTGAGGAATTTTGGATTGAGGAAAAGCTGGTACAACTCTGGGAGTCCCACAGAAAAGATCGTGAGCTATACCTGGGTCTTGTCTGTACCAGCTTTTCCACTCTGATGAACAGCAGTGGCAGAGAGGCATCAGGTTTTCCAGTGGTTTGAGCTGTGCATTGTTGCAGCCCATTATCAGGTGTCCTGGTTTCAGCTGGGATAGAGTTAACTGTCTTCCTAGTAGCTGGTACAGTGCTATGTTTTGAGTTCAGAGCGAAGAATGTTGATAACACTGATGTTTTCAGTTGTTGCTCAGTAGTGTTTAGACTAATGTCAAGGATTTTTCAGCTTCTCATGCCCAGCCAGCGAGAAAGCTGGAGGGGCACAAGAAGTTGGCACAGGACACAGCCAGGGCAGCTGACCCAAACTGGCCAACGGGGTATTCCATACCATGTGACGTCCCATCTAGTATAGGAACGGGGAAGTGGGGGCAGGGATTCGCCGCTCGGGGACTGGCTGGGTGTCAGTCGGCGGGTGGTGAGCAATTGCACTGCGCATCATTTGTACATTCCAATCCTTTCATTATTGCTGTTGTCATTTTATTAGTGTTATCATTATCATTATTAGTTTCTTCTTTCTCTGTTCTATTAAACCGTTCTTATCTCAACCCACGGGTTTTGCTTCTTTTCCCGATTTTCTCCCTCATCCCACTGGGTGGGGGGGAGTGAGTGAGCGGCTGCGTGGTGTTTAGTTGCTGGCTGGGGTTAAACCACGACATCAGGGTTCAATGGGAAGTGGGAAGTGGTGCTATAAGGAGCAGGGACCAGAGACTGCCCATTAGAGCCCACCTGAGTGGGTTGCTCCATCTCATAGGGCCACCTGCCACCACCCTGGTGGAGAAAACCCCCTTGGACCTTCTCCCTGCGTGGGCCGTAGGGGATTCAGGTTGTTCCTTGGAGGCTCATGGAGCAAGAATTCAAAGTCTAGTTTTTCTGGGCATAACAGAGTAATTCACTGTAGGTGTAGGGTACATGAAAAGAAAGGACTCGTGATGAATTCTGACCATGTTCTGAAATAAAAAAGGCATGAAGAACAACAGTTAATAGGGCTTTCCAAAAAGACCTTGTAGTAATTATTTCCACTCTACTCTCTTTGTAGTCTCTTAAGCATTTTTAGACATAGAAAGTATATTTCCAAGAAAAAAGGAAATTGTTTATGCTAAACAAGTCCTTTATCTATTTCATCCTTCTGTTTGATACTGTGATCTGTGTCAGGGAGTTGAGAGCTAACTGACCAAAACTGAGTGCTCTCCTAATGTTCTGAGTCTCCATCTTACTACTGTCCTGTAAAAAGTACGTGCCATTTGACACAGCCACAAAATCTTCTTGACTGCTGCTCATCACCAAAGGCACCTCCGTTTTCTGCTAAGTGTGCTGCTGAGTGGATTTAGAAGACTACCCTGCCCATTCTAACCATCAAATCCATACAGTCTGTTCTCTGTGCTATTACAACTTGGTAGGATTAACAAAAGAAACATAATTTCCAGCACTATTATGTAACAATGACATCAATATACTAAAGGCCTTGTGTTTTTAGTGTTAAAATACAAAATAATACCTTTTTACTCTTTAGAATAATCAAACATTTCAGAGAACCAGACTTTGCTCCAAGAAATCCTATTCTATTCTATTCTATTCTATTCTATTCTATTCTATTCTATTCTATTCTATTCCTTTCTATTCCTTTCTATTCCTTTCTATTCTATTCTAAATATGCTGCAGCCTAACTCTCTGAGTAATTTAACTCATTTCAGTACTCTTCATCCCTTCTTCCACAGAAGACAGAGCAATTGACATTCTGCAGAAGAACTGGACCAGGCCAAGTTGCCTGCTAATTTAACCACGATTACATTGTACAGCTATCTGCAAAGTTTCAAAAGGTTTCTTCTGGCTTTTTGCAGGCATTTGTTACTTTAGTTTGGAGTGCTCAGAAAATAATGGGGTCTTTCAAAGTAAAATGTTGGTCAGTATTATGCTTTGAAAATTTTATTTCGGTGCCAGGTGCACATGCTGCCTCAGCCTTATCTACATGCTTAATTTCAGAGATTTTGAAAATGCCATTGTTCCAATTGTTTGCTCTCCAGTCACTGCTTTTTCTTCTGTTTCTAAGATATCACTGTTTTCCTTTTTTCTTTAGTCATACCTCATATTTACCAGCCATGCTCTTCAGCTTATTGTAAATATCCTTTCTAGTATCTGCACAAATAAAAAGAAGTGGAAAGGGTAGGATGACTGATCGCTGTTTAAGAGAGAATCAAATGTTTTTTCCTGTAGAGAAATGGGCCCAGTAGAGAAATGGGGTCTGAAGCGAAAAAAGGATTCTGTATTCTATCAATAAAAGTTTCAAGTGAGAAGTCATAAATGTTCCTTGCATACCTATCCAGAGGGTTAGGAGCTGAACATCTGAGGATTTTCAAAACTAGTGACACACTGAAGTAACGAGCACAATTTTCAAATTTCCACTTTTGCTGCAATACTAAGTGAAAACTCTCACTGGCTGCATATAATTAGAATGCATGTGCTCATGAGGCTAAAATTACTGCAGACTGATTTAGAGATAATCCATTATAAGACATAGCATCAGGGTTCAGCATCATCTCTCAGAAACTGATCATGTATATTCAATCTCTATTTTACAAGTAATGTCAGTGGGATTGAGTCTTATCAAAGGCTAAGATCTTTATAAATGTTGAGTCAAAATGAGATGATTTTTTTGAAGGATAGAATACTGCTCAGTCACTGTCTTTTACTCTTTTATGTTCTGAATGACTAATGTGATTTAATTATTATATTTGATAGTGGTACTACCAAATTTACTGTGCTGCACTGAGCTACTCATTCCAATATGCCTAAGGCTACTGCTTTAAATTTCAGAAGCATAGATATCGACATTCAGATATAGGGTTTTTTGGGGTGGAGAGGTGGAGAGAGAAGTTCAAGAAGACCCTATTGTCTCCCGTTTTCTTTCCATAGAAAGTGCTAATGCAGCTCTTCAAAATACTGACAAGCACACCAGCCTGTTTTGCCTGCTATTTAGGGTCTAGCCCTCTACAAAGTCCTCTGTTGGCTCCTAGGTGCACAGAATATACATAAATTCCTAGAGGAGCTGGTCCTTAAGAGTATGTTATTAGAGTAAATGACAATGCAAGCATAGCAGAGAAACTTTTGATGGGCTTTGGCAGGGAAGAAATGGGCCAGAGCTCTGGAGCGGGGCTGTAGGTCCCTGTTGGTGGGTCAGCAGGTGTGTCCGGCTCCCAAAATTTCATGCTCCAACTCAGCTAGTTTTAACCCAGCTGCTACAGATCATGTTAGTTGCGAAGATCTGGCAACACAGCTTTCGCTGGGGACTATCAACTCACATGCTTCCTACCAGGAGCTCACATAACCTGCCCTTAAGTCCACACTAACAGGGCTACACTATTACTCATCTTCTGCTAAACGGGACAAAGCTACCCTGGATGCTTACACATGAAATTTTTGCATGATATGTAATTTCAATGGTAGGTATTGACAGCCAAGGGAAAATTTAGGAGGATTTCTGGATTATGTTTATGCTAATAAAACTGCTTTTATTACTTTTTTTTTCCATAAGTGTTACTGAAAAGAGATTGTTTAGACCAGATGCACAAAGGTAATTATGGAACAGGCATTTAGGCAAGTGTCTAGATTGCCACTAAAATTGATAGGAATTTAGATGCTTTTATAGGAGCCTTTGAGGACTTTAATCCTTCCGAGCATGTGCATTACAAGAGTGAGTGGTGAAATAATTGGCTGCTTTTTTTCTCCTCTCCATCCTTCAGTGCATGGGGCAAACCTGTTCACAGCTGTGTAGAAGAACTTCTAGGTTTTTTACGAAAGTTCTTAGAAGATCTTTTGTGAATAGGGTAGGAATAGAAAAGATGGCTGCCTAATTACAATGAGCAAATATAAACTGGCCCCTGCTTCTGCTGCAAAATTCTTCTATGATGATAGCCAAGTCACTTCAAACAAACTTTCCGCAGGTAAGTCATTATCTCTATGTTCTTTAACTTTTGCTTGCCTGACGTCAGACATCTCTGAATGCTCAGAAGTTCTGAGCATTCACAAATGCAACCAAAGTCCCTGAGAGTGAACTGCTGAGCCTTCAGAGTACTACCAGTCAGCTCCTGTACTGTGAAAAATCAGTCCAAGTGGAAGCAGGCATCAAACTTGCTGAATTTTGTCTTTGCCTCTGTGCTCGGTAATACTTGCTTCACAGAGGTGCTACAAGATTAATTTATGTTTGTGAAACAGACCATACAGTGATAAACACAGGAAGCCTATGATGAAGTTAATTCTCTTTGCTTTAGCGCAGCATTCGTGGAGCGTGCCGTGAATATTATTCTTGGCTAACAGAGAAGCTTGAGATGCTAGATTGATCGTTTCTGGTCTTCAGCCTCAACAAAAGATAATTACATTATTGCCTCGGATACTTAGCTCTTACTCGGTTCCCAGTAAATTAGAATGCAAAAGATTTGGAAAGAGTATTCCACAATACTTCAGCTTTTCTAAGGAAGGAACAGTGTGAATAATTGCCATTTTCCCAGGGTAGATGAAGAAGAATAGCAGCAACTCCTGCCTTCCTCAAGCCTTTGAACATTACAAGATCTCCAGTCATGTTTAAAAGAAGTAGTTATTACTTTCCTTTTGAAAGTAGCTTCTACCCCTTCTTAGAAAGCAGGTCTAACTGTAGTAAGAAAAACATCTCAAATTCAGAGAGCTTTCTGAGGTCAAAGAGAGAGAAAATGTTGGTGAAGGCAACTTGCAGAAAATCAGGATCAAGATAAAGTGTGTTTATAATTATTTGACTGCTTATTTAGATTACTTCATATTCCACAGAAGGCATGCCTTTGGTTTAAGTGCTGCTACGTGCATCTTCAAGTTAAAAAAAATACAAGTACAGTTAAGTAGATTATTCCAAGACCCCAACGGTTTACATGGATAGTGATTTGGCAAGGCCCTTAAGTATATGTTTGATTATAATGGCAGCATCTAATTTTTAGATATCCTGACACCTAGTGGAATTTATTGTTGCAAGCAGAATATCTGGGTTCATCTGCATGTACAGTGACTGGGGAAAATGAAGACAGTTAAGTATCCCATTCTTTGATACAATAGCAATATACTCACCTGGAGAGCTGCCTAAGCAATGCATTAGATAAAATGTGAAGAAAGAAGAATTTGGCCTGAGCCCTGCCCCTTTCAGAGACACACTCACAAAGCCAGCTGTAAAGTGATTCAAGGTCCCTGATCTCATTTCTGGTTTTGAGCTTGGAAAGAATTTCTGGTGACAGATGTAGAAGGATCCAAGCAACTTGGATTCAGATTGTCTCAAAAGGGATTTGAACCTGCATCTACTACGTATACCCCATAGCTTGCAATTAATTAGCAAGTGAGGGTGGCCTTGTTTTCATCCATTTTCCGTCATGATTTCTGTGTTGCATGGAATAATTAAGCCTTTGATGGACTGAAGATGGCAAAAGTGTATGAACCCATGGCAAAATGGGAATATAGGGGAACATCTGGAGCATAGAGTCCTGCCTCCTGTTCCAAGTTGGCTAAGCTGTCTCTCAAGTCTTGATAGGTATTCCTGCTATTCCTATTTCAAATATATTTCAGAACCTGTTTTTCTCTCCTTTTTTTTTTGTTTGTTTTGGGGTTTGTTGTTTTAACCTGGTGACAGTATTGCATTTAGTTTAAATAACCTTGTGATCTTCATGCCTGTGATGTGAACAAGCCAAAATCTTTCAGCGTCTCCTCAGAAGGCAGGATCTGGTTGTTCCTTTCCGTGCATCTGTTTCAGTTTGAATATATATTCCTTGAACATGAGTATTCTCCAAGCGAGGACAGATATATTCCCATCATGATTTGTGCAGTAGCTTTTTACATCTCTCTATCTACTGGAATACTTTGGCTGATACCTTATAAAATCTTACAAAGATTATGTGAATTTTAATGGCTTTATCACATTAGCATTATATGGAATTATTTATTAGTCTGTATAAATGTATCATCCCACACTTTGCACTAATTATTAATCCAGGCCTTGAAGCCATTCAGGCTGACTGATTTTCTGCTTTACTTTGGTGTTATGTCTCTCGGCTTCAAATCTTCAGCACATTTTTGTACGTTTCTGCATTTATGCTGTATTGTTGACCAGAACTAATGTTTTTCTTTTCATAATCTGCATACATGCTATACCTAACTTCTTAATGAAAACCTCAGTGTTCTGACTCAGAACACCAGGCCACCACTAGTACTGCAGCCCCAGTGCTGTAGGCAGTGGTAAGAGATGCTGCCATTCAGTAACAGTAGCTCAATAATAGAGCAGTCTTGGAACAGGAGGTGCAGGTGAGGGAAGTACCAGAAAATATTTAAATATTATATTGCTCCAGGGTAGTACTTTGGCACGTTGGTGTGAACATGTGGAGGAAGAATACTGCTGCATATGTTAGGAGAAAGTGCTGGCTGTGCACAGCAGGTGATAAAAGCTTAGCTAGAGGCTTCTGCATACCGAGACTGGAGGGCTGGGTTATCATGAAGAGCCAAACAAGTACAATCATGCTGATAACAAATGATAAGGAGGTGGAACACAGCACTGTGTAGTGGGCTCTGAGACTCTGAAGGTAGCACCTAGTGAATTTGCCATCCTGTCCCACGGCCCATGAAGAAAGGAAAAACACTGTGACACCAAAAAGGTAAATAGGACTAGGGCTCAGTGGATAGGCAGAGCTGTGCCGAAGAGCCACGCACTCTTGGACACTTCTTAAAGAAGTACAGCCTTTACAACATCTTATAAAAGGTGCAGTCCTCTCACACCACAACTGTGTAAACATACTAGGACAAACTTCTGGAAGTGGTCAGGCATTGTTACTTTACACAGGGAAAAATAAGAACATGAAAGTGATGTTCGTTACTCAGAAAAGCCACTGCAGTGAGTTGTAAGAAATACTTAGAAGATGACATTTCAATGCAGGGATAAAAGACTACAGAGATAAGTGCTACTGTCCTCGGCCTCATGAGGGCCTATGACACCACATTATTTTGCTCTGGTAACCAGAAGTGCCTCTGCCTGGTGAAACTTTTGACAGTGGCGATACCAGTAGTGTCCTATGTAGATGGCTGAACTTCATGGCAGAAACCAGACTGATGCAGATTAAGGATTTAGAGTCTGCTGTCAGCTAGTGGCCTCTAACTAGTTTCTTGTTACCCTGTTTTTGCCTCAAGAACTGTTCTTGAAGAACTCCATAGATAATCTTCTTCTCGCCTGGAGGTTCCTCTTTCGAGAATGTATCCCCGCACTTCATTTCTGTGCCAAAACATGCATAGAATGTTTAAATTAAATCACGGCATGCAGGTCTACTGTATCTTTATGATATCCAAGAGTCCTCCTGATCCCTTTGAGCTAGGGAAATGAATTTGCTCTGCAGCATATCTGGAAGCACGACAGGATGGTGCAGCTCTGCTGGCCACAGCTGGAGAGGAGTTTGCATGTGCAGAAAAATTGTCTTGCGGGTCAGTAATTTCAAGATCACCTGGGACATCACATATCCAAACGTTTCAATTTTATTCTACAGCCAGTAGGTGACAAGGGAAGAGTCACAAGTACGATCATGACAGTGAAGTGAAACTGGTGTGATTTTTCGTTCCTGGGTGCATGCTCTCACGTTAATCGATTCACTTTTCCTATGTCGGGGGCAGCGCTGTCAGCAAAGCACTGCAGGTGCGTATTTTGTGGTGCACCTGCCACAAACACAGTAATGGATCCGGATTTCTTCATCCGTATGATTTCTTGAAAAACTGCGGGGAGAGTCACCTCTGGCAGGCCCATACCATGGATATGCCTCGAAGCCTGGCGCCTTGAGCGCTCAAGGCCATGAGCGAGGAGCCAAAGAAGTAAAAAATCCTATAGCCTAACCCCTTATTGCCTTCTGGTGTGGAGACCCTTGGGAAGGCTGAGGAAAACCGCGGAGAAGAGGGGGAACGGCAGACGCCGGGACCCGCCCGATGCCTCCAGAGCGGTCAGGGGCGGGAAGCTGACAGGGGCGGGAAGCTGACTGACAGGGGCGAGACTCACCCCGGCGAGGGGGCGGGGCATCCAGCCCCGCCCCGTCCCCGCCCGCCCGCCCGCTGCCGCCAGGTGGCGCCGCAGTGCTGCCGGAAGCGGGGCGGGCGCTGAGGGGCGGTGGGACCCGCCCGCTGCCGCCAGGTGGCGCCGCAGTGCTGCCGGAAGCGGGGCGGGCGCTGAGGGGCGGCGGGACCCGCCCGCTGCCGCCCCGGCGCACGGCAGCGCGGTGAGGTGGGCTGGGCCGGGCCGGGCCGTGCCGGGCGGGGCGGCGGCGGTAGCGGCGGCCGCGGCCGCCGGCGGGCCATGCTGCTAAAGCTCCTGCAGCGCCAGACCTATACCTGCCTGTCGCACAGGTATGGGCCCTGCCTCTGCCTCGGGGGCCTCGTCCTCATGATCGTCTCCGCCCTGCAGTTCGGGGAGGTCAGTACGGCGCCGCGCTGGCGTGGCGTGGCTGCCCGCACCCCCGCCTTTCCCCTTCCCCTCCCTTCCTCAGGGCAGCCGGAGCTTGGTTTGGGGCTTTTTTCCCCTTTCGGGAGCCGGAGAGTTGTCATGTCCTGTGAGCAGCGAGTTCCTTCAGCAAGCGGCTTGGGCGCGCGTGCTGGTTGAATATATATATGTGTGTGTGTGTGTTTAGCACGTCAGGGAGAAAACCGGCTTTACGGCGGTGTTCCCTTCTCGTTCTGGGGTATTAACGGTGGCGGCTGAGAAGCGGCAGGCAGGAGCCCGGCGTGCCGCCCGCTCGGGGCGGTGGGTGCTGCCGCCCGCAGGCCTGCCCCAGCTGTCGGGGCTTCGCCGCTCGCCTCCTGCCTGGCGGTTCCCCCCTCCTCTCCTCAGGAGACCGCCGTCGCGCTCGTTGGCGCCTAACGTGCGCGGTGGGGAGTGACGCCGCTTTCCTGCAAACGCCGGGTGTGACGCAAGCGTTCAGGGCCCCCCAGGGGGCTGTTAACGTGGTTTCTAACAGTCTTGGCGGGCCCTGGCAGAGGGGAGCTGAGGAAAATCTGCATGCTCCAGGAGCTGGCGTCTTCTTGTCTTGTGCAATTTTTTTTTTCCCGCTTCCCTTATCAGGTGATTTATTAGTGCTGTATTTTTGTCTTATTTGACTCTTTTGAAAGCTGTGCTGGATGTAACCTTCAAATGGCAACGGGGAGTGACAGAATCTTTCCCCCCTGTGGAGTTTAAGGAGTTAAGTGTAGCCTCTCTGCAAGCTGCCTGCAGCTCAGCAGAGTCTGTGTTACATCGCTCGCTGCTTATTACCCAGGTTGCCTGCTATTTTGTAGATGATGCAGTATAACTTCTACTTGTTCTATATATGACTTTATACAGATGTATAGTATATTTTAAAGCTTCATTTCATATTACCCTATCTATTTTGGAAGTCATCAGTGAAAGAATCTCGAGGGGGAAAAAAACCAATCCTGCTTCAGCGTAGTGTTTGAGAATATAGTAAGTATTCAGGGAATTAAAGAAAGTATTTTTGTCAGTATAAAAGGGTGGCAGTGTTAAATGCAAACAGACTGGAATTTCCTGATTCCTAAATTGTTCTCCCCCCCTTCCTCTTTTTTTTTCTTCCCTGTTATGTTTTGATGGGCTCTTTCAGATGAGGAGCCATGAAGAGTATTATCTGAAACTCTTGAGTGTAGCACACTCAGAACTTTATTTTGTGTATCTGTACATCTTGTTTGCATAAAGTACTTCGTCCCTACTGTCTTGCAGGGTTCACAAGTTCCTGAAACAGTTGAAAGCCATCAGTGAATTAATTAATTGTGTGTAGTACTCTTAGTCACCTGGTCGTACATCATTATCAACTTGGATTGGTGTATACCTCTTGGTGCTGTGAAACTTTGAGTATAGTTTTGCCTTTCTTCAGAATGGGGACCTAAACCCAACTTTAGGATTTCTTAGAGCTTTGAAGGTTTTTTTAAAACACTTCAGTAGTTGTCTAAATTATGGCTGATTTCGCTGAGAATCAGTGAAAATCACTGCGCAGAATAATTTTCCTACCAAATCTTAGTTTGCTACTTCCAGCCCTTTTAGAGCTGTTTGGAAAACTTAGATACTATTTAGGCAGTGAGCAAGGAACTGGCAGATTCATGTAGAAGTAAATTTTCAAAATTATATGTTAAGAAAAAAGAAAAATGACCAGCAGTGTTTTTAAAAAAGCAAACCAAACCAGGAAGAAACCCCCCACCCTTTGTGGAATGACCATGCAGAAATACGGAAAAACTGGTTTGTTTCTGTGTTGGTTTTTTTGGTTTTGTTTTTTTTTTTTCTTTTTTTTTACAGTGATGATAAGTGAGCTTGGTAAGAGATGTTTGCATGCATTTTGCTTTTTACTTTTATGATTTAAAGTGGTGTGTTTTGCTAAACAGTGGTTAGTTTAAGGATTTAGGAGAGACTAGGCTTGTGAGAACGAATGCTGTTAGACCTCTTCGGACAACTGTACTGGAAATGGAAAATACTTCTTCAGTACAGAGTCCGCAAGGCAGCAACTAAAATAAAACCAAGAAATCTTTCTAGTAATTATCAGCTCAACCATTTTTAACAATCTGCGGGGAACTGTCAAGCAATAAAAAGCGGTGTGAGGCAACGCTTATCAGACCCTGGTGTCTGAGCAGCGTTTGCAGTTCTGCTTTTCACCCACCCTTGGAGACAGCTTTTTTGTCCTAGTAGGCAAAATTACATCTGGTTGCTTAGATCCATGCTAATATCAATATTAATCATGGAGTAAAAATGGATGGCTAGGGCAAATAATTTGAGGTTGGTGATGATGTCCTCACAGCCTCAAGCTGAAATGAGCTTGATTTTAAGAAAAAACTTGAACTCAATGAAATAACAGTGCTTTAAGCATGATTCAGGAACTTCTCTGCAAAAACATATAGGGTAGCCAGGTCTAAGCCAATGCTTAACCTAGTCGTAAGATGAGCTTTAAGTTTTAGGACAGTTTGGTTGTAAACCCTTCTTGGCCGTCCTTCTGTAGGTTGCTCAGCTTTGTAAAATGTTTTATAACTGAAACATGCCAGAGTCACTGTTATCACCTCTCTGATACAGTATCTGCTAATTGAGAGTGTCTCTCCCCTTTTTTTTAATGTTGTTCCCTTAGTGGTTTTATAATATCAGTATGTAAAGTTGAAGCAAAGCTGCCTCCAGGCATTATTGCAACACAAATCATAAGACAGGAGGAAACAGTTGCAGGAAAAAAATGTATCAGGTGGGAAGAGCTTAACTTTTTTCCTAGATGTGTTTCTGAAGAGATCTGTCCTGGGCCTTTTTGGTTATAGTTGCACAAAGGCAAAAAGCAAAGGCTTAAATGATTAATGTTTTGCTTCTGGAGAGCTGTATTATTCATATAATAAATGATATTTTTACTCAAATACTTCTGTATTTCTTCTAGAAGCAGATCAGTGTGTGTCAATTTATCATTATCAGTAGTAGCAAATGTTTCTGCGTGGATATCTTGCAGTGTGTGCTGTATTAAACTAGTGTATTTGGCAGAAGGGTGTAACGACTTGTGCATAAAAAAGTGTAATAGTGTGTTTTTAAGACACTTCCTGACTTTGCTATCTAAGGGAGGAGATTTTATGCTCACCTTGGAAATCATGCGTCCTTTGTGTAAGGGGAATGAACCTGTACAGATGCGATCTTGGTTACAAAGAGACTGTTTGTAGCTTTGGCAGGAATTGTGTGTGTGTGTGCTTGTCACACAGCCACATGATGGGGCTTCCCTGCTCTCTAGAAGGCTTTAACTTGCTTTAGTGGGCATGAGGGTGCAGAGATGTGTATCTTCTTAAAAGGGAGGGAGGTGGTCTTTATGTTCTGGTTTGGAACGCTGTCTTAGAGAAATGGTATTTTTCATAGTTCCCATAATACAAGAAATGAGCAATAGTAAAATTTAAATCTAGGAAGAGTAGTGTAAAGTAAGTACTATCCTTTCCTGATATTGTTATTTTTCCTCTCCGGTACATACAAATATGTACTGAACCAGGTAAAATAAGCTACTACGCCTTCATCTCTAAAGCACCACAAGATGCCACTGTAGTTTTTAAACTTGGACTTGCACTGTAAAAGATATCACAGCAAGTTTATCTTGGAGTAGAACCTAAATATTTTATATTATTTTTATCTCAAATTATGCTTTTTTGCTATATCAAAGCATATTAAGCATTTTTATTGTTGAAGAGTCTGATTTTTTTTTTTTTCTGTTTAG
This sequence comes from Harpia harpyja, assembly GCF_026419915.1. Taxonomy (NCBI): domain Eukaryota; kingdom Metazoa; phylum Chordata; class Aves; order Accipitriformes; family Accipitridae; genus Harpia; species Harpia harpyja. The sequence goes on along the minus strand of NC_068945.1, from coordinate 22,803,148 downwards.
AACCATGATGTCAGATACTTTGTTAGTAATGGAAAAATAACTGTGTGCCTTTGTTTTGTGTGTGTACATATGTACATTTAAGAATGGAAATGGAATGTAAAGTTGCAGCTTTCCAAAGTAAGAATTGGCTTGTGATTGGTTTCCCGTATGGCTAATTTATGAAAATGCCTGGGAATGGGGATGGCTGGCAAAGGGCGTTTAAGTAAGGCGCAGCTTGACGTTTTATCTAAGCAACCTTGATGGCTGCGTGAAAGTGGGGAAGACAACCCTGCCTTCAGCTGTGTGTTGCCACTGTTTCTCATCTGCTGCAACAACCAAGTAGAGGAAGATCAAGTGTTCTGGTTTTTGAAGGTTTGTCTTTCTTTGGTTTAGCTCCATGACTTGGCTCACTGCAGGGTCGGCTGAACTCATGTCAAGCTAAAGGGAGGTGGCAGAAATACAGGGGGATGGAAGAGAGGCTGCAGCCTGCAGAAATACTTTGCTGTTGGGTTAGTCTGGCTGCGATGCAAGACGTCACCTGTATTGGGAAAGAGCTATTGTGTTTTAAGTTTGTGGCCAGGTCAATTTGCATAATTTGATATGCCCTGGCCTGGCTGTTTGTTTGCAAAGCTCAAATTTCAGAGGTGTGTATACTTCAATATGTCCTGTATGAGAATAGAAAGGAAGATGAGCAAAACTATGCTGGGGGTGTGTGTGCGTCCTGCTTGCATTGAAGTATATTTGGTTTAGATCTCAGTTTTGGGAAAACATTTCTGAATTTTTAAAGGCTAAGAGACAAGGGAGAGGTAACCTAGATGAATAGCAGCTTACAAAGTGTGTCTATAAAACATGAAATCCTTTCTTGCAGAGAAGAAACAAAGTTTGTTAAAATCAAGTGTGGTCTTAAGTTCTGGTTCTGATTGCTGGCTCAGTGTAATAACTTAGTTTGGATTAAGGTCTAGTCAGTTGTGCATTAATGCATAGATTAATTTGAATGAAATTGATTGTGATTTAAACATATCAAAAGGAGAAATTTAAGTATCTAATTTTAGAAGGTCGTGACATCAAATGTTTTTTTTTGTTTTGTTTTTTTTCTTTGCAGGTTGTCTTGGAGTGGAGTAGAGACCAGTATCATGTTATGTTTGATTCATACAGAGACAACGTTGCTGGCAAATCATTTCAGAATCGGTGAGCTTTATTTGCAGTTGACAGTATTGCACATCTTACTGTTCAATGAATTTTCAAATATATAAATATTTTAGATGAAGTAATGTACTGTTGAGTAGGACCTTATTGTATGGGCTCTAAATCTCCAGCAAACTTTAAACTTAGTGGTTTTAAAATTGTGCATAATATCCCAGCTTGGAAGATGTTTGGCATTTGGAAGCTCTAGTCATATAACAGAGTTTACATTTTAACTGCATTTAATTCATCAAGTCTCTAATGAAGCATCAAAATGGTGATAAAGTTAATAATAAAGGGAGGACATGACATGGTTTCCATACTAAGATGGGAAAGTACAAGTACTGTTCCTATGCACTTAAAATTCCACCTTTCAGTGTTTTGAAAAGTTATTTTTCATTTACCTTACATTTTCTGTGACATCTCATGAGGGACATTATTTAGTAGAGAAGTCACAAAGCTAGTAAGAAGAAGCTTTTTAAAGCTGAGTGCATGGGAGAAGTTGCTCACAGCAAGTTGGAAACCAAGTCATATGGGTCATTTGTTTCAGTTGTGTTAACTGCTACATGACTTCTTGTGGTTTCATCGTTCGTGTCTGAATGGTCGTGGGGTCTGCTCAGGAAGTCAGTGGACTGTGAATTGGTAGGTGGAAGAAGCTACTAAGGAGATATCATCTGACTCTTAAGTGTTGATACACTTGACTGGAAAAAAAAGCCCCGAAAGCAGATGCTTAATCTGCCTTGTGGTTTGTTGAATCACGGGACAGTAGAAATGATCAGATCAGTTTGTCATGCTTTAGCTGGTGCGACATAACTCTGTAAAAGTACATTGCGTGGTGTCACTGAATCCTACACACTTTTATAGTCTCACGTCTTACCCCCCTCCCCCATTTTCCAAAGCATGACAGATGAAGGCAGAGTGATGCAGCTCATATGGATGATTAGCTTAATGTTTACATGTTTATGCACTACTGAAGTGAAAGCATGGTAGTTTGTTCCTGTCAGTACTAAAATGCTTGACTTTGTGATAATTTAGTACAGTGCTTTTATAAAACGGTTGAGTTTGTCCAAAACAAAATCGCAAACCTTACTGTTGTGATGTAGGTATAGTCAGTTCCCATTTCTGCAGCATGCTTTCTTACTTCACTTTTGTTGTATAAAGTACTCCTTAGCTGGTGTTGATTTCTGTGAATTGTGAGGAAAATATCCAGTGCTTGGGGAGGAACTATTGGCTGCCTGAGCAAAAGCTTAAGGTTTTCATGCTGGGTGCTTAAGTTATTCCAGTTTACCCATATGCCTTTAATACTCTTATGTCAGTTGTGGCAGGGAGGTTTGTTGTGATATTTGTGTGCAGATACCAACTTCCTGTAAAAATTCATACCAACAAAGTGTCTTTGCGGAGACATGCTTTTAGGCATCTGTTAACTTTTAGAAGTCGCTTGTCAGGGGTTCAATCTGTTTTTATTATCAAACTTCACGAATGCAGTAATGGATCTCATCTTGCAGTATGCACTATATCAGTGGTGGTTTGATGGAGTTTTTAAGGCTAGTATCGATGCAACATGTAGGGTGTCACATGGTTTTTACATAAACTGAGGATTGTGGACTTCCTGTTTTGATCCTAGCTTATCCATTGATTTTAATCACTTCTTATTTTAGTGTTAGAGAAAAATACTCAGAATTGGAGAACAGGAAGCTTGTTGGTTTGGAAATTAAGCAGATCCAGTGCTTAGTGGAAAGTAAAAGCTGCACGGCCTTTAGAAGTATTAATGGACCTTCAACTGAATTAAAGTAGTGTCATTTTCAAGGAGCTTTGCAGGAAAACATCTCTGTTCTTGTCAAACGGTTGTGTTATAAACTTTTATAAAGAAAACCGCAGTGTAAAATGTAGACAAATTTGTGCATGTGGGCAAGCTCCTTATGATTAAAAACTCAAAAACTCTTCTTCCTGAGTAACATAAAGACAGTGATGTTGCTACCATCATTAGTTACACCTACTGAGTCCTGTTCTCTGCCAGACCTTGGAAGACTTCGTTTTGCCTTGAAGTTTAGCAATTGCTTTAGTTTGCTTTTCCCTCCTGTCGCATGTCCTTCGGCATCCTAGCTGTTGCACTTTCCAGGTAGTCACGTCAGCTGCTAAACTTCCTACTTACATTGCCCAGGCTCTTACAGAGCCTGAGACAGTGGAGTAGAAATTCCAGGGCTTTTTACCAAGCCACCTCATCCAAACCCATTTTTGAAGACTTAGTTATTTGATATGAAAATAAAAAAGGGGAGAAGGAAACTAAATAATGCAGTTGCATGCATGAGTGTCTTGGAAAAGAACTGTGTTTTATTACTGTCCACCAGCAAATTCTGCATTTTGGCAAATGCTGAAGTGTAACTTTGCTATTCCAGGACACGGCCAAATCATATTTAAAACTCCGAAATATATATGGAAACAAAATGTGAAGGAACAATCCTCAGCTTTTAAAATGTACAGACTGATTTCAGTATGGTACAGCAAGTGAGAGCCATCAATGGTTGGGGAGCCATTAATTGTTGAGCAGGGTGGGGCTGGAGAGAGGAAAAGACACACAAATTAGGGAGCCAAGAGGTACTGGAGCAGGAATAGCAATGGAACAGCTGAGTTGCCATTGGTGGGTAATTACAGAGATGTAATAGGCAGGAGGGCTGGGAGGTTTATAGTGGGGAGCTTAAGGGCATAATAGACTTGTGCTCATTCATAAAGAGGCTCGGCAAGGTTGGAGATCACCGTATGGTAACTTGGGAGGGATCCAGAGGCTGCTGTACTCCTTCAGCAATAGTGGATGCTGAGACAATGAGGCTTTGTCTTCCAGCTGCAGTCTTGGCTGTGAGCATGGCGCTCGCATGTAAACAAATGTCACGGGTACGGAAAATGCTTTCTGGCAGGTGCACAGAAGAGGCAGCATGTGACAGGTCTTCTGTCCCATCTGGGAGAGCTGGTGGCTCTGGCTTTGTCTTCAAGCAGGATCTTATAGATGTTTTTAGGTTTGCAAGTAAAAAAGGGTACGTTTTCAAAAGAGGAAAGTGTAAAGGAGTATCCAAAAGAAGCCTTTACTTATTAATTGTCTGGGAGTCTCCAAGGAAGTTTCCAAAGTCTGTGTTTGCTGATGTTAAAAACAGTAGCAACTGGGAAAATTGGTGATTTTCTGTAGAAATGTGTTACATAATTCCCATTTAGGCAGCTCGTCTTGGGCTTAATCTGTTCGCCAGACTGGTATTTGTGATGAAGACGAAATGTATAAATCCACATGAAGGAGAAATGCAGTTACAGAATTTGAAGGAGAAAGTTTTTGATCTTATCTGACCTTGAACAATTTGCAAAAGACTCTGCATACTAAAAATAGTGTTTCAGAATGATAATGTGGAAGTGGCTCTCCTGTTCTTTTTTAATTTTAAAGCAAAATGCCACTACATGCTTTTCAAAATATAAACTCTCAGTACTTTTTAAGAAGCCATGAAACCAATCAGAAAGCTTTGGCAAAGACCAAAAAGGTGAAATCTTAACAGTGTTCCTGATCCTAGTTGGGAGCAACAAATTAATTTGTGTATGATATCTCTTTTTTTATTTTTATGTTTGATAACGCTACTTTCTCAAACCATGTATGCTGTAAAAATGCATTAGGAAAATTTATCCGAGTATTTGGATAAATTTTAAGCAATTAGACTAGCGGATCTGCAAACAGTTCACTTGCTTTAATAAGCCTTTTTTACTAGTGTCTATTGCCACTGGTAATGAAGAATGAGATTGCCATGCCAGGGTCAAGTCAAAATTGACATACCTGCATCTGACCAAAAATGCCTTTCTTCTGTGGACTTTATTAGCATGTGGCTGTATGTGACATCATTTCAATGCTAAAAATTAAGTGTAGAAAATTACATAGTTATATGTGCTATTGCATAGAAACACACTTTTAGTAAATGATAAATTGGGGAGAGGCTTCACAGTCAAAATTGCCTCATACCCTAGAAAGAGTTGGACTTGAGGCATTTTTTATTTTTGGACATTTTATGTTCCTCAGTGAAGCCTGCGTAAATAAACTCTGCACTTTGCCCAGAAGACTGAGGGTTGGGCGTTTTTGAAATCAGCTGACTAGGAGTCAGGTGCTTCCACCTAAAACGCTCTTGTCTTAGCTGTAGTGTACAAGGGACTGTCAGTGCAATAATTTAACTGATCACAACAAATGTAGGAAAGCTGGAAGAGCTCCTGCCATTGAATTTCTACTCCTGTGGAGGACTTTTTAGTTGAAAATGTGCCTTGAGTTGCACCTGTTAATGAACCAGAAGCTAGTGTCACCTCCTGAGAAAGAGGTGAAATAACTGATTAGAAGGGTAGTTGTATTCACTAAATTGACTTTGCCAGTTGAGAGGGTAGCCTCCTGCAGAGTGTTGCATGTCAGAGGTGAGAGACTTTCTGTGTGGTGCTGCTGGGGCAGGCAGCACTTCTTTTAGGTGTTCAAACTGACCCACTGTTATCCTCATAAGTGTTGTAGCTCAGTTAGGAACAGTGATGAATTGAGTACAAAATGTTCCTGTCTGTTGTGCCGTGACCAGCTACTGGCTGCCCTTTTACCAAATTTTGTGCTTGTTATTGAATCTCAGCCAGCAGAAAATGAAGCTGGGTGGAAGTTGTCTGCATGTCTGCAAGGGAAGGTGGGGGAGATACTCGCTTATAAGCTCTGTCTCTTTTTGAATGCTTTTTGAAGGATGCAGTGGGTGGGGAGGGAACACCTTCCCTTGGAAACCTCATTAAATGACCCTGTGGATCTTAGCATTAGAGAAGTGCTCAATGTTTGCTAGGCCATCTACAGTTTAGGAAGGTATTGAATAGCTTGACACTGAAACTTTTGAAAATAATAGTTGGGGCATTCTCCTGCTGTCTGGGACTGAGAGTTTCACTTACGGCAGCAGCCTGGAGTACCCACTGAAACAAAGCTGTGGGCCTCAGAGAGGAGATATCATAAACAAATAGAAAAAAGGTACCCAAACCCTTTTCTTTTCTTCTGCCTTAGGTATGCTAGGAAATCTCTAACTGTCCAGAAACAGCCCAGTGTATTGAATTGTGGCAAGAATGAATTTGACTGCTGTGTCTAGGGTCTGAATTCATGCACCCTACTTATGTCGGTTTACGAAATGCCCTGTTATTAATATCTAAGAGGCATTCCTAGGACAGAGACCTGGTCCTGCTGAGACCTTATTGGCTCTGTGCAATTAAATAACAGCAAGTATGATTTAAGTCTTTATACTTCATGCTGTCCTGTCTAATGTAGTTGGTGAATTAAGGATGTGCCTGGATGCTGGTACTGATTTGAGAAATATTTTATGGGTTTGAAGGAGTTGGGTTATAAGTTAATGTCAGTGAAAGTTAGAGCATAAAGTTCAGACTTCATTTAGTTACTGAACTGTTATAGCCACTTTATGTCCTTTTTGGTTTTATGTCTGTGCTGTTTTGTCAAAGGCTTGTGTATAATTAAGAGATGATATATATAGCTAAAGAGAAGCTTTTTGCTTTGTCTTGTTTGCAGCCCAGACACCAAGTATTTCTGTTGTTAGACAGAAATTGCTATCGTAGGATGCCACAAACTCTTGTAATGTAATATTAAACAGCTCATGTAGCTTTCATTTGAATTATGTAGGCTTTGTTTACCCATGCCGATTGATGTGGTATACACCTGGGTGAACGGCACTGATGTTGAACTGATCAAAGAATTGCAACAGGTCAGAGAACAGATGGAGGAAGAACAGAAAATAATGAGGTAATAATCTTATGTATTTTTTTCCCCTTTAACTGACAGCAGCAATCTAATGCAGTATTAGCCCTTTTCGTTTTTCTCCCGTGTTATTCAACATGAAAATTCAAAGAGCATTTTCTCACTTTTTCATTTGATTATTCTCGAAACCTTGTTTCGGTTCTACATTTAGCTATGAAGTACTGTCTAATCAGAAAACTGTTTAAGATACAAAGCATAATAATTTTAAGTAATTATGGCTGTTCTGTCTTGAATTTGTAAAATGCCATGCAGAAAACTGCTTTGTGTATGTGTTTTTGTATTGATTTCTACAACTCAGTTTGTAAATGATAATAATAAAACTATATCTCAAGTGTATAATCTCTCTTCATCCCCTTTTTCCTCCTCACTTCCCCCCCTTCCCCAGTATTTCTTTTTATAATGGGCTTAATAAAATCTTAAGCATATGTTTTTTAAAGGCTCCTTTTTAAACTTAGATTTGTAGTTTCCCAAACACTGAAACTGAGAAAGAAGAAAATAATTTATTCATGTTATAAAGGTATGAGTCAGCCTTCTAACTAAGGAGGGAAAGACATGTATTGCTGCATTTGGTGTTATAGATCGTGGTATACTGTTCTGCAAAATTACTCATGTAAGGCTTCAAACGCAGGCTGTAGCAGATACCTTGGATTGTGTCTTGTAACCACTGATTTATTTCATAATAAGCAACTCTGTGGTCACGTGATCTGTTTTGGCCAGAAAATATGCTAAATGGAAGAACAAGTCTGTATTTTAAGGGTTATAATAGTTTTATTCAGAATAATCTGAAATCCACAAGTAAGTGGATCGATCAGATTTTTGGCATGTTATTACTTGCAATTTAGGTACCACTGACAGTGTGATCACAAGTGAAATTCTGGATCTTTGTTTTGCTACTTAAACAGTGAAAGTATTAGTAGAACTTTTAAATCCATTAAGTTTAAACATCTTAAACATAGGCATGGTCTCTGCTCTGAAAATCTTTCAGACTTATACTCATCTTCTCCTAGCAGTTCATATAGCAAATGTTAGTGGTTTTGGCTTTGTCATCACTCATGCTGTGATTCCCATTTTACAAAGGGAAAAACACATTGGTTTTTTTTCATAACGCTGGTTTGGAAAGTTGATATCAAGCCTATGAGTAAGACTCCTATCCATGCCACATTCATTATCTACAGGGGCACCTGGTTCTCTCACTTGTAGATAACTTTTTTCATGTACTTTGAAATCAGTTAGCACTGTTACAAAAAGAGCTGTTTCATGGAATCAAGATACCTGCACAAGACAAAGGCTATAAATCTCTGCTAATGGGTGTATATTTTGTATCGCATAGCAAAACTTAGTAAGTTGTAACTTTCTTGGCGATACGCCTGAACTGAGCTAGTCGTGGTCCAGGTGCTTTATTCTTCGCTGGGAGAGAGTAGCTTGATGGATGGTGAATCTCTTTCTGTTGGTGAGTGTAGAAGGGTGCCCTTCTGATACTATGGTTATTATTTAGCATCAGCACTGCACTACCCTTACATTAATCCTCATTAGCTTCTATGTGCACATAGCAAATGCATGATAGACCTTATCAGAATATGTATGTTAGGCAAAACAATCAAGTCAACCTAGTTTCAGGCCACTTCACCCAGGTTTCTTACCAGTGTTTTTCATATCACCATCAGTTTCATTAAGTAATCTAATAATAGCCCCTGAAAGTCTTGTTAGCAAAAAGAGTCCTGCTGCCACAGCTGTCAGCACAGCCAAGAGTTTTTGAGCTACGCTGCATGAGGATGAGCAGTGAGGGGCACGTGTGTCAGCCTGTGCTCACCTTGACAAGGCCAATGGCAAGGCCTTGGCGGTTCTATAACTGTGTTATCGGTGCTTTCACAACATGTCCCAGACTCAATTAACAATCTGAAATTAGACTAAATTCTTTACTGTCAACTTGGTGTTACTTAATGTAGTTGTTTTAACTTTGTAATAGGGAAATCCTTGGAAAGAATGCAACAGAACCAACAAAGAAGAGGTGAGTTTTTGTGCTTTTGGGCATAAACTGGAATAAATGATATCTTACTCATTGTTAGCTGAAAGCAGGTGCTGGCTGGGGAGGTGGTTTGGTTTTCTATAGCCTGTGTGTGCTTTCCTTCTATGTCACTTCAAGAAAAGTTGCCAGCATGATAATATATTGTGTTGAATAAAAGTAATGTTATTGTGATATATATGAATGAGCTTCTTAAAATGTGACAATTTCTGAAGTTCAGAAAGTGTATCTGTGTCACTAGTTAGGCACAGTTCCTATTCCAAGTGTGGATTTTTAATGCATATGTACCTGGAATTTTATAATTCAAAAGCATGAAAATTTTTTCAACGTTGCTTTCACCTGCCATTTGTATATGTGGCACTGCAAGTAATTGTGGAGGGTCCAAGCCCCTTGTGGCTCTGCTGCCAGGAAATGGCAGGGCCTGGTCTGTCCCATTCTTCATTTAGCTTGGTCATTCTGCTATATAGAGATCTTTATAAGATCTCCTATGTGGGCAAACTTTGAAATCTTGGAAACTTGTGAAAAAACAGTTATGGGAATGAACTAAACTGTAACAGTCAGATATTTACCTTCTGCAGCAAAATAAGCATGTTCTTAGTAATTTCCCCTTGCCCCAGGAGATGTTAGAAATAATTGATCAGATTTTACAAAAACATCTCTTATTGCATCTAACATTGATTTTTGTCTTAAATTTTCTGCTAGTGTTAAATATACCTTTGGTATTTTGCTGTAGTGAGAAGCAACTGGAGTGTTTGCTGACACACTGCATCAAAGTGCCAATGCTTGTCCTGGATCCTGCGCTGCCGACTAATGTCACACTGAAAGACCTGCTGTCCATTCATCCTGCTTTACAAGCTGCTAACAATATGTTCTTTGTAGCAAAACCAAAAAATCCTTCTACCAATGTGACAGTAATTGTTTTTGATAGCCCTAAGGATGGTAAGAACCTATTTGTCAGATTCCAGCCAGTTTTCTAGAAGAAGTTTTTTAGTAAGCTGCTGTGAATTAGGGTTTTTTTTCCTCCAATGCTGACTCTGCCACTAATTTTCTGTTTGACTTTAGCAAGTCATTCAGCATCTCTTGCCCTCAGTCTGTTCCTCTAAATGATGACATTAATGATACTGTTTGCTTAGCTCCCAGACAACTGATTACAGATGATTAGAGTTCCATGCTCTAAAAGACTATTGCAAAACAGGTTTGATATCTGAGTATCTGTGTTGCACTGCTAATCTCAGAAGACTGAGGTTTAGACTGAGGGAAGATTAGTTTTAGAAATCCTCTTTTAATTGCTGTGAAGTCTAGTTTGAATATTGTGCAATAAGTTCTGCCCTTGCTCATCGGATTGCATACCTTAAAACAAAATTATCCATGTGTTCAGCATATATAAGTAGGATCTTAGAGCAGGTATGGGCTGCTTATTTTGTTTAATATGTAGAGTCCAACCACTGGTGTTTATTTTACCACCAAGAATTATCTATCACTTATAAAGACAACTCTTCACACCATAAATATCCAATCTTTTTAATTTGCAGAAGTATATCTTAGTTATTAGAATACACAAAAGAAGTTAGTTTTGGTTTTTCACTTGCAATGCATTTTATGTATTCTAGTTGAAGCTGCCCATTCTGGAATGTTAAAAGACAACAGCAAACAGATAGTATGGAGGGGTTACTTGGTATGTACTTTTAAAATCTGTTGATTAACTTTTGTATATGTTACACTTTTTGTACATTTTTAGAAAGTGTGTTTCTGTGCTATTCTCTTCCCATAACTCACATGTAGTAAGAAGTGAAAGCTTTCAAAATAACCTGATTTCAGTTTTGAAGGTTAGGTTCAGTGACAAAATATACACTATTAAATCTGTCACCTGATGAAGGATTGACAGATAAATGTGAATTATTGTAAGTTTAAAAAGGTCTTTATACCCTGTTTTCTTGTTTTTAGACTACAGACAAAGAAGTTCCAGGTCTAGTATTAATGCAAGACTTGGCCTTCCTTAGTGGATTTCCAGCTACATTCAAAGAAACAAATCAGCTACGAACAAAACTACCAGAGAGCCTGGCCTCTAAAGTAAAACTGGTAAGGGTCTGGAGGAAAGAGTACCTTAGTTGTACTGTTTTTTTGGAATACTTCACATATGAGATCTCATCCACCTAGGAGACTTAGGATGTTTCTGATAGTAATTGGTTTTTCTGTGTGGCTCTGTTTTCTTGAGTTGTGAAGAATAGTAAATAGTGACTCAAATAGTTGCCTTCAAAAGACCACTTGTCCATTCTGTGACTGCAAGTTATTAGGCATTAGATTTGCTAGCTGATTAAATGTACCAGCCTTATCAGTTTCTCTCAGCCATTTGCTATAGGCTGTGTACTGCTGAAGTATAGTATATCACTGGCTTGTTTAATGTGACAGAATTTTGTTTATGTAGCTTCTTAGCTTTTTTTCTTCCCTCTTTGCTTTTAGAAGAATTACCTTAATAGTAACAACACTGGATTGTTTCACAGCTGAATGCTGTATTTCTCTCTGCCAAGTACTCTGTATGGTCTTGAGCAAGTTGCACTTCAACTTACCCACCTGCAAGGCAACAGTAGATCACAACTGGTGTGACTGTGTCATCCATTAACATTTCATGCATTCTATTCTCCTCTGCCGTTTGGACACCTTTTCCAGTTACAGCCAAGTTTAACAGATAGGTTAAAGTTTCAAAAGTTTGTGAAAATCATTGGCTTATGTATTGGAGAGAGATGTGATTGGTGGTGTGGAAGGGGCTGAGGCCAGGGAGTTTGTGGAGGAGAAGGAGTTAGCAGGGATAGAGGGATGTCAATCCATAGGTAATCTGTCTTTGTTAGTGTGATACCCACCTGTAGGATGTGCTAATTCACTTTATGGCTTGTTCTTGGTGCTCAAATGAGGATGACTTCCTTTCCTTGTCTCTCTCTCTTTTTTTTTTTTTTTTTGGCAGGCTGCGTTAACAAATCATGTATTCTGCTATTGCAGAAATGATAATGATGCCTTTCATAGGCTGGTCACACTCCAACTTAATGCAAGCTGAATTTCTTCTTTCTTGTCTCAGCTTGTGTTAGGCTGTCTTAGAGTCTCACTAATGGTAGACACCTTCTGAAGTAAACACATTTATGCCTCTCTTCCTACACGTGCTTTAACAGCTTAATAGAGAGAGGTCTTAAACAGTTATTTAAGCTTAAATAGCTCTTTTCTTTTGCCTTTGTTTACATCTCTAATGTATTCATAGAGAGTAGCTATGGCTTTTCCTAGCCTTTGTTTTATGAAGTTAATCAGGCAGTGCTCATTCCACAGCATTGGCTCTCCATTCCTCTCATTATTTTGACAGCTCTTCCCTGCCACTTCCATTGTGGATTTGTCTGCCTTCAACACGATTGACTGCAATTTTGTACAGCAGTTTAAATGAGTCATCACCAGAACTTTTTACACAGTGAAAAATATGTAGTACATAGCTAACCCAAGGCCGGCAGACTGACAGAGACTTGCTGTGTGCTACATTATGCTCATTGCAAACAGTGCTGCCACTGTTTCTATGTAACCTCCCTTGCATCCTTCCACTGCTGTGTATTGGTGCTGTTCATAAAAATTGTCTCTTGCTATTGCCAATCTGTTGCTAGTTAGGGTGAGTGATGGCAGATGTGCTCTGGTGTGGCCAAGGCATCCTTTCTTCTCTTTCCTAGTGGCACATTGGTTAAATGGCAGTGGATATTCATATGGTCAATCTGCCAGTCTCTGCTTGTTTTATATGCTATGGGTATTTTTTTAATTGCTTTAAAGAAATGGTGTTTACTGTAGAGAAATGAGATTGTTATCCAACAGGAGATGGTACTTCAGTTTTGCTGTCTGAGATGCTAGGTTCTTAATGTCTAGTTTGCGTGGGGAACTTTGTTAGTTAAATGCTTCCTGACTTTGAGCCATCTGAAGAATCTTCTTTGAGTGCAGGTTCATCCATTTGGGTTTGGAGCCTTTTCTAGTTCCTCAACCCAACTTAAGTTTACCAGTTCCTGGTAGTTTTAACACATTTGACTTAATGGAGCTGAAGAGCTCAGAATACCTTTAACTTCAATTACCAGCTCTTTTCATTTGTTAAACTTGCCCTTTAGCATTCAAGAAATTTAGTAACAAGATGCTCCTTAATTATTTTTTTTCTGTTTCAGTTTAAAGTCAATTGGCTTATGTTTTCCTGACCTAGGGTTATTTTCTAGGAGCAGCACTTCTGTAATGTTCTTATTGGTTACCAAATTGGTATCTGAAATAATATTGCCTCTGTCAGTTCAAAGATTATTTGGTGGAAAAGAAATCTGTCTGCTTCCACCTCTGGGAATAAATTGGTATGCCATCCTAGGCAATGTTTGTTCTCTGGTTGAACATCATAGATATAAGCTCTCATAGTACCATAGTTCTGAGGAATGATCCCTCCTCAAACAATATTTGGAATTTCATTCTCTGTCCCTTAGCAGATTTTGCTTTATGCTCTTTTTCCAAAATTTGACTTAAATCAGTTCTTTTGTCCATAGTACTCTACTTCTTTTTGGTTGGTTGGTTGGGTTTTTTTTGAGTTCTGGTGCCTTGTATCGTTAACACTTGGTGTTCCTTTGTCAGAGTAACTTTTATGTGTCTTTCTTGGACCCTTCAGTATCTTTCTGTCCTTGACGTTCTACCACCTTCTCTTCTTCCCTCTGGTGTCATGGCTTGTACTAATATTTTTGCTGCTAAAACATACTTCTTTTAGTATAAGAATGCTTGTTTTTGTAGGGTTTTTTCCTGCTTTTTTTTTTTCCCTTGTTCCCAGGTACTTTCTGACTTCATTAGTTGTGGTTATTTCTCTAATTGCATTATCTAACTATTGTTCAAGTCAGTGTTAATGCTTTTTCTCCTTAATACTCCTGTGTGGATTTTTGTTTCCAGCACCCAGAAGTTCATAATTCTCTCCAGGACTTCTGCTGTAAATCTGTCAAGCACTGACCTTATTCTTAGACTAGCCTGTGTCTCTTGTGCTATAATAGAGCCCTTCCATCTTTCGTGGACACCTTGGAAGAATGAAATGCCCAGATTTCTCCTAATTACTTTTGAGCCATCTGCTGTTTTTTTTATTATCTTGTGGTTTTAAGACTTGTGGAGCGATTCTGTCTGGACCTTAATTTTTTGATTGTAGTAATTTTTTTCCATTTCATCAGATGATCCCTTTCATCATCGTTTTTCCATTCCAGTAGGATCTCCTAGCAGTATTAGTCCAACAAAAACTATGATGGATGGATTCTTTCTGTGTTTCAGTTCTGCTTCTCATGTCCAAGCAGCTGGCTGATCTGTTGTCTGTATCCAAGCTGATCACTAGCTTAACTCTTTTTAGCAAATCTTTAAAATGCTATAGTTTATCTAGGTTTGTGCATTGCTGTCCAAATGAACATAAAGGCTGCATGTCTGGGGTGTCTAGATACGTCTCCTATCTCCTTTTCTGTTTTTATGGAAGTGACATCCCGTGCCTATTCTCTTTCTACATGATTTTTCCTTACCCTGACTTGGTTGTGTTTTTCTCTGTGTTGTCAGTCATGTGTCATCGAGTTGATCAAAAATCTTTGTTTGTGCTAGTTCTCTTTTCCTTGGTGTGTTCTTATCTTGTGTAAACGTTACCATTGTGATCAGCTTATTATCTGTTGCTAAGAGCTCCTCTTCTGCAATTTGGTTAGGCATATCTCCGTATAAACACATTTTTTTCTCAGGTATCCACAGCATTCTCCAGTTTCTCCATCCAGTCATCATTGCTATCTGTGTTTCTTTTCCCTGTGGTGGATGCTTTAGAACAATTAAATTGGGATTACTGTACCCTGTGTGGTCATAGCAGCGGATTCTTCCCCAACCAGTTCTCTGCTCTTGATAGCAGCAATTTATTTATGTGTATGTATATCAATGTAAGAAATGTTTTATTTGCAAGGATAAAAATTTTTACATATGAAGTGTGGATGAGGTAGTTTGTATAGAAGCCTTTATTAAGATCCTAGCTCAGAATTAGTTCTTAATTCAGTGGATGTTGTAGGTAGTCAGTTATGGTAAACATAACCAAGTGTGGTTTTCTCCTTACCAAAGAGAGAGGTTCTAGGTTAATGCTACAGCTAAGTAGAAGAAAGGTGGGTTGTTTAGAGTCTCCACTGAAATTTGCAGCAATTCCTCTGCTGTTATCACTTCTGGAATCTGGAGTCTGGAAAGTAGTGTGAGATGCCCGGTGGAGAGAAAGAAATTTGCACATGAGTTTAGGCTAGACTTGGGTCTCATAGCTGCCTCCTGATGCTCAGTGGGTTTGTGCATGCTCTAAGTGGCTGTTTCTTAGTGCAATGCTGGAAGTAAAGAAATAAAAATAAAAAATTTCAACAATGCTGCTATTAGAAGGGAAAAAAGGTAAGAAACAGAGAAGTGTAGCTGCTGCATTTGTGTTGAATATTGCTAATGCTGTTTTGATTGGATTGCTTTAGTTTGATTGAAATAACTTCTGAATCCAAAGAGGACTAAAAATTGCTTGGACATCTGGGCCAGGTGTTTCTTGTTCTAAAAATCTCTGAGAAAAGCAGCTGAGCTCTAGTAGAGGGGGTTAAATTGTGAAGATTTAGTATATAATGAATCAATTTCCAAGGTGAATTAGTATGTTATGGTCTACTGAAATTTTGTACTTATGGCCTGTATTGTAATGTAATGATATGGAAGTTTATTTCCAGATGAAGGGTAAGCAGCAGTGTGTCTGCTGATCGCATTTGTTGTTCTAAGTTGTGTGATATCACAGACGTGGCTGAAAATTATATTTGGCTGCTTTTTATTTTCCACTCTTTCTTAACGGTGCCTTAGTAAGCCACTAGATGGAGGTGTTGCTCTGGTTACGCAGCTCTCTGCTGCTAAACCATATTTCTTTAAAGGCTGTGAAGACGTTACGTTGTACCTATACTGAAGAAGAGCAACTGAATTTTTTTTTTTCACATTTCCTTTGCCCCCTTACCTACATTTCTAAAAAAAAGAATCATTGTTCAGCCTAAAAGAGATGCTTGTGACTTAAAAACTAGGTAATGATGTAAAGACTGACAAGGGAAGGATTGAAAGGGCAAGGGGGATTTGATTTGTTTGATTTTTTGTTTTCTGAGGCTACCATGCTGACACTTTTTCACTGAAATAGTGTACAGTAGTGAAAATTTGTGGAGAAAGGTGACTCCTTCAAGATTTAATATCCTGATTACTTCAGGGAAAACTGAGAGCCTGCAGGTTTCCTTCCTTTGCAAAATATTGTTTCCTCTTTAATCTGCATGGGCACACATATATGGACATGTTAGGTTGGAAACTAAGGGCTGTAATATGTCTTTTAATGACTTTGTCTTACTAATGGAAAAAAATCCACATAGGAAACTGCAGGCACAGTGATGCTGGATGTTTGCTGTCCTCACTGCCTTGAGGGTGGAGGGTCTGGGGTTCTTACTGCTGCTCTTGTCAGTGTTGATGGAGCAGACAGGTGGCTTTAGGAGTTGTGTTATATGTTCACACAGATGTAATAAGTAAGCTTAGTAGAAAAAAACCTAAGGCATTGCATTCCTTTTGGCTATGAGATGACCCTCCTACTAGTTACCTTAGAAAGGGAACTTGATAAATATGTAAAGACAACAGTATTTCATATTTATAAAGCTTTTTGTAACTCTTTAACATAACACGTGCCTCCCCCTTCCCTTGCTATGTTGGCATATGAGTTTTCCTAATATCCATACCGGAGTGTGAAAACAGGAGCATCTCATTTCCTTAACAGCCAGCTTTGGTCATTAAGAAGATAAAGCATAATAATTTAAAGACTGGTTAAGAGTCCTAGTTCCACCTCAAAAAAATCTGCTCTTTAGGCCTCTTGAGAATGTAGAAATGAAATTTTAGTTCTGCATGGGGTGGCATAGCCCATCTGCCCTGCCTCCTAGTCTAGTAAGTCTAAGCATTGCTAAACATGCTGGCTCCAAAGGAGAACCTGCATTTACATTTACCTGGTGGGGAGAATGCAGTTTTCCTGTTTCATTTTTGAGTGCATGATATAAATGTGCAGGGGTGGTGCCTGCGTGATGTCTTTTCAGCCTGCTTGTGTTAGAAGCTGAGGCTCACCTGATCACTCTGACTCTGTGCATCTACCTGCTTGTTTTTCTGTTCTATTTTCACAATACCTTTGGATCTGCTGACCTGTTTTGTCAGGGTGAAGATGATCTCTAGAAGATAATGTTTCAAGGGAATGGGCAATTGCATGTGTCCCCACTGAGAGGAGGATAATACCTGTGAGACATCAGAAAATCTGCCAGAGAATTCCATTTTGAATATACCAGCCACAAAATGCTCTGAGCAGAGCTTGCAATTTATTAGAATCTAGTTAGTTATGTCACCAGATAACTTTATTGAAATCTAACTTTATTGATAGCTCTGCTTATGAAAAGACTTGTTTCTTAAAAAAGGTGTTGGTGGAAAAAAAACACTGATGTAATAAAAATAATCTATTCAATGTCGGGGTTAAGTCTGATGCTGAGCACGGGACCACATTTTTTCACTACTTCTTGTTTGTGCTTGGACTGTTACATATTTAAAAACCTAGAGTATATATGCTGTGTTGGGGGGGGTGGAACGGGAAGTTTTTGTAATAAATCTAGTTAGGAATCTGTAGTACACATACCTATTTTGTTGACTTTAGTGGAAACAAATTGAAGAGAAACTAAATGTTCTTAAATGCTTTCAAAGCTCTAGAATGATAATATTTTTGGTTTGTTATATGTATGTTTTAAATGACAGATTCTAAGGGACTGTGTGACACTATTGTATTCCTAAATAAAGCACATACCCCCTGATGGCAGCTTTGCAATCTGTAGCATTTCGATATTGATATTTTTGGAGGTTGCTAGCTGCAGTCCGTAACTATACCTCAGCCATTTAGCTACTGAAGCCATCCTTTCCACCCGTAGGTTCAGATGATTCCCTGGAAGGTCTGAGATTTATCAGATTTTTCTGATGGCAGGCCTCATAAGTCAGATTGAAAGATCTCAAATAGCATATGAGTCAAAGCATCAACAGCTTTAAAATGTCACAAGTGGGACAGCTGGTCTTGCTAAGGGAAGGGGTGCTAACTCTGGGACAAGTGTTGTTTTAAAATGAGCAGAAAGGGTCAGATTTAATAAATAGTAAAGAAAAAATCACTTAAGGCTATTATGAAATATACTGTGATGGTTTTGTTGTTTTCAAACATGACAGTATTCAAATTTTGTTAACTTATGAATTGCTTTTACGGATCTTATGTAACTGAAAATCTGGTAGACTTGCTTATTTGTCTTATGTTGCGTGAAGGAACAAAAATTAAGCGTAGCATCTAATAAATATTGTTAACGATTAACTGCATTTATTCGCAGTCTGACTCTTGAATCAAAGTGCAGTTCTGCTTTTAGCTTGTTTGTGTCCGCTCATGCTACTTCATACGGTAAACACAGCATTTTATTGGATTATGCTATATTTCTAGTGAAATGTTCTGGTGCCCTGCAATTTGTAAGCTATACTAGCTGTTAGAGAGAGCATGTAGTGCAAGCCCCTTCTTATCCTGTGCATTATGAAATCTGATATACAGACTTACTAGTGGCAAGAGATAAAAACAGCAAACAGATCAAACAGTCCCCAACTAAGAAATGACCTTAACAGCATATTGGCAACCATCATTAAGGACTTGGAGACCCACATGGATTAGTTCTGGAGCCCTTTGTATCTCAGATTTCTGAGCTGTAGGTTGATCTGTAAACCATTCTGAAAATTTCACGCTTCTGACAGCAACGATGAATTGGTGGCCTTAATTTCCTGAGAAAAGCATTGCTTGATTAAGAAAAAAAAGTATGATTCTTTCAGTCATATAATACAGTTGTAATAAAATATGAATTTTGTTGGCGGGAGGGGGGCAGGGGGAAAGGATGGGGACTTATTATTCACTTACTCCAGAAATATTTATAACATGGACAGCTTTACTGTTGCTGGATCACTGTGTAAAGAGAAATTTTCTTTGGAAAATGAAAATTAAGCATCTAGAAATGTTCTGTATCTTTATATGTTTTTCATTTCCCATTTTACTACCCCTTTTTGTGTTCTTCCAAAATTCTAGTTCTTTAAAAACAGTGTTTACCAGTCATTCTTATTAGTAACTCTAGTAAGAAAAATATAACAAAAAGATGGATTTGGCGAAGAAAGAGTGCTGCTGTTGGTGCATGCCAGAAATTATTTTCTCTGCTTGTATAGTTGCAGCTCTATTCAGAAGCCAGCGTGGCTCTCCTGCAACTGAATAACCCTAAGGGTTTCCAAGAACTGAGCAAGCAAGCAAAGAAGAACATGACTATGGATGGAAAAGAACTGACACTTAATCCTGCTTATTTACTGTGGGACCTCAGCTCTGTCAGTCAGGTAGGTAAATTCTGTTGTAGCATGTAAAGGTGGTAGTATTTAAAAACTGCAAGTAGAGGCTAAGTAGTCAATGACAAGGAACATGGGATTTCTTCCAGAAGCTTGGAAGTGTTAAGAATGCAGTATTTATTATGTTGTAAGAAAACGTCACAAGAACACTGTCAAATTCTGGAATCAAGGAGGAAGAAGGATCAAAGTGTGACATTTAATTTAAATTTTAGTGTTTTCCACTAAGTGAAAGATTTTGCCCTCTGCACGTGTTCTGATAAAGTTGTGTGCAGTCAAGTCCTGAAAGGCTTAACTGATACTGACTGGCAGATAAGCAGGCTTCTTATGTAGGAGAGACAGAGGGCTTTGTTAACAAACACGAATGTTTCCTTTCCAATATGTTTCTTAGACATCTTTGCAGCATCATATATGCTGACCAAATGCTAATTACTTCTCTTCCAAAAATTTTGAAGTCCTGAAATACACATATCTGTAAGGAAAAAGGAGGTTTACTTCAAATGCTTTTGATACAAGCAAGGGTGTTTAGTTTAGCAAAAGGAAATAAAATAACAACATGTCTGTTTCAAGATAAGATCTTCTAAAATCTTAGGTTTTTTCTCCTGCTAGAACTTAATTTTACAGTAAATGTCAAGTGGCATGGGTAAAATAGATGTGCCCTCTCCATTAAAGCTTGCAGTCTGTCTTTGTATCCTGTGAACCTGGCTTTTAGGGGAACTTTTCCTTGTTAATACAAATGCTGAACTCAAACTTTATACTTTCCCATGTTGAAATTATGCATTATTTTGTAAATGGGTACCAAGCCAGTGGATGCTGGTGTTGCTGAAATGTTTTCAGTTGTTATGTTTTTGAGAATGTGTAAGCTGTCTTACTGTACATATTAGAAAAAGAGACTTCTTTACAGTGTGTAGAATCTGTAGCAAAAATGGTAATTGTTAAATGTTCAAATTTTTCTTGTTTACTGTTTCAGTTGGGCATACTTCTTTTAGAAATGTTCCTTTTAGGCAGCCTTAATTTTTGTTTTTAGAAGAGGTCATTAAGTTCTAATAAATGGGAGAAGAAACATACGTTACAGTGTCATGTAACCTAATTTTGTTACTTACCTGAAGAGCTTCTAATTAAAACGTTGTCTTTTTAACAAAAACGTATGGAAACATTTAGCTATATGATAGTATTAGGCTCAGTTTTATTAATTTTCTCCTGCTTACGTTCTTTAAAATAAGAGCAGAGGATAATTGAAGAGCTGCTACATCATGATGCTTCCAGTGTATCTATGTTAGGGACATTTATATATGGCTTATAATGCAATGTACTTGGAAGGCCCCAGCCTCTTAAAACTAGATTGCTGAAAGGTGATGTTATGGATTTGAAATGCAACTTGGCTTTTGATCAAGATCAGAAAATAATTGAGGGTAATAATCTAGGAAAACAGGAAGGTGTGCTTTTTCTGGGGTTCTTTCTTCAAGAGCCTGGATCACACAAAGCACTGTCGTCTTGTGGTGTGGTCAGCAGACATCCTAATGATACCAGGTTGTCAGCCATTGGTGTCAGAAGATTGTATTGTTCACCTTGATAATTCAGGAGAATATGATCCTTTAGAAGAATAATGGTACTTGATTGGTGTACTTTTTATTTTTGACATCTAAGTTCTCAAATGCTTATGCACCCATATGCTAAAGCATATTGTTGTTACCTAGCTGGATCAGTATGTGAATGTTCTATTTAAAATCTAAGAAACACTTTTTTCTTTTTATAGTCTAAACAGGATGAAGATATTTCTGCCAGCCGTTTTGAAGATAATGAAGAGCTGAGATACTCGTTGCGATCAATAGAGAGGCATGCCCCTTGGGTACGACATATTTTCATCGTCACTAATGGGCAGATTCCTTCTTGGCTTAACCTGGATAATCCTCGGATAACCATAGTGACACATCAGGTAAAACCCAAACAAACAAAAGCCAAACAAAAAAACCCCACCAGAAACCCCAAACAAACGAAAATACCAGCATGGAAGTGGCACTAGTAAAGATTCTGTGTTTGTTTTGAAATGCAATTGTCCTCTTTCAACTAAAGGCTGCATTTATTTGGAAGGTAGAAGTGACCACCTCTTCCTCATCTCATCCATGGTTTTATTAAAACCCAGTATGTCTTTGTATTTTGGCTAAGCGGATAACTGAATATATATCAAGCCTTCATTTAGTCCACATTTCCAAATACTGAAGCTTCAGCTAACGTATACCCGTGTCTGATTTCCTTATGAAGTTTCTTTATAAAAAACCTGGGGAGAAGAAAATGTAATTTGAATCCATAAACACTCTCAGGACCAGTAATAATCTAATAAGCTTGTGTTGAGACAGGATGGAATTACAATTACTGGAACTAAAGTGATGGCTGCAAAAAAAGTAGCTATGCATTCTAAAAATCTTACTTAAAAAGAGAAAGGGAATCCTTCAACCTTCCTGAATAATCGAAACAAAAATATTCTAGTAGCTTCTTATTATGAATTTGGGAGTAATTTTCGTATCTGGACATGCTATAGGAGCCCTGAGCAACCTAAGTGGTAACAAGATACTAATTCAACTTCTGTTGCTGTCTGCTTGTGAAGTTACTTGAAAGAGATGGAAGAATCCTGACTTTCTGAGTGCTGGAACAGGTTCAACTTGCTTGAAATTTTGTGCAGCCTGTACTGCATGAGAAGTATAAATGTATGTACACTGGGCCTGATCCAGTACCCAGTGAAAGAGGAGTTTGTGACTTGTGTTGAACCAGGTGCAGTTTCGTAGTTAAGCAGAAGACTTGAAAATGGTTTTGTGTGGGGAAAATGAGATAGTGAAGTTTTTCTTTTTTGCTACAATATTTTCACTTCTTTGTCTTTCGTGTCTCTCCTTGTTCTTGATAAAACTTTTTTTTAGTAGATAAGTATCAAATATAAAAGGTCAGGCACACCAGATATGGTTTTGGTTTTTTTATTTATTTTTGCCTTCTGAAACTGTTTTGGGTTGTTGGGGCTTTTTTGTTTTAGGAAATATTTCAGAATGTGAGTCACTTGCCTACCTTCAGTTCACCAGCTATTGAAAGTCACATTCATCGTATCAGTGGCCTCTCTCAGAAGTTTATCTATCTCAATGATGATGTTATGTTTGGGAAGGATGTTTGGCCTGATGATTTCTACAGTCACTCTAAAGGTCAAAAGGTAAGCCGTTATGAAAGGATTTTTTACCAGAAATAGATGTAAAACTTTTCTGTGCTAATATAATAAAAATCAAAGATATACTACTTTGAAAGGAAGAGCAAATACAAGAAGATTTCCCTTTGCTCCCCGTTCCCCCTTTTACTTCTAAAGGTGCATTATTCTTAACTAGACAATTGTTAGCAAAGGTGCAGGGTGGAGAGGGCTCTGTCTTTTTTTTGTATGTGTGCTGTGTTGATGTTTGTATTGCAGAATTACTTTTTTTCATATTCACTCACAGGTTTCTGGCGGTATAATGGTTTCTCTGTCAGGCTTCATACTTTAGTTTCAGTGTCGTTCTCTAATTCTCCCACTTTCTGTTGGAGCACTGGTAAGACTGATGTGGTGGTTGGCAGCTGTCAGTCTTTCCTCCCTTGTAAATTCTTTTTGTTTTGTGGGAAGTATTCAAAACAAAACAGAATCAGTTCTTCCATGGTAATGCTGAGGTTAGATGACATTCAAATTGGTCTAATATTTAAATTTACCATTAATTACCTCTGCTCCAGACACCCATAGTATCTTTGCCCAATCTCTCTATATAATCATATATATAAAATTATTTGCTAAAAGATTTGTTGTTGCGTGTTCATGAACACGCAAAGTGATTTAGTCTTTCAGCAGACCTATTATCAACAACTGGGGTTAAGCAAGAAAAGGAAACATTAGCAATAGTCATACATAAAGACTCTGGTTGCCAGCAGAGTTTCCATCCATAAGATGGATCTATAAGAGTGACATGGAGGAAAAAATTAAGATTTATATTTGTTATTTATATTAAAGCAGTAAGTACACAAGACACTAGAGACCACCAAATTAAACAATTCATGCAGGTGGATGTGCACACTTGCTCACACACACAGAAGCATTGTACAAAATTAAACTACCCCAAAATTACTGTTTCAGTACTTGAGGATGTTAGGAGGCTTTTAGTTGTTTTAAATCTTAAGGATGTAAGCATGTAATTGCAAAATCATACTGTTAGTGCGTTTGTATTGTTCTTCAGTTATTCTTTCCAGTTATGATGATAAAGTCAGGTTAGGTGCAATGTTGTTTGTGATAACCTGATCAGCAGGTGTTTCAGTAGGAAATGTGCTGCTAAAATCTTGAAACAATAAGGCCTAAAGGAAAATGTGTGTGGTTTTTAATGCCTCCCCAGTTCAAAGTACATACACCCCCACACTTTTTTTTGTCTTGGCAATTCTTAGAATTATTTAAGTCATAGAGAATCAGATGCTTCAGGGATTATGTTCAACATGTGCTGCTTATCTCATGACTGGTTAGTAATGAAGCAACATTTTGAGTCAGGAGAACAAGTGAACTGCAGAGCTATTTCAGAGTTTAAGTTCCCCCTTCTTATCTGATAAAAGATAAAATATTAATTTTCATTGGAATATGGTTTGCAGAAGTAGATTTGGGAAGTCCTGCTTTCTATTTCTGGCCAGTGCTGCCTTGTTGTATGGCCTTGGAAATTCTTCAGTTCTTCCTTCTGTTTGAAGGGATAACATTTACTTCACAGGTGATAGGGTTTAAATGCTGTTTGTAAAGCTTTGTGAATACTTAAGGCACTATACGCAGGGAGGCATTATTTTAAGTGTCTGTGTTCCAAGAAACAAGTTCAGTTGACTTCTCTTTGCCAGTCCTTGTCTCAGACTGTAATGTTGTTCCAGGTTTACTTGACTTGGCCTGTGCCAAACTGTGCTGAGGGATGTCCTGGCTCATGGATTAAAGACGGTTACTGTGATAAAGCCTGTAATAACTCAGCATGTGATTGGGATGGAGGTGATTGCATTGGTAAGACAGCAGTGTTAAATTTAGAAGTGAACTGTTGTTTTCTCTTATAAAAATAATTCTGTAATTTGTCATTCTCCTATAACTACAAAATTTACCTCCTTTAATAATAGTAAAAAAGTTGGCTTACAAATGAAAACCTTATTTCTTGCAGACTACAAATTTCTATGAAAAATGACAGCAAATAGTAGGGCATTGGAACATCTTTCTTTGGGTACCAAATTTGACTAGCTTGAAAGGAAGGCTTTTGAAATTCAAATTATTATTATTATTATTATTACAATATTATATATTATTTGGACTCAGAACCCAAATAACAACAGGACTGTGGAGCTGCACCATGAGTTTCTAGATCGAATTTTCAGGACTCTAGGATAGGAAAATGAAGTGGTGCTTTTGGATTGAGGAAGTGATATCACTCTAGGGGGCTGTAAAGTCAAGACTGCAAGCACGAGAAGTAGTAAATCAGTTTTCCGCCTGTCTTTTTGAAGTTAAGACAAAATATGTTGGAGGGTTTTTTTGCAATTTTAAGTCAGTTCCTAAACTTCAACAGTGAGATTGTGCACAGTATGGATTATTTTACAGTAACTCATAGAGGTCTATTAAGCATTTGCCCCATTTTAATTTCACTGGTGATAAGGAAGACTGTTGACTCTTCAGTCTAGCTTTAACACTGTGGCTTAAAACATGCCTTTACTTGGAAATAAGGATTTCAAATTACTGGGTTTTTTTGTTTTTCTTTTCTTTCCCTGTAGGTAACAGTGGGGGTAGTCGCTATGTTGCTGGTGGAGGTGCAGTTGGAGGTATCGGGAATGGACCACCATGGCAATTTGGTGCAGGAATGAGTGGTGTTTCATACTGTAACCAAGGCTGTGCCAATTCCTGGCTAGCAGACAAATTCTGTGATCAGGCCTGCAATGTCCTTTCCTGTGGATTTGATGCTGGTGACTGTGGCCAGGGTATGTAAAATATATTGCTGATAACTTTCTATAGGAATTCTCTTTAATTGCCTGACCTTTTTGGCTTATCTTTACTCTCAGATTGGGCTAAGATGTCCTGTACAGAGTTGTGGAAAAGAGCTGCTAGCAGCTGAAGAAAAAAGTCAGATGCTTCTTGTATTCACTAATCCAAACCTGAATCAATATTATATGCTGCATTATTAAATAAAACCGTTATTGACCAAGTATGGGTGGGGTGCTTGATACTTTACAGAGCAGCAAGCATCAAACTCCTTGCCCCAAGAGGCTTACATTTTAAATGGAGAAATTACATTTCAGCTATGCAAACAGTCTTTACCTGAGTAAGGACAGCTGACTTGATGATGCTTGTAGTGGTTAAAAAAATTAAAGAACCTCTCTGATACTGACAGCGTGAGTTCAAGCCTGGCTCTGGGCTCTTGCCAAAGACTACTTTCAGTCACCTGAAGTTGTCTGAAGTTTATTTTGATATGAAAGACTAGCAGGAATGAATGAAGTGATTGAGAATGCTGTCTGGTATAGGTAGGGGAACAGAAACGGAAGAAATTGGCCTGTTTGAAAGAGTAGAGGCTCCCCAGCATCTCAGCTCAGATGAGTGTGTTACAGCTATTCTGTTGCTGGCAGTGAGGTTTTGTTCATGCGAGAATAGACAGATAACTGTCTTCTGCTGTGGGAGGGAGAAGTTCGATTCAGCCTATCTGGTTTAGGCAGTCTCAAATCAAGATGCAGTGTAGCAGTGAAATCCAACTCTTGTAACATTAATCTACCAAAATGTGGCAAAAATGTAGTATGGGCATTTTACTTATGACTGATACATAATTTTAAGTGACATGTGATAACAAGCCACTTAGGCTCTTCAGGTAGAGACTGAAAGAGTGATAAATTATACTGGCTTTTAGAGTTACCAGTGGAATGTCTGGCAGCTTTATATATCTGAGTATGCTCTAGTCATTCATTATTAAAGATAGGTGAGCAAGAACTGGGAGCTACAGTAAGTGTTCTTTCACAAAGCTGTCTCCTTGCTAATATAGTGAATCTAGCTGGGCATATTACAATTAAAAAAGACTGAAAGATAAGTGTCACACTGCAAATTGACAGAAATTTGGTTTGTGTCTTGGGTTTTTTTCCAGATCACTTTGAAGAGATGTACAAGGTGACGCTTCAGCTTAATCAGACCTACTATGTTATTCCCAAAGGTGAATGTCTGCCCTACTTCAGCTTCAGTGAAATAGCCAAGAAAGGAATTGAGGGTTCATATAGTGATAATCCAATTATCCGACATGCTTCAGTTGCTAACAAATGGAAGACTATCCACCTCATAATGCATAGTGGCATGAATGCAACTGTGATCTATTTTAACCTTACGTTTCTAAATAAAAATGATGAAGAGTTTAAAATGCAAGTAGCTGTTGAAGCTGATACTAGAGAGGAACCAAAACTGAATACAACTTCCATGCAAAAATCCAAATCTGATTTTAAAACTATAACTTCAATACCAGAAGCTGAAATGATATTTGAGGATATTCCTGAAGAAAAACGCTTTCCAAGAGTAAGGAGACGTCGAAATGGCACAAAAGAGAGTCTACATGAAGAAGTGATAATACCATCAGTAAACGTGTCTCTCCTTCCTGAAGATGTTCAGCTAGCACTGCAGAACCTGGACTTAAAACTACTAAATGGTGATATCACTCAGAAAGGATTTAACCTATCCAAGGCTGCTCTCCTGAGACCTTTCCAGCTCGTAACTACGATAAAAAGTATTATAGGCCTGGAAAAGAAGGGTGTGCATAATCGTTCAGAAGATCAGAAGAACCATACCAGCTGGCAGAAGCCTTATAAAGATGTAAACGATGGCAAGATAAAAACAATAAAAACAAGTGAAGAAGTTCCTTCAAGGCTTACAGGAACAAAGGGGACTGTTGTGACAATGAAC
The DNA here is from genome assembly GCF_026419915.1 of Harpia harpyja. Taxonomy (NCBI): domain Eukaryota; kingdom Metazoa; phylum Chordata; class Aves; order Accipitriformes; family Accipitridae; genus Harpia; species Harpia harpyja. The sequence continues at coordinate 22,775,794 of NC_068945.1, read as the reverse complement.
GTAAATGAACCTATTTATAAAGTAAAGCCTAAATCCACACTTCCCACCCAGAGCATGGAAAATAAAAATGAAACTCGAGAAAAAGTATTGAATGCACTGATATTAAGGGAAACCCAGAAATCAAAACATACTGGGAATTTAGATACTGGAGAAGACGCACAGGGAATGCAAGGAGGAAAAGGGCATGTGCAGGTGGATACAAATGTAAGGGAGGGGCTAGGGGGAAGAAAATTACAGTTTTATGGTGGTAGTTACCAAGGCTTTTTGCCATGGGAGAAAAAGAATTATTTCCAGGACCTTCTTGATGTGAGTATCTTAATGTCATTGCTTATTGGAATAGTTGCATTTTTCTGCATATAGTGGAATACTGTTAATGTGATATATACATTCGGAATGTGTCTTGTCTTTGTGGCAAATTCTGAGGTTTTTTGAAAGCTCCTTTTGACTTTTCACATAAAATCTAATTTGTTTGATTTGGGCCTCTCTTAGCTAGGTGGTAAAAGCTGAATAGCCATTTCTGTTCCCTTTCTACTGCCTCTTTTTTTTTTTTTTTTGTCAGGTTTGGTTTCTGTTCACTGTATGTTGGCACAGTGCTATTGTTCAGGCATACATAGCACTACAACAGAAAGCTTAAATTTTGTTTTGATTGCATTTATGCAAATATGGATCCAGTTTATTAAAAAAAAATGCAAAAAATATGTATAACGGTAAATACTTGGGTTCTAAAAGTTAAATTGAAAGTCTGCCAACAAGACTGAATATCCAGACCATGTCAAGAACATGTGTAGGAAGCTTCCTCTGCTTCCAGCCAAAGCATTTTGGCAGTTTTGAAAACCTCTAGAAGAGAAGATGGAGACTATGCTTCAGTTGGTAGCAACTGCTTTGCACTAATCCGAATAGCAAATGGGCTATGTTTTTAAAAGACTATCTCTTTCTGTTCATCTGAGATTGGATTTTGTGTAAGGAATCTTTATATTCATAGGACTTCAGTTTATCAAAAATGGATGAATCATCAGCAAAAACAAGGCAATATTACAAATAAATCTGATAGCAAACAGGAACTTTAGTGTGTGTGGGAGGTGTCGGAGCACAAACATTAAGGAAGTTTTTTATAGACTAATCCTCAAAGAATGAAAATTTTAAGGAAAAGGTTACCTTTTATCTTTTCTCTTTAAAGAGAGAACTAAGCAATATGAAGAAAAATATTCAAAACTTCTCTTCCCATTTTCAAATATTGGAAAGAGTTGGCAGCTGGCTGAAATGTCGTTTTTCCTGTGTGTTTAATGTTTTTGGTCTTTTTGGTAATGTAACCTTGATTTGTGCCTGTCCTGCTGTTTAGGAAGAAGAGTCATTACTCAAACAGATGTCATACTTTACTGATGGTAGACATCTTGGAAGGCAGCTGAAAGATACATTTGCTGATTCCCTTCGATATGTAAATAAGCTTTTAAACAGCAAATTTGGATTTACATCTCGGAAAGTCCCTGCTCATATGCCTCACATGATTGACCGCACTGTTATGCAAGAGCTACAGGATATGTGAGTATGTCTTTGAATAATGTAAAACTGTAGGTCATTCTGTCTTTCTGTAGATGCTTTGCTATAGCTATTTCCAATGTGTTGATGGCTACTCATTAAAATTATATTTTGAAAAAGGAAATAGGGAATTTATTACAACATGATAGTTGTGCTAAAATAAGGAGACATTTGAGGACCTTTTAAAATTCTAGATGAGAATTTGGGTTTTGGTAAGGAATGTTTTACTTTAAGAAACTGGAGTACTAAATTAGTTTACATTCTTATATAGGTTTCCTGAGGAGTTTGACAAGACATCATTTCACAAAGTGCGGCACTCAGAAGATATGCAGTTTGCTTTTTCATATTTCTACTATCTTATGAGTGCAGTCCAGCCACTGAACATTTCTCAGATCTTCGATGAGGTTGATACAGACCAGTCGGGCATTTTGTCTGACCGAGAGATTCGCACGTTGGCCACGAGAATCCATGAACTACCATTAAGTTTGCAGGTACTCTTTCCTTACCAATAACTTTTAGAGTAACTTCAGTTTTAAAGTCCAAAACTGTTAAAATAAAATGAGTCAAATCTTTATTTTATCCTTGCTTATAGCATCTGTAACATTCGGCAATTCTTAAATTTTACCTGGAGAGTATAATGTTGTGTTCTATTTTTTCATTAATTGCTCTATGGAGTCAACAATTAAACTGAGTTCTAGCAGCATCAGAAAAATGGGTCACTGGTGTCTGAGTTCAAGCAAGCAGTTAGTGTTAGTTTGTCAGAAAAATGTTCAAGGGTAAAAGCCACTGTGAAGACTGGAATCCTGCTGTGCTTACTCTTGTTCTTGCACATGGTAAAAGACAGTTTGTGCTGCAAGGAACTTGTGGCCTAAAGAAAGAATTGAAAAAAAGGGTAGTAAAGAGGTCATGCTAGTAAATACTATGACCATATACAAAGACTTACACTTCTGTTTTTCTAGGAACCTGATAAACAGAGACATAGTCTTTGTAGGACTTAGAGACAGTTGGTAGAGAACAAAATGTACTATTTCTGCTTTACAGAGAGGAATTGGCACAAACCAATGAAATAATCTGTTCTGGAAACAGCACACAAAATCATTGGCATAGCTGGAACACAGCCCTGCTTTACTGTGTTCCTGGCCTGTACCTTAACCAGCAAATCTTCTTCCTGTCCTTTCAGTTCACTTTTCTGTTTGTTTGCTTGATTTGGGATTTTAATATGTCAGTGCTGGTTTGGGAATTCTGTACTGTCCTGACATCATCAGTAAAGGTGTGTTTTTCATTTTAAATCAAAATGACATTAAGCATTTGCTTTACTTTAGGGGAGTCCCAACAACTGGTCTGCTGAATATGAAGTTGTCTTTTTCCAACAGTAGCATGGAAATTTGTTATGTGGGTAACATTAAATATGTCTGTGCACCCTGGATTTTTAGGACTATGTCAGTGAGAAAACAGGATTATCTTTTTTTTTTTTCTTCTCTTTCTGTTAGGATTTGACGGGTTTAGAACAAATGCTAATAAATTGCTCTAAAGCTCTTCCTGCCAACATCACTCAGATACATGTCATTCCACCAACTCAGGAAGCATATTATGATCCCAATCTGGTAAGAAACATTGGTCTTAAGATGCTTGGTTTCTTTCCTGAGCATGTATTTACTGTGCTTGAAAAGCTGGTTTGATTTCTAGAAGGAAAGTATTTACAAAAATTTCTACTTGTGTGTACATGACGTAAGCATTATAAAATGAAAATTTTACAAGCTACTTCCTAACTTAGAAAGCCATTAATTTCCTTCAAAAACAGAGAAAAGCTGAGCTTTAGAATGGGATTTAAAAAGTCATCCTTGTTAGGAAAACTCAGTGTTGTGATCCAAAAAGACAGTAAGCCCAATACCTCTCTGACTAGAACTTTCAGATAAGTCTTTATCTGAATTATAACCCATGTATTTAAAAACAAAACAAAATTCAAAAAAACCCACGAAACCATCAGATGGACATCTTTAGAATAAGTCTTCCTAATATGAAGGCTTCAGACTAACTCCTTTTAACATCCAAAGATGGGCTGACAGGAACCGCATGAAGTTCAGCAAGAAGTGCAAAGTCCTGTACCTGGGGAGGAACAACCCCATGCACTAGTATTATGCTAGGGGCTACTCAGCTGGAAAGCAGCTTGGCAGAAAAGGACATGGGGTCCAGGTGGACACCAAGCTGAACATGAGCCGGCACTGTGCCCTTGCCACAAAGAAGGTGGTATCCTGGGCTGCATTAGACAAAGTGTTGCCAGCAGGTCAAGGGAGGTGAGCCTTACCTTCTTCTTAGCACTGGTGAATCCACACCTGGAGTGCTGTGTCCAGTTCCAGGCTCCTCAGTACAAGGCACATATGGACATACTGGATGGAGTCCAGTGAAGGGCCATGAAGGTGATTAAGGAGCTGGAGCATTTCTCTTATGAGGAAAGGCTGAGAGAGCTGGGACTGTTCAGCCTAGAGAAGATTAGTCTCAAGGCAAGATCTCATCAATGTATATAAATATCTGAAGGGTGGGCACAAAGAAGATGGAGCCAGCCTTTTCTTACTGGTGCTAGTGACAGGACAAGAGGTAATAGGCAAAAACCGAAAACCCAGGAGGTTCCCTCTGAACATCAGGAAACACTTTTTTCTGAGGGTGACAAGCACTGGTGCAGGTCGTCCATTTGTGGACAGTCTCCATCCTTTGAGATACTCAAAAGCCATCTGGACATAGTCCTGAGCCACTGGCACCAGGTGGCCCTGCATAAGCGGCGGGGTTGGACCAGATGAGCTCCCAAGGTCCCTTCCAACCTAAACCATTCTGTGATTCTGTGAAAATGGAGGTCTTGGGACTAGATGTTCCTTAAGGATTTAAGTCCTTAATTTCTATTTTAGTGGTTAAATTCTCATTAAAGCCTGCTGGAATGTAGGAATCTAGAATCTTTAGATCTGATAGTAATACCTAGATTTCTTCTACAATGAGAATTTAATTCCTGCATCAACCTATGTGTGTGAAAAAGATGTGTGGTTGTACTTTGCTAAATTCATGACCTGGTGTTTTATAGCTTCAAACTAATACTGTATCAAAGCAAAAATAATTTTGATGAGTACAGATCATGAACTTCTGGGTAGTAGAAGAGCATTATTGATCCCCAACACTTGCAAATCATAGTACATAGATCTACAATGTACGTGTAGATAAATGTATATGGACATTGACTATTTTTTTCTCTTTCTTTTTCTTTTTCTTTTTTTTTTTCTCCTTTCCTTCCCTCTGGACATCTATCCTGCCTTGTGCTCTTATCAGGTTGTTTTACAAGGTTTTAAAAATATTTTCCCTTAAGTCTGAATTCCAGCAAAGTTCTATATAAAGCCATTCTGTCAGCCTGATTTGAAGAAATGGAAGTGTGGATTTGAGAATCCTGCACAGTCTGAGGACATTATATCCAGTATAGCCTTCATTTTGCCTCTTTATGACTCTCAGTTTAGTCTGTAAAATTCTGTGAAGTAAAAACTTTGAAGAGTAGTAGTAAAGGATGGCTTCCATGAATATGTTTTAAGATGGGGTTAAAAATAAGTCTCAGTGGTTGGGAACAACGTCAAATTACTTTAATCTTTTTGGAGAGTTAGTAAAATATTATTAATCTAAGCAGTAATGCCTAATGTACTAATGTTACCAGTCAGTTCAAATAGTGACAAAATAGCATTTGTGTTTAGCACAGAGGCCTAATTTATTTTTACTTCTGTTGTCTGCAACAGCTAAACTTCTTGGAATGAGTCTACTACCATAGAAATATCCCTTGAGAATAGGGATTTTATTTCCCAGAATTGTTTCAACATAGCTTGTGATAGAAATAAGGCCTCATGTGTATCAGCTGTTCTGTGGAGTTTGCCTGGCTGGTGTTACTGGTGGCCTCTACCAGAGGAATGTCAAAGACAGCTGTCAAATGAGCTACAATTTCTGATTATTTTATTGAGGGTGAAATCTAGAAGTTACAATGTTTTTGCCAAAAATAATCTTGTATTTTTCATATAATATTTGTATGCATAGAAAATCTTGATGTTATGCACCAGTATCGTTTGTTTGTTTGTTTGTTTTTCCCCTTCAACAGTTGATCAAGAAACTGTTGCTTTTCATTCTAGGAGAGTAAGCATATACAGGCCTTTCTAGCTGTAATATAAGTTTTCTACAAAGTACATCTTTATAACAGACTCTGTAATTTTCAGTAACCTATAATCTAAACAATGTTTTCTTCCAGCCTCCAGTAACAAAAAACCTAGTGACTAATTGCAAACCTGTGACTGACAGAATTCGTAAGGCATACAAGGACAAAAACAAATACAGGTATGTTGTTACAGTCCTGTGAAAAGCCAGGCTAGGTTTTGTAAAGCAGTAAGAAGAGGTATAAATACACACATACAATCTTTGGTCATGTATATGTTAACAAATTTTAGCTCAATTTGTTTTAACAGTGGAACTGAAGAAACATACTGCTATCTACCTATGTATGTTTCATTGTGCAGAATGGTGTGACTTTTTTTGTTTCTTGTTTAGTAGACTTAAGTATTTCCATGCTACTTTTGTCATCTTGGGCCAGATCCTCATTTGTGCTGTACAACAGTAAGCCAGAGTATGTTTAGAAGGCTATACAAATTGACTATATGTAGTGAGTAAGGGCAGTTAAAGTAGCATAAAAATGAGGAAGGAGCCTGTCCTGTGCCTAGAAGTTGTAAATCTGCTTCATCCTTTCTTCTACTGAAGCTTAAAAAAAGGAAAGAACAGAAAAAGCATTTTAGCCCTAACTACCTTGTAGTTTTCCTGCAAGGAGGAGGAGTGACAGGGAGGGAGGGAGGGAGAGGGACAAGAGAAGGGTTTCTATACCCTTTTGGAAAGGGCAGGACAAACCATGATCATGACCATGGGTTTGAGTAATTTCATTTGCATAGATCTGCCTGAGATCAGGTTCTCTCAGATCTTTCTTCTCTGAAACCTGCAAACCATTTGCATGCCAATGAGGCTGTTTGCTGGTGTGGATCTTATAGCTTTGTCTCCTGTCCATTGCCTCACCAGCAGTGTTGGGCAGGGGAGGGTGGTGGGGAGCCTCTGAACCATGCAGTTGCCCCAGGAGTGGCTACAAAGTCAAATAAAACTGTAGAATGAAAGAAGGTTACAGATGCTGCTTAGGGCAGCTTTTGGACATTATTATACATTAATTCATAGTACCTCAAGTTGTGCTGTAAGCTTTATAAATAATTCCCTTCCTGGGAGAGTTTATGCTAAAACTGAAAAGCCGACACAACAAATGAGATTGAAAAATGTTGGGGTGGGGGCAAGGATTTGCTGTGCTTAAATTGATTTATAGTAATATGTTTATAGCATTAGGATATATGCTGCTCTCTTGTTCTGTTGAACTCTAAAAACTGTGTTATTAGTTTGTGAGCTTTATAAATGGAGTACGTTCTCAGGTGAGACTTCAGCAGGCAGGGTATTTTCTTATATCAAAGTAAGAAAGGTGAAAAATGTGTGATACCTCTAGTAAGGCTGTTAAACTGGGGTCAAATGCTCTTTCAAATTCAAGATGCCCTTCAGAGATATGATACTTCTGCATTTCATATACTTGTTTTGTTTTCAAGTTATTGATTAGGTGGGTGAGGAAGGTTTTATTTGTATTGAAAGTTGTAGTTTTATATACTCTTCTGTAATTTTACTTCAAGATTTTTCTGGGCTTGGTGATTGGAATATAGGAACATGTTTTCTCATGTCTGAAGTGTAATTGTAAATGACAATTGTAAATTGTGTGTGTTTAAAAAAAAAAAATTGCATAGTAAGTGTTATGTCTACTCTCAGATCAATTGTTACTTTTATGCCAAAACTCAGAGTTTATATACTTTTTATTAGAATTCAGTTCTTCGATTTATGGGTGGCTACTAATAAATCTATAGGAAAGTGGCTCTGTGCAAGAGTGTTAGCTGAAAAATGTAAATACACTGATAGAAAGCAAATGGCAAATTCTAATGAAGGTTGGTCAGTCAGACTAGAAATAAGCTATTAAATAAAAGATGAATATTTATTGAACCTGACTTTAGGTTGTCTTATTAATGCATAAATCTTATTTTAACAACAAGGTTTGAAATCATGGGAGAAGAGGAAATTGCCTTCAAAATGATTCGCACAAATGTTTCTCATGTAGTTGGTCAGCTGGATGACATACGAAAAAATCCCAGGTATTGTGATTCTTGATTTGTATGAAGTTTTGAGGTGGTTTTAATTTTCTTTGTCAACTGTTTGAACTGTGTGTTGGAAAAAATAATTTATTGCCGTGTATTTCTACACTGTGTGTTACAGGGTAAGACCAATTTTAACCAAAAGTACTTCTCATTTTTTCTATTTAACTGAAGGTAAGTGCTCTCTCTGTTATGCTAGGGGTTATCTCATTAATTTGTTACATTTTTATGTATCTAAAACCTTTGAAAAGTTATAGATAAACTTCAGCTGTTTTTGAGGCTTTCATTTTTGCCATTCTAGAGGGCATGCAGTTTATGTTGCAGGCAATTTTGTTTTAAAGGAAAGTCATTTTGATCTGCTTTATGTAGCAATTTTATTTTAAAACTTAAGGATGGATTATTTTGTAACAAAATCAGTTTTGCATATCCATTATGCTTTCATGCTCTGTTACAACATGGCAAGAGGTTTTGGTTTTTTTTTTTAATAATTGGTGAGAAAAAATCCAAAGCTGGAAGGTAGTCCTCTGTTTATCCAATCTGCAGTGGTGGAAGTTTTAGATACCCAAATCTGAGAGTAGGCTCTGTAGTGTTGAATTAGGCTCCTGAAATGACTGAGATAAATGGCGAAAATAAATGTCCTGGAATACATTTCACAGCAACCACCTTGCAAAGCAAAGGATGCTGTATTTGAGGCTCAAGTCTGAATCTGCTTCGCAGAAACTTTTAACTGTAGTCCTGAGCCCATTGCATAAGACTGGGGTTCGACAAGACGTGGTGAGATAATTTGATAGCTAGCTGTTACAGAAGTGAGACAGTGCCTCCACCTGTCTGCTCTCCTTCCTTGCTCTTGGTTACACACTTTTATCTTGCTTCTGTCTTCAGAAAACTGGAGAGTTCTCTGCCAATATAATGAGTTTGGCCTCAAGGAGGGGCCTGACAAGTGTTAAAGAACAACAAGGAGGAAAGTAGGACCAGATACCTTGGGCCAGGGAAAGTGAAACCTTCTCTTGCAGGCCACAGCAAGCTATTGGGTAATCTCAGCTGCCTGTAAAGCTACACTGTTATTTGCATTTGTAGATAAAAAGCAGGTTTTCACTTGCCTTTTACACTCTACTACTTGCTAGGTCATTCATTCAGGAAGGGGAATGCTAGTCTTGAGACATTTTGCAGCTGAAGGTGGTTTGTATCTATTGCTGCTCCTTACAAGAGTGCCTTCTGGCCACATAACTCCTGCATTCCAGTTTCGCAATGACCCAGTTCAAAAGAAAAGTGGGCGGCACCCTAACTCACCCGGCTGCTTCCTCTTCTTTCCCAATTTCTTTGTATCTGGTGGCTAGGACTTCTTTTTGAAATGTAAGTGTGATTTCAAGCCTTGTTAGGCCCAAGCAGGGCACATAACATGAGTTTCTCACCTTCAGTGTTCAAGTTCATGCTTGCAATCACTGGCTGCTTATTTTGAAGGGTGGTTGCTGATGTCAGACTTGATCCTGACACTGTGTTGGTTGTGGTATGAGTATGCCTAATGGATTGAGGCCTTCTAGCAACTTAAAATTGAGCTGCCTATTCTGTGGAGTGATTGCATCCTTAGATGAGGATGTGTTTGAGTAGGGGTGTCTAATCTGTTGTCTTGGGAACCTCAGCAGGCAAGATGAGGCAGGTGAGCTGATCTGTCTTGAATATTCCCTAATTTTCACATGATGCACTGGCATACTATTATGGACTCAGCCTCAGACTCCATCTATCCATACCCTTTTGGTTTCGCGGTTTTTTTTTCTCTTAAGGAACAGTAGTGTATTGTTGTCCCAGATTGTTGGCTGCTTTGTGAAGTGAGGTTGAGTCAATTGCTTGGGCTGTATTCCTGCAACAAAGTATAGTGCAGTACTGTAGTCATATCTTGTTAGCAAAGGAGAGCTGGCATGGCTATGTAGGCATGCCATTTCCTTCTCTTTGCCATGTTTTCCCTGCATATAAAACAATAACTATACACAGTCTCTAAAAACAGGTATTCAGTGCCTCTCTTGGGATGAACTAAAAGTATTGTTCACCTACTGATCTGCCTAAAATATTTGTTTTGCATCCTGAAGGAAAAAGTGAGCCTTAATCATCTATGCATTAATTCTGGAATATCCAAAGGAATGTCAGAATTAGTTTCTATTGGATGGATTTAAAAAGTCTTTCCATTTGAAAGAGGTTAATACCCTCACCGCTCCCACTTACTGTGCTTTGGTTTGCTATGTGTATAAGCAGGGATATACACTCCAGGAGTGCAGCTACTGCATTCCTAGGGCTAATGAGCTGCCAGTCCAAGGGACAAGGTCAGGGGTAGCGCAGTGTGAACTCCCAAAATGCTTATAGTGTAGACATAATTGCCATAACTAGCTGCTTTGCATAGTGTTACTTGATAGTGTAGACACAGCCTGCTCATCTTTGAAGAGAGGTGTATTTTATTCTTCTCAGATGTAGCAATTTGAATGACTGTTTATCCTCTGCGTGTAATTGTCTAGAGCAAGGTTACCAATTATGCCAGATTCAGTACAAACTGAGGAAAAGCGGTAATGCCCTGTGTAGGTCGATTCGCGTGCTCTAGAGTTCTGCCTCTTTCCAGCTTCATGTAGGAAGTCTGAACTTTGCTCTTTGAAAGAGCACACCATACTATAGAGAATACAGCTGACCAGAACTACTTATTTACAAAGGTTAGCAATTACAAGGCATATGTCACCAGATACGATTTCTCCCTCTGGGGAAAATGTAAGGGTCTTGTATCTCACAATATAAATAAAGCACATAACCCTGCCCATATATGGGAAAGGGAATTTTTGTTGTCAGGCACCAGGTCACAGTGACCAAGGGTACATAGCAGTCTAGCACACTAGCTGCTGCTTTAGTTTAAATAATTTGCAGTAACTTAGACGGTTGTGTGTTTCTTACCTGAGAAATAACTCTCTGCAAGAGGCATTATTGGGATCATGCTTATTTGGTCACAGTGATTTCTGTATAAATTCTGTCCAAGTGGTGGTTGTTTGTATTTTGGTTGATTATACAAGTTCAACTTTGAGTCTGTGATTCAAATCATGTCCTGCCCAATTTATATAGTGTTCTCAGTAACTCAAAGTCTGGGGACCAAGCTTTGCCTTCTCTTGCACAATCTTCTATAGTTTTTATGTTGACTTTCTCTGAAGAGTGCAGCATATGCAGTAAAATATTAATAATTTAGTATGTTTACCTTCTACAGTGGAGCTCACTTTGTTATTTTAGATACTTTACTCATGATAATTTATTTAAAACTATAAAAACCCTTACCCAAATCATAATGCTGGCCCTCTAACCTGCTGTCTGTATCCAGTGGTGGGCTCTGGGATGATGCATGCTAGTGCCCATTAGATGGCAGCATTATATAAATAGAAGAGAGAGAAATGTGGCTTGTCATTGGATTCCTCAGAGGTTTTGACTGGCTGGCAGCCATGGTGCTCTTAGAATCAAATTAATTTAAAATAATGCAACAATAAGGAAACTGATTACCAGTATCAAATATATCAATTTGGTTTTAATTTTGTTTAAAAGGATTCTGTGTGTGTTCTTGGTTTGCCAATACCTTTGCTATATTATTAAATAAATATTCTAACAATGATTTCTTGCTTTCTAGAAAATTTGTTTGCCTAAATGACAATATTGATCACAATCATAAGGATGCTCAGACAGTGAAAGCGGTGCTTAGGGACTTTTATGAATCAATGTTTCCCATACCTTCCCAGTTTGAACTGCCAAGAGAATATCGGAATCGTTTCCTTCACATGCATGAACTCCAAGAATGGTATGTTTACACAGGTTCTCTTCAAGTTGTTGTAGTGCGGCAGCATATAATTATAGAACATATTGGTACAAGCCATTTTTTTTCCCCAGTGTTGTCATGAAGGAGTTAATAGTGAAAATAACGTGAAGAGATTTGAATGGACTAAAATTTGAGGCTTGCAGGATTTGGGTTTTGCTGGTGCTCATAGTCATCAACATTTCATTGATTGGCCCCAACTTACTTCAAAGGAAAAGTTGCGTTTTTTTAAAAAAACTAATTCAGGATTTCTGGCTTTCTTTAAATGTGGGGGAAAAAAAAAAAAAACCCAACCAAAAAACCCCACATTGTTTGGAATGCTTGTTGCACAGGGGCAATATAAACTGTTACATTTCTCACTAAGTGTTTTTTTTTAATCTGTCAGACAGCAATAATCAGCTGGATAATCATCAGAGAAGATACATGTGTGTGTCACTTTTACATAATGTGTGAAATTTTTGTGTATGTTTACCTCTTGCCATTTTATAAATATAACAACTTCAGAAGTTGGGGTAGTTGATTTGAGAATACAAGCAAAAGGTTGGCAGGTACAGTGATAAAAATGAGTCAAGACTAGTATAGTAATTTTGTTACTGATTAGCAAATTATGAGAAATAGCTGTTGGTAAGGAAAGAGAAAATATTAGAGGAACTGTAGAAGGAATCAGAAGGATTGTAGGTAACAAGAATAGGTGTGGATTGTAGCGCTGCAAGCCCTGCTGTAGCAGTGGCAGAGGGAGTGGGGGGCAAACCCATTTCAGCATTAGCTGTAGAAATTTGTGCTGGAGGAGTAGACGTTGTTGGCTCCCTTTTTGAGGACATCCATCAAGACTTCGTTAGCTTCAAAAGAACACTTTGTTTTGACTTGTTTGTAGCCAAAGCGGATTTCTACCAGGGTGGGTGAAAGCAAGCTGAAGTGCTGATGGAAATCCATGTTTATCAAAATGTTTTACAGAATTCTAGGACAGCCCAGGTTGGAAGGGACCTCAAAATCATCTGTGGTGGGGACCTCACCACATTGCTGGGGAGGTTGTTACAGTGAATGATTGTTCTCACTGTAAGAAAAAAAAAATTATATCAAGATGAAGCCTCTCCCAGTCCAACTTGTACCTGTTGCCCCCTGTCTCCTCCATATGGGTTTTTGTGAAGAGAGAGCCTCTGTCCTCTTTCTAGCCACCCTTTAAGTACTGGAGAAAATTTTCTTTGCCTTTCGTGGAAGCTCTTTATAAAGTTTGTATATTTGCATTTGTAATATATGAAGCTGTTTTCCTGTTTCCTTCTTTCTTTATGCAGGAGGGCATATAGAGACAAGCTCAAATTCTGGACCCATTGTGTTCTAGTAACACTTATTGTATTTACAGTCATCTCATTTTTTGCTGAACAGGTAAAATTAGTATCTTATATCTATAACACTTAATAGATTGCTGTATCTTCAGGATAACATAAGATGGATTTTTTAAATAGGTTTTGAAGGGTAGCTAGGATTTTTCCTTCATAAAAAGATGTTACATGACTAATGATGAGGTTGTTCCAATTTTTAAGTCATGTTGAGATTCCTTGAAAAGAGAGTCATATGGGGGGAAGGAGAGTGGTATTTCCTTTTCAGGCACATTGTTACTGTCAAGTCCCTCAGTGCACTAAATTTGGATGCTCAAAATCAGTAATTTTTTTTTTTTTTTAAATTCTTGGTCTGTTAACACACATATTGGTAAAAGTGCAAAGTAAATTAAGAGGAAGGAAACGTAAGTAATAGGAATACTCTAGTCCTGAAGAGAATCTAAGGTTATTTAGAGGCCTTATCTAAATGTCATCCCTAAGTAATTGCAAAGATTCCTATTGAATGCAAAAGGTTTTGAATCCAACTCAAAGGAAAAAACCCTCCACTTCTGCAAGCATAAAATGGCTTTCTTGAACATGATTAATCCTGCTAAACTTAGAGGGAGTCAATGGAACAAATCATATGGGTAATTCTTTGCAGGTTGGGGCCTTAAGTAACACTTTCCGTGGTCTGATGAAGAGGGTGTAATTCTTGAAAGGTTGGCTTTTGATTATTATTTTCTTCCCACCTGTAACTTTTGCATGAATCTTTCCCTTGATTTTCAGCCTTTTGTATATATTAGAAAACTCGCCCTCTATTAGTAACTTGGTTTCGGAAGGGGGTACTGAACTTGTTAGTACAGCTAGGTATATAAATGCTGTGTTAAGATGCCAGCTTTGTGTTGATCTTTTAGAAACTGAATGTAGCCTGGTGTTATATTAATTTAAATACATAAATTAACTTTAAAATAATCAGAATATAGGCATACTGTGTTTTTGACTTTCGGCTTGTATTCTGGTTATTGAGAAGTCCAGTGGAAATGTGCACACCTAATAGATGAATACGAGTAAGTAACTTTCTTCCTGTGCAGTGAAAAAAATAGACAGTATTGACTTAAATCTCTACCATCCATGGTAATTCACAGTTTCTAGAATGAAAGCCTGAGCAACTGTGCACCTCTAGCCCAGCAGAGAACTAAATATTGTATTTTTTTTTCTCCTCAGCTAATTGCACTTAAACGAAAGATTTTTCCAAGGAGAAGGATCCAAAAGGAAGTTGGTCATGAACGAATCAAAGTGTAGAAGAGCTTTATTTTGGAGATCAGTCTACCTCAAGATGTGATAAGCATTTAAAATCTGTCTCTCATCAGTGTCTTTTATGGTTTGACATTTAACTACATCGATATGAAGAAAAAAAAATAATGTATCTACAGTTAGAATATCTTCATAATCTACAAGCTGCTGGAGCTGTGACAATGCAAAACAACACAAAAAATAATTGCGGGAAACCTGTACATAGGCAGTTTTCAACAGATCTTACTTTACAACTGTTAGTTCATGGCCATGTTATCCTTTTTTATAAAAAGGGTTTCCTAAAGAAATGTAACTGCATTTATTGCAGTGGATGTTGCCAACTAGATAAAATGTTGGAAGGCAAAGTTGTTTGGGATCAGCTTAACAGGTCTTTGATCTTGCATTCCAAAACACTTTGCAAATTTCTGTCATTGCTGCTTTTTTTTTTTTTAGCCCTACGGGAAAATTGAGAATTATGTAACTTGTCATTTAGATTTAGTATACATTTATTGATGTTGATGTTTAAAGAACAGTGACAATTCATCCCCCTATTTGTAGTATTTAATTGGGATTTGGAAGAAATGTATGCTCATAAAATACACAGTAACGGAACAACTAATGGTTATTTGAAAGATATCTGGTGTATTATATTCCAAAGAATACAATGGTATTATTCCTTGGCTTGATTACAAAGAGAGGGTTGTAATCAAATGAAAATGATCAAGGTATAGTATTTTACAAGCATTGTAAATACAAAAGCAAAAGTGCCTCTCTATGAATGGGTAACAAACTGTTTTAATGTAGCAATGTATAGGACAGTGTTTCACTTCAGAAAACAATATTTGTACTGACATATGAAGCTTTGGTGTTTTTAAATTTAACAGGGTTTGGCTCTTATTTTGCTGAGACATCAGAATAGTGCGGTCTTATGTGGGAAAGGATGCCGAATCTTTTCAAGCTGAAATTTTTGGTGGTGTATCTTCAGTTAATTGTATTAGCAGTATTCAAAAAAGCATTAATTTTTGTAATCAGATGATGTACAAAATGTACGTGCATATGTATTGAAAGATACTTGGTTTGCTTTGAAAGTAACTAAAATGTGATGAAAGTTTTGTCTGTTGTTTCTGTTTTAAAGTAAACCAAAACTCACCCATTTTGATAAATTAGCCATGAATGTGTATGCATCCTTATGTTAAAAGTTCTTATTTGTCCCTTAAAAAACTTCCAACAGTAATAATTTAATATTAATTTGAAGCATGGATGGATTCTCAAAGTAGAATCAAACTTTTGAGCATTGTAAAAATGCAAGCATTTTAAATTATTAAGGTTACATTTCATGCTAGCAACACATATTATGCTGAAATGTAGCATATAAATAAGTAGTTTACCTCAGACTAGCAGAAAACGAGACATTTCAAGAAATGCAAGAAAGCTTTGATATCTTCTTACTCTTCAAAATATTATTAGGTAGATTCAAGTGAAAATTTTAAGGCAGTTTTTCTGCTGATGTATAAACAGATTCCTTGGGTAGCTCAGCTGTCACTGCAATTCGTTTTTGTTTAAGCAAATTTTTGAAGGTAGATTGATACTATTTTGTTTCACTACAGCAATAAGAGCCCAAAAGATGTAGCATAAACTTGCTGAGAAGCATTCATTGAAAATTGCTGCTAATATCTGGAAAAAAGCAAGCAAGTGAAGCAGGGTAAGGATGTGAACAGTGTTGTGGTGGCAACTAAGCACCCGGCCACAGCCTACATCCACCCGAACAACCTCTTTTGTGGACTTTTTGTTGTCTGAATGAGGAAATTTAAGCCATTTCTATAAAAAAAGAATAAAAATAGATAAAGGTAGGTGAGGTTTAAACGAGTTTAATGCTGGATCTGCACGACGTGCCCGGCCTCCGCCACAGGTACTGCTCCCGCGGGCCCCACGGTCCGTGTTAGTGCGCATGCGCCCCCTCCCTTTTGCGCGGCCCGCCCGGCTTCCCGCCTTTTCCTCGGGGGCGGGAGTTGCTGAGGCGGGACCGGCTCTTGTCATCCCCGTCCGCCGCGAGGGCTGCCAGAGGCTCTGGTGCGAGTGGAGGTGAGGGGTTTGGGTCCGAGCGGTGTTCCCTCTGCCTGCGGGAGGCTGTGAGGCTGGTGGGTCGCCTCCCTGTGAGGCGGCGGCCGCGGTGGGCGCTGTGCGGGGGTGAGGCAGTGAGAGGGGAGAGGAGGCCATCGCAGGGCAGAGGGAGAGGGATGAAAGGGGTTTGGGCGGGGAGTAAGGAACAGGGTTAGGACACTGCGGTGCCCCTCAGCATTTGATACCCCAGTGGCTTCGTCCCAAAACCTGTTGTGGTGGTGGTGTGTGGCCTGTCTCCCTTGCTTCTCTGAGGTAGAAATAGGTCGGATCCCACAGTGAAAAGCCGCATGTAGGAAGTTCACACAAATACTGGTTTATTTCATGTCTTTTGGGGCAGGGTGAAAAAAGGAGGTGAGTTTCTCTGAAAAAGCGTTAAATGCACAGCTGTGGATTGAAGATATTTGAGTTGGCTTAAGCAGGTAGCTACACAGAATGGGTGAAGGCTGTATGAGGTTGTGAGGTGGCAAGATTGTTTTACAGTTTATGGAGGGACTGGGGTGTTCTGCTTTGTATACTGATTTTCAGTACAAAGAAAAGTGCCTGTATGTGACATAAAATACATGCTTGCAGTTTAAAGTCGAAGCACTTTGTTTGGCAGCACAGAGACATGCACAGCCAGATGCCATACTAGTACTTTCTTCCTTACATCACGTTTTCAACAGCCACAGTAGTTGAAAAGCAGAATGAGTTTTGAAAATTTTCTCTCATTTGAGGATAATTTTAATGCAAGAGTTTTTGATTTTCCAATTAATAATTTAATGAGGTTTTGGTTTTGTTTGTCAAGAAACTTCTAACATCTAAAACATACTACATAGAGAAGCATCAACCACAGAAGAAGCTGGGTATTGAAAAGCAGTGTTCTTTATTTAGTAGCTTAGTGTGATCATGTCGTGTATACCCATGTAATATGTGTTTAAAAAAGTATTTTCATAGCCATGGACAACTAAGTCAAAAAACAGAAATGGGAAACTCAGGTGTGCAAGACAGCTGTTAATGTTGGGGGGACTTCACAGTCCTGGAAATTCAAAAGATCTGTACTGGACTTCTCAATTTCAGTGCGTGGACTTAATTTTCAGATCTATCTTTGCCCTGGCTTGTGGAAAACCTATTGATATTACTAGCTGTGTTGAATTGCATCTAGAATGAGAAGTTTATCCACTGCTGAGTCACACCTTGCTCAGTTTGGAAAACGGTACTTGCAGCTGATATTTTTTTCTGTATTCTTTCCATATTCCAAGTAATCCAGTTATTTTGTGAAGGATTTTTAAGGAAAAAATTTTCATTCATGCATTTAATGATTACAAATATGCTCTTTTCCTTCTACATAGATGTTTTACTCCTTGAATATTTATAAAAATACACAGAATATATAAAAATTAGTATTACTAAGTAAAGAAACAAATATTGTTTAAGAGGGCAGTGTATTTGTAAAACGTTTACAAATACAGAAACTGCATTAGTTACATTACAGAATGCAGAGGCATAATAGCTATAAATAAAGATAATTCAGAAAGTGAAAGTTGCCCAGGATTTTTAAAAATGGCGTGCATGTGTGTGTATATTTGTCTCTCTAGTGTGGGATGGCTTGTAGAATCAGATTGTTCTTTATGGCTTATCATTTCTGTATTTTGTAAAATAGAACGTTGGCATAGCTTTTTGGGAATGCAGTACTGGATATGACAAAGTACGTAATAAACATTATGAAAGCTGAGCAGGCAGGCACCTTAAAGTGTATCATTTACTTCCTTGTTTTTCAGCAGAATCAAGTATATTGTTATTAGCCCTGGTATTTTTTTTTTTTACCCTGTTCTTAAAAACACCACTGATGGGTAATCCTGTGGATTACCTCAAAACTAAAACAGTTTGACTGCTTGAAGATCCTGACAGGTGGAGAGTGTTATAGGGTTGCCTAGAACAGCTCAATATAAACGTGAAAACGTACTTATCTTCAAAGTATTGTGGGGAGTTAGGTAACAAATACAACATACCGTTTCAGTAGGAAGAAAATCTCATTATGGCACCATCGGGAAGAAAGCATGGAGGAAAAGCTTGTAAACCAGCACAGGAAGATCAAGCCATACCTGCCTATGACTTTAAGGAGGAAAGAAAAGAGCTGAGTGGATCAGAGGAAGATATTAGAGAAGGTGCTTATATGATATTTTTTATACTTTTTTTTTTTTAAATGAAGTTTATAATATTTCTGACTATGAATAGAAATGAAGACAATTCAGTGTTAGCGAGTGTCTGAGTAAGCGTGGTTCATAATGTTTGTGACAACTAGCCTCCAATTGTATAATTTTGATTGGTAAGAGAAGAGAACACAATATAGTAGCTCTATATAGTGCACTATTATGTCTTAAAATTATAGGTGGAGTCTTTAATAGAGTAGGATTTTGTTACCTTATTCTAATGCCATATCCTTCTATCACCTAGCTGCATGTAACATTGTGAGATCAGGATAGAACAGAAGAGCTCTGCTTGCTTGCATGGATTGCTGCGTTCGGTAGGGTAGTTGGAGTCATAATGCTGGCAGGCTTAAGAGTACTTCATGAAGAATCTGAACCAAAGAAAAGAAAGAGGGAGAAGCAGAGAAAGCTGAGGAAAAAAGAAGAGAAGGCAACCAAGAGATTCTTGTTTAATTTTGAGGGAGTGTCATAAAAAAGCGGACTTTGCTTAAAAATAGAGTTCTCATTCATCACATGATAGTTTTTTGTAAAGTTTGATGTAACTCCATTTCTGGATTTTTGTCTTTCAGCAGTTATCTCTGGGTTTGTTTCTCTTACTTTCTCCCCTTCTTCATTTATTCAGACTAAATTCCTCCCCCACCCCTCGTTAACAGAATCTGACAGCCAAGGATTTTTATTCTTTGGAAAGAATATAAATATCTATTTGTGATTTTGCTTTCAGAGTACACAATTTCAGTACTTATTTTAAGTACTTATTCTTACAGATTGGGATTTTTCAATTTTTAGATTATTTTTACCTTTCTGATGATTGTTATATGGTGAGTTGGGAGTAACTGTGTAGTAGTGGACAGGGAAACTAAAACTGCTTGAGACCAGTCTAGAGGAACTCAAGGCAGTGCCAGCTCAAATCTAGCCTTGCAGAATAATTCACCACCGTCAACTCCAGATTCAAAGTTTTAGGAAAGTTTTTTTTCCTGTCCTGTGTTATGGACAGGAACCGAGACCCATGACACATGTTCAGAGAAGTGGCATTACAGAAAAGCAATTATACTTTTAATAACTCAAATGACCCCCCAAAACTTAAGATATTTTTGTAAATCTTTTTGAAATTTATATTAAGGCGAAACACCGGTAATGGACAAGCATGGAAAGAAGAGAGCTTTGGTGACTACTCATGTCGTTCCAGATGATGTGGGGTAAGGTTAGGATTTTTTTTTTTTTTTTTTTTTTTTACTGATTTCAGTTATTCATTATGCTTGTTTTGCCTGGTTTTTTTTTTTTTTTAGTACTTGATTTAAAAATCAGGTGACAGATAATACAGCAGTTGTAGGTAAAAAAAGAAAATGTAACATTTTAAAATCAGTAATTCTGCAGTTTCTTTGTAGATACTTTTGAACATGCATAAAAAAAGATATATTTATGTGAATTCTTAAAATTCATTCCTTTCAAAAGATGATTTAAGTTTTATCCTAAATTGTTGATCATTAATGTTTTTCCCTCTGATCTTAGTTGCCTGAAGATATTGACAGTACTTTAAATATCCAACTATTGCATGGAAAATAAATTCTCTTTACAGATAACTCTCATGAAATTCAATATTTATGGGCAGTGTAAACATAAAGAAAAAGTGTATGTTGAAATAGTTTTTAGCAAGATTATTGCTGTTGTGTTGAAGAGACCTTTTTTCCTTTTTTTTTTTTTTTTTCTTTTTTTACTCTTCAAAAAAGAAAGTGCTATCCTGTGGAGAAGATGATATAAAAACAGGAAAAACATTTTCTTTACCCACCATGTCACTTTTTGGATTTGTCAGCTATTGTACCACTGCCTTATACACTGGTGTTATCATCTTAAAGATGTTGTAAAAACAACCCTGATATTATTTGTCTTGAATTTTTCTTACTGTGCCAATCATGCTGTAATGGACTTGTTTTTATTTGATGTTGCAAATACCTTTTGTGTTTTCTTTTTGTATGGGAAATGATCAATTTTATTTAATATCCTCCCTCACTGAAGACCCTTTAAATGCCTAATACTGCCTTTTTACTGGGGAGTAAGTTAATAGATTTTAGTAAATTTTTTTGAAAAAAGTAAATTAGTCTAATAAAGAGACCCCTCACAGGAGGAGAAAAGGAGTGTCATTTTTTATCTTGTAGAACAGGAGCATCTCTGTCACTGCTTACAAGTGGTAGACACGTGAATAAAATTAGTTTTAAGCATATACAACAGGTCTTATTCTGAAGTCAGAAAGTGGGCAAATAAAAATTTTAAACACTATTTTGTAGGGGTGAAGTACAGAATATGCTGGAAAGGTTTGGAGGTAAGTATTTTTACATTCTAATAAATTAAAAAACAGTTCATGTTTAAGTTGCAGAATTGGCAGTAATTCCTTACCATAAAATAACTTTCAAAATTTAGATAGAATGACCAGTCTTTCTAGCATTTTTCAGCATTTCTGAAAAAAGCTAGTTTTCAGAAAAAAAGTTATATTTAAGTAGAGCAAAGAGAAAGAAGAGAAAGGAGAAACTGCGTATAAAGTGAGATGTATTAGTGTAAGTAATTACAAAGGAAGAAGGGAAAGATGCACGAGTGCTTTTGATTATCAGCTCCAATTTTAAGAAGTTTAAGAGGCAGTGATTATATTGTAGAGAAAAGGGACAATGTGAGTCAGCTGTTCTTACTCAATTTTTTACTACAGTGACGTAGAAGAGACTGGGGATTGCAAGACTTGAGAAATTAGGGGCACGTAAATGTTAATATAAGCAGCTAAATAGAACAAATAGTTATAATTCTAAACAAGGAATTTTGGAAGTAGATTGTAGTTGTGATACAGAATGAGCTAGAGGTAGTCTGTACTCTGCACCTTCAGAAATCTAGAGAACAGGCAATCAGTAGAAAAGAGAATTTCAGCAGTCGGGGGAAGAATACAAGTATCTAGAAGAGCTAAAGAATAAGGGTAAGTAACGCCAGTCATCTAGCGATGAGAGATTTATACATGTTACCTAGTTGGATTTAGTTTAGTCATAATCAGATCATCAAATGCCTTTACTTAGAGTTAAATTTCCAGCTGAATACTAGATAGCGGACAAGTTAGAGAAAAAACACATTTCGCTTGTAAAGAATGTATAATACATGTCACCATGTAACAAAGCATCAAAAAGCTGTGGAAGGAAGGGAAACCATTTTAATGCCAGTATTATATACTTAATAGCTGATTAATACTTTCATTTTATGTATAAGAAAATGCTGTACACAGTCATTACTTGCATGTAAATCTTGAGGTGAAAGAGGAGTTCAAGGAATTCCTTAATCCATGAATTAAGACTTTTTGCTGTTAAGTTACATATTAGAATGCTATTGTAGATCTAGCAATCTAGGTAGGAGGAGGATTTCAGTGTTCAGAAGCTAGGACTGCTTGTTACTGAAGACTCAAAAATAGGAGGGAAGGAAGGAAAATGAATGGATCAGAGAAAGGATGCTGTCTGCTCAAAAATAATAGGTTTGGCATTAGCAGGGCCAGATGCCTCAGCAAATTAGAGAGAGGTTTGACAGGTGTTTCCTGAAATCTACAGTGAGAGGGAAAAGAAATTGCTGTATTAACCTTAAGCTGTGACTTGTTTGTTAGATCTCCAAATGTAAATTAAAGTGAAACAAACATACTAACTTATATTAACCTGAATACTTTTTAAAAATTATGAAGTCTCTCCAAAGTATGAAAAATAGTTTGTCATTCATTCATTCCATATGTTCACAGTGGTAGTAATTACATACTACCTTTAATTCATTTCTAAAATCTATGTAATTTGAATATTACTCTGAAACGTGTGGTTTTTCTAGGGAAAAAAAAGTGTCAGCATAACTGAATTCCTTGAAGGTCTGGAAACTGAGGTGGCACTGCAGTCATGCAGCTAAACTAATGAGGATTTTGATGGTGTGACTAAAACATCATTAGATACTAGAGAAAAGACCGAGGTGTCTGTACTCAGATTTGTGCAAGATATCTCTAGCTTTGAATGGAGAATATACAGACTGTGAGATGTCCAAATACGATGTTTTGAAGATACGCAGTGTGAACTGATTGGATAGTGCTTCTAGTGTTTCCAGCACGTATGTGTGCTTATTGTATGGATGACATGTTAGATAAGTGCATGTTGGACCATAATAATCAGTAGGAGAACACATGATGACAGTGTGTAAGGAACCGATTTAAATGTACATAATGGAAGCACTGCAGCTACCCTGAGTTCAAACTGCTGGACAGTTTCAGTTCACTGTGTGTGTCTGCTCAGAGCTAGTCTGACACTGTACCCACTACCATCTTGCCTAGAATGAAAGAAGCTAAAGCTGTGTCACATCATGGTAGGTCCTATTTGGTCTGGCCCCTGAGAGAGGAGGGACTCGAAGCAGATGCTGGAGTAGCTGGTGGGGCTGGGCAACAAGCAGTTGCAACTCCAGAGGCCAGGTGTCCGTTAGGGTGTACGGGGGGGCTTAGGGAAGCAGCACTCACACCAGTGCCAACAGCAGGTTGAGGGACACTAAACACAGCAGCCAGGAGCCCAGATCACATTAGTTTCTTTCCATTAGAATACACCTCGTTTGCTTCTCCAAAGCGTAACTCCTCAGCATTTTTAATAAAAGGCACAATGTATCTCAGTATGCTTAATGTCTAAATATTCTTTGATTTTTAGCTGACATTAACAAGGCTTTGTTAGCTAAGAGGAAAAGATTAGAAATGTATACGAAAGCCTCACTCAAAACCAGTAACCAGAAGATTGAACATGTTTGGAAAACACAGCAGGAGCAAAGGTAACATTTACTCTTGTTTTTCAAAGCTGTGAAATCAAATTCCCTTTTGTGTCACCGCATCAATAGTTGGTCCATCTTCTTGCAGTTAAATAGCAAGTAGCATATCTACTAGTTAAGTATCTGCTTATGTCTGCTGTTTCTGCTGCCTCCAGTTGTGTCCACTTGGTTAAATTGACTGTGTCAAGCACAGTGCTTTTTCTTTTGAATGGAGAATCTTAAGATTTGGAATTTTGAGAGCAAGGTACCTTAAAGAGCTGGTTTTACTTTTGTTTTATCTTTATGGAAAATGACCTTTGATGTTATTTTTGTCTTTTAAACCAATGTTTTTATTTTTTCCACTTCAGTTGGAATTTTATGTTTCTACTTGAAACTGAAAAATGTTCAGTAAAACTTTTATACCATTCTGGTTAAGAAAGAATTTTCTTTTTCACATTGTAAATCATTTTCACCCTACATAACATTCCTCTTGCCTCTTAAGGCATATTTAATTACTACATCTGTTACTACAAGTAGAGCAAACTAAAAATGAGACAGCTAAAAACTGAAAGTCAGCAATACTTATAACTGTCTTAGTGGTTTTATATATAAATATATATATATATTTGCAACTTGCATTGACAAAATTTAAGTTTACATAGAGAAACTAGAGCATAATGAACTAAGGAATGAGCTAATCAATTTTTCATTATAAACCCCTTGTGTTAAAGCCAAGATGTGTAGTTGGGTTAGAAAAAATGTAGTAAATCTCAGAAAACCTGACACTGTTAGGAAGAAAAGTTGTAATTTTTTTTTAACCTGAGTTTTGTATATGAGTGCTGTCTCCTTATATGTATATAATCCACATTCACTCAGAAAGTGTGTGTGTATATATGTCTGTTCAGTTTTTCAAAACATACAGTATTCAGTTAGGGCCAGATGTCAAACTAGGCTGTTCATCTATGCCAGCTCCTTTTATTCTACTTTACGTGCATGTTGAACTTTAGCTTTCCTTGTAATTCTTTGTAGCATTTGTCATACTTACGGCTAGTGTCTGTTCATAGGCAGAAGCTCAATCATGAGTTCTCCCAGCAGTTCCTGACTTTATTTCAGCAATG
The DNA here is from genome assembly GCF_026419915.1 of Harpia harpyja. Lineage (NCBI taxonomy): Eukaryota > Metazoa > Chordata > Aves > Accipitriformes > Accipitridae > Harpia > Harpia harpyja. The sequence continues at coordinate 22,751,389 of NC_068945.1, read as the reverse complement.
GGATGTAGATGTGCAGAAAGCAGAGGAGCAGGAAGAAAAACTAGCGGTGGGTTTCTAGCATGGCATGAGTTTCATTGTATTTTCACAAGGAGGGAATATTGTTGTTCAGACACTCAAGAAATGTAGAAACACTTCATGTAGTTCAAACAAACATACGATTGTTTGCCTCTTGATTAAAAAAATTCATTCAAGTTGGGTGGCTCTCAAACTGTAAATGTTTAAGTTTTGGGATATATTTTAAAGTGAAAAGGGGTGCATTTATAACTTTATTGCAGGTTTATAAATGGCAGTAAGTGATGCCCTAGGCCAGCCAGCATATGGCTTGAGAAAAGCCAAGACCACTTATAGAGAAGAAAGATGTGTGCTGTTTCTGTGTATCCATAGTCTTTGGGTTCAGGGAACAAAGGACTAAAGGAAAGTAATTGTCTTTTAGCATGCATTGTTTAAAAATATGCCTGTATATAATAAATGCATGAGAATTTGATCATTGAAAGGGGACAGGAGCTATACAATGAAATGTAATCACATGATGTTGCTGTATTTGTACTCCCAACACATTTGCAAGTTTTGCTTTTCCTTAAGCAGTACATTTCCCTGGGATACCCTTGAGAACTGTGTTGGATAGCAATCCTCATATGATCTCATAAGGATAATTCAGGTTGGAAGGGACCTCAGGAGGTGACTCAGGGCTTAATCCAGTCTTCAGTCTTTCTTTCGTTAATAAGAACAAGGATAACTCTCCAGGCAGAGATCTACATTACATGACCCAGATTTCCAGTGAGGGCAGAATTTCTCATTCTGATAAATGACATTAGTGTTGCTGTCCAAGCGCTTTTGGTTAACTAATGTGATTATTTTTTTCTTTTGCTTCTGCTTCAGAATATGTTTCGTCAGCAACAAAAAGTTTTTCAACAGGCAAGAGTAGTTCAGAGTCAGAGACTGAAAACCATTAAGCAACTCTATGAGCAATTCTTAAAGGTACAGTAAATTTTCTTCTTAGAAGGCAGCTGATCCTTATCATATCACATAAGAAAGCTGTATTAATTCAACTTTTATGAAATACAGAGATTTAAGGTTTATTTAGGGAAAATAACAGCCTTGCATGAATATTTATATTAGTATCTTTCCCTTATTTGTTAAGAACATGGCTTGTTCTCTCTATACATGCATACATATTGCATCTGTTTAATAAATTATTTAGTTAAATGTGTTCTCACAGGGATCTGATTGGCTTGCCTGTTTCAAATATTTAACCAGAACCCTCAGAGCATACTTTCTAAACAGGACACAGTTCTGTACCAGTTTAAAGGTTATACAGGTCAGTTAAATCATCAGGAATTTGTCTTAATTATTCCCTTAGATTTTTCATATGTATTTAAAAAAGGGAAACTTGACAATCTATTAAAAATACATCTTAGGATGCAATCTACTGCTTTTATTATGGCTGGCAGGTGCATCCCCCATAATGACAATTAGATGCCATTTTTTTTCTGTCATTAACCTTTCTAGCTGTTGCTGCTTCTTGTAAGGAAAGTGACACTTAAAGAAAAATCAATTGTAATTCCCTTAAAATTGCCCAGTTAGAACTCCCTTCATCTATTCCTAAGCAACATTCAGTAGAAAGTGTTTTCTTTTCTGTAACCTGGTATTCAAGGTAAGCATTCACTAAAATGTCAGCAGGAAGAATCTGATGGAAATCATGATTTATGGTGAAAACAGGCCCAGCTGGATGGTTACGTAATCAGTCCTGTTTAACTTTCCTGTTGCTTTATGCATAATTTTTGTGTTTGCTGGGAGTCCCTACAAACACCATTTTTTGGGACAGTGCTTAGAGAGATAATGTATTTTAAACACATGATTAGTACTGATAAACTGTGGTGTGTTTTGATTTTTTTTTAACAAAGTAGCTAACATACTAGACAGCAATCAAAAAATGATTGAGTACAACTACTCAAAAATTTGACTTTTTCATAAAAAAACCAAACAGTTTTTCCCTGTCATTTTACACTTAAGAACAAAACACTTTATTCCCAGAATTTCCTTCCCCACTATTTTTCTAAGTAAGGTATTAGAAGTCTAAACTGAGAAAAATGAAAGTACCCTAAACGATTGGTTTTGTAATAAATGCAGAGGCACAATACCATAGAATCACTGAAGGGCTGAGGTTGGAAGGGATCTCTGGAGGTCGCCTGGTCCAGCCAGCAGGTGGTTCAGCAGGGCTAGCTAGAGTCAGTTGCCCAGGACTTATGTCCAGATGGCTTTTGAATATCTCCAAGGATGGAGACTCCCCAGCCTCTGTGGGCAGCCTGTTCCAGTGCTCAGTCACCCTCACAGTAAAAAAGTGTTTCCTGATGTTCAGAGGGAACCTCCTGTGTTTTCAGTTTGCCTCTGGTCCTGTCACTGGGCACATCAAGAGCCTGGCTTGATTTTCTTTGCACCCCCTCTTCAGGTGTTTATGTATATAGACAAGATCGCCCCGAGCCTTCTCTTCTCCAGGCTGAACAATCCCAGCTCTCTCAGCCTTTCCTTGTAAGAGAAAAGCTCCTGTTCCTTACTCATCTTTGTAGCCCTTTGTTGGGCTCTATCCGTTATGTCCATGTCTCTCTTGTACTGAGGAGTCTGGAACTGGACGCAGCACTCCAGGTATGGATTCACCAGTGCTGAGTAGAGTGGAAAGATCACCTGTCTTGACCTGATGGCAACATTCCTCCTAATGCAGCCTAGGAGCCTGTTAGCCACCTTTGCTGCAATAGCACACTGTTGGGTCATGTTCAACTTGGTGTCCACCAGGACCCCAGGTCCTTTTCTGCCAAGCTGCTTTCCAGCTGGGTGGCCCCGAGCATATACTGGTACATGGGGCAGATTCAAGTCTGTCAGTTTCTGATAAACCTTAGTTTCTGTTCAAGTCATTTTCTAACTGGTCCCTTTTTGAAATCCTCTAAGTTATGATATGGGTTTTTTTCAAGTCTGGTAGCTTTGAAAAATAAATCTGAAACCGAGCAACTCTTCGTTTAAGATAGCTGAAATTTACAGAGGATATTACAGAAGAATTAATAAATAATAACTGTTCCAAAATGTCTTCATCAAAGATGAAAAACTGAACAGAAGGTCAAGTATTACTTTGATTTTTCTCCTCAAAGAAGATCAAAAGGTAGAAATCAAGCCTCAAATAAGCTTCACTAAATACAAGTCAAGGAAAATGCAACTACACACATAGAGTTAGGCATAACTGTGTCTACAAAAGGGAGGATAACCAGCAAGCTTTACTTGGCTTATGTGGGGAGAAGTGTGCAAAAAGAAGGAAATTTAATGGGTTTTATAGTCCTTACTTCAAGTCTCCAAGGTTGTCATAACATTTAGACCCTATAATTCCTGACAGATGTCTGTTTAATCTTTTCACATAGAACTCTTATCTTCACTGAAATGCAGGATAACTAGCTGAGACCTCACAGATGCTAAGTGGAGGGGACTGTTTCCTTCACAGGGTCTATATTGTTTCACAGGGTCGATATTGTTTAAATAATAATGTAGACTGGAGTACCAAGTCCTGTATGATTTGTCTGTCAAGTTTGTGACAAAACTAATGACTTATCAGTGACCACTGCTGCTATAAAAATTAAATTGTAGTCTGAATAACAGTTTGTCTGTTTGTTTTAAATTAACCCTCTGACATTGAACAGTTCTGAATTAAGATTATCCTTAACTTCAGAGCATGGAAGAGCTGGAAAAGAGCAATGAAAATCTTCTAGCTGGTGCACAAAGTGAACTTCGCAAAGAAATGGCAATGTTGCAGAAGAAGATTATGATGGACACCGTAAGTGTCAGATCTATGAAGAAGTTAGTTAAATGCAAAAATAGAACATTCTTTATAGAAGTCATTTGACATTCATTTAATTAACTCAAAGGAATCATATTAATATGGCATTTGTTCAGTATTATCTCCTTTTCTTGTAACAGCAACAGCAGGAGATGGCAACTGTTCGCAAGTCTCTTCAGTCCATGTTATTCTGATGGCTCAATGGAGAAACAACTTGTACCTAAGTGACACGATACGAGTATAGGCATTAGCCATAGAGAAGTACGTTAAGATTTAAATGTTTTAAAGTTCCTATTAAGCATTTTCATGGATTGTTCTAATCTTGTGTCTGATAATGTTGTAAGAATATATATTAATAAATTTATTACTTTGGGGGGGTGGTATGGACCCCAAACCATTTACTGTCTGTCCAGTTAATCTTTAACTACTTAATACTTACTTCCAGTAGCATCGGACTGTTTAAATTGTTTCACTTTTTATAATGCCAAATTGTAACAATGAGCAGAATTAACGAAAAATGCATTACCCAGATTTTACATAATAACTGTAGGCCTTTAGGTACATTGTGCAAATAGAAGCATTTTTCACAAGCTGCAGACTTTAAGATTTTCTTAGTTTCAACATTTAGTCTGCTGACATATCAGCAATTATAAAAGTTCACAGAAAATGACATAGTGCATATAAGATTGTTTAATGATGTGTATTATAGTAAATTTTAACTGTTCCATTAGGCTAGGCTTGTAATATCTTTGTACTAGTAAGAGATTTATGAACTGCTGTAATTTGTCCAAAAAGCAGGTTTCTTTAGTTGAACGATGAGCTGAGTATCACAGCTTTATATGACATCTGCTCAAGTAAGCATAATTAAACATTATGCATTTTTGGGTATGTAGTTCTTGTAGAACCACTGCTAGAAGTCATCTAGCTCATTTATTTAGTACAAGTTATTACAAGCCTTTGAGATGGAATATTACTTTTTGCAATTCCAAATGACTAGCAATTTAGGGAGGCCTAAGTTTTAAGGATAAAGCATTTGTTTTTCATGTATCTCATTACAGTAAATCAGCATAAATTAAACAATCAGCTTAGCTTGCATGCAGTTTGTTTTTACAGAAAACCATTACGCCTGAATATCCACTTCTACAAATTAGGTAGTTCCTAACATATTTAATGCTTAGATTTAATACAGTAGTAGATAAAACAAAAAACATCCACACACCCACACACACAAATGTGATGTTTTCATAACAATGGATTTCAAAACCAGTCCATACAGATTCTTCTCCTCAGCTTACTAGCATTTTTAATTCAGAATCAAGTCATTTGATGATGGTTCTCCAGTTCTGGGAGCCAGATTAGTGACAGCTAACTTACAGAAACTTCAGCTATTAGGTTGCAACTGAAGTTGAACAAGCAACTGGTATGGAGCTCTTTTTGTTCTGCATCTGCTAAGACTCAGGGAAGGGGCAAACACAGAAGTTACACTGCTAGATTGATGTATGAGGCAACATAGGCCTCTGGTGGGTAACAGGTAACTATGCTAATTTGTAACTGTGCTGCTGAGTCTCAGCCCTCTACGGATAATTAGGTGATGCTGTGAAGTACAGTGAACAGTTTTTGTTTCTGATCTTCAATACTAGGTTATTTGTTAGTATTGCCTCATGTTTCTGGTTTTCTGACTGATTTCTGCATTAGTTTCCTATCAATCATCCACATACCTCAATCATATCCTTAAAACTATTTATACCGACTACTACATGACACATTTCTGAGCATTCTGGGGAACCCAGTCTTCTCACTCTAAAAAAGTTGCCTATGTCTTTTCATCAGGTGGTTAAATTGTTTACAGTATTCAGACAAACTGAAATGGTCTTTACCATCTTCTCCTCTATTTGTCCATGGCCTGGGTTCAGGCTAAGTTCATGTATAGATGCTGTGTCTTTCCCAGCCTCAAACAGGTGTAGTAGGATTCATTTGGAATTTATATTAATCACTTAGCATGCTAGTCCTTTGGCAGTAACTGTTACAGTTATCCCTCAAGTGTATCAGTATATCCTTCTTAGGCAGGAGTGTGGTAGATGGCATTTTATTCCCCCCAAATTTAGCAGACAATACACCACTTTTAAAGTTCCTTGAACGCCTCAGGGAGTCTTTTCGAATTAACATATAGCGAGGAAGCTACAGTGGTAATATTTTTAAAACAAACCATAGCATTCTTTATTGTACAGTTGAGGAAGGACTTTATAAACTCACAGCTCGGCTATGTACCAGCAACTGAAAGTGGTAATGGACACTTAGATTCAACAGGCTTTTTACAAAAATCATATTCAAATAGTACCTCTTTAAAGGAGCCTAAGCTTGCAGGGTTTCTGTACATGTCATGATTTGCTTGTACAGATAAGCTACTTGTATTCAGCTTTTCTTTAATGACAACAACAACCCTTTAACTAGGCACATTATGTTAGCCAGTGAGTCTGTTCTTAAAGAAAGGCTGATAGTGGGCCTGACTTTCTATTTTGGGGAGTTTTACTAATCATTAGGGTTTAGTTTCGTCAGTTTTGTTTGGATAAAGTACAGTGATAGTTACAGGACAAATTAATTATAAGGTAGATGATCACAGCGATAGCAAACATACTTCAGAGGGAATTACATATGGGTGGGTTGCATTGTCACAGTCAAACAGTCACAGTCATTTCAGTTTATCAATGAACTTTGTCATTCACTTGTGCAGTTTCACAGATGCAAGTTAGGCTAGGTAAAGTTAGTGTCCTCGAAGTATACAACTACCTACAATCTAGATAATGATGGAGTACAACAAGGCAAACCTTACAATGACGACAAAACCAGAAACCAGCCATGACAGAAAATACAAACTACAACTGTAGATGCTAGAGAATGCATGAATCCTAAAGGCACTCATAACAGTATTTTTAAGTAGAAGAAAAATTTCCTGAGCTATACCTCCTTCATCCTACTGATCCAGTAGCTTGTTCTTTAGAAATACCAGAACAGAGATGAACAAGTAGTTGTACCTCATTTTACCAGTCTTAATAATGCAGTACTGTATTCATTGATACCTCCGACTACCACTTCACAGCAGTTCCAAGAACACTTTAGAAACTAATGCTAGAAGATTAATCACTTGGTCTAGGGAAAAGTGAAATTCCTCTTCGAATTCTGGTCAGTAGCACCTTGGTTTGAAGTCTACATTCACCAGACCAGAAGTACTGAATTAAGGTTACCTAACAGGAAATGGCAAAAGTTTCAAATATGGTATTCATGGTATAAAATAACAGCTACAATGTCTAAAACACAAGGGAAAATACGTCCTGGTTCAAAAGTATTGATCACAATAGAATCTGCAGGACTTTGTATTTAGTAATTCTAACATCTGGTAATGTCTGGGATAGAGTGAGCTTTCTCGTAAAACTATTTTCTTGAAAAACATAATCTGTCTTCCCCCAAAAAGAGGCTGCTTCATTCAGCATTCCCCTAACTGCTTCTCCTCTTGTCCTTGACCTATTTAATCAGTCATTATGGTTTTGAACCTGTTCAGGAGCTTGATGAGATGAAATTCTGAAGACATGTATATGAAGATGAGCAGCAATCTGTAGGCATACACCAGTGGCATATCTCAGCATATCAAACAAGGATATGAACTTCAAAAGAACAAAACAGAACAGGTTAAAAAAAACCAACAACCAGTCCCACACATATTTTTTAAAATTGTCCCTACTATAAATTCATCCATACTTTAATCAATCTATCCAAGTGACAAGTTTAGCAAGCATTTTAACCTAGAGTGGTCTATTTTAGAAGGAAAAAAACCAACCCACAACCCAAAAAACAAATGGTATTAAACACGTACAAAGCCTGATAAACAAAGGTTGTTAGTCTGCAGTTAGCATAATAACTTTAAACAAATCACTTGAACTAAAGCATAATTACAAGAGAGATCTGTAAATTTACTTTCACATCTCTGTTCCAAGGAAAGCAAGCCAGTCGGCTCCCAAACTACATGTTTACACAGTATCCTGGCCCTCCCTCCGCAGTGACAGCTGAAATCTGAGCAAGTCAGAAATGGCAAAGCAGAATGACAGGGACAGTTCTCAATCCATTCCTTTAAGTATGCTCCAAATGAAAAGTATAAAACAAAATGCTTACCAATGCTATCCATAGAACAATATATTCATCAATGAAACTGTTGAAGTACTGGTCCAAAAACAGAAGTCCTGGCCCAATAAATGCACTGTCCTGAAGACAGATTTCACTTTTTGTCATGTGAGCCACCTATGATAAAGAGAAAAAAAAAAAAAAATAAATAAAAAGAAGGAAAAAGAAAAAAAGAGAGAGACAAAAATGCACCACTGCAAGATCAATGTAACTACCAGATAACCTCCACCTTAAGTTACAAAGGGGCATGACATCCTTACCCAGGAACAGCCTGCTGTCCCCGGTTCTTAGGAAGCAATCAGCAGGCAGGCCAAGGGCTTCATAAATGCTTCAGGGCCTGCTGCTCCCCGACAATTTATTTCCCAAGGACCAAGTAACCTCTTTCCAGGTTATTCAATCAATATATAGCACTTTAATCAGTGATAAAAGCTATTTGAATTATCAATTGGTATTTTTTTACTTTATTATACAAGAAACATGTTCCTGTCCTTCTGTAGTATGTTACATCTATACCAGTGCATTTTAGGTATTTGCAGGGGTTCCCCACTCTATTTTTCCGGTGCTGTATTTGAAGGGTAAGACTCTGCAAGTGTATTAAGCTAACTAGAAACTAGGCTTTTGCTTAGGTGACAAGACTTGTATTCAGTGTTTAGTAGAGATAGTGATGTACGCAGAGACACTTTACAGAATGACCAAGAGAAGAAGAAAGATTACTGGGGAGGGAATCTCTTCCCCGCACACACCTTGATCCTTCCATATTTAGCATTCTTAAAGACAACTTAAGCTCACCTTTAATTGAGAGGCAAAAAAAAAGAGTTTTTTGTATGAAGTTGGAGACCTAATAGAGGACAAATGAAGAGTCCATACTAGGAAGCTCAAAAATGGCAGAAGGAAAGTAGTCTAGGTGCCAAGTTTGCCATAAGAAATCACCCTGTCATTCCTTGTTTCCATACATTGTGGACACTTGGCAAATATGATTAAAGTCCTGACTTTAAAAAGTGGTCTCAGCATAATATAAATCATGTTCAACTCTATGCTGAACAGCAAAATTCACAGAAAAGCCTGTGAGTGTCCCAGTCTAAAGACAGGACAAACCGCAAAGGCTTACATCCAGAGGAGAGCTGACAAAGGCTTCCACTCTAAGCCAGCTAAGGATGCATCTCTCCTGCTAAAGGAATCTGCTGCAGGGAGCAATTCCTGGCTCACATCTGGCATGATGTGCAACAGCTATGCAGGGTTAGCGCCCATGGAGCAGCTGTTGCACATCCACGCAAACTGCACAGACCTTGGCTCATGTCTCCACTGGGCCTCCGACCTTGTTCATGCCTTAAGTTTTTACTGCGGTTTGCTCACTCTGGAGTGCCTGAAGGACAAGGCCTCCTGAAATAGTATCAGAAAACTGAGAGCTAAACCCCCCAAATCCTTTCCCCACTACCTTTACAGATTTGCCTCTGGAGCAGACTACCCTTAAAGCTACACATAAAGCATCAAGGGAAACATGGTTTGCTCAGAAGTGTCCATGAGTGAGTTGACGTACATACAGCGATGACTGCTGGTTAGAAAGACCCACGGGTCCTCTGAACGAGCAAGGGAGCCAAGGCATTTGACAGAACAGATGAACTGTCTCAAGTTCAATCTTAAGGTTCAGTCTTATCAGCATTCTCTCTCTTGAACCAAGTTAGCAGCTCACTAGGTGAACTCCTGTTTAGCAACAAAGTCTGTAGAATACCTGTTTTCTAGTGTTTGAAAAATGTCGTGCTGGGGGGCAGGGAACCAGCTGGCTGGATTACTGTTGTTAGCAAATATATAGAGTAAGGCAGATTTTTTTTTTTTTTAATCCATTGATGAGGTTTTTAATTACAAAAGAGATAAAGACAGAAAAGTTTATCTCTTTGTTTTAATGATTAAAGTAAATTCTTACTTCAGATAATTAAATCAGAAGTCACAGCACTGTTAATAAGGCTTGAGAGACCACAGTTACGATGTTAAAGACAGACAGTATATTTCTAGGAGTAAGTGAAACAAAGCTGAAAGTTCTAACCAGTACATTCAACAATAAGTACGTGTTTACATCAGTGTCATATATAATCTCTCTGTAGGAGCCCGAGTCTAGTTCAGTGTCTTGGTCATAATGAAAATGGTAACACAGTGGCAGAGCAGAATGGGAAAACCTGCATGGTGCCCACTGATTCAGCAAGCATTAAGCCAAGAACCAGTTTAGTTTTAGGAGGTTTAGGACTGAAACAAGATTACTTACCACCAACTTCTGTGAGATTTTAGCATTCACAAATCCAAATGTCAAGACATACAGGCAAGAATGTTTTTCAAACAGCTGAGTTGTAGACTTTTTATAGATCATAATGGCCAGTGTGATAAGTAGTCCAATGTGCAGGCCTGGTGAAAGAACACTTGTTCCCTGAAATACAAATGGACAGAAAATTTGTCTTAGGCTTCAGTCACATGGTAAGGTCCAGATTTTATATGTATTGCAAATACCATTAAACAAAACCAGTTGTCAAAACGCAGGGAAAGTCCATTAGCATTATGCCAATACTATTAGCATCCTTTGCAGTGACCACTAATCAATTTTGTAAGAAAATTCATTGCTGGTTCCTGTGACAGAAGAAATCCAGTAACAGGTAAAGACAAGGTAGATAATGAAGTCTTTGCTTTAGCCATCCAACACTCATATGCTTGTCTGCTTAAATGCTTAAACAGGTAAAATCCTTATGATCGTCTGAAATGCAATAAATTATGAGCATAAATTATTCAAACCTCATTCAGATTTTTAAAGCAACTTACTGCTATTGTAGATCCATTCTTTCCAACCCCTCCACCAAAGATGACACGGAAGTAATTGAAAAAAGAAAGTGCTGTTCCGCACAGTATGCCAAAAACTGCAAAGAACTTCAGTTCTAAGCCCACCAAAGGGACCTTAGCAGGAAAAACAAGAGAAAGATATTAAAAGTTAAGGATAACACCTTTTTTAAAAAGTTATTTTAAAAGCTACTGATATCTACTAAACAATTGTTTTATTTAAACTCTCACTTTCCCAAGAACAAGCTTAGGAGGACAGTGTTTGGAATTTGTTTCCTTACTAAGGAGACAACGAATTTCTTTTGTAATGTTTAAAGTCGACTTTTGAGTACTTAAATTCTGGTCTTGAAATTCAGCTAGATCTTACTGTGTTTGTTCTTACGATGTTCAAATATTTTTACTACATAAGCAAAAACTTGACACAGACTATGCATCACCAAGGCACAGGAGCGGGGAGAAGGCTAGTTCCTTCTATTTCACTGGGTAACACAATACTGAACCACAGGAAACACAAACACCATCTGCCTGCTTTGTGTTTTGGTACATGTTATTTGTATGCTGTATCTTTGCATTTAGAATAGTCTCCAGATACAAATTTTAATTAAACAGTTACCTTTCAGAATCAATTGCAGTTTCAAGGAAACTTCCAAAGGCAGCAGAGGATTTAAAAAAAAGAAATAGTAATAAATTGAAACCATTGACTATATTTTTGAATATAGATTGTTTTGAGATACAGCATAACTACCACAGATTTTAATATTGAAGAAAAACAAATCATAATTGAAGTCTAATGCACCTACTTTATTTTCCAACATGAAAATAAGCTGTTTTAAAATAGAACAAAAGCATCTTGCAAGATGGGGAAAGGAAACAGATTTAGCTAAGCAGTTCTTAATTGCTGAGTAAACTCGTGAATTAATTTGAATTACTTGGTGGTTTATATTTAGATTAATTGGCATTGGTTACAAATAGCGTGGAATGGTCTCAGCTCTTCCCTGCGCTACAACCAAGAGGAACTATACATTTCTGAGTAAAGACCCTAGAAAGGATGAAGGTGTTAGTCTAATATAATTTTGATACTATCCAATAAAGTGCATCTTTAAAGATCAGAATAAAAGCCAGAGATAGGGAAATGCTTTTGGACAGAAAACAGTTCTTTAAATATAGATATTTACATTTACATCGGCTGTGACATAAGTGTTAAAAATCAGTACATCTCTATCGGCACATAAATGTGGATTACTTAACCAAAAACCCCCTAACTTCATCCCCTAATTTTGTTAGATTAAAGCATTTAATCTTGAAATTTTAAAATAAAGGATCCTATAAATCAGTTAACTGAACAGAAATGTATGTCTTACAATAAAATATACAAAACAAAGAAAACTAGAAGAAACACTATTTGTTAAAGCTTAAGTATCTGCAGAATATTAGTTCCAGATCAGAAGTTTATATATGGCAGATGGGGTCTTTTTTCCTCTACGTAGCTCTAAATTTGTGCATACAAAGTCACACCATTATACCCAAGTTAGCTACAACATCAAAATAACCTACATTTGTACAATAAGCTAAACCAGAACATTAGACAACTAGTAGGTGTTGATGGTACCTGCACAGGATAGCTTCAAATACCATAGGAACTGTGAACACTTAACAGGAACGGAATACTCAACAGGAACTCTGAATGCTTAATATGCTTACCTTATAGTCCCATATTGCTGTGCCACCATACGCAGATATCAAGAGCAGCATTGTTATGGCTGTCTGAACTTCAGTTACATCAACTCTATGAAGGAAAAAAAGGGAGATTTAGTTAAAGAAAAGGTCTTTTTGCTATAAGGCAGGTGAGGGAGGAAAATCAAAAACCACTGACTTTAAATTATCTCCTTAAAAGTACTTCAAATTACTTCAATGTATACAGAATATGATTTTCCTTGACTGAGAAAGATACTTTATACGGAGGCACACATCTTTGGTTAAGATTTAAAATTAAACCTGTACTCCTTATCTAGAGCAAGCTACATGTAATTCTAACGGGGGAAAATCTTTAATGAATACATTGTTAACTATTTGTGAATTTTGTATAAACTTACAGAGTTGTTGTTGTGTAAGCATCAAATCAAAGTTTAAGGCAAGCTTATAGTAAATGCAATCAAACATTTCCATTAAAAGCATATATAGAAGTATGGACCGTGCAGGCTGGTACAGAAGGGATTTCTTTAAGCTATCATGTCATGAAAACTTGACAGATACAGCCTGCAAAATATGAGGGCAGTATTTTGAGGTCTTAGTCTGTGGATAGCTAAGCATCTGTCCTGTTTCAGAGGACATATAATTGATACCTTGCTTTTTTCCTTAAAAAAAAAAATTTAAAATAGGTGGCTTTGAATGTCCCCTGAAGTCTAGACTCTGCATTCTACCTTTTTTATTCTCAGACAAGATAGCCAAACTCTTTCTGTATTCGATTGACGAAATGTTTTGAGAAGACCTGAATATATTAAAAAAAAGTTAAGAAGAGGCTCAAGAGAAAGAATTGGCATTTTCAATAAAGCTTTAAAATAAATAAATAAATAAATAAAAAGTGCACAGCTAAGGTACTGTTTATGCTACTGAAGGTTTTGAGACAGTTACCTGATCTCTGTACTGAAGTTACCAGCAAGCAGTGACAATGGATGTTTAAAATACAACATTTCCTTAAGCAGTTAGAATAAATTTGCTGTATTATGACCAAAGTCAACACGTATTATTACTTGCTTAGCACATGCACTGTTTGCACAGATAGGAATCAACTCTTGGCTAATGGAAAACATTTATCTGATCTTGATAATCACAGTAACATTGAACTCTTCTTTCATCAGAAAGATAGTGATAAAATGTGCTAAGTTTCATCACAAGCTTCAGACTCTTAGTCTTAGAAGAGCCAAAGTTTAAGCTGCAACTAGACAAGCTGAGGTGCTCATCACTGTCCAAAGCCGTTGGAATGTGTAGTCCTCTCCTTACGCCATTGCGCTCCCTCACTTGTACTAGCTGTTGTGAACCAGTTCAGCTTGCTAGCCTAGTGTAGGTTTTTAATCTTCTGCCTGTTCCATGAATTGCCTTGAAATCAAGTGACAAAGTCTGTGCAGGGGGAAACAAGACAGTGGTGCTTTTTCCACTAACTGCTGGGCTTTTCCCCCTCTACCAGGGATGAAGGGTTACATCTGCCCAGTCATTGCTGTAGCTGCACACTGAACTTGTCGGTTACGTCACCCAAAAGCATCCATGTGCAAGTGCAAGTGTGCAGAGTTTGCACTCTGTACTATTAAAACCTAGATTTCTAAGCTGTACTGCACTTGCTGTTGCTGGTGGCGGGAAGAGGCTCGAACTTGAAGTTGAGTCATTACATTTGCGAAAGTTTAGTACTTAATTTTACAGAGGCTTAGACTGTTGGTTGCAACACAGTCCAAATCAGAGTTCAAAGATTTTAAACAGACGCTGTGTGGTAGGTATTCTGCGTAACCTGACAGCAGCACAGTACCCAGCTGCTCTGATCCTTCCTGACCACCAGCGCTAGGACTTTCTTATCTGTCATTTGACTTCTAAAATCAAATGCTGCTAATTCAGGAACAGCATCAGTGAAAGCTTCCGTCCATGGTGTTATGTATTATCATATTTAGAGCAATATACTAATGCCTTCATTTAGACCCTCACCTCTGTGCTTAAAAGAAATAAAATTGTGAGCCTTGAAAAAAAACTCTGACCTGTTTTCACTACACACAGATAGTTACCTTGGAGAAAAGTTGTGTCTATTTAACTTCAAACCCTAAGCATGGAACACCAGGCCATTCCGAACTGCTTGTACAATGCAGTATCACTGTATTTAGGTAGAAGCCATTAAGTTTTTAATGAAGAAATTTTTATGTGGTATAGGAGTCTCGGCATCTTCCTGATGTAGGGAAATCATTCTCACATTTTATGCAGGAACAAAAGGCACAGAAAAGCAATCATGTATGCAAAATCCCAGAGCTCACGGCATAGCCCATATCACTTCAGTGCAGTCCACTGTCATGTATGGAAATTATCCTACTTCAGCCGTCACTCTAAAGCATTTTTGTTTACAGTACAAAATATCCTTTAAAAAAAGTAGGATGGGTAGGCAGGTAGAAGAGTTATATTTTGTGTGGTAAAATGCATTATCAGCAAATAAAAAAAAGAGTTCTTAGCATTACCACAGAGACAGCTTTCTTTTGATACAGACATCGAACAGTATGCAAGGATAGCTGATCACTAACCTATGCGCCCAGTGATACTCAGATTTGCTAATGTGCTTCTTGCAGGTCAGAGCTAAGTAGGACTACACACAGGTGACATAGCAAGTGACTAGGATTAGCAGGAGAATAGCCTTCATCTATCACATATTTCCAATTTTGCTGCTACAGAAGTCTCTGATCTTTTCCTCTTTTCAGAAATCGTTACTAAAGTGCAGCTCATTGTTTAAAAACAGCAAAAGGCCGTGGCTAGGCACCACCACAGCTGCAGGAGGGTGCAGCAATCCCCATGCTATTAGAAGTTAAATTGAAATTGTTATCTTCTACGTGAATGTCATGACTCCTTCTCCTACACTGCAGTGAGAACAGATGAAATTTCTACAAAGTCATGAACAGCATCACAGCAATCTCTAGAACTGTGACCTAACACAAAACCTGAAGGACATCAAAGCCAGTATGAGTCAGATTAAAAGTAAAGCCCCCCCCCCCAAAACCCGGGGTAATTCTTCAAGCACTATCATAGCTCTGTGGAATGCCTTGCCAAAGGATGCAATGGATGCAGAGTTCATTCGAAGGAAGACTGAAGATGTCTATGGAAGGGAAGCCCATTAGCAGGGGAATTTCTCTAAAAATGCATATCGGTCAGAGTCCCCTGGGCTGAAACTGTTCTGTGGCTGGGAGATTACGAAGGGAGGTACCATAAATGCTTGCCCTGTCCCTACTCCTACACAGAGCACATGTTTACATTGCAGGCAGGACTTCTCTGGCCTGAGCCTGCATAGTGCTTGTATGGATTTTGAGAACAAATCCATAGATTAAAGAGCCAAACACATGCACACAAAGCACATACAGCTAAAATCAGCTGCTAAAAAAACAAGTCCTCTACTCAGTATTATGCAGAGTTTTAGAATTCTTGACAGGTAAAAGACAAGTCTGCTAGGGTGGAAGGGAGATGAGGAAGAAGGTGAGAGGTAAAGAGAGCAGGGAAAAAACAAAGAAGAAATGGAAATCAAGTAGCTAGCAGTCTCAGACATTAAGCAACATGTACTTCTAAAGATACCTACTTACTTTCCAAACCTTAGTATGCCTGATACATATGTCTGCCAGTGAGCAGAATAGAACATGAACAGTCCCACAAAACAACAGAAAAACAACCAGTCAGGATTTGTTCCTAGTCGGATTGCTATGCAGGATCCAAGGACAACAAAAACTGAAAAGCAGAAATGAACATGTTAGTCATATAACCTCTTTGCTGGTAGTTAAGAGAAATTAAAAAAAAAATCACAAGGCATTTTACATCACTGTAACAAAGTAACGATATGACTGATACTTTACTGAGTAGCTAACCTCAGGGAGGGTCCTGGCAGGAGACACCAAAACACAGGACTCTTCTTCCAAGTGGGGGCCCTGCCTTCTAGCCTACAGTGGTCATTCTCCCTTCTTCAGGCCTTGTCATCTCGTGTTCTTTGCAACACTGACAGCTCCAACCGAAAAGCCCAGCTCAGAGAAGCTAGTAGTTGCACTTCTCTGGGAAGTGAGGCATAAAGAATGTACCAACTCACAGGGCAAATGTTTCAGCCGTTAAGATTTTATAGAAGTACAGGCACTGCCACCAACAGCAGCTAAGTTATGGAAAGTAAAACTGAGCAAGGCTTACTTTTTAAGGACTCCAAATCAACTTTTTTTAAACTCATTCTTCTAAGGAATATAAATTATCCTTCCCCTAAGTGCCAGGCTGGATGCCCTATTACCAAACTGATATTTTGGCACCTCACTCCTAAAGCGGAATCCTTGGTTTCACATGCCAGCGTCGGTCTTTTAGGTCCTTAAAATCCTTTATTAGGCAATCACCTGCACCCTACTGGAAAACACAGGCTATGTATAGTAAAGAATCTCTGAACATGCTGTTACGGAATTCTTTGTTCACCATTAGGTCATTCAAAGAACACTGTACGTGAAGATGCAGAGTAAGAGCAGAACACATGTTACCCAACATGTGCCAGAGGTACTTCTGGAATATCCTCCCTGATACTGGTCAGGGATGCAAAGGTCAGGGGCAGCCTTGGCTGCAGTGACCAGGAGATGGTGAAGTTCTCCTAAAAGAAGGGAACATGCTGACCCTGCTCTGAGCAGGGGGTTGGACTAGATGATGTCTAGAGGTCCTTTCCAACTTCAACAAATCTGTGCTTAATCAGCTCCACTTGAAAACAAGTAACTTTTTTAAAACTAGGATGGGTAACAGTAGGTTAAGGCTACCTGTGGAAATAGAGTCGCAACCATGATCAAAGAGTTCTCCTAGAGGAGAACTACTGTTTGTTCTTCTGGCTTGCTTCCCATCAATGGCATCCAGAGACTGGTAGATAAAAAGTCCTAATGCACCCAGGATGTATGCCCAAAAAGGTGCCTGAAAGAGATTCACATATAAGGTCACTAGGCAGTTCCCAATTTCTTAGCTGATCATCTATTTCATTAAAGGTAGAATACTGTTCAGCACAAAACTATACTACATTGTGCTATTTGTTACTTAGTTAATAGACAAACCAAATTCCTTGCGCTAGTCTACATGAATTGTAGTAACTACCATAATGAACTATTCCAGATACACCAGTGAAACACAGGTCCTTGTATTTATTTAAAAAAAAAAAAAAACCCACCCAAAAAACTTTAACCTCTCTTCTGCATCAACTGACTTTTTTCCACCTTAAAACCACAGTATTTCTATAATTATTTGTATTCTTTGTACTGAAAAATGTTATGAAAATAAAAGTAATCTTTAAAAAAGAAAGTACGAGCAAGGCACTTACTAAAGTTCTCAGCAGTTTATGTGATAGATGCTTAGATGATTTACAACGTATAGATATAAAAACCCTTTACATTTTACTAAATAAAGACTTCAGCTTTTAGGGAAAGAGATTTTTTCCAACATACAAAAATTGACTACATAGGCACTTTGGACAAGGGTTTGAAGAAATTAAGTAATTCACTAAATATGAAGGAGCAACTGTCTACTTAACATAGACTATCAGAGTTTCAAAACAAGCTGTGAATCAGTTACATTAACACCAGTCTTAGGTTCAAAGGAACTGTCCTACAGTAGTATCTTTCAAAAGCATTGTTTTCACACGCACAGTCAGCATGTCTTTGTCTAGGAATTAGTTTTTACTAAAAATTACTTATAACACCTTTTGAACAAAGCACAGGTAACATTTTTGCCTCAAGTAGTTTCCAGTGGTATCCTTAACATTTAGAAACACTGTTCACGAAAAGAGTCAAAGTTAGGTATAAATGCTGGAAATGCAACTTGCAGGTTAAACAAGTGAACGGCCACAGGCTGAGTCACAGAGCTGAATCCTTTCCCACTCCCAGGTAAGGGACAGCTGCTGTGGCTCTACACCTCTGCAATTCCTCTCCTGCAGCACAAACAGACCAACGTGATTACATGTATTTCCTAAGTCCAGTAAAGACTATTAAGCAGATTTAGACAACAGATCAAATCTCAGCTCACTGAGATTTGTCCACACTTGTATAAACCTAGTGTCAGAGCTGGGGGGAAAAAGGAAAAACAACAGTTGCCCATCAGTTCATAGGCAGGGACAGGAGAAGTCAGCAATAAGAATGCAGATGAGGTGAGCTGCTCCTCCAGATGTTCTGTTTTCTCATCATCATTATACTCACTGACTTGAGTTAGGAATAAAAAAAAAAAAAAGGTATGCCTCCAGTCAGACTGATCAAAACACACATCATTCCCAAGAACCAGCATGCTTAAGGGAGGTTCAATTCTGAACAGCTTTTTTGCTGTTATTTAAGACTTCCTCATGTATTCAAGGCTGGCTGATACACTATATGTTATCGCTTAGTTTTGTGCTCTTAATATGGAAACAATATTGTCAGCAAATTTATGATTTTCCTGCTACCCAGTATTTGGATAATTTCATTAACAAAACATTTCCACCATTTAAAGTCAAACAGTTGGCTGCTGTGTCCAGCTTTGAAGTAAAAGACAGTCAAAGAATTAGGGATTCCAGCTATAGGTGAGAAGTCTGGATTTGTATGGACATAGAAATCTAGAAAACTTAGAAAATTCTTCAAAACTGGCAAGGCTGTCTTTCCCCTTCATCCAAGGAAACTAAGAAAAATTGTAATCGCAGATCATGTTGGAAGCCTTGAGCAGGTGAAACAGGATGAGTAGATATTCTCATTCCAATGGACATTTAACATGCTGGTATCTGAGAACCCCCACCAGAGATCACACTACAGAAATCCAGGTCAAGTGATGACAGCAATATGTTTGATGTTTACCAATGGAATTAGTCAAGTTATTTAGGCTTCTTCTCCCTTGTTAGTGCAGTTAAACAAAGGAATTTTGTGTTGGGGGATGGGGTTAAACCAGGGAGTGAGTTCTTAGCCAACTTTTGAAAAAGTTTCTCTCCTCTGACAAAGGGGGAAGGACAGAGCCTGTGGACAGCAGGAGATGCCTACTGCCACCCCGGCTTTGCAGATCACGTGGAGGAACGGAGAACTCAGGAGCCTCTCCTGGCTCAAGCTCACTTGGTCAGACGTTCTGCAGGGAGGCAGCAGCTACCTGGCAGCCCCTGTTCTTGCTCTCCACCTTTCCAAAATAGAGGGTTGTCAGCCATTGCTCAGGTATTTCAGGACATAAAAGCACATTTAGGACCCCCGTTGAAGCTAAGATCATTTCACTTGTGATATAATCCACATACTAAAGCTACCACAGTACCTATACCGGCTTATTCAGGATAACTTTGTTGTATGGAGAATAACTGATACTGTTCAAACAAGGCAGCTCCTCACACAGACCTATGAATGAAGCATTATGAGCAGAAAGGCTAGGAGAAACCACTGGTTTCACTGTAGTCCTTTAAAGTAGTATTTTAAAGACATTTCCAATTTTATCACCGATACTACTGTGAACTGCCACAAAGGTAATCTGCAGCGTTTTACAAGGCGTCCTTACTGTGACATACTTCTACTAGTTACGAAATGATAGCTTGAGATCTATCAAAACTTGTCATGCTAATCCCTGGATTTTGGCAAGTAAACCAGGCCACACCTGGCAATTCTGTCCAGGACACCACTGGTTTTTGGTAGCATTAGGCTCCCCTCCTTTTGCAACCATCTACCTATAACTGAAATAGATTTTAGTTTGCTTTAAAGTCATCAGGTTCTCCAAATCACAGACAGAAGTAGACTGTATCCAGTGCTAAATATGCTAGCCAAATTCCTTACCCACTCTGCATTCACCCCCCGCAGTGTGGGGCACATCACCAATTAAGTCAAATGCCGGAGCATGGGCATTTTCTTATTTAACTGAATCATTTCTATAATTGAAACACCAGTCAGGAACAGAAATCTGTTATGGCACTTTTTTTTTTTTTTTTTAAATCATTAGCCATAGTTCTGTATGCCACATGCTTGGTATTATCACAATCTTTTGAAATGCAAGATCCATGAAGTACAGCCTCAATTCTAACCAAAACACAAGGCTTGCATGCTAGTTACTGTAGTTAGTTTATGAAAGTTTCCATAACCCACAGAACATGATGCAAGAATTCCTGTTCGAGGTCACATCGTCTACATTTACCTTACCTCAAAACAAGCGTAACACATTAAACGTAAAAATAAACAAATAAATCAGCTTCAACTCAAACTTCTCATATTAGGTCTTTTTGACAAAGCAATGGCTTTTGTCAAGTTGCAAGTTATAGTACAGGTATAATCATTAAGACTGCTGATCCAAGTCTGTTTGCATTAGCTCCTGCTGGGACAAATCAAAGCAACAGTCCCCCCAGACTCCAAAACTAAAACGCTCTGCTCCTTGATGATCTGAAAAGAGGGGGAGAGTTTTCATCCTCTTCCCAGTAAGGATCATCTGTATCCATTAACACCTGTAGCGGATGCATCTATATCCCCACAGTTGCGGAGAAGGGAAGAAGATCCTAGTAAGAATAAGGGAACAGGTGTCTGAGAGAGCTTAGAAACACAATCTGGAGCTTTTCTGGTGCGCCTAGGCTCTGGCGCGCCTAGGCTGTCAGTTCAAATTTAACCCAAAGTGGTAATAATCAAAGGTCACTTGCGATCAACTATGCATTTAGCAGATTAAATGAATGCTCTTTAATCAGTAAAATACAGTTTTCTAAACCGCCAAAGGTGCACAGAGGTTTCCAAATTCCCTAATAACCACAGATTCTCTCTGCTGTCCACCCTCTCAATACAACTACAGCTACTGTCTCCTCTGCCTTCTCACATGCCTGGCTCTCCATCCAGGGATGTCCCCTGCTGGCTTCCCACGCTGGACCCAAGTAGTTTGCAAATTAGAGAAGTGGGAGCATTTGAGAATGCTGACATGGCTGACAGACTCAGCAGAAAGGTCAGGAGGCTCCCAATAATCATCAGCTTTTCACTGATGAGGTGTTTATTATCTCTGCCCAAAGTTATATCCTGTCCAAGCAAATGTATTATTTGGCCAGAGCTAGATGCTATTCTCATGGAACTAGAAGAGAACACAAACCTGGGGGAAGGGGGAAGGAGTGGGGATACTTCTCTGCTTCAGTTAAAAAGGATGTCTGAAAGATGATACAGCCCCAGAATCTTGTCACACACAGATTTGGTACAGCAGGTCTAGCCATCTACTGAACCAGAGGGTGTCAAAACAAAACCATGTGCATATAGTGTTTGACAGGTATGTGTGGCATGCCTCTCCTTCAGGAAAAAGTGTAGGTTGAACAGCAGTCCTTCTTCTTCTGCTTCTGTGATTCCACCCCACAAAAGAACATGGACAGCTGCAAAAGACTACATATGCCAAGGACATCCCTTACCACTTATTTCAAGCAAAGCTCTCAACCCCAGAGGGTTCAACAGCCCAAGATCTTGCAAGATTTAAAGATTCAGCCCCCACTTAATTACTCATCACATTTAGTCATAATCTCACTTCCTCAATCCACAGCTACTTATTTTGCCCTGGTTTGCATGGTCCCTCTCTGGACCAGATCCAGAATAGAGAGAGACATTTTTACTGGACTCCCTCCCTCTTCCCCCCAAACATGGATCATTTCCCTCACTTCTGTTCAGCACAAAGCACTACGTACAATTGTACTATTAGCAGGAGAAGGGAAGGGCCTGTTTAAACCTGCATTACAGCAGAAGGAGAGGACAGGGAGGGGAAAAAAACCAAAAATCAAATAATCATACTATAGCCCAAATGCATTTCATGTGCACCAGGATCTCCTTGCCTTCCTTTAGCATCCTCCTCTCCCCAACAAGCTCCCTCTGAAAGATCTCCCACCCTTCTGCGTCGGGGTTTCTGAAACTTTGCTGTCTTACTTTATGCCAAATACCTTTTTCTCCCATTCACTACTGAGTGGTCTGTTCTTCACTCATGGGTATTGGCTGGATTCGCCACCCCAGTCAGTGCTTCACGCTTTTCCTCTATCAGGTCAGGGGCTTAATGCTTCTTCCTTCACACACCCCCATGCCCCCAGCTCACACCAGCCGTTCCAGTTCACCCTCTTTTCTACTTCTCTCTCCCACAAAGCTTAGTTGTCCCCTTGCAGTTTACATGATGTCATGCCTATCAGTATCTTCCCCTCATTTCCCCTCTGACAGGAAAAAACTCAAGACAATCCCTCTTTCAGTTTAAAAGGAGGTGTGTGTGTGGGGGGGTTGCTTGGGGGCGGGTTGGGGGTGTTGGGGTTTTTTTTAAGGGAGTTTTTTAAAAAGAGAGAGAAGCAGAGACAGCACCTAGCCAATGTTCCTCTCCTTCCAAACAGTTAATAGTAGAGCTAGCTGGAGCCACCTAGACCCTCCCCTGCTTTTTGGTCTCCCTAGACATATGGCTTTCTAAACAGCATAGATCAGCAAGATCAGCTTTTATAAATTCACTGCACCATTTCTTAAACAATTCTACAGAGCTAGCCACCACAGGCCTCCCTTCCCTCTCTCTGCTTTCTGCATGAGAACCCTTGAGCCCCTACCCCCTTTTGCCATCACTGCCCAAACTGCAAATCCATAATCCATGCTCTTCTCTTCCCGTCTTCCCCTATTCTCAGTAACCTCCAGGAAATTATAGACAACAGGAAAAAAGGCTTTAAAAAAACCCAAATAAATGAGACATGATGGAACCTATGAAGTTGACAGCAAGCAGGACAAGTCTTTATCACTGGATGACATCTACTCTGATCAGTTTGGGGGGGCTCTTTGCTTAGATCCTGCTGTAAATGCTACAAGATTTTTTTTTTTTTAAATAGATAGAAATTCAATACAAAGTAATTATTACTGTTAGCATGAACTTCTGTCCTAAAATTCTAGCTTCCTATGCTATTTTAGAGAGACCTGTGTCTAAGCTTGAAGCATTACCAAAGCCAGGCCCCTCCACGAGCAACCATGAAAGCAGCAGGATCAGTGTTTCCTTTCTCCCTTTGAAAAAGAGAATTATGTTTAGCCAGTTTTCTTCCTGGTGTTGATGCAAGGAAAAAAAAATAACATGTCAGTTTCCCTAGAAACTGAGAGGGTATGAGAGATTCACCTGCAAGACCTAATGAAGTAACTGTAGCTACTTCAGAGAAGTCAGCTGGCAGTAGAGCAAAATAGTTCACTGTCAAATGGTGGTGACAAAATGGAAAACCCCGCCTAAGAAGTGCTCCTTTTACACTCTAATGCAGCAAATACACACTGTTCATACTTCAAGTCGGTAAAACTTTTCATTCCTAAATATTTTATAATTAGTATTAAAAAAAAAAAGGAAAAAAAAAAGAAAAAAAAAAACCCAAACCAGCCTGCAGTCACAGTGAAGAAGGTATTTCGGCCCTCCACAGAACATGAAATGTGCAGGTAGTGTCCTCCCCACCACCACACCTGGTGTAGCAGTCCCGGGTATTATTTCTATAGATTACTGTCCTAAGTTACACAGAATAGGAAACTGGACAAACACTCTACAAAAAATCTACGCACATGGATTTTAGTTACAACAGTGCTTGAGGGGTGCAGTCTGCTAATGGCTTAGCTACAAGTAAGAAGGCTTATGTTGAAATGTGCATTTACAGGAGACAGTGATACAACCCATGTTTCTACTACACAAGGAGACATTACTGAAGCAGACAATATTTTATAAAGCCAAAACATATTGTGCTAGTCAGTAACAAAGTGGCTTTAGTGGCTACTCATGCTGATGAAAATAAAAAGAATAGTGTATAAGGAAATAACGGCTACACAGTAAGAGAACAAGGGAGCATTGTATGGTTTTAGACATTAATTGCATTGGCGGAAGGGGAAGTATTATTAAATTGTGGAATTCACTGCAATACGACATAATGGAATCTGAAAGTACAAACAAGTTCAAAACAAATAATTCAAAAGGCAAAATCATGAGGTGGAAGGTGTCTGTGGAGAAATAGATCCATCAGTTGCTGTTCTAGCAAGCAACCTGAGCAGAATCCCTTGCCAAGAAACCCCTAAACCACAGTCTTTTGGCAGCTGGAAGGGTACATCGGGGAAAGATCTCTTTTCTAGGCATCTGCTAGCAGCTACACTCCAAGGGATTTCAGCTACCAGTCTTATTTGTTTCAAGTGGTTTGTACAAACATCAAGACTTCAGTGTTTTCAATAAAGGACTAATAGAAATGGCCCACTTAAAGTCTGGTTAGGGAAAAAAAAAAACCACCACACAAACCAACTCATAAGAAAAACCCCACCTAAAACCCAAACCTGCTTGTTATTTTATCCAAGTCGTCTATCCAGTGCTCCTACACTTCCACCAAGAGAATATAACAAGTTCTTGTTACTCCATCAGGTAATCAAGACTTGTTCATGAGTGGAAGAGGTGGCTTGGCAGTATAGAGAGGTGATGTTGAAGTGCACTATGCTATTAGTTCAGCCTGTGATTCAATGACCTTTAACGTCATTTTTAGTTCCACCTTCCCCCTAGCCCTTCCAGCCTACACATCCAAGTCAAAAGTACAAAGCAGATGTTACAACAGTACATATAACACCTATTAGCATTGCAACAGTTTTAGCTATTTTTAGATTTTTAAAAAAGCCATCCAGAACCATGACATCTTAGGTGGAAGACAAGCTGAGTCATTAAACAAGCAGAAGAGAGATAATGATGCCCTAAGTGATGCAGAAAGAGAAAGTGAGGGCTATTCTCACAGCGCAGAGGCAAAAAAAATCCCAGTAGGATAAGGAGTCTGGCTTGACACTACATATTTATAAAGCATATACAGATATCTGAACAAGGAAGTTTAGTCCAAACTCCAGATTCTTATAAAATTCAGCTTCCACAATTAAAAAAAATAGTAAAGTTCCTAAAACTCAACCTAAGCTTTCCCGGAAGGAATGATTCCCCTGGATGTCTGCAACACAACCTTCTGCTTTTTGTGCAAGAGTCCTCAAGGGAAAAATAACTTAAAATTTACTTTCTGCCTTTTTTTGCCTGAATAGCAAAGAGAAGCTAAAATGAACATCCAGACACATAGCTGGCAAACTAAGCTAAAGGTAGCAGTTCCACAAGCATTTTAATTCTCAAAGTGCCACTAGAAGACAATCTGCAGTTTCCAACCATTCACTCCCATCTCTATCCTCCCTTCTCCTACTGCCTGCAAGGCCACAGAGTGCCTCTACCTGGTGATGGAAATCAGGGAAGTGATTGGGTTAGACCAAAGCAAAGTTAATTTTGATCTGGATCAGCTTCCTGGTACGTCTGCCACAAACACCTCTGCTAACACAAAGGGCAACTAGAGAAAAAGAAGGGTTCTTCTGTCAACAAGAATGCTCACCAAAGTATATCTAAGTTATTAAAAAAACCCAACCAACTGCCACCTCTGCCTTAAGTTAGGATTTAAGCCCACCAGAATGCAGGAAAACAACAGCCACCCTTCAAGATATTTTACCTACACAAAGCAATTTTCCCCTGATAGTTCCCACCATGAAGACTCTGCACTGGGAAACCCACAACAGGCTGGGAAGCTCCAACAGAACTCCTTAACTTGTCAGAGAAGCTGTAGGCCACCCAGTTTAAGCGACAGCAGCATCAGCCCATGTTAACAAGCCTGTTTTCCCTCCAGAAGCTAAAGCAATTAATCGTTTCCCATGCAAGGATGGGAAGCATTTGAGCTACTGTCAGCTAACACGTCTGCAGCACAACCGAACCTCGATTCTGAACTAAGCGATGCCAAAGTGGCGTCAGCCATGTGGGGTGGCCAAGCTCTGCCCTGCTCCTGGGCGCATCCCGCGCCCTCTCTCCTGGTCAGCGGCCCTTGTTACAGCCTTCCTCTCCAGAAGGGAGTTGACACAGCTTACGCCTCCTTCACCAGCAAGCTGCCTGAGCAGAGGCACACGTGTGGGAGGTACGACGGTGCCCAGAGCAGGCTGGGCTCCCATGTTCCAGGGTCAGCTCGGCTCCACAGCCCCATCCAAGCCCCGGCCCTTTCACCGGGACCTCTGGTCAGCGAAGGACCGCAGAGGAGCCCACTGGAACTCGCCCTTTCACGGGATCCCCCCCAAACTTTTGGGCATTCCAACCGTAACACCCACCTCCAGCCTGACCCCTGCTACCCCAAAGCGTGACCCCCGGCATCACCGCTCCCCTGATTTCTCAGGGCGAACCCGCAGCGCTACCTTAGCCCTCCCTCCCGCGGGAAGGAGCCGCGAGTGACCAGGCACCGCACCCCGCGGCGGGGCACGGGCCCGAGAGCTCCGTCCGGCTACCGGCAGGAGGTACCGGGGCGAGGGGGGGGGGGGCTCCCCCGGCGCCGGCCCGCCCGGCGGCACCCGCTCCGGGGCCGCCGGGCTGAGGCGAGGCCCTCGCCGGGAGGAGGCGGTGGCAGGCGGGAGAAGGGCTCTAACGGAGAGGAGGCGGCGGCGGCGGGCGGGTACCTGCTCGGTGGCGCTGGGGCAGCAGGCGATGAGCGGCAGCGCCGTCAGGCAGTTCAGCAGGAGGCCGCCCAGGGTGATGGCGTTGGGGGCCAGCCCCAGCGGGACCTGCTCCACCAGCCAGGCC
This sequence comes from Harpia harpyja, assembly GCF_026419915.1. Classification (NCBI taxonomy): domain Eukaryota; kingdom Metazoa; phylum Chordata; class Aves; order Accipitriformes; family Accipitridae; genus Harpia; species Harpia harpyja. The sequence continues at coordinate 22,724,322 of NC_068945.1, read as the reverse complement.
CAGTAGGGCTGCAGCCAGGGCTCCAGCAGCGAGCGCCCGGCCGCGCTGTAGCGGTGCTGCTCCAGGCGCTTCAGCTGCGCCGGGCTGAGGGGCGTGGGCAGAGCCCAGGGCACGGCCATGCCGCCGCCGCGGGGGCCGCTGCCGCTCGGCCGCGCACCGGACGGCACCGGAGCCAGGCCGCCGCCGCCGCCGCCGCCGCTCGGGGCGGGGCTGAGCTGAGGGCAGCGGCGGGAGGCGGAAGAGGCCGACGCCCAGCGGCCGTTCTGCCGGAGGGCAGCGGCCGCCGCCGCCCCCGAGCCAGCGAACGCGGGGCGGGAGCCCTCGCCCCCGGCCCGCCGTTGGTTTCCTCGCCCCGAGTGCACGGCTCCCTCCCTCCCGCGCAGCAGGGGCCCCGTTTCTGGGCCGGTTGCCCTGGCTGTGGCGGCTCCCGGCGGCGGGGGGAACCCTCCGGTCGTCGAGGCGGTGCCCACCTGCTGCCCGCCATTTCGGCAGGCCCGTGGGCAGCCTCGGCCGGTGCTGGGGCCTGGCGCGGCGGGCCTACGCGCCCACGTCTCGTCACTGCTGGACGCGGGCAGGGTGGGTTGAATCCCCCTCTCCCCTCTGAATCGCCTCGTTCATCTTAGCGAAATAAGAGCTTGGGCAGCAGGCAACCTCCCTGCCCTCGGCAGGACGCCGCAGCCACGTCTGCAGGGAGGTGATCCCCGGCGTATCGGCGAAGGGGTCCGCCGTCGCGGGCAGGAGACCCGCCGCCCGCTGTCAGGGGCGGTCTGAGGTGTTACGGGGTACCCGAAGACTCTGTTTTGCTGGGTCGCCTTCACCTCCTTGACCTGCTTAGAGAAGGCGTTTCAAAACAAATAACGCCTTTTCGGAAATGGTGGCACGTCAGGTTATTTGAATTGGTCATGTGAAGGATTTTACATGTATCCCTGATGCTCTAGGAAGGTGTGAGGTTTTTGAATGTGGCCAAGGAAAGGTGAGCACCGTGCAGCTGTATGAAAGATGGAAAGATGAAGTAGAAAATATAAAAGACAGCCTCTAACAAGTATTATACACCCAAATGGCATCTTCTTGGAATCAGCAGTCCTTTTCTAAGTTATTCTATTGCGGGCCAGAGGCTGCAGCTTTTTGGCCAAACAATTTCTTGGACAGAGCTATTCCCTGTTATCCACAGTGAGCCGATTCCCTCTGTCTGATAATACGTTTTTGAGTAGGTTTCTCTACTGCAAGGGTCAGGAATGCTTGACATGCGAAAAGGTGGTTTCAAAATCCCTTGACGTGGTATGTGTGTCCCAAACGCTATGTATGTCATTAGTCTGCTGATTTAAGTTACAGTTCAGTAAATACAGTACAATACAGCAATTGGTATTAGGGACCAAACAGAGAAGAGAGGAACTGCCAGCAAAGGAGGGGGTAATACATAATGTAATAAAGAAAGAGTCAATGACAGCCAACTAGAGAATGGCAAAAGGCAAGTGTGACAGCCAGATTCACAACCAGCCATATTGCCCGTCCATTGGAATCACTGGGTTTGGAAAAAGGTAAAATACTGTTTCTTTTAATACCCTGTGCATCGCTGTGGTCAATGAACGTGATGGTACTGGTATTTATGGAAAGATTGCTCAAGCTCTTTGTGATACCAAGAGGAAAATAAAAGGAAAACATTTTTTATGTTTTTAAGAATTATAACCGAACCAGTATTGCATCCATATTCTTAATTATAAACTTAAGCAATTAAAACAGAAAGAAGAAGGAAAAAAAACAGCTAGGAAAAAAAAGGGGGGGGGGAAGATAAGTGGTGATGAAAATGAGGGCCATATGAGTAGAGGAAGAAACAGATTCTCTGCTGAATTTATCACTGAGCTGGGGGAAGGGTTTGTTTCAATTTTAAAAGTATTCAGCAACAAGGCATAGAACGAGAGAAATATAGAAGTTAAAGTCCAGTGTGTTTAGACTTCCAGTGCTTCCTCAGTATTCAGGATACACTTTTGCTTCCAAATGCTCTCTGCTTCAGCAAAGCAGCAGCTTTACTTGTCAGTCAGGAAAGCAAGCGACGAAAATCAAGTAAGTACACTGTGCTTAAAATAGAATGCCTTTTGCTCCAGAATCTCAAAATGCAGCAAAAGACATTCATAAAGTAAGTCTTCCTTCACAATACTCTGTAAAAGGTAGCAATATTATACTTTTTTTTTTTCCCCAAAAGAAAGTAGAGGAAGCTTGAGACTTTTTTTTTAAGGAATATTTTTAAAAATTTCTGACTTTTAGTAAAGACTTCCTTATAAACAGCATATCTCAATTTAAGCCTTCTTTAAAAGATTTTCATGTCATTTTCTCCCTCCCCTTTTTATATTTGTGAGATTGTTTTCAATGAGGGAAAAATGGGCTGACACTGGCCATGATCTTTCAATGCAAATGGGTAACTAAAATGCCTGAATCAAGCTCCACGTAAAGAGAATTTGGAGAATCAAGTTCCAGTTTGAGAATGGATCTGTATTTATACCACAGTAACAACTATATATCAAATGCCCTTTCATGGGCAAGGAGAACAAGCCAAGAGAAGACAAAATATTTTCCTCTGGCTTCTTTAAAAATAATGCCCCTTTTTTTTTTTAATTAACTTTGATTCTTCTTTCTCTGTGTGTATATCTATATCTGTATACATGTTTGGGTCTGCCTTCTTATTCCAAGTAATACCTTGCCCTGACCTGTGTAAGTCAAACTGAACACCAAGGCAGAGCTTTCAAAAATACTAAATTCCTACCAGATATGTGAAAGTGGGCAGAAAAGAGAATCCTTATTAAAGGTGCTACTGAACTATAACCTCAGCACATACTAGTTGATGGAGAGCATACATAGCAAACAGGTAATATGAATAATGCAACTAGCTGAAGCCTTAGACTGGTTTCGCATATTGTGAGACACCAGGGAACACAACCGTAAGCCATAAAAGCACGACTAGTTTCACTTCTCCTGGAGCTTTTGTGTTTTACTGTTACTTTATCTCATATGGCCAGGTTTTATTTGCTGTCCTCTGTTACTCATAGGTCTCTTTCAGGTTCACTAATTTCCCAGAAATTCCATGTGAGCTGGCTTTGGAGAAATTTCTTCTTGGGAGCATTGGGACATATCTTCTACTACATGATAATGTGCTGCTTCTATTTTCTCTAGGTTGTTTTGCCTGTAGTTTTTGTTGTCTTTGGTACATCTTTATTCTCCCAAGCTGGTATTAACTGCAGATTTCATTAGCATTTTCTTAACTCTGTGGGTTTGGTGACTTTATTTCATCTATCAAACACCATCCCTGGAGAATCCCATTAGGGGATCATCATAAATCAAAACTTTATCTTATGTTATTCTCTATTTAAGGTTCTGCAGCATGTTTTAGATCTACTAGAAATCCCTTTCCTATCCCACCCTATCCTATCATTCCTCTCAAAGTCATTTTCAATTAATTTTTAATCCAGAGGCTTGGCTGGTCAGCAGTTAGCGAGAGTATGAATTTATAGCACACTAATGCCCACTCAGCTCGATTCCACGCACGGCCTGATACCCAGTACGTCCTGTTGGTGTGGCTCATCTCGAGCCCGAGGGACAGTCAATGGCAAATCCTGGGCAACACAACTGGGGAGGAATTAAGGGCATCCGAATATAACGCTTACCATTCACACAGTGAAAAGTAGCTTAGTTCAGCTTGTCTTTTAACACTGCTGGCATCTGGTAGAAATTAGACTAGCTAATTCCATCGGCAGAGAGCCTACAGAAGCTGAGATTTATGCTGGCTTCCAGGTTGTTATGTACGGTATATTGAGACTGAGGAGGCAGATAGGTACATAAGCTTGAAGCTGTAAACATCATTGCATACAAAGTGCAGATGGCTATGCACATCCTTTTTGGCTTACTGAAAAGCACAAACTCAAAATAACTATAGCTTTTGGTGCTGACTATAATATATCTCAACAGACTCATATTATTTTAAATGAGGGCCATGTGCTTAAATGCTTAAACCTGCATGGCGTAAATTCAAACTGACCCTTTCCCACAGCCTTCTGCCCTTCAAAACAGATGAAGGGAGTCCTGATTCACTGGTGAGATACAGAATAAAGAGAAATTATTAATCCTTTATGAAATTTTCTTCTTAGTAGATGTGTTGCCTTCTTTCATGTGTAGGTGTGAATGAATGTGTAGGAGAGAAATGATTTTGGCAGGAGCAGGGTGAAATGCTGGCGGGGGGGGCATCTAGGATCACTGGGAATGGAGAATTGCTTCCTTGCACAGATGGCAGCACAGAAGAAATCACAAAGATAGAAAGGAGAGAAGGAAGAAAAAGGATCACAGCGCGAGTAAGATTTACAGAACAAAGTGAGAAAATGCATTCAGATCCCCAAAGTGAAAGAAGTGGTAATTCAACTGCAAAAACACCCGTTCAGCAGTGGTGGTTCATAGTAACGCATTCTTTTATTATTGCATAATTACTGACTGCTGGATGTTTGAAAATGTGCTAACCTCAAATAACCACCTTGTAATGTACTACTGGTCTAAGTAGACCTTTGTCTTTATAAACCGTAATTGGAGATCAATCATTAGTCAGTAAGCACATAACCTACCCTATCTATATAGCCAGAGTGAGAACTGGTAAATAAATGACAGGGCAATAGGGAATCAACAACCTGGCCGAATTATGTGTGACCTTCTGTCTCACGTGCTTTAGAGTTTGCTGGAGACTTACGGACAATCACCCCCGCTCCTGAAATACTTGGAGGTTAATGACACTAGAGTTGGAAAAATAGTGTAGCCATTTTACCTTATCTAAGGCATTTTTGCCTTGCATAGTAAACTCACTAGTGATGTGGTCTGAGTCCCTTTCCTGCTACAATACCTACAAGAGCTCCATGAATTGATGAGGATGGGGGCGGATCCAGAATGATGAAAGCTGTCACCCTTGGCATTCAAAACATGTAGATACAAAATTGCATGTACCTATAGCATTTAACTTCACTCACATTCTGGGTCATGCATCTTACGGTGTAAGCCCGTTGGGTTAGGTGACTGCTGATACTATTTTCCCCTCAATGTGGTGGGCTCAAGTTCCTGCTTTACAGTATGTGGAAATTAAACAAGAAATGTGGTAAGATGAGACAGAAAAAAACTTTAAAAAATAGTGAACAAGAACTTGGTAGATCTTAAACACTTCATATTTATTGTACATTAAATAAAACAATTTCAGTTCAGTTGAGAGACTGATGGGTCGGATTTAGGAAATCAAAACTTCTAAAGGAAGATATGTTCAGCTTAAATGATCATTAAGTACATATGTATTAATTACGTTACAGTAAAACCATATTCTGTTAAACAATTCTCAGGTGAATAAGATAACATTATCAGAGGTATGTATTCCAAGGGTCTTATTGCACAGCTACTGGGTAATCCATGTACTTCCAGTCTGAGAAAGATCTGCTTTGTACCACCGAGCGCGAACTCTGACTGCCTCCTCATGTTTATTACACAGCTTCTCCTCTTTCCTCATTAAAAAACAGAACACAATATCAAACAGAAAATAAAGCTGAACATTACAAAACGTGTGTTGTCTTCAGTTCATTTCATTTCAACCCCAAAGCAATCCATGCGTATTCTTTCTTTTCAGTAAGAGCAGGTAGGGAAAACAAAACAACAAATAAGAAACAAAAAAAAAAAAGAAGAAAAAAAAAAAGAAAATCCCCAACCACACGTTTGTTCTGTCATTGCAAGAACTAAAATGCTGTAATTCTGCTACCAATTTCCAGCGCAGTGGGAGGAAACACTGTGGACGGACTCTCACTTCCCCTCAGTTTTGTTTGCCTGTACTTCACGCATATATGAATCAATGATATGCGGAGGCACTCCATCCATCAGCAGTCTGAAGAACGAAAGCCCACCTACAAACAAGGAATAAGACAATCTTCAGGTCAAGGGTCCCTGGAGCAACAGCTTTGTACCTTTATTTTCTGGCGTAAGCAACAAAGATTTAGTCAGTCCCTAGTGCATACTCCATTTTGAGATGTGATAAAATTCATCCCTGTTCAAAAGTCCAGCACGAGAATTAACCATTATTTAATCTCTGTACCATACAGAACTTTCCTGTCCTCTTGTGCAGGGTGAATTTCATTTCTGGGATGTGATCTATACAGTCCTTTATCTCACCCCATGCAATAGTCTGTGATAAGCTTCACCTCGAATAACCCTCCTGGTTTTCCATCCGGCTGGGTGGAGTATAGTCAGAGATGGAAGTGAGCCCACGAACAATGTACAAAACACCTGACTATGATGAGTTGTGGAAAACATGCAGAGACATTCTAATTATTCTAGTGTTGGGTCTTACAATGGTTTATAAGTATTTAGCAAGATATTTACCATGTTGCTTGAAATTAACAGGTGGGATGACATATGTAAAAGAATTATATGAAAAAAAACCAGGACTTTAGATACAGGTGCCTTTAGGCTCCAGAGAGAGGTGATGAAAGTGGAAACTTTCATCTGCTGGGGAAGCCTGAAGAATGATTTTGGATTCACTTTTGAATAAAAACAGACCTTGGATCCAGGTGCTTACTCCCTCAAAGCTCTAGAGTTTTCCCAGCGCTTAAAGCTATTGGTGTGTGATCTCAAAGCTGTGGGAGGTTGTCCTGGTTTAGGCTGGAATAAAGTTAATTTTCTTCTTAGTAGCTGGTATAGTGCTGTGGTTTGGATTTAGGATGAGAAGAATGTCGATAACACACGGATGTTTTAGTTGTTTCTGAGCAGTGTTTGTACTAAGTCAAGGACTTTTCAGCTTCTCATACTGCCCTGCCAGCGGAGTGCACAAGAAGCTGGGAGGGGACACAGCCAGGACAGCTGGCCCCAACTGACCCAAGGGATATTCCACACCATATGATGTCATGCCCAGTGTATAAACTGGGGGGAGTTGGCTGGGGGGCACCGCAGCTCAGGGATTGGCTGGGCATTTGTCAGCGGGTGGTGGGCAATTGTATTGTGCATCACTTGTTTTGTATATTCTATTACTAGTAGTAGTAGTAGTATTTTTCCTTCCTTTTCTGTCCTATTAAACTGCCTTTATCTCAACCCAGGAGTTTTACTTTTTTTTTTTTCCCTCCCAATTTTCTCCCCCGTCCCACTGCGGGGAGGGGGAATGAGCGAGCGGCTGCATGGTGCTTAGTTGCCGGCTGGGGTTAAACCACGGCAGAGGTCCTGCACCGAGCCATAGGGGAGACTTACTCCCCACTTGTGGCCAGCATCTTCCTTAGCTGCAGCAGTGAGCGTCCTTGCTCACAAGCCCTGCTGACAAATAGGGGCTTTTTGAATTCAACGCTTCCTCCAGCCCTGCCAAAACTTTGTTTCCTGTCTCTGTGAAACTAAACTTGGTTGGTTTGGGTTTTTTTTTTCCATTTTCCAGTTTTATGATGCTTGGAGTCAATATTCACTGAACAGGTATCAGAAGTACCATTGCCAGCCTTTTAGGTCTTTGTGCTTTATGACTGTGGCTTAGCCACCGTGAGTAAAAAGCTGAACCAAACCTATTTTAAATCACCGCTATAATAGAAACCTGGGCTTTTAAGAAAGCCATTGGAAGTACTCGATGTTTTCTTTGGTGTTCTGGAAAAAGGGACAAGGCAAAAGATTTTTTGAAGAACATTTAATAATTTTAGCAATCCAAGACAAAATATTTCTTTTCAGTGCCCAGAAAAACATGTGTGTAGTGTCTAACACACCAGCCAGGGCACCCCAGATCCCATGCTGTAGAAGCAGTAATTCACTACAAATAATCCAAATTAGGAGTGAAATTTCATGCCATTAAAAAAAAATGTCATGGAAATGAAACACATGGCTATTTCTGTTAATTTCATTGAAATCAAATGACATTTGGAAGGAACAGTGGGGAAAAGGTAAATATTTTGCTAAAAGCATTAGTCTGCCCTTTCTCAGGGTGAAGGGTGCCATTTGTTGTAAGAAAGCTATGTACCATTACTATCCCTTTTACGAGTCTGCATGAGTATTCTGTTCTGCAAGTTGCAAAACCACCCACTAATAACTGCACTTACCTTCTGAGCCTTTTCTGGAACACACCAAAAGCTTTAAAGCAAAAGTACATTGCCAGGATGAAGATATCAGTGTCTCTGAATGCTTCAGCTAAATGCAACTGAGCTGATACAGCATTTATCCTGAGTACAGATTTTAGGAATTTATAACCTTTATTAACACAAGGATTATCCAATTAAAGTGCTATTAGTTACTAGTGATCATGAGACTGCACTATCTCATTTAACACCATCATTATTGCAGAAGTGTTCGCTTCTGACCTTAGGTAGATGCACAATACAGACAAAAAAAAAAAAGCATGCTTTTTGGCATTCTTTTCAACTCATGTAGTGCAAGTTGTGATACGAATCATTCATTTGTAAATGAAATTAACTGTGGAATAAATATTTCATTTATGTAGAGGTATATTCCTATATGAAAATAACTGACTGTAAATGCAAAATGCTCTTTTATTACTTGCATTTTATTCATGCTAATTAATCATGCTAACTCATGCACTGTTAAATTCCATTGAAATGTGCATTATTAGAAGGTAGTGGGATGTACTACTAAGAGGAGTTACCGTAACAAACAATTACTATAAAAATCTGAATTTATATGCCTTAAAACTATCACGCTACTAATTATAAAGAACATTTTCATTAAGTGAAATAATGAAAATCATGCCATACTAGGCAGACATTGTATGACGTGTAAACAGACATAAGCTTCATATGCAAGAATCATATGAAAGCTTACCTTAGATGACAATATACATTCAAAAATCCTTACTGTGTAACTAAGGGAGAGAGAGAAAGAGAAGTAACAATTTAATCGCAAACACAAAAGTAGAGAGAAAATGTTGAGTGAAATTATGCTTACAATTATGTCAAGATGACGTTTTAATCCTTAGTCATGTAAAATATGTAGGAATAGAAACACATGAAGAGTAAAAGGTAGGGATCCAGTTCCACTTCAAAATTATCATTAATATGTAAAAGCTATATTAATATGTACAAGTAACTATAAATCCTGTAATTAGTCTAAAGTATAGATTGGAACCAAATTATGCAACTGACATTTATGATAAAAGTTTCCAAACGTAGCTTCAAAGAAGCTAACACACATATATATATATACTATTTTCCACCAGGGAAAAAAAGCACACACATAACACTGAAGCATATATATATATGTTGAAACTCTATAAGGCAAAATAATCAAGTACAGACTAATTACATACCTGTGCACTAAAGTATGTACTTTGTCACATATCCACATTTACATTACTTAAAGCATGCTATTTACTCTATACGAGCCCTTACCTTTAAGCATTTTGACTCTACAAAAACACCCATATATATACATTTATATATGTCTATGCATATAAAAGCACTCAACTTTGTACCTAGTGTAGTCTTTTAAGAAAAATACCTTAATACTTCAAAAACTACAGGAACATTATCTAGCCTGATTTCTTAACATGTTTTAGGTTTGAAATATTAAATTTGGATGCATAATACACTGCAGACTGGTTTCTGGGCATCTCTGTAATTTTAAAACTGCACTGTCAATATTCTGGATTTGGGCAAGGTTAAAAGCAAACACATTTCTATAGAAAGAGCCAAATTCTCTGAAGCCCACCGAACCTGAATTTAAAGTAAATTCTAGAGGAAATGAAGTAAAATTATATGCTTGTAAGTAAAAAGTTTTCACTGATTTCGGTTGGATCAAGATTTCATCCTTAGACTCTGTAGGTCAAGCTCAGGCATGGAATATCATTCTGAGCACTAACTCGTAACCAAATAATAATTGTAATAAAGAATGCCTTTTAAGCACAGCAAATGACTTTATGATACTTCTGTTCTTTCAACAATTCTACAAACTAACTGAGAGCTGTTTTTTTGAGATGCAAATTTCTATCTCCTGGAAAGGTCTAAGTGTTCTGGTCAAAGGTAGTCACAGTCATTAAATAAATCCTTTATAGGTCCTGGTAGTTCTATGCCCAGTGACATAGCAGAAATATGTCTAGAACCTTTGCAACTCTGATGTTAAATACCCATATTCTTGATTAATTTGGCCTTCTTTGCTCATGTGACATAGACATTGTATGCCATGAGACACTAGCTAGTTTAATCTAAAAAAGCAAATAAATACACACTTTGCATGCAGAAAATGCGTTTGCATGTGGAAAGAAAGGAAGGGAATGAAATGGAATGTCCAGAGGATTATGCTTATTATAAACCTGATTATTCCCCGCCAAGAAGAATGGTTCTCCTGGGTTAATTACTCCATGATATATCACTGCAGAATTAGAATATTTATAGTGGTATTTATTCGCATTTGAAATTCTTCCCAGTTGATGTTAACACCTTTTTTAAAAATATTTCTCATACAGCATCTTTGCTATCATCAACCTATTAGAGTGATCACCAACCTCGATTTCGCTCTTAAGATAAACATTCTCCAAAAACATTTGTTTCATGATAAAAGCAGCATGCCGCTTTATCTGAATCTTTTCATTGGCTCCAGTGAAGCTGATAAGGAATCAGTTTCTTACTGCTTGCAATGGAGACTTACAGCCATATTTATGGATCTACCTCAACAAACTTAAAAGATATATACATTATTTTCTGTAGTAAGATTAGTATGAAACATGTATCATGAGATTCTGTGTATGTATCATCTTTCAAGATATATGAGGTAGTTATTCTTTTCTCTAAAATTTATTACACGACTTTTTACAGCACGTTTATATTTACAAAAAAAACATTGCATGTGCAATTGTACCAAGCAGCTCGTAAACCTGCCATCTTTAAGTTTGCCCAGCAAAACTTAAGACAGAAGAATGAACTACTGTCTGTCTGAAATAACATCAGTACATGCAAAACCTTTTTATGAGGACAGAATAAGATTTTATTATTTTTATTATTGTGCTCATAATTATCACTAAAACTTTTTCAGGAAATGAGCATTAAATTTAGTAACAACTAGGGGGTTTAATTTTACACCTAAAATAATGTAAGCAAATGGCTAAAAAAGTAGAAAATTGTAGCATACTGATAGTATTCATAGCCAGGGTATTCATAGCTGCTCAGTTGGTCAAATACTATGCAAAATCAGAAACCCTAGACTGTTCTGCGAGTAGTTCTATGAGATTCCTAGGACTGAGCATATACGTATATATATGCGTCATAAATTTCAGATCTCCAATACCTTAGAAATAGATGGATAAAAGAAATTCTAGCCAATATAAGAAAATTCACTTACTACAATATATACAGTTGCATGGCATAGAGCTCTTTAGCATGACTTACTATCCAAAGAGCTGTAATAATAGCACTGTAGCTGGTATGTTCACCAGATAGGTAGCATAGCTTTGAGCCTGTTGTTGTTATTCAGGCAACATTCAACTGTATCTTATCATTTTACAAATCCGGACCTTGACTGTTACTTGCTGGAATAAAGCTGAACCAGTTTAAAGCTATACATATGAAAACACACACACACACTGCAGTCTATTTCCAGTGAGTCAGAAATCCCTAAGTCTTTGCTCTGTGTCAGCGTGATGAGCAGTGATCCGAAGAGCCTTCTTAAATGAACAAACAGGCTGGAAAATTTAAGAGAATGATTCAACACGTAAGTCAATAGAAGAGCGAAATAAGATGCAATTATGTTTTTATGCTCTGGCTGTTTAATACTCATTCGCATTTATCTGTATCACATAGCAAACCCTCAGCCTATCCTGGTTAGCCAAGCTACAGCTGCTGTATTCACTTAATCCTATTCCCTTTGAATTCATCAGTCGAACTGCCAATCATGTTAAGAGTGTCAGCACTGAACCCTCACAACAGCTGTCCCGTGTCTAAGCCCTACAAATCACTAGTCTAAGCAAAAGGAGTCCAAAGTAATGGCTAAACCTGCCAGGATGGAAAGAGGAATCTCAGCCGGGATGACCACTGACAGCCCAAACCGTTGGGAGAGAACCACACTACCAAGCTTGGTGGGAGAGAGTGGGGCTGCACCAGGTGACAGTTGACATGAAATTGGGTTCAGAAGCCAACCATTAACTAGGGCAGGTGGGATTTAGGTTAATGAAACAGCCCATCACATAGCTAAGAAGAGAGAAACAACACACAGCCCAGGTAGGATCCTAACAGCCAGCATTTTTCAGGACTTCTTCCAGGTGTGATGCAAAACTAAAGTGCTGCTCTGAGCAACATGTCTATGGCATCATATTCCATTATTTTCAGTTCATCTTTTAAAGTAAATATTACTTTCTTTGAGAAGAAAGAAGGCTTTTTGAGTCTAGAAGTGTCTATGCTACAAGCCTTTTGCAGTCAGTGGGTGTGAGAGGTTTTGTTTAAAAGTGGGGAAGGATGAACTCAATCTTGTCTAAAGTGAATAATTCTTACAGCCCCATTCTCACTGTAGCAAAGGTATGTTCAACTGCAACCCCAAGATAAGGTGCCAGAGGAATTGAGACTGTAGGATGTACTGCAACCAGCTGATAGGATTAATACAACCCTCAGGACACGATGCAAAGCCCATGCATCTATCCACGGTTTCCCGTGGGATGAACGATCGGGGGGATGCTTGAATCTGACTGAGGTGCTAGGGTACGTCGGCAGCGTTAAGAACTGAGTCAAAATCTCAGACTGACAGAGCTGGAAGCAATCTTGAGATGTCATTTAGTGCATATCATAATCCTAACAAATTGTACTGCTGTCATTCTTCTAAGCTGTTCTTAAAGGCTCTTGGTACCAAAGGCTCTACAACCTCTGCGGGAAATCTGCTCTAGTGCTTCACTGCTCTGACTGTTGTCTACCCTAAACGTTTGCTGCTGTGTTGCCAGACATAACATTTTTTGTTTTAATCCTTAATGCAGCTGTTATGGAAAGAATCAGCTGTGAACGGGACAGGTCTGGCAGCCTGTGAACATAGTGTATCATGTGCTCTCCATTTCAGAACACTACTCAGAAAACTGGACTTATGAAAGTTAAATAAACATTTGTCAGCAAAAATCAGCAGGGACATCATCTCAGCTGTACCTAGTGACCACTTTAATGAACAGAACTGTAGCTTTTTCTCTTAGATACTTTACTTCTAATTGACTAGAAAAGGGTCTAAGCATTCCCAGCCTATTTCAGATACCAGTCCATAAATGTAAGAAATGAAATTCCCCATCTGTATTGATCAAAGGCAAAAATCTCTCCACACTTCTCTCTTAAAAACTCTTAACATAGAGCAGCTTCCACTGCTGGTGAACAATTTCTTGGGAAGTGTTACATATTAAAAGAGAGCCTGAGTGACAACATGGTGTTTGTATTACGCTTCAAAGCCAATGAAGTAATTCATCCTGATATTCAATGAAAAAAAGTTCCAAGATCAACAGAAGAATCTGTATTTCACAACAGCTGGAAAGGGAACTACTGAAGAATAATATGTAATCTGTGGCAACATTTGGAGCTTGGACTTCCTAAAATGGAGAGATATTAGTTAAATTATGTCTTATCTTAAAAATGTTTCACAGTATTCTGCACATTAAATGTAAAAAATTCTTTGTAAAACAAAGGACAGAGAAAACCAGCTTCTTGTATTTAAAAATGTAGTATTTGGTTGTACTGCAAGCAAAGTGCTGAAGACTAAAAAGTTACAATTGAGTGTAAACGTGCCTAAGAACTTTAGGGCTTGGGGACTTAGGAAGTTTAATGAAATAGCAAACTAACTTGGCCTTTCAGTATAAAAAAACAGATGAAGCAACCCTCTCAGGTGATGAGGTCTTCTGTTATGCTGTGAAATAGAAAGTTTGCTTGTGATTAAGGAAAACAATCATACTTTCAGGATGAGGACATCTCCTTTTAAACACAATCTCTTAAAAATAAATCATGAAAATTAAGAAACATATTATGCATATTTTCATTACATTTAGTTAAATGTTCAACTTCATAGACCAAACATTTATTGCAATGGCTTCTTGCTAGCAGATTTGAGCTGTGGGACAAGATACATGAGAAAATACAGAAAATGGAAATTGAAATCCAAAATAAACACAATACAGTCCATATGGATATTAAATATTATGGTTTTCATTATAGACTAGCATGATGGAAATAATATAATGAGGGCTATATTCAGCTAGCCTAAATTCCCTCTAAATTCCTAAACTCCCTGAAATTCATAAAATTTATCTATTAATGAAAATAAAGTGTGTCTTCAGTTGTAGAAGGCTAACCTATTTAGTCCTCTTTCCCTGTATTTGCAAAATCCGTAGTTTTGAATATTTTTTCTTAAAGCAAATACAGCAACTGTATCAACTAGCTTGTGTCCTTGGGAACAATACTGGGTTTTGCTACATGATTTTGCTAACAAATTTCCTTTGAAGCAAATGTTTGGTTTGTTTAATAATTTTAAAGCAGACAGTCTGCCCTGAACTAATCTTTCTTCCTTCTCTCCTTTTCCCCTTGCCATTTCCTTCAGAGATGTGTCTCTTATCCAAGATGATTTTCTTAACGTTTTCCCAAAGAGCTCTATGGATGAGTCTTACTAGAGTTTCTAGGTAAGTGGCATAGGTCTGAGAGTTACAGTTTACCCTTTTGTCACTTGTGAAGAAGTCCTTGCAATCACTGAAGATGTGAATCAGCATGGGGGGGGGGAAGACAATATAGCATAAGCACAGCATGTTGGTCCTCAAAAAGAAACCAAAGCAACCAATATAGTTTATTTTGTCCTAACCAAGTTAATATTTTCATCTGGGAAAGTTAAAAAAGTTGTTTGAACTCCCTTTTGCATTTGCCTTGCATACTTTTGACTCCTATATAGATGGTGTTCAGACAAACAGGGCACTTGCAATGTTTTAAAACCCTTACCTTTTACTTCCAGTTTGCAATCAACTTCTGCCTCTCCAAGTTCATTGACTGCTTGGCAGGTGTAAGTACCCCCATCGTAGGGACTGGGTTTGCGGATCTCCAAGGTACAGACACCTTGGTTGCTGAACATTCGGTACTTTGGGTCATTCATGATAACGACTTTGTTTTTCAGCCAGGTTATTTTGGGCTGTGGTAAAAACAAAAGAAAGCCCACATGCATAAACCTATGAACTGAAATATTTTACTACTTTTTGTGATGTTCAACTAAAGTTGAGTATTCCAGAAATGACACAAAATAGATAAAGTAGTAATAGAAAGGAAACCGTAATCCTTAACTCAAACATAAACATGGGCTGCATCATGCATCTCTTTTTAAGCATGATTTTTTCAGTGCAGCTCCTATCACATAATTAAAGTCATAAATATAAGCCTATTATCAATATAAGAGGTGCTGTGTAATGATAGCAAACATCTGAGAAATAACTTTTGACATCCGATTACTCTAAGTCAATAAGAAAGGCATGTTTTTTCACAGTAATTTCCACAGTCAGAAACTGGGAAGGTAGAGAGTGAACAGCAAACATTCTTAAACACTCCTGAGTTCTCATTTTACTAGGTCAGTTCAGTTTCTTACAACAGAAAATAGATCACAAAAAGACACAACTCAAAAGAAACTGGAAGATGCATTGCACAGTGGGCCTGAGAACCAGCGTGGTCCCCAGAGTATTCCTGCAATGCACTTACTTAAAGCATAATTAGCTTTTTATAGAATAATTATGGCTTTATTTTAGTAACAACCTTTACTGATATATTAACTGTACAGCTGTTGTAAGTGCTGGTCCCAGTATAGCCCAGCCTTTTCCTGAGGTTCTGCCCTTTCACGGAGTTATCTGTGGATTTAGTAACTGTTATAATGCCTGTAACACAGGTAGTATACTCTTTAGAGCCCCCACCATTCTTTTTGCCTTCAGCATGGCTCGTGAGTGAGACAAACAGTAAAAATGGTATTACAATTTTTATTGTCAGGTTAAACTCTCTAGTGTTTTAACTGATACTGTTACGAGCTCTGCTGTACCTTGGGGTTGCCCCGAACACTGCAGTTCAATGTAGCGTTGTAACCAGCTACAGCAAATGTGTTCACTAGAGGCTGAGTAAACAACGGCCGTTCACTGAAGTCAAAATCGTCGTAAACTGGATATTTGTAGACTTTACCTATGAGATGAAAATAAAATATTTATAAAAAGACTGTTGGCATGTAGCTAAATACTCAAGCATCTTCAATGGCTACAAAGAGTCGGTTCTGATCTGCACTGCTTTAGTGACTCTAGTAATTGCACTTGTAGGGGAGGCTGGAAGTGAGCCTGCGAAATGACTACAGCCCTTGGTCATGCTACAGCATAGATGTCTGAGAGCTTCTCTTTGTTTCCTGAGTAGGTGGTATACAAAATAATACACATTTATTCTGTGTCTTTGCCAGCGTGCCCTGTGTATTACAGAACAGGATGGGTCCTGACTGATGTACTGCGGGATGTCTGCCCTGACAAACCTTGTTCACTCTGTTGCCAATTACTTTTCACAGTTTGTTCTGATTACAAACTGGCTCTGTATCTGAAAATCCATTTTCTTTCTGCTTCATACAGTGCACTAACAATACAGACACCTGAATGGATGTAGTTTCTGTACAAGGAAAATGTGGTAAAATCTAGTTTCTCAATTCCACTTTATCCCTGCTCTGCAATGGAGATTACCATCAATAAATCACCTTCACCCACAAACTAAGCTGGCATTTAAAACAGCTGGACTGACTGACATCTATTCCTGTGCACAGGTATCACTAAATATCTTTGCTTCACTGAAACCTGATCCAAACTCTCATACTGACTTCAGTGCAGCTTAGGCCTGATACTTGCTCTCATGACAAGGGCAAGTAAGCAGTGATGAAAAGCAATTCCTATAGCCATTCTTTTGCTCGTGAGCCCCTTTTAAAAGAGAGGTAGTTTTCTTTTTAATAATGGAAGTGGGGTCCAGTGCCCTGGACTTTCAGTCCTTCAGCCTGGCTGTGTGGGTTGTACAGGTTGTCTGTCCTCTGCATCATGGCAGTCGTATTCCTTCCTTTCAGACAAACTGAGGTGATCTGGTTTGATTTTCTTCCTTTAAACCACCTGTTTGTAGAATTTCCCTCCCATAAAGGGGCAGTTAATTTTGGTTTTTTTAAGTTTACAGTACCATTTCGAACTGACAATTTCTGAAATGTCAGGATTTCTGACCGCAGAATCAGAATTTGTCCAGCTCCACCTGCAAGGGATGTGAAGCGAGGGTTACGCTTATCTGTTGGATCCTGCCTGAAATGGGCAAGAGCATTTGCCTGGCTGATGCCAAGTTTCCACTGGGAGGCAGTGACCCCCTGCTTCTGACCCAACAGCTGCTGTACTCCTCTTCCAGCTCTTGTCCACTTAGGTCTGCCAGCGGTGACATGAGTTTGAGATCCAAGATCGTAGAGAATGTCAGAACATGGGAAAAATGTCCCACTCTCAATTAAAAAAACACAACTGTGTGGACAAACCAAGAAGTCCTAATATAAAATGTCCTAGATGCTACTTGTACCTGGTCTTGGGGCTAGGAATGCATGTGAAGGCTTTAGAGATACGGCCTTTACCTCTCATCACCCTCCAGCCTCTGAACACACCCCTTCCCTTTTGACAAGGAACTGCTAATTAGCTAACCATCCTTTGCAATCAAAGCGCTCTCTTTGGTCATCGTCGCATCCTCGCTGAGGCCGCACATGTTTTCAGCGAAGATCCGGAAGTAGTACTCATTTCCTATAACGAGCTCGTTAATGGTGGCACAGGTGCGGTGGTAGTGCTCCATTACTGTGAACCATTCCTGAAAGACACCAACACAGAGCGTAAGCTTCCCCGCGTCGCCCTGCGCCTCTCAACCATTAACTGTTTGGAAGAATCATCAAGCTTGCAGGAGCAAGATTTTTCTTTTAAGGGAATGTGAGTGAATACTAAAATAGTGAAGCTAACAGTAATTAATGAAATGAGTGATAATGAGAATACCACAGAGTGCGCTACTGAGCGGTGAAAGTCAAATGGAAAATGAACCCTACTGAATTGTTACACTCTGTTAGCTGGGAGGGTTCATTTTAGGAAATCTGATATTACAAAGGTTGTATTGTTTGAGGCAAGGCAGGTTCCTTCATTCCTAGTCCACGCTGCTGACGGAGAAGGTACTGCTGCAGATAAGAAAACTGCAGGCTGCGGGCGAAAGTAGTAGCATGTACCAGTCTGCAGCAACATGTACTCACAAGAGGCCAATGCACTAATCTGCACGCTGTTCCACAGGTTGAGTGTTCATGAGAAATGTAATTTTATGCAGGTGGTCCTCTGATATCTAAAGGCTCAGATGGGGAGGTGGGTTTTAACGCTTTAGTCTGGCAGCAGTAACAGGGCATGTAAGTACTATCCTAGTACACAATACCTAAATAACAAACTGAGATGAAAGAGATTAATGCTAAAAATGCAATTAATATAAAGTGCAATATGACCACAGCAATGTTTTGATTTTCTTTACTCTGCCCTACATGGTTTTCTTGCTTTTCTAAAGATGAACTTGTTCTGAGTTCAGTGTGCCACAGTTTTTGTTGATATTTGGACATCCTTAAGAGCCAAAATGCCTCTGGGGAAAACAGTTTTCTGTAGAAGGCCAGCTGTGCCACAATTGCAGAATTGACCACCATGGAGAATGTGGGGAAACAATGACCTGAATGATCCATGACACACTGGAGCCCAGACACCACTGTTGTTCCTTTCTCCTTAACACAGTAATTTAGAGACAGGGGACATCATTGTTCTGGTCACTGTACAGAGACCATCTCTTCTTACAGTCCGAAGAGGAAGAAAAAATGAAGGATGGGAAGGGAAATAATGGCACAGGAAGAATGAATTGATCAGACCATGAAGCAGATCAACATATTAAAGTGGGAGGGGGGGTGGTGGCAAAAAGATTCCCTTAGATAAGGCAACACCCAAAATATTGTCCTAGATTTCCAGTAAGTGCTAAATGTAAGAATCCAACTACTCTCTTGAGGAAGTGTAAAATTCATGTTTAATGAATATAGTTTAATGAAAATAATAAACATCTCTATATAGCAGTTTTCATCTGTAAATCTCAAAGCGGTTTACGAATTACTTATGTACCATTTTGCCATGGATAGCAAGGAGTGGCAATGACTTACACAATGTGACATCACAGGTTTGAAAACAACAGCACTACATTTTGATACTAGTAGCAACCTACTGACCTCTGAATTAATATTTGGGGGTTTTATTTTCTCTACTGAGACAAAGGAAAAAAAGCAGAATTACTTCCCTCAAATCCACCCATCCTTTCCTTTTTAGTCCTCCTCTCTGGCATCATCTGAAAACATTTCCATTTCTAGGCTTTAGATACAGTGAATAGGCGATTTTTACAAATTTTAGAGATGCCTTGCAGATTTTCTGAACACTGACTAATCAATGCTTTGTCCACCTACATCAATTCAAGCATGTAAGGCTTTTTGTTTTTAAAAGTGAGAATTCATGAGTACATCAGCCTTTTAAATATCTCCTTATTACTTACCATACTCTTCTTATCTGCTTTTTGTATAGTGTACCCAGTAATGGCAGCATTGCCATCATCTTTTGGTGGCTTCCATGATAAATTTACGTTCTCTCCCCAGACATCCTCAATAGTTACAACCTCTGGTGGCCCTGGGCGATCTATAACGAAAATAAGGCAGCTGACATTTTCCACTTTTTGCTTTCTCTGCCTCTGTCTTTCCTACGCATATCTTCCACTTAGTTCAATTTCTCTCTCTCTCTCTCTTACAACACACAGATGCCAAAACCAACATCAAAAGAAACAGTTGCAAAATAAAACTTTCCAAAGTTAAGACATGTCAGAATTATGAAAAACATAACTTGACCACTTTGTGTGTATGGTTTCTAATATGCACATGCTCTTTAATTGCATAAGGACATCATATTTTGGGAAAGTTAAAACAGTTGAAGATATGTTCCTAAAAGACAAAGTCAGACAATCATTATAAAGGCTGTGCTACCAGTTTTGCCTATTATGTAAAAAAATAGATTGGTAAAACCAAAAAGTAAATGTGTTTTCTTGTCTGTCTTTCCTACTTCCATGTACTTTCAACATTCAGGATTTCTTTCACATTACACTTGTGACAAAGTTACTATGAATTTACTACCATTTCTGGCTATGGATATGACTCAACAGGAAAAAGCTTGCATCCTGGATAGACAAGAACATGAAAAGCATAACAGTGAAAAAAAAGGGACTGACATGTTCCATCAAGCACCTGCCATTGTGTAGGGAGCTTTACTTAGAGACCACAAATCTATAGCCAAGTAAGTGGACGTGGAGAGTTATCACTGTCGAGAAAGATGCTCTTTGGGATTCCTCTGTTTTCCTATAGCCTTGGAATGGCTGGAGTCTGCTTCTCTGGCATGCATTTATTTCTGTTTCTCAAAACATACCAACAATCTGAATATCTATCGTAGCTTTGTCCTCCAAGTTCTCTACTTCCACTTTCATGTTATATTCTCCAGAGTGGCTCCTTTCTGCCTTTCGGATGAAGATGATAGTGTCATTTTCAGTGTTGCGGATGTTGATTTGGTTCTTGTCAATTGGAGAACCATTTTTCTGCCATGATACTTTTGCCCTTGGTCTTCCCTGTAAGAATCCAGGAAACAATTTGTATATGATATTGGGGAAAGAAAAGGATGGGAGAGAAAATGGGTTTATTTCCCATTTTCCTCAAATGGGAAGTAAAAACCATCCTGAAAGAAACTGAGAATTCCTTCTTAAATCATACAGCATATGAGATGCAATCATATTAATTGACCTAAAATGCAGTTTTCTTTCTTTTTTTCTTTTTTTTTCAGGAGACTGAAAATATTTGCAAATTCTGGCTAAATCGGACAATTAACTTTCTGGCTAAATTGCACAATTAACTTTCTGGCTAAATTCGACAATTAATTTCCAGTTTTCTAGAATAAAAAGGTGAAAAAACCAGAAAATGCCAAACAAAATATTTCACCCTCTGGAAGTGCCTACATTCTGTACACTGCCAGTGAAAGAGGAAAGTCCTCCAGGGATCCCAAACTCTCTTCTTTCATTGCAAAAGCAGTTGGAATACTTGTTAGGTAGGCTGGGTTGACGTCTTTTCTGTGCCATTTTTGTAGGCCTAGTAATGCACGATTTAGGTACTTAAATCAGAGTGAATTCTATCTGCTTTACCGTGGGATTTGCCTTCCAGAGGCAAACAATTTGTAGATGCTGTCCAAAAAGTGTAATCTCACGCCTTTTTGAATGCCTTATCTTAGAGAATAACCATAGAATATTCCTTGAATTTCTCAAGAGCAGTGTACCTTGCAGTGTATTGCTGATCAAGCTTTTATCAGGCTTTTAACAGCCTTGTAGAAGCCAGATCATGCCCACCCAGTATCTTTAGGTGTGCAGACATGAAATAGAAATGAATTCTGCTGTAATTCTTGTATTCAGAAGAATAAGGACCCTGTAAGTAGAGAGGCAGTCAGTGTTGTAGGTTAACACAATGCTGTGGCAAAACATGCTATATCCTTGGAAATAGTCATATTACAGCTGTGATCTCAAGAATTTAAAAGTTACAGTTTCTATAGGAGAGAGTGAAACTGCTCACTCTTCCCCTCCCTTTTCCTCTCTCATGACAAGAAAATGATTAAATGCTACAGTCCCACCCTTGATACCCTTTCTAACTACTGCCAGTGTAACCATTTTGCATTGTGCTAGAGATTATTTATCTCACATGTAATGTCTACTGTGAGGATTTATAAGTGTCCTGTGGATGACAGATGACAAATCAGTCTGCCTGAGCTAGTTACCCAATTCATTAATTGGCTTAACATCATTTCTTTGAGATGTCAAAGCAAAAGCTTTCAAGCACCTATGTACTTCAGTGTGCTTCCACATCTGCTTAACACACCGGCCTACCAAATTTATACAGAAATAAGTTAAAAAGCAGCAGTGTAAGAAAAATAGAGTATTTTCCTGTCAGTGTTTTTAGTTCTTACCTGGAAAGGAATAACGAGATTCACAGTTTCTCCAACTCTTCGAGTATAGGTTTGTTTTAAGTGTCTTGGTAGACGAATCTTTGGAGGTTCTGAAAAAAAGCCAAAAGCTTGTGTTTGACTTTTATCTTCTTTTCTAACTGAGACAGCACTGGCAGGCATCACTATAAATAGGAGACTGTGTGGTCTACAATTCCCAGAAGTGACTAATGAATGAGGTATTTTAAATTTCTTGGTCCTACAATGTTACATTCAGTACACCATCGGTTTTTGTAACACCAAATGCTATGGTGGTAGGAAGAGGCGAGAAACAGCACAACTTAAAAAAAAGCAACATCAAGTTCAAGTTCTGCAGAAAAAAAGCCTTGAAAGCCTGAGCAATAAAGGCTTAGAAATAAAACAAATAAAAAGAATTATGAATATTTTTAAAGATGGTTTCATGATTTCTAGCCACTGCACAATGGCTTTGTAAGGCCATATCATCAGTTTCCAACAAGTAAGTATTAGCCTTAAAAAAACAGAACTAAGTATGGAAGCAGAGCGTATTTGTGGGTGAGTGTAGCAGGAGGATCTTACCTACCACTTCCTTGACTAAAATAGGCTGTGGGTGGTACCTGGGCTCACTTTCACCAGCAGCATTCACAGCTTTTACTCTCACAAGGATTTTCGAGCCAGTCGGCAGGCCATTGATAGTAAACTTCGTTTTGTCTGTCAGCTCCGGGTTAGCCACGATCCATTCATCAGCTAGTTTAGGGCAAAGAGGATGGGAGGACGAATCAAAAGAATAGGGAATTAGAAATACATCCACTGCACAGATGAGGAATATTACAGAACAGTAATAGATTCATTATATTCTAATGAATACCTCTATTTTGTTTTTCTAATTATGCGATAACATGATATTGATTCACTTTCATATGTAGGAAGAATGTTTCAAACCTTAAAGGGTTTCTGCTGATTATATATTTATACTTAGAGAAATAAATGTTTTTAGAATGTGTCTATCATTTAACTGTACCAGAGAGAAAACTGATTAATTATTAAATTTGGCTGATAGAAAACAAGGGGGACATAGAGTATATTTCCAAAAGCACTCATCATTGCTTTAACAGCTTCCTTGGAGGGAAATGGGTTTTACAATTAATTTCAACCAGTACTGAGTTCCCTTGAAAGTACCACTGAGAGTGCAGGGATGACAGAAACACAGAATATTTACAAATTGCAATGAAATGCCATCTCTCCTCATGCCTTTAAAAAAGTAAGGCTGTCAGAATTATTCACATAACTACAGCATTCTTGCATTTTTTATCCTACCCCTAGGCAGTCGCACGTAATCCATAGAGTGATCATAAGAGTACAGTCTTTCAGAAAAGCTTCAATTACCAATGATACTTTCTCTCCCACCCTGTCCTCCAAACATAGATTGCTATAACACTGCTGACGCCTTGACGTTTCGAGTCAGATTTATGCAGTAGCAAGTCAGTATCAATACTTTCCACACCATATAAAGATAGCATTATAAAATCGGCACAGAAGACAAGAGAACTATTATAAACTAGAGAGCCCTGCAGACTTAGAGCGCAATACTGTAGTACATTTTCATAACTGTGTGTCTTACTTTTAGGGATTAAGGTCTCCTTCAAGCTGCTTCTTTCAGCTTCTAGTAGAAGAGGATTGCAGTCAATGACTGTTTCCCTAGCACCCCCCCCCCCCTTATACATGTACTACAGCAAATTCTGTAGACTGTTGCCCCTAAAACTCACTCTCAGAAATTTATCTTTACTTTTATGAAGAGAGTTTTTCTTTCGTTAAAGATGTATATCCTTTGTTGAATACTGTACCTTCCAGGTTAAAAGGTGGCTCCACCAATTCCTCAGACAGATCTGTCGATATACCTTGTGAGAATCCATCTTTAAAATTAATCAGAGACACCCACTTTCACACAGATGGAGCATTTTGTCAGTGGTTAGCAATTCCTGTTAGTAAGTATGCAAAGATAGATGCTGGGCTTTAAAGATTTAGAGGACCCATATTTAGGGAGACTGCAGGGGGGAAAGAGATGGGAAGAGAGCATCTAGATTGAAGAACAGTTACACATGATGCTCACAGGAAAGCTAAAGGATAAAGGAAGAGGGGAAGATAAGGTTGGGGTTTTTTCTTTGGGCCTGATCACAGCCCTGGAAAGATGAAAAGAAAGAGACAAAAGGAACATTTGGAAGAGAGAAATGAAAAAAAATGATGATGGGAGAAAGTGTAGGAGAAGAAAACACATCATAGAAGAGAGAAGAAATTCAGAGAAGAATTCTGAGTAAGAGAGACAGGAAAGGAGAAGTCTTGGAAAAAAACTTGGGGAAACAGAGGAAGAGAACACATTTAGCTAAAGGCAACATAGAAAGAAAAGAAGGCCAAAACCATGGATGATGACAGATAGAATGTAATCACTAAGGCTTTATTTCCTGGGCCAAGCTAGCACTGCCCTGGATTTCCTGGAATCCTGGACCTGGCTATTTTTGGGATAATAAAAATACTATTCTAGTATCTGTGCATGGTCCTGGATGGGTACACTGGCAAAGATCTCAGCGAACAGAGAGTCTGAAGTGCTTATTTACTAACTATGAAAACAGAACATCTGCAGGTACAATGGACCTTTAAAGGCAGATAAACACAATGTCCTAGGGAAACCTAGGGCCAAGCTCATCAGACTACCCTTGAAATGTCACACAAGAACCAGCCGGCAGCATACATTACTAGGAATTGACTTCTCCAGTGTCAACAAGATTTGGTCTACTCCACATCACCACAGCAAGAAGTTCAAGTTGGATGTTGTAAACTAACCCTGAGGAGTTCTATATTCATGTTACTTGCACCTATGCAATGCCAGATCCAGATACTCATGATGAGACTCCAATTCAGTAATATACACAGAGCTGTCAAAGGTGCTACCATGGTTAAGGAAGTCCAAGAGCCCACCATGTTAATCAGGCTATGAGGTTCAGACTAAAGGGAAATACCAATTTTCACAAAGCCAAACCAATGCTCATGGTACATGATTCTTCTAAATTATAATTATATATATATTTTGTCTTTCTATTTTCAGTTTGTGATTTCTTCTAGTGATTGCTATGATAAGGAAGACTCAAAAAAGCCCACTTTAAAACTACTTCAGTGACAACGATGAAAGAATGGAGAAGGTAAAGACAAATGAGTTTACAAACAGATAACTAAAAGAAAGGAACAGCAGAATGAATATAGACAGTCATAAAAAGTACCTTGAAATTAAAAAGAGTTATTAAACATTATAGAAGAAATTAGTTTGAGGCAGAACAGGCACTGAAAGGGCTGAGAAAAGGAGGCACTGCAATATTGCAAGAAAGAAAAAAAGGGCTGAACACAGAGAAAAGGATGTATATTCCAATAACAAGTCTTTTTTAATTGGTATTTTCTACTAAGCTTGCTTCTTCCTAACCATTTTCATAACATATATACATAAATAATGACAATTGTGTATATATAGATGTATATGCATATATGAGGCATATATAGATATACATAAACACTCAGAAAGCTACATAAAATACATTGTACCCATTGTATTTTAACTGAGGTGGGTAACAATAAATGACAGACTTGACTGCCATTTTGTTGTATCTTCATATGTTTTAAACCTATCTGAAAAAAAAAAGTAAAGAATTTGTTCCATTCAACAGGTATACAATGATCTTCTGTCTAATAGTCCTTAAAAGGTAGATTTGGAAGATTCCTCTGAAAACCTCAGTTTGCATTAGCGTATATATGTATTTCTCATCCTCTCTTGGCACCTAATTTGGATATCGCATACTGTAATGTCAAGAGGTTTATGACAGTAGCATAGTACAAGCACTTTTAACTTTTTCCCGCCATCCTACCAATACTAAACAGAACATAATGTACATAATATACACTGAAGTCCTCACATTGACAGTCCCCTTTATATTCCCGTACATCTTGCCTGTGCAATGGAAACATTATAGGAATGCTGCATCTTGACGCAAGACTGCATGCTTACCCGTTCTGAGCTGTTCCCACAGCTCCCTCCCAATATACAAGGAAAACCCTTCCTACCATTCCAGCTGTGTCTGCCTTCAGGTAATCTTCTCCAGACCTCTGAGCTTCTTGCAGTCTGTTCCTGCTCCTTTACAGATATTCAGCTCAATACTACAAGACGCTGAGTGCTCCTGAGAAAAGCCAGTGGTTCTTCTTCACTCCCTTTCCCACTCGCCTGAGTGAGAGCTGAGGGCACTCTGCTCCTGTGGTATCTGACCACTTTTGTGAACTACTGTTTTCCTGGATTGTCTGAATCTGAAACACGTGACAGTGTGAATGACAAGTTCTATCCTCTACCTCTTGTCTCCAGGCTGTGGACTGCATTCATGAAAAGCTTTCATTGAAATCAACGCCTTGATGAAAATATGTGTCCAACTCATCACTTGATTTACAGTGCAGTTAAGAGCAGCAGCTAGCAGAGCTGAAGAGAACTGTGTCCCATTCAACCAAATACACAACACTGCTGGAGTCCCACTGATTGGCATTTGCCCACAGAGGCTATTGCACATACCACTCCAGGCTATTTGATACTTACCCAGGTGTTGGTGGATTTTACTTTTTGAAATAGACTTCATTTGATGCCAATTCAGAAGAAAATCTGCTGGAAAATACTAAGTTTCTGCTGCTTGATCACCAAAGAGTCTACTTGTAAAATATATATTGTATTTCGCTATTCCTTGTTACTTTACGCTCCTAAGTTTATTCAGTCTCTTTCATCTTTATCTTTCTCCTTCAGTTCTGTATAGATTTATGTCTCAGATGGACATAGTTAAAGATCCTGTATCTAACTACACTGAAACATAGGAGAAATTTAATATCCAGACAGGAACTTTGCATGCCTAGGTAACTTCTACAGCCAGCTATGGGAGAGGCCGCCTGTCCTCAGTATTGGGAACTGGCACTTGAAGTAGCCAATTAGTAATATGTCAAGATAGAGATTACCACACTGAGGACCTCCTGTCCCTAAAACCCAGCCAACCTGCACATATTTTGGACCACACTTATAGCCATTCATTACTTCCTATTCATTCATCCATCCACTCTTTACTGCGTCGACTCTTCATTTAGCACAAAAAAGAGGATAGCGATTAACACGGTACTTGGTACACTACAACAGATTACCTGGCTTTTGATTTGGATTTCAGATCAGAAGTAAGATGGGTTAAACTACAATCAATGAGTGGGATCTGGAATACAAACCTAAGGAAGCCTGAACCAAACCCTGCTGCTTGAGGTTTTCTGACTGATTAGTCTCTGCCTTAAAGTGAGAGCACCTGATACCCGTAGAGAAAAAATGGAGAAAGTCTCACCTACTTTCACTATGAGTAACATACCACAGTCGTTGTCACTTACTTCCTTCAAAGCAGTACTCTACAACATAGCCGTCTAACCCTGCCGCTCCGATGTGGTCCGGTGGCCTCCATTTCATCGTAACAGAGGTATCAGTCACGCTATCCACTGCCAGGAGAGTTGGTGGACTGGTAACAGCTGAAGCAAGCAGGCAGAGGGGAGAAGGCAGAAAACTGGGTTACAATTAAAAGTTTACATTTATGGTGTGCATTCCTCTAATTTAGCATCATAGGTGGCAAGCTAAACCCTGCCTAGCAGGTATTTCCAATCATCCCTGGCACATCTTTCCCAATTAGGACCAAACTAGGAGAAGCAGGTACCTCATCCCAGATCTGCTCACAGCCTAACCCAGAGTTAAATTCCTCCTGCTGAGGAGTGAGAAGGACAAAGAGAGGTGGAAGGTGGAGCAGAGAAGTTGTGAGTAACGTATTCTACAGCAGCAGGTAATTTCTGGCAGGAGGAGAGGGTGCTGTAGCAATTACAGCCACCTTCTTCCTCCTCCTCTGCATCGTGGGGGTGCCGCTGAGCAAGGTGGGAACCTTTGCTGGCCTACGGAACAAGACACCTTTCTTTTACGGGGACTTGTAGTTGTCACAATAGTTTGAAAGTCTGTTTCTTCCTATGAAAAGGCCACCAAATTAATCTGTCACTAGGTCAATGACAAGGCCCTCTAGCTGTTACATTAATATAAATCAATAAGATTATATAGAGAATAGTATAAAATATGACCTAGCCTAATCTGGATTGTCTGCAAAAGGACATTGAAAATATGTGATCCCTTTCTGGGAAAAAAGGCCCTGCTTCAGCTAAGGGAGATCCATGAGGCATAGAGTGAATTTAGGGACTATTCAAATATATCTTATCATATGATTTATTGCAATATTGGGCAAATTCACTTAATTTTTTTCCATAGATTTCTATTCACTTAATTTTTTTCCATAGATTTCTACCTTTATGATAGATTGTATACCTGTGATTTTTTTTTTTTTAAATGGAAACGTATGGATTATTTGTGAATACTTGTACCTTTTTAAATTGCAAGCTACTATGTATCAGCAAGCCTAAGTAGTGAAACATGAAATAAAGTCTCATTTTCATACAGTACAGCCTGCAAATAGTGATCTTTAGACTTCTGGTCACTTTTCCTGACCATTTTTGGTCAAAAGCCAATGCCTGACTGAACTTTTAGCAGGAGAAAGACACATAAAACAACCAAGACTATAATCCATCATCTTTATCAATTCTCTAAATTGCCGGTTTGGCTGCCAATAGTTTGAATATTGACTCAGGAGGTACCTATGATACACAAAAACGTGGAACTACTATTTCTGGTCCTTAAAACATATTGACCATAATATTGACCGTATCAGGCTCATCTATAGCATGTCACTGTTTTATTGTAGTGCACCGTTTTTCTGTCTATACATCCTTGTTTCTTGTTTATAAAAGACTACAAATCCTTCAGGGATAGATACATAATTTATGCAGCACCTAATAAAGACGGGTCCTGAGCAACACAAGTGCAATAAGAACTACAGTTGTGTAGTTAGATGACTGTAATAAAGTATTAGTGATAATTTTCTAAATGCTTGCCTATCCCTATGCTCTTGATTACTTACCTAAAGGAACAAAGGACTTTGAAGGCATACTTGGTTTGGAAATGCCTATTGCATTAACAGCAAATACACGGACCTCATAAGCAACTCCTTCAATCATCTTCTTTGGCTCAAAAGTTGTTTCTTTACACAGTTCAAAATTCAGCCTCATCCACCTGGAGCTTTGTTTCTTTTTCCTTTCAATGAAATATCCTATTGACAAAACAAATTTTAGTAAGTGGTGGCATAAAGCTCAATAGTGAGGGGTCTATTTTTTGACTGCCCAATGGCATTTTTTCTGGATGCTCCTCAATATCCCTTTCTCGCCTCAGAGTGCTTTAGGTGTTATTGTTAAATTTTTCCCATTTCAAGCTACCTGGCACCACTTTGGCTTTCATGGCCACGTACGAGCTTTTTTGGGGCTTCACTTACACCACCTCTGTATTTAGTTCAGAGTGAAAAGGGCCTGATTCTGCTGGCCTCTGAGCCCCTCTGACTTTCCTGTTAGTTCAGTGTATTAGAAGATGTTCCAATTTACTCAGTAAATTGTTTCTGAAATTCCTCCTAACACTCAAACAGGCTAACTGTCCAAAGTTTGGTATTATAAGAGGTTGTCTTTCAGGCAGGGAGACTGATAATGTGGCAACATACAAAATGAGAAATCACAAAGCATTAGAAAAACAGGTATCTGATAAAGTCGAAGACTGGGCAGGACATCCTTGCAACTGGATTATCCAACTCTCCAGGGCCTGAGCTAAACTCTGATCCTACGGTGTCCATTTTTGAGTGTTTGTTTCTTTTGTCTATGTTAGAGCATCACCACAAAAAAAAGGAAAGTATGTACCTAAGATGGGTGATCCACCATCATTTGCCGGAGGTTCCCAGGTCATAGTACACCAGTCTTCACCCACCTCAGTCACATTTGGTGCCTGAGGAGGATCAGGAACATCTGTTGTAAACAAAGTAAATATTATTTTAAAAAAAACCCCAAACCCCAAACTTTCTTCTTTTCACATAGGTTGAAATAAAAAATGTCAAATAAGAAATAAATCTGAATAGTTTTTGAAGTGCAACAGGAGTTCCTAATGAGGAGAGAGAGAGAAAGAAGGTCTCTCTGGATCCTGGCAGGTGGTTAGGAAGGGATAAATGCCAAACTTTTCAGCACAGTCAAGACACTTGAGAGGCACTTGAGGGCATGTGGTAAGACAGAGCCCACAGCCATATGGGGAACGGAGAACAGAGAGTGTTAAGGGCAGCCTGAGGCAGCTGCATAAGTTTGATCCCTGCAGCGTGAGGTGGCAGTGGGGTGATAATTAACTTCTACTTAAATCCCGTGCTAAGCTCCTGTGTCCTTCAGTAACAGTGGACCTTAGTATCCTTGCGTCTCAATTCCACACCTGAAAATGGGGACAAACAGGGAAATGAAAGTTTTCTGAGAATCTACCACAGTTTGGTAGCTAGGGAGGTCAGCATCTACGCAAGTGACCCTTCAGATACGGGAAGAAGAATTTGTCTCCTGTTGGGGTGCAGAAAAATAGGGTTCTTAAAGGAGTATTTATTGAAAAGGGCTGTGCTAAAAGACATGGCTCACGTGCACTGTTCCACATGACTTACCGACCACTTTAATGTTGATTAGAGCTGTGTCCTCTCCAGCCTCATTCTTTAACATTATTCTGAAAGGACCTGAATCTTCCCTCTCAGCTGCATCAATGACCAGACAGCTGCTGTCTGGGTATGTTTCTGCCCGTATTCTTCCACTGTCTGTGATCCACTAGGAATCAAAGTAAGCAGAGGGAAAAGTCACCTTTTCTGGATTTGAGAATAAAAATGCTCAAAAATGAAAATCCAAATGCAGTACAGGGCACCAGCAAAAATACTGAAGCAACTGTAAGAAAAAACATGCTAAAGCTCAGAATTTCAGTCACCTAATGATCACAAAAATGACAAAATAACTGAGGGACAAATAAATAACTTTAAAATATGGTAAGTGTTTGGTAATCAGTTCAGCCATTGCATCTCAAAGGAAGAGGCACTAGGCTTACTTGTCCTGTGAGCAAGAACATGCTTTTGTCAACATTACTTGTCATTAATTTGATGGAAAGACAGTAGTGGATTCTCCCATAAGTCAGGTCAAAATATAATTAGTTCAGTTGAAAGGTCAGAGTGATTAGAATGATCAGTAGTTTGTCCTCACAGATTGCTGGCACATATTTTGGAGTAAGAGCTCTCCTAGAATAATTCCCTATTTGGACAAGTTCACAGTGGTGATACTACAATTAATATTTGAAAAATAGTACTCAGAGATTTGACCAGATAGTTCTGACAAATCCAGTAATAATAACATGTTCCAGCTTCCATGTACCACAATAAAAATTTAAATGTGAAAAGTGGCTTTTTGGTATTACACAGCCAGGGACTGATCTGTGCAAAGTTTTGCATTAAGACACCAGATTCAAGACACCAATTGCCCAACCTATTGTTTCATTTGAGACTTGACACTCTATCAGAATTTATCATTCATTTTCCAAAACCAGACCATCCCATGTCTTCCTGTCAAAACCTGGCAGCCAGTCTGGGCGGTATGTACAGAAGAAGTAGCGATTTTGTAGATTTTCACTAGTTTTCTTCTGCATCTCGTATGTCCCTCTCCTTTACAATTTATTTATAGCAAACCCATATTTTTTTCCTTCGTTAATTTCAACCTTTCCTCAAAAAGACCCAAAAGATACTAAATAATATTTATCCATTTTACCCTTCATTTTTGAGCAAGGAGGCCTTTTCAGGTAAAATGCATCTTCTCCTTATTTTCTGCCATTAAAATCAATGTCTTCACATGGCTAAAGTTTATTTTTTGAAGGACAAGGCCCCTTGTTAAGCTAAAGAAACGTGTATAATGACAATGTACCTTGTCGCCTTTACTCCACATGACTTTTGGAGTTGGCTCGCCAGTGATGGGGATTTCAAGTCGTAGTTTGCTTCCTGCCACTACTGTCACAGTGTTACCTTCCCCAAGACCATCCAGGTGAAGTTTAGGAGGATCTGAAAAAAGGAGAGATTGTCCAGATTTGCCCTGTGGCTGCCACTCTGAGAGTTCAGTGACCTGGCACAGGTCTGCAACATAGAGAAATGTGCTCTATGCTTTGTATTTTCCTGGTATTTTTAGTCAACTGATTTTTTGTTCAGAAGAAAATTTGTGAAGAAAATTTCTTTTTAAGAAAATAGTTGTTTGATGAAAAATAAATCATGGCACCATAGAAATTTTGGAATAGTAAGACCAAACAAAAAAATCTATCTTCCTGAGACAGAATTATGTATATTCAAGTAACTTCTGAGAGAGATTTCCTCTAAGTGGCTCTTCAGAATTTCCATTGCAGGCTTTCTACAACACCTTTTACCACACTTCAGACATCACTGTTCTTACAGTTTAAAAGTTTTCTTAATCCAAATCCTTTTTCTGAAAATGAAATGGTCACTTTTATTGTACCCCATGTGCATGGAGAACAACTGATGAATATCCTCTTACAACTTTTTTAATGTATTGGAAATTATATTGCTGGGCATACTCCTGCAGTACCCTTTCCGTCTTCATTCTCCCTAAACCTTGCCAATACTTTTTTTTAACACAGATGTCCCACTTCTTTCAGCTTCAATTACAGAACAAACTTTCTAAAAGTTTGGTCATTCATATTGCTCACCTTTGGACTTCCAAGTTGCTGGTTGCAGTTAAAAGCCAGTGAGGTATTGTTGTGGGAAGAGTCAATGCCTTGTTTTATTTTTGTTTGAAAGACTGGTATCATTAACAAGCCTTATGTTTTGCTGAGTGAATAAAAGCTGGCCAGAAACATTTCGCTCTGTAGATATCATTTAACGTATTTAGGAAATAGGTAAATATGTACCTATTCTACTAATCTTTTACCAAACTATGTCACATTTTGCATTGTTAGCAAGCCAGTTCTTCAAAGAAGACAACACTGTATATCTGAAAATAGGGTAGCAACAGGTGTTTTACACATACTCTTAATAGTGGTTTAGGTTTGGGAATTCAACATCAAGAAGCCTTCCCTGGGAGCTCCCCCAAGCTTGTAAACTATAAGCAGATCCTGAGCACAGGCAAAGTGCGCTCTGACCAGCTCACTTGCACTTTGCCAAAGCAGCAGGTCTGTTTTCTCTGGTAGATGTCTGCTCAGAGGAAACAAACTGATTGTAATCAAGGGTATTTCACACTGCTTTTAATTTCCAAAGGTCAGAGAAAGAGATGTTATATATAAGTCATTGTGCCATATACTTACCCACAACATGTACTTTGCATGGAATATTAATATTATAGGCATCTGGTACAAACATGTATTCACCCTCATCATCAACAGCAGCGCTTGCTATAACAAATCTGTGGATTCTGTGAAAAATTGAAAAAGAAATCAATGTAAATTATTTTCGAAGTCTGCTTGAAGCTATAAGGAAAAATCCGTGAAAAGTTTAGGAGATCTGTGCAAGTGTGTAAAATTACTGACAAAAAATCCTTTGCTGGCTGCTTAGTGGTATTTTAGCTGATTAAATACTGTGTGATTTGTACAAAATATTATTGAGACAAACACCAAATAGTGTAACCAATTCTAATACTTTTTGTTTGAACACAGAAGTAGAAAAATACACAAGCATAATCTGTTTGACACAGGGATTCTGTGCTGCCGCCATTGGATTGTAGTTTAGTTGTTCAGGAAGAAATCTTTAGGTGATCCTATTGTTGGAATATTCTGACCATCTTTGTGACACGATCCAACCTGCTATTCATTTGCCAGAATGAAGAAATGGGTCGGTGAAGCATATTCTGCTCTTACTAGCTAACTGCGTCCTCCAGTATGATGATATTTTTGCTCTCCTATGACCTGGTGTGGCTAAGCTTTGTTCAAGGTAGGACTCACCTCTGGGCCCTTCCTGCTCCCCTTTCCCTCATCTCACCCTCTGGGCCTACATGGGTTGTGGGGAGCTCCTTCACCTTATGTCAAAGCAAGGGGTCATTGCACAGCTGGCACTTGTCCCTTACTGCGACTTAGCAAGCGTTATGGAGTCACTGCAAACATTTCATAGCCTGGTTAGGAGCATCTTCACAAGTGCGGTTCCCAGCTGTATGCTTGGTTTGCTAAGCTGAAGTGAAGGGGATGTAGGTAAAGGTAGGCCCTGGCTTTGTTTTGTTTTTGTTTTTTTTTTTAAACTGACAAACTTTCCATGAAAAAGGGCAGATTATAAATGCAAAGGGACCTGATATCTCTACATACTTTGCGTGGGCAGAGATACATGGTCTGAATTGACACAAACAGAAGCCATCAGAAAACAGACATTCAAAAGCTATATATTTTTAATAATGTCTAACAATTATTTTACTTTACTACTTAATATCCCATACTAACACCAACAGCAATGTCAAGAAAAATTAATAGCTTGAACTTAGATGGATCAAGGATTTGATTATTGTCCTCCACAGCCAAAAGACATGAGATGAAAGGGGGCAAGGAAACACGGCTTTTATGATGATAAAAGTAAATATGTTTGAGGGGCAGAGGTTAGGCTTGATTACTAGATAATTTTCAGTGAAGTAACCCACATACTGGTCTACAGTGTCATTCCATCAAAAGTCAAGTCAAGACGCAACAGGCTTACCTTCCTTTGTGATAAAGCTTTACACGGTCACTAGCTTCGATCAGTTGCCCATTTTTGTACCATTTCCCTTCCACGTTCTCAGATATCTCACACTTCAGGTGGATTTCCTGTCCAAGCCTCACAGTCTGGTCTTCTAGTGCAAGTGATATCTTCAGTGGTCTCACTTAGGAAAAAAAAAGCAGAGATTTTAATGCTAATATCAAACAATAGCTCATGATCCTGTCACAGAGCTGCTACTAGCCATCACAACAGTCTTCAAATCAGAAAAAAGTCTCCAGTAATAAAGTTCTCAAGTCGAAATACCAGTAATATGTACATGTAAGCCACATAAATTAACCTCTTTTCATGTAGTATGATGCCTTAGAAAGGGTGATCCAAAATACTGGATCTGGGGAAACTCCATGAATATTGCCAGTAGAAGAAGTAAGCCCAGGAGCATAATTTGAATGCTGTCCCCTCTCTGGTGTTTAGGAGCTGCAGGTAGGGTGTTTCTATCCCCCGGAGTCCAGTAAGAAACTTTCAAGAAGTGAAAGACCTGTGTCCCCAGACCTATGCACTAGAAGGGATTACAACCCATCTTTCCTGTGATTTAACAGTGATCTAACTGCTCTCATAGCTCTCCCAGCTGATCCAAGATAATTTGGAGATTTACCAAAGTATTTCATCACAAGTGGGGACTGTAGTTCTCAACGTGTTTTGTCAGGCTGGTAGCAAAGGCTGACTGGCCAGTAAGCTTAACTTCATATGCTACTTGTTCTCACGTTTGCTAAACTGCCTCAACTCACCCTATGAATACCCACAGATATTACTAGCTTTTGTAAAATTTGAGTCTGAGAACTGGCGCCCCAGTTCACTTCCACTTTCTGGAAGATTAGATGCTGTAGACCAGGCTGAACACACAGTACCATATGTATGCAGTAAATATCCCTGACTATAATCAGATGTAGGAAACAAAGAGTAATGGGAAAGGCAGTGTTTTATAGAAAGCTGGTTGGACAATCCTCAGAAGAAGTTGCATGAAAGGAAAGATGACGGAGCTCAATAGCCGTGGAAGATAATTTCCAACTTGATAATAGAACAGCATGAATTGGTTGTGCTTAGGTTGCCAATTTGTACAAAACAGTTAAAAGCTGTATGAGTATTCTGGAACAGCGTATGTTTATGCATAATGTATGATAACTTTAGAGGATGGGCACATACATTTCACAAAAAAACACAGGTGTTTTAAAAATATATTGCACAAACAATACTGAGGGAGCTACATAGTTGTGTGTTTGTGCCTATGAGTTCAGGTCAAATGACTGTGATGCCTGTTAACAGTATGCCTAGTTACAGAACTGCTTATTTTTTCCAACATATTTTTTTTCTGATTTTGGCTAAAAAGCCTTGGTTTGGCTTTCCTGTGAAAACCTGAAAGGATTAAAGAAAAGCAGACACTTCCCTCGAAAATTTCACTTTGTTGACCTGTTATATCTTTGGATGGATAGCTTTGTTTTCCATCTTAACAGAGTGACAGAAAGTTTTCAAGCGGGACTAGTTCATTGCCTATTACTGCAAACAGCATCTAAAGGCAAGTCACTGTTCTGGAGATTTGCAGCAAAGAAATTGGTATGGAAATTAAGTCTCCCTTTAAACCCCCAGGAAAAGGCAAGCAAATTATTTCTTTCTGTAAGCTAGTAGACTCTGACATAAGAATTCAAGAGGAAGGTGGATGATACTTACAATCAACCGAAAGTTTAGCTTCTGATTGGCCTCCAGTTGTCATTACTGAGTAAGTTGCATTGTCATTTTTTGCAGCTTCCTCTATGATCAAAGTGTGCTTTTTACCCTCAACCTTGATTCGATACCGAGATTTAGGTTCATTGGTAAGTTCAACACCATTCTTAAACCTAATGGAAAACAAAGAATCATTATTTTTCCTATAGAATTCCTGTGCAAATAAGACTCCCATAGACCTTTCCCATAGAAACTTCCAAAGAAGACTTTATAAGACTTAAGGCACAAGAAAAGGTTAAACAAACTCATCCATGAATGTGTAAGGATATTTTTGCTGTTGCTACATTTTTGAATAATGTTTTCTTGAGATTTTCTTAACAATTTTCAGGTTCACTGGTATAGAAAAAGCTGTCCACGTTTTTGCCTACAGTTAAAATATTCTGAGTTTTATTCTCAAGGAAAACAGTATCTGTTCAAAGTGTGGCTTACCATTTCACATTTGCATCATCCTCAGACACTTCACAGCTCAGTTCTACTCGTTCACCAACGTAGGTACTGGTATCCTCCAGGCCTTTGGTCACCAAAATTGGAGGATCTTTGTAAAGAGAAAATTACAGATTTACATTCTGAGAGAGAAAACGAAGTGAAACAGGTTTTCAAAATCATGCTATTGAAGATGATAGTACTTTAAAATTGTAATATCAGTTTTAGTGCAGCTTTTTCTGCCTTAAAGCAGAAAAGCGATTGCTCATTAAGATGCTGGTAAGAAATGTGCTAAATAAAAATATAACATTTGTTCAGATTAATACCTGCCCTGTGTCCCATTTTATTGACAGTTTGTCCAGGCAGATCGACATGAGAAGCTGACATTCCCCTCTTGCCTCCCACAGATCCCTCTCATAAAGCTGCATTTTCATTAGGTCTTATAGCCCGTTATGCACAATAAGATGACCTGATGACATAACGTGGTGCCCTTATTGGTTTAACCCATTTCTGCTGTCAAAACTCAAGTTTATTTAATAGTAAGAGATTGTACGAGTTATCCTATGATATTTATAGGGGCAGTGGGCTCCATTATTTTAAATAGCTTTCTGAAATATTTGATGATTTTTTTCTTTCAATGTAAGTTTTGTTTTTCCGTTTGTTTTGTTGCGCATGTGTGAGTAATGCCATGAATATTATCAGTAAGACTATCAACACTGTGAGAGCAAAAAGGGTGAAGAAATGGCCACCCATTCATAGCTTTTGATAGAGTCTTCCGTTAAATCTGTGCAGATGGAATGAAAACTAACTGCTAGAAATCCTGATCTGAGGGTACTTGAAACAGATCTGTTGGCCCAAGAGTACCGGGGTCATCAGGTACCTAAGGGTAGTGTTAGGGAAAGCCAACGCTATGACAGATGAGTCTCCAAAATGGTTTTAAAACTATGAACGGGACTACAGCCCCACTAGATCCCAATACACAGTATGAAATCAAACGTATCCCCATTTCAGGGTTTTCACTAAATTGCTAAATACAGGATGAGGAAAAAAATGGTCAGGGATCACAGAAATACAGGGTGATCCTAAGGGCTACTAATACAAATTCAAAAATATACTGAACCAGATATTCTCTGTTAATTTCTGTTGCAGCCAAAGAAGCCATACCAATCTACAGCAGGTGAAATAGGAGCAAGCTGACGTAGTTACCTCTCACAAACAGTTCTGTGGAGCATTTCTCATCACCAGCTGTTACGTAATAGCGAGCATCGTCTGTCATCGTACAATTATTGATGAATAAAATTCGCTGGTTACCTTTGTGCTCAAAAATGTATCTGTTTGAACAGGAATGCAGCAAAGATACATTAGCAAAACTGCTGGACCTCTTTTGTTTTATGTAGAAAGTGCTTTAGGGATTATTAGAGGTGAAAAACCTGTTTTTTTACATAGAACTGGAAAAATTGTCCTGGGAAGCAATTTCCAAGATTCAACAGAACTGTCATAGACTTTTTACCAAAAAGAGCTATGGTGTAGAGTGACAACGAGCATCTTACGACTTGTTCCAAAATCCCTAGCTTGGGTGATATGAAAAGATAAAAAAAATGAGCAGACTCTGAAGGATGGCAATTAAAATGGATTCTGAAACTCTAGATGAGTAAAGATGAAAATAACCAGTAATAGGACACCATCCTCATTCCAACACTCTTAACATTTTTGTGAAGTATAATAATAGCCGAAGTTAAGAAGTTAATATTATTGGTAGGCCAGATGGCACAAGAGATCAGTAATGGGATATGGGGTTTTGGTAATGGGATATGGAGCCTTTCACCTTTATGTCACCAGTTTAGATCTGCTCCAGGTTTGTAATGACCAAAGCTCATTAGCATCTGACAGCTGCTTCAGTAGCCTGGAAGAAATGCACTGGAGCATTCAGTCCAGGTCCTTCTACTGGAGAGGTGTCCATATAGCTGGCTGCGGAACAGTTCTGAACTGCTCATGGCAGATATAGGGGCTAAAGAAAAGGTACCGTCTTTATTATGCATTTTTTTGTCAACTAGGAATATTAATTGAAATCCTTCATTGACTCTTGCAGCAACAGAATGAAGGAAATCTGCCCCTTCTCTGTAAGAGAGTTTTGCTAATTTTTTTTTCACAGGGCAGAGGAGAAAGTTGCTAGGGTATTGTGCTGCTGAGGAACATTTGAGGAACTTTACATCGTTGTGCATTACTGATTGCACATCGTCATTCCTAGCTGTGTCTGACTGTGGAATGGGATTTTCTGCACCAGGTTGTAAGAGCTGGTTGTGCCCATACTAGGGACTGGGCTCAACTTCCAGCCATTGCTCTACCTGTACTCAAGTGTCTGCACCTGAAAAGCCACTTCTTCTAGATAAAACCAGAGAATAAACCAGTATGCAGGTGATAGAGATGATGAAGCAGCTCGGGGTACACTAGACCTGTTGCACACAACTGAAGTCACTTTGAGCTAATGCAGGTTGTTGACTTCAGTGTGAGCATTAACTGGGTAGGGGGAGGTGAGACAAACCTTGCTCCCCTTTCCTCGGGTGGTTTATGAGCCAGGTGGGTAAGTATGTGATGTTAAACATCTCTCCTCTTTGCACCCAATTACTGTAGAAAGATTCTGACCTCCTTCAGACATAGGACTGAGGACAAGTGATTTATTTACTCACAGTGCTTCCCAATTTTTTACAAACTACCAAGTAGGAAATGGCTCCATATTTGATTGAGGAACTTTAATTCTTTTCTCTTGAGGCAAAGGAGCCAATCTGCATTAACATTTAACATACAGTGGACTTTTCTGGGTTATGAGCTATATAGCATCATTTGCATACTTTTCACATATAATGAAAATCAGAAATAAAGTTGGTGCAACCTGAGCAAAGAGATAGATCTATGCAACACACTCGTCAGGGAAGTACATGGG
Organism: Harpia harpyja; assembly: GCF_026419915.1. Taxonomy (NCBI): domain Eukaryota; kingdom Metazoa; phylum Chordata; class Aves; order Accipitriformes; family Accipitridae; genus Harpia; species Harpia harpyja. The sequence goes on along the minus strand of NC_068945.1, from coordinate 22,684,472 downwards.
TACCCATTTTTTTTGCTTACATACAATAAAACCACTTACTTTGCACTTGGTCGTATTTCTTGGCCATTTTTATACCACTTGAGTTCCACCGTTGGATCTGCTAGCTCCACCATGAACCTTACTTTACCTCCTTTGTCCACCTGATATGCAGGATCAAGACCTTTGGCAAAAGCTGTTGTGGAAGCCAAGTGTTATTATAAAAGAAGATCAGAAAACAAGAATATGAATGCTGAAATGACATTGCATAAACCTCACCAAAGCTGTCAGAATACATGCACATGGTGTTACGCATCAATCTATATTCTTAGGCTAGTCCACATGAATCAGTTTATTTTCTAGAAACATTAGAGTAAGTGCAAACCTATGCAGATCTGATTATCCTGACGAAGTTCAAGCTAGTATCTCTTCATGACTTTGCAGTGTGACTGTATTCTGAATGGGACTGGGTAGATGTAGCTTTTACAGCTTGCTGAGAAGTCAGAATAAAATGGTATACAGCTGGTGCCATGGAATCATTTACGATGGATCTGTTACAAGGGACTTCTCTATTAGCACTGCCATGCACGTTAACAGGGAATTTTAAGCTGAAATTCCTACTGAGCTTCCCACTATCAGAATAAACACATTGGTTTATCTAAAAGCCAAATTAACTTTCCTGATTCTTTTGGTAGGTTGCAAGGTGTACATTGCAGTTCCACTTGTGAATGTTACAGCTGCAAAACATTTGCAAAAATATTTGAAACCAGGCAAAAGTTCTCAGTCTGTGAATCCTAATGGGGCTTTTCAAAAAGGTTCTTTGAGATGTGCAAATGTAGGCCAAGTTGTTCTGGGCAAGGTAAGGCCAGATGCAACTCAAACATTTCAAAACACTTTAAGATCAACATTTAGATATTGCCAGCCACAAAAGTCAGACCCAGGGGAGCAGATATCTGTGTCTCAAAAATAAATAAATAAATGGTGCCTCAAACAAATTGCCCACGGCTAAGTAATCAATTTCTGCTAAGGTTTATATCATGCATATGTCTGCTTGCAGAAGACCGGATATATCGACATAACAGGAGTAGAGTTATTAAGTCTGAAAAGGATTTTTTATGTATCTTGTTGCAGTGTAGAAGTTTCCAATTTATAATAAAGGTGGTGTGAGGGGAAGAACACCCTACTCTCATCCTGTCACTATGATAGACATTTTCCCCAACATCTAGAGCCCCTCCTGTAGGGAAAACCCTGTCCACTGAAAAATCCTGATATGGCTGGAAGCTCCATCCTACTCAACAGCAAACTGGGGAGAGGCACCAGACAGACTGGTCCCAGGAACTAAGAGATGCCCCTTTCCCAGTAAAATATTGAGGCACTCCCATGTGATGCACTGGGTAGGGAGCAGCTCTTCCTGCCAGCCGCACAATTCCTGCCCCAGCTTCCAGCCCTGCTCTGGACTCCTGGGGGAAAATGAGGAGTTTCCCTGGGCTTCGACCACTTGAGAGCTCCACTGGTTACAGAAACTGCCCCAGTGGCTCAGCCAAAGCCCACCGACTTCATTTCTCCCTCCCTCAACTGTGGCCAGAATCAGATATACCAGCAAATGAAAAATATAAATAAAAATTAATGTGTAGGAACATAACACACGTTATGATGTGAGGTAATGGATGAGGAGAGAGGGTATATCAGGCAGCTGGATTACAGCTGGATTTGTGGAGGATTTCACCTACACAAAAGGGACTCCTCCAGGAAACCAGTGGAACAGCAGGTGTATACATTGCATCCAGGTCTGAAATGCTCTCCATGAACAAGCAAATGCCACAAGAGTATAATGGATAGTGTGTTGTATTTATATGCGTGTCTGTGTGTGTATACGTATTATGCGACATATATTTTATATTCGCAAATATATACACATAAGATAAACACATATCTATATTTATGTATGTATTACACCACTAGTACTATTCAGTAGGGTAGATGGGGAAAGACAGGCCTGAACGTCCTCACCCAACGCAGGGTGGAGGGTTTTTAGTACACGTGGGATTTCAGAGGAGTGTCAGATAAAGTGCAAAATGAAATTATGAAGAGCAAACAATGTGTTTGGAGTGAGTCTATTTCAGAGCAGAAGATATTAATGATAACACAAGGTCTAATTTCCATACTGTTTGATCAGGTAACACCCTTCCACACAACTGGGGGACTTTGTTCCAGTTGCAACTACTGTTTGGCCAAGAGGGGGGGATGCTTTTGGTAAGCACGGAATAGGTTAGAGTGTTTACGCTAACCACAGTGGACCAAAGCCTTCTTCCAATTAATTCCTTGCAGTAATAAGGCTTGACTTGTAGCGTGCAAGTCCCCTTACATGGAAATAAAGCAAGTTTGGGTTTTTTAAGGTGGATGTTCATGTTTGAGCTGCTGAACATAAGAATAGTCTGCCTTATCCATACCTGCACTCTTCTTCACTTCCCTGCGCATGCGCTTCAGACGCTTTAACATGCCTCTCAGATCAGTGATACCATACTGAAAAGCAATCTTCTCGTATTCACTGGGATTCGCGTTCTTCAGGAGCTCCCACACATCTACCTCAGGTTCTTCCTCTTGCTGTTTAATCTCCCTAACAGTAGCAAAATAAAATTATGGGAGAAGAGTTAGCGAGGCTTTATCACACTATAAAAAAGGTGAAGCTGAATCTATGGTGAGGTTAGAAATGTTTTGATCAAAATTTGAAGGCAACCATCATATTATTTTATGTCAGTCAGTGCAAGTGGAATAGCTCAGAATGACATTCACACCTTACTTTACACTACTTCAGGCAGAATTTGGATATAAGTCTTAATATGGCCTTTTCTGATGTAATCAGTTATGAGAGTTTTTACATCACTTCATTATTTAAAAGAAAAAATACAATTTGAAAATGTAGTACTACAATAGCATATGGGCTAATCCCACTTAAATCAATTTTATGTGTTGTAACTTGAGTGGAATCAGTTACAATTTATGATGGCACCACTGAGATCTGACTAATGCATATATTTCATAATTATATAAAAATGCTTTCAAACCCTGAGTCCCTGTAACTGCTACTAGGGGTGACCAATGAAAGGACATTGAAATCCAAGGGAATCTGGGTCTGTTTATAGTTACACCAGTGCTTCTCAGAGTTACTTAAAGTTGGCATATGGATAGGAACTGGAGGTTTCCACACCAGCTTGGACTTGCAAGATGGATCTGTTGGCTTCCATGTTTATCTCAGTCTTAAGAGCAGGAAGTGTTTTCAGAGGCCTGTGTGAATAGCATCACCTTTATACAGAAGTTTCAATTACTATCTGCAACTTCGGGCTAAGACAACCAATAAAAAGAAGTATAATTATTTTCACAATGGCAGCCATGAAATGAGAGAACAATGGAAGCATCCTAAACAAAACGATAATTTTTTATATTGATAGCTCAGCTCAAAAAAGTCAACTGCTAGAACAATCCGGGAATTGGAGCAGAAATCTAGACATTTTTTCCTGCACATTCAGGAGGATCAGACCAGGGTCATTCTAATTTGATCTAGTTAGTCTTACAAAATCAGTACTTTTGAGAAGAGAGTGAGAAAATAAACATTTGAGAAATAAAAAAAGACTGAGCTTTGGAGTGAGACACTGTTAGAGCTGAGCTCTATTAAGTCTGATAGAGAATCTTCTTTAACATATGCAGAAATAGCACTGGGAGTCCCTGAGAATCTCTGCATGGTTGTTGGATGAGGAACTATGGAAAACTACTTTGCTTTTTAATCCATGAGGTTTATTAATTTTCATATGCCAGTGTTATTTCAAAAAGAAAAGAACTTCTCACTGAGGAATCTTTGAAATACTTACATTGTTATCTTAGAATTATTGTTAGACAATCTCAGGTATGAAATTTTATGTTTCATTCCTTTTACTTTTATCTGTGCTCATGCTTTGGGGAGGCTGACTATGTACAGCGAACACTGGCGTTTCAGTGAGATTCCTTCTGCATGGTGGCAAGTCGAGATCAGCTTGCAAATAAATGTAAAAGCTGACACACCCCATGGGGTGGCATTCTCCTCTCCCAGGGCTGGCCGCTTGCCATGTAACGCCTGTCCTTGCTAAGGAGAGGTACGCTCCATGGGAATCGAGATAATGTACCCCATTAAATCAGGCAGTAGTTGAGAATGAGGATCAGTTAGAGTATCCTGATTTTCAACCAGCTTGAAATAATTAATTCCAGACTCTTTTTCCCTCTTGTGTAACTGGAGAACAAATTTTGACGCTCAGAGCAAACCAACTTTGTTCTGACACCACAACAGGTTCTGCTGTGGGTAGTGGGCAAACAATGCTTGGAATTTCCTGAGCAGACTGACCTCTCCGCAAAATCGCTTTCAGATCTTTTCCCCGAAAATGTGCATTTCGTTGAAAGATGTATTTTTAAAAAAAAGGACCTAAATGTTTGAGTGTTTTTGAGATCTTGTGCCTTTTGGAATTTCGTGCCGTTACTGATCCATTGCATTGACGAAGCATAACCAGTCACAGAGTGGCTTACCAAGATAAGAACTGGTTTTTCTTCCTGCAAGACCAGCACGAAATTAGAAAATAGGCAGTATATAGATTCCATGCATTTAGGTTTTTTTTAAAAACATGTTTCAAGTATTATGCACCACAGGTGAAAAGTTCTAGCTCTTTCCTTGGTAATATAACCATACAAAAGAAAAGGAATGCACCTGCAACATTGCCTCTTGAAAAAATTGTTACAAAAATGTGTATTTGTCTTCATAAAAATGGATACTAATATCCGCACTGGGGCTTAATTAGCAATCATACTCAATTAAGCTCGGAACTGTGAGGTTGCATGTCAGTGCCTGAAGCAAGGAGGTGATGAACCTATTATTTGACCAATATCAAATAATGGTGTTTAAAAACTAAAAGTTTGCTTTGCCCATTAACCACATGATAGGTATACTATGTTTATATGGCTATACAGTATTTATCTTACAAAACATGTGTGTTACTTGTTAGCGAAGTGATAATGACTCTTAAATCACATTTCTCTTTCCACAAAACCAGCAAGACCTCTTACATGCAACTCTCATGTTGCTAATAAAACACCCCACAGGCAGTCATGAGAACAGTCCTGGTAAGTTGTATTAGTATGATAAAAAGTCAAACTGCAGATCCTAATTAGGGATGAGAAGATTAAAAAACCAAAGACCTGGTGGATTTGAATTGGTTCAGGTAATTCTTTCACTGCGTACTTTTATGTTCAGCCTTTCCTGTTTGCTTTAGTTGCTTAAATACTATCCTCACCATCATAGCTCATGAGCCCATTGTGAACTTTTTATGTCATTAATACTGCATATTGGGTTTTCCTCTTTCAGAGTAAGTGGCAGATGAGATAAAGGATCTAGTTCCTTTTCCAGTTCTCTCTGGTCAGTTGCCATTGATTTCCATGGCATATAGAATTTCTGTGATAAATTTAAAAAAATGACGAATTAACTATCTTGTCTTAACCTGTTAAAAGACTAAACTGGGTTTAAGATCTGAAATAGCTAGAGGCATAACTATTATAACACCAGATTTTCAAGGCAAACCAGAGAAACACATGCCCAAGTTTTTCTCCATCACAGCATTTAAGTTGAATAAAACACCATTGAATATTTGTGTGCACATATTGAAACAGAAAGCTACAAAGAATTAATACCAATGTCTATGGTTTGAAAGCATGACATATGATTTTTCATATCAGGATGCTTATGAAATCAAATTAAGATGCACCCAAAGAGGTAAAAATTTCTCCCTTGCAGTTTTTTATTCTTGCACCAGACTCAATTTTCTGAACTGCTCATCCCTGTGTAGGAAATGGTTCCCTCTACCCTTCATGCAAACACAAAAGAAATAGCAAGTAAACTAAATGTTATTGGCCTCTTTAGGTTGCGGCTCACTTTTTTCCCAGTGCACTCAAATCTGAGGTTTCTTTTCTGCACAGTTAAAGGTACAATTAACTGAACACTTGCATATTATACTATGAGAATAATAGTTAGAAACATTGAAAAAAAAGAAAGGTCAGAAAATTCTTAAGAAGTTATTAATGCTACACCTGACTCTTTCTGTGTGAGAACCTAATGGTTTGCAATCCACACCTGCTCACTGCATCACTTGGTTCTCACCTACGTTTCAGGAGACCACTAAAGTCAAGTTCTCCTGCATCGTCTTGTCCATCACCGCTGTTATTAATAGAAAAAAATCAAATCTTTGTTTAATACAGGAAGACTTAGACAACACACATTGCAAACGCTCTACATGTCTCATATACTCAACACTGTCCAGACACACAAATAATGGTATAAAATCAACACAAACTTGTATTCTTTTTCACATGAAATTATGTTTTCTTAGGCACTTGTGAAAAATAACACAAAGGTTTGTATTGCTTGTTATTACACTTTGGTGACAAATTTTTGTAACTGCATACATAAATTTGCCAAGATTTGTGTTAGATTTCAGTAACACAAATAAATGTGAGCTAGTCAACACAATGAGCTTTGTTTTTTATTTCCATAGTGTATGTGTATAAAAACAAAGGGCTTGTGCTGATCTTTTGCTGTGAATGTGAAACAAAGATTCGCATTGCTGGGTGGTGCTTTTAACAATGCATAGCTGTGTCAAATACTGATTGCAAAGCATTACATTTAACATTTAACCTTTCTCTAAATGAAGGGAGAAATCAGTTAAAAAAAGAAGAAACAGTACATTGTACATTTTTACAGATAGAATCACAGTCTTGTGAAGGTGCATTTCTTTCTATAATGTGACCTTAAGCAGTAATACCTTATAATAAAGCACATACATACAGGCAAAAGAAATGCCCTTAGTAATTGTAAAGAGGGCAAAATCCTGCAAATGTTAAATCAAATGATGCCAATATTTCATCCCAGATTTTGCATGCAAGATATTACTTAGAAAATCAGACAATATTCAGATGTCCTCATCTGCTTGGGCAGAATAGTTATTGCAGTTTTTTTAAAATGTGCTCAAGAAAGGAGTGCACCTTGAGTGTAATATCTTTTGTATTTACTCTTTAAATCAAATCCCGCTAAATAAAAGCAGTCACTTCTGAATCACAGCTTTGCTTGTATCTGTAAAATAACAAAAAAATTCATTTTCTGTCTGTAAAACAATTTCATTCTGAATATTTCTGTCCTTGTAAGACAATTTTCTCCATAAAATGTAAAGATGACGCCTATACTCGTTTGAATTGCTATTTTATCACAAAGGTAACAAAACTTAAGACACAATGCTTTATCTTATGTCCTCTGCAATATATTGTTTGTAGTTTTTCTGTAATGATGGCCTTATGACACACTTTTTTGCTGTAAGGTAACATAAGGCCAGATCCCATCTTCTTGAAATCAGTGTGAATTTTCTCTCTGCTTTTAATCAGTACAGGATTGGGACCAGGAACTTTCATACTGTAGCTGACAACTTTCAGGAAACATGAGGTAGAATATTTTAGTGAATGAAAATACGATTTTAAAAACCTCTAAAGAAACATATATTTAATTGCCTTAAATATTCCATTTTCCCTTAAAGCAATGACATTGTAATTTCACGGTAGAGTATTTAATATCATATGTACTATGTGTTGTAACTATTTCATTCTACCCACTACCAACTACCCTAAACCCCACTTCTTTAATCTTTATTTACAAAAACATTTTTTTAAAGTACTTGATACAATTGTCTGCCAAGACTGATGCAAGTTCTGTGCATGCTACCAGCATCCATCCATTACTGAGGAGCTTCACAGGATCACTGTTTGAAGTTACCTTCTTTTGAAAGCAGATCTGATGTCAATGGATGGAGCAGCTTGGGAAGATTCTATGAAATAACAGTAATACAGGAATTAAAAACATAATTTGAAATTAATGTAATTTATGTAATCAGTGTAATTTGGCATATGAAATTTGTTCAGTTTCCTGATAAAAGTGACCACAGTTTGTGTGTCTCCTTTGGCATTAAGTTCTGATAAATGCAAAGCTGCTCAGTGCTAAGCTAAGTTTAATTAATGCATTTCTCTAAAATACTTTCTGCAGTTCTGCATAGGAGATCTGTCTCTGTGCTGTTTCTCTCTGATCCCCTTCCTGCCTATACACAGGCTCTGGCCTTTTTGTCTTCCCACTCCCTATGCTTTCTCTCCTGCTTGCATCTTGCACTTTCCCAGTATGCTCAGCATCAGAGGAAAGAGACAGTCTTCTCTACAGCTACAGACTCACATTGATTCTTAGTGCCAGGAAGAATCCCCCTCGTGTGAATTACCTATTTGTGCCAGCCTGAATCAGATTAAACAATTCTGATCCACAGCCAGTGAATGGGTGCAGCCAGGCTGGCCCCCGCCTCGCTGACCTCTGAATACATACACCGACCCGAGCCCCTCCGGCTGGCAGTGAGCCGACAAATGTCCCCTTAACCATGACCGGCTTCCCCTGACTGGTGAAGGAACAGCCCGGTCTAGGCCGTTTGGTATGTGTGCTTTATGAGGGTGAACAACTATTTTGTGCACTGGCTGGCGGCGCTGGCGTTTCGGAAGAGGTTCGTCTTTCTCGGTCTGATCGTGCAGGTATGTGTGTGCTGTTGTGCTGGCAGAACTGCTCTTGAAGGAAAAGATAAGCCTGTGGGTTAATGTTTGCCAGAGTAAGGCCTTTTATAACACAGAAGTAGACAAAGGCATGACTCTCCAGTGCTCTCCACATTGTGCTATGCTTTATTTTGATGAAGAGTGGAAGAAACAGCTTTCTGGAATATGACCATACCATGCCGATGAGGGTGCAAAGCACTGGCGAGCCGTGACCACTCCATGTCCCTCTGCTCGGACGCTGCCAGAGGAAGCCTCACTCTCTGGATAGCCCTAAGCCTAGCTCTCTGTCTTGTGTGCCAGAGCCTGATTTTAATTCAATACCAGTTTTATCTGTCAGCTTTGCTAATTTTTGGATAAATATCTCGCATGCTATCTGTCCCAATGTTCATTTAAACAATAAATTACAGACACTTAAGAAAATTCTCTGAGCTCTATGCTAAAAATGTTCACTTTAAGCATTACTTCATTTAAAGGTTCTGAACAAAATTAGGTGGCATTTCAGGTTAAAGAAAAAAGAAATCTTTATAAAGCTTTACAGACACAAGTGGAATCTTACCAGTGACTTCAAGGTCAAAAGAGCAACTATCAAACTTGTCCTTATAAGATACTTCACAGCGATAGTTCCCTGCATAGTTTTCCTTAGCTTGAATGATATGCATCTCAAATGTGTGAATCTAAAAATAAAACATAATTGTTCATTAATGTAGGGGATACATTTGCACAAAGCAGAAGTTAAAAGATTAGTCTTTCAGGCCTAAACCAGGAGCAAGGAATAACTCAGATAAAGGGCTCTGGAAAGAAACTGGAACCCAGAAACAGCAACAGAAAACTTTGATTTTGCCACCACTACTTGTCCTGCGCTGGGAGAGCAGAAAAGCCTGCTTCTGTGCAGGGTCAGAGATCATCACTGAAATCTGCGTGGGGAAGCCTGGGTTAGAATGCACTGCTCTTGAATTTCTACCTGTTGTCTTAAACTGATCTTTAAGCTCTCTTTGGAGCTTTGCCACCGTAAGAAGGAAAAGCAAAGACACACCTTAGTGTGACGCTCAAAGGACTCTTTCAGCTGCAGGTGCTTCCCCGCTTTACTGGCCAGGTCCATCCATTTTCCTTTAAACCACTTAACATTTGGCTTTCGGAGAAGATCTTTGGCTTCTACTTTGGCTATAAATGTAATATTCCCACCTTTTAAAAAGAGAAAAGAATAATGCAGGCATTAAGGAACATGTGGTTAGTCAGTAACGTCTGTACAAGTTTCTTTTATTACTGCTCCTTCCAGTCTCCATGTGCTAGCTCTACCACAACAGTAAGAATCAGATGGAGTCACACAGGCTATGAAAGTACTGCAGTGTTACAGAGATTAATGATTCTGGGTCTGGAAGCCTTCTGCCCATGTCAATGTGGAGCTTGAGACACTGAGAAGCAGGATAAATTACTTGAGGCAAAACTCCGTGTTGTCATGGGCAAAGTGTTCCCAATATTTGAATTTCCTTGCTTAAAACAAGCACAGGTGTTCCTAGTCTACCGGGCAGTTGTAACACGAATAAACTCCAGTCTGGAAAAGAAAGCCTGGAGCTCTTCATGCATTTCTATCCTGAATTCTTTAAGCTGAGAAGGGAGGGGAAAGAGTCTTCTCTAAACAGTAATTTGGGAACAGCAAAAGTTAGCCCAATTTTCAGAACACCACTGCCCAGCCCCTGCTGAGTTTCCATCCTAACATTCCTGGGCTCCAGAGGAGAATACAGTTAACTCCTTATATTTATTTTCCAAATAATTCCTCCCCAAATGCTCTTTTTCTACTCAGAAACTGAGAAAAATAATAGGCATGCATAAAATCAAAACCCCTATCTGACCACGTCTTAGTGTACCCAAGCACATAACAGAGATATTAAGTAGCCTGTCCTGAACTTCTCACCATTGCTGCCACCCTGCTTCGGGTACAACCTTACCGGAATCGTATGGCTCAGGAGTGCAGGTGGGAAGTGAAATTCCTGACCATCCCCATTTACTGTGCTTTGGTTCACAACACAGAAAGTCCTCACAGTGCTTGAACTGGATTCCTCCGGGGTGAAATTAAAACCAAAGATGTGCTCTGAGAGTTTACCAGCTGTGCTCCAACTGCTAATAGGTATATAGACCACTGGACTAAACCAGACCTAGTCCAAAGCAAGTCCCCCAGAGTGGTTACAGTGGGGGTGACCCTACCAGCTTCCCTACAGAGCTGCTCCTATTAGTCTGCTTGCTAATTTACACACAACTGTAGGGTACAAAAGTTGACCTGGCAATCTCTGAGGTATGCTGCAGGCCTTTGGGTAGACCTTCCTGACATATCAATAACAGTACGGCCAACAGCATCACAGTAACCAGGTCTCTTCTCCAGAAACTATACCTCTTACTCCCTGTGCTCAGTAAACTATTAGATTTTGAGCTTGTCTTGAATTAAACAGTTGGGGTTTGCTCCTCTTCGTACAGTCCTTCTTGCCTTCAAAGAGTGGAGTTCACATCCACCTAAAATCCGTGGAAGTACTTGCAGCTGAGAGCAGAAGCCGCGTGTCACAGGAACTGCACATCCTTTCTGCCTCAGTCTCTGTGTCTCTGGGAGTCGCTTTTGATTTTGTTTCTAAGCACTTACCAACGCTCACTGAACCGCTCTGAGGTTTTTCGATGAATAAAGTGGATCTTTGGGAGTCATCGTGTTTTTCCGTCTCTTCTGGAGCTCCTTCTCCAATAGACCATACTGAGATGCAGATAGAGAGAGAAATGTCAATCATCTGAGTGTGTTTTACTCCCTCCAAAATACACTTACCTGAACTTACTAAACTCTCTAACCCTATTACCTCTCTCTTCAGATGTCCTGAAAGGTATGTAAGTTTTTGTTCACACTGACATCCATTGCTTGGCTGTCACATTGTGTACAGTTCCTGCAAGAACGCTACCTCTGGTGACAGAAAATGAAACTATCAAGGAGGAAGAGAGGGGAACCTGATCAGCCAAGACGGGTACTGAGCAACTCAAATGGCATCAGCATTCAACCATGAGTGCTTTACAGAGGCAATGCACAAAGGTCAGCTCTTTGTTTTTCAGAAGAGATGGAGGTTCTGAAAACACAAACAGCTATAAGCACAAACAAAACACGTATGATGCATAGTTTCAGTGGGTCTCTCTCAAGCCCAAACTCAGTCAATTGTACAAGCTAGTTTTTCCTCCTTGTCCAAAAAATAGGGCAGGGATGAAGCTTACTTTTGAACTTTGTTCTTTTCTACCATGATAGAAGCAGAGAGTTTGGGGATCAGTCAGTACCATGTCCTGCCATGGGCTTTGGCTGATATTTTACAGAAAAATAGTTTGTCAGATGGAAATGATTGTGTCATATGTTCAGACACAGTGCCTTCTCTTCTGGAAATTGGGATTTTGGAACCGAAAAGGAGCAACGGTACTGAGAGAAGCAGCAAGCGAGCGGTCTCCCCAGGGCAGAGAACTGTACCAGCACAGCTGTGCGTTTCTGGCCTTTCTGCTCATCCAAACAGCCCTGGCTTTGTGCTACGCAGTTACATCTCAGGCAAATACACGCAAAACCATGGTCAAAGCTGATTCCTAACAGAAAAGGCAGGGAAAGCAAGGCAGTGAACATCTGTCCGTTACTTGCTCCCTTTCTGCAGAGAGGCAAAACCTGTGTCTCATATTCCAGGTGAGAACTTGTGGAGTCCAAATGCCAAATCTCCTTTTTTTGAGGAGTTATTGCTAGTGCACAGGGGAAACAGAGTAAAGCCAGTGCTGCTGTGGTAGTACTGAAGAGCAGAGCAAATGTAGAAATGTACAGCTATAATTAACAAAGCCATCTGTCTCTCAAATCAGAGCTGCAGCTCCCTTGTTCCCCTTGAACTTTTCGTTGTTTCAGAAGCAAAGGTAGCTTTTTATAGTTTATCCAATACTCTTTTGGTTTTGGTTTCATAACTAGCATAAATGAGGAACCAGTCACACAACTCTTCTCACTTAGTCAAACCCTGGTCTTGAAATTAAAAGTTCCTTTCCCTGCTCAGTATTTTCTGTAGAAACTCATTTGCCACAAGTCAGAATTGTCTTCCTACTATGTAGGGATTACTGCTATGGTAACCTTTTTAACTCATGAAAATTTCCATCACTCAGGAATGGACCACAACTCATGACAACCATGGGAAAATGCTACCAAACTGTTTTTATTATCCTAAAGCCTAATAGGAATTTTAAAAAGGTACAGAAATGCTAGGTAGCTTTGCTATAAAATCTTTGCCTTTCAGTCTTTCAGTGAATTATGGGTGGTGTGCCTAACACCTCTGTATATGTCTGCTTGTACAATATTTCTTACATGTATATACACACATGTATATACACATATATGACAACATATACATAGACATACATGAACACAAATATATATAGATACACATCTATATATACTCTCTCTATAATCTAGGTGTTTAGATTATGCCAGTATAACGTGCTAGTATATGGAAACAATGTAAGAACAAGTGATGGTTACTGGTGTGAACAGAATGATGTGACAATGCTTGGTACGGGACCTGGTCACGTGCAGTAACAAACCTAACACGTCACAGGGTGAAATGGAAAAAGGATATTAATAAATGGAAGAAGCTTACATAGAGTCATTAATTCGGTACCACATAAAATAACACCTAAATATTATCGTCACCTTTAGATATTAACGTTTTCCTATTTATTAAACAAACTGAACAAAACGTGGGCTTGAGGTTGGCTCAGGGGGCTGGCATAGGCAGCTATGCCAGGTCAATAACCATGGTTGAAGTACCTGCTGCTCATTTTGTTCCAGAGGCTGCAAATCCTGAAACCACAAAAGTGGGTGTAGTATGCGTTACCTGCCAGGGTAGGAAGAAAGAGGTTATGACTTTGCTAAGTTTGCCCCACCGTCCTTTGAGCTGTGTGAAGAAGCTGTTCTCCTACAATCTCCTGGGGCTTGTGTGTGGCATTCAGGTAAGCCACTGTCACCCTGTAGGCTGAGGAGGAAGGGAATAGCTGCATATCTATCTATATAGAAATGGATATAGATAGATAGGTATGTATGTATGTGTAAAATACTGGTACATGTCCTGTCCTGTGCAGCAGAGCCTTCTCTCACTCCTGGTTTAGCTGCTAGAAGCCTATTTGCTCCGATACCTAAAAGTATTTCAACAGCTACAGTTTGATACTGTATAAACAATGAAAATAAAATTAAATATTGTATCTAAGAAATCAAGTATTAATAATAACTGTATTATGTAAATTTTGGAGTGTTTCATCATGTTTTTCAGGAGGTCTCACCTGAATCTTTTCTTTCCGCTGGCTTAGACATCCCATCTGAAAGGGAAGAGCAATTTAGATGACACCAGCTCAGAGATCACAGCTTCACTGACCTCAGATCACTGGGATTTTAAGAACACTGATTCTTCATGCAAGCAGATTAGACTAGATATTTAGAACCATACCCATGAGGACCTACTGGAATACCAGAACAAGGAAGTGAACAGCTGAGAAAAAAACCTCAGAAATCTTTCCCCCTATTCTCTAGAAAATCTAAATTAGTTTAGTTTAATTCCCATTCAAGATTTCCCTTTTTCGTAGTTCATATTTAGAAGGGTTCCATGAAGCTGATGTTTTCTTCATGATTTCTGTAGTTCCAGATAACAGATGAATTTATGTTGTTCAATATTTATCTGAGGGGTCAGTACTTTGAATTATTAAATAGTCTGTTTATTTATCTAGGTTGAGCAGAAAAATGATAAATAGTTAAAGTTAAATTTTAGGGTTTTGTGATTCACAATGTCATTTATATATTTAGCTTTTACCAATGAGATCCTGTAGTACTGTAAATAAATGTACTGCTACTGACTTTACAGATAGCATTCAGCCCAAAGTTAATAATGCAAATTCTTTTGGGAGAAATCAAGACAATGCGATCATTTAGGACAATGAAGATAATCAGGAGCATGTTTTTCATTTGACACCCTGCAAAGCGTTTTCTTGTGTTCAATATCTCTGTTTCATTCACAGTTGATTTTAAAAAACATATTAAGCAAGCAATGGAGAAATTTTGCCCATGTCACATCTATCATGATGGACCCCAGTGCTGTCACTTTTCTGTTACTGCCAACAACCAAAGGCATTTTATCTGCCAGCTTGGCAGCAATGGCTTGGAGCAGTACATTCAAACTACCTTGTAGGTCATATGGCCTAAGGTGAGGTGGTAGACAATTATGTGGATAAACCTGTTTTGAAGTCATAAGGTGTCTGTTTCATTTGTAATTCTGGAATTTGCTCTCAAGGCTAACCTTAAAAATGCACCCCATGTTTGTTGACAGGAAAAAATAAGGGGAGTTGCTTTCAGAGGTGCTAACCGATATTTTACCTTCCAGTGCCAGAAGTTCTATCAAAGACCTCAAGACAGGACTGGAAAGGAACTTATCTGGTATGAAGGTCTCGTACTTCTGAACAGAGATTAATTTAATGTAGGGCACTTCCAAAAACCTTTTCTCTAATTAATATGTTTTGAGTTCAGTCCAATGGTTTCTTCATTAATAGTCAAAAGAAAAATACATACATACATACATACATACACACAAAGTACTATCACAGTCCTAACCTGCTGGTGGAGTACTAACTGAAGTGTCATCTTCATCTGTGAAAAGAAATACAAATAAAAAAGTACATAAAGAAACTGAAAGCACAGACGATCATCTGCTTTAAAACAACTATGTGAAAATGTAAAACCTGCAAAAGAAAGGGAAAGAAATCATAATAGTCAGGAGCGTTCACAATGGAAGCTTCAAACTGATGAAGAAAGCTTTGCGTAATTCAGTAGCTGAAATGGTAAACCTTAATCTTTCAAGCAAGTAAAAGAAAAATGAGATGTGGACTGTGATCTATTATTAAATCATGAGTTTATATGAAAGCTGCTGAGTGGTTCTGTTTGTTAGAGATGTAATCCACAGTAAATACAAAAAAGACACAATGATATCAAGGTCAATCACATATCTGACCTGAGGAAGATGCCATTTCTCTGATGTCCATGTCTGCAATTAAAATATGCACCATATACGCATTGA
Source organism: Harpia harpyja (assembly GCF_026419915.1). Taxonomy (NCBI): domain Eukaryota; kingdom Metazoa; phylum Chordata; class Aves; order Accipitriformes; family Accipitridae; genus Harpia; species Harpia harpyja. Next base: position 22,668,762 of record NC_068945.1, on the reverse strand, counting down.
GCATCGTTAAATCAAGATATGCAACACTTAAAAATAGTCCCCTGTATTTATACTTTGTAATTTCTGTATCAGAATGTTAATTTAAAATGTAGGTATAAACAACTAATTTTTTCCCATATTACAGGAGAATAATTTAAAACAAGGACAGAACTATTATCAGCACACTGGATTTTCCTTTTAATCACACTAAAAGTTGACCATCATCAGGTATTAGATCACTACAAGAGATTGTTACCCAGGTTTTTTAAAATGTTTAATCTCATAGAGTACATTGAGGTATATATTTAAATAAATCAAAAGCCTGGAAAAACATGAAATTTACATTAAAGCTGAAATACTGTAATTGTGATTATTAGAAAACCAGAATAAGGTAAAGACTATCTTTACAAGAGTCTCCTACATCTCTTTGAAATTTAGATGTTGACTAGAAACCTCAGAGATATCACTTTCTGGTAAAAATATACAAAAAAGTCATAGTGTCTTAAAGCCTAATAGTAAAAAAAAAAAAAAAATTAAAATTACTAATGTAGCATTTGAAAGGCTAGAATAAACTAGATGTATTGAGGTTTTAATACATATGTAATGTAAAGATAACATGTCTTTCATACGGTATCAGGAAATCTAGAGAACATTTCAAAGTGGAAGAAAAGACAGTTGAACAATTAGCCCACATTTTTAAAGAGGTTTTTTCTTTTTTTTAGATTTTAAATTTGGGTTTCCAGAATAAAATTTTAATTCTGCAGTTACCATTTGATTTTGACCTTAAAGTTATAATTTGTCTGTATTTTCTCAAGGACAAATGTGATAACTATGACAAAACCACATATAAAATATAGTTGCATTTTTGTAAATACTGGTCATACTAATTTTTTGTGCTTACTTAACCACTGAAGGCTAATTGAAAGTCTGTTAATAGAATTTAACTACTTAGCTATAACAGTTTACTCATTCCTTTTTAATGATTCATCAAAATTCTTTTTAAAAATCCCTTGGGAGGATGATGTCAGTTGTAAGGAGGAGGCCTACACATGAAGGATTAATGTGTTATCTTACAAAAATGTTTTCTTATTCATAGCAAAAAAAAAAATAAAATTAGTGGAAGAGTTCTCACCACCTGCATCATCCAATGGCATAAGCAGATGTTGAAGATGTTGATTTTCAGTGAAAGCGCAGTAATGATAAAGTCATGTCAGATGTTTTAACATATTGTGCTAGCAACTAAATAAATGCAAGGCTAAGTAATTCTACTGCAAATCTTCCTCCATATTTCATGAAAGTATAAAGTGTACTTTCAGCTCTTTTTGTCAATAATGTCACGATTGTGGTTGATGATGGCTTGAAGAGGTACAGAATACGCTCTCTGGCCAGAAAAAAATGATTAAGCTCAATCAGCACAAAATATTTGATGTGATGCACCCTACATGATGATGTATGATAATCACATCATTAAAGGACTACTCTATTTGACTTCTATTTTCTTTAAACATTTGAAAAACTAAACCAACAACAAGTTGTTATTAGTTTTGTGGAGGGATTGCCGGGGTTTCTCCAGGGTAATCTATCATTTTTCAAACAAAATGTTAACATTAAACACAAGCAAATCAAAACAAAACAAACATTTCAGAAGTATCAAAATGAAAGCACAATTGAATAAGCTGTAAATGGAAAGAGTATGAAAACAATACATGCCAGTAGGATTGTTCTGACAAATGGGTAATTATCAATCCATAACTCCTTATATCTCAGGCTTCTAGGGTGAAGTGAACTGACTATTGAATAAACATGAAAAATGGTTCAACAGCTGTAACCAATTTGCTTTCTGTGATGAACAATTGTTTATGTTGGCAATAAATTCTATTTAGAGATAACAAATATCGCAAAAAATACCAGACCTGGCGGTAGAACTATGATCATTAGTTCACTATCCTTATCTTCTGCAAGTAAACTTTTAATGGAATATACTTAGCAATCTGTTGCATAAGAGCTAGGTATGAAGAAGTCACTTCATTCATTTGACAGTAGGTCAGTAGGATGCATTACTCTATAGAGATTTTGTTCTTTGGCTTCTATTCATCTATGGCACATTTTCATTAACAAATAGGATATTTACATTTATTTCCTTGTATCTAAACAATCACATTAACTGAGGACCAGGCCTCTTGGAGTTCCATCAGGAGTAGAGTCTTGTAAGAGGAAAGAACAATCCATACCTCGGAAATAGGTAATGTAAAACTTTTTTATACTCACAGTTACTGTAACTTCAATATTAAAATTTCTGATTGCTGACCCAGCAAGAGTCTAGAAAACTCTGTCATAATGTAAGTGATAACTGCTGATTTATACATGAACTGCTGATATCAAGACTTTTAGACCTTCTACTTTCCCTTGATTTGAAATCTACCACACAAAAGTGGAAGCTGCTATTCTACCATCGGTTGCATTGTTGATAAACTTAATGTTTTGCAGAAGTGGCAAAATCATATTAAGCTGTTGTTTTACTTTTCTATTTTTTAGCTGTTGAAAAGAAGACTTGAAAGCCACATGTCAATGTCAAAAGCCTGGCACAGAACCGAACAGGGGAATTTTGGAATTGACTCCATTGGAGAGCATCTTAAACTTGATTTAATCAGCTAACAGAGCCGGTAAAGTAATTAATCTTTCTTTGTTGTTATTCCCTGCTCTCGCTTACTGACGCCAACGGGAGCTGCCATGAGAGATATGGCAGGCGTACATAGGCAGCGTGGTGAACAGGGGAGCGATGCTGGTTTGCAGGTGACTTCAGAATACCTTAACATTTACCTGTGCTGCTGCACACTGGAGCAAGTGTTGGGGGCTAAGGCAGGAGACAGATCAACACCACGAAGAGTGAACCTTTGTCTTCATGGTACATAAATAAATACGGAGTAGCTCAACCAACTGGCTGAATCATTTTGGTTTATGCTGAAATTACTGAGCGCAGTTTAACCTATCCGAGACTAAGAGTTTAAAATTTAGTTGTCTTCAATTACCCTTCTGATTTTCAAAGAGTATTCAGCAGTCCCATCGAGGGGACTTGGCAATTTGGAAATGCTAAATGAACTACATACATACAGTAATGGAAGTTTTAGTAGAGAGATGAATGGATAAGTGAAACCTGGAAAAATACAAGGATGAACCATATGAACGTTTTAGTAGATGGTTGGATGGAACCTAGAGAAAAAGGTATCAGTAAAACATGCAGAAATTTTAGTAGCGCTCTGAATGGCTGGATTTGACCTAAAAAAGGAATGAGCAAATTGATATTAAAATTCAATTATTATTCCAGCAAGTGGGAACACAATTATAACAATATTCAATCTGTAAGATAATGCTAAAATTAAAAACAAAGGCAGAAGAATTTAAATTGAATGAGTATGGGATAACATAGTAAATCTGGTGAGATTTCTGCTGAGTCACTTTTTTCTCTGAAAATAAAATGGATGATCATATATATCCTGAATTTTTTACAACATTATTTCAGATATTTTGAAACTCAAAATGCTATAAAAGATTATTCTGTGCAAGAAAATTTTATTTTTACTGCTCTGAGCTACTAATTTACAGTGAAATAACCACAAGATAACAAAGAATTTATCATGCTGTCTGCCATTTCTTAACTTTACAGTGAACATAAAGGAACATAAATATGTAATTTCACACAGACAGTAACTACTAAAAAGAAATAGAACAGTAAAACAGACACACAGATAGGTATACTTTATCTTCCTAACTTCTGCTGTTAACTTTGTCTTAGAAATGAGGTGAAAATTATGGACTACGTGGTTTATGTGGCCTACCAAGCTTTCTTTCCTAGACGTCAGGTTGCAGCACAGTCTGACTGTGCTGCAGAGAGGGGCTGTCCCACGTTCCTATGGTGTGCTGTTTCTTAGAAATTATCAGCAAAGAGGTCACAACTGCTAACACACAGGTATAGTAAAATTGCTGTGGAATTCAGATACAAAATCTTTCCCACCTCATTCCCATTCAGGGAACTGCCCAAATCTGTTACTTCAGAAGCTACAGAAACATTTTTATAAATAGCTTTTACGAAAGCTAACTTCTAGCTGGTTCTGTCCCTGTTTCCTTGTTGAACAACTCATTTGCTAGTGTACATGATTTTGGACAGATTGGAAAAATGGAACCTTTTCCCATTCTGTGAATTATGCTCACCATTACAAAGATTTTCTTCTGGCAGACAAACATGAAGGAATCACTCTAAGAAAATACACTTTCTCTTACTTGGTTATGCTCTGCAACAAAACAGGAGCTGATAGGAACATTTGCTCTATACCTAATTTAAAAAAAAAATTACTACTGGGTGTCTGGTAATGGCATCTACATTACTTTGCAGAGGTGACAGTTTCACTGGAGCATGGCAGAAGGTCGTTCTTTCTACATATTGGTATTCAGACTTTCACTGGAATTCTTATTGAGGTGGCTGCTGCCACCATGGACTGAAACTGGAAACACTTCCCATACTAGGATCTCAAACAATTTTTTTGGTAGCAAAATCCTCCTAGATGGGGTAAGCACCAAGAAAGCTTTTTTCCCCTTAGGAAATACCTGTGTTCTTCACTAAATTCAAAACAGAAACATAGTAATGTATAAAAAGATAATAGAAGTATTTGATAAGATACCTACCATGTTTTCTTTTTTATTCAGTAAAATGTAGACTTGTAAGCAGTGGGGAAAACACCATTCATGTTCAGTTTGGGAACAAACATTTCTCTCATATCAAAATTAAAGCAAGCAGAACTAACTGCTGCAATAGCTTGAGGTAAGACCTTCATCTTTTTTCCTATCATTAGGCATGCAAATTATTCTTGAATTGTGTTTCCATTACCAAGATGACAGATTTGATTACTCACACGAAATTTTGTATGTCAAAATAATTGCTCAATGCAAAGATAGCTGGCAAAACAACATGCACTGAATCCTGGTTCAGCATTTTTATTTTCAAAAGGGTACTTGAGTCACACACTCTCAGTGTTTATATTTTGACTTTGCTGAGAAAAATAGCCATGCATGCCTTTGCCAAATAAATCTGCAAGTATCAAGTATGTATCCAGTCTGTCTAAAAGGCAAGATTTTGTCTGGAAGAGACCAAAAGCCGGAATACATTTTCAACCAAGCCATTTCTTGATTTGCCATGAAAAAGCATAACCGTGCCAAATGAAAAGCAAGCATTGCATCAGTTGTAAGTATATTTTTGTCTGGTTTAGCCTTTTATCTGAATGAAGGCAAAAAAAAAGATTATTCATTTCAAAATTAGCTGATGAGCTGTTTGAATTCTACTTTGGCAGGGAGTACAAAAAGGAGTGGAATTTGGCCCAGTTGCCTCAAAATGTATCTTTGTAACCGGAAGAATTGCCAACAGAGCTGGAGCCTAATCTCAGCACCACAAAAATGTATATTAAAAATGGAGCTGATTTTTACATGCATTGCTAGTGGAACAGTTATGTGTTTGTTCACAGCAGTCCTCAAAGACATTTTTCAGAACTTCTAACGAGCTCAGCTGCTGGGCTCCCAATGAGGACAGAAAGACGAATGTGTGATTTCTTTTTTCAGATGAAAAAATCTATTGCACTTTGCTGAAAGGTAAAACATGCAATATCAAGTTTCTGTGGTAGAATAGAAACAGCTTAGAATGACAGTAGGAGATTGTCTGCTTTATTTAAAAGCTACCAATGTGCATAGTATCTGAGTTTTAGCAAGCTTGGTCAGTGTCAGCATCCAGGTTCACTTAAACATGGCTTTCTGCTCATGCAAATCACTTGAAATTTGATCTATTAATTACACAGTCTATATCAATACAGTTGCTAAAGTGTCAGTCTTGTCTGCAGAATTTTTGAAGATACTCGTAAGTATCATAATTTCCTTGTGCTGGATAAGTCATGCAGAAAAAGGGTCCAGGAAGCTTCACATCACACTTCTGAAATTTGGCACCAAAATTGTGAATTAAAGCTCAAGCAATCCAGCATCAGAACAGCATTTAGGAATGTTCTCTTTACTGCCCATTTTTTAAATACGATTTTGGACTCACCTTTACCCTTTCCAGTTTCACCCTCCTGCGGTGTTTTTTGTTCTGTGTAGGAAGTACAAGTATATTTTTGAGAGGATCTTAAAGTAAAAAGAAAAACTTACACAGCATTAAAAAATACAGCAGTATTCTAGGTTCTGCTAATATTGAAAAACCAAAATTAAAGATTTATTGATATACATTTGTATGTAATATACAGTTGTAATCCCATAAAGCATTTTACAACTCTGTGCATATCAATGCATTTTCTATTTTTTGAATGAGTCATATGAGATTGATGTTCCTATATGCAGTGGAAGAAAAATACTGGGTTTTTTAGAAGTAGCAATTGTTAGTCTTTTGTTCTTGGGCTTATTTACAAAAGCCTTTGAAATTAGTTACATATCATTGTTAATTTGAATGGAATTGGATCAGACATGAGATACTGCCAAATATTAATGGCATGCAGAGCTCCATCACCCTAATCAGTTTATCCTTAAGACAAAGTAGACCACAGAGAGAGTGTATTGAGGGTGTTCTTAATTCTTTATCATCATCTTCATCATTATCATCATAGTGTTTCCTAGGCTATTTGTTTTTAGTTTTCTTGATCAGAAGAGTTGCCAGCTTGTCCTCTACTCCAAGAAAGTGAATGTGAATTATCTTTGACCTCATATGTATGAGCAAACTTGGACTGTATTTTCAACAAAATAAAAATTTCTACGCTTTCTCTATTTCAGGACTTGATAGGATTCCTATTCTCTTTGATTTCCTATCTCATTCAATTTGCATGCAAGGCCATTTAGAGACTTGTCAAATCATATGAATTGTGCTGTCTTCAAGGTCGAAACACTCGATATTCTACTGCCTATGAACAATGACTTTCTGTGGCAAACTTACCTGTCACCTGCCTGATAGAATATGGGTTTGGATCAAGGTCAATGGACTAACATTGTCAAGATGGAGCTAAGATAACTTTTGTGCCATGGAGGAAACATCTGCAAGAGCCAGCTGATACTACGATTATCCTGATTTCTTGTTCACATGTGCATAGCCATGGTAACTACAAAAATAAAACTTGAAATGTGGAAGACAAGTCCATATTCTGGAAGCATGACAGACTCCCGGATGCTTCTCTCTGGATTCCCTAAATTTCCAAGCTCCAGTTGTCGGGTTGTCCATCTTGGCCAGATGGTTAAACCTGTTCTTTTTTAATGGGAATTTTGCTACAGTAACACTTTCCTTTCCCCCTAGGAACTGGAATTAGGAGAATTCCTGTTCTTGGCAGGTGGTAACATACCTAAATTCCATTTGAAAACCTCATCAGGGCTTGGTATACCAACCTGGTGGCTTGACATTGACATTGAGATCTAGAAGGAGCTTTTACAATGGCTTCCCAAAAATTTCCTGGTGTAGTTCAAGATGCTGATTACATCCAATAAACTATTTATATGTTATAGCATTTGGATTCTTGAACAACCAACCTCCCTCTTTGTGTGATAGCACTTGGTAATGCAAGATGACAGCATCCTGACTCAGGCAAAAGGAAGCTAGGACAAGCGACCGGCACTTCCAGCTTAGAAATATCCCAGTTTGGTCTGTGCCTAACCATAAAGGCCTACTGACACCCTACTTGTTTTGCAGAAGAAGTACAGGTATGAGGAAAAGGAAGGGGGTTATAGGAATGATTTTGCATTTAATCTTGTGTATTTAAATAGAAATGAAGAAAATGTTATTTATTTGAAAATGTTAATAGATGTTTTTAATATAATGCTTCAAAGATGCTATTCCTTTCTGTCTACAAAAAGCAGTTTCTCATTTCAGTTCTACTTAAACGTTAAGACTGATGAAGAACATGAATTCAAGTACAAAGTATATCACATAAGAACCTCAGTGTGAATATTTTGAAAATAATTACTTTAATATCAACTGTACAGATTTTACGGTTGAGTAAAATACAATCATCATGAATGAAATATCAATTAATTTTCCTTACAAATACATGCAATATGAAAGAGTTCATCCCAACATAAAAATAATATACGTGTTATTTAAACATGAAACTCCTTGTGGCAAATGATACCACTACTTCCAGACTTTGTCATTTTTTAATGAAAGTGTATCATTTAAACAAAAATGTCTTGAATCAGCCTCGTAAAATGCCAGTTTGCAAGACTGTAAGTAAATGCAGGTTTAACAGCTGGGGAGTATTTATTCTGTTTGGTATTGCCGTTTAGGTAAATACACAGAGAATAAAACTCATGAAGTGGTTAAATTAGACATGCATAATGTATATATGTATTAACCAGCATCAGAGAATATAACTCAAGTTAATCAATGCAAATCAAACCCACAAGGCAAAGGCTTGCCTACCTCTCCAGCTCCCGCTAAAGAAAATGTAGCAGCTTTGCACAGAGCTTCAGCTTTACCTGAAGCCCTCGTCCTTATGACTGAGTTTTCCCACACCTAACTTTGGCTTCTTGGAAGTTATTCGCCCACTCCAATCTAGACAACCAGACTCCTCAGGGCAATTGCCTATACATAGACATCCAGTGACATTTTAGATGGGTTATCCAGGAAATGCCCATTGGATGAGCATGTATGACTGAGGATCCTCGCCATAGGTTGAACAACTTAGACAAGATACCTCATCTTCAGATGGCTAAAATTAGGTGAAAAGAATCCCATGCTTGATTCTGTCAACTTTACTCACAGTGTACCTTCGAGGAGAAATGAAAGGGAATATTTTGGTAATTCGATGCTGTTCAGCATCAAAGACGACAGCATAATTTAGCCTCAGAATTTAAGCAGTCGTCATTTTCCTGTATCCTGAAGGATATTTGCATCATTACACAAACAACAAGTCTCTCACAAACAAAAATTGAATCTGAAAAACCAACATTCAGGCAAAGTGAAGTGAGAAAATCTTATTGTTACTTCAGGGCTTTCTTACTTTTCCTACTGTCCTCTCACTTTCAAAGGGACAATGAACACAAATCATATTACGACTATGCAGTATCTAGTCTCATGCAACCATTGTTAGTGTTACAGTGCAAATTAGCATTTTTTACACTAACCTGGAGGTGGTGGTGCACTTTCAGTTTCAGTCTCTGAAAAATGAGGAAAGAAGACAGATATTGAGCTTCAAGTAAAAGCAAATATTTTTCACACCTGTGGTGTATGCTTGTTGAATGTAGACGCAGGTTTTGGTTCATTTAATATTTTAATGCAGTTCTCAATTTTTTTTGCTTTCACACATGCAACATATGGCATCTTCAGAGTGACATGGTCAGAGGCCTAAAGTTTATGCTCTGTGAAGAGAGGGTACTGAACTTGCTCAGTCTGGAGAGATATAGTAGTCATAGAATCATAGAATCATTTAGGTTGGAAAAGACCTTTAAGATCGAGTCCAACCGTAAACCCAACGTTGCCAAGTTCTCCACTAAACCATGTCCCTAAGCACCACATCTACACGTCTTTTAAATACTTCCAGGGATGGTGATACCACCACTTCCCTGGGCAGCCTGTTCCAGTGCTTGACAACCCTTTTGGTGAAGGAATTTTTCTTAATATCCAATCTCAACCTCCCCTGGTGCAACCTGAGGCCATTTCTTCTTATCCTATTGCTTGTTAGTTGTGAAAAGAGACTGACACCCACTTCGCTACAACCTCCTTTCAAGTAGTTGTAGAGAGCAATAAGGTCTCTCCCTGCCTGTTGGAGGTCATCTACCTGCATGTATTCATATTAATTTATATAGGTGGGCCCCAGTAAATTTCGGGACCTTTTGGCAATTCCAGTTTAGGACAGTTCTGGAACATCAATTGGTCTTGAACCTATGCTTAAATGTATAACTTACCACATCAATATGCTTCTGTCAGATGATATCCTATGTTTAAGCAAATTTTCCATCAACTAGAATAATATCTGATATGAGTTTTATTGTGAAGTGTAATGGATCCATTAACTGAGGAGGATCGTGCACAGAGAATGCAGAGACCTTTATCTCATTTTCACCACACCATTAGATCTAGAGTTCAGTGCAAGCAGAAAGTAAAAAAATCATCTTAGCTGCTCTGCATAGGACTTACAGTATGTTTGATTTTTGTTTCTTTCAGTCATGATTTTTAACCTGAATCACTTCCCTTTCAGATGTGTGATATAGAAACCAGGCTTTTTATCCTATTTAAATGTTATGCTTTTGGGATGACAAGTTCTGCAATCTAAAAACATAAGAACAAATTAACTAGACAAAATGTATTTCTAAAATGTTAAAGGAAGCTTATTTTCAACCTGTAAAAGCCTTAGGACTCTACACTGGTTGAAAATAGTAATATTTACTGGAGGTAGTGCATTGACTTATAGTTCAACTACTTGCAACAAGCAAAGATTTAAAAGGTTGAAATCCTTAACCGTAACAGTAGATGGCTCTTACTAACCTTTGTCATGTTATGGGTATTAACCTTTGGGACCCCACCTCAGGTCATATTCAGGAAATAAAGTTTCGGTTTCTGTCACACAGAAATGCTGGTAAGGTTATTCCTTTGCACTCAGGTCTAAATATAACTAAAACATTCTTCTCATTCTTAATAAATCCATTTAATGTTTAAAAGGGAGGAATACTTTTAGTACAAATGTAATTTTAAGCTGAGTGTGTGAATTTGATATGGTTTAGGAACTTCCAGCCAGATACGTGGATGCTATAGCAAATCCTTGTAGAGGGGCCAAAGAGAATCCCTCACTACAGGGAAAGAGCTCAGTGCTGTATGTTCTGGTCACAGCACCCATCCTATGGAATAAAAGGGAGAATGTGTATTTAAGACCAACAGACACACAGTCTGATAATAAAAAAATAGCTTTACTTAAGTTCATAGCAATTTATTTTTTCTTCTCTAATTACTAACATACTAAGTTTTGCTTTGTGGCCTAGGAAAATATTTAAATTTTTTCATATGAAAATATGAAAATTCCACCACAAAAAGTATATCTTGGAACATATTCCCTTTACTACCGTGACATTTCTTACTGCTTCCACTGAGAATAAAATAACATCTCTGTGGCATGGAAGTCTATTTCTTGCATGGAAAAGTAACAGCAGAAAATTATTGACTGTATACTTGTCTTTTTGAAATTTAATTGCTTGAAACAGAGAGTATTCTTACAAACATTGAATTAGAAAATTCTCCGTGGGTCACCAGCAAGAGCCACAAATTTATAAACAAAAGCTCACCAAACTAAGCAATTTCCAGGCTCAGATGAAAGGGTTATGAGCCTTTTGAGGGACTTGCCTTGAGATTTTCTTTCATTCTGAAAGGCATTTCATGGTTTTATCACACAGTAGTGTTGGTCAGAAATCACACAACTTTCCAGTCCTGCCTTACCTAGCAGTAGGTGCAGGTGTTAGCCAAAATCTACAGCACGGACCAGACCTGAAATGCTATTATTATAGTCTAAACTTCATCTCATACATGCAAGCATTCAAGGAGTATTCAAAACCGGAGCAATACCATGTGCAACCTAGTCTAGTTGACCCTGGTGCTAGCAGGGAGGTTAGACTAGACAGTCTCCAGAGGTCCTTTCCACCCCCAGCTATTCTGCAATTCTGTGATGGGATGATGACTGAAACCAGACCAAGAAGTCCATGGTTTCTTTCCTAAACCATAATTCAAGGCTGTTTGGGCTATTGCTACGAAAATTGAGGCAAGAACTGAGCTCAGGGGAGAGACCTGACGTATGGCGTGGGAGGAAAAAAAGGAAGGGGGAGAGTTCCAGGCACTGGGGGTGGCAGAGACATGGGAGATACTTCAACATAATCTTTTGGCCATGTGCGACCCCTTTCATGGTCATGCTAGGCTTACAGTTCCATTCCTGAGGACAGCCAGGAAAAAACCCATTAATAGCACCGAGTAGTTTCCACCTCCCCAAAGAATGATAGCCCTCTCTGGCTGACCTCTGCAACAGGCTTGTCAGCCAGGAAAGGGCTCTGTGCACTCAACCGGCAGCTTACGGTTGTGCTCCTTCCCTAGGAGGCATGCTCACTGGAGTCCCCAGATGCCATTCCCAGCAGCCCCATGGCCTAATATGGTTCTCTGTTGAGGCATTGTCAGTGGGGCTGGCGGTGGAGAAAATGTTGCCTCCAGCATGCGCTCCTCACCCCTTGGGAGAAGAAGCGTTCTTCACTCGGTTGTAACGATGCCTCTTGGGCTACAGGGGAAAGAGGCTGTTGAAGGTTCAATTACCGCTGCATTGATACCCTAATGTCAACGGGGCCTTCTACTAAACACCTAAAGTTAACTTCTGCCTCACAGTTTCTAAGACAAAAGGTAATGGTCTCTTCTTTGCAGTTCTTTATTTAAGAAGCCAAGAATGTTGCATTTCAGTGGGTTGTGTCGTGCTAAACACAGACCTTGGGTTATTCATTGGTTGTGAAGCTTGTAAAGCAGCTGGCTATATATAATTCCACAGCAAGAAAAGGAATTAACTTAGCAGTCCTTTCTATGTGGCTACTCAGAAAGGATAGTATATTAAGAAGTATAGTTAGCAAATAAAGTGAAAGCACAACTGTCACTTAAATAACATCTCCAGAAATGCTTTCATGCCTCAGCCATGTCATGAGATGCATTCAGGATCCAGTTCGACATAGGATATGAGCACTTAGAGCCAAGACATTTTTATTTGTGATTTATAATTGTACATGTACACATACACTCTTGAAAATCAGCAGGAGATGCAACTTGACCCATTACCAACAATTTTCCATCACTGTTCCACATTTACTATGTTCAGTTTTTCAGATAAAATAAGACTTAAAATCTCTTGCTATGCATAAAGATAACTAAGGTTTAAAAAGTTCCATGAGATTACCCATGTGCTAAAGTTATGGAAGTGCTTCAGAACCATGTCAAATTGGGACTATCATTATTTAAAATTTCAATTCCATTTTAGGTCTGGCTGCACTGACATCCGACCTGCAATAACCACAAGAAGCTTTGGCAGGGAACTGGCAGGGTGCTTATGTGTGGTGGCCAGTTTTCAAGGGCTCTGAATTCCCACTTCCACTGGCTTCTGTGACAGCAACAAGCATAGCAACTCCCTGACATTATATATATTACTTTTCACATTGGAGTGTAAACATAATGAGGCATGCTGACAGTTCTAAAACAGTCGCCAGGTCCTACTCTACTACTGTGCTGGGAGCAAAGTATTCTGGAGACTTGCAGTTCAGACCATTCGAGAGCTACAGGTTATCAGCAAGCGTACTGGGAAAGAGGTCTGGCTGGATAACCCTTCTCACATTGCAACTCGGTACTCATGACCAGGTTTGTTTTGGGTAGGCTTAGGAACTCTCAATGATATTGGAAAATGAGTAGTGGGGGTTTTTCTTCCCCTTAGGTGAGGGAAATGACCTTGGGCATTAAATCAGGGCTTGCACAAAGTCTAAAGATAGCATTTCACCATCGCCGGGCTGGAACATTCACAAGAGGGAGAAGGAGAGTCTCCTGCACTAATTTTTCCCTGCAGTTAGATCTAGATTGGTTACAACCCAGCAAAGACTCTGGTCTAAACAGCCAAGGGATTCAGGATCTCACCCAGTCTGACCAGAGGGCTTACTCTCATTTACCTGAAAGGGAAATCAGGACTAAAGCTGCATCATCACGGATACAGGTATGATATCTGTCCATGGAACAGCAGCATATTAAAGTGACTTTTATATGTCAAAGAGCACGAGGATGGTCACTTAATGCTTTTTGTCACAAAGACCTGTCAACTTGTGTCAAATTTAAGTAGGTGGATTAAGTTTGCGGACATAGCCTCAAGGGATTAGACAAATATAACTATTACGTAGGCATTCCTAAAGTGCTGACTCTGCTAGTCGGACAAAAATAGACAAAATGCTAGTTTAGGGAGAGAGCGTGGCTCACCCCAGCCCTTGTGCAGTTGTCGCGTGTAAGGATTGTCCCCTGTGCGTGGCCCCTATAAGACACGAGAACTGCCGTTGTGGCACATGGCTTTCTCCTGGGGTAGATGCTCCGCTGAAATAGGTGGGCAGGGAAGGACCAAGGTTGTGGAACAGTTGCTCAACAGACCTCATGTGTCCAGATCATCAGCAGAGAAAAGCAGTAAAACTTCTTCCTTTCAGTGTTACTTACATTCCCTGGAAAACAAGTGCTCTGAATAAGAGAAATAGCTCAAAATGTTTTGACCATTTTTTATGGGTCACTTCACTCAGGCCAGTACAGAGTCACAGTGGCATCAGTGATGTGATTAAAAGCTGTAGCCTCATCTTTTGGAAGACAGGAACTTGCTCAACAAACTATAGAGGTTACCAGAGCATGGTGAGCATTTCATTGGGAAACAATACTGTCATCAGACCCCAGATTAAAGGAGCTGGGAAATAGAGGGCTTGATTCAAAGTCATCTGTTATCAATAAAAGCGCTTTTAATGTGTTCAGTTGGACTTAAATTGAAGTAAATACTATTCTTATCAATAAAGAGTGGAATATTCAGCATTCTGCAAAACCTGAGCACAGTCATGCAGACAGGGTCTGCCCGCTGCCTCACGAGTCTCAGCTCTCCACTGAGAAATAATCTGATTTGCATGCAACTTCCACAGACTGTTCCCAATCTGAGTGAAAGCAAGAAACTATAATACCAGCTGAAATCATTACCTTTTTTTATGAATATCCATGGACATTTTCTATATTACTTTTAAAATAAAACTACAGAAACTATTCTAAACAGACTTCAGTCCTAGGTCCTAAAAGCAAAAGTCATTCTAAAGGACTGAAGTGAATAAGCAGTGGTGCACTGGTGGCTGCTTAGATGACTCTTATTGTGACCAACAGCATGATGGAGCCAGACTAATAAATTTATTAATGTATTTCTATTTTCTGTTTCCACTTGTAATGATGGTGTAGACAGATGAAAACGCCTGTTTTGGCTCACTGTGACTGTTTCTGGTTCAACATGAAAACAGCAACCTTATGTTAAATACTGTCTCTTACTGCAACAAAGTGAACAAATCAGCATGTTCACTGAAGCTGAAATTATTTATATTTATATTTGTATTTATATGCATCATAATCCAGTGATGCATCTTCAGGTGCAGACTGGAGAAGAAATAAACTTAACAAAGAGTTTGCTTAATAATTTAGTTTTGCGTATGATTAAAATTCAAAACCATTCCTAACGAATTTCAGCTTGAAGGAAAAAAACAAAATCAAGGATAATAATTAGTCCCAGCATATAATTTCACCTACAATACTCCTGTTTCAGGAATAATCTAATTACTTCCAATTAGAAAGGATTTTATGGACTGCGGATCTAATCAAACTATCATACGATAAATGCAGAATGTTCCCTGGCTTAAGGACTGAAAAAATGAATGAACAGTTGGAACAAAAGCCTAGTAATAGTGAATTCTGTGGAATGGATTAGACACCAAAGAAATAGTTTATAGATCCACTTGAGGAGCTGCAGTGTAATTGGTGACTCTAGATTTTGTCTTCGTTGCCATCCTTAATTATGGAAGTGCATAAAGCAACCATTGCTTGTTTAGTGTGTTTTCCTTGCAGTTCCCATTTTTCTAAAATGATGCTATTACATCAAGTCTGATCATATGTAAGCTTCCACATCTTTCTCATTTCTTACGAGAACTTTGCTTTCATATAGGAATTAATCTGTAAGGAACACTGTAACCATGACCTTGAACAAAAGTAATTTCTTTAATAAAATGTATGTTTACATATCTATATTCTTCTAAGTGTATGCAAGTAGACTGTCCAGCAAAGAACTACGTCATCCGTGCATTAAAAGCCCCCATATTTAATTTCTGGTAGGTAGGAGGCAGCCATCAGCAGTCAACACCTTCATCAGATGGTGCAAGACTTGCTTAGCAGTCTTGAAGTTGCCTATGTACTGTAATTGGAAACTAGAAGGCTGCCAAGCGTTGACAGTATTTGAAATAGAGAAATAAAGGTAAAGTTGGTGGCTTTAGGCTAGTTATCAAGTTCCCATGCATTCTCAAACTCATTTTTAACCTACGCAGCCCACAAGGCACCACCATGGAGTAATTAAATTTCATTTATAATTCCATTGTATCTTTCATGTCTTACTTTATATCAAAGAAATCAATCCATAAAAGTTATTTCCTGAGCACTTGTGCATCTAAGAGAAAAAAGAGTATTCATGCTTGTATCTCATCACAGACTAGCAGTAGACTGCAATTTGAGGGCCACAGTTGACATTTTTTGACTAAATGTTTTTTCCATTGAGCTTTTCACAATTGCAGTTTTCTAACTTTTTCCATAATTAAAAAAAAAAAAACCCACAAACTTTTTTTTAACTTCCAAAACTGAAATTTTGTGATGTTATCTGTCCTGCAAAATCCTATAGGCAAAGTTTTGCTGGTTACACCATCTATATGCCAAAAGGATTTTGCTGAAATGTGTTGCAGTGTTTACCAAAGTGACTTGTGCTGATAAGGTAATTCAGTTTGCCATCATAACTGTACCTTTATGAGAAGGCTTTGTCAGCACAGCTGTACCTGCAAAGCCATTGAAAAATTCTCAAGAGTCTGTTTGTGGCTATATTGATTTATCTTTTATTCCACGTCTTGATGTGTTCAGTTTTATTTCCATGTTTGGAAATAAAAACATTTTATTTTGAGCTATCATTCTAAAACTTGTCATAAAATGTAGTGTATGCAATCCCAAATGTCACTGAAAAAATTCTTAGCAGGCATTTTCCCCATAATATTTGCATAGTGAAAAGTGTGGAAATTCCACCCAGAGTCAGCTTCTTCCTGCAAATGGCAGCTTGCTGATAGAAGTCTCGAACTTTCCTGTGTTATGGCACCATCTCAGTTTATATACCACCAATTTAATGCAAGTCTGAAATGATTCCCTATTCCTTAAATTCTACATTCCTCACCTACCTGTTCTCAGCCATCTGAGCCGTTCTTTAATGTTGCTTCACATGATGTACTACACAGTTCCAGCTCCAGTTAAAGAGGGGAAGGAGAACACTGGCTGTGTGAATATTGCCACCTAGATGGGTGCTTATGTCTAAAGGATAGAAGCAGTGATCCTATTTTTATGTTGTAAAACCAACAACCTCATAGGTTTACCTCTACAGTTCCGTACCCGAAAGCCCTAGCTCTGCTGAGTCTCAGCAGTTAGCACGGATTTCTGTCTTCTGCTGTCTTAAAAAAGGGCTTTAGGTGCGGTGGAAGCGCCGCAGAATCGCTCCCACTGTCCTATAGTTCATGAGCGAGTGTTCACTCTGCCCTTTTTCTAGTGTATGTTAAAAGGGTCCCATTAAGGTCTGGGAACAGATCCACACTACCCATCTAATCCCGCTGGTCTCCCCCATTTGCTGATGTCCCCCCCGTAAGGGCACTGCTGGCTAACACAACCCTGCCGGTGTCCCCATCGCTGCCGCCTTGCCAGCCTCGGGTGTGACTCTGATCTCCAGAGAGCGGGGAGGAGTCAGAGCTGCTCTGATTCTTGTCTTTGGGTTAAAAATCAGTGATCTGGCTCATAGGTCAAAATGCAGTGATCTGTATTTTCGTATTTGCAGGGACAAAAGGCACAGAGCCATAGAGAGCCAGGTTTTGTTAGTTCCAGTGTTCAGGAGACAGTCTTTTCTGCATAAACCCAAAATATATGAGCACAGCATAGTTCGTACATTCTTTGTTTCATTAAATGCTGCAACATATTTTTAATGTGTTAAATTGCCTGTAAAATAAGATGATTTTTTGGCAGCAGGTCCTAACAAGGAATCAAGCTTTCAAAATGACTCCTAGCCCAGGCAAGTGAAATTCTTGTTTTAAATAACCCAAATCTAATTAATCTTTGTTATATATTTACTGAAATCAATTAATTCACTCATCAGAAAAGTTTGATCCCATGTAAAAAAGTATGGCGACAGATAGACTTTATTCTTTGTTTCCTATCCTCCCTTGCAATAGTTTGTTAATTTCTCTCTGGAAGCAAATATTTTCATTTAGTTCAGGAGATTCCCTAGGGAAAAATGAAAGCAAAAGACAGCACAATATGATACCAGAGATAGCAGTACACTGAGTAATGCTAACTTCCTTTCTGAAAGCTGCAAAACGTAATAAAGTGGACCAGGTTATTGGATTAAAATCTTCATAAAACAAAGAACTGCTGCTCAGGAATGACAGTAATTTATTCCTCAAATTCAACAATATATTTTCAATGACAGTTGCACTTCTAATTATAGGATAAAAGTCAGCAATAAAGTTGAAAGGGCAGTTATTTCAAGAGATGAATACTTAACCAGTAAAGAACTTCCTTTCAGATTGTCCAGATAATTTCCAAACCAGCTCAGGAAGCATTTTCTTAATTTAGAAAAATGTCTTCACTCTTGCTAAACCCAAATCACACCACTGTTGTTTTGCTGAGCTATCCTGAAATATTTCACTCTGAATCAAGGAAATCAATTGCATATTGTTTTATGAAAATCGCATTATGGACCCGATGTTCTACATAACTGGAGTGAGTTCCACAAAGGACTACATCTCCTGTTGTTCAGTGCATTCAGGTTAGTCCTGAGAGGCAGGTGAGTATGTGCAGACAGTGGGAAATCCTTCCACTTAGAGAGCTTGACTCTTAGGGGAAAGTGAGGGCACCAGCATAAAGCTGTGGTGACGTGAATTAGTGCAATCCAATTTATTTCAGCAACTTAAAAGGAAGCATTTGAGACGTGCTGATAGGTTTCATTTTAACCAAATTTCAGACTAAAACATTTCAACAACTTAAAATTAAAACCTGCTGGTATTCCCATTCCATAGTTTTTGAAATATCAACTTTTCTTTGAGGGTCAGGGCAAACCCAAATACGCACATGTTGGGATTTCCCCAGGACTGAATTTATCAGCTTGTTATCAGCTCTTTGTCAAACTAATATGTACTACAACTGTGTCTAAACACTGTCATGACTGTGTCCAAATACCAAATAAGAAAAGCATTTGCTTCAAGGCTGTTTGACAGTGGGTGACAGATAATCTGATACTCTGTGATCTTTTCAAGAAGGAAGAGTCTTCTCAGACTTCCTTCAGATAAGAGAGATAAGAGCACTCTCCTGTCATCTGCACTTCAGTACTCTGCCTCCTCTTGAGAGACAATGTCTTACAGAATGGGATTGTAATAAGAAACCCTGACAAAGGGCTGTCAGGCACATAGGTGTTTAGAGATCGCTTCATGTAGCTAATCACTAATAATCCATTAGTTATGTCAACCTGAATTTTTTTACCCAATGTTAATTTTCCGTCATCAGTCTTTTAGAAAATAACTCACTCAAGATGAAAAAGAGGGTGGTAGCATCCACTTTCTTAGTTTACTAAGGGTATATCATATTTATGGGCTACAAAATTCAGAGGCTGCTATTTTTTGTGAGTGCTGATGTTCCTGTACATGCCAACCAAAGGTGATTTGTAATTAAGTCTGGAGAAGAATTAAAAAACACCCCAAACATAACTGGGAATGCAGGAAAGCTTTGTGTCAGAGTTGCAGTATTGCTGATATCAAACACTAAAAGAATCAGAAGTTACCCTGAACCTCAGAAACTTGCTTACTTAATGGGAATTCTATGTACTGACTTTGGGAGCTTTCTTTTTTTGTAAGCTTGTTTGCATATAAATATTTATTGTTGCTCAGATGCCTGGAATTCAGCATTGTACTGAAAAACATTTAGAAGTATTTTGCACATGTGGAGAGAAAGGACTTTTTCTGTAGGTAAATTTAGGACGTCTAAGGTCCCAGAGACCTATGGCACTAGGCAAATCTTTGGTGGATCGTGCAGAAATATTTATGCACGTGAAAGTCACGCGTGTCACTTTGTGGGTGTTAGGTGTACAAAATTATATACATCCTTCTGTGTTAATACTGTTACATTTTCTACCACTCAATCTCATTCTGCAGCACCGAAGATAACTGTGAGAATTATAAGCCTTCACTTTAAAAAAATCACTTAACTTTGCCTTTAGGGAAAACACCACAGCAGGATATTTGCAAACCGTGGGGATTTGTATCAGTAAATCAGTAAGTGACACATACAAAAGAAAGCTCTTACAAAGCGTGACAGCAAAATGCATTTGAGATGAATAACAGTCACAGCTCACTGAATATACTTTCTCTCCAGCTAAAAAGCTGTTGGGTAAGAGAGAAACCTTCACTGCAAAACATGGAAATGCAAAACAAGGGCAAAGAAAAAGGGGCAGAGGACAGAGGTCAGATTTCCCCTTTAAAAATAGGGCTAAGGAAAGCTTAGATGAAAGATTAGTAAGGCTGGAGGGAATGCCATGGAAAAAATGTCATCAGGCATCTGACCCTCTGTGCCTTCACTGAAGTCTGCATCTGTGGAGGAGTGGCAGCCACAGCCTCCATCGGTATTATGCTCCTCTTTGGGTCTAAAATAAGGGTTTTGGCCTAGATACTATGTTCTTATAAAAACAGAAGATACAGAATGTCCTACAGCGTGTGTATGTGTATCTCAATTTACATGAATATCACAGCACGAGACCCAGAAGGTATTCGTCAGTGAATTACTCCATCTGCATGGCATTTCTCGTGTGACCGTTCCTAGATATCTCTAGCCACGGATATTCTCCACATCACCAGGGATAAGTGTTTTCTGTAATTTTTGCTAGGAACAGTGCTTTAGGGGTACTGGAAACTAATGAAGCTGTTGAAAAAGGACAGAAATGCAATGCTGTGTACATTCAGGTGTGCAAATGGTTTGAAATGTTTCATTTCAGGTCAGAAACCAGTGAAAGACCCTCTCACACTAGCACAATCAGCTCAGACTGATAAGAGGAAGTTTTTCTTCCTTCTAGAACAGTTGGAACTGGTGCTAGGGGCCGTAACTTGTGCTAACAGAAAAGATCTTGTGTCAGAAAGTTATGAAAATGAACACAAAAATACCCAAAGTTTGGAATTTAACAACTGTTCAACAACTGTATCTTACTGCTCTTTCTAGTCCGCTAGCACACTGGAGTAGGTGCGTGTCAAGGAGTAAGACCTATCCCATCAACTGAACCAGTAAGCTTTTCATTTGGGGTCTCTTTCAGTTTTAGCTGCATCTATATTCAGCTTAATTTCATCACAACTTCAGGGTTTTGAGAGAAGACAAAATCTGGAATAGGCTTTCAGACTGGGTTTGCATGCTGGCTGAGCAAAGCATGGCTCCCGTTCAAGAAAAAAGTAACTGTTTGAGCTGGTTTGTGAGTTGCTTTTGCTCAGCCCCTACCTAATGTGTTCCATCCAGTCAGTTCAATAACAAGAAGTGGAGCAAATGTCTCTGCAATTTATGTCTATGCACACAGAGCTAAGATTTAAAAACAGAAACCTGTATGAAAAGGGAATCTTCATCTGTGTCTGTGTATGACTGCAACCTACTCTTGGCATTTATGATCAAAATTAGGAAGTTATTCTGAGCCTGCAAAGTTGTGATGAGTGTGTATTTTAATACAGATCCCTCTCAGAAAGCATCATGGTACTACTGAACGACGCTTTCAGACGCTCACTAAAACCACCATTTGATCTTATGGAGAATTAAATTAGAATGGAGCTTTTTGTAATAATCACCTGATCAAAATAGCTTGCTGGAGCCATCACATATAAGGACAACTGCCCTAAGAAGTAGATCACATGCTATTTTCAATTAGTAATGGGGCCAGGGGATAGCGAATTATGTAAGAAATATTTCCTAATCTCCAGGGAAGGGAGAGCAATAGCTCTCTTGAACATGTTCTGTTGCAGCAAGATACAGCAGGGCTCCTTTCTTGCTGCGGTGTCTGTACACTTTTGGGAACACACAGATGGGACATGGAGGGGCTCTAAACTGTGAAATGAGTCACCCAGCCATGCTCCCATGTCCTGGTACCGCAACTCTCTGCACTGCATGGAAGTTACATGCACTGAGCGACTTGGAAGTTATCGTATCCATGAGGGTTTTTCCTCAAACAAACAACTTTACTCCAAGGCAGAGCATGGAGCAATTTTTAGGGTGGTGAATTTTGGGGGGAACTTTAGAACTTTTCTGAGACTGTGCTATATTTGACTTTCTGTTCAACAACCCTCTGACACTACTCCAGGAGGTCTAATGTCCTAAATTAACCCCCATCTAGCACTACCAGAGAGCAGGGCATGCAACATCTCAGTATTATGACATCTAACACCACCATGGCTAACTGCAGCAGAGGCCACAGGTTATTTTGGCACTTTGAACTGAAAATACACATAAAGACACTTAGCCAAGTAGTAGAGGGTTGTGGGTATGATTGTTCTTCTTCAGAAGAGGCAGTTCTAAGCCATGTGGATGTAAGACATCCTGCATCACTTAGCCTAGGTCCCACTGACTGCTCTGTGGAGATGCCATTAGCAATACAGACACAGGTAACAAGGGCGGGAAGCGAGAGAGAAACCACTCCGTTTTGCAAATGCTGCATTTTTTAGGGTTCTGAGAGGTGTCTGAGCAGAAATCTCTCTTCATACTTCTTGAATCCACAGCACCTATCTTTCTGTCCCTACAGCATCTCAGGAAGCAGTGAACTGAAACACGCTTGCTAGAACAGCTTCTTAGGACATAAAATCCTGTTGGACACAGAATTGGATTTTGACTCTAATTCACTCTCTTCTGCAAGCATCTTCATCTTGGCTGAACCACCTGCTAGTTCAGTGAGCTCTAGGAGCTAAAATCACACCTGACAAATTAGGGAGAGTAAATTCCAGAAATAAGAATTCATGGAGATTCCTGAGTCTACATGTGTTTTGTTGAACACATTGTAGAATATTCAGAAACCTTTTACGATTTAAAGTTAAAAGTGCTTGTTACTCATAGCTACAAATGTCCTTGATGTAACCAGTCATTTATCTAACAGCATAAAGCTGTTGGAGGAAGTGAGAGCAAGCTAGAGTAGAAAGGAGGAAGAGGAATTAATATTGCTTTGAACAGGAATGCAACTTTTTTCCTCTCATTGATGCAAAAAAGAAATTTAATTTTGAATTGATTTAAACACTGAGCTTAGCCATGAAATAAAATACATTGACTCCTTCTTATAAAAAATAAAGCAAGTAAAACCAGCTGGATCTCTCAACAAAAAAATGGCAGTAGCATCTTTTCTTTTTTGTTGTTGTTTTTGTTTGTTTGTTTTTAAAATTTTTATTTCTATCACTGCACCCAGCAGATTACAGAAGGGTGCACTCTTCTCTGCTCAAGGGAATCTGGGCCCAATGTACTTCCTCATTTATTGAGGGAGAGCATCTGAGTATCACATGCAAATAATGCTGGAGTGGAACTCTCTCCTTGTCTTCTTATAAAACTACACATTGCAGAAAGTTCTTAAACACCAATTGAACAAATCATAGAGAATAACTCTGCAGCCTTATTGTTAAGGTACTCAGAAAAAAAGGGAGACACATGAATGCACCTACGGTGTGAGCTAGGAGTCCAAGCTACCATTACAATCAATGGAATTAGATTTTTGTTCTCCATAAAATAGCTGCTTATGGCTCAGTTCATTTTCTTAAACAGAGGTGATCAATGACATTCAGATGCTGTAGCATACCCTTCTGGTTTCTAGCTGCTACTCCAGGGTGTTGCAGGTCTCCCATAGGTCCTAAGTCATATCTGCCAGCCCAAAATGGGTAGTCTGTGTATCCTAGAGCGTCTCATATGGCAGTAGGCACCTATGTTTAGGCAACTGCTGGCTGGTCAGCTGAGCAGCAGTCTGGGCTCCACTGACTGTAATGACCTGCTGTCCAGTGGGAGCGGGGACACCTTGTTCACTTGCACACCCTTCCATCTGGGTATCTGATTCCTAACCCAAAGGTCTTCTGTGGCAGCATAAAGACCATTGGGCTCTTCGTACCAAAATTTGCAATGAACTAACATAGACATTCATGTCAGATCAGTCCTCTCTTCCCTAACTCTTAAAACACCAACTACTCTTCAAAGCAAAAGGATAAAATCTCCCGGTGGTCACAAAGTGCGTCAAACTCCCCTAGTGAATGATGGAAAAATGGCTTCAAATACTGGTTCCCTAACAGCAGTGAAAAAGAGAAACCTTTTTTTTGAGTCTTCAGAAGTAGCACTTCAGTTGTGACTGAGAATAGAGAGAGAGGGCTGGATGGGAAGAGAAGGGGCTGTTTCTCAGCCACACAGTTCTTCAGACTCAAGAGACAAAGCTGTTTGCAGTGGGACTGAGAAAATTCTGATTATGACTGAAGTTAATGATTCTATCCATTTGCCTTCTCCTTTATTTTACAGACTTTTACATTCAGTGCAAATCCACATTAGTGTCTGGATGAGAACAACCTTTTTTCCCTCACTCTAGAACAATTATTAAATTAGGACCTCTAACTTAGTGGAATCTCTGCATTTTCCCCAAGTGGCGAGTGTAGTATTTGGCCTTATCCCAAGGGAAATTGCCCCAGGTAATTTATTTTCAAACTTGATTTGCTCTTCCTCTTCAAGGAACCCTCTGGATGTCCCCTCATGAAACATGAAATATGTTGTACCACATATATTCCAAGGACCATTAGTGTGTGTGGCAGCTACTAATGTTTTGATAATTGAAGTCTCCCCAGATCTCTCTGCTATTTTTTTGCTATGCGACCACAGACCTTCCCGTCTTGTTCAGTAGATCCCTGAAACTAATATGAAGAAACTCATCCAGTTTTGCATGGAACAGAAGGGTACTGTAGCATGGTTGGTTTTTTTTAAAGCTCTCTTAAAGTGATATATTTAGGAGGTATGAGGGGAAAGAACTGGGCAGTCCTTTATTTATCTTCCCAACAGGTGCAGTACAGGGAGGCACAAAGGCAGCATTTGCTAATTTCAGTTTTGCCAAGTACAAAGCACCCTCTGGTCTGCTGAAAGACCATTCCG
Organism: Harpia harpyja; assembly: GCF_026419915.1. NCBI lineage: Eukaryota > Metazoa > Chordata > Aves > Accipitriformes > Accipitridae > Harpia > Harpia harpyja. Next base: position 22,643,813 of record NC_068945.1, on the reverse strand, counting down.
TGCTTTCCTCCTAAACTCAATGAGTTTTTTATTTTAGTGTGGTAATATTAAATATTTTTCCTGTGCATAGATGCACTGCTTTTTGCACAGGGTGGACAAGCTTTTCAACTCACGTAAGAACAACAGTAAACCAGATCAATCTTGCATTATCCTCCTACACTAGTCTTAAAATAAAATCAATGCATTGTATAAGGAAAAAAAAAAATCAATGTAGTTCCTTCAATTTACACCATGATAAAACAAAACATAAAAACTCCAAAATAAATCAAGTTTGGGGATTTTTCTTTGCCAGCGTAGGGATTTTTCAATCAGATTAGTCTGATTGGAAAAGTAGTCTTAAACTTAGGAGCAGTGGAGGTGGAAGGTCAAAGAATAAATCTGAGATGCTCTGCTATCTCAGAAGGAAGCGTGGGAGCAACACTTAGAAATTAGCAATGGGAGGGCAAAGACAGTCTAAGAACAACTCAATTCCCCGTGTGCAACAAGATCTGTGCAGGAGGACGCTGGTCTATAGGGCTCAAGACAGGAGCGTGGCCCACCCTAACAGATCTAATTACAACAGTTAGGCGTAAGTTTGCTTTCTGTTTGTGAGGGCTTTAAATTTATTAGCTAGAGGTGATGAAGAGAAACTTTCTAAAGAATTGGGAGGGAAAATAAGATAAGGGGCTAGGGTTTCCTCCTTCCCTCATCCACCAAATCTCATTTACCTGTGAATTTAATACAGTGCTTGTAAATGATATATATGGGCCTGACTTTGAGTGTAATTTGGCTCCAAGACTGAAGGTAGTTAGAAATAATAGGAATGCATTTTACAGTCAGTCCTGCGGAGGGGCAATGATGATGGCAGAAGATGGATGTCTATATGCTTTTCTTTTGCCTCACTGAAACATTTATCTATGCAGCAAGGACAGCAGCAGCTGCACTAGCCGGTTTGGTGCCATAATAAAATGATTATACAGTTCCAGTCTTCTGCATGGAAAGCACTAAACAATGCTATACAATGTTCATGTGCTGGATTCTTGAATTTTCAGGAAAACTTCCCATCAGCAGTGTTAATTTTGACACAAGCCAAATCCATATACCAAAGCAGAAATTCCATTTAACTTCTTTTTCACTGCTAAAAAATTTTCTAACCTTGAAAATATGATATTAAAAGAAATCTTACTTTAATTAACTCTTATCCAGCCTTGATACTGAGATTGATTTCCCACTGGAATTCTGCTCTACATGTCTACTTACATGATTTATATGACTAGCTGGCTTGTTTGACAGTGCCTATTACCTTGACACACCAGACTGTGGTATTGTTTTAAATATCATAAATATAATGCAAATATAATTATAGAAGAACCATGCAATGAAACAAAACCAGTCATGTTGAAAAGCCAATAGAAGTAAAGGCTGTTTCAACTGGGCTTCTTCAGAGAGAACAGTGTTACCACATCTCCAAAGCAGTCTCTACTGATACGTCTGTTTACCTCCTTTCACAAATTGCTTCATGTTTTAGAGATTGTCCTTCTAACAGACAATATATGCACATAGTTTTCTTCACAACTTTTACATCTGTGCTTTTTACAGATCAAAAAAGATTTTGCTAAAACACTGTTTAAAGGAGACATGCAGATTTTTAATTTTGTTTCCTTGCCAATATGTGGATGCTCCAGGCAGTATACAAGCAGAGCTTGCAAACCCTTAGAAAATGAAGTTGGCAGACAGTTGATAAATGCTTTGGCTTAAAATTTGGAACGGTCACTTAACTCAGGGCCATGAGTTATTTCCTAGACTGGGGAGAATAAATAAGGCAAATTTACAGAGCTGCCTACTGGGGACTGACTTGCACCTGTCCCTGTGGGATGATGCTCACAAATAGTTTGAAACCGTTGCTCTTGAGAGACTTGGCACTTTTACAAAAGCATATCCAAATGCCGTGGCCTGTGACAGTTTAAGAGGGCACCTAATTAATGGGCAGCTCTTATTATGAATATTGGTTAAAGGAAAGGGGGGAGAGGAAAGACTGACTGAGTGATTACAATAAATTACAGGAAGTAATTATGTGAGTGAAGGTTATTTTATTAGTCACCAGGAAAACTAAAAGCCGTTAAATTTAAATGCACTGGTGAAGGTCTTTGGCATGACAGTCCTATCCTAGTCATCCACTGGGATCAGTTAACCCACTGATGTGAACTTCACTTTGCAAATATGAAATTTTGAACAGGCTAAGACAAAACTGTCTTACAACAGCATTACCATATACTCCAAAGAAGCCACAGCTGATGTAATATATAGGACTTTGACTTTTTAGGAGTACAATAAAGGCCTTAAATCATTAGTCATGGAAGCCTGTTTCTACAGTGACAAATTCCATCAGGCTGAAGTGCTCCAGCAACCTTCTCTAAGCTGAGTGATGTGTTTAATTTGGTGATCCTATTTGTTAAGAGCACATTGTGAGGCTACGCTCTCACCAAGTCAGGAAATTTCTCACTTCAGTAATCTAATAATCTTAAAATAGCTCAAAGAGCATTTGGCCTGAAAAAAAGCCTGGGAGCTTGCTACAGCACTGCCTCTGAAAAATGTAGCTATGTACTTCAGGCACTGCAAAAAAATGCAAAGCTGAGATTTTCTTAACATTCAAGTGTTAGCCAGTTTCTGATTTCTCAGCTGCTTGCTCTTGTGTGTGCTGTTTTTAACTGGCAGGACCTATGAGAATGAGGAATATGGGATCATTCATGTAGATTGCTTCTTTTGGAAATGTCAGAAAAATACTGCTTATGTGCCCATGTGATGCAGAAACCTTAAGCCTCTTTTTCTCTGCTTTCTATTGTAGTCTGCCAACAAGTTCGTCAAAGGTTTCTCCAAGAGTCCTTCCAGTGGTATCTTCCAGAATGTAGTCAGTCCAAGGTTCACCTTCATTAATTAATTGCCTTCAATCCTTCACGTCTTGGAAATTACCTTGAGAACAGGCATTTGATGGACACTTGAGGTTCTGAGTTCTTCCTGGTAGAGCTAGTACGAGTAGTAGCAGTGGTATCATACTGTTATTGGTACCGAATAGTCCTGGCACTAATATAGTAAGTACTTCTTACTATACAAGTACTGCCACCAGCTCAGGTGAGTTCTTGATCAACAAAAATTCTTTAGGAAGAAGCTTATCTCTTAAGTGCAATGAGATACACATGTTATCACCCTGATCTACTGGCTGCAAATAAGCTGGGTGCAACGGGGAACAACCAGTGTACAACCTGTATGTATCACTTTTCCAGAGCTCATTACTACTTGTGAACTCTAGCTCTATCAGGAAAGAAGGCTTCAATATTTTTTATGTTCCTGAATATTGACTCATCAAAAAATCTCATTTATTCCACTGCCAATATGATGTTGTTCAGGGTTACTAGACTTATTTCGTAACACAACCACGGAGCTGTGTTTATACTCACTGCATTGTAAGAACATCTTTGAAACAATCTAGTCTTAAACAGAATAATAACCTTTAGAAACTTGACCCTCTTAACAAATTTTCTCTAAAGCACATTATCTTTTGAAAGTGCAGAAATATTTTTGGGTTTTTTTTTTAGTTGGCAGCCACAGAATGCATTCTGATTAAACTGTGTAATATCCAGTCAAATAAGAGATCAAATAAAAAGGACACTTAATACATGTGTAAATCATTTGAATTACAAATAAGACACTCTAGAAAGGGCTTGGCTCTAGGTTTGGTATAGAGGATTAGACTCTTGTATTAATACATGCACTTGGTGTAGCTATTTTCAGAAAGATACTTCATCCATCATTGTCCTCAAGCGCTAAGGAGGGCCAGTAAGTAAAACGATCACATTGGTCTGTCAACACTACTTGCTTAAGACTCAGTCATGCAAAAAGTTTAGTTTTCATATGCCCCCAACCCAACAAGGTGCTGAAACTGCCTAATTCTCCTGATAGTTGCTCTGCTCTTGCCTTCCAAAAAACCAGAAAATATTTCAAAAATACTTTTAAAATAAAGCAAATGCTATCGATAGGTCAGTGTTAAATCAAATGTACTCATTCAAATTAGATGCGTGGACCTACTGGATCTTTCAGAATTGATGGGAAATAAATGCTGTTTCATGACTTCTGTACTTTCCACAAGATTATCTTTAAGATTAAACTCAGTTTTGCATTTGGGAATGTATTAGAGAACCTGCCTGTATACCTCTTGTTTGCCAACACTTGCAAAGCACATACAGTTTGCACATTATTGGCTTTGCAGAAGCTATGTATATTGTCACTGCTAAACAATAATCATCAAAAATTCTTACCAAAATGTCTAAATTTGAAAGAAAAATAAAAGAAAGTCTATAGAAATAATGCAAATATAAGAAGTTTATTTAACTTAAATTTTCAGAATAGTAAAAAATAAATGCTAGTTTTTAAAATGTTATGAATTAATAGACCCTGAACATTTTACGCCTGTTTGGGCAGCCTCCAATGGACAATTCTGTATCTCGCTATCAGACTACATACTCAGCTTCTTTGCTATGAACTTAATAGTACCACAAAAGGGGCAAGTATTACTGCCTTTAACTATCCTTCTGAAATAAAAATTAGTAATTTCTGTAGTGTGGCAAAATGTATCATTCCAGTTTCACCTGTACAGAAAAACTTACTACATTCTTCACACATGCATTAGACGTATAGAATATATTTTCATCAGAACCTTAAAATTGTTTCACGAACACACCCTTTCTATTCAATAACTTATAAAATGTTATGAAAAACATATCAACATACTGACTTTTTAAACCGTAAGAAATGCTTATTCCCTGTTTTCCCATGTCTAGATATGTTAGCTATAGAGAAACCACTAATTGCACTAAAAAACCCCTGCAGTCTTTAAAAAGTGAATACAGCATTTGCCTAATCAAGTAGTTTCTCAATATCTCTACAAAGTCATTGTTTATTGTCTAAAATACTTGGAGGCCAAAACAGTTTTGTGCTATAGCCCTACCTGAAAGTAATTTCTTACTTTAAAAGGATCAGTGATTTGTAATGATATAATGATGTTAAACGGCTATCACTCTTAGATATTATTTGTTGCTGAAATATGCAAGATGGTCTAAAAAGTGTTTTGTGTGGGTGTGTACTCATAATTCCTGCAATTAAGAAATGTTCAGGTAATATTTGTTATGCTTACCATCTTTCTTGGTGGGTTCCGGCATTGTTGCAAGATTTCTTTGTTCCCAGTGAGTTTCAGTCTTTCAGATGCAGTAAGTAGTAGCCCCAAGTCCAGCTGAGAGAGTATGCAGATCAGTATGACAAGCAGAGGGTAAGAAAAATTCCTCTGCTTTATATACTGCGACTGAAATATCAATCAAAATAGCACCTCCTCTCTTTTCAGTGCAAACACTTTGAAAATTGACAGTTATGGGAACCCCTCTCACATCTGTTGTCTGCAGCCTCTGCTCCCTTGGCTTTTGGAAGGAATCTCTGCTGCATTGCATGGGGCTGATGAGAACATCTATTACTTTCTAAATTCAGCCGCACCGCTCGCTCTCTGCGTCTCTCTCTGTAACATGCAAACACGCATACACACACAGATAGAGGTTGAATAAGTGACTGCCATGCTATTAAAGAGGTCCTCCTGCCTGCAGAACTTACAGGAACTACCTGTATACATTTACTCCTTTTTCCACAACATGAAAGGGACAAATAAGCATAGCCAGTATGCCTGCAATGAAACTTCATTTCCTTCCTTTAAGAGAAAGATGGAGTGAGGAGTACTTTGCAGTATTAATGAAGAAAAAAGGATTGTTGTGTTCCTGTTTGGAGCAGTGAAGACCCTCTGTATCTCCCTTCTGTTTACATTTGCTGCACTTTCTTGGGTCCTTTTCCTGTAGCCATCCTCATTTTGGCTTCGGTAGAGACTATAGTGTTCCTTTCAGCACTGCTACCTCATTAACTGGAGAGGTCACTGCTGAGAGATGAGATATTCTCTTTTCCACTCATCCAGGAGATGCAACACTCCTCGCCTTTGCCAAGCCAGGAAACCAGACAGAAGGAATGGAAATCCTATCTGCAGCATACACATTGAGCCACTAAACTAAGCCACTGGGCTGCCCTTCTCTTAGACTCCTACTTAAACTATGAATATATAGGTAATAGAAATGCAGGTCAAGTTAATCAGGGGGTACTAGGATTTATTTTCTTATGCCCTTTTAGGATTTTGAGACAAAACTGTAGTGATTAGTGCAATAGATGAAGTGGTCCTCAAGGGTTTCATGCTATTAAAACACATCTTCATATCATGATCACATATCAATAAGAACTAGGCTACTAGACAGGCTGCTCAGTGTCTAAATACACCCAAATGTTACGGAAATCATATTTCATGTCTTTGAATAGGAGTTAGAGGTGGAAGAGTGGTCATGTGCCTGTTTATTCTGTAGCCAATGCATGGTTGTTTCCTCTACAATCTGTTGTTTTCTGGGTATTTAGCCACTTTATAGACACCTTATATGGGATGGGCATTTCATTCCTTTTTTTAAGACAAGTCTATCATCTGGCTTTTTCTGCTCTACTCATTATGGTGTTTTATTATTTGACTGATTCATGTGCCTATAAAATACAGAGAAAGGCAAGACCCCTGCCTACAAGAACCTGACCAAGCAATATTAAAGCCATTTTCCTCCTTTGTTTCATATCACTATCTAGGTAACCCTCTTTATATCACTGAAATAATTCCTTTCTCTGGAAAGCAAACAGAATGCTACCCTGAATAGGTAACTGGGGATTTTGTCCGTCCATGTATGATTGTGGTGGCAGTGGGGAATTGGTGCATGAACAGATAATAACATTGCAGAGATAATTTTTTCTTGTTCCCCTTTCTTCTACTCACATCCATGCGCCAAATGCTGTGATGGCTGGAACCAGAGGGGGATGAAGAGCGACTGCTGATTCTCTCCAGCATGGTGTTTCCTGAGTGGTCCCTTGTAAGATGTAAAGACAGTTTGCTTTGCATTTCACCCATTGTGTGCCAAGAGGTGCTCAGAACTACATGTCTGGAGATTCCTGTTAATACAAACAGGATTAAATATGGTTGCAGTCTAGCACTGCATGGGTTAGAGAGGACCTCCACTGCAATCTCATGGTGAGAAAGGATTGGAGGCCAGTGCTTATCCTTACAGCCTTAAAGGGCTTCCTTTACAGGAAAAGGAAGAAGGATATTCAGGAAGACAGACTCTAACTCATAGATTACCTTTATACTACTAAATAAATCTGTACTGAGACCACCCACTGACTCAGAGGCCAAGTGAAAGTGCGTGATTCTCATCCACACAGCAAAACTCCCTCTCTACCCCTAAACAGGGAGACTGCAGCCAAAATGTCCTTAGGGGATGATTGCTGGCATGTGCCTGAGCTATGTTTAAGTATAGGTGGGAGAGTGTTAGTTGGGCTGAGCCAAAATGGTACCAGGGAACGTGCTGACCATGCCCCAGCGGGGATAATCACAGGACAACACTTGAACCCATGCCCCTAGCTCTGCTTTATTTACCGGTATAGACATGGCTAGAAAACTAAATTGGGTCTATAAACTCTGCTAGGCAATAAGGGAAGACAGGTTATGTGTAGAATAAAATCACAAAACACTATAGTTGCCTTTGTAACGTGCAGAGAAATGTGTGTTTCCTGAGGTCTCTGTTTTGTAAAGGCAAGCTGAGAGTGCAAGCAAAAGGCTCTTCAACTGCAGAAAATAAATTGGAACTATGAAGTAGCAATCACCTGAAAATTTGCTCATCCTTTCACTCTTCCCCACCCTTACATTATAGTTGTATAATTCATTGCATTTCATGTTATGTTCTGGTTTACTCCCATAAAAAATTCCAGTGTTGCAGCTTTTCTGTAATGTAATTTTTAATGGTATTATAAAAGATGCCACTCAGGTAGATTTAGGCTGTGATGTCTTAGTGTACCTTAGCAGTAGCAGTGACAAGGAAAGCAGTTTATTTCCTAAGGAACTAAGCCATATTTTATTTGTTTCAGTCCAGTTCCCAGCTGAGTCCATGCCTCAAGCACCCACAGATACTTCATACTCCAATCTAAGATAACCTTGACATTTTAGTTTATTTCTCTTCCTGCACAAATGTTGTCAAAATGTTGACCCCATCTTGCTTGTGCCATAACAATTATTAATACTTTGGTACTATTGGATAGATACTAATCAGAGCTTGCTTTCTTATACTTCTTTTCCACATTTGCAGAGTGCACGGTAGTCACCAAACTTGCCTCATCACTGCATACAGGAGAGACGTTGATTTTGGCCAACAATTGCCCAAATTGCTTTAAAGCTGGTTAAAAAAGAAGGAAAAAACTGAAGACAAGGAAATGCCTGACCTTTTGGGGTTTTTTTCCATCTTGGTCATCTGTAAGCTTATGCTTCTTGCATCACAGAAATGTCTAAATATACTTACAATTATCTATCCACCCAACCTGTACACTCTCTGTTAATAAATGCATTTATCTATTCATTCTATGAAGTTCAGCTTTTTAACCATTTTCTTCCTGCAGTCCTGTTCTGCTTCCCTGTATACAGCAACGACTCAGCTGACTAGATTGCAACTCATCCTGTGAAGGAGCTGAGCCAGAAAGGGAAGCATTTAGATCCTCTGTGCTGAACACACAACTCCTGAGCAAGTGAAAGGGCCACAAACCATCTTCTGACTCAGCTGCCAGCTTACTTGCCAAATGACTGAGCCAGACCCTTCAGAGAAAACATGAGGTCGAAAGAACTGAGCTCCACCTTGTTTCTAGCCCACCTCCTGTACCTCAGCAGATAGAACTAGAGGCTGTGCCATCCCCAGCCATCCTTTCATTAACTTACCCTATTGCTAAAAGCATCCCTGTTTGCACAGGTGGCCTCATGTCTATGGATGGAAACTTCCCGTCTCATAACTTGATATTCTCCTTCCATAAGTAGGCATGTGACCTTGTATTTCGCCATTCTGTAAGGTGAATGTCTTCTGACCAAAATTTATCCTCATCACAGCATGGCTTTTGTGTACCACCGTAAGCCCTCAGCCACCTCAGGGGCCAAACACGCTAAACTCTCTGAACCTTTCCCTTCCATGGCTGTCCCAATTAATCTTCTGTGGTCTCTTTCCAAAACATGAGTATCCTATTTTAACTCTGTTCAGCTCCTTGAGCAGTTTCCAAACAGCAGCTAACCAAGGCGTCAGATAATTAAATCATTCTCTCTCGTCTGTTTTTAATAAATTCCCTTGGTCAAACATCCAAAGCCCTTATTTGCTCTTGCAGCTGCTAGATCTGCATCCATAACTTCATATTTGCTGCTATTCCTAGGACCGGACTCTCTGACTTACTTCAGTCTCTATTCTAGTAAGTCACTGTCTGTTTGTTGCCAGAGAAAAATCTTCATCTTGTCACTAAGCCAAAGGATCAGGACATTCCCAGAAGACCTCAGAGAGAAATCTTTAACCAAACTATTTAAAAATTTTCCACCGAAAGGTTTTATTGATATTGACAAAAGATGATCGATTGAAATGAGAATGCTGAGCAGAAACGGTCAGTTTAGATGAGAATGGGAAAGGATTCCCAGTCCACACAGAACATAATCTGGAAATAACCCCCAAAATGCTGGTGTGTCTATGCATTTTCATTAAAAAAATGAACAGCATCTTGGTTTGCTACTAACAAAGAATCCAAAGTTTTGAAGTCTTACGTAACAGAAACCCATTTTAACCATTTTTAATATTTGGAGCTTTGGAGCCTCTAGGAAACAGTTTACTGAGCCCAAGGACAAACGATAAGAAGCAGCAGCAGACAGAGCCTTCCCTCCCATCAGGATGAACACATAAACACGCTTCTCCAGGAGGACACTGGAATGAGGTTTTACAGTCCCCGAGCCCCATTCAAGTCCCATGCCCCTCCCACCAGAATTGCATCATAGTGACATCATTTTGTGCTCAGATTCTGCCTTTGCCACATATGGTATCTAAAATAGGACATTATAGGTTTTGGTGAATTTATTTCTTTTGATATTACTGATAATCCGCAGAGCATGTTTTCTTTTCTACCAATAAAAATAACAAATAAATTATTTCAATTTCTACAATGCTGGCAAGCGGAAGACTAAAAATGTACAACCAAAAAATGCACAACTTCTACTTTTGCAAGAGAAAGAAGTACCTCAGCATAGAAGAATGCTGCATCTCAGGATATCTGTTACTCCTTAAGTCCCCATCTAATTTGTGAAGGCAGTCCTTTTTACCTGACATCTTTGCTGAACTTAATGGTGTTGATGAAAGACACCTGGATTTACCTGGCCAGCTCAGTTTAATCACAGCCTTGTACTGTAGACCTGCCAGGAAAAAAGACTTTCCTACTCTGCCATGCACTCTACTTTTCTGCCATATAAATGAGACATGACCTTGGTTGAGAAGTGATGAGAAATACTTTCTATATAAATGTAGCATCCGCAAATGGGGTCTTACTCTATGTAGCAAGACGAGGGAAGATTAAACTTTAAAGCCTAGATTGTGGGGGTTTTTTTTCCAAGACAGTCGGCTTGGAGACACTTCAAGGCATGTACAAGATGTCGTTGACAGATAAACACCACTTGTCAGCTTTACCTTCTGCCTTACAATGACCCAAAGGATGACATTACTCTGTAAGCAACACATGCCCCATGGTGTCCTATAGCAGTCAGAGTGTTTCCTTTCTGACAGTAAATTCCAGCGCGCTGAGGCACTCGGCATCAAAGTCAAGAGCTAGTCCCTAGGTCAGGGCAGCAGGCAAAACAGCAGGAGGAGGAAGGAGAGGAGCTTCTTTCTGTCAACTGCTTGGCTGGATCAGTAAGAAAAAATTAAGATGAGGGTTGCTAAGAAAGGCAGGTGATGGGAATTTTGCCACTGACTTCAAGAGAGACAGAGCTTATTTCACTGTTTTTAAGAGGAAACTTGAAAGAGGACCCTGCAGCCAGGAGAGAAGAGAGACATTGCAGCCCAGATTTTTGTTCTTACTTCCACAGTTGAAACTGGGAGCAGCTCCTCACCTGATCTATGCCTAGGTATGGAAGACCCATGCTGGGTTTACATGCTCCATCGTACTGAAATCTGCCTAACTGTGAATGCCCGATGCAGTGTATCAAACAGAAGTTTCTTTGGCCCTGATTTGATCTGTTCATTAAGCATGTGAAATCTACCTCAGCAGCTTACAAAGAGCACATGTTTTGCCCCAGCAGATTATGGTGTATCACACTGGTACGGTGTCTCCAGCACTGGCCTATGAGGCTTGGGATGAGGAAAATGCCCCTTCATCATTATAAACCTCAGACTCTGATCTTGGGTTCTCTCTCAGAATTGCATTTTTTGTGTTTTCTGATGTGAATAGAGCATTTCACCATTGAACTTGGTGGATTAATTTTAAATTATTCTCAGTGCATTTGATCTGTCTTATTGGAAGTCTGCAGAATTTCAAAAACATGACTGTTAGCCTAGGAAATTCCTGAAATCCATAACTATCCCAGCAATAGCACAAATTTTCCCAAATTATTTTTTCCATGTCTGCTTCCCTACTGGTTACAATTAGCAAGTTTCAGTGTCAAAATCCAGCAGGTACCTCTTGTACCCAAAGATGCACACCATGTATTATGGGAAATGCTAGCACTGGGGATTCCAAATAACCTTGATTAACATTTCGGAGACAATTTTAGAATTATTGCAATGACAGAGGCAGACTTTCTAATTAGTGCTTATATAATACCAGTCTTCCATGTTCAAATTGTCACAAGCCTCCAAATGAAAGTATTAGAAATACATTGATACTAAACAAATTTATTTGGTCTCCTTTAGAATTTTAAATATTACAGTCTTACAAATTTTAATACTTCATAGAGGTAGATAAATATTTGAACAATTCAGAATGAATGATGTAAATCCAAGTGTCATAATTCATTAACATTCAAAAAAAAACATCCAAGTCCCAACCATGAAGGGGCCGAAAATAGAACTTTAAAATTCACTCTTAACTATTTGATAGCCTGGAAATGTTATCAAAGTTGCTGTTCCCATTCAGATTGCCACCATCTAAGGTCACCCTCACTATATAATAATCACTCTATGAAGGTATTTAACAGAAATACATTCAGTTCCCAGATGTCCAGAGGAGCTCATACACATCATCATAAGCAGCTTGCTTAACTGGGGCATACCTCAGTTCTCTTTGTAAAGTGGGGATGATAACCCATTCTTTTACCCTATAGCTGTCATCACACCTTCTTTGTTTCCTTAGAAAATGTGCATTAGTACCTGTTTGCACTGGAGCCTTAATCTCAGTTGCTATTATGAGGTATTATTACTATTTACAATGCCTAAAAAATACTGCTGCATATGAATAGATGGAATAAAAGGTATCAAGTTCTGTGGCTGGTATTATCTTTTATCTATTAAATCACTTGTTCTTAGCATAACTGCAGTATAATTATAACAGTATAATACACTAGGCTAATTTGTTTGACATATTAATGGTATAGTTTCCTGATAGGTGTAATCCAGTGCCGCTGCAGGCTGCTGCTATCAGGATGGGCCCATTCTCCCCTCCTTCCTCTCTTCCTCCTCCCTCAGCCAGAAGGTCTTGTTCTCTTCCTTGTGCTGGACCCGTGCTGTTTAACATCTTTGTCGGCGACATGGACAGTGGGATTGAGTGCACCCTCAGCAAGTTTGCCAATGACACCAAGCTGTGTGGCACGGTTGACACACTGGAGGGAAGGGATGCCATCCAGAGGGACCTTGACAGGCTTGAGAGGTGGGCTCATGCAACACTCACGAAGTTCAACAAGGCCAAGTGCAAGGTCCTGCACATGGGTCGGGGCAATTCCAAGCACAAATACCGGCTGGGAGATGAGTGGATTGAGCCCTGAGGAAAAAGACTTGCGGGTGTTGGCTGACGAGAAGCTCAACATGACCTGGCAATGTGCGTTTGCAGCCCAGAAAGCCAACCATATCCTGGGCTGCATCAAGAGAAGCATGGCCAGCAGGACGAGGGAGGGGGTTCTGCCCCTCTACTCTGCTCTGGTGAGACCCAACCTGCAGTACTGTGTTCAGCTCTGGGGGCCCCAACATAAGAAGGACATGGACCTGCTTGATCAAGCAGGTCCAGAGGAAGGCCACGAAGGTGATCAGAGGGCTGGAGCACCTCTCCTAAGAAGACAAGCTGAAAGAGTTGGGGTTGTTCAGCCTGGAGAAGAGAAGGCTCCAGGGAGACATTATAGCAGCCTTCCAGTACCTAAAGGGGGCCTACAAGAAAGCCAGAGAGGGACTTTTTACAAGGGCATGTAGTGATAGGATAAGGGGTAATGGCCTTACACTAAAAGAGGATAGACTTAAATTAGATGTAAGGAAGAAGTTCTTCACTGTGAAGGTAGTGAGGCAGTGGAACAGGTTGCCCCAAGAGGTTGTGGCTGCCCCATCCCTGGCAGTGTTCAAGGCCAGGTTGGATGGGGCTTTGAGCAACCTGGTCTAGTGGAAGGTGTCCCTGCCCATGGCGAAGGGTTGGAACTAGGTGATCTTCAAGGTCCCTTCCAACTCAAACCATTCTATGACTATGCAGGATGAGTCAGTTCAGCCTACTGATCTGAGTGAATCCTACTCATTTGGAGCAGGAGGTACTTTATTTCTGCTGGCTTAGCTAGCTGAAGCAATACTCTCTAGCCCTGTGATTGCTAGATATGAGGCAAAGGGAACGCACAGCCACAGGCAGGGGAGTGGGACTGTCCCTCTTAGCTGCAACCTACACACACATAGTGTTAGGTTTAATGGGAAATTATACCCTCGTTGTATCCGAGGTCCACAGTTTATAAACAACCGCTTCCTATTCTGGAAGATAATTGAGATACATGTGAAGTACTGCATATTGATCTCTCAATTCCAAAAATGTCTGTTGTATGGAGATAGATTTTTCTTTAATTTATCCAAATCTTTTTTCTTCTGTATTGAATGAAAAAAATCAAATTCCTTTCAACCTTCAGTGAACCACTGTAGGGTCCAACTGATTCACTGAGGAGAGTGAACATGGGCTGCAGGGGACATAACTGAAAAGGCAGCACCATCCACTGGGAGCACAAAGCAAACCTGCAATAATTAGCTGTGAATCTCCATTTTGGTGGAGGGCTTCACCTTCTCACTAAGAAACAAGGGTTATTCAGTTTTCGTCATTTGCTCTATGAGCCTGACCAGTCCTCATAACTTTGTCGTTCCCCTTGAACTCAATGGATGTTGAAGATTTACCTTCTTCCTATGTACATTATGTAATGAAAGGAACAGTATACTCCCTTTCTGCACTAAGAAATGTCGTCTTTTATGTAACATACTTCATGTGGCTGAATGACAGGAACGTGGTGGCACCAGCCTAGCTTCATTTATGAACACGTATTGGCTTTAACAGGAATACAGTGCTGGTTTCTACTACTATTTCCAAAGTCTTCATAACTCTATTCACTCCGAGTCAGCACTGACCTGGAAATTAGTGATGTCTTTTAAATGAGTGATGAGAAGAATTTCTTGGGGAAAACCCCATATGTAGAAGATTCTGATTGGAAGTTTTTGGAGAATATCAAGCATGAATTTTAAAGATAGGCTGTAACTCAAAAAATTACATGAAGAGGTAAGATTAAAGATTAAAAAAGACTGTTAGCATCAGTTAACAAGGACTTACTGTATTAATTAAGCTTCACAAACAGCCTGGTGAAAGTAGGCTAGAAAGAATATTTTATATATAAAGGAATAAACAGAGACAAGTCATGGGATTTGAAGAGCCACGCGAGGTATTGGGTCAAAGAACAGGACCCCAGAGATATGGCTTTCAGTCTTAGTCCTTGGCTCCTAGTCTAAGGTGTATGCTGCTTTCTGGGTCTGTGAACCCTGGAAGAGAAATCCCAAGGGGATATATTTCCCTTTTGCCCTGGACTGCACATATGAAGTTCAGAAAAGACACTTGTTTTGACTTTTTGGGTGAGATCCCTTGTGCTTAAGTTTTGGTGAGTGCAGTGCCAGCTTCTGCATCTGAACTTGTCTTTCCCAGCCGTGCAGTCAGTGGAGATCTAGTCATCAGGCTCAGTTCAGTTACTTAAACATGATTACACACAACCATCTGAGAGTGCCCTCTGGTATCTGTCACGGCATCCCGTTGCCCCTGCAGAGCATGTGGGTCATCAGTAAGTCTCGTGTCAAATCCATCTCTTCCATATCACTAAGTAACTGCAGACACCTCTGATGGCACTAGAAACATATGTTTAGGGAGCTGAACTAAGCCCTTATCAAACGGGTTTTAGAGGACAATGCAGAAGTGAATTTTAGGATAAGATGTCTCATATATTGGATTTCAATGGTGATACCCCTTACAATGACAAGCCCACATGTCAGTGCTCCAGTGTAGATATCCAGAGAGCCCTGCTCAATGCATCTTTCACAGAGATTAATGATTATGAGAGATTTTTAGGCTCATAACTACAACATATTGGATGCCCAAACCTGAGCTGTCTCATGTGCTCCTCCTCTCTTCCACAGTCTCCTCCCAGCAGCTGCCTCATGCGTACCAAACCCCAGGGATTGTGCAGCTTCTCCCTGAACGGCCACAGCAGATCAGCCCAGTGTGGCTTTTCACCCTTGTAGTGGCTGGGCACCCACAGAATTGCATGTCAGCCAAAGTCTTTCATCTGTGCATTCATGAGCCACCCAGCTCCATCTCTTCTCCACCACCACCTCCTAGATATGCTGTTGGCAGTGCAGTGCATCTCAGTATACAGACTTTACAGTCTGGGTTCTGACTATTCCTTTCTCAGTGGCACAATGATGTTTTGGGCCAAATCTTTTCAGTTTAGCCTAAGTTTTACTGTATGGTTTATTAAAAAAAAAAAAAAAAGTTGGTATTGCAGGCACTCATCTATGGGAAAAATTCTTCTTCCAAAAATAAACCCTTCCTGCTCAAGTTAGAGCCTGAGGCTTAGGGTATTAGCGGTCTGGAACCATAACAATACAAACACATGAGAAGTCCAACTGGGTCTGAACAGCATTTGTACACTCTGCTGTCACTGCTTTCTTATTACCAGTTCAATAACGCTCGTAGGATTGCTTCCGCAGGACTTTTTCCCTGCATATTAACTGCATAAGCAGGAAGACTGTGTGCCATCTACTGGCACCTAAACAAGCAGGACAATTTTTTTTCTTTCCAGTGGTAAATTTAAAAAAAAGTTCTGTGGCTTGAAATATATCTGCAATAAATTATCATTTATATGGTTGAAAATGCTTTTTTGTATAAACCTATCAGGCAGGCAGTGGCAGTCCATCCCTTGCCCTGCCCGGCCAGAACCAGCCACAGTCCCATACTGTCAGTCGCAACGCTTCTTCCTTGTGAGTCACACAGCGAATCATTCCTACACGCATTTTGGCCAAGTCAGCTGGATGGTACTCAACACTCCCTCTACTAGTGCCTTCTCACACGTATGGGTTAGCAGTTTAAGTAGTTACTATAATCTCAACTAGTTTCATCTCACGCTCCTTTGGCAGTTACGGATGGCTTCAGCGCTGATCTCAGCTAGCGATGCTAACTGCACGCTGAAGTGGACCAGGAGCACTCTCAGGTTCTGTTGCATATTCTCAGGCTGTCTGGTATTTGAGACTACTTGCAAATGGCCTCTTCTTAAACCCTCCTGCTAGTTTCACCAGCAGCCACCTGGCTAACACGTCCAGAGACTTCCAGTGTATTCCAGGAGAGACTATTAAGTCCCTCCTTCATATTCCTGCTCACTCCTATCTCCTGTCTCAAATCTCTCACCCTCTCTTGTTTCTTTTGTTAGTGTTCTGCAATTATTGTCTGTCATGTGCTTTTGCCAAGGATCAAGCTGCAGAGAACTATAAAAATAGAGGGAAAAAAACAAACTATCAGATTTCTGCAATGTCAAAAGGATCAGCCAGTAGGTTGTGTGTAGCACTATCACTTTTCCTTGGCATTAAATGTTATGAATAGGGATAAATGTCACATTAGTGAATGTCACATAATTTCCTGAATATGCTTGTGCCTGGTTTAAAAAAATATAAAAAAATACAGAATTTAAAGGTGGCTACCAAACCAAATATTCAAATTTTAGTCTAGTTTTCGGAAGCCCTAAGTTGTCAGAAGGAGCTGCAGTCTATGCAGTGCTGTCAAATTTAGTCACAGTAATCTGAATATGGACTTAAGAACCCAAGTTCAGGCTCCTAGTTTTTAAAATCCTAGTTTTATTTTGCTAAAAATGTGCAGGTATGCCAATTGAGTCTATACTGCTTAATAGTGAATACACAGACCAGAATTTCTAATCCCATCCTCTAGCACTGTCACCCTGAGCAAGCCAGTCCCTGCTGTAGTTCTCATACCTAAAGAACTGAGGAAAATGGGTGAAAATCTCTGTTTCCCTTTGACAGTGATAATGAAAATAATTTAACTGGGAGAAGTCCACCTCTGGCTTCCTGGTCACTTAAAGCTGCTAAGCCCAGAAACTGGAGTAGACATGGCATCCTCAGGAACTGAGCGAGTTATACAATGGATTAGAAAGTTAAAATCCTATGTTATCTTCCCCCTGTTGCCATGCAGGACTGTGACACACCACACAGGTCAACTTTTATCCTGATTTGGGAGTTGTATAAATCTCAGGACAAGACAGTCTTTGTCCTCATAGTCAAACATCTGTAATAAAGCTACTGACGCACACATAGTCTTAATTCAGAGGGAGTTAGTGTTTTCAGGACAATAAGAACTTAAGGAAGATTTTAAACAAGAAGATGAAAGAATTTTAAACTAGAACTAAGAGGTAATTCCATTTCTACAAGAGGCCTCAGAAAAAAAAAGGGAATTGTGAAAGAAAATGCTTGGATGTTGTGATAGGTAGGATGAAAGAGATGCAAGCAAAGAAAGTTAAGGCTGGATTATGGCATTTTCAGGGCTTAGGAGAGTGAGAACATGAAATGCAATTAGGCATGATGAAGACAGAGGAAGCAGTGAAAAGATTCAAAGCGATGTAAAGTACAAAAAAGTGGAATGATTTTATTGATAACTTCAGCCTCTCTTGGGTTATGAAGTGAGGTTAAAGCACAAAGGGATATTTAGTCTGAAGATGATATGAGTAACTGAATAACCGAAATAGCTCTAGTGTAAGCCACAATGATGCCAACCAACATGTTAGATTAGCCATGCTCATTCATAGTTTTGGTGTATGAACAAGCATATTTGCACAGAGCTATGCTTCCCCCCAAGTACTTATCCCACTGAACCTAGCAGTGTTCCTTGATGCAGGTGCTGGTGGGAATGTATGGAGAGGCCTCTGGAAATTCAAGGAAAATGCAAGAATCCATCATTCCCTGAAGAAACTCTGCTACCCTCCAGGTAAGGGTGTCATTTCCTAGCACTTGCAGAAAGAACACCAAGGGTGGCCAGCTTTTGCACAGGAAGGAAAGGTTTTGTCAGAACAAATTCAGCTGTCTCTGAAGTGCCCATTTCTCAGAAGTCTAAATAGTTTCATCCAGTTACATAAGCTGAAAAAAATAAGAGTATATCAGCCATCATGTTTCCAGATGTAAAGGAACATCCAGCTGCCCGCAGTTTGACTTAGACAAGATTTTAACCCTCTTTCTGTAGGATCTCATATTAGCAAACACTGCAGACTAAATGGCCTCTGACAGGATGCAGAGAGTTCTTGTATTCTTATAAAGCTGGTTTCTAACCCTGTTCTAGATACCAAATTATCCTTCCTGCCCTTAGCATTTTGCATGGAAAAACTGACTAACTTATTGAGGAAAGGTCCACTGTAAATAATACTAGCCCTTAATTTTGGTGCTATTTAGTAAATGGTGCTGCCAGGAGCCAGCAAGCTCACACCAAGTACTATTCTACTTACTCAGCAACTGAGAGCATACCAAAGAGCAAAGTGTATTTGCTGGAGGTGACTGTGGGATCAAAATGTGCTCTCCCTCCTCCTTAATATCAACTTAATATCTAAATTTATAGGAAACCCTGTCTGAGACGCCCTTTGGACAGTTGCATTCATATCTTGGATTACATTTATTGAGTTGCTTAGCAGGTCACATATCCCATTTGATAAAAGCTCATAATGCTACAAACTGAGCAATAATTTTCCAAAACCTCATAGTTTTCTAATATTTTCTACATAGCAAAGATTATGGGGTTGTGGCTTTAGATTTTCCTGGGTTTAATTCCCTATATGCTGTTCTGTTATTGACAGAATCTGTCACGGTTGCTTTTTACACTTTCCTTCCTCTTTTTTGTTAAAGTAAAAAATCTCCATCTTGGAATCTGCTACCTTGTATGTGCAGCCCACCACTTTAATGCTGTTCATTTGTCTCATTTTGCCAGTCTACCCACACTTCTCTTTTACAACATTATAGGCAGTGAAGCTTCTGGAAGAGGGCACTGGGGGATACATCTTTGAGTCAGTGGGGTCCTTCAAACTCGTTGATCCTGCTACCAGCAGACGTGCACGTCTTCAAGTACATTCTCCAGTGAGCACCGTGTAGCAGACATGGTCTGCCTACTCAAGTGATGAAGCTGACAGTGTCAAACTCAGATGAACAGGTTTAAATCTATTAACTTCCCTTCTAGGGGATGTAGCTCCTTTCTTGAGATCTGTCACTGAGGCATATTTTGGCTCAACCTTCCTAGACACCTCCTCTTCACTGACATTGCTTTCCTCACTGGAGGTATCACGGAGGTTGTATTGCACTGGCAGTATCCCTTGGCACAGTGTCAGTCTGACTCATCTTCCATTTCATTACAGGGTCTGAAAACAGCTGCAGCTGTCAGAGGTTTGCAGTTACTTTTAAGCATTACGATAAAACTATACTAACTTATTCTGGTAAATACAGCCTCCATGGTATCAGAAGAAAAGTACAAAAAATGAAGTCTCTTGCGATGCATTACGGTCATGATTCCCCAGACTTGCTCAACTTTGAGCAATTGCACAGTAATCAGTAACCGGAAACCAAAAGCTAACACCCTGTTGCAGGGTGAAGAGAAAAACAACTAAGACAGAAAATATAAGAGTAGAACTGCAAAATATAGCATAGCATAGCATAATATAATGCATAGTGTAAGGTAGACATCTTTACAACTTAATCTTTTGCTATTACTTGAATTTATTTTTACTGTGCAATGGGAGTGTTTCATGAGTGTAGTATTTTTTCCTTTAATTTATCATTTCTTGTTAAGAGGACAATAACAGGCAAGACTTCTTACCTTCTGCATAATTCCTGGAAGCCTTAATATCTTTATTTTATGTAAGGTGAGTACAATTTTTCATATGCATCTAATTTACAGATATGTATGTGCAAACTGTGCTCCAAGTGCTGACTCTCTCCATTTATTAAAAAGAGCCCCATGCATA
Source organism: Harpia harpyja (assembly GCF_026419915.1). Classification (NCBI taxonomy): domain Eukaryota; kingdom Metazoa; phylum Chordata; class Aves; order Accipitriformes; family Accipitridae; genus Harpia; species Harpia harpyja. Next base: position 22,623,397 of record NC_068945.1, on the reverse strand, counting down.
ATATCAGCACCTACTGAACATATAAGCATATGAATAACTTGGCTTGCAAGAACAGGTCCACTAACTTAAATACAATTTGCACTAAGGTGCACTGTAGGTCCTGCCACATAAGCCTACCTGTTTAGAAGATACCTACCCAGTATTTAAACTGGGTAGTGGTAGAAGATTTAGCTGTGGCAGCCAGGAATACAGCACAGGCTGCAAAACCCATGCAAGAGGTTGGGTAGGTATTTGGAGAGCCTTTGCAGGCTGTACAGAGCTCCATGATACTGTGACTATACCGCAATCAGTCCTTGAAATAGTTTTCTTAAAACTGCAGCCATGACAGAGCAGACTTAATCTCTCAATATCCAGTGGTTCAGCTCTAACCTACTGTTTCTAAACTGTCCTGAGAACAGTCATGAATCTATTTCCACCATCCCAGCCAGGAACTGAAAAAAAAGGGATAGGTGTACTGTCAAAGCTAGAAGACAGATTACACCTATTAAAGCTTGTGTTTTCCTAAGCTCACTCTTTAAAATTAACTGGATTTATCATATGCAATTATTTATGTGATTTCAAACTAAGATAATGATGCTGGATCAAACACATCATTATGTAAAAAGAACTCATCTTTTACAAAATTGTCAAAGGCATTACAGCAATATAACAAGCCTTTGTTGGAGCATACAAAGAGTCCTGTTTAATTTCAGTGATCTTATACATTTTCCTGCCAAGGAGAATCCAATCATTCAAGCCGTGCCCTGGGTTACCTTTTTGAAGTTTGATGGTAACACAGAGACTGGCTTTCACTTTTTTTATCAACCATTTTCCTCAAAACCAAACAGGGTGTCAAGACACCCATTGCAGTGAGGGAGGTAACAACATTTAGTATTTTTTGTTTAGGATCATTTTATCACTAAACAGAGAGAGGTCTGAGACAAATGAATACAGCCTTATGCTGATGGCCAGGACCAGCACAAGTGAGGAGAAACTGGCTGGGACCAAGAGGTACGAATGTATGTAAAATCATCCTAGCAGCGTGAAAGGGGAGGTGGCACAAGATATAAGAAGCAAGTTTGATTTTAACTATTCCTTGGATTGCAACATTCTACTTCTGTTTAATTTTTTAAAGATATAAGCATTTCAGTTTGTCTGCGAACGAAGTTAGAGGTTTAGAGCAATGCTGTTTTCTCCCAGTGTAATACGTGCAGGCAGCCAGTTGACATTTATGTTGTTTCAGAGTAATATATCACAAGGAAAACAAGCAGTTGTCGTTCCTGGTGATGTCAAGGTGATGGCACGATGGGAGTCTTCGTACTATCCCTGGAATTGCAAGACAGGAGACACCTGCTGTCTGGGCAGCCGTAGGCAAGGGCTACTTTGCATAGTAATACTTTGCATAGCATTTCCATATGCTCTTGGAACTGGAGAAATCAGAGGGGATATATCTGAAGTCAGATAAAATAGGAATGGGTTCAAAGTTTTGCAACACCCCTTGGCTTTCCTGCATTCTGTTTAAATGGTTTTTTAAATTTTTATTTATCCCTGGATTCCCCGCTGCTGGCTATGGCCAGAGCTCTGGAGGAAGGGTAGCTGTTTCTGTCCTCCTTGTTAGAAGCTGTAAGCACATACAATGCCAAAAACACAAGATCGACTGTTTCATGAGAGGTTTCATGGTAACTCCACCCAAGAGGCTCTGACAAGATTTGAATAATCACTGCAGCTTTGGCATTTCTCTAAACTAAACACTTCTCTTACTGTCTAATTCAGATTAAGTATCTGCACAGAGAAATGAGAAACCTTTTCCACACAGCAGGGGTGGTTGGGTCCATGGATTCAGATAGCAGACTTCAATAGGGCCGACTCGGAGCTGGTGAGTAAGAGACAGGCAATGGTTGGCTCTGTCCCCTCACCACTATCTGCCGTGCAGAGTGGCTAAGCTAGCGTGAGAAAGAAGATTAGTAACAAATTACTCCCCTCTTCTCCGTAACTCCTGGAAGCAAGGATGATGCAAGAAGGATCCTTCTGCTCAGAGGTTTATCTCCAACTCAGACCACCAGCTCACTCCTGTCCTAGCCCAGTTTATCCACCACCTGTTCCTCAGAGCTGTGCCCAAAAGTTACATCAAAAAAAGAGAAAGGGAGAAAAAAAGATGGAAACTCATACATTACACAGGAGCTGGGAAATAGGAAAAGCTTTTTGCTGATCTGTAGAGGAGGACAGCACAGCACTGTGCCAGAGGATAACATCAACAGGAGATCTAGAATTCATCAACTCTAATTCTCACAAGGGTACAATATTGAAAAAAAGAAGCCAAAGCTTTTATTAAAGAGGTGCTAGCAAACAATTATTCTAGCAACCCTGACTCCTACACATGTTCAGAAGAATGCTTAAGTTTCTGTAAATGTCAAAAGTTGGAAAAAAGACAAAGTGATCCTTAAAAAGACTAGAGAGAGAACCGGGTAACTCTAGCTCTGGCAGCCTGACTTCAGTTCCAGGTAAAGTATTAGCAAAACCTGAGAGGAGCATCTATTTTTAGATGGATAGAGCAGACAAACCTATTGGATTAAAGCCAAGAGGGATTTGTGAATCAGACAATGCCAAAGAAATCTGATAGCCTTTTTTAATATGGTATCTGAGTGGGTGGGTTTTTATAAAAAAGACCTGTGCCATATGGAAACAGTTTAAATAATGCCTGGATAAAAATTCAATAAAGTGACGAGCAAGCACTTTATATGCATACTGTGTCCTTACAGAAAGTCCTTGTACTTCTTTAAAGGGTATCCTTTTACCCAGGTGCTTCTTTACAATAAGGCAAAATAGGTTTTGCTCAACATAATTCAGAAAACAAACACAGGATAGACATAGTAAAAGACTCTCCCACTTGACATTTCTCTCTCTTTCTTTCTTTCTTTCCCTCTTTCTCTCTCTTCCTTTCTTGCTCTCCATTTCTCTCTTTCACACCTTCTGTCTCTCTCCTTCCTCTTTTCTCTCTTTTTCTCTCCTTTTCTCCCTTCCCTTCTCTGTACCCTATTTTTCCTCTCACACATGCTCTTGTGTATAAACACACACAGTCATGCTTACTGGTTTGTTTGAGATGCTGACTGCAGGCTGTTAAGATGAGCTACATTGAAGGAGCACACTTAGAAGAACTCAAAAGAAAGAGAAACTCAATATTCAGTGTCTCAAGAGATGAAGTCAGTGTGTAATTTACTAATGCATTACACCCATGGGGTACAATGTTCACACCAAACTTTCTATTGCTATAAACCCATAGCATTACTGAAGTGACTCAAAACTACATCAGAACAGACTACCTCCACTCCACTCTGTATGGGATGGGCTCGGTGGGAAGCATTTCTTGGTAAAATTAGGCATTATGTATGTGCCCCTACATGCACTTGGACAGAGCTATGGCAACTTTAGTTTTCTTTTCCTTGTGCACGGGTTTTGAATTCAAAATGAGAAACAGACATGGTTCTTCTTGTGTGGGATCAAAAGAAATTCTTCTTTCTTTCTTTCCATAAGCCAATAAAGCAATGGAATGGCATGGTAATGCCTCCTCTTTTTTCATGTTGGAAGATATTAAAACCACTTTGATTTTTCTTACAGTTCTAGGGAAGCACACATTAGAAGCTGCATGCCAGGAAAATTCAATTGAAAAGGAATGTTCTGGCCTCAGCTGCCACCATAGCTCACCCATGGGCTGGCTAATTTTCCCCTCCCCACTCCCCTCAAACAAAGCTTTATCTGTTTGCCTGTGGTGTAGCTTCATGCCTCACACAAAGCAATGCAGACAGCAGGCCACCGGGAGGTTGCCATTCTCTTTGCCGTGCTCTGCTTTGCTCTCTCCCTACTAGCAATGCAAGGTAATTGCACGCGCATGATCAAGATCCAATACATTTTAATAAGACTTCCTCAACAACTGAGCTTCTCGTTTATCTATGGTTTCTCTGACACAACCTATTTGCTCTAATAATTTTGCCCTGATAGTTTTGAGAGCTTTATATATTTCTCTAGGATTTCTGGATACCTCTAATGGCTAGACAGATGGGACCATCGGCAAAATTTCAGGAGAACAGCCATGCTGGTGTTATAGTGCATGTACTCATGTCTCTGTTAGCATACACAGCAGATCCAGAGAGAAAGGTTATGGAAATTTTAGAAAACCCCTTGAAATGTCATCATTGCTTATGAATTTGTATACAGAAATCTAATACATAGAGACTGCCTGATTAGGCATAGTTCTGTCCCTAACCGCTGCCTATCAATTTCTTTGCCCTTTATTATTAAAAAAAAAAAAAGAAAGAAAAGAAATCAAAGGATAAGCTTCTAAAAATGGCTGTGTCTGGCACAGAGAATTTAATCCTTGCTAGCACTACAAACTTTATGCAGTTACTTCTGTGGGCAGTGAGCAGAGCTGCAGAAAACTACGAGAACAAGTCCTCTTGGAAGCATTTCCACCTGGATTGCTTCAAGCGCCAGTTTTACTTCCCTGTGAACAATCCTGTGCAAAATCAGTTTTAATGACTTTCCATGGGAATGAGTGTGTTGACTAGAGTAACTGTTTGCAGGATAGTGCCCTCTGTCTTATATTTAATGCAGAACCACAGTGTGAGTAGCTGTCACAGCTGTAACATATGTAACGATACGTGAAGGAAAGTTCACACTCTCTGCTCTGGTGTGAACACACAATTGCCGCCTTTGCTTAGCGGTTTTAGAGCAGGACTTGCGACTTAATCAAAATTGAGAGCGACAGTTCAGGCTAGAGGCTGTGGTGAACGCTGAATAATTGTCCCTGGATGGAGATTTTATTGCAGAAACTGTGAGTGAAGCCAAAACAATAGTAAGCTGGCAAAAAATGTGCAGTTTTTGCCCCTTCTAGGAAATCTTGCAAGCACTCAGTTAAGAAAGAATTGTGAACCACACAGGTATGTTGCATTTCCCCTCTCTACCAAGGCTTATTTAATAATTTCTGAACAGCAGAATCCTTCATTCTCAGCACATTGTCACTTCCAGAGACCAATGATGGAAATTAAATTGTCAAATTCAAGTAGGATCAGGTTGCTTTCTTAGCTTCAGCCTAGCAATGCCTTCCCAAATGACTGAGACTTCGTCCCCAGCTGATTCCCAACTGAGCCTAAACAGTCAGAGCCCTGCCAGACTTAACAAAGCCTTCTCTTACATGTATTGCACACCTCAGTAGAGCAGGGCCTTAGTGTATTTTGAGGACAGAACCAACATTACCAAAATATTCATTTCTCCAGCCTATTATCTGACAATCAAGTTAGTCTCAAAGGTGACTCACAGGACCTGTGTTCATATAATTATGCCCTTACATCTAGCCCAAATAAAGATCCCTATCTATATCTGCATATGTTTATGTATATATACACATATATATCAATGAGTGTTTAGACATGAACAAGAGCATCACTTAGTTTCTAATGGTCTCCTCGGAATTTTGTTTCAGCTTCCCTTGGCTGGATTTCATTTCATTTCAATTAAGTCAGCTACACCAGTAATTTATTTCAGTCTTTTCACACGTTTTGACACTATTTCTCTCGTACCTAGAGGTTTCAATGGTTATTGACAGCTCCTACCGTGCAATTATTACTTATTATTACTTAATACTTCTGTGAAATATTTACAATAGGAAATGTTATAACATAAAATTGTAAGAAAATAGGGCTACAAGAAATCTCAAAAGATTGTTTCATGCAGCCTCTATGCTAAGGCAGGATCACCAATCCTTGTATGACCCCTGTTTTTTTCTAACCTGACCACAAACACCTTCAGGGCTGAAGAATGTGTACTCTCCCTAGAGATGTATTGCATTGCTTCATTGCCTTCACACTCCCAGATTTTTTCCTAACAACTAAACTGAGTCTTCCATGCTAACATATCTGGTACCACAGTGGTAAATGCTGACTTTTAAGTGGCAGGTGTAATGGTTTCAGGGAAAACTCACAGAGGAACTATGAAAGAAAGTAATGCAATTTTTACTTTATCTCAGCATTTGTGAAATGACTTTTATATACTTTTTATAACTGGAGACAAGACCTGAAAACCTTCATGAAGATTAGTTTTTGAAGTTTATGTTATCACTGATGACATTTAATGATGAGGTTGGAATAATCTCAATAAGTCGTGTCGCACAAGGGAATTAATTAAAAAGAAACTTACAAGTTTTTTATATGAGAACCATCATCTTTTTTATTCCTGCAGGATTTTCAGTAGTTATTGTTATTACAGATGAGACCTTGATACGCCTAATAACACCAAATGTTATTTTGGGCATCCATTCACATAATACTTTTGTAAGAAAGAGCTATGCCAGATTACCAGTGGGATGTGATTTGATATGAGTTACTTATCAAGAACTGACATCAGTGTTTCTATTTTTATTGCTGAAAAATTTCTATACAAAGCTATAAAACATTCATGTCTAGCAAGAGGAAACAGATGAGGTATACCTTACACGCAGATATGTGATGCAGTTACTGGAAAAGTGAAAAGCTGATATGTTAGCATTGCTAGTACACGGAACACTGAGTTGTCCTGGATAAAAGGCATGCTAAAACTTTGTCTAGGTCCATCCAATGTCAAACATGAAGCGATACCATTGAAGGCTGGTAGACAGTGAGACTAGGAGCTTTTGGGAGGACTGCAGAGAGAGAACTTTAGCAAGTGTTGGGAGATGGGACATGGGACTGGAAGAGTTCAAAGCATGGGAGATGACCAGAGAGGAGGAAAAAGGATGGAGAGAAAGCCATTAGGAATAATGTTAACAGTACAGCAAGCTGAGCACACATTAGCCTAAGGTTTCTTATAGAAATGCTGTAGACATGAGCTCATGGACACACTTACAACACTGCAAAAATTGCTTTATACCAAAAGAGGAATCTTTCCTTCCCATAGATATTCTTGTCCCCAAACCTCTGAAATAAAACTTTAGCAAAATTAGGGAGCACTGTTTGCATCTTATCTGTCCTACACACTGGAAATACATTAAAACCAAGGTCACTGGACAACAGCTTGTAATGGAACTCTCAACTCACTACAAGCAGGAGTTGTCAATTAGCTGGCATCTCAACTCTTTTCCTAAAGAGGAAAGCAAAGTAAGTCTTCTATCCATGTGAGTAAAACAATCTTTTAAAGCTAAAGCTTAAATTGCATACAAAGAGCATGAAAGAAAAATTATTAGCTCTACTTTGATCTAATTTATGCTCCTTATTTATAACTTATTCTGATGATCAAATTATCATTAACCTTTACAAAAATGAAGCTTTAACCAAAAGGATTTAAAGGGGTTTAGTGTTGAATTTTACAGACCTTGCCAAAGTGTAATCTGAAGTCTTACATTTTTGTTCCCATCTTCAGCGTGCCAGAGCTTGAATCATAAAGCTAGCACTCAGCGTCTTGGCTGTGGGTCAAGATCAGCCGAAGTCACATGCAGGGTAAAGTGGTGAAGGTGACATTGCTTCTACCTGGCTCAGGAAAAAAAAAGAACTCTGCAGCAACCTGTGAAGGACTTATGAGCTTAAGTTTGTGGGCAAGACTCTCTAGTTCCAGTTTTCCACATCTAAATACTCCCTTTAATATCCAGAGTAAGAAAGTGCTCCACAAGACTGGATGTAAATTCATCACTGACCTGGGACATACAGTGCTGTGCTCTTTGATCATATGATTGACAACTGGCAAGAGCCTGCATTGTTTCTCTGTTACCTAGTGAGTATATTTACAAGGTATTAGGAGCATGACATGTGTCAGTACAGGGCAGGAGAGAAAAAGGGTGAAAACCAAACAGGAATAAATACCCCCATCCAAAAGAGTGCTCCACGGTGATATCGAGCTAATGAGAGGATCAAATGCAAACACCAATTTTTAATACCCCTCACTCCCATGGCGTATGAGGGAGGTGGGTCCGAATACAGACTTCACAGTGTGCTCGTCCTTAAATGGTGCAGACCAAGCAACACCACCTTTTGGCATTTGAAATGCTAGTTTTGTGACTCCTAGGCCAGACTAGTCATAACAAGAGAATTTATTAACTGGGAGTATTCAGATCATGATCAAAGCAGTATACGAAGCCTTTGCGTGCCTCTTTATGAAATACTCTGATGAAATACTTGTAACTCCTCCAGGATTGGGAAAGAAGTTCAACCCTCCTGCAATGCCGCAGCTACCAAATAGCACCAAAGAAGAGATGTCCATGCCAGGCAGGCTATCCTCACCATCAACGACTGCCAGCCTTTCTTGCACCTTTCCCAAGCTCTTGGCATGGGCCATTGCTGGAAACAAGAAACTGAAGTTTCTGCGATACCTGTCATGAGAGTTGGTTGCAACATGAAAAGGCAGTCACAGCTGCTGATACAGAAAAAAACCACTGAAAAACGCGTGTACATGTGCACCCTAATCTGCAGGGACTGACCCCACCAGGCTGCCCTGAGAGCCCTGTCGGTGCTGCTGGGGACCTCAGTGTCCTTTCTCACTCCCATTTCTGGCAGCTCAGCGCGGCAGGGACTTTACCTTCACAGGCGGATGTATGAAGCACAACAAGGGTATTTACCAACCCAGGTATTTTTTCCCAAAACACGCCCTGGAGTAATATTTTGGTGCCTGCAAAACACTTAATTAACTGGAGCAAACGCCCACTTCTATTTTAACTTTTAGTGTCTGAACAAAAGTCATTAGGATTCATTTTGGGGTTCAGGTCACCTTGTCCCCAGCACAGCGTGTCTCAGCACCACTCAGACCTTTAAACTTCACAGACACCTTCCCACCTCTGGCAAACCTGGGATGGGGTGAGACCTGTCCCTGCAGAGGTGGGCCACTGGAGTCACTTTGGGGTGACGCAGGGTCTAGGGGAACAAGACTTAAACTGGATTTCCCACTGAGACATTAAGTCACTGCAAAGAATTTGACTATTTACCTGTGTTTGAATCAGGAAATAAATATGAAAACACAAATTGTATTCAGATATTTTCTCTACAAGATGATATGAGTGTGTATGTAAACTTTATGTATGTATGTGGCTCCTTTATATGTATTCACTAAGAAGATCCCTTCTATCCTGCATTTGAGTAAAATTAATTCCAATCAATACAAAGTAGCGCTCTCTTCCACTTCCAGGCAAATATCTAATTACATACTGCTTTATTTCAAACTTCTCTACAAAGCATTTATTCAACTATTGTCAAGTATTAGCAACAGTACAGTTACAAAAATAAAGTCCAGTTGCTTAACTCTTTCTGGTTTATAATGCAAAGCCCTCAAAACAATCAAAAGACAATAACAGCCCTGAATACTACCAGAAGTTGTAATGAATAACTGTAAGCAAATTGCTGTGTCTCTACAGCCACTCACACCTCTCACTACCTTGAAATTAAAAATTGATCCTGTCAAACCGGCATAAATCATACAAAAGTTTAAAAATAGACTCATTTTCAAAGGGCAACATGACAAGTATTTTCATGAGACAGAGTTCACCTATTTGCTGAACCACTTGCATCAACAATTGAACAGCAAATATCATATATCATAATAAAGGAGTAGAAGGAGTTCAAATAGCCCATGCCTTTTTCCCTTTCTGTTTCAATCTATACAGAAAATCTAAATATTTACTATATCAGTGCCCATTTGTGTATATAAACTTTCATGTGCATGTATATGTTCTGCATTATGCAACATAAATGATGCAAATATATGAAAACTTTAAATGCTAGACATTGAATGATTGAGTTATGCACATATATATGCCCCTAACTGTTTGGAAAGCTACATGCAATAAATTACATGTTTGGTTGTGTAATTGTATAACTTGCTTATTTCTTGAGCTTCTGAGTAGCTGGACTGCATTTAGCCCACTCCATGGGTGTCCTCTGTACAGCCCTGTGCCTAGAAGGACTTACATGAATTTTACAGAATACAAAATTAAGACTTACAGACCAAAATCCCTGTAGGACTGGAGCTTAATCTACCTTCTCAGGAAGCACCCTCTCAGCATTCCATGCCTCTGAGTATCTTTGAACAGCTGTTGTTAAAAAATTAACTATGACACAGTAGTACAAAGGCTTGTGTTCATGTCCGGTCCTAGTGCAGGTAGTTCACAGTCTTGGCAGACTGAGACTCTGAAATGAGGGCCCCTCTGCTTCCAGATGACTCTGGCCCAAGTCTCAGGCTGAGAAAATGGTCATTTCTCTGGCCCAAACCCCTCATCTGTACCTGGTTCCAGGCCTAAGAAACCTAAGAAAGGGAGATTTTTGCCACTGGAAAGTAAGAAATTCACCTTCCTCATGTTATATAGTGCTTCTCCCTTCTAATCTCAGAAGATCACTAAATATGAGAGCTTAAGGTAATTGTGAGCACTTTCAAAGGTGTTCATTTTTCAAGTAGGCTAATTGTTAATTTTTCTTGCAATTAAAATGAATGGAGAGCTTTTCGTGGCAACACCTTTCACACCTAATGCTGGAGAGTCAGATTGCATGGGTATTTGACTTCCAGCCCAGCACAGGGTGGCAAAAGTCTTAATCTCAACAAAAAGGAAGATTGATGTGGGTTCCCTGGAACACCTGCTGCTGAAGCCATTAGTGTTGGGGCACCCTCCTGACTCCACTGAAGTCGGTGTGAACTGTCCTCTTGCCCTCTGCAGAAAGAGGATCAGGCCCTTACTGAACAAGATTAATAGGAGCAAGCCTGCCATTGATTATGTGTTGCTGTCCTCACCATGTCAGAGGGCAAGCCAAGGGGTGAATTACAGCTACCCGGGGACTCCAAAACATGAGAAGAAATAAAACCAACAGACGCACACTGGAAATTAAAGCATGCTGTATCTGAGAGAAATCAATACAGAAAGCAGAAAGACTTATGTTTCCAGTTACCTGCAGCCTGCAACAGTCCAAATCCTGCAGAGCTGTTTCATTAAAATGTCTCTTTGCTTAGGCCAGATAAGGAAGTGCTTCCACTTATACCACTGACAACCATACTTGTGCTTATTCCAGAGTAAGTGTGGATTTGGCAGAGATCCACAAGGAATAAGAACTCACATGAGGAGAGGGGAGTATTGGTGTAACAACACTGGTTTAAATTTGCAGTTTAGCACATAATAAGAGAACTTCCCTCTGTAGACAAGAGCTACGTAAGAGGTGGCTTTTATTGTGCAGAGGTCAGAGAGAGAATTAAATGCTTCCCATATGCCAAACAAAAATTCAAAGGACCAATTAGATACCATTTTCAAGTAACTCCATTTGAGATTGTGGTTCATTACACTTCCCAGGATGTGGTAGCGTCATTCATTCTTTAGGACTGAAAATTTTAACAACTTGCATCTTGGCTGCCTTTGTGTCTATGAGCGGCAAGGGCAAGCTGCTCAGCGAGGGAAAGGGAGCAGGATGCTGAGCGTAGCAAGGTGGACCAGGCAGAGACCTCGCCGACAAGGGCACAGTCCCGCAGCACTCAACCAAGGTGAGCAGAACAGGTTTGGTGGCAGTAACCTGGTCAGACACAGTCCAGTGATTGCCAGACAAGTCCATAGTGATGAGTAAGGCCTGAGGTAATGTCACAAAGTCAATCCATGGGTCAGGGTGATGGTCTCAATCAACAAGATACATGGCCAGGCAAGACATGGATACAGCACAGCTCAGGCAGGGTCCAAGTCAGCTTAAATGCAGTTCTCAAGGAATGGGGGAGAGCCACTCCTGAGGCTTCTTTCAGCTTCTTCTCAAACAACTCTTTCTTCACAACATTTTCAAGGCCAGACAGCTGTTTATCATACCTGGCCCTGAGCCCAGGCAGCCAAACCCGCGGGAGAGGAGGACATGCACTCAGGGCCCTGATGCTCTGTAGCCAACATAGCCCTTGCTGTTTCTAGTGTGCTTTTCACAGGTCTCGTGGTTTAACCCCAGCCAGCAACTAAGCCCCACACAGCCGCTCACTCACTCCCCCCCACCCAGTGGGGTGGGGGAGAGAATCAGAAGGAAAAAGGTAAAACTCGTGGGTTGAAATAAGAACAGTTTAATAGAACAGAAAGGAAGAAACTAATCATGATAATAATAACAACAATAAAATGACAATACTAAGGATTGGAATATACAAATCAAGCAATGCACAATGCAATTGCTCACCACTCGCCAACTGATGCCCAGATAGTTCCCAAGCAGTGATCTGCCCCCCCTGGCCAACTGCCCCCAGTTTATATACTGGGCATGATGTCCCATGGTATGGAATACCCCTTTGGCCAGTTTGGGTCAGCTGTCCTGGCTGTGTCCCCTCCCAACTCCTTGTGCCCCTCCAGCCTTCTTGCTGGCTGGGCATGAGAAGCTGAAAACTCCTTGACTTAGTCTAAACACTACTAAGCAACAACTGAAAACATCAGTGTGTTATCAACATTCTTCTGGTAGTGAACCCAAAACATAATGCTATACCAGCTACCAGAAAGAAAATTAACTCTATCCCAGCCGAAACCAGGACAACAGGACACAGCGTAATCTCACAGTGATGCCAACTGAAAACTGCAGTTTTCCTCAGGACTGCTTAGTGAGATGCTCAGACCTTCCGAGGCCTTTTGAGATGTTTAAGCCTGATTCTCATCTTGTTTAAATACTGTGGACTGCTAAACCAGTGGAATGGACAATTAGACTCTCTGCATTCTGTCCCAGCATGCCGAAATGCTGTCTAAAACCTTTGCCTTAGTCTATGAAGACTGAGAGGCCTCGCAGACCTCAGAGGTCCAAAGTAATCCAGTTGCCTAAAACCAGCCAAGAGGAAACTGAGACCAGTAGGAGCTGGGTGAAAACGTGGCTGCCTGTGTGATTGCACAGTCTTCCAGTGGCCAGAGACCATCTCGCTGCTGCACCTTTTTTCCTTCGTCTCTGCAAGTTGCTAACCGCTTGTAGTGCATGGGTTTGCCTCCATTATGAAGCATGTTGCTGCTTGTATAGAAGACGGAGTTTTCCTCACTATTCTGCATCTCTCCAAATGTGCTGCTTTTCCAACAACCTCAGCTCCCCCAGTCTTTGGTTCTTTTTTTGAGAAGAGTGTCAGCCTCAACATTGCTGGGTGCAGACTGGAAACCTGAAATCAAGGTTAAAAACTAGAAGGCAAATCAAATCATTCAAATATTATTATTTTTAAGCCAATCTCATTATTTTTAAGCCATGTCCTGTGCTTTCTGGATCTCAACAAGACTAATGGACTTAGCCAAATCTGTAAAGAATTGTGTCTTCTAATTGTTATTGAATTCTGCTCTGATGAGGCAGGAAAGTCAACCTAGACACTCGGACTGCTACACACTGCTAGTACTCCAAATAGATTTGCTGAGTTTTCATTTCCTCTGAAAGAAAGTATTATATGGCTTCACAAGCACTCTGCTTGGAGATAGTACTGTAATGATTAGCTACATTCCACTTTAAACCGTCATTAATATTCCCCATATGTAATTAATGCCTCTAATTCTACACAGAGATATCATGACAACCAACCAGCTGTCTGTCTTTTTATTTCATTGTGGTTCTTGAACTCTTGGCTCAGGTTATGTGTTTCTGGAATGTCAAATAAGGAATTTACTTTTCCATCCATCAGTTTACACTCTGCATGCAGTTTGTTGGCATCTTGCTAATACAGCCTGGTTGCACTGTAATTCACCTTATAATCCATTGTATCAACACTGACTGTTCAATGTGCAACTTCCTAACAAGGTGGCTGGTGCCTCTTAGGCACTATATTGCCTTGGGAGAGTGGTATTTTAAAATGTATGCGCAGCACCGAGGCTCTCTGGCTTGAAGCTCCCGACTGTCTATAATTAGATATAATTTCCTTCACTAGAAAAAAAGCAAAAGAAATCCTTTGCTCAGGCATCCTTTGCCCATCTGCTTCAGGACTGCCCTTCCGCACTAGTGCATCCCACATTTCAAATCTGAGGTGTGCTGTTGAATGATATGAAAACCTTGTATTGCCTCCGGCTGTGCCGTATGTGTCGGTGGAGCACTGCTTACTTCTCTTTTGGGCACTTTCAATGCATGGATTGGATTCCTCTAATTATTTTACTTATTTCTTCTGATGCCTCAGAAACAGCAGGGAACTGGACCGGCACAAGGTGGGCCTGGCTGTTGGCTGCAGGTCAGGCTCGGGGTGCTGCCATTCTCCTCACCTGCCGTTGAGTCCATGGACATCTGACCGTACCTCATGCGTCCTCTGCTCCACCTGCAGATACAATGGGATAACGGTACTTTTACACAGCCCTTTGAAATCTCCTGGTGAAGGTGATATAATAAAAGACATGATAAGACAGCCATATCATAAGACAGGCTCTGTGTTGCTGGTGATGCACTTTACTCTGGTGTTAGAGGTCTAGGCCTCTTTTGAATAAACCGATGGTGAATTCATAGGTACTGCTGCCAGTTTTTGGTCCAAAATATGCCACACGAAATTCACAGCATGTCAGCAGGTAAGACAACTAGAAGTTGGATGAAATAAGGCACTAAAACAGTGGCAGATTTCAGCAGAGGTCCACACAGGTAGATGGTAACTGCCTGTGAAGTGCCACTTGCAGGAGGCCAGTTGGTAACTCAGAGGGAGATCTGCTGGACCTAAAAAACCTGAGAAAACGATGTTTTTCGGCAAACACCCTCTGCTGTCACCATCAACAAGGGATTTCTCTCCATAGTGCACTGACTGTGCAGTTTTCCAGGTCTTCTGTAATACATGTGAGGCCTTAATTGTATTGTCTAATGGAATATTACAGGAAATGTTTCAGCCTGAAATGCAGCATCTTTGTAAACCTGACTGAAAGCAGAACTGAAAACCATTGTCCAAAAAAGATTTAAAATACAGACTTTATTTTATGCTCTCAGACTCTCTCCAGTCCCTTAAGTGAATCTGTTCATGCAGACAGCAGCAGGCACATGCAATGTCGTTGCCCTCAGCTTGTGCACAGATGTAGGAATCTGCTCTTGCAGTTTAGAGAGAATCTGGGAGTTTGCCTTGACCTTCTTTGTAAAAGATTTTTGGAAACCAGGAAACTAGGAAAATTGCCAGGGTCAATGAAACCTAACTAGAAAATAGCCTGAACACCCAACTTGAGCACCAATGTTACCCTGATACACCAGTGAGTGTTTGCAGTCATTCATCTATTAGGCAATTAGCTATGGTTGTTTAGATGTTGCCAAGAATGCAGGGGCAGCTCTCATTAACCAAAAAAGAAGATTACATAGTTTTGTTTACATCTGGCACTCAGGATACTTTTTAGGAAACAATCCATGGGGCAGTTTCTTGCAAAAAAGCCTACCATGGTTTGTAGTATTTTCCATCCTTTTTATACTCACTAAGCAATGTACTAATGGTAAACCCACACATGCAGCTCTGTCATATGATAGGAGAAGATCTCAGCTTGTAAAATGTAGGAATTGGTAACCCAACGCTCTCGATGAGACAGCATCCATCTGCACTTGGGACAGTGGGGCAGCCTGCCCCATCTGCCACCAGAATACACATCTGGTAAGTGTCTGACAAGGTGGAGGCAGGTACTCGATGTGTGCTCTAAGTGCTACCAAAGGGAAAAGTTTCCCTGGAGTCAAATTCAAAGCAAATGAAATCAAATCAAATAATTTCTCAGCTGGAAGATAAGAATCTCTCCTGATTTTGGTCTGCTGAACAGGATATATACATATAAGTATGGCATAGGCCAGGCAAGATGGGGTACATAAAACGTGTTACCAAGATGCTCTGGTTCTGCCTCCATCACAGAGTCTGTAAGGCTGTCGAGGTAATTCCTGCTTATAGGAATTCAGAAGTCTAAATCTGAAAGATCAGCTTTATTCTTCTTCATGCACCACCCTCAGCAATGTTGGAAGCCACTGCAGCCACACTTATTTTGGAGAAGGCACTGAGCTGCAGCTGTAAAACTGACTGTTGTCCAGGGTAATCGACACAGACTTGTGGATCTGCTGACATAATGTTATCTGCTTTAAATTGTGGGTTTCCTATCATCTCAGTCATGACATTTTCTTTATCTGCCACAGATGGAACTGGCCTGGTAATAACTTCAAAAGGAAAGGTGCTGCTTCTGCCACATCTGCAGCAGCGCTGTGCACGAAGATGAAAATATTAAACATAGGGGAAAAAACCAAAACACAAAAGGGACATGCAGAGAACAAATGGCCTGGAGGCCTGCAAGTGTCACAAATTCAGTGTGACAAGCTGTCTGTTAGTGCCATCTTGTGGGCCCAGAGCCACCCCCATGCCAAAGAGGCAAAGCTCTTTCCACCAAGGCGCAACCCCAGTTCGTGCCATCCTGGCTTGTAGCACAGGGACCTTCCATCAGAGGACAATGCTGAAGCCACAGCAGATATACAAGGCATGATACCATGCCTGTCGTTGCTCAAGCAAACAAGAATTGTGTGTTGGGGAGAGGCACCAGCCCAGCACTCGCCTGGGACTCTCTGATCTTGTCTGCCACGTCTGAACAGAAACCAGGTGGCACAGTCAGCACAAGGGATGAGCAAGGACACTCTCCACATGTCTAGCTATGCCTGTGCAAGAGGATTTCTGCCATCCCTTTAGAGGCATACTTCATTCTGAAAGGCTCATGTCCTTACTAATGCCTGAAGCATCATGAGGCACAGTATTAGTTAAATGCAGGACTTCAGTATGGGGCACCTTGCTCAGACTGGGATATCCTTTAAAGTGGGGTACTGACTGTGGGAGCTGGGAGGAGCCCGGCTTCTTTCCCCACCCCTAGGCCCTATCCCAGGGTCTTCCAAGGCAAGATGCAGCCTCTAAGTCAGAGGTGACATATAGGCAGATGGGTGGGCAGGCAGATTGCTTTCTGCTGGGGGTAAGCAGAAAGGAGACAGGAGAGAGACAAAGGCGAAGCCAGCAATGGCAGCAATGGCCAGTTATCAAGAGTTACATGTATGGGATAAAGCTGCTGTCTTGGGAGCTGCCTCTCATGTTTCCCCCGGGGTGCTTGGCACCATCACATCTTGCGTCCAAACCTGCGCACATGGGAGGGAGGAGATGCCACACAGAGGCTGAGGGTGGGAGGACAGTGATGGGGGGGTGAGGTGCACAGGGGACTACACTGGGAATAAAAATACCCTACTAGCACCCACCTCAGTTCTGTTTAGATCTCCACAGGTAGCCTTGAATTTCCTACATGGTTACATGACAGGATCCTGCAAATACTGAGACTAGCAGGAGTCCGATTTCCTACATTCAGCCTTGTGTCTTGTGGTACAGCTATGACTTTACTATGACTTTATTGCGGTAGTGTACATCTTAGAAATGGATATCGTCCTGGGTTAAAGTTGCTGAGAAACAATGAATCCAGCACATCCCTTGGTGTGTTGTTTCAGTGGTTAAATATTTGCACAGTTAAAACCAGCTACACCTGATTTCAGACCTCAGTAAGTCTAAGTCTGCGCTTCACATATTTGGTAACCTTGTGGTTTTGTTTATGATTTAACCTGTCTTTGCTAGGTTAAAGTGTTGCTAACAGTCAAGAATCTTTTCTGTATGTAAGCCCAGTATCAGTGCATTGCACAGTTAAATATCCTTCTGTATAGCCACAGAACTACAGTAGGAGCTTCTAAAATCTCTCCAGGTACATTTGATTGAGGGGGTGGAAGCAGGGGGAGAGGGGCTACGTTTTTTTCAAAGAAATCTCTTTCTAACACTGTCAGTCCCTATGGTTACTCCTGTGGCTGAAATCTGTCTCTTCCTATCCACAGATATTATGATTCCCTCATTTCTTCCCTGACTGAATTTCCTTTAGTTCTTACCCCTTATGCTCTTCTCTTTCAGCTCTGTACTGCTCTCCCAGCTGCAGCTGTAACATCTCACCTGGTTACCAGCTTTATAGGAAGCAAATGCTAATGTTTATACCTAAGTTAAAAAGGTAACACAGAATCTGAGTAAGTATTTATTTTCTTAACAAGTAGATGAGGCTGAGGAAAGTGAATCTAAACATATTGATTAAGGAAGCACTTTGCACAAAGCAGACTCTTAATCCAGTGTATGTTACCAGCCTTGTAAATAACATAAAGTCAGTGTGCAATGGGCGACAGATGCAGAGTAACTGAACTGTGCAGTTTCTTGGCAAATTTATGTACATTATGACATTTGAAGTGTTGTATTTACATATGTGCTCACATAGTGAAGGCATCCCAACTGAAAGACCTTAGTCCTTTGTAAGAGTTAAAATCCCACTGTGTTCAGTGCTACAGCAGGATCCAGATTCAGTTCTAGAAGACCAGAGGCATTCTTGTGTCTATTTCGTAGTAATGTTTACATTTTACAGGACACTACACTCAAAATGAAATATTAACAACACAGTTATGACCTTCTTATTTTACTGACTTAAAATCTGGGTCTGTTTTTAGTGCTATTTAACATGCTTCAGATTTCTAAGAGTACACATCTTTCATCTTACCAAAGTGCTAACTCAAAACCTTGAATTTTGCTTCAGTGGAGTGTACTGCATTGTGTCTATTACATAAAATTATATCCCTGTACAAGTAAGCAGGAGTTAGACAAAGGGGCAACTATCAAAGTCAGTGAATTTCATCAAACATATCAGGCCACCATTTATACCTCTCCACAGAAATTAATTTTGTCTTTATTAATATCCAGGCCTGCACTCACTTGAAGCAAAATGCAGAACTTGGAATTGAATGCAGTTGAATGGAAGTATTTTGGCACAATAGACAACTCATATGATGATACAAGTTGATCAGGCATGAGAAAAAGTATATTTATAGGTATCATCCTGGCATAAGGGGCTAGTACTCTCTTTTTTCCTAAATTTAGTCCTTCTTCCCCATGAAGAGAGTGTAAAATCACTGAGCCTCTCAGCTGCATTCCCTTGTAGGAAAAGAGCTGGAGAAGTGAAATTGTACTTATATATATAAAGTTATAATTCCAAAAATAAATAACAAAGCTATGTTTGTTAGGTGAGTACAGAACTGCTGGACAAAAGTGCAGCTTCTCATATTAGTGGCAGAAGAACTGTAAATAACTTTGTGAAAAGCATAATCCTTTACTAACCCTCTCATGGTATGGTCACTTTCCCAGTGAATCCACTGCCAACAGTGAAATGTGCACCTGGCAATCCTAATACCATATGTCAGGATCTGTGCTAAGATATATTAATTTAAGTGATTAAGGATTAACAGCTTGTCCAACAGGTGCACCTTCATGTGGACTCTATCATTCAGCCAGGCATTCACTCAGAAAATGTCTCTTAATAAAGAACATTGAGGAAAAAAGCAGACAGTAGCTTCATGCAGTTGGCAAATCTTTTCCCTTTCTAATTCACATGCACCCAAATGATAGGGAGTGCATGTGCTGTGGTACAACGGCATGTAAATTCTGATTGGAAATGCTGGGGATATGAATAAAACTTCCAGTGAGTGTTGTCAGGGTGACAGACAGAAGCCTTGATCCTGATCTTGGATATACCAGCTTGAATCCAAAGTAATTCCTCTGATTAATGTCATGGAGAATAGAATGTGCCTACAGCTGCCGGTTTTCTTCAATAGTCAATGACCATTTATCATTAACTTCAAAAGGTTCAAAACTAGGCCAATATCACTTTCAAAACCCTCCTCTTCGTATGTTTGCATGATATCTTAAAGGAAAAGCTAATGTACAGAGAAGAGTTCCTGTGCTGGAATCTAACAAAGACCTGTTTATGTGAAAGATATGTCTAGCTGTTAGCATGCTGTAATGCATAACCATTGTTATACATGTAATTATTGTAACTGATCCAGTCATCTGCACACTGATATTCTTGATTAGACTGAATGTACGGATGATAAACTGTTTCTTTTCCCAAGAAATAAGATGGAGCAAGTCTCTGTAAAACAACAGCACTGAACTGGTATGTCAGCTTCCTTCGAATTTTAATGATTTCACCTGTTCTTCCATAATTCCTCAGTGCTCTGGCCATTTTCTGATATGTCATGATCTTGCGGTTTCCCTTTCTTTCTCCCCACAGCTCTGCAAGTTTCTCCTTGTTTTTGGAGACAAACTGGAAGACACCATTGGGCTTATCCACCCATTGGATGCAGTTTGCCATAGCTGGATCATACAGAGACTCATGGAGGTACTCAAACAGTCGAAGTTTTTTTCTACCTATTAAGAAATAAAGTACAAAATGTCAGAACAGAACTTATACTTGTTTTAAAAGATGAGCAGTTGTCTTTTTCTGGAAGGGATCTTATAAGCAAAAGCATAGGTGAACCTAATATCCTGTCACAAATTAAAAGATCAGTATAAACTATTCAGTGGAAGACCAGCAACACAAATGAGAGGATAGTTCTGAAACATGTACAGATCTGTGGTGACAGAAAAGGATTTGGTCATTAGAGTTTCAAGAGCAGGTTATTTGGGGATCATGACATATATCTGGTGACTTCACTGTAGTGGTAGGTCTCAGAAGCCACTTTCAGCAGTCTTCAGACACATGCTGCGCAGATGCATGGTCAAGGAACCCACTGCAGGAAATTACATCCTCAGACAGTGCGGGAAAGAGGTTCTGGAGAGCCAGTCTGAATGTTTTTGAATAAATGCTTTCTCTGCTTAAGCAAAACTCAAAGCTTTTGAGATGACTCAATTTTGTGAGGTTTGTTTCAGGACTGTTTTGGGAATGCAAGGTAGTCTGATACAAGAAAGCGTGAGTGGGTGAGTGGGGAGAGCAAGATAGTTTTGAACAATAAACCTCACCTAGTCAATAAGGAACTAGACCTTCTGGTACTCTGTAATTTTCTAAAAAAGTGCAGAAGTGTCACCTTGCATTCCCATGGAGAATGAAGCAAGCTCAGTACCACAATATGTGTCAGTTAACTAAGTGCTTCTCCCCACAGGCTCAGCTCTCAAACTTAAGTTTACTAGTGAAGCTTATTTAGTTTCACTTAGGTCTCGTGGATCCCTCTCTCTGAAGTACTTCTAGTTCCCTTCACAAAGCCAAGGGTGACCAAGAAGCTGCCATAAGGAGGAAGAATTTAAGATTATGAGACAAAGAGGAACATTTTGCAGAAAGCAGAGTCTATGCAGAAGAACGGCTTCCACTTTAACCAAAGTGGAAACAAGCAGCTGCACCTAAAGTTCATAAAGTCTTGTCTTGTGTGGCTATTTTAAACTAGGAACAGGGGAAAAGTGATAGTTGCTAAGGAACACTGAGGTCAAGCCAAGACATCTGTTAGGGATGACAGTAATTCTGCAACTGGTGATAAGGAAAGAGGAGAGAAGTGACAGTCATACTAGGAAGAAGAAAAGCCTGAAATCAGAGGTACTTTCCAAAAAATTAATAAAATTTCATTATCTAAATAAAAATTGGCCTGTGACTAGAAGTACCTATTCTACTAGAAATACATGTAGTATTACCAAGATGAGAAGCTTAAAAGCAAACTGGTGAAGGACACAGCCTGATCACAGTAAACACTTCTTAGTAGGTGACCTCCTTAGGTCCCCTCCAACCCGAATTATCTTATAAACCTATGAACCTCTGGTAGAAAAAATAAGATCGGGGAAAATCTGCACACTATTACGGACTGAGTCTTTGCTGGAAAACAGTAGTGTAGCCATGTCTGCAGCAGCATCTGATTTTATGCTGTCTGTCCTCTTTTTTCAGCTGTCATTTCTGGCCAAATTTTTATTTCTAGACTCTTTCCAGACACATCTAGCTGATGTCTTGGTTTGAGAGGGCTTATTTGCTCTTACATGTTAATGCAACTATGTTACTAGAGCCCAGCTGTTTTCGCCAAAGTGCTACACAATGTGGATGCACCAGTTTGAGCTGGGGTTAGTTCACAGATCTTTGTACTGCACCTCATTGCATAAGCTAATGCATAAATTCATTTTCAGGCCCTAAACATCAGTCTAAGCTAGCAGGCTAGTGTCTGCAGGTTTCTTATGTGGTCACTGGAGAGTGGCAGTTTCCTCCAGAAGGTCTTTCAGAGTGTCTGCATTAGATTTCTGTGCTGAATTGTCCTGAAGCAGCCTAATTCTCCTGGGTGTGTCTAATTTGGATGCATTTCTGAAGTACCTCTCTTGATTATCTCCACTCACCAAGCTTTAGTTCAGATCATGGAATGTCTTGACATGCATGAATTGGACTCCTTTCAGAAGAGACCTAACTCAAAGATGCTTTCCAGAAGCATATCTAAGTCACTGCAGCTTTCAGAACTTGCGACCAGCCTAGAGATTGCCCTAAATAAACCCTTGAGAAATGCTTTAAACACAGACTTTGGGTCCTCAGTATTGAATGTTTCATCTACAGATCTATTCCTAAAGGGCCACACTACTTGCTAGTGTACAGAAAACCTCTCATGTCTCAATAAGAAGCCAGGAGGACTAAATTTATTTAGGTATAGTGGAAATAGTCCCCCAAATCACAGTTTCTGGCAGGAATATCGCCATGGACACAAAGAACCCATAAGAGGACACAGAAAACCCCCATAAGAATAGTCAGTCATTCTGAAAAATTATGCAGTATCTGAAAATTTATGCCTTCTGGAAAAGAACATTGATAATAATGTAAAAGAAATATGAAACGGGAAACTAAATTTAAGAGATCAGTAAGAACTGAAGGTGAATCCAGATATTGACATGTAAAATTCCCCAGTGCAACACTGGGTAAGACTTAGAAAAGCAACATTTCTGGATTGAAAGGTTTTTCTTTGCAATAGTGAATTTCAAGTATTAGAACTACAGAACTTAAAAGCAGAGGCTACTCTCTTCCCATTGTCCCAAGGAATTTGTAGTAGTAGTAGTAGTTGCTATTAAGCAACATAAACCACAGTGTTCAGCATCAATGGGAAGAGATGATACCAAAAACTGACACCATGTGGTTAAAGTTGAGAGCAGGGGATTTCAAAAAGCAGCAAAACCAGGAAGCTACTCAAAAAGACCCCACCGTCAAAAGTAGGTACAACAGCTCAGAGTGGAATCTGTGGAAATCTTATCTAGCAGAGTCATAGAAAGGATGCTGAGTCCCAAACAAAAACCAAAGAATGAATGCAGTAACAAAAGAAGTACTGTAATGAACAATGTCACCTGACCTATTCTTTGCAAAATAGATATCCACTCAAGCAAAGTCAACCAAAAGGAGCACAAAAATAGCTCTAAAAATGCACACTGGAAATGACAAAAGCTAAGAGGTAATTTGAAAAGTAAACAAAGGCATAAAATCAGGTGCAATAATATTCATGTATGTGAAAAACCTTCAAGAAAACCATTCCTTGTTGGACCACATGAAATAAAATAAGCTATTAAAGTGGATAAAGATATTTTTGATAGCTAGATTTACTTCTTTGCGTCAGACTTCATCCCAGATGATTTGGAGTGAAACACATCTCTGGTTTGTTTTTCCATGTACTAAACAAGAGTACAGAATAAGATGATAACAGATGTATCTTACCTTTTGAGATTTAGCAGATAGGAATTGAACACTAGCAGTTGTATTCTAGTTACTATTAAATGTTAACTTATTTTTTCCCATTAAAAGAAAAAAAATTAGGAAAAAGAGAAAGCATAATTTGCCAGGAGATTTTCTGAAGTAACATAACGTACATATCAAGATACGCTCTTTCTACACACCTTTCCCTGCTTTTGGCTGGCCAGCAGCAGCATGCATCACTTGGCTTTCTGGAGTATTCTGCAGCGTATGGTAGACAGGCTCATCCGCATAAAAATCTACTGCACTGTTCTTCAAGAATTAAGACAAAGAAGAGTTACTAATGGAGTACATTCTCTGAGGGAAAAGAAACTTGTAGAAATTAATTGCCTGAAGCCTTCAAAATGCAGCCTTTCATCACCTCAGCCATGGAAGACTTTTCTCAGCCAGGAAGGCATGCAGTGTGCTGTACCAGTAATAAGCAGCACTGATTTGTGTCCGGGGGGAAGGGCTGCCCACGAGGGGAGGTATGAGAGGGAAAACAGAGTAATTGCCTCACTCTGGACCTTCAACCCTTTTGCTGGAGGCAGAGGAGCAACAGTAGACTCTGTTTCCAGAGTCAGTAAAAAAGCCAACAGCCACCTGGACAGTGGCCCCTACAGACTCTGTAGCTCCTGTGTCACGTTGTCGCTGATCTGCTCGTTGAAAATGGGCTTTTGTGGAATCTGTTTACCTGAAATTATCTCCCATGCAATATTAATTTTCCATCACTCCTGGAAGCCACACTCCCAGTGTTTTTAAGAATGAATATGGACTCTGCAGGCTGAAGCTGAGCTCAGAGTTCAGACAATGCTGGTCTTCCCAGCACTCTTAGAGGAAAATGCTGTTGAAGAAATCAAAGGCGCGGTACTTTCTCACAGCAGCAGAAGCTATGCGGAGGTTGGAAGTTGTTCTTCTCTGCCTGTTGCCAGGTAATAGAGAGAAGCCCTTTTCCCTATCATACTAGTAGATTGGTTTGTTAGTTGTCATGTTACATGATGAACCACAGAAGAGCACCAGAGGCAAACAGCTAAGATGACTCCTGAAAAGAGACTATTAAACATGTTTTGCAAATATTTCCCAAGGCAGTTGAATCTGAATCATGCCTGGGCAGACCAAATTTCTGTTAGAGTTAGCATAATGATTTGTACTAGAAATCACAAATGGGCAGCCAATTTTCCATTTATGTCTGACTCTGTTATTAGTAATCAGTTCACTTACAATCACATTTCTCCAGGTGTACCCTTGGTCCTCTGTAGATGGTGGTGCAGAGTAGCTAGGACTTGCTCGGAGGTGGTGGTGATGGTTGAGCGCAGTCAGGCAATTTTTATAACCTGAGAATTAGGAGGATGGAGCAAAACCTGAGTGAGTAAAAGGGAGAGAAGAAGGAAAAAAACCCAGCGGCAAACAGTCTAACATGCTGCTGGGTCTGTCAAAAAGCATTTATCCTATGGCTGCCTTCTAGATAATAAAGTCTCCAGAGCCAAGATGTTTCATATCAGCAGGTTATCCAACATAATCTGTACTGTTGCTGTTAATTGCACCCTTGGGCTGGTTTTGTTTGCCTTCACGATGACAAACAATATTTGTTAAGACAAAATGTCAGATATTTCATAGTATCATGAAGTAGTTTGGTTAATAGAAAAAGGACAGCCAAACAGATCACCAAACATAATGAATCGGATAATTATAGACTACTATACTACATGTATTAGAAAGGAAAAAGGAATGTCACACAGTTCTGCAGGTCATTAGTACAATGCAAGTCAGAGTCTCCAATTGTGAATTAAGTGAATGAGCATCAGAGCATCTGCAGTGCCTGAAAGAACGACACCGAAGGAACCCAAGACCTTAGGATGTTTAAAAGAAGCAAAGGCGAAGACCGGACTGAGGCACTTGGAATAAATTACGCACTGCAGGTGGTCAGAAAAAGATTTTGGAGGGTACATCTATTGCAAGTGGAAATGTGGGTGCAGCTGTGGGACGTACCAACCACTGAGTTGCAAGTGTTTTATACCTTTCTCCATCGGCCCTAACAACAGATACAGGCAAGAACATTGCAAGTAATTATGTATAGTGGATCCTTCAGCATGTGTAAATTACCAATGCAGTGGAGCCAAAAATTTATTAACAAAAGCTGAAAATATGGCCCAAGAGGTCTTATTTACATTTCAGTATATAATAGATAATATGTAAATAAACTTCCTCGTATGAAATTCATTCCACACAAAAGACAATGGATATTTTGTTCTGGACTTAGGGGGTTTGTGATGTAGCCTCCTATTTTCCTTTCATTTCATTTCTGTTTACAATGTAAAAACAGCAAACACAGATCTTAAATTTTATAATCATTTAATTGCCAAAACCTTGCCTGAACTGGAACAATTTACAGCTTTCCTGTATTTTAAGTTTTGTAAAGTATAAAATGTTTGAAGCCAAGAAAAACACTTTTCTATTAATTATCCAGACTCAAACTATCATTTCTACATAAAAATATTTAAAATTTATATTTTAATGTAAAAAAAGTAATTGTGGAAATTAATTTCACCTGTTGGATTCTTGGTCTTTTTTTTTTTTTCCACTGGAATTCATTGTTATTATGAGCTTATTCAGAGCATAACAGAAGGGCATTTTTCAATTAAAACATTAAAACTGGAAAATGGCTGTTGCACTGTGGTCATATATCCTCTGATTATAGGAAATCTGGGCTCAGTGCACCTCAGCTAGTACTGAGGAGAAGGTAGAAGAGGGGACTGTCCAAGAGCTTCCCCATGCTGTGACACAGAAGATGCACACCACACTGGGCAGTACTAATGGAGGGGCAGAAAGCCTCCAAATATTCTTCCCCCTTTCCATCCTCCCAACATACCCCTCTGCTGTCCATTAATCCACCTCTGGGAAATTAATCTCCCACCTATGTGCATCAAGATGTACTTTCCTGTAAAAATACAAAGTGGTAAATGAAATGGAATAATGGTCTTTTTTACCTGGTGAATATTGCATTTCTCTGTCAGAGTGCTGCTGCAGTACTTCTAGCGCATCTTCGAAAGCCTGGCCCAGTACATCTTGGTCAGGAAAACTCTGCAAGAACATTTTTCTGTCGGGAGCCAGAAAAGACCAGGCTGGTTCTTTCAACATTGTCAGTTGGAAAATCCCAAATAAATACAGTGATTATAGAGAATATACATCCTCCTGGAATATGTATTTTGGAGGCACTGAGGCATTACCATAATTGTTTACTACTATAAGAAAGTTCTCACTCCTCTGAGAAGTCTCTTTGAGGTCAGTGGGACAACTCACACGGGTAACATTACTCACTCGTGCAAATGTTTCAAGGTTCATTTCCTTAATTTGCAGCAGAAGTTTACATAAAGGGTGTTACTGTTATTGGAGTGTTTTATAGTATGTAATACAGAGGTATGTGTCACTTGTGTAACATGATTTATGAAGCTAAAGTTATCATTCAATAACATTGACATGACAAAAATTATTACACACAAGTTATGGAGCGGTTATGCAGAGAAAATGCTATACTATGCCATTATAGAAAAGCCAGTGTGGATTTTCAGAAAACTGTTTATTATAATTTTACTACACCTTGTTCTAAAAAGCGAAAAAATCCCCCAAATCTGAATTTGCCTAAGAGTTTTCTGTAGCATATCTGAAGCACTCGATAATGAAAGAGAATAAAGGCATTGTAAACTTACCATTATTTGGATATCAAAACTTGAATCCTGTTTAAAATAAACAATATTTTTAAAAAGTATGTTTCAAAATAAGCAATAATTCTCCCAGTATAAATAAAACTAACTAAATGAAATAACTCTGTATTTCCAGTGATGAGATGAAATGTATGTAATAACACAGATAAAAGTAATTTAGGATTAGAAAGTGATATTTTAATGAAATTATATACTTGCAACATTTTATTTTGTTTTTTAAATTCATACTATTTTTCCTTACTAGTTTCCAGTTTCATTAATACTGTAACTTTTAGATTATTATCCACATCATTGTAAACACATTTTTTACAGACACTATGAAGTGAAAATGTGTTATTGCTGACATTCAGTCTCAGTAAGTACAGCTACTAATTTCCAAAAGAAAATACTGACCTGAATTAAACGCAAGTGTTTAAGTCCCTTTGGTTTGCAGACACAGGTGAAACAATCTTAGGGTTTTTTCATAATGCAGATTAGCATATGACTGTATATAAATATACATAAACTCTCAGACTAATTGTGAGTTCCAGAAGCAAATTTGATTGTTTAGTAAACAGTAAGAATAGACATATTTGCAGCCAGTTTAAGATGGATTATACTTTATATACAACATTACTTAGAAACAATTCCTCAGTACCTCTTTTTTATTTATATTTGTTACAGACTACAATAATCAGGTTTTATTGCCTTGCAGGTTTTTTCCTGTTCTCATTTACATTATTATTTCAAATTTGTAAATTTAATAATAAATATATCAGTATTTTTACATATTAAGTGTTTGATTATAATCTCTTGAAAATACTGGGCATTTTGGCAGTGATTTCAGCAGTTGCAAGATTGATGTCTGTGTGATGCTTTAAAATGCAAAGGAGAGACAAGATACATAAATGTAAATAAGTAAGAATTTTATCCAAGACTAACCATGAATGTTCTGACCTGGTAATTATGCGTCAGATAAGTATGTTAAAAAGTACTGTCAAAATCTGTAAAAGTTTTTTTAAATTTTGATGACCACACATACATGGTGAAATTCTGGTGATTCGGTAAATTGACCTCACTGAAGTCAATGGGATTTTTCTCTTTGACTTCAGTGCAGCAAGCATTTCAATAAACTGATCTGATTTTATTCTAAAGCCAGAATGGACCACATTAATCCTTTAGCTGCAATGGTGGCCACAGATTCTTGGGGTATAGAGCTGTAGAAATGAAAGACATGAATCTCCTTTTTAAAGATCCTCGCACTGTGTTCCCCTAATATTAAGTAATTCACTTTCCTTAAATTGCTTTTGTCTAACTCAAACTCCAAACTGATACTTGGTAACCTTGACTGAACATCTACTGTTGATGCCTTTCAAAGCCTAAAATGTACAAGTATCAACAAGGTACTGTTGAATGGTCATACCATTTACACAGCTGAATTCATGCCAAAAAAGAAAAAAATCACACCTTAAGTAAGTTTAAAAAAAAGTCTGGACACTTACCTAGAATTTCAGTTCCACACGCAAGACAAGAATCTGTCTGGTTTCATAAATAAATGAAAGACTGAGCTCCCACAGCAATGGGCTGGCAAAGGGGCTGCATTAAATAGCTGATTTTAGGGAAGTGTTTTGGCTAGGGATTTTTTTGAGAGTAAAGGTATAGTAAATGGCTAGCATGGCCCTTCATTCTGCACAAAAGAAGGGTGATTTATACTGATACAAAATACAATGAAATGTTTTAACTATTGCTCAAAACATGCAGATTCTAAGCACTGGGAGAGATTCCTTTTGGCTATGGCACATCCTAACAAAACTGTCACCAGTATGGTATGTCTAGGGCAAAACCCTACATCCCTCATCCGTCCCATATAGACTGCAGTGGACTTTGAGGTTTTTTCTGAACCTCCTGCTTAGCTCGGTGTAAGAAGCAGACCAAACTAGACCTCAGAATAAGAGTCTGAGGGTATTTCAGAACTCTGCTTCAAAGTTCATGTTTGCAGCCCAGGCCCAGCCCTAAAGCATTTACTGAAGTATTCAGTAAAGATTCAGACAAGTTGTAGTTGCTAATTTGCCACACACTTTCTGAGCAGCTACAAGCCATGATGTTGCATCCTACGGGATGAGAACTCTGTGTTTTTCAGTACAAAAACTCTTATTGTTGACATAATCTACCTTGTGCTGTAGCTCTTCGCAGCCGAGTCTTTCAGAGGCACATTTTACAAAATTTCCTCAGCATTTGTCATGAAACTGCTGTAAAATAGTAATCGCCTCTTACAGTATTTATCTATACTCCCTCAACCAAGAACCATAGTCAAGAACTAGCCTGGTTATGAATGCTTGCGGAGTGGAAGAAATTTGAAGCCACTATTAGCATCAACCATTTCTGCTGGTTTCAGTTGCAAGCTGCCTTTTCAAAATTTGCACCACGAAGTTTCAGAATATCTTTTTTTAGTGGTTTTTTGAACTACGAGTTCCATTTTGTAGCACTTCTCTGGCGTGACTTGGGCTTATAAAGGAAAATTAACCTGCAACTGTGCTCTTAAAACATCACATTGTGACTCAGCACTGATTTCAGGCCAAAATACGGTTACACAATTAACTTCCTTTCTACATGCAGTTAACTTTACTTTGCAACACGAAAAAGCATAGAATTCATGGTTCAGTTCTTTCCTGAAGTAGAAGTATGTATCGGATTTAAAATTACGAATGAGCTTCAAGATCCCTCCTGAGTTCCTTCCCAGTAAGTGATGTCCTAATAGGCCCCTGATGATGCAATCTGACCTGCCTACTCTTCCATCTCTAACTGAAGCTGGGCAGTTACTGTTCTGGCCTCCTGTTCTCCCCATTTATCCTGGTCATGAAACTGGAGGGGTGGCCCCTGTGGAGGAGCTCAGGGCTGTCCTGAGCTGGTCACAGCCGATTCCAGCTGGCTCCACAATGGATCCACCACGTGCCAAAGCGGAGCCCATCAGACGCGTGTGCGGTGCCTCTGTGAAAACATACTGAGGACAGGGCAGAAAATGCCAAAGGGGAGGAGACAAACCTGGGAGGGAACACCAGAGGGGACAAGGAGGGAAGGAGGTGACAAGGATAGAAACAGGGGAATGAGGGGAGAGTAAGGTCAGAGGAGTTGGAGGTGCTCCATGACCAAGCAGGCACACCCCCAAAGGGACTGTGGCCCACAGAGGGACCACGCTGGAGCAGAGTAATGAAATGAGTAAGAAGGAAGCAGAAGCGGAAGAAAAGGGTGAGAAACAAGGAGAGGCAGAGAGAAACCACCACGTCCTGACCCCAAACCCCTGTGCCACTCATCGCCTCACTGAAGATACTGAGTGTAATCTGTGGAGATAACAAGAGGGGAGGAGATGTGTCTGGAGTGCAGCTGAGCCTGGGAAAGGGGAAGGAAAGATGTTTTAATGTTTGTCTTCTTTGCTTCCCAATACCCAAATCAGCAACTAAATATATTAAGGCAATAAATTAAGTTATATTCCCAAAGTGTGTGAGCAGCTCCGTGGGTGTGTGGCTGCTGGCCGGGACCAACACACCCCAGTAGTAAAAGAGGGTGAAGGTCAAGAGATTAAAGCTAATGGTTTTAACACCATTAAAACGATCAATCTTCCTAAATCAAATTGGTCGATCAGAATGTTCTCATTTCACATAAGAGGCTACACCATAAGGCAGGTCAGCAAAAGGTTTGTTTTCTGAGGAAATGGGAAGGTGCTGTACATAGCACAAATGCACAGCATGAAAACAAGAGCAAATGCTGTCTCACAAGGTAGGTTTAAGCTCGTACCCGTTTGTACATCACATCTTTGGTCTGTCACACGCTCAGAGCAAGGGCTCCGGCTACCTCCCGGGGAAGCCTGGAAGGGTTTGGCAGAGGCAGAGTAAGGTACAGCTCAGGTCTGTCAGCTCACACTGACTGCTCACGCCTCAACAAATCACAGTACAGTCAAGGCAGGCAGCACGTGGGCCTCTGCTGAGAAATGTTATTACAGAAGAAAGCCTGCTTTGATTTTTGCATTGGATGGGAAGATGGATTCCAGATAACAAGTCTGAGAAAGAGAACTTACTATTCACGTTTTAATGTCTCGAACAATTGATGTGCCTGATATCAAAATTTGAATATCAGTTAGAAACCACAACATCAAGTTCTTTTCCTTCCTGCATGTTTTAAAAATAAACTTTCAACAACAGAATGATTGTTTAAGTTTCAGAACTTTCTTTCATCCTTGCTTGGCACTGAAAGCTACTTCACAGTAATGGTACAGAAGAAGCATTTTCACCCCTCTGAATAAAAAACCAGAACTAAATGATGTACTACAGCACTTGCTGGAAGGCTTGAGAAAGCATAAAGACTCTCGCATGAGGCATTGTTCAAATGTAGAATAAAAAACAGTCTCTCCCTTCCTAAAAGAATGCAAAACTTGAAGTGGCAAGTTTTCTCACCAGGCATTTGTAGATTTCTCAGATTTTTTTGAATGTCAGGCAATTTGTAACTCTCCAAATAGCACAGATAGACCACTCATGACAGAAGGCACTTCATATAAAAACCCCCAATTGGTTCTAGAAATGATTCTGTCACAGGGAGTCATTTGCCCATGCATAACAGATTGCCTACCAGCTCAACGATCTCCAGAAATCAGAATTGGTGAATGTTACAGCCACAGAGAGCTTCTGTGCTTACATACTTGTTCTGGCCCTTGGCAGACTCCTTTGCCACCCTTCTGGCCATGCAGCTCTGTAATAATCTTTGTCATGAATCCTCATGGGCACATGAGGATTCACAATAATTACACAACCACAGATGCTGTCTTCCTGAAAGTGGAAGGGTTGAGAGATTACATGCCTGTGCTCACCTCCTGAGTCTAACCATGCTGACCAGTGAATTTTCAAATCTCTGCCATCATGCCGCTTCTGGTCCGCTCCATTCAAGGTTCAAAGGAAACTGGGAAATTTCTTGCAGCAGGGATGCAGCCTTTTCTCTACACAGCAAAAACAGGGATCAACACACGGAGAGCTCTCTTTTTTTACATGTAGAGTGCGGTGATAATCCAGGCGTGAGTGTTTCGCAGTGAATCAGTCTGCAATCTGAACTTCAAATTAGTGGGCTCAGAAAATGCCTGAATTCACATTCCCAGCCCCAGAATACATTGAAAACTCTCTTTAAAAAAACCCAAAACACCAAACACACACAAAAAGGAAATATATGTTGCTTAGTACCAGCCTAAGTACTATTGTTTACCATGATTTTGGTCAGATAATTTAGTGTAGAATACATACAGAAAAAAAAACTGAAAGGGAACATAAAAACCAAAAACACAATTATGGCATCATACCATATAAGCAAATCAGATGACGAAACTGGGTCTAACGATTCCATTTGTGTTGGGAGACTTTAGTCTCTGTATTTCAACAAACATCATCATTTATTCAAATATTGGAAGATGAGGATATATCATAAGTTCAAACTCTTCACTTGCCTTACAAATCATTCTACAAATGGCGAACTCTTTGCAATACAAAATATAGACTTTTATTGTAATTGGTGGAGTTATAGTATTGGTTCCTTAGCTAGTGGAAATTGGTATAGAGCCACCAAAGCGAAGGACCACTGATGATTTGTACAAACAGAGGTTCTGGCTCATAGTTGACACTAGTATTATTTTCAGTACAGTAAGGGGAAACTTGCTGTGCCAGCACTAATGTTGCACATTCTTCCCTGACTTCCTGATTTGTTTTAATTCTTTGGCTACCTTATAAAGCATTACAGTTGGTTAAACAGAAAGAGTGGCATTTTTGCATTTTAATCCTTGTAAGAGCTCTTTATAGTTACCTACAGGGCAACAGCTCTTCTTTTTTAAAGAGCTTTGTCCAATCATTATCTCCAAGTACATCTTATGTGTGAAGCTTTTTCTCTTTTTAAGGAAGAAAAAAGATAATGAAAATGTTTTACAAATTGAATTTTAAGCCTAAAATGAGAGATTATCTCAGACTCATTTCCTTACCTTTGAATATGAAACCTTTGCATATCACATTGGGATTCCCATCTCAGAATCATGTTTTTAAT
Organism: Harpia harpyja; assembly: GCF_026419915.1. Lineage (NCBI taxonomy): Eukaryota > Metazoa > Chordata > Aves > Accipitriformes > Accipitridae > Harpia > Harpia harpyja. The sequence goes on along the minus strand of NC_068945.1, from coordinate 22,590,211 downwards.
TTTAATATTGCTTTAAAATATTTTGCTTTTACAATGCTTTAATCCTTTTAGAGTTAATAACTTTCTGGACTTTAAAGGTCCAAAGAAAAAAAGTCTTGCTATTTCTTAACAAGATACTCTCTACTTTTAGACTATTTCAGAATTACATATGATTATCTTAATGTAAAGGATATAAATGGAACCACTGATATGTTTGAAACTTAATGTTTTTCTGCGTTAAGAACTTTTGATCCAACCTTAAAAGAGATATTTACTTGGCTAATTTTACATCTGTAACATATTCCACTTAGAACCGTCGAGTAATTACAGTCATAAAATTAGATATTTGCATAAATCATTGCAAAGGTTAGGTCTGAACATGGAATTACCTCTTCTGGGGCCTAAAAAGAGAACTGCAGCATGAAGGCTGAAGCTGCATGAGTGGGCAGAGCAGCTTTTCAATGGAAAACCCACATCTAAAGCCCCCACTTTACAACTAGACCCAATATATTGGTCCAGTTGTCCGTGTCAGCAGGGCTTCTCAGGAAGCTTCTTCTTTGGCTCCATATAACCAAAGGAAGTGACTTTCTGCTGGGAAGCCCCGTGAAGATAGAAAACCAGAAACCACAACAGAAGCACAAGGAACTAATAATAAAAAGTGCATTGGAAAAAAAACCCAAAACCCAACCCTAACTAAAAGAAGACTTTAAAGTGAAATATGAAATAATTACTTTGATTAATGTACAGGTATAATGAGTACTCCCTTAAATACTAGGATAGCTAAACCACCCACAAGTCAATAATACTTCAGTGGAAAACTATCAGAGCAAGACAGGAATAATAACATGAGAGTATTTCATAAAAATAGCAATGGATAAAGGAAAGACTGTCACTAGGAGGTGAGCCTGATAAATGGTAAAAATGGAAGTCTTTTACTTAAGGAGAAAGCATATTGAAAGAAGAAGACAGTATTTTAATAACCCTTAATGGTGAAACTGAGGAAGCCAAATAAGAACTAATCATTTTCCAAGTAACCGAGCTATTTTGTGGAAGGAACACACCTTCAGATTCGAGGGGCATTTAGATCATTTGGGATTAATTCAATAACCCATTTCAATCCCGTTCCCCCTAAATTATAAAGCTGAGATTTCACAAATGTTAAGACTAGGTGACAGAGCCTTTTGAACTCCAAAGAATGGAAGGAAGCAATTGTGTCTATTTTGGAAAAGCTGAAAAGACAGGTACATAACTAATGCTGTAGCATCTGCAACCATATTACAACTTAGAAACCCTGCCTTTCCACTGCATAGACTTATGGCCAGGTCAATAAAAAGCAGACTTTACAATTTAGGTACTGAAATACATATGTTTTAGGTGAATCCAGAATGCAATACATTACTCTCCTCTGAAGCTCTTGGAGGCAGTTTTGTATCTCAAAATCAAATCAGTAGCCGCAGCACGGCGCAGGAAGAAAAGCACTTTATTTAGCTAGTAAGAAGCAAAGTGTCTGAAATCCCAGCCCCTTCTTTTCTTTCGAAGGCCCACTGGGGAATAGGGCAGTGGTGTGCATGCTAGCTGAATGATGGCAGCACTGCCTGGGACAGTAGTGGTGTGGGTTCAGTTGCCTCCTCGGTTTCAGGAGTTTAACCTCACGTTCCGCACCATTCAGGAGAAGGCCTTGAACAGTAGACCTGTTTGTTAAATCCGGGCTATGGCACTTCTTCACCTTGCAGCTGTGCCTCAGTGGGACATCGAAATTTTAATCTCCATTAACCATTGAAAAGGCCGTTTCCAAACCTCTTATTTCCATAGCAAGCATTCACGCCACTGAACCACAACACTAAAAAGAGACAGTTCTTACTCATATTTTAAAACAAAGGGTCTGAAATCACATTAGGTGAAAGGCCTGTTCATTAGCGTTAGGAATGATCTAGAAACAGCTGGAAGCTTGGACAATGCAGGTGACCTCAGTCAGAAAAATGTGCAGTATCTGGATCCTGGGTGGCATTAGGAAGAAGGCAGGCACTGATCTAGTCAGACTGGGTCATTTCTAGATTTGCATAAAAGCAGCATTGCTTCTTCAACCTGGAAAAAAATAGAGGGGGGATGGCAGAAATCTCTTAAATCAGTATTAACTCAGAGAATATGAATAAAGATATATTATAGTTCTAATACAGTCCTTGTATTAGAAGGGACTGAAGGACACCATAGGAGGTAAGTACACAACCAGCAAAGGATACCGTACTTCACACAACAAATTGTTAATTTACAGAAGATATCAGTTATCTACAGGATGTTGCAGAAACTAAGAAATAACACTTTTTCAAAAAGAAATTGGGGGAAATCTACTCAGGGCTATTAAATATGGAGATATTATTGAATTCCTTAAGCTACAAATCTCTGGGGAATGCCAGGATGTCTGCACATGGTGACCCTTAAGGTGTTTTTGTGTTACATTCATATCTCAAATCATCTAGAAAATTTGAATGGCAACTGGAGAGGTGTTGATGAAATTAAATGCTGACAGAGTTAGGCAACTGCAGAACAGTGCTTTCTAGCTCAGTTTGTGTAAGAGTGCAAAACCATTTCCTGATGATAATCCTTCTAGGTAGAGCCTAAATCTGAGGGGGGTGACTATTTGAGAAAAGGAAATATTCTCAGAATACATACATGCCTTCTAAGAAAACCAATAAAAGCATGTAATAGCATGGTTGCTGGCTGCAGTGCAAGAATTTGGAATTGTTGGTGGGACTCATTTTGTAGTTCAAAAAACAGAGTATGTAGGGAATGAAAAATGTGTTCCACTTTAGCTGTGAGATGGGGGGAGGCAGCATCTAAGAACAAGGCTTAAGAAGACAAGAATGGCTGAAATGACTCTGACCAAAAGTCCATCCAGCTCAGTATCTTGTCTCTGTTGCTCCTGCTGGATGCCTAGGGAAGCACATAAGAACAGGAGAAGCATGGAGACCTAGTTTCCAGTGATCAAATGCACACAGACCTCCATTTTTGCTTCCATGAATTTCTTATTCTAACATTCACATGAAAAAAGCAGAATAATCGCTGATAGCTATTATGAAGTCTCAGAATAGGTTGACTTTAAAGGACCCTCACCAAGGTTTTGGATACAATGATGATAGTTATCACAAAACAGATGTAATTAGAAAAAAAGGACAGAGATTTAAAGAAAAAAGAAAAAAAGGTCTTAGAAACTCTGTAGCAGATGAAAAAAAAAACAATTAAAAGACCTGTAGCAGACTCAGATAGAAGCAAACAGTATAAATGTAATGTAATCCTAACATTTTTAAGACAAGATACATACAAGGTTCAGGCAGAGAGACCATGTAAGCATCTGTTGAAGGACCACATCTGTAGTTGTTGAACAAGAAGAAAAATCAACTTCTATTATTAAGCAGGTCCTAAATGATCTTTAAATCCTCTGTAAATTACCAGCAATGGAAAAATATGCCTATAACAAAAAGGTGTGGAAGAAAATCATGGGGCCAGCCTAGGATTCCTAATTCTGTTGAGCTAGAGAACAGAAATGACTGCACTATTAATGAGAATACCAATATACATTATAAGAATACAACATGCTTTTTTCATTATGCGAATACAAGCTGACCTTTACCTTAAATGAAATTCAACACTCTACAGGATACTAGTATAAGGCCTATGAAGTGTATGTATTTCATTTATAACTTAAAAATAGGCAGAAATAGTATGAGACAGTATAAAAGAAATAAATTTCCACTTAAAATGGGAGGAAAATGTTTTAAAGACAAATATGAATGTTCTGCACCACCTTTCATGGAAGATGTGCAAGTTCATCAGAAGACCAAGAACTAGAAAAGCAAACTGTATGTTGGCATTAACGTCCTGAAAACTGAAAAGAGAAATCAGTTTGGGCTTTCAACCAAAAGATTAAATGTTCCATAAGAATTTTCCTACAGCTATTTCTTCTGCAGGTACTTTTGTCTTAAATAATTACAAATAGGGTACCCTGACAGGCTGGCCCAAATTCCACAATGTGCAACAGGAAGGCCAACTGCCCTTCCCAGGCAGACACACTGCAAAATGAGTATGCTCCTATTTTTTCTATTAAGGTAAAAAATGGGATCACATTTTGACATCATTCCCATGCAAGTTATTACCATGCTATGTGACTGGTACCACAGAGTTAAGAGAATGTGTAAGCGTGGAACTACCAAAAGCATAGCAGTTTAAGCCTCTGACAAAATGTCCATTTTCAGGGACAGACATCTACATTAAGTCCCACCAGAGAGTTGGGCAGGTATTTCCTACACAGGGCTGAGATGGAAAAAGTAGAGTAGTGAAGACTTGAAAACAGGTCAGCTGAAAGGAAGGAAGCTGTATGGTTGGGAGGAAGATAGTAATAGTTGTGAGAGGTAACCAGTTGATCTAGTTCATTTGGAGACACAAAAACATGTCTGACCTTACAGTCAAATGCTCTAAATAAAAGTAGTTAAAATACAAAAACTATTTAAAGCCATTCTTGGTGTTATAATTGTTATATTGCAAAAAAACCCCAGTACATTCTGTCTTTATTGAAGGAGTAGAATGAGGTCAAATTTCTGCCAGAATTCTAGATAAAAGAAATACATTTTAAGGAACTGCAGAGTGGTAAAGGAAATTATTTAAAAATAGAATTCCTCTCGCTACTACACTCTGAAGGTGACTAAAAAACAGCTGTCCCAAATAATGGGGTTTTATGCTTTGATGAGGCAAACAGTTATGTGGGCATAAAGTGCTATGACTAGCAAATAAATGCTTCCTATATTATCAGGGAAGTGCTGAAGAAGCACTTAGGCTTTGGGGATTTTTACAAACTGGTGTTAAAGAAATCCTGTATCTTGATGGTAGGGTGGGAGGCATGTCGGTAAAATTGTTTCCTGGCTTGGAATCTTTTTTGAAAGAGAATTTTCTAAAGCTGAGTGGGTTTTGGTTTTAAATTTCAAATGAAACTGTCTTTTTGCAATGGATTCTATTTGGCCACACTCTTTTCAATTTCTTTTCGAGGTAGAATAAATGGTAAAATCTAACAACTTACTTGTCTGTGAGGTTTTTTTCCTACATTCCATTGGGTAACTGGCTAGAAAAGTGAAATATAAGGGGAAAAGTTATCAGTTAAGATAAAAAATTAGGAATTTTTTTCACCACATTGCCATTCCTACTTCCACTCATCAGCCACAGAAGCCCACAGAAGCAAATAAACACATTAAAATCTAATTCCTTTAAGAGACACCTACAGCAGAAGGTAGCTAGATGCCTGCATTTTGAATTATCATTGAATTCAACAAAGAAGCAAGAGACCCAACAGTTATGCCACACCTTAGCCTTACATATGTCCTCTAAATGTGTTCCGTGGAATTCCCCCAACCCACACCTACAACATGATCTCAGCAAGTCTAGCTCACTCAAGTTTTCTAGGATGTATCTGATAAAGGTAGATGCAAAAGAAACATAAAAAAAGATGAAATTAATTCAGAAGTGGAATCATGGGTTTATAAGCTAAGGCTTCTTGTTGCCTGTTTTATGAAATTGTTATTAAGCTGTTGGCCAGCTAACCGCTTAATTCAGCGTACACAGAATCTAGAATAAAGACATGAGAGGTTTAATTTAAAGAGACTTCTTTAAAGATCACTTTTAAGATATTCAGAGCTAGGGACCCAGTTCTAGAAAACATTCACGTGTGGTCTTAAAATCATGCCTAATCAGAAGCACAGTTTAAATTTATGTGTTTAACATGCCCAGACAAGTTGAGCTCCTGATTACTGCATGGTAAGAGGTAATGCCTTGTATTAGAGCTCCCCAAAAAGATGTCAAACATCTTACAGAAACAAATATGAATAGGATTCTGGAGAAGGCAGCTTGCAAGTTAATATTGTTAACATGATGCCTCAAGGGAAAATGAGAAACATTCCACATCAATCTTCAAATTGAATAGTACTTTCACCTGTGTCTGCCGTACTTTCCTCATTTTAAGCCAAGCTCTTAACATTACCCATGCAAAATATACGTTGGAGGCTTGAACAACTTTTAGATTCAGGGAATGTAGAGCCTACTCAGTTAAATTAAGCACAACAGAAACATTACATATTTCATATACACAGCCTAAGAGATCAAACTTTACTCCATCCCATCTCAGGGAGTTATAACAACACGGGGGATGACCTGTAATTCTTGCCTGCTTTCAAGGTTGATTCTAAATATATATTGAGAAAGGTCTGTAAATGCAAATCATGACAGAAATAACAAAGTAGCCCTTATGTTTTTATGCCACTGTATGCCTCATGTTGAACATTTGTTCAACAGTGTTAGCTGAAATGCATGGCAAGTAGAACTGCTTTGTCCTTAAAAAATATCTTCTTTAGGACTGTTTAATTATGCTATTGATTGGACACAGTAAATCTCACAGGTGCAGTATGGTTTGTGTTAGGGACATGTTTTTTTCTGTTCCATAAAAACTCATCTGAATTTAGATAACATTGCAAGCCACTGCAATTCTTCACCCACGCTCAATAAATTTTTATACTTCAGCATTTGGAGCTGGAGGACACTGGGCAAGGGGATGTGCTGTGTTCCTACCCAGCTTCTTCCCAGGCACAGGACTGTGCATGTACTCTTCCACCAGCACATGCTGTGATCAAGTACTGCAGGGGCAAATCAGGACTTGCCCTGTAACTGAAGCGTTGTACCAGGATACGGTTGAGCACTAGCAGTGAGAGAACTGTCTTTTCCCCGCTCTTTCAGATCAACTTTTTCTTCTACCACCACCTGGACAGCACCGAAGCCTCATGGGACAAGTAGCTGCTTGACTGGAATACAGGCACAAGAAGGGCTGAATTTGGGAGGAAGCAGTACTGGAGACTGCTATGTAGGACTCCAGGTGAGGTATAAGAAGGAAACTGCAATTGGTAATTAGAAGAGCAGAAGATGCTGGGAAGTAAGATTGAGAGCTGGAGGTCATTGGAGATGGAAGGTAGTTGCACAGCCACTGGCTCTGAACTCCAGTGTGCTCAGTGGAGTGATGGGGAGAGGTGCCAGAAAGAGATTTGACCAGGATTTGAGAAGAGAGGATTGGAACCTATTTGGCAAGAAGATAAAAGGAAGGTTAAGATTCATGAGAGAATCTGGACTAATTTTGTGGGACCTGGATGAAGACAGTAGGATTGGGGATAAGAAGCTTGGGCCAACACGTCTTGGATTGAGAGGGGCAAGAAGAATAGAAGCCAAAGATAGTGGAGAGGGTAGACTGGCTTTTGAAAGATAAGGGAAGGAGGGGGCAAGCTTGATGAATGGAGTGGGAAGGACCAATGTCCTTTTCCCACTCCCAAACTCGCAAGACTACAGTGGAGCCTAAGATTTCACCTGGGCTTTTAATGCTTCCCTGCTGCAGCAAGTATCTGTGAAATTCTTTGGTGAAGGAGGAAGATAGCAACCTGCTATTGCCATCTGCTGAGCAGTTAATTCAAATGGTGGAGATGCAGGTGGCAGACTGAAGGGATTTCTTTATGCCAGGCTTTTTCCAAATGTTATTTTTGTTAACTGAGGAATCTGAAAGTGGGGCATGAGGAGCCTCTTCCAGGAGAATGTGGAAGCGCTCCAAAGACAGAAAATACCAAATCAAAACAGAATCATCTCCCTTCCCTCCTCCTTGGGTGTATATTTTAATATTTTCCTCTCAAGGACCCTACTTTTTTTAGGGCATGGAATAAATCTTGCTCCAATGGTGAACTGGGACTGTTTAGTAAACGAGACTGTCATTTGCAGAAACTCTGCTGCATCTGTTGCAGAAGTTATAAATTGTCTAGTGAATAAGGAAGAGAGAGGATGCTCTCAAAATTAAAGCAGCTGAATGTTACCCTGGAGAAGTGGGTTCTGACCCTGTCTCTACCACAGAGTTCCCAAATGATGCTAGGCAAGTCCCTTTGAACAAACTTTCACAGGTGGTCACTTACTGCATGTTCCTCATTTTTCAGATGTCTGACTTGAGACCCCACTATCAGATCTGCAGAAATGCTGAGCAGTACCACCTGCAAGTGTAGTCACTGAGCACTGGTCTGAGCCCACAAACTGTCCACAAATGCTGAACTCTCTAAAACATGAGTTCTTAGGTATCTTATATCGAATACACAAAATTAGTGGGTATTCTCTAATTTAATTCTTGTGCCTTCATCTGTAAAGCAGGGATAATAAAATTGTCTTCAAATCACAATGCTCTTATGAATATAAATGTCTAATGCTTATATAGCATTCATATGCTGTAATGGGGGAAGCATAAAAAAGTTTATAAAGATGTTAGCAATTCTCTCTTGAAAGCAACACCTGACTGTGTAGTACATAAGGCTTGGGGATGCAATCAGTATTGAAATTCCACTGGCTAATTAGTCACTAAAAGAGCACTATCCCATACATGCACTGAATGAAGGAAAGATCTTGTAACAGAAACAGCTGGTGATCATGTCAAAATAGTACCATAACACACCTACACAGTGAGGGCAAATTAAAGTTGTACCAGTCAACTTAATTTTGCCATGTTGTAACTAAGTTTTCATTACTTTATTTGTAATCTTAATATCCTTTTAAAGGAGTTTTCACTGCCTGCACAGACAGGAGGGCTGTGTTTTTACTAGTTTCTTACTTTAGAATATAGTCCCATATTCCTCTTTTTAAAAAATTATGGACTACCTAAGGGACTTCTTGATCCTTACCAGAACATGCTTTAACAGCAATAACAATTTTTTTTCCAAAATGTTTTGAAGACTTTTGACTTAGATAGAGGTATTCCTATAAAACAACATTGACAAAAATGTAACTGGCTAAAAATTCTTTCCCCTCAATTCTCAGATTCTTAGTCTTCATCTCTATTTTAAAAATGACCAAAGTAACAAAATCTCAGATCAATTACAGGCACAAAGCACATACAACATACTTCAGAAAGTTGTGGGAAAGGGAATCTCTGAGAGTGTTAACAGGGCACAGGTGACAAAGATATTGCTAGTGCTCCATTTGGGAAAGTGTCTGGGCTGAGCTTGTAAATAAATTTCCAAGCAACATCAGCCTCAGCAGCACCATGTGAGGAATTAGGATTACTAAATGGCCTCTGTCTTTATACAGACTCCAGCTAGTTATGAGATGCAGTTAGAGCTTGAGATGTGCCTGTGTCTAAGGAGCCAGAGCTTTGGCACCTCTGCTCTCCTCATTTCATGATTTCATTCATTTTCTAGCTGTCAATGGTCTTCTGACACAAACATGACATGAAGATCTTGATATGTGTAATGCAAAAAGAATCCATTTATATACTGATGAGGAAAGAGAGACATCAGGTCTTTTTCTAATAGGCAAAATTAAAAGCAGAAAAAGAACATGACTATATTTTCCTCTGTGCATCATTTAAAATAAACAGATTGTCTCTTATTCAGTCCTATTTGCCTACAGTTAAATATTAAGCATCAGTGATAATAAATCGCACAAGTGGCCTTTTAGAGTTCTTTCTTTGCTACTTCAGAGTACAAAGACTGATGAAAAAACATTTGCTTGTGAAAATTACATAGTCCGGTAATAACTTGGGAACTGAAAGATGCCAAATGAAAGGAAAATAAGCTGAAAAAAATGTCATCAGCTTTGATTAAAATAGTCTCTGTTGCAAGTATGGAATTCCCATGAGAATGCTAGGAAACAATTGTAAACCCACTTTCAGAAGATTTTTATGACTCAGCATAATGTTTATTACAAATAAGTTCCTCTTTTTTTAATAGAACTCGAAACTTGCTAACATATAGTAGCACCATTCTCGCAGAAAAAAAGCACTATTTCCACATCCTACATTTCAGCAGACATACTAGCTTTATTTTAAGACTCTTTTGAAGAAGTAAATGCAATCGTTACACAAAAAATACATGGAAAGTATTTTTATACAGAAATAATAAGGTACTACATAGGTAGATAGCCCTTGTGTGGCAAGATGGAGTACAAGACTAACAGCAGTTCAGTTGATAAACGTGCTTGTTCTATGTCAATGTAGAACATTTGCCTTGCACAGCTCAACTACAGATAATCCAGACTAGCCAGCCTATCTTGCTAGTTGGAATGGACACCTGGGTGAAAAACCTTTCTCACGGGTCATGTGACAAAAGAACCAAAGATGCAGCAGACTTCTCTGAAATTATGCTTTTTTCTGCATCAGCGGTAAACTGTGTTACAAAGCATGTTGTCTTTGGTCATACTGGAAGTACTTTTCTGCAGAATGACCTTTATCTGATGAATATCTCTGAATACACTCCCATTTTGCTGCTCCATTTCCAGTTAAACTATACACGCTTAAATATTATGTGTAATTTAGCTCTCCCTTTACCAAGCATCTATTTCATTTGGGATTCTAGACAGCTGTTTAAGATATTATGAATATGTTAGTTATACACCTTAGTATACCACTGCAAGAAGCTTTTGAAAGCTCAGATTGTTGCTTACTTTTGATGAGATCCTTTGCTCCTTCTGTTTATCCTCTGTCACCATAAGTAGCTGCTACTGATCTCCGAATCATTTGTGATTGTGTGGTGTGTGATGTGTGACACACCACATGCATATTTGTGAATTTAGCTGATAAACACAGAGAAGTAAATGAATGCACAGAAGAGAAAGTCACAAGAAAACTTTTCTAATTTTCACTGAAGCTAGGAAGCTTCAATGGAAAGTAGGGTCTAGCAACAGGAAAATAAAGTTAGAAGTTTCTGATTTCTTGCAAAGGTAGTTTTAGGGATGTCTTATACTTGCTTGGGATGTTTCCCATATGCAGCTGACTACTGTCTTCACAGGCTTTGGGCAGAATGCCTGAGAAACATACCAACCTATTTTGAAATCTATTGCCCTCTCCGATAGTGATGATGATCCTGTTTTTTCCTTGGTGTGTTCAGAGGCTACAGGTCTTAAAATTGTTGCAAAGTGCTGAAGAGTTTTCTGGGGCTTAGGGTGTCTGTTGATCATGCTGTGGACTTTTCTGAATTGGATATTTTAAAAATTAGTTGCTCATGATTGTGAGTGACTAGAGTTGATGATCTATTTGATCCCATCTGTCCTGTGTTCCAAACTGGTTTGATGTTACAAAAATACCAATAATCCAGCCATAAAATAGCAAGGGTTTTTTGAACTACTATGTGCAGACATAGAATTTTCATTCATAAGTATTGCATGTTGCTGTAAACATATCTCTTCATACAGCTGGTGGAGACTGAGCAGATGTAGGTCCTTATCAATGGAATTTCATATCTTGTCTAACACAGGATGAAAAACCATATGATGAGGCCAACTTCTGTATTGTTGCTGATTGCAAAGCAAAATGAAATGTGACATAGGTTTCAATAACTGTTCTGGTTCCTGGCAAATTACATTTTTTAATCATAAGAAACTCTGAAAAAGTACTGAGCTCTTAAAAGAACTTTTTGAACTGCTGGAAGTGCTAATTTAAATGCATGCATGTTAAGCAAATCTTTGTGATACAAAGATAAGTGGTTTGGTGGCAAGTCATACCTTAAAGAAAATTTAATTGCTATTCACTAGCTGTCAACAGGGAGGTCACTCCCATCAGAAAGTGGAAGGCTTGAAGGAGGAATTAACAGGCATATTCAGATTCAGTATATTAGGAGAGCAGATAATGTAGACAGTGGATAATGTGGTGACAAACCCAGGCAAAACTGTTTTGAGACAACAAAAGGCTTCTAGACTTTGGCCTTCTCTATTTGCATGTTTCAACAAACCTTTTCTATTTTGGTTGGTTCCCGTGCTTTCCCTCTCCACCTTGCACAAGTTTCTCCTTGAATTTCTATTCTAAATGAAGAGAAACAGGAACATAGAAACTTAGCTGAAATCAATGGATTTGGTTTTTTTCCCCTGTCATAAGCGTGACACCGTCCCTGTCCTTTAAAGGAGTGACACTGTGGGCTAAGATATTTTCACAGGTATAAAAATGGTCATGGCATTGTAGTATTAAAGGAGTCATTAACCTTGTCAAGAAGTCCTGGAAGAGAGATGTGCTTCTGAGGCTTAGTTCCAGCAAACAGACAAGTTTTAGGGGCATGCCTACATGTGAGCTGACCGGGCTGTGCATTGCTGTTCTAGCAAGAGGTTAGCCTCTTGAAATACTGAATTAGGGAAACAGCCACCAGGAATGAGACCTGCAGCCTCAAAAGTAATGAAAAGATTCCCTCCCACATTAATGCCTGTGAGTTTAGGGTCAGACCACAGAGAAGAGTGCATGACCCAGTCCTTACAAGAATAAAGTAGGGGAGACACAAGATCTGTAGCGCAAAGGAGAGTCTAGAATAGAGGTTCTCTGGAGGTTTCTGAAAGATGGAGGAAGCCAGTGTAGAAGGTGATGGGTCTGTGTGTGTACAATACCTTTTTGAGAGTATGAAACCAAAAAGAACAAAAGCCTATGGCTCGCACAATAAACAGACATTTACACCTGCAACAAGTAACTAAACCAGAATAAAACTAGAGGTGTGCCAATGACAAACAACAGCATCACTAAGTATAATTTTCAGCCCAAAATTATTTTTGTTTTCAGAAGCAAGGCCACTTGAAATATATTTATGCAACAAAGCAAACCGTACACAATACAAATTCTTGCATGGACCATTAGGCTGGCCTATTCTTATAAAATAGACAGATTGTCCTATATCCCGTCCAGACTATGCTATTAGTGTCTGAAAATAAACCCAGTCCTGAGGTAACAGTAGAAAATGAGGCTTTATCTTGCTCTTTGCAGAGGCTGCAAGATCTCTGGGACAGCCAACAGCCCCACAGTCTGGTGCTACTCATGTACTGCACCAGAACTGAGTTTCCAGCTTCTTGCTTTCGAGTTGTGTGTGCATGTGTTATCTGTTGGCTGGTTGATTTTTAGGTTAGTGTGCCACTGGGAAACTCTTGGAATTGTAGCTGCAAGTTTGATATGTTGTCGGCTAGTCCAGATTTCAGAAATATAACTCATAAGTGAAGAAATTAGAGTAGTACATAGAAATAATATATAGAAAATACAAGCCATTATAAACAGGCCAGCTACAGACAAAATTACTGAAGGTTTAGCCAAGTGTTTAAAAATAACCATGCTACCAGACCATCACTGGGAAAATGATTAGCCCTCTGAACATGTGTTTAAATGTAGGCTGAGAAGTAATCAAAAACATTCGCAAGCAAACCTATCATGCTTCTAAACTTCTGAAGCCCTGAGAATCAGCAATGCAGCTGTATCAACCAGAAAGTGTTGTTTCACCAGAGAACATTCTAGCTCACAACCGTGTCTAAAATCTGTCTTGTCCTGCCCATTTTCCTTACATCATCTTCCAGAATAGACAACACAAAGCTAGGAACTACACCATGCTAGCTAGGAGAAGGGCTAAAACAGGTGGATGGGGTGGGAAGTGGGGGCACCAAGGACTATTACGATAATGGATGTTTTAAAGATGCATACGAAAGTTCATGCAAAAAATCATTAAATTACAACATTTTGAAAATTGATGCATACAAGATTATGAAATGATGTCACAACTCAAATTAATACAATTATTCATCAACTGTTCCTAAAAATAAAGATATTAATCTAATGACTGACACTTGAAAATTTCTAGAGTAAAGTTTTCGTAGCACCAGATGTTAGCAAAGGTGGCTCGCTGAAACTGCAGTACCTGAAGTCCAAAATTATTAAAAATCCATGTGCTCTGAGTTCAGCAGCTGTTCAGAAACCATAGGAACGGCTTAAAGGGAGCTTATTACAGGGCCAATGTACAGAGCAGTCATAAACTGTAGGTAGAATAGCTCATACGCAATTATACTACAATGGCATTTAAGAAAACAGTTCCAGCCTTACCTTTAATTAGAGTATTTGAGAGGTGAAGAGGAGCCACTTGCCTCATATGCCCTTGAGGTCTAATGTAGCCCTTTCTTACATTGGAGGTACTTAATTTTACAAATGAAAACTGACTTTTCCATTAGCAGAAAATTCTTCTGAAGAAGGAGAAAGTACAATTTTGCTTATATATAATTCATAGGTGGGGAAGTTCTATCAAATCAAAGAGGTACTTTTTTTCTTCCTGAGGAACATGCCACAAAACAAACTACAAAAAACTTGAGTGAGAAGGAATAAGCTATGATTTACTTCGGGTATGTGTCTGGGGACAGGAAGGTACTCTAAATTCAAAGGCAGCTCTGCAAATCTGCTGTCTGCATCAATCATTGCCTGTTTTCCTAGTTTTACTTTTGTTCTCATTGTCCTGGTTTCAGCTGGGGTAGAGTTAATTTTTTTTATAGTAGCTGGTATAGTGTTATGTTTTGGGTTCACTACCAGAAGAATGTTGATAACACACTGATGTTTTCAGTTGTTGCTAAGTAGTGTTTAGACTAAGTCAAGGAGTTTTCAGCTTCTCATGCCCAGCCAGCAAGAAGGCTGGAGGGGCACAAGGAGTTGAGAGGGGACACAGCCAGGACAGCTGACCCAAACTGGCCAAAGGGGTATTCCATACCATGGGACATCATGCCCAGTATATAAACTGGGGGCAGTTGGCCAGGGGGGCAGGTCTTTACTCGGGAACTACCTGTGCATTGGTCAGTGAGGGGAGAGCAATTGCATTGTGCATCACTTGGTCTGTATATTCCAATCCTTTCATTAGTATTGTCATTTTATTATTGTTATTATTATTATGATTAGTTTCTTCCTTTCTATTCTATTAAACTGTTCTTATGTCAACCCATGAGTTTTACTTTTTTTTTTTCCTGATTCTCTTCCCCCTCCCACTGGGTGGGGGGGAGCGAGTGAGCGGCTGCGTGGTGCTTAGTTACCAGCTGGGGTTAAACCATGACACTCATGAAAAGAGATAGAATGATAGCTCCGCTCCAGAGCCTCGAAAAACTCATTCTAGCTGTAAAGCAGGAACAGCAGTATGAACTTCCTTGTGATACACACACCAACACTATGGAATGAATTGCAATGGTGTAAAGCTACCTGCAAACATGCCTCTAGCCCTGACCTTACACTGCTCTCCTTTGTACTTCTCTCTCTGTAATGTTGACATCTGCATTGGCATAGTCGTTCATTCAAATTTTATGATGAACAACATGCCATATTTCTGCCAAATGAGTGGTTTTTTTCAGATGCATGAGGAAAGGAAGCGTGGAGGGTAGATGCAGTTGAGACAGCTACCTGGACAGCACAGTGATGCTGGGACAGGTCTTTAAGATGTAAAAAGTTGGGAACCCCTTAGATAGGATGGATTTAGGCCACTGGACAGAAAAAGTAAATGGAGGCCTACTGGGGAGAATATGAGTTGTCTAGTACCATGCTGGCTTCAATGCTTTTTACCCTAAAGGGTTCCCTGAGTTTTCGTTCAGTCAAGATGTCTCCTAATGACGTGGTAGTAAGTTATCCAACAATTTGAAAACACTGGACAAACCAACAAAATTCCACCCGTGTTCTGAACAACTCAGGGATGAAATAGCTGAATTTAGGTTTGGACCAGATGACCTCCTGTGGCCCCTTCCAACCTCAACTGTTCTCTGATTCTGTCAATTACTATCTGTGGTGTATGATCTCTCACTTAGAAATGCCTAGCTATCAGAGGACTTTCAGTAGCAAATGTGGCACCTGGATCACAGTGGGGATCCAGAGAATTGCAGAGCAGGAAGCCAAATCGCTGAAACCTACAATTTGGAACAGAAGGTGTTGGAAATAGAAAATACTAAGGAAAAGCCAGCAAGGCCTTTTTAAATTTATACCTCAGAAACACATGGGAACTATTTGAGGGCATCAACAAATATGTAGGCAACGGTCAGAAGAGTTTGTACAGTTGACTTAGATTTCCAAAAGCTTTTCCCAGCTGAGGGCCGTCCCCCAGTGCAGCCCTGCTCAGCCCTGCACTAGCCAACATACTCATAAATCATCAGGAAAAGAGGGTAAGGCAGTAAGATTTGCCGAGAACTCTATATTATTCAGGAAACCAAACTATGAAGAATTGCTGAAAGACCCTATAGTACACTGGATGATGAAACAGCAGCTGAAATTCAGTATAGATTTAGACAAGAAGGCAGAAACTATCCTATCTTCATATGGATAGTGATGGCTTCTGAACTATTACCGGTCAGGAATGAGATCTAGGTGAAACGGGGAGCCAAAGGAACCTTAGTAGATATAGTAGATATATGGATGTAGATAGGAACTGTTTAATAAATATCTAGCTTATGGTGAAGTTAAATTAATTTCAATAGAGGTAGACGTGGCCCAAGAGGATGAGAAGTGATGCTTAACGTTTGCATTGTTGGCCCAAGGGGATGAGAAGTGATGCTTAACGTTTGCATTGTTGAGGCTGGCTAGGGCAGGAGATAGTCCCTGATAAGAAGCAGCAGTCGATCCCAAAAACCAGCCAAGACCAGCCTTGTGACTTTTTGGAACTAATTTTAATATGAAGCGGGGATAGATCATGCCTATGTATAGGCGTATTGCAAAACTCCATGTATATGTAACACTTGACTGTATAAATTTGAAGCGAACTGCCGAGTCAGGCACGCACGACTTTGGTGGGACTACCCCCCATGCTGCCCAGCACTGAATGAACATACCTACTTTACAATCTCACTGATTGTGGAGTCTGTTTTCCTCACGTCATAGGGAAAACAGGATAATGATATGAAAACACCAGCTCCAACGTATCCGTTCACTCATATGCTGGGAGCAGTGCCATTAGGTCAAAGCAAGAGCAACACATAGGCAGGACAGGAGAGACAGGAAAGAATAAAGGTCATTATGCAGCCGTTACCACCTGCAGATTTCTGTCTCCTGCAGCCATTGTCTTCCACATTCTTGCATATTAATCCTCTGGAAGTTTCTTCAGAATCCACTAACTTACAGAAAAGGTGTAGACCAAACTGGAAGGCATAAATGCTATCAGCTTACCCAAAAAGTTTTTGAAGGTGATCCAACAGCAGTCAGACTGCTGAGGCTTTTGTGCTGTGTGATACAGGGGACACCCGCACCATGACAGAGGAGGAAGAATCAGACCTCTCACCCTCTGCTAGGTAACTATTTTGCTCATAGGTGCATGAGTTATGAGTTAGGAAACCTCTGAGTGAGAAAATTAATGAATTAATGAAGTGATGAGTTAGTGAATTCACATTTTAGACGAGTCTGTACAAAAGGGGATCGAGCCCTTGTTTGACATGCTTGTTTGTCTTCTTTCCTAATGAGTTCATAAAATAAAGTTCAATTTACAGAGTACACTGTCCTGTAAATTTGAGATATCTAAATGAACCATGACACTCCAACCTCAAAAGTAATCAACAAAATCAAACTGTAGGGATTATTAGGAAAGCAACAGAAGACAAAAACCACTGAAAAGCCATTGTGCACATTTGATGCACTCACATCTTGCAGACCATCTGCAAGTCTGCCCCTTAAGGAAAGACTGTCTTAAGGAACAAAAGAGGACAAAGACAGCCCAAGCTGTGGAATTCCTTCCATAGAATGAAAGACTAAAATAGACCAAAACATTTCAGTTTGGAAAAGAGACAACGAAGAGGGATATGATCAGTGGATATAAAATCAGAAATTGAACCAAGAAAGTGAATAGCACTTTTCCTGTGTTTCAGGAAAGCTAATCAGTGGACACTGGAAGGGAGGGATGAAGGACAGTAATGCTGCAGCCTCTCATGTTGTAATGAACTGGTTAACTTTGTTCATGAAATCGCATGTGGGGGTAGAGACATTCCTCGCTTATCTAAAACCACAGTATCCAGTTAAGTACCGATGATTAACGAAAGACGGTCCACCTAACAAACAAATAACGGCGCAAACGCACACACAATGCAGAAGATACCAGCCGCCACCTGAAGGCAGATTACGACCACCTAGCAACTGACGGCACAAACGCACACACAATGCAGAAGATACCAGCCGTCATGTAGACAGAAACTAGAAACTGTATAAATAAAGGGACTCTTCCCCATTTTCGGCGCGAGCCTTTGGCGGAGCACTGTCTCCCCGGCCGCCCAGCGCTGTTTTGCTCTCTTATCGCTTGCTAATAAATTCGATCTTGTCATTTAATACAAATTGGCTCCTCCAATTTGTCACGAGCGTCTATAACAAACTTGGTGCCGTGACTCGGATCCAGGTTCTCTGGTGCGGACCCTCGCAAGCGGGGAGGCGCCCTATCCCCGGATAGCCCCGTCTTGAGGAGGTGCCGCCACCATACCCTGGACCCACGAACCCCCTTTAAATTACGATAATTGAGCAAAAGAACCTGCAGGACCCCTTAAATTTTGTGCACGAAGACCAAACGAAGACCCCAGGAGTGGGTGAGTATATAAATTGTGAGCCGTTTGGTTGGGGTGGTTATCCCGAGGTGCGACTGTGTGAGAGGTCTCTCTGAGATCACGCGAGTGCGGACCCTCCAGTAGAGCAGTTCTCGTAGCCCGCGAGGGAGCGAGTCACGACCGAGGGGAAGTGTGTGTGTGTGTGGATAAAGGCACCTCGGAAGATGGGGCAGAGGAAAAGCAAGCCCTCTGGACCCATGGGGATGGGGAAGAAAGATAAGTTACCAGACATACCCCCAGATAGTCCCCTAGGCCTGATGATAAGATATTGGAACAGTTCCCCAAGGAGAAAGAATAAGTCTAAGGAAAAGATGATTAATTATTGTATGGCGATTTGGGGTGGGAAACCCCTCAGCAATCCTCATGTATTCTGGCCCGTGTTCGGGTCCTCTGAGGATTGGGTGTGTCAACAATTAAATATATGGGTAAACAATAGGAGACCACCAGCCAGCCCAGAGGAGAGCGAATATGCTGCCTTATGGATTCCCCAATCTTGGGAACCATCATTCCTCTTTGCCTTAAGGGAAAAAAGACCGGAAAAACCCCGAAAGGATGATGAGGACCCCCTTTGGCCCCCTCCCTATGCCACTCAGGCCCCTCCACCTCAGGACCCACCCCAAGGCCAGGGAATAGCCCAGGCCCAGGAGGGGTCAGATTCGGAACCTGATTCCCCGACCCCGACACCCCCTCCCAGAAAGTCTGCACGTAATAGAATAAGGCGAGGAGAGGAGAGATTGTCTCCTCTTCGGGAAATGTTAGTGCCTGGTGGGGATGGACGGGGGGGGACCGGGAACGGGGTATGTGGCAGTTCCCCTTAATACGGGGGATGTAAGGGAATTTAAGAAGGAAATGGGGAGTTTGTTAGATGATCCCCTGGGGGTAGCCGAGAGGCTGGATCAATTCTTGGGACCGAATTTGTACACGTGGGATGAATTACAGTCTATCCTGAGCATACTATTTACCGTGGAAGAGAGGGACATGATTAGAAGGGCTGGAATGAGAGTGTGGGATCAGCAACATCAAGCTGGCCCGGCTGCGGATCAGAAATGGCCTTTAAACCGGCCAGACTGGAATAACCAGGATCCAGCTCATAGGAATAATATGTCAGATCTGAAAACAATTATAATTCAGGGGATACGAGAATCTGTTCCCCGAGGTCAGAATATTAATAAAGCCTTTAGTGAACAACAGAAGAAAGATGAAACCCCGACAGAATGGCTTGAAAGGCTAAGAAAAAGTTTCCAGTTGTACTCTGGGGTGGACCCTGCTACCCCTGTGGGACAGGCGTTGCTGAAAACTCAGTTTGTGGCAAAATCTTGGGGAGATATTAGGAAAAAGTTAGAGAAAATTGAGGACTGGCAGGAGCGGGGGCTGGATGAATTACTTAGAGAGGCTCAGAAGGTGTATGTGAGGCGAGAAGAGGAAACTGAAAAGCGGCAGACTAGGCTACTGGTTGCTGCGGTAAGAAAAGGACAGAAAAGTGTGATAAGGTGTGATAGGTCTGGTGGGGGAGATAAGGAAAGAATTGAGAGGAGATAAAGCCGTGGAATGTTTCTATTGCGGGAAAAAAGGACACATGAAGAGAGAATGTAGAAAAAGGATTCAGGATGAGAAAGCGTTCCGGGAGGATTAGCGGGGTCAGGGGCTCTATGTGCTGAGGACCCCTGGTAAGAAAGAGCCCTTGATAACTTTAAAAGTGGGTCCTCAGTGCCAGGAGGTGACCTTTCTTGTGGATACCGGAGCCGAAAGGTCTACTGTACAATCATTACCTCCAGGATGTAAAATATCCGGGGATAAAGTTAATGTAATTGGAGCAAAAGGGGAACCATTTAGGGTCCCCATTATAAAAGATGTGGCGGTGGAATCAAGTTGCCGATATGGAATTGGAACGCTGTTGTTAGTACCTGAAGCGGAATACAACTTATTAGGTAGGGATTTAATTGTAAAGATGGAGATTTGGGTGGACGTGGAAAAGGAAGAGTTAAAAATCAGGCTTTGTCCCCTTACAGAGGTGGATGAGAAGCAAATTAACCCCGAAGTGTGGTATACTCCCGAAACAGTTGGAAAACTGGATATTGAACCGTTTGAGGTGGTTATTAAGAACCCCGAGATTCCAGTGAGAATTAAACAATATCCCTTACCTAATGAGGGGAGAAGGGGACTAAAACCTGAGATCGAGAGACTATTGGGAAAAGGGTTACTTGAACCCTGCATGTCCCCTTTTAATACCCCGATTTTACCAGTAAAGAAATCCGATGGCAGCTATCGGTTGGTGCATGACCTAAGGGAAATCAATAAACGAACTGTCAGCCGGTTCCCGGTAGTGGCAAACCCACACACCCTGTTGAGTCAATTGGGGCCCGAGAATCAATGGTATAGTGTAATAGATCTTAAGGATGCATTCTGGTCATGCCCTCTAAAGGAGGAATGTAGGAATTATTTTGCCTTCGAGTGGGAAGACCCAGACACTCATAGGAGACAGCAGTTAAGGTGGACTGTACTTTCCCAAGGGTTTACGGAATCCCCAAACTTATTTGGACAAGCCCTAGAAAGGATTCTACGGGAATACCGGCTGCAAGATGGGGTCGTGCTAGTACAATATGTGGATGACTTATTGTTGGCAGGAGAAAATCAAGAGGCAGTCAGAAAAGAAAGCATACGGTTGTTAAATTTCTTGAGCCTTCAAGGCCTCAAAATATCACGGTCGAAACTACAGTTTGTGGAAGAGGAGGTAAAATATTTAGGACACTGGATAAGCAAGGGGACTAAGAAGTTAGACCCCGAACGAGTAAATGGAATTTTATCACTGAAAGCCCCGAGGAATAAACGACAGATTAGACAATTGTTGGGGCTATTTGGGTATTGTAGGCAGTGGATTGAGAACTTTAGTGCGAAAGTGCGATTTTTGTATCAAAAGTTAACTATGGATGGATTGCTTAAATGGACCCAAGAGGATGAGGAGAGATTAGAGAGTCTTAAAGCTGATCTAGTTAACGCACCTGTCTTGAGTTTGCCTGATGTGAAGAGACCCTTTTATTTATTTGTGGCCACTGAGGAGGGGACAGCATACGGGGTTTTGACCCAGGAGTGGGCAGGGAAAAAGAAACCCGTAGGGTATATTTCCAAATTATTAGACCCCGTCAGTAGAGGGTGGCCCACCTGTTTACAGGCAGTCGTTGCTGTAGCCCTGATCGTGGAAGAAGTGAATAAGGTAACATTTGGAAGTGAATTAAGGGTGTTCTCTCCCCATAATATTCGAGGGGTTCTCCAACAAAAGGCTGAAAAATGGATCACCGATGCCAGGCTTTTAAAATATGAGGGCATCCTAATCCATTCCCCTAAATTGGAGATCGGAACAACAAGCTTGCAGAACCCGGCACAGTTTTTGTATGGGGGTCCTGAAGAGGAGCTAACACATAATTGCCTCCAAACCATTGAAGAACAAACGAAAATTAGGCCAGATCTAGAAGAAGTAGAATTGGGAGAGGGAGAGAAGTTATTTGCTGATGGATCATCTCGAATAATAACAGGAAAAAGAAAGTCAGGGTATGCAATTGTAGATGGGGAAAGCCTAAAAGTAAAGGAATCTGGGCCTCTCAGCCCTAGTTGGTCAGCGCAGGCCTGCGAGTTGTACGCAATATTTAGGGCATTGGAACTTTTAAAGGGCAAAAAGGGAACGGTATATACTGATTCGAAATATGCATATGGAGTAGTACACACGTTTGGAAAAATTTGGGAGGAACGGGGACTTATTAATTCCCAAGGAAAGGGTTTAATCCATGAGGAGCTAATTGTTAAAATCCTACGGGCACTTACGGGGCCCAAGAGGATTGCAGTAGTACATGTTAGGGGACATCAAAGGGGAACATCTCCTGAAATTCGGGGGAATAACCTGGCTGACCAAGAGGCCAAGACAGCAGCATTGCTGACTATAACGGTCACCCCACTGACAAACGAAAAATCGTCAAAAATCCTAAACCCACAATTTAGTAAACCAGAAATGTACAAATTAAAGGAGATGGGAGTAATAGAAAAAGGGGGTAACTGGGAATTACCTGATGGGAGGCAAGTATTACCAAAAGCATTAACATGGAAAATAATGAAGAGCATGCACTTAAAGACCCATTGGGGTGTTCAAGCATTAGTTGATCAGTTTGCAATTAAATATATGTGTATTGGAGTTTATAATGTGGCTAAGGGAATTGTACAGGGATGTTTGACGTGTCAGAAAATTAATAAGCAACGTCTTAGAGAACAAGTACCAGGAGGACGGGAGTTAGCACACCGACCATTTGCTAAGATACAGATTGACTTTACTGATCTCCCCAAAGTGGGACGGTACAAACACCTACTGGTATTAGTGGACCACCTCACCCATTATGTAGAAGCATTCCCTACTGCTAGGGCCACTGCCAATACAGTAGTGAAAGTACTTTTAGAACATATTATACCCCGATATGGGAATATTGAAACTATTGACTCAGATCGAGGCCCCCATTTTGTTTCCAAGGTGGTAAGAGAAGCTCTGGCCCCCTTTGGAATTAAATGGGAATTCCATACCCCCTGGCATCCCCAAAGCTCTGGTAAGGTAGAACGGATGAATGGTGAAATTAAGAAACAGTTGACTAAATTAATGATAGAAACCAAAATGTCATGGGTAAAGTGTTTACCAATTGCTTTGTTAAACATTCGAACTCAGCCCCGGACAGATACAGGAATTTCCCCATTTGAAATGTTGTATGGCATGCCTTATGATATGGAGTGTCCAGCCGACTACCCCACTTTAGATGAAGAGAATATTAACCCATATATAATTCAGCTAATGAAAAGAAGGGAAAAATTGTGGAAGAAAGGGATGGTAGTACAGAGACCACCCCTAGATATATCCATACATTCGGTAAAGCCAGGTGATATGGTATTGATCAGAGCCTGGAAAGAATCCTCTCTCACTCCTAGGTGGGAGGGGCCCTTTCTTGTTTTACTTACCACAGAAACTGCTATCCGGACTGCAGAACGAGGATGGACGCATGCCTCGCGAATTAAAGGACCTTTACCCAGAGATCAGTGGGAAATAGCAAAGACTTCAGAGGACTTGAAACTAGTGATAAGGAAGAAAAGGAGCTGCACGAGTGAATGAATCCTTTTGGAAGAACGGTAAAACCTAATTTATATCAGTAGTTCCAGATATCACCTGGAGATGATCTACAGGTGGTGAATTTTGTTCCTTGGTGTATAAAACGGATACCTCATCAAACCGGCGGAGCTGGTATATACAAACTAGCAGGAACCCCTCGGTACTTACCTTTTTGTTGTGAAGTAGAGACTAAAATACCTACGACATCGGAGTATCTTGACGGGATTTCGTGTTTAAAGCATCATAACCACAACCATTGGAGTTGGGTGTTTCGTAACTGTGTAAAGTGCGGTGAGAAATGGTATTGTAGTCCCAGTAGGAGACATTATTATTGTATGGAATGTCGAGAGCATCAATTCCCCAATAGGAACCAGTTGGACAAAATAGACATCGGGAAATTACTTTGTGGGAGGGAATTATTAGTACCTGAAACCTGGGAAGTATATGAGAAAGATTGGTCCAGAACTATAAAACAGTGTGCTATTAGATTTACGTGGAAACAAACTAAATGTGCCACTAAGATGGCTTCTGCTCTTAAATAAAAAAAATTGTACAGGGAATGCTGGTGGACACACTGTAAGAACAGCCACCCATCTAGGGACGGCTGTGCACAGTGTACCCAAAGGAGAAGGGGACCAAAATACAGCCTCCTCAAAGGGTGGGGGAGTAACTGCGGGAAGTCCCTAACAAACCCAGAGCTCCTATAACCCTGAATCCTATGAGTGTCTTGTCATTTCCCAGGCAATATAAAATATCCTGCACGAGTTCCCGAGGAGGAACTAAGCCCCGTAAGGGCTTTGTAAGTGGAAAACACGCCCCTGAGAAGTACTACTGCTGCCGAGAAGATGAAAAACCTCGCTGCTCCAGGCACCGGAGTAGGCGAAGTAGGCAGAGGCGTACGGAAAAGGGAGCGCGAGTACACCGTGAGATCATCGGCAGGTAATAGCGGGGAACAGACACTTCGAGGGGAAGGATGGACTCTGGGAGTCCGGCTGGGCATATTCTGGCAGAGAGAAATTCAAGAATTGACGTTGACACCTGTTGGTACTCCTCGGGGAACCCCACCAGCAATCCGTGTCTGGATGATATTATTATGGTATCTACCTATTGTATGTGGGAACATCCACCATCAACCCTTCAAATGGTCTTTAATACAACCAGATCGATCAAAGGTATTGCAAACTGTTACTACCCCTGGATCTCCGTCCTTTAATGTGACAATATGCAGTATGCTAGGGCACGTGTCTCCCTATTCCTGTGGTAAAGAGAAGTTAGGGATTAAACCAGCCATTTATATGTGCCCCCTTTTGAACCCAGGCCGTTCATATTGCAATTACCCTGGGCACTATTATTGTGCATATTGGGGTTGTGAGACTATAGCTACTGGATGGAGAGTTGGGAATCCTGATTTATTTTTAGACGTAAAATGGAGTCCACAAGGATGTAAACTTCCCTCTTATGCTCATGACGGGGAACCATTAGGGGGAAAATACAAATCGAATTGTACCAACTTGAATATGACTATCAGACAGCCTGAGAATTCAGGATGGTTGCATGGGAAGATGTGGGGAATAAGAATATGGGAACCAGGGACGGATCGAGGAAGGTTCATCCAAATAAGAAAAGAAAATCCCTTCCCACATACTTCAGATGTCGGACCAAATCTGGTCCTGGTAGGGGAAGGTGGAAGTAACAGTATTGTACATACTGTTACAATCTCTCCTAACATCAACGTCATTGAAAATAGCATCCCGGGCGTATCAGTAAAAATCAAACCCTCGACTCTTGCACCCGAAGTCAGCGTCAGCCCATTGTGGAATATGCTTCAAGCCAGTTATCAGGTACTGAATACCACCTACCCTAATATAACTGAACATTGTTGGTTATGTTACGACATTCAGCCACCCTTTTATGAAGCTATTGAGGTGGACAGTAGATTTAAGAAAGCCAACGGAACAAATCCAGCTCAGTGCTTGTGGAATAAGGAATCTGAACGTAAGCAAGGGATAACAATGTCCCAAGTATCGGGAAAAGGAAAGTGTATAGGAAATGTCCCAAAAGACAAACGACACCTATGTAACACAACTCGCAAATCAGGAGAAATAACAGCTGAATGGTTAATTCCTGCAGATAATACTAAGTGGATTTGTTCCCAAACTGGGGTTACACCTTGTATATCCCTAAAGGTCTTTAATTGGACAACTGAATATTGTATACAAGTAGCTGTGATACCTAGGCTTATTTACCATCCCGAAGATTTCGTTTATGACTATCAAACTACTCAGGCCCATCATATACAAAAGCGTGAGCCCTTTACAGCCCTCACGGTGGCAACACTCCTGGCAGTCGGAGCTGCTGGAGCTGGTACAGGAATAACCTCCCTCGTACAACAAAATCAAAAATTTCAATCTTTAAGGGTAGCAGTCGATGAAGATTTAGCCAGGATAGAAAAGGCCATGACAGCCCTGGAACAGTCTGTTAGGTTTTTATCAGAAGTAGTATTACAAAACAGACGGGGCTTAGACCTAATGTTCATGCAACAGGGGGGGTTAAGTACAGCCCTACGGGAGGAGTGTTGTGTATATGTTGACCATACTGGGGTAGTTAGAGATACCATGGCCAAGCTACGAGAGGGGTTAGAAAAACGAAAAAAAGACCGGGAATCACAACAGAGCTGGTATGAGTCTATGTTTAACTATTCACCCTGGTTAACCACCCTATTGTCGACTATTACAGGACCTCTTATTGTATTAATCTTATTTTTGACTTTTGGGCCATGCATTTTCAATAGGTTAATCGCTATTGTTAAAGGACGCTTAGAAACTGCACACTTAATGCTGCTACGGAAGCAATACGAACAAATCGGGGACAGAGGAATTACTCCTGTCCTCGGGTGGGCAAAAGAAGCATTGGATCGATTTAATGAACAAAATCAGGATAAAATAGAAAAGGGGGGATTGTAATGAACTGGTTAACTTTGTTCATGAAATCGCATGTGGGGGTAGAGACATTCCTCACTTATCTAAAACCACAGTATCCAGTTAAGTACCGATGATTAACGAAAGACGGTCCACCTAACAAACAAATAACGGCGCAAACGCACACACAATGCAGAAGATACCAGCCGCCACCTGAAGGCAGATTACGACCACCTAGCAACTGACGGCACAAACGCACACACAATGCAGAAGATACCAGCCGTCACGTAGACAGAAACTAGAAACTGTATAAATAAAGGGACTCTTCCCCATTTTTGGCGCGAGCCTTTGGCGGAGCACTGTCTCCCCGGCCGCCCAGCGCTGTTTTGCTCTCTTATCGCTTGCTAATAAATTCGATCTTGTCATTTAATACAAATTGGCTCCTCCAATTTGTCACGAGCGTCTATAACAATGTTGCCTCCCAGCCATCTATTGACGGCCTGTCAGAGGCAGGCTACAGATCTATATGAACGTCTAAGTGACCTAGTATAGCTGTTCTTCTGTTTAATGTACTTGTCTAGCTTCTCATTTTGTCACTCCCTTCCTGATCTCACAGGGCAAGCAGGAAATAAGATGAGACAAGGGGAAAGGCACAACAGAACCGGACTGGCAAAAGAAGGAAGCAGCCAGGATTCTTCTTCAGTGAGAATCACCGTCCACTTTAACAGTCCCCATGCCTACGGCTGCCAGTTTGACTTTTTGCATCATTGTTTTACCATCAGGTAAAGCATGCCTTGTAAGAGACAGAATTGTTATCTCAAGCCGTTTGTCTCAAAAATTGTTAGGTGTGAGGGACTGGACTGTCATCTCAAGGAGCTGTGAACTGTTTATCTCGAGCCCTTTGTCTCTGAGATGGCCTGTTTAAGCAGGACACTATTCTGTCCATAAGGAGGATTACCAGGCCATTGAGGCATCCAGGGGAGGAAACGGGGCTGGAGCTGATAAGATACTGGTTTCTAGTGTCAATCACGTGAAGATCACCCGAAGGTCGTGTGATAGACGAAACCTGCAGCGCATGACATCATCAAAATATCCCCTATAAAAACCCGTAGAGACAAGCCGTGGGCCTTTTGCCACCACTGAAGAATTGAAGATTGAGGACCAACGGGACGCTGCTGGATCCGTGGTGGTGACTATCCTAGCAATCCTATCCTGACTGCTTGCTTAATTTCTACCTTTTCTTCCATTCTATCCTATTGCCATTATTTTCCGCTTTTGATACTTTTGATAATAAAATCTCTTCTGGGTATACGGCATTTGACCTCGTTTGTGTCTTAATTTCACTCTTGGGATCATATCGAAACCTTCCCCGACATTGGATCGGGACATGCCCCTCAGTGAATGTGATGCAGGACCAGGAGTGCTGAAATGACCCAGAGGAAGGCACTTACTTAAAAAAATGGGAAGCTGGTCCCCCTTCTAAGGAATCTGTGAGCTCCCAGAGGGTGAGCACATTGCTTGGCCACAGTCTGGTGCCATGGCTGCGGTGCCAGAGGATGCAGCCACACCGTGTAGCAGGTGATACTGTGAGCATTGCAACCAGGGCCGTTGCATGTCCAGAGATGTGTGCTCATGACTGAGCTTTTAATTTAGATATTGAAAGGAAAGGAGTGTGAGAGTGGCCTTCATGATGTATCATCAGAAAACCAACAGAGGTTTGAAACCTTAACTGAGAAGTTTTTCTGGCGCCTAACAACACCTGAATTCACACACCAGCCTTCTTCCTGGAACTGAAGATGGTGAAGGAGACTTGGCTGCGGTCTCTCTTCTCCCCTGGACCACTCATTCCTATAGGAGTTGTGCGACCTTGCAGCCTCCACCCCTTTTTGGTCGAATTGGGTTAAAAATGGCCCATACATCCCCAAAATCATCAGGAGGAGGGAGACGGAAGTGCCCTCGCGCTGTACCACCGCCTATGTCTCACTCCCTGCGGTCAGCTTAAAGAAAAACAAAACAAACCACACCCCAAACCCACTGAAGAGACAAGCAAAGCCTTTTGGGTGACTCTGGGTTTCCTGGGAGTATCTCAGCAGCTGAAGGGAGACTCCGGCCTGGTGGGCAGTGAGGCCACCTCAAGCGCCCGGGGCTGGGCCCGGGGCCTCCCTCAGGGCTCTCCCCTCAGAGCAGGTCCCCTCAGGGCTCTCCCCTCAGAGCTCTCCCCTCAGGGCTCTCCCCTCAGGGCTGTCCTCTCAGAGCTCTCCCCTCACGGCTGTCCCCTCAGGGCTCTCCCCTCAGGGCAGCTCCCGCCCGGGCCAGGAACAAGCGGCGACACCGGGACGGCGCGGGAGCGCAGCGCAGCCCGCTCCGCCCCTGGCCCCTCCCCGGGGCGGCCATCCCCGCGGCCCGGGTTTCGGTTTCCTTTCTTCGCCCCGGCGGATGGAGCGTCCCGGGGCGGGGCTGGCCGGGACCGACCCGCCGAGCGCGGTTCCGGCCGGGAAGCCAACCTCACAGCGACCATGGCGTTCGCCGCCCAAGCGCTGCGGCTGCTGTGCGCCAGCGGCGGCTGCCTGGAGCAGGGCGAGCTCCAGCGGCGGCTGCCGGGCCGGCCCAGCACGGAGCAGCTGGCGCTGGTGCTGAGGGACGCGCAGCGGTTCACGCTGGTGCGGCGGCCCGGCGAGGCGGGGGCGGCGGCGGTGGTGGTGGTGGCCACCAGCCCGGTGCGGCTGTGCCAGGAGCATGGCGCGGGCTGCGAGGGGCAATGCGGGCGGCTGCACCTCTGCAAGTACCACCTGAAGGGGCTCTGCCGCAACCAGCAGGCGAGGTGAGGGGCGTAGGGGGGCGGCCCGGGGCACCTCCATCGCCGCCTCTCCGGCCTGGGGCTAGCTGGCGGGGACCCTCGCGGCGCTGCCCGGGCCGGGGGCGGGCAGGCGGGGCTGAGCCCCGCGGCGGGCCGTTTGCCCGGGGTGGGTATGCTGCTCCTTGCTCCCCGGGCGCGGTTGGTGTCCGCGGAGCCCCCTTTCCCCCTCTGGGCCTCGGCGGCTTCTCCTCCCCGCGGGGACGGGGGCCTCGCCCGGCTTTGGGGAGCCGCGAAGCCGCCCGCGCCCTGCAGCGGGGCGGGCCGCCGCTTGCGGCCTGCGGTGGCTGCTCGGTTGCCGTTGAGTAGCGCGTTTGTGGGAAAGAGAAGTGTTTCGGAGGGAAAAGTCTGTTACTTTAACGAGCCGTGGGGGCAGCGGGGCGGAGGAGGGAGCTGTGACCGCTTTCCCCCTCTCTCGCTGCGGGCTGAGAGCTCGGGCCTGGAGCCGGCTCGTCCCGGGGTGGGGCTCGGCCCTGGGCTCGCTGTGCCCCCTTCAGTGCAAGGAGCCTTCAGTAAAGGCCCTGTTGCCCTTTCCGTGTCGGAAATCCTCCTCCTCTTTTGTTTTTTTTTCCCCCAAAGGAGAGAGGCACCGGCGGTTGTTTCACAGACTTTGGGTTGCAACACTTCCTCCCCAGCTCACCCCCCTGCTTCTGGGGCTTCCAGCAGGGCCCGTCCGAGGGGGAAAGCTCAGCCCCCGCACACCCCGCCGCACGCAGCAAATCTCAGCGCTTTGGGCTGCGTGAGGTTGGGGAACGAGCCTATTGACTTGAGTGGGAGGGAGCGTTGCTCCGGCGTTTTGGTGTTTTCTTAGCCGTGGCTGTGAGCCGCAGGTCAAAAATGCCAATATTGTCAGGCTACGCTAATGCTATAATGACTGTAAATCAGAAATAGCGTGGCAATTATCGTCAGAGTAATTATGTAATCTGCTTAGTAAATCACATAATTACTTTATAAAGGAGCGCTACAGATTTTTCTGCAACTGGCTAATTTGGTGTGCTTTTTAAACTGTATAGTGTAATACCGATAGGTAGCAAAATAGTGCTAGTCTGTTTCACTCATTTTGCACTTGGGTTTCTTAACTTGTAGGAAGGAATGCAAGTTTGTTCACAACTTCCACTCGGACCACAATCTCTGTGTTCTAAAATGGTATGGACTTGAGAATTTAAACAGTGATGAACTTCGCCAGCTTCTGCTTCAAAATGACCCTTCCCTCTTACCCGAGGTGAGTAGTACTATGACAGTTTCTTAGCCTTGTTTTTCAGTGAGCATCACAAAGTGGAAGAGGCTTGATGCTAGGTGGAGATGTTAGGTGTCAGTTTAGTTAGCATAATGCAAATCTAAAATTTTAAATCTGCATCCTCTGTTCTCCTCTGTAGTGGGTTGACTCTAGCTGGCAGCTAAGCACTCGCACAGCCCCTCACTCACTCCCCTTTCCCCTGCTCCCAGCAGGACAGGTGAGAGAAAACAAAAAGAACAAGTGTGACAAAACTTGTGGGTGGAGATAAACACGGTTTAGCAAGTGGAGGAAATTGGGAAGGAAACAAGTGTTGCAAAGGAAGTTAGTCACCACCTCCCACAAGCAGACTGATTCCCAGCAAGTCTCTGAGTGACGGCCACCTTATAAAAAGGACCCCCCTTCCCCCCTCGCCTTTTTTTATTATTTTAGAGCATGACATTATATGGTATGGAATATCCCTTTGGCCAGTTTGGGCTAGGTGTCCCAGCTGTGTTCTCTCTCAGCTTCTTGCCCACCCCCAGTCTACCCGGGGCGGGTGTGGGCAGAGTGGAAAAAAAGAGAAAGCCTTTCCACTGTGCAAGCTCTGCTCATTAGTAGCTGAAACAGTGGCGTGTTATTGACACTGTTTTGGTCACAAATCCAAAACAGGGCGTGATATGGTCTGCTATGAAGAAAGTTAACTCCATCCCAGCCAGATCCAGTACCTCGTACCATCAAGTTTAGGTCAAAAAAGTTCACTATTCCAAAACTAGAAAACCAAAGAGTTTGGGTAGTAACCCAATAAAATCCACTATCCTACATTTATATGACTTAGAACAAAATCTCACCTGCTTGAGAATGTCTGTAAGATGGTTGTTGTCTCTTGAATGGTCTTTCTAGAAATTAGTAGGGAAAAGGAAAAACTATCAAGTAATCATTTGGAAAACAAGAAAGAAGAAACTTGTATAAGTCTTTTAAATGCAAATGTAAGCACGTATCTGTAAAAATTTAAAACCGATTAATTCAAACAGTCTATATGAGCACATCATACTTCAATCTTTAAATTCTTTTTTTTTTTTTCCTCTGCCCAAGGTCTGCTTGCATTATAACAAAGGTGATGGACCTTATGGATCTTGTACCTATAAAAAGATCTGCACCAAATTGCATGTTTGCCAGTACTTTTTGTGGGGACAGTGCAGATTTGGCAGCAGCTGCAAGCGATCCCATGACTTCTTAAAGTCAGAATGTTATGAGAAACTGGAGAGACAGGGAATGAGCTCAAACATTATTGAGAAACTACCCTCCATTTATAGGAATATGTATGACATAAAAAATGGCAACAGGAACACGTATGACACAGAAGATGCCAAGTCTTCACCATGCAAAGGTAAATAACACCATCTTTTGAAAACATCAGAAGAAGAGTCACTATAGTGAATGTAACATTCTCACAGATGTCATTAAGAAAAAAAAAACTGAATTTACATCTTGATGTGTCTTTTAGGAGGGACCTTGCACCTATCTCATTGACAGAGATTTGTGTCTTGACAAGTGAAGTGGATTTCAAGGCATTATGGGTTCCTGAGAAATAAAGTGCTTGGTGTTTACAAAAATCTTAAATTTGGGGTTAGAAAAGCATAACGGAAACTGGAAATAGGGAGATCTATAATTTTTTTTTCTTGCTAAAAAAACATAAATAAGGGTAGAGAATAGGGGTGGTGTTTACTTGTGTGATCATAAACTACTTCATTTTATCCATTTTTTTTTTTAATGTAGTGGTTGTCTAGCACAAGAATTCACAGACAGCGCTATCCTAGTTACTTCTCAGAGATGTAATATTTTGTTTGTTCTTTTCTTTTGAAGTTCCTTAGAATTGTAAGTTAAGTATAATTTAGCAGGAAAGAAAAGGATAACAGAATGGGAAATCCAAAAGTGTGTGTTCATCTCTGCTATTCTCCCTGCAGTTCCTTCTTCCCTTCTTTGTATCCAGGTGTGCTTTAGTTTGCAGAAATATCAAATTTTTAGAATTTGGATTTTGTAGCTGCCAATGTGGACAGCTCTGTGGAATGCACGGTTAACTCAAGTCCATCTGGAAATGTAAAGGCATTGGATTCTATTCTTATTTTGCAGTGATAGCTAAAAACTATGTGAGGAATTTAGCAGTTACAGACAGGAAAGTCAAGTTCAGAAAGGATGAATAATGGGATAGGACTTTTGAGTATACAAGGTTATAAAAGACTTCAGTGTCTTTCTGGAGCTGAATGCAGTTATGTAGTTGTAAACACAGTTTTTAGGCATCTTCCCTACCCATAGGTGCACTTTTAAGAGGGCTTGTTGAAACAAAGTGTATTAATAAGGCTTATAATTCCCCCCTCTAGAGAGAAAACACAGTTCTAGCCGAGAGCCCTCAACTGCAAATGATGATGAATTGGAACAGATCTGTTTATATCATCTGTACAGAAGTTGTGGCTTTAAAGGTAGGTTGTGACTGTAGCCAGTCCAGTCTATTTTTCTTTTCTTATAAAGTGATAGACATCTTTCACAGAAAGGGGAAACTTCAGAGCTTATGCTTACCTTTAGTTAAATCCCATTGTAATCTTGAGTGCCGGTAGGAAAGTGTTTGACCTACCTGGTATACCAAACAAAGGAGCTATTTCATTTTACTCTGAAATGTATAATATTTGCCTGTGTTGGAGATTGGCTACTCCACCTATGTTCACTTAAGGGATTGCTGAATGATAGGAGTCCCATTTCAAATAGCTACAAAAGATACTCTGAATTCTACATTCTTCCTTGTTTCTTTTAGCACTCTTCTGTTCTGTCCAAGCTGTCTCCCTTTCAAAATGTTTCAACTTGTCCAGGAAAAAAGCTGCTGTGCCAGCTTTCTTCTTGTCTTTTTGTCATTCTTTTCCTTCTTGATATTCTTGGACCTGTAGTAGATCCCTGATGTACTGCACACTTTCTCATATGAACAGTGTAGTGCAGTCTCCTTGACTTTCCCTGTAGTGAAGTTGCCTGTTGTTCTACTGTGAAAGCTAGCCTCAAGTTTATGCATATGCGTAGTGGTGATGTGATCTTCATTCCTATTGTGGAATGACTGCATACTGAGTCTTTGAATGATTTCTGAGTGACGCTTGTGATACCTGGGCCACTGCCACCACTACTCTTGTTCCTGGTGAGGCCTGAACCCTTAGAGACTTCTTGAAGTCTCTAAATGAACTACCTCCTATCCTAAAACTAAGCATTGTTGTGGGTTTGGGGTTTGGGTTTTTTTCTTTTTTCCCCTCAGTGATACCACTTTGGGACTAAGTGGTTAAGCATAGATGTTAGAGTCTACACTGTTATTCTATATATGAAATAATAGTCTCGTACGAGCTTGTGATCTCGATTCATTGTAAATTTATGTCTCTCAAACCGAGAAGACAGAACGGTCTTTCACCATTGAGCTCCTGCTAGCAATTTTGAAAGAGAATCTAGTAGGTACAGAAACTGAACTTCTGCCTAAGCTCAAAAATTAAGTTTTGCTTGCTCACGCTGAAAAATTCTAAACTACTGCTTGTAATGGTTCCATAGGTGAACACTTTCCCTAGCTATGCATTTGATACTTTCATCAGCTAGGTGTACAGCCCTGAAATGTTGGAGTTTTTCTCATAGCCTGTAAAAAACAATGCATCTCTTACTACTTTTTTTTTTTTTTTTTTTTAACTTTTATAGACAAGTGTATCAGAACTCATTTTCACTTGCCATATAGATGGCAGATCTCTGATGGTAATACCTGGAAGGACTTGAAGAATATGGAAGAAATAGAAAAAGCATATTGTGATCCCAGTAATGCCAGGTATAAACTCTTACAGAACTTAATAATGTTTGGAGTTTGCTATATTGGACCAGGCCCTTAGTGGCTATAAACTGCTACAATTCTATTGCAGTCATGGCTTAAGTAGCTTCATTTGGTATTCTTCTACTGACCTCTATTTGCTGATCTACTGGTGCCGGAGATCGGATCCATTGTGACTTACTTATGCCTGGAGTCCGTATAGGACTCTCTGGGTTACCATACGGGGTTTGGCTGGGATACAGTTGACTTTCTTCATAGCAGCCTGTATAGTGCTGTGTTCTGGATTTTTGACTAAACCAGTGCTGATAATGCACCAATGTTTCAGGTGTTGCTGAGCAGTGCTTGCCCGGAGTCAAGGTTTTCTCTTTTTCCGACTCGGCCGTTCTCCTCTGCAGTGGGTAGGCTCAGGGGTGGGCAATGGCTTGGGAGAGGATCAGCTGGGACAGCTGACCTGAACTGACCAAAGGGATCTCTCATACCATGTAACATCATGTTCAGGAATAAAACCTGGGGCAGAAGAAGAAGAGGGTTGGGTTTTTGGTTACCAAGGTGGCTACTGTTTGGAGGCTGGCTGGGCATTAGACTGCCTGGGGAGATGGCGAGCAATTAGCTTTGCTTTATTTATTTGTTTGTTTGTTTATTTACACCCACCCCCTTCTTCGCTTATTGAACTGCCTTTATATTGACCCAGAACTTTTCCTGCGTTTGCCCTTCCTATTTTCTACCCTCTGTTGTGCAGGGGAGGGCGAGTGAGCGAGCAGCTATGTGGGTGCTTGGTTGCTGGCCAGGGTCAATCCACCACAGTTATTTTATGTGACTGACCCATAGACTCTAGTATTCTTTGCTGTGAAAAAAATGTATAAATACTTCCTACTGCTGCTACTATAGGAGATCTTAATCCTCACTAAGAATGGCTGAAAAACTGCAGAGAATGGTGATTTTATCACAAGTACTTAGAATCATAGAATCATTTAGGTTGGAAAAGACCTTCAAGATCATCGAGTCCAACCGTCAACCATGCCGACTAAACCATGTCCTGAAGTACCCCATCTACTCGCTTTTTGAATACCTAATAATAATACTTGTGGGAATCTGTCTTCGGTTAGAGCTTGTCAATACACAGCTTGACCCCACAATTAGAAGTAACCTTATCTTTCACCTTTTGAGCTGGAGGATGGAAAGGTAGCATGAGATTTGCCCCTCCTGCCCCCTTATCCCCCAGCCCGTATTGTGGAACTGGTAGAATACCTTGTGTACCTGGAGATATAGATATTCTTAGGTGCAGAGAACGTTAAGAAAATGGAAATACCTTTAAGAGTTTGGAACTGGTTATGTAGCATGAAGAGGGTATTGGAAGGGGCTCGTAGCAGTGTGCTGTGTCCCATGCTGGAGAATTTACCTAGCCCTCTTATGTTATGTTAGAGGCTCTTTGAAGCGGTGCCTAAGTTATGACAGTGTTCTGTTTAGAATATAGTTGGTTAGCAAGAAGAAGGCAGTGTACATTTTCCATTGTTTCTATTCACCTTATGTAACTCAGTAATTTACGAGTTGATAATGGTTACCACCCATGGAACCAATGTGAGACGTAATACTGTAATGCAAAATATGTACAGCCACAAGACAGAGCTAGGATTGTTGTGGAAACTGCAGGTTTGTGTTCTGCTTTTGAGTGATGTTGACTTAATTTGCAAATTTGTGGTGGACTTCTGAACCTATATGTAAAGCTTCACAAACAGTTCTGATTTTTTTTTTCTCCTTTTTTTTTAATAGATTTAATAATGGTGTTACTGAAAGTGGCTCTGTCTTGTCATGTATCTGTTTTCTGAATATGCGCTGTGGGTTTGCAAAGGTTAGACGTCTTTCTACAGCCTCCTCTGTGACCAAACCCCCT
Organism: Harpia harpyja; assembly: GCF_026419915.1. NCBI lineage: Eukaryota > Metazoa > Chordata > Aves > Accipitriformes > Accipitridae > Harpia > Harpia harpyja. Next base: position 22,554,009 of record NC_068945.1, on the reverse strand, counting down.
CACTTCGTTCTTACAACAGAATGGATCTGGTACTGGAAAGACGAATATGGCCTGTGGAAGGAGTATGGAAAAAAAGTAAGTATGGAGAAATGGGGAGACTCTCAACTCTGTGTTAAAAGTGCAGAACTACTGAAAAGTGCACAGTGTTTATAACATCCCCCTCTTTTGTCACCCCCTCCCTCCCTCACTTACACTGTACGGAGGGACTTTAGAGGCCTAATGGGATATTTTGGCTGTGAATTTGATTGGTTCAGGTACAGGAGTGCTCACTGGTGAGTCACAAATATTATTGGCAGAGAATTCTTCAGTGAGTCTTGTCAGATAGGATCACATGAATACATTCTTTTCATTGCTCCTGACTAAACTTCCTTTTCTGAGGTTCCAGTAGTATGCTGTGTGTCTTTGCTAAGGTCTGGTTGGTGAATGTGCAATCTCAGTAGTAGCGATTACAGCATGCACTTTGCAGTGTAAGTTTAGGCTTCATAACACTGCTTGGTTTGTTTTAGGGGCAGTTTCAACTGCTTAATACATGGCTTTTGCCACGATAGCTGCTATCATGCCCAAAAGCTGATACATACTGCAACCACCATACCATACCATATGACAGTTGTTGGGTTTTAAACTTGCTTGTATATAACAGACCAGGAGAATCTTTTTTTTTTTCCTCTGGTTTTGGCCTGACAGGATGGTGATCATCAAGCTGCCACTGTCTCCAGTGATGACCTGGAGAAAGCTTATATAGCCAAATGTTCCCCAAAGCTGAACTTCAAAGCTGGAAGACATGAATATGAACTCAATTTTGGAGGTAGGTTCCGTTTGCTTTGTTTTTTTGTTTTCTCCCTCCCTCCCTCCCAGGTCTTTTGTGGTTTTAAACTACATTACTACAGGAGATAGGAGAGAGAAATTTGAACTTTGAACTGCAATGCTTACAGAGACAGAGCCTCTGTCAAAGTTCTCAGGATAAGAGCTGTTCACATAAGCAAAGTGGCATTCCTGTTCCTCCAACCCTTTTATTTCTGAGAAGTTCTTGTGCTAGGTTTCAAAATGTCTGCTAGCAAGTCCAAATGTGACATTGCCATTGATGCTAGCACCAACACAAATGGTGAGAAACTTCTGGAAGACTTGGTAAGCCTGCTTCTGGTCTGCTTTAATCACTGGCTTGCAGAAAAACAAATACTTGGGTAAGGTGTAGGGTTCAGACAATCCTCCTTAGCATTGGAAGATTTATGTAGCTATTTTCTTTTCATAGCTCTGCCTGTCTGGAAAGGCTGAAGAAATACCTTGACTATGTCAAAGTAGGCAGATGTATTTCCCAAGAGTTCAGGAAATTTAAGCCACTTGTGATGGCACTGTCCTCTCTGAGCTCTCTGAGCTGTTGCCTTTCCAGGTATCCTTTTCAAAAACCATGGGGAACAGTGGTTGTGGGAATCAGCCTGCCTAGACTGTCATTTTGGTATAGTTGCCTTTGATCTAACTCTCCACTACTATCTCATTCTGCATGGAAAAAAACCCAAACAGGCAGAAATGGCATGTGATATGTTGTGTGTGATTCAGTTGAAAGCAATGCTGTAATCTTCTCTATAGTCTGGGGAAACTTGTCTGGCTTAGAAGGGAAAATTGCATAGTAAATCAATCCCTTTTCTAAGGTTTGGGCTTTTTTAGTAACTTAGGCAAACATACACAATGTAGATGTCTTCTAAAACTTAGTTTCTAGGCTTGGTGGTGCCAAGGGGTTGGCTGGTTGGTTTGTTTCCTTCCTGTGTCTCTCTCTGAAGATGAGGCCTCATTCTCCTCGCTGCTACTGAGTCTTAGTTGCTAGTATGATGTGGCAGTAACTACAGAGGTTCCAAGATCCAGAAATAATGCCTCTAAAATTCAGGTTGCTGTGACTTGTTTCTGTTGGTGGTCAATAAAAATTAATGGCCTGTGATAGCTGTTAGGTTGTGTTTATGGGGTTTGAAAGCTACAACTACATGTAGGAAAACAGTATCTTGCTTGCAAATTGAGAAGGAGGGGATGCAATCCATGGAGCAAAAGTAGATACTTACTTTACAATGATCCTTTTCAGTTAAGTGTGGCTAATGGAACAATGACGGGAAAATAGCTACTGTTGTCTATCATTCCTTCTAAAGTTAAGAGCAAAACTGAAACTGAAATCCTTCTTGGTGGTTTATACAGACAGACAGTGGGTTTCACATCCTGCTCTGACTTCCCTTTGTGTCGCAAGAAAAAAAGCTCAGTGCCCTTTTGTCAACATTTTTGACAAAACAACTTAGTGGCAAGTTTTGCTGCAGTGTGAAGGCTTTCTAAAAACACCTGATTGTTCAGGGTATTATTTTTATTTTCCCAGCCATGATTCAGAAAAACCTTCGCTACACAACAGAGAGAGAGATTTGCAGAAGACCTAAATTTATCTCTCAGACAGAGGTAGAAAAGACAAGAGCAAGGTAAACTGCAACTGCTCATTCTGTGGTGATGGATTTAGTGCATTTTGAATGCAGTGTCTTCCAAGGGTGTAAATAAGGTGAAGGAGTAGCTGTTAAGGCAATTGTAAAAGAAATTGACAGGGGAAGGGACATACCTTTCCTACAACAATGTCTAGCCAGGGCAGTATTGCAGCCTGGCCAACAGTTTTCAAGCAGCTCGGGAGCCCTGGGGGTAAAGGAAGTTTGGGCTTGGCTACAGAAAGTGTGGAAGCATAGAAAATGATTCAACATGTAGCAACGTTGTAGGGAGCTATTTTACTAGAGCAGCTGATACAGACGGAAGCAGTAACATTTATGCATACTAGCCCTTTCTGACATCTAAGATCAGTAATTTTCAAAGCTAAGTACAAGTTTACAAACAATTCTTTTGAGAACAACCAGACAATCTGAAAGGAAAATAGTAGTTGTTACAAGTGGAGCAAAAGGTGGGAGTCTGCAAGGGGAGAAGTTTTATATAATTGCATGTAACAGCCAACTTTTTTTACGCATTCCCTTGTAGCACACAGTGCTTGCTTAACACAGAAAAGAGCAGCTAAACACACCAACTGAAATTGGGGTGGAAGCAGAGGGCTGTATCTATCCTGTTTCTGTCACATTGATATAATACTGGATGCATTTTTATTTATCATCTACCCCAGTGAGGCAGAGCTTTTATGTATACATTCAACTCTTTGCAACTAAGAGAACTAGCTTCATGTTCAGTTCAGTGTGTATCATCTAATTTGTTTTCTCATTTGGCATCTTGCTTCCTGCCATAAGTCTTGACATGATGATTTGGAACAAATATTGTCATGTACTGAACTGAAAAGACGATTTTGAAATATTTCTGAATATGTTCAATTGCCTATATTAGCCCTAAACTTGGCAAAAATGTTTAGTGTCATATGTATATAAAATGTAGGGATTTGTTTTGTTTTGATTACCTATTTGTAATGTCTTGTAATGTACAGGGGCTTTAAACATACAGAAGAGTTTAAGGGCATTCCAGCTCACTGGGACAAATCTGCCCTGCCTGAACTGGGATTCAAGGTTTGGAGCTTTTTTTTTCTCTCCGTCAGTTTTGTCACATACAGGTTTGTTACAAGTTCAGTGTTTCTTGTGCGCTTGTAGATGACTTTCTTATGTAATGTAATGCAGAGGTGTTGGTAAATTTGAGCCTGATACCACACTGGGCAGACCTAGAGGTGAAACTAGTCCCAAATTTAAACTTAACAAATGGTGGCTTTATAACCCTGGCAACATTGGCTTTCGCTGCTACTGCTTATCCCTTTGCTTGGCAAATTTGCCTGAAGCTTAGGCTGTATTAGCAACACTGTTACTGGTGCCCAAGATGCATAGCTTTGAAGTCCAACATGTGCTGAAGCATCAGAGAGAAATCATGCCTGTGAACTTCAGGGTAGCCATTCCCTGAGCTGTGTTTAAATACACTGTTGCATGTCTATGAGCATTGCTGAAATGAGCAGAGTTCAGGCTGGGATCATTTATTAAAATGTACCATAACTCCAGTGGACTGAAGTTGTTACCTTTGTAACACACCCAGTTGATATCTGCATGGTTTACCTTGCTGACTCCCTGCCTGCCTCCACCACCACCTCTGTCAACTCTAGTAACAATACTTATGGAAAAGATCTTCTTATATGAAGCTTGAAAATTACTAACTTGCAAAATGCAAATCCTCAAGAAATTATCAATAAAAAATAGGGAAGGCTAATGTTGACATTCTTGATGTTCCTAGGGAAAACATGGAAGTACAAAACTTTGCTTGCTTTCAGGACTGACTTTTGGTGGTGTGTCCCTACTCTTCCCTAAAATGGTTGATTGAATAAAGCCTTTTCAATTTATGTAAAAACATAACAGGCAGTGCAATTTGTGTTCACTGGCTGTAGGGATTATAAACTATAAAGATTTAAAAAGCATGAGTGCAGAGGTACTCTTTGATTTGCTGCAACATAAATTCTCTGTCCTTTTATTTATGTGCTCTTTTCTTCTATGTATTTAGGTACTGTTTGATATATACATGCAAATATATTTGGGTCCAAATATTAAAAGGGGCGGGGTGGCTACACAAAAGCATGCAGCTCCTTTAATGTCCTGTGAGAGAGCAGCCTGGGTGTCTTAAACCCCGGGAGTTAATGTTCCCTAGGTAAGAGCTCACTTTTACAGAGCAGCGTTCTCTAATCTGCATTTTTTCCAAGAGTATTTTGCTGCCTGTACCTCTGCTTCACAGAAAAGACTTTAAAGGTCTTAGTAGTGCACTAGGTAGGGTGGCTTTGTTATGATTTAGTAAAAGATGAGAGTAGCTTTTTAATCTTTTCCTTACAGCTGATTGAGCTTGACAGTTCTTCTGAAGAATACAAGAAAGTCAAAGTGGACTTTCAACGCACAATGCCCAAAACAGTTATTAAAAGGATTCGTAGAGTTCAGAACCCATCTCTCTGGGAACTGTATCAATGGTATGTGTAAAATACTGCTCTGGTATGTGTACATTAAGTTTGTTTTTTCTGCAGTTAGCTGTGTGCTAAAGATAGACATGAGCATTCCTGAAATGCAGCTGCATTTAAGGATCTGCTTCCATCCCCCACTGAAATACCTAGCCAGGATCAACATGTAGATAAAGAGGTACCGACAAAACCAAAACTCAGTCAAGACATAGAGCTTAGAATAGTCAGATGAGCTCTGTGGGAGGAATCCTTGCTCCCAAGTAAGCGGTTCTGACTTCTGCCAGTCCTGTGTCCAGGACAGCTGCCTTCCACTGAAGCTTTGAAGCTGGTAATTAGTCACATTTGGTGCAAACACTGGTTTGTAGCTGGTCAAAACTGAAACAGCCTTCAAAATTAAATGCACAACTCACTGAGGGAAAGCCTTAACATGAACTCCTGTTTAAAAAAAAAAAAAAAAAAAAGCTAAGATTCCTCCCCGTCTCCCAACAGGCAATGAATGATACAAAGCGTTTTTATTATTAAATATCTGGAGGCATTTGTGTGTAATGAAAGCAAGTTTGTACACAGCTAGACAGCAAGATACCCTGTATGCCCCAAGTTTAGACCTTAACGTAAGGATTTTCAGAATGTATTCTTTAATACTTTAAATTTATTACTTAATAATTTATTGTTTTAATAATTTCTGAGTGCTAGTGTGGCTGGAACCTGTCGGGGTACAGCCACCATGGAACTGCAAAGATACTGCTTCTTACTGCAGGCAGAAGGAACAAATGCAGAAGAGCAATGGTGGAAAGGCTGTGGATGAGCGATTTTTATTTCATGGGACCAGTAAAAAATACATTGATGCCATCTGTCAGCAAAACTTTGACTGGAGGATCTGTGGTGTTCATGGGACAGTCTACGGCAAAGGTTGTTTTTCAGCTCTTTCATTAACCCTAGACTTGCTAAAAAACTCTCAGTAGTTACTGCAGAGGCATAAAGTTAGAAAGAGGGCACTCGGCCAATCTAGGACTTATCTTTGGGATGATGTGGACAACATATCTGACTTCGGCAATGATCATTTGGAGCTAACGCATACTGAAAGGCCTTGTTCTTTATGTCCCACTCTGTCCTGCAAGAAAAGACAAGCTTAGGAGAGGCTAGTTCTAGGGATGGTTTCTCCTAGCGTCCAGGCTTACTTCTGTTCCACTTTCTCCAAGCTCCTACAGGAAAGCAACGTGACATTACTTGGTTTTTTTTCCAGGAATGTAAATGCCATCCTGGTTACAGGCTTTTTGCCTTGTTAGCAAATTATATTCCTTTACGTTGTCCTGCATACAGGAAAGGATCAACATACCAAGTGGAATAGCCAAGATACAGGCTGACTGGTTACCCACCCATCCACTTGAATACGTTGTAACTCTCAGAAATGTTGTAATGAGCATTAGTAGCCTCTGTCAGGAGAGCAAGTTGGGTGAGATTGGGGAAGGTGGTCTTCTAGGGTCAGGAGGGAATCTCTTTGAGGAGTACGGTAACATTTAAAACATTACTTGCGGGGCTTTTTAATATGTGTGCTGTGAAAAATAAAAGTGTAGGTAATACATAGTGGTCATTTGCACTAAGAAGGACATACAGGACAAGTGAAGGCTTTGGAAAGGCTGTTGATGAACCACTTAATGGATTTGCTTATGAATTTGCTTTCACACTGTATCACTTCCTTCCCTGCAATTTTGGTGTCTTATCAATTCTATCTTGGTGTCTCTTCTGCAGGAAGCTATTTTGCACGGGATGCATCTTATTCTGACTGCTACTGCAGGGAAGACTTATACATCAAGACCATGTTTCTGGCACGGGTGCTGGTGGGGGAGTTCACTCTTGGTAGTTCTTCTTATGTTCGGCCTCCCTTGAAGGACAACCAAAACTTCTATGACAGTTGTGTGAATAACTCTTCAAACCCTTCTATCTTTGTCATCTTTGAGAAGCAGCAGATTTATCCAGAGTATCTCATAGAATACACTGACCAGGCATTAGCAAAAATGCTATAGCAGCAAAACCTGTCATAATTATGTTTAGCTGGTATACACATATTTTTAGTATTGGCTTAAGAGAGAAAAAGTGATTTTTAGAAGTTACGTAATTGGGTAGGTGAGTGCTCAGATGATACATTTATTTTCTACCCTTTCTGTGCAACAGAAAATGAGGGGTAAGAAGACACAAAGGATGTCTTAGAATTCTTAAAATCCTGTGTCTGTCTCCTGTTCTTTAGCAGGTATCATGTTTCCCTGCATTACTAGAGACTTTTATAAATTTATTAGGTGAATTCACTGGTGCTTGTAACATGAGAATTGGCTATGACTGCCAAGTTTAAACAATATTTAGTTACAATTGTTTCAGGATAGATCTTTACACATGCTTGTTGGTCAGAGGCTGTCTCCTTCTACCTGTTTGTCTTTTAACTCAAAATTTGATAAAACCTGCTGTTTTAATAATCTGTCTCCTGTAACAGTAGACATTCGAGTGTCTGCAAATGAGACTGTACAATCTCTGCAGTGTTGTTTTTTGTCCCTACTTAATCTTCACCAACAAAGCCTCAAAAATTAAACTTGCATGTTGAAAAGGAACACAGACTTATTTTCACTTGTTGTTTTCAATGAGAAAATTAAGTACCAAAGACATGAAGCATAGCAAGGGTTGCTTGGTGCTGTGCTACTTAGTTGACTTGCTCTATCAAATAAATGATGTATTTTAGGTCTGTGAGAACACAAGTTTTTTCATGACTTTCACTGTGCCTACAAATGAGAGAGTGCTGGGACGGAGGAAGAGGAGGCACTCACCCTGTCACTTAAGAATATCATACTTAGGAATGAAATACACTGCTTGCACTGCTTGATTAGCAATACCCTGTCTCTGTGGAGCAACTTTATGGTTCTCTTATAGCTGTTGGGAAGGACAGTGAGTGACTGTCTCTCATTAAGTGTACTGCCCCTTTGGTTGCAGGAGATATGGTGGTTACCTGTGTAATCAAGGTCTCTTTGGATTTTCTTGCAGGAAAAACGTGCTTACCTGGGGAGTGGTCTTCAGCCACAGAGCTGAAACCTTTAAAAATCTGATGATTAAGTTAAGTTGAATATTTAATTTTTCCCAGCAAAAGATGTTATTAGTGTTGAGCAGTCAGCATAGGTGTATGCAGATAATAAGAATATGTGAACTGTCAAGTATTTCTTAAGATTAAAGTTGCTGATGCACAAACAGATACTTTATCACAGCCGTAATGCTCCTAAATGAGTACTTGTTAGCTATAGTGTACCACAAAAGTCTTAAGATATACTTTGTATAGGACCAAAAAAAGCTCATCTCTACCTGTATTCTAGAAGCACTTCTTTTTAATTCATCTGCATGATGATTGACAGATGTACACTGGGTAATTCTTTATTCCTTCAGCACTGTGAACCAGGAGCTTAGCCATGATTAGCTGGAGTAAGGCTGTGCAGAACTCCTTTTTATATGCACTGTAAAACTGGAACACAATACCTAAAGGAAAATACCCCTATTCTTGTTTAAACCAGTAAAACAAGATGTGGAGAAGCAAGTTGACTGTATTCTTTCTTTTGAAAGATTTATAATAGAACATAAATGATAAATCTCATGTCAGCAAATGAGCTTGTCAGCAAATACTACATTCACTGAGGAGGATAACATTATGTATGAAAGCTGTGCATACCTGTGCAGAATAAGATTTTTCTGCCAAAACAAAAAACATGTTCATCTACACATTCATGGTAAATGAGAATACTGGCAGTATGCCTTTCTTCCTCTGAACATAACCAGCATTTCAGCAAAGAACTGGAATAGCTAATGTCATGTTAATATTTTGCCAGAAAATTGAAACATCTCAGCTTTTTTAATGAAAAAAGCTGAGATATTTTTTAATAACATTTTTGATGGCTAGTAGTATTTTGAAAGCCTTTAACTTAATTCTTGGAGGTGATGTGTAAGTGTGTGTGCATGTAAGTAAAATAACTGGAATAAAATGGCTGGTTATGTTACTTTGTCATCTGTTATTTCTCCATTAACACACAAAAAAAGAAAGTCACCATGTTTTCCACTTTTGAAACTTCAGTGGTAACTTTCTTGTGTGTAGTAAACAAACAGGTATTCAAACCACTAAATTCCTTGTAATGGTGTTCTCTGGATCAATACTAAAAGCAAGCACCATGTTTCACAACATTTCTGAGTTCTTGGAAACTTTCTTAAAGATGCTGCTGTTAAGCAGCGGAGTCCCTCTACAGCTGTTTGGATTGCATTTGGAAATTAACAGCTTACAGAGTCATTTACATTAAATCTAAACTTCAGACAAAAATTGATATTGAGCCTCTTCTCTGAGTGAGGAGGATATATCTTGGCTACTTAAGACAAGAAACTGAGCAGGAACAGGGTCATAATCTCTTGCTCACTCCTACACCATGTGAGGAGAAAGATAAGCTGTGAAGGTTGTTGTTTCTGGGTTTGATACCAGGTCCAGCCTGGCAAGACAGACAGCAAACCAGCAGAAGCCAAACAACTTTGCTGTGTAGTAGTACAGTATAGAGCAGGGTAGTATACGAACGCCTGGCCCACTTGCTGGGCTGGGTAGGGGTCTGGCAGCCAGCCAAGGTCAACCCACCACACCATTTAATGAGTTTTGCCTGTAATCGGGTTTGTCATGATATTCTGCCTAGATTTTGTAAAAGATATGGGTGTCAAAATCCTGTCTGTAAGTGGCAGCAGCAAAGGAGCAGCAGTACATTACCCGGTTTGGATACCTGCAGCCTGGTGCAGTAGGGGCGGCGGGTAAGAGGAACTGAGGTGGATGGTGCGTACCAGCTACGGGAGTGTGCTTGGTGCTGCTTTGGCTTGGAGAAGGCTTGCACTTTGCTGCTTAGAAACCATTGCTCAGAGCTGCCTTGGGGCCAAAGGGCAAGTGGGAGTTGTAGAAATGCTGCTTTACTTACAGTACTTCCAGCACAAAAATCCAGGAGGGATGGCTGTTATAAATGGCCAGGGTTACTGGTGCTAACCTGTTTTAGCAGGAGATCGGCTTCACAAGCCTGAATAGCTCCCTTGCACTTCTTGTTTCAGGCCCGGTCACAAATTCATCTCTACTTGCAAAAAGCCTGGCAATTGAGGGAATCCTGCTCCCTCCTTGAAAGTAGCCTGTCCTGGTTTCAGCTGGGATAGAATTAATTTTCTTTCTAGTAGCTGGTATAGCATTATGTTTTGGGTTCACTACCAGAAGAATGTTGATAACACACTGATGTTTTCAGTTGTTGCTAAGTAGTGTTTAGACTAAGTCAAGGAGTTTTCAGCTTCTCATGCCCAGCCAGCAAGAAGGCTGGAGGGGCACAAGGAGTTGAGAGGGGACACAGCCAGGACAGCTGACCCAAACTGGCCAAAGGGGTATTCCATACCATGGGACATCATGCCCAGTATATAAACTGGGGGCAGTTGGCCAGGGGGGCAGGTCTTTACTCGGGAACTACCTGTGCATTGGTCAGTGAGGGGAGAGCAATTGCATTGTGCATCACTTGGTCTGTATATTCCAATCCTTTCATTAGTATTGTCATTTTATTATCATTATTAGTTTCTTCCTTTCTGTTCTATTAAACTGTTCTTATGTCAACCCACGAGTTTTACTTTTTTCCTTCCAATTATCTCCCCCATTCCCCTGGGGGGGGGGGGTGAGAGCGCAGCTGCGTGGGGCTTAGTTGCTGGCTGGGGTTAAACCACAACATAGCCATAGCACCCAGCAGTGCAGGGAGCAAACATCTTAAAGACCGATCAGACTTTTCACAGTTGGAAGAAAGAGAGCGGGGCCAGTGTGAACCAAGCAATGAAATAAACAGTTTATAAGTCAGTCAGCTGTAAATTCTTTTAGCATGTTTACTACTGTAAATGCACAGAAGAGTCTGATATTAGGTGAAGCTGTGTCCAAGATGGAAACATCATTTAAAAAAGGGAAATGAGAAGGTGGTCATTTCAGAAAGTATCACACACAGAGAGGAAATTTATGCCAGGTGAGAACAGATAGTTCAAATTTGCAATCAATGAAGCATAATAATTTCTAACACCCAGCTTCGTTTTTCTAGTAATACTATTTATAAAGTACAAAACTGTAAAGGTTTTCTATATCAGCAGTCTCATTAAAAACACTATTTTATACTGACAGCTTTCTGTAATCATTGCAAAGTCCCAGGAGATGTTTTTAATAGAAGCTTTCCTTTACCAAGCAGCCTTTGCTTTGTATCAGCTGTCAGAGAATGACTAAGACCCTTTTGTAAAACAGACATGCCCGATTTTAAACAAACCCACAGCTCAGCAATGCAAGACAACACACTTACTGTTTCTGAGGAGAGAAATTATTTTAAATCAGCTTCCTTGTTCCTCTCTAGACTCAACTGCTGTTGACTGAAGCATGCTGTACCAGAAATGCTAATAGTCACCATAACTTAAGGATATGAAGTTATGTTTTGATGTTGCAACTATAAACATAATGCTCTTTTTTTTGGTAGTTTGTTGGGGGTTTTTTATGAATCCTAAAGCCAGTTCTGCTCAGGATCAGTTTGGGACCATGTTATATGGGTGCACAAGCACACTGTGATTAACATGGCATTACCAGTTTCTGGTTTGGAGAGCTGCTGTCAATCTTGTGTCTTGTTTTTTTACAAATGTGTGCTTCCAGGGGGCTAGAGCACCGCTGGTCCCTCAACACAGCTCGCTCTTTAAGTATGTTGCTAAGCCCACACAGCCAGGATGAGGGCCAGCATCATTAAGTAAGTATCCAGGTAAAATGTCTGTGCAGTGTCTGGTGACTGTATCAGCAGCTGTTGTTTAAAAGGAAGAAATGGCTTGCAGCTCTTCCTATATTACTGGAAAGTTGGCAGGCTTTTCCCCATCTTCTCTAGCTGTCTTGCTAGGCCTGCATGTAGAACAAGGGATGATGCACTTCCAGACATCTGACTTGGCCCACAGCTGCAAAAATAATTCCTCTATTCCACACCACTACAAACTGACAGGTGAAAACAGGTAATACTTCCTAATGAGAAAACTTTGCAGGACAGTTGAAAAACCCTTAGCACAGACTCAAGTGAGTTTACAGGCACACATACTGTCTTGGGAGTGGCTGGGAAAGACTTGGTGCAGTTTCCAAGCCTGTAAAATGCGATGCACAGTTGCAGCCACTGCAGTACTGGTTTTTTCCAGTGAAGTCAATGCAGTATTCAAGATGATAATGCTCTGTTCAGGCACAGAAATATGAGGTGTTCAACTACTCTACACATTAGTGGCACGTTCTTGGATAAATATTGAGGATATAAACAGCATTCAGACAAGTTGTAAAACAGTCCATAAAAAAGCATATGGAAGAAAGGCATAAGCTTGATTTAGGCTCAGAGAATTTGGTCAAAAATGAAGCACACAACAACCTGCTAATTCACATAAGGAAGAAAAACAGTAAAAAAATTTTGAAGGGACAAACAAGCCTTTGACAGCTGACCTCAGACTGCAATGATCTTCCTGCTCATTCAGGTAGGTGAGCAAGTTTTTAGGCAAGGCCCATCCAACATTTGCCAGTTGTATGTATAAGCTGTATAGGAAATCAACTGCCAGGACACTGTTTTCAAGAGGGAAAAATGATGGATAATATGTAGGAACTAGGATATATACAGTGTGTTGCTTTTCAAATAAATAACAATCACTCCATCAGTAATTCATATAATCAGTGTGTCTGTAACCGGGCACTTCTGTTGAGCATGCCAGAGATGCTCCATGGAAAAAGGAACAATTCCAAGACTGCCAAGTCAGTACTTTACCAACACTACCTGTACAGTTCTGCTTTAAAAAAAATTAAAAAATAAAAAAAAAATCACAGGAAAGAGAAAGAAGATCTTCCAGGAGCAAGATACAGTAATTTGATCAGTGTTGAGGCAGCATGTGGGAAAAAGGCAGCAAAAGGTGCTTGCTGGAGAGAAACTATGGAACTAGCTAGGGACCAGTGAGCAGATGGCTCCTTCCAGCAATTCTTGCAGCGAAGCTGAGCAGTCAGTCTCTTCCTCCTGCTGCCATGACACTTCTCTGTGCATACCACCAAGAGAGATGTTGTACTTAAGGAAACCTCGAGCAGAGTATGTCAGCAGGCAGAAGGTCAACATTTGCCAAGAACCAAAAGGTGCTTCCTTATTTTTATGGTGCCATAAGAATTTTTGCTATTTATAAAAACAACTTAAAAAAAAAGGACTCTGAGACTAAGACCATCTCCTCTCATGGTTTTGTTGTACAGCCAACCAGTTTGTGGTGCCCACTGAAGGCAACGTTTGGGTTTTTTTTCTGGTCAATCAATCACTGTTGTGTGATGCTCCACTAGCTGTATGGTGATTGAAGGGCTTTGTAGAGGAGTAGGAAAGCATGGAGAGAATGTGAAGAGTGGAAGCGTACTGTTGCTTTGGCTGTGAAGATGCATGTGCACAGTCATACAGCTTGAATGGCTCCATGGTGCTGCCGCAGCTGGCAATCAGACAAGTTCCTTCCTGAGCGGAGTGAGGCACGTGGGATGTGACCTGCTCTGGGGTCACATAAGGAATCAAGAGAGCTGCTGGGACTGATGATCTCCCTTGCCATTGGCTTTAGTGCACGCAGCACTCTTCATTTTCCTGAGCCAATGAGCTAGACAAGGATGGCGCCAACTGCAATGCTTGGAAAGGAAAGGCCTCAAAGTGAAGCAGATATTGTACCAACACCTTCTGATTACCCTTAAATTTCTTCCAGTCCTCCTGCTTTCTTTAAATTTGTATCTTCTTTTTCTCCATCTTCCCAACAGCAGTTCAGTAACCAGAAAAATGGGTGTCACCTCATTTCTTTGGTCTTAGCTACTGGAACTTAACTGGTAAGCAGGGGAATGCTTCATTCCTCTTCAGTCATGTTGATGCAATGTGCGAAGTGCAAATTGTTAATCTAAGTGTATTTCAATTAACTGCAAAAGCATGAAGAAGGTGCAACTCCTTCCCTTTACAGACACAGGGAGAGATTAAGCATTGCGCAGGAGACTCAGCTTTGATTTTTAGCAGAGTTCATGATAAAATCCAGTGCGTTAGATGCCAGGTCTTCTGTTGTAACTGTGGTGCCTCTTGGGCTTTTTCTACAGTAGGGACTTATAAGTGCATGAGAAGGATGTGTGAGATAATGAATTGTAATTAAAATCTATTGTAAATCACGTGTATGCTTAACACCTGCTCCATTTATTGAACTTGAACACGCAGAAAGCATTCTCAAAGATGAGTGAAAGGAAGTGTAATGTAGAAAAGCAAGTGAAAGTGGGATGCTTCTTTACAGATACTATTCACAGCAATTTGAAAATCACCAAAAAGACTGTGGAGCCCATGTTTCATTTAAAAAAGTGACTGGAGGCTCTCCCATAGGAGGGCAGCGAGGCAGCACCTACTGACCATCAGTGGGACTTAGGCTCCTACCTGGCTTTGGGGTTTTGAAAAATAATTATACCCAGTGAATCACTGAACAAGGGGTCCCATCACAGGAGGCTTCAGGATGTACGTTTTCTTTTAGCGAGATTCTAGCATAACGTAGATTCCGTTTTTTGGTCCAAGTGTGGCTTTTGATTTCAGCTGCAAAGGAATCTGAAAGAAAAAAGAGCATCTTATGTACAGTTGTATCTATTTGTTTATGTGTGTATAACATCTCCACATACAGACAGACATATTTGCTGGGGGACCAACTCATACCAGGATTACTGTGGAAGCTGTAAAGTACTTGTTTTATAGTCAGCTGTGGTAGTATAATATTAAATAGAATTTACAGCCAGAGGCTGAGGCAGTGGTTGTCCAGGTATACTGTAGATCTGAACAGAAAGAAATTAACTCTCTAAACTCTAGAGGTGCTGAGTAAGCGCCAGGTGCAACATATATAGCAATAGGCATATACTAAAGTGCTAAGATCCCATGAAAGATGTACACCCGTTCTCCCCCTGTGTAAATCAAGATATTTGGACTGCGGTGCTGCTACACTGCTCTCCACTAAGGCAGGGCTGTGTAACTCTGTTTTGTTGCAAAAATCATAAAGGCTAAATCACATTTTGATTAAAACATGCAGTCCAGGCCTCTTGTCCCTCCTTATTATGGAAGTGGCTCTAGCAGTTTTCTCAAACGAAGAGAAAGTCACAAAGGCAAATCAGTTGTCCTGTCTAGGACACACTGTCAACTCCCTGAAGTTGACAAGTGTGGCCTTTGAGCCTCTGCATGTACAAACCTCAGTCTCTGGGCAGGTCTTAAATTGAAACTTCTGCAAAATCCTCAACAGAGTCATTTTTATCTCCAGCAAACCCATTTTCATGCCAATGCAGCCACGAGGTCCTGCCCCAAAGGGCAGGTATGCAAAGGGATGTCGTTCCTTCTTGGCCTCCTCTGTAAACCTAGAAGGTGCAGAGATGGAAACCGGTTCAAGAAATGTTTTTTGCTCCTGATTCCATGTTTTTCATTTATATCTCAAAAGGTGGTTATTTCAGTTGGTCTTAATGGACAGGTCAAGGGGACTATTGACAGGTTATGTCCTCATGGGACTGACACCCTTAAGTAAACAGATAATTGACTTATGGCTATCAGCCTTTGTCAGCTGGTGATTCCAGGAGAGGACAGACAGACATTAGTATAACTTCCAATCTATCTTTAATGAATTGCCTTCATTTGATGACCACGCTCAGAAGAATAACTTCAGGTGCAGACATGCTAGCTGTGTAGACCTTTGCATGTATGAGGGAGTGATTACAGCTAAGAGGAAACCCAACAGGCTGCAATGTGAACTAACTAGAATTAGCAACAGCACTTCTGTCGCGGTTTAACCCGGCAGGCAACTAAGTACCACACAGCCGTTCGCTCACTTCCCGCCCTGCAGTGGGATGGGGGAGAGAATTGTGGAAAAAAAAAGGTAAAATTTGTGGGTTGAGATAAAGACAGTTTAATAGGACAGAAAAGGAAGGGAAAAAAAAATTAAAAAAAAAATAAATAAACCAAGTGATGCACAATGCAATTGCTCACCAGCCGCCGACCGATGCCCAGCCAGTTCCCGAGCAGCGGTCCCCAGCCAGCTTTCCCCCTAGTTTATATACTGAGCATGACACCACACGGTATGGAATACCCCTTTGGCCAGTTTGGGTCAGCTGTCCTGGCTGTGTCTCCTCCCAGCTTCTTGTGCCCCCCTCTCCCCCCCCCAGCCTCCTTGCTGGCAGGGCAGTATGAGAAGCTGAAAAGTCCTTGATTTAGTGTGAACAATGCTTAGCAACAACTAAACCATCAGTGTGTTATCAACATCATTCTCATCCTAAATCCAAAACACAGCACTACACCAGCTACTAGGAAGAAAATTAACTCTATCCCAGTCGAAACCAGGACAGCCTCCCTGCTGTGCACCACAGATGCAGATCAACGGGAATTTCTCTTTGAAGCTTGCAAGAGGAGATGAAATCTCATGGGATTGAACAGGCCATGGAAGACTGTTATTACAATTCAGTACAGCCCTTCTTTCTGCTCTTGGCCCAAAGAGACCAGGTTCCCAGTTGGGAAACATTGAAATTGCAGACAGTTCTGTTCTTAGAGCTGAAGTACCTCAGTCCAATTGGAAAGACTGATTAATGTGGCACTATGTATGCAGATCTGCATCAACTAGCTAGCTTTAAAGTACTTGATCAACCCACTAGAAATGAGCCTTTTTTTCTTCTTGTTGTTTTTTGGTTTTGTTTTTTTTTTTTCCACAAGGAAGGAAACAAAATTCCTATTTGAACAGCAGTCCAAAGGAAAAAAAGTAAAATCTATTTGCCAACATCTGCAAAGATGGATGTATACTGGACAGAATATGTACAGCCAAGAGTACAGTATCTGAGTCAGCACAAGTTGTTAGGGCCAATGCATAATCAACAAGGTGAGGTTCATCCTGGCCTGTGCTGAGTCCTTAAAACAAGCAAACCTTTGCAGTGGTGACATTGCCCTGGAAATCTACACAGTTCTCCCACGTCATAAGGTATTTGGAGCTGTTCTGGTAGTACAGAACTACTTTTCCAGTTCTGTTTGTGGATAAAGGTTCTGTCCTTCACGTATAGGGTCATCCCTGAAAATCTCTCATCTGTTTGGATACAGTTTGCAAGAACTTTAGACTGCTAAGGCCCAGAGAACTCATGCAGGGTAGAAAGAGATGAAAGGTAATACAGGCTATTTTGAGGTTTGGAAAAAAATTATATTGTGTATTTCCACTAACCCCATCTCCATGCTTAGATATCCTAAATAAGATTGGGATACTACTGCAGAAAGTACCATAGAAGCCCATAATTTGAGATTGAAGGACCGTTAACTCATGTACTGAGCACTGTTGCATATCCCATGCAAACAGGTTAATGCAATTCTTGCCTTGCTCAACCCCATATATCATTCTGGTAAATTTAAAGTCTCCCTTGTATTATTCCTGAGGCAGATTTTGAAATGAAATATTAGGGGAAAAAAGGCTGTAGCTGAATTAATTTAGTTTTTGTTAAGCTCTTATTTTATAATTCTTACTAACATTACCAACTGATGCAAGCTGGGGAGAGTGTTAGTAATTATGCTTCATTCCTCAGGGAAATTTCAAAAGGGAATTCATCTCAGATTCATAACAAACAGCACTGTATGAATCAAGGGGACTGCAGCCCCCACTATCCATTTTACCCTGTAATGCGCTTTGATACTACTGTTAAAGTGGTGAATAAACAATTAAGACAGCATTTCCAGATAAGCATTGCTAAAAAAACCTCCAGACTTCCAGTTATTGCTAAGATTCCTCCCCAACAAAAGCTCTGGGCTTCTCTAATCCTGGCATTGCTCTTCATGGTCTAAGGTGCCTGACAGAGTATATGCCAAGATTTGCTCCAGAAGGAGCATTGGGCAAACCCACCTACACCATACCTGTGCTGTCTTACTGGCAAAGACAGTTCTGGGCTGCCTGCCTTGAACCCAGTTGTCTGTGGAGCATGCACTTTTTTTCTTAGTAGACTTTTCAGCATAGTGGTAGCTTAAAATGCAGCTGCCCACAAAACTAAATTGTGCTTCCACACAGCACCATATCAGCTGAAACTCTCCCTGTAAGCTCAACTCAGCATCTGTAAGATAGGGCAGGGTACAAAACCACAATTTGACAGTGCCTCCCCTGCCACCCCCCCCACCCCAGCTGAAGAGAATAAAAGCTCCATATGAAAGTATGTCTTGCGAAGCAGACCTAAGAACCCAGGATCCTAACTTAAGGACAGAGAGCAAATTCCCAGTAGGAGATGGGATAGGTTCCCCACTCACAGTGTAGCCACACCATTACAAGAGCTCAGGTGAAAAGGCTGCTCTAAACCAGCCAGGAGCGGGACAAGTTCCCTGGGTACCTCCATGCCAGTGAATATACTATCTCACTTCAGAATTTGTGCATCCAGAGGCGACACTATTCACAGCATCTCATTTGGAAACAGATCTGAAAACTTACACCACATTACAACCTTGACCAAACCTTGCACCCTCTGTGGTATGTGCCACTTACCACCACTTGTCTAATTGTGTAGAAATAACATATTTTTATGATCTAAATTAAGCTGCGCTCTTCTTGGTGGAAATATTGCTTTGGGTGAATAGTGGGTGACTGTGGCTGTGAAGGAGCAGCAGGATCTGGTGCCTCCACTGGACAGGCTGGAGTCCTGTGCTCACCCTAATGCATGAAACAGCATTTAAGGCAGGCCTTTCATCTAAACAGGCTCAAATAAGGACTTCAAGATAAGAATGGAAAGCATTACTCCACATACCTCTCAGGAATGAACTTCTCAGGCTCTGGCCAGAATTCAGGGTTGTGGTGGAGATGTCCAACTGCAGTTTCAATGACAGCCCCAGCTGGAATATGCTGCCCCAGCACCATGCAGTCTTTAGCTGTTTCCCGAGTGAACCTGTAACAGTAAGTGTCATGTATTCCAGATGATTAATAAAGGTAAAACCACAGCAGGAGGGAACCATAAAAGTCAATCTCTTCAGCTGGACTGACCCTGCAATTTTGGGAGTAACACTCTCCCAGTAGATAAATACAGTAACCGTTGCTGATGCTAGCGTCTTCTCAGGTTACATTCATCTTCACCTAGAAGCACACATCTCCAACCCAGCTGGCTAACTTTTGCCCTTTTCACAGTAAAGCATTTCTGGTTGTTTACGGTTTTCCAAAATGTTAACTGTTAAACTGCAATTTTGCTGCTAATGTTGGTTTTAGACTAATTTTTTATGAAAACTGCAGATGAAATGTGTCAGTCATCTCTAATAACAGGCAGAAAGAGCATGCTGGTTTGCTTTCAGGACACAATTATATCAAATACAGTTTTGAGTTTGTTTATCTGAGAAGCTCCCCCACGTTGGGACAGCATCTGAAACTTAGCAAGGGATA
Organism: Harpia harpyja; assembly: GCF_026419915.1. Taxonomy (NCBI): domain Eukaryota; kingdom Metazoa; phylum Chordata; class Aves; order Accipitriformes; family Accipitridae; genus Harpia; species Harpia harpyja. Next base: position 22,534,634 of record NC_068945.1, on the reverse strand, counting down.
GTTTTAATATTAGGACCAAGTGTTCTGCTGCTGCTACAAAAATACAACCAATTCACAAGCCTTGGAAAACTGCATTTCACATACAATCATCAAAGACAGGCATGACATTAGCAACAAAACTTTCCAGTTTCCTTCCACCCTGTGGTGACAGGTGACAGAGTAGGACTGTCCTTAGGAAGCTCATTGTGACAAGAAGACTGAGAAAAGCTGCCTGCCAAAGCCAAGCTTGGGCCTGTAAACCTTGTAAAAAATGGTGTGTGGGCGTGCATGGCTGGCGGCAGATCCTGATCTAGATCTTTTGGTGCTTGGGTGGTTGCTACAGACCTCCAACCAGTGCAGACCCAGGCAAGTACCCTGCTCTCTCAGCCTAGGAGCTACTCCCTGGCACCAGCTGGGAGTAGAGGGGTGAGACAACGTGCAGGAGTTCCCTTTGCTGCTCCCCATGCTGCGCCAAAGAAGTTGAACAAAGATTTCAGTTTCAGGGCTGTCAGTCTGGTATCACTACAGGAACACATTCTGTCCTCGCTGTCACCCATCTCTCTCTTCCTCATAGACAAATAAATAACATAGGCTCCAAAGCTGGAACAAAACACTGGCATGCTAAAAAACACATTGACAAGCCATCCTTCTCATCCTTACATGAACTTGGTGATAGCGGAAACACGAGTTCCTGGGAAGAAAGTTCTCTGGCTAGTAAGTTCATTTTTTTAAAAAAACAACTCAGTTTATAACAAGCTTGGCTGCTACTGAATTTTCCCATAACTCAGCAACATCCTTGTCATAGGCAATTAGCATCTTTCCGAGGCACTGGGCTGTCCTATCCATTCCACATCCATCAGAGTAAAAGCCAGATCAATAAACACCACCAGCAACGCTAACCGAAACTTCGGAACAACTTTGCTCCATTCCCATTCTACTTCCCATCTGACAAACATTGATCGTTTCCCAGTGTTTCAGCTGAAACTCAAAGATCCCTGATGCTTTAACTGGCAAAACAATTTCCACTTGTATACCATGTATAACACAGTAAAGCCGAGTCATCTCATCCAGGACCAAATACCTTTGACATTTACTCTCTGAACAATCCTGCAGATGCCCATGGAAAAATCTTGACTTCCGATCTTTGTGAACGTATAAAAGAGAATATGATTTGAAGCTTTTTTATTTTAAGGTGCTTGCAATTGTGGGGTAAATTTTTCAAAGGCTCTCGCAGCAAGCTCAGCTTTGGCTCCTTTCCAGTCATCTGAATTTTCCCCCTGGCTTCACAAGAAGCAGTGCAACTGGCTGATTGCTTTGAAAAGTTCCATTCTTAACATTTGCATTTATGCTTGCGATTACTTGTAAATTTGACAATCAAACAGCTTTCTAATTTCTTTCCCCTTGTTTTCAGTTCATCAATGTAACTTAGTAAAATTAGTCTTGTATGAATTGGGGTAAAACTTTCAAAATTTAATGGATATAGCCATTAGCTTAGCTATATTAGTATAACATAGTACTAAGTGCAAAACAGTGGGGGTCCAAGTTAAACACACATGTAAAATACAGCTTTCTGAATGTGCAACCCTTCCACACATCAGCGCCTTAATGACCAACAGGCTAGGGTAGGTCTTTGCTTCGTATCCGCGAAGCCCAAGGCATACGGAAGCAGCAGTATCTGGCTTTCTAAGGCCGGTCCTGCTGCAAAATGGCTCCATCCTCTAACCTTGGGGGATGTGAAGAAAGGTGAGGAAGCAATCTCGGCCAATCCGTTGCAAAAAACTGCTTTAGAAATACCAGTGTTAGCCAGTTTTCCTTCAATAGGCCACATTGTATCTTTCAAATGCACAAGCAGTACTGATGTTGGCACAGAGACCAAGGACTCATTGGTCTTCCAACAGCAGATTTCCATTTTATAGAGCTAGGGATCTACCCTGTGGAATCAGAAGGGGAAAAAAAAAGATACCTGAATGCAGGTGGGTACATGCGCAATGTCTCTGCAATCACCATGTCCAGATAAGGGAGTTCTTGTACATTTTGGTAATCAGGGACCATCTGAAAAGGCAGGAAGAAAGGAACAATTACATTTTCTCACATTTAAGTGCCAAACGCATCTCAGATCAGCTTTTAAATCATCTATTTTTTACTGGGCATTTTTTCCTGTAGAAGAACTCGATGTCTCATCTAAAACAGTAAATGATAAAATTATACAAAAATGTGGGCAGTAATTAAATGTGTGTATAACATTCCTTTCATCATCAAAATGCTTTGGTGCACAGCCCAGCTGAAGATATAATAATAAATCAACTTGCTAGGAAGTATTAAAAACAAGGCGTTACAGAGAGCATTAATAGCTACAACAGAGCTATTGTTTTATACATGTACTAAAATCTGCACAGGACCCTTGTTTCTTCCCAAAGTCAAGAGTGTGGCAGACCAGGAGCACTTTGCTCACAAGGTACAGCAAGTCCTTCAGTTATTCTTGTTGATGCTGGAGCAAATCCTTTGCCCTTTCCCAGTTACAGAAATAAAGCAAAGTGCTCGTGCTGTGATGCCTGCGGAGGGGTGGGAGATGGCACTGGAAGAAACCGGCACCCCAATGAGGAGCGGCACGCAGCAGCAAATTACTCTGCCGAGTAGAGGGGGCTGAGGTACAGCTCAAATCCCACCCGGCAGGATTGCAATAGTGCCTGGGGAGAGAAGCCTGTTTCCTCTCGTGGCCACCCCTTGTGTAATGCTGCTTAATTTTGCACGGTGGGCAATGCCTGAGCCCACATTTTCAGAAGTCTACAAAACCAGCCGGCCCTTGACGATGAGTGGTGGGCATTAAGACCCAAAAAGGGTTGTAGGTCAGAAGACTTTGCCCTCTGACAGGCAGCAAACAGACAGCGAGAGACACCAAACCGCGGACGACCACCACCAGCAGCGACACGACTCAGTGCACGGACGAACAGAATTTCTCCCACTGTTATCTTCCTTGGAAAAAGGACATTCTCCTTGTCTTATTCAGTGCTCTCAGCAGAGGGCAGCCAAAGTACATCTAATAACCTCGTCAGGAAAGCAGAGTTTTGTTTTAAATTAGAGCATCTCCTAAAGACTGACACAGAGTAAATTGGAGAAAAGCACAGACGTCAGACTAGACTAAACCTTTTATGAAGATTTGGGGCCCCTGCCGTTCACAAAGGGGACTGGATTCCATCCTTCCTTTATTTACTACAGCACTTTTCATGTATAATGCATATTTTATTGAATTTTCATGCAAAAACATATGGTACATACTGAAAATACTAAGCAGAGAACAACTCCAGATGGTATGCAGAAAAGGCGTACAATAGAATGAGGATACCTTGCTGGATTAGGGTATCCCACTTATTCAGCACTAAGCCACCATGCACCATTTCACATTAACTGATCTTTTCTAGGAAGGAAATAGATACATTCTATTATCCCCATTTTTTGGCTCAGGAAAGACAAGCAAAACCAAAGTAATTTGCACAGGCTGAGCAGAACCAGTGTGTCTGCTCCTCTCTCAGGGAAAAAGATGCAACTCAGCTTGAAAATAGATGAAGTATTTTGTCAGTATATGTCAAATATTATCAATACAGGAAGTATAGACTGCACTGACAGCCTTTCAATGTTGCTTTTATATTGCAGTAGTGCCTACTAACTCAAACCTTTGGCTTAGGTCGATGGTTATCAGACAAAGGACTAGGAGACTAAAAGCCACAAATGGCTGCAATGTCATGAGAATCATGGCTGAAGGCTCTGCAAGGAGCTATGCTCCAATAATTTGAATATCTAGAATCAAAGACAGGAGGATGAGTTTTATCATCCTTGTTTTGCAGAAAGGGATCCGAGGGCTACCTGATTTTGCACAGGAAATCAGTAGCAGAGGCTGGAAATGAACTGTGATCAGACTCAAATTTCAGGCCTTCATGGCAAAACTGCCCTTCTCCATAACCACATAGGTGCTCCACGCTTCGATGCAAATGCATGCTGTGGTGTGTATTCATTTTTTTTCTGCTAATTTTACATCTCTCTTTCAGAACTTTCCTCTGTCCTTTTTATACAGCTCTCCCGCATCTCTTTGAATCCTGGGTCAGCATCTGAGTCCTGTCCCTGCAATCCCTCCCGATTTCACGGCCAGGCTGGCTGAGGGAAGAGCTCAGGCTGAGAGTAAATGAGTGGTGGAACCAAGAGCACGCTGTGATGTGTTCGATTCTCTGAGCCATGCTCTTTCCACTGGGCCTTCCTGTCTCTCTCATAATCCCTCTACTTACTTCTGGAGTCAATAATTAAGATAATTATATGGTAACCTGATATAATAAGTAGCCACTAAATCAAACCATACATCAACAAATAATATAACATGAAATTATGGGAGCTTTGATTTGCTCTTTCAAATAGCTTCTATACCTTCAGGGGTTTAGCAGTTCAGAAAACAAAGCAAAGGTGCGAAACCAGCTGATTTTCCTTAGAAGAAAATTCTTTTTGCTTACATAAAGAAAAAGGGGTTGGTCAAATGGCAGCACAGTGAACTCTGCTATCGTGAGCATGGCAGACACATCAGTCATTTCCTACATCTGATGCAACTTAATTATTGGCACTTCTACGGTTTTAGCATCAAAGTAGCTGGACTTAATTTAGTAGTTGTTTGCAAGGTCTGACCTACAGCTGCGTAAAGTACACACCAGCCAAGTATCTCTATTTAGGAAGGACAGTTTGTCGCTTTTTTTTCCCTTTCAAAGAAAATATTTTCCATTTGTTTTTCCACTCCCTCTCTTCAAAATATTCCTTTAGCCAAGCACATTTCAAAGGAACTTAAATATGCTTTTCTCCCTAAATATCCCTATTTATATCTTTCAGCTGCTGGCAGGTTTGCTGGGCTGGGGGGTGGTGTTGTGCAAAGATGCCACTTTAACCCCCTGCAAAAAAAAAAATATATGTCTACATTGCCTCTTGCTCAAGATTGGGTGTTTTTTCATTAAGGAAGAGATTCCTTTCTGTAACAAGCAGAGATGTGGGGGGAGAAAGGAGGCACCACACTGCATGCAATAAAAAATCCTATTTTTTAATTTTGCAGCCACTGCTTTGCACAGTCTTGTAGTATCTTTTCCTGTTGACATGGAATTGAAATGGCCATGTAACATCTTGTGGCATTTCTCTGCATGCATGTTTCCCTGGTTTGATTTCCGGAGGTGCGGTGGTACACCCTCACCCATCCCAGACCTCACCTAATCACTTCTGAGGTCCGGAAAGCATCTAGTTTAGCCACAAACTCTCCTTTATGACTGACAGCAAATCCCAGGCCTCTATTTCTTAGAAAAAGGTGGGAAATTAATTCTTCACCCCACAGAGTACTCTGAGGCAAAACACCAGCAGTGATTATAAAATTGCCTGTGTGCTACAAGGATGATGCTTGTTTTAATCCCCGTATAAATTCCAAGACAGATAACTGCCTTCAGATCCACCTCTGCTTTTCAGTATTGGCTTTAGCATTTTCTAGGCAGGCAAACCTATTTTTTGCCACCACCCTCAGTTAACTTTTAATTCCTCAATGAACACCAAGGGAATCCAAGTGCTGACAGGAGAGGTCTGGCCAATCTTTCTGCTGCAGTTTGAGATGTTACTGTTCCCAGTTGCTCGCTCCTCTTTGCTGGCTGTGGTTAGCGTCACCACAGCCAAGTCAGCAGAAGGGAACATATGCCTGCACCTCAGTTGCTGCCATACAACGTCCAGCATGAACCCATCTTCAGCGACAGTTTAAGACGAGATACTAACTTTTCCCCAAAGTAGCTGACGAGTGAGGGACAGATCCTCCTCTACCACCTCTGTTTTGGGAATGGAAATCCAAGTACACATCAGTGAATAAGAGATTTCCACTTACCCTATTGGTCATGGTCTGGTGGTGCTGAGCAGCCAGAAATGAAAAAAATCAGAGAAAATTTTGTGTAGCTGACAGAGTGTGACGTGCACCTGAAATCAATTTGGAAGCAGCAAAGGCTGCAGAGACCACATTCTTCATAACTAGTGCTGCTGAGTCATGGCCTGAGACTGAACCGGCTGCAGTTTCTGAGAAATTGCAATTCAAATCAAATGCCTCATGGGCAGGTGTGACTGTGACAAAGTCCATGTCAGAGAGATGACGTGCAGATCTGCTTAGAGTTATCTGTGTATGCATAGCTACACAGGCCACATCGGCTCTCCCCCAAAATGTAGGCTTTGGATAGCAATAGGATAGGAGGCAGTGAGGCAAAAACAAGCCAGCATCATCCCCAGTGACTCTCACCCAACCCCACCTTCAAATTGCCAGAAGAGCTATTCAGACTACAGCCATAGCTAGGATTCACAAACAGGTCAATAATGTTTCTTGATCAAATGGATCAAAAGCTGCTGATAGAAAAAAGAATCTGCCTGGTGTTTTGAGCTCTCTTTGGTCACCTCTAGGAGCTGCTCGTCCCCTGAAAGGACTAGAGCCTGTGTGCCACACTCAGCCTGGGAGAGGGGGACGAAATGCAAGAATACTATGTCAAGTTAGGGTTGCTCCACGACAACCTTGCTAACAACCATATCGAGAAAGGAAAGGTTAGAGACAGGACAGCACTCAAAATGCAGATCAATGAAAAAAGGGGTGGGATGGTTCAACAGGCACCTATCTTTAACTTGCTTAAAGAAAGCTTGCTTTATGTTTTACCACTTCCACAACAACATGCTGGAATACCTGTAAAGCAGCAAACTGAAACCTCCCCACAATGCCAGGCAGCAAAATAGGGACAAAGTTGATGAAGTAAAATTTCTTGGTTTTATCCTCGGAACTTGGACCAAATACTAAAAGAATGCTTAAGGCAGTCCTCATGCGATACTTACTGCAAAATCTTTCTGCTGTCTGCGGTCCAGCCTGCGCCTGCCAAGTGAGATGTCTCTCTGAGGCATGGCACCAGGCAGAACCAGCCCTTGTCACTGGGGAAACAGGACCCTGAAGCTCCAGAGTCCCACTCATCCCAGGAGGCAGGGCAGGGCAGAAGGTGTTGTTTTAAGATACACTGCTTTAAGATAGAGAAGAGCTTACCTAAAATCACCAAGTGTCTGTTGGCCATTTCCAGTGACAGAGGCCTACAGAAGGGCATCTTCTAGCAAAATATTCATTCTTGACTATAGAATTGAGAACAAGGTTCAGGAACAAAAAATAGAACAAGAAGCCTGATTTCCAGATCAAGATCCAGCAGCAAGAGGCTTCCTGAGCTGCCTAGCACCTCTCCTCTTGAATCCTTACAGCACACCTTGGTAGCACTAAAGCCTCACCAGCAGCATTGTGCCTTCTCACATGCTCTCAGAAATCAACATTCAAGCAAGTCCTCAGCTCCATCCCCTCATGCCTCTTTCCCCAGAAACAAGCAAAGGCTACCCAAAACATACTCCCAAGCTTTCCCTTTATTTCTTCATTCCACATGGGTTACCTGCCACCTTTCTCATCTGCTTGGGTTGTCATTCAAACAGAAATGCAGCACGCAGGCTCTCACCTCCACCCTTGGTGGATGCTCACGGGGTTTGGGAACATTACTTTGCTCATTGAGGCACTTCCCAAGCTGCAACAGCACTCAGAGCTTCAGACATCTCAAACAAACTCCTCCCAGCTCCTCCCAAAGACTATGCGTGCCAAATAAATTCGGTATTACAGCTTTTTGTTCAAATCACCTGCCAGTCACCCTCGCACCTCCTCTACCTCCACCCTTCACATTCCCCCCTCGACGGGTCCATTGCCACACAAGTCCCGTGAGCACAGGCAGAGGCAGGTGCCGATTCGCAGGCCAAATTCAGAGGTGGTGGGAAAGGCCGGCGCACCAGTTACGCACTGATAACCACATTACATGCAGCCCTCGCAGCCAAATTCCCTCCGTTACTTTGGTGCAAATCCGCGCAGCTCCCTGGGGTTGTATCAATGTAAGGGAGAGGAAAATGCGGTTCTAAGTATGTACCCAATAGTGCTGGGGGAAAGAGCCAGAAAGTATAAGGTTACACCAGTGTTGACTCTCTTTAATGTTACTTTGCATTTCAAATCAAAGACTTCAGGTCCTGACAGAAGACAAACCTGCACTACCTCCAGTAGCTTTTGTGGTGCTAAAACAAGGTCTTCGTAGCATCACTGTTCACAAGGAAACTTCTGTGAGATAAAAATACTTCCTGAAACTGAACAGTGTCTCAAAACCAAACAGATAAACACAAAACTGCAACCAAAACAGTCACAAATTCTCTTCCACCTACATTACTGCTGACACATGGTGATCAGCAAGAACAGAATGAGTGCCATCAGGTAGAAGACCTGGGGAAAAAAAGGCAGGAAAAGAGAAGAAAATCACTAAGGAAATCCTTTATAAGGCAAGCTACAAATGAAAAGAAAGGAGAAAAAAATCTGTTTCAAACTCAGATTTTGTAAATTTGTCAACTCCACCTAGTCCCAGGTTCCCGTGCCAAGAGAATTGGGCGCCCTTAAACGAAAAGCGAGTAAATAACTGGGGGTGAGACTGGGCTCCTGGGGCACTCCACTGTCACGAAGGAAGAGAAGGGGCAGGTCCCCACTGTGCTGATAGTGCCCGGCCAGACAGCTTTGAATACACAAGTACCCTCACTGTGCTATTTTTTTTTCACTTGGGTTTGGTGGGGAAGAGTAGCTCCTCTCCAGAAGTGGTTCTCTACCTGTATGCAATGAGTGCCTTGCTCCAGCTATTTGTGGATGTGATATAATCCCTGGCCGTGCATTATAACCGGCTAAGCCCATCACAGGCACAGAGACTGCCTGTTTCTCACCTCCTTAAAAACCACTCAGCCCCCAGGAAATCTCCCCCAGTTCTCTCCTCAGTCCACTGAGGCTCAAATGTCTCTCTTTCTACACTTGTCTGACACAATCAAAATTTCTACTTGGGTGGCAGAAATGCTGAATGGTGAAGGATCCCAGTGGGAGGGAGGCAAGGAGGAAATTAAACAGGAGAAAGGACTGCCAGAGGCCCAAAAGGCTGAGAAAGAGAATTATAAAACTGGGGTAGGTCTGTCCGAAGGGCATGTCACCAGTCCAAAGCACATTAAGCACTGAAGTTCGTGCAAGACTTAATCCTTCCTGCTATAGAAGTGTCCCTTGGTGGTTGCTGCAGATCTACAGGAATAAAGAGGAGGGATTTTTTTCCCCTCTCAGCAGACATTCATGGTATCACATAAGAGCCAGATGATTTAATATAATCATTCCCGCTCCAGCTGGTATTTTCTGTATGGAGGTGACAGTGCTTTAAATTAGGGCCTTGCATATAAAAGGCCTGTGTGTTTAGTTTAATCAAATGTTCTTTTCCTCACGTTACGTTTATATTAAAAGGCATCAGCATGAATTTTCATGCTGCAGATAGAGGCTATCATATGGGCTATGTAGTGAGGTCTTCTTCGGTTGTTCTTCATCTCTATGGCCTCGTACGCTTGGCAGCCTTATGGACTGAGAGGTGACTCAGCCCCAGGTATGCAGTTTGGGGAAATATGCCCTAGAGACCACGGTCCAACCTATGAGGAGAGCAGAGCTTTACACAAAATAAATTACTTTGGTAATTCGCCCTTCTGCAGATACTTAAATATGGGCTTGAGCCAGTGGCTGCTTAAGTCATTGGCTTCAGCAGTTGCTGGATGAGACCTTTTCTGAATTAGTAAACAGGCAAACATTCACAGCAAAGAAACGGCAAGATTCTCCCATCACTCAGCATAATTATTATTTGCTCCGACAAGGGCAGGTCAGTTTTAATACCATACAACATTTACGTAGTACCTGATGCCTTGAAAACATTTTATGTACATTAGGTGCAGTACAACAATAATAAAACTTTGCCTTTCCATAGTTGTTTTTCCCCTGAGGCTCACAAAGCATTTAGCAAACATTAATTAGTTGGTCATCTTCCAAATGCATGTGTGAGGTGCTCCTGGTAAATACTCCCTCCCTGTACACAAGGGGCCAGCAGAGGTGCCGAAGACCGAGGCCAACAATTTACAACCTTAAGAGTCCGGCACCCACCAACTCCAGCCTTCATAAGTAGCCTGATATTTTTTTCAGCCTCAGTGTGACTTCTGTGAGTAAATAGGCAAATACTGCTCCAACTGCATAGACTTAAAATGATGAAAAAAGAAAGAAATCTGTTGCATGGCATTTAAATATGTCTTAAACAAAAAGGAGCTTGCTTTGTTTTTAGCTGCCAAGATCGTAACTCAGGGCTCAGCCTGTCCTTCAGAAACCGATGGTACTAAAAGTACAGAAAGTAAAGAAGCTTTTCTGGTGTCAAAGCTCCAATTCCTTGCTGTAGACTTCTGCACCTGGTACCTAATACAGGTAAAAATCTACAGGTAAAAGCCACAACGAGTCCTAGCTCCAAATTTTAGCATGTGGCCTTTCTACAAGACATGAGGGAAAAGTTTGTTCCTGTTGAAACTTCTCACCTTTTAGCTGAAAATATGAAAAAAGGAGAAAGAAAGGGGAAAAATTTCTTTTCTGACCAAAGCTATTCAATGCCTTTTCCTCTTCTGCTCCCTCTGGAAAGTGCTGACTGCCTTGGGTACAACGAAGCAATTTACAATTGGTATGTGAAAAAACTTGATAGCACTTGAAACAGCTTTTGTGTTTTCTCCTTCCAAGGCAGGAAGAGGATCTTTTAAAAAAACCCTACATGTCAGTCCAACACCCACTACCCCAAACTCAGTGGGGAGCTGGCTGTGAGCAGGGGTGTCTGCTACCATGACACTATCCTATAACAAACCTCTCTAGATATTCAGATAAAGCTGTCTGCGACGAATCCTGGCAGACTCCTATTCAAGGATTTCTTTCCTTTTCTTCCCTTACTCTCTCTCTTCTCCATCTGGGAACACAGAAATTTCCCTAAGCCTGTTCACGCTTAGATTTAGTGAAGCCATCATGGTGTCATGTTCTGGCGCTGTTTTGTGTCTTTGCTTTCCTCTACCCTTTGTAGAGCAGCATGGCACGGCTGTCCATCTGTTTATGATTTACTTCACACAATGACTTGGTCCCGATTACACTGATAGGCACAGTAGGTTATTTGAGGGCCAACTGGACCTCTATAATGACACTCAAACTGTACTCAAATCGTGGGAATATTTCCAACCAAAAAAAGGCCAGTGGAAAAACTCCACCAGGACCTCCCCCAGGAGAGCCTTCCTGTCCTTAATCCCAGGAAGAAGAAACATAAATTTAATTTTTTATCTGGAATTCTTCTGCAATTATCAGTGTCCAAGTGATCCACAAAAACTGAAGAGAAGAAGAGAAAAAGAGACCTGGGTCTTTCTGACGTTTAAAGATGCATATTGGAGAAGAGATTATAAAGAACAGGATTCAATTCGGGAGACTGCGTCTTTCGTGGTCTCCTTTAGCAAAGACCTGAATCACAGAGTCAGAGGAACTGTACGGATTTGTACCAGCTGAGGACGGAGCCCGGGAAGTGCAGCCATTTGGGGGGCACTGCGTCCTGCCACGGGTAGGAAGCCCCTCCACGCGTACTGAATCACTGGCCCTCGGGAGCACATCGGAGTGAGGGGAAAAAAAAAGCACAACTCAAAAAGCTGCAGGATGAAGTCACAGGGTCAGCAGTGAGAAAATACGGAATTCATTTGTAATCTGAACAAGGTCATTTCTAGCATGTTTTAGGATGATATAAGACTTTATGGGGAAGGCAAATGGAAAGTATTGCTCACGATTTCTTCTGCTTTATGAGTAAGCTGCTTTGGCCTTTATTTATTTATTACCTCACAGTCCCACAACGATCCTGGTGTGAAGACCAATTTGCCATTCTTTCTCTCTTGCTTCTCAAGGATATTTTTGCTTCTTGAACCTGACCCTTTCCTGTCTCAGTGCCTGGCCACCTCACTCATTTACCTCTCTGTATTTCCAAGGACACCCTTAGTTTTACAATTCCCCACACATCATCTCTGTGCTGTCATTTCACTTACAGCCACACTACTTTAATACCCAGTATTTTATCCTTTTGTCTTCTTTTTCAAAGCTCTATCCTGCACCAAGTCGCAAAAGCTCTGGGGTGCAGGAGAACACGGCCAACACGGTGGTACCTACCTGGATTTGAGCCAGCTCTGACACGGAGGCCACTTGATCCAGATGCCACCGAGACACAAAGGTGGCACCCACAAAGTGACACATTTGCTGGATCATTCAGCACAAAAGAGCTCTTTTAAGAAATGCATAAACCATAGCGTTCTGCAGGGGGTTCACTAGCAATTTTGCCCATATAAAATACCTAATAAAATACAGTATCCTTTGCCCTTTTTAGCATGAGTTGTGGCACAGAGTTCTATAGGTATCTATAGATGGGTTAATTTGTGGGGAGGGATTTTCTGAGAGTACAAAGATGGACCACAGCTGTAGGCTTCTCCTGTGAAGGGCCTGTCACACACAAGAACTGCTGGGCATAGTCAGAATATTACCAACCCCAATCGCTCAAACATTATGAGCGAGGCCCCAGCAAACTTAGAAATTGGCTGGAAAACACATGAGATTTATGACAAATAACAATATTTTGAACTTCATTTGCCTTCTGGCTTCTGAACTGGGATTCATGTTTTCAGTCTTACCCTTTCAACTAGAAACCCTTTTCCCCTTTTTTTTTACTGCTTGTTTTTTGTTTTAATAATGAAAGATGAGATTCTGGTTATACACCTCACTTCAGCGTCAAGTGATTTGAGAGAATACAAAACAAATACCAGAGCCTTGCAGTGCAATGGCAGGATGCTGGTAATATTCCATTTACAGAGCACCATGGGCCATCCCTGCCTGCCCTTTGGCCATCTGCTGCTATCGCTGGGCTAGAATCACACAGACCTTTTAAAAAAAGAAAAGAGTCTACAAGACCGGGAACTTCACGTGAATAAACATCACACAAGCATAAGCTGCCCCTCAGAGTGCCCATGGTTTTGTAGCACACATTTTTTGGGGGGGGCTGTTACTGCAAGAGGGGCCTCGGGGATTAAGCATCCAACGTCCTCTTGAAAATGCCAAACTTGGTACCTTGGCAAAGCTTAACACAGAACAAAATTGAAACATGCAGACAAAGTAATTGGGGGGGAAACTGTGCTGAGTCTATATATAGCATTTTGTTTCTGCTGGGTACTAAGGGGGGCGGGGGGAGGGAGGAAGTGAGGGGGAGAGAGGGAAAAGAAAGATAAATTTTGGTTGCTGCTGTCATACACAGATTCACTTATCTATGGCTGAAGCCCAGACAGCTGTGTAACTCTAAATGAAGAAATTTAATTAAAAAGTGAAAAATGAAAATCAGCAAGAAAAAAACAGAGAAAAAACAGGACTTCATGCTTCCCACACCTACCCTGATGTATAAATAGAGACTATCTGACTGATGAAGGGTGCTTATTATTTCTTTGACTTCCATGTGTGTAAAGAAACCTACAGTTCTTTCTAGTGAACAAGCAGGATAATCACAAAGCCAATGGCACATTGCTCCTATTCCAACTTTGCTGCTCTAGTTTAAATGACATCATGCAACATCTTGGTAGTCCCAGTCATATAATACCTATGATGCACTAAAAAAATGGGGTTTGGATCAATTATGAAGGAAAAAAAATTTGGAAAGCAGGTTACTTTGGGTCATATTCTGCCTGAGTTACACCTCTTGTAAGAAACATATTGGGAAAAACTGCAAGTGGATGCGATTCCCTTTTGCACTTCTTGCATACTTAGACCTGTCTTCTGCCAGTGTAACTTAGGGCAACCTCATGGTTTTCCCTGCCTTAGCTCCCAAGGCATTTGCAATGCAGCTCAGAAGAGCCAGAGCATCTTGCACTTCTGTCCATACCCACTGCTTTTCCTAACACATTCGCTTCCCATTTCACATTATGGCACAATGAGAGAGATTGGTATTAGCACTTCTGGCCTTTCTTCATGTGCGCACACATGTATGCAAGTGTATTTTCTGTTACACATCCATCAGTCTGAAATGGTACAAAAATTACTAAAAAAAAATTACGATCTTTAAATCTCAGAAGATTCAAAGTGTCAGTGCTGTGCAGTCAGAAAAATCATCTTACGTCCTATTTATCTAGGTCAGGATGTGGGAAGACTTTTTTTTGCATTCTGCATATGCACGTCACTGCTTTTGCTCCTTGGTACTACACAGGCTGGGAGCTGAAGAGCCAGGGAAGATGACAGCTTGCTCCCTGCTTCCAGTGGACTTGATAGAAAAATCCCTCTTGCGTTCCTTATAATGGAGTCTTGTCTCATCTCTACCACAAGAGATGCTTCGGCCAGTGTATTACAAATACCGTGCTGGCAGTGCGTGTACATATCTCTGCCTCAGTGCCACATCACCACTGGTTCTTCTTTAAAGCAGAAGAGAATAGCAGCCTGCAAAGCAAGGAACAAGTTAACAAAAGACTTCATTTATCTCCAGCTGATACCAACATGACAGCAGAAAATGCGGGGTCAGATTCCAGGCACATTATTGCGAGGGCAGGAGGAGTGCAGGGAGTAGCTGCTGTGTGGTGAAGCCACGGGGCTCGCAGTCAGGAGGTCAAGTCCTGACACAGCTTTCCAGGCAAATTTGGGAAAGTCTCTTCCTCTCGTCCAGCACTTTTAATAAGACTGGTAAACCTTAATCATGAGATTGTGTGGATACTGCTGGCATGCTCAGAGGCAGGCAGCATATGATGCTCCTGTTCAAAGCCTGATCATTACATGGCACTAACAGTAACTCCCCTGTTGTTTTTTTTTTAATTTTTTAAGTCATGGGTAAGGTAAGCCTTGGCAGTTAATACTGATATTATAAGAAATAAAGGTAAATCTTGAATAGACAACAAAATTGTGGACAGACTACCAGAACAGAAATTTTACACATTCCTTCTGTGTAAATAAAGAAGTGAACTTAACCCGCCATTAAAGCTTTGCTTTACAATGTGCAATCACTGGGGGAAAAAAGTTGTAATGGGTGTTATACACTCACCCACACACCAGCAACAAACAGGCAAAGAAACTCACTGTTTGCCTACCTTTGCATGGAAAAAATAGCTGTAATTTGAAGTTTAGGGGATCTGCTTTCAAGGTTTATCTATCTATGATGCCCTTGGGTCCCAAACAGAGATTGGGATCCATGGGGATCCTCCCTGCTCCCTGCACCTCTGCCCTCTCAAATTATGAAGAGGGAACCATGCAGAGAAACTGCTGCTGCTATGGGACCTCTGGAAGAGAAGCTGCACCAAATGTGCTCCGTGAGCAGACACCAGGATGGGTTCCCGCAGCCAGTGTCAGGGTGCAGAAGCCGGGTTCATGCTGCTCTCATGTCCCGTGCTCCCCAAAACGCAGAGGGGAGGCTGTTGGGACAAGGCAATGCCGCTCCACTGCGTGCAGCACTACCAGCACATCTCTGCTCCAGCCTGGATGGTCCTTCCCTATTGGATTATTTTTTCCATCATGCATTTCTTATTTCATTAACGGGAGTTATTAATCAGGTGACCCAGGAGTGGCAGAGCTTCCCGTGAACCCGGCATTACCACAGTAAGGGATGGAGCCGGTGCTCTGCTTGGTGTCGGTGCGTTCCCTCCTTGCTCGAGCTGAAAGATGGCTCGTGTTCAGAGAGTGCTGCGTGCGACCAGGCTCCAGACAGGATGCAGCATGCTCGGCTCAGTGGGAAATGAAAAGGATATAGGCTTTTTTGTCAGCTCGACTTGGTCTTAATAATGTTAATAATCTGAAGGTCACTAAATTACAGAGTGCAGAAATTTGGCACAAAGGCCTTTCTCTAAGATTATCTAGATTTGCTGAAGTAAGACAACAAAAGAGAATAAACCGAACTGAGCAAAACCAACAACCACTGCTAAGATGTTATCCTTCTCATTAAGCCTATATGCCGAGCCTATAGAGGAGGCAACATTTCCTGTCCCTCTTGCTGACAGTTCAGTATTAGGGCACAAAGGCAGGTCACTGTCCTTGGCGATATGGTAAACAAAGATAAGAGCTGAAAGCAACGGAGTATTTTTTTAACCCTGATAATTCACTCAGAATAAATTCCATTGTGGAGGGATTTATTGTTTACTTAGCACTCCTCAAAAGAGCTCCTTGGGAATGCAATCTCCTTCCCATGCGCCAGACACGAAACACGCATTTCAGCTGAAAGCACTGGCCAGGCCTGCTCAGGGCATCTGTTACTCACCCCTGGATTCACGTGTATGAAATGTGAGTGACCCTGCTGGAAAAACGCAGCCCCAAACGTTTACCCAGAGCTGCTTGTTATCCTGGGTTGGGAACTTAAACAGATGTCTTCAATGGGCAGCTGTGCTCATGAAAACGCTTTGCCAAAATGCCGAGAAAAAACCCCATTGCCTTCTTTTCTGCTCGCAAAATGTCTGCAGCAAAGCAGCACAAGAGTGAAAAACATCTGTGTGTTTTCTGACATTCTTAGTAGAAGCAAGATCAGTCTTTCCTCTACCTGCCCCAAATAAAATTGCCCCGTTCCCTTTCCCTCACAGCACATCTCCCCAGGTGCAGACATACTACACCACTACTGGGGGAAGCATGTGAGGAAGGCATCACTGCCAACTTCAGAGACTGATTTCTTCCATGTAATGGCTCAGCAGCTTGAAGTAAGGCAAGAGTTTAAGCATTTGCTGATTCGGAGCCTAGGGCATCAGATGAGAATTTGGGAGCTGTGGGTGCTGCCACAGAAGTGGCCATTTAATCCCACTGTGGCTCCCCTTCCCCCTTGGGAAGCAGCACTAAAACAGCTCCAGCAGATTGCCTGGGACCTCTCTGAAAGGTGCATTTGGCAGACTTCTTCTAGCAGTAGCAGACATAACTGCAAACCCAACTGGATTAGATTTAGGCACACTGCCCTCCAGAAGAGCAGAGAGTCAGGACTGGAGGAACAACAAGGGATTTCTCATGGTTTGTGCTCTACATTTGACCTTCCCTACTTTTTCATAGGGCCTCTGGATTTCAACAGAGACAGGAATCTCTTCTCAGGACACAAGGAGGTTTGTTGCAGTTCTTAAACATGTGCTTGCTGGGGACATCCTAGGATTGGCAGAGATGGATTACCTATGGCCTTGGGCTGCGCTGTAAAGTGGATTTGAGTTTAAAATGTTTCTGTTTCATTTTCTGAAAGAGGTATAAGCTTAGCTGTTGCTAAAGTTTCCAACAGCGTTCTTGGGGACAGCTTTTGTAACCTGATCTCATCTCCAAAGCCTACATTACTTGTCCATTCAGACTAGTCCCTCTATATTTCTCTGAGCAGTTAAGAACTCTCTTTAGCTCTCACAGCACTGCAACACCCATAGGATGTACATGTCCCTATTCCTCTTGCATGTTTTCACATCACTGCTACTCCTGCTCAGTGGGTGCCAGTTGCTCTATTGATTGCAGCAGGCATGTACTTGCTCTTTTTCAGCTGTTCTCATAACCTCTTTTTAGCAGCTCTCTTGCCAGATAATCTGGCAACTTAAAATACAGAAGCAAGTTCTGCTATCTGTTCCAAGGAAAGTTTTTCCAGGACCACTCAAAGATGCCAAATTCACAGAGGAATTGTTTACAAAGGTCAGAACACACTGTACCAGCATGCCATCCAGTTTCTGATATTCAGGTCAGTCAGGGTTTATCAATATAAGCGGTGGTTCGTGTTGCAGGTATCTTATTGCATTGAGACCAGTCAGCCCACAAACAGAAGCTGAGTGGTTACAGAGTCCTGAAGAAAACAGCAGCAAAATTAAACTATTCCTCAGTATTGTAGTGCACTCACGGAAAAGAAGAGGTATGCCTGCCTGTGGTCATCACCCCCAAAACACACTGAGGGGCTTATCTGCTGTCTCCTAATCCTCATTTCATGCGCTTAATATCAAACTGAGGCCCTGCACGCACACACCTGTACTCTGCGCTATTTGTATAGCATATAGCATATTTGTATTGATACGCTATTTTGATATATGTTAGAGTGGTATGTAGTGATTGGTAGAATGGTGCTGGGGCTAAACCTTGCTTTCACAGCTGGAGGTGAATTCAAGCATAGTCTACTTAAAAATGTTAAATAGCATAATAAATCAGGAAAAACCATGTCAGTACAAGTGCATTTTTACTGACTCCTTTCACTGGACCCATTTATCCCAATACAGTGAGGAGAAGAAACAGTATTACCAGGACACTTTTGCCAGGGAACTGTATGCTGTAATACATCTCAATGCAGATATGCGATAACTAAAGCTCTTAAATGAGCATTGGTGGAAGAACCACACGATACGTCTGACCTGTGTAAATGCGAGGCTGCTAAAAACAGCAAACGATGTCCCATCCAGATATGTATATGGAACACACTCTACACAAACTAATGTGCTAGGTAGGAGCCTTAGCAACTGCCAAGGGGTATTGCTCCACCAACCGGTTCCCATGGATCAACACTGAAACACATGCCCATGCCTTGTCTACAATTCCTCAGAAAGAACTTCTTTTTAAAAAGAAACAAAACTACAAACTTCAGTGCAGCATCTGAAAAAACCACAGTAAATGGATTGATAGAATTTCTTCAACTTGCATAAGTCATTAGTCTATCTATGCATAGGAGAGAAAAAGAATCAGACCCCTTTTAAACAGTGGTCACAGAAAAGAGCCATAGAGCACATCCCCTGATGGTAGACTTGCCTAATTTGGCTAATAGCCTGGTTTAGAATTTGTATAATTATATCAGATGAGAAACCTTTGTAATTAAAACAAAATTAAAGTATAATGTAAAGGCATTATATCAAACTAAAGATGCTTGTACAGAAAAAAAGAAGTTATGCTGATAGAAGCAGTTTTATACTTGTATACTTGCATGTATGCTAGGAAGTTGTATGGCATTAACTACATTGGTTTCTAAATTAATATAGCTATCAGCTATAGCTATACGATGTGTATAGATGTGTATAGCTATATACACATGTGCACACCCACCCACATCCTGTTCTCCCTTCAACACTATACACAGAAATTTACTGTTCTTTTCTGTAAGAGCAGCCATTTCAGTAATCTGTAATACAGAAAGGGCAATTTATACACTGCAATTTATATACATTATTTTTCAACAAAGATCTAATTCAAAAACAAGACCAAAAAAAGGATAGATTAATAAAGCACCCATCCACACGGTATTGACTAAAGTTTTCAATCACAAGCCACTTCAGAAATAAGCAACAGAGTCCTACATTAAGACGCACACTCACACAAACACACATGCGTGCACACATGCACACACAAAGGAGAGACTAACAGTTATTTATATTTCTTACTTTGAGAGACAGGAAACCTCCCTTTGCATCAGCTTTTTTCTCACTAAGAAGAATAATTTTAATTACAGTCACTTGGCAGAAAGCCAGTTTTGATTTTTTTTTTTTAATGACATCTGTCTAAGCATTTTTAAACTTCCTGCTCAATGTAACTTCCTTCATTTTATAGACCAACACCCAGTTACAGCAAAAGAAAAGGGAGTAGCAAATGATTTATTCATTTTTCATGTTAACTCTTATCAGGTATATCAAGTGGCTCATTGTTCTGAGAACTGATGGTACAGAAAGCAGATTTACAGGGGGAATTTAGGACTCAAGTAGTCTGGGAAAGGAAAAAAAAAAGAAAAGAAAAACCATGCATGGAAAAAAACAACACCGTTGTAACTTAACCCTAAACCAACTCAACAGTTCCTGTTCCGCAAACTGATTTTCCTAGGTTTGGCTGGGCTTTTTTTTTCTTTCAGAAAAAAAATGAGGGTTGAGAATAGGGCAAACGTTGGGGCAACATACTTGAAACTGAGGACATGAGGTGCCACAGCCAGTGGATGCCACCTATACCACCTTAACTCTGGGCAAGTTTCTGCGGCATCAGTGAAGCTCCTCTGGGCTTGGTCGGTGAAAGCAGAGGTAGAGTCTGGACTCGAAGTCCACATTCCAAGCCGGCACAGCCCCCTGCTTCAGTCAGGTAACCAGGACAGGAACAAGAACCCCAGAGCTCCTCTAACAAAACTGACCGCAGAAAAAGCAAAAATTTAATTTTCGGATGCTGAGTGTTAAAGCTGCCCTCCCTCCTCTGACTTTCATTCTGCCCTTAGTCGTGGCTTACAAGGCTGTATAGCATAGCTTACTGTTTTCATCCTGTATGAGGAGCGTGGTGAGCTGAGACACGAGAAATAGGAGGCAAAAACACCACCAGAAAAGGAAAGCTCAATAATGCAAAAGAAGTGAAAACAGGAGGGCTGAATAAAAAGCAGCTGCCGTGGGATGGAGAGAAGGAAGCAAAGACAGAAGCAATGGTGGTTGAAGTGGCAGAGGAGCTACCCCGCCAGCGGTCACAGCCTTTCAGGTACCTTTCCCTGAGGTTTAGCAGGTTGCCACAGGTCCGGGGCCAGGGGAAGGCTGGGGGCCCGGCCATGCTGGGGAGCGGCGAGCAGGAGAGCTGGCGAGCAGCGTGGAGGAGCACGTTTTACATGTCCTTCTGGCCGCTCGTTCCCTGCTCTGTTGGAGCTCAAGCCACAGGCACGTACCCACACCTGGCTAAGGAAAGTCCCAAAGGGATGCGATTTATAACACACATAAGACACGCAGCTGGCGTTAGCTATAAGAGTATCCGTCTCTTGGCTGGCCCCACTGCTGGGACACAGGTAAGCCTAATGAATTGTTAATGCCTTGACACCAAAGCTGCATTTTCATTCTTTGCTCCAGACAAACTAGATTTCATTCTTTTGACTTACATGTTTTCTCGAGCAGGGTAAATAATCTTTCAGGATACATGAATGACACAATGCAAATGACCTGGGAAAACTAAGTCTCCCTCCTGCACTTTCTGCCTCCGTGCAGATCTAACCTACAGCCATCCTGAAAGCGCTGCAAAAGTTTCCATGTGATTTTTAATTTCCTGGTCCTGGCTGGAACCAGAACTGTGAGTGCTGGAAGCCACCAGAGGAAAAATTGGTATTGTCAGATTCTGCCCTAATTTTCCAAGATTCAGGAGTTTCAAAGAATATCTCCGCTCTTTAAGTGTTTGGAGACTTCACTCTCACAAGTGGCTGACTGCCTTCTGACTTGAGTCAACACAGCTGGAAAATGGAGTAAAAAAACCCCCCTGAAATCTCACTGAAAACCAGATGTTGCCATTGAGCAGAGCTACTGTGTTAATAAAACACTAGCACCCCTGCGCTCCGCGAAACAAAATGAATAGCTCTAATAGATTTCCCAAACTGTGCTTTATGCCAGAAAGAAAGTAGGAGAAAAATATTTTAAGACTTGAAGCAGACTGTGGAGAGGTATGGTTCTGGTGCTGGCACTGGGATTACTGCACAGTAAGAAAGATCTCTATTTTTAGGGAGGACAGGCTGTGTTTGTTATTTGGCAGGAAGCGATCAGGACCGGTGATTGCAACATTGTTGCTGGACCCGTGGTCGGCTAGATATGAATGATGTGTTATAACACATGGTTTGGTATGGTGGTGCCAAATACACAAATGTTGCTGATGTGCCCGGTGTTGTGTGCCACACAGTTTAAGCAGGGTCAGGAGTTTATGTGTACCCCCGGGGCACACATTGTTCCCCCAGTGGTACTCACACTGTAGGTGTAAAAGAAAACATCCCAGAGCTGTCGGCCGCAAAGCAAAATTTTCAGGGCAGTTTTCCTTAAAAAATGGTGGAATTTCTTTGCATACTCCCATCATAGATATTTTTCTATCAGCTAGATATGCCTCACAGGATGTAGATGCATTATGTGACATGATATATACACAGCTAAGCAGGAATGCAAGCAAGAACTGAAAAACAAGAGTGGTTTGTTTAAACGCCCTGTTTCATCTCATCCAGCCAACATCCCATTATGAGCCACAGGGGGCCAGCTTTCTGAGGCCACCAAGATGTCAACAGTTGGAGAAAACGTTCACTCAAATGCCCCTGGGGTTGCTCTGAAAGCAGTCACTGACATGACATCCACAGCCTTCTGCAACAGAAGCAGCAGTGCAGATTTGTTAGCAGGCTACTTGAAGTTGCCACAAACTAGAGAAATCCCATGTCTTTGGAGAAAAAAGCTGACCTCTCTCTCCTTCCCATCACGCACAACATCCCCATCTTTTCTTCTCCCTCTGCATAGCCAATAAAGGGTCTTTGGAGCTGATGAAGAGCGCAGACAAGATCCACGCACCACGTGGATGCAGCCGTGTGCCTCGGCCACTGCACAAGTAGGCTAACGTCAGTTTGGTCTGAACCAGATGCCAAGAGCAAAACGGGTTTCACTCCTCACGCTGCCTTGCTGTGATCGAGCCCTAAGACCCCTGGCAGTACCGACTGGTTATACTACTACGTTCAGGTTGAACCACTGATACGACTTAGGCTACTATGAATATCAGTGTCCTTAATCTGTGGGCAGTTTATGTTTAGCAACAATAGCAAAAGTAAAGCCAAATTAAAGGTACAAATATGATGAGGTGTTTCAAATGTGGAGCTGTACGTTATAAATAATGTGCTGGATGTATCCAGTGCTCTGATGCTTAACAAAATAAAAATGTCACCTTTCACCTAGTAATCTCCAGCCAATTTTTTAAAAAACAGATGGGGAACCTGACTCATGAAAAAGGTAAAATATTTTGCTTAAGGTCACAGATCACAAATTCAGTGCTAGAAAAATCAGTTCCTTAAGCTAATTCTCTTGCTTTGTCACCACATAATATTGGCTACAGTACACTTCAGCAATAAATTAGACTTTAAAAAACTCAAGGGCATTAGCAAATTATAATTAAGCACACATTCTGCAATGAGATGAATTGTTTTTATAATAAGAGGTAGCAAAAACTACTACCTATAAATTGCACATTGTAGGAGAGTATTACTCCTTCTTAGAGACAACAACAAATACTTTTGCCAGATTTTGATGATACAGATGTGTGTGTATGCCTGTGCATGTTTAGAATACAGTAAAAGCAATAACAGCCTGGCTGCGCTCACTGCTGTGCACCTTGATGGGGAAGATAAGTGATGCTAGATCCAGAAAACACTTCAGGGCCTGGTTTAATTCAAAAATACACAGTATTTTTTACATTAACACTGCTAAACATGCGAATTGTCTTTCCTGGAGTGGATGATTTAAGCAGAAGCCCCAAAGAGACACCAACTGTCTTTCATAACTAAATAAACTGCATTGACACTTAGTTATTGTTTCTTTGCAGTTAGATGCTGATTGCAAAATCAGGATGACAAAATCAGTGATGACATACCATATTCAAACTTTGATGCTTAAAATGAGATGTCAGATTAGGACAACCCTCATAAATAAACGTTTTGGTGTTAAAGGGCACTGAACACCTAAAGCTGTCATTGATGTTGGTGGAGATTGCTGGTGGTTAGTCCCTCTGAAGAACTTAGGCACCTATTTAGGTGCTTAAATATAGAGTTAGGAGCCTAACCTTAGGCACTCGTGACTGAAATACCACTGCTAAATACTATTTGTGAAGGCTGATGCTGAAATACTACCATGAACTTTCCATAATGTCATGAAAAAGTAGGAGATATAATAAAATTATAATAATATGTTCTCTTCCCTAATGCCCTTCAGCTGAGAATCTCAGACATCCATTAAGAGAAATATAAGCATGCTCCATTTACCACATAAACAGGCTGTGGTCTTAGAGCAAGTTAGAAGTTAAGACAAGTCAGAAACAAGGAGTTCAAGTAACGTTAGCCAGCATCTGCTCCCCAAACAAGAAATCAGCTTTTCCCTCTCTGTTCAGAGCAGGACAAACCGCATGCCTCTCAGCATGTTTCCTATGGTCCTTCTGAGAAGCTCAACACCAAGCACTGGAACAGGCTGCCCAGGGAACTGGTGGAGTCACCGTTCCTGGAGGTATTTAAAAGACGTGTAGATGTGGTGCTGAGGGACATGGTTTAGTGGTGGACTTGGCAGCGTTAGGTTTATGGTTGGACTCGATGATCTTAAAGGTCTTTTCCAACCTAAATGATTCTATGATTCTATGACCGTGGATGCCATAGGTCAGGTCTGAGTGCACACCAAAGTTGAATCAAAAGGGAACAGTATCTTCACCTTAGAGTTTACTAAAAAGACCCCATACTGATAAAGGAAACAATTCCATTGCTCACTGTGCTCTTTACTGATTTGTTCTCCTTAAATCAGCCCGAGCTACCACCTTCCCCTGGCGGGAGGGCTGGTCAAACATATGCTTCTGCAGATGGTCCAAGTCCAGCTGGCACAGGGTAAGAGGGGCAGTCATGCACAAAAAGGCTGGCCCACATCTTCTTCCGACTCTGAAGATGCCGTTATCTCTGTCACCCACTCCAGCTCTTATGTCCTACAACTAAGCCGTGGCATGGTGGCTCTGATTTTTGATTTGCCACTCTGCTGTGCAGCCATCTCTCTTCCTCAGGATTAACTGTTTAGCTTCTAGCAGGGTGCAGCTATTAGGACAAGCTTACCACATCTTCAGGAGCAGTACTGTTGATTAAGCAGTTACACTACATGCTGCTATATCAATCTAATAAACAAAGCCCTTGTTGTTTGTTGATACACCAACAGTACCAAAGTGGCACGCGTCAGATAGAGAAGAGAGCTAAGGGATGTCTCAGCAATCATTAACTTTACAGCTACATGACTTCTTACATATTCCAGAAACCCGAGATGCAGGGCTTTACACCCCTTGAAATCTTACCTGCTTCCCCTTGGAGCCGTACAATGAGAGTTTGATTGCCAGGAGCCAACAGCTAAAGCTGCATGCGGGCTCCCGCTCAAGGTCATTGCTGGTACCTTCCTCCTGCCAGGAGGAAGAGCCAGGTATGATGGGCCTCCTGCCTGAGGTCCCCGGGACTGTCCCTGGGTCAACCAGGGAATAGCTGCAGCCCCGCCAGGCAGCCTTTCTTCATCGCAAACCACCTGGGCTCTCCTTGCGGGAACTTTAGCCTTGGCTAGTTCAGGGAGCGAGAAAGCAGACCTGTGAGTTTAATTCAGCCCGTTCATAGGCAGAGGATCTGAGCAGATACAAACCCGATGCCAGAGGCAGAAGCAATGCACCCTCTGCACCCGGGGCCACAAACACCTGCCACTACAACAGCATAGGCTGGAGAAAGCGTTAAGCCTTCATTAACAGACAGATGAATACCATCTCATCTGGGAGACCGTTGGCATGATAAACACAAGAACTTACTTCCCCACACCCCTGTTTTTGCCAGTAGTTACGTTACTGCTGAGCAGGCCCACTGCCTGTGATAGAAATGGAGGGACTGAACTCCACAAGCCCTGCAGGTGCCCTCAAGCAGCACAGGGAGCGGGCTGCACACCGACCCCGGACGGCTCTTGGTGATCGCAGGGCTGCTCTGCATGGCATCTGGCTGCCCACGTTTAAGGCAGGGCAGTTTGGGGTGATGGGGATTTGTCGTGGTTTAACCCCAGCCAGCAACTAAACACCACGCAGCCGCTCACTCACTCCCCCCCACCCAGTGGGATGGGGGAGAAAATCGGGAGAAGAAGCAAAACCCGTGGGTTGAGATAAGAACGGTTTAATAGAACAGAAAAGAAGAAACTAATAATGATAATGATAACACTAATAAAATGACAACAGCAATAATGAAAGGATTGGAATGTACAAATGATACGCAGTGCAATTGCTCACCACCCGCCGACCGACACCCAGCCAGTCCCCCGAGCGGCGAATCCCTGCCCCCCACTTCCCCGTTTCTGTACTGGATGGGACATCACATGGTATGGAATACACCGTTGGCCAGTTTGGGTCAGGTGCCCTGGCTGTGTCCTGTGCCAACTTCTTGTGCCCCTCCAGCTTTCTCACTGGCTGGGCATGAGAAGCTGAAAAATCCTTGACATTAGTCTAAACACTACTGAGCAACAACTGAAAACATCAGTGTTATCAACATTCTTCGCTCTGAACTCAAAACATAGCACTGTACCAGCTACTAGGAAGACAGTTAACTCTATCCCAGCTGAAACCAGGACAGGATTGCAGATGGAAAATGGTTAGCCCTTCCTTTTCTCCTCCCCTCTTTTCTGCTCCCCCAGCCTTCTCCACGACTGCCTATTAACACCACACACAGACCCTGCTCAGTGACCGAAACTGCTGTAGCAGAAAGATTGAATGAGACAGGGAAAAACTGCTTTTGCAAATTCAAATACCCATCTTTTAATAATATAAACAGCTTGCCTTGCTGAAGCAGCAAAGCTGGGCGTTGATAGGTATGTCTACTTACATTTCACAGAGGAGTTAAAAGATCACTGGCACCAGCCTTTGAACAGATGACCGCCTCCTTGTCTGCGCTGCTGGGGCTGGTACTGTGGGCACCAAGCAGCTGGCACTGAAGTCTGGGTGCTCAGACCCAGGCAACCACTGCTCGACCTGTAAGGCCACCTCACCTGAATCACCCTCTGAGCCCCCAGGTTATTAAATGCTGATAATCCTGCATGAATGCATCCTTTTTCTTACTCTCACCCTGGAGTGGCTCTTACCCTGGGGAAGGTGAGGTCCAGCCCCACCAGAACTTTACAACCTTCAGTAAAATATTCGTAATCCCCAGTTTCGTCCTTGCACTGGTAGCACCCAGCCCAGCACCACAACACGCCGGAGCGGGAAGGATGCAGGACCTGCGCAGCAGCCCGCAGCAGGGATTTCCCTGGTCATTTCCAAGCTCGTAAAGACAAACATATGGCAACATGGGCTGAGTGTGAACACGGCACATTGCAAAACGTTACAAGGTCCTTTACAAGGCAATGGGCTTTTTTTTTCCTGTTTGCCAGTGTATTAGAACAAAATATTCTCATCGTTTGCACTGTTTGGATAATGAGTAACCTGTACCGCTTTTGTTTTGCACTATAATGCTCTCTCAAACCTCCATTGCTTTATTTGTACACGCATACAGACACACCATCTGCTACAAAATTTTCTGGTGAAATCTCCACTAGTTAAAAATATTAGAGCCACCTCTGCTCCCACATGGAACAAGGAAATGTCAGATAGGGGTTGGCTCTCCCAGCTGAGCTTTATTCCAGTTGTAAATAAAGTTATTAATACTCGCAACAGCATAAATAGCTACATATCTATTTTTAAACATCTGTAATTACCAGTCTTCTAATTATTAGTTTGCTTCTTTAGACCTTTCCAAACGGGCTTAACTATAAGACAGACAGAATTTATTTCTCATTTAATCCCAGCTATTTCACTTGGAAAAAGGTGGCTGCAAAAAGGGTGACATACCTGCAACGCTACAGTATCTGTCAGTATGACATTCTGATTTAATACAGAGGTTATAGGGCATGTATGTTTTATTACGCTCTGGCCATTTCATGACACTTGCAATTACAGAATTAATAGTGTTGATGTTAGGAATTAGAAATAAACAATAGTTCATTTAATGATTGATATTCACTGAAAACAAGATTATCTTTAATGTAATTGAATAATTAGTTATTGATGAAGGGCTCATGATTAATTACAATTTACCTGCCTTAGCAGGATTTTAAAGATCCAGTATTCATTATTTTCAATGACAATGAAGAAATAAATAAGGAGAAATTGCAACTGTTAAATGTCACGATTTCAACCCTATGATTATTAAAAGTAGTTAAAAGATCTGAAAAACCTTCCTAATACATTAATATCAAAACCTGCCTCAGCAGAGATAGTTGCCCTCTGCCTCTGGGCTACATGTCCCTCTCCGTTGTGAACCCTCTGGATTTGAGCCTGAGGCTTTGGGCCGGGGTGTCAACTGGTGCAAATCAGCACAGCTCCTTTGAAGCCAGTGACACAAATAGTAAAAAATTAAATTTAATTGGGTATTTGTATAGGTCACCAAGTTTATTTACACTTGGTAAGGAACCTGGATGCTGAAATTGTGGGATCAATTGAAAAATACCAGATAAATATTTAACAGCCATCGTGTAATTGATCAACGATGGATGCATAAGGACTGGTTTATATGACATCACATCACAGTATCACAGCTATGTTAATAATATCCAGGAAGGGCATAAGGAAGTGACCATGTTTATGCAAGTAAACATCTTATGAAGACAGATGTTGCTAAAACACTGACTAGGTTTTAGCCCATTGCTTTCATTTCTGCTTGCAAAAGGGAGTATAAAGGGACTCTGATACTGGCCAAAGAAGCTGTTAAGAAATGTTTTCAGGCTTACAGATGCTACATGGACTTTTTTTCTTAAGGCATTCATTCCTTCATTTTGGCTTGATAATCAGTACCCCCAGTCTTAGTAGTCCTCCACCAGCTCAAAGACCTCAGTGTGTTTTCATGAGAGGGGAGGAGGAATGACAGATTCATCACCACACAGATTTCACCACTGACAGCAAAGCAGTTCCGAGGTGGATCAAATCATTTTAGCACAAAGTATCACTGGTTTTCTTGGTGTATTCAGGAATGCAATGGGTGATGGGATCCCTCCTAAGAATACAAGAAAGGATCAGCTAGATGGAAAATAAAGGTGCAAACACTACAGGTTTCCAAAAGCACTTAATCCAGCCGACAGAAATAATCTCGATGCAGTTGATCCAAGACCTCTCCTAAAATTCTTTTCTTCTGCATGTCTCTGCAGGACACTTTCTCCTTATGGAGCCTGCTCTGTTCCCTACATCTGGATGGAAAGGATTTCGCTATGCTTCTTTCTTCCCCCCACCCCCTAAACCCTAATTCAGAGGCGTACCTTGCTCTTTCCCTCCCCTCTCCTCCCCAGAGCATAATTTAAAAAAAAAAAAAGAAAGAAAAAAAAAGAAGAAAATGTAATTTACAAGGTGGAAGTAATATAACAAATGATGCCTTATGGGGAAACCCCACTGCTCTAATAAAGAACTAGTAGGATCCTGGGATCATTCCTTGTTGGGGAGGGTTAATGGAGGCCCTGCTCCTTTGCATCACAGTATTAAGCTTGACATTTTTAAAGGAGAAAACACTCCCCACTAAAACATAAAAGGCTTTGCCTACAGCACTGCCTATATGTACCACTTCTCTTACGATGCAAAGCTAAAGCATGGGAAGCCATAAACCACTCTGCAGTCACCGCCAGCAGACAAAGGACTTTCTTTACAGAAAGCCTCAGACTGCAGCAAGAGTTAAAACAAACAGTTAAGATTATACAGCTCACTTCATTTTCCCTTAGGAAACTGAAACATCCCTTTCATTCTACTCCTGCTCCCCCTAAATCAAGTTCAATCCACTCATACGAAAGGGCCACAACACAATACCCTTAAGGAAAACATAACCCAACTATG
The DNA here is from genome assembly GCF_026419915.1 of Harpia harpyja. NCBI lineage: Eukaryota > Metazoa > Chordata > Aves > Accipitriformes > Accipitridae > Harpia > Harpia harpyja. The sequence continues at coordinate 22,505,386 of NC_068945.1, read as the reverse complement.
ATGTACACTGTTCCTATCTGAAGACCTTGGAGGTCAAGGCTGTACTAAAAGAGCAACCAAACAACACATGAGCCTGGAGAAGTTAAGCAAGAATCCTTTGCAGCAGCTGTCTACAGGAATCCGAGGGAAACCTTGCATAAACTGATGGCTTTGGGGAAGTGACCCTGGGTTGTGTGATGGTAGATTCAACCATTGCCTAATGGGAGAGTCCTGAGAAATTCAATTTTCAGAAAATTGGCACTTGGAAAAGGCCCCCTTTTTATGACTTCCTCTGACATGGTAAGCTGTGAAAATATAATTTCTTTCTATAGTTTAGAAAGATTTCACTCACTATTAAAAGGTTAATGTGAAAATGAAAACCATTAAAAAGATATCTGTGCTCACCAATGTACTAATAACAGCTTTGATCATTAAAGATGAGTTTTATTTAACAAATGCCCTGTTACTGCCAGGACTTAAGATCTTGATCTCTCTTTCTTTCTTCCTGTGATACATTATAGTTGCAGCTAGCAATGTTTTAATAGAGGTTTCAAGTTGGCTACGAGGGCCTGGGACACGTTCCATGATCCACGATGTGTTGGTAGTGTGTGGAGAAGGAGTTTTGTGGGCCCTTTCAAATGAGACCCCGAGCATCTGCTTCCACGTGAAGGCACGTGGTGTGATGACCCGTGTGGTCCACCTGTGCTCTCAAGAAAGGAGTGCAAAAATCCAAGATTGCATTTTCTCTTTATGCCATTTCTTTAACTTTCTGAATTTTACTCAGAACGGGCAGTGGACTCATTTCAGCAGCCCACGCTCACACAAGTGCACCACCGAAGCCGCTGGAAGCGGCTCTGTGAGACAGCGCTGCCTGGTGGTAATAAGTTGGGCAGGTCAGCATCTGGCTGTGTCATAGGCGCACCATGTATTGTGCATACATCCGAGCTGGACAAAGTTACTGCTTCCATTGCTCATCACCACCCACAACTACAAGCTACCAACTCCTCAGACACTGACAGCAGATCTTCTCAGGTAACTGCTCTCTACTCCTTCAGTCCAAAATCCCTGCTACTTTATGATGAAGTCTTACATTAAATTCAAATTTCTTCATGCTAAATAGGGTCATTTCGACTGAGGCAGGTGTGGGGAGCAACTACTCAGGCTTGCAGATTTGAAGGGAATGTAAGCTATGGTGCAGGCAAAAGGCTGGTTGACCAACTGTTGCTGTCCTGCATCCAGCTCAAGTGTATCTAGAGGACTATATGATTATAGTCAGAAGCTTTGATGGTGATGGTGACCTTAGGAAACACCCAAGCTCTAGTACCACAGAGGGGATGCTGGCAACCTGGGTATTTATTCAGGGTCCTAATCAGTTCAGTGGTGCTTCACTGGAGAGCAATGGTCTACCCATCTGCAGTTCCTGTATTAGAAAAGGAGTCAACATCTCTAACAGCAATATACAACCTTAAATCCACATTGTTTTGTCAGTTTAAGTACACACTGCAAGCTTTTAAGAATATATGTCCTATTACGTTTTTTGAACATTGTAGGCTCCAATAAAACCCAGATCTAGGGTGGAAATTCTCAGCGGTACTTTAGCAATAATCACAGGAATAAGGATTGCAGCAACATTCCCTCAGGAAGTGTGCTTTGCTCTCTGGTTCCCATGCAGCAGGGATGTGTAAATTATTCAAATGTACCGTGCAGGAAAAGAGGGCTTGTATGAAAATAAGTACAATTGTTATTTAAGAAGAGAAGGAAATAATGAAGAAGGAGCTTTTTAAAACACATCCGTAATTTTTCCACAAAGCAACAAGTGGAATTTGTACACAGAACTACTTACTGTGAAAGTCTGGATTGTCTGGTTTTTTTTTAAAAATATGTATTTTCAATCAGAAACACCAGAAACAGGAATACAAAGCAAGTTTGAGGGACTTACAAGCAAAATAGCAGCTTTAGAATATGACAGTAACCGAGAACCTGTTCAGTTATTTTACTAACAGAAAACTCTTTAAATTTTAAAAGTTCATTTTACTTACAACCAAGGCTTTGCAACCTTGGGCTCACACACATGATATACATTTCTCTGCTTGTTCTGGCATGCAAGAGAAAAACAGGGAATTACAACTGACCTGGCACAAACCTTCAAACCAAGTTCGTGACAGCATTTACAAAGCTAATGCTCTGTGACATGGTTAGCAGGTCAAATGAAAGCAAACCAGCAAGTGGAAGTAAATGATGTAAGAGAATTATGTTTAATTTGGGGAGGTAGAACAAAACTTCAATTGCTGTGTTGTTGCCTTGAAAATAATGCCGGATGGATTCAGAACTCTAAATGGAATAAAAAAACCTGCCAGCGGCAGCTGCAATTTACACTTGAGTAGCCACATGGGGAAACCAGGGGCAGGTCCTCAACCAGGGTAAATTGCCTTAGCTCTGAATGGGACCTGAATTCAGTGGGAGTCTATCTGTTCACCGACTTCAATGAGCTGTGAATTAGACCCGAGAGTGCCAGGTTTCCACAATTTCAAAATGCTCTCTTCCTCATTAAAATGTACTTAACTAGTGACAGCAGCCAATGTTAACCTAATGAACAAAGTTCATTACTGACAAAAAGTGCTAATGCATTTTTATGTACCACTCATGACAAAATCATCTTTGAAGAAAGCAGGGTGAGATCCTCACCCCCGGCTGGCTGGGACAAATTCCTCATCCAAACACTATAGAAGATCTCCAACAACTGCCTTGCAAGCCTAAATGCAAGGACTACCTTGGGCTGGGGAAATTTGGGAAGCATCAGTGCTGTGAAGGCTTTAGCAAGCCTTTTCCTGAAGATCCTGCTTTCACTTAGATTTCCCAGGGCTCTCAATATTAAAGGAGGTGTAGCCCTTGCCCCAGGGAAGCTGACACAAGGACAAGGTGCCAAAAGGACATTCTCTGGCTTTTTTACATTATAACTGTTTAAGACTTTTTGATCCCACCTTCTTTGTCCTGAAAACCACACCAAGCTTCTTAGAGTAAGTCTATACCGCAGTTAAGGCCACTAATATGGATGTACCTGCTGAGCTAGCTTTGAGCCAGCTAAGAGTAATGGAAAACACACCAGAAGCAGAAAGGTCAGTGAGAGCTGAAATTCACCTGAGAAAATAGGTTAATGCTCAGATAATTAACTTGTTCTGTGATCTGGGCCAAGGTTACTTAGCTAACCAAAAGCTAAGCAAACCCGTTATCTTGGTTATGCAGCAGCCATGCTGTCCAACACAGAGTGTATACATAGCAGGCCCAATCCAGCATCTTTTTTTGTGTCTGGGGTTGGTAAAGGCATGCCCCTTTGAATGCTCCTCACTTGTTTTGTTTCTCCTGTAGGCTGTTGGCTTCTCATGGCAGAGAGAGATTTTCTGCCATGAAACCAAGAGTAACGTAAATTGCTGGCCCTCAACACACCCCATACGCAGCCATAACAGTATTTACAGGAGCGGCAGCAAGACCCCACCGGCTTGTTCAGCAATAAAGGGAGTCACTCAGCCACGTTCAGAGAGAGAGACCAAAGAGGACATTTTGAAAGCCAACACCAGTATGCAGGTGCCCAGTTTCCACCAAGGGACAGTGAGAGTTAGGCTACAACATTGCAGGGGATTTTCCAAGGCACAAGTGGCAGTTAGCTTGCCCAATTACAACTTCAGCCTTTGAGAAGTAGCTGGTAAAATGTCTGGCCTGAATCTTCTCTGTCCAGCACCCTGCCAAATTAGTCGTACTTTTACAAACTGAGCATAAAACACACCTTGAGGCGCTTACCTTGGAGCTGCATAAGAAGGAGTTACACAAAAGACAGACCACAGGGCATCAGACTCACCAACTCCCGAATGGAAGATGAGTCATAACAGAAGGCAGCAAGTGAACCTTAAAAAGAGATTCAGTCACCTTGGGACAACCCAAATCAAATGGTCCCTGAGAGGCTGCAGAGTAAGGAAGGATTGCTACATCCAGCCACATTCTTCAGGTCTCCAACACGCTTTTGGTATGGAGCACACCGCAAGCAAAAGTGAGGAACAACGGTATTGCACTGCACACGTCCCACCCAGAAGCTGGAGGCACCTTTGAGACACTGCTGGCTGTATTTTTGGCCCATGTACCAATAATTAAGAATGAGAGATAGGACTCTCTTAAATACAAAACAAAAATCCCAAACCCTAGCTCCACCCTCCCAACACCAAACCCTTAAGCAATACTGGAAGTATTAAGAGTGTTAATTGCTCTACAGCTTCAAGAACTCAACCTCTTGAGAGCGCTGCATTAAAAGATAATTCTGGCTGCCATCTCACAGCACTGCGCCGAGCAGGAAAGCTCCATAACCTGCCATAAACGCAGACAGGAATACAGTACTGCTGTAAATACCATCATGTCTCAGAGCAAAATCATAGTGACAGGCACTCCGGTCTGCTGCAATTTACAATTGCATGAAATAGGGGTGTGGGTAGGGTACAGTAACAAATAACAGGTATAGATTTCAAAACAGAGAAACCCATTATTTGTAAGAAAGATGCAGGCGGAAGAACTGAAAGGCAAAGTGTATTGATAGAATCTGAAGTCTCTGGGTGTTGATCTTATTATGCTAAAAAATTACTTTATCCCCTTTTCCATAATGCCATGTTTACTTAGCAGGCATTAAAAAAGGAGGAGAGGAAAAAGGGTAAAAGAACAAAACCTACAATGACTGAAGCTAAATTTATACGCACAACAGAGACAGATAAAGCATCCCAGGGGACCTTATCAGTTTTACACAATAACCAACAGGCTGTTTCCTGTATATACCAGCTTAAGGTCGGCGGATGTTTATTAGAGGCAGAGGGGAAAGGAAATGCAGTATCTTTGACTGACACAGCATGGATATATGAGAAGTGCTATTTATGCTTTTGACTTGAATAAGAACCACAGTGACTCATAGCTGTCTTATACTTAATATTCCCATTAGTGCTCCAGGAATGCTGAGCACCACTGTCCCAAAAATGCGGGGCTTGTTTACTGTTCCTGACAAGAAATATTAGAGGGTAGGAAGAATTTAGGCTTCTTCAATCCATTACCATCTCTCAGTTAAGAACTGCTGGGATAGATCAACCTCTTTCCACCCCCTTTGATTTTTTAAAAAGAGACATTAATTATTAAACATTTGTATGGTGTCCAGTGGGAATCCAGTCTAGGTTTGAGGCCACACTAAATACAGCTCTGTGGTGTGCTAGAGAAATCGGCTGTCTGTGTGCTAATTCTTTTCATTCCTGGAAGCCCTGTAGAAACACGAGAAGAGAGGTAGGCATTTGGTCCACAGTTTTTCTACGAATCAAGCTAATATATTATTGAATTGGGAGTTTTGGAAACACAACAGGCATGGGGGGAGGGGTGCAGGGAGATCTTGTTTAACCACAGCTCTCCCTGCTATCTGGCTATGACAAGGAGCTTTAACTGGAGGTGGGACAGCAAGATGGAAAAATTAGGAATACGCACAGTATTTAAGAGACCCTTCCCTAGAGAGGCAAACAGGCATTCGCTTGGCATCATTACGCTGCAGTGAGCTCCAAGAGGAGGTCTTCAGGGCTCCATTGTGCTGATTTAACTTCGCACTGAGCCTGGGGTACAGCCACGGGTGAAACATTTCAGTCTCAGAAGGGTAACAGAGCACATGATGCTTCATGTTTCATGAGGAAACAAAGCATACGGAGCATCTCGGGAAAACGAGGCAACTTGCTTCTTGGTTGGAAGAGGAGAGACAAGAAGTCAGTGTCTCCTGGAAACTTTGGAACTAAAGAAATGATATTTCATGTTAGGGAACATGAACTGCCTTGTATGTAACCAAGTGCTTCCTTTGCTCTCCCCTCCAGTGTGAGACAGTAAAGCACGATCACACTTCTCTTACTTGCTCTTTAAAACACCCATTGTTTTTCACAGTGCCGTACAGAAAAACAAACAGTGATCACACCGCTCTCAGGGCTTTACCTGCCTTGGCAGAGGCGACGACTTCTTTTGTGACTCCACGCAGAACAGACTTAGTCCCTGAGGTCAATGGCACACAGGATTTTCTTATTCCCAAAAGCCTCGAGACGGACGCAATGATGAAGGCAGGGACAAGGGTGAAATGGAACAACCACTCTTTTTTCCCCACCCCCAGGATTATACAGGCCTGCAAATAAGAAAGGGCATATGCCACTCTACTAGAGGGAGTGTGAAGCTGTACACGTTGCGCATAATCTGAAAAAAACTGCTAATAATTGTTGTTCTCTCCAGAGGAAAAAAAAAATCTCACTCCACCACCCTGGACAAAAGGACAAATATTCACCCTTTGCTCCAACTACCTTTTACTGAAGCTTATGTGTAAAACTGCATATGGTTTAACTCTATTCAAATACACATTGGTGCAAACCTATCCACTGGACGTGAATCATGCTTTCTCACATGCATCTGAAGGTGTGTTGAAGGGAGGTAAGCTATAGCTGGACATTTTAAAAATATTTCAAGTAAAATCTCCAACAAATTGGATGGAAACCTACCTGCCTCAAAAGAAGGGCCTCTGCTCTAGTTAGGAACACTGACTTCTAATCATGGTTCTTCATTACCAAGCTGCATGTTGTACAATGAGTCTTGAATGTTCCGAGGGTTTGATTTCTGCAGCAGATTTCCAAGGAGAACTGACCTCCCTCCTAGATGTCATGCAAGGGGCAGCCAAACTTCTGAGATTCAAGGAGCTGGGCACACTGGTATCATACTGGTATTACTGTGTGCTAGATGCACACAGCCATCCTAAAAGCCTGAGTCTTATTCAAGTGCCTAAATGGGGAAAACTTTCAGAGGCATCAAGTGCAGTTAGGCACATACCTTTCTTGCTCTGTCCCACAAGCTGGACTTCATCTGGGTAAAATGGCAGCAGGACAGAACTTCAGGCCAGCCTGGAAGCAGCAAGTGTGGTCCATAATCTCTACTCCAGAGATCCAGTACTCCGAGAGGCCCTGCCACCACTTACGCCCTGACAAGCCCCTCTAGATTCAAGCCTCACCTCTACACTAGTGTCCTGCAAGGATTGATTCACGGACACCTCTCTTAACATTTAGGCAAGTATTTGTACCACGGACAGTCACTGAACAAATGTTTGGAAAAAATCTATCCTCAATTGCAGATACCAAGCACTGAGCTGAAGCCACCTCCACTGACTGTTTTGGAAAAGGTAGGCAGGTGGAGACCTTGAATTACTGAGCAGTTAGCTTCAGCTGCACATCTCCAGCTTTTCAAACAAGGGAGAAGCAATGCGTGTCTCTAGCTACATCCAAGAGCTCAGTCTTGAGGAATACGAGACAACAGTAGTAACACCACTTCTTGCCCCTCACCAGCCTGCTTTGAATAAAAACAGGGACACACTGAAATGAAATGATCGAGGCTGGAGATGGGAATGAGTTCACTGTGAATCATATGGCTACAAAAAGGGTATGACATGCACAGTCTTCTGTATGGCACAAGGGAGGGAAGACAGGTGTCTCATGAATTATGAGTAAAGTGGGACAATTTAGGGAAAGTTTTAACTTTAAAAAAAAAAAAAAAAAGAAGAGACCAAAAGCCATTAGATACATAACCTTGTAGTCTAATATGGCCATAAATTAACAGCTGCACTATATTATGTAAATTTATGTTAAATTATTCACTACCTGTCACCATATCCCCATAAAAAATCTACGTACTGACATTTACGAAAAATGACATCTTCTGATAATAGTTTTGCTACGTATTTCAGTGGCTGCAATTGCCTTTTAACCATCTTGACTGCTGCTGAGGCAAACACTACTGAAACAGAAATGCTTTAGGAGGTTTAATGAATTCATTACTATTCACGGATTCACCCTCCAGGAGGGCACTGTCCATGTAAGCCAGTGCCCTTAGGGCAGTACACTTCCTCTAGTTTCAGAACTTGCTGGAGAGGAGCCAGGAAGGATCACACAGGTCCCTCCATCACTCCAGCTATAAGCTGAAATCAGATACCCCATAAAGGCCCTGGCTGCGCCCGTTTAGTGTCAAATGTGCTGGCCACTAAAGACAGCAGGGCCACGTTCAAGGGATGCACAGCCCAGCTTGTCCTCCTTCATCCGTGAGGAATCAAAGCGATCATCCAGTTGTGGAGACCTGAATCAGAGCTCTTCTTGAGATGAGGTGCTTCCCAAATCACACGTGGGTTGAGATTTTCCAGCTGTGTGCTTCTGCTGACTGTGACTGATATGCAAGTGGGATACCCCAGCAATGTTGACTGTAGCAAGGCACAGCACACAGGGACGTGTTATCCACACTTATTCTAAATAGGACATACAATGAGTTTGGGAACTTGCATGTGTCATCCTCCACAGCCTCTGAAGCAGCAAGGCACACGCAGCTTCACCACATCTTATTTTGGCACCTATGTTAGAAACACAGCTACCTTAGGCTCCCTTTTTGGCTAGCCCACAGGGGACCGTTCAGACCTTAGGACAGGACATATTTCCCTCTACATGTGTCCTTCCCCACCAGCTACAAAGGGAGCCCATGATGTGGGTTCACGTGAGTCTCACACGGGTTTACTTGCCTCACGCTGCCACTCTGCAGAGATGGTGGAGCCTGAAAAGCAGGCTCTGGCTCTTGGCCTCCTCCTTAAGGGTCTAGGCAAGAAGCTCTGGCTCAGCCCTCCAGTCAAGGAGGGAATCTGACTGGTTTTACTATCTGTTTGCTAGCTGACCTCTAACATCCAGCACAAACAGATCTGCACCCACAGAGCAGCCATTTGCTAGAGGTGACTGTGCGTGACATCAGGTGGCAACAACAACTGGAATTCACTGAAAGACACCTGCTGATTAACTTTGGACCAAGCCAAGGATAAGAAGGAAAACTCTGAAGTTCACTGCGAAATAGGAAAGAAGGTCAGCTGCTTCTGCTTCTTCCTGATAAATTCTGAGTATAAGCTAAGAAAAGAAGCAGAGGGCAAAAGATAAAAGAAAATTCAGGCACCCTCCTATTAAGCCAAAAACCATGCAATAAACTACTAATGTATTTCCAGGGCCACTGTCCCTAATTTGACCTTGCAGTTCTGCTCAAAAACATTAAGCCAACATTTCAGAGACAGCAAAAAGGGAGAAGGGATATATGTTAAAGAAAGAAAGAATGGAGAGAGGGGGAGGGAAGGCAGAAGAATAAACAAGCTTTTGCGACAGCAGGAAGCTCTCTCTTAATTCTGAGATAATGAAACGCTTCTAACCAGGCCCAACTGCTGAATATTACAAGAGCCATCATCTCGTGTGGATTGCATGCAGCTTTATTTTCTACTCCCCTGCATGGACTGAATATGATTCACAGCACAGTCACAGGAAACAGTCATTACTATTTATTTGGAGCGAGATGAGTGACTGCTCTAAACAGCATCAACTGCACCTGCGATAGTGCAGAGAATCTTTCTTTATTAAGCACACCCATGCCCTCTTTTTTCCCCTTCTCTTCAATATTCTCTTTACAAAGAGCATTTTATTACAGTGCTGGCTGTGTAGTTCAAAAAGGGAAGAGGCAAATTTACAACGATCATTAGAGAAGATGCAGAAGCATGGCAGCAAACACTAGCTTCACTACTTTGTGCGCACAGAAACATCCCCACACCATGCACATGCCACGCAAACAGTACGTACACAAACATGAAGAGACAATTCATAAAGTATAGCCAGTTATAGCACAATTATAATATAATAATATGTCTGGCTGTGGGCAAGCCTCCTCACCCCCATTTCATATTTTTGCTCTGGCTGGAACATGTCAGAACACCCTGAACTCACTCTGGTCCAGAGAGCCCCAAAAAACAGCTCGTCTCCCTCAACCCCTAGAGCAGCTCCTCCGTTTTCTTTACAAGACACTGCTCACAATTTTGCTGCAGCAATTTATCTCTGGCTACACAGAGAGATGAGCAGCCTGTTCCCCAGCTTGCTGCTGCTCTTTCTCCTGCCATACTTCAGCAGCCGATGCTGAAGCCTCCCTGGCCCCCAAAACACTGCACCTATGAGGTGACAGAGCCTCAGCTAATTCCCACCCCACCATTATTGCCCCCTTTAACAGCCTCTGCCGATGAAGGTATGCTTTTAGACTGCTATTTTGAATTTAACATACAGCTATAGAAAATTCAGAGCGCTCAAAGCACAGACCTCTCTCTCGTCTATAGCCTTTATTGCCCAAGTGCATGCACCTGATGTGCTTACAAAAAAAGTCCTTGCTGGCAAAATCCTCCTAAAATGGCACAGCTCTGTTTTCTGCTGGTTTCAGGCCAGCAGTAAGGAGAAGCTAAGGCCATTTCATCCCTCTGCTGTAGGTATCAGTATCTCAAGTACCTGCATCCCGTGATGCCATTAAAAGCTTCAGGAGATTAAAAGTGTGGGTTTTCTTGTTTGTCTAACAAAGTAAGGTACTTCACAGTATAATGGATTGCTCTTGAAAACTAATACTCCTAATAGCAGCAAACAGATGCACAGACTGGATTGTTTTTTCAATAGTGAACTTGGGTACTTATTTTTTGGAAATTACGCGTGGCCTCTGGAGCAAGCGTGATTTTGGATCACAACACTTAGGGGAACATCCTATTTCTATATGGTCACTCTGATGCCACATGTGACTGACACAAAGAAAGCTCCCTCCCCAAACAGGGAGCCGTTCAGAGCCAAGCACCCTCATGCACGAGGGGCCATGGTGAGACCAACAACACAAAGGAGAGCAAGAAGGAAGCACAGAGCGTGGAAGAGGGGACAGATAACGGAGGGGAGAAGAGAGGAGCAATGACTTTGCGGTGACCTGTACTCCATTTACACTACAGCAGTGTGGTAATCACCTGTACATCCAACGCCCAGATGCTAAAGCAATTGACATAGATAAAAAGATGGTGGAAAAAAAGCAAATTAGTAGAGTTAATACATAAACCACTAAAACCTGCTTTTGACTGGACTACAAGATATCAATGTTCCTAGCCATTGCATTGCATGTGGTATGCTTTTACCCAACTGGTTTTAAAATATCTCTTAATACTGCTTCTCCTATCACCACCTAGCAAAGGACCATTACAAGACAACTTACTTTCCAACTGAGCAGGGGCTGCACCCACCTTGGGTCTCAACAACAGCAATCGCTGCCCTGCGAGGAGAGCAGCACAACACCCTTCTCCTCTACCGGGCTGAGAGCTCTGCTCCACCATCCACAGCAACAGACTTCGCCGACCAAGAAATAAGGGCTCTCATTTCATTGTTGCAAGAGTATGTAGAAAAGTGGAAGCAGTGTCGTATCAGGCAGGTGAGAAATACATCATTCCCAGCATTAGGTCTTTGCCTGATTCCAAAGAGAACATCATAAATCCCAAGTCAGGAGGACCATCAAAGGCAGTCCCAGTTACGGTACAGTTTGTTTTGCAACACAGACACTAGCTCACTAGGAGCTGATCCCAAACTATTATCATTTCACTTTTGCCTTTGATAGCCATTAGTCAAGCATTATCTGAGGACAGATTCTCCTCCCGGTTACAGCACAGTAACCCCCCAAGCTGCTAAGGTTATTCTGTATTTATACCCCCAGAACTGAGAGGCAGGTCTCATATTTTATTTTTCTGCGGCCAGAGACAGCTGAGGTACAACATGGGAATAGCCTCACGGGAGCTGCGAGGGAGCAGCCCCTTGCAGACAGGAGTAGCACGAGGCCATCCATGCTCGCAGGGCCACGTGGAGGGGAACCAGCTCTGACCTGGCCGGGGAAGGAGCTGCCCCACATCCTCGGCGATTGGGGCTTCCCAAGGGACAGGTCACCGTCGCACCAGCACGCTGAGGGCTCGAGCATCCATTGCACTTGCCATTGCTGTCAGAGCCTTCCCTCCTCAGCACCGTCAGGGCGGTGCCTTCCCCGCTGAATTATTTTAAGCAAAAGCCAGGGTTTGAGACAGAAAGTGCTTCTCAACATGTGAACTCTCAGCCCGTTGAGCAGAGTGAGAGCTGCGAAAGATTCATGGGTTCCTCCCTGCCCCCAGTGTTTAACTGATTAATTAACAATTTCTAGAAACCAATTCACAAAAGGAGAAAGGGCAGATTTTCAAAACTATCAGCTTGTAAATGGAGCAGAGCCGATTCTCTGGCAACTCTTCTAACAAGGTTTCTTTTTTCACAGTGTTTGTTTTATGCTTCCTAAAGATCTGTCCCTAGTCTAAATCCCAGCAGGGGGAGATGCCAGTGGAGTTTAATTACATTCCACCTATGGGGAACATTCAAGGAACAGGGCTCTGAAAAAACCCCCACAACTTGGTGTAAAAAAAAAAGAGGAAAAAAGTAATCTGATTAAAGCAATGATATGAATGTGCCACATCTCCTAACTATAGGTTTAAAACATTCTCTTCTTACAAGTCTCAAGGCAAAGAGCCAAATTCTCTGCTGAAGCAAACAGGGAATTTATACCATCAATTTACAACAGATATTCAGCATTCACGCCTATGGCTTAAGTAAATAGTTATGAGAAGTGGCATTTTAAAGGGGTTTGGTGCTTTGATTTGTTTTTTTTTTCTTTTATATAAACTAGACAAGCCACGTGCTGTGGTGAAAATCCTTGTGATTCAGGACAGGTTTTAGCTTGGACGTGAACTATTGTTAGTGTTTCAAGGGATTAAAACGGGCCCTGTGCTCTGCTGGCTGGGGAGGCGGGGGGGTGTGCACGCACCGTACAAGCGGCTGCCTGTACCCCCGCAGATGCTGGAGGCACATCTCACCCTGGCCAGGAGGGTGGGCAGGAGTCGAAGACGTGCACAGTAAACGCAAAAGGGAGACTCACCGATCTGCAGCCGTGACACGGGAACCCGCTGCCCTCAGCACAAGTGTGAAGGAGATGGAAAGAAAACTGCAGGCAGCCTCCTCCAGGTATAATTCTTTAAATCTGGAAAACCCATCTAGCTGAAATATCTTTCTCTGCAGGAATCAGGCAAATGACTCCTGTGCGTTCAGCTGGGACACCTGAACAGTGGACTAGACAGCAGAAGAAAAATACTGCGTTCAAAGCCGAGAGGCAAAACTAGGCTTTTTTACCATTCCCCCTTCTGGTACTCCTACATCAGCCACCTCGGTGTTCTGCAACCGGCTGCGATGAGATCCAACCTCAGCTCGGGGAGCAGCTCCCACGAGGGGCTGCAAAAGTGACAGTGAATACCACTTCTCCACTGACAATCTGGAGTAGGTAATATGTCCTGCTGTACACAACGGAGAGACTTTCCACCAAACAAGCACTGAAATATTTAATCATTTGAAACATTCAAGTGCGACAAAATTATCAATGAAACTAATTAAGAATCTTGAGATAATAAGCACTGATGACAAAATGTTCCACTCTAGTGCCTGCCATCAGGCAGTCAGGATTTATAATATCTGTCATTTTTAAAACTTATACCCTGAAGGATCTCAGTGCACTTTCAAAATGTGTGCTTCCACATCCAGATAGTCTCGCTCCCCAAGGTGACTCGAACTACTCATGCACACCCAGGAATGGTCCCCAGATTAGGGTTGAGGACTTCAGATCACGACGGCAGAAATGCAAGTATATACGGCATCGCAAGCAGAGAAGCTGGAAAGTGCCAGCTTTGACGTCTGCAGGGCCAGGTCCTGAGGTCTCACCCAACCCAGCTTTATCACGGACACCCAGAAGGGCAGGCCACGGGAAGGTGAGCCGAGAGCGCACACAGCGGACGCAGGGAGGGACAAGGTCATGGATTTGACAAAAAGCCACGCTGCCAGCATTTTATGCGCTGGGATTTTTCAGCAATTTAGGACAGGAAGTGAACCGGTGTCAGGCGATCGATGCTGCAGATGGGTCTTTAAGCAGCCAACATGTAAATGGGGTTTGGCAAAGATACCGCAACTAACAGCCTTTTTTTTTTTTTTTTTTTTTTGTGAGAAATGCCATTTTTAGATACAGTCAGAAAACTGTTGCCTTCTGCTTGCTAAGAGCAGGTGTACAGATGTCGACAGCGAGTTCAGGCAAGTGCCAGGTACTCGAGAGTTGTCACTGGGTATGTAAGCTGCCTAACACCATCTCCAAGCTTTTGCTGTAGGCGGGGGTTTTTTTGCTGAGGTTTCCAACAAACTGCTTCTCTAGCAGCCCCTGTCTCTGGGTTCAACAGCTCTGCGTGGCCTGATTTTTATTTCGTCTTTGTTTCTAAGTTGAGCCCTCTACGCCAGGCCAGCTTCTACGAGAGGAAAATGGTAGGTCTCTCTGACTCACCAGCGTGGCTCCCGATGAGCTGCCCACGAGACAGGTACAGCTAATCTGAAATGACGCCTGGTAACTGCAACATGTAATTTCGGATCCAAGGCACCAATTTCCCAGTCAGTTTGTAGGTACACTGTGTTACCGTAACGGGTTCTCTGCACAATTATCACAACACTTAGTAAGTTATTCATTTCCAAGGGAGCTAAGAAACGTTGTAAATGATTTTCATTTTAAAGAAAGCAGGCATATCCCCTGCTGGAAGAAACAAATAGCAAAGTTTCTCCCCCATATTTTGTTTATTATTAATGTTTCACAAATAATATTATTCCATCATTAGTATTAAAATATTTTTACTTTAAAATAATGTAATAAGCAGGCAAGAATTTAAAACCGAGGTGTGTGTGCCTTTGTGGCAATGGCATGCATCAGGCACAGGCAGTTTGAATATTTTATACTTCATAATTTTTTTCTTAAATAATTAACTAGCTTTAACTAGTGATTGTCCAGTCCTACCAGTGCTGCAGGTTTAACTGGACATTACATCTCCAAGTGTTCACTTGGCTGCTCTGCTTCTCCCTACTCCAAATCCAGACAGAATACATGCATAAGCCCTGCTGGATTTTTAACTTAGAGATCTGTTTCCTACCTCGCTCTGAAGAACAATGTAAATCCATTTCCTACAGTTTTCCCTCCTGCAGCAGACCCAAACGGCTCCAGTTAACATCTCTACTGTTCACTGCATGGACCAGCATTCACCTCTTAGCACAGTGGAGAATCCTCCTAGCTCCAGCTGTAATGTGGGCTCATTTGATTCTTTGTTTGCCTCTTGCAGTCCAGAAATGAAGAGGTTAAAATCCCATACCTTGGTTTGATTACTGCATTGCTGACAGAAATGCAGAGCCGGACCAGGAAACGAGGTGTCCCGCACCACTGAAGGGTTGTACCCTTTGGATAACGCATCAAGATTAAACCCTTTCTCCCCATCGCTGGCTTGGAAAAGAAAGTTCTCCCAAGAGCTTTTTCAAAAAAATCTACTCCCAAGAATTACCTCATCTATAATTACCAGCCCATAGCATAGTCCAGTGCTGAAGGATATATAAGTGTACATATATTTAGGTGCATAACGATGCACGAGGGCTTGGTAGCATTTGCCAATGCACTGCTTAGAATTTGCATATCTGTCTATGCACAGGAAGTGTCTCGTGGCTACCACATTTCTCTGCAAAGTCTGAGCGTTAGTGGGATTAAAATTATTACTTCCCCAATCTGAAATGCTAAAAATATGAAAGACAGTACTGAGATTTCAATTCAGTTTCAAGCAACCATTCCAGCAATTAGTTTTGACTTGGTGGGAGTTAAGAGACCTGGTAACATGGTTTTCCTACAAAACAAAACCTTAACCCCCAACTTGTGACAACACTTCCTATCTAATTTCTCTTTGTGTATTTATAGCACTATAGAAACAGGAAAATTAATACATAGACAAAAAGATCTAACAACACTTAGAAACACTTAACTCCAACAACAACACTTCAAATAAGAGCGCAATGAGCAAAACCGGGTCTGTGAGATAAGCTTGGTGAGATTTCACACTGGTGGAGATAGCTTTTAGAATACTCTATCCAATTCTAACATTCACATTTTCCAAAGGATGTTAAAAACCCATAGGTGAACCTCAGAAAACAGGCACACATACTGTCCAACTTCTAAAAAAAAAAAAAAAAGAAATAAAAGGAAATAATTTTAGGAACTTACAGTTTTAACACAAGAAAACACTAACAGGTGATACCACTGCAGTTTACAATTATAGTCGCACAATGAGGAGAGAATACTTTTCCTATGCGAAGGGTCTTTTGTACAGCAGTCTAAGAACAATGGAAGTTCAGGGGAATCCGAGGGCAATAAATTGAAAATGGAAACAAACCTAATCTTTATTCAGGAGAAGGATAATTAACTATGGGAAGAGATGAAACAAAATTGTGGTAAATTTGCTGTTGTCAGAAAGGTTAGGGTAGAAGCAGGAGGACTCCTTGCATGACATTCCCAGCTATATTTATGCAGGATGTCAGGACTGGTAGTGAGATGAACCGTTACGGCAGGAATGGGGATGAAATCAGAGCCCAATTCCAAATGCTGCCAAACATGGAAAAAGTTCACATCTGAATGCTATGACCTGGATCTAGCTATGGTTTTTCTTGTAAAAACAGAGCTAGGAAAGAAAGCAGGAAGTTCACTTTGCACCAAGTCTCTGTGTCCTTGCATTGTTCCCCATTTAAGTGCACTGCTAAGGCTCCACTGATAATAAAAGATTGATTTAAAAGACCATTCTACAACTAGACCATTCTAAGCAAACACTGAGCCTGGTTAATGTTACATATCATATCCTCTTGTCATTTACTGCTACTCTGTGTGTTTACTGTGTCTCTCACTCCCCCTCAGTACGAGCCCCAATTTACAGCAGAGCAGCTGGTCCTCTGGGGCTGAGTGTACAACTGTAACCCTGAGCCCAGCAACAGCAGCCTCTCGATTATAAAAGCACAGCACTGATCTCATTTAGGATCTGAACCAAATCAGCACCCTTCCAGGGTTTTGGGTCAAGTCTTCGCAGATTTCCTAAATGACAGGCATCTCTATGTCACTACTCTACAAGCTGAACTTAATCTCCGGTAAGATCCAAAATTTCATCAAATTATCTGCATTCCTATATCAAGGTTCCTACTTCAGTCCAACACAGAATATAAAAGAAGGTAGTGTGGACAAAAAAGAATTAAAAAAATTGTGTCCACTCCATCTTTAACTTTTAAAAGAAAAGCTCTTATTTTGCATGGGCTACACTTCTTATATCAAAGTCAGTACACGGCATGACAAAACCATCCATGTTCTTCCCACTAATAAAGAAGGAAAACTTAATGGAGTGTGTCATGTTTTGTCTTTTCTTTTTCTTACCATTTTCTGAATTACTGGTTTTGCTTTGCGCTCCTTGCCAGCAAGATGAGTATTGCTCCTTTCCTTTAAATAACTGGATTGTAAGAACAAGAGATGTGTCTTTGGAGCCTGATTCTCAGTTGCACTAAGGTCCTACCATAGCAGCATAAACAGGCCTTACCATAGTTGCAAGCGCTTGTTTGTATGTTAACAAGATAGTATCACGCAGGAATGAGGTGATGATAATACTGCTGCAGATAAAGTGTGAGGATGATGTACACACACCTTGACAGTCCATTCCCATTACAGGAGCGGTGAAAGCGGGCATAAATGTAAAGCGAGAATCAGGCTCTTGGTTTGCAGTTACCCTGGATACAGTTTGTAGAATTTATATGTTTAATTAATGCAAAAGGTGGAAGGTTCCACAATCCCATAAAGACAACATGTTAAAGACAGTTCTGCCCAACATTTCTAGAACAGTAAAACTTGCAACAATGGAGCAAGGGTAATTAAAAAGATTACTAAAGCATTTTGTTTTGCTTGTTCTTTTTGGGATCCTTCATTTTCAAAGTCAGGAAAGACATTTTATGCCATCTAATTAAAACAACTGGGAGGGTTCTTTTTAAACAGATATACTAATTTAAACAGAATTAATTCAGTGAAGACCTATGCCCTTGGTTGTACACAAGATTAGACTGCGCAGTAACAAACTCCTAAACTTAAAATCTATGGTTTAATGAATTTCATAGACAATACCTCTTTTTTCCCCCTGCAGAATGGAAAGGAGCACGCTTTGCAGGGACTACTCAAAACATTGGCGAAAACACAGTTTGCATTTCTGTCCTTGCACAGGGTGATGCATGCGCATCCTTTAATTTGTGCACACCAGTAGACCTATTGACTTCAGTGATTTGGATCTCTGATGAAAATCACTGTATTTTCACTTAAACCCATGGGGGAAACACCAGATGCTTTTACAAAGGATTCCTTGTAGGATGTAAGTTAACCAGAACATGCAAACGTTGCTTGATGAGTTCTTTATTTCCCATGCCCAAGCTTTTAAATTCTCTGTGCCTCACCCTGAAAAAACAGGATCATTAATATTACAAGCCTTGTAGGTACGTTTAGTGGTTAGTACTTATGTATCATTTGAGTGTTATGAAAAGTGCTAAAATAACCTAAAATATTTAGAAAGATATGGTATCTTGCTGCCACCGGCAGGAGTCTGCTGTGCTGAAGTGGCAGAGTACCAAATCTAAAGAAAAGAAAGTCATTTGCCTGACAGTTACTGTTTGGGTTAAACATTGTTGAAACCTGCAGGTAAAGCAACGACTCATCTCTCTGGATAAATATAAGAAACAGATAAGCTCCATTACAGAATCAAGTAAGGAGGATTACAGCCCCTGTGCAAAGTTGCACAGGCAACTGTCGCGATGCAAAACGCCAATCAAGGTTATGCACAAGGCATCTGTGGGCAGAGTGGTTTCTCCTGGTAGTTCTCTGCACAGACTTCTGTGTTCAGGAAAGAAGCAAAGGGATCAGAAAAGGAAAACAAAGGAGGAGATGAGGAAGCACCAGGCATTGTCTCAGAAGTACGACAAACCCAGCTTGGCGAGGGACTGCCACCGTCCACGCCGCTCCATAGAGCTGTGAGCGCAGGAGCCACGTCCTGCTGCTCAATTCCTGCTGGGCTGGGCAAAAGGAGAGTTTGCACATTCCTTGTAAATAAGCAGGGTCACTTCAAAGATATTTGGATCCTAGCTCTAAGCCAAACAACCCAAAGGCCCTGAAATTTCAGCTGGCTGCTCTGCTCAACACAGGTAATCAATGCAAACAGCCAACAAATTATGATACGGCACAAAAACTGACAAAGGTTGGAATCTTTCTCGGTTGACAATGTGGCCACATCCACAGAGGTATGCCTTTCAGTACTGGAGCTCAGACACTCCTTTGGCAAGAGATCAAGCACTCCCAGTTTGAATTCAAATTGTGCATTTTGTCTCACATTGAGCTTGCTCAGGCAACAGGCAGTACTTTAGGTAACAACCTACTACTTCTTGCTCCTTGTATCTCCATAGGAAATTGCTGGTAGTCAAGACTTTCTTATTAAAGAAGGTATCAAACACATACAAATGTTTTAAAATAACAAGCTGTTGGGGGAAAAACCCACAACCTCTGACACTATCTGAAGACACGCATGCAACTGGTGTCAAGCTGTGACACTTAAAAGCACTTCTGTGGCACCCACCTATGACAGCCCGGCAGTGCATATTTGTGAATTTCTCACAGGCAGGGAGTAAAATGCTTTTAAACATCACCTTCTTCCCCCCACTTCTCCTCCCAGCAGGGGTCTCTGCTGGCTGGTTTCTACCAGGCAGATAGAGCGAGATCACTTTTAAATAACAATTTCTTCCACTACTTGATTTTCACTCTCCAAAGCTCAGGGGCACATATCTGAGCATTGGGGTGCCAGCACCACAAGTACCCACAGCACAAAGCCAGGGTCTGGTAGAAAGTCAGCCGTGGGGTCACCACGTACCAGAGACTTCGGTGGTGAAATCCAGGAAGTTCGAACGTTTCTGGAGCATCCATCGCAAGCAAAGCTGTTTGTGAAGACATAATCTTCAAAGGTGGAGGGCAACAGCACAAAGCTGGGAGAGTCTTATAACTTGACAAACCACAAAGGGGTAGCTGGGCCCTCCTCCTTGGAAAAACGATGGAAAAACTCACCTTTGGGTGAAGGGGCATTCATACTGTTGGCAAATTATGAAGTGAAATTCAAGTAAACCCCTCGCGACTACTCCCCCCCTCTCCCCTTACACTGAAACAACATCAGAGCTATCTGCCGGTGGTGCTTAAATGCTTGTGTTTTTCACATCACAGAGGCAGGAGTTTTGGACCCCCTGATTCCTATACTTACATACCTTTGGAAATTAGCATAAACATCTCAGCTGGCTACCGATGTGATTAAGATGTGCCTCCACTTGGCAATTTTTCCTTTGAAACAAAGCAAAGGCTTTCATTTGTTAAGTGAAAATTCCCCGGTGGAACCCCCTCTCTCTTTCCCTCCCATTTCTGACCCCATATTGGGCACTTTAATCTAATTTTGGTTTGAGGTTTTAGAAGCTGAAGGCTGCTTCTGAAGATCACTGAGGGAAAAGAAATCAGTGGGAGGAACACCACACTTTGAACTGAACGTCCCTGGCACAATGCATATTGGAAAAAGCACTAAGAGCATTTCCCAATCAATGTAGCCGTATTTTTCACACTTGGTTAGAAGAAATGGAAACCTGTGGTAAATAATGCTGCTTTGCACAAGTCCAATTACCCTAAATGATAAATTGCCTAATTATTTCGGCTCTACAGTCTTTCCCAAGTTCTTTATCCTTTTCTTTGTAGTCACTGTCTGCAGAACAAGAGCGTTTGACTGTTACTAATTAGCGAGAGAGAAAGATGCAGGACATTTAGTAAATTCACTTCCCTTTAAATCCATCTTACAGTTATTTTTCCCCATCACGGAAAAAAAAGTAATCATTTATTTAAAAGCTGCTCTGCTGGAAGAGATTTTTTTCTCCATGACTACTCTGATATTAAAACAGTCAGCTTTTGTTTTTTACATTCTCCAGAACGCCAAAAGATTCAAGGCACAGCAAGGTTAGATTAACACCTTGAAATTATCTGTAAGGTTCTCTACTTATCAGGCTATTAAATCTTCATTCCTGACTGCACAAAATCTTCTTCATATCGTATCCTGAGTACATATGAACATGATGCATCTTGAAAACAAATTCCAAAAAGCAAGAGCTCTTAAAAGTGTTTTGTTCCAGCTCACAACACGACTTTCTGACATCTTGTTACTTCCTTGTTCCTTCATTTAGATCAATAACTGCAGCAAGGGGCTCTGGATAACTGCCTAATGTTCAGAACTTTTTCACTTCTCAATTTTCTCCTTTAAATTTGAAGTGTAACTAGGAGTATTGAGAAAGATATTAAAGTTTATTCAAAATTTCTATTCCACCCGGAAGTCAGAATCATTTTAACGCATTGCTTCTTTGGACCTGAGGGTGTGTCAAGCATTAAAAAAAAAAAAAAAAAAAAATTATATCTTTTTTTCTCCCACTTATTAACAGAAACTTTTCTGAAATTCAATTTTTGTTTAAGATGCATGTAAAATTAAAATGTTTTACATATAAAATAATATGAATATTTTGTTGAATTCTGAAAGCACAGCTTTCATACAGGTGGAAAGTACTGAGTCAACAGTGCTAAAGAATGAATTCTTCTGCTTGCACAACGTGCCCTAATGCACTATGCCTCAGTGGCAGCCAGGAAGGATAATTCCTAGGACTGAGAAAGTAACTGAGTTTTCAGTCTCATTACATCTGAGACCTGACTAAGGAAACCGCAGAATTTGGTACCAGTTATTAAATGAGTCTTCATTCAAGCACTTATTTATCCACTCAGTGTTGGCTAGAAACCAACAATCCAGTACATACAAGCTATTGGCGTTTCTAGTGTATAAAGGTTCTCAGTCTCCCCTGATTGAGGCCCTGAATGCCTATCTCAGCAGCTGGTACAGTGGTGAAATTCCACTTCTGAGCAGCCCACTTCCATAGAAAGCATTTTGGGGCACTGACCAAAACATTCAAAACATGGCTAGTCACACTGAATTACAAGGTTTTTGGTTGCTTTAAAGGATTTGATTTTGGAAAAGTCCCACAACCGCCAAATCAGTTGGCAATGCTAGTGAAAAACTGGTATCACCCAGTTCTCTGAGACAGTAAAATCTATTAACTGGTGTGAAATGGAACAGTCCTCAAATAGCAAGCATTTCCTACTTTTCTTTGTGTTTTCCTGACTACTCCCTCTGCACCAGTCTTGCTATCTGGTTAAGAAAGGAAATGTTCACTCATATCACTGGAAGACCACTATATTTCTAGAGCAAGGGCACACCCAGAATTACCACTTTTTCCTTCTTTCCATATTAAAAGGGAAGCATAAGATGAAGCAGGACAAACAATGCAAAAGCCATCTCACGCTGATTAAAAGTAACACACAAACACATTGTTAGAAATGGAAATTATTTAAATACATATGTGCTGCCAGGGTGGTAGAGAAGGAAAAAAAAAAGTGGGGGGGGAAGGTCACAAGAAGTTCATTCTACCAAGAACTGCTTTACATAATCATGAAATGCAAACTAGTTTCCATTCCTTCTGGCACAGGCTCATTCAGCCTTCACTTTGAATGCTTATTGACAAATAAATGGACTGGTTACTTCCTATTAATGCTACCTAATTTATGTACATACCTGGAGGAAAAATTCCATTTTGACCTCACATGCATACAAGCTAAGATCATTTTTAAGCTATGAATATGTTGAATACAAGTTTAATTTCTTCTTGGTTGCTGCTGGGGATTTGCTGTTTCTTAACAAATTAGGCATGTGTTCTCCTCAGCTCGGCTTTCGCACCTTATGCATATAGTATGTGCAATTCAGGAATCTGTGCTGAACTTTCAGATGAAAGACCTTCTTTTCTTCAGCCATGATTCATTCTCTCCCTCCTCCTCTTTCTCATATGCAGGCATGTGCGCGCATACATGACTTGCTGGGTGTTTTTGTTTTATGAGCTGTTCCCTAATACCTCTCCTTCTCTTCCTCTGCCCATGAAAAGTCCTTACCAAGAAAGTGATACTTGGTTTCACAAACCTCAAGAGTCACTATTGTCCTGACCGGGGAAAAGTGCTATTAAAGCAAGATTTTATCCCTGAGTCTTGAAGGCATCTCAGAAGTAGACAGGTCAGTGGAGATCCCTATAGCAGACGAGGATGCCAGGGCTGGACCAACGTCTTCATCCCCTAAGAATCTGCCTTTCAATCTGGGGACACGGAGGGATCTCATTCCAAATGGATGCTAACTAACATAGAGCTTGAAAACGCTTCTTTGTTTAGTTTAGTGTTTCATATTCCCGAGGAGACAAGGTCCTACCTGATGAATGTGACTAGCTGCCAACGCGGAGACACAGTGTGGGGTCCTGACACAGATGTCCAAGGCCACCCTCTCTCATTTGTAAGTTCTTTCAGGGCCAGATGGTTTGGTTTCTCTGATTTCTTGCATCTGAGGTCATGCCCATGGCTGGCTGTCCTCCCTTTCATTGCTAGGTATTTACAATTTAGCAGCACATACCTTACGGAAAACCTTTTGGTGCCTAACTTCCACGAAAAAACCCAATATGTATATTAGTATAATACCTTTCTGGACTTGACCCCTACTTCACACAGAAAAAAACTCCTGAGTGCTAGACAGACTGCCATCCAAAGACCAGGCACTTATACCCACGAAGGGCATCCCCATTCCTGAGAAGTCATGCCATGCGCACCTCTCTTCCTGCCGTACATAACTCCTCTGGCAAGACCGGTGTGAGTATGTCCCTCCCAAAGTCGTGGAGGGGGGTGGTGTTATTTATTGTGGTTTGAACTCACCTCCTTACTCACTTCTGCAAGGCTCAGCTGCCCAGTGCAAAATTTGATCTACCAATTCGACCTGGAACTATGCTCCACCTTGCAAATAATGTTACCTATCTGTAGCTAAAAAGGTAACACTGATACTGGTAGTTAGCACTGATTAAACATTGATATTGGTAGGAATTTGGTTTTCTCTGTCCCTGGGGGGGAAGCATGTTGATTGCCATATAACGTCCAGAGTAGTACACAGGAGCAGTTGGGATACAAATCCTGAAGAAAACTGTAACCAGTTTCTCACTCAGCAGTGATATTTTTCCTCACATTAAAAGCAAATATGCTCTTTCCTCCATAAAAGCCTCAGATGGAGGTGGGGAGAAGGAACAGAAAGATGGGGAAGATGCATCCTTCCCTTTACTTCCTCTTTAAACAAATCTGTCTAATCGCATTTAAAGTGCCGTATTATTAACATCATCACCATTAAATGTTCCATGTCGCTAGAAAAATTTATTCTTTAACATGAACCTTGTAGCAGTGATAGTGGGTCAATTATTATGAGGATGGCAAAATACCAGGAAAATTCAGGGGTGAAAATGAGTTTCTGTGTAGCATACATTACCTGACACTCAGTTTTACTCAAGAATAGCAATAAGGCAGAGTCACTGAGCAACATGTGACATTGCAAGCAAAAGATAAATTAGTCTTCATGGGCAAGAGACTGATAAGCTTGAACTGGACAAATGGAAAAATAAAAGTCCCCTTTTTTTTTTTTTACTTTGGTGAAGAGGGGTAAATGAACCCTGCAACGTCAACAACAACAAAAAGTTCCTTGAAATATGGGCACATTAATTATCTCAACAACACTTAATTCCAGGCCACATAGAATCGCCAGTTCTCAGCTGTCGAAAGGATTTTCTCAGGAAAGAAGTAAGTTTTTTTCATATCCAGGTTGTCTTTTTGGTAGGGTTCTTGGAAAAGTCAAGGAAGGGGGACAATGCCAAGATACCACTGAGGTTTAAAACATTGACTTTGTTCCTATAAGCTAACAGTAAACTTTTCAAAAAAGCAAAGCCAAAACATTCCTAACAGACACCCTGGACTTACCAGCTCATAGACTCAACTCTTTCCATATTATAAATAACCTGACTTTCCAGGAAGCACTTATCTTTTCAAGAGCTACCTGTGGAGAGCAGAGACCTGTAGATACAGTGCAAGAACTACAAATACATGGTAAGCAAAAAGAATTGCCCTCACATGGCTCCTGGCTGGTCGCACTCTTCCTGCTTGCCCATGCTTCTGCCAAAGGATGACTGCGGCTGCCTACAAACCACAACTTCTGTAAAGCGGGAACAAGCAACTCAGATCTTCCAGAAAGGCCTCCAGGACAACTTCTCTGGCTGGTGCTGTGAGGGTACCTGGGACAGAAGGCAACCTGTGCAAAGAGATACCTGCTAAGGCTTGCACAGTGAGAAAGTTGAGGCTAAGCTTTCCTCCCTAGGTGCTTCCCCTCAGCATTTGAGTCTAGGAACAGGCTTGTGACAAAGTGGGCGAACACAAGGCGGGCTTAGGCTCAAGAGCTTTCTCAGGCTACCTCTCCTTATACAGCAGAGACACAAGTCAGTAAAGAGGCCAAAGCCCTGAGTCTCAGAGGTCCTTAAGTGGTTGAAAGTTAGGAAGAGTTAGGAACCAAAATAACCTCTGCCCAAGAAAAGTGACTTTGGATCTCTTGAGTCCAAAGCCTGCATTCAAATCAGTAGATTCTAGATACTAAGAGAAGGGGGGAAATGCAGGGAAGGGCTTATTGTCGTCTCCTAACTTAGCAGTCTTCAACCTGTATGTACAGAAGCACCATGAGACAAAGATAATTAACTGATTTCAGACACTGAGCAATTGTATGAACTGCAGAAATATAACCTAACAGCATTCAGTCTCTACATGTTTAAAAGCATCTTTTTATTTGTTAACAACAAAACTGATTGCTGACAGCTGACACTCATGAATGTTGTGAGGCTCTGCAACATCTTCTTAAACAAATAAAGACATCAAAGAGGGTCATTTCCTTCAACAGAATAAACAGCAACACCATACAATATTGCTTGTGCTTACTGGTTTTATATGTTTTGTGAGTGTATGTGTATGCATGTGTAACAGCGACTCTCCTCTGTGGACTCTTTTCTGCAAACTATTTACAATTCAGTCTCCCTTGATAAATGCAAGTCACCACCGTCAGCAATATTTGCTTAGTGAAGCTTAGTCTCTGTAGTTGCAAGCTTCTGAGAGCGTAGTGCCTTGAGATACTGCATGAAAGGCACCAAACTCATGCAAATTGTTGTGGTAATTCCCTGACAGTGCCATCTCTCTGACTTTCACCTCTCATTTTCGCTAATGCTCAGAGAAAGCAGTCTCTGCTACCAAGAAGATTCTCTGCATAAACAGCTTAAAAATCTAAAGTACTCAATCAGGCACAGAGACACCATATAAATGGTCCTACCTCTCACTGCTCTCTGGGAATTTTATGGGAGGGGAAAATTTTGAAATGGCAAAACGTCTTTACAAGAAGACATCTCCATTAGACTGCAGAGATATTACTGAAGGAGCTCTTCAATGCAAAGAACAGAATCATAAGCCAGTGTAAAATAGTATGACTCCACTCAAGCCAATGATGACGTGCCAAGTTACCCCAGATGAGCAACTGCCACACCCAGTATGTTTGATAGATTACAGCGCCGAAGTCATAAATCATACAGGAGGAGCTTATGTATCGGTCCAGTTCAACCCAGCCCATTCACAACTGCCCACACACAGCAGTTAAAATGGAATTAAACTGTACCTTTTCATAAATGAAACTATGGATTGCAATGACTTTGGGCAATTTTATTGACACGAAGGAATACAGTCGAAACATAGTCTGGTCAACATTTTCAATTAGACATATTGAAAATATTCCTGGGCCCTAGAGCAATAGAAAAGCAAATATGGGGACAGGAAGATTTCTTTCCATTAAAGAAAAACCTCCATTTAAATAGTGAGAGAGTATGGCAGGACTTTGAAGTTTCTTTAAACTTTATGGGCTCTAGCCAGTGGTGAAAATGTTGTTAAGTGACACCAGCACTGAATAGTTACGCTAGTGCTTTGTGTGGATAGGAAATGGGATGGAGTAGAGACATGCTGGGGCTTATCCTGCTCTTCATTCCTCTCCACACTGATGTTTCTAAGAATCATATCAAGCAGTGATAAATAAGAGCTGTACATGGCATTTTAAAAATAGAATGGAAAACCCAGTTGGTCTGGCAGTCTCCAATGAATGTTTTACTGTAATAGCTACCCTTTCATCTATTTACTTTTATTTACTACTCCTGACTCCTGTGCTCTCCTTCACTTTTGTCAGGAGTCCTGAAAGTATTTCTAGGCATTAGCAGCAAGGAGGGGTGAGCTGCTACTTTGTCCTTCACCAGACCTCTTCTGGCTAGCACAGAGCCCCTGCAGCCTTGTGTATCAGTGCACCAACATGTTTCAGGTTCTGTAACCAGCACTAGACCTTTAATGCAACTTTTTCTTGTGGTGCTTTAAGTAATGAGCGGTTTATGTAGATACAAGCCAAAACACCAAACTTCTAAGTACCAAGTCCTCCAATTTGTTAATGCAAGACATGGTTGTCTTTTACTGAGAACGTGCAGTAAATTATTCCTGAAGCTGAGATTAGAATTCGGGTGCTCCTTGCCCCAGATTTCTCTACATTGGGCACCTTCAAGTATGCATTTCTTTATTACATAGAGACAGAGCAGTTCATTCTTATACCTCTTTTGCCCTCCTTAGCTACCCCAAAGCATACTTGCTTTCCCTCCCTCAAGAAAATGACCTCATTTCAGTGGTTTAACCTGATCTGTTTACTTTGCAACAGATCAGGAGAACCGACATAGCCACTTACCACATTTCACCTAAGGGCAACAAATAACTTCTTATGAGAAGTTAACTTGATCACCTATGTTTTTGCAATCTATTTTGTGCCACTACTCTTCCTGTCTAAAATTGTGCAGTCCAGTAAAACAACAACAACAAAAACATAATTTATAATTGTGAATGACTCGGGCTTGAGAGGAGGGAGAAGGGAGGGAGAGAGGCATTTAAATGCTAAAATGGGAAGAGAGGTAAGAAAGAGAGACCTCATATTAAGGGAATCCCCAGCGTGGAAGATGCAGCAATTTTTCACGCCCTAAGCACTGTGGCTAAGGACAAAACACACAGAGCAGCTCAGAGTGCAGCAGGGCTCAGAAGCAAGCATCCATCTGCTCAGAACAAATGCATGCTGCAGGCTTGCTATGCTTTTGCTAAGCACACACACACACAGATAAATAAAAATCAACTTGCTTTTACAACAAAATAATCAGTCACAAGTGCAAAACCTGTTCATAAATACATGTCTTCTGAAGGGCTCTTTAACAACGCCACACAAGGATCGTTTTTGCCTGAAATGGAGAGGGTGAAGACCACGGGTGTATTCCTTCTCACCTGGTTAATGTGGATAAAAACACCTCTTTCACAACTGTATAGCCTCTAATAGTTTAGGGATGGTTAGCCACAAACCCTATAAAAATAATCTGGTCTTGAAATAGCAACCTTTTCTTCCTCCCCCCCTCCGTCCTCTTTTACCGGCATATACCAGGCTAGCTTCTCGACTGATGCATATCATCATACCTGTACTAATCCCAAACATGTTGTGCCAGTTTACAACCTTCTGAAGATCTGACCCCTCTCTGCTGTCCTGGAAATAGATCTGTGGTCTCTGCAGAAAGTAATACTCTTTTATACACACACAGATGTAGGTGTCCTGCCCCCACTAGCTCATATTTAACTCTCTTTTCATCTTGTTTATTTTGTCTTCATGGTATCAAAGCAAGCTGCACACCCAGCAACAAGCTTGCAGCAAATAGGTGCATCTTATTTTCAGCGAATGGCCCTTCACAGGGCACATACTACACCCCCAAGGGATTCACAAAGAGGGCCAGGTCAGAGTCTCTACAATTTTAATTTCAGTTCCTCTGTTAGAGGAAACTTGTCTTTCCCAGTGCAGTTGGAGCAGACACAGGGATTCACAGGTAGAATGGGAAGATGCAGTGTGTGGTGACAGTAGTCAACAGTCAGTACCCTGTCTCTCTGCTTCCCCATAGATGATGAAAAGCTGTGCACTCCCTTTCTCTACACCCCAAAGATCCAGACAGGTGAGGAGGGCAATAACCTGTGTGTCCCACCCTCTACAATAACTGAGGATAGAGGTTTCTCCTGCTTGCCAGACTTTGAAATGGGCCAGGTGCCTCTTCCCACTTTCAGGGAAAGAGACATTGTCAAGCCTCCACACCAAGCTATCAGCCAAGAGAAGACTTAAAAAGTCCTTTAGCGAACAGATGAGGAAGGTCCTGCAGGTAAAAAAAGAGGTGACAACCCATGACTCGCTCCAGGCACTGTTTTCTGAGGACACTTGCCTTGAAGTGCCATCTCTACAGTGTATTCATGCAGCGTGGTGGAGAGAGGCAGAGAGGTCTCCCAAGACAGCTCTGAGACAAACTTGGCTGGACACAACACAGCAGTACAACACGGTCAGTCAGACCTGCCTCTCCTCTGGGCTCCTGACTCCCAGCACAGCACCGGGGCTAGACCACTTCCAGCACCTAACCTCATATTTCTGCACCACACCACAGCCTGCACCAAGCTAGCACAGGGATCTCTAACACAGCAGTGCCTTGGCTTTCGCCTTCCCCTTCATGCTGTCCCATTCTGCTAAGGTACCCACTGTGCAAGCAAGACAGACGAAGATCAGAGCAAACTCAGGGGTACCCTCAAGTACAACACCCAGAGGCACCAAAATACTGCTGTACGCCCAGATGGACCAACCTTGCTCTCCTTACTGGCTATCACAAGGCCACTGTGCTTTGAGTTTTTGACTGGTGTGCCAAAACCCCTGGAACTGTGCCTGTCATTTATAGCACCTTTTCTCAGATGACTCTGACATGTCTTTATAAACTTTAGTAAATGAGTGTATAAATCACTCTGTCCACCACCAAGTACAGCCATCTCTGGGATGATACGCAGCAGCTGCTCTAAAATCAGACTGCAGCTCTACACCACAGATTAGGGCAATAAAACATGCTGCATGAGGCAACTGAAATGGTTGGAGGAAGGAAGGGGGACACGGCGGATAGCATTTTGTAGTTATAATTACCTGAGTATAAATTTGGCTGAACAGGGTACTGTGTTTAACACTTGCATATCTGCAAATCAAAGCAGTCTTGCACCACCTGTCAAAAAAACCTGACTGCACCATTCTCCATGTTTTGGCCCTTCCTTTCTGAAAATTGCAAAGCACCTTGATAAGAGCAAAGCTGATGTGCTGAGCACAAGCAATAACCTCATCAAATTTCTTAGCACCTGACTTGATAATTATGATCCTGTAGCTGCTATGTCCCCTCCCTTCCTCTCCCTTGCATGACAACTGGACATAGTGTCTATATATTCCCAGTTTTAAAATAGCTTCTGCTCCTGTAATTTGCAAATCATTCACATAGATCTTATTTTCTAGGCTAAAAGTAGTTAATTAGAGTCACCAAGGGGACTGAACTGCTGCACCCTTTTCCTTATTCTGGGATGGGCTCCTTGAGCAGTGCATTGCCCCCCCCTCAAATCATGAACTGTTTGTAATAGGAAATATTTTGAAGGATGGGGCTGCACAGATTAGATCTATGAATTTCCTGGTATCAAGAACAGCAGATTAATTGTTACCCTTCTCTCCCTCTCCTCCTTGGCCATACAGCCATATATACATCATCTAAAGCTAAACCTGAAAACTAGTAAAGTATGGGGAAGTGATTTGAAAGGTACTTCCAATCAATATATGACATGGGACAATATGGTTTGGGATGAGGCCACCAGTTTGGGTCGAGGCACCACACAGACTGCATACAGTGCTGACCTGCAAAAGCCATTCATTTAATCTGAGTGCCATTTCTCTACACCAAGTTTTAACTTCTCTGCCACGAGTGTCCCTAGCTCCACAATCTCTCCTAGATACTGCAAAAGCTGAAATTATTAGCAAAATATTCCTGTTAGAGAACCAAGAGAATCAAGCATTACGCGTTTGAATTGGATTATTACTGAAATACTACTAATAGTGAGTGACAGCTCAGACAGCCCATATACAACCATAGGGTCCATTTAGGTCTCCAGCCTGGGTCAGGAACACACTCACATGCAAGTCTCTTGCACTGGTTCACACTGCAGTCTCCAAGTGCACAGCAAGTGCTCCTTTAACTGGAGCTAAACCAGAAGATCGGTCCAACTGCTAAGGGGAATTTGGTACACAGGGCCGGACTGGAACTAACCCAAAATAAACTCCTGAGGTGTGTACAGTGTGCACCCAAGAGTCCTCACTACCAATTGTACTAGATGACAAATCTGTGCCTACGGGAGCATACTACTTGTTAACGTAGACCTAGCCATATACATGGTCCCCCTATGTGAAATGTCTGTAAGCCATTGGCCAGTTAATGACTGCTTGCCATCAGCTTTCTACACACTTACATGGAAAAGTTTACTAATTCATATCCCCATCTACACACAGATATGAATGACATCGCATACCTATCATATTGGATACCTCTCCCAGCAATTTCACTTTGGTTTCTTAGGCTGTCAGTTTTCAGGAACTGGTGAGGAGATGAACCATATTTTCCTTGGGGCTGCATAACAGGGGTTTCTATGTGCAACTCTGCCACCAGTATTAACCAGTAAACTGCACATACTCCAGGCCAAGTTGCACCTTCACATCTTTGCAGGCCTTAAGGAAGTCAGCTGAACTAACCGGACACGAGGGCATAATTAGGTCTGCCGTATTTGAATGAAACAATTACATACGCTCCAGCTGGAGTGTTGCAGAGCTAATAACCTAAGAATATAACCCAAGCCCTATAGGTTAGAACATAACACATCAAGGGTTTCATTGCATTGAGTTAATTCACACCAGAGGTATGAAGCATGCACTGAGAAAAAGCTTTGTGGATCAGATTGCGCAGTCCTAACCCTCCACTGCTGTCGTCCACCTGCACCCTCAGAGCAAAAGCAATCTTAGACAGAGAACCACCACACTCAGAACCTTGTCATGCAAGACAAAAGAAGACATTTTCTCTGTACACAAATCCTGGCACAACCAAAAGGAGGGAAAGGGTAGCTTTTGAATGGGCACACTTCTGCATAGTCGAGAATTTTCTATTACCAGCAAAGCAGAAAATTATACAACTCTTTTCTTGTTCTGTAAGTACAACACAGAGCATGGAATGCATAAGAAGTATGAAACTCCCAAAACTGTATAGCTAAGGATTTCAGCATGCAAGTCCAGCAGCTAAAATCCTGCAATACAGCCATGCCTAGTGTCATTTTATTCCTGTTAGCCTCGTGATCCATTATAAAAGCATTCATGAAAAGAAAAAGATCCTCAATCTGAATTCTCATAACTAACAACTCATGCGGAGAGCGTAGGGTGGAAGAATGGCTGCTGCATGGTCTGCTAGATACACAAAATATTGTCAACGGTTATCCAGGAAACATAAATGCCCTTGGTAAATACAGATAGTGAAGGAGAAGTAATCTGAGCAAAGTATAAGAGAATTAGATATTGTGATTTTTTTTGAAGCATACACATATATTCCGCTGCTGAAGAAAAAAAAATGAAGCATGAACATTTAAAGCAAAACTTTGCAGTTTATGGTTTGTAAGAACGCTGTTTATGTCCTTACAAAGGTCAGTAAATAAAATTGACCACAAAACCAATAAAAGTATCTGGACAAGAGGAAAAAAATAGAATGTGTAGTTTTAGAGTCCGGTGAGAGCTGGTTTATTTCAATAATGTAAAATATTTTGTAAAGGTTAAGCTTTCACTGTGACACAAAGTTTCTGGGCCGTCTCTTCAGTTGCTGTAAAGTGACATTATTTAACAGTTTCCAAAAACCCCTAAACAATATAGATTAATTTTGAATTTTTGGCTGCAAATATTAATAAAATGTTAATATATGCATATGTAACTGAGAAAAATAGGGTTCATGCAGGTGCCGCAGAGGCATGACGACATTCACATTGCTTTGCTCCCTGCATGAAGCTCCACACCAGCACATTGTACTCACGTGTTTTGCTGAGAACTCATCAACCTCCTGAAGTACCTTCTCCTGGCACTCTGGGTTGGTGGCTAGCAAGTACGTGGCAAAGGACAGTGTGCTAGTGGTGGTCTCGTACCCAGCAACCAGGAACAGGAAAGCTTGGCCTGCTATCTCATCCTCTGTTAATGTCTTCTGAACCTTTTCAGATGGGGCCCTGCCAGCAAGAGGCACCTCGTTCTGTCTGGAAGCGGCAGATGGATTCATCACATCCAAACACCCGGCTGCCAGGGAGTCAGCTGAGTCGCGGGAGTCGAGCATCCACTGGAGAAAATCTCTGCGCCTCTGCAGAATACAGGATGAGAAGAAGCATGAAGAATGGGTCACAGAGCAATGCCTTTACCCATGGGGGATGGAAGGAGAGAGCTGTTTCCTATTTATACTGCCCACTTGGCTCCCACAGAATGGCCACCAGCCTTTCACCGAACGAGGAGACTTCTACAGATCAGCTAGAAATGCCATCACTAAGAGCCTGTCACTGCTTTCTTCCCAGTGGGATGAGACTGATCTGTCCCCAATGCATAACAGGTACATATTTTCACAGAGGATTGCTAATGGCCAGCTCCATACAGAGCTGCTTTCATTCTCAGGGTGAGTTCCTGGCACTTGCTGGAAATAAGGGGATTGACATAGTCCATGTGCGGTCCTACGTGCACCTGCCAAGTGGAGGTGGCACAACTCATGCTTGGAGGAGTTGGCCCATCTGCTCGGAGGCAACCATCCTCATTTGTTCACATGGTCCAAAGCATGAAAGTCACCATCTCGGTTTAGGGTTGCATCTACAATAATTTCTGTACCAGCTTAACAAGACAGGACTAGAAGCTGATCTCAGTAAATTGGTGCATCTTTTTTATGAGACAGTAGAGTTATGAACACTTGTACCAACATAGCTTTTTTTTAAAAATTTTTTTTAAACATATTTGCAGAAATGCAGTACAACAGAAAGCATTCCTCTACCGTAAAACCTGTTTGGGTGGCTTGTCTTTGCAAAATGCCCACTGAATGATTCCACTGTTATGAAAACTGCTTTCTTTCACACTAGTTTCTGACAGAAAAACTCTAATAAACAGACCTATGGACAAGAGTGAGTTGACTCCAAACCGGTCTGGACAGCAAGCTTGATTAGGCTTTGAAATATAACCCAAAAGGTTTGAATTGACTTTTGGGAGTGGGCATAATAGAATTGTGCTGAACCTAAGCCATAAGGCGATGTGATTGATTTTCAATTCCTCAAATACCAACAGAATACATCATAGCTCAAGGACTTAGAAGTGACTGCAGTGCCAGAACATGAAAACTTGTGCAGTGGGATGGAAAAAGAAGGGACCAAGTCTTTCTTCAAAAGAAAAAAATGCTGTAAAGCTGCATTTATCTGTTAAAAAGAAATCATTTGAATGATTTCTTGGATCTGATGATTGAGAGATAAAGTAGAAAAAGGAAAAGCCAGAGAAAAGGACAGGCAAACAAGATAAAGTAAGGAAGGACTAATTAATTATAAATGTCAAAGGACTTAATCAGATTATTTTTTTTTTCACAAGACATGGGAGAAGAGAGCAGTGAGACAACAAAAAAGGAGAAATACTTAAGTGTCCTGTGCTTAGCTCTGCTGCCAACAAACTGTTCTGACTGATCCACAGGCAGAGAGGAATGGTTATTTTGAGGTTTGAGTAATACAAGGGATTGGCACACTGCCTCTTTAACAGCTCTTTCCCTCCACCCCGCAGAACCTTCTCATTTTGCACGTGTACATTATGCGCCTTGTACCCATGACCATAGTGCATCTTGCGCCCTGGTACACCCAAGAATCAATGCTCCAGATAGTAGCCAGTGCCAATCACTGCATGCTGATGGACTCTATAAATTGGCCAGTCAGACCACATCACCTCTAAGGCACAGGATTCATGCTTTTGCCTCAGTAAGTGAAGGCATACAAAGCAACGTTATATACATTGTGCTCAGCGGATCAGCTCCAGCTCTGAAAATATTTCCTAGTGCCTAGACTTAGGCACAACTTCCATATTCAAATTGGCCATGCTTCCTTGGTCTCTCATTTCTAATACAGCAAGCCAAAAGTTGCAACTGCCCTGCTCCTCCAGCATGATAGAATACCTCTGCTCTTTTATGTTCCTCTAGTCTGGAGGAAACAAGACTTCATGCATACTTCAGCTGTGCATAGCTAAAAATCTCACTTAACTTTTCCAGGAAGGGCTTTATTCACATCGTTGGAGTCCATGTATTGCACAACTCGGAGTCCAACTCTTTGGCATAGCCTGTGCTATGGTACATATATTTGGGTTAGGCCATTTTTTAAATAAAAAAACCCCAAAACAGTCCAGTTCCAGTGTGCTCATTACTGTGTGGATGAACTAGTCCAGTATAGTAACGAACTGCATCTGTAGAGATACTCCCTTTTATCCGTTAAGACCAGTTATCATCACCTAAACTACCTTCATAACATAAAAATATATAATTACATTCATATTCAGTAGAATTGTAACATGCTACAGTTCAAATGGTGTAACATTTGGTATGGTTCTGCATTCATCCTTCTCTAGCTGTGAATTTTCTTGTAAACAAACCCATTGCTCTCTGAGAGTTTGCAGTTCCCAGTCATGAGCTGTTAGCTTAGTCTGGTCTTATATTTAGACAATACACTCTCTGGAGACCCTGTAAGATGTTTCTCTAGCCTTAGACAAAATCAGGTCCCAGCCTTATACAAAGCATCTGGTTATTGCTATGATAGTAAAGTAATAATCATAATGACTAGTGAATAAAATTTCATTCATGAGAATTTTTGCTGAAAGCAAACTTAATGAATGCTAGCACAAGTGACTATTCCCAAGAATGTGCTCTGAAATGCCTCTGTGGCCATTTTGAGGAGCTCTTTTTATTACTCACATAATATATTTGGTTAGGAATTTAAAAGCTTGTCTTGTTGCAGAATCTGTTTATAAGGTCACCCTATCGAGAAACAACTAGATGCCTTATTTGTGCCATGTAAGTTGTTTACAGGTGAGCACGGGTTGCTAAGACCAATGGCTTCATAAACAATCCTTACAAAAATACCATTCATTTGTAAAAACTACTTGAATAATAGTGGGGGGGGGGGGAGCATAAAATTAGAAAGATGCAAGCTTTTTTCCAGATAATTCTACACAGTGAAAGGAGCTATATTTTAGCAAAGCTTCTCTTCCTTATGGTTCATTCTACTTCACTTTAGGCATCAGTATAGAATGCAACATAAAAAATCATCATCAACCCAAGCGAGAGAAAAGATTTCCAGGGTTATAACAGTCATAATGAAACATATTTTTCTTCCGCACCATCAGGATGAAAAAATCACTCTGACTCAAAACCCTAACAATGGCAATAGAGGCAAACAAACACTAGCATAAAACCAAATATAATTGGATTGTTAAGTGCTGGAAATGAGGAAAAGGTATCTCATGAAAATTCACGGGGGTTTTCTCCACTTCGTTTGACAGCAGAAAAAAAAAAAAAGGCATTTTTTTCAGTTTGACAACAGACCAGGTAGTGACAGTGTCACTGCACAAAAACATTCGCTGGACATCACATACAGCTGCTGGCTTCCTTTTTCCATTGGGGACATTTGTTTGATTTTCCTCACAAAAAGCAGAAGCCCATAATAGCCTCTATCCTGTCCTCTGACACTTGCATAGTTATATTACAACGGCCTCAGAAACAAGTTCCCACTTCAAAAGAATGGCATGCCAATGCAACGGACTCTTGTTTTGCCCCCGTACAACACAGAGCCTATCATTAAGCCAATGAAAATTGAATGGAAAGCTACTATTTGAAAAATCTAATTTGAATGCAATATGGGACGGGGTGCATGTCTAACTTGGTGGTGACACAGACATCCCCTTTGAAATATATAATAAGACAAGCCCTGCTTTCAGCTTCCCCAAGATAGACACCTTGCAATATATTTCCTGACACCAGTGTTCTGGGCCGTATCATTTCTCTCATTAGTCTCCTAAAACATCACCTGGCCATGCAGAGAAATCATTCTGCACAGAACCGTAACAAGCTATGTGCTACACACTGGAAGAATAGATGTGTGCTATACTGGGGAAGGCCAATCCAGCAGTATGTATCACCCCTCCTCAAATCACTGCTTTCAAGTTTTGCAACTGTCAGAAGAAGAAAGATACATCACTCACATTTGTGATGTATCATGACTTTTCTCACAGGAGGCAAGGGTCCTGGGGGGGTGGGGGATGTCTCCAGCTCTTTCCATCCTAAACAGGGAACTGTGTTTTCATATCTAAGACTGACATCCCAGCTGACCTTTTGGCAAATTCACCGCTGCTTTGGGGATCCAGGGGACCCTTGGGTTATGCTTTTGGCAGAGAGATTGAGCCATTCAACTTTGCTGCAAGGTGAAGTAAAAAATTACTTAAGGAAAACTACCAAATGTATATCAGTTGGAATTTCTCTTCTTAATGCTGTGATTTCAGTTGAGTTTTCTGCAAACTATACTCAAATTTTGCACCACTCTGATAGTTCAGCTCCCCATTTCGAGTTCAAAAGAGCCCAGAACTACAAAAAGCAACTGAAAGATGAATCAAGGAATCAAACTAGATGACATAATCGGTACCAACCGATTCTGTAAAGCACTTGCTGTGGTGCAGAAGTCATACAAATGTGATGCTGCTAATATAATACCACTCACAATAAACTGTGCAGACCCTCCTTGCTCTGATGGCAGCTCAAAAAAGCCGAAGCTAAGCTTCAGAATCCTTACCTAACAGGTAGAAAGCTCACATCTCATAATATTTCTGTTTCCTACAAACTTGTACAAACACTGCTATATTAGTTTATATCCAGGTCACTTTTGTAAGTTTGATTTAGCAACCATCATTTTAGGTGAGACAAACCTGTGTCACCCTGAAGTTACCAGTAAAGCACAACGGTAGCTACCTAGATCCTTTTGAAAAAGAAGCACAAGCTGCAGTCCCACTAAAACTATCATTTTGCCAAACTGCTTTGAAAGGATCAAATTCAACCTCTCCTTAACACTTGCAGTTTTCATTTGGTTTCTCAGTGAAATCACAAAAAAGCCAGTCTCTCTGCCAACACACCCAGTCCCAAAACATTTCAGAGAGATCATCCCTTTGCCTTGTGCTTGAACCCAGAAGCTGGAATTAACTGGGAAGCCAGAGCTGACAGCCCTCAAATTTGTGCATCTGAAGGTTAGGGGCATGGTGCTCTCACAGGTGATGCTCAGCTCTGGAAGGACCTGAAGTCTGTGAACTGCAGGGTATGGCTGTCGTTCGACGGGCTGGGAGGCTTTCAGTCTGGCAGAAAATACTCTTTTGTTTGCATCTGTTAACATCAGCTGGTGAAACCACTGTAATGTTTTTATTGTAAATGGGCTGAATGTCTGACAGCAGGCATGTCTTACAAAGCAATATAACTTGCCTTAAAACCTGAGTAAACTTAAAGCAAACAAAAAATATTCAGAGTGCCCACTTGGAAAGTGGAACAGCCTTTTGCTAGCCTGGCCTGACCTTAACGGTTGTAGTGAAACTCCAGACTGAGAAGATTTTGTATAACTTTGGACTTGTTCTGATATTTTCATATATTATCATCACTAAACTCCCATGCAAGTTTCTGGCAGTAGTTCACAGCAGTGAGGGAGCACTGTGAGTATTCAATGACACCGCATTTGATGGCAGAAGCCACAGCAATGACTTTGCTTTCTACTTGAAAGAAAAAAGAAGTGTCCCTACAATAATGTTGCAAAAATGCTACATGAAATGCTGAGCAAGCCCCAAAGGGGCAGGTACGTCAGCAAATTGATGAAAGCACCTGAGAATGGAAAGTATTAAACATGGTAACAAAACATATCTTCTATATACCAACAATGTTCTTTTAAAAAATAAAAAAACAAGAGTAAGTGTAAATTCAAGTATGACATGGATTTTATTGGCTGAGTTTGCCGCTAAATCTGCAGAGTGGCTGATATGAATTACGGGTTAAAGCACTGACCTCCACAGAAGCTGGCATGCTTAAAGCTGCACTCCCTTTTTTTGTTTTTAAAGCACAGTTAGAACTGGTGCAGCTTCTCCATCTGTAAAATAGGTACAACACGCATCAAATCTTAAAAAAACCCATGAGGAAAAGCTAATGATGATCTCAGAAAACCCTTTAAGACCTAGGATGAAAACAGATTTTCACAGACTCAAAGAGTTTAAGGCAAAAGCACCATCACATGGGGGAAAGAGGCCTGGAAGGAACTCAGCAAGTTATCTACTCCATCCCCTTGCCACGAGGCAGCATCAGCCAAACCAACACTGACAGCTGTTTGTCTAACCTGGTCTTAAAAACCCAGCCAAACTCCAGCTTCCCTCAGCCTCCCCAGGCAGTCCACCCCAGCACTGAACCCTTTTCATCACTGGAGAGGTTTCCTCTCCTCCAGGGAGTCACTGCAGATATTGAAAATCATCAGATTTCACCCAGCTACATCCGTAATGTCTGAGGCTCCACAACCTGTATCTGTATATGTGTCTCTCTCTCTATATATTACTTCAGTAGGTCTTTAACAAAGCATGCTGATAACAGAAAAATCATACTGCTAAAAAATACAAAAGTATTTTCATGTTGTAGTGCCTCCATTCATGAGGTGAGGGAGAAGAGTGCTCAGGTACTGCTGGTTTCTTCCTCAAAAATTTTGCACTTTTCTAACCTTCAAAATGCAAAGTTAAAGTAAGAACATTAGTAATCTACAGAGGCATGGGCAAGCCGAATTCAACCTGAAAAATAAAGCTGAGAAGAATTCTTAAAAATCAAGATTTTGTTAGGGACCCATCTCCCTTCAGCTTAAACTGCTGCAAGTGGCACTAGAGGGCTCACATCTTGAAAGACAACAGGCTCCTTCTCGAGATGTTCCCACAGAGTCCAGGGATGAAAATAAATTTGAATTTCAGATCTAATTGATAGCAAATGGAGAGAGAGCAAAGAACTGTTTCTAGCTGAGACAAGCTTAACATTGCTCTTTATGGCTCTTGTAGAAGGAGGCTGTTTTCAATCTTAAGTGTGTGGACCTGTTGACTGTGAACTGCAAAGATCCTAGCTGGAGGTCTAACTTGGCTGAAGTGATATGTGGGGTGAAGAGGTACTACAATTACGGGAGAGAGAACATAAGGCACACACCTATTTGATTGTTTCATTAATTATGTGGGCCCACAGAGAAACTTCCGGCTTGCCTAGAGAGCTGGAAACCCTTCCAGTAGTTCTTCCATGTAAGACCAAGGGATTGCCTGCAGCCTGGTCCATTTACACCCCTAATGAACTGACCATTGTCTCTGACTCTGGGGAGTTTCCTTCCAATACCAGGCTTAGCACAATGAGCTGGGTGTCTAAGAGAAGCACTGAGTTTCTCCACAAAATTCAGTCTAATGGCAAACAAGTGTCATGCACTTTGTGGCAGCTGGTTGGCATCTCTGCCGTGTTGGGCTGGCAGCCTCGGCGCAGAGCACAGCACAACAGTACAACCACCACAGCTCCCTCCATCACATACACGTGTGGGGAAGGCTCAGAAAACAGCCCAAAATGCAATGGCTAGAGAGTCTCATCCAGCTTTCCTAACCCCTGCATCATGGTGAGTGAGAGACACTGGTAGCAAGTAACAGTGGACTGCAACTTCCTTATTCTGTATTTGCAAAACATTTAGGATAACAACACTCCGATAATGACTCCTGGCATTATCAGAGTACAAACAATAAATATTGGATCTGTGTGTGTGGCAGCTGAGCTTCTCCTGCCACACACGTTTCGTTGCTTGGAGGTGGAGGAGTGAGATTATCAGAATACACAGTGGGCAAGTACAACAAAAGAAGAAATAACTGGGCACTGGGGAGGAAGAACAGCTTGGGCCGGGCCCTGCCGCTGCACGCCAGTGTGTGGAACAGGCACCCACTTCCAAATCAGCAGCGAGCTGACCACCCTCCCGCACACTGTATGCACGCATCCAAAAGCTTATCTGGCCTCCCAGTAAAGCATCCAACACACCTCCCCTCCGCTATTTGCAGGAGGAAGGGAGGATGCAGGAAGGGAGTGTTTTAGGCTAAGTGTCTGACACCCAGAAGCTTGACCCTCTGCTGACTCAAATTGCTGACTAAAGGCTGCTGTTGCAGGCAGCCCTCTGTTCCTTTTCTATTTGCCACAGGTTATAATTGTATTTGCTTAACTTTAATTCCTGATTAATAATCAGTTCTGGTTTTAGCAGTTGCCTGACATTCAAGAAAATGCACAGGAATCTCATTATTACTTCTTTATCCTTTGTTCTTCCTGCCCCATATGCTCTCTTTAACAAGTTTGCAAAGCCCCACCACCCACTTCGAAGAACCATCAGGACATTTCGGGGCCATCCTGGGAATTTGCTGTTCACATCCTGTCCTGTCCTCCCTCATGTCTCCCCGTGGTTTGTTCAAGATCCTCTCTTTCTGCATCATGTTACATATAGACTGCATACCTTTTGAGGGAAGGAACACCTCATTATTTGGTTTTGTGATGGCCTTAAGTAATTCTGGGTAACTAAAAAAATACCTTTTTTTTTTAAACTAAACTAATTATGGCTGTGAGACTGATATAAATGACATGTACTGTTACAAAAAAGTACAATTAATGTTATTTATGTTCTTTATTAACAACATGGAAAAAACACTTGCCTTTTCTATTACTTCTCTGAGCAACTGCTCTCCACTGCTGGCAGGCGATCTTACTGCTGGCTTATCTATTCATGATCACACCTGCACCCTACATAAGGATTATCCTGAATCTTTGGCTATATTAAACTGTCTTTTACCTATAGTACATAAATCACTTCTACACCTGACTCTCCACTTGTGTGCATGAAGGGGTACAGGTTTCTAATGCAGTGGGTGAAAGCAGCATTGGGAAGGAAAGGATTATTTTGAGCTACCCAGTGACCAATAACAAATTGTGTTATCCTTCGCAGTTTCACGGGTGCTCGGTTCAGTTATGGGTTTTATCCAATAGATGGCTCCTTGGTAGCAGGAAGGATTCTCCCCCTGCTCTCCTTTCCTTTACAGAGCTTCAGTATGACTTTCTAATATTTACACAGCTATTATCTTGCAAATATAGGCATTTTGTGCACACTGATAAACACACAGAAGAAGCATGTGTGCGTGAATTAAAAAACAAAAGAAAAATTAGATGGCATTTTATATATTTCATGCCACTTTGTTCTCTGCC
Source organism: Harpia harpyja (assembly GCF_026419915.1). NCBI lineage: Eukaryota > Metazoa > Chordata > Aves > Accipitriformes > Accipitridae > Harpia > Harpia harpyja. The sequence goes on along the minus strand of NC_068945.1, from coordinate 22,463,324 downwards.
AGTACAGGGATGCATGAAAAATGACAGTCAGGCAGCCCTGTGGTCTGGAATGCTTCCTAAAGTCAAACTAAAAAAAATACAACTTCAGAAACACATGAATATTAACAGCATGCCAGAATACCAGCTGTCTTTCTCCCCCAAAATATGAGGACATCTCCCACATCTTACATATCCCTGACTGAGCAATACTTAAGCAACTTACAGGCATCATTACTCCTCTGTCAATGAAAGATTTTTCTCAAGAAAAAAAAAATCCTATGTGTAATTATTGATATAATGAACCAGGAGAGCGCTATGTAATTGGCAGGGTGCAAGTTAACATCATTATGAGTAATGCTGCCATTTCTGAGATGGGGAAAGTGAATACGCTTTTGTTGTTTTCCAGAAAAACATAATCAGAATAATAATAGCAAAAGCTGAGACATTAATTACATTCAGACAAATCATGTTTATCCCATATAGGCGCTTGTGACTTCTCCGAATCAGAAGAGCAGTTTCCAGTCATTTCTGTCCTGAGATCTACCTTACATCTCACTCAGGTCTTGTCAAGATCTTGTCAAACACCCGGCAGTAACCCCACTTTGGGGATTGTGACCCTCCGGTCAGACCACGCGATCAAGTGAAAACTAAAACAGAACACCCACAATAAATAATAAGTCTCATAGAAGCCAGACCATGGCTATTTAAATCCCTACGGCTTAACACTTCCATGGGGCACAACTATAAGTGCACTATACCTGCTGTTAGCATCTAATATAATAACATTACTGATAATAACCTTTATCCTTGAAATATTAAGCTGCTTTGAAAAGGCGGGGAAAGGTACCGGTTTACTATAAATATACATATAAATATATAGCATTGTAACATTAGCACAATTACAGCCATAACTGCCAAGAAGAAAATGTTTCGTCCCTTTTTAAAGCTGAGCACAATCACTGTTTATATTTCAGTGCTCCAAAAGGACTTGACTAACTCCATACCTCAAATCAGCTTTTTGCTAGCTAAAACTTGGAAAATTTGAACCAAATTGCATTTTGCTCACTCCAAAATAAGCTCATCGGCATGCTTGATCATGGGCTGTTACACTATTGCTTCCCTTTACTCCTGAGCAGACACCCCAAACAGTCCTCCAGCCTACTGGGTATTGTGCAGAAAAACAGCACGTGTAAAGGTAGCTCCGTGCTCTGGTGTCCCCTCAACTGGCATACAGGCCCTTTGCATCCCCGGAGAACAGCTGTGACATTGCTCTTAAACAGCGCAAGGAGCAGATTTAACTCCTGGCCAGTCCCAATACTGGTGAGACACAAAAGCTCCATCTTTCCTCCTCTCAGGACTCTTCTTTCAGGATGCTGCAGCCAGCAGAACTTACCCAGACCCAAAGCCAAGCCTGCAGACTTCCACCCTCCTCCCCTTTTCAAGGGGCCAAGTTACAAATGTGCTAAAAATCAGAGTTCACAACTGAAATACTGACAACAATTTTCACCACGGAGCAGTTTAAAACAGGCAGCAGTGATATTCATTAAGCTGTTAATAATGGATTGTGGCACAAAGCAATTTATCAAGTTTCCATTGTAATTAAAATCACTGAATATTTGGGCACTTGCAATGCACCTAGCTCTCCCTGCTTCTGAAGCTTTACATTTTAATGTGAATTATGGCTCCCTCTCCTCAGAGACCTACTAAAAAGCCCATTTTAATTGGTATGTTTTTAATTGAGATTACATTATTAAAAAGTGTACGTTTCTGTTGAAGACAGAAAGGAGGTGCTCAGCTCCCCTCCAGTCTCTGCCTCTCTTAGATATAGCTTGCTTATCCCCAGCGGGAGGGAAAAATGAAGGGTAATCGCTGTGAAGAAAGTGGAGAAAGCCGTGTGCAGTCACAGGCTATGAAGCCAGGGCAAAGCTACCATTGACTGAGGCGGATGCAGGATTTCCTAGGTGGATTTTCAGGGAGGGAGAGGAATCGCCGCAATAGTTCAGGCCACTCTTTAGCAAAAGGCAGACGGAGGAACGCCACGCAGGGATTCCTGCCTCGCAGCCAGCTGACATTGAGGGCACATTTTAGAAAGCCTCTCCTCAAGGTTTCCAGTGACACACAATCTGTCATTTTCCATAATAAGTAACTCTAATGTTAAATTATCCTCAAAATCCAGATACGGTCATGAACGGATGTGGTCAAGCGAAGGCCTCCGGCTCTGCTGGCTCCAGCAGGCTGGAGGGGGGCGGAGAGGCAGCCCCCAGGGCAGCCTGGGCACGGTGGCAGGAAGAGAACTGCCAACAAAGTAAAGTTGGTCACCTTTGTGCATTGAGACGGTCAGATTGACTTGCAACCAGGTTCAAAAGAAAAGCAACTTCATGTACTTGGCATCCAAATGCTGGCCACATAAATGGTTCTCCTGTTGGCAAGATGGGCTGTCGGTGTCTCTTAACAGTAGGAGTATGGATCTGCTAAGGTAAGTAGACACAAGAGAAAAGAGAGAAATACCAAAGGAGTGCAAAGTAGATACCAACAGTTGAGATAGATCAAGGGAAAAACCTCCAGAGATCAAAACATGCCAACAGATGGACAAGACGGTTGAACCAGAATGAAATATCATGGAATGGCTTTTTCATAACTGCTTCAGAAAAGGTCATACTGTATTGCAAAAAGGCGGCAGTGCGTGGGGCTGAGAGAGGTGACTGTAGGCAAATAGAGACACTCAGAGAATAACAGAGACAAATTCAAAGATCACTCACTAATACCACAAGTGCCGCAACTCCCCTCCTAGTTCTGGGAGTGACTCAGGGAGGAAGGATAGTGAACCAATAACAAATAAAAGAAAAAAAAAGGATGAAATATGAAAGACAAAACTGAAAATGTTAAAACTGACAGAGAAAGGGAAAGCTCTGTTATTGCAATTAGGTCAGTAAATATGTGATTTTTTTTCTAAATTAAGAATTTAGATGCTACGCTCTAGTTACATATGTCAGAAGAAAGTCTGCTTGTAGAGGGAAATTACCAAAACATGCTATTGCTCTGAACAGCAAGGTAAAATAAATGCATAAAACTCCCAGTCCCATTCAACAGATCCTTGCAGATTTAGATCAAGAGTAAGTAAAAAAAAAAAAAAAAAAAGGTTATGTAAATGAAGATTAGATCTTATACCCCACCTTGGCATTAAAGGCCACCACCCTGTTATGCAGAAAATTAATCTCCAGATGATTTCATTTTATGGCATGACTCCCTTTATTTGCTGATTTGAAAACCCCACACCCTGGATGAAGACCAGATCACAGATTAAGCAGAAAAAAGGAAAGCCTTTCAGTGACCTAAAGTAGGATCTTCTGAGAAACTTGGGAGGGACAGACCGCAAAGATAACATACAGAAGAGATGATGAACTGTAAGACAGAGAAGTTACAAAAGAAAGGGAACGTGCACAACTTCAGGGTGACGTTTTTTCCTTTCAGCCAAAGGGATGAATACCGAGACCATATCATGAAGGAAAGCAAATAACGGGAAGCGGGAAAAGACACGTTGGAGAAGATTTACTTTATGCCGAGGGAATCGCAACGGGAAACTGTACTTCCAAGCCTATAGGAAAATGACCCTGAAAGACAGATGTAACACTGCTTAGGCTGGATATTTTGCACAGATGAGAACATGCAGCAGAAAGGCCAGTTTACTTACTGATTTGGCATGTATCAACAGATATATGACTACATCAGATTCTGCCCCAAGTGCTATAAAAGAAAGGCAGCTGGAGATGCTTTTACTGCCTTCCCAGAAAACAGATACCTTCTTCTCAGCCCTGGACACAGCAAAGTCTCATCGGGTACATGTAACTTCTGCGATCCAACACCCAGGAACATTTCCCCAAAGACACACAGTGACCTAACAGGTTGCAACAGCCTTGATCCAATTATTTGCTCTGATCGGAGTATCAGGAGAGATGCTAACTAACCAGGGGACAAACTTTATGTCTAAGGTCATGAAACAGCAGTATTGAGTACTAGGTATAAAAAGTATTAAAGCCTATGCCACATCCTCCTCAAACAGATGGCCTTTCAGAAAGATTTAATCAGACATTGAAATGCATGCTGCGAATACTCATTACTAGCACAGGATCAGGCTGGGACAAGTGGCCAGCACTGACGTTATTGCCTACAGGGAATTACCACAGGCATAAACAGGATTTTCAACGTTTGAACTTCTCTCTGGATAACAAGCACAGGGTCCCCTTGCCATCATAAGGGAGGGTAAAGCAAAAAATTCATGATGGGGTGGGCCAGCTCTAGGTTGCAGAGGAGAAGCAAAAGACCCAGGCCCTTATAAGGAACAACCACCTTTTTTTATTTGGCTTCCTCATCCTCCGTTTTTCGCCTGTGTTGGTCAAGCCACCACAAAGCTCAGTGACACAGACCAGTGTTTGCTGGATCCCACCTTCAAAGCACAATGAGCTCTTGCTCTTCGTATTTTTATGGACATATAAAACAGAGCTGTGACCACTCCCTCCCTTTCAGTACCGAGAACAGGAAAAACACAGTATAGCCTCAACAACCAGCACCTAGAAGGAGGTTTAATTAGGGCTGGCCAAAAAAAAAAAAAAAGAAAAGAAAAAAAAAAAGACGACTTTTGATCTCTCCTTCAGCGATGGGGCAGTTTCTTTGAAAAAGACAGGTTTGCTTTTCAATTCTTTCTTCCTCCAGTTTTTCAGAGAGATTTTACCGCAAATGTTATTTGAAAGAGTCCTTAAGCTATCTCTTGGCCTGGATTTTTGATAAACAGTATTTTAAGTGACTGATTTTACCACATAAAAACAATTTTTAAAAGTCACTAAAACCCTTGACATTACCAACAACTGAGCATGTGGGTTTATTTATTTTTACTCTGGATGAAAAAGCCTTTTTTCAACGCTAAAAATCCCACCCTTCTCCATTAAAAGATGTTTCTTATATGCTGTAGATCAGCAAAGCCAAATATCCATCTTCACTTCCCACACCGGCTGGTGAAAACAGGAGGAAAATGCATGCAAACCTTATTGACAAGAAGCATTTAAGCCCTTCCTCCCTGTAACTCTGAAGGGATCCTGTTGGCCTAATGACTTCCTGTGGATTAATGCTGCTACAGGGAGCGTCTGAACCTTCTGTGTTCTGCCCAGAGAGGGGCAAAGTTACCATTTTTTTTGAAGGCCCTCTGAAGCAGCTCCACCACACATCTCTTAGAAAGTGAGGTTAGCTTTTCCTGCATGGATACCCACATTTTCCCAGTACTGTCTGCAAGATCATTCTCGGCAACTCTAGATACACAAAAATTTCACCAGCCTAATCAGTATGAACACGCTGGTGCTTTGATTTCTTTTCTGTCCTTTGGTATGAGTCGATGTTCTTGCAAACTGAAGCATGTGAGTGGTGCTCCAAGAAGTCAATGAGATGGCTTGTGTGCATGACGGCACTTTGAACCCAGATTGTAGCTGAGGTGGGACATGTGAAATATGAGATAGGGACACCACTCCTGTCACCCCCTGAAGAAGAAATGAAGATACAAAGGAGTGGCTGAAAAAGACTACAAGGGAGTGGGGAGAGATGGAGATATTGGAGAAAGAGTCCCAGATGCCAAGATAATACTGTTACAGTTGCTGCAGGGTTTGCTGGAGTGAGGCAGATAACATATACATGATACTGTCTGCCTGTTCCTTGTCTAGGACCCATAAAGTACACTGATCCATAACCAAGGAGGCAGTAGGAATGGTGTGATAAGAGCAAAGGGTAAGCGACAGCAAGCAGACCTGGTATATGCTTGCTGGCAGCAGGTAATCAAGCAGACATTTGCTATCTGCTCGTGACCGCAGTGCTCGTAAAGCGCCGGGCTCACAGGTATGCTGGGCTGCAGAACTGGGACAGATGCAGCAGTAATGCAAAACTCTTCCTGCTTCCCCATCAACCCGCCTCAGGGAGGTGAGGAAGTCATCACTCTCGTTACTTATTCTGTCCTTGATCTCTTTGGAGCAGAGAGACTGCAGAACTGCATTTCATGATGAAAGCAGCTCAGCCAGACACTTCAGCCCAGGCTTGAAACCAAAAGTTCACTTTTTGTAGGCCTGCAGTTCATCGTTGGAAAGATAACAACAGACTGATCAAGAAATTTCAACTGGTGACCAAAAGTAATAGGGATTTCAAGTTCATCACCATTCAAGGTTTTGAGGCCTTGGTATGTTTAAATGCCTACTTAAGAAATTCTAAGGAAGCTATAAAATTAACTACATCTTTAAGAAAAATTAAAAAAAGAAGAAAAAAAAAAAAAGAAGGATTTTTCTTCCAATGTGGGAATGAAGGAACACAATTTTAAAAGCAAGCAGCAATGACTTGATTTTTAAAAGAAGGTGAATAACTAAAATGCCTTTTAACATAATGCCGCTTCTTTTTCCTCTTACAATCACCGTATGCTGCCCAAGCACAGTCACCAGATTTAATGTTTGAAAGGTTTTTAACATATTCTAGAGGAATGATACCCTTCTGCTTAAAACAGCAGGGATACAGGTTTGAGATTTGGGTTCAAACCCCATATTTAGCACAAATTCCCTCTATGTCTTTAAGACACACATTCACCTTTCTGGAAAGCCCACTTCACATTTCCTCCTGACAAAGGCAGTGGATAATGACATGATCAAACCGTGAGAACAGCCCAGTGGAACAGAACTGCAGCATCCCTCCTACAGACTCAGAAAAACAAAAGGATCAGACTGATCCTTTGTTTTACTGATTTTATTAATCAATATAAATGGATTATTTAATATTGCTATATAGTGCATATCCTTAAATGGACACCACCTTCTTTCAAATATAAACAAGTTTTGCTTGGTTTTCTACAAAGGCAAGAAAACTGCACACTATTAGAAGGTGTCTAATCCTCCCATCTGCTGTTTCCTTAGGAAAATATTTACTTTTTAACATCTGTACTGCATTTCCACAGTTCAAACACACACATCGCTCCTGGAATGTACACAGTATTTAGCAAATTTTTAACTAAGTTTTCTTAGTAATTGTATAGTTTTCCCTTGACAAGGAGAGGATCAGACTTTTTCAGGAGGATTACCTCTGCTCAACTCATTTCAAGCAGCTCTTGAATAAAATAGTTCATTAGTTCATGAAAAGGAAAAACTCCAGGGAGCTGCTGGGGAAGGAAGAGAAAAGAACAGAGTGCCACAGTAATTAGGTTTTCAGATTGTCCCTTATCCTCCAGAATGCAGGTACACACACACACGTCCCTCTTCCCCTTAGGTAAAGCATTTAGGGGAGCTCATTGCACGTTTTTCCCTGGGAATCAGTGTTCCAGAGATTAAAGTTGTAACCAGGCCATCACTTCCCAGAAAGATATTAAAAGATACCACTTCCTTATAGCACATCTCTATTGCTAGTCCACAGTGCAAGGGCAGTTATCTCCCCTTTACAAGCATTTAAATACCTTAGTTTCAGACTTCCTCAAAATTCAGTTTCCTGACCCTTTTAGGCTCCCATGGCTGATGCTGGAAAACCAAAGGATCTCCACTCACCAGGTATCACTCGTGCCTGCCCAGGTGTACGGGCAGCTCGGGGGCAGCAGAGCCACTGACTGTACCTGCCTGGGATCAGGGAAAGGATTGGCCAGGAATGAGGATTGGAAGTGAGGAAAACTGGAGGGGGTTGCAATTGTTCACTGGCAATTGCTGACCAGAGGACAACCTTTTGATCTAGACCTAGCACAGTAGAGTACAGAGCATCCCAGAGCCGTACCAGTTCATGGGAGGCCAGATCATCACCAGGACTGACAGCACCGTACAGCTTCTTTGTGGCTTTACACCACGTGGCTCATGGGCAGCGTGGTTCACAGCAGCACAGCCTTCACACTCTTCTCCCGTTGTTCCTGCCGTCTGCTCTGCACTTACACCAAAAGCATCCAGGCAGTCCGGAGGTCCCAACCAGATTGACTAAACTGCCAACCGAGATGCCAATGAATACACTTCCGGTGATGCTTCTCTCTGCTTTGTCACCCTCTCATTTGAAATCGGCTTGAGACCACCAAGAAACAGCTGATCATCATCAGGTCACTACCTGCCTGGCATGGATCAGTGACCTTGAATTATGCATTCACAGCAGACAATGTGACTGGAAAAATCAGGAGATGCCAGAAGAATGCGCTGGAGCCTCTATGAACTCTCCAATTCTCCTTGTTGAGGGGCACGTATTTTGAAAACTGGATTTTCCCACAGATCTGTTGTGATTTTCCAAAAGTAATGTTTTGCAATATCCTTAAATTGTTACATTCCAATTGTTGTTATTACTATGGATTACAAATGAAATTCTGGCCTTTCATCTGCTGGGGGGGCTTAATTTCAACCCACAATTTTAGAAAGGAGTCTCAATTTTGAGCACCATGAAAGACTCCTTCATCTAGATATCATAATTTAAAACAGACTGGTAGGTTACGAACTGAGCTATAACATGGTAGAAAAACAACTCTTACATGAATAATGACTTGCATATCAGATTATTAAATGAAAATCTATCAAACTATCATTTACTGAAGTAAACAAACAGTCTATCTGCCCTGTTTCTGGAAACATTTTGCCTCAGGGAAAAATTTAAACCTGGGCAGATAATCAGGATAAGGTATTTGAACACTTAAATCCTGCTGGAGTCTTCAAAGTAGGTGTTAAGTGGTGCATTAAATTTGTGCTGTTTCTTCTGAGCAGGGTGAATTTGCTCTCTGAAATAGCGGGAAAAGCATTTTACAATAATTTGAATCCATGAATAAATGTAATATATTAAAATTTCTAAAGTACAACCATTAAATGTTTTTGTATATAAGCCAAATGAGTGGAATATCCAGGACTGAAATTATTTGACTGACCACAGAAAGATAATATATAATTAAAATGACATCTGCAGCACTAACTGATGGGATGAGAGAAAGTGACATCACAGATCTCATATAAACTGCAAGCATGTTATTAGATCTAAACCTGGCTGTAAAATTACTATCTGCCCATGGGATTATCTTTAGGCATTCAGAAGCATTGTTTCATTTACTGATAGAACAGGGATGATAACAGGCTGACTTTGCTTGTCACATTGTTTTTTGGCCTTTCTTTATCCATTGCTCACATTAGCTGCAGATTAGAGGAAGACAAGCTTCAGCTGAACCACTTTCGTGGAGCTTTTATTGTTTTACAGTTTGTTCCAAAGGTGCTTTTTTTTTTTTTGCCTTTTTTTATTTTGCCCCCTCCCCAAGAAAGGAACCCAAAAGAATTTTCAATGGTGATAAAATCAATGAGGAGTAAAAAATGCACACAATGTAACATCTAGGAATCTGGCAACCTAAGGAATACCCATTGGCCTCAGGCAGCAAAGGGAGACCGTGAGACTTTGCTTATAGCTCCCATTATTAGCAGTACAAAGAACCAGTAGCTACCGGTTATATCCTGGACTCATTAAAATTCAGCGCCAAAACTCTGACTGACTTCAGTGGCTACATTTCATCATTCAAGACCTAGGACACAAGACATAATTCTCCTTCAAATGCAGGGCTATCTGGGACACCTAATCTCTACAGATTACATTTCTGCATTAAATTGGACACAGCTGCATTTTGATGTTTCACACACCATTTTTATGTTCTTGGCAAATTATTACGTTGCCTATACTTGTAACAAGACTCATGTGCCACCAACCTAAAATTGTTAAGATTCTAAGAGCGTGTAACAAGACAGGCAGTGAAAAGGGAAAAAAAGGAAGCTCCAAACTTTCCAGTCGCTTTTGAAAGCCACGCTAATGATCCTGAACTGCAAAGGGGACTTAATGCACTCTCAGAAATCTGGTCCTAAGTGTCTAACTCCCAGAGTTTGAAATAGTTCCCATATGCCAATTTTGCAAACTAGGCGAAAGTCCAGGAGCAGGCAAGACCACAGCCAGTCATGGACTTGTGCATACACTGTGAAGGCAAACATGGACCTTGTACTTTCCTCCACACTGCCCTGATACTGGGCAGCTACTGCCATGAGTTATTTCTTACAGCACCTCCCAGCATCCCTTCCAATATAACCTTAAACCTCTGCTCCATCAACCACTGAAATGTGCAAACAGGCTGCATATGCAGAGACTGCTGCCTCCTGCTTTTGTGGCTACAATCTTGCTTTTCTTTGTGTTTTCTCCTAACCATACCCACCTGCTGTCCTTTATCTTAGTCTGCAGTTTGAGGGAGTGACCATCTCTAGTCTAGTGAAGGATTTAGCCCACGATCAATGCCCTCAGTGCTACTGCCACAAAAATACATTGCATTTTATTGATAGTGCTTAATACATTAACTACTTTTAATCCACATTAGATTGTTTCATTGTCCCTTTTATCCTTTTATAATTGATACACAGAATAGACTTCTCATGCAGACCCCTTCAGCATAAATCTTTGATTCAAAACTCTCCATACATGCAGCCATACCAGTATGCCATTAAAAGTTCACACGGGATATGTGCACTAGAAATGAGATGTCTGCAAGCAGTTTAGATATACCATCCTTGTTTGAAAATATTCCTCCAGCACTCAGCCTGGGCCAGGAACCATGTTTATGAATCATGAATTGTTTGTGGCCAGTCAGTGGTGCGTACAATCTTTTGGATGTAAAGAAGGACGGAGACAAAAACCTAAAGCCTAGTGGGGGCAAAGACTCATAAAGGTGGGCTGGAGGAAAGACAAGAAGCATGTGGCGATAAAGCGCAACTAACACAGAAGTGAGACTTCACTGCAGAAAAAGTCAAAGAAAAAGAGCAGAACACGCAACACAGCAAAGGGCAGCAATATCTTTGAAAATCAATTTGATTTTTAAATGTGTCCTGGATGTAACGTAGGGTAAGGTAAAATCCATTTTTTTCCTGAAAGGTGACAGCTGTGGGGCTAAGCTGTGAGAAGTAGTTGTGAGGATCCATTCTTACCTGTGCTGTTACCCCATCAGAATTGCTCGTCATCTCAAAGTGGTAAGAAACATCTCTTGTATTTCAATATTAACAGCTTCTTAATGTGTATGTTGTAGCATGTTTCATGTCAATTGATATGCAAAAATTGTCTCAGTTACCTTTAAAATGGAATTCTCATTGATATTCTTTGTTTCTCACTACACATCCATAATTAAGTGGTTAACTTATTTTTAGGAATATTATGTGCAGTCTGCAGTAAAGAATGGTCCAAAAGGACAAGCAGACCTGAAGAACTTTTGTATCACAGAACTGAAGCACATGCCTATGTTCCAAATGCTTTGTATATCAAGAATAGAGAGACTTTCACAAAAATGCATGTGCCTTCAGATAATTCACAAAACAACAGTGATTAAAACAAAACAAAAAAACCCCAGAACTGCCTTATGTCCAGATGAAAGAGAAATACACAGGTAACAAACAAATTGCTAATAATGCATACCCATTAGTTTGCATGCTTCAGGTAGAAATTACTACCTTTCTCATTAGCCATCTCAATATCAAGTGTCTGCTCTTAACTGGACATTCAGGTTCTTTCCATTTTCAAAAGCAGTAGGAACTGTGACAGGACTGTATAAAACCTGCCTCAGCTCCTAGGTAATGACTGGGTTGAAACACTCAGTGGGGGCTCCCTTTTCTCTGGCCATTAAGGAAAAGTAACATAGACAAAACATCTGACTTTAAGATGAGAAAAAATTCTACAGTGTGAATCCTTCCTTCTGGGTCTAGAAACTGGGTTGAAAAGTCATCCCAGATGTAACATTTTCTGCATCCTTCTTTGAAGAGAAATACTAAGAGAAGCAATCTTTCTTGTAATGTGTTAACAATTCTGCATCAACACCAAGCCTGTTTGATGGTACATAAAGCTAAAAATGAATAAAATCTTCACTAAATTGCTTTGAATGTTCAAACAGACTGAGTTTGCTTTTTCAACTGAGGCTTATGCCACTTCCAGTTTTTCCTCAAAACATTTGCTTATCCATATATTTATCACAGAAATAGCCTTACCTCAGCTGCATCTTGCTGTTGTCTCAAGACAATTGCATTTTTTATGGTTTGGATAAAAAATCCATTCAGTTCCTTTTGTTTCTTGTTTGGCAAAATCCGAAGCAATGGGATCATAATGAATGGGAAAGAAACTGTAAGAGATTTTAAAGAAGAAAACACTGAATCAGACTCTAAAGGCATATAATAACCCCCTCCTTTCATTAATATTATAAAACTCATCAAGTGGGATGTGTTATTTTTGTGAAACCTGTTTTTTCCTCTTTCTCTTTTCCTCTTTTTCTTCCACCCCCATAGACTGGTAAAGGATTTTCTTTCAGAAATTCCATGTTGGCTAGGACTCCCCTGCCAGACAGATGCCTTCCAAGCTTGCTTCCACAATGCTTCAGGATTTCAGTTCAGCTTCAGGATTTCAGTTCAGCTTCTTGATGCCACAGAGCCACCACAACAAAGGGGAGAATTATTTTCCCTGCCTACTTAAACAATTGTCGTGGTTTCAGCTGGGATGGAGTTAATTTTCTTTCTAGTAGCTGGTATAGTGTTACATTTTGGATTCAGTACTAGAATGATGTTGATAACACACTCATGTTTTCAGCTGATGCTAAGTAGTGTTTAGACTAAGTGAAGGAGTTTTCAGCTTCTCATGCCCAGCCAGCAAGAAGGCTGGAGGGGCACAAGAAGCTGGGAGGGGACACAGCCAGGACAGCTGACCCAAACTGGCCAAAGGGATATTCCATACCATGTGACATCATGCCTAGTATTTCAACTGGGGGAGTTGGCGGAGGGGGGGGGGGGGGGGGGGGTGTGCAGATTGCTGCTCAGGAACTAACTGGGCATCGGTCAGTGAGTGGTGAGCAATTGCATTGTGCATCACTTGGTTTGTATATTCCAATGCTTCTATTATTATTATTGTCATTTTATTATTATTATCATTATTATTATCTTCCTTTCTGTTCTATTAAACTGTTCTTCTCTCAACCCGTGAGTTTTACTTTTTTTCCCCCCGATTCTCTCCCCCATCCCACTGGGTGGGGGGGAGTGAGCGAGTGGCTGCGTGGTGCTTAGTTGCTGACTGGGGTTAAACCATGACAACAGTTACATACAGAAAGTGGGGGATCTTGAACTAGCCTAGCAGCTTATGGCACTGATCCATGAAATTGTGTAGTAGTCATTCTCATTTAGAGTTCTCCAATATTAGGATATTGGTTTGCTATTTTATTTTGCTTCTCTAAACAGGCCACAGACTCTACAATTGGGATGTTATCACAAGGATGGTCTCCAGTCCATGGCCTTAATAGTCAGCGAACTGGAAGCCTGAGTGAAGTCTTGCATCTTAATAAACCCCTCGTTAACTTACGAGCAGCTTAAGACTAACAAACCAGCCATTGGAAAACCCCTGTGCTGCCTACAGGGCAACACAGTGTGGAAATTCAGACCATGTAATGTACCAGCAGGGAGACCAACAAAGGAATCCAACCCCAAACCCTACAGAAACTTTCTTTAATGAAAGACATTATCTTAGACATATAGGAGCACATTTCTGTCCCTTCAGAAATTAGTCACAAATCACACTTTGCAATCAGGTTAAACATTAACCCCAGGACATTTTGGATACACAACTCCAGAAGGAAGCAGTTCCTGTGCTGCTAGTACAGGTGCAATCTGTAATGCCAGCAGGATCAGATGGGCACAGGAAACTTTGCCACTGTGCCACCTGACACTACTGCGTGCAGGTCTAGATAGCAAGATGGTAAAACCTCAGCAACCTCAATTATGCTGTGGCCTCCTCAGCTACGATTCTTACTGCCCTTGCATTAACAAGGCCACCGTCACCGCAAAGCCTTAGCTTTCATGCCCTATAACTAAATGGCTTTATACCCCATTCTTGCATTCCCTATCTATTCACCTGAAAATAAATGCATTCTCTTAATGACAGCCTGTGCTGACACTTATCGTCTTTATCCTGTATAGCCATCAACCAGGCTTCTGCTGCTATTCAAATAAGAATTCGAAGGACTTATACTATCTGCTTATGCTCCTCCACCTCTTTTCTTTAGTGGATTATTAGCCCACTGTTGTTTATGGGTGGGGGATTTCAATCTGTACCAAGCAAACCAAGTGCACAAAAACTTTATTCTCAGACTCCAAAGGGCAGTTACTCTGTTTTAATGCAGAAGTGTATTAAAAGAGATACCGTCCCAGAAACCTTCCACTCAGATCAATCTGGACCATTGCCTTCCCAGACTCTCAGTTTCTGGAGGACGTTGCATTAGTGGTGACAAGACCTGCAAAGCATATGGTGGAAATCTCAAGGGTATACTTGGCCTGTAGGTTGCATTCTGAACACCTCTGAAATAAAGTCTGCTATATATCTTCCTGCTCCAGCATGTTTTGCAATTTGAGAATGACTTAGCAAATTACCATAAAGAAGTAGGCAAAGGTAGACTATACTCACGGATTAGAATGAGGAGAGGCTTAAACAAAGACATTTGAAAGAATGTTCTGCAATTCTTAACGAAGGGGTCATCGGGATTCTTCTGAGAATCCACCTCAGTACCAAAAGCTACACTACCAACGACATCCAAGGTAAAGCAGTTGTAACACCTGCATTGAGTTGAAGAATGATAAATCATTAGCTACAAAGTACATATCCATTAATATCTTGCTTCTACAAACATCACATAACATTAATTTTTGCTTCTGATTTTTTTTTGCTTTTAGATTTGAGCTTTGCCAACAAGAGATGTTTCCATCATTCTGACAAATGCTGATGCTTAATAATGATCACCTTCTCTCTACCTACAAAATGAACATATTTTCATATAGCTCAATAATTCCACTAAAAATTTATTAAAAATAAAAACTTTCATTTGTTATTACCTAGAAATCAAATGTAACAGGTCAAAGATTTATAAGCATTTTCTTAGTATGCGTCCTAATAAAAGCGGTCATTCCTTTCTCATTTTAAACTCCAGAAACCACATCTACTACCAGTCCAGTCTAAACTCTCAGTGACAAGAGGTGCTTAAGTAAAATTTCCTGTTAAGGATTTCCTTCTTCTTCTTGATAGTTCCTTTGTAACGTAAAATTGTGGCCAAAAACAAGACTAACTGACACCACGTGAAATCTGTATCTCTGCAGAGGAGCAGCAAATGCTTTGAGAACTACAAATGATCTGTGGACCATGATCTAGAAACTTCAGAACTTACTGAATCTGTCCCCACATATCTGACCATCTATCCAGTTGTCTCACCATCTTTATTTCTACTGGGCATTAGCAGCTATATTTAGTTTTGAGATAAATGGACTGAGAATGTAAAGCATCCCTGAAATATGATTATTCTCATCTGTGGTCAAGTCTGCAATGACTGTCCCTCTATGTTCCCTTACAAAAGCCTAATATCAAATTATGTGGCGTTATAACCTGAGTGAGCATGTATTAAGAGAAGGACAGGACTCAGGCCCAGTATCTCCTGTATATATATTGTGAAGCAGCATTTCTAAACTATGATCTTTGGGCACTGTCATTCTGATGACACCAGAACAGATTTGGAAGATAACAACAATACTGCAAAGCTAAGTAACTTCTTTAGGTTTTCAACTCCTACACACACACAAAAAAGCAGTATTAGAAGTTGAACTATTAAAACAGAGGGGCCCTGCAATAAAACAATAATTTCAGAAGCACTCGATCATCTACCTCTCCAAGGTACTGAAAAAGCTTAAAAACTAAATTTTGAGTTGTTAGCGAAACACAAAATGGCTAAAGACAACAAATGTACAAGATGACAGGAAGTTGCAAATAGGGTATTTACATCCAAAAAATAGCTCCCAAGGCAATTCTGGGAAACTGCAGTGCAATGAGAATCACATATATAGATGTCAAACCTGCTGAAATGGTAGTATGATAAAACAACTGGAAGATCATATTCTGAGATGGTCAACACCATTCATTTACACTTTCAAAAGGTCTTTTCCAAAGTGCCTCTTGAAAGGTGGAACCTATCATGGATCAATAGCTAAAAGACCAGGCAAAGAAAAAGGACAAATGGAAAAAAGGGAAAAGCCTGGAAGGGCTCAAAAGGTCAATTTTCATCAGAGCACGAGGCTAAGTGTAATGTATCTCAAGGTTTCATGGCATCTCTTCAGATGATTAATAAAGAGATCTCTGTGCACACACATACACTTCCGTGCGTACATACACATGTACTTGAAAAGAGATGGATTAATTGTGGCTAAATATCCATTTCTTTAGATGAAACAAAATTATTTGCACTGCTTCAGTTCGGGGGAAATCATGAAGAACTTCAGAGGATGCTGGCCAACCCAGTAAATGAAGTGTATGCAAAATAGTGCCTATTAGAAAGAATGTGTTTGAACTACTCATATGCCGCAGAGGGTCCTAGAAGAAATGCATCTGCTTAGAGAAGGGGTTAGACAGTGTTGTGAACAGTTCAGTGAAGACCTCTGATGAAAGAGCAACAAAAAAGATAATAGGATATTAAATGCATAACAAATGGGAGAAAGCACAATATGGAAAATATTAAAGTGTCATTTTATAAATCAATGGCGCATTCTCATCTGGAATACCGATCCCGTCATTTCACAAAAGGCTAGCATGCCATTAGAGGGGGTTAGGAGGAATGTGGTAAGAATGATTAAGTGCTCAAAAAACCTCATATAAAAAAAGCAAGAGGTTGATGGACTAGAGGAATTTGATACTAGATCAATTCCTATATTTGTACATTATTGGCAGACTGTAGAGAGCAGACTGGACAGGGACTGATCCAGCTTTCCTTTCTGCTTCCAGCTGTTAAAACTTCATTAAACAACAGCTAGAAATACATTAGATGCTTTTCCAAAATTACTTTTCAAGTATGCAATGGCTGCCCCCAGGAAGAAAAGGCATCTATCAGACACATCCTCTATTAAGCTATGATCTCCACTTACAAAAGCGAGGGAGGAAAAAAAAAATCTTCTTTTATTCTGTAAGTGCATATTTAGTATAACTGCTGCTATTGACTTTTTTTTTTAAATCTGCTACTAATTTCTGGCATGTTGAACATACCTCTGGATATCAAAAGCTTTGCCAGAGTCTGCATAGACTTTCAAGTTACACAGCAGGACATCACAGGCCTGGTTTATTAGCGGTGTCATCTAGAAAGGAACACATTGTATTGTGAAAAACATTAAAATGTTAAAAACAAATAATCAGTTATTCTAAATTAGTTTTATCCAGTAGATGAGATGGAGCTCTCAGGATCCTCTGCAGGTGTGGTCAGGCACTTCTGCCTGCACAGGTGAGATGAAATGTTGGGACTGTCTGCTAAAAATAAACCTACACATTGCAGGGATGCCCTTCTCCAGCTCTGGGCCTAAATTACGAGAGGCCCTGTCGCTTACCTGACCTCTGGTTCTTGCCCATCTGTGGCTATATGCACAGAGAGCTATGAAGCAGACATCCCCCTCTCTTTTTAATCATTCCCTCTTCCAACTGATGATTTATCACAATCCATATTTACAGTACATTACATATAGGCTACATATGCTCCAGAAATAATATTTTCCATAGTCTCAAAGTCCTGTAAAGATATTAGCATCAGAGGCCCAGCATTTCCATCCTGCTGTCCCTCGGTTTGAGGGATTTAACGTGTACATTAGAAAAGCACCATGTATACCACTACAAGTTCCTGAGGGCAAACTGCTATTGCTACCTGAGAAAAGGGTTTTCTGGAGTGGTGATGCCATTAAATGGACATTCACATGAATTTATTCAGCTAATGGTTCTTTCCAGTCACTGACACATGATGGTCAGGTAGACTTACCCATAGCCTGGCTGTAGCTAACAGTGCAATATTCTTCTCTTTAGCACTTCGTGGAAACCATGACATAGGCAACCATCAAGACCTCATTAAAGTCTCTCTCTCTCTCTTTAACTTTTTACATATGAAAGGCATCAGACACTTGCCTTGATTACACCTACTAGAGCGGCAGAGGAAGGGTGTAGCAGTAATCCAGCCGTGACCTTAAAGGCATTATCTGCTATGGCTCTTTCTCCATATAGACTGCTGAGAGATCCTTACAGCCTACAATTTAATACCACAGTCTTGCCTCAACAATTATGCCAAGCATCAGCAGACGTACGCACAGAAACCTGCCTTTCCTTCCTGAACAACCTCCTTCAGCATACGGATGTCAACAAACATGAGAACAGACTTGTCCTACTCCTCTGACATTCTTGTTACCAAAAAAGACTTACTGCAGCCTCTCAGCACACTCCGAGAGCTATGCAGCCTGCCCAGCCAAGTCCATTTTGCTTGGCACTTCTACCTCTGTGAAACTGGCATAACACTTTGTGCACAGGCACACTGCCATCCTAACACATGGGCAAGACTATACGCAGTCAAAAGGCCAATGCAGGAGCATCCAACATGTTTTCCAAAGGCAGAAGTCTGAGTCAAGAACGTGTCTAGCTGCTCTCGAGGTCCTGTTCCTATATGGGACGGAGCAGGTTGTCGCTATTTCAGTTCAAAGCCGGATTGATTTGGGCTTTGCCACAGTCTCACAAGACAATTCTAAAGCCGGATTATTATTCAGTAAAAGTAGCTGGTATGTGTTTGGGAGGTGCACACCGTGTTATGTGGCAGTTTTCTTGCCCTTTTGGCTTTCTAAAGAAGGTCCCCTGCAGTGAGCTGCTTCTCAAATGGTTCAACAAAATTAACACATTTCTGTTCAATAGACTGAACCAGGGTGAAATGCTTTATAATCTCTGGGTCCAGCCCCTCGAATGAACTGAACCAGTCAAGGAGAACAAAATGAAAATCCATATTTTAACAGGTATGATGTTTCCTAAACAGATGGCGATCATTTCAGATTTTCCTTTTATTGCCTTATTTTCCCTTTTATTCTTCATCACATCACCAGACCTGCAACCACCCAGCTGGTTGCTATTGCTTTCCAACAGCTGGCAGAGATGGCAGGGGCATGTACGCCTGGCCAGGGCATCTCACAACACCTCTGCACTTTGCACATTCCACCAGCCTTTCAAAATACTGTTGCAATTCATTTCTAGCCATAAGATCTTTTTATTAGCAAATCTAACCAGGAAAATGGGGAGGGGGGCACATGGATTTGATTTATTGCTAGCATGATAGGACAGAGTCATATCAATGAGACAATTATTTGCATATGAAAGCTATGGGGGATATCTACTCAGGAATCCTGGGGTTGGGTTTGGGTTTTTATTCCCCTGAGGGACATAAATTAGTCCAAGATTGCTAACTACAAAGACCACAGACTGAAACACTCTCAAGTCCCTTAACACTTTAAACTCTTTGTTCAATTGTCAAGAAAAACAAAGTAGTGTTGGGGGAGGTGAACTATACAAAACTTTGAAAACCGGCACAGAAACAGACATGTTGATCTGCATCGCCTTGGGTATCACTAACTTCCTATACATTATCATTTGCCAGTCAGAACATAAAAGCTGCGTAACCTGCCTGAGATTCAGTTCTTGGTGGGTAAACAAACCCCAGCTGCTCTGTGTTCAGATTGGCTGAGAGTAACAGGATGAAGAAAAATCTAAACAATATGGTCCCTGTAAATATTTGATCTGCCAGTTATCTAATAGCAAGAGTAGCCCAGAGTCCAAATTTCTTTCTTTCTGCCAAAGAAGAGCATTTGGGGTTAGGGTTTTCATGATGCCAGGGGCTTTGCTGTATAAACCCTGCCAATATGCTATTTGGCGCATAACAACAATTAGTTTCTGATTCTGCTACGCACAGTGCATGGGGATGTTTGCACTGTTCAAAGGCATCAGAGTCACATTCCTCTAGTCAGATGCGGTCCTCAGTATTCACTATCATCACTCCCATTACTATTAGCACCCAAACTATAAAGTAGAAGGCTGGGTCGTATTCACTGCAGACAGACACATTGAAGACTTTACTGTTTGCATACAGTACGCAGAAGTCGCGTTGGGCCTCTTGTCTCACAAATGGGATGAAATATAAAGGAAGGAGAAGGAAAAAGGATACATCCCTAACGTTAGAATTGCTTCTGTACCAGATTTCAAGTCCCTGACTAAAACCAGGAAAAGAGCGGAGCATCAGGAAGATGTTTGTGAGAGGATTTGTTTTCATCACCTCACAGTGGGGCCCTGCTATCCATGGGCACAACTTACCAAAGTGAACAACTTAACCAGACACTGACTTGTGGCTCAAGGATGTGCACATTTCACATATCAGCTTTTAAGTTAGTCATTTGCTTTGTCTTAGGTGAGCACACTTGCTTTGCTGAGTAACAATAATAATTTCCAGAGACCCTTCCAAAATGTCTCTGACCAATACGCACAAGCAGAGTAAGAGCAAATCAAGGAAACCTCAACGGCTGGACTGTCAGATCTTATGTTCTAGCGGGACCTGGAAGATCTACATGCCTGAAAGTGACACTAGAGGATTTTTGCTGCACTGTTCTGCCATGTTATCGCAAGTTCTGCTTTGTGTCTCCCTTCGTTTGAACGAAAATGCTTCAACACAAACTCCACTTCACAGGTTATTTAGGACAATGCTACATTATGCTGTGCTCTCTTTTTTAATTTTTGTGTTCTGTTTTGTTTTAATGGTTGGTTAATGGAGGAGACGATTCCCGGCATACTGATAGGAGATGACAAGACTACTGCAGCACCATCAGAATAAATAAAAATCAATAGGTTTTCTGCTGGTGTTGGCTGTAAAAGAGAGCAAAGCTATTTATCAAGTCTGACAAGGGGTCCAGAACTGCAGGATCATCACAGGCACCACAGCAAAAAGAAGAGGAACAAAATAAGAAATACTAAATAGGGAATCAAGATTGGTACAGCAAGATCACTAACATATCAGCTTGTTTCAATACATAATAGCTGTGGAGAGCATGACAGGAACACTGGGAAATGCATCTTTTACTTAAGGGCCTTGAGGTATTTTACTTCACCAATTCCTCATGAATTACATCTTGGAACAACTTTCATTGGTCAGTATTATTCCCATTTAACAGATGAAAGTTGTTTCATGCACAGAGAATTTAAGTAGCTTCTGCCAGATCACCCACAGGCAGTCAATGGCAGAGCTGGAAGTGAAACTTCAGGGATCGACTGCCTCCTATCTCTCATTTCTCATTCTTAGTGCTCCCATAGCAATGCCACTACGAGGTCCATTCAGGGGTCTCACTGGAAAGAGCTTATTAACAGATCTGCTACCAGCTCCAGTGGCATCTCACGTGGGACACCACCAAATTTTACTGCAGGATCACGCTTAGAAGTCTATTGATTTATGCTATGCTTACTACTGTAGTATTTGAATGCAATGTTATCCAGAGCCAAAACTTCCTTCAGTTGGAGTGGACTGCTTTACTAATCTTTACATACTCTTCAAAAAAAGAAAATTACAAAGGGAGAACACACAACGTATAGAAATCCATAAAAGCAACAGTAAAATGGTGCATGGCTTTTGAAGAGAAATTGAGATGACAAAGAGAGAAAACTGGAGAAAATGCCACAAAATCTTGAAAAACGTTAGCAAAACAATTCTCCACGTACACGCAGCAATCACTACACTGGCTACCCAACAGCTCTATAATCTCTAGTTTCAGTTAATTGCTCATAACTCTGCAAACTTCAAAATTTCTGGGATCAGCTTTTCCTCACCTGGTGACTGGCTACTGGAGATTTTTTGACAAACTAAGGGGAAATTCCTCAAGCTTAGTGAACTTCTTAGTGACACTACACTGCTTCCGTGGAGAGACAAGGACAAAGTACGCCTCTGTCCTCAGCCACAGCAGCTAGATGCCTCTGTGGGGAATTTCAGGGTAAACCTTAGCAACAGGAATTAGCTCTGTCTTGCGTTTTGTCCTCCAGCAGCCAGGCCAAAGAGTGGATGACCGGCTTCTTGTTCTTGCTAGTGCTGAATCTGTCTTTTAGCCCAGTAGCAGATTCTTGTGTTTCTGAAATGGAGATATCAGGAACCTACACTCAACTCTCTGGCCCTCTCTGCATCTTTTATCTGACATGATTGCTATGGGGAGCACAAGCAGTTGTTAACATTTATTGTTCTGTCACAGGCTAATAGCTCCCAGTTCTCTCAGAGCATCCAGACAGACAAGTCTATGCTCAGAGTGGCACTAGGGGCTGCAGCATTCAAGGGGAACCACTCTTCAAAGCCACTCGGGAGGTCTGCAGTCTCTCCAGCATCACTGGGGAGTTAGCATAGGGGAACAAAGGCAAGGCAGACATCCAAAGTGAACAGAGCGGAAGACTTTGGTGTGGGGTTTTGTCAGAGCTCAGATCTCTGTGGCAAAGAAATCAATGGCTTAGAAGAAGAAATGAGGAATGTGTCTAGCAGTATTTATAAATATGTATAAAACAACATATCCAGGTTCTTGTGCAATAAATTAATACCAAAACTAGCTTATCTGTAACTCCTTTGAGGTAGAGAGGAAGAGTTTATTATAAACAGGATGTCTTCTACATAACTTTGAATACTCTGTAGTATGGCAAATACTAGAACATGGCATTTTTATTTCCATGCTGCTGTAGAGGTTCTGAGAGAGCACTAAATATGGGAGAGTTAAAAAGTGAGATCATAATTAATGAGCATTGATTTCCTTTGAGAAGTGTTGGTATGGCTTCTAAATTAAGCAACAGCAAGAGAAGCACATGGGCGAGAACTTAAGTTGCATTAACTTCAAATCCCAGAACTGTTCATGTATTTGTGTAGAAAATGAAATGCAAGGCTGAGGAGTGCATCCATTCAAAAGAGGTTCTTAATCTCACATGGACTTACTGCAAGCGTCTCTGTGTAGGGATGGACCATCTTCTGGTGAAGACACGGGACAGAAGCACAAAGTTGGGCCTTTCAGAGGGACCTTCCCCACTCCTCATTTTCCCACTTTCTGTGGACTGGGAGGAGAAAGTGACCATTTCCGGGTCACCCTGAGCCCACACACAATGGCACCCCTTCCACAGAGTTTGGAAGAGGCAGCACAGGGAAAGCTTATTATCAGGCTAAAAATAAAGATCCCAATTTTTGCATAGGAGACGGCTACCAGGCACTACCCAGCCCCCCATTTTACCCTCCTACCACTCACTACTCCTGCATTGCAGCTCCACCACCAAGCAGTGCAAAGTGAGCACCGTGACTTCTCGTCCCACCCCGGTTTAATCAGTCAAACCCTACAAACCCATGCATGCCTGGCCCCAAAGTGCGATGCCCAAGGACTCCGCCTGCTCGCCCTCACCGCTCTCCTCAGTCAAGTCTGCCCAGTTGGTGCTGGAAGAGGTTGCTCTCTGCAAATTGAGGGGAGCGCGGCTTTATCTTTTGTTAGTCTGCCAGCAAAGAGCCGATGACCTGCAGTAAGGCAGATTAATTTCTGCTAGGAAAATGCAAAACTCTCCTCTCCCCACCACGCCATGAGCAACTAATCACTTGCATATTTAAACATCCTCGCCTCGCTAAAATTTCGTGATGGAGCCGGTGACAGAGCAAATGTCGGGGCGCATAACCAATGGCATTGTCAGTCGTGATTAATCAGCATCTCTGCCAGGCTGGCGGCCAATTAGAATTTACCATAATAAGGAGGTGACAGCCGGTGTTGCTAAGCGACCGCTGTCTATAGAGCTGGGAGAGCCAGACACATTTAGATGTTACTGTGGATTTCGACAGTGGCATGTCAAAACAACACAAGCGTCTGCCCAGTGGAAAATTTTACAACCCAGGACTGGGCACCAGAGTGAGGCATGGTTCCCTTTCAGAATAAAATACATAAAGGAAGAGTTGGTTTTTTGTTGTGGCTTTTTTTTTTTTCCCTTGAAAGAAGACTTTAACCAGTCAATCATTTATCTGTGTTTAATTAAGAGATATCGTGTCACTGAAACAGGACTTTGTTACCGGGTAATGGGTTCCCATGGCTAAGTAAATGCTGAGACATTTATACAAAATTAGCAGCAGGTCAGCATGGAGACATTTATTTTCAGTCAGAGGTATTTATCTGGCAATGACATTCTGTTCCAGTGACTTATTTTATTATATGAAAGGATTAAAGAATAAAAAGGCGGGGGGGGTGGATGAGATGGTGAAATGAAAATAGACTGACAGCAGTTCCCATGTTAACATGAGAGCTGCTGACTCTGCAAATCACAAAAAGCTATGTTCCAACTGGGAGCAATAACCTTTCCTGTACTTTAGCTTACTCCTAACAGGGTGGGGGGAGGAAGGTGTAAGGGTCCTTTTTGAGTTTGCTACACTATTATGGAAAAACTGGCTTATATAGAGAAAGACGGAGGATCATATCTTCAGATGAGCTATTCTGATTTTCACCAGTCTATGAGCTGGACCACACCGTAAGTACACTCTACTGCATGTACTCTTCAGGTCTAAATAAACTGGCACAAAGTAGCAGGTTTTACCTATCCTTAATATGGACCATAAAAAGTAGATGCCTGCACAAAAGAAAACAATTATGTCTTCTAAAGTATGAAAGCAGCACTGTCTACACCTTACCTCTTTCAGTTTAGTATTGCTGAAGGCTGGGGTCAGGAGGCTCCGGACATGCTTCCATCTGTCATCACGAAGACAAAGGATGCTGTCAAGCATTGGCTTGGAAATCAAGTTCGGCTTCTAAATCAAAAGAAAACATGATTCGGTTTTAACACAAATGCAACTAGAGCTACTCGAGACTCCGGAACTTGGAAAGATTGGCCATGAATGGAGTTGCACTGCTGTCCCACGACAAGAGAGGTTCGAATCAGTCCCAAACACCAAGCTAAACATGGATGAGGCTGGAGAAAATTTCTCTTTTGCTGCATGCATTTCCTCTTGGGCTTGTAAAAACCCCGGGCTAGTCCAGTAACTCCTTGCTCAGACTGTTCTGGTTCCGTCGTTCTTGGTGTTCTCCCGCGATTGTCAGTTCTCCTTTGCTGAACCCTGGCTTCTTTCCCCCCTTTCTAAGGTGACTAGCAAGAGGACCTGTCAACACTCCCTCTCCATGTGACATGAGTGCCAATGCACTGCACGCGGGTGTTGGTGGGGGACACAATTTCTGGTGACAGCTGGTATGTCAGACTGTTACATGCATTTTAAAAGTCTTCAGAAAATATGCTGATTAGAAAGGAAGTCCCAGTCCTTAGTCTGTCTATAAGGAACACTCTCACTAAGAAGTTGTGGTCTGGGACTCTTACAGCTTCAGTAGTTGGTCAAACATAGTAGTTTAAAGCACTGCCCCATGAAGTTCTGTACCAAGATGACTGCTATGGATTTGCTAAATTTTAATCCTCCCCCACCAACTAAGAAATCCCTATCCAGAGAACAGCAATATTCACCAAGGAGTAAAAGGATAAAAAAGATGAAAGAGGAAGCGTGTCAGAAAACAACACAATTACGCCTGGAAGAGGCATCAGGAGATGTCCAACCCCATAGCAGAATCTACTACAACTTATATTATTGCCAGAGGATGTTTCCTAGTTGTTCTTGAAGGCCTCCAACAACGGAGATTCAATAACTTCCCACGCAAACTCTTCCAGTGCTGGAAGTACCATCGCTCTTGCTGGAACTTACGGTCTTTAGTCTTTGTGCTATCACAGGCATAGAAAACAGGTTATTCTCTCCCTCCTTGCAGCAGCCCATATGTACAGAAGGCTATTATAACCACTAATCATATTGCTGCCATCTACCTCAAGTAACACCAATTCACTCAATACATACTTATCAATAGTGGGAACGTTTGTTCAGTCTTGTTGCTGTCCCTCTGCATAGTCTTGTTGATTTACATCTTTCTCAAGGTATAGTCCCCTGTGACTTGACATGGTACTCAGACAAAGGAGGATTTTTTTTCATGCTTTCTGCAGGCTATATTCCTCTTTATTCACCCCAGAACACTACATACCACAGCATGACAATGTCGACTTCTGTACTGGCTTGTGGTTCCCTGCAACTCTCAGACTTTTTTCTGAATAATTACTCCCTAGGAATTTATTCCCCAGCCTTTATCATTAAAGTTGGTTACTCCTAAGAGTCATACACAGAACATGTCCTTGTTGAACTGTGACCATTCTTTTTATGATTACTTCTCCAACTGATCAAGACCACTTTGAATTGCAGCCCTTTCTTTCATAGCATCTTTCATCCTTACCAGCTTAGTACCTTCTGTATAAGTTGTTACCACTCAGTGCCATCATCTAACCCATTAACAAAAGTACAGAATAGCACTTGCAAAGAAGCCACCTCTGGGATCCTCCCAGCTCATGCTTCCCTTCTGACAGTGGACTCTTCCCAAACACATTTGAAGTCATCTTCAATCAGTATTTCAGGTATTGTACAGCAATGTCCTCCAGACAAACCATCCTAAAATTGGTGGGTGGGGGTGGAAGGTGTACACTTCCGTAGATATCAGGATGTACAGAGACACTTATTTGCACATGTGAGATCTCACACCCAGGCCCCTGCCTACCTGCCCAGGGTAGCAGTGGCAGTACAGCCCCCCATGTTATCAGTAGCAGCAGTATCCACTTTACTGGAAAAGACCCAAACAAACCGAAGACACTTTGGCCTTCCCAGTGTCATCTGTTGATCCCTTTCACCCTCTAATGTTTTCTTACAGGCTTTCTTTCATTACTAATGTACATGAAAAATGAGTTCTTACCACCTGTTACACACCTGGATACTTTAATCTCATTTTGCGCCTCAAGACTTCGGATTCTCTTATCCCTACATGCTATTTTCTTATCCTTGTTCTTGGAAATCTGACCTACTTCCCACTGTAAAAAACCTTCTTCTCTTCAGGGGCCATGAAGAGCTGACAATTTAGCTACACTGGTCTTCTACTGCACTTCCTTAACTTTCCTCTTTATTGGAAGAGTTTGCACTTAATATCTTTTCTTTAAGGAGCTGCCAGCTCTCCTTAACACCTTTTTCCTTTACACTTGCCAGAATCTTGCTACACTGCATAAGCTTGTAAAATGCAGAAGCCTATTTTATATTGCAAACAGGCTAATGGGATAGTTTTACATTCTCAGCAACACCACCCCGTGTAGTAAACTAATGTCACTGAGCTGACACTACAGACCATTTTTGAGCAAAGATGAGCTGTTTTCAAGTAGAATAGTACGTAGCAGGATATTAAGCTGAAGGAAGAGACTGACTCAGTGTCCTTGTTTCAGCTGGGATGGAGTTAATTTTCTTTCTAGTAGCTGGTATAGCGTTACATTTTGGATTCAGTACTAGAATGATGTTGATAACACACTCATGTTTTCAGCTGATGCTAAGTAGTGTTTAGACTAAGTGAAGGAGTTTTCAGCTTCTCATGCCCAGCCAGCAAGAAGGCTGGAGGGGCACAAGAAGCTGGGAGGGGACACAGCCAGGACAGCTGACCCAAATTGGCCAAAGGGGTATTCCATACCATGGGACATCATGCCTAGTATTTAAACTGGGGGGAGTTGGCCAGGGGGACAGATCACTGCTCGGGAACTAACCGGGCATCGGTCGGCGAGTGGTGAGCAATTGCATTGTGCATCACTTGGTTTGTATATTCCAATACCTTTATTATTATTATTATTGTCATTTTATTATTATTATTATTTTCTTCCTTTCTGTCCTATTAAACTGCCTTTATCTCAACCCACGAGTTTTACTTTTTTTCCCCCGGATCCTCTCCCCCATCCCACTGGGGGGGGGGGGGAGTGAGCGAGTGGCTGCGTGGTGCTTAGTTGCTGGCTGGGGTTAAACCACAACACTCAGGTACTCTCATCAGATGACTACTGTAAGATAAAATATGGGCACATTTTTAATGTATACATAGACTATCCTATTTCAGGCAATAACAAGAATAATTTGGGACAGGCTGTCAAAGCTGAAGTGGTTTGGACTGTTTTCTCTGAGTATCCTCTTTAAATAAATGATCTGTTTTCTAACTTGTCAGGAGGTACCTGTTCTGAGGATCAGAAGTGCAGCCAGAGAGGCCATCACTCACTGGAGCGCTGCTTCATTTGTTACAGATATTCAAAGTTGTAGTAGAACCAGAAGAAAGAGGCTCCGGACAACTGGAAATGAGCATCACCCTTGGTGAAAGTACTGTATGCTAGCCTCTGCTCCACAGTTCTTATGTGCTGCTAGGGCTAGGGAAGCCCTTTACACTAAAACTTGACTCAGCTGGTCACCAAATAAGTATTCCTTATATCTTTGGTCTTCAGTTTCAAGCCCTGAGGCCCAGATTGCAGAGCTCCTGAACACTCACTAATGCCACTGAAATCAACAACAGGGAATGTGCCTTGATCACACAAAATGCATTAGTGCAAGAAATCAGGTCACTGAATGGGGCCTCCAAATTAGCAAACACTCTCAGACCTGTGCTTCAACCACCAGCCTTCACTCCTGATTTAGAGAGTGGAGGTATCACATCACCTCCTCAGAACCGCTAACGATACATTAACATTTCTGAGGCACTCAGAAACTACAGTGAAAGAGCAGAATAACAATTCCCCCAAGGAAATGACCGATTTTGACTTCCAAGCAATGTTTGAATAGTGTACAGAAGAAAAAAAAAAAAGGAAAAAATTATAGGGCAACACTTGGAAAAGTATTTTGCATCCACTCCTAAATTGAAGGCTGCCCAACTTGTGCACTCTATAAGACACATCTCCTCTGGAAGACAAGGCTCCACGTAGATAATAACAGATGTGATATAAATCTGACTGTATTTGCCTTGAAAGCAAAACCCCTTCCTAAAACCAAACATTCACCCTCAAAAATGCTCCTAATTGCATAAAGACTGGATATAGCGCATTCACAGAGAGGGGCCCAGTTACTGAACAGAAAGCCTGTTAACTATAATGTTGTAACTATGACACTAACCATAGCATTGCCTTTTTAGCACTCTACTTTATGTCAGTGATGTTGCCTTAACATATTTTTGGTGTGTATAGTATTATATACATATAAACGCTGCAAGGAAGGAAAGAGAATTTTAGCCATAAATTATTTTACCCTGTCTCTTTAAACCGGGTACACAAAAACATGTTTGTGTTTATTGGAATAGCATCAGCGTGACTGACAGTGTATAGCGGATTTCATTTATCAGGTTTTCCTTATCGTTTCTGCAAACACTTTCCTCCTAATTGCATAACCTATGTTACAGGTTCATATAGCAGGAATGAAAATGGATTTGGTATGAGAATGAGCCTGAAGTACCTTAGTGAAAGATGAAGTGTCACCTCTCTCCAAATGGACAAAATACTAGCTGTATCTGAGAATTCTTGAGCCTATAAAAATCACTAAAAAAATTACCATGGGAGGCAGCTGTAATATTTTCAGGGGTGGGATTTTGGTTTTTAGGCGGGGAAGGAGGTTGCTTTTAAGTCAAATGCAATCAGACTCATATTCCATCTAGCATTATCTAAATACTCAACAACTGCTCTGCACTTTCTTCTCCTGTGTAATCAACCATTTCTGACCGCAGTACAGTAATGCTGCATAGAAACTACTGGCAGCATGGTAATCTGCTGCAGCATACCTGCAAGTGCTACTGAGTTCCCACAATCACAGACATGCCATCAGAAACAACAAAGAAAATTGGAGGGATTTGCTTCCAAACAAATCCCTTAAAACACCAGTGCTTTTAAAACAGAAAACAAAATAATGTTTGCAGACGAGCAGCATCTTTGCAATTGATGCAAGAATTCCCTCCCCATTAAGCTGTTCCTTAGGCTGACCCTTCAGACCCAGTTATTGGCTTGTTTGTCCCAGAGTCAATTTGGCTTGCTGTGTATTACTAAATAATTCAGGCAAGTGACTCTTCTCTGGCTCTGAGGCCAAGTGGTACAGAACACCTCCTGTCCCCGAGGTTAAATCACTTTCCCGAAGAGAATGGCCATATCCAAACTGCTTATGGTCATGGTGCGTGTTCACCTCCTGAACTGTGCCCAAACCATGCCTGGGGGACAACTAATTGATACAGGACAAAACCATGCTAAGAAGCATGTCAATATGGACATCTGTAGGACCTACTCATGCACTAATGTCCTGTCCCTCTTTTATTCTGGAGTAGCCTTGTGTGATTCATAAATCATTTGCTCCTTTTCTGAGTTTGTCACTAGCAGGCTAGACTGAACCCCTGGCAAGCAGCAATGACTGCCTGGAGCAGGAGGAATGGTAGCAGCACCACAATGTTCTTTCAGAAACCTTCTCTTCTTCCTTTGGTAGAAAAATGAGGGATGAAGGTTTGCAACCAGCAGAGGAAAGTTAATGCAGCCACGCACTCTTAAAATATCCTGAATAGGTGAATCTTCAAAGAACCTAAAGGGCACCTCTGAAGACCTTTAAAAACATACACGCTCTGAAACCTGTAATATAAACCATTCACCTCCACAGAACCAGCTGCTAATCTACTCCACGTGCTTTGACAACACAGCAAGAAATGAAACTCTATAAAACAGGATCCCAGAAACTTTGTTATCTTAAACTTAGACTTAATCATAGCCTAGTGCTAACAAAACCAATCAAAAGAGATTTACTTCTGCTGGAGCCAACCCTCCACACTGAAAGCTTCATGAGATTCAAACAAGGAACTAAGCTTTAGAGCACCCAAAACCCCAAATCCTAACAGTAACTCCCTCCAACACCAATTTTGGCATTAGTCATACCTAGCAAACACCATTTGCCTTCATGTAAGTCCACAGCTTTCTTCTAGCCCTGCAGGCTTCGCAGGATCTAGCTTTAACTGGAATCCCATGCCCACGCTCCCCTGAACTCTAGCCCTAGTCTCAACCCTACAACCCATGCTAATGAGAGCCATTTACTCCTCTCACCTCCAGCCTTTCTTCTGTACCTCTGGATATTGCAGTATCCAGGGTTAAGTCTAGCTCTGGGTTCCCCCCACCCTTTTCCCTCTTTGGGGAAATCTTGGGGGTATGTTCCCAATGAGAAGGGTCATCCTTCTCCCAGCCCTCATGCATGCCATGCAGTATCTGTGATAGCTCTAGGGGGAATGGGTCCAGGCTTTCTCTCCCTGGGTGAGCTCCAGAAGTGAGGAACAGGCACCAGCACTGGCACATCAGTGTGTTAATTTGTTCATCTTATTTTCAAAGAGGGTTGCTGTCCTTCTCTTGCTAAAAATGCACTTGTGATTAGGTATTGCCAACCTGCTTAAGAAATTGCATTTTTAAATTGAATTTAATGAAATGAAATTTAATGAAAAAACAGAGAGAAAGCCTGTAGCATGAAGACAAGACTCTATCCCCATACCTCAGACAGGAATTATTTGTAAAATCTTTTCATGAGATTACTTGTTCAACCCCACTTGATTGACAGGTCATCACCACCAGTTCAGCCAGCAGGTGGAACCAGTAAGCCCATGAACTGCTCATACGGTATTTCACCCAGCCAGTGGCAGTGGCATGACACTTACAGATCAACGTAACACTTCCTATTAAAAAAAAAATAACAGAAAAAAACCCCTGAGATATCTCCAGGAATACATCTTACCAAGCCTGCAGTAAGTGGATCATGAAAGTGGGAAGGCAGAGGATACCTCCATATATTAGTTTTAAAAAATCCCTGTTGGTAAATTGATACAGTATATTCCTTCAAACTTGCTTGGTGTTTTGTAAGAGGAAAAGTCATGCTCAGCTCTCCCAGCATTCATGACATTCAAAGACACATTGTGTAGTGGATTCTGGTTGAACCAGGAGAGCACTGTTTTGCATGTTTTTAAAATGAAAACAGAGTTCGTTTATGTCACATACCCTGTAGTTCATTATCATTTCCATCTAGCAGGTTCTTGCTTACACAGATGTTATAGCCACATCTCTTCAAAATGTGTTATCACTTTTCTCTTCAAAAATCATCATCATATTGGAGCAAGACTCAACTCCTCATCCAAAGATCACAGCCTTCACGGAGGGCAAAGGACTTACATTGCCCACTGAGTGCCGTGCCCCAGTGTGGGAGACCACTGGGTCCCTCCCACCCCTCGGCTCTGCCTGTGAGGGGCCTCCTACCCATATAACACCAGAGGTGATTGCTACACACAGGTGTTGTCTCTCCCAAAGCAGGCTCGCTTTTCATTCGCCTTTCCGAAACTCCATATCCAAATCCTCAGATGCCGTACACCCCACACTGCTGCTCCCAGGTGACTGAAGTCAGTCCTTCCTTGCCCATTAAAACTATGTGCACAGAAATTTCTTCACAAACACCTTCCCAAAAACCCTCCCAGATCATCACTACCTGCTGATAGTCTTATTACACTTTTTTCCCCTCTATAAAAGTCCATTTAAAACAAGTTTGATTTTAATATCTGATTTAGGAGGTGTTCTTACGGCTGCAGAGGGAAAAAGAAAATCACCAAACTAACTCTAAAAAGCTTATGTTGCTTTGCAATTTCATAAAAGTGTCTAGTAAAAGTTTTTAGCTTAATTTGAAACCAACATGCTTGCGGAGAAGGGGAGAAAATATCCATGCGTTATCTATTTCATTAAGCTTTTAGGTTCTCCTTGGTCATTAACATACTTCAAAAGAGTGTTACAAGGTAGAATTGGTTTCAGTGATTACAGCAATTGTCTTCCACTCTACTGTATAGATCAGACTATACAAAAAGGCATCTCCAAGCACATTCTTTTGTTGTCACGTCAGGATCTTCAGCGACTGACTAATGGCTACTCTTCATCATTACTCATTGGAAAAATGGCACAGCCAACACCAGCTTACAAGTAAATACTGGCTCTTTTTCCTCTCTGTGGCAAGCAGCCTGGAAACATCTGTTCTTGTCTTCGCAAACATTCTCTTAAGTCATGGTTTTGTCAATAGAAACCAAAGCGAGTCATTGCAATGAGGTAAATATAACCATTCATAAATGCTAAAATAAACACATATGGCCTCCTGCAGTCTGACCCAGACTGATGCAAGTCACACATCATTCCATTTGTTGGTGCAAGCAAGATTAAAATAAAGTCCGCACCTTCGTCAGTTTGCATATGGCGGCCAGTTTGCATATTTGGGGTCAAAAAAATCAAACCAAAGAAAAAAGTATTTACTGTTAATTAATTAGGAGTTTTGGTATTATAAGCAAATTCAGGTTGCACTAGACTACCTGTGCTCTATACACAGTTTCTGCTGTGCTGAGAAGCAGTTTTTAAACACAATGTTTAAGTCTACTTTCCAGTTGACGTAACTGGACTTTTTAACATTGGATAAAGTAATAAGACTATTAAAAGCCTCTCTGTTTATGCACACTTTTCCTAGAGGAAAGGTTGAGGACCAGAAGATTCCTTTTACAGATTGTAAGGAGAATTTGGAGAAAAACAGTCCCCCATAACTTTTGCTACAGATATATTCCCATGCTTTGAATCATTGGCATACATAGGAATGGCAGGCAATGTCCATAAGAACTTGGGCTAGATCTTTCTGTTACACAGGAACATCATATTCCGTAATCTCCTCATTCAGAGACATCCCTGCAGCACCCTTGGAGATTCTGGAGAATACCGAGATTGTAAGTACTACCCAGCTTCCCACTGCCTGTCCTCTAGGCTTCTAACCACTGTCATAATCCTGACCCAAATGCCTGACCCTAGATACCTCAGAAGAGGATTAACCAAAGCTGAGCAAGGAGTTGTCCAAGCTGCTGTGACAGCAATGCAGGAAGAGTCTCACACCTCCCTAGGGCCTCGCCACCTCCGTTCTCATGGATATCATAACACAATGCGCTCAAAAAAAGAGGCCACTACAGCTATGATCAGGGATTACTCCCCTTCTTTCAACTGAAAAGTGAAGGAAGTCATGGTGGTAACTCCCTTTCATACCATCACTGAGGGAACCAAACTCACACACGGGAAAAAAAGTTGTCATTCCTTCCTGTGCATAAGGATGGGAAGAAAAGTAAGGAAACAAGAATAATGAAGAAGGAAAGAACTATCACAGCAGGAGTACAGGCTAGGAGAAGGTGCAGGGAGGGATAGTCCTAAAACCCTCCTGTCCTTTCCAGGGAATAGTTAGAAGTGAACTGAGACTGGACTTAGATCATTTATTCCTCTTGTGCAAAGGGCTTCAGTCCCAGTTCTTCTCCAAGGTCTGTTTATATAAAACTATCATTAGATAAAGACACATGAGTAATATTTAGTAGTAGTATCTGAAACCTTGGCCTCCCTGATCCAGATGACTGCCCTATCAGGCTGCAGATATTTACTATCTTCTCTACCACGAATGCCAAGGACTGCATGGAATGTGGAGGAGCTTCAACACATAAGGCTGAAAGTGCACCTTCCCCAAGAATCACCTACAGGTTGCTAGGTAAGGCACTTCCCAGAGAGATGAGATGAGCGCCTTGGAACAATTTCCAGCAGCAAAATACATGAAAACCTTTCTCTTGCACTGTGGGTAGCCTCCCTTGTCATTGGGGACTGTATTGAAGAGGCACAGTTCCACCACCTTCTCTTGTGACTCGAACGAACGTGATTGCTGCTGCTACATTTTCTTCAGAGCCTGAACCACCAGCCAGTTTCAAAAGGTACCTGTGAGGTCTTGAAACATCATATTCAAAGGTCTCCTAGAGTGGACACAAAGCAGGTCTCAAAACTGCTAAGCACTCTGGCACCAAAGTGCTTCTGACCATGCTTAGAAAAAGAATTGCAGTTGCCCGAGAAACCTTGGTGTTGAAATCATCAGCTCCAAGGGACTCAAGGCACTTCCAAGCACTAGGATGGCTGAGCAAGAGTTTTTAATCTGTATTTTCAAATTAAGGGCTTTAAATGGGGGTTAAATGCTTAGGACGTTCTGAGTTTTAGCAGAGGCAAGCTAGCCAGGTGAAGGGGAGGCTTACCAATGGCTTAGTTTAAAAATATTACTTGTATGCAAAACTTTTCTTCAGAGCAGAGTATATATAAAAAAACGCCACTTTTTCATGTATTTCATATTTTACTGAAAATTTTGGTTTGACCTCTTTTACTCAGATGTTGTAATATAGAAATAAAATTATAAACAGGCCAGTCTAGCTTAAAATCTCAAAGCACTGAGAAACACTAAAAGTAAACAAGTGAGTAAGTAGTAAACTATGACCAAAAGCTGAGAGTCTTTTCAAAGGGTTTCTATCAGTCTTCCAATTTCCCATGTAGCACCTAAAGGTTGTTGCCTAATGTCCTAATTTCCTGTGTGACAACATCCTGATATACAAAATATACTTCAAACTGTCATATATCTAATTTGAAACAGAACACTTGGAATCAGTACTTCAGACCAATGATCTCCAATACATGCGAAAAAACTCAAGGAAAAAGTATTTCACCTTTTTTCCCCCAATGCCAAAATGAAAATTTGAAAACGTCAACCAAAGCAAATAAAAGCTTGCTTGTGAAGACTCCTCATGGTTTTAAAAAATACAAATGGGTTCAAGATGCTATTTAAATGAAACTACTGGAAGAAAATGTTATTAAAAATTAGAAACATGGATGCAACCTCCAGCTCAGGAAGTCAGCCATGGACAGTCAGATGTTAGGGGGCTATTCTATAGGAAATACCACTCTGCACTTGCCCTGTTCTTCCACTCTTTCTCTAAGCATCTACTGCTAGTCAGAGACAGAGCATTCCCTGGCCAAGTATGTCTCTTTTTATGTCAGTTTTC
Source organism: Harpia harpyja (assembly GCF_026419915.1). Taxonomy (NCBI): domain Eukaryota; kingdom Metazoa; phylum Chordata; class Aves; order Accipitriformes; family Accipitridae; genus Harpia; species Harpia harpyja. The sequence goes on along the minus strand of NC_068945.1, from coordinate 22,427,700 downwards.
TTCTGAAAAGTTGTTCAGAAAGAAAACTTCAGGTCAGCTGTAATGGCAGCATGACAAGCTGTCAACAAATCACATTTGCAATATCCACTTAACTGAAGAATTTGAATTCCCTGCCTGCTACTTCGCAATTGTTTCTAATTACATTAAGTGTATATTTACACATCAGGGAAAAAAACAAACATTGTGTATTAAGATCTCCACATCTATCTGTCAAAACACTAATGCATTTTCCTGATAGTAGTAGCTGCTTTCGTTCCTCATTTATTTGTCCCTCAAGAAGAGCTAGGCTATAAAACTTTGTAAGTAGTTGCATAGCACACTTTCAGGATTTTTTCTTCCTAGATTTCATATTTGTGGTTATTTGTCTGGTTTCAATCAAGTAAAAAAAAAAATTTAAAAATCCTAATTTATCAAAGCATGTCAAAACATGCTTATATGAAACAGCATTTGTTCATTTGACTCTCACAAATTAATTTGAGCACATCGAGAATTAAGTGTTTGTCATAAAATAATTTCAACAATAATAAAGTCCTATTGTGTACAGATAATATTACAGGACTTATCATGAGTTCCCTGGAGCTTGCAATTTCAGTAAAACAGCCTCGCTTCCCAAACAACCTGTAACTAGACTGTTCCTCACATCGCTCTTATTTGATTTCTTCAAGGAGAGCAGCTAAAATGCTCCTCTGAGTATCAGCAAGTACTTCATTCAAAATAAATTAACAGTAGCAGCTACTTTTGCATTCTCAAACATATTAGGCTTGTAATAGCAAGCAGCGCGGATTATGAAGCGTAAAGCACATCACCATATCTTGTCATCTTAAGAGTTCTAGGATAAGATAAAATTTAAAAACAACCAAAAACCCCGCAGATTGGAGCCCACGCCCCAGAGCTCACCGATCCCTTTCTTGCAAAACAGGCCTCCTTCAGGTGACACAGCATTTTGGAGGGCCTGTTTCACCACCCCATTGCTTCAGTTTTACCATGCCGTCACCATGACATGAAACTAGAGGGATGGGTCAGATCCTGAATTCTCCCTCCTTATAGTGCCCCAAAATCCAGTGCTAGCATTTCAGGCGTAGACAAGCTGGAAGCTCAGCAAATGCACAATAGGACAGAGCGGTATTTGGGAATTAGATTCTCTTTTAGCAAGTGCCCAGGGAAGGAGCGTGTGCCAGCCATGAGAATGAAACACCTGCAACCTTTCACTGAGTATTAACCCCACAACAGCCAGGCGCACACAGAAAGGCAATGGGGAACTAGTAGAGGTTGCCATAGTCCTGCCTGCTGGGACTTCCCACATGAAGGAGAAAAGAGGCCTCACTCTCTAGAAGACCATGCATCAGTGACATTGCCAGGCTGCACCCATACTCGGCACACGTCGCACTTGATTGCACGCACCTAGTGTTTTTGCAAGTTATCGGTGTCTGCACTTCCAAGCCCAGATTTACTGGTGGGTGGGAGAGGGGGAAAGGAAGGGGTTGTAGTTTCCAACCATCAGTGCTGGCCGGTGCAGCACACGCTTGCACATCACAAGAACTCATTTTGCATCTGCACAGCTGCTTCTCCCACATCTGAGGTCCATGCTGAACCCCCCCAGCATCCAACAGCCTGCAAAATAAAAGGGATCTTGAAGGTGCAAAAACAACCCTCTGCAACACGTCTAAAATGCTGCTGAAATTTTTACTTAGTATAAATCTTAACACTGGGACCAGCCTAAGTTCTTACAGACAAAACTGACTGTGCATTGCCAATATAATATGAGAACTACCGCAAGCGCCAAGGGAACAGCTGAAAAAAGTGAGGAAATGAGAGCTGCCCTACTTGACTGCTGAGGAGGGAAAAACCAAGGCTGCGCCATCCAGCAGCCGGGGCATCCAGAGAATGTCTAATCTGACGTGGTGAAGCACCAATTAGGGAGGGGGCATTCCCTCTAAAAACTCAAATCAAACATTAAACAAAATAAAACCAGAGCTGGTTAGAGAAACTTAAAGCAAGCCACATGGTTGAGAGAAACTGGAAATACTGCAAAATCAATTTGTTTTTCCAGGCTTTCTGGAAGAAAAAATGGAGAAAAGTTCCAACAAAATACCTTGTTACATATGTTTTTGGAACAAAATAACTTTACTTTGCAAATTGAAACAACTTTGACTTTACATTAAAAGCTGTAACTGAAACAAAATATTCTAATCATCTTTTCATTTTTTATTTCAGCTTTTGACTCTTCAAAATCAGCCACAACATGAAACTTCTATCTTCCACACATTTCCTAACCAAATCTCAGAAAACATTAAGCACTGTGTAAGGTATATATTTTTTTCTAATTTTTGATGCTGGCAATATACCGTGCTATCTATTCCTACTGCAGTCAATTATGATTATGTTATGGGGAAATAAACAGAGCAAAATAAAGCATTAAAAGGTTTGAAAATCCTAGTCAGAGGGCAGTCTTTGTATCCTAAAGCATATGCAAAAATGGGTCCAATTCTTTCGTTATGTTATCCTATACTATTTTTTCCCACAGGATCTCTATTTGATTTTGCAAATGTAACATTTATAAAGAACATGTCCTGAAAGGTTTTAGTATTACATATAAAAAAAAAAAATCTTTCATGTGAAATGAATCAGTCACAAACTCAGGATTCTCAACCTTTAGACATAAAGCTCACATGACAACTTGTAGAAGAAGTTAGTGATCTGTAGAGCCCTGTCATCAGAGAGCAATACTAGCAAGTGAGTTTCCTTGTTCTTTAATAATTTTTGTTGAGTCTGTGTTTACTGAGATTCTTCAGGGGCTTATAAACTTAAGCGGATTGGTCAGATTTTCAAAGTGGTTTTTATATCCAGCCCTTCCACTAGAGGGAACAAAGCCAAAGTCAAAGAAAAAGACTCTGGGTTTATTTTTCCCCACAACTGATAAATAACCTTATCTTTTCGCTAGGCTGCTTCTCCAAAATAGCAAGACCATTTTGACTGAAAAATTCTAAATGGAAAATATTAATTGAAGCAGTTCAAGTTTGATAATCTACTGAAAGGTAAACATCATAATGGAAGACATTGGGCAACTTTAATTACAGATATCACCATTGCCTCTGCTACAATACTGCTTCTTTGGAACTGACGAAATACCAGTATAGTCCTGATGACACTAAAACGTGAAAGGTCAACGACTGGTTAAACTGGAATGTTTCTGAGCCATTGTTAAATTATTCAGAATTATTTTAGGAAAGCTGCATAAAAAGTGCAAGAGTGCAGTTTTAGCTTCATCTAAATGCGCATACTGAAAATGGAAAAGGAAATGGGGAAACTGTCCTTTGCAATTGCCTTGAAAAGGGAAAAAAAGAGTATCTTGTGTACCTTCAACTTACAATTAATCTAGCAGAGAACAACAGTGCAAGACAGTTCTTGTTTTTACTACTTATTTCCCCAAACCCTCTTCTGCAAGAGCAAGCGTGAAAGGAAAAGAAGAAGAATGGGATATTATTTGAGTAAAGAATGTAGTTATTTTAGTTTCTGTTGCTTAACACCAGTGAGAGGAGACTGGCAGGAGTAAATAATTAACAATGATCAACAATCCTTTTCTTTTGCTGCAGGATAGCTGTTTCCTAATCCCTGGATATATCTGCTGCTGTTTATGGGTCTGTGGGGCTAAATGGACCCTCTTCTAGCCACCACCGAGCCTTCAGAAACAGGTGAATCAACACGAAAGTGAGCAGCAGCCAGGTGTGCTCAAAGTAGGGAGCACTCGTTATGCTGGAGAGTTGGGAGCAAGTCACACAGTGTGAAGACTTGACTTTTACACCCCTCCTCCTCTTTCCTGTTTTCTTTTAAGTGTGGTGAATTTAACGCTGACAAAAAGTCAGCAGCACTGGCAAGTTTGCTGCAACCTTCCTTGGTTGTGGTCAGGAGCGCTGCGTGCACAGCACAGCGCTTCCCCAGCACCTGCATAACACACCGCAGCGTGTTCCCTTCCTATGGCTCAGATCGGCCAACTATTTGCTGTCAACTATTTACAATAAATGGTGCCAAGATACGTGGTTGCTATATAAAGAAAGAAGAATTCTCTCTAGAGACTAAAATAAGACCTGCCGACTCATTTTTCACTTATGATCTGTAAGATTTACAGCTGTAACACACTGTCAGTGGTAAGGAGCGCATCGTCTCTAAACATCCTTTCCCATGGAGGTTTTACTCTTGCAGAATGAACATTACATTGCATATGATCGCAAGCAAAAAAACAGGATGGCAAAAATTTTTGCTTAGAACAAACCTACTGGAGTTAATTGCTAGGTAATTTTGTAAAGATCACAAGAGAACTTTCCAGGCTCTGGTCAGAGAACCACTACAAAAACAGCTGCATCAATTTAAGATGCTACTACCCCATCAGCTGTTCACCACCCCCCATCTATTGGAGATTACCACCATTGAAATGGAGCTGGTGGAGAGCCCTTGTGAGCACTCATCATCTGCTTCAGTGCCAAGTCAGCCTGCATAGTTTTGAAAAAGTCTGCATTGATACGTAAACTAAGATGGATTAGCTTCTGAGCTGAACCAGATGAGGTATGTTCACATGATCCACTTTGTAGGCCTTGCTGTGGGAATGGTAAGTCAAGCTAGGACATCTTAACAAAAGGTTGTTAGCATCGTGCTAGATAAGAATATTATCATTACCTCAAAAAAAAGCGGGGGGGGGGAACTTTCATATGTTTAAGTTCAAATATAAACATAAAGGCAGGTAAATGGATTAAGCTATCTGAATGAATGACTAAAGAGAGAACTATTCCCACTATTTTTGAGATGACAATACTACTTTTAGAATAGTTAAAATGAAGAGCAGAGGCTTTCAAGGATTAGTATAATAATGCCCATGTGTATCACATTAACTCTCACTGGAGACGAATTAACTTCACTTGCACACACACAAGTCCCCAAATATAACTCGTATCACATTCAAAACAAAAAGCTCATCCATGGAAAAAGTCACCTGCTTGCATAATACTTAATAGAAAGGATTCAAAAGTGGTGGGTGGAAACTGATTTGTAGCCAATGGAGCCACTGGGAGAAACAATGCCCAGATGCAACCTCTGGCACTGGAAGTCACCACAGCACTGGTTGCTGGAGGCTGGGCAGATAAGCCAGAAGGAAGGTTACTGCCACTGTCTGTCTTGCTATTATGCTAGTCTTTTGACTTCTGCTGCTGACCACTTTGAAAAAGGACACTCAGCGAGGCTACACAGATTTTAGGCATGATACATGACAACCATTCAAACTATTGCCATGTCACATCTGCTCCAATGCTCAGTGCTGAACTTCTAGGCTTCTGGGTAGGTACATGGAAATCACTTCTCTGTGCTGTGAAACATCACTTGCATAGACCTGACTGGGTTCTTCTATCATCAGATGCTTCAAGAGGACTTTTTGTTCATGAGCAGGTGAGTTATCTCCGAATGTGGATGAAGACATGAAAACAAAGCAAAGTACTGGGTCTGAACTCTGATTGCTCAAGTATGTAAAAAGGCCAACTTGAATGTTGTGATCTGAGACTATATCAATTCTGGAACAAGTGACAAACTAATTACTCTTCTCCTAACAAAAGCAGACTGGGAAAGGCAGGAATTGAAGGACACGATGCTCTACTATATATCAAGAACAGGGAAAAGGGACAAAACCGTAAACAAAACAACCAGTCTGCTACTGATAACAGTTTCAGAAGTCAGAAATGAGGGACTGTTGAAAACCCATGCTATTAGACTGAATAAGCTTCAGAAAAAATATCCCCACACCATATGCCCAAAGAAGCAGGAAAAGCTGAACTTCCCTTTAAAAAACAACAAATCGACAGAAATCAAAGGTCAGGACCAGCAGAGACCAGCATGAACTGCATCTCCACTCCTCATGTATCACACCTACTCATAACACAGTCAGCTAAGGACAGGATTAGATAAGGAAGCATTACTGTATTTAAACAGGAAAAAATATTTATCAGCCTTAAGATTTCACGTATTTTATCCAGCAATAAAATGTGTTCTTTAAATAAGGAACAGAGCCCTGGGAATAGATAGTCCTTTCCTGTCTATAAGCGTTGTTTGTCTTTACCTTTGCAGTATAAAAAGAGAAGTGCTGCAAAACCAGTAAATAAATAGCCAATGTAAGTTTGATGAAAGATTGGCTCAGAAGACTGCTTTTGGCCTGAATAGAAAGATATGCTTTCATCCTGTTTTGACTATACTCATACATTTACCTAACATAATTGGATGTAGTTAATATTGCAGGAGCCTTCAAGCAGCGCACATTTCCCTCATTAGTGGGTTTAAAGCCTTAATGATATCTCCTGTGCTGCAGAAAAGCCCAATGTAGGCTTTAAAAGTGATTGGCAAGTTTCAACAGGAGAAAAACTGGGGGAAGGGAAGGCAAAACCTAATAAAACTCTGATTTTGATTTCATCAGTTGTTTAGAAAAGGAAATTTTGCAGAATGATAGAAGAAAGAAAAAAAAGGTGAGGATAAACAAGCCAAAAAAGATAATTTCAAAAGTTGGTCTTAAAGTAACTCAAAGAAACATCTGAAATAGACAGGGAGCAAGTAGAAAGGCAGAATGTCCCTTCACATACCTGCAACACACTAAGACACATACATACTTAGTCCTACACAAACTCCTACTGACATAAACAAGTGCATACGCACAGAGTATTGTCAAATCAGCATCTTCCTACACCTGCAGCAAAAGTACCTTTTTGTGGTTTCATTATGCAGCATTTTCCCCCCTCCCTTAAAGTCTCAATAGAGTTGGCAGGGAAGACTTGCATCTAAGAAACAGAATGTCACAATATGCCATTAACTAAGTACATGCAAAGGGTTTGGGTTTTTGTTGTTTGTTTGTTTTGTTTTTGTTATTGACTAATTTTGACCATTTTCCAGGAACAGAAATTTCACAGGCTGGTTTAGTTTCAAAAGAAGAGTAATTATGTACAGCTGTATTCAGTATTTCTTAACTGCCTTGAACAATCAGTGAAAGGGAGATTTGCACACATTATCAGCCACTATCATTAGTGCTGTAAAGTACGTAATCCATCTGGTGTTCTGCTGTCTACCTAGGAGCAGGTATTGAACCAATGATGGCTGCAGTATAATAGCATAAAGAAAGAGCATTAAAAATGAACAAAACAACACAGCAACCCTAGTCATTTCTCGATACCATATTGTCCTTGTGTTTGTGTTCCCCCATGGTTTTGCAAACCATTTTTATACATATAGGCGTGGAGAGTGGAGAATTAAAAATGTAAATTTCATCAACATGCGGTTTTGCAGTCTTCACAGGGGAAGAGGTAGCAGGATACCATGGTGATGGCAGCACTGCAACCCATTAATAAACCAGAGAAAGACTCAGGGATAGATTCAAATACTCAGATCCATGCTGAAAAATAACTCACTTCATAATAAATCCTGTAAAAGATAAGATGACTGTGCATCTCAACATCAGCCGTGGTCTCAACCTACTGATTCATCATGTCTTGATGGGGGGCAAGGGAAGATGAAACTTGTTTTTAAGCTTCCTAGCCTCCTTATAGTCAATTGCATTGCTTTTATGTTGGCAAGGTTTATGGTCCATAGCATCTGAAAAGAAACAACCCATGTCTGCAAAAGAGAAAAGGTGGAAAGTTTTTATTCGTGTATTCCATCTGTGTGTAACCCATCTGTTTCCACCATCACTGCTAGCCCTTCATACAGGAGGGATCAGTCGGTTTTATTTGCTATCCTACCTGGAAATGTGTCAAATATTAGTGTTTGCTTACTCAGAAATTCATAAATCTTAAGCAAACTCACATGACCTACCTGGACAACAATATATTAGCCAGTTAAAATAGCAGCCTCACAAGAAGTATGGCTTTCTCCAAGCCCAACTACGGTCTGATCACCACTGCTGGGTATATGCCGACCTCTTGCAGGAGAGCTCTCTCCAGCCACAACAACACAGCTCTCTCCAGCCACGACAACACAGCAAACTTTCCTCAAACAGCAAACCATCTATGTAACCACCCAAAGAAAATAAAATGTCTGTTAGAGGTTCTCTTCCAGACCATCCTTAAACTAATTGGACTTAACTACAGACAGTGTTTTTAGATTGCTTGCTTGTAAGCCATCCTGTGGCACTCCAAACCGTCATTATCGATATCTTCCTAAACCTTCAGAAACTCACCTTTATCAAATACTTAAATGTGTGAGAAGAGACCATGTGAGACACAGAAAAAGAAAGGCTCCTATTTAAGGGAACCACCCCATTGTGGACAGACTATTAATAAACATACTTAGGTAAATACACACTCACGGCCCACTGAATTAAATGAGACATAAGAATGTGCATAGAAGTAAGTAAATGCTAATGTCTTTTTAGGAACAGTAGTCAGCAGAGGCACTTGCCAGGTGTTCAGGGTAGGTACAAATGAGCTTTCCCACCTTGCAGGACAGAGATTTCACTTGGTTTCCTGTTCTGAATTAGAATTACAAAAAAAAATGACAAATTTAAGAGAAGATAATCCTCAAAATACATTCAACTGAATCTGTTAATATTAACTTTAATACTTCAGGTTTTTTTAAATCCTTCAAAATACTTTAAAATAATTTTTTAATACTTCAAAATACTTCTAAATACTTCAAAGTTACTCAAAAGGGCAAAAAAAAGAGCTTTTCAATAAAACTTTTTCCTCTACATTTCTGAAGCTGCTTTTAGAACAAATAAACAAACAAACCTCTCACCACAAGTATTTGAATTAACAGATAAACCAAATCCCAACCCTTTGCCATCAGTTCTAAAGCAATAACATTCACCAACGATAATGTTCAGCTGGAAATTCCCAACATACTCTTTTACATTTGTTAAGGTGACAAAGCACTTCCTAAATGATTTGCCCTTGTGAACACAGCAATTCTGTAGCAAAGCCAAAAACTGAGCTCAGAGCTTCTAAATCCCAACCTAGAGCCCTAATCACAAAACCAGACTTCATCTCACCGGGATTCAGAGGATCAGGTGGTTCCCAGAACACGGTCTACTAATATGTCAAGTCTTTCTTTAGGCCAACGGAAGCCAAAGTCTGATTAATTTTACAGTCAATAGCAGTGATCATTTGACAACATTAGTTTTGTGCTATTAGCTGCAGCATATGGGGAATAAGGGACAATTTGTTGTGCATGCATAAAAAGACATACACAGTCTGAAGGAAATGACCCTCTCAATATTTATTATTTTAATTTTAAAGTGTCTGTTGCAAGCATATGCACTGCTACTTTAAAACATTTAAACAAAACTGGATTTAATTGCTCAGAAAAATTAACCAGCAAGCTCTGAAAGCAAAAAGAGGAAAGAAAAAAGAAATCCAGAATTAAAAGCTATTTTACCAGGTAAAGAAGGCGGCAAAATAGTTACATACACATTGACCAAGCTAGAAAGGTATCCTGGTATGTCTAGAAGACAGCCATGGAGGCACACTGGGGAAAGAAAGCAGATACATCATTATGGTTGTTGAGCCTAGGAGCTCCTGCTCCGGCACAGCCCAGTGAGAACCATCAGGTCAAAACAAGGATAAAAGCCCTTGCTCGGCTCCCTGGCAGAGACTGGCACTGGAAAATCTCTCAGGCATTTGGGCTCACATGGTTGTACAACAGCACCCACAAATATGCAGTCACACAAATTAATATTAAACAGTTAAGTGCTATACAGCCAAACACATTCCCTGCTAGCATAATTCCCTTTCTATAATGATGCTGTACCAGCCAAGATTTCAAACAAACTATGATCTAGCAGCTGTAGAAAACTGCTAGGCAAAAAAGTAATTCTTAATAAATTCACTGCTTGGACACCTTTTCACTTATCCTTGTAAGGCACAGAATGATTTTTGGAAGCACTGAATATTCTCAGCTGAATGAGACTGAGCCTTATTGTACATGTGGCAGGATCAACGCTTACTTGAATTTGTCCTACAAAGGGAGGGAGGAGAGAACATCGCAGCTCTGTATGACAAAGAACTGGATGTTCAAGGCATGGCCTGCCACCAGGTGTGATGGCTTTGCTGCATCAGGAACTGAAATGTCACCACGGCATGTAAAGAGCAGCACATTTTGTGAAGTTTCCATAATCAGATATGGCACAATCGATGTCTGCAAGGCTCTAGTGAGGACTAGAGATTCAGCATCTCTTCAAATCACAGAGAGACCCCAAATCAAATATGTGTGCATCTGTATGCATCCATAAAAATATAAAAATATACAAATATGCATGCATGCACACATGCGGGTCTAACAACTAATTCTGAGACGTGTTGTGTCCAGCAGCGTTATGCTGGTCAACTTCCATGTCCTGTGTGAACCCAGCAAAAAACAAGATGAAACAAGATGAAGGAATGGGAAAATGAAAAAACATACCTAAAAAGACTGAGGCAGTGAACAAACTTAAAAGCACATTCCTTCCCTCTGCTGCCACAAAAACGTGCTTGTTTTTAAAACTAAATATCACAATCAAATTATTAGCACATACTGGAACGTCACTTGTGTACTAAACCATCCCACTGAACAGTCATTTTAAAGGGTGGAAAAATGAAGATTTTGATATATATTTCACAATTTTTTCTCATTTGTTTGAATCATTTTCCAAATATTGACTTACCTGCTGTCATACTGTGTGTCACTAGTGCTTTAAACCACATGCCCATGCAAAGGTGAGCCTCCAACAAAGCACATTCATCATCAGTTTACAAACTGAGTTCATTGCACTTTGCAACAACAATTTGGAAACAAACTAAGAAATTCACATGAAAGGATGATGATGACAGCATTGACACAACCGGAAATAATCCTAGGATGTTTGATTTGAAGAAAAGAAACATTTCTAAACCAAACAACCAAGGGTACAGGGTCAAGACAGCATGTATACGCGTCTTTTGGCAACAGTACTCAACTCTTCGTTCTTTAACTATTTTTATATGACGTCTCCAGATGAACATGTTAGTGGGTTGATTTTTCAAAACAAAACCCATATTTGTGAGAGAGGGACTGAAGAAACAGCCCAGCCCATAAGCTGGATCAGACTATGGGTTTGGATACACAACTGAATTACCACTGTTTACTGAATGACGGCATGTCAGCGGGGCTGCTGCGTACAGGCAATGCCTGTACTCTAAAAACCAAGGCAGGATGCATCAAGTAAGAACCTGCACAAGACACACAAGCGACCCTTTGCTTGCAAAAGGCCAAGAACACATACACACTCATACACAGAGAGTCAGTTCCTGAGGCACCACTCAGCTGTTTGAAGCCAGTTGTGCATCCCAGCCCTGCTCTGGAGATGCATAATCGCTATCAGTTGGTGTATGGTCATCTGAAGTTAATACAAGTATGCTGATTTATGCTGCCTGAGGGCCTGACCCAAAATTCACAGAATTACAGGATGGTTGAGGCTGGAAGGGACCTCTGGAGGGCATCTTGTATCAAATTTGGATAGACCTTTTGAGAGAGCAATATACACAGACACTTTTCTTGCCAGTACTATGTCCCCTCATAAAGGACCAGAAAGAACAGCCCATACACGGCTATGGCAGCCGTCCTGGACCACAGCTGAACAAGATGCAGAAAATAGGCTTCTTCCTATTTGGTGGCTGTATTTTATTTGTTTAATGCCACAGGTAAGCCTGAAACTTTACAGATTTAGCAAAATAAAGATGAAGCCAACAGCTTAGTGTAACAGGCAAATTCTACATGTGAAAAGAATAATCATGTCCCACACAGATGAACTAGAAGAGGGGGAAGGGGAAGGACAGACAAGCAAAAAGAAAAAAAGCTCGGACATCTCGCTTTTCCTTCAAGAGGGATACAAGGAATTTGTACTGCCATGTTATATCAAATTCCTCGCTACTTTTTTGTTCTTACTTTTACTACTTCATTATTATTTGTCTTTAATCCATTGTTACTTTTTCCACTGTAACAACAAAGTTCCTGATGAGAGAACAGTGATGTTTTCTTACAGCTATTGGAATTGGTGTAGATTTTTATATTTAAAAACATCACCCTCTTCCAGCTGCTTGGCATGCAGATTTAAGGATTTGGTCTGGATCAACTACGAGTTTCCATTTGTGATAGCCACATGAATCCTGGCAGAGCATTGACTCCAGCAGCCTGGCAAACCTTGACTAGCCAGTACTTAACTTCGCCTTAGGGCTCACTGATCCACATTTTTAGCAAATAGTTTGGCCTACAACTTCTGAGTAATTTAAATTACATACCAGGTAATATCTCTCTTCACATGGCTCCATCTTAACATTCTGCTCCTACATTTTTAAAGGCACACTGTAATGATTCTCAAGTACTAATTCAAAAACAGATTTTCAACGCCAAAATTAAAAACAATCTGAAAACAGATTATGTATCGTTATCCTGCCTGGCAGAATGCAACAAACATTGTAAACCTATCTCACTCACAACACAGCAATGCAGCTAAAAACGGTCTTAGTGCTCTTAATAGAAAACTTCTATTCAAGAGACAACTTACCATAGTTGTGAGAAAAAGGTATCATTTACTGCAGCACAGCCCTGCCTAGAATGCTGGCTGAGGTTTCCATGGTTAACCTAAATTAAAATCAATTCCATATTTTTTGGCAGAAGGTCTATAAGCTAATTTTCATCTTTTCTTCAACTATAATTAAAAACATAGGGAAAAGGCTTCATATACTTCAAGTATGAAGGTACATTACAGTAGACATTTTTGTTTTTAAATGGCTACCATGCTCACCTTAATCAAGTCAAAATTAAGTGGGAAAGTAGAATGTCATTATTGCCTGTGATTATACAGTTAACAATAAATATACCCCATGCCTACAGGGGAATAACACCCTGCGTGCTAGACTTGGTTGCTTGTTCTAAAAGGAAGTGAACCTTAATGCAGATTTGATCTGCAGTCACCATACACCTCTGTCACAAGAATTACTAATGAGTAACTCAGAAACAACAGAAGATGCCAAGGGAACCTAGAAGGCTTTTTTCAGCAATATTCGAAAGATATTCATAGTAAAGATGTGAAATGTGTAATATCAAAGGGAAACATAATTGCAAAAAATGAACAGGAGTTTGGCTTCTGATCACATGCAAAATCTACTTTGTCCAGGTAACGAGTGAGCAGATAGGTTCAACGTGTGAGAAGCTTACCAGCGGTCCAGGTCTCTCTGGATATGGAGACAGGACACGAGATGCTTCCAAAAAAGTCCTCTCAGCAAATTAAAACCACCCCGATTCCATAAAGGTCTTCTGATGACTTTGCAGCAAGAAGCCAACAAGTGCACAATCCCAGATTAAGGTCTTTCTTCTTACGAGTACTCAGAGGCATGACATCACATTATAGACAGCTTTTTATTAAAGCCCGGAGTTCACTGAATCATTATCTTATCCTCTTCTGTCTATCAAGTACATCCACTGTTTGCAACCCTTCACAAGTTCAATGTCCCATTGTCTCTTACTCTAATGTATATGTATTTTAAGATTAATTGAAAGAGCAGCAAAATAAACATGGAATATAAACTTCTTCTACACTTAGCTTTTAGAATTAGTCCTGCACATCCTGCAACTTAGTGACGCTTCGTTAACATGTGATTGATACACTGCTACAGAGTATGGTGAATAATCTCTCTCTGTGGAATTCTGGGTTAGATAACTCACATTTCACCTCTGGTGGATGAAGTACAAATCTTGATTTTGGAAATGCACTGGTGGGGGGAAGCACGGTGGATTTTCCCAAGGCCTGTTCAAACCCACCAGTCTCACTCCCTTTCCCATCCTTCTCACCCTTAAACACTGACACTCTTAAGTTAAAAAAAGGCTTTGGGTTGAAATAAGAAGTGTATGCCATGTCTGGACTGAAAGATATTAGCCTAGCTTTGTGAACAGCACTAACTCCAAAGCCAACTCTATAACCACTCATCAGTAGACCATTTGGGGAAGGAATGGGTAAAATAAGGTAGGGGGATCTATTTTGCATTTTGAATTCTCCACTAGCAAATATAAACCCTCACTTAAAGTAGAGGAGCTTGCTTTGAGTAATTTTAAAAGGCATAAACAGAAGCAACCCTATTAAAAGTCTTAAAACAACGTTTATTCAGGCAATATGAGAAGAAAGAAGTCTATTAATTGGAAAGTGCTTTTCTCACTCTCACCTTTCAACTATTATTCACATACAACCAAAATCACATCTGAATAAATTCCACTGGCCTTCATTACATACCACCCAGCATTATTTATTTTCATATAGAAGCCTTAGTGCACAGGATAACCGAAAACTTCATTGAGAGAGCTGACTGTGAATTAAAGAGGAGAGGCAGCTTCTAGTGTGAAGATTCAAGAGGGGAAAAAGATCTCCAAGTTAGATGTGTAAGGACCCAGAAACAGAAGGCTGCTTATCTTCAGGAAGTGAAAAGCAATGGGTGGAAGAGGGGGAACAAAGGGGAAAGTGAGAAATAACAACGCTCAAAGATTGCAGCTGTGTGAGAAGACCATGGAACAAGCAGATAAAAGCATAAAAGATGAAGCAAGTTCATTTGAATTAGACTCAGGGGCATTAAGCAAGCCAGAAATAGCAACAGTGTACAGGGGGAACTGTTCATTTTGTCAGAGAGAGGGGTAGGAGTTGAATTTTCTCATCTGCCACAGGCTTTCTGGTTAGTGGTGGGGATGTCACTCAGTCTGTGCCTCAGTTCCTCATCCATAAAGCAGGATGCTGTGCAGAAAAACCACAAGTGGTTCAGGGGACAGTCAAGTGATAAGGACAAGATATGAATCTACACAGAGCTATACCTAACAGATCTCTGATGAAGGAAAAAAGGGAGAGAGAAAGACTGGGTATAGTGACCTGGCCTACCTGAATTTTAGAGAGGAACACAAATGTTGCAGAGCATGACAGATGGATGTACAACCACAAGAAAGAGAGATAAATCTATGACCGTAAAAGCCTGGAGAGAAAGAAAAATTTTGTCGAATAAGAAGGGTGACAATGCACAGACACATATATTCAAATGACGAGGCTGACTAAAATTAAGAGCTGAACAAATATCTGAATGTACCCTCAAAGGAATGCTCTCTACTTTCAGAGAGGTGTTATTTGGGCACCAGCTACTGCTATGAATAGGGGGTACAGTCTACTCCTATCAAATATACAGGAGAAAAGCACGGGAAAGTTATAGACAGGAAGAAACAGGGTTCCTGCTTGGGTGTGGAAGAAGGGAAGGGGTGGGAAATTCCTTCAAATACAGAGAAAGTGGGGAAAAGACCCTTGTCATACACAACAACTTCAGCCTAAGATGCTCACACACTGGAATTCTTCCATTCAGATATGAGTTATAGGCAGAATAGAGGGCAACTGGTACAAGTGGTTATTAAATAAGATACAGGTAGTCACAAGATGAACCTCATGTACCAAAAGAAGCAAGTAAAGGAGACAAGCAGTCTGCGAACAGACTGTCTGGTTGCAGAGAGGATCAGAGGGGCAGAGGAGACAGACAGCTGATCAGAGACGAAATTTTCCCCGAGGGCACAAACAACACTCCTGAATACCTGTGAGTTTATTTGAGCAGGTTTGAACATACAAAGGGGCCAGGAGGAAGCAGGGAATGGACGGCACTGAGGCAGCGTGTGGTCAGAGTGACAGTATTCCCTTGTAAAATGCTGAGGAACTGCTGGAAATCTTTACTGTCCCTGTGTCCATTACCCACTCATTATTTCTTTTAACCAGTACTTGAAAAACAGTGTTTTAATAGATAAGAGCGTAACCAACAGCATATGTATAAGTCCTTGCTAACTCCAACTTCATTCTTCGCTATTTATTATTTTCAGAGTGGTAAGTATGACAAAGCAACATGCATTAGCTGCAGGAGGCATGTCCTTGTCCCAGGCAGCCTGTTCCTGCCCTAGAAAGTCTAAAAGCATAAAACAGACCATGGGTGGGAGAAAGCAAATAATACTGTCCCCATGTTACAGATTGAGAACGAAGGAAGAGAGCTAGTAAGTGATTTTCCCAGGATTTCACAGGAGGTCAGTGGCAAAACTGGATACTGAAACCCTCTGTCTTCAGCATCCATCTGGTGCCTCAGTTACAAGGGCAGTGCATCTCTTTTAAGGACATCCTCCTTCATTCTCAGAGTGTCCTGGTAACAGGAGTCTTTGACTGAATGTATATATTGAGTTTATATAGCTTCAAGTCTTATTGAACCATATTGTACCTTTCCCCCTCTCTATTTCCATCTCCCTTGCAGTCACTTTTGGTCTGAGCTCAAACTGGCAGTACTACCAACTCCATCCGCAAAGTCAACCTTTTTATCTACTTACAGTTCTGTTGGTGAAGTTACTGAAATCTGTCACTAAGATTTGCTTGATCATCTCTGGTGTGGAGACCACCACAAACATTTGGCGACCAATGTAATACCTACAAAGAAAGAGACATTTTAGCAGATAATGACCAGCAGAGAACCGCCTCCTTCCCTAAAATATCTCTTTTGGCTTGAAAATACTTGCTGTGAACAAATATCACAGAAAATACATTCCCTTGGGTAAAGTAGTATCTTTTCTCATCCCTCGCAACTATTAAATTAAGATGCATGGTCCTGGAATTTCAAGGAAACAGTTTAAAACCTTTTACCGATTAATCAATACTCGGTCAACATTTTAACATGAAGGTTTACACACTCTATGCTCACTATGAATTCTGTACAAGATGGTATAGTATCACTAAACCAAACTACAGAGGGGCAAAACATCAGAAACCAACAACCCAAACAATCATGAAAGACCTACAAAATTGATTATCCTGCAGTTAGCCACATGAAATGTCATTCCACGGCAAAGCCCTGTCTACAACGAGCCTTTCCAGAAGTCCCCCCAGCATGGCTGCAGTAAAGGCACACTTCTACTAGTACTGGAACTGAATGCATCTCAGACCCCAGGCTCTGCATTTCCACAAACATAACCATCTAACAGATACCATCTGAACCTTACATAACAGCAATAGAAAAAAAAAGGGGGGGGGGGGGGAAGGTTCAATAAGTATAAAGGAATTAATAAAACTTTAGAAGAAGACTGGGTGAGAAGGGTCTCACTCTCTGCTGGTACACCCTCAATCTCCCTGCTCCCAGTTTAATCTGATCTTGTGGAGCCAGGGTCTGTCCTTGGGGGACTTCACACCATTGTGGATGCTGCAGAGGTACTGGGACCCACCCCAATCCCACAACTCCTTAGGGATGCAGAGCTCCCTTTGCCAGCAGCATTCCCCCCCAAGGCCCACAGGCACTCCATGCTTGACTGCTCTGCAGGGGGAGGAAGAAATACCACCAGCAAGCAAAGGTTGCCTGCAGTCCCCTACCTTTGCCGATTGCTGGACCAGAAAGACTATGCAGGCAGCGCTGCCTTTGCTCTGCCAGGAGAGAGGAAGAGGAGGCTGGAGGCAGGCACAGGAGGGCCAGGCAGCTCAGAGCAGAACACAAGAGCAATACCACAGATACTGCAATACTGCGGTAATATCGATGCCTAATCATTGTGGTATGATATAGCTTAGTATCAATATATTGCTTATCACCTGTCTACGCTGCAGCAACAGAACAGACAAGCAAACCCTGAGCTGAATTAAATTTAGCAACTGGAGGTTCCCATGGCAATGAAGCTGCAGCAGCACTGATTTCACCGAGGGCAAACAAGTCAGACAAGTATCTTGATTCCAAAGCAGGGTTTCACAGTCCACCTTGACTCCCGTACCACCAAAACTCATAACAAACAAATGGCAGAGAAGAACAAGAAAATAATTTTCTACAGGAAGGAAGAGATCATCTTTTTTTCTCTGGTGGGTTTCCAGAGGGAACTGTTATTTCCCAGATCCAACCCACAGGCTCCACTTGAACCTTAGATACGGGTGGTATGCTCTATTAAAATAAACCTTTTTCACCTCTCCCAGTTTGCTAAACCACAGCAAAGTAGCTGGCTGTTAATGGTCAAACTTTTCTTCAGAGTCCTAACAGGTGCATAAGAAAGAGCTGAGGCCTCATTTTAAAGAGTGCTTTGATCACAGTCTTTGGCAAAAGACGGTAATGCCCTACGTGCCCCTTCCCCATGTACTTTGGACAATTTCTCTGGCATCAGAGAGGCAAAGCAAGCTCCCAAGGCAAAGACCTGTGCTGCTTCAAACCTACCCAGGATGATCAGCCATGAATACTGACCTCTCACGCTCACACCTTACTTTTCTCTTCCCCTCTCCCAAGTTTATTGAGCTCCTTGTCTCATTTAATGGTTAGTGACTGATGCTCCTCCGACACACAGCTGTTTGCAGGGACCAAATACCTAACACCAGATTCCAAATCTGAATCAGAAGCTGATTATGTCTACCCAGATAGCTTAACTCTGACCACCAAAAGGCATCACATGATACATCATGCAAAGCACATATGTGCATGAGACAAACACTTCCAGGTTATTTCAAACTTGGGAAGTTGCAGAGCTCCAGCTCCAGTCTACTGGAATAACAGGACAGTACTCACAGTCAGAGTCCTTACATCACAGTGCACTTTGTGCTTGAAAGCATTCAGGACTAAAATTTGGGACAGGAGCATCTCCTACTCAAGCTGTTTTTATGAGAAAGTGACTCACAAGCCAAGCTTATGCAAACAAATCTATTCATCATCCTCCAACTCAGACCAGTCACCCGAACTCCCAGTTCTACTTCCACAGCTAAGCTCTTTCTTTTTTATTTACTCTTCTCTAACTTTCTATCTATAGGCACTTGTTTCTCCTTTCCTTATCCAGTTATAAATAAGGGCAGAGAAGGAGAAGAAGGGGAAAAAACTCCCCTAATACTAATAAATTGAAAATACTGAAAAAATACCTTAAATTGCTTTTTAAGCATAGTTCTGCCTGCTGTTAAGGAATGATTGCTGTAAAGCACATGCAGACTACCATCTTTTATTGTACCCCAAACAGCAAAAGTTCTCTTCCTGGCTTTTTTCCATTCTCCTACTTTCTGTATATAATCTTTCTAACCTTTTCTAGAACACAAAAAGAAGAAGGTGTATATGGACATGCTTTGGAAGTCAAAATCCACAGGCTAGGAGCATGACTTCCATGATCTTCTCCTGAAGTTAAGGAAGAAGAACAAGTAATGCTAAGCATGAAACAAGATCATCTGAGCTATTTCATTTAGCAAACATAGGTCCAGAACCTGCAAAGCCACCAGAAATATGCTTAACCGAGTTTTAACATATTTTAAATCCTTTGCAGGATCAAGGCCTCGGTCACAAACCAAAAGGATATCTCCCAACTAGGTGGTTTGTTTTTTTTTTTTTCACTTGTTCCGAAATGACAAGTAAAAGATAAAATCCTCCTGAACAATAATCTATTCTTCCCAAGTAAATAACATATTCACCCCTGCCATGTAACCTCATTTTGATTCTGTATTACTACATGAGGATATCACCAGTCTCACATAGACTCAGATTTAGTATTGAACAAAACCTGATATTCTTGTCAGAAATTTAATAAATAAGAGTTTGAGAAAAACAAAAGCCTCCCGGCAAGTGCATTACAAATGGATTCATGAATAATTTAGGACAGCACTTTTTATTAACTTTCTCTACGTTAATCTTTTCACGGGGCATGTCCACACACAAAAGTCCTACATTTAACTACAGTGATAACAGTACCATTACACTGCTTGACCCAACCCTTTATAATATTTTCATGTAGGGCATTCAGGGTGTAATGCAAATGCTTGGGACTATCTAGCTCACTCCTGCAGAGAAACAAGAATGCGTGAATGTAGTACAGTGTCCTCACAGCGACGCAACTCTGTCCACATGGGAATTTGTTGCAATACTGCCATTCCAGTAAAAATAAATTTCATGACCCACGCATGAGTGTAATTTTCCTGTGTAGATGAGGCCTCAAGTTAAGTTATGCTGTTAGGGCAATTTTTATTAAATTTCAGTTTAAACTGCAGCCTTCCAAAATAGAGAAAAAAATCCACAAAATGCTGATTTTTAGACCAGCACCTTTAGCTCTGTTGCAAGGTGAGACAGGAAAGACCTGGTACCAGTACATCAACAGCATGAGGACCATTAGCTTCTTCCAGCAGTTGGAAGGGTGGATGATGAGCCATCGCCCCAGTGGGCTGCTGGTGCAGAAGCAGTCAGCCCTGGGCTGCACCGTCCCCAGGAGGGCCAGGCAAAAAGTTTTTCAGAAGTGTTCAACAGAGGGCACGGACCTACTCCCAGAAGTTGCAGAAAAGGCAGGCTGCCCTCCAGCGTGTTTACCAAAGGGCTCGGAGGTCAAGGGGGTGGTTACGTTACAGTATATTGAGCAAAGGAAGTTAATCTGCATCCAGAGTGTTTTAATAACTGAAGAGGCTACAAACACCCAACACACTCAACTGCAGCAGTTTGGTTTGTAAAAGCAGACAAGCACCGCTCTTACGGCAATTAACGAAAAAGAGACTTCTGCCTTGTGTTCAGGTTTCACCCAAGATGCTGCGGTCCTCTTTGCAATGAGTCATTTAGTAAATGGCTTTTATCCATAAGAATAAGCAACAATCAGCAATGATTTCTGCTGTTTTTCCCATGCACCACCATTGCTTTCTGCAGAGATGTGGCCCAGGTGTCTCAACCTATGCCTAGTGCCTGCCATGGCCGTGGCCACAGAAGTTACCCCACACTGGTAAGAGATGCCTGCCAAGTCCAGCTACGAGCTGAGGCAGGAGCAGTGAGACAAGAAACACTTTGAACTGTCCAATCCCTCCTGCAACACTCAAGCACACCATGTCCCTTTCCAATGTTTGCCAGGGACCCCCCGGGAACGCAGATTTCTGTTCTCAAGCGATGTAGCAGATCAGTCAGCTACTTTTAATTTGAAGGACCAATTTAACATTATCCTTTCTGTGCCCCCAGGATCATTCTGGCCACACTACACGGTCATCTGCTGCCGACAGCATCCCTCAGGTCCTGAGCCACGGATGTGCTCTCTGAGCAAAGCTCACAGCAACGTTGCCTTGCTGCGCAGGAAAAGATGCGAGTGCGTGCGCAGTACATCATGGCAAAAGGCCATATGTTTTTGTATAACACCCGTGTGGGAAACACCTGCAACCCTTTCACCTTGTTCATAGTGCTGTTGTCAATTCACAGGAGACTTTGATCTCCCTATCTATTATCAGTCCCATGTATTACAAACACATCACATTAATCACAAAACACGTATATGCTGTTAGGCAATAAACAAGGCTTTGTTTTCTATGCTGCAGTCTGGTAAAGTACACAAAGATCATCTGGAAAGCTAAACGAAAATAGAAAATTGTGTTATCTCTATCCTCCTCAGGGAAGAGCAAAGAACCAAAAAAAAAAAGGGGGGGGGGAGGAGAGGTATGCAAAGATACAGAGATACAGGGGAAAAGGCTAATTTTCTTAGGAGACACTTCCTTAAAAAACAGTTCCTCGATCACTCTGCCTCTTTTGCTTAGAGGCACCCATTCACTGCAGGCAGAGAAACGCAAAAACGAGTAGCGCGCTGCTTGTTTAAAATAGGAATGAAGCTTGGCGTTACTTGCTTAATTATTTCAGAGGTCAGCAGATTGATTTGTCATGAGCATTGTCCCCTTCCAGCTCTTGCAGGCAATTCAGACTCTGTAGGACTAAGTGATACGTAACGAACAGCTGAAAAGCCCAAACACAATCTTCACAGAAAGGGTTACTTTGGGCTGGCAGGAAAGGAAAGGAGGGGACAAAAAATTGTCAGGTACTGAGAGTCCCATTATTAATTGTGTTATATTAGCAACTAGAGGCCTCCAAGGTCCCTGGGCCTTAATTTGGCAGGAGTTATACATAAGTAGACTTATTCTACACCTGTGAAGTCTACAATTTAAACAAACAGGAGCAACAAACAGCGGCGAAAACAAACAATGTCCTCCATTTTCCATCTGAGGGCCTAGGGCACAGGCAGGTATGGAGGAGCCAGGAATTGCCAGCAATCACCTATTTTTTTTGACTCCCTGTGGGAACAGAGCTCCTCAGCTGCCATGTACACCTGGAAATCCCATGCCGGCTTTCTTCAGGCAGGGGGAAGTCTGTTGGAAAAGTCGGGAGCTAACTCCTGTGCCACTTCTCTTGTGTCCCGGGCTGTGACTCTAGCTGGCAGGGTACCTTCCTGGACTATTTTTATAAAGCACTGACAAACTGAGTATCTCTGGATTAGAGAACTGAGAAATGTGCATTACCACTTAAGAAAAAAAAAAACAAAAACAAAACCACAAAAAACCCACAATGCCCTAAAAACAAGTGAACTTATTGCACATGAAAATGAAGTCCTGGTAGCACTCAGCAGTCTCAGGCACAGAAAAAAGTTTCAAAGCACAGCTCTGCCAACACACACGCACACGCCTCAGCCGGAGACTAATCCAACCCATTGTGTAAATTCATGAAAAAGACATGGCCAGAGTGATTTCTATTTAAGAATAAATTGTTCCTCATTTCCTTTTTCGATGAACTACGCTTCTTTTCATGTCGTGAAAGCTTTAAAATAAGCACATAGAACTATTAACTTAATTCCTGACCGTATTAAAAATATCATGTAACAAGATGCCCAGACACTCGTGCACACTTTCTGCGCCGCTCTGTATTGCTATGCATCCACCTCTTTGTCCACATACCCGGGATTAAAAATGCTATCTTCTACATACCAAGAACCTCTGCACTATCTCAAACTTGCACCTTGCCAAAAGACCTCTGTTTTCTGACATGCTTAAGGAAGTATCAAAAAAGGAAGAAAATTCCAGGATTATTTATATTCTCCCCACCACTAAAAGAACAGCTATTTTTAAAGGAGCTCCTTCCTTGTCAGGTGCAGTAAGAGACTCGTGGTACAAAAGTAATACATTTAGGGTTGACAATAAGGAGAAGGAGGGCTGATTGGGGCCATTACAAGGTACAGAGCTGGTAGAGTCTTTCAAGTACCTTACACCAGGGTGCAAATGAGATCTATTTCTGGGCATCTCTAACCCCAGCTGGGGTTTAGCAACTTGAGGGTGTCACACACATTTACTAATCCCTTCCCCCTTCCAAGTGAGCAGTGCGGAGACGCAGACTCTGCATGGCTGTGTTAATTCATTCATGAAATGAAGTAGATGACATTTACCCACATATAAGGAATGACAGGGATTAAATTAAGCTCACAAAGTGCCATGAAGAGAAAAAAAAACATCCCTGAATTATACAAGCATATTTGGCAATCTATGTCCATTTGGTTTTCTGAGGAAATCTGAGTCCACATCCAAGTGTAAGTACAAAACCTCATGCCCACGTTCAGGGGTTGGGAAGAG
Organism: Harpia harpyja; assembly: GCF_026419915.1. Classification (NCBI taxonomy): domain Eukaryota; kingdom Metazoa; phylum Chordata; class Aves; order Accipitriformes; family Accipitridae; genus Harpia; species Harpia harpyja. Next base: position 22,404,335 of record NC_068945.1, on the reverse strand, counting down.
AAGCAGCAAAGGGGATGGACAGCAACAGAATCATTTTGTTTCTTGCTCCAGGTGGGCTGTGGGAGAAGCCGGGCTCCAGGGCACCGCGGAGCCGCAGGGTCCCGGGCTGTGCTCCTCCGCAGCTGGGGAGCTGCCGCTTCCCAGGGCTGGTGGGGTTTATTTTTATCCTGGCAACTGAGCTAAGATGATTGCCACCACCGCCGCCGCCGCTCCGCGTGCTTGCATCACACTGCTAGCGCTGATTAGCTACATCAGTATTCCACTTCATTAATGCAAAATGAAAGCTGTAAATAGGGTACTGCTTTTATAGGATGCTACTGGAAATGAGAAGTACTGTGATATTAATAAGAAACCAGTTGCTCCTCCTGCCTGGGTGTGCGGTGCTATTGCTACTGGGTGACGCTGAAAGCACTCGTAGCTCTTCACATCAGCAAGAGTGCCAGAAGAAGGTTTCTAAATCTTTTCCCATGGTGTTTCCCACCAAGCTTGGACTGTATTAGTCTGTGTTTTGTTACCCATGTTTAGACTGTGACATTTTCACCAAAGCTTGTTTTGTCTGCGCTCATTAAAGCACAGTATGCCTGACTGACCTCATGTGATGGTGCAGCAGACGTTTCCTGTGGGTTTCAGCATATTTCTGTGCCCGGACTTTCTGTGGGTTTGCAAGACGCGGTGTGAGAGCAGTGTCATCTCGGGCTCTTTGCACCTAATTCGCTACCAAAGTACTCCTTTGCCATATCCTGAGAGAAAAACCATCAGGTTACTATTTCCAGAACACTGGATTACTATTTCTAGGGAAGGATAAATCTGGGAGATAGCAAACTTTCTGTGTCTCCAAACTTTACTTGCTACCATCTAAACACTGTTCATTTGTATGGACTTGTACGAGTCTATTATTTATATTCAACAGTGCTACCTATTTTTATCAGTGCAGTGAAAAAAAAAACCCACCAGGCTACAAGATGGCCGAGGAGGATAAGCAGACAATGTTACTTGGGCTAAACAAGGGCAGCCTTTTCTCCATCTTTTTTTTCCACGTAAGGGAGGGAGAGGGATCTGCTCAGCGCTTATCCTGATTTCTAGTCAGAAGCTCTAAGCAGCTTCTCTTGACAGACAGGTAAGCAATTTCTGGGAAACAACAGGCAGTATTACCCTGGCAGGGCTACAGCCATTTTGTACAAGATAAATGGAGACAGAGCAGCGCACTTGAAGAAGATGAGGGATACGACTGTGATGCTAAATCAAATAATATGGCTGAGAGAACATGTAGAAGACGGGTGTGCGGCGCAGGGCAGCTTTCTAGCAAACCGAGGGGGACCCATCCAAACAGGTAACCATGAAGCGAGGGAGGATCCTCAGTGTCCCAGAAAGCTGGAGAGCATGTGTGTGTCATGGTGCAGGCTCCAAGGAAAATTTGGGGACAGGGGACAAAAAGAGGAGAGCATATGTGCAACCATATGGAGAAAATGAAACAGGAAGGAGGTCAAAGGATTTCAATATAATTTACAATACTACAACATTGCAAGATACAGCAAGCTATAAAAACAGGTTGACTATAATAAAACCACAAGTGTAATAAAGTTGCTGGTTACACACCCATCACTAAACTTCATATAAGTAAACACACTTCAAGATGACTGAAACAAAACCTGTGTGATCTGACTTCTGCCTCTCATAAAGCATTTCTGACCATGATAAAATTGAGGTTTGTATTATTTTTCCTTCCTGAGACTTGACATCAGGGTACAAAGAAAAGCCATCCATAAGCCTGCATTTCTGCAACCTTCATCTCATATATACTTTACATATCATGGCCAGGATTCAAGTGTGACTAGAGTTTTTCACATCTCCGGTTTTGGTTAGCCATTTTAGCCCTGAAGAAAAGAAAAGGCTTTCAGAAAACACTGAGTATCTCTATCTGCTGAAAAGTCATGTCCTCATACATATCTTCAAAAGAGCCATTCAGAACAGAGGCATTCAAAATCAGTAGGCTGTTTCTGTTTGTTTTGATTCTGCACTTCATCTTTGATTTCTTCATAGGCAAGACAGCTCACGTGCCTCCTGTAAATATGATCAGCAGTGGTGGACGATACAGTATTTTATTTTTTCATGTGTTTGAAATAAACATATACATAATTTTCTTTCAGTCTACTTCTTACTGGCATTCTGATCTTAAATCAATGAGAGCGCTACAATATATTGTGCACCATCCCTTTTTATTCCTTTGCTCTGTTTATGTTAATGCAGATGCATGCATTTCTGAAATAATACTGTCTTAATATTAGAAAATTTTAATTCCTCAATGATAGATAGTACTCAATATGCTGGGTTTTTGCATCATAAACATAACATGATGAAATGAGTAAGCCAAATTGAGTTTTGTGTAACCACGCACGCATACACCGTTTTGTTGAGTAAGAAAGACAACACTTCAACTTAGTCATGGCTACCAGCCTGAAGATATCTGAAGTTTAAGCAAATGAAAGCAGGGTTTCATAAGTGGGAAGCAATGGGCAGCCCATTCATCTGGTTTGCGTGTGATAAAGACACAGATCCCAGCCAACACTGGACAGCTTTACTTAGGCAAGTAAAGGTTTGCCAGACTGGCCACGAGGGGGACAGTCATTGGGACTCGCTTTTCTTTCCTGATCTGCCTTAAAAAAATATGTTGAAACAAAGAAAAAAAGGATAGTAACCACCTACTGAGCTCCTGGGAATGTATTTTTTTATGCTACAGCATATAAAAAGCATACAGGAAAGATTCATTTTTTTAAATCCTTGCATATCTATGGTAGTGTGTACTTTTTCTATACATTCTTAAGACCTACACACATACACACAAAATAATTTAATTTTGTTAATGCATTATTAAATGCACACTAAGCCCAATAAAAGTCATTTCCCAAAGCTTTATGCATTTATCATGAAACCACTAGCAGAATTCTTTACAATAAAAATGCTAGCCGTACACATGACCAAACTAAATTATCTTGGGAAATGGCTAATATCTGACCATGTGGAAACGTTAGAAAGCAGGGCTTTGTTATAGAACTAGAAGGAAAAAAATAGATGTATTTTCTTACAGAAAAATTGCAATGATAAAAATATTTTTAATAGTAAAAAACGCTGCAGCTCCAGGAAATCTTCCTGAATCAATTCAATCTGTGTCATGCCGGACTTTAAAAACCCATTAAAAGTAACCATGATAAATTTCCTAAGCTCTTTCAGTGCACCACACAGAAGACAAAGGAAACTGCAATTCAACAGATAGAAAAGAAAGAAAAGAATGGAAAAACCTGATAGCTTGTGCATCAGCAGTAACATCCTTGCTAACAACAACAGGCAAATCTGTGCCACAAAGGACAAGAGGAGCAGGAGTGATGTGCACAGCTGACAATGGCACTCCAAAGTAATGACTTCCAGGAAAATCTGCTGCTACAAATGGACAACATGCTGCTAAGAAGTAGTTGAGTCACAAGTTTCATAACATGGCAAATTATTTCAGCCTAAAAACGGACATACTGAAAAACAGGATGTATACAGCTCTAGTACAGCAACTATGAGGATAACATCCTACAAACAGCTAATATGCTCACCTGGTTTAAATTATTAAACTTCACTGAAATCCATGTACGTTCAGGGATTTTTCGCAATATTTAATGTGCAGTTGTAAGACACAGATCATGTTTCAAACAGTAATATTAGCAAGAGGACTACCTAGTTGACCTATTTTCCATTTACCACCTTGTACATATTACTAGTTGTAACAAACACACTTCTTTTGCTGCTCCCTTTTTTTTTTTTAAGGGGAAGGGAGCAATTGTATAACAAATGGCATGTATATCACCATATCCTGAAACAACCCAAATCCATGAGGGCAGAGGAGTACATTTAGCACTCTCCTCTTCCACGGATGTATCGTTTCACCATGGAGCAGCAGGTCCTGTTCACCCACCTCCTTCTTCTGATGGCCAGCCAGGGCACAGCATATCACACCAATGCCGGGACCCGATTCCCACGTGCACATTGCACACATCTGAGCTCTCTTCACAGCTGTCCCAGGCCCGCATATGGCTGCCCAGGGACATGAGCGAGATGTGGGCTCAAGAACATCTCCTCTTTGTCTCAGTCATAGCTGCTTGGATGAAGACCTCAGGACTCCCATGGACCTGCCTCATTTCCGAGTCGTCTGAGTAAATGTTATCATCCAACACCGCTTTGCTATGTTACTCCCCAAGCCCTCTGGATCTCTGGAGTCTGCTGGAGTGGTTTCCTAGAGCCCTTCCCTCCAAATGTTCAAGCATACATGAAACACCAGTAGTCATACTTAGGATTTCTGAGAAGGCAATTTCTGAACCAAAAATTGCATTTTTAATTGCTCAAAGTCTACCTAGGAAAAAGGAAAACAAGTATATTTGAAAGCAGACCAATGTAAATACTTCATATTCCTTCTAAATATACAGGTATTGGGGCAAGATCAAGCAACTTGATCCTCACGCAAGGACAGAGGTATAGCAGAGATACAACCCACTGAATCTATTCATAACCCCTATAAACAAAACAAAAAACTACAAGCACAGCTGTAGGAGGAACCATCACTGAAGTAAATATATTGATCTATCAAAAATGATTGAAGACTGACAATAAAAGGGTTATAAATGCTTAGAAGAAAGAGAAAGCAAAACCACAAAACCAACCCACTGAAAAACTCCCACCTGCATTCACAGGGAAAAATGGACTGGAACAATAAAACACAATGGCAGTGCCTGTACATCTTTGATAGCTGCCCCTCCCAAAAGCTGGAACAATCTTGCTATAAACCAAGCAAATGAAAATGTAAATGCATGAGCAATCATCTGGGGGATTCAGATGCTTCATGTCCTGTAGGCAAAGAAGGAAGGGGAAAAAGGTAGGAAAGCAAGAGAATGCACCACTTTTTAATATTTGTAATTATTGATCATGCTCTCTCCTCACCTGGAGCCTTTTTAATCCAGCAGAGACCTTACAGTTAAATATGCAACGCTGCCTGCATGGCAGCTTTAGCGCTGCCAGCAACACCTGTTTGTCCTCTGACCTCAGTGCAATCTGCTGCTTGGACTCCTCCGGCAGGGACAACCTGAGGATTTTGGGGGTGCCAGCCGGAGCAAATCATGTAAGCGGCTGCCTGCAGAAATTCATGTTCAAAATGGCAAGCTCAAAAGAGGCACGGGATGGGGAAATAGGCTGAACACAGTGCCCAGAGCAGTCCCATGGGTATGTATGAACACAGTGGTGCATCAAAGGGGTATCAGGGCCTACTTGAAGGCTTATAAACTGTATATTTGTTTAAATATTTTGCTAAGGAAATGAACATGAGGAAAATTATGGTAGTTTTACAAACTTGATTCTGTTCTTCACTATTGATGAAAATCCAGTTGCATTAGTTATCGGGCAAAAGCAAATAAAATGCCACTGACACAGGAGAAAAGTTGGGTCTGTAGTAAGAATAAGTTTAGGTACTTGAAGTATTAATCTTCCCATTTTGCAATACACTTCTCTGCCTCAAAAATCAGAATTTAAATTATTTTAATAGAAAATAATGTAATATTTAATGGCTAATGCCTTTCCATGTGTCATTATGTTACCATCTGACCTATTTTAACATTTGCCTCTGCGCTGCACTTGTAGACCTACTTTCTCTTCCTCCTACCCCATGCACAGCATATTTCCTACTGGGCCAAATGGACAGCCAGTGGACGTATAAAATTGTTAGGCTGCTTTGATAACATTTTACTTTGGCCCTTCACACAGAGTATTTCATAAGATGTTCCATGCGATAAAAGGTCCCAGAGAACCAAGATCCTCTCATAATGTCACTTTGAAAGATTCTGCAGCAATTCCCAGTGTCCTCGCCAAGATCCTTTTTCAATAAAATAGATTCCAACATTGACAGAAAAGCTTGGCTTATTGCTGAGTGATAAAATGTCTACTACTAGCCCTTACAGAGTCAGAACATTGCTCCCAACTCACTCCTTTTTCTGTAAACTACTTTAAGATGTCTGGCTACGTCTTAAAATTTGCTGTACAAAACCTAATTTTATTCAATAGGCACCATCATCCAAAAATCAAAGTTATATAACATGAGAGAGACCTAAAAACATTGGGTCAAGATCCTCAAATAGTCATGGCTCTATGACTTTAATGGAGCTACACTGAAGTAAACAACAGCTTGAAGCTCCAGACCACTATTTTCAGGCTTGTTTACATGGGGAGAGAGGAGATTCTGGGACAAGACGTGATTTGAATCTTAATAAAGTTAGACTAGAAAAAACTCCTATGGGAGCACACCCCTACAGATACAATAATTGCTGGGGGAGATGGTTGGGTTTTTTCCCTGTTGTAGTTTGTGTCATTCCAGAACTGCTTTGTCTGTGCATGGGAGGTTTTTTGACATTACTATAGCTGTTTAATTATACCAGTACAATTTTATCAGTATGACTAAAATAAACCCTCCTTCAAGACAAGCCTTCAGGTTTAGCCACCAAATTTAATGGAAGGAAAGAAAGATTCACAATCCCCAGGGTAATGGTGGCTCAGCTCATTCCATGCTCCCCAAGCTAGAAAAAAAATAATAAAGAGAGCAACAGCTGAAAACAACTTCTCCCTCTGCAGTGGGGTATACTTTTGCCTATTGCCTGATGAAATCATACCCAGTTCACTACCAGCAGAAGGTCTGACATAAAGCAGACTCTCCAGGGAAAAAAGAGAGGTAGTCGAACAGAGAAAAAGGGTAATTTGAAGATGGTGCCAAACCAACAAAGAAAAAGGAGATATTTTGCTCCCCTTACTACTAATAAAACATAGTAGACTAAAATTGATCCCCAGACTAATAAGGTAGAGGAAAAACTAAAACCTACATATGACAAAACAATAAAAAAGTAATGAATAGATTTATGGAAGTATATAAAAACCTTGGAATGACGTAAAAATTGTCAGGTCATGTTACTGTTTTCAGCTCAACATGGATAAGAAAAACACGGAGGAATAAAAATTAGAGCATGGAGGAAAGATAGTATAGGGCTGGAGAGGATGGAGAGAAGTAAGAGAAAGAAAACAAAGCCAGAGCAAATATCTAGGGGTGGAGAGGGGGGAAATCACAGCACGAAGCATGAACACAAAGCCCACAAGACAAGGTTGTCAATGTAAAAAGAAAAAACAGAACAAACCCCAGAGCCAACAAAGTGGTGGCACCATCGAAGGACAACAGGCAGCAATTGATGGGAAGCGCCTCCATAGATACCTGGCAAAGCGTGGTCAGCCTCAAAGAGCAAAATATGACTATTTCTAAGAAACTAAGAGACATCCCCAATCCATTCCTGTGCAACGCTTTGGTGTCCTAAGGGGCAGAGGCCCCACGAGGTCTTGTCTAAGGACCCCCCCAAGCACAGGGAGAGAGGGTCTAACCAGCATCTGCATCCTGGAGCTCCTAGCAGATGGACATGGGGAAGGGACAGAGCCACGGATGCTCCAGCCTGTGCCAGGGCTCACAGAGAACGGGGACGTGCAACAGGCTGCTGATTTGCAGTTTCTTCTCTGCATCCTTCTTTTCCAGTGCCCAGTGGGGGATATGTGCGGAAGGGAAATCCCTTTTGCTTGATGCCTCTCACGGCACACAAGAAAGCAGTCACAAGCTGCTTTTGGGTTTCTTTGGGCTGCCACAAGGAAGGGTAAACTGGCACTAGAGTCACCTGGTGAGGCAATGACCTGACTCTCCTGTGAAGTGTTGGGCAACCAAGGAGGGCAGGAGTTGCTCCTGAGTTGCAGCATTAGTTTAAAGTTGATCTGCTTCAAAGGCTGCCGAGAAAGGGAAGGGGACATGCACACACACACTGGGAGGGATCATGCATTCTTCTCCCTCTGTGGAGAGTGGGGGGAAATGATTCAGGAACTTCATTTAAAAATTACCATGCATGGCACTGGGAACACCAGTTCATAATCAAATACGTAGCAGGTGAAGCCAGAGACCATTAATAGCTCCTGAACTTTACATATTGTATGTATCCACTTCAGGCTTGCATGAATACTTCTGGGTGCTTTAGGAAATTCTAATGAAAGCATTTAATATGCACAGCAAAACCTACAATACCGCTGTTTTCCCATACTTTCTAGTGGGATTGGTATACTGAAATAATGCCTCAGCTTCTTCAGTCTTTCAAAAGCCCTCAGCCTGCTTCTTCCCAAATGGTGGAAAGGGGAAAAAAATTACAAGGTAGACTTTACAGCCTGTTAAGAAGATTAACAAACGCAAGCTCTGGTGGATGGTGAAGAGGGTAGATCAAGGTGAAACTAAGTCTATGAAACTAGTTTTTATAACTGTGGGGTTCACTGAGAATATTTCCTCCCCCCGCCTTGAATTAGGATGACACAGTCTGGTATGCAGGTGCTGATCACAATGGTGGTACATGATATGAAGAGGCAATCTCTTTAGCAGTCCTATCCCAAGTCCTTTAAAATGATGATTCTAAGCATTAATTAGGTAAGAAGCAGGCAGTACAGATCAAAGATCACCCATGCTCTATATTAGGTGTAAAACGCTCCTCAGGCAGCATGTTTTCAAAAGAAACTTCAGTTTTCAAATAATCTTAACCTGGAGCTCACAAGGACTATACTTTAACAGCTTAGTGCTGCACAACCAACTTGCAAGGAAACAGGGAATGAAGAAACACCTCCCTGGGAGCAAACGGAGGTGAAACCTCCTCCTAGCCAAAGCTGCTACTTGCACATGCAGAAGCAGACCAAGATTTAATCAGGTTCCTCAAATGCTAAGATATGGTACAAGGGCCTGCTCTCTGCTTCCCTCGTCAATCTTAGGGGCTGACACAGTTCTGGCCAATCTCCCAGGGCCTTTCTGAGCCGTACCAACCAGGGGATTTCACTCTATGCGAACACTAATTCACTGAAGCTACAAACACAGCAGTTTGCACATGCCATGAGTACAGAAATGAGCATCACGAACATTGTGCAGGTGACAGGCGCTGTCCTTTGCTGCCTTGCCAAGAGCATATAAAATGTTGTCTGTCTCATTTGGTTGGATTTCAAACTTTCTTTCCAGAGGTGTAAAAGATTACATCAGGTCTTTGACTTACATTGGCTTGAACAGCTGCAGTAGAGTCATGGAGCAGTCATGGATGGAGGAAAGAAACTTGGAAAAAGCACAGCAGTGAGCACATGCGTGCAGCTCAGCCACCCCAGGGCAACGCCTGGAGTCTCAGAGAAGAGACAGAGAGCTTTGCATGCAGAAGAGTTTACCACTTGCATCAAACGTTTCCATCCAAATGGCTTTGCCTGCGCTGAGGGCTGGGACTGTGACATTTTGGTGTCTGTGAATACCTAGAATACAAGTGTCCCTGGACCTGACCAGGACAGCAAGAGGCTGCAGTAACAAATCAACAGCTATCGCAGAGTAGACAAGCTCAAGTTGCATGGTTCTCATGGGAGGTCACAGTCCACACATAAGATTTGTCCATGGCTAAGAAGAGCTCATTAATGAATACCTTCAACATTACTTGTACACTAAGCATCAATTTGCAATGTTCCAGAGACCTAAGTACATTTGAAACATGCCAGAATTAAACTAGTCAACTAATTTACCATAAATTCTGCCTATAAACTGCATCCCACAGGTCTCCATATGCAGAACTTAAAATACTCCAGAATGAACAGGCAGCCCACAAAAACAATTACAACTGTAACAATAACACTAGACTCCAATTCTCAAAACAGTGTGGTATGCCACCTTTTGGGTAAATCTTTAGGCATCAGTCCCATAAAAGGCTGTTTTTAAGACCAATTAGCTCTAGAGAGAAGAAGAGAAACTGGTGATGATATACCCGTAAGTAACTCACAGGATTTGTTCCAGCAGCTTGATTTAACTATTGGAACTAACTATAACCAATACCTAATTATGGTTAAGTGTGGGGAGTCAGATGGAGACGTAGCATTGTACCGTGACACTACATTTCTGCCAGGAATATTGTTGGGTTTCAGTTCTTTTTTAAAAGACAATTTTTAAAAAATAGGTTACTATTAACAAGTTCTGAAAACATTAATTAAAAAAAAACAAAAAACAAAAAACAAAAAACCCAAAGAAGGGGTCTGAAAGTTTAATTTAAGAATGTTAAGATTCTCCTATTGTTCAGTCAATTTTTGAGATGATCTTTTCCATTTCAGAGAGAATGGCTAGCTCATTACACAGAGAAGCAATAAAATTGTCTACATGCAAAGTGCTGTCAAAAGAGAGGGTGGGGAGAGGGAAGAAATATTTTTCTCCCCCTTAACTTCTTTCAGCTACAATAAACCTAGGTGTTTATGTGTACCAACAGCAGTAAAAATATTTTTCAGGCACAAATGCAATTGTTTCTTTTATGGCCCTGATTCAGCAAGGTAGATAAACTTCTGCCTAACTCGAAGCATGTTGAGTAATACCATTGACTTTAATGGGGTTACTCATGTGCTCAAAGTTAGGCACATGTTTAAGGGGTCTGCTGTACTGTATTCACAGTTTGCAGTATTTAAAGGAAAAAGAGATAACTCATTCACAATAGCAATTCTGGGGCTGATCAACAACCCTACAGAGTCAAAGGACCTTATCACAACACATAAATGAGGAGACACAGTGAGAAAAAAATAAACTGGCCAAAAAAGTACATCATTCTTTAAGAAAACAAAGATCCAGGCAAGTGAGACTACCAAAAATCTTTATCAGGTTAAATGTGAAACAGAGATTATGAAGAGCTACAGATCAGAAATAGGAAGCCTGTTTTTCTTCCATCCCCCCTATCCTTGCCCAGGTATGATTTTCTCTGGCTGAAATATGAAAAGTAAATTTTTTAAAATATCAAAATAAAAGAAGGTCCACAGGAGAGGTAGTAAGTCCATTAGACCCCCAGTGCAAAAGGATAAGATTGTTCCATAAAACTAAATTATTTCTTTACATGAGCCTTCAGAGACAAAGATGAGAATACCTGTCCTGGGATTACTCTTTCCACATAAAGCAGAATAAGGCTAGAAACAGAAAGGTTAAAAAAAAGTTTGTGAAATTAAAATGGCAATAAAGACACTATTTCTTCAGGTAAATTAACTGCATGATGAAGACATCAGCTGTTCCCTGTAGGAGGAGATCCTGCCCCTGTCCACCTCAGGTTTGCCCTGAGGTGTTTGAGGAGGGCAGAAGGAAAGATAAGGCTTTGAGAAAAGTTCCAGATGCCCAAATCCCAGAAACGCATGTCCCTCTTCTGTCCACAAAAGGGGAAAGCCCCAAACCTCTGCAGTGACTAACCAGTGTGCCTCAGCCCTGATGCAAAGGCCAGGAGCAGCAGCAAGAAAAACCTGTTTCTTGTCCACAACTGTTTGATTATAGACTCATCTGCAGAAATGCTAACTAGTGCCATCTGCAGCGACATTTTTGGGGGAGAGAAGTCAAGCGTTAAGACAGAACCAACTCTGGCTGCATAGACTTCTGAAAAGCTGTCAGCTGCCAGCATAGCTTACAATCACAACGCACCCCTGGACACATTTCAAGTTAGGGACGGGTGCCGTGATATATCTTAATCCTTTAAACCACCCAATCATTTAAGTGACCAGGCTTGATCTTGGTTCCAATAGTGACTTATTACGAAATCGTTTAAGGAATATTAGGACATCTTTAAGGAAAAAAACAAAACACCACCCACACATCAGACATTGAGTAATTCTGTAGACACCTTAAGAAAAATCGCCTGTCCTACTTTAAGTTGCTTTCTGTGCATTACTTAAAAACGTGCTGAAGTAACCCACTGAAAAACAAGATACTCTTTATATGGAAATGGAGCTCCATTCAAATCTGTGTTTTCATAAGATGCTTCAGGAGTACCTGCACCTTGACATGCTTTCTGTGGTACTGTGCTGATCCTGGTATGCTTATGCTGGAGCCCAGTAGAGGCTCAGCACGGGTAGATGCAGTCTGCTGCTGGTGGTTTTATTAGGGATTGAGAATTGTTTACGACTGGATCTTGTTAGAAATGTTCTCATTAATTCCTTCCCCCATTAGAAAATGCAGATTTTGAGCTTGCCACCTCCCTTTGCCAGTTCATAGCCTGACAACCCTGAGCTCAAACACCCCAATTGTGTTTTGCTTTCTAGAGGTGGTTTAATCCAAACTCCATCCTGTTGCTAGTCCTAGACCCATCTCTTCACCTCTGCCTTACTTGGTTCTTGTCCTCTTTAGGACTTCTACTACATAGCTGTTCAGACATCTCACAGCAGGTTGAAGGTGAGAGTTCAAGTGAAGGAAGAGTAAGAATAGGGTTTGACCTGCTGCAAGCTGTTTCAGATGCAAAAGGACATGAAGAAAGAATGTCACCCTACAAATTGCACCAAATGTTAATCTTCTGTTCTTACTCTTTGTTTATACACAGCGACATCTATGTTATGAACTCTTACACTATTCCCCACATCCAAATGCATTGCTACAGATGAAGGCAGAATAGGTTCATTCATCCCAGAGGCAATCACCTGCCCATGTGGGGCTGTATCATATTTTCTGTTCCTTCACTAGTAGCGTACTGTTAGGCCAAGAATATATTTATTACTTTGGCACTATTCTCCAACTCCAAATCAGCCATACATGCTTACAGTGCTGTAAAGTCATAATGATGCAATCGCAGTAGAGTGGTCAAATGCATATGAAGTGCGTATATAAAGTAAAATTAACTCACTGACTCTACAGATCTGCTCGTGTTGTAGCAGTTGCTTTTCTGATTCCATAAAGTATACTCTCCCACTTTATTTCTCCTCTTCAACCCAGAAGCTCTTTGTTTCTCTGTCTGCTCTTACCACCTATTTCTGATCAGTAGCCACAACCTACAACGGAAATGGAACAATTGGATATGGTGGGGGTGAAGATAAAGTATCAAACCATCAAAGTTCATCCAAAAAAAAAAGTGACATAATTCACTAATTTCTACAGAAACCAGGACTACTTTCCTGCAAAACTCTTACGACAAAAAGGAGAATATTCAAGACGAATCTTAACATGTATCAGTACATTGTTTTCCAAATAGGATATTCTTCACTTTTTATTTTTGTTATGGAGAACCAGCACACATATTTTAGAGGAGGTATTTTTATAGAAGGTACTCCAAACTACAGCTGAACCAAAGACTACCACTCTGTTGCAGGATCTCTTCAAAAGTCACATCAGTGGCTTGGATTCCCCAGTTGAACAGAAATGTTCCAAATCTGCTTTTGCACCAAACCAAAGCTGTTTGTTTCTGCCTTGGCCTCCATCTTGGGCCATCTCTGTATGAAAACAGATGGTTTTCACAGCACACACTCAAGACTATTTGCATTGTCTCTCTCTATAAAAGTGTAATACCATCACCTCTCCTTTGGATCTGCACACGGGAGTGAAGAAAAAAAAATGCTTTTGTGACCTACAAAAGTCTTACTTGAAATAATTCTCTACGACTTGAGGCCTTTTGGAATGGAAGGGATATATTGTTTTGACTTGATTAAAGCTGAAAAGTTGATTTGACATCCTGTTGTCAAGGAAACCAATTCACACACAAAAGAAAACAGTTGTGATGGTATCATTCAGACTATTCAAGTGACCTTAGAAAGAAAAAAAGGCTTCAGTTCCAAAGATTTGTATTCAACTCACTTCACCACTGTAGAAATAAAGATCATTGCTCTTTATGCTTATTGGAAAGCAGTATTCAATCTGGAAAAAGCAAAATGCCACATCTCCTTCCAAGTGCCAGATCCAATAGTTTGCTGGGACCATACACATAGACACACCTACCATTTATTGCCTGTTTCAAAGAACCACTGAAAGAAACACACAGAAGACGTATAGGGATGGAGAAGGAATTTCTTTAGTTGACAGGACCATGATAAATACCCCCCAACACATACCACACCTATTGAACAGCAGCTCACAAACCAGGTTTTAAAACATCCTTCTTCAACTACAAATAAAGCTTACCTCAAGCACAGTAATGTTTGAGCCCAGCTTTGTTTTCCTGGGAGATATCAAAAAGCAGCATTTTTTTCTCTGCTAGCCTCCTCGATCCCTCACATGTTTTTCATGCATACAATAAATGGGACGTAGTTATGCTCAGTCTGCTCGCTCCTCCTACCTACAGCATCCCAAAGAGGCAGAATTGTCCTGGCTGACCACTACCACCATCATCCAGCTTTGCAGCCCATGCAAGTCTCACAGAGGTTTCATTCCCTAACAGCTGTGGGTCGACTGGAAAAATGAAACTTTCTATCTATCCGCTCACATGCTGTAATTATACATTTCTTTCTCCAATGACATAGCCTTTGCCTGGCCGAGTGAGCAGACAGACGACTAAATAGCAACTTGTCTTGAATTCAGCTTAGAAAAAAATAGGCATGATATTAATAAGGAGGGAAATACACTGAGGAATGAATGCCAGTGTTCTTACATTATTGTCATTTAAGGGCATCACACCAAAGGTCACAGAGATAATAAGCCTCAGTCATTTTCCATTTGTTACACAACATACAAATTGCCACAGTGTTAATGAATATCTTTCTCCATTCCTGGCCAGCTAAGACACTGTATTATTTCCTCTTAGACAAGTACCTAACCCTTGGAATTCATTATTTCCATCACTTCTTGCAGCACTTTGTCCTTAGGGCTGAGCATAAATGCCACAAGGCGGCTGTGGCTGGAGCATCAAATGCTTCATATGGCTGAGCCTGACTTCTTTCTGATACAGCTTTTTTGCTGGAAGAGCATACAAAGCATATTTATATCATTTATGATCAAATATGCACACACACATTCATATACGCTCTCTTACAAGTGTCTAAAACCCTTTGCAGAACATAGGGAAAAATTGTGACATTGTCTGTACTTTGTGGATATTGCTTGATACTTATATATTGAAATAATAGCTATGCTAGAAACACCAACTGACCACAACAATAGAAGCTACTATGAAATAACTGCATTTCCACTTAAAATGATGGCAACTGGGAAGTAGTTTTTTGGAACAGAAATAACATTCACAGAAATGTGGAAGGGCTTGTATGAAGGGATGTTACTGCTTAAACCCTCTTTGCTCCCAATAAACTGCTAAGATAGCACAGCTGAGCTACAGAGAGAGGAATGCCTCATTTCTAATCTGTACTTCATTGTATTTTAAGTTTAGGAATTTTGCATAAATATAGTTAGCAACAGCTGAACCAAATTCATACTATTTTATAAACTAAGTGAGGTTTTTTTAAGATGATAAATTATTATTTCTGCTGTTCACTGTAAGTATAAAGAATATGCAGGTGAAAAGAGAATATTGAAGGCTGGTAGCTTTGTACGGTTCTGAAAAAGACTAAACTTTATGTACATAATTAAAATTAGAAAGAAAAGAATGAAGTCCAACACCAAATGCTGAACTAAAATAAGCCAAGGTTACTTTCTGCACATAATCAAACAACCTCTACCTCTGTCCCCCAGACTGAAACACCGCACTCCGCATTTTGATTAATATCTTATCTTGGTATTTTCTCCTCTCCCACCCAACAAACCCAAACAGCAAAAGCCAGAAAAGAAGAAAGCTGATGGCACTGCTAAGCTTACCCACAAACAGGTCCATACTCCGTTATGAGTTTTGTGTGATTTTCCCAAAAACCCTGGATAAAAGAAAAATAATGAAGTATTTTAGAATAGTACTTAACAGAAACTCTATTATACAGTGTTGCTAACACTCATACCAAAGCTCTGAACCTCAATGAGGAGAATCACAGTATTAACTCATAACCTCACCTTTCTCTCATTGTCTATCTGTGACAGTAGAGTCTAAAAATTATGACTAAAAAAAAATCCCAACCCCCAAGAAGACCTGGAATGACTTGAAACATGTTTTCATCAGGGTTTTACACTCCAAAATATGTTACCATTTAATATTTTTTTTTTTAATACTAATTTCATGAATGGGGTCCTGACATAATTTTTTTCTGATCTGTGTGTGGATGGAAAAACTGATAGAGAAATTAATAATAGAATAAGTATATGTCTTACTACACACAAGAGAAACACAGGGAACATGGAAAGGTTGTCTTGTTTTGGTTTTAGTTACATTGTTAAAAAAACCCCAAACCTGCAAAGTTGGAGTTTTGCACAAGGCAGTCACCTGGGACACTCTGCAGAATAGTAAATAGATTTATTTTAACAAACTTTTAGAATTTTTACTGTTTCATTTTCATAATTGATGAAAATTGGTATCCATTTATCTAAATAAACCTGCCACTATACTAAATTGTTAGTGTCCTAAATGAATTCAAATTGATTAATCTGAAGAAGGTGTGCAAAATGCATCCCCAAAAGTGAATATAAAAAACCCCTGTTTTAACAAAACTGCAATATTTGAGAATCATACTGCATTGTGTTTGTAACTTGTCTATGGAAAAATAACACATTTGACTGCATTAATCTGCATTTACATTAATTCAAGAAAGACTATTGTGATCTATCTTCATTCTTCAGAGAAAATTCACTAACAAAGTAGAATACTTATGCCTCTTACTGAATCTTTCTTATTCTTTATGACATACTGCAGAATATTAGCTAGAACAATATGAACTTTCGTAAATACATTAACCACAGACATAAATAAACAAGACCATGTAATGTGTGTATGCTTTGGGAGCATTTTACCACACTAAGCAAAAGAAAATCTGGTAATCAAAAGTAGTTATCCTACTTATCACCCTCAGGTGCTAATTTATCACCCAAATTAGCAAAGCACTTGCCACCACCTACAGTCCTCCTCTTACAGAGCCCTTCAACTGCTTTTTATTCTTAATACAGTTGTGCTTTTTTTTAATCCTGGACTTGCAATATGTTTATTCTACAGCACAACATGCCTCCAGGTTAAGGCAAGAACTTTAGGTTTTCCTTAAGCTACAAAAAGCTGAAGCACCGGATGGTGTGTAAGAAAACACAGTAAAGATAAAATTATGAAAATGGTGGTTTAGATGATTGCCTGAAAAAAATATATTCTCACCTGAAAAATACTACTAAGGTAAGCAGAAAAGCCTCATCCATTAGCACACAGAAACTAAGGTGGACAAAGCCTTTGGGATACCACAAACACATACGGCTAACTCAGAGGCTTTTATCTGCAGACACCAAGGGAGGGGAAAAGGTACATACGCATTCACACTGACCAGCATTTTGCTATAGCGATACTTCAGCAGTAGCAGGATTTCAGCCTGCAATTGCTACGATTTCAGCATTACAAAGGTTGCCTACTGCCTTCCCCTGCTGATACAAGGGGAAATCCTGGGGCCAAATTCCCCCCAGCGCTATTCTCCAGGCAGCCATCTAAGACTGCGTAAAGCAGGCTCAGCTCATCGGTGCACTCTGACGGTTTTGCCTGGGAGAGTGACTCCAACGTGCGTAAACACAGCTGACATTTACAGCCACGCTGAGACACCAGCGCGATACAGGGTTCTGCTCGAGGTTACCGGGCAGAGTCAAACACGGGGTGCAAAGCACTGCTGTTTCACACCGCTATCGGCTGCACAGGGCAGAGGGACTTCCAGTCTCGTGAGACGATGCCGAATCAGGTCTGCCCTCCAGCCCGCTTTCCTCCTAGCCTGAGCCATCAGGGAGGACATCCCAAACCACAGCCTGAACCTTGCCTATGTTTTGCTTTGGATTGCGAGCACGCACGTAGGTATTGCACTTGCTGTATCCACCAGCTGCATTCCAGTGAGCCAGCAGGATATTAACATTTACAAGAAGCCTAGGCTTTAAATGATTCAGTGAAAAAGCCTTCCAGAAAGCCGGCTTCTTGGAAGCGCTGCTCCTGGCTCACTGCAGTAGAGAGGTCAGGCGGAACACATTTAAAATCAGACCTCTTAACCAATAACTGGTTTTCCACCTCCAGCTCTCCTAAATGATTGCCCTGGCTTAAAATTAACCACGCTTAGTTTTTCTTCCCCAAAGTGAAAAGTACACATCTGCAGGGTGAGGGGAGAGGAGGAGTTGAAAAGTATCCGGGATAGATTACGAGACAGCATCCTCGCAAAAAAAAAGCGCTCGTTCTCTACAATCCAGGATACTTTATCATGTCCTGCACCACCGCACACGCATACACACCACTGCCTGCCTCCACTGTCCACCCCCGGGGCCCCAGTGCTATCCTGGCCCCCTTCACGGGCATGGTGAGCACCCAGGAGTAGGTCTCGTCGGGCTGCCTGGGAAAGATGAGCAAACAGCACACGCAGAGTCCGGTGAGGCTGCGGTGGCTGGAGCGTGGGCAAGGCAGAGGGAACGCGGGTGTGCATCCCTTACAAGCCAAGGCAGGCCTTTCAGCTGGAGGAAGCTGGGGTCGTACGAAGGTACTTGTGTTTCTTCTCAATAGCCACAAGGAAGGCCTATGAACCTGCGGTGGTCTCAGTACACAGGGAGGGGATATGCCATGTCCACATAGCTCTGCCCGTTTTGCAGCATCATCCCTGAACACAGCTTCCAGTAGACAGGTACCTTGAAAACATCCTCCTCCTCCTATGAGTCATGTTTGAAGCACAGCAAGCTTCGTAAGTGCTTTTGGTAACTTATTTACACTAGCTGAGGTCGATCTGCTCCAAGGCTCATTATTGCAGGTTTGTCCAGGTTTATAATTGCAATTGTACTTAGTACCTACAGGATAACTAAGCACCTGCCCACGAGCAGCAACTGTTTTACAAGAAAACAGAGATAGAGACCTCTCTTTGACTCAAGATCACCCAGTGGGTAAACACAAGGAGAGGAAGCGAACTCAGAAATGGTGCCTGCTGACATGTACCCAGGGGCTTAAACAGCCATAAAACAGGAGCTATAATGAAGCAATGGGGGGGGTAGGAAGGGGATAATCAGGGAAAAATGGAAACATATGTATTCTGATTTTTTAGGAAAACAGAAGAAAACTGAAAAGCAAAACAACGCACGGTCTTACGAGATGACACCATGTGCATCAGGAGGAACTGTAGCACATTAAACAGTCACTCATAACAATGAAGTGTAAAAGCATAGTCAGTAATGCTGTTCCAAGTCAGAAAAATTACTTAGCTTTTTCTTTGTTTGGAAGCTGCAGAATATGGATTGTCATCAACAACTCAGAAAAGGGTTAGGGCAGGGGGGACTTGCTGTGTGTGGCCCCTACAGTGAGGTACCAGCCTGATGACAGCCCATTATCAAACATGATAATGCAGGAGTATGAAAAGCTTCTTTCCCTGAAGAAAGCATATTTTACAGCATCTGGTATACCATGGAAACAGCAGCTCAAGTGGGCTGACTGCTGCACACCCAGAAGGCTTCTTTGTTTACATGGCTGGCAGTTGCCTCCCTACAGGGAATTTGCATTCTCCCCTTCCTCTGAGCGTGTATCATCAGCTGCATCTGTGGGCAGAACCACTCGCAAGGCCAAATCCTGCTTTCAGGGATACAGGTGCAACCCCTATGGAAGGGAATAAGATTTGGGTCTGCATCAGCCAGAGCAAAGTCTGGTCATTGCTAACCATCTATCTTGAGATATCGAATGTTGAGGCTTCAGCTTGAGCAGCGCACACATGAAAGGGCTTTAGAAAGGGCTCCGTTGGCTCCAGTATCCCCTTTCTTTTTTTCAGTAGATTCTGCCACTCCAAGACAGATCCTTCAGCAATTTCCCCCTTGTTGCATATTCACCTTGCTAGTTCCTCA
This sequence comes from Harpia harpyja, assembly GCF_026419915.1. Taxonomy (NCBI): domain Eukaryota; kingdom Metazoa; phylum Chordata; class Aves; order Accipitriformes; family Accipitridae; genus Harpia; species Harpia harpyja. The sequence continues at coordinate 22,384,603 of NC_068945.1, read as the reverse complement.
CAGCAAGAAAAAAATCTGCAGCAATGTCATCTTCCCTCCTTGCTGAAAATGGGTGTAGGCACTAAGCCAAAGTTTTCAGAAAAAGGCAGTAGTACCATGCATTTTGATTTTTGGGGTGTCTAACATGAGGCATATCCAACCTATTCTTACTAGTTGCTTGATACCTGCAGATCTCGTGGCTGCAAATGGGGACTTAAGTGACTTTAAGCTTAAGCTGAAGCTTAAAGTGACCCAGACTGTATGGAGGATGCTTTGTAACATTTCATCTTGCTGCAGCTGAAAAAAAAATCATGTGGTTTATGAACTTAGCTGTAGTGCCTAAGAGTCACTAGATAAAATGGTTTGAAGAGGGCCACAAAGCTGGGATACAGCAGATGCATGGTCTTGACAGTAACTCAAAATCTGGACTCCAAAAAAGCGACCTCGAGAATGCAATAATGGTAGTCCTTGAATTTTGTAGTGTACTGAATGCCACAAAAGCTACTGAGCTGTGTGGAGATGGATATGGTGTGCCCATCAAAATCCACTGCAAGTGGGAAACATTACCCATGCAAGAATAGCCAAGGGAAAAAGGCTTCTTTTGTTGCCCCTTTCTGAAAATCATCACATATTACTTGATGTCAGTCACTTACCAAGACAGCCTGGATTCAAACCTATGATTCAGGGGCCAAAGACACCACATCCCATCACTAGTCCCATATATGCTACACCCTCACCACCCTGTAGTCAGACGTGATGTTCTGTTTCACTGTGATATTAATAACCACAGCATCATTGTTTGAGTGCACACCTCATATCAAGAGACAAAAATCTACACAGTTATTTATGGTACATAATGACAATGAATGACATTTATGGATCAGAGTTTTAGTATTCAATGGGCTTCACGTCTTTTTTTCTTTAGACCACCTGGAAAAAAACAACTGCTAATAACCTAGTACCCAAGCTGATTTTTTTTTTTTTTTAATACAAGCTAACATTTAATTAAAGCAACCTTGTATCAGACTGCAGTCCACTTTGAAGGAATGACCCTAGACTGTACATCATCTCCAGTAATAATCCTAGTGAAAACACTAGGATGCCAGCAGACAAGAGGAAAACAGCATGAACTTCTAACTAGCCTGATTCTGAGCCATGTACATAGTTTGTTTCCTTTGATCGTTACCCTTAATGGCTGTCCTCTGTGTGTAATTTGGTTGAATTTATGTGTATGCCATTTCAGATTTTAAAAAACACATATAGCCCTTCCAAATTTATTAAAAGCAGCCTTCCTACCCTTAATAGTTATTAAGAGAGGTTAGTGTTATGTAATTAAGTTAATCCTCATCTGTAAAGGCTAATTAACTGAACACTAATTGAATCTGCATATGAAAATTTGGACAATGTGTTCTCATTACACAATTAAAAAAAAATTACCTGAACTAAATACCAAACAAATTGTAAATTTTTTCCTTTTACCTTTTCAGGTCTTTAATAAAAACTAAGTGGGTAGGTTTATTTCTGTGTGCTGCATTAGCCGTCGCTGTCTGGAACAAGGAGCTGTCGTATCACTGTTCGGAGAAACTGCTCAAGTCCTTCCCTTAAAGATGGTTGTTTCCCCTCTTGCATGAGTTCTCCCTTTCTCTCTGCCCTTACCCCATGCCTTTCATTGCCCTCTTCTCCTTCTGCTGTCCATCACCTGCCCTGGTCAGAGAGGGCCGAGGCTCTTGGGATCGAGTCCTATCACCCAAAGGATCAGATGGCATCAAGATCTCACCTCAATGGATCATATCACCCAAAAGGATCAGATGGCACAATATGATTCAGTCACGTCGATTCACCACACCGAAGCCTGCACACAGACAGCTCGAAGCCACCTGAGCAGTTTTGGCAGGGCACTACCCTTTCACCTCCAAAGATCACTTGCCAGTGAAGTTCTCTAAGGAGAACACAGCCTCATCTCACTCTCCTCTGCCTGGGTGTGCCTGCATTACAAAAGCAAGACATGTTTTGGACCTTTTTCAGCCTTTTCTTGAGACATTTACAGTTTAAAACAGTCAGGTTTCCAAGAGGGAATTAAGAAAAGCACATCATCCTTTCTGGTATTTGCTGTCTCTCCCCATTAACCAGGTTAATGGCTGATTCTAATAGGCTGGTAACTGAAGAGTCGGCGGGAGGGAGGGGAAGCCAAGCAAGTAAATACACAATTGTGAGCCTGACCTCAATAGCATGCAAGATTTCCCAGTGCATGGAACACACACAGTCCTCAGATTTTCTCACAAACCCCACCATATGTTTTTAACATTTGAGTCGTAAGCACCAGCACTGCTTAAGTGGCATGGCTGGACAGAGCAGCTGCAGCCAGTTAACAGTCCCACAGGGACCACTTCTGGCCCACTGGTAACAACCTGGCACCCTGCTTCAGAGCAAATACCTAAAGGAAAGAGAGTCAGAGGAATGGGAAATGGGATACACTGTGTGTTACCTTTCTTTGGGAAGGTAACACATTTTCTAGGTGAGCGAACAGTGGAAGATGTACACAAGCTTCAGTAATGCGTTTGGTCTGGTGGCAGGCAAACAGTCATCACACCCAAAGGGATGAAGATAAGGATAAAAATTGAGAGACAGTAAACATGCAAGCTGTAGGGAAATGAGTATGGACTGAGTTGAAGGAAAAAGTACAGGCATGAAAGGAGGAAACCTATAGATTTCTCAAGGGTCAGGCTTGGGACAAACCTTGTTCAATGTTTTGAGGGCTGACTTAGGCACAAAAAGCAGACAGACTTCAGTGAAGTATGTTCATGGTTCTGGGTTGAAAGACAGATTCTTTCCTCAGCAGGCAGAGTAATTGAGATTGTCATATCAGAAGAAGTGGATGACCTAAAGAACCTGAACAACTGCAACAGAGGAGAGTCTTTAGTTGAAAGCAAAGCTTCACACCCTTAGAGGGACTATGTTAACTCCAAGAATTTCTGCAGTAGAAGATTATTGTTTGAAAATAACAGAGAAGGGAAAAACCTGGATGGACACATCAACCACAGGATAATGATGATCAACAATTATGATGGAAGCTACAAATGTAGAATATCTGGGATATGCTTTCTCTGGAATGATACATGGAAATCTGATGAGCCACGTTCAAAAGGAATGAATTAAAAATGGAGCGAGTGGAGAAAAGGGTTACAAGCATCCTCAGGGAACAGAAGGCCTGTCTTACAAGTCGTAATTAGGAGAGTTCATTTTAGTAAACCAAAGGTTCGTTTTAGCAGACCAAAGGGAGGAGACATGCTTGCTGTCTATAAATGTACTGGGAGTAATCATCAGGAAGGGAATAATATTTATTTAATATAAAGGCCTACATTACTAAAAGATCAAATGCATATAAACTGGCCATGGATAAGTGTTGCTAGAAATTAGATGAAAGTTATTGACTATCAAAGTAGTAAGATTTTAGAACAGCCTCCCAGTCAGAATAGTGGGGGAAAGAACCTCAAAGAGGGTTTTGAGGCACAGGAGATAAGACGTGGATACTTAGAAAAAATGGAGTGTAGGATGAATAACCCAGCCCATCTATGCCAGCCCCTCAAGGTGATACACAGGCACTTCCAGAATAAGAGAGATTCTTCTTGTGGAAAAGATTTACTGCACTTTCATACGTGCACGCTGCATTCACACTTCTAGTTGATTCACCTTAACTTTCCAAAGCATTCCCACACAGTTATGGCCTCATACGTTAATTCGGCATACTGCAATGAGATTCTCACTTTCTTTTTGTCTTTCTGTTTTCAATCTCATTTCACTTTACAAACTTCATTTCCACAACATCTCTGGGATGGTAAGTGCCCATCTGTCACAGGTGGGGAGTTGGAAGTACACGAGATTAAGCAATTTGCCAAATGCCACACAAGAAGTCAATGGTAGCGCCAGAGACAAGTTGCAGGTTTCTCAGTCATCCTTCTTGGTATCTTACAAAACCATTCCTTCTCTACCACAGAAACACAGACAGTATATGCAATAAGAATATCAACAAATTCAATCTATTTCTGAGCTTTCAGACATACCACATGCCTGAGGCTTTGGAGAAAGGCAAGAGGAAAACAACCCTACATACGCGGTTAACTTTAAAATGCTTTAAATAGAGGGAGGTTTCCTCCTCACCCAACTGTTAGCTTAAGATTCAATTACTTTTATCGTAATATGCATAGCTACAAAGGTAATTAGCCATAAAATTATCTGCACCCTCAAATTATTCCAGCTGCTGTATTTGACTCCCTGATTCTTGCAATGATGAATTCTCCAGACTGATTACACTGGCTAAAATAATATTTCTTTTTATCTATTTGGAAGTTGCCTGCCATTAGCTTAGACCCTGTTTATATCTGCTGTAGAGCTATAATTGCAACCGTACTATTTTTATTAGGACTATTGTCTAGATAACACTTAAACCTGCTAGGCCCTTATTTTACTTAATACTAAATGTCACAGAAGACACCTCTTCAGGCTTCTAGGAACCTTTATCAAAAACCGAAAACATGTCATTATGAAGACATATACAAAGAGAAATACAATTTGTGCAATGTGTGTTCATGAAAGGCTCCATATGAGGTCTTGCAGACTCACTGCAATTTCTGATCCTGTGATAAACATATATTTATAACAAGTCAAGAAACTAGAAAAAAAGAGAAAGGAATGATGGATTTTTTTTTTTTTTACTAGAGTATGTAATTTCCACTAAATCTCTTCTAAGTTGTCATCTTTCCAAACTGAGTGTAATTCTCTCCTACACGATCTCTTCTTGTATGTAATTCCACTGGATCGCTAACCACCTTTGTTGTCTTTCTTAATATTACTACATCCTCGAATTACAACAGGAAAACAGAGAATTACAGTGCTCTCTATAGGAGGGAATTCGTTGTACAATAGAAGACCGTTGCAACGTGTATTTTCACTGTGTGCTCAATGTCTCTCAGATGGATTAGCATAAGCATTCAGCACATCTTACTAATGGTGAATGAATTTTATTAGTTTCCTTTGCTGGCCTCCCTTAAGGGAAGCAAAGCAGTAATTGCGTAATTTAAAGAAATGGAAACAACTTCTTGTAGGACAGACAGACATGCTAGCTAAATCTAAGGAAAACAAACATTTTGGGAATACTCTGACAACACAGCACTGTTTTAGGAGGCAAAAAATTGGCATTTGGAGAAATGAACGTTGACTTCTTTCCCAAGAAGGGAAACGGGGACTCTTCTTTTCTCCAAGGAGTTTCTCCATTTCTGAAGAGTCTCCCCCTCCTTCTCAGATCCATCAACAGCAGATTCCTTCAGATTATAAAAATGTCATTTTTAAGGATAAAAGATATGAACCAATCCCATTGTGCAATAGTCTTTCTTAGGTGCCATAGAGTACAAACAGACTTTGAAATAAGTACTGGAAAAATTACATGTCCACATGCAAACCTTGCATCTTCACCTACAGAATTAGGATTACAGAGTTTAAGCTTTCTCTTCTGATGCAAACTCTGGGCTATCTCATTTTGCTTTAACTCACTTGTGCCTAAGTGGATACTATTTAGACAGGCTGGTTTCAAGAATACACCAGCTTTAGGAAGCAACATTACTTAGTCAGTGGGTGATAACATCTTGGCCTCCTCAGAGACATTTCCCTTGTATAGCGCTAGGGGTCTCCATCATTGCTTATGAACTGATTATGAAATCAATGCCACTTAATTATCGGTGACCACCAGGTTTGAAACATACATCTGAAAGAACTAAAGGTTATCACAAACTCCATCTGTGTTCAGTTCCCAAATTTTGATCTTTTATTGTGATGATACTAAGACACAAAACAGTGCCCAAATCAAAGCACTAGGCTGCACGCAGAGTACTCCATCAAGGGAAGAGACCTGGAAAGAGCATTACATGTGACTGACATTAATCACGCCACTTAATGCATTACTGAAAGATACTAGGACTATTTCTGTATTTTAACATAGCAGGACAAGCCCAGCTTCCTCTTGTCTAATTCCCACCTTGTATGGATGCAGGCTCTCAAGCATGAAAGGAGAAAAATGTCCTTACAGATTGTACTGGCCTCTGATGCAGAACAGAGCATGCTGCTATCTGTACCATGGACAGGCCAGGCATAGACATGACAGGTCCCTTTTTACTACCATCTATCACATGGCACCTCTGTAAAAGCCACAAGGTTAAGGGCAGACAAGCCTGCTTGACACACACAAGCCTTGAGGTGAGCCCATACATTCAGCAGGGCATGAGGGGGCACGTGGCTTCTGAGCTACAAGCATCTTCACCCTAGCCATGTGAACAAACACTCGGTGTGATTCATCCTGCTCCCAGACCGACAGTCCAACAGGACCTACCCTAAACCTATACGGACAGAAATGTGTTGTAATATCTCGTGCAGAACGGTATTTTTATCCCTTCGGGAACAAGACAAGCTGCAGACCCAACAGCCGTATCACACCAGCAGTTGACTCTTCACCTATCTTAAAATAATTATTCCAACAAAATCTCCTTGTTTTCATAAGGTAAGTTACTCTTCATGTTCTGTCCTGAAGCCAAACACTGTTTAAGACCCAAGCCACCCATGTAGTAGCTGGTAGGATCCAAGCATGGAAAACAGACACACTAGAAAGCCCTATCAGGCCTCCCAGGAACAAGGGATTAAGAAGAGACAGACAGAAACATGCAGTGCCAACCCCTGCGTGGGCTGGAAAGAGGGCTGTGGAGAGCACTAGGAGCTGAGATAGCACAAGGAAACTAAACAGGAGGCTGCAGTGGAATAAGAATTTGGGACAGCTCTAGGGATCAGCAAGGCCACTGGCCAGCACATAGGATGAACACAGGGGGTGCCAAGCAGAAACACAGTCACAGCTTCAACTGTGACCAGTTCATAGACAGAGGAGCTTGGTTTTGGAGGTGGGCATTGAACTGGTTTGTGTCAGCCACTCATTTCTGTTTCTAGATCATCACTCAGGGCTGGATTCTGCAGCAGCATCAGAAAAAGAACCTTGTCAATCCATCTGGGCTTTTTTTTTTTTTTTTAAATGATGCTACACACCTGCAAATACCAGATATTTTCCAGAGGAATCAATGTGTTTAGTTGCCTTTTCATAACTGCATTCATCTGCACCCAGAAAAGGAGAGAGGGGTTTGGCACCCTCATTCAGTACAACAGCTATACAGAACTAGATGCTTTGGCACAAGGCACTAAGTCGAGATCAACCACTGCTCCTCCCTGTCCCTGTGAATCAACCACATTCCTAGGGGATTGGGCCACTGGCAGAAAGTAACCACTGCCTGGGACAGAAAACAACTCTTCCCTCACACCCTCCCCATAAAGTAACAAACTGGAGGGACTGTAGAGGAAAACAATGGCATGGGGACAACAGCACAATCAAGCTCCTTATGAAGAGATCATCTCAAATGGAAAACCGTCAGCACTTGCACTGTACTGCATTTCTTATGTATACGGTACCAAAGTGCCACCACCTACAGAGTCGAGGGTTTGCACATTCCTGGCTCCAAGACAGTCACATACTGTAAATAGTAGTTCCAAAGCAGGGGCTGCCTCCTGGGCATCCTCAAAGAAAAGGGGACCCCTGTCTGGTAAACGGTAAGAAATCAAACTATGGGTCATTTGAAGGACAAATTCTGTCCAGAAGTAAGAATCAAAATAACATGAATCACTGTTAAGAAGTGGTGCTAAAAGTTTAACCTGTCTGACATCAGTGTTTGTCCCACAGGAAAAGGGCCGGAGGAGTGACCATTGGAGAACGTGGCATCCACTCACGCCCTGGGAAGTAAAGGGGCATCCCACCATACCACTGGGGATAGTATGGGGCACCCTATGAAAGCCATGGAGAATCTCCTGGTGCAAGATCTGACAGCAGCCTACTCTCTGCTGGCTGATCTCTAAACCCAGCCCTTGCACAGCAGCTACACCAGGAGCTGGTGGCATGACCAGAAGGTGAATGGACTCCTGATCCACTGCCAGGTCCTTGAGGGCTTTCATAGAGACAGGACAGTTTAGGGGCTGCTTAAACTTCAGGGATTGAACTGGTTTTTTTCTGACCACTCTAAAAACTTGGCCTCTCCATCATACATTTGGGTCAATGTATGTATCAATGACCCAAAAAGATGACTCTTTTTAATTCAAGATCAAAATTACAGGGTTGATCTGGAAGTAAAAATAAAAGCAAGACCCAGATGAAGAACGTATATATCTATTCCTCTGACTCTCCTGCTAAAATTTCAAGCTAAAAATGTTAGACACACACCCCCCTACTTATATGTAAGAATATACATATATTTATTCATAACAACCTCAGGTTATTTATATGACAATGCAGGATGCACAAGAGAATCAGGTCCTCCAAAATACAGGCAAATATCTCAGCTCCTGTGGAACAGGTCATTGCTAGAGGATGATAGATAAAATTCAATTAAAGGAACAGCTTTGAAGCACATCTTTAGAGCAGAGTTCCCCTCTCCCACAAATCCTTAACACAGTAGCTGGACATTTAGTTTTGTTACATGCCAAAATCTTTGTGCCTTGTAAAGAAAGATGCAGGAGAAGGAATGTTAATGGCCTCTTTTTACAGTAGCCAGTTGTCAGAGGAGGTGGGAGAAAACAAACCACATAGAAAACAATTGCCAATTTGTGGTCTTGACCATTTAAAAATGGATCCCAAAATAGTCTGCTAAATTGTTTCACCCAGAGCAAAATTACCCATGAATACATATGCATGCACACAAAAACAGCATCTCTTGACGCAGTGCTGATGGTGACTGCAGTCAAGGAAGAAGCATTATTGCATTCCACATTTTGAAAAGATTACAATGCAGTGATTATTCTGAAAGGTTTTCACAAAGCACAATTATTAAGCTAACATTATCCCATTATTGTTTGTTGCTATGGAGATAATATAATCAATACATTTTCTGGATTGATTTTTTTAATACTACTAGCACATTGCACAATATAGCAAGATTTAACTCAATGCATTAACTGATTTTAGTTTATGATTGGCAAAGTCTTGAGGCAATAGATTGCAATCCATCTCACGCCTATTATTCTATCAAGACACTTAATGTCAAAATCTCTGCTGCAAAAGCAAGTTTTCCTTGTTGAAAGTAAGAAAAATGATAACAAGTTTCTCTGAAGAGAGGCAATCTTTTAAGCATGAATTTAACACTTATTCCTATTTTTTCTATGCCAAACAAAAATTACCAGACTACAGAATTAGTAGAAAAGCAAGTTGTGTTTGAACTCTCGACTTAAGATGCTTATTTATTCCAGTGGGGATGTTTTGAGGCATTATCCTCCTCCATGTAATGCAAACTTTTCCTGCAGCAACAGGAAGCTCCGAGAAGGTGGCAGCAATAGCAGTGTTGTGCCAGGGCCCATTAGATGCGAAGGCAGTTTGCAGCCTCGCCACAACCTGTTTCTGCACAAGCTTGGAGTCACTCGCTACCTGCTTCCATGCCCAGCAAAGACAGCGGGCACTCGGCCATTGGTCTCAATGGGTGGTGAAGCAAAACTGTTATAGCCACAGCGCTTAGTTTCTTTGCCCATAAAACTGCAAGAACACTTCCTTTCTTCCAGGTCTGCCTCTCCAGACGATAAGCTTTTAGCAAATCAAGTGACTGCTCCTGTGTTAGGACAGTGGTAAGTCTGCACAAACTCGAGTCTCAGATCTTTGTAAGACAGTGATATAATATATTAAGAGGCTTCAATTCTGACACTGTTATTTCAGCCTGTTACCTCTCCTAGGAAGAGATGGGCTCGTCATTGTGCAAGGTCTCAAAGCCTTTTAACATATATTTGCCATAATTGTCCATAGAAGGATTTTAACAGGTTTTCCCCTCCCATATGGCTACACAGTGGTAAACTGCCTTCGCCTCAGTCCCAGAGGTGACCATATTTTGCCAGCATGGTTTACACTCAGGCCAAAATTTACAAGCGCAGCATGCTAGACTTTGCATAACTAAATAAAAGAAAAGGAGTTATAGCAACATTTGAAAGTAATAATGCCTGTTAACTCCAGTGAGAATCATATGGTTAGGCTTTTAGGTGCCACTGTGTGGCTTTAGCTGCCTTGGGTTAGACACCAGTATATAAGCATTTTGGCCACAGAGCGTACAACTGCTTGCATGAGAAATTATTAATCATAGTTATCACAGTAATTCCACCTTCTCCCTTCCCTAAAGGCACCAGATTGGGTGGTCTTGTCTTTCTATGTGAAGTGGGCTGGGGCCCAGTAATGTAACTTTTGGACTGGCTGGAGGGGATCCATCAGGAATGATCATTCACATTTTAAATATGTTGCCTATGCAACACATCTGGCCCTTCTGGCCCAGGGGATAAGTAATAGAGTTAGGAATGCACATTCACAACCCACCCCCTCTAAGACTGCTGCACTGCCACTAACACAAGCAGAGCTAGGGCTGGTTTATAAGCCACCTCTGCCCTCCTTGCTCCACATGGCATGGATCGTTCTCTTCCGCCGCATTTCTCAATGATGCCACTTTTTATCAAAATGGCTCTGAATTGCTATGTTGCCGTGTGCCATGGTGTATAAGATAAGTACATACGTAGGGCTGCTTGCCTTCCCACCTTGTTTACTTTTATGTTATTTTATAAAGGATTTTTCTGCTGGACGGGGCTTAGACAAGTAGGTATGATGCTCATTCAAACAGGCTACTGTCACCTGTACAGCCTTAAAGGACACCATCTGCTAGTTCATCAGCACAGTTTCAAATATGAAGAAAATATTCGAATATGAAGAAAAACTTCATTTGTTTCAAACCACTGACTGCATGCTGTCCATCACAGTACCTTATCATGCAACAGCCCAGAAATTCTGCAAAAATAAAAACTCATTTAGATGCGGTCAGTCAGGGGATATCAATTTTGGTAACAAGAATGACACAATTACATTCCTAAGCAATTGGTCTCAATAACAGACAGACAGCACCTCTGGTAAATTGGCTGCAGGCCTGATTTTACCACTCTTATTCATACTGAGTACAGCCTACCAGCGAGATCCCCTTTATTTCAGTGCTAGAAGACTAAGATACTACTTAGCAAAAGTAAAATAATCAGTGTCCTGCTGCAAAGGTTGAGGCTAATCACACTTTGCTTAGTTACATTCTGTAATTGCTGTGTATCTTCTTCTAGCCAAAGATTATGATTTTCTTTTTTTTTTTAATTAATCAAGTCATTAAAAAAAAAAAAATATTATTACTCCACAACACAGGGATTGAACTTTGCTGCTGGAGATTGAGCTCACACGTAGCAGAGAGTCATGCAGCAGCGAGAGGCATGGGACAGAAGCATCCATCAAGGGGCAATCCTGTCCCTGCACAGCAGGACTTCTCCTGGAGCTCAGCTTTGCCAGCCTGGCTATCCCTGGCCAGTACATTTACCCAGGCTGCTACAGGAAGATACTGGGGTCCTACAGCCTCACCTCCTGACTTTTCCTCACATATACAACACAGCCTTATTGGGAACTGAGAAAGGACAGCCCTTACACAGGTCACACCATGGTGCAAAAGGCTCTCACAAACCTCCTTTTCTACTCCCACCGCAGCTAGATATAATTTAACCTGAAGCACTTTGCCCGTAATTATGTGAAAAGGTGGAATCAAGACAGGAGGTTGGAGGGGAAGCCGGCACCACGCGTTGCAGAGCTCCCTTTGCCGGCTCCGCAGCAGAGCTGTGCTCTGGGAGACGGGAGCTGTTCAAATGTTTTGACAGAACATGCCGATTCCTCGGGAATGTTTTTATTCTAGTCGATGTGCCAATTCTGCACAGATTTCCAGTGGAAAGCAGGCAGACAGTCTGGGTCTGCTGAAATAAAACTACTTCACCCAGAAAGAAGAAAAAGTTGTGTTTTCAGACTATTTTTACTCAATTTGTGATTGTATTTGTTTTAGTCAGTTTGTTGGATTGTTTTCAATTTTACCTGGAGACTCCATTTTGGCTCTAAGGACAGGCCAAAAAGCACCAAAACACTGCAGAAAATTAAACTCAAGTAAGAGACCTCAGAGGACTTTTGAGATATAGCTTTGTAAGTAAACAGCACACAAAGATAAACAGGGAAACCCCAAAAAACTTTATACTAAATTAATGACGTCCTAACTAGAGCTGCTTAGTCTGGTTCTGCAAGAACCCAAACACCTCCATTTTTGCATTTGCGGTTGTCTTTCAAAAGCTTTCTTTTCTCCTTTTGCCTTAGGGAGTTATTTATAGGGCTATTATAATTTGAGGTCTGGTCTTCTCATGGCAGGTCCTCCATCCAGGAAATGAAATAGCATTAGAAAATGAAATCTTGCATTTATGAGGTCTTCGAGATGGCTCCCTGGGGCATTGGGGAAAAAAAAAAGGTAGCGAAAAATATAAACACAAATATAACTACAACATACTTGCATGGTCCCTAATTCTATCTGTCATGAACTATATGAGACTCTTTATTAAAATAGAGAACCCTGGTATAAGGTCACCAACCGTAGCTTTTTTTCCCAAAGCTCTCCCATTTCCCTCTTGTGCGTGATCAAGCACCTTTTCCACCCCACCTTGGCTGCAAGGTGCTCCTGTCCAAGACTGTCCTCAGATGTGGAACACAAAGAAGGATAACTCAGATGCCACCCTTGCTCTGGATGTCTTGCCACACACTTTTCACACATTATATGTTGCAGCATATGAACTGATCAAGGTAGATTTGTTCATCCCTTTGCAAGCTGTAACCTTTGCAAAAATCACGTATCAATCATGCATTTCTTGTTCATACCTCTTTGTACTTCTTTCCTAGGCTACCATCTAGAGCCACAAGGTGCCTTAACCTATCCAGGGCTTGCTCTTTCCCCTCAGTATATAGACATAACAGCAAATAGAGGCAAATCAGTGAAGATTTTACCTGAATACTAAGATTCTACCTGAATATTTAAAATTGCACCACTGCAACTGTCCAAAGAACATTTCACTTTTGCCTCTCCCTTAATAGAAGTCATCTAAAATTCATGTTGTCCTGGCTTTGGCTGGGATAGAGTTAATTTTCTTTCTAGTAGCTGGTATAGTGTTATGTTTTGGATTCAGTAGGAGAAGAATGTTGATAACACAATGATGTTTTCAGTTAGTCTAAACACTACTTAGCAACAAGTCAAGGAGTTTTCAGCTTCTCATGCCCAGCGAGCAAGAAGGCTGGAGGGGCACAAGGAGTTGGGAGGGGAGACAGCCAGGACAGCTGACCCAAACTGGCCAAAGGGGTATTCCATACCATGGGACATCATGCTCAGCATATAAAGCTGTGGGAAGAAGGAAGGAGGGGGACATTCGGAGTGATGGTGTTTGTCTTCCCAAGTAACTGTTACGCATGACAGAGCCCTGCTTTCCTGGAGATGGCTGAACACCTACCCGCCCGTGGAAGTGGTGAATGAATTCCTTGTTTTGCCTTGCTTGCATGCGCAGCTTTTGCTTTACCTATTAAACTGTCTTTATCTCAGCCCACGAGTTTTCTCACTTTTACCCTTCTGATTCTCTCCCCCATCCCACTGTGAGGACGGTGAGTGAGAAGCTGCATGGTGCTTAGCTGCCAGCTGGGGTTAAACCACAACAATGTAATATTTAAAAATTACAAAGTGGAAGCAGGAAAAAAAAAAAAGGTTAATAACAAAGAAACAAAATGAAAAGTTTACAAGGACAACCCAAGACTGTATCATCTGTTTCACTGCATTGCTTGGTGAAAACAGAAAGAAAAAACCAGCAATTTGCAATACATGTTTTTAAAGCACACAGGTTTGTTTAGACTTCCTGTTGAGTAATTTTTTCTTTCCTTAAAAACAAACAAACAAACAAAAACCCCAAAACAAACCACAACTAAAAAACACACACACACCCCCCCAAAGAAAACAACCACAAAAAAACCCCAGTCAGTTCTCAGATAAACCTGATTAGAATCCAGCTCTGGTTGATTCTGGTTTCACATTATCGTCTACACTTAGACATGTGCTGAGGCCTCTGAGGACATGGACAATTAGATTAACTTTTGATCTTTATACCTCTCTGACAAGATTGGTCCTTTCTTACACTTCCATGTCTTTCTAGGAAACTTGCATTTCTGGATCAAATTACATAAGTATTTAACCAAAAAAAGAGCGCTCCAGAAAATAATGTTTCACTTAGTTCTGACAAATTAAGAGAAACCTGAGCACACAATGGCTGCTTTGCACCTGTCCCACGTCTGCAGCTACTGAAGCCCTCACAGCCCTGCCCCAGTGCCCATCCAGCAAACCCACCCTGCCCTTTCCAGTACTGCATCCCTTTGACTATGGGCCATGACTAAGACCCAATTTCACACTCAGTCCCTCTTAGGGAAAGTTATATTCCATCTCTACGTCCTTCCTGGGGAGGGGAGGGGAGGAAGAAGGCAGCAGAGGGTCATGAGTCTTACATCCAGATAAAGCTACCAGGAGATGATGCCACCTAAGGTGCACCGTAGGCAGCCAGAAGATAGTGCACAATGAATACCAGGGATCAAATGGCACATATTTGAACAGGCAGTTCTCCAAAGCCTTCTATTACTCATTTTAATATAAAGCCTTGCAGAAACCGAGCCTGAATAGCTGCAGTGGTTAAGATCCACAGCAGCTGTACCTTCCTACTCTCGGAAAGGGCAGGGGAAGTATCTTGCTTGCCACCCTTTCAGGATGACGTGGTGTACAGAAGGCCAGCTTTTTATTTGAAGAGACATGTCATGCTGTAAACATTTCTAGCGGAGCTTGGGTTAGCAGCACTTGTAAGAAAACCCTAATGAAAATAAATTGTTATGTATTTACCCATATGCTGAGGAGCATATGGCTAATGCATTTAGACACTGCTAATGAAGTTAAGACTCAGCTAAATTTGTTGGCTCATGGATAACAACTGTTCTCAACAGCCAATCTGAGCCTGCTATAATTTTAGCGTTACAACTGATACCTGGCCATTATTAGACGTACTGATCCTGCTGACATGGAAGAACTGGTTTTCTGAATATGGATTTCTTCACATCGCAATAAGAAGGTGAGCAGGATATGATGCCACTAAACTCCAGATTTACAGGTAGTGTGAGCAAGTTACAACTTCATTTAAAACAACAGAGACTGCTCTTATTCGTTGCAGCCCTGAGTCTACTGCTTTCCCTTTTTAATTTCAAGGACTGTAAGATTTTTAGTCCAGTCCCATTCTCTCCAGGCCAGTACCACACTGATGTGACTACAGCCAAAACTGAACAGAAGACAATCACACCTAAGAAATATTCCTGCTTTTTTAAGTCCATGTGTAGAAGCCCATTAAGTTTACCACAACAGCTACAGGAGTCCTCCTATTCAGTCACATCACTATTGCGCTGCTTCTCAAGGTGAAGGTCCCTACTTCTTGTGCGTGATCACAGGGATCCTGCAGTCCCAGGTAAATTCCAGTCTAAGTGATTACACTGGGTCTATCTGTATGCTACTACCGTTGCAACTACACATTATCTTCATTCTCTTAACCCAGCTACTTTGTAGCATGGCTGGTTTGTGTTCACTGTTGCTACATATCATGCCAGAGCTGGCTTTAATTTAGCAGTACATGCTGTTTAAAGGCTACACAGCAAATTCCAGAAGGTTATGTGATGAACATGCAAACATACTCTCCAAAAGACACAACACATGGCAAACTTCCCCTACACCACTCTCATGAGCCAGGTGTTGTTTTAATGATGCAGACCTCTGCTCGGATGGATCTTGGGTAGTCATTTCTCAGTTGCCACCAAAAACCCATCAAAGATCAATGGTTTTGGTCAAGGACAGAATGGAACAGCAGAGAAGTGTCCTCCGGCACTGTTATCTTGGGGACCCACCTTACTCGGACACCTTCATTTATAGACCAGAGCTCAGGCCTGGCATTAATTTACAGCCCCACTCACTCTGCAACTGCTCCCAAATCATTTAATCTCCCTCCAGCCTTCAAGTGGCCCAGTCCATTAAAGACAGCAGTGATACCAGCCTCCCAAAATCTACCAGAGAAAGTCCCCAGAGAAGTTGTTCAAAGTGTTTCACCATAACCTGATGAAAAAGCAGACCTATCTATTCCAGAACACCACCTACGTCATTTTGCAGGTGAGTAAAAAGAGGCCCAAAGGGAAGCAAAAGAAAGATTTGTTTACCCAGAAAATAAGAAAGCTTTGCCCTGGTCAGACTTGCCCAAAATCACACTGGTAGTCTGGGGAAAGCCAGGAGCATGATCAGATAGTCCCTCTTCCCACTCGCCGTGCTGCCATGGAGCACATCATCCCCGTTCCACTTAACAGGTAACACCCTTCACATAGAGCTAGCAATTGCCTCAGCCATTGCCTCTTCTCATGCAGTGTTTAATAAAGTATGCCAAAAGGAACCACCAAAATATGGCTTAAACAATACTAAAACTATGATGCTGTTCATCAATGAGGTCTACACCTTGTCCTGGTTTCAGCTGGGATAGAGTTAACTGTCTTCCTAGTAGCTGGTACAGTGCTATGTTTTGAGTTCAGTATGCGAAGAATGTTGATAACACTGATGTCTTCAGTTGTTGCTCAGTAGTGTTTAGACTAATGTCAAGGATTTTTCAGCTTCTCATGCCCAGCCAGCGAGAAAGCTGGAGGGGCACAAGAAGTTGGGACAGGACACAGCCAGGGCAGCTGACCCAAACTGGCCAACGGTGTATTCCATACCATGTGACGTCCCATCTAGTATAGGAACGGGGAAGTGGGGGCAGGGATTCGCCCCTCGGGGGACTAGCTGGGTGTCGGTCGGCGGGTGGTGAGCAATTGCACTGCGCATCATTTGTACATTCCAATCCTTTCATTATTGCTGTTGTCATTTTATTAGTGTTATCATTATTAGTTTCTTCTTTTCTGTTCTATTAAACCATTCTTATCTCAACCCACGGGTTTTGCTTCTTTTCCCGATTTTCTCCCTCATCCCACTGGGTGGGGGGGGAGTGAGCGAGCGGCTGTGTGGTGTTTAGTTGCTGGCTGGGGTTAAACCACAACACAGCTCCTTCTAGGGGCCACTGCTGACGTCTATGGGAAACACTCACCCAGCCCTGCACAGCAAATAGATGTGGGAGCTGGTCTAGGCAGAAGCCACACAGTCAACACGCCACTCCTTGGAATAAGGTACCTGTTTCTTCCCTCAAATTAAAAACAGTATAGTCCAAAAGAGCAAAAGCATCTGCCATGACCACTACACCTTCACCGTTTTGGTCACCATTATTCACCAGCAAAGCAGCAATGATTCACCCCCCTTCTGTCACGTAAAATTTGCCAGTTGCTTTGTGTATCCTACTACTGCCTCCAGCTTCCATAAACATTATTTAAAGTTGACATCACATTCAGGGATGCCTTGCAAACACAGCTATCAGAAACATCGAGTACAAAAAAGCCGATAACATCGTGCCTCTATAGAAGGGTTTGAGGTGTACGCACTGCTCCCCCCGAGGCAGGCTCACCCTGCTGAGATCCCAACAAGCTCAGGAAGAAGCTGGGGTGAGCCATGGCACAGCTCTGCCCAACGCTATTCTGAAAAACCAAAGGTCCAGCTCTCACTGAAGGGTGCAAATAGCATCTACTCAAGTGGGAGACAGCTAATTGCAACGTCTTGATTTCCTGCATTAGGTTCCCACAAACAGATACTGCACTGACTTTGTCAGGGTATCTGACAACGCTAACGTCTGATCAAAGGAGGTAGCAGAGTATCAGCTGAAACTAGGAAAATACACGTGTTTGAAGGGGGGAGAGACTGGCTTTATAGACGTGTGAATAAACACATAAAAACACGTCTAACCCCAGGTTTTCTGTCATGTTGCAGACTGTGACATGGCTAGGTTTAGATCTACACCACATGTATTCATGTCACATGAAATGCATCATACACAAGCCTCCCAATAAAGGGGGTTTCCCAGGATCTAAGAGAAGACCTGAGACACCTCATGAGGTCTGTTCAGGCAGTCAGCAGCCCACGGCAGATGCACACAGCCAACTGGCGGATGTAAAGCCAGGCTGGCTGGTGATGCCACGTCCACCCTCTCTGGTTCCACGCAGATAGCTATCAAGTGGCAAAACACACACTCCCTATCCCATTCCCCTCTGGTTTATCTGCACGAAGCAACACAAAACCATATGCAGGCTTTCACTGTCAGTGTAAGCCATATTATTCTTGTAATTAAATCCAGGTCCACAACCTATTTGAGAGCTCCTCTTCTTCCCTCCCCACCCCCCCCCTTTGCTCCCCTCACCATTTGCCTCTCTCCAACCTTGTTTGGGTTTACATGCTGTGTCATTAAATTCCAGAACAGTAAACGCTGCAGCTTCTCTCTCCAAGTACTGACATGCTGCTTTCTCGGCTGAAAATTAGACATGGGGTTAATTTCATTCCTGCAAGGACTCTGCCTTTTATTTTTCTTTGCGTCCAACTGAAAGGATGTTTTTGGCAGATGCTTAGTGGAAAAAGATCATGTTTGCTCTCTGCTTCCTCCCTACACTCCCCCCTTCTCCACTCTCACCCATCAGCCATAAAACAACACAGTCCAGCCAGATCCCAAACTGAAAGCAAGACAAAGCACCCACACAGCCCCCACTCCCATTCAGCAGAAATGGGCCGCTCCAGGGTAGCCCAGGATCTACAAGTAGGCCAGACAGAAATAAACAGAGTAAACAAAGAGTATCCTGTCCAAGCAGAGAGGGACTAAAGAGCGTGATGTCTTTCATTAAAATGCAAGGCAGGGATACAAGCACACAGCCAGTCAAAAGCATCACTGGAGCTTGCTAGGAGTAATAGGAGAAAAGCAACACATGATCGTGCCATTATAAGGACCCAAAGCACATCACTCAACTGTACACGGGGCACAACTGCATATCCCGCCTACCGAGCACCAAACCAAGGCAGCCAACCACACATCGACCACCACCCCAAAACACCAGAGACGCCAGCCCCAAGGCTGCAGCAGCACAGTGCTGCTCTCCACAAGGCTGAGTAGGGAGCAGTGCACACAGGTAGAGTACCAGGCAACCAGAGCCATGCAAATTTCAGAGCCGATGACATTTAAAAAAACAGCATAGCTGCCTTTTTAGAAAAGGGATGGGAAAGAGGGAGAAAAGCACGGCACAGCCATAGCAACAGGTCAAGTGTTTGCCGCGGTTCTTTGGGAGGAAGGGTAATGTGGCACGTGTGCCTTCTCAGTTTTCAGAGCATTTGTCACGTAATAAAATCATTAGCCTGGGAATTAATAGGAGAGTTTTGTTTAGTTTTTCTGCAACCTGCTGCTCCGAAGCCCATGCAGATCCATGTGTGAAAGTCCATGCTGTGTATACCCTTGTGTCTCCCATTACATGGCTATTGCAAACAAACCTCATGTTTTTCCACAGACTGGTAGGAAAAATGCAGTATGTGGGGAGGTGGGGCAACAGTCAGGAGTTTCTAGCAAAACAGCAGTCTGTCTGCTGCAAGTCTGCTCCATTATTGGGAAAATTGAACATGCTGCTGTTTTTTAAACAGCCTAATCATATTTACTATTACATCAGACTTACCCACCACAAATTGTTCTCATGCAATGGAAGAATTTTTAATCTAATATCTTTGACTCGGATAATTTCCCAGCTGCAGAACTGCAATAATTTCCTATCTTCTCATTTTTGAGATAAGCCGATTAACTTGGATATGTTATAGTTTCAGGGTGCGATTATCTCCCTTTATTGTACTTGAGAGAGAAGGGGTGACTTACAGTAAAATAACTTTGTTTTCCCCAAGTCAGCTCTTAAAGTCTGCTTCTCTGTGATGGAGATAAGTCTTTCCTGTTGCATTTCCCTTAGCCCCTTAACTTTCAGCACTTCCTCTTCCTCTCTCAAAGACACTATATTAACAGCAACTCATATTTTACTCAAAGAAAATACACTGTTCAAGAAATCACTGAAATAACTCTTTCAAAAAATCTCATGGAGAAGACATTTTCTTGTTTAAAATACATTTGAAAGTTTATTAAAAACCCCACAGCCCAGCACTATTGGTCAAATTCTGCTTGCATTGTTCATTTGTTTTCAGGCACACTTACAGAAGAAGAAGAATAGCAGTAAAAGGATGGTAAGGCCTGATGCTCTGTTCACATATACAGTGGAGCAAAACAGGAACCTCTACTCACTTCAGTAGAACCGATTTACAACCAAGTAAGGGAGAAGACGAGCAAATCCTTGAATTTATGCCATTACAAATTGAAAAATACTGCTTACTCCCACAATTCTGTTGAGAGCTTTTGATTTTTAATGTTTTTTCCTAAATCCCCAGGACCTAGATTTACTTGATTATGTCAAAGGGACTCCCTCGCCTCCTTTATTTTTTCCTTAACTTTCTAGCAGTCATATTCTAGGAGGAAAGCCTGAAACCATGAGATGAGGACACTTTTTGGACTGGAAGGCTCTGTATGTTCAAGTGTTTTGACTTCCCTTTCTCTTCTTGGTCTCATGGTTGCAAAGGGCTTTTCAAGCTGTGTTGCTTTGCAGACCAAATTCAACACTGGAAACATATGAATTACATACATGCAGATTCCCATATTCATTCCTCTTAGTCACCATTCATGAATTCCTCTGAAATAAACATTCATGGGTTGAAAACCGCTAGTCTGATGATTTAGTGGGAGGGTGGCTCGCGCGTTTTCCCTGCACAACATCGGCAATACCAAGAAGGAGCTGGCCTATTTAAAAGGGAGACTCTCTAAAAAACCAGTTCAGTGAAAAGACATGGTTGCATAAACATGCAAGTGCAAGAACTTCTTAACATTATAGATGTAGCAACAGAACAAACAACGTTTTGCTACTTCCTATTAAAAAAAAAAAGAAAATAACCCCAGCCGCCAAACCCGTGCTCGTGCACAGCTGTGCCCCTCGCAGCTAAGCCCCTAAACCCACCCCGACCCCAGGAAGGTGATGGGCAATCTCTGGTTCTCCCCTGCTGGGGAAGAGAAAGTGGAAGCTGTCCTCTAGTGACTGCAGTGAGAGCACTTGCGTCCCTGAAAACACTTTTGTAGAGAACAGCCTACAGTATAAAAGCAGCCCTCCTATTACTGGCGCGTTGCTATGGGCACTATTTCTAAGAAAGCAGCCTCAGGAGAAGATCTAGAAAACATGGCAAAAATATATGAGGGAAGAAAGAAAAATTACTAAGAGCCTGGACTCATCCCTGCCTGTTCCTACCAGCAGCAATAGGACTATAGAGAAGATGGACAGTGAAACGTTGTAGTGCTGGACATACAGCCTGGTGGGGCTTGTGGTTTTGCATTACTTGGCTCTGTTTCAAAACCCTGTTTGGAATTATTATTTCTTGGTACTCCAAGATACAATTTCTAAGCTACCTTTAATTTATTCTTTTCCTAAAACTTAGTAAAATCAAGTTTATCTTTTCTTCATTAGCCTGCTTTAAGTGAATTTAATGAATGCAATTCTGGTAATGAAATTTGCCTAACAGATCATAGGTAACAGTTCGCAAAACTTTCCATTTGTATGCTGGTGCAGGGCAAGCCTATCTACAACATATCAAAGTAACTTAGTCTCTAGGCTCCTTTTCCTACAGCAAGTGTTAGCAGGTGACTAATGATAACTGGATTTTGTCACCAAAGAGCTACAGAATGAGTAGCTTCATGCCATCCAGCTGAATTGAAACCAGAAGAGTGAGGGTGAACTGGTCTGTATTCCACACCACCAGCATCCCCTGTATGTTAAAGTCACCCTGTCAACTCCAGTTCAAATTAATCAAGAGCAAATCAAGTCTACCTTTTATGCTATTTTCTAAATGAAATCAGATGTACATGTAAAACTGGTATTTAAATGGGTTTTACCTAATAATGAGTCAGATATTGACAGAACAATCACCACAAAGACCAAGGTAAGAGGCACTATATTCTCATTAATAATTCAAATCTCAGCATGGATATTGATAACCATGCACTTAAAAGAGGAAATTGGGCAGCAGCTGGAGTTAGCCCAGATTTCCTGAAAAAGTTGCTGGACTGCAACAGAGACACACTAGAGAGATTTTACTGTAAGATTCAACCAGAGAAATTGTAGCTCCTCATTATTAAGAGATCTTGGACCCTCAGAGGCATTACTGAAATTGAGCAAGAAACAAAAATACAGCATTAGCAGACTAATGAAAAGGCATGGGTGAGAAAAATAAGGGAACAAAATCTGGAGGCAGAATCCCAATACTTCCCCTTCCTCCCTCCTCCCAGTCCCAATATTAGGGGCACAGAGCAGCAGCATTCAGTGGTACCTAATTCCAGTTACTGCTTAAGAGCAAGCAATATTACAAGCTTTAAAATAAATTTGTACAATCAGCAAAAGCACAAACAAACAGAAAGGTCATAGGAGCCAAAACCACTCAGAACAAACCAGTTGGGGCTAGTTAATATAATCTGGTCTATTCACATAACTAAGTTTGTTTCACTGAGGGCATGAACTTTCTTGGAAAAGCTCAAGTAATTAACTGCAGGAGCTTACACATTTTCTTTCCCTCAAGTTTATTTTACCCTGAAATTAGAGCTGCTTGCGCACAACTGCTTCTACCAACTCACTCAAAAAGCTGAGTTTTGCTTGCTCTTTCCAGAGGCAGATGCTTGAAGAGACGGTACCATTGAAGTGTAGGATTCCCTTCAATTCCTCTTACCTTCTGTCCACTCTTCCCATCACTTTGGATAGATACAAAGAAACCCGTATCTATCTTACCTCACTGAAAAAGAGCAGGTTTCCAATGAAAGGAAGAGGTGGAGGATGCCGGATCCCTACTTTGCTTAGTTTGGAGAATGCAGATGTGGAGTACCTGGAACAAGTAAGGTAGTAAGTTAATTTTGGATCTTGTCATGATAGGATTTACCATAGTAATTACTTCTGATGACTTCCCTGGATTCAGAGAGGGAGAAGGTGCTTTCTGTGTTGGCCGAACAGTACTGCCAATGTGGTGACATTGCTTAGCAGCTCCTCTGGTCACAGAAATAAACACAATACCCTGGTGCTTCAGAGAGGGCAAAAGAACGAAGGGACTCAAACACAGGCCTGCAAATTGAGCAGTGGAAAGAGAGCTGCTCCTCTTCCCACAGAGGGTGTTGTAAGTCAGAAGTGACTCTTCAAAGCTACATGAGGTTACAAATGAGATCAAAACAGGCATTTGGGGTTTGACTACTGTGGCACAGCTGGGAAAGGAACAAGACAGATCTTCAGACTATTATTTTCTTCTTCTTCCATCACCACTACCTATACAGATCACAGAACAAGAATTCAAACTAGTCTCAGTTGTGCATGAGCCAAGACACTGTCAGTAAGTTCAAGTCAAGCCTAGTATTTGGGCCAGATATGCTGATTAAGTGATTTTACAACTGCCAGTCAGCAAATTAAACAAATATAAAAAATAGAGGGAAACAAAACCCAGACAGAAAAGCTTAATGCATCCCTTGTTTCAGATGAAACTGTGGCATGTTGACAGGGACAATACTGGAAAAAAAAGAAAAAGGAAAAACCCAATCCCGAAGTCTTTCTTTTTTCCTCCCCTCCCCCTTTCTTAATACAAACAATGGATTTAAGTCAGTGAACTTCAGTTAGTGAAATCTGAAAGAGCAGGAGCTAACAGCAGCAGCTTTGATTAACCAAAGACACAGTAATACTGAATACTATCATGCTGAACACTATCACTAGAAGGACCAGGGCAAAAGATCTTTAAGATGAATAAAGTCTGTGTCTATATTAACACCTTAGCTCAGAGCAATAGTATAGTTTCAAAGCTCTCCCTCTGCATGATGGTTCTGTGTCCGGGGCAGGTTTGGCACATGCAACCACACTTTTTTGAGAGGAAACTGAACTTGAAGCTCTCCTCCAATCCTTCATCTCTTACCAGGGCAGGTCTGAACTAATAAGCAGTCCTTCAGCTTTGAACCCCAAGTGCAGTGAGACTGTTTAGTCCTGGGGAGCAAATTAAATCTAGCCCAAAATAAAAACTGTGAACTGCATATAGGGTAGGGGTCACAATATCAACTGCTTTAGTCTATCGAGTCTGCAAGTCATCTGAATGACAGACAGCAGAAGCAATGCTCTCTGATCCCAATGGGCTGACTCCCTCAATGTCAGTGTACAACCTTGGACCTCTTCTCCTTCAGGTCCAATAATTGGCGCATGCCTCATTTGAAACACCCTCCATGATGCAGGCAGGAATATTCTGATTTAACCTAATGGGCAAACAGCACACAATTCTTGGGGGTCAGGGAGGAGGGGGGAGAGAAAAGAAGAGTTGGTGTCAGAAAATGGCCCCTTCCTCCAGCACGAGGAAAAGGAAAGGAAAGAATGGTGTTGTGAAATGAAATATATAAAATTAAGATAATTAAATCTCACATGACAGCAAAGCAGAATGGGACTTAAGTATTGAGTTAGTAGCTTTTTGTACTTCTGTTTCCTGAGATGATTTCCTGCAGCACAGTACCTGTTCTCTTAATGGGTTTTCTTTTGTGAAGATATTTTACAAAAATCATAAATCACAAGATAGAGATTTGGTAATTTTTAAATAGCAACAATGTTTTTCATGGGGCAGTACAAACATTCACAAACACAAACCCTCTCAACAGAAATTATGTGTCTTCAGTCTATGCAAGGGCACTATTGCAGTATGACAGGGTATTGTGGAGTAAAGGCACAGAAGTCAACGTTTATTACACATTTTATACATATTATTGACTTTTTCGCTACTTAACAGCTTAAAAAAAAAGTGTTTCCTTATTGAAACACCTAATACTCTTGGGGAAAAAATGTTTTAACTTCAAAATGACAAAACAGCCTACATGATACATTTTCTTCCCCAAAGAGAGGATTTTTTGCTGTTGCTTGAAATTTTCCTGAAGTGTCTTTGTGTCATAGCAAAGTCTTCATCTTCAGTGTGTAAACAGTGGAAAAGATGAAAATCTTTCTCAATGGAAACTCGTCACTTTTGTGGCATTTTATCCTGGATGTTTTCACTGTAAAATACATGGCAGATCACAAAACACCAGGCTGGGCTACAGTTAACTGCTAATTTCACTGCAGACCGGACACTCTGTAGACTCCTGGTCTTCACGTACTGCCAAGTGAAAAGTGACTGCAACAGGGCCTTACACTACACAAAGTAAACAATGTGATCACTAAATATTTAAAAAGGAACAAAACTAATGGGTACAGTGCACCCAGTTTCACAAGGCAAGAAACACACAGACTCTGAAGTCTATTTATGCTTAGATGAGCAGTTCATCTTTGTCGGCTTCTGTACATTACTGGCAGCTCCACACAGCTGAGGATTTGCTTTCCTTTTTCCCCTCCTAACATGGTTTTCTCTGCTGCTTTTTATTCAGTTACATTTGAAGTAGGTTTTCAAAAGGTAAGGAAACATGGTTTACAATGAGATGGGAAACAGAAGCACTGTAGTCAAGCTACACACTGAAACAAAACAACGAAAGGGTAGGGCCAGAAGGAAAAAAAAAAAAAAAAAAAGAAATCTTATCAATAAAAACATCTAGCTCTACCCTATGATTTCACAACATTTCTGGTATTGCTGAAGTATCCGTAGTTTTGCAGAAAAGAAAACAGTATGCAAGTGCTTAAAGACTGACAGCGCTGCATGCACAATGAAGGAAGATCTAACGCTGCACAGGTAACCTTGACTTTGACCATTTCTAATGTAACAGCTTACTTTCTGCAACCTTAAATATTAAGAGCTTTTTTTTCCCCCCTACCTCTGCAATATTTCAGCTCATTCCCACCATTTCGGGTGGGGGAGAGAAAGGAAGGAGTGGCTTGCAGGCTTTTTAAAAAAAGAAAAGAAAAAAAAATTGTCCTGTGTAACACACAACGAACACCAGCAATACATGAATCTGACAGCTTCATGGCACAAACCTTTGCCTTTTCAGCCAGAAGCAACCAATAACTCCATCAGGCTAATTTATGTGATTCGGCTACTCAGCACACCCATGACACACACTTGGCCAGTAACTCAGAGAGCTGCGCGAGAAGCGCACTGGGAAAACGGTGGCTGGGTTTTGTTGCTGGGAAGGGGAGGTGGGCTAGAAGCTGCAAGAGTGCAAACAGACAGGGTTGCCCTGTAGGCAGTCACAAGACATTTGTCTGGAGAAGCTGTACATCTAAATGAAACAGTTCCAAGCCTGCCTTATCACCAGCAGGAAGTCTTATTTCTCACTCTGCCACTTAACACACTTCTGTGTTAATTTATCACAAAAATTATTCTGCTTATCAGGCAACCTCCTGCTGTTGCTGTGGGTGCACACTAAGGGTAGAAGACCAGCCAATGGACTAGAAGGGCTAAGTCAAATGCAAAATCTAGAAATAGAAGAGATACTGAGAGGTGACCAAGACAACCAAAGATATGGAACAACTTTTGTACAAGGAATAAGCAAACAGGCTATAATCTTAATCCTGGAAAAAGAAGCAACTGATGCAGGATATGACAAACATATTTAAGATCCTGCATAGCTTAGAACATTCAATAAAAGAATTATTACCCACTATTAAAAAAAAAAATTAAAATCCACACAGGAATATTCAGGTGGCAGGATTAAAAATGAAGCACTTTTCCAAGTAAACGTATACTAACTATGGAACTCCTTGCTATGGGATGTTGTCTATTCCAGAATCTTAAAAAGCTTCAAAAAGTGATTAAATAAATTAACGAAAGGAGGGGAAAAAAAAAAAAAAAAAATCAGCAGGCACTTTTAATTCATGAATTTAACAAATGTAAGAGACACACATGGAAAAGATTAAAGGGAAGGAGGGAAAATTAATCAAATTTCTTTTCCTAAGCAGGGAACTAGTCTGTAAGCTTCCAATGGCAGAATAAAAGATTAGACTGCTGTTATAAAACCTAAAAGATAAAACCTCAGACACTTCAGTTTTCTTAAGAGAGGAAGGAGTCTTTGTGCAAAGGGAGGGGCACAAAAAAGGATAAAATGCTGATGGCAGCAATATTTACTGGACGGACTAGCACATTCTCACTCAAAGGAGAAACATATCCTAATATTTACACATGTAGGGCTTCCTGCACAACTATTAATTTAAAAGCCTGGCATTATATTTTGAACAAGTGACAAGACATCAAAAGGAACCAGAGGAACAGCAGTAATGAAGTAGATCAATAAACAATTCAATAACTCTTTGAAGACGTTCAGATGGCCTCTCAGAGCTAGATGGTCTCTGTATATATTAAACATGACTGTTAAAAGAAAGTTAACATGCCAAATACATTCCTGTAGGCCAGCATGGCAGATTTAAGCTCTCTGAAACATGACCATCTCTCCACAAAACACCATGCAAAAAATAAGGAGAAAGAGTTAAAATCAACAGATAATTAACGTAAGTTGTGATGGATATATAACCAACAGAACTAGCCATCTGCCCAGCCAGGTCAGTACTGATCAGCACTGCAAGAAAAAGTATTATACAGTCTACCATTAAGTGCAATCAATTTGTGTAGCAGATAACATTAGACAGTTTCCAATTCTGCATCAGAGAGTTCAACATACCATTGAAATTACCCCAAATTTCTCTCAATAGAGAAAGTGCGTCATTCCTTCTACATTTAAGTAGTGCACAACCTAATAATATCTGAAAGCTATAAACTAGGACACTCAGATAAAAAAGTGATGTTATTTAATCTCATTGGTGGCAGCTGGGAGGTGTGTTATTTTGGAAGACTGAGTGAGAAAACAAAGTATTTTGCTGAGATAATGGAAATCATTCCTGCCAAACAAGAGATAATCATCACGCATTTTCACCTATTTGCCTCTATTTACATATACCCATACCAGATCCCAGTTAACATTGGGAGGCGTTTTGCTCACAAAGCACTGATAATATACAAAATAATGGTAGCCTCCCCAACATTACAATGATGGCTTATATAAAAATATACAAGCATTCCTGGGAGCACAGTCTCACCAAAACATTGATGATATCCCCAGGCTGGCTACAGAGTTAGACTTTCTGCTCTTAGCCCTCTCTGGGAAATTTTGCATTATGAATATTGCAGCAGGGTCACTGGAGAGCTGCCATCATGCAAGTCTTTCCTCTCAGCTCAGGATATTCAAGATAGAAAAATCATTATCTGGTCCCATTCCGACAGAGGAACACGCAGAACCCAGGTCTTGCAAGTGGGCAAGTACTGCAGCCAAAGCAGATACCCCCCCCCCAGATGGACACAACCACCTCTGGTTATTACCTCCAGAAAGTGTATTCACTAAAAGAAAAACAAAACACAAAATTAAATCAGCTGTCCATCCCCAAAAGACAGGTAGGTCCCAAAGTACTCTCTCACAAAGCAGAAGGGAAAAATGGGGAAAGTAAATCCCTCTTGTAACCTGTTCTATCCTTGGTCGACAAAGGTTACCAAATTGCCCTTTACTGTTACCTAGCAGTACCCCTAGTGGAAGGGGAGGTTTTTGCTGAAAGGAACTACACTTGGTTGTGTAGAATACCAGGCTCAGAGTAAGCAATCATTACTATTCCTCACAAAAAAAGACACAGAAAATCCACAAGTATAATTTCAGTACATTCTAGAGGAAAGCTTCAAAAGAGACTTTAGCCAGTTTGGGATAAGGCTATTTGAGCACTGCACTTTCATTTTCAAGCTCAACAAATCTATACTTTTTAACTATGAATTTGTAGGGCTGTAATACCAGTTTCAGAGATAATGAGAACTTCCATTTAACACTTGCTCTCCTTAATCACTTGCATGCACTCCCAGTGTTTTAATTTTTACATAATTGCACAAGAAAAAGACAGACATTACACACATTTGCACCATCTGCCCCCACAAGGGCAGATGTTTTCCAGCTGCAAAACCTAAATGACCTTAGGATTATTACTTCATTGAAACATTTGCTAATGCACCAGGAATAACGTGCAGGAAAGGACCAAATTATATGCCCAAGATTAAATTTATACCTCATCTATCTGCTAACAATCATTTTTTAATCCATACTGTTCTGGTCTGCTGAACAATTTTTTTATTGTCTCTTATCTTAAGAGGACCAATAGGTTCAAGGGACTGGTTGTAATAAGGCTGCAGGTTGTCAGAGTGTGTTTAAAGTTTTGGGGGTTGCCTTGATTTAAAAAAAGAAAAAAAAAATTAGCAGTGAATCAAGGCCAACTAAATGAAAAAGCCCATACAGAAAAGCAACCCACTTTACCATGCTCCAGAGTAGCCCTGGGAGAGACAGATGGTCTGTACAGCAGGCCAATGACAATATTTCATCACCTCTCTCAGAGTGCAGCCCCTTCACACTGGGCGGTGACTTTTCCAAATAAAGAGCAAATAAAGAAGAGTCATAAATCCACAGCTTCAGCCCTTCATCTTTGGCTCAACACCTTTAAACAAAATGATGAAGGTCAACAGCAGCAGAGGCTGTTGCCTCCTTATAGCAACTTATATCTTTGGGAAAGGAGGTGGGACCTCCACCCCATGTGAGCACAAAGGGTGGTCTCCTTGCCAGGAGGAGACTCCACAGCAGAATTGAGGTCTGGTGCATACGTGAGGCCATACACGATGTCCACAGCAAGCCTGGGTCAGAGCTGATAGCTAAGCTCAGCTCTCATGTCTCAACCCTGCTGCCTTAACCCCAGGCCAAGCCTTCCTTTCACTCCCCAGGGCCACTGGTACAACACCTTTCTTGAAGACCAAGTTCCTTTTCTCCCTTTTTAGTCACACAGATACTGTGAGGCACACAGAAGAAAACAGTACCACCTCAAGGCCATAAGTGTTCTTGCTCCAGCCAGGAAGACTGAAGTTTGCATAAACAGGTGTATTGTTAGACACAGTTCTCAGAAACCATAGTAAAATTTCATAAAGTTTTTTTTCTCCCTTCCCAGGTAATTACATATCTTAATTTTGTAATTGGACATCTTAATTGCATAATTAAAAGGACACAAAGTTTCAGCTTAATTAGTCTAATTGTTATACAAGTTCATATCCTAGTGGTGCAACTCCATTTGCAGAAAACATGGCACCTGTTTCTGTATGCATCTCAACCATTTCTACATACCAGAAGTAATGGTATGGATGAGGGATGCAGTTTCATGCTTAAATCGAGGGAGGAAAGTCTGCTTGGGAGCCTGACCATTGTGGCTTTTCATTACCATAAAGGAGGTACTCACTAGGCCACTGGCCCATTATTTCATAGGGTCAAAAAGGGGTTGCAATGCTAGGGTGGCCGAATTCCTGAAATGTTATATAGCATATACATCAAGTAGTGATGTGCTGCGCAGGCAAAGCCAAGTTGTATTCCCACTAGCACGTACATACTTCAGCTGCCTGTCATTTTTTAATCCATGCAGTTCTGGTCTATCAGACAAGTTGCTTGATGTCTGTTGCTGTCAGGGAACTGGTTTTAGAGTTCAGGTCTTGTACAACATTCCTCAACAGCAACAGTACATACAGAGCCGCTCAGTGCTATTAAAAACCAGCTGGCACAAGGGCTGCATGGAGTCACACCCCTGCCAGGGAAAGCCCTGGGAAAGACAAAATTGCTTCAAGAGGCTCAATGCCTCCCCGTCCTTTTGGGCCTGAGATGTCATCCTCCACTGAAGGCGAGGTAGGGAACACAGTCCCTCCTCCCTTTTTGAGACCAGCCTGTCAGCGTTCATATAGCAGGCACCAATGTATAGACAAAAACAGTTATGGAACAAACCTCCAGGCATCTTCCCCACTTGTAGTCTCAAATGAGCAGCTCTGATAGACTGTAGGGACAATTCACCTCCCTTTAGACAGATCTGGCTAAATGCAGACCTCATGATTACACAGCACATGAAATAATTATTTTAAGTTAACATCAAGGGGCCACCATCCATCCAGTGCAATGAACATGGCAGAGGTCCTGCCGACCAGAAACAGATGTGATCAGAGCACCAGAGATCATTTCATAGTGTACAGAGAGCCCAACTTTGTTCTGGCATTTCTTAACTTGTGTGTGCTTGACTTTACAACCTCAATAATGTGCCTTTAATGCATTTTTCTGTGCAAGTTCTTAAGGTTTTTTTTAAAAGCTCATTAAAAATCCATCACATTGCATCATTTTCTAACCCCAGAGGTCATCAAAAGACCCTAGGACTATGGCAGACACCTTTGCCAAGTGAGCTAACGGTGGAGCTCACAGAAGAAGCAGGTTGTCTTTCATGCAAGGGAGCTGTGAGGCACAGCCTGTCAGAGGGTCTCTCTAATACCTCCTCAGAGAGAAAAAACAGCAAAATTGAAGAGTTCCTAAACCAAAATGCTAGGCTCCTTGCTGGGTGCTGACACCTCATCAGTGAGCCCTCATCTGCTCCTCTGGCAGCACTGCCACATCCCCATTCTTCCTCATCGATGGACCTGCTGCTGCCCCAGTCTCTGCTTCTCACTCAAGCAGACCTGCACTGCTCCCCTCACCCAGCCTCTGCCTCACCTCCTGTCGTGAGCTCCCCAACCAATCCCTTCCCAACCCAAACACTGGTTTGTATCAGCCATTCACCCTCCTCCATGCAACGATTTATCCCAGTTTTCTCCCCCCCTAAACCCCATTCTTACCAGACTGTTTGCACAAGCCCCCTCCTTTGTTATCACTTTGACACCCACAGTACACAACCTTTCCCTCCTCCCCAGCAGCGCTGCACATGGGTGGTGGGTGAGTCGAGGAGAAAAGGGCTGGTAGAGAGGTGAGACAGGCTCCCCGCTTGCAGTTCTTGTGCCCAAGCCTCATTGCCGCTATTGCATGGGGCATCCATTACAGAAATGCTTCTCTCAGTCCCTGTAATTGGAGCAAGCTGAACTGCTCTCAAGGACTTGCTGCCTGGTCAACCCTCAGCACAGATAAAGGGTGGGAATATGCTTAGCAAAGTCAGAATCAGAAATATTAGCTTAGAATTATGTATAAACACAAGAGATTCCAGTGAATGTGTGCTAACTGCAATTTTTCAAAGACTTACAATTTGCCCAAATTTGCATAAGAAAGGCAAAAAGTACATCCACTGACAAAAAACACCTCCTCTCACCAAATATTGACTCCCTGCATCAAAGCTAATAGAAAAATCAAACACCACCTCTAAAAAGTAATAAAAAACCCCAGAAAGATCCCCAAAATAAAACAAACCAACATTTTTCTTTAGCCTTTGTCTCAGAAATTATGGAGCTCATTTTAACTGAAATTTTTCAATAATTCCACCTACAGAAGACACCAGCCCTGGAAAACTTCAAGCCCAGCTGCTTAGAGTTCAATAAAGCAATAGGCAAGCAAAAATAGAGCTGTGTAATGGGAGCATCACACAACCTTAATTTGTGGTGCTCTAAGACCCACCTATAATTAAGTATGCCAGATTAAAAATAAAGGAAGCGCTGGCTCTCAGTCTGAGAGCTCACATAAAAACTCAGCTCACAGCTAGTTATTTTACGCAAGTTCTAATCCATTATGGTAGGGGGGTGACAATGACAATGTTGTCTGACCCTTAATTACAGGAAAGATGCTATAATACTGTACGTACCAGACAGCCTATGATAAACTTGAAATTAATACTGGAGACTCTGCCTGCTCCCCATGACTTGAAAACTGGGAGTACTCTGATGCCACAAGGAGAAAGGATGCCTCTATTTTTCTTTTCCTGCTCAGATTTTCATTCCTCTGGTTCTCTCATTTTCCGTCATTCCCAATAACAAATAAAAACCACCACAAATTATTATATTACACTTCACACATACACATTTCATTTCCACACCATTCAGGTACAAAGGAGGCATAAACACCTCTGGAGGAATGATCCCATGTCCTGCTGGGTGGCTGAACCAGCCACATGAAGCAGCATATATGATCCACTAGAAGCGAGAATGCTTCAGGAACAAATGACAATTTGCTACATCATAAAATAACATCAGTGCTGTCTGCAGAGCCCCAGAATTAAACAAGAGAAGGTACCATACATGCATCTAAATAGTGCAAGTCCAGAGTTCTGTGATTTGCTGCATGATTTAATACCACTAGAATTAAAGTGAAGGGTGTTCGGAGCTCCCTTCGTGGAAAGCAGCAAAGCACTGCGGTCACCAAAGGAACAACATCATTAATTTATGAAGGGAAGAAGAGACAATCCCTCCAACCTCAAGGCTCCTGCACACATGAACAGTGAGTGGAAGTACAGAAGCGGGGTTCAAAGGCTTGTGGAAATACAGAAATTAAACTCAGCCTCCTTTTTCCTTTGCATGTTATTCATGACTTCTTGAGTACCTATGGACTGACGAGAGTTGAGCCTACAGGAAAGAGGAGTAACTCAGTCCTTTTCGTAACGTGAATTCATCTTGTAAGAGACAAAGTAGACAGAGTAAGGAATATGCATAACTTTTATTCCCTACCCCAGCACTAGCAGAATACCCTTCAGCAACCATAGGCATGAGACAGGAAGAGCAGTGAAATTATTTCAATCCCCTTTCAGTGTTCTTGAGCAGTCAATCACCATCATAAGCCCAAGTAAGCTATCGTGGGCCACTAACAAAGGCTGATACCTACTATGAAACAGAAGGTAGTTGAATAGATGCCAAACAAAGCCAAAGGAAAAGCAGAATTTCAAACAGACTGGATGAAAGGATCGCAGGAAGCAAACTTCAAGGAGATTCTCTGAACTCGAAAAACTGCCTAAAAAAAGTGGGCTCAAGTGTTGCTCCCAAGTGCCACCCAGATTAAAAGCAAAACAAAAGCAATAGGGGTTTCCTGGAGCTCTGAATCACCCATTCAAGCCATACAGAGGCTGAGCAACTGCCTACATGCAGGAATAGCAACACTGGGTATGCACAAAGTGTCAAACCCACAGCAGAATGGACTGAGGTATTTTCCTTCTTTAATCACTGAAAAATGCAGTAACACCGTGCATTACTTGTAAAACAGCAGTTTGGACTGTTCAGACAGAAATATACTTTTTAAGCTGACATGCTCCTCTCTGGGCTGCTGGTTATAAAAAAAGTGCTTGCTGCACATTATCTCATCTTCTGACTGCACTTTGAAGTCCATTCTGGCCATTCCTCCATGACACAGACAAATTCCAATCCTTAGGAATAATTCTCTTAACTTCATAAAGAAACCCTTGTTCAAGTCAGATAATTTTCATGTAGAGGCTGACATGGAAATGGTTTTCCTGGAACAGAGTTGATTTGCATTACTCGGTGTCATAGCACATGACAGCTTACTCGGCAGCCTGCTTGTCTGGATCTTCCATAATCCACACAACCGCAGTCCTCCTCTCCATGAAGCAGTTGTGCACATGACAGGAAGAGCTAATTTTAATGAAGCATCTTTACTCTCGTATAGGTCATGTTCTCTCTCAAACTGTTTATCTGGCAGGCTCCTGGATGCAGTTTGTAATCATTGCTCTCTGCTAACAAAGGGAAGTCCATTACTGTTGCCTGTTCCTTCGACTCTTGGGTTTTTAACATCTGACATACTGTTGCACAAGTAATGTACCGTACAATCTGTTAAAGACCCCCTTCACAGCATCTCTCAAAGGACCTGCTATTGCACCCCTGTCCCAGCTCACCCTCTCTCCTTCAGTTAAACAGTCTCAAATGCTCCTGGCACATGAAAGCAAAACACTTCAACACCTGAACTGCAAATTCACTGAGACAGCGACCATCTTTCCATTACATCGCACAGCCTTCATGTGCACAGTAGAGCCCTGATCTTTGACAGGGGTTCGTAGCTCCTGCTGCAACAAAAACGATAAATAAATCATCATCACAGGGTCCCCTAAAGTGGAGGGAAGACTGCACACTGTCATTAGATTACTTTTTAACTACAAAATTCCACAGGGAGGTAACGATAGCAAGTCATTACCATGAACGATTCACCTTCAAAGAGAGGCAAGAGGAGAGCTGAAGCCCAGAGAAGCCAGTTTTCTTCACCCTCTCTGCAAGCACCTGGGTGCAGATCAGTGATATTTTCCAGAGGCAGAACAAAGAAACTAGATGCTGATACATAGAGGCTTTAAAAGAGATTAAGAAGTTGATAAAAATAAAAGGACTGACAACAGAATTGGGATCGAGAGCAGAAGAGAATAAGAGCAAGGCATGACACAAACTACAGAAACCCTGGCAGGAAGAAAGAGGCTTGTCGAGAGAAAGGAAAGGGCCACTCAGCCAGTCAAAGTCTCAGAGAAGTTACGTACTGGAGAGGGGATGCAGGATCTCAACACTACCTTGAGCCACATATAAGGAAGAGACTCTGATGCAATGAAATAGGTTCATTAATTATTACAGTTGGATTTGTGTAATTCTTGTGCTGACTAAAACAATGATAAATTTTTTTAAGGCTCATTACAGATCTGCATCATTATTTCCAGCTTTAGTTTGTCTCCAAGGAGTTTCAAGACATGAAGCTGGATGCCTGAAGACAAATACTTTTACTTATCACCGGGGAGTTTGAGTTTAGTGCCTGTCCTAAGACAAGCTAGACTGGATGATCCAACCATGGCAAAAAAAGCAACGGATAGAAATCTTTTAATTGGAGGAATATGAAAAAGACACTTGGGAAAGCATTAGCACAATCCATTCAAACCAATTGAAGTGTAGTAGTGCACAGATCTAACATACCATGTGCCAAACATTGCAACCTGGAAAAAGGTGACCTTCACTGGCCACTACCAGAGCTCTGAAGATAAGCTTTAATTTTAACGTCTCCCCCAAGTGGTAACTGAAACAGTGGTTGCAATGTAAAGGCCCAGGTAAGGCAATGCATTCCCGTACTGGCATACCACACTGCACAGTGGCTGCTTTATTTACTTTGTCACTACAGTAGGAATAGCTAACTCAAGTTAAGGTACTTTCGAATCCTTTAGGAAACCATACTTCCATATTTATGTATACATCCATATACGTACGTTCATGTGCATGCATACACAGACACTAAATCTGTTCATTTCCCCACAGAACAAAATTAATACCTAACAATTTTGTATGTTTTGGATATTGTTCATTTTCCACAAGGAGATCTGTACATCATTCATGCTTCACACTGAGCATCCATCTTTAACATGCATCTGCAGCAGAGGTGCATTAAGATGACGCTCTGCTGTAGAGCATTCACACTAGCCCCCTTCAGAAAGGGCTGTTTTCCTCCTCCGTGGGAAGCTCCCCTACTGAACAACACTCCAGGAAAGCCTAACATACAAAGTTGAAAATTTTCTATGCTAAAGTCCCACCAGTTACAGTTAGTTTTGTTCTCTTCTATTGTTTGGGCTGCCCGCTGGAGAACCTAGCTCTTCTCAACTCCTTTTACTCCAAATCCATGCAAAGGGCCAGAACCCACCCATGACCACCACGTTAGCCTAGGGAGCTGCAAGTTGGTGTAAAGGCTCTTTGCTGTGGCAGTTTCCCTGTCCTCAAGATAAAATAGAAAAAAGTAATAAACTAAGGATTCTTGGAAGAGGAAAATGGAAGTTATGTGAGGAAGGAACCGGGTGGCTGCCCATTTGAAGCAGTTTAGAAGATTGGTTTCACTTCTGCATCCACAGGTATCAGTATTTAGACAAACAATACTTTCAAAAACCATTTCTGAAACTTATGCAATAGAAAATTGCTACAATGTGTAACTGAGAAAAAAAATGAGGTAGCATCCTGCTGAAGGTGAGCCTTTTCAAAATTAAGTAGCATCACATAACATATGCCTAACAAAATGGCTAAGATGTTCTGTACTAACAATACAGACTTTTAACAAATCCTGGAACACTAGCACAACTCGGAGCATTTGAAGGACTGCCAGCATAATCCCAAAATGTAAAGGGACAAGAGGAAAGCAGAGATAAGTCAATTAGCCTGACATCATCCCTAAATAAAATAATGGAACTATCAATTTGGGATACCATCAACAATGAATTTGAGGAGAGGCTAAAAAAGTAATTAATGCCTTTCAGTATTGTTAAACAAGCCTTTCATTTTGGGCTGGGGTGGGTATTTTTGGCAGGGGTATAGTTATGGTTGATAAATACAACTCTTCCAATAGCATCTACTTGGGCTAGTCCAATGTGCTAGAATCACTAGACCACATAACATCTTGCCTAAAAGATCTCACACTACACAGAGAACTAACATGACACCAAACTAGACAAGCTAAAAGTTGGCTGAATGCTTGGCCAGAAAATGTGGCCAAAACCCATAAGGTATTAATCAGCAGGACCATTACTAGGAGGATTTACAGAGATAGTTTCTTATTCACTAACAAATGGAATCATGAGTTATAGCCACTTAAATCTGTCCCCAGATTTTCTATGCTAAAGAACGCATCCACAAGTCTCTCTCTAGCATCCTGCTGCCATAGAGCTATTGGAGCAGCTGGGGAACTTGATAGTTGGAAATCTGTCCTGGCAGCTGTTTGATAGTTGTTGGACATCACATGCCACCAGCAATGGTCCCACTCACCCGAAACTCATCCTGGCCATGGCATTTATATAGGTACAATCCAGCCAGCAGGTCATCTATTAGAGTAGGGCTGCAGGAGGCAGCTGAGACAATCTGAGAACTCACTGCTGCTGAAAAAAGTTGTTCCCTTCCCCCTACCACCCACCTCCACATATTCCCTTTTGCTGCTTCCCCTGTGTTCATCTGATCCCTGCCCAAGCTGATGCAGCCACTAAACCAACAAATTCGCCCAGCAGAAATGAACTTATTTTGCTGGTGATTTTATATCTAGAAGGAGAGGGAAGGGTGCCTGTGTAGTTAGCCAGATAGGTCTGCCAAGGGGCCAAATGAGTGCTGGAGTCAGCACCAGCAAGTGGGTGATGGGATGGGGAATATCCCTTTTGGCAGCTGCAAGCTATTAGGTCAGCTCAGTCACTATGTGAAATGTTTCCCTTAGACACAGTGGCTCTAAAGCTCTTTTCTGCCAAAGTTAACCACTGACACGAAGATGGATAGGATAGCACAGAGCAAAAAGGAGAGGCTGCAGCTACAGAACAGGGAAGTGAAGTCATCTGGCAGCCTGATGATACATCTAGGAAGCAGAAACACAGATGATACCTCCGGGATGGAAGGCTCTGCTTGGAAAGGTCACAGACATGTCCTCGGTCACTGCTTCAGTTAGAGCTGGAAGCATTGCTGGTGGGGCTAGAAGCACCAACATAATCCCCAGGGGTATAAAAAGGGACTACTGGGCAGAAGTGAGGAAACAATGTGTAGAGCACAGGTAAGACAACCAGGCAACTGTTACACACAGTCCTGTTCAGGAAAGGCGTGGGAGTACTGGGTAGAGCTCAAAGAAGGCTTGTAGAAAGAGATCCAAGGATGGGGAAGAAAAAATAAAATGAACTTTTAAGTGGGAGGCTTAAGGAGCTCGGTTAGTGCAGCATATTGAACAGAAAGTTGAGAGGTGCCTTGACTGCTGCCTACAAATACTTGCACAGGAACAAACTCTGACAGCGAGCAGCTTTCCATCCTCCCTGACAAAGCCAAAACACTCATGGAGCTGGGTATAGACATTACAGAAATGTAACCCTGAATTCAGATGCCACTTCTTGGGATAGAGGGCACATAAATATTAAAACAGTTTACCAGGGAAGCTAGTGGATTCACTGTAGCTTTCTGCTTTTAGAAGAAGACTCGCCTTTCTTTTTTTCAAAGAAAAAAAAGAGACAACCAAACAAAAACCCACACCACACAGCACTTCCCCCTAAAAAGTCTAAAGGAAAACACGCAGCCTGAATACACAGGAAGTCAAACTAGATAGAAGCATAGCTCCTTCTGGTCTATAAATAAAAGAAGTGATTAACCATTGCTCTAATTGTTGTTTTCTGTTGATGGAAAAGGCACTATTTTCCTCCTCTTCCATCAGGGAGGGATTTGTGCTACCAATACAAATCAGTGACAAAGTCACGGAACTGGCCCCTTCCACACCAGTACAGTCACACAGCTAAAGACAGCAACAAAAAGGCTTTGGCTAGAAATTGCCCACAGCTTATCTGCAAAGACAAATACTTTGCTTCTTTAAATAGGAGCCTAAGCAAAGATACCAAGCCAGCTAACAATTAGCTAAGCAGTCCCAGACATGTTTAGGCTTTTCTGTATTGAAAGGTTTATTAGAATCTAGCATTTGGCTTTTATTTTACTACCTTATCCTACCACGCAGTTACATTAAACATGTTTTAGAGCATGTAGCCTTCTATCTAAAGACAACACACAGACCTCCGTGAGGAAAGACAAGTCTCCCTTTCTCATACCAAGTAAGACCTATTTGGGAAACCAATCATCCCACAAGTCTTCCACTTTTAAAAATTTAATAAATAAAAAAAAAAATCGCTATTTAAAAAAAAAAAACAACAACCAGGCAACTATTGGGAACAGTGATTCTTTGAAGGAAAGGGAGAAAACAACAGAAGAAACTCTTCTACATGTGCATGGGGGAATGTCTATTATTAAAAGGCACGATCACAGACAAAGATGCAAGACCACAACGTAGTCACCATTTTGAACTTTATCACTACCATACAACATTGTTAGAGGATTTTGTGCAACCCTCTGGATGTACAGAGGGATGAGCATGCGTGGATATACAAACAACTGTAAAGAATGGTTTCCAACCTACAGTAACTGCCAGTAACCTAAAGCATCTTTTAGGGAAGAAGGAAAAAAATTGAAAAAAACCTACCATTTCAAAGTCGGTGGACCCAAACACGTTCTCCAGTAAGTAGAGCGCTTTCTAAAAGACATATTGATATAGCAGCCCTCTAACCAAGTCTCCTCTTCAACATAAACTGAAAAACAACACATTATTCTAACCTGAAACTAGACCTCATAAAGTATATTCTCAACTTCAAAACATGAGCATCCAGAGGAGACCACATGTCCTTCAGCAGCCACACCTGTACTGGTTTACCACTCTATGAGATGGAGGCAGGTAGGATTAATTATTCCATTAGCAACATATCATGTACCTGAGACTTACTACTATGGCCAGGCCACCTGTGGGCTTAAACCTCCTGAAAATTAAAGTTGTGTTATTACTCTTCTCTCCCTACAGATCAGAGCTAGAACAGTTGCTTTTTTGATTCTGAAACAAGTCTATCTGAACAGAGTTGTATTTTATGGCAGAGCATAGCCCTTTTTTGCATGTGCACAATTTGCCTCCTGTTGCTTGACCACTGGTACAGGCTTTCATGTGCACCCTATCACAGATTTTCTTCCTACAGAGCAAAGCAGTAAAAGACTGACCTGTGATGTTAGAAACCAGCATTGCAGAAGTAAAAAGGAAAAGGAAAAGGAAGAGTTTGAAGGCAGTACATGGTGATGGGACAAAATTCAGGGCCTGGGTTATCTAAAGTGCTTGTGACTGAGCTTAGACAAAGAGGTTTTTACAGTTATAGCTGCTGGCATGTTGGCAAAAGGCTAGCTGAGTCTCTTACTTGCCTGCACCTGGTTGGTGAAACATTGCAACGAATAGACAGGAGATGACTCAGAGGCCCTTATGAAACATCCTCAGACCAGTCATCTGAGGCTATGGTGGTTCCTATTGTTCCATTAGCAAGTTGCGGCTGGTGATAACATAAATAGGCTGTGTGTCTC
Organism: Harpia harpyja; assembly: GCF_026419915.1. Taxonomy (NCBI): domain Eukaryota; kingdom Metazoa; phylum Chordata; class Aves; order Accipitriformes; family Accipitridae; genus Harpia; species Harpia harpyja. The sequence goes on along the minus strand of NC_068945.1, from coordinate 22,343,984 downwards.
TAAAATGGTGCAAGCATGTGGTAGTTTTTGTTTGTTTTTAAAGATAATTTAGTGCTTATGAAAGATAGTATGCCAGCTCAGGCAGCCGAGGCACCCCAAGTACACAGTAATTACAGCACCCATGTTAGCTGCTCTGGCTTATCCACCTTGCCAGTGAACTGGCTGCGGTCTTTTCTCTGCTCAAGCAGCAAAACAGCAGTTCTGCACACAACTGGTACTCCACAACTCTCAGCTTACAAAGATCTTAAACAAAACAAAATTTCCTGGATTTAATTAAAAAACAACAAGAAGTAACCCAGAGGCTGCATATTCTGCATTACATTATCCTCACTTATTAGAAACGTATTTCAGTGTTTCTCTCATTATGAAGGAGAAAGATTATATAGTTTGCATCGCTGCCTGCAGCCACATTTTTCAAACTTGGGTGTCAAAAGACAAAGCTCCTAAATCTACATTTAGCTACTCAAATAAAGGGACTCTATCTTAAATAGACATTGTACAGAAATTCTCCAGAAATAAAGGGAAGTTGCAGGCACCCAACTTTTTCTAAAGAGAAAAAGAAACCATCACACTATGTACATGTAAGTGTCCAAATACAGGCACCTGAAGATAACAGAGGAAAGAAGTTTTGACCACATTGGCCAGAAGAGTTAAGATGACGGAAACACCGAGCTGAAACTGTTCGCTGCTGTACTAGTCATGCAAGGAAGAAATAACAATGTATAGGAGTGGAAAATAGAACAGAGGAAGGATGAGACAAACAATGAGGGATTTGTTAAGTGTGCATCTTAGAAAGGGAGCCAGGGCTTCAAGGGAGCACAGGGAACGGCGTGCCCCATCTCACCGACACACAGACCCGTAGGTCAGCCCCAAGAAACGCCGAGTCGGCAAGAAGTAGACTGCTGCACGTCTGCTGTGTCTTGCGAGGCAACAACTGAAGTGCTGGGTTTGCCCTACCTGTTCTGTGTATAGCATTTCTTTAGCCCTCAAAAGCTGTAATTTGAAGAGTAGAGACACAATTTTCACACAGCTGAGACACACAACTGTCTGTACAACTTCACCAAGTGCATGCCTACATGAACCCCTAATTATCTGCACTGTCATGTATAATTAGTCAGTCTGAACATGTAGTAATCATAAAGACGTGAATGTTAGGCACACTTCATACATTCAATAGCATCCTGTGTTTGTACACAGGCAACTCTCAGTAAGTATAACTAAGATCATACCCTGAAAGGGGCAAGCAAAATAAACAAAAGATTTAGTGTATGTGTCATTTATCCCAGGACCTTACATGAAAACAGAAAATTCCTTTCTAAAATATATGATCAAGTGTTTTCTGTGTTTTTAATTTTAAATAATTGGACACAGTGCTTCCATGGCCTGCACTAATGACAGAAATTGAAGCTCATTATTCAAGCCTGCTGTGATCAATATAGAGAAAACATGAGGACAGTCATGAGCAGGCAGTCCTAGCACACAATTTTTAAGGTCAGTGAAAGTTATTGTGCGATTACCTTGAGAAACGGACATTATCAGAGAAATATAAATGTGGAAATGGAGGAAGGATGCAGTCAAGAAATATCACTGTGCACATCTCAGCACACCTAAGCAGTCTTTCATGTAGTCGAGCCTCACATTTGCAAAATCTGGAACTACTCAAACATGAAACTCAGCATATAAAACAGGGTTAACTTAACCCAAGCATGAAAAGGCTGGCTAAATCTACAACAGCCAGATCTCATCCATCTCTTTCTCTTATTCTGGGTATCAGAAAGATTGAAGTGTTAATAGCTGTCTTATTGACTCATTACCTTACAGGCTTTAAAATCTGCATAAAAATAGATTTTAAAAAAATCTCTTATTCAAATCAAGCACATTTGACTGCAACTACATCAAACAGAGTCCCAGTTTTATCAGAGATATGCTGCTTCATGTCAGTTAGTTGACACAACCACGCGTCTGCCTCTGTGCTAAATACATGTGCATGCAGGGAGGAGGGGAGAGAAAGGAGGAGAGCGCAAGCCCGTATGCAAACATGCTGTTATCTGTTTTTTTCCAGTTGGAAAAAATTGTTAGCACAGCTCAATCAAATCTATTGAAAAGAGCTAGGAACTCATTCACCCACCCTATTTCAACAAGCTCATTATCCTGGGCCTTATCCCAAATGTGCTGAAGACCATGGGAGTTCCTCAGCTGACCTCAGTGGGGTTTGGATCAGACCCACTCTGCAAGTAATCTCATTTGATATGGTTGTGTTAATTGGCTGTACTGCTAGAATAAAAAGTATTGCAGGGCATTAGAAAGGCTAACAAAATCTGACTTATGGAAAGCGGTGGAAAGGCTTGAGCCTGATAAAGGCAATATCAGGATTTTTGCCCTTGCTCTACGGGCGCTAGGGTGATTGAGGGTGAAGCATGTAAATAATTTGGGCAACATGAAGATTACTTCTCAAATACCAAATAAGTGATTTCACCCACTTAAATTTACTGTGACAACACTGGTCCCGTTCCCAACACCCCCTCCTTTGTAAATGCTTTAGCCAGATGTAGAAATGGGCAATGCTGACACTCCAGCTTCACTACCATGCTCATCCTCGTCCCAAAGTGATGTGAAGAAGCCCTTTTAGCTCTGGCTGCCTCTGATGGATGAACAGCCATGTGCAAGACTTTCAGAGCAGTAATGTCCGCAGCACTGTAGATCTGCATTAAAAAATGTATTGTCCAAGCTGTCATACTGTATCTTATCAATTAATTTGCTACATTTGCTGTTTCTAAGGGATTCATAGAGCAGTGATCTCCAAACTTTTTTGATCACGCACCCCTAACAATAGAACATTTTTGAGCACACATTCCCAATGTAAGTATACGTACTTATTTATAAATTATATACATGTACTATTGTAGTAATAAATTATGTACATTATAAAGCATACACAAAAATAGAAATTAAGAAAGGATGAGATAAAGATGTAGCAAACCTTTTTTTCTTTTTTAAATAACGGTACAAAAATATTTTCTTCCTGCACTCTAATGGACTATCTTGCACATCCCTTGGGGTGCACACACCCCACTTTGGTGCCACAGAGGACTCGGATATGTTCCCTTCCACACTGCCAATGACATTTCAAAGTCTTAACCATATACACCCAGACCCCAGCCTGTTCTTCAGGCACAGAGCTGGCCCATGAGTGCTGGGCAGCACAACAGATGTTTGCTTTCTGCATCTGCTGGCTGTCTGTATCACACAACTGCTCAGCACTGCTGGCTTTTGCTCAGTACTTAGCTTTTATAAGATTGTCCCTGAATTTCCAGTTACAATCAGTGAATTAAAAAAACCCTCCCCTTTAACACAGTATTTCTATTCTGCAAACAGAATTAAAAATTTAAGTCTTCTTGTCTTTGTTTTTACAGACTGAAAAATCACACAACACTTTCCTACATCTTTCACTTACTCTCTTTTTGCGTCTTCCCTCCTTTCCATCCTACCTAAGACATCAGTCTTCCCATCTTTTCTTTTTCCTATTTTCATAGATATGAGAAAGCCACCCACCCCTCTGCAAAAGTTTTCCAGAAATCCAGACACTAAACTGAATTTTTTTGCCCCTTTACTTCTTTCCTAACAACATGTCTTACTGGTCTCCTAAATAAATTTCCTCAAATTAATGAGTTCTGAGGCATGAAGACAAGGACATGTGTTACTGAGCTTATTCGCATAGAGGAGCCAAAATCACCTAATAAGATAGAGCTTTAAAGCTTTATCAGTTTATGAAAAGGCTTAGGGGATAACACAGGTGCCTGCAATCACTGGAGACTGGGCTCAGCATCTCAGGAGCCCCCTTTCCAGACTTACCCTGGCACACTTTTTCTCATCCCTACCTCTGGCTTGCTTACTGCTGGGCTGCGCTATAAGCAGTGGAAAGTAGAAAACATGCCTTCGTTTATTTTTTGACAGGCCTTCCCATTCCTGTATTTCACAAGCTATAAAAAAGCCATGTCAATTTAGAGCACCACACCTATTATCGTTTCCAGTTGAAGGTAGGGCCTCTACACTTGTCTTCACACTGACTGCTTTCCCTGTAAGCCATCCCCTTATTAACATCAATTGCAAATCAAACTGTAGAGGTGAAATTAATCACTGTGCAAAGAGTCAGCAGGCATCCTACTTCAGCCCATCAAAACAGGGCTTACATTAAACTCTAAGTAGCGCTTAAGTCTTATATTAAGCCTTTATAGAGGGTGTACTGCGCTTCTTTTGAGTTACATTTCATGCAAACCATAACACTAGGAAAATGCACTTCAGCACTTAGGCACTGTGCAAATAGATATTACAAGGGAAAAAAAACCCCTTCAACAGATAGGCTAAGGGGCACTATATTAGGAAACACTTGAATGTTTTTTTTTAATGCCATTTTATTCTAAGAAATTGATCGCTTTTCTGAGAAAATTATAAAAGTGATGTGATCTGCTAACCTGTAATAAACACATCATGTTCTCAAAACCAGACCTTATCAAGTGGAAAATACCCTTAAAGCTTCTCAAACTACATGAGATTTCAAATGTGTGTCTTTGTTACCGACATATCGACAGGAAAACAATCTTAGGAAAGACCCAGAAAACCCCAATAAAACCAGAAGCCGGTGTTCAAGTATAATCTTTCTTAATAGGATTTTAAAGCAACATAGTTCTACTGACTTCTATGGAAAAAAAATAACCTAATTTGTGTTCAAGGGAAAACAAAACCATAACTGCTTCTTGAGAAACTCTACAACCCTCATATTATCTAACTCGCTGTCCTAACCAGTCTCTCCTCTTCTGCTGAGGGTTTAACCCAGAACTGTGGCTGGCCTGAGCCTGGGATAGGAGGGGAGGCACCATGTGGCTCTTAAAACTGTCACATCCAAAAGACTGAACCTATGCTGTTTTCCTGTTCTCCTTCACACAGCCATGGCAAAACTATAACTGTAGTACAAAATCTGTGCGGTTACAGGATGACGAGTACACATCAACCATACACCCTGCACTAGCAAAGCCGTGATCCACTGCAGCGTAGCAAAGCCACCATGCCCAGGACCAAGTGGAGCTCTACCAGGGGAGCTAGAGCACTCAAGGTTCTGCCAGCAGAGCTGTATCCATCAAGGACCACACTTCTTCATACTCCCTGCACATCACCATCTTGTAGTACAGAATCACACATTAAGCCCAGTCTATTTCTCTGAGAGCAAGGAAAGAGCATTGCTGTGGAAAGGTGGGACACATCCTATCCTGGCCTGATGGTGCTTCTCTTCTAGCAGAGGGGAAGAAAAATCCACAGATCCTTTAATCACTTCACCTCAAATTAAAGTACTCCTCCATCAAAGTTTGAACTCACACTAGAGGGGTGGCACATCACTGCAGAGCTTCAGATTCATGCCTGGCTTCCAGTCGGTGAGGGCAACGTCTGCTCTCTGTTGGGTCTCGGGGATTTCACTACCACGATCCCTCACCGCTCCTTCCCGAAATGGACTCTGCTGCCCAACAGCACCAGTACAAGCTCTCATTGTAGAAGGAGACACGCCCATGATGGTGCTTCAGAGGATACACAAGCAGGCTGTTTCATCTGGGCTGCTAACACTCTGCACCGGTTACTGATTACAGAATTACTGCCCCTCAGTTAATTAATCACGTTGTCTGCAAGCAAGAGAATCTCACTGATCTTAAAATAAGGGTTACCTGCATGTAAACTATGAGAACAGAGCAGAATACAGGAGGAGGATGTTGAGCATTTAATTTCAGGAGATCTTGTCCTTCACATAAAACTTCCACTGATTAAATTCATGGCAGACAATATAGTGCAGACATCTTTATACCAGTTCAAAATTAATTTATACTACTTTGGCCTTCTTTAAAGGGACTGACAAAAAAATTGCAAGAATATTTCTCAAAATTGCCAACAAAAACTTGCAACTATTTTATTAATTCAGTATAAAGAATGTCAAACTTCCAGACAAACCTGTGCAGGTGAGTGTGCATACCTGCAGGAACAGAAAGCTTCCATAAACTATTTTCCCTGTTTATATGATCCCCTACTTATGTGCCAAAGAAAGAGCAAAACACAACAAGTATTGCTGTCCTGTTTGACTGCCAATGCACAAGCGTGACTGTGTGCACAGAAAGTCAGAAAACGCGTCCCACTGCCACCTCTCTCAAGCACGCGTGGTGGCAGGAGGACAGTCTCTTCCCAGAAGGCACAGGACAGCGGTAAGAGCTGACGGCTGCGTTCACCCTTTACACGTACATCCAGAGGGGAGAGTGATCTATACGCAAGAATGTGTGCGTATGTGGCAGTGAGTTGTGGGTGGTGGCTGGGGTAAGCGCTTGCCTTCATCAATCAGCAGAAAGTACACAAAAGAGACCTCAACTCAAAAAATCCCCTCACCCTACCTCCCACGCTCCTCGTAGTTTCTCCCATAAGCATGCGATCAGTATTTTCTCCTGCTCCGTTTGTACGTATTCCTCATCTCTGTGCCGAGTGCTGCGCAAGCCCATCAGATGAATAAGACCTTTATAAAACGCACAGGTGCTGTTGTGCATTGCTGTTTGTGTAATAAATATGGCAGTATGCCAGGAAAGCCAAATGATTATATATGCCTTTAATGGGTTTAGGAAGGATGGAAGGGTGTGGGAGAAGGGGAAGGAGGGAGGGATAGAAGTTTAACACTACAGCGTTGTTTTCATGGATATTTTTGTTTAAAAAAAACCACACTGATGTGTACGTACAACAGAGCAAATGAAAACAAGGCAGGTTTCTGGATTTTTTCAGCATGTGATGTGCTAGGTGAGAGTTGACACTATGCATACAACGAAAGAAATACACAAAAGGATTAATCGCACAGGCAATTGCAAACCAGAGCTCCCACAGCTGGATGAGAGTAAAGACTAAATTGAGTTGTAGCAAAAATATGTTAAATCAATATTAACCACAGACAGCAGGAGCAAATTTTTATTTGGAAACAGTTTAAACAACCCTCCCCCCTTTCTCCTTCCACCCCATCCCCCCCCATACGTATGCTGTTTCTGAAAGGTCTCTCAGTACTGTGAGGTATGGCTGGAAGTGTACCACCAGATCCTACAAAGGGACAGGTGAAGCAGGATTCGTGCCGAGCTGGCAGTCACACCATGGTACTGAGGGACTGACACTGCTGCGCCAGAGCTGTGAGAGCCAGCGAGTACATGGGCACGGCGCGGCACAAAGGACACCCTTTGTGGCTCTGGGTACTCGCATGGGTGAGGAAACACAAAGTGTACCAGCAAACCTCAGGCCACAGCCTCCTCTTTTTCCCATCACGGTTCCAGACCACCTCTTCTGGGTACCTGCCCCAGTCTGTAAGGGCAAATAACTGTGTTAATCATTCAGCATGGGGGCCTTCATGGTAAATCATGCTACATGGAGCAGCAGCAGATAGACAGGAGATGAAACGTAAGAAGCTCTGTTTTCTCTAACAGTACAGGATAACAGCAGCCACCTAACACTGCAGATTGTCTTTTCAAAAAATAGCCCAGGATGGGCATGAAGTTGAGATGAACACTGCATATTCTTCCCTGCAGTCCAAGTCATTTACAAAGGAGACCCCACATGCATCAAACTTGCTAGGAACTCGGCTCAGTCCATATGATGCAAGGCAGGAAAAGCTGACAAGCCAAGTCAGCTTTCAGACAGTGACAAGGCATTCATTGCTACCACAACTTTCCCCTTGTTCTGTAATCACGGTCTGCAGAACAATTGAAATAAGGTTACTGGAATTTATTATAGATGCTTTGCTTTGTTATCAATATGCAGGAAACACTGCAGCTACAGTGGGGAGGAGAGATAGTTTCATGGTACTCCTTCTTCACACAAGCACAATGGAATGCATAAGAACTAGCACACTGCCAAGAAAGCCTGAAATTTTAGGTCCACTCTTAGCTCTGACATGGACTTGTGCACCAGTGGCAAGTCACCTCTCTGCGTTCAAGCTCTCCCATCTTTAGATGGGAAAAACAACGCTCTGGCAAGAATTCCAGGTTTGTTTATTTAACAGTTGAAATCTTAAAGCAAAAGGTGCTGCAAAGACCAGTATAAGTACAACCCTGTGCTAAAGTTGCGTTAAAGTAACTGCTCTTCTATACAGGACAGTCACTTCTCTCTTCTTTCTCAGTGACCACACTTTCAAATTTAAACACTGCTCAGTAGTCGATTTAGTTTTTAGGATCAATAACTTGGAACTGTGTATGAAATTGGTGAAGCCTCTTCTATGCTTCCTCCATGGATATTCCTCTTAAGCTCTTGACATTTGTCATAAGCATCCATTTATCAAGCGTTATTTAAACGTAGTCTTCTGGTTGGACAAGACAGACTGGAAGCCAGAATCAAATCCAGGCAAAGCCTATGCAAAATTTAACCTAGATAGAATAGCGTACTTGAATTTGGACCTGTTACAAGGTGGTTTGTTTCTGACAGTGGGGTTTTCTTGGAAACGGAGAAAGGGTAGGCAGGGAAGGAAGTTAATAAAGGTATTTATAAATATACAGGGTTGCCAGCTTCAATAGCTAAATTCAGGGCAATACTGCAACCAGCAAGACCAGATGACGCACATCTGAGCTAATGGAAAGAACCTTCCACACAGCATTAGGGCCCCAGCTTTTGAAAGCAGAGGCTTGCGGGGGTTGGATCAGCTTGGCTGGCAAAATAAAAGTACAGTGGGAATCTGATTTACTTTTTGGGAAACAGAATTAACTTTAACACACCTCTCCTCATTTGTCAGTGCTTACTAGCAAGCAGTATGCCCCATCCACCCCACCAGTTCCCTTCCAAGTTGTGCTCCTAGGAAGGCTTCACTGAGGAATGTGGAGGGTACAGATGGATTGCTTCCATGTTTATTCTTTTATTAGGAATTTGTTTCAGTGAGCACCTCTATCATAACACAGTCTGATTTATGTTTACCTTGCAGCAGGGAAGACAAATGCACTAAACTTTCCACAGAACAAGATGACCTCATGCTTTTAAAAGAAATAATTTTTTTAAGGATTTTTGTAAGGAACAAGACTTAGCCCTTAACAGCAAGCTGCAACCCAGAACCCATGTCAGTCCAAGTGACTCAATACATTAAAATCTACTGACAAATTCTTATTTCAAAGGTCTTCATTTCAAGAACCACCTTTATGTTTTACATATTTCTTAGGGACAAGCCAGTCACTTCCTTTGGGGCACTGGCAATCTTCATTCCAGCAGGACCAAGGTGGCAATTACACTTCATTAAGAGGTGGGATAGAAAGAGAATGCAAAGACTTTTCATCTACCTTTATGTGAGCACCAAGCAGAGGCTTCTGCACTTTCTTTGCAGCAATTGAATTTCAAAGGGGAAATAGATGAGGGAGAGGAACCTGTACAGGGCTGGTGGATCTAAGTTTCATGTGGGGTCCCAGAGCTATGTTGGAGAGAGGAGCCTTGTAGCTAGTAGGCTCGTAAAGACTGCAATGGAAAATCTAGATCAGCTCCACTGACTGAGGGAATGAATTCTTCCCTACGCCCCTCAGCACTACGTGCAGAGATAAAGGTTTGCCCCTTGATGCTTAGCAGAAATCTGACTTTCAAGTCAAAACAGTACTGTGTCATCTGGCTGTCTGGGCTACATTGTACATGTGGCATCTGCTTGATCTTCTCAGACTGAAGAAATGCTGGAGATAAAGTACGTGCAAATAAAAATAGTTTAAAGAAGAATGCTGGTGATAACGCCCAGTAGTACCTTGTTGCTTCATGCTTCCAAACATTCTTAAAGAGCTGCTCATGCCTCTTGGGGAAATAGGCAGCACTTTCTGCTTACAAAAATAACTGACACTTCAAATTTCCTCCTCCTAATGCTGTTAAGGGAGATATTGGCATATAAACAGGATGCACATGTCCAAGAGGCTTTTTGATCGGTAACAGACCCTGATCCAAAGGACACCAAGAGCCCATGTGCTCCCTTTGTAGCCCAGGGACTGAAGCAAAGGGTCAAAATGGGAAAAACAACCATCACGATTATCTCTAGCCAAGATGACTGTAAGGTCTGAGGGCTCATATTTCAGATGGGAAAATGAGAAGTACATGACCCACAAAACCCTCGAGCGGTCCAATTTCTATTTTAAAGAGTGAAGGAGAATGCAGGCTGTGTAGAGACACCTGAAAACTGAAAAGACGTGCAGTCGGACCCACCTTTCAAGAAAAACAAGAGCTGTGTTGCATCATGTGCAAAATAATGCCTTGCCTGTATAGCCTCCAACACCGTGAAGCAATAGAAAGGGGAATAAACAAACCATCCAGCTACCCCAGTGGAGAAAAATATCAAATTATATTCTTTTTAAAGTCTCCAAACACCAAAAGAGCTCAGGTAGGTCAACAGCAATAAAAAATAAATACATGAGAGAGAGAGAGGGAGAGAGAGAATCATACGAACCCCTCTGATGACGTGCTTTTCTAAAAATAACCATGGGCACTTATTTTGCCCCCGAACCCAATGAGCTGAATAAGATTGCGTTACAGCTGCACAGTCACATTGCAAGATAATACAGGATGGGAGCCAGATTCTCACCTCACGTAAATCAGCACAGCGCCGCTGGAGTCACTGCAGTTATTTTGAACAGCCCCAGCGGAGAATCTAGCCACACATTTTTGTGAGATATACACAGCTCACAAGCAGCGTGACCAGCTTTATTAAAGTTCATATTTTTCCAATCGCAACTGTCTCACATGCTTCATTATTCAAATTTTATATAAAAAAACATTACGATCTCAAGGTGCCCTGAGGACCAAACACATTTTACAGCAAAGCAGTTCGAAGTAAGGCAATGGGTATTTAAAGTTGGGTTTTGTTTGTTTTTTTTCCTGCTTGTCCTATTTAATGGGTCAGGAGAGCTAGCAGCATAAGAAGAGGGTTACAAAGAGGCCCACTGAAACCATCCTCTCTCTTTCTTCCTGGCTAGATCAGAGGGAATCTGGTTTGTTTATTTTTTCCTGTTGTAACATAGGTCAAAGTATTAAAAAGACTGAGAATCGCTGACCTCTTGCTTACAATCTTTGGGCTCACACGTATGACAAGACTGAGCAGAAGAGGTTAAGTTCAAAGCAGCTTGGACCTCTAGGGACACTTTGAAGTACTTTAGCATAATCTAAATTCATAAGGACGCCTTTAATGTCCAAGTAAACTAACAAACGCTTTTGGAACAGTCTAGCCATCCCCTAAGGAAAAAGAGCTGTGCAGTAATAATCACTGAATTACCCAAATAGTCTAAAAAAAAAAAAAAGTCTGATAAAAAAAATCCTATTAGACCTGGGTCCCTTCCTCTGGTAAAGGTAATTGCATTTTTTTCTTTCTAAAAACAGTAGCCACCATCTTCCTCCCAAAGAGACTTGGTCTTCAAAGAGGAGTGCCATTCCTGATAATTGGTGACAGACCACTGCGAGGAAGTTAACCATTTAGGGCTGGACTGTGTTCCTGCCACCGGATGGGGATGATGCCACACCGCCCTGGTCCAGCAGTCAGAGAACTAAGAAGAATTAAAACTCCTCAAGCAGAGCGCATGACCAACATGCTGCATCCCAGCTTTGGACAAAAATATACTTGAAAAGGAGTTGGATAAGCACCTACTTTGAAAGATGAGCTCCATTGCTGTGTGCTTTGTACATGCACATTTCTAGAAGCAACAGAGGGAACTCCATTGTATCTCCAGAAGAGAAACAACAGAATATTTCTATGGCCAAACGACCCACGACACGCTACAATTGGGAATGATGCTCCCCCCTTCAAAACAAACTTCTCTTATGTTGTCAGTAGTTAGTCATAGTTGCTAGAAATAAATAGGGCAACTTCCCACTAACTTGGAATTGCATTTCTTGAAAAAAAAGAGATTACTTTGGGTAAGGAAGTAAAATTAGAGTATCTTATGCTACCACAGGAACATTATTCTACATCCTTAATTCTGTGTCATTTCAGAAGGGATCTACTGACCTGCCAACATGTGGTCAGGAAGGAAAATTTCCTCTCTTGTTATGTACAAGTAGAAAGCATAGAGAGGCTTGTTTTTTCCATTTTCTACAGCAGTGTTAATTCATTTAGGATGAGGCAAAGAAGTCATACATCACGGGCTGTTTCTGGGAGATCAGCATGACATTTTCTCACTGCCTCTCTCTTGCTTAATCCAGTATTTACCCAAATTGGATGGATGTCAGTACAGCAGGCAAAGCCTTCATCCAGGACACTGGCCAAAAGCTATTAGCTGATAATGAATACAGCAGTACCATCAGTCCTCTGCTTTAGACCATAGGATCTGCAGAGCAGGAAGGTCTCTCTGCTTCATGCCTTGCACCATCAGACACAGGGGGCTGAGAGTATCCTGATTACTTCCAGGAGGGGCTGAAGACCAGCTCTGGGAGCTAGTCCTGTCAGCAGGGGCTCTCAACCAGCCACCCGACACACAGGACCTTGGAAAGGAGGAAAATATCACAAACAGACCGCCTGTAACTAGATCATTGCAAAGTGGAAACTAGGGGATGAAAGCAATACACTGATCCCTTATGTGGTGGAGCGCAGTAGTGATGCAGGAAAAGCACATTACAGAGCAGAGCCTTGAGGTGTGAGTGAAACAGAGACATGGCAGTTTTGCCACTTTTCTCCCCCGGTAACATCAAGGCTTCCACTCCTTCAGCTAAAGGTGAAAGCAAAAGGGGTTGGTAATAATGGCCTGGATCAGGTTCCCATTTAAAGTGGCCTCTAGAGAAGTACGAGTGTTTAACATCAATGACCAAAGCAGCTGTGGAACTAATTGCAACACTTTGCCCAACTTTTCATCAAGTACATAAAGACCCTGTATCCATATGCCGTTAATAAAAGGCAAAAAGAGTCAACAATTAGTACTCAAGGAAGTTAATAGCTGGGGGGGTGGGTATTATTTTTGCTGGAGATAGGCTCCTGGTAAATTGAAGGGGTGGCTTGTAACTAATTAAATGATCTGAAGGAGAGGGATCTCCGATTTAGCCAGAGACAGTGGTTAAATAAGTAGAAGGACTTCTAAGTGTGCCGGGCTTGCGTGCTTGTACAGTAGCAGTCCCCACTGTGCTGAGCTGTTCAAAGCAGGGAGCACAAACTCTGCCAGATGTCCTGTCTGTCCCATGGCCTAGCGTGGAGCAGCAATGTCATGTATCCACAATAGTTGTGCAACTCACACACAGTATCAGTGCTGGAATTACGCCCAGACTCAGCCCTGGTCATTCATAAATATGGACAGGACCCAAGTCCTTGATTATAAACACTCTTACATGCAGTTATGCAAGTGACTGAATAATTCAGGCTTTCTTCCCAGATACGGCATAATATTGAGCTATGTAAGAACACAGCTCTGCTCTGGCACAGTCTGACATCTCTGTACATCAGCCTTTCTCTCCAGCACAGCTTGTAAACTGGGGAAGAACCAAGCTTACAGAAAAGCTTACAGAAATGTGACCTCTCATGGCAGTACCCTCTCACTCCTGAGCATCCCCCCCTCTCTCCTGCCCAGCTCCTGTCGTGTGTTTTGCACTTTGCCTTAACGCCAGGATCCCAAGAAAAGAGAAACTGTACCAACAGCCTGCTGGGGTGACACACGCTCCACGGCTGGCAGTGTTATGCCAGCAAGACTGTGGCATTTTGAACTCCAGGGAGAGTTTGAGCAGGAACATGCCCAGAGCGAGGTACAGCTGTACAGGGGGCAAAAACGCAGCCCAGAGAAAGAGGATCACTGTTGGAAACTGAACTCTAATCCCACAGTCTCCATCGCAACCCATCTAATCCATTTCAATATCACATACATGCTTCATGGAGTTGCTATAAGAACCAGACAGCTAAAAGTTAGAGAAGGGTTTAAATTTAACAGTGTTTCCATCTTTAGTAAAGCAGAAAATACTACCAGCATTCCCCACAGTTACCTAACATCCTCTACTGAAACAGCAGTTACTTGCTTATGCACCTCAGTATTGACTGACTGACTTCATTCTCCCAATTTCCCTTGACTACACCATCTTTGAAATCCATGTCCTTGACTTGCACTGGGCCACGTTACCATGTGTTATAGACAGGTACCTCGCTCCATGAAAGCTCCCATTGACTCCAGTGAGAGGTCTCCTGGGCAGACCAGCCTCACCCTGAACTGCATCAGGACCCAGCTCCAATTTCCTGCGTTGCAGCAATTTAAGGTGCTGGCTGATTTAACAACTCAAGAGCCACATGTGAAAATGCTCTGGCCATACTTTCCCTGCTGTACATGTGTGTATGTTTTCAATTTGCATACAAGTAACAAAGCAAGTAAACATGAACTGCTCATCACTTTGCAAGGTGACTGTCTGGTCCTCTTCAAATTTGGCCATTTCAGAATTTTCTTTGAGAAGTACTCTATTATCTACATGCACCATATCAGAAGAACAGACAATAGCTTTTTGCAGGTTTAGTTATTTGATCCCTGCAGCAACATGCTCCTGACACAGTTTTATAGCACTCTGTGGAGTTTTCTAGCAATACTTCTTCCATCTCTTCAACAGACAGTGGAATTGGAGCACGCCTCTCGTATGGGTGTAAGCGTGCTTCCAGTCTTTACAGCTAACTCACAGCTGCATAATATTAAACACAAAAGTAAATTATCATTCCCTATTGCATTATATGAAAGGGCAGAATACAGCTAGCTATTTAAGCCTCTGCATAATACTTTTAACCTAGAACAGAGAGAAAGTGCATGCTTTGAAAACTATTTTTCCTTGAACTGTTCAACAAGGTCTTCTGTTCTAAGTATTTCATACAGATAATGCTAAGCAGCAGAAATAATTCCTTCCACACTCATTCATTATACAATTCTGATATAAATCTGCAATAGAAATCAACCTGATAAAAGCTCAGACAGGTACTTCACAAACGCTCAGCTGATTCCTCAGATATCCACAATTTAAAAAAAAAGTATACTTGTTGCCTTGCTATGAATTTGAACTATGTCCGGCAGTTTTGCTTTGGTGTTGTACTATGTTTAGCAATTTGGTTTGGTGCTTGACGGGTAACCACAGCACGAAACAAACATAAACACAAGAAGAAAAAGACCAGAGCATTTCAATTACTTAATTTTACCATAAAACACATGCATTCTCATGCAAAAAGAAAAAGCCCCCACTTTAAAGTAATTTATTTTTCTGCAGCTGAGGGACATTTTGTGGCAGGAGGGAAGACATTCCCAAAACTGCTTCTTCCAGACCTTTGTGTATACTGCAAAAATCTGCCAGTGCCTACAGTGACCGTTCTCCTGCTCACCTTTTATGCATGCACTGTGCAAATGTTCCATATAAAGTGGGAGGGACAGTGTTTTTTTAAAAAACAAACAGAAAAAATCATATGAAGAAGATGCTTCAATTCTTTACTTCAGTGTGGGTGAAAGTTTGAAGTATTGCCTGTCTTCCTCAAAAGACAACCATCTCCCTACTAAACACAAAACAGACTTTAAGGATCTGAACCTTATTGCTTACTGTACACATGAAAGAGACTATGGCCTATACTGGACTCCAATGTATTCAAGATTATTAGGCCAGCAACCACCTTTTCATCTTTAGTTCAGCATTCAGTACTGTGGGGCCAGGTTTCTGTACCCCACACCAGTCACTGTAGAAGTACATGTGTGTGGGGAGAGAAATCATCACAGGATTACTTTTGCTTGACTTTGTAGGGAGTTGTGGTGCCTCTCTGGATGTACTTTGTATTTCTAATGCCAGTCCATACGTCTAATCATCTCTAAACTTCCCCAGTGCATACTTTTGAATCATGTTCAGAGGGACACACACAGTGGCACTCCAGGCTGCCTTCCTATTTATTTTTAAATGCATCTACTCTTATGCCTGTGGGGAAAGGAGACCAGTCAGCATGCCTGCAGAGACAGCGCTGCAGGCTCCCCGCTCCTGCCGAGCTCTGCAGCAGCCTGGCTCTTTAGCCTGGCTCCAGCTGAGCTCTCACCATTCACCCTCTTTGAGCACTGCCTGCTACTGCTTAGTTCACAAAGGTCCTCAAATGAAGAGTTAAAAGCTGTGCAGGAAAGTTGAAGCAAGCCTGCAAAAACATTTTGATAAACTTGTGTGCAAGTGGAAAAGCAACAGTACACAATAGCTAGGAGCCCACATGCTCTGCCCTGGGCTAGACATAAATTCTCCATCCCACTCCTCTGCTCTAAGTGATTCCAGGTCACATCCATACATCACAAAACTTTACTATTGTGCTCATGGTGTTTAAACTTGGGGCAGGAAACAGCTGGGCTCCAGTGTATGATCTCATATGGATCTGGGTAGATATTTCCATGGGCCCATGGTACAGCTTTTAGCAGGCTTAATTTCTGCTCCATACCTGTGTTTTTCCTGCCTGGGGAAGGAAATGCCATGTGGACTCTGGCACAGGCAGTGGAGAGTTGATGGCAGAATAAATCCAGAGGGAACCATTGTGTTGCAGAGATGTCAAAAACCAAAGAGCTATCCAAAAGCGAGAGAAATACAAAGATGGACAAAGAACAGTAAAACACAGGTTCATCCCTGAACAGACCTGTACCACAGGCAGTTTTACACAGAGGCGGAGCCCAGGGCAGACCCAGGTCCCGAGCTGGAGGCATCACCCTGCCTGCTGAACACCAGTACCATGGGCTGCATCACATGGAGAGGTGCAGGGGAAAGCAGACACCAAGGAGTCAGCACTGGGCATGGGAACGGCGCATCCAGAAGTCCCTTCACGCAAAGCCTGTGAGCCAGAGGGTTCTCCGCCAGCACACACTGCACAAGTCACAGTGACCTGAAGCCAGCTGTCTGTTAGAAGAGACTTTGATCCAGGGCTAGTCCTTAGGCAAAGGAAAATAGCAGTAATTCCGCCCCCCCCCCCGCCCCCTCCAACATCTTTCTAGAAGATTGTGGAGATTAGGTCTTGCTCCCTGCCTCATTCAGGCGGATTTTTTTCCACCTTCCCCCATCACCCCCAAGTCAGACAGGGTAGTATGTTGCAGACCCTGCAGGGTCGTCTTCTCACTAGTTACACCAACGGAGAGCAAAACAGGGCTCTGAGTAACAGATTGGGCAGGTGGGTGATACTCATTTTTATAATCTGACACCAGAATAATTGAAGTAAATGTCACGAAAAGTTACCCTAACGCCTACATGCGTACTAACATGCGATATCCAGTAAGCAGCTGTGTTTTCACATAGTTAGATCAAAGAGGCTGCAGAACAAGAAGGTCATGGTTTGGTTACAGTGTCTAAACAACTAAATCAGTGGGTACCACTGGGCCTGTCACTTGATCTCATTACTCTGACCTCACCAGCTCTGGAATTTAGTGACCTTCCCAGATCAATATTTCAGAAATGACTGAAGTTTTAGAGTATACAAAGATTCTCTCAGTGTTGGCTAAATAATTATATCAAAAGTCCAGGAAAGGGGGAAGCTTGTCCCCCCCTTTCCCCTTAGCATGCATTTCTCAATTGCTCTGGAATACAGCACACACCCGGGGGGAGCAGTGATTTTCCTTTGCAATTTGCATCAGAGTATTTTTTTCATTAGAACATTTTGGAGATCTTAAACTTTTTTTTTTTTTAAATCATATTGCTATTACAGCCTTTCTTACATTTTTTTCAGCTCATATTTTCTGGGACTGTGTAAAGACACACAGGAAGCTTTATTCCCCAACTTTTTTGTCACTTTTACCTCTGTAAACAGAAAGCCAGGCTCCTCAGCTGTCAACATTTAATCACATGCAATCGTATTTCCTTTTGCCAACTTTCATCGTAATATCGTGCATACAAGGAGGAGGAAGCAGGGCTCAGTTCATAGCCAACATAGTGATACTACTTTGTTTTCTATGCACCTGACAACTGCTTGTCTGGTTCCAGCTCACCAAAAAGCCTACACTGGCCACATGAATTAAATTAACTTGAGTTTCAATCTCCAAGCTTTGGGTTTGTTTTTTAATTTTGTTTTTCACAATAAAAATAGCCTACTTTTAAAAACTTGGCTAAGGCTTCTTCCTTAAAGTTTTATTAGTTCTGCTCTGCAAGAATAAACCTGGCAACAAACATCATGAATCCCTCATTATTTGGATTTTTCTGAAAGCATCAGTATTAAAGCTGCATGATTGCATAAGGAAGTGGAGTTTGGGCATGGATAAAGGGCTCCAACTAAAGCTTATTTCTAGGCTTGTGGTTGCTAGGTAGAACCGAAAGCAATCTCAAAGTCCGGAAACCTATGAGCAAGTAAAGACTTGTTTATGGCTTACATAGCAAAAGTGAGAGTCATGAGGGTTAGGGGTATTATCCCCCCCCCGGCAATTGCACAATATTTTGGAGTTTGAATAATGAATTTAAGCATTCAAAATCCTGCAGTTGTGCATTCTGCCCATGGCAATGGCATGCAAGCGTAAGAGGCTTTCCTAGCCACCTGGAAAGATAACACCCACCCCCAGCAGCAACGTGCTGCAAACTGCCATCCCTCAGAGATGGCCAGATGGTTGTCTCAGCAAAGAGACAGGTCTTAAAGTAAGGACTTGCGCCAGTGGAAAGTCTCCTATTCTCCAAGAGACACGTTTTCTGCCAGAACTGCGAAAGATTCCCCCAACACTTCTGTTCCCAGCATTCACACACTGAACAGTAGGGATGACAATTATTTAGGAGGTTTGGCTGTTAGCAGAGCATTCTGTGGAGGAGCAGTGACATTTCTACTGCAAAGTAAGCTTCCCAAGCCTACCTACAATGCTGGGATATACAAGCCCCAAAATTGATTGAATGCTGGTAATCCTGCTGGGACTGCCACAAAGACTTGTCTTCTCCAAGTTAAAGTATATAAAGTGAATTTATTCTGCTCTCTATTTCAGAGCTCACACTTCAATTTAGAGCAACTCCATGGAGTTCGGCGGCGCTGCTCTTGCTTTACAGCAAGGTAATAAAGATCATAATCAAGCCTTCTATGCTGCTAAGATATTTC
Source organism: Harpia harpyja (assembly GCF_026419915.1). NCBI lineage: Eukaryota > Metazoa > Chordata > Aves > Accipitriformes > Accipitridae > Harpia > Harpia harpyja. The sequence goes on along the minus strand of NC_068945.1, from coordinate 22,324,978 downwards.
TTACTTGGTTTTGTTAGGAAAGGTATATTCCTCTCATCACAAAGGCATGCATAGTTAGATAGCACATTGTGTAAAGATTATTTCTCCTGATGCGGCTGGCTCTGACTTCAACTGGGGCATTTGAGCACCCTTACAGACTAAACATGAACAACAAAATGTTCTTCATAGATGAAAACTAATTTAAAAGCATCCATTTAACTTGCATTTGGCAGTTAGAAGAATGCTAGTTGCTTGCTTGCTTTTAGATAGTGAGGTTAATGGCCCTTCAAAAACAACTCCAAAATATGCTGTGGTGACATACCATAACTAGTGAGGGCTGGGAGTTCCTCTTTAATTCCTTTTTGGTAGTCAACAGTAAGGGAAATGGAGGTTTCAGGAATTTCTCTCCTCTTCCTCCTCTTGTGCACGCACATGCAAGTGTCATGCTTCATGTACTAAAGCAAAGCCAGAGCTGTACCCACATTCACCTGTTGCACTGCTGAACTCCCTGTTCTGCCCAGGAATTCCTCACCCAAATCACAAATACCTGCTGGTTAAAAAAAAAAAAAATCATATGTTTGCATATCTAAATTTATGAACTCAGAAATAGTCTGTAAATAATCTGTAAAAGTCTGAGGTAAAGGAAATGAAGCTATAAATGAACAGCACAACTAAAGTAATGAAAAGATACACCGTTCATGTAAGTGTTCCTTGTAATATTGAAAGAAAAAAAGAAGTGGGCAAACAACCATTTGTTAGAAACGTGTCTGTTAAGGGACACATTTGCAAGAATTAGTGTTTTACACAACCTTCTAAGGCCAAATTTCAAGTTTCAGTTTACACAGGCCTTCACCAGAATAAGACTTCAACCAATATTCTAAACCATAACTTAGTTTATGCCTTATTCTGAAACACAGTCAAGATTAAACATATAATAAATTCAGGAGCTGAAGAACCTGGTCAGAACCAGACCAAAAATGATGCATCAGCTGGGACTTTGGCTGAGGACAATCCCAATTTGTTCTTCACTTCTACAAAGAGATTAACTCATTGCTGAAGGGATGACCCTAATTACTGGGCCTCTAATTTTATTTACTTTCAGACATAGCATGCATAAAAATATTTTTAAAAGACAGAGAGAGAGATTTGCTCATAGGAAATGTAAACAACAGCCAGCTAATAATTGGAAGGAAATCATTGTTTCCCATTATCTCTGACATGCAAATCCTAGATTTAAAGTGAAACTGCACACACAGATTATGCAGGACATGGTTTCCATCTAAGAAAAAGAAGCCAGTTTCTCTGAATGTTGCAGTTTCAGAGCTGAATGCATCCATCTTGGGACAAGTTGCTAGCCAATTTGGACCACACGTATTCCCATTCATTTTTGAGGACCGCTAAGGATGCATTTGATCTTCACCCAACTGGTAGCCAATGTTTTGTCTCAACAGACATTGTCCATACAATGCACACATTTGATATAAAGTATATTACCCAATTTGAAAAAAACCCCACTGTTCTGTGAGATACTACCCTCCAGTTTCAACTGAATAAGGTTTCATAAGCAGTTCAGGGAGAGGAAGGCTAGTGTGAAACTAGTTTAAAGGGAATAAAGCCTCTGAAAATAATTAATTACACCACGTACTACCTAAATCCCCTAATAAAAGCATGGCAGTCAGAATGTGTCAACTGGCTGAAGCAAAGTGGCCAGCGGATGCCCCAGGGAAGGGATGTGGCCCCAGGAACTGTGGTCTGGTTGGCCAGTAGGCAAGTGCTTTGGGCATGCTGGGGAGCCGTGCAACAGGCCAGGCAGGCATGATCAGGCTTGGCAAGATTAGGTCAAGTGAAACATCACATAAACATGACTGCACTAATCACATCACTGTCAATCTCCATCAATTTATCATCAGCCGGAGCATTCAGAGTTTCACTGTCCTTGTGCATATCCTCAGCTGAACAAATAGGCATGACCCACTGAGATCTGGTCCTGTGGCTCTAACAGTGCCTGTGTTACCTGCAGCCATCTAAGTGAAATGCTTTTCCTAGGTGAAGAGAATACAGCCTAGCACCTACCTCAGATCCTGCCTGGATCAGCAGCACAGGCACTAGGTCCCTCTGTCAGGGAGGAAAAAGCAGCCACCACCAGAGGGTTGACTTAGATGGGCTGAAGCTCATTGCCTTATCTCTGCAAATGGAAGCATTGAGCTCAGCACTTAGGCTCTTTAAACAAACTCCTGCTCAAGCATGGACTCCTAATTCTCTCAAGTCAGTAGTGACCCAAAGTTCCTCTCGTTCAACAGTTTTAATAGCTTGTACCAAAAAAAATTAAAAAAATCAAGCAATGGTCTTAGCCCACCATTTAGCACCTGGTTACACTTTAGCTCAGTTCCAGGTAGAAACTGCTAGAGCCCAAGGGTCAAGACAGCATGGGGAAAGCCATGATTGATTAATTGGTCTTTTATAGATCTTTTAATATCCAGGCCCCAGAAATTCTGCAGTACTCAGGAGCTGCTGTCTAGATTCAGTGTGACAAGACTCAGTGATGTGCTTTTGTCAATAAGTACATATACTTCATGCTTACTTGCTTTACTTAAAGTACAAATCATAAATAGTTGTGTGTGACAAATTCCCCAGTATTGAACCTTCACAGCTGCCAAGCAGCATGCTGCAGAAAAGAACAAGGAGGGCTATAATTTTCTTTTCTTCGTTTTGTTATTTGACCTTCAGTTTTTCAGTTGTCCTTGGATCAGTCTGGAACTAAGTATAGCCCCTTCAGCATTATTTATATGTTTAACCCAAAGCTACCCACATGTGTCAAGGGACAATCATAACACTGTTCTAAATTATTTTAACAGCTTATTTTAAATTGGAAAATGGGGGTTTTGAAAAACCATTGTCAATTAATTATGATTCCACAAACTCCTATCAACTCTCTTGTGTTTTGTAACAATTTGCTCACAGCCTACAAGACAAAGCCTCCAACTTGCTCAGAGAAAGCTCTTGAAACTGTCCAGCTTTGAAAATGCTGACTGATCTTTAATTTAACACATTGATAATGATTTTGGCCACCAGCTATTTACAAATGCAATGCAATTTACAAATAAAAAAAACATAGATGGATCAGCTGCATCCTTGGGGATCAACAGTTATTGGGGCTGAAACGTCCCTTAGCACACTGTAATTCTACACGCTATTTGGAACAGGAACCAAAACCCACCACATTCAACTGAAAGTCATTAGTGTCTGACTACATACAGTAATTTCTCCTGAACTGAGCAATATATTTTTCAGTCAAAAGGTCTTTACCAAGCAAGGAAAAGACAAAACAGCCACTGTAATGATCCTCTGTGAAACCTTCAGAAAGGACATTTTCCACCTCAGGTAGTGGTTCTGTGGTATGTATGCCAGCTACAGAGCTAACCAAAACAACAAAGAGCTGGGTGGGTGGACAGATAGATGGGCACACATACGTGCACACAATTTCTATCATGTAAGAGCAATTTCCCCTGTATCATCACAAGTCTGCAAACAGCTTCAATTTTCTTTTATTTACATAACCAGTGTGAGCAACTTCAGAGAAGGATTTATGGTACAGCTTGGGCTTCTGTGTGGGTTGCTCTTTTACTGTATCAATATTATGCTTAACAACATTTTTCAGTCAGAAAAAGGTCCATGTGAAAGTTGAAAGGCAAGAGAATTATTTCTAACTGTTCTCAGGTAAGAAAGAAAAAAAACCAACACTTTTATCACTGGTCTAAGCAATGCAAGCCAAATTCAGCCTATGAATTTAAAGGGGTTGCACTGGTAAATCAGCTTAGAGCAGTTATTTAAGAGTTCAGAATTTCTTGGCTAATGAGTGAGACAAATTGTCCATGGAAACGTTGCTGAAATATTTTAAAATTTTACAGTCAGCTCTATAACTTGACACAAAATAGTGTCACCCAGAAAAACAACCAGCCATTGCCACCAACTGGGACACGATTTCTGACTGTTAACCACCCCCATTTAAAGCCAAATTTTCAAAAGAACTAAGCACCTAAAACATTTTGCTTCTTTGGAGGAAAAAAAAAAAAAGTCAGGTATGTTACAATGCTTAACTTCCACTTCCTTAAAGATCTGAGTTCGAGCTCCACAGATGCTACAAGCCTAAATGCTCAGACATAAGCAAATCACCTTGGGAAACACATTGACAAATACATGTTTTAAAAAATTGATTCATGTGCAGTTGACAGTCAGTGAAATTTCCACTGAACTTTTGTTGCTGCTCCCTAACTTTACCAGAGCAATTGCAAAAAAGTAAATGGAACTGAGTTCTCAAGCGAGTTTGAGACCTTAAATGATATAGTAAATCCAGGTTTAGGGCAAGAAGCCTCTGATCAAAACCATCCCAGCCATACCACCCAAAGCATTGATCTGGTAGAAACAAGCTCTGCTAACTCAAATTTGTTAATATGGAAAAGTGAACTTTGAACCAGATCAGGTACAGCCTATCTTCTCCCAGTGGCATAGCAGAAATGGTATAAATTAGTTGTCTTGCACTCCAATTAATTAAATCAAAATTGTCTCATGTGCCCACCCCGGTCCAGATCAAATCCGCCTTAGAGAATGATCCAGTGCTGGTGAGTGTGAACCCACAGCCCAAGGGCTGCAATGACAGATACTGGAGTAGTGTGTAGAGACTGCAGTTTTTCAAAAACACAGAACAACATATCAACAACAGAATGAAGATATACAAGGCGAAACCAAGGTGGTGTCATAAAATACATTCAGGGTCAATAGCTAATGTCCCTGTTATAAAAGTTCTATTGGTTTTACCCAAGGTTATTTCCTTAGCTGCCAGAAGTCATTTGGCTAGAGATGGGATAAGGGGGTTGCTTTGGGCACTGAGCGCGATCTACCCAAGGATCAGATCAGTTATGTTCTGCTGCTTATTTAGAAGCTGTTTGTTCCAAGTCACTTGCTATGTATTTATATATAAATATAAATGTATACATATGTGTGTACATACATGTATACTTACAGGCTGTTCACATAAAAGATCTTGGGAGCTTTACGGACGAGAAACCACAGTATTTTCCTTCAGTTCTAAACCACACTTTATCAAGACGACCAGGAGTATTGCCAAATTTTACTGCCCCCTCCTGCCCCCCTGCTAGCTCCAAATTCCTCCACGTCTCAGAGGCTACTGACTATTTATGGCAAAAAGACAGTCCATTAACCTAGCAATGCTCAAACTTTTATCACCTTCCCCTGCCCCTGCAAGGATAAATACTACTCCCTCAGGCCCCAGTTTAGAACGTCTGGCTTAGCCACTCTCCTCCTATACAGAAGCACATCTCAGGAGGGGGAGATGAGCAGAAAGATGCTGCTGAGATAAGAGACAGCACCTCTGATAAGAGCAGCTGCACCTCTGCCAAGGGCTGACCTGAACTATTCCCAAGCATGTGAGACCTCACCGTGCACTTTATCTACCAGCTCCTCATTCAGCACCCTCTGCTTTTTTCCGTGCCTGATCGCCTTCCATGGTGCTGCTGGGTCTCACACCCCCCACTGCAGCTTCTGGCCATTCACCTGAGCCTCTGAACTGTTCACCATGGCCAAACAAAAGCAGGAAAGCAAGAGGTGCCATCAACCAAGGGCTTCCAACAGGCTGAAGGGGCACTTTTCATTGCCTTCCACCAAGCTCGTTCCTGCAACAGGCTTGTGCCCGGCCACAAAGCCAAGGCAGCACCAGCGAGGAACTCCTCACTGACACATAACACAGGCAAGCACACACAGGGCAGCAAACTCCAAACAAAAGTTTTGGCTGTACCCTCATCCTCCCCATGTTTATGATGCACTCAAACTCATTCAGACTATTTCTGCCCCTCATTCTCCCACAGACAAGAGTCCAAACCCATTCAAAATGAAGACACAGCAGCTGTGACTGCAGAGCTCCTCCAGCATATCCTCTAGCATCGCTAAGCTATACACTATTAAACAACCAAATGTCTCAACTCTATTAGTAATCTTATTATTACAGCATTGTAAAAGAAAAAATGTGGGGGTTTTTTATGGCGGAGCTGCCACTGTCTGGAGGAAACCTGTGTTTTGCACACACAGAACGGCACACACGTATTTCATATGGTGCATTGCAAGCTGCACAGAATAGAAAGCAGCTGGAGGAAAATGGCTGTAGAGAAATGGTTCTCCTGGGCATCATCTGTTGATTTGTTTTGTTTATAGAAGGAATGAGATTTTTATCTCTGCTCAAAATATAAAATGCTTTCATGGCACTGAGCTCACTGCTCGGCTATGCTCACACTCAGGAACATAAATAAAAGCAGGGGGAAAGGAGGGAGAAAAGGCTTTACTGCACAGAATCCCCAGCAATGTCAAAAATTAAACAGAAAAATGTCAATGATACAGTCAAGGCTTGCAAGAGGAACTGAGTCACCAGCTATCATGGAAATGAGGCCCTCTTTACCATGCTTGTTAATAGCTTGCTTCTACTAAAGCTGAGGAGGCAGGTTAGGGGACAAACTACTCAAATCCCAAGTCTCAAATCTCAGCCTAGCAGGATGAACATCCTTACACTGTAAATACACCAGTCCTTATGAGATGCATGGTCTGCAAAAGTACAGACTCATACGGTCCTTCCACCATCTTGTGCCCACAGCTGATATTCCAAGCTCCCTCTGCAACCTTGCTCTGAGGAGATTGTTCACTCCTCTGTGCCTGACACCCAAAACCTGATGGTCTCTTTCTTTCAACAACAGGGCTCTGTGTCCTAGGAGAACACCAGAGAGCTTGTTTTCCACTCAAGTTGATAGCACTGCCATTTATATTAAGCAAAAGTCATATCTCAAGAAAGAAAATAAATTGTGAAACCACTAAATACTACTTAACTACTGCTAATAATTTTAACTTTTTAAAGTTTAAAAACATAACTACTGAGGATGGTGTCCAAACTGTGAGAAATTACCTGAAGTCTAAAACTTTCTGGTAGACAAAGTTTAAAATACAATTCTTCTGAGATCTGAAAGGCTCAAGGTTTGTTGCCTAGGATAGGATAGGTAGGAATTGATAGCTAAGAATAGTTATCACAGAACTGAGGATACTTTATCTTTGCACCACCTATTCTTAGCTCTTAAGAGGAGATGAGGGACAGCAAGCCAGATACATATCTAGAAGTGAAGGCTGCTGAGCGTCACTGCAGGACAGCCCCACTTCATTAGCTACAGAATGGATCTGAAGTCTTTCTGGAACCACCGAGAGGTGTTTGCTCTTCTTAAAGCTGTGTTGTCTCTCACTTGACCAGAGCTCTGATCTGACTGGCCACTGAGGAAATCTTTGGGCAACCCAGACTCCCATGCTGGGTACAATGCTAGCATGCAACACTGAAGAACCTTTAGCTGCTCCTTCTCTCCCAGGGTGGCTATATATCATGTCTTTCCCACATTCTAAACCACGTACCTCAACAACCTCTTCATCTTGTTATAGCTCTACTGAGAGGGTGTTTACATAAAAGCTCTTTGGAGCTTTTTGGATGAGAAACCACAACAGATTACATCAGATTTATTGCTACTGAATAAGTTAAAAGAATACTTAGGGTTACAGGTTCAAAATTCTGCCAATAGCTCTCATCCAAGAGCATTCATACATTAGGAGCTTGTGACCATACAGTTACCAATTACCCATCCTCTCTAAAGTCCACTGCCTTTTCATCCTTCCCATACCCCTCAACTCCTAACAAGAATCACAAGGTTGCTACTAGCTGAAAGGAACTATGCTTTCCAAGGAAGTAGACTTCACTTTGTCAACACAAGCATACAGCCACTCCCCCATGCCCTACTCCCAACATACATCTCAGTTCAGCTCCTTTCCTCCAGCTTCAACTTTCCCAAACATATTTGACCTCAGTCCGTTAACAACCCACTTCAAATTCATATGGAGCCATGTCCTTCTGTCCCACTCATTCTTCCCAGTCCTTCCCCAGCCGTTGCTGGGCATCCGGCTTCTTTTCCTACCCAAGAAACAAACCGATATAATAGATTTTGCCTTTTCCCTTGTTTATTGCTTCCTTAATAAACTCCCCCAACAACCCCACAGGTACTGCAGAACTGTGAAAGAAGGGACTGGCCAGGGAAGAAACTACCAGAGAAATGGATGTGGAGAATCTACCACATGCTAGATGACCCCTGCATTAAAATTCTAGTATACCTATTGACCTGCACAGTCACTCCAGCCATAGAAAACACATGTAAAATAAACAAGCAAAACTTAAAAGAAATTGTCACCAGCGTAAGCAATGGCACATAAAGCAAGGTAATGAAGAGACAGACACTGAACATCATTTTCTCAAGCTCCTCCACTATTCCTGTGAAAGTGAAATAAATGCATTTGCAGACCCAAGCCAGAAAATACTTTGAGCTCTTTCTGCTGGCTGTTTCTCAGCAGTTAGCACACACTGAGCTCATGGAACAGTAAACTTTGTTTTCAATGGGGAAAAAAGCCAAAAACAAACCTAGGGAGATAACATAGAAAAATCCATCTAAAGGTTTCAGTATGTCAAGGGGAACTGATAAAAGACAATCTCTCAATAATATGTCAATATTTTGTTTTAAAATAGTTTTCAGACAGCTCCATTAAATACTGTATAAATCTTTCCTACAGAAGAGCAAGGCATGGCAATCAAAGGCATTAATTACAGGTGAACAAGTAATGAGGACAAAACACACCAAACAGTTATTGAAGCCTGATGCAAAGACAAAAAGGAATGAGGAAAAATGTAGGCAACTTTCTTTTAATGATGGGAGCAGTGTTGAAGGAGACAAGAGAAGGGAGAACACAGATTTACTTTTCAGCACTCTGAGGAAGTCTCACCTGTCAAAACTGCCCATTGATTTAATTTTCCATTTAAGAAGGAGCACAGCCAGGCTGGCAGGACACTTGGTCTGCTATGTGAAAGATGTGGAGTGACAAGTCCACGCCCCTTGGAGCACATGAGGATGCAAAACTAGTCACCCCAGTGCGGGGCAGTCACAGGAACTGCCAGTAGGCTCCCCTGGGGTTCAGGGAAGAGCAGAGTTCATGGCACTGTTCAGAGGAATTACAGCAGTCCTGAGAGGCCCCTCTGAGCCTGGCAATTAAATGCACAGACACAGCAAAAGACAGCCCCTGCGCAATGGGATGGAGTGCCCCACTGCTCACAGAGGCAGAGCCTTCTCTTTAAGGAGGTTGTTTACATTGCCTTCTTTCATCGTCTAATTTCAATTCCATTTAGTGCACCAAGAGCAGTGCGTTAAGTTCCTCAGGTTCCTAACACGGTCAGTAAGTGGGGGCAGGAGCTCCTAGGAGCTAATTCAGAGCACCCAAAATTAGTTTGTGAGGTGCCTGAATATCCCTGAGATAACCAAAGCAACCTGCCCCAAGGCAAACAGCAGATCAGAAGTTACAGCCAAAGTGCTAGTCCAGAAGAGCTAAGTGAAGCTCCAGAGAAGACTCCCAGGCAGAAGCTGCCTGATGGAGAAGCCAGAGTAATTCCCCCACTTTGCCAATCCCTCCTGCCTGTGCAACCCAGTCCAGACCAGACCCAGTCCGTTCCAAGCCCTGCAGGAAGGGAAAGCAGAAATGGGATTGCTCAAGGGCTGTGTCCAGCTCCTGTTGGCCTGGCGGCATTGGTAAGCATTAGCCAGCTTTGCAGCATGCTCCACTGGATGCTAGATCTGGAGACGATGCCAGAAGACAGGTAAATATATTTGTTCTGTGAAAGGAAGCTAACCTATCCCTGTAGGGCTACCTTAACATACTATTAACGCTATAATCTCCATGCACTAAAAACAAATTGTACTTGAGGGATTTTATGGGGAGAGGCAGGAAAAGGTTTAGGGAAAAACGAAGACCACGAGGAATGAATTGCTGAAGATTTACTCCTTTACACAGAGTTGTTAGGGTAAAACGCATATTCACAAATGCAAAAAAAACCAGGAAGCACTTGAGGGTCTTCAAATAAACATGGCTGGCGAAGTAATCTCTAAATTAAAAAAAAAACAAAACAAAACACAAAAACTTGAACATAAGAGGCCTCTGAGTTTTGCAGTTAAGTGCAAGCAAGCTAAACCAAAGCTGCATAGCACTAGAGGCTGAGCTACGTTTATAAGGATAACCAGGGTGTTATAACAGCTTCTGAGGACATCCCAGGGAATTTAACTCTGAAGCTGCAAAAGCAATGATGGAAAACTGTTCTACCTCTCCCCCCAAAATAAGAGAACTTTGTTTATCTAAAAGCAGCATAATGGGGACACTGACTGAACTTCATTCTGGGTGATCAAATCTACTTTGTTTTCAGAGAAATAAAGTATTTAGTCATTTGTGGTGTGGCACTTTTCCAAATTATAATTCAGTAGCTTACTCTGTTCCTTCTCAGGCTCACCTAGAGATGCTTGATTTGGCTCAAAGACGAGCCCATATACTGCACAGCTGTGGGATCAAATTGTTTGACACATTAGTGGGAATTCCAGATTTGCTTGATGTAAAGCTGCGTGACAAAGGCAATTCAGAATCTGTTAGTTTTTTCTGTCATCAACAGCAGTTTGCTGATGTTTCCTGTTGAGTCAGATCCTTCTAGCTTTCATAATGGGACATTTCAATGAAGGGGAGGGAAGCAGAATGACTTCCACTGACATAATGGCCATTTTAAGAAAAAAAAAACAAAACAGCTTGGGTTAACAGAATATAAAAAACCCAAAACTTCCCTGCCTTCTGACCCTGTAAACCTGATACAGGGTTCACTGCAAACTGAGAAGCTACAAGGCTGTAATAGGGGAAGACTCATTAGGGACCGCAATCTTAGAGCCCAGCCACTGCTGTGGGAGGGATGTGCAAGACTGAGGAGAGCTCAGCAGCAGCACAGGAGCACCAGCCCCTGAGCGCTCGCTGCCTGCAGAGTTGTGCTCTCTGCCAGCAAGGCAAACAAGCATGCTTTAACATCCAAGGATTAGGATGCCTCTCTGAACCTCTCAACTCAATGAGCCTGACATGACAGCAGAGCTGTACATCTTTATGGGTGTATGTTGATGCTCCACTGTTTCTAGCCATAGTGGTCCTTGCAGCCCTGTGCCTTTGATGGCAGCAGTGACAGCTGGAAAAGTTTGGCCCTACCCACCCACAGTTGGTGCTTTTTCCAGAAAGGATCCAAGTTTTGTATTACCTGACACTGGATCTGTCCAGAAGCATTATCTTGATGTGTTAGGGAAAAAAAACCTGCACACCCTATCCCTGCACTCAAACCATAAGCCTAAAGCTCTAGCAGTCAAACATCTTTTGTAAATACTGATTTTTTGAGGAGCAAAAAATGGTGCATTATCTAGTTCTAGGTGGCATCTAGCTGGAGGAAAAAAAAAAAAAAAAACCCAACCACAAACAAACCCCAAACCTGAGGTCTAGTTGATCTCAGTTTTGCTTAACTCAAGCCCAAATAGCAAGGTTCTGCAAAACCAGTGTGAAGTTTTATTTGGAGACAGATTAGCTCTAAACTTTCTCTTTCCAAGCTCTTTCTGAAATGACAGATGTAAAGTAATGCCAAACAAGCAATAATATTGAAGCCACTTGTATCAAAATACTACTTGACCTGAGATTAACTTCTGATGTGGTCTAGTACAGGTATGGTACCAACTGATGAACTCTAACACATGTTGTCCCCCATGTCTAAGTATCTCCTGCATATAAGTGTATGCAAATGTCTAGGCTTAAGGCCAGAGGAAAAAAAAAAAAATAAGTTTAGTTTTCATTCTTTTTGATCAGAGACTGCAAATTCTTTGGGTTAGGATTGACTTGTTATGCAATGGGTGGACAGTATCTAGATACAGTGGAACCCAAATCTCTCAATCTCTCTATACTTTTCTGTAACACAAGTGATCATTAATACTACTTCAGTGTAAAAATGGCATCTTTCTGAATGATTTAGCTTTTCAGAAACAGACAAGAACACCACTTGTACATGTTGTTGCTATGTTTGAAAGCATGCAATTAGATGTGTATCTTACAAACATAAACAAACGCCTCCCATCCAACCTCCATGCTTCTGAAAAAACCCAGGTTTGTTTAGACAAGGGGTTGATAATCCAGTTTGAACACAGGTATCTGAATGCTGTGACAGGTTCTTCATAATGCTAAGCTTATGGTACATTAAACTTTAAAGCAAGATAAACTCCTGCTTTCATTTTATCAAACATCTTCCCAGACAGCAAAAAGAAAGACACAAAGCAACGTTTGCAGCTACAGCCAAGCATGGGATACCCAACTCAGCATATGTTTGAAATGAAAATGAACAATGTGTTGCATAGATACACTATGGTATTTTTCAATAGACAATATCACTGGGATTTGTAAATGTTAACCTCATTCCCCCCTTAAGTGTTTGTTTTTATTTCATGCCTGAAAAAAAACTGAGATTCACAGAGATTAAGCGAATAGAGACAGCAGTCCTTGCAATTGAGAAAGAAAGTGCTCTTAAAAAACTGCTCTGACAATCAGTTTGGCTAGTAGAAATCACAGGGTGTGGGAGGGACACGGACAGGAGATTTTTTTTTTTTTTTTTTTTTAAGAGTGCTCAGTGTTGTGCCACTGGTATTACTGAACTTTATGTATTTAGCCATATTATGCCTTTTTGTAGTCAGTAAAGCAGTAATTTCATTGTCTACCATGATAGCAATGAGGTACCAAGAGCCATCAAAGAATCCATGGTATGAGGTCTGCAAGGAGAGGCTTTGACCTACTGACAGCAAGTAGTAAGGAAGGGGAGGGCAGTGGACAGCTAAGCACTTCAGGAATGGGAAACAGCAAGAGGGCTTGAACAGCCTGTTAAATTAATAGATTACCAAAAAAGTAACCTCAGGTTTGTTCTTCCCATTTCAAATCTGAAGACACTATGTACCCAAAAGCTTCTCTGTTCTTTCTACTCCCAACATTAAACTACCTACCTTAAAAAGCCTCTCTTTATAGCTGACTTAAGGTCATGTGGAAGACAAATACTGAGAGACTGAATTTTCCACTGATTTAAAACTGACACAATACACTACAAGCATCACCTTCATATTACACTGATGACAACACATGAGAAATCAGAGATGTGCCATTAGAGAATTTGTTATAGTTATTGGTGATCTTCATTGTACCATAAATCAGTCTTAAAAAAAATTACCAAATCATCCAAGTTTCCTCCTAAGACCTGTATCTTCTCTAGAAGTTTATTTTTATGCAGCTACAGCCTCTCCTCCCTTTCCCAATCAACCCTTGCTTCTCTGTTTCATATGACCTCACCTTACCCAAAAATGTGAAGAGATTGGTGTTATCACAACTTAGCAAGATACCACCTGCCAGCTGAACTGTGATAAATCACAGCTGGCCTTACACTACATATGCTAACAGTGACTGAGGCTGAGTCCACAGGCAGCAGCTCAGGGCTGTCATTTAAACCACTGAGTACCCCCATCCACAAAAATCATGCTAAGGAAATAGCTCAATAACATGACAGTTGCCATCACCATGTTGTTATTCTAGCGTGTATTAGATCTATTAACTCTCTTCTCTACCTGCAACTGCCTTCTGTTTAGCCTGTAAGCCTTTTACAGCCAACAAGGTGGACAAACTGCCTATTCTTTGTACTCACACAACAGTTGACACAATATGACCCCGATCAATCATAAGCTACTACCATAACAAAATTTACAACAGCAAATATTCATTCCTCCCTTCCCCCATGACTGCCCTTCTGAAAAGACACAATGCTGGCAGAAAAAAAACTAGAAAAAGAATTCAGAAGTTATTAAAAAATGAGATTAAGGCTTAGAACAAAAACGTCAAAGGAACTTGAAGAGTTATTACTTTATTATTACTCCTGACATACATAACACTTGTGTTTTCTGACTCCTAGAAGAGCCAAACAATTGGGTATGCAACATGATTGTAATAAAAACATTCTCTAGAATTAGGGACCTGCATTTCTATTAGCAACCTTTTACATACTCTATAAATAATTCCTTGAACCCAAGGTTTCAGCCATGAATAAAGGAAGCTGTGAGCACGCATTGGGTTTTACTTATTTGTTTAAAAAGACATGCAGTATAAGAAAACTTTATAAAAAGTAGACTCTCAAATGAATAGGTTGACAGGTTTGAACAACAACCACTGCACTTGCAGATGTGATTCAAGCCATTAGCCTTACAAGTTCAGTCACTGCATTTTACTGAAATAAATGGATCTGAATAGCTTAGCCACCAGGCAAACCTACCAATAGCCCACAGATGTTGCCCAGCATATCTCATTGCAAGTTTAAGAAACACCAGCTTCTCATCAGAAGAGTGACCTATAGGCACCTGTGTTTAATAAGCTGCTTAAAATCAACCTGTATCTGTAGATCAACAAGATTGGTTAATAATAACCATTGGCACGTAAGAGTATAAAACAATTTCCCATATAAAATTCCAACTTCCTTTACTTGATGCCTTCACAGAACTCACCTTCAGCCAGGAAAGGAGAAACACTGAAAGGGGTATCTCTACTGTAAGGTCATTTCCCACCTCACTCCTAAATCGGACTTTTTGAAACTTATATGGTAGGCACGCAATTCAGCAGCTGACTGTCCACAGCCAGGAGCCTGGTTTAACTTTGACTTCAGTCTGAAATTAGAGCTAGGTTTGTTTATGGCAAGACCAAATTCTGCACTAAACTGCCATGTCTTCACTTCAAGGGGAGGAACAGCCTTCCTTAAATTGAACCAGAAAATGAGGCTCTGGAGAAGCATGTACCAGAACGTACCCTAAGTTTACATGGAGTAGTTCCGTGTCTTCAGAGACCTTAGCACATCTTGATGTGTACTATGTGGAAGCATCAGGCTCTTTCAGCTGACTCACAGGCAGCCAGATCTTAACAGCCGATCTGCTGCATTTCTGAACTGTGGATGTGCCTCTGCTGTCCCTCTCATCCCCTTAAGCTCACAGAAATGCACAGGTCAGCAGCTAAACGGCATGGTTTTATTGAAAGATCTAGTGCTGCCATTCTTTTTCCCAGAAAAATTCAAAGGAAGTAGGACTTGGACATCTGTGATGATTTGGGCAGATCTTAAGAAAGCTGGCTCACCCACCTACTTGATATGGCAACACACATCAAATATGGGCTTGACTTGACTCTTTTTTAGTCTCTCTAGACCCTCCTTTGACACAGAATGAAGTTGAACAAAGCCCAACAGGGTCAAAGAATGAAGAAATACGTGCAAAAGAGACCTATCATTTACACTGCTACAGCAATTGTGCTAATCTCATGGTGCCATCACTACTCTCTTCCAGATTATCTTTGGTTTTTTGTCAGAGGTACTTTTTCTACCACCATCCCTGCAACTTTTTCTTGAACACATATACAAATGAGAAAAAACATTGGTTGACTGGAAGGCAGGATTTGAAGAGCTATTCAAGTAAAAACAGTCAGAACAGCACTCCCAGTTCAGCTAATTTAATTTCTGAAATAAATTATCTGGACAGGGAGGGGTTTTTTTTTTTCATTTCAGCACAGCTCACTGCAATGCCTACTGTGCTAACCATTAGGGCTGCTGTTATTCTGATTTGTATCCACTACTCAGTGTGGAAGGAACAAGAGAGGAAATTCAAGCAGCAGTTAAAATGTCTGCACACTTAAGCCAAGAAACCTGGCAAGGGACAAGTGTGCAGCATAGTACAGAGAAGAGGTGCAACAAGTACTCGGTTTCTTTGTGATCAGTGCCAATGTTCCTGCCACCTACAGAAATTAATAAGAAACCAACAATATTAAGCTCTTAATTTTGAAGACAATTTTTGTTAGCAGTTTGGTAAAGCACTTACGAGAAAATATTGCAGGGAGAGAATTCTCTAAAAAGCACCATAAGTTTTGTGAGTATTTATTTCAACCTCTGCATCCAAACCAACTCCCCCTCCATGTCCCTTCTAGGCAATTATGTTCCAGTTTCCCCTTACGAATAAGAGGCTATAGATTTTAGGGGAGCTTCAGCAGGCTTTGTGTCTGATATGCAGCACATATCACTGTTATCACTTACCAATACAGCAGGACCACGAAGACCACCAGCAAAGCCAGGGTGACCGTTGTATTACTCATTTCTATAGAGGCAAATGCCAGGAGATCTACTGGCTCCATTTTCCTCCACTACAGCTCCGGGCTTGAGTGGTGTGTGCATGGGAAAGTCTCTGCAAGAGCTGATAAAGCCTTCCACAGCTACACAAATGACATCTGCAACAAAACAGGAACCAAGAGAGCAAAAACACATCAAGTCAAATACAAACTGCAAACCTTTCCTGTTCTCATCAACTGCACGCTCTAAGAGAGAACTTGAAGGTTCCCTGAATGGTAGGATGTAGCAATTTCCCCCCTCCTGCTGTTGTTGACTGTCGTGCCAGTAAATATTTACATACCCACCGCTTGAGACATCAGTGCTGATGTCTAAAAATCTATTCAACAAGTATAGGGAAACTGGAAAAAGGGGGGTGGGGGTGGGGAGGAGGGAGAGAGAGCCTGAGGATGGTACAGATCATGGAAGAATAATATAAAGACCCTTCAGGGGTGCCCTGGCATACAACAGTGGTATTCTCTGAAGTAACAAACATAGAGCATTACTGCAACATAAAACTTCATTAACACTTAATCTCCAAACTGGTTATACCTTAAAAGAATGGAACAAAGTAAACTTTAAATTATCACAACTAAAAGGAGAATTGGGGGAAAACTCTTCTAACGTGACTACTAGAACACATATAAGAATGAAAAACTAATGAGCAGAAAAACCCAGCTGTAGTACCAGGGTCCGTAAGTCAGCATCTGTCACACTGGTTAGTCCACACAGACAGCACTGTTTGGCTGTATCATCTCAGGTTCATAAGTACTACAGCACATTTTCCTGGCTCAATGCAGTGCCCCCCTTGGAGGTACCATTAACCAGCCTTTCCAGAGATACTTTGGCTACCCCTGCATTGTATTTCTAGTATCAGGGTTAACATCAATATGGCCATATCTACTATCTCTGCATTGTGGCACAGTCAAGCTGTCACAACCCCTTGAACAACCTGCACATGAACAGTCAAGCTTTGATGGCAGTTCAGGAAATGGTTTGTCCATAGTATATGAATCCCTCAGCTTTCTTCCATATTTTCCTGTCAGCAAACCTCAATCCTGTTTCAAGCATCTGATACAGTCCAATTAGAAAGGTCAACCAGAAAGCAAACCTTGAAGCACTTCTATGAGAGAAGACCACCAACCTGTTACACACAAAGTTACCAAATGCCACCATCAAAAAAATCTTCAGGATTACAACAACATCAGCAGCAGCAGCTTGCAAGTAAACACCCTTGCCCTTGACAAAATTCCCTGAACTGTCTGGTATTGTTTGTTACTTATGGAACTAGAAATACCCATACATGTACTGCAGCCCTCCCACCCATTCCAACCAACCTATTCGAAAGTTAAGGAAATCAAAGATACCCAAAAAACTAGATTTGTGAATTATATGGTAACCTTGAGAAACGGAAATTCTGCAACATCTGATTCCTATAACACACCAGATGAACAGTGGTTTCTTCTCATACAACCCCAAGATAACAGCCTAGATTTAATGTGCAAGGCTTCTCCAATATCACTGTATTACATTTCCTGCTCTTATCAGAGAAGTTAATAATATAGGTATCAAAAAAGTAAAGTCTCTAACACAATGGAGTTTAATTTTAAGAAGATTTGGCTCTACTCTAACTGAATCACTGCTATTTTGGTTCTCCATGCTTCACAACTGCATTAATTCCCTTCTAGCCTCAGATCCTTGCAGAATAAGTAAAAGGTGTTAACCAGCTCATCAGCTCCACAGAATAGCACAGTAGTTCACAGAAAACCTTGCTTATTGTATTAACAATGCTATTGCTATTCTGGGTCAATAACAGCTCTGCCAGTTTGCTGCTGCTGCCAAGTTCTCCAAGAACAACTGCAACAAGATTCAAGAAAAGTGACGCAAGGAATTAATCAATGGGCACAAGCCAATCCCAACCAGAAACTGATCCCGTGGGACTTTAAGAAAAAAAAAAAAATCCATATGCCTTAGAGTCTCTTCAAAAAAACTAAACCAATCACCACGAGAAGGTAAGAAATAATATTCTGATTTCACTGTGCTTTAATTTACTTGGCCGTCGTGGTTTAAGCCCAGCCAGAAACAAAGCACCACCAGGCTGTTCGTTCACTCCTCCCCCCACTCAGTGGCACGGGGAGGAGAAAATATAAAGAAACACTCGTGGGTCAAGACAAGGACAGGGAGGGATCACTCACCACTTATGGTCATGGGCAAAAAACAGACTCAACTCGGGGAAAAAACAAAATCAATTTACTACAAATCAAATCAAAACAAGGATAATGAGAAATAAACCCAAATCTTAAAACACCTTCCCCCCCCACCCCTCCCTCCTTCCCGGCGCAACTCCACTCCCGGTTCTCTCTCCCTCCTCCCCTCAGCGGCACAAGGGGGACAGGGAACGGGGGTTGGGGTCAGCTCCCCACACCTTGTCTCTGCCGCTCCTTCCTCCTCAGGGGGAGGACTCCTCACTCATCCCCTGCTCCACCATGGGGTCCCTCCCATGCGAGACAGTCCTCCACAAACTTCTCCAACATGGGTCCTTCCCACGGGCTGCAGTTCTTCACGAACTGCTCCAGCGTGGGTCCTTTCCGCAGGCCACAGTCCTTCAGTCACAGACTGCTCCAGTGCGGGCTTCCCCATGGAGTGGCGGCCATCTTGGGGGGCATCCATCCCCTGCTCCGTCATGGGCTCCTCTCTCCCCGGGCTGCAAGTGGGCATCTGCTCCCCCGCTCCCCTCCGTGGGCTGGGGGGGGACAGCCTGCCGCCTCACCACGGGCTGCGGGGGCATCCCCTCCTCCGGCACACCTCCTCCCCTCCTTCTTCACTGACTCGGGATCTGCAGAGGGGTTCCTCTCCCATTCCAGTCCCCCTACTCGCTGCAGGTTCCCCTCTTAAATCTGTTCTCCCACAGGTGTTACCACCATCGCTGATGGGCTCGGCCTGGGCCAGCGGCGGGTCCAGCTTGGAGCCAGGGAAGCTTCTAGCAGCTTCTCACAGGAGACACCCCTGTGGCCCCTCCCCTGCTACCAAAACCCTGCCACACAAACCCAAAATACTGGCTTTTTAATTAAAGGACATTTTTCTGCATGTAGAGGACTGATGCCCTCCTATTAAAGTCAACGGCAAAACTCTATCAGCAAACACAGAGTCAAGTACAGACCTCACTTATTTTTTAAGAAGCACTAGAGCCTTTTCCCAGTCATACTGGGAGGTAGGTGGGATGAATAGTTCTTAAACACATGCATTATGAAAGAAAATAGGCTCTCACATCAGCATCCAATTTGGAACAGAACACAGAATCAAGCTCCCAACAACAACCATCCTTTTCTGTTGTTGATGTTGGGGTTTTCTTTTTGTTTTGTTTTTTTAAGCCTCGGCACCTGTTTCTTGCTGAAGGGTTTTAACTCAGCACCTCCAACCATTAAGGAGGGTGGCACACAGCATTGACTCTAAAACCAACCTGGAGCACTCCTCACCGCAGCCCCACATGCTCGCAGTTGTCATCCCAGAGTTAAGGATCTCAGCTCCGTGAAGAGTCACAAAAATCCACTTGTTGCTTTGCAGGGCAGGGGGGGAAGGCATCAGGGATGCAGACAACAATGAAAACAGGCTATTTATCAATCCTGTGGCTCTCTTTACAGGTCCTTTACATTAGAAGCACCATCCTAATTAACTAGTTAATAGCACAGATATTTTTCACCAACCTCCCAGTTCTTTTTGTGGAGCCACACTGGTCAGGCTGATTATGATAATAATATCAATGAACTACAGAGGCCGATACAAAGTCCTCACTAACCGCATGCTGGAGGAAGCGAGAGACAAGCACAAGTGGAAGAGAGCCTTTTCCTGTCAGACTGCTATGAGTCAGCAGCACTGCCTGCATTTGCCTCTATGAGGCTTCACTCTAGATAGCATCTACCAAGGTTCACAGCTCCTTGACGGAGTGCCATTCGAGCTCTTCTCTTCTGTAGCAAATAAACTCCACAGATCACCACCTTGTTCAACACAAACTTCAACAACAACAAAATGTTCAACACAAACTTACGCTTAAGACTCCCATCTCATCCTTCATTCCCCAGCACTGCCGTCACTGTAGCCTTGGAGCTCCCCAGCAAATGGCAGACCTACAAGACAGAAGTAGTTCAATCCCGAACAGCCAGAGCTTCAGCCTGCACAGATGTTCACAGCAGTAAATATTAAAAAGGGAAGTGCATTACAACAAAGTCTGAGAAGTTGAATTGTTCCTCAACCAAAAAAGCAAAAAAAAACCCCACACCCAGACAATCCAGGTTTTCCAGGAAGCCTTCATGCCTTAAAGCCCTGTCTGCTATGACTCCAAGAACATTTTCTGTAAATGCTCTTCCAAAACGATGCATTTCAACTTCAAAATGAATACAAGTGTGGCAATGAGCCTCAGCAATGCTTGACATACGCAAGTATCGTTCTGACATGAAACACAGAGCTTATTAAAAAGCAGGATTATAGACCTTCTCAGTAGACCTAGATCATGTTAAGGATTTTGACCTGTCTTCAAAGCATATCAAATGGAAAATGTAGTCTCACATATTTCAGAGGCTAATGACTACACCAGCTAGACTAACCACACACTCCTGCTAATGACCAAATTCAACTCCTCTCATGCTATTCTACTTCATATGTTCTAGGTCTATAATAATCTAATTAAGGCTGAGCCACAACAACTTTACAATAGATGAAGGAAGTCTAGAAAGGTGTTAAGTTTTAATTTTATAGCAGTTCATCTCCTTAGAAATTTGTAGCATAGTCTTCAGATCAACAAAATTCTGTTATATAGACAGCTTAGCCACAAAATACTGCAAATGAAATACCACGGAACAGCTTAAAAAAACATGAGATTAATCAGAGACTAGTTTATGTATAAGCTTTAACAAAGCCCGTGTACAAAACCATGTAAGTATATATGATATTAATTTATGTTGAAGGCAAAAACCTTTCCAAAGACAAAATGAATTCTCAACATCTTTAAGGTAGATCAAAGGCACATTTCACAGAGATATTTTTTATATTTAAAACAACCTTAATAGCCAAAGTACTGGGAATATTAACGTATTGGAACAGAAGGACTTACAGTGGCCTTCTATGACTTCATTATTACTATCCTTGTTCAAGGATTGACCAAGCAGATTAATCAGATGATTTTGTACTCCTGTATGATAAACTATGCCAAGCTACTCAACAGACAGACCACTGAGGCATTGGAGTCCACTTACAGAGATCCTGCTCTGCATTCAAAATAGACGGGAGCACCAAAAGGATACCATTGGCTCATGGAAGATTCTTGAACCACCTTGAATAAAATCACTCCAATGAACTGGATCTTGAAAGGCAAACATGGTAACCGTGAAACCACGCTGAGGAAGCTGTTTTCATGACGCTTCCTACTGAGAAACAAAAGACACACTTTTACACTTAAAATTGTTTCACCAAGTCAGAACCTGGTTGTATTAACCTAAATGCTTCTCAGAAAACAGGTACCCAGCTTAAAAATTCTAGGAAAGCTAAAATATTATGCAAACTTGTACTTCACTAAGAAATTTAATCTTAGCTGGCTAAAAGTTATGGTACTTCAAACTCAGTCACAGGAGCTAAAAAACTCATTATGCTAACTAAATGTAGTGCTGCTGTACTAAGTCCCCTCTAAAGCAACAAGCTGTGAGATATCCTAGTTATTTCAAAGATGTCCACTTAGAAATAGCACAGATTCTGTGGTCAAAAGGAATGACAGTTTCTTCTTCTTGCTGTGAGAGCTCAGAATGAGTTTCTAAAATAAAGTTACCTTTGCTAATAGTGACATTAAGATCTTGCAGCCCCAGTGAAATTCCAGAGAAAGCAGAAATTAATGTAACATCTGCTGCCCACGGCCAGGCATTTCTAAGCAAATTGACTTTATTAAATAATCGGTAACTTGTTTATATTTCTATAGCTTGCTTTAGAAACTTTGATTGATTCAAGCAATCCTATAATTTCATTGTCCTATAAACTTGACTGGAGATAAGTAAGGATTTATGTTCATGGATCAATAGCTCCCCATTGACAGAAAAAGCCAAAGAACCCTGCCTAGACTAGTCTTGTAGTTGCAGAGACCCATATAAATGTTTGCCTTTGTAGTATCATGGTAAGAACCAGTAAGTTATAATTTCTTCTGTGAAGTTCAGTTTTTAAACACCATGAAAAATACCCAACCTTCTTTCTTTGATTGAAAAGCTACTCTAGATAGCAAACTCAAGGCTTGAATTCTCCAAACTGTGTTTCAATGCTGGACCACAGGTCAAAAGAACTGTGAAAAACTTAACAGAAGCACCTTGTTCTATAACTTAACCAAATTGTGCTTATCAACTTCTCCTTCATCTCTTAGCTCATGGGATTGACACCAAAACACATAAAGCCCAGTCCTTTTACTGCACTTTGCAAATAGGAAAATGTAGAATGCTGGGTTTCCCCAATTAACGGAAATATTTTGAGAGGTCAATATGCTATCTCTAGCTACTACATTCCCACCTTACCTCTCCAGCTTGCAGTTCAATAATTTTATTGTGGAATCCTTTCAAGACAATGCAAAGAGATTTCTTTAGAGAAAGATTGCACGCAGCCTCCTTAAAAGCGGGGCAGCCACCTCAGAGGCAATTAGCCACGGCAATCAGCATTGCACAGAGCAGCGCAATGGCTCCTGGATTGCCAGCTGGAGAAACCCCGACCATTGCATCCTTCTAGTTGCCCTAATGGGAGAAGGGGAGTTAAAGAACAAATAGAAAGGACAAAGGGGAGAATAGCAGCCAAGAAGAGGCAGATCTGACCATCCTGTCACGGGAGGACAGCCACGACCATCCGCCCTGCATTCTGCTTGTGAAAAGGACAAGCCAAAAGCTGGATGAACATGCTGCTCAGTACCTCTTTCAAAAGCACTGGATTGCTGATACATATCAGCAGCAGCCTGCACACGTGCCCTGGAGATGAGCTGCCAGGGCCAGGAGGGGGGACGGGATGGGAAGGGATGGGAGCTGAGGGCAGCCCCCACACAGACCAGCCCTCACCGTGGGGTGCAGGCCCACCGGGCTGAACGTAGGAGGCAGCTAACAGGGTCCATCAGCACAGCAAGGGGTGAGTCAGGAGCAGGGACCACCCAGAGCATCAAGTCAGCAACTGAAACCCCAGACCCGAGCTTTAATGGGGCTCCTGGGCCCATGGGCAGAGTGTGCAGGTGGGGGGGGTCTCAGGTGAGGCCAGTCAGGACAATTAAGATCTATTGGTGCCCTCAGAGACCTGACAGGCTCAGTACTAAGGCCTGGAACAGGTAAAAAGATAATGACAGACACATGGGGGTAGGGTTTTTGAAAGACTAAATTCACTAATGCAAGGCATTTATCAATACCCTGTCAAAACTCAAAATGACAAAAGGGGGAAGGCACCATAAGTCTCAAAAACGTTGAACCTCGGATGAGGTAAAAAAGTATTCTTCACCTGAGGCCCACCACTTTTTTTTTCAAATAGCACATGGTTCCAGAAGAAGCCCCACAGCCCCACAGATGTGAATGGAGACTATGGCCTTCAGGCTGACAGGAATGGTAGAATCAGGTCCCATCTGGGAACTGTGGGCAGTATCAGCTCTGCCTTTATGCTTTATCTCTAATTGTCTAAAATCAGAGGGATTGGATGCACTTACCCCTCTGAGATGAATAAGATAGCAAAAAGAAAAAGCAAAAGAAGGTGCAATGTATTAGACAATACAAACATGCCAAAACCAGGACCGGCATTACAACTCAGGCGCTACCACCATCTAGTCTCAGCACAGAAGAGGCAGTAAACTGGCTCGCAGGAAAATGAAAGGTCAAAATCAAGCAAGTCAGACTAATAATATTGCCACAGTAATGGTTTTCATACTTCAAGAAGCCCAGAAGCTATTAGTCTACATCCACATGTAGAAAGGCAGTATGACTGCGAAGAGACTCAACCTGGCAGTTCAAAATAATCACTGAGGACCAATCCCAGTTCTTCAGCAATTCTTTAGTGGCATCCACAGAGCCTCTCTTTTAGGCTTTAGAAACATCCCTTCATGGGACACAGGAAATTCTCCTGGAGAACACCAGGTGCAGGGTTTGGTAATGCTGCTCTGACTCCTGTAGGCAGGCAGGGGGAGGTTGGTGCTCTCTTGCCTCTCGTGCCTTTGAAAATGTTCCCCATGATAAACATTTCAAAATGACAATAACTGCAGTGTGAACAATCATGCTGGATGTTTCCAGATGGCTGTAAGAACACAAAACGTATGAGGCACTGGAACACACAGAGCTGTGGCAGGAAGACATGTAACACCTTCACACTATGGGGCAAATGCAGGAACAATATAAAGTACATTGAAAAGCCTTATCTTCACTTAGGCCCCTGTCCAGGGGATATTCACTGCCTAAATTTATGCATCACATGATGAATAATTCTTGGTAGATTGTGCCCAATATTCCCAAAGGCCTTCTTACCCATATGAAAGGGAGAACAGATAACTAACATGCAAATTGCAGCCCCTGACATGCTGCAGAAAAGCACATGTAACATACACATGGCTTTACTCTAGTTCAGCCTTTTGTGCTCTCCCATTCATCGCTTTTTTGCTGCAGTCCTTTCTGCTGACCACTTGTACATTAATTCACCAAATCAGAAATCCCTTCAGCTCTCATTCTCAGCAGATATGTTGTAACACAGACATGTATAACTGGTGAGGGGGCAGAAAAAAGAAAAAGTGAAAAAACAAACTTACACAATCACAAAACCAGCATTTCCAAATCTCAAGTTCTTACTGCAAGTCTTGGCTTAGTTCAGGTTTTCACTAAAGCACTAGTTATTCATGTGTGCAGTTGTGACAAATACAGGTTTTACTGGGAGAAAAGACAGTCAAGGCCTCAAAGCAAGGAAAAAAAATGTTCCAAATCTGTGAAACTCAAAGGATCAGGGCTAAAATACTAATTAAGCTATTTTAATTGCTCAATTAAAAAAAAAGCAATTTTTTCCTGCAGTCTCATGAATCTGAGAGTAAATTTGTGATTCTGAATGCTTGAGGTTAGCAATGTTTGCAAAAGGGCGTGAACCCAATAAGCTGACCTGTTAGCCACGGGAAGAGCGGTTAAGTGGAAGACTAAATAATGTGACATATGAGTTGAAACAGCAAGAAGAACTTAGTCTCAACAAGATTTCAACCCTGCTGACACTCATGTTAACTTGCTTTCTCAGACTGAAGCATAGATGGGATCTGAGCCTAAGGTTCACGGTGAGTCCAGCCTCCTACCTCCTTCCTACCTTCTGCTGCCTTCTACCAAGTGGCAGATAAGCACAACCTTAGACTGTGGCTGGGCTATTGCAAAAATGAAATATGTATCCCTCTCAGTTTCACTGAAATACAAAAAAAAAAAAAATCCATGGAACAAAACTTTCAGCCGTCATACCTTAGCTTTTTACTGGCTGCTGATCAGAGCTAAGGTTCATGGAAAACCATGGCTCTGTGACAATCTGAGAGGACCGTTTTGTACTTGCCACAGAGCCTAACAAAGTCTTCAAGCTCTAGAGTCTTGGGGTTTTTTTTAAACAATTCTTAGAAGTTTCTTTCTACTCTGAAGATGCTGCTGCTTTCTTTACCTTCAGCCAATTAAGCCCAACAAGCTCAAATGAGCAATTGCAATGATACATCAGCTCTAGTATGAGCATGGCCACCAGCCGTGGCAACTGTCTACTATCAACTCTAGCTCTTCTTCCTCACCATCCATTTTAAAGTATTCGTTTTAACTCAGAACACCGCTACCTGCAGACACTTACCCCTCACCCAACTGGTTACACTCACACAGCAACCGAACTGGCATGATGGGATCTCTGGCCCAGCACAGTCCTATAGCCATCAACAAAAATTTAAGCTAGGTGCACTGGAAGAGATGCAGCTTAGAGAGCCAGACCTGTTGGACAGGTACCCCAACGTATAAGGTACTTTCTCCTTAAGAGCCCCTGCTCTGTCTGTGGCAGTTCAGGCTAACTAGAGAAGCCAGCAACTACCCAGATGCATGGCAAAGGAGCTGGGACTACTTCAGACAGCCCAGGGACAGGGGGATGTTGTCACGAACTGTAATTCATTTACCTTATATTCGTAAGCAAAGTGATACATGAATGCAAGATGCCAGATGGAGCAAGCTGACTGGAAATGGAGAAGATGGGTTTCAGATGGGACCTATATTTATGCAAGGCTAGAAGCCGAGGGCAGCTTGGCTGAGAGAGCTGAGACACCGCATAGGACAAAAGCCTCACCATACATTCAATAAAACACTAGTTTCTTCCAGCCACCTTTACCTTGGTTTCCCTTAGCCAAGTCTGTAAAGCGGTGAGGCATCAAATGAGGGAGGTGGGTGCCGAGAGGGGCCTTTGCAGATGCACACAGATATTTTAATGGTGTAGCAAGGAATGGCATTTTTGTAAGTCTGGTGCAGATAGATGCACTCTGTCCCTGTGTGATGCTCTCAGCTCTCTGGATGGAGAGCACCAACTCCAAGGGTAAAATATTGTTTTTCTCTTAGTATATGTAATTCCAATTAACCTTATTGGAGCATTGTGGGTACACTGAGAAGATTACACTCCTTAATGTGCAGTTACAGCTGTATTGTAAATGCAACATTACACGCTTTCTATTATGGTTCAAGACCGCTATGCTCTTCAAGACTGTTATAAACCTCAGAAAACAGGGGTTTATAATGGAAACACTGAAACACTCGACTCTAAAAGCCCCGGCAGAGAGGAAATATAGCTATAAATTCAGCTTCTGTTTTCCAGCATATACATTGACAAGGTATGAATAATATGTATTTCTACACTTGGAACAGACAGATGTACACATTGCTCAGGGTAACCTTTGCTGTAAAAGTGGAGGATGGAAAGAGCTCAAAGTGGAAAGAGCAACCTTTTGTCTTCTTTTTTACAGAGTTACTGCAATTGCAATAATGACATAAAAACAGCAATTGAAATTTAGTAGCCTGTGCTCCAGGGTTGGATTCTGAATGCAATTTTTTTAAAAAGTGTGGGTTATGTTACTACGGCCAGCAAGAAAAAGACATGACCCCCCCTCCCCCAGATCCCTTCAGCCTCCTTTTTTTAAAAAAAAGAATTGGCTATTTGGATACTGTTCAAATGACATTGCAAATCAACTTGCTATCCATTGGCAAAAATGGATAGTCTCTACATATTCTCTATATATTCTCTTCTATATATAATCTGGTCCCTAGCTTCTGAACTCTATCAAGGAGCAAAATTTGGACTAGCAATTACTGGACTTGCTAACATAAAAAGACCCAATCTGTTTGGCAAGGGAAAGATGGGCAGGCAACTGTACTACCGTTGGGCCTGTGGCATTTGGGAATTTCTTCAGATATTAATAGCAACGGCAGAGGTGGGTCAATATAATCCCATTAGCCACATCACGCTGTTTAACTTCTGATATGTACAAGGAAAGGAAAACAAAACCGACACAATTGCTTTTTGGGAGGTATGCTGATGTTGGGTAAACAGGAAAATCCATGCCTGTTTTAGACATTGCAGCCTGACTGGCAGCTGGGGAAAGGTGGAGTAGGAATGTCTATGCATTTTGCTGGCATAGCCCTCACCCTGAGGAGGGAGCAGGGAGAGGCACCCGCCACTGCTGCTGCCCACACGGGGCTCGGTGCAACAGGAGGTCCCACCACCACCATACTCCTCCTCGGGCACCTGCCCTGCTCCAGGGTTTTGGTGGCATCCCCAGCCATGCTCCTGCTCTGGAGATGGAGCTGCCAGTTCCGCAATGGCTCTCATCGCCTAGGTTAAGCTGGTGTACGTGGTGTCAGCATACAGGGAAATATCTGAAACTCAGCAAGGCTGCATGCAGGTATGGTCCCTGTTTTTTATATTAGTGCGGCTCACATTTGGGAAAATTTCTTGAATGTGAAGGGAATGCTTCCAGATTCAGATGCTCCCATAAATTATTTTCTATTACATACATATTAGCAGTGTCACTAATACTGTAAACAGCGAGAACATCAGATACACTGGAGTCTATGAGGTGTATGAAAAACTTCACGTGAAAAGTAGCCCACGAGCCCTCCCCATTACAGCTGCTGGGGTTTTTAAGGTAATGGATTAGTTGGCAGAAAGTTTAGCACTTCTTACCAACACCTTATAACATTAGCTATAGCACCCTCATTTTAGATGTATATCACCTCCTTTTGGGTAGCCATTTGAGGGCACTGTGTTTAACATTACTGCGTGCTTGATTTGTGAAGGACACCTGCTCATTAGCTTTCTGCTTTCCGCCTTCCCATATGACAGCAACCCTGGTGCCCACAGTGCACAAACCCAACACGCCCAAAAGCCATACCTCCATGTTGACCCAGAAGTGCCAAGTCTCCGAGCAGGAAGGGAATTGCCACGTTGTCCAGACCTGTTCCGCATTTGGCAGCGTCTGCGGAGATTAAGAGCAAAGCTACTTTATTACCATTAAAAGGGCAACGCAATTCCCAGCAGAACTGACAACTGCCTTTTGCGTCTTCTCTTGGGTGAGACCTTTACTAGGACTGACTCCTGTCTTTGCTTCCACCTTTTTCATTTAAATGGGGTCTTGCTTCAGTAGCCTTAGCTAGAAACTTCCACTCTGCTCCCGCAGTCTTTAGCATACCCGCTGCTTGCTGTCCCACCCCAGAAGCAGTAGCTGAGAACCAGTGTCACTGGCCATAAATATTGCATACAGCAAATCCTCAGCCTTCAGCATAATTAGTAAACTATTTGTAGCTGTGTCACTGAACCCAGTCCCTATGCATTGGGGATCACCAGCTGATGTACATTCAGCCCTGGAAGGCCTGCAGAGCATCCTCGTGCAAAGTATTCCCCAAAACTCTCTGGCAAATTTACGCTCAGCAAGGCTGGAATAGTTTCCCAGGCATCTACTTGTCAGAGGATCACAGCCAAAATGTTCAAGAGTGTTTTACCTGACCCATGAAGCACACAAAGCTGTTTCTCCTCCCTGTGCTATCCTGACTGCTGCTCTGTTTTATTAAGCAGCAGGATGAACCTGAAGCATTTCCAAGGATTTTCACTGTAGTGATCTGCACAGTCTGAGACTTTCAGTTGCCTCCAGTTCAACAAACAGCAGAAACACTGGAACAAGGAAATGTATGCAGGCAAAGGCTGTTGCAGCCACTTATGCAAAATTTGTATTTGGCTATTTCTCTCTACTAAGACCTAGAAAGCCAACTTAAAAGGAAAAACAAAAAAGAATTAAAAAAGCAAGCATAAATTCAGCAAGAAGCTGGATGTTATAAGACCTTTATTCACTCGAGAAAGATTTCCAGTCCCTGTAAGGAGTGGGATTCCCTCCCCCACCTTCTTCTAAGATTGAATGATTATTTATTCCCGCTAACCTTTACATAAAGGAGCCAACAGCCACACTTCTAACCACAGCTGCAAGGGAGAATGACATCCCTACACGGCCAGTCCCACGTGCTAACGCTGCAGACGTTTCCGCAAGCCAACCCAAATCCAGATGACTTACCCAACGATGTGCCACGGGAACGACGTGGCAAAAACCTCCCAGCCAAAAGCACGGGGCGAGGAGGACCAGGAGGGGCGACAGGATTGACAGCCCCCCTCCTCCGCCAACTCCACGGCAAATACTAGGAGATCCTTACCTTTAAATCTCTCCCATGCCTCCTCCACCCGTCCCTGGTGCAGCTGCCCTGCAACACCCGGAGGGGAGCGGTGGAGAGCGGAGTCATCGCTGCCTCCCACGGAACAGACAGGTGCTTGGAAAGCTGCCCTCGGCCCCGCAGCCAGGCAGAGGCCGCGGGACTACAACTCCCAGAAGGCACCGCGCCTCCCTGCCCTGCCTCCCCCTAGCTGCCCCTCGCCACGCACTCTGGGGGTTGTAGTTCCGCCGGGGCAGCGCGCACACACACACCCCCCCCGCCGCTCCCGCTGTCATGCCCTTGCTGGGAAGGAAGGCTTTGCCTGGCTGCAAAGGAAACAAACACTCTGAAACCTATTAAATATTTTTTTTAAAAAAACCCTACATATATATATTTGTATGTCTGTATAAAAAAAGCAAAACTCAGCAAATATTTTTATCTGCAGTAAGAGGAAAAAGGGAAGTTAGCGTACTTGCAATGTGCTGTCTGATTCTGGTGGGGGTTTGGTTTGCTGGGAAGAGAGGGAAAAAAGTGAAAAAGGGCTCATAAACAAGTATTGCCAAATAACTTTGCAAAATCAGATGGAAAAAACTCAAATGTTCCCATACACGAATTAGTTAATGACTAGCCTCAAGCCTACAAACGTGCCCATACTTAACTGTATCCTCCACTGAAGTGAATGCAATTGAATCTCATACTCCAGTTGCTCCAGAAACTCGAGGCCTCTAGAAATTATAAGCATGGCTTAGTAATGGTGAGATTTTAGAAGTAATTACGGGCTTATCCACACTGGGAGTTGCTGCAGAGTAGCTTCACTTGCGTAACTCCCCTCCCCTGTGCTGGACACGTATTTCACGTTAATACTGCTTTATTCTGAATTAGTTTGCACCATTTGGGCTTTCAGTTCACAAGCTACCTTCGCCTGAATCGATGGACTTGTGCAAGGTGACCCTAAACTCCATGTTCTGTTTTTACCTTGTGTTTGAGGCTTTATTTAGGCATCTCTTCCCAAAAGCTAGGCATTTCTTTTGAAAACTAGAGGTGAAGTTTCTCACACAATCGCTCCTGTCCTGAATTTGGGAGATCAATAGGAACACTAAATGCCACAAGACCCACAAAAAAACTTTGGGAGCATGGCCCTGTTTGCCTAACTGGGAATATTTGTTTTTCTAACACCGAGAGGAAGGCTGTGCAGAGGAGAGAAAGCTCTCCTTTCAGAGTAAAATCTCCTCTTAGTAATTAGTCCGTGTGGGTAGCAAGTTTTAACGATACTTCATAGAGAACATAAAATTCATAATCTGTCCAGAGTATAATCAAAGCTTTAAAGTTTTGCCCAAATTTTATTAATTGCATATGCATCAAAAATGTGAACAATGTTAATGTACAACGAGCCAGAGAAGTTCTTCCAAGACCAGTAGGTATTAAGCCCATGGATATACAAACAGCTCCCCTTTACCTGAGGTGAAGAGGAGGAGAAGCAAAGGTCCTAGATAATGCAAAATAATAATACATGACTGATGCAGGAGGTTTTAGTGCACAGACAGGTGGTGCCCATGAAGACTTCTTAGCTTCTACACAGCACCACGCCACAGCTGTCTCTGTGCAGTCATATGGCAATGTTCCTAAATGAAGAAGACTTCCCAGAGCTTGGGACGTGATGCAGAGGCAGACACAGAGTTCTGCCAGAACTGCAGAGGACCCACGCTGCTCCGTGGCCGAGCCGGAGCCCTGCGCGGGACCGGCAGGCGGCTGCAGGACTCCTTCGCTCGAGTCAAACCATTGAACTGCTGCTGGACTCCATCTGGCCCAGGGAAGGGTTTAGCTGCTTTGCAAGGCACTACAGCTCATCTTGTACTTCTAGAACAAGCTGGCAGCGCATGAATAGCATACTTAAGCCATAACCCGGCTAAGCCTTCCAGGATAATTGAGATTCTACAGTATGCAACTTTTAAAAGTAAGTTTTCATAGACTTGCTAGAAAAATGGGAATTTTGACCTAGCACTTTTCCTTCCAAGATCTCTGAATAATCTTTTTTAATGCAGGTTTAGAAAAGAAAAAAAAAAAAAAGAAAAAAGAAAAAAGAAAAGAGTATGTTCTTTTGACTTCAGTTCAAGTTCAATTGATAGAAGATCTATTAATCACCAGCATGCAATTTACATCGAGAATGCCTGTATTAAAGTGGAGATATAGAAGAGCCGGAATGGATTGCTTCCCAAGATCTCATGGCATTAAGAGTGGAGCTATGTTTGTTTTCTTTTTTTGTTCTGAACTCTGTAGCTTTAGGTT
Organism: Harpia harpyja; assembly: GCF_026419915.1. Classification (NCBI taxonomy): domain Eukaryota; kingdom Metazoa; phylum Chordata; class Aves; order Accipitriformes; family Accipitridae; genus Harpia; species Harpia harpyja. The sequence continues at coordinate 22,292,869 of NC_068945.1, read as the reverse complement.
GACTGAGGCAGTATCTCTTATTAAAAATGAGCCGTAAGAGAACTGCTTTTGTGAACACACAGGATTATTACCTATTCCAACAGGTATTTTGTTAGTTCCTGACTCTGCAAAAACTTGCATAACTAAATACACCATGAATAAGTCCATTGAAATTGCTAAGGTCTGTCTAATGTTTTCATCTTCCTATTTCCCAGAACAATAATGGTCTCAGTCATCTATTATTTGCAAGAATTCACAGATAAAATCAGAATAAAGAGGAAGCATGGATAATACAGCACCAGACCCTCCTATTGTTCCGTTGGAGTAGGGAAATCCACTGGAGACTAAACTTTCTGTAAACATCGGTCTGACACTGGCTGCCCTTCTTCCCTCCCCGAGGGGCCGGCTGACGTGGGGAACGTCAGCCCAGCCCATTCACCTGACCGCCTCTAACGTGGAGCTGAAAGAGATGCCATCTGTAAGGACCACAGGAGGATGAACACGATTCTTTTCCCATATGGAAAAGAGAAGCAAAATCCAGGTGCAGATGATTTCCCAATAGCAGAAGGCAGGACAAGAGGAAAAAACATTTAATGCCAATGGTGCCTGAGCTAAAAAATCCCACTGCCTTTCACAGGGGAGCTTGCTTTAACCAGCCTGCATCTCCTTGCAAAGAGAAGAGTGAGTCAAGTCTGCAACGCCATTCAGCTTCATACATAGCAAAAGCTTTCTGTGTTGCTTCCATACTTTGAAAAGTCCAGAGCTTTCCTCAGCACATTCTCTTAAACACCTAGTAGGCAAGGGAAAAATGGAGGTAAAGCCAAAAAAACAACCTTGCAAAGTGCTGAGCAGCAAACCAGAGAGCCAAAGCGCTCCTCTTTCCCCTGAATACCTTTCACAGTTACACCCTGGTTTCCTGGGCACTTGCTGAGACAGGAGCTGATGCTGCCGTCTCACCCTGTCCCCAGCAGTATCCTGCTCTGCCACGCAGCCTCGGGGGATTTGCAGGGCATTTTCACTGGGGCTTGGCTGACCACAAGTGAGCAGCAAAATCAGGTTCCCCACCGGTGGATCAGATGGTGAATACGAAGGGTGCACAATACTTCATTTGCTCCTTTGTAACCTTGATGACCTGTTAGAAGCAAAAGTAGGGAGAAGCTCATGGGAGGGCAGTTCCTCGCCCTGTGACCCAAGAGAAAGGGTTGTTCTCCCTCCTCTGCTTGGGGAAGGCTCTGTTCTTCCCACCCTTGGCCCTTGTGGCAAATGAAATGAAGCCACGGAGGAAATCCGGGCTGGGGAAACCGCAGGAGGAGCTGGATCCCGGCGGGCATTGTTCTTGCCAGCAGATGGAGCAGGGCTGGCATGGGAAGAGTGAGCTGCAGGAGCAGGAGGCCCTCCTGCCTCCAGCCATACCTGCCCCTCTCCCAGGAGAAGCTTCTCCTGCCCCTGCCCCTGCACTGGAGGGGTCTCACCTTTCTTGCAGGAGGTCTTTCTGCTTTCCTCCGCTGGCTGGAGGATCCATCCCAAAGCTCTCTAGAGATGAGGGTAAACCTTTCCCGGGGCTGCCTCCTCGCGCTGGTGCCTGCACAAAGCTGAACACGTCGAGGAGGGTTGATGAGTGTGAAATCCACATACCTGTGCTCACCTTCCATTTCTCCTAAACTGGTTCACTGTCATGGTCTGTAGTGGGCAGCTAGGTTATTTTCCACTCTTATTTCTGTTTCTGCTGAGTTTAAGCCAGGATCAACATGAAAGATGGGTATGTTCATGTCAGGTCAGTGAATTAAACCTACCGAGCTAAGAATGACCAGATTCCCAAGGTGATCAGAGGTGGAGGTGTAAACGGAGATGAAGTACTCTTTTCTTGCTTAGCCCTGGACACAGGAATGAATGGAAAAATAACATGTAGCCTTCTCCCTCCCACCCCTCTTGCCTTAGGGCCCCTCTCCAAGACTGATTCCCCCCCAACACCCATTTCTTCATCCCTTTCACTTGCTTTTTTGGTGAGATTGTGAGACACAGGTCCTTCTGCAGCTCCCACCCATCCCATATGTGTCAAGCTTTGAAAGTCAGAGATAACCATTTTCCCTTGGTAAGCACACATCGGTGTGTTGGTCCCATCACGTGACCGCTGCGGATGCGGATAACAGAGCAGGTGAAAGTGAGGAGAGTACTGACCACTGCATTTTTATCTGCCCATTTGAAGAGGGACATGGCAGACCCCAGCACGCTGTGCTGTCTCGGTGGGTCAGTTCTGCACAGGTAACTCCTCCGCAGGTAGCAGGCCTCCTCATGGCAAAGCTGCTCATGAAATAAGGCGGTCCAGGGCACGAGAAGGGACAGCAGGCTCTGATACCTCCTCGGTGGGCAGCACTCAGTGGGCATTATACTCAGCCAGTGGATAATACAGATGCAGAGCTGCTCATGTGGGCATGGTTCAATGCAAACGTAAAGATGGACAGGTTATCCTATGAGTAATGTGAAGTGCTGTGCAGGATACAAGAAACTGTACAGAATAAATACTGTCTTGTTTGCAGAGGGAGACATTTGCAGGTAACTCCAATATTTATGCTGCATTCTTCCCTCTATTGCCTTCTGGTTTTCATTATTCTGCTTTTTGGAATCAGTTCATTCTTCTTCCTCAAAGGAGTGGGAATATTTTTTTTATTATTATTTTTAAAAAGCAGCTTTTTTGTTTATGTCGTATATATGATCTTCATCATCATTAATTAAGACATCACCTGGTGTTAAGCCCACTGGGGCAAACACAAGCTTTGTAAATGGAAAAGTACGTCAGTATCTCATTCGCTTAATAATATTCTACACATTTGAAGCCAAAAGGTAGTTGTGTAGCCCCAGTATGTTCCAAAACTGCCATACTGGTGTCATTTATTTTAGCCTGTTGTATTAAAAATAGATGATCGAAAATCCTAAAGCTCATACCTGAGAAAGGACAGCAAGAAATCAGCATGATCTGTATTCTGTCTTATACTTTTTTAGGGGCAGAAAGAGATCCTGCTGCAGAAAATGCCTTTGACATAGATGTTTGAGTGATCTGCTACATAGACAGTAAGAAATAGCATTTTATAAGATTTTTATGGGGTATTAAAAATCCAAAGTGGCCAAGTTTTCTAATGGAAAAAGCAAAATATTTCAGGGTTTGAACAGAGGCACCATCTGCATCAGAGAGACCCCAGACTAATTGACTGTGAGAGTGTGTGTGTGTGCGTGTGTGCGCACACGTGTGCGTGCACATGTGTGTGTGTTTCAGAGGGACATTCTTTGCTTCAGTTCCGTTATAATTCCTTTAAATATTTATTACTGGAATGTAAATTCTGCTGAAAACTGAGGTCTTTGCTTTCGAAAAACCAGACCATCACCTACCACGGGTGTTGTCGCTCAGTGGAATATCCAAGTCCTTTTTGGAGAAACAAAAGGATTTGGTTATATAAAGAAGTCACTGCATTGAATTATAAAAAAGTGAGGGGAAAAGAAGAACAAAAACCTGCTGACTGCTGGTTGAACTACTCCTTGGCTACGTGTGAACTGAAGTTCTGCAGATCTAGCAAGAAGCAGGAGCAATATTAAAATGAATTGGTTACAAATAGTGGAAATAGTCCAGCAAGCACATTTAGAATACGCAGCCCTAAGGATAGCTTTGTTTTCAGATTGGTTTGTCTTTATTTTGAATGTAAAACATTAATAAGCTTCTTAAGGAGATTGGGGATGGGAGAAAACATTGGCTGATCACCTCAAAGCCCAGGAAAATAAAAAAAGTTCTCAAGTTGCTGGATGAAATAACAAACTAGAATGGGTTTATACTTCTTACATTGCTATGAAAGCTTTACTTCTTGATCATTTCCAGACACCAGAAGGTTATTAAAAATCCACAAAGGGAAAAGAAATTCTACATTTATATGAGCTTTAAAACTTATTTTGGGACCTCAGCTTGTTACCAGTGTAATGCAGAGTAAACCTGTAACATGAAAAGTATTGCTTATCAAAAAGAGAGACCAAGGACCAGTCTAGCACCACCAACACTTGCGAAGGGATTTATCACATAATCTTTGGGGTTACACTTTTTTCTGGAGGTTCAAAACTGGAATAGGCTGATGTGGATAGTACCAGTGCTTAGGCTCCGCTATGTGTATCACTTTAAACCCCACTGTCATTTCAAGGATATAAATAGGCTTGGAAAAATCAGATTATTGGAAGGATTAAATTGGGATCAGTGTCAGTAATAATCTATTCTTTTGTGGTGACACCAATTGAAAGAGGGAAAGTTTGGGGGAGGGGAGTACTGCTGTACAACACTGCCTATGGGTTGTGTGGGAATGGGGAATATAAACGAGGGGAAGGACAGTTAAACAGCACAGGCCCCACGTGCCTGGTAGGCAGGGCAAGCATAAGGACACAGAAATCCTCCTTAGAAATAGCACTGACCAAAGACCCCGTCTCACTAAAGGCTAGTTACAGTGATGGCGTGTCAAAATATGCTAGTCAGTCCAGTTTATTAAACTAATAAAGTCTGTCTGTGTGCTGTGTTCCCGTACTTCCAGTCCCACCACCCAGCGTGCTCAAAAAGCCACAAAATCATAGAGGGATTTTTGCTTTATTTCCTTTTTTTTTAAATCACATTGCCTGAATCTTCTCCCTACAGTGCCACTCCCATTATCTCCTTACCGGGCTGGAAAAAAGGCAGCACGTGCCTGGCTGTCATGTCTCCGGGGACTCTGGAGCATCCCAGGCTGAGGAATGTAGTGTGGTCCAAGCACCAGTCCCTCCATCTCCAGCTCAGCTCATAGCACTGCAATTCCCCTGGCCAGCCCTCACTCAGCCAGTCCGCAACTGAAATCCATGCAGGTGTTGCCTACATAAGAGCTAAGCGAGAAGCAGCTGGTCCAGGCTCTTTCTAATTGTCCAAAATACATTTCTACAAGTAAGATCAAATTTATTCGGCTCTTTTGGATCCAGAATGATTTTGAGAGCGGTGACTTTAATTTGGTGATAAATTGCCTGCTGAATTTTCTTTCATCCAGAAACATGAGAGAGCAGAGTAGAGAAGGTACCTTGTGATGTTGAGCAAAGAAAGCTTATTTAGACTTGTTTTCCATCTAGCCTTTGGGAAGAAGTTAAAGGCTGGGTTTTCAGTTCAGGAGCTCTGTAAGTGAGATCCTGCTTCCCTGACAAGGCATTTTCTACTTACTTCCTTGCCCCAATTTCACCCGCCACCACCTTCGCTGTTTAACGGGGTAAGACATCCTTCTAGGAAGGGACTAGGAACCATGCTCTGTATCTGAGTCCAAGGGAGATTTGTCATTGGCAGCTGTTGGCTTTCAGGATGTGCCATAAGGCCTATCCTTTTTTCCAGTTTTTCCTTAATAAGAAGAATGAAGAGACAGCAATGTGTGCTCACAGCCCAGAAAGCCAACCGTATCCTGGGCTGCATCAAAAGAAGCATGACCAGCAGGTTGAGGGAGGGGATTCTCCCCCTCTGCTCCCCTCTCGTGAGACCCCACCTGCAGTACTGCGTTCAGCTCTGGGGCCCCCAACATAAGAAGGACATGGAGCTGTTGGAGCAAGTCCAGAGGAGGGCCACAAAAATTAATCAGAGGGATGGAGCACCTCTCCTATGAAGACAGGCTGAGAGAGTTGGGGTTGTTCAGCCTGGAGAAGAGAAGGCTCCGGGGAGACATTATAGCAGCCTTCCAGTACCTAAAGGGGGCTTATAAGAAAGATGGGGACAAACTTTTTAGTAGAGCCTGTTGTGATAGGACAAGAGATAATGGTTTTAAACTAAAGGAGGGTAAATTCAGACTAGATATATAGAAGAAATTTTTTACGATGAGGGTGGTGAAACACTGGAACAGGTTGCCCAGAGAAGTGATAGATGGCCCATCCCTGGAAACATTCAAGGTCAGGTTGGACAGGGCTTTGAGCAACCTGATCTAGTTGAAGATGTCCCTGCTCACTGCAGGGGGGTGGTCTAGATGACCTTTAAAGGTCCCTTCCAACCCAAACTGTTCTATGATTCTATGGGGAAGAAGGGTATCTCACTGGATAGGGGTCTTTTATCCTTCTGCTGGCAAGCTGAGTGGACAGTGCTGGGAGACTGGTGGTAGTGCAGCTCAGGGCTTTGAGCACATTTCAGTAAATACTATAAGCAAGGTAGTGGTGAGGAGAAAGGAATGCAATGTTTCTTGGAATAAATAACACTTCTAATAACTACCTCACTTATACTGCCCAATGACTGGAGCAAAAATAACAGGGTAAGCAATTCCCAGCACTGTCCTCAGGTGCTTTCCCAAAAGTTTACTTTCACTCTGTACTAAATGAATTGTTTGGGTTTTTGTTGTTGAAGGAACAAAGGTTGATATTTGTATTTGTGCATTTATAGCTCTGTCTCTTCAGTAGCTTCCTCACAAAAGCTCGTGGTTCTTTTCGCATTTCCCATTTGATTTTTTTTCTTTCCTAAATACGTATTTAAATTTCTTCCTTTATTTCTCTAAAGAAAAGAGAGCCACAAAATGCAAACCTCTGCATCTACAAAAAAAACTCAGGCTTTTTTTTTTTTTTCCTCCTTCTGTCTTTCAGTCCTGCTTCTGCTTTCCGTTTTTCCTTCTGCTCAGTTAATTAGTCATTTATAATTATTTCCCTTTTTATTTACATGGGCATGTATTTTCCCTGGGAAGCTGCTGCCTGTAACCTGACTCCAGCCCTGTTTGCTCTCTGCAAACCTACTGGCGTCATGGAGCAGCGTAGGATCGCTGGCTCGCTTGGCCCTGGGTGCTGGGCGCTGGGTGCTGGGTGCTGGCTGCCCACTCGCTGCCTGCCTGGTGCACCACAGCATCTGGCCACGCACGCTCATCCCAGCAGAGCCTGCCCTCAGATCGGCTGCGAGGCCAAAAACCTGCACGGGGGGAAAGCAGGACGGGCATGAGTGACTCAGGAGGGCGAGGAAGATGAGGGCATCCTGGCGACGCAGGCTCTGTCCCTTCGCCTCCCTCTGCCGCCACACTTCTGCTGGGGAAACCAAGCTGGCAGCGATGGCACTGCCTGCTTCAAAGGGCTCCTGCCAAGCACGTCACTGCTATTTGTGTAATGGGATGAAAGTCTTGAGTGAGCAGTGATACATAAAGGAAAAGTCTTAGCATAATTACTGATCTTTACAGCTTTTCATTCCAGAAAATTTGAGGGTAAGGAAATAGCTGTAAGGGTAAGCAGAAGATAAATCTCAGTTTGTGGCACCTTCCTTCTTTATGCATTTTCAGTGTGTCCCGGGGTTGCTATCCCACAGGCAGGGCTTACCAAGGGTGCAATCCCTTTCTTCTGCATTTCGAAGTCATTTCCAGCTTTCTCCTTGGACAGCAATTAGAACCAACAGAGCTGATCAAAAAGCAGGGAAAAAAATCTTCACAGATACTTCATTTCAATTTCCTTCCCATATATATTTTTTTAAATTCCAGATGTTTTAAAAGTGTGTTTTGAACACTTCTTTCTTGAGGTTGTGAGCAAATTTCCCTCTACTCTCCAATAATCAGGTAATAATAGAAACAACATATGTCCTCTTCTGTATCCACATTAAAGAAGTTTATGCCTGTCCCACTTAAGAACTAGCTGCTACTGTGACCTGCATTTTTTTCATCTCAACTCCACTTTCTTGTGGGATCATTTTAATTTCTCTGTAGTGGTAGAAAGGGAGTCCCAGGCATGTGTTTTTCTCAGAATCAGGCTGAGAGTCTCTGGCCACAGCTATCAATCAAGTTGGTTAAGGGCTCTAGTTTGAGCAGCAAACTGGCTCTTTAGTACTGGCAGCCAGAAGAAATTCTTCACATTGATGCCAGCTAGGCTCCAGCAGCTCTCTGCTTGCTTCTAGGCAGCTCCTGGTCCAAAGAGTTCAAAGCTTTCCATGCTTTCTGACCGGGACACTTCTGTGACTGCGCACAGGCTGGGAAGCAGCACCTGGTTTGATTTCGGCTCTCCGACTTGCCGCAGTTTGATGGGTTTTGGAAAACATCCTACGGAAAACAATTCAGCAGCAGCCGGCACGCAGGCTACAGGCAAAGCAGACCCAGGCTGCTGCGAGCTCTGCTCCCGGTGCTGCTGGTCACAGCGCCGGTGCCTTGGGTTGCCCGCCAGCATGAGGACCAGAAGCACGATATGCTCTGAGATGGAGCCACAGGCACCGGGTACCCCCCGGGTGAGCCCACAAGCCAGGGTTGTTTCATAGCGGAGTACAAAACTCACCTTTTCTCAGATGCCTCACAAATATGAAAAGGAGTGGGAGGGAGAGGACAAAGAAAAGTAGTCAAGTCAAAGGGGCCAAGCGTTAGGATGGGAAGAGCAGAGTCCACGTTCACTAACATTTACTCTTATCTCAATATTGTACCTGGTGCCTAGGTACTGTAGCAATTGGAACCTCATAAATACCAATGACAGATAGTAATTAGCACCCCATAAATACCATCAACAGATAATCTTGCCACTAGGAAGCAAGAACAAGCTTTTCATACCCAACTGGCCAAGCAAGCTTGAAGGTGAAAATAACAAGAAGATGGAAAAAACACCATTTGAAAACAAAGGTCTTACTCCGGAGTCAAACTTTTTAATGGAAATAAAGCCTAAACCAGTAGCCTTATACTAGCCTTAGGCTCCAAAGTGCCCCAAGTCAATTTATATGTGGCTGATAAAAGGGTAGTTGATTGATTCATTACAGCCAAAGGCTCAGCTCCTAGGAATGCATGGTGCTTAATTTTTTTCTGGGATCCCTTTGATCTCTGCTGGAGGTTGAGGAGCAGGCTCCAAATTATGAAGTATTTTTGGAATTATATTGAGACCATTTCACAGAAAAGTCACCTTCAAGTCTCCAAGACTCTCTCTAGAGACGTGGGGATGGTGGAAAGTTTCTAGCATGACATTTTTATCTGAGAGAAAAGGAATACAGTAGATCTTAAAAGAATGATAATCCAGTCACATTTGGACCAACATTAAGATCTGGATGTAGGACCTCAAGTTTTCTACATACTAAACTAAAAGTACAAGTTTCTGCAAGGGTATCTGGAAGCAATAACAGATTTACAGAGCTCTGTAGAGCAGCTAGAGGAGGAAGACCTAAAAACCCAGCATTTGGCACATGGGAGAAACTCACCTTTCAATTCAGTGTGTTAAATTCCACAGCAGTATTTATTCCAGGTTAACAAAAGGTGTCTGAGGTACAGCATCTGCTCCCTACCATTCCCCCTGTACACAGAGCCCTCTCCATCTCTCCATGTACCTTAGAGCTCAAAGGGTCTTTCACCTTGTCCTGCCTGCCAGATTTTTGACACGTTTGCTACCCTGCTGTAGAGCTCCTGCAGCCAGACCAGTGGCTGAGAGTCTGCTGGAGTTTGGGGATCTTCTCCTCACAGCCAGTGGTCAGCAGGACTGGAACCTGCAGTTCAGTGTCTGACAAGTGCTCTGGCAAAGCAAGTCACATAACAAGGAAACCTCCTTCAGCGTAACTCTAATAACTTCCTCTGTAATAATATAGAAATGCGGAAAACTCCACATTCACTGACTGTATTTACCTGAGCATTACAAAATATTAAATAGCATATTTAGCAAAACAAGAGCTTTCAGGTATTCCCTTTGGTATGCAATTGTCGAGGGCAGAGCTGCACATCGAGTTTGTATCTGTGTTGAAGCCTCCACCGACTTAATTAGAGTAAAATGCATGAAGTGTAGTCATTATAATCTGCTTTGCAGTGACACAAACATATATAAGCCTTGTTCACGTGACAGGAGTGTCCAGATTTCGCATCCAAGCCTTTGCCAAGAAAAGCCAGCTTTGAGGGGGGAAGAGGGAAGGAGGGGAGAAGGGAAGACCATAAGGATTGCTCAGCTGACATTGCTAGAACGCATGGAAACAGCTGCTAAGTCTTTCGCTGCCTCCACCCTTCCCACTAGTCTCATTATGGTAAATAATGTTGCGCTTATTTGAAAACTCAGGTTTCATAAGGCTGGCTGCGCCGGGGGAGCCGGCAGCGCAAGCGGCGCTGAAGATCTCTGCTCCTAAATGCCAAACCCCGGCGCTCATGCCCCTTCGCTTCCTAGGAGCATCGCTGTTTGCTTTCAGAGAGCGGCTTGAACTTCTGCCTTAAAGTAAAAGCATATCGTGGCAGATACTCTAATCACAATGTCTAAATATAATACAAGGGAAGACAATTTCAGAGAGCTCAGCTACACTTTTTTAAGCAACTGTCAGGAAACTGCCTCTGTGGCTTGCTGCTTTAGAGTAAGATTAAATGAATCAGTCTCACCATTTGAATGCGTGGGAAGTCAGAGACAGCAAAGTGACAACTAAGGATGGCTTATTTATAATTGGGCCCTCCTCCTATAGCTATTTGTGCACAAGTCCTGTGCACTAAGTTCAAAAGTACCTGCCCTTTATGTAAAATTACTCACAAATGCTACGTGTAGGCCAGGTGGATGCCTACACTGGTTTGGCTGATTATAAAGTTCATGTAATTATTATTGAACTCTCTAGTGATGTTTGGAAAAAAAATACAGCTTATTATGCAGCAGCTTCAAAAGGCTCTGACTCCCCGGTCCTTCAGCCAGGAGCCTTTCACAACAAGGAAGAACCTGGGCTGGGCATCACTGCCAGGAGAAGTCCTGGGGGACGGCACGGGGACGGGGGCACCGCCTGAGCAGCGGCTCTGCAGCCAAGGCAGGTCTGGGAGGGCTGGAGGGTGACACGGAGGCAGCATCGGCGGACGCTTTACTATCGGGGACCTTTGATACTTGAGCTGCAGCTCCCCGCTCCTTGAGCTAAATCACCTCTGACTTTAACCTGGAGATTTAGAGGCTTCCAAAACAAGAGTTGCCAAAGACAGGCAAGAATGCCATAGATGCAGCTGCAATCACAGGCCTGAAAGAAATTCAGTAGTTTATGGTTCATCTGATTAATGAGCCCAACTGGAGCGGCACCACGATGAGAAATGGCTTTGCCGAAGGAAAAGTGTGAGTTTCTCATCTCCACCACCTCAGGATGTGGCCCCAAACTTTTGAAGCATCCTCCTGAGTGAGGATAGGCAATATCCACAAATCCAAGATAAAGTTGCCGAGAGGAGGACCTGGGAGCGGCTGAGTCCCTTGGAAGAAGAGCAGGATTGCTCTTTGCCCAGCCTCCAGGTGGGTGAGTCAATGGAGTTGAGCTGACCTCAGTCCCTGAGCTTTCCTTCCTCCCCACTTTGGCAGGCTTGGCCTTTAGTCTGTAGCACCAGCCTGCACCCCTAACTGGGAAATATTATTAAAATGGCATTAAATATTAAGTGTGACAACACAGCATCTCTCACAGTGAGGGAGCTCCTGACACAGCAATGCTTTTCCTAATAAACTGCCTTGACAAACAGTTTACTTATATTCTTATTTCAATTAGATGAACTACTCTGCAGTGGTAAGGATGAGTGTGGCTGGGTGTTATTTGGAGAAGTAGTAAATATTTATTTGACTCTCACAGCATGGAAGTGGGTGGGCGGCAGGGTCTCAAGACAAGACCTCATCAGCACGATTTTTAAAGCCATAGTCACAGGCTGTGGCTAACCAGCAAGGCACAACGCTGTTGTGTGAACCCATCGCCAATAGCTTAGCTATTAATATTGGTACAGCATTAATAGTGATGAACAGCATGGCCAGGTTTGGGTCTTACAGAGATCTGGGATGGAAAAGGAGATGACCTCCATTAAATAGTCAAATAAGTGTAAACATTACAAGCGTTTCCCATCTCTGGCCAAGAGGGTTCCGCCAAGCTCAAGGCTGTGTCATGGCAGGCACTGCACGTACCAAATACACCCCTTGGCCCACAGCACCTACATGCACAAAACCCCTGAGCAGATCAGCGGTCAAGTCATGGGCTCAGATCTCCAGGCTCCCGGCTGAGTGAGGGAGTGGTGCAAAGGCAGGAGAAGGACTGCCGGAAGGTACTGGGAAATTTAATCTAAGGAAAGAAATCTCCATCTCTGCTTTGTTGGAAACTTTGCCTGCAATTTCAAGTATTTTCTGTTGACAGCATGAAAGTCATGAAATTAAACACGCATGCTTGTCTTTGAAACACTGCTAGTCTTCTGGCCATTTGGGGAGGGGGGATAAAAATGTTTAACTTAGGAAAAGCAGTTGCTTTCCAGAAAATCCCATGAGGCTTTCCACAGCGCATGGGTTGGAAGCCATGAGGTTCCTGTCAGCACATCTGTACTTATCCCTGAAGTATGGAAGATCAGCTTCGGCGAAGCGCCACAGAAAGTTTTATTACTTTAAAGTCACTGAGTTTGTCTTATAAAGCCTGACCAATATTTTACCTCAGTCTGTATGAGGTTTTTTCCCTTATCATAACTTCCAGTATAATAAAATAATTAACATTACTCTCCTGATACCTTTCTTTGAAAAGGCTGTTTCAGAGGCTGAAGGGTAGAGGGAAGTCCCTTCCCTTGCTGCTGAAGGCAAGTCTGAGATCAAACATAGCTGTTCTGTGCTGGTGAGACTGTGCAATGGGTCTTTTTAAGATGGAGAGCGGAGAATGGGATAAATAAAGCTGAGCGGCAAGGTGGGGTACGTGAGTGGGCCAGGCAGGCATTGCCCAGTGGGAATTTGGCATGTAACTCAGCTGGTGAATAACTCCATAGAGTCTATAATGATCGGGGACGTCACCTAATGCCTCATCAAAAAGACAACACGCTTTGCAGAACAGAGCATCCCTCACACAATCCTCTACAGCAATTTATACAGCGCTGTAATCACAGCCTGCCTCATATGTGACTTTTTTTCTTCATATGTGTTGCCCTTTTAATCTGAAATAGTTTCCTCCTTTCCTTTTGATTGGTGTTCAGGAATGGATTTAAAATGGGCATTAAATCTAAAATTTCAGGTCCAGAAGCACAGGGTTTGGAGGGCAAGATGATTCCTCGTGTGTGCATATGCATCCCTGCAGAAATGATTCAGAGTCTGGAGCAGCTGATTTAAAAGGCTGGGCCAAATTGTCCTTCCAAGTGGCTGTATTTAGAGATGCATATCTGTCCATGTACCATCATAGCATCACTGGTACCAGTAGGGCTGTGCTGGCTGGTAGCAGCTGAGCGTCTGCCCACGGGGCCCTGCTGATGCCTCTGGCCACCAAAAAGATTGAGTTTCTGCTGGTGGAGACTGTCCCTCCCTTGGGAATGGCACTTTAGGTAAGACAGAGTATGCGAGCTGGAGTTTAGGGGACACACTGGTGGTTTCACCGAAGGAAGCTGAGGAATCACAAAGTGAACTCAGGGCAAAATTTAGAAGAGGATCATTTGAAAAATTTCTTCTTTAAAAATTGGGAAAATATTGGGGGGGGGGGAAATATGGAAATAACTTTGTTACACCAAGGTTGTTTTCAGCAGGATATAGGGACTATATTTAATCTTTGTTGTGTAGAATGGGTAGGTTTTTTTCCTTGCTCTGAGCGTGTCTCTTAATACAGCCTTACTGGTGGAATAATTAACAAAGCCTGCATCACAAATGTGGTGCTCTCAGGAGCTAGGTACTGATGTGCCCTTTCCCACTGCAGCGGAGGTAGGAGGGTTTCTAGTGAGCTCTGGGAAGCAGGAGTCTCCCAGGAATTTGTGAGCACAGAAAATGCACGACAAAGTGCTGTTGGCGATTTTCACCAGGAGGATCTTCCTCAGTGAATTTTTCCTCCTTCCAGCCAAGGACAAACCTCTGACACTAGCCCACATTATTGTTTGAAGACAGATTGAAATCTCGTGATTCTGACATCGTTTTATTTTTAATTTCCACACTGCAAATGTCAGGGGAAAAAATACCCTAAAAATTATACTTCAGAAAAGACTATAATTACTTCCAATTAAATCATGGCCCTAGTTGTTTGAAAGACTTGACCACAGCTAGAATTTCATTATCTGATAAGCACTTTTTTTTATATTTCAAAGTTTCTTTTTTAATAATAAGAAGAAAAGGATCCAAGACCCTGACAACAATACCTGAGCCAACTGCAAAAGCCCGAAGATGGGAAATTGTGTTTAACCCCTCAAATGGAGAGGCCACATCATTTTTAGGGCATTTATTTCAGCAATACTCCTGATGGGAAAGCAAGGTTCAGAAATGTGATCAGGTGTAGTGGCAGGCATGGATGAGGTGACCCAGATCTTTGCCTTCCCCGGGGCACTAATCAGACTATGCGCTTTCATCGCACCTTTCTTCCATCCATGGTACCTAAAGCATTTTACCAACATCTGTTCTGTTTCTCATTGCCACGCTCCTGTCTATATCGGGGTACATCTATTGAAGCCACTGAAGTTATATCAGCGTCACCTGGTTTCACAGTGGGAATTAAGTCTCATGCTTCTGTATGTCTGCACTGTAAATTCAATTGTTACCCCCTGGAAAAGGCATTTGCATCACATGAGCTGCGCTGAGGGTGCCACTGATGTTTAGACTGAGTAAAAATATTTGTGTTCTTATGGAGTCCCACTCGCAGGTGCGCGGGATAATTTTGCTGTAGGTTATTGTGGTCTCATTTTGAACCTTAGCTATGACAGAGCCATCGGTCCCCAACCCCACTCAAGTATGCAGCTTATTTTCCATAAGTGTTCAGAGATAAAGGCCTTTACTCAGAACATTAAAAAATAAGCAGTTATGGTCCCAGTCCAGTACGCTGACTGTTTTCTGTTGTGCTTAGGAGTCAGTCTGTACCGTTTGTCATGCTGAAGAGGGAGGCGCAGGCTGGAGGGAAGGGGCAGATGTTCTGCAAAACATCTGCCTGCGAAAAGGGTCGTGTGTGGAGGGACGGGTGGTACTGAAGGGAGCTGCGTCTAGCAACAGAGCAGTAGCAGGGTGTAAAGTCATTTACGGCTGTAGCCCCTTTCCCTTAGCACACCAGCCAGCAGTAAGCCCAAGCGTTTCAGTCGCTAGCAGCGACCCAAAATCCCAGTCACAAGGGACGGGATTTTCTCCAGGTGATGCCACGGAGGCAGCCTATACCGAGTGTTTGCTAACGATTAGCAGAGATGTAAGGCTGGGAATGGACATACCATAGCAGGCTGCCTGGGCACCCGCAGCTTGCACACAGAGCAGACATTCCTACTATCCATGGAAAAATCCTCCCCCAAATATTCCACATCACAGCGGCTAGTCTCCAAGCTGATTGTATTAGGAGGAAAGAAATTAAAAATTGCAATTGACTCACCAGTAAAAATATGTGAGTGTACCCAGCAAATAAAGTAGATTCCCTCAGCACTTACCTAATAATTTTGCTTTTAATTAAACTGTCCATTCCCGCACTGATTTACATTTAAAAAGAAAACATCTGTGTGTATTTCACTGGAAATCTTCCCCTGGTGTTTACAAAAATATTTTGCTTTGCTTAATGCGAAAGATTCAGGGCCTGATTCCTGTTAACAACATGCTGCCTTCCAGCTCCTCTGTGAAGGCAAACAGGTATTAAAGGTTGTCACTGAAGGGGACGTGCTCACCCTGTGTGCTTACAGCCTTTCTTTTATGGTTTTATTTTTTTGTTGTTGTTTGTTTTTTTAACGTACCTTGTAGTCTTTTATTAGCACGGTTTTTAGGCTCAATGTTTCTGAAGAAGAAAATGCAGTGGATGGACAATGAGCTAAGAAAGCTGGGAGCCACAAACCCCCTCAGCTTTCTTTGGGAGAAGGAGGAAGAAAGTGCACCTCAGTAGCAGGCACCTCTGGCATTGCCCCTGGCGTGCTCTTGGCCGAGCCGGGGCCCAGCAGAGGCAGCAGAGAAGAGGAGGTGATGCCACTGTAGCGTTTCTGGCTCTGAGAGACCAAAGAGCACCTCATGTCCATTCGCACAATCCTCCTAAAATGGGAATGGTGCCCAACAACTATGTTTTAAAACTCATCTGTCTTCCTTCTTGCACCTTGACCTCCAAACGCTGTATTAACTTTTAAAGAAAAAAGAAGAACCCCAAACTCTCATCTTTTCCAGCAAGAAACAGTAATTCCTGCTACTCCCACTGCAGTTGAGTATAGGCTCGGGTCGTTACCACCAGTCCCCTGAGACACGCCAGTCAAACACCGTGCGCCTTTCAGGATAAGCGAGTGACATGCCCAAGACCACCAAGATTTGCCTATGTGGGGCAGAAATGGAAACGAGCCCCCTGAGTGCCAGCCCAGCGCTGTAAAAAGGCCGCCCCTCTTTTCCCCGGCTTAGTCTCTGCCACCATCACCCAGGAGCAACGGTGGATGTAGCTGAGGATGCTGCTGCCTCGGTGGTACGCAACGCTCCCTGACAAGGCTGAGCGTGCCATCTACTTGCACCCAGACTACGGGTGTGTTTATGGTAGACCCAAATATGCAAATGGAGAAATGAAAAATCATAAGATGAGACATTAAAATGTGCTGCTCCAGTGCTGGTTCGTGATCGTCTCCCAAGTGAAGGGGCCAAAGGGAATAAATAATCTGTTGGGGTTGGAAAGTCTCTCTGGATTCAAAATTTGAGTGACACATCCTGCAGTCTCAGGCACGCAGAGGCGGACCACGATCTCTCCCGCAGAGAGATGGGCTTGCCCCGGGGCTGCTGTGGCCTCGCTGCCAGCGCCAGGCTCCCGACTGGTACGTTCACTCCACGGGGGGGCCTAGATGACCAAGGATGTAGCATCCTTGCATGGATGCTCAGTTTTGGGGAGAATGGAAAGAAGGTGGTAGGCTGAGAGCTGGGCCACCTTCTGAGTGCATCCCTGTCTGTGCACAGCAGTGGGAAAGCACAGCAAGGGGTCGTACCCCCCAGCTCCAAGCCACACACCCCAAGTCCCCTCTGACGTGGAGGCCCCTGTGTGATCCGAGGAGGAAGGCTGTGCGCAGCAGGACAAACCCCTGCTCCCTCTGCGTGCCCACGCACCACAAGCTTCCCCCGTGCACCAGGTTTTAGCAGCAGATCTTGGCCAAGGTCAGGACCTGCTGGGGCTGGTTTTTGTTTACCAAATGTGCTGTGACCTCATTTGGCAGGAATATTCAAAAATATGTAAGACCAGAACGGTCCTAGTTGGTGAAAATATCCCCATTAATTTTCCTATCTTTGGACGCATTATCAGCAGATGAGAATCTGTAACGTTCTTAGTGTTACCGAACCTGAAAGGCAATCAGGAATTGCCGTCCTGGGCCAGCCAAGTAGTCCATCAAGTTGAGCACCTTGCCCCTAAAAGAGGCAGAATAACCTGTGCTTTGAAGCCAGGCAGCTTTAGCAATTTGCCTAGGTATGTCACGCACAGGTTTGGCTGCTCCCGCGTCCCCCTCTGTGCTCCACCCGCCAGCCACAGGGCCAGGAGGCACCATCGCCATGCCCACGCCACGGCCAGTGAGTCCTGCAGACCCCTCCGCCAACCCCTTCCTCTTTTCTTCTGGTGGGGGAGTGAGTCTGGTTTACATTTTAAGCTCCCGTGTCATGCTAGCTTTGAAGGACGTGGAGTTAAAGCAGACCCAAGGGCTATGGGATAGCTCAGGGTGAAACAGAGAGGGAGAAGAAACCATCGGTGCAGATTCACGCAGCAGAGGCTGGTACCCCTGTCCCCGTTTCACAGCTGAGGAGAGCAAAGGTGATGGGGCTAACCTGGAGCCACGCTGCAGCAAAATGCAATGACAAGAAGCGAAGCCGGTTCCTTTAGCAGCCTGCTCCTCCCCTCTGGTTTTGTCCTGTGCTCTTCTCCGACACCTTTCCACGTCTCCTCCGTGGCTCTGAGACGGGACTCCATGGCTGCCGCTCTGATCAAGGGCAAGGAGGCAGGCTGGGATCGCAAGCATCAGTAGCCTCGGAAAGCAGGTAATGTCCTCCATCATAAAAGAAGAGAGCAGCGTGGAATTACAATGACCAGAAATGCGTTTTGGGAAAATGTGAGGTTATCGACACGGTGCCTAGAGCCAAACCCTCAGGGTCACTGTCACTAAATTAAAGAGGGGTGAGAAGCAAGTTCAAATACTTGCCCGCCAGCTCTGGGCTAGACTTGCCCAGTGGTCCAGCTGGAGGCAGCTCCATTTCTTTCCAAGATTTGGTGGTGCTTGGTCTTTGGATCACTCTCAAAATGAAGCAGGGATGAGACAGCAGCAGGTTTTGCTCCCTCTGCTGTACACAGTCCTCCGGTGCCTCCCAGCCGACTTCGCACCCTCAACAACCTCCACCTGCCCTGCATGCCGCTCCCTGACACATTTAACACGTATGCTCAGCTTCTTGTTGTAAACATATCCTCAGCTTCATGTTGTAAACAGAATGCTAATAGGCCATGAGGCAGCCCTCCTGTTATTTCAAGCATTTTTCAGTGGGGAAAAAAATCATGCAAAACACTGAAGATACCTTGCGACCAAGGGAGCCCACAGGAGCCTGGGGATCGCGTCCTCCACAGTGCGGACCTGGCCATCCTGCTCCATCAGCTGGTCAACACGGGTTGCTCCCTGATCTGCTTTTATCTGCCAGCATAGGTGTCCTCTGAGCACCCCGAGACTAGGGGCCAGGCTGGCAGGAGTGCTTGGCTTTCAATGAAATCCCCAAATAAAAGTTACCTCTCGCCTCCTCCTCGAGACATCAACAGGAGCGGCCGGGTGTCAAGCCCTGCTGCGATTGAATCCTGCGGTGGGAGAGGTCTGGGCTGGCACCAGCAGCAGCAAGAGGCAGCGTTTTTGGGGAGCAGCCGTAACAGCAGGCTCAAAGAAAGTACATCTTCACCGCTCTGGTCCCAGACTGCTCGCCTGTAAGGAGCTCCAGGTGGGCAGATCCAGACGGGGGTTAGTGCAGGATCGCAGCCCGAGGTTCGTTTCCACCTTTGCCAGAGGCTTTGCATGAGTCTCAGCTTCCTTGCCTGTGTAATGGGTACCTGGTGACCGACCTTCCTTTGTAAAGCCCCTGTCAGGCAAAGGGGGCTCCGGATAATGTGGCTTCACCTACAGCTTTCCTCTATGCACCGATAAAAATGATGCTGGTCGTGTTGGTGTTCCTACAGCAAGAGCTCATCCAGGGAGCTGGATCTTTTAAAATAAAAAGGGGGGGGGGGGAAGTAGTGGCTGTCAATCTCAGTAAGTAAACACTTCTTTGATGTGGTTCCTTTTTTTTTAAAAACAAAAACACAACCCGAATCCTAAAAGCAACAACGTATGTTTATTTTAAATGCATCCGCTAAATATTTACACTGCAAGCAAGCTAAATGAAAAAAAAGGATAAATTGGAACTTTTGTCAGTGAACCAGATTGTGAAATGCCTTGAGGGAATACAAGATTTATTTGGGGAGAGGGGGAGAGGTAGGAATTTTCCATGCTATTGTAAAACATGAGCTCAAATTATATGATCCCCACAGCCAGTGAATTGCAAAGCTTCAATCAGCTGCCTTTTTTTTTTTTCCCTTCCTCTCTTTTCTATAAAGAGGAGGGGGGGGGAAGACAGAAGTGTTTCACCAACTTCTGTTGACTGTTCCTTTTTTCTCCTGATTGAAATGTGTTGTTAAACAAGATCCCACATAATCTCAGCAGAGGGTTTCTCTCGCTCGCTCCCTCTCCTTCTGGGAAGCCGCGATCAGTGCCATCGGCGCTTGATTATTTGCAAACTCCCTTCGCTTCTTCCCCCCCCCCCCCCTTTTTTTTTTTCCCCTCCTCTCCGTCTCGGTCTCCGTCTCCCTCTCTCTCCCTCCGTCTCTCTCTCCCTTTCTCTCACCCCCAGTGCAACTTTTGCAGGCGCCCCGGCACACGCAGCCATGCCGCGCTGAGAGCGGGGGCACCGCGCCAGCCCCCCTCCTTCCCTCCCTCCCTCCCTCCTTTCCTCCCTCCCTCTCTCCTTCCCTCCCTCCCTCCCTCCCTCCCTCCCTCCCCAGCGCCGCCGTCCCGAGCCGGGGGGGCCCCGCCGCCCGCCGCCCCTGCCCGGCCCCGCGCCTCGCCCCGGCCCCGGCCCCGGCCCCGGCCCCGGCCCCGGCCCGGCGCCGCCGCCCCCCACCCGTTCGCCCGCCCGCCCCGGCCGCGTCGGAGGGCCGGCAGCGGGGCTGGATGTGCCCGGCTCCCCCCGCGCTGAGGCGGGCAGCGATGCAGAAGGCAGGCGGCAGCTTCGCCTCCGCCGAGAGACACCCGCTCAAGATGGCAGATGTGTGTTGAGTTTGGGGGGCTGCGATCTCGCGTCGTTCGTGGCGGCGTTGCCATGAATAACAGGCGTCCTTGCACCGATGGCCCCCATGTACGAAGGTAAGACCCGGCCCGGCCCGGCCCGGCCCGGCCCGCCCTGCCGGCACCCCTCGCTTCGCAGCGGGGGGGGGGGGGGAGAGGGAGGAAAGGAGGGGGGGGGAGAACCGGGGGTCCCCAGCCGCCCGGCGCCCGCCCGCGGTTCGCCGTCCCCCCGGCGTTGTTGCGGGGAGGCTGGCGGCGGGGCACCCCCGCCCTGCCGGGCGCCCGGCGGGGAGCGGAACGGAGCGGAGCGGGGCGAGGCGTGGGTCGACCCCCGGCTCTGCGTGTGTCGTCCCCCCCCGCCGCGTCCTCCGACTCCCCCAGCCCTCCCCGGCCCCGCGGTCCCGGGCGCTCGGGCCCCGGCGGGGGGCGGTAGGTGAAGTCGGTGCCGGTGCCGAGCAGAACAATGAGGTGGACGGAGCTTGCCCTGCGCCTCCGTCTATGTGCCTGCCTGCCTGCCCCTCGCTGCAGTTTTCATTTCCAGGACCGGCCACCCCGCTCCTTTCGCCCATTTCCCAAGAGCTCCCCCCCCCCCCCCAGCCGGGGATCTCCTCCGGGGCGCGGAGACCCCGCGGGCAGCGGCGGCGGGGGACGGGGCTGCCGGCAGCCGCCTGTCACCACCGGCTTCTCCTTCAGCCCAGCCCGGGCTGCGGCGAGAAGCCCAAGTGCCCCAACTTAGTTTTTTCGGGTTGAAAAAAAAAAAAAAAAGGGGGGGGGGGAGTGGGGTGTTAGATCGGTGCGTATTTCAGGGTGGGTGTTTAAAAAAAAAAAAGAGATTTAAATGTATCGGGGTTAATTTAAATCCCCTCGCGATGCATTTATTCTCCCCCGTCACCTCTCCCGGCTCGGCGCTGGCCGGCGAGCGTTACATAAACCGGAGGGACATCCACCCGGCGGCGGGCGCTTTATCCCGCCCGGGGACCGGTCGGTCCGTGGCGGCGGAGACCCGGGCGCCCGGTGGGGAGGGGGGGGTGGGGGTGGGGGTGGGGGGGGAAGGCGGGGACACGGTACTTTTCTCCCTATGGCGAGGCCGGTAAAACTTATCTGAGGAGAAAATCGAGCCCGGGCTGCAGCGCCCGAGAGGAGGGCGCTCGGCGGGCGGTGTAAAGTTACCGGCCCGCCGGGTTATTTCTGGGCAGCCCCGGGCTCACCGGCGGCGCGGAGTTCGGACCCCGCGAGAGGCAGGCAGGCAGGCAGACAAAGAGGAGCGTTTTCGGCAGCGGAGGGACGACGGCCATCCCTCCCCGCCCTCGCCGCTGCCGGCCACCCGGCTGCCGGAGCCCGGGGGCGGCGGCGGCGCCGCCGGGGGGGAGGGCGCGGAGGGGACGCGGCGGGGCCCTGCGCGGCGGCGGCGGCGGGCCGGTGCCGGCGGAGGGGCCGCGGCGGGCCCGGGGTGCCGGTCAGGGCCGGCCCGCCGGCGGCGCCCTCTGCCGGCCGCGCCGCGCCGCCGAGCGGCCTCGGTCCCCGGGCCCGGGCAGGCCCCCCCCCACCCCGCCCGCCTCCCCACCTCCACACACGCACACCCCCCCCCCCCCCTCCGCCCGGCGCCCGGGCCTCCACCGGCAGCGGGCGGCCGCGGGGGCCTGCGGCGGGCAGGGGGAGGCCGCCGCCGCCTGGCCGCCGCCCCCCCCCCCCCCCCCGTTCCCGGCCGCGGCGGGGGCTCGCAGCCCCGGCGCGTACCTGCCCGGCCCCCCCCGCCGGGCCGGGCCCGTCGCCCCCGGCGCGGCCCCGGGCCACCGGCGGTCCGGTGAGGCCTGGCCGGCATCGCACCGCCCGCCCGCTGAGCCTGGCCAGCCCCTCCCGAGCGGTCGCCGCTGGCAGGGTGGGTGAATGCGGCGATCGCTCTGAAGTTCGCTCCTCGCCGGGCCGCATCCCCCGGGCGGGCGGCGGTGCGGGGCGGTGCGGTGCCCTTCGGCGGGCGGCGGCGGCCGGGGGTGGAGTGAGGCGCGGGGCCTGCGGTCAGCCCGGCCGCGCTCCCCCCTTCCCGGCGCGCCGCAGCGGGCGGCCGCCGAGCGCCGGCACGGCCGCCTCCCCGGAGCCGGGCCGGGCAGGGGAGGGGAGGGGAAGGGAGAGGAGAGGAGACGAGGCCTCGGCCGCAGCCGGGGCGGGCAGGGCGCCGGCTTCCTCCCGGCGAGGAGGCGGCGGTGCCGCACCGAAGCGTGCGGTGGAAGTTTAGCGGTTCCTTAGAGCATCCTAACTTCAGCGGCGCCCGTGCTTCTGCCTGACTGGAAAGAGAGAGCAGATGGAAAAAATGCCCTGAAAAGCAACCCGTAAAAACACGTTCCCTGCAGCCGACACGGAGGGGTCCGCGGCCAGGCTCTGCAGCACGCCTCCAGCCTTAAAGTAGGTGGATGTCCCAAATGGCAGGAGCCAGTAGATAGCGTAAAGGCTGTCGGGGATTGTTTTACCTGTTTTGTGTTGCAGTACGTTTGCGGGTTAAATTGCTGCTGGATGGCTTCGAGGGAGGCAGAGGAGGGGTTAATGAATGTTTTTCGCCTCCTAGTTGCCATGAGAGGTCCTTAGAATTCCCTGCAATATCGCAGTGCATAGATAAAAACTTACTTATCGCAGGGGATGCGATTTCCTCCTTGGAAGGAGGCAGGGACCGCCATCCTCCCTTACGAGCCTCACGTCATGTGCATAACCAGTCTGGTCCGTAGCCCTCCTCTGGAGCATCAGGTACGGTCAGGCCGCTGAGGAGAGCGTGGGAGCCGAGGGGTTCGAGCAGCACTGCGGCCGGGCAGTCGCTTCTCTGCTCCTGCCCTTGACCCAGCGGTCTCGGGTGGCACACACTCACGCCCACCGTCACCACCGCAAGGCAGGCGAGGGTAGGTGAAACAGTATCTCCAACGTACGGGTTTCAGAACGTAGGCTCTTTGACAGAAAAGGTGCCCCGGGAGGAAATGTGACACCTTGGGAGGCCTTATGAAATGGTTCCAGTAGAAATTTAAGTGAGTGATAACATAGAGCACATGCATAAATTCACCCGCGATTCTCGATGTGGAGGTGAGGGCGGTGTGTGTGTGTGCTGAGCAGCTGGCTTAAATACCGGTTCAGGGAAGCGGAACGGTGCCTCACCTGATATTAAGAGGTGAGGCATGATAAATAAGTGAATATCTGGTGCGAAATCCTCCCCCACACACCCTGTGCAAGGAGAATTTTCCCATTCGTTTTAAGGAATTCAGAGGTTTTGCTGTCGTCTTCTCCTCTGCTGGGTTTTTCTCATTCATTTTTTTCTGGGTGTTGCAGAACTGAGCGGTAAAATGAAGGACATAAAAAACTACCAAGTAAAATAAAACAGAAGTAACACTGCCATGCAGTGTTTGGCCTGGATTTTAGTTTTGGTTGTGAGCCGTACGGGGAAATGTGTTGGGCTTCAAAGCGGGCCTCATCAGGTGTAATCCTGTATGGCCTCTGCTCCAGAGTTGGGGCAAACTAATGGCCGCTGTCCTGCTGAGCACCGGAGATGCGGCTTCCTCAGGGGCGGCTGTATCGGCTTCAGAGGAGGCGAACGGCTTGAGGCAGGCGAGAATCTGGTTCTTTGGACTCTCCTCCAGGTAATGTTGCCCTTGCTGTGCGAAATCATCATCGGTGCGCTTGTCGTGTGACATTTCCTCCTGTGCAGAGAACAGCACCAGGCTCTATGGGCCAGGGGGACCCCATTTTAAGAGGGGTTACTGCTAGACATCACCAGTACCTGGGCTGTGGGTAGATTTCTGCCCTGGGCAGGTGTCTCCAGCGGATTCCTGGGTACCGTGTACCTGGCATCCTTCAGAATTGGGTAAAAAGAGGTGTTTGTATGCCTTAACCTTTATTTTCTAAACAGCAATTACCTCTGTTTTGGTTTTGTTCCTCTTTGCTTTGCTTCTTACTTATTCCTGACAACTTTCTTGCAACTCGCGGTGTATTTTTAGCAGCCGTGTCGGTAGTTTTCTGTGTGGGTGGCTTATGGAATTAATCTGGGTAATATTTGTAAATTGCACCTTGCCACCGGTGCTGCTGCTGGAGCTCGGCGCAGGCAGGGACCTGCCTGCACGCTGTCCTTGTCACACGAGGGCCTGGGAAGCCTGAAACTGCGACCCCGGACGTGTTGCGGATGAGATCCCGTTTAACGCCAGGAACAGGCCAGCCCTGCTGGGTTTTGAATGCATCCTCAAATCTCGTTAAAGCGCACAAAACTTGCTCATCGGGGAGGCGGCACCAGTGAGGCAGAGTAAAGGTCTTTACCCCAAAGTTCGTGCAGGGAGATGATAACTCGGAGGCGCTTCCTGTTTATGAATTAATAACCAGAACTTAAGCTAAGTCAATGCTGCGACCAAAAGCATAAGTTTTTATTAGCTCAGGATATGGCTATAGCCAGGATAACAGGAAGCCCCCTCCAGTTATAATTATTGTTCTTATCATACTGCCACGTCTAGTGATTAAATGGGTTTGAAGTGTAATGGGTGAAAAATGCTGTTTTATTTTTGGAAGCGGAAAGAGCGCTGCTGGGACCAGGGACCAGGGCGAGTAGACAAACAACGCACTTGGACAAAGAGGCAGGCACAGTTACTTGCCACATCGTCGGCCCTTGGACTCCGTGCAGCACGTTCCTCTCCGTGGCTGCAACAGGTGGGAAAGCCCTCTTGGCTTCAGCAGGACACCTCAGCTAGCCTTGGAAAATTAAGTAATTTTCATTTTCCAGTGCCTCGGTTTCCCTGTTTACCCAGTGGTTGCTATTTACTGTCCACTTTCATGTGGTGCTTTGAAACCACTGAATGTGGTTTCATCCAGACTAGGTAAGTGCTGGCTATGCACCCTGATCGGCATAGGTCTTCTGCTGATGGGGGACAGCCCAGAGACCCCTCTGATGCCTGTGAGGGTTTTGAACTCCTGTCAACCCCTGGAAATTAGACCATTTATTTGGAGGCAGATAAAGTACTTGGGTGGCTAAATGAATAAGCCTCAGTTTTGGCCACATTGCAGCAATGGCATGTAAAAGTCTGTGGATATTTGGTCAGGAGGAAAGTTCTGGGAGGTCAAATCATGGAAGGATTGGTGACCTGGGCGTGGAGTTAAATCCCTGTCCTGACTGTCGGCCTCACCAAGTGGGTCCCAGGTGATGGTGTTAGAGCAGTCCTGCCAGATGGCAAGGTCAAGGGCAAGTTCAGCCACCTTCTGCTCAGGCTGGGCTTAGAGACACCAGGATGAGGCAGATTAGACCACTTAGGTGCAGGTGTTAAGGCAACTGGGAGAGCACATATCTTTGGGCAAGGGTCCCGAGAAGGGGAGTTTGCAAAGGCATTCAGTGGTGGGCTGACAGCTATTATGGTGTCCCCATCCCTGTGTCCGTAGAGGACAGGTAGGCTGAGACTGGGTGTTTTCGAAAGTTCCACCCGTTTCCTCTCTGATCCCAATTTAAGAAGATATTTTAAGGTCTTGCCTAAATTTAAGCTCACAGGCAGTGCTGCTGACTTCATTAGAATTGTTTGTCTTTAACTCTGGCCACACGCTGAAGTACCTTTCTGACTCATGGCCTCTATAGCTTAATCAGTCCATTTATAAAAGTGAGGTTGTTTCCTCACCCTTACTAGGAAATCTCTGCCCTCTGAATGTGAAGTAGTATTTATAGGGCTTTTTCTTGCTTTTGGAAGGTTAACTGGTGGATAAAAAGAAGTGAGCATTGAATGCTATTTAGAGAAAAGATTGTTTCTTCAGCTATTTACATACCTTACTGGGGACCTGGGTGTTTAACAGGAGGCCTTCTCTTTTGAAACTATTCCTCCTAGCAGTACAAAGTTCAGCTTTTGTTTTGAAAATAAACCCTGGTGATCATTTCACTCCAGATAGGGCATTTAGCAATTTGTCTGTTTGTCACGGCGGAAGAGTAGAGGCATGTTACTGCTTCCACCCATGTACAGCCCAGAGAGCGCACCTGAATCCTCCTTCATTTGGTCACATCAGTGACTGAGGTCCTTCCTCTGGAAAGCACAAGTGCATGTATTTTGGGACCACTCTTGAATTCAGGTAGCCTTCTGAGTTGGGTAATTTTGATGGTAGAAATCATTCTTCTAAGACTTCCCCACGCAGGTGAGCGGAGGAGCAGCCCCCGTCTCCATAGGCTGGCAAAGGCATCGCCATATCACGAAATACCTTAGAGAGTCCAGAGTCAGGGCTAAAAGAATTAAAAAGCTGTACCATTAGAATTTATTTATTTAATGGAAGTAGTAACAAGCTGTAATAGTGTGTGTTTATACAGTGCTGTATAAGTTCAAGGTGCTGTATAAAGAGTGGCTGTCTGATCAAGCCACTGACAGAATGATGCTGAGGAACAGTCTTTCTCTTATTCGCAGGGGGGCTGCAAAATAGCCAGTGGGAGGCGAGCGTCCTCGAGATGTGAGCCCCTTGAGCTGCTCCTGGGCTTGATTCTGATTTCGGGGATCATAGTAGTAGATCAGCAACAGCACCACTGAAAGCCAGGCAGCTCCATGGGGGGAAGCGCCGTCTTCGTGCGGCGAGCCTTAGCCCATCTGTGTCACGTTCTGGAGGGAGAGGGCGTTTTATGCTGGGTGAAGGATGGCATGGTTTGCTCCCTTGGTTTTCTTCAGCATTTCCCACTGAATGGGACATTTGCTTGGAGAAGGTGAAGCTCACTCTTCATTCACACCTCGTTCTCTGTCCTGCTCACCTTCCAGTGCCTGTGCTGACATCTGTCTCTGGAAGGATGAAGTGCGAGCAATCGCTTACAGCTCCTACCCTGAAAAGTGGAAAAGGTCACCCCGCAAGGCAGTGGTATTTGCCAGGGATACTTGGGAAACTCAGAAGGGCAGCTGTCTTCCCTGTTCATTATAACCTTTAATCCTTAAAGGCATTAGCAAGACCTGGAACAACACTGTTACACAGCAGTACCCTGCAGGCTAACGTCTCCTCTGGTTCTAAACGCTGACAGGTTTATTTTGGTCTGTGGGCTATGCTGAAATGCAGAAGAAACTTAGCTCTCACCAAAATCATTGAAATCATGGGAAGTGGGCATAGGAAAGACTTCAAAAAGTTTTTCAAAGTAGGATGTGCTATGCCAAACGTGTGCTTGTCCAGCATGTTCCCTAACATGCTTGTCCAGTGTGTTCCCCATGTATGGAGGGTCCACAGCCTGCCCAGGCTGTCATCGCTGCCTTTAGCTGTCTTTGTCATTGAAAAGATTTTACCTCCTCTGTAACTCTGCTCTGCTCTGCTTGCTGTGATTCCTTGTCCTATCGACAGTGGGTGTGGAAAAACTTCCTTTCTCTTTGTCACGTCTCTCCTTGGCTTTGTGTTCCTTAGGCTAAATCCTCTCTCAAATACATTCCTCACCTCTTTCTCCTGTGCCTTGTTTTCTGCAGCTCTGACCGTCCTCCTAGTTCTCTATGTTCCCTTCAGCTGGTCCACCTCTCTCTTGAATGGCACTGCTAGAGCACAGCGCTTTACCTGGGGTCCTGCGCTGGCTGAGTAGAGCAGAAGTATTCCTTCACATCTCTTAAAGGCAGTGCTCCTGTTTGGTTTAACTTTTGCACCGTGACATCGTTCATCTGTGTGTAGCTTGTGATGTGCTGTGGCTCCCAGGTCCTGTCCGAGAGGTCTGATGCCTTGTGAGTCATCTTCTATCCTTTATGTGTGGAGCTAGCCTTTCCTACCTAAACGTATGATTTTCATATTTGTCCCATTTGAATTTCATCCTGTACCTTTCAATTTGTCGTGATTGTTTTGAATTCTAATCTAGTTCTCCTGACTTTGCAGTCCCTTCCTGCTTAGTGTCACCTGCCAATTTACAAAAAGCACAATCCCTGTTTCTTCACCAGGATCAGCTTTGTTTTCCACTCTGCAATCCCAAATAGAAAGCACAGAAGAGAAGAAATTGTTTCGTAAAAAAAAGGAACAAAACCTTGCCCTCCAAATAGAAAAGAAACAGAAAAAAACTAAAAAACACTTGGCATTGTTTTCACATCTCCTATTCTTTTACTCTCCTTTGGTGCTTTTGAAGTATTCCTAAGAACAGTTGTATTTGCTATAGTAGCGGCAGTACCAAAGAAAAGCAGGACCTCACTGCACTAGGCATGACATTGCCACGGAGGGGTAGATGGTTCCCACCGCAAAACATTTGCATTTTATGTAGATGAAGACACAGGAGGGTGCATAATACAAACCGGCTGGGCTCTTTGGGCAGAGGAAATCACAATGTGTGGGTTTTCCTAAACATTTGTGACAGGGGTTCGTTTGGGGAAGGGAAGGGTGGGCTGAAGGTTGAGAAGAAGTAGGGCAATAGGTCAGGAACAAGAGAGAAGAGCATGAGAGAGACAGGTGGGGAAGAAAGATGAGGGCAGGTGTCTGTAACAGGAGAGAGGGAGGTGATCCCTGGGAAGTACAGGGGCTGAGGCCGTCACAGCCAAGGCTGGCAGGAACAGAAAGTTGGGTGAATTGCTGAAGATCCCGGCTGGGACTGTTCTTGCAGCTGCCCTTACTGACTTCAGTCTCTCCCAGTTTTTTTCCCTGCAGTTGTCTCTAACATCTTTGGAAGGGAAGGCAGGCGAGGACAGGAGATACCACCTCTGTCCTAATGCTCATAGGCAGGATGGAGAGTCTGCCTGGGGATTCCCCAGCTGGAGCTGAGACCAGAAGCAAAACTGATGCTATAGCATTCCCGTAAGACCTCTGATACTACTCTCTGTGCTCAGGAAATTCTGATGGGGCAGAGATTAGCTGAAACACCAGCACTTTTCATTGATCTGAGATCCTTGTGGTTTCCTCCCTCACTGCCATTGCCCTTACCACAATGAAGGCAGCTATGCAGGATGAATTTGATCTGCCATCCTCCTTCCTCCTCCCCGGCAGGCCCCGCACACTGAATTCTCCCACAGCCTGTACACAATGTGTTTAAGGGCACGTGTGACTGTCCCACCCTCTGTCCCCGTGTCTACCCTACTCTCATCATCAGTCCGGGGGACTGAAACGGGTATGAGTGCGGAGACAGAGTCATCAGCGACTGAGCTCATGGGTGAGAACCACACGTGCATCATGCCGCACGTGGATGTGCGTGGCCCGGAGGCTGGGCGCGTTTCGAGTGTATGAGGCTCAACATACTGTTCTCTCTAGTAGCAGGTCAGGTATGTCAATGTGTTTGGCAGCAAGTCTGTAAGATTATGGTTCTTCTCTTGGGTGAAGAGAGCAAGAAAAGCTCTTTTTTTGCTTATAGTTTGGGGTCAGGGCGTTTATTTGCTACTGGATGTGATCCAGTGGGTTCAGTGCGTCTCTGTTTATTTTTGCTTGAAGACATGACTTTTTTTTCTCTAGTTACAGATCGTAAAGGCACATGGGATGGCGGGTAGCCAGCAAGCTCCCTAACTATTAGCTGCATTGGTGGGGTGTTACGCTAACAGTTCTGGAGGGAATGTTACAGCAGACGATAGAGTGGGTTGATGGAGACTTGGACTCTAGCAGTAAGGCTCGGAAAATATCCAGTCCCAGAAAACTTGCAGAACATTTCTGAGAAAGTTTGTTTTTTCAGGAAGCTCCTTTAGCTTTCCCAGAATATTTTTACTTGTAGACAAAATTTGTAAGCGTTCTTTATTTTTAAAATGCGGTTTATATTCTGCTCTTGTCTGCAGCAGCGCCAGCACTGTCAATGTATTTATCTTTTCCCTGTTAACACTTGCCGTTCCTGGAACGTCTCCTGCTCAGCAGCTGTTTGTAGGTGGTTTTTTTTTCTCTCCCATCATCATGTACCTTTCCTTCCTGTTCAAGGCATCCATAAACCTCTCGTAGTGACATCATAGCTGTTTCCATAGCAACAGATTATGATACTAGAACAGAGGATAAAATCAAACAGGAGGAGGAAGAGATAAATTATGGTGTTTGTGTGCGTGTGTCTGAGGGCTTGATTATATTCCTACATCTCTTCCGAGGATGTTGTCTGCCTGGTTTCTCCTCTGTTTATCTTACATGCCTTTTAAAGGTTAGGAAAAAGCAAAGGAAAAAAAATGATCTGGAGGTCAGAACAATACAGACACATATTTTTGATGGTCTCTGTGTAAACCTAGTAGGCTGAGATTTATTTTTTTATCTCAGTGGTAGCTCTCCTGTGTCTCCTGAGAGTAATCTAGTCTGGAAAAAACTTGGAGGCACAGCAATCCCCTGGTGCAGCTTCACTTTTATTTTAATGACAAATTATTCGTAGGTACTAGCAGCTGGGATCTCACGTCAAGGATCTCTGTGCTGCAGATTTTCCAAAAGATGGACAAACGTGGCATGGCATTGCCCCAGAGAGCTTGCAACCTGGATTTCAGAAAGGATGCGACAGGTGCTCAAATCAGCCAGAGCTGGCATGGGGAGAAGGGGGAGAAGTACCCAAAAGAAGCATACCAGCAGAAATATGATCTCTAGACAATGCTCCAGCCTGCCCAGAGAGTGGTTGTGGCAGAGGTGGTCTGAGCCTCACCCCAGTGCTGGCTTTTCACAGTGGTGTTTCTGGAAGAGCTATGCCGGTAGTGGGTCAGAAGCCTGGTTTGCAACCATCTGCGTGGTTCTTCCATGGCTTCAGGCTGTCGCTCCAACAGGAGCTGAGAGCAGCAGTATTGCAGAAGGACGAGTATCCTATCCATGTTGCTCCATGCTTACATTGGTAGGAAGGCTATCTGCTTAAAGCATGAGGCTGGAGGTGAAGAGTGTCCAGCTAAAATGTATGGGGTTTTATTTTCTCCTAGGCAGCATTTAGCGTTGACAAATTCCAAATAGTTTGGCGAGGATTTTCAGCAGGTCTCTGTTTTGCCTCTAAATACTGGTAATTTCTGGCCATCATTGCTACTTTTCTATTTAGATGATTGACGTCAGAAGCTGGAGAAAAAATTCCAAGAAAACCCTCATAACTCTGTGTGTCTGTGCAATCTTTAATCTTCCGCTTGTGTCAGAATTTCTGGGGAGTTAAATGGCCATTGCTAGTCTTTAAAATACTCAGAGCAGGGTCATCTCTAACATGGCAGATCTCTGGTGATGCTCTTGAGCACCGTAACATTGGCAAACAGTTTTGATCCCATACTTAGGCACTCTAGTGCCCCAGGGAGGAGTGCAGGGGAGGGATCTGAGCAGAGCAGTAATCCATAACGCGTCAGCTAGCTTTAGCGATGCAGTAGGGTAGGGGAGTACGTAACGGGGCTCTTTCCATTACGGGAATTCAGTGACGTGCCGCAGGACGAGCCCTGGGTCAGCAGCGGAGCAGTGCTGGGATTAGGTGATGCCCAGCCTCCAGCCCCTGATACGTCAGTGCACAGGAGCTTTCAGGCATCTGGGTGGGCTGCTGGCAGGCTCGGTAGCCATGTTGAGCGAAGTTTTTGGTCCAGCTTAGTGCCACCAGGATGGAGAGAAGTTGGCAGGTAGGAGGAATTGCACAAGTCATTCAAACTCTGCAATGCCGTCGGGGGTTAAAGTTTCTCAGAAGACATGTGAGCACAGAACACCTTGACAGGAATTAATAGTTAGGTCACCTTCACGGAAGGTTGTTGGGAGCCAGTAGAGACCACAGAGGACCGGTTGGGTGTGCTTCCCCTGCACAGCACCAGCACAGCACGCTAGCCCCAGTTTCTGAGCAGGCTGACGGTGTTGTCCTGCGGGGAACACGCTTCTGCAGTCAGGCCTGGGGGTGATGGGGTCAGGGGAAGCTGGAACGAAGTCCTTTGCAGAGGGAAGAGAGATTACAGCCTTTTCTCTGAAGGCAGATTAAAACAAAAGAACAACTCTTGACTGCAGCCAGTTTGTGGACACCGTGGAGAAACCCAAGACCTCATAACTGCTTCGGGGCATGTGCCTACAAAGCAGGTGGGGATCACATTTAGTCATGAGTACAATTATAAATTCCTTCATCTCTTCTAGCGCTATCACTGGCACCACCAGAAACCTGCCTTCCCACCAAACTCCCCCTCTGCATTCTCTCAACATCAGAATATGTATGTATTTAGCAAGTGGGGATAAGAAACACATTGCAAACCCCATTTTAAAATAGCTGCACCACCTGACAAGGACACGTGAAACCCAGACATGAGCATAGCCCGTTGATGGTGACAATACTTCTCTTGCAGTGTCATTTTCTCATCGCTTATCTGAGGCTGTGAGCACCTGGATAATGAAAAGTGCACCTTCCAAACGCCTGTGCTGCCTGAAAGCACATGCGAGTCGGAAGGGACGGTAGATGCTGTTACCGAGCTGTGTGTGAGAATACAGGTGGAAGAGTATATGTGTGTATGTATGTATATGTGGGACTCTTTCCATGTTTGCAGGCATGTGTAGGAGTGCGCACATGTGTTTCCGTGTGGCTTCATCCCCTTTGTCTACAGAAGGCAACGTGGGCCTGATTCTCCTTAGAGCTATTACGCCGTTCTCTCAGCAAATTGCATTTGTACCAGGGCTCTTTTCCACTGCAGGGAATGAAGAAAGGAGATTTATTATAAATATAAATTAGGCTTTCTGTGTGTTTGTGAGCTGTCGCAGCTTGTAGAGGAGGAAATATAAACAAGGTGAATGCAGGGTGTTTATGTGGAGCGATGCTGTGACAGCGTATGTGTTGGCAGGAGTGCTGTCTGCAGTCTCTGCGTAAGGGGTTGTGTTGCCGGTGTGAGTGTGAAAGGCTGTAAATCACAATGTGTTCAGGAGGGGACACTGCCACTCTGCCTGTAAAAGGCAGGGAGAGATTTTTTGAAGCAATGTGACTTTTCAGGCTGAACAAAAGGGTTACTAGAAATCCAAGCTTGAGAAAAATACCATCCAAGACATTTTGACTGGGAGTGATCTCCAGTCCACATCCACCAGCTCATCTCCATCCTGACCCAGAACAGCTGCATGGCTGGTGTCTTTTACACGTCTCTCCCAGTGCTAGGTTTTGGTGGCCCTACTGGACCTTTTCTTGGGTATCTCTGCAGCTCTGCTGATGTGTCTCAGGTCTGTCCTCCTGTATCCTCAGTTATTTCAGTCTTGATCTGGTCCTGTGATGTAGCTGATGTATGTATGCAAATGCAATATCCCCTGGGGAATCTGTATCCATTTAGATGTGTTTACCGTATCACTCACAACATACCTAATGTAGGTGAGACCACCTCAGTAAAGTAGCTGTATCTTTTTCAGCATTCCTGTGGCTAGGCACCTGAGCCCTGGTTTTGTTCTTGCTCAGCTGCAAACTCGAGCTACAGACTGTGGAGTTCCCCTCTTTAGGACTGAGCTTGGCTTAAAAGTTATTTCGTGTTCCTCCAAAATCATTGCCGTTTCCCAGAGGAGCACTTGAGTCATTATCAATCCCTGCATTTCCTCTCAGCCAGGAAGGGTTGAAGGGGTTTCAGGAAGAGGATGCTTTACAAGGAGACGTCTGCTTTCCCTTGCCATGCCCTGTCACAAACAGACACCGAGTCTCCTGCCAAAAAGCTGCTGCCTGTAGAAAATAATGTGCGAGGGAAGAAGAAGATAGGATGTGAGTGAATGGCAGGGTAGGGCAGGATTTCAGGTGGGGATGCCTGATGCTTTTGATACCGGGCGCAATAAAACAGATGCTTGTGGCAGCACTGGGGCTGAGCTAGGAAATGTGCTTATGTCACTTGGCATCACTGGAGCAAGTTGCGGGTCATAGTTTTTGGTTTGGGTTTCATTGCGGTTGGTGTTCCTGTCAGTCTCGCCCTCTTGTTATTGCAGGGCTTGTGAAGGGGATGGGGCTTTTACTCTCCTTGTGTATTTTGTGTCCTTTCTCCTGTCCCCAGCAGCCTCTTCCCCTCTGCCACCCCCTCCCCAGCACAACCCTGTCACGTTCAGTCGTGCTTGGTTGAAGATGACCAGCCCACCTGAGGTGTTCATGGATGAGGACGTAGTGCGCCACGTATGGAGAACATGCTGACTTCCCATGGGAGCTGAATGCTGTGTGTCAGATGTCCCGACCTGTGGGCCGGTGAGCGCAGGGGCTCTGCGGTCGCCCTGGGGCTCGGGGTGAGCCTTGGGGGGCTGGTGGTGGGGGAGGAAGAGCGCAGGCACGGTTGAATAGGTAAAACACTCTGTGGTTACCATGAAACGCTCGCTGCAAAGGCAGATATTGGGAGTTACTTGGCTAACCGAGGCAAGGGAAGCGGGAGCCTCTCCTGGTGGTCTCAGCCCTCCTGCCTTGCTTGCCGGGGACGTGGGGAGGGCTGCGGGGGGCAGGCGCTCCCCATCCCCTGCTCGGGGTGTCCGGGCGGATGGGCTGCCTGCCAGCCAGCCTGCGGGGAGCTCATCCCCTTTTTGGTTGGAGGTGGCAACCCAGCAGCACACGAGAGCTGTGAAATCCAACCCTGTGTTGGGACGGGCTGCACTTAAGCCCCATGTAAGCCCTAATTTGAAGGCTTAAAGGGAGCTGAAGTGTGGCTTCACCGAGTGCCGCGGCTGAGCTTCACCCTTCCTGAGCTGTGATAGCCTGCCAGGAGGGGAACTGAGGGGCAGGACAGCCTCTGCCTTCCCAGCAGGGCCGGGAACCTCCGGCTGAACTTCTGGGTCCCAACAGAAGCGTTGGATTTGGTCAGGTTTTAAACTGTAAATGTGATTAATTGTGGCTGGCGGTTCTGACCTCTGTGGTTTTCACTGGATGCCCAAAGAAGTTGTTGCCGTAATGGGCCCGTTCTGCCTGCAGCCCAGCTGGTCTCCATACGTCTGGTTACATATGTTCATCCCTATAGTTCTGCCCGTGATAACCGCTCTCCATCTCCCCAGCCTGGTCACTGCTTCCCTTCGCAGGCAGCAGGCTCAGCTTGCGGCTGGTGGCAGATAACACCACCGCTGTGCCAGGCTCCTAAAGGCCACATAGCCATTGTGGTGGGCCTCTGTCGGGGGAGCCCCCTGCTTCCCTCTCACATCTGCATCCCCTCCTCCCCACGCTTGCTCTCTGCACAGGGACCCTTTTCATCTTGGGGGGATGCCGGGATCCCCGCAGTGTTGGAGCGGGTGAGCTGCCCAGCACACAGGTAGTCACAGCAGGCTAAGGCTCACCATTTCTTCCTTTTTTTCTTTGCGACTGTGATCCTTGTTTATTTATTTGTCACTTAGGGTAAGTTCAGCATTGGATGCTTTCATTCATTTCAGAGCCCTGTCACTGCTTAAAACACAGCTGTAGTTTTAGGAAAGCCACAGAGTGTGCGATGCTGCATCCGGGCTCGGGAGGGGGATTTTGGCGAGGGGGAGATCTGCGTTGGGATAGCTTCTGAAGGTGGCCCCCAGCATCATGCCTGCTGTATTGCTGGGAAGCACGTGTGCAACTATGTGCCCATACAGACCCGTGTCTGCGGATGTCCCTGGGAGCATCCTGTGGCATCCTGCCCACCTTCCTCCCCCAGTCAGGTCCGTGGGACTTTGGCCAGTACACCGGAGAAAGGATCACTGGTGTTTGTCAACCTTTACAAGAAAACAGATGGTTTTTAAGCCAAAGCTAAGATTGTAGCACATGCTGGAGGCTGGAAGGTAACTAAATCCTAGGTCTCATTTGCACAAATACGTTTGGTTCCAATCCTAAGGGCATTTTGCCTTCCCCTGCCTATACCTTCATTTCAGAAACATGTAAATTTAGTTTGGATTTATTTTTTTTAAAAATACCACAAAGTGTGGCTGGGATGGGGGGGTGCTTTTAAATTACATTTGGCACAGAGGAGATAAGGAGGATTCTGGATGCTCCACGGGGTAGGAATCTGTGGATGTTTGTCATTTACGCGCTGTCAGTGGGGAACACTGAAGAGACTGGATACACCAGGAGAGCAGTAATGATATTTGCAGCCTCTTAGTTGTAGGTCTGCTGCTCAGATCAGACCTCTCAGCTTTCTTCTGGCCCAACATATGAGACCCCACACACTGGGTCATGTTTCAGGTGTGAACCTTACGTGTAGGGTCATCTGGTGGATAAATGTCCTGTCATGTGAAGGGGGACGGGCTCTGTGGCAAGGTTGCCGCAGGAGTGGGAGGCGATGCTGGCCAGTTAGGCTCCTTCCAGGGCAGAAACCTGCAAGATGCCCCTGCCTCTCTGACGAGGTGGCAGGGTCTGTGGAGCAAAGAAGAGGGACTTGGTTTCTGGTCTGAAGACGTGGGAGGTACGGACCTACCCGAGAGCTCATGAGGAGGCAGCTGTGGCAGTGATTCCCAGGTTTGCTGGCGGTCAGCAGCGATGGCACATTTAATGCCGCTGAAGGCCTTACCTGTAGCAAAGGTTTTGTTCACATGCACTGGCCGCTTGCCAGGTCTCAAAATCATTCCAAAGAGCGACAAACCAGCTAAGACAGCCTGTGAGGCGGGGACGAGGCTGGGCTTACCCCGCTGTGGCTCCCTCCGGGAGGCCGGAGGACCATGCTGGCAAGCGTGCGTGGTGGGAGCTCTGCACCGACATGGATCATGCTGGGTGTGCTTGGTGCTCTGTTTCCAGAGCTGCCAATTCAGTGTCTTTTACCTGCACCGGCTCTGCAGGAGGAAGAAACCAAAGAAGAGTTGGAGGCTTGTCCACACAGAGACTGGCTGCTGGAGGAACCCCCCCAAGCCCTCGTGTTACTGCCGGCAGAGGAGAGGGAGAGGTTTGTGTCCTCTCCTGCCTCTCAGCCAGAAGGAATGCATGTGCTTGGGGGCTTCCTGCCACGCTCTCTTGCCATGCTGATGGGTTTCATGACACCACTTTTAGCATCTGAGGATAGGTGTGAAAAGGGAGGAGGAGGAGGAGGAGGTGGAGGTGGTGGTGGTGTGAGTTAATACAAGACCCAGTGGGAAGCAGCGGCAGGCAGTATTATTTCAGTGGTTTGAGCCAAAACTTTCTCTCTCTCTCTCTCACTCATTAAATTACAACTAATGCAAGTAGCATTGTGAAGGAGGAATTTGGGAACTGTTGTTCATCATCCAACCGCTTGTAACGAATGTGCTGCTCAGTGCCACAGCCCATAGCCTAGCTGAGAAGTAATTCACTTGGTATTTGCAGGCATGACATGCATGCCATAAGAATTCCACTGTTAGCATTATTCCAGCATTAGCGACGGGATATGAAAATAAATGATGAGCTATTGTTTTTCATGATTAAGTCCAGGCTTTTCGCTCCTCTGTCTTTTTCCCTTTGTTTGTGGAAGGAGGGGCCTCTCCGTTCCTTTCGCTTTCGGAGCAGGCACGTTATGCCCTCACTCATCCCAGCTCCCCTGTCCCCCTTCCAGGCCAGCACCCTTCCACTGCTCCCTCCACCGGTCTCCTCCTGGGTTTGGAGATCAGCCACAGCGGTCCTTTAAATTTCTGTAAGATATCACCGCAGAATGATATGACGTCAGAGGGGACCTCAGCATTTTGTTTCGGGTCCACAAAGCTGTTTTGCCTTCACCATCCCTCAAGGGGACCAAGCCCTGCTCTTCATGGTTGCACTGGCAGGCTCAGAGTTCGGTGGCGGGTCAGCAATTTGGTACTTTGAGGTCATCCGCAAGCCTTAAGTGCCTCTTCTATTATTTAAAAAAAAAAAAAAGAAGAGGGAAAGTTCTTGAAGCAGCTGTCAATCTGGATGTGCAGGAGCAGAGCCGAGCAGCCTCTGCCAGGGTCTGCCGGCAGTGGCCAGCACTTAAAAAGAAGTCCACAGGGCAAACAAGAGGGATCTGCGACCCATGGTTGTGAGGGGCATCCCGGTCCACTCCAGTGGGCTTTCCTATGTTTCCTGCGGAGCTTTATAAATGTAAAGGAGTTAAACGTTACAGGGGAGTGAGGTAGTTAAGCGTTATTTATCCTTGCTTTCTCCGGGAGGTGACCAAAGAAGAAAGCGTAGCAGTTTCAGAGATGACCCCTGTTTCTGGAATCCTCAGTTCATGGGGCCAGTTTAAGCTGGCACGCAAACACCCACCTGTGCAAAATAAAAGAATTCTTTGGAAAACTGGGCTTAAATATCCCCATGAAATCCCCAGACGGAGTCAGTACCAGTGCTATACAGGATTCCTGCGCTCTTAATCTTATTCTTAATCAACTAACCCAGGCAGTCTTTCATGTCATTGAGTTGCTGCTCACTCCAGTGGCCCCAGCCCGCGTTGGCTGTTCGGCAGAAGGCCTGGCTGAGCTGAAGGCAGATGGCAGGGTAGGAGCTTGTGCTGATCCTACTACTATTAACTCTACCACTCCTCTGCACAGCAAGCTGCTCCCTTTGAACATCAGCAGAACCGTTTTTAAAAGCCCTGCGGCCCAGCCTTGTGTGACAGAATAGCTCATTTTGTCAGGGAAAAAGATACCTTGGCAAACTTTGGAGCGTAAGCTGTCAGGGTAACCTCAAGACGCTGCAAGAAGCAGCCGTGGGCTTTGAGGACAGAGCAGCAGCCAGCTGCAGGTGTTGTGTTCCCACCTGAGAGGGGACGCATGAAAGCCATTGCTTTTTCCCCCCGTTTTGTTTATTCATCCTCTCACAGGAGCAATGTACACACCAGAGTGTTGTGTGACGTTGCTTTGCACGTAATCACAGTTATGAAATCCAAAGCTGCTGGGTTGCTGTACTTGTCCCGCCACGCTGCCGGCATACCTCGGCATGCAGCGACCCCCCACGGTATGTCGTGGTTATCCCGGTGTAGCCTCGACCCGTGGGTCTCCTAAAATGTCTCACGCCAGGTTACTCCCTGCATGCACACACATGTGCAATGCACAGCCTTTAGCACCAATAGCGTGTGCGGCTCTCGCCAGTTCACTTCAGGGCAATTGCAGTGTCCCACGTCTCGGAAACGGGGAGGCCGTGTCCCTCTGCCCAAGCTCTTCCCCACAGCCCTCGCGGTGATTGCCAAGGT
This sequence comes from Harpia harpyja, assembly GCF_026419915.1. Classification (NCBI taxonomy): domain Eukaryota; kingdom Metazoa; phylum Chordata; class Aves; order Accipitriformes; family Accipitridae; genus Harpia; species Harpia harpyja. The sequence goes on along the minus strand of NC_068945.1, from coordinate 22,253,943 downwards.
CCTTTCCACTGGGAAGCGATACCTGCTCTCGGTTCTCAGATTTTGCAATATGCATAAATGGGGGGATGGTGACACTGGCCATGAAGGCATCGACTCATATTTACTTGTGATCTGAGAAAGTGATTTCGGTTCAGACCTCAAAGGGCAAGCTGTGATTTAAAATTGTGCTACCAGCAGAAGCATATGACCTCATGGTATGAAAAAGCAGGAGGAGATTAGCAAAGAAGTAAGCTTGTAAGGTACACAAATGTCCACAGGGAAAAAAAAGAAATATTGTATTAGAAGAGTCAGTTTGTCTGCGTAAGGCTAGGGAAATGACTAATTTGCTGGTTCTGTTATATGTGCAATTTGATTCAGTTGTTCCGTCTTTGATTCAGGCTCCCTCCTTCGCTTTCTGTACCCCCTACCTCGCCTTGGCTTTTTCCGCCTTTTAAGAGAGAGTGGGCGAGGGAGGGTGGAAGGGCTCAGTGAGGAAGGAGTTAAGGGAATGCTCAGTGGGGATTATAAAACAGCCAGGCACTTGGAAACAGTTAAGGAGAGAGAAACAGATCTGCCAGGAGGGAGTGTGGCACTGGAGCCGGTGGTTTATTTTCATGCCTCCCTACACAGCGATGCAGAAGGCTCTCCTACAATGGGGACGGAGGTAACAGCGGGGGAGCGGGGTCGGTGCCGGGGTGGGGGTGGCAAGGTTAAACGGGGAACGGACTGCTCCGGCACCAAGTTGGCAAGCCTGCCTTCCCACTGATCCTCAGTGACGTGCTCTGCTCTGGACGTGGGTTGTTCCCGGAGGTAGCGCCCGCTGTGGCCTGAGGGCACGGCCTTGCCCTGGGAGCATGGCGTCCTCCTTGTGTGTTGGACGTAGGGGAGAGCGGTCTGTGCGTTCTCGGCATCGCATTGGAAGGGCGAACGCAACAAACTCGCTGTCTGCTGGAGCTCGGCGCCGAGAGCGAAGTGTGGGCAGGTCTGCGGGTACGCCTACGTGAGCGTGAGTTACGTGCGAGGTGCCCTGTGAGCGCGGCCGTGGGTGGACATCTTGTGCAAGCCCACCTGGCCAGGAGGAGCCTTCTGTCGTGCTCTGATGAGGCGGCCTTGAGTCACGAGGAGCTGTGGTTTTACTCACCCTGCATTCGTGCCTCAGAAGCCCAGCTGAGACCTTCTGCACGCCGGGTCAGGCACCGGCCGCCTCGACGAGGGCAGAGACCCTCGGTCCCAGGAGGGAAAGGCTAACACAGGCACCTGGAGGGAATGTGACCCGACAGAGCGGGTTACTGGCAGGGCCACGAAGAGAAGCCAGGTTGCTTCAGGCTTCCTCCGTTGTGTTCTCCACGTGCCCGTGCTTGGGGCAGTAGCTAACCGCTTCCCAGTTCAAGGGATGCTGCTGCTGTGGTGGTGAGTTAAGAAGTGACCTGAGTGCAGGCCCTGCCATCCCCTCCTGGCTCTTCAGCTCCATGCGTAAAAAATTGTGGTGTTTGCAGCCGCACAGCAGCAGGAGCGTATGGGGCAGTGACCACAGGGGAGTACTGCATGTGTGCAACACGGAGACCCGTTTTTCTTGGGGAAAAAAAGCAGATACAACTGTCGGAGCCAAGGTGTGCGGAGAGAAGGGGTAGTCACTCTGCAAGTGTCAGGGGCTCGTCGAGGAAATAGCAGGAGTTTGCTGACTAATGCCGATGATGTTCAAGGAGTAAATGAGAAATACAAAGGGAAAACCCTCTGTTTCTGAATTTGGAAGGGAAAAAAAAAAAGGGAAAAAAAAAAAGAAAGGAAGATGTATGGAGTTACTAATCAGCCCCCAAAGTCTCTGACCTATATCTCCCTCCTTTCCCTGGAGCCATTCTTGAAATGAAAAATTAATAGAGAACAACCAGGTTTTACCTCCAGGGTACCCTTTCAGGCTGCCACTACTGCAGGCTGAGACCAGCAGATAGGACTTCGGTGTCCCTCAGCACAATCCAGAAAGCGGAGTGGTCTCGGTCCAGGGCGTTGTGAGGACATCCAGAGAGACTGAAAGCGAGAAAGTAATCTCCTCTCTGGGAAGGACGGTCTCTGGCTTCAGGTGGTTGGGAAAAGGATGTTGAGCTGACACACTAGGTTAAAGTAGACCAGTAAAGAAGAATAGTCCTTGAAGTTTCAGTAACTTTATCAGGGGAAATGGAGGTGAGAAGGAAAAAAAAAGTATATCAGGTCATTAGCCCTCTGAGGGCCAAGTTCATTGTGTCTACAGAATATTCCTCCCCCTCTTCCCATTTTTAGGTTTTTAATGAGGAAAGAGAATCCTTATTTAAGAAGCTAAAACCTAGGGTTGTGGGTCAGGAAGTTTAATTTCCCAGTTCTGCTGCTGCCTTGCTCTTTAAACTTGAGCAAGTCACTTTACTTTCTTCTGGCTCCGTCTTTGTCCCTGTAGGATGTGGATTGTTATACTCTCGGCAAAGCATTTTCAAACCTGTAGAAGAAAGGAAAGGCTACATTTTCCAAGGTGACCAGGGCCCAGGCATCGCGACAACAGCCATGTGCAGTGCAGGAGGAGGAAAGCTGATGCTGAGGGGTTTCTGCCTGCACTGGAATAGACTCTGCACCCACGCAGCACGCCCACGGCTTTGGGCACTGCTGGATTCACCCTCCCACGTGGTGTGGGAGGGATGGGACCACGCAGCCGTGGCGTGCCTTGAGAAGAGGTGCTGTCACCCACCGTGGCTGCAGGGCTAGGCTAGCTTTGAGGGGATCTGAGTGTATGTGAAAATCTGGTCCTTTACCATCTCCTCGTGTTGCATGACCTCAACTTAGATGCCCAAGATCACCAGCCATATTTAATGTATAGGTCTAGATGCATCATGTTGTCTTTGTTGTGCTCCTTCAGAGCCTAGCTCCTTAGATGTTTGCAAGATACCTCACTTACTGCTATCTTTTGGGATAAATAGCCCCGTAACCCTAAAGGGCCAGAAGCTGAGCCATCCCGGCTGTCTCTGTATGGACTTCTGCCTTTCCAATATTAGGATGCCTTATGCAGCTTGAGAAACTAGGTTATATAGCAGCTTTAATGGGGCTTTTTCCAGACACTGATTGACCTGATTCCTTAGACCAGCTGTTTTATTTATTAAGCAAAATAGGAGAAACAGAATGCATCTCCTACATAAATTTGATTCATTGTGGAGAACGTTTAAACTATTTTTTTGTTTTCTCATAAATTGATGTGGAGCTCTTACTTCATATTGATTTTGGAGATATTAATTTATACACTAGGAATTAGGAAGATTTGCCTCTTCATCTAATCCTGTTTCTAGAGAGAGATTTACTTAATGTGCAGTGTAATTTGTCTAATGTGCAACTTTGTATGTAGAGTGTACCCAGATCCAGTAGAAACAGTGGGTATAATAAAAGAGAGCACTGTAGTGCGGTGCTGTAAATCCCTCTGTAATTAAAAATACTAAATTAGTCAATGTTAGTGCAGTCAGGAGACATTACTAGCTGAAAAGCAGGGATATACGGTGAGAGTTTTCAGTGCAGGACAGAGAAACTGGGTCTGTGTCCATCTCTCTGTGAGTGTGGTATGTGTCTAGGGGAGGGACAGTTTATAACATCATTTGCCAGAAATACAACTTGGGTGGCAAAGAGGAATCATCGGGAATTATCCCAGGGTTGTCCTTGCATGTTCACAAGGTGATGGAGGAACGAATTCTCCCACCAACTCCCACACTGTCTCACTCTGTTTCCCCTCCGAGTCCTGCGTGTGCTTGGTGGACAGTTGTGAGGTTGGATTTTAAGCTTCTACAAAAGTGTCTCTAAAAATGCTTTATTGCTCTGAAGAAGGCTGGCACCAGCGATTAGTTGATTTATTCTCCCCCCCCCATCTTTTTGTCTGTCTGTCTGTCTTTACTGGTTTTAACACAGATAAATCACTGCCTGAAATTTTGAGATGGGCCTTTTTTTCAGGATTTTGTGAATCTCCCTGTAAATAATCAGGGGAAGGATCAGTTTATACCAATGTAAAATTCACTACCTCTGAGTACTGTCCATCTGCCTGTCCTATATCCAGCTTATGACCAGTGCTGCCGACAGTGCCTGACACTTAACTTGCTTTCTCTTTTCAAGAAAACAGGAGGAATGGTGGGGCTTATGCTCTAAGCAAAAGTTGGTATTTGGAATTGAGTAACAAGACTTTGTTGTGCATTAACATTAAAAATAAATTAATCTCGTTTATCTGAACAGAACCAGGATATGAAGTAAAGCTTTAGTTACAGTTTGCATTTAAGTTTGACTTGATTCTGTTAGTGTTAACATCTGGCCTGTGTGGCTTCTTTAACAAGATAATGCCATCCAAGAGAAAGAAAAGTGTGTGTCATGGCAGTGACCTGCTGTTGAGGCCATCCAAAGGCTTCCTCATTTTAAGACCCTGTTTTTGGTTGTTCACAACTTTACCAAACTTAAGCTCTCTGGGCAAAAATTTTCTATCCTAGCTACCTGCCTCAGAATGTATATTTAGAAAACAGCTCTTTTATACCTCTATTGAATTTTTTGATGCATGTTAAATATAACGAATGTACAAAGAAATGACAAAGCAAGCCCCCACCTTAACAACCCAATAAAATTTTCATGGTATATATGTCAGAGGCACCACTTCTGCTGTCTTCAAGAACATCAGCCCAAACTTGGCCAAGTTTTAAGCCTTAAAAGAAATGGTTGTCACCCATCCTCAGCAGACAAAACAAATCTCCGAAGGATTTGGACCTAAGAGTTTCAATTAGGCATTTAAAATTAGTGGAAGCTTTTCTTGTTAATCTCTTTGTGTCTCAGCTCCCTGCCCGTGACATATGGATAATACAGTGTCTTACTTTATGAGAGCATTGTGAAAATACATTCCTTTATGTTTGTGAAACATTCAGTTACTCTAATGATTCATCCTGTAGGAAAGCCCATGAGTAAATTACTAATTCTGTCTGCAGAGCAGAGTGTGGCAGGTACGTAGTAAACAAGACTTGGAGCCACACCTCGAACAGTGCGGAGAAGATGAAATAGTGACTGGTTGCTGGCTAGGTGAGCACCGTGTATCCTGCTGTACTGGGTGAGGCCAAGGTCCCATAGAAAAATAGCCTGTGATTATGTGATTAACAGCTCTGCCACAGTACACAGGCAAGAAAGGGGGCTGAGGGAAGGTTGCACAGGCCACCGTAAAGCTGAGGTTTTCTAAGCCTTACATTCTTGATTTGCAGCTTTAAATAGTCTTGCTTTCACCTTTTTCCGTTTTCTGCGTAGTTGTCTATCATGTGGAGTGGGCATGAGGAATAATTAACAGCCATTGCTCCTGGAAGAAGAGACAGGGAAACGCCTGGTGCCATCGGTCATCAGAGAGGAAAATTCCTGGTGAAGCCTTGCATCCAGGCATTGCGTATAGGAGCATGTGTGACCCTTGAGACAGAAAGAAGTCAGGGACGGAGGAAAAAAGCAGACAAACCGAGATGTCTTTTTTTCCCTTATGACAGCTGTTTGGTTTATGCTGTTTTTCTGTAATAATGCTGCATACCATTAAACAGCAATGCCACAAACCAACAGACTTGCAAGTTATTTTAAAGAAGGACAGGGTCATCCCATTGCTTTTTGCTGTGGGTCTTGTGGGAAGGCGTTTCCTGGTTTTACCCTGGGTACTCACCTGCTTGCTCCCTCTCCCAGGTCCTGCCCTGTGGAAATCCTAAGTGGTACACGCACGAGACTGTCATCTTTAAACTTGGGAAAATGATCCAGCCCTGACTCACAGGCAGAATCACCCCCAAATCCCTCCGCTTTTGTTCACTTTCTTATATTTTGCTTTTCTATCCATATGTGTTTCCTCAGGTAGAAGGAAGTAGCACTGCCCGCAGCCCGTTACTAGTTCAGAGTTGTATGTGGGCAGTAGCAGGGGAGGAGGAGGCTCTGGTTGAAGTCTTGAAGTGGAAATCGTGATCATGCCGCCAATGAGCAAGCTACTGGATGGCTGGGATACACACTTCAGCAGAAGTTTGCCCATGTCACAGTAGTATCGGCTGTTTCTTCTGCACTAGCTTAGGATGGGAGTCAGTCAGTCACTCCGATGCTGCAGAGGGGGTGGGAGTGGAGAGCAAAGATTGCCACGAGCCAGGAGCTGTGAGATGCAAGAAAGTTGTATGGATACACTGACTTTAAAGGGTTACAGTTCAGCAGGGGAACATACTCACTGAGCTGTACAAGTTGAGGAGACTGGCTCATTCTCTGCCTACATTATGAGTCAAACCAGGATGCACATTTTCTTCAAATCCCTAAACCCTAAAGCCCGTGCATAAGAGCCTCTTCTTGATGTGGTTTTCATAATTGATGTTTGGCTATTTCACAGTTGCTTTTCCCCATGGAGTTTCTCTTAAAAATGCCCTATATTTCTTTTTAATTTTGACTGTGCATGGCAAGTTTGTATTTCAGAAAAAATACTCAGGCGTCATTTTTTGTAAAGCTAGGATGCCATTAGGATACTTTGGGGAGGGAACTGCTTATTATTTGTGGTGTCCCCTGAGAAGCTGATAACTGAAGTCCTACCAATATTTCCCCTTCTTCTGCATGTGAATTTGCAGAAAGGTTTGTCAAGACAGACATCGGTCTGCCAGCACTGGCTGGTTGTTACAGTTGTTCGAGCATTGGGCAATGGCGTTTTAGCAAGCAATGACAGTTTCTCTTTCTCTTTCTTTGTCTTTTTTGTTTCTTTTTCTTTTAATAGCAAATGCCTTTCACATTCCCTGCTATTGACTCCTCCAAAAGGAGGCATGCCTTTTAACTGGCAGCTTTCAGTGTGTAACTCTGAGCTGAGGTCTCTCAGCCCTGTTGAAACCCTGGAGAAGCAGCTGGGGTGGAGCAGGTGGTCCCGCTTCAGCCAAGGGCCCTGCGAGGGAGGAAAGAGGGGACTGCAGTCCCTTGGTCTTGCTTCATGCCGTGTGTGCCTGCACACAGGGGCAACCACTGGTGCGGGCGTCTTTGGTCACCTCCAGGTTCTACCTACGCTTAGGGTGGATCCCCAACAGCGTCCCATCTCCCATAACCCTGGTGAGGGAAACACAGAGTTGCTCTGGAGCAGGGATTTTGGAGGAAGGGGGCCATTACCACGGGAGGGGCTCGTCTCCTCCGAAAGACGACGTTGATCCACGCGAGCGAAGGGCTCAGACGTGGCCCTCCTGGGAGTCCACTGCGGTGCATCAGTCTGTTGACCCGACCTCAGGTGTTTCACACCCAAACTGCTGGGTGTTGACTTTGTCGCGGAGTGCTACTTTTTAAATAACGCTTACCAAGGGGTGGAAAGTGTCTAACCCATGAAGTGCCTGTGTCCTCCCTCCCACTCCCCTCTGCAGAGCTCCTGGGGCGGCCACAGCTTGAAGGTGACCTGGGCAGCAGACGGGGAGGTGGTGGAGATAACGTCCCCCTCTGAAGAGCTGGTATGTGTTAGGACATGGGATGTGTTACTGCATTTCTGACCTCTGAAAATGACCTCATTTTCATTTCTGACCTCATGAAACCTACTCTTTGCCCCTTTGCCTGCCAGCCAGCCTGGTTCTGAGTTAGACAGAGCACATAAGGCCAGGTAGATGGGATCACCTTTCTTTCCAAAAAAGAGTACAAGGCAGCACCAGTGCTTGTTTTAATTTATTCCTGCTCCTGGGTGTAATTATAACCTCTGGGTTTCAGTGTAAAGGTGGAAGGGAATGTGATTGAATGGGGTTAAGTTTTTTTTTCAAATTGCATTAATACGTGACTTAGATGAAAAACAACCACCCTCACACAGGAATGCAGGCAGTATTTGCAAACTGCCTGTGGATTTATGAAGCATTTGGAAACACAACGTACATTATTTCCTGAGACCTGTTTCTTTATACAGCGATGGTGTTTGCTTATTCTGGGACAATGACGAGACATGAAGGTATTAAAAACAAAATTAAAAGAAGTATAGAAAATGTTTATTTCAAAAGCTAATAAAGGCCCTGTTTCTTAACAGAACAGAAACAAAATGACAAACCTTTCAGTACCTAGTTGGGACTTTGAGAGATCTGCCTAGAGAAAACTCTATTTATCATGTATTTATATATACTTCTTTTAAAAATTTTTTTCCCTGTTTTCCGTGAAGGCTGTTTACACCAAAACAATATCTTTGTTTTCAGAGTTCATCTGCTCCTGCTGCTTCTTTTCCAGCTGAAGTCACAATACTTGGTCTGTGACATCACCGTTGGCTGCAGTGACAACGTGGTGTCACAAAGAGGAATTTTCACTCCAGGTGGAGAATGTGCAGCAGCAGCAGACAAACTCTGCCGAAAGCAGACTGTATTTGACTCTGCATATTAGTAGTCATGAAGAAAAAAAGGAAGAAAAAATCCCCAAGAAAATCCATGAGAAGAAAACCCACAGAATGCCTATGTAGGTCTTACGAGAGTGTGCAGCTTCTGGGATGGGCATGGGTGCTGGAGACTCTACCTTCTCCGGGATTTCTTTTGAAATCAATTAACAGCAGACCAAATACTTAACCAGTAGAAAATTACTTACTTTTAAAAAAAGGAGAGTGGGAGAGAGGTGTTTAATTTAGATTCCAGTATGACTCGGATACCTGAACTGTATCCACAAGTTTTGTGGGGCTTTTTTGTGCTTTTTTTCTACACAAACCCCCTTGCAGAAAACAAGGGCAGATGACTACTGCCCTGATCTACTAATGCTTACACATGTGGTTAGCTTTCAATGTGTGAGTTGTCCTGCTGAAGTCAGTTAAGACAATTCATGTGCTTAAACTCAGACACAGGCCCACATGCCTGTAGCGTGAGGGTCTAGCCGTCTGCCCTAGGGGAACAGTTAAATAAAGAATTTATAAAATATTTTCTAATGCAGACACTGTTGACCTGGAAAAGCTGAAGTCTGTGGCCTGAATCCTCCAGGAAAAGCAAACAAACTGGCCTTACGCCTTTCCCTTTTGCTTTTGTCTGCCTGATTCATCTCTCGGGTCACAGGCTTGCAGTCACGGGTTAGAAGGTGAGGCATGTCTGTGAGTGTTTGAAGGATGGTGGCCTAAGAGGTGACGCAGTGATATCATTAAAGAGCAGGGGGGAGAACAGAGTGGTAAAATGGTCAATGTCCCCATTGACCGTATCGCAGTGATACAAGTGAAAAATATATGTACATCCAAAGTCTAGTTATTAGTGACAGGTTCATTGTTGAAATGGTATGTCCCGGTGTCCCATAAGCATGGACAGAGTAGTTATCTCATCCACTCTGAAGGCTGCCCGAAAGGGTAAAGGCAACATGGAAACCCCTCAGATGCACTTGTAGCATTATTTTGATGCTTCAGTCTCATGGCTGCACCAAGGACTCCAAGAGAACCTTAAGCAGGAAAAGCATTGCTGTTTCTCCAACGTAACTTCCCTGACGGTGTGAGTGGAGCAGCAGCTCCAGCTGGCTAAGTGCACTCGGAGGTGTGTTTTCCAAAAGACCCTGAGCAACTTCTGCAGCTACATCCCTTGGTGACCAATAAGCAGCCTTTGCTACAAGTGTTTTCTCTCACTTCCAGCATCACGGGCAACCCAGGCATCTGCTTGGTCAGGGTCCAGGTTCCCAGTGAGAAGAGACTGAATTTACTTCTGCTTTCCCCTGGCTCCCCGCTACAGTCATGCTGAAGCATTTCTGAAGTCTCACAAGTCAGGAGGGCATATATTTTTCAGGCAAACCCTGTAGCATAACTGTACTGGCAGCCTCGGGAGAGTGGCCATTTACCTACATCTGTGTTTTGGGATGTCTTAGGATTTTTTGTTTGTTTGTTTGATTGGTTGGTTTTTTAGCAGGGCTGTACATGCTGTGTTGCTGTTGTGGCAATCCATATGATTCATGTCTTGCACAGTCTGACAAGTTTATTGTAGCTTGCGTGTGCTGAGCTTCACACTGCGGTTGCTGTACTGCTCGTGGTTAGTACCAGGGCAGCCCATGGTGCCGGTGCTGGGTTGTTGGCAAGTGCCAGGACCCAGAGGGTGCCATGCGTGGGAGGGTCACTCAAGCGAGCTGCTTGTGTTGCTTTGGGAAGTGGAGAGAACATGAGAACTCTTGCTTGGGCTTTATTTTTTAAAAAATCCTCCAGGAATAGCATGTTCCTTGGAGCGGGCAGAGAAGAAAGCAGGAGGGTCAATTTGGGGATCTATTGGTGCTGCCAAGATCCAGTTTCGTATTTATTTTCTGCCTCTGCAGAGCATGGAGTAAGTTATCATTTCATTTGAACAGCTTGGAGTCTCTACCACCGAGCCTTTAAAAGACTAGATGTCCACTTACACCTGCTTCTATTTGACATCTGTCTTCCCTAAGGCTTGAATGTTACTCTGGCTTGTTGGGTTCTTCATTCACTGATGCCCATCTGAACTTCTCAGCTCTTTTTTTTTTTTTGTTAATTGTTTTTTTGGCAAAGGAAAAAGGAGAGAAGGTGCAGAGGGCTGGGAGTGGAGGCACAAGGTGGATGCATTGTGGTCTTGCTGAAACCCAGGGATGAGCTGGAGGGAAGGACCAAGACAAAACAGGAATGACATCATTAGTTGGGAAATTTAGAGCAGTTTCCTGAAAACCTGTTTGGTGCCATCTTGCGTGCAGTGCCTCCGTGCCATTCTGTGCTGCTTGGGGCAGCTGAGAGGAGTGTGGTTGGGAGCCTCAAGCCAGCAGGTTTTCTGGCAGAGCCACAGAGGGAGCTGCACTGTTGATCTGCCACGCGTGCCGTCCCCGTAACTGCCCGCTGCTTTGGAGTCCTCCACGCTTGGCTCGATGGTAGCTTGTGGCACGAGATTCAAAGGGCGACGGTGAGCTGTGCAGAGATGGGTTTCCCTGAGCAGCTGTGCAATGCGACCCAGCCCTTGCAAGTCAGTGTTGCTCTTCCATGACAGCACAGGGAGAACAGGCGTTTACCCTAGAGATCTACCCACTGTTCATTTTGCTGTAGAGCTACATTGTCTCCTTTGTGAATACTTCCATAACAGTTAATATTAGGGCTTTCTGTGGCCCTCTGGTTTTATCACTCAGCTACGTCTTGGTTTCTGTTTTTGCCAGATTTCTGTAAAAGGGGACAGAGATCAAGGCGAGCTCTGTGTTGTGGGACGCTGATTTTGTAGGTGCTGGTATAAATACATCTGTTTTCATGCCTGTGACGAATGTTTGTAGGACTGAGGTCCCGCTTGGCACTTTTAGCCCATTCAGGTGTGTCAGCGACATGCCTGGTGGTGTGTGCTGATTGACAGCAGGTTTGGGAGGGCTGGGCGGCTGGTCAGGATGAGCATCATTTGTTCAGTGCCCAAATGCAAGGTTGTGGTGTGCTGTCCAAGTGCTATGTGGGGCAAGGGAGCTTGCACTGCGTCTGCTCCCACTGTGCCCAACTCCTCAGGACGGGTCTAGCAGTCCGCCGCTGTCATGAATTCACTTGCTAAACTTTTGTAATCACCATAAAAAACCTGTTAGGTAAATACATTTTCTGTGCCTGAAAGCAATTGCCCCATTTCCTTTTGTTCTGAAGATAATAGACATAAAAATGAAATATGGACCTATGTTCTTAAAAGGTCATACTTATTTGGTCCTGAGGGAGATTGCATATTGAAACAGATTTTGTTAAGATTTGAAGATACTATAAAGAAATGGACTTAATTGGGACTTCGGTTCGCAGAAGTTGGAAAATTGGCTAGAAATAGCCCGCGATCTCAAAGATGGAGATGGCCATTTCTGAGATAAGGAACTCCCTTTTTCTTAATCTGACTGGGATGGGGAAACTGAATGGAGAAGGGCTTTGTGTCAGGTGCAGAACCAGCAGTCAGCACGTGTTTTGCATTGTACTAGTTTCATTTAACACCGCCTTCTGTCTGGCTTAAAATAATGGCTCGTAGTGGCAGTGGTCTCCAACCCTTTCTGCCTAATGCATGGTTGGTTGCTAGGAGGGCAGCCGTCATCCCCGTTTTAGTCGTGGATATGATGACCAATTTTGCATCACTTTGCAAGCTTTGGCTGGATGACTCAGCTGGTCCTCCGGTGACTCATTTCAGTCTCCCATGAGCCCAGAAAGGACTGAAGAGGGAAGCATGGCTATTTTCAGATATGAAAAATGACAAAACCCAAGGAGTGTGTCCACAAAGGAGTACTGCAAACATCAAATTAATTGGGTATTTATACAGGGTGTAAACTTGCCCCTTCCCACTGAAATTCTTTCCCCAGTTACCGTACTTATGCTGAATCTAGTTTCCAGTCTCTTCTTACTCTTCATCCACACGGATGTTGGAAAGCTCTCTCTGAGTTTTGAGTGCATAAAGTCTGATAAAAGTTCACAGGACTTTTGGTACTAAATTCCCCTGTCTGGGGTTGGTTTTGGTTTTTTGGCAGTTCCCCCCTCTCATCATTACTGGGATTCTCACAGTCGTTCTAACAACCATAGGCCCACCCCAGGCCATTTTTCTCCCTAGTCGTTCTTATGTTAGACAAAGCTAAGATGCCTGATGTTCTCCTAGACCTATTGAAAGCTCTTGTGAGTTGACCACAAGTTGTTACTAATTCGTTGTTTCTGGATCCTGTGGAAACAGCAGTGTATTTGCTCCTTGTGAGAAAATCATACAGAGCTTATTTTCCCAGAAACTCTTCTTTCCCTATGACTTAGTTTGGCCAGACTTCCTTTTCGTTAGTCAAAACTCATAGGTGTGACTGTGGACAGCTTGGCTGCGATATCACCGGCACGTTAATGATTCTGAACTCATTGTCCCACTGCATCTAGGCTGAATCGTCTATTTTCATTGCTGCAGGAAAAGGAAAGAGTCGAGTGTTCTGGGTTGAAGGGACACGGCTGCAAAACAGCTGTAATAGTGCCAAAAAGATGCTTATGGAAGAGATGGTATAAGTGGCTGCATGCCGCTGGAAATGCATAGCAACATGTCAGTTCACAAACGTAGGATCATGCATGAGAAGGAGGCCTGACAGCCCCTTTAGCTAGTCTGTCGTCTGTAGCCATCTATCCCTTCTAACGTGGATTTTTCATTCTGTAGGTTTGCTTTCAGCAGTTGTGCTGTACCTGTGAGTGCCGCACAGCAGTTACTGATAGCAAAGAGTGAGCGCAGTCGTACGGGGCGTGAGGGGTGCTCTGGTGCCCGTGTCTCTGCAGGGTGCTGCTCAGAGTCTCCAAAGCACTGAGCAATCTGGAACAAAGTTACACCAAGGATTGTCTTTCACTGTACACCCCACCAAACCTATCCTCTGCTTGTTCTTTCTTGGTTGAAGAGGAGCGTGTATGCCCAGTCTGGCTGTGGGGCTCTCTGGACCTAGAGCCTGCTTTTGAAGCTTGGTCCCCCTTTCTGGCCCATCACAGTGGCAGCATGCCTCAAGGCTGCACTGCAGAGGGTATTTGGCATGTATCGTACTGGATCTCCAGGTTCAGCTTTGCTCCTCTTCTGTCACGCTCTAGTTTTGCCAGTGCAAGAAGCCCAGCAGCCATAGCATTAAGCACTGTAGAGCTGAGTAAATAAATATGTCAATAAATAATCATATCCTGCACAAAAGAGAAACCTAGGGGAGAGACTGATGGTAGCCAGGGAGTTGTGCTGATACAGGTGGAGGTTTTTATTGTTTTCTTTCTCTTAATAACTTCCCTTGCTCTGATTTCTTTTCTTTTAGAGCTTTGAGGGGGAGTAGGCAGTTGCTGGTGTCCCTGAGCTGCTTCATCACACACAAGGGCCTTATATCCTTCTTCCTCAAGTAGATACCCTTTCCTGAGCTCCTGGCTGTTTACTCTTCAAGGCTCTGAAATCCTTCATGTAGTTTATCCCCATGCCTAAATCAGGTTTTCTTTCTGTGTTAGCAAGAGCTTCCTGCATCACCTAGGCTATCCTTCCTTGGCCAAACAGGCTGCTTCTCTGCACACAGAACTGGCCACTGTCCTATTAGACCTTGCTTAAAAAGAAAGTTGCTGTGAAGGCAGTGGGAGATCAGGCATGTACTGCCAGCCACCAGCCGGAGCAGCAAACCAGCAGTGGGGCAGGGAGGCGTCCAGAGGCACTTCTGTGGGGTCACTTGGGGCAACATCACTCATTTCTTTTGGAGAAGAGATTCATTGCCTTCATGGGTTATCCTCTGGCTGTGCAAGTGCTTGCATGTCTATGTGTGCCTGAGCGTGACCGTGTGTTTCGTGTGACAGAGTTCAGTACAACCTCAAATACAGCAAACCAAATCGTTGGAAGTTCTGAGCCATCGGAACCCAGTGGCCAGGGTTCCCAAGGGTGTGCCTGTCAACATTCCATGTTCTCATGGAGACTGCTGCAGCTCCCTCACACTGTGGTCTCCAATGAGCTACTCGACAGTCTTGAAGGAGAAGAGATGGAAGAGAGACAGTTAAGTGGCACTTTTCTACAGGGTTACTCTTCTCGGGTGCAGCCTATAAATGAAAGAGATGACTGAATGGGGATTTTTGAGGAGGAATGAGTCCACGTCCAAACCCTCGGCCCTGTGTCTCCTTGGCAGTCTTTGGTTTGGGCTGGATGGCTCAGTCCTGCTGTGCCCGTTTTGGTCCTGAGCTGTGCTCGTGGCCCTGGCCTGTTTCATGTAATTTTTGGTTTTCTAGTCTTACTTTGGAATGCAAATCATATCCCATGGGTGACAGCAAAAAAGGTTTCTGACTGTTTGGCCATCACTTTGGAGATGTTTTCTTGGCCCTGAGTGATGAGGACAGGGTGAAAAATGCATGCTCAAGACATGTGTTTCCTTGAGGAACTGATGGGCTTTTCCTTGTGTGAGTGTGTGTTTGTATGCTTGTGTGAGGAGAGGTTATTTACAAAATTGTTTTAACTACTTAAAGTGCAGGTCAGGTGATTAACCTGCACCATCCCTTCTCTTGGCTTCCTAAAACACACCATAGCCCTCGATGTATGAGGGTCCTGTAAATCCCATCTTTGGATTTCATTCTTACTTGAAAGAGACTTGTAGCTACAGAAGGGAGGAGATATAGTTAACCCTGGCTTTGGGATAGTTGGGAGGTCATCAAATCAGTCTATCTCGATTTTGTGCTTTGGCATAGGCCCATGCCCAGCTTCCCCACCTTTCTCCTCGCAGCTTTGTCTTCCTTTGCGGGCCAAATCCTGTGTATTTCATCCAGACCTCACCAGAGGCTTGTTTCTTTGCAACAGGTCTGTATCCTGATGGAAATGAAAAGAAGGGAGGGACTTTGCAAACAGGCAAACTGACCTTTTCAGCCCAGCTAGTGCTTGATCTGAGTTTCAGATTTCATAAACAAAGCAAGTGCTGAATGTCATGCAATGGCCTCTTCGCAAATGAAACACTCAGGAAAAAATCCTGTGGGAGTGAGAGGCTCGGCCTGAGACTCCAGCGAGCCTTGCCCATGTCCTGCCTTCACAAGTAAGGTTGCTTCTAACGAGTGAGGTATGCAAGGTACCAGCCATTCCCTGTGGTTTCACCACACTTGCAGGCCAGTTGGAGTCATTGACATTACAAAGCTAATATTTACAGGTGGGAAGTCATCCAGGTGGGGAGGCAGCTGTGGTGGAAAAAGCCAAAATATCCTTTCCACTAGGCAGTTGTGGGAAGCCACAAGTGTGCCAGTGCTGTGTGGGTGAGGGGGGCACAGCCAGGGCAGCAGAAGGAAACACTGGTTCATTTTGGTCTGTTTTCTAGAGGCCCTGGCACCCTTTCATGGGAACTAAGATGACAGAGGGCCTGGCAGGGTGGCCAGTGAAGGCTGTAGGACCTGGGGTCAGGAATTGAGGAAGTCCTCTGGTTCCCCTCTTAAGATGGGGATACTGTTGTCAGCCCCTGTTTGGAAGATGGAAACTGAAGTGACCCAACTGAGTGACTTGACCCATGCTGCCTGGAAAGCAGAGCCGTGCCGAGATCCTTCTTTTTTTCAGTTCTGCTTTCAGGATGCAACTCTCGTCAGCAAGTAGCAATCAGAGGTGGAGCTTGTGGGAACCTAGAGGCTCTTGCATTACAGATCTGTTTGGAGGTTAAATGTATGGACCCACACACCCATTAAACTGGACTACAGGGCAAACTGTGGCCGGTTTCATATTTACTGCTGACACTATCTTCTTTAGCTCTCCAAAGGGAACTTTGGGTGCTGTAGGAATGCCATGATTACTGTTCGTTCCACTTTGCCACCGTGGAGGATGTGTGATGGGAGGGAGGAAGGTAACCAGAACACATATGCTGTTGCCAAACAGTCCTACCTGGCACATTGATCTGAGTAACTGCTTTTAGGCTCATCTAGCACCATTTTGGCTTCAGGATGGGGAAGCCACAAAACATTCCTTGGTGGCTTGCTTGCCCCATCTCCTCTGGCCATTCCCAGCACTTCAGGAGCTCATTCAGGCATGGCATTATACGAGCCTCAGTGTGTCATGCCTCATTCTGAGTGGTGCTGCAGGTGTTACTGCGGTCTCCTGCTCTTTAAGCAGATGTGGTGCTGCTCGTGGGTCCCCCAGCAGCCTGCAGCACAGCCCCAGCTGGGCACCCTGCACGTGCCTCAGCTCTGCTGGGCCTCTCTCCAAGAAAACTGAAAGAGGGATTTCTTTGGCAAAGCATTTTGCTAGACATCCTTCAGTGTCCTCCACAGATAAAGCTTCTAAGCAGGGCTTCTGTCAATCCTGCCTGTCTGACTTCGTCTTGTTCTGTTTTTCTCATCCCATCTCTGACTCCAGAGCAGACTTTCTTCTCCTCTGAGGCCCTTGGGAGTACTGAGTGTTTTGGTGTAAAACTTGTTCCTGAGTTCATTGACACCCACTTTCCTAAAATGTCTTTTCACTGAGATTGTGCGTAAGTTCTTTTGCACTCTCGTGCAGACCTTGAGGGCTTTCAGGTGCTGCTGCTGCCTCTGTCTTTATCGTTTGTCTCCTCATTCTGCTCTTCGGACTCCCGAAATCGTCACAGGAGCTGATGGCTTTGCTCCCTGGCTTGGGAGGACCGTTGTCTGGAAGGGCTATCCATCTGCCTTCTCAAGCTGTGGAGACATGCCAGCAGCACAGCGGACTCCCAGGTTTCTTACATTATGTCTCGAGAGCACTTTGACGTCTTGGTAGAGCGTTTGCAGTGTCATTTCATGATTTCCATAGAGGTGACAGTCTTCCTGTCAGCTTTGACAGGTATGCTGAAGGGGGTTTACTTACTGCCTCTGTTTTGTCAAGGCTGTAGCCTATCAAATGTATTTGCTTGCTGCCTTCATTTGCTTTCCACTCAGTGACGTTGAGATGTCCTGGAGAAAAGTTTTGCATTATTCCAACTGTGCTGGGTTTTCCCCTGGGAAGATATCTAGGGGACAGCTTCCAGTTCAGGGGAGCATGGACTGGACTGCTGGACCATCTCACACCAAGATCTAGAAATTGGTGTCAGGTCCAGTGGCTGCAGCATCTGCAGGGAAGTAATGAGGCAGCCTCTGGTGAGGTGTATTTTAACCTGTGTTCTCAGGTGTTGCATCATTAATTAACTATAATGTGAAACATAAACTAGTCACATGATTTACTGAGGAAATCTGTAGTATCTCTTGTCATTACTACAGTTCATTATAGTGGGAGATGGAGGTGACCCTGAAAGAATCCTTCACTGAGGTGTAATCAAGGATTTAAATCTAAGTGTCCCTGAGATTTTGCTTCACGTGCCTAAAACCAGGAATATGTCAGAGGACCCCACAGCTTGTTACTCAGCTTGTGGGCACCTGAACCCACATCAAAAGGATGAATAAGAATTGTGATGTTTGTAGATTACAGAAGATATCTAATAGTAGGGCTTTGTGGCTTGTAGTGAATATGGAAGAGTGGAGTTTTGTAGTGGTGAGATGTGAAATTGTGGTCACTGAGCACTGAAGGAAAGGCTTGGTATTGCAGGGACTTGACTCCTTTGTCTGTAGAGACAATGTAAAATAAAAGACAGCACAGATGGTTCAAAGGGAGATCTGTGGCTGGTGATGCCTTGTATTCACTAATTCCTAAGAGTTTGGTGTTTCAGATGTATAGCATGCTTTTTTAAGTGGTTGCCCACTCTCCAAATCCAGTTCACATGACATTGTCTAGTGAACCGCCAGATGTGATGAGCGTGGGTGGATGGGGCTGGAGCAGCCTAGATGTTTCCAGGCTCTGGTGCAGAGTCTGGCCTCAGGTGGTGCTGCCTCGCTTGGCCTGTGCGGGACATGCCAGGGCTCTGGGTAGCCCATTTCCCACTGAGCTACTCATGACAGCTCTCAGCTGGGGTGAGATGGGGTGATGGATAGCTCTGCCTATCTCACAGTCTCCATACATAGCCCTGGGAAAAGAGATGCTGCCCCTGCAGGGACTGTGCACCAGAGAGCACCCATCTCCCACCACCCCCAACACTGGAGATGTCCTGGAGGGGAAAGTGGGTATGTGCCATCTCACCCGCCTTCAGCCGGCATCAGTACGTAGGCACTGAGCCTGGGCTTGCCGACTGCCCTGCTCCCCAGGCCGTGCTGGCTAGCAGCCCCAGCCAGCACTTACCACTTCTCCCAGCACCTCCTGTGCCTGCGGGCAGGTGCGGTGGAGCTGGAGGCTTGGGAAAGGAGACAGGACAGGCTAGGCTGGCTCAGAGGAAGATCTCCCCAATATTTTCCTGTCTGTGTCCTCTTCTTCCTGGTCAGTTGAGAAGGCTTTCAGTACCCAGCGGGCAAGTTGCCCTGGATTTAAGGAGTTAGTTAAAAGGGAGAGTGATGAAGGGAATAAAGATGGTTTGGGGGCAGACATAGCAGTATCCTGAGCCACATGCCAAAATAACTTGCTCAGGGCATGATAGGGAACAGCTGCCTACATCTCCCCATGCCCAGGAGTACTGAGGTCCCGGTTGCTAACTTTTATCCTATCTGTAAAGTCAAGTCATGGTGTGGAGTATGAAATAGTAAGCAGGGCTGCGTTGCTGATGCTATAATGCAAGAGGGGGATGTGTAGAAGGCAGTTGGGGTGGGAGGGGATACAGGGTATGAAGGTGATTGTGATCAGAGCTCCCTGGCCATCACACTGCAGCCGGAGATACGCTTCTTGTGTGTCGGGGGGGTAGAAGGATGCTTGGCTTTGCTTGGCTGGTTTTGTTTATGGCTACTCTGTGCATTGGAAAATCTTGCTTTTTCGTCTGGCCGGGGGATGTGGATCAAATGTGGCAGCTCAGAGCCGTGTGAAGCCAGGTCTGGAGCACTGCAGGGGACAGGCTCGGTCACATCTTTAAGAACTGCTGCGTGCTACGTAAGCATTTAGGAAACTACTAATTAGGACGAGACAGTTTTACTAGCAGGACAGGAAAAGCAGAGCGGGAAGGCAGGGAGATTTTCACCTGGAATGAAGGCTCCCTTGACATCTTCTGCTCACCAGGAACAGGAAGGAGCTGAGGCTGCTGAGGTCTGAACTCCACTTTGAGGTTGTCTCCAAACATTTGGTAGCACAAGGGAAGGAATTTGTGTAGCCTCCAGGGACATAAATTTTAAGGAGGTTCCAAAAGCGTGGTGGTACTGGGGACAGTGCCTCAAAAGGAGCCACACAGAGGCCACTGTGAAGAAGAGTGCTGTGCTTGAGACATGGCTATTTTGAAGGTGCAATACATTAGCCATACCTGGCAGATCCCCTTTTCATTGCCTTCTTAACCCGGGCATGTATATGAGTTTGCAGGCTTGTGCCTCTCTGGGGAGAAGTGGAAGATATTTATTTCAGGAGCGTCTTGTGTGCATCATTTATATGCTGAACACATGCCATGTGCTTTCTACAGTATTTTTCAAGCAGGCATTGTCGTTCTGGCGGCAATCAGCAAGCAGCCTCTGGTTACAGAGCACTGGCAGCTCTGCAGGTACTGCAAAAGGTCTTACTGCCTACTTAATACAGGGTAGGAGCTTGGTCTCTCTGCACCACAAAGGCCACATTTATAAATCAGCAGTAAGTGCTAGGAGAAAAGCAGAAGAAAACATCAGTGACTTTCAAACTGTTCCTTCTGTAGTCCCCAAAGTGTATTTTTTGCCCTTTGGGGTGAGGTGGGTGGATAGGGAACTTTACCTCATTTGCTTTCTTGAAACCTGTTGGAAATACAAGTGAGGCGGCTGCGTGATTTGTGTATGCATGCAGAAGAGGGCCATCTGAATTGTAAATAGCACCTGCTAAATTATTATTAAGTGAAAGCTGACGTGGGAGGAGTTCTCAGGAAAGAAAGAGTCAAGTCTTTTAATAAAAGTCATTCAGGCTCTTTTAACTGATTTTTAACATTGTCCCCTGGCTGCACACTACATATTTCAGCTCATGTGGATGCTATGGGGAGTTACGCGAGTCGTATCAAGGACAGGGGAGGCCCCATTAAATCCAGTTACTACCAATTCTGTGAGAGCTTTAAATGGCTACGCTAAAACTCATTATTAAAGAAAGGATCTATCAATTTTATTTAATGCATGGTGCCCAACCTTGATTCTGCTCCCAGCCCAGAGACTCGCCGTGCACAGGGGTCATATAAAAATTAGACCTGCACTCTTCAGGGCTTGTATTTAGCTGTTGCAAAGTCCTGGCTGCAGCCTGACCGGCTAACTGGGGCTGTGGGAGGCTCCCTGCACCCTTGCCAAGGCGGGGACCAAGCCTGAGCCCAGGCGGATTCAGCCCATGTTGCCGCTTGCCTTAGTCCAGACAAAGCTTTTGCTAGTGCAGATGGGGCTGCTGAGCTGGGCTTCAGGTGAGCGGGAATGCTCAGTGGGCACAGCTGCTCGTCCTGAGCATCCTCACCTCCTCCGCTCCTGGTGGAGAGCAAAAAGGCAAGGAGCCGGGGGCCAGCCTTGGGCCATCCTGCGCAAAATGTGGCAAGGTGTCTGCTAGGATCTCCTTGCCATGAAGAGAGGCACGAAGAGAGGCCCAGCCTCGCGCAGGTTTCTTGGCAGACCTGTGAGCGGGGGTTTAAGAGGACTTTTCCCAAGTGAAACAGCCTGGTTTTCGTCCCTCTGTGGCTTATGGCCCCTCCATCTCTCCAAGACCCAAGGAGTGAGGATGCTCCTTGGGAGCATCCCACTGGCTCTGGCGGATGCTCAGGGGGCATCGCTGTCACAGGGCTTGGCTGGCGTGGATCGCCCCGTTACTGCTGGCTTGTTTCTTCACGGACGTTGCGGCAAGCTATTGTCAGCCTATGAAATCAAAAAGCTGAAGTTGTAAATCATATTACAGGCTGTAATGAGGAATTTGATCCCTGTAACAAACCATCCAACTTTTATTCACATTTATTACTATTTCTGCTATTGCCATAGAGTAAAGATCCTTTTTAAAAAAAAGAACATGCCACCAGCACAATTTGATAGTGTCCTCAGGAAATTTAGGGTTGTGTTTTTCTCACATTAGCTGCACGGGCAAATTTGCAATAAAAATGACTTTGCTGCAGAAGCCTTCTTTTCCCATCACCAGGCTGTCAATCAGCCTGTAATTTCTTGGTATCAAACTATGCTGAAGAGCTGGCCGAGTTATTCTCCTTACAACGTGTGCCCCTAAAACCTCAAATGTGAGAAAATCATTTTGGATGGAAGGAAGATTTCATACTTCTTTTTTTAGGGGAAAAAATATTTTTCCTGCGATGAGGTATAACCTCTGAGGAGGGTGGAAGTGGCAGCAGAGGAGTCCAAAGTCCTCTCTTTAGCCACAAGACAGCCCTGCTTCCTCCACCCCCTCCGTTTTTGGGGTACCAGGGTGGGTCAGTGTTTGTCCCCTTTCCTGTCCCCCTGCTGAGGCTGCCAGCAGTGTGGCAGGGACAGCAAGGGGCTGTTGTTGATGTGGAAACAAGACCCTAACAACAACTCATTTCACCAAGGGGCACAGGCAGCTATCTGACGTTGACAACATTGAGTGACTGCTGACCTTGTTTTTAGCATCAGCTGATATCAACTGGAGCCCTGCCAGTTTGCACCAGTTGAAAGTCTGTCTCTTAATGGGGGCGATTATCCTGATTTTTACAGTGGCGCTGAGGAAGTTGCAGCTGCTGTGCTTCACATCCCTGACTTTAATTTGGGGTGCCTGGGTCTTCCGGTGTTATCTTTAGAGGACCATGTGAGAAGAACCTCTCTCCTTGGTCTACATCGTTTTTTTCCATTTTTATTTTGTATGAAGAGATATTGCTCAAGCACACCATGGAATGAAAGCCATAAAGCTATAAATTACACCTCTGCTAGGTCCACAATATGTTACCAATTACATCTGCTTTATTATTCGCGTCCAGGGGGAAAACATACATCAAACCAGCCCCACTCTCCAGGCAGGTCGGTACTGTACTAGAAGGAACACCGTGACTCTTCTTAATCAGTGGAAAAACAAACACAGTTTTGGCTCACTCACATATGATATTTGTGTCTGGGATGACAAGTTGAGTAATACTGCTGCGGTTCTCTGAGCTCGCCGTGTGCCACATGGTATGGCATTTGTGGCAACATTATTGCCCTGTGGAAAGGAGAGAGGAGAGAAAGCACTTAGAGGGGCAGAGAGCTGGGAGGGTGGTCTGAGGACCCAGTTGCAGGGACCTTGGAAATTGCCACCAAGGGGGTTGGTGTGGGGGAGTTAATACGAATGGCAGCAAACAGCATGAGAAATCACATTAAAGCCAGGAGTCACGTCTGCAAAGGAGGGCACACTGCGGTGTGCAGGGCTTCGTTCCTAGAGCAGGGTTAGTGGGGTTTTGTGTTGCATGTTCCAGCAGAGGTGAGGGTTTCCCCACATGTCCTGATAGGGGTTTTCTTCTACGTCTGCCCTGTTTTCATAAATTTGTCACTGTGGCAGAGATGAAGGTGGGGGTGTTGAAGCAAAGTGGAGTGATTGCTTTGCCGGTTACTTGCGTGTAGCTACGTACAGTGGGTTTTGGCTCGCCACAGGACCCTTCTGAGCAGTTCCCAGGCTTTGGGCTCTTGGGAATTAACTGGAAAATGGGTGTTGGGTGCATTTAGGTGTGTTTGCTTGACCATGCTACTCAGCATTGAAGTGTGGAGTAACATTCCTGTTTTTCTATATTGGTGTATATGTTTATGCATGCATGTGTGTGAGTATGTATATGTACATATGAGCTCCAGAAAATCTTCTGAAGAGCAACATGGACTAGTAGAGAATGGGTTTCTTTTAGGAAAGGGAGCCAAGTGTTAGATACTCTCAGGTGTCACATGAAGAAGTCATCCATGTGCACTGCAGAGTTTGTTGTGGTTTTGTCACTGAAGCATACATTCAGCTTTTAACTTTTTAAAGTTGAAAACAAGTCAAGGTTATGTTTGTGCTTAATAATTCAGCAATGGTGCCAGCTCAGCATATTGTCTTTTTCTTCTCCAGTCATTCTGGTTTATTAAAAAGAAACACTGACGACAGATAGAAGGGTGAAGGAGGCTGTGCCTTTCTGCTTTAACTCCCACCAGGCGCTGACTCCTTCCCCAGGAATCCCCATAGATTTGTGCCGTTCACAATACCTTTGCCCCAGCGGTACCACCCCTACCCTGGGCAGGGAAAGCTGGCAGTAAGTCAGGATTTAGATGTCCTGTGCCTTGTGGACCACGTCTTTTTTTCTGAATAGGAGCATTTTCTGTTTCAGTGGAATATTACTCAGAATCCTTCAGTAAGTCTGTCTCAGCGATACTTTTATTTTCACTTTGGTTATGAGGTTGTGGGTTTCTTTGTTTGTTTGTTTGGTGGGGTTTTTTTAATAAAGGTGTAGAAGATCATTAACTCTTCTAGAACCAAAGAAGCTTGCAGTAAAATAGGTTTTTGTCTTTTCTTAAAAAGTAAAGTTATATTAGGACCTAGTTCTGCCACATGCTGATCTGTACGTTGCTTCATTAACAATGCTGTTCATTTCCAGGGGATCTGCTTTCCAGTGATGGTATTGTCACTGTGAATAAGAATGGATGAACACAATTTTATAAATCTGGGAGAACTGAGAGCATGCAGTGAAGCTCATGTTGTGTAACTCCCATCTCCAGTGTCCCTGAGCACAGACCAGCATTGTGCACGATTCCCACACACAGACTTGGCAAGCAACCTGAAACATCATCTGCTGCTTCTGTCCTGGCTCCTCAACTTTGTCCGTGCACCTCCATTTTGTCACGGTGTATCATCTCCTGGTCCCATCCTGGCTCCCTGCAGGCCAGAAGCTACACAGTGGTTTTATGGGAATAAACGGAGGGCTTAAGTCAGATTCACCAAACTGTTTAATATAGGATGAGCCTGAGGTTTTGAGATTTGGCTTCCATAGGCAGACTATTTTGCAGTATTTGACATGAGTTCTTCCTGAGAGCTAGATATATTCCTGGAGACAATGGGAATAGGAGTCTCTTTAGGCAGTGGAGGTAAAAATAACATTTACATTCCTGTTATTAAAAAGGAAAAGGGGGAAAGCAAGAGAGCAGGAATCTTGGTGGTTATTAGTGTAGTTCCATCAGGGGTAATGATTTATTTTAGAGCGTAATAGTTTATTTGTGTTGAATACCTATTTATGGAAGAACTTGATTTTTTGTGTGTGTGCTTGTGCTGTATCTGAAGTCTGTACCCCATTTTCCCTTCCTGCCACCGAACAAATGAAAAAAGCTGGGGAAGGCATCTTGACACTGTGGTTTCACTCTGATGTTGTATTGCAGGTATGGCCTCGCATGTGCAAGTTTTCTCTCCTCACACCCTTCAGTCAAGTGCCTTCTGTAGCGTGAAGAAACTGAAAGTGGAGCCGAGTTCGAACTGGGATATGACTGGGTACGGCACACACAGCAAAGTCTACAGCCAGAGCAAGAACGTGCAGTCCTCCCAAGCAGCCGCCGCAGCAGCCGTCAACGCCTCCCTACAGATCCCCAATCCGAGCATCCCTTACGAACAGACCATCATCTTCCCAGCAAGCACGGGGCACATCGTGGTGACATCCGCCAACAGCACTTCTGGTGTGGTTGCAGTGTCTGGGCAAACACTGGGCGGGCCACACAACCTGATGCGTCGCAGCACTGTGAGCCTTCTGGACACCTACCAAAAATGTGGACTTAAGCGCAAGAGTGAGGAGATCGAGAACACAAGCAGCGTGCAGATCATCGAAGAGCATCCACCAATGATTCAGAACAATGCCAGTGGGGCCACTGTAGCCACCGCCACCACCTCCACGGCCACCTCCAAAAACAGTGGCTCCAACAGCGAAGGGGATTACCAGCTGGTGCAACATGAGGTGCTCTGTTCCATGACCAACACGTACGAAGTGTTAGAGTTTCTTGGCCGTGGAACTTTCGGACAAGTAGTCAAATGCTGGAAACGTGGCACTAATGAGATTGTGGCCATCAAGATCCTAAAGAACCATCCTTCCTATGCCCGGCAAGGCCAAATTGAAGTGAGCATCCTGGCTCGTCTGAGCACGGAGAGTGCGGATGACTACAACTTTGTCCGTGCATATGAGTGCTTCCAGCACAAGAATCACACGTGCTTGGTCTTTGAAATGTTGGAGCAGAACCTCTATGATTTCCTAAAACAAAACAAATTCAGTCCCTTGCCCCTTAAGTACATTCGACCAATTCTCCAGCAGGTAGCAACTGCCCTAATGAAGCTGAAAAGCCTGGGACTGATTCATGCTGATCTCAAACCAGAGAACATCATGTTGGTAGACCCATCCCGACAGCCATATAGGGTCAAGGTCATAGACTTTGGTTCAGCTAGCCATGTGTCTAAAGCTGTGTGTTCTACTTACCTTCAATCCAGATATTACAGGTAAGATACTGGGCTCACGTAAAGTTACTAAAAGAAGTATTTTACCTATGGAAATTTTCCTACATTCCTGTAAATGAATGAGAGTCATGCCTTAATCCTAAACTGGTATGGCTCTTAGAATGGCTTGTTGGTGATAGAAAAAAATGGTATCCTAATCTCCTGGAGTTTACTTGCATAAAAAAAAATTGTAAATTTGTAAATAACCATAAAATGTTGTAAAAATAGAGTTTGCCAGTTACAATTTAGAAAGCTTTTTTCATGTCTGTCAGTATTTTGTTCTCTCTGGGACTGTTTCCAGAAAATGGGAGGTATCTGGAGAGTCCACCTTTCCTTTCCAAGTCAATACAAGTAGGTTCTTTGTTTCAGAAAGACCTTAACCTAAACAATCAATCCATATTTCAGATGTGTCTTCCAGTCTTTACTCGTATGTGAAACCAGGGACTTTACAAGAATAAGGTTGGCCCACAGGAAAACTGTATGGATGCAGAAGATGCTTTGTCAAGGAGTAGTTTTCACACAGGCTGTAGAGTTTGCTAGAGTCAATGCAAGGATTCTGGCTGGGTCCTGTCAGCTCTGCACCAGACAAGCAGACAGCCTGGCCAGGCTGGAAACACCTTTCTCCATGTGGGAAGCTATTGGTAGGGATGAATAAGTATTGTCAGTAATTTGGTGTTGGACTGAGGATCTGTCATGGACAGTTGATTCCCACTCACAGTGCTTTTAACTACAGGTATGTTATGTGCTAGGATGGAGTTCTGACCTCTGTGTAGGCATGCCTGAAGTGAAATGTGTGAACTAGCTATATCCCCCTTCAGCCTGTTGAACAGTTTCAGCAGAGCAGCCTCTTTTCATAACCCCTGGAAGGTCATCCTCTCCCTCTGTCTTGACTCCAAGACACAAAGCCTCTCTGTAGATGTTCTTCTCAGACTCTCTCTTTGGTACCAGTCAGCTTGATTCAACATCCCAAGGATCAAGAAAAGCAATTCTACTGCTGCCACAGGGGTGGGGGAAAGTAGCGGGGGGGAAAAAGGGAATTTGTCTTTAGATGACAGCTGAATTTACAAATGTTCAGGCCATGTTTTTGTTGTTGTAATTCTGTGAAACAGGGGCAAAGAGGGAAAATGTGATCCTGCTTGATGACTGATTTAATGAAAATCAGTCCTGGCAGCATCCACAGCTCATCAGATGGGTTACAGAAAAGCAGGGTAGTTGCTCTGTTTGTAAATAGGGAAGAAATCTGTCTTATACATGGGGAGGACTGGGGACAAAAAACTGACATGAGTTGGTAACAGACCCTTTTCCTACTTCATAAACATCACAGTGGCAAAACCCACCTGAGCTCTGAGCTTGGGAAGAGTTAATTTCTACAGGAACAGGAACTTTGACAGTGTAGCACTGCAGCAGCTGATTTTTATCTGCTTGTCCTTTGCTCTGAAGGAGGCCAGAAAAAAATCCCCAACCCTAGTTTATACCTCAGAAGAGGCTTATTAAATGAAATATTCTACCTGATGACAGTCCCATCCTCCAGGAGAGACATGTTTCTGTGGTAAATATGCAAAAGCTTTTAGGGTTGCAATTACCTGGCAGACTAGAAGAAAAAAAAAAAAAGATAATACAGGCATTTTGTTGTTGAGCTATCTGTGATTCTGCATTAGCAGCCTAGGTCCCTAGCTGAAAGACAGAAGGGGCAGCCAAAATGAAATATGTGACAGAAAGCAAAAATGAAAGAGAAAAATGGTTTATTCTCAGCGACAAACAAGGAATATTTTTGTGGCAGTCTCTGGGGAGGAAAAGGCTTGATAAAATTTGCTTTTTATATTTTAAATGTTATTCCTGCCCAGTCTAAAGTTGCAGCTTGTTAGATAGTATGTTCTGTTTGTCTAATTCCTCCCTTGTTTTCCATGCCTGAACTGATGGGAGGAGGCGAAAAGGGGCAGCAGCTCACCAGGAAAAAAAAAAAAGACAAAAAGAAAAAGAAAAATCTCATTGGATTGAATTACATCAGCAGGGGGCTGCTGATGAAGCTAAATTCAAGTCATGAGGAAAATTTATATTATTCTTCATTTTCTGATGGGGAAAAATACAGCACAGAGTAAACACCTATTCCACTCCAAAGAGATGGAACTTTCATGCTAGGGGAAACACAGGGCTTTATAAAGATTTCATGTGTCTTCCATTTAATTTACACTTGTTTTGCTTGCTAGAGTATAAAAGACAAGGGGATGACTTCAAGAAATGGCACATTTAAGCTGAATGTGAAGGAAAAGCTTCCTTGGAGTAAAACCTCTCAGACTCTAAGCAGGCGTGCCAAAGAAGTGACAGAAGCCCTGTGCCCCATGCATTTAAGAAAAGATGAGGCAGAGCACTGGCGAATATAATGTAGAGATAGGCTCTCAGCTGGAGGTTTTTTATCATGGGCTTTTGGGAACAAATTCCCAGGTCATCCCCACATTTTATTAACAACTTGCTTTTTCTTTTCCGTCCTTTTTTTTTTTTGTTTAACACTAGTCTCAAGAATGTGATAGCCAAATCCTTTCAAGTGAGGAAAGTTGTGTGGGATCCTGCTCATTCTCAGAGCAATATAAGGCCTTTCCTCTTCCTATAAATGATAGACCTGTTTTCTTCTCCCAGAGGTGGAAGACAGAAGTGTCTTTAAACAAACTCCATGCTCTTTCTTGACCCGAAACCGTATAGCCCAGCGTAAGCTAAGACAGTCCCACGGCTGCTTGCAGACTAAACGTGAGCGATTTGCAGTTGCTGCCATGTAACGTGCTCTGAAGATGAACCGGATCCCTCAGCCCAGTTTCTTGTGAGAGGAACAGTGGGCAGACTTGGTATCGCGCTGCTGGCAGAGCTCGGGGGCCCTCGCTGGGTGTCCCAACGTCAGCAGCATTTCTGTCCCACCAGGGACGTTTCTGTCAAGCTAAGCCAGCGCTCTCCAGAAGGATGGCAAGGGGATGAGCACCAGCCAGAGCCTGGCGGGGTGGAGGGAAAGGTGCACCCTGCGCCCTGCCACTGGCTCTGCGCCGCAATGACGAAGGACGTCACAGCCGCTGTGAGAGCTTAAAGCTCCCGGTCCCGAGTCCTTTACTAAAGGGGAAAGACCCCAGAGCAGACTGGGAACCAGAGGTAGGGTCCTCTGACCCACAAGGCCCACACCGCCACGTGGCCGTCTCCCCCGTCCCCGATGGCAGCGCAGCTCTGGCGCTGTCGCGCTCGCATCGCTCCCCCCGCTCCCCGCCAGCGCTGGTGGGCCGCGCAGGGGCTCTCCTGCCCCGTCCCCATTTCGTCAGCCGCTTCTCACGCTGCTGCTCCAGCCATGTCAGAGATTTTGTCAGTACTGTGGTCAGAGTTGTCATCTAAAGAGGGGAGCGCTGTGAGGAGGATCAGCCTCCTTCCTCCCACCCACCTTCAGCCTGTGGTGCAAAACCCACTGTGGTGCAAAAGCGTTTCTCATGTAGCATCCTTAGCCTGCGCGTGTAGGACCTGGCTGGTGGCCCTCCAAGCGTTCCCCCTCGCTTGGGACAGTGGTCCCAGCCTGCCCCCCAGTCACCATAGTCTTTCGTCTTGTCATTTATCACTAGCTGAGTCAGCCTGGGCCTGAGGTACGTGGAGGTACGTGGTGACGCAGCCATGGTCTGGAGCCGCCTGCGTGAGGAACCAAAGCTGCCGAGGGAGGGCTGCTCTGCCCAGCTCGCAGTGCAGGAGCAGGGCTTTGCAGCTGGCAGTTTTAGCCAGATACGCTTAGACTAGAAATGAAGCCCTGTTCACAGAGCAACCGATCAAAAAGCTGCGATAGCTGCTGCATCACGGGGTATCTTCATGGGATTTTATTTTTACCTTTTCTTTTTTATGCTGCAGTTTGAAGGGGAGATCATTGAG
This sequence comes from Harpia harpyja, assembly GCF_026419915.1. Taxonomy (NCBI): domain Eukaryota; kingdom Metazoa; phylum Chordata; class Aves; order Accipitriformes; family Accipitridae; genus Harpia; species Harpia harpyja. The sequence continues at coordinate 22,224,382 of NC_068945.1, read as the reverse complement.
CTAGTCTCTGTGATCTCCATTTTGCAGGAGGTCAGAGGGATGAATGACCAGAGAGATCCCTTCTGGGTTCATAATCCATGTATGAACAGCTTCCCGGGAAAACCCACGTCCTGAGGAATGCAGGGCTCAGGCTGCAACAGCCCTCCCTTAGAGCCCACATTGATGCACCCAGGTGGAAGAGGGGTTCCTACCCTCTGGGAGAGGGGGTGGTTGCGGTGGCAGGTAGAGCTGTGGTCCTCCCTTGCTGGGACCAGAGCAGTTCCCTAGCGTGGGGTGGCAGCTCTGGGACACTCGGAGCAGGAGGCCTTCTCCTGGGAACACTACAACTGTGCTGCCTCGCCCTCTTGGCTTTTCTTTGCTGCTCAGCTGAAACAGCTGCTGTGTTGCACCCCAGGGATGACAGCGTTTCACTAATTAGTGGTGTAATCACCTGATGAGATTTAAGTCTTTTAGAATTTGCAAAATATTGCAGATATAAAATAATGGCTGTCACCCCTGCACTATTAACAGATAAATGTAGTTTTGGTTCCTTGTTTTCAAAAGGCTTTGGTATGTGGCGTGTCTGCCTTGATTTGAGATGTCTGCTTTGTAGGTAAGTGGCCTTTGATGAAATGTTTGGATAACAGAGAATGAAACTGAGTATCAGTTTGAAGAGGTGTTTATCATTATCAGTCTAGTTTCAGGCGCTGCAAGAAAATACGCAGGCATAAAGGCCTACGCGCATGTTGTCAGCTGCCCATACGGAACATAAAGTGAGGCTGTGTGCAGGTGTGTTTTTTAACTGGCTTGCACATGCCTAGCTGGGTTGAGTGCGGGTCCTGAGGGATGCAGGGGGCTAAACTGGATCCATCTTGCCACACACGGACATCTTGCCATGACAAGTATCAGTCCTCCAGCCGTGCTGACAGGGAGCCAAAGCAAGGTAGATTCCCAAGCAGCGTCACAACCTCTCCCCCATCGTGTGACTCAGAGTATGTGTCATTCTGGCCAAAACTGCCCTTTAAATGAGGCAGTAGTAATGACAGCGGGGATAGGCTGTGCTTACTAGTTTACTCAGTGAATTGGCATCTGTTACGTCCTTGTATAACAGTGTTAGTGCACTTACATTTCAAAATCTTGTGCCATTCCGGTCTTGCACAAACATCTCTATCTCAGACTTGACTGCTTTTGCAGCTGTGGGAGCCTCATTGCTCTGCCAGTCTGTTTCAATCCTACCTGCAACATTCACTGCTTTACTGACTCTGCCCCTCCAAGGTGAAGAGCAGGATGGCTAGATGGTTTGAGGAGGAAAGTTTCTTCTGGGCACTGGAGTGAAACCATCAAATTCATTGCTAAAGTCTAAGCTCTGTTTCACTTAGTGATGATGATCACACTTGGTAGGACTGCAGGCTTGTAAAACAGGCAATACATTGCAGAAGACTTTGTGGAGGAAAGCAGACTTCAAGCCATGCTATTTTAAGCAGTTGTTCCTTTCTTTCCCAAGGACACTTGGAGTTTAGAGTTGTTTTTTTCAGAACTAAAATTCAGCAGTATTTTTTTTGCAAAACCAACACCAGGATTAATTGAATCTCAGTTTCATTGTACCCAGACCACTGAGTCTTGGAAGGGAACAGACATTCAGCTGAAAGCTTTTGGCTTTGTCCCATCTCTGTGATAGTCAAGCCAGGTTGGTTTTTGGTTTTACAAAGCTCAAGCAAAGTTCCTTTGTGTATAAATCACCTCAGAGCAAGGATAGTAAACCGGCATTATGCCCGTGGTGCATCCAACAGAAGATGCACACTGTATATTCCAAAATAACTCCCTTTCTGGGGTCTAATTTAAAATAGAAAAGCCTATATTTCAGCCTAAACAATCTCCTCAGACTGGAGTCTCCCTAGGGTTTTCTCTGCTGAAACCTTCTTACCATTTCCCTAGGTGTTTTTTATTTTGCTCTGAGCAGACACACCAGCTCCTCTTTTATCTTGTCAAAGTTAGCGATCTGCCCCTTTCCCTGTGACACCGCAGCATCTCCCTGCCCGCCTCCAGCGCATGATGCTGGCCTTGCTCCGAGAGGACCTCTGTGTCCCTGTGTGGAATCGGAAAGGCCATCACAGGAGGGCTCTGTTTATTTATTAGCCAAGTGTATAAAACGTGCCCAGTTATGTGCCTCTGGGCCCAAGAATATTTGTAACAAAGGGCTGTTTGCAAAGAACCTGACAGGGAGGCTTTCCCCAGCAGAGAGAAGTTGTCGATGGCCTGAGGAGGGGGAGAAGTTTTGTGCTGCTTCCTTTTGGGTCATTCATGTCTGAGTGGTGGAAAATCAAATATCTCAGCTGGGTGCTGAGCCAGTCCCTTCTGTACCCTCTCCCCTCTCTGAAAACAGCTCCTATAACGCAAAGACAGGGGACTGACAGTAATTATTCCTTCTGCAGATCTCAGTTTTGTCTTGGTGGATGGAAAGGAGAGAACCTGTTTGTCCACAGACAGGGCTTAATCCATTAGGGGTGTTGTAGATCAGAGACAAGTACGTGAAAGGCAGCCAGAGGCAGGTACCAGGGTCAGGAGCACTGGTTTTCCATCAGCTGGTGCCACCCCAGAGGTGAGGGGCTCTGGTCCTCACCAGTCAGCTCTGCCATAGTCCAACGAGGTAAAACACCACAGGGAACTGGTTGGCAAAGTCCCACTAAGCACAGACTAACAACAATAAAAAAAATTAAATAAAAAGGGTTTTGGCTGCCACACCATTAATTGTTGGAACAACCAGAGACCCTAAGAGCACCCTGAAGTCTGGGCTTTGGGCCACCTGTTAACCATACCCTGTCGTTTCCACTTTGCTTTTCCCTTGTTCATCACTGTTAGAGATACTTGCATGAAAAAGGGCGTTTGTTTCTTAGGAGTTCCCAATTTGCAGAGGTTTCCCCGCGTAAAGTTACAATCTCCCTTTAGATGTGGAAGGGGGATAGGATTGCCAGTGCGACCAATGCAAACGGCAGGATGATGGCCTCAGGTGAGGGGATGAGCACTGGGAGCAGTGAATGGTGAAACAGAGATCCCTCTTTTAGGAAAATGGCAGTTGTGCAAAAGACCAAGCAAAACACAGGGAAAAGAAGGTAAATGCAAATTCGCTTCTAAAAAAAGAGCATTTTCCCAAGGCTGCTGCAGCTTTTAAGCGTGTCAGTGATCCCCATAGAGGGAAGGGCAGCTGTCTGGATGCAGGCAGCCCCGTTCTCCCTCGGTGGCACTGACTTTTGCCCAGGCAGTGCTGTGCGGGCAGGGAGCAGGAGCAGAGCTGCAGTGGCAGGGCTGCTGACCAGGGGTTGACCACCAGCTCTGACACAGGTGTCCTGCCCACGCTGGGGCAGCTCACCTCACCCTTCCCCACATCAGCTCTGGAGGGACATGATTTGGGAGAACAGTGCTCCTCTTCCCCTCCACCCCCTGTACTCCATAATTTTCCCATCCAAGCACACCTTCCTTCCGTGGGCGTTCATACCACCGGTGCCATGCGGTCCCACGCCGGGGGCTGACCTCCCCGAAAGCAACACTTTCCAGTTTGGAAACAAATACACTTCAAATGTGTCTGAGCTGGAGTTCCCACGTGGTTTCGAGAGGGCTTGCAGAAAGGAGGCGGTGTGCAAATACACTCATTACCAGTCCACGTACCACCACCTGAAGTCATCTGGGAACTCCTGACATAAACATCCAGGAACCTTTTTCTTTTAAACCTAGCACTGAATCCTAAACTAATCCCTACCTTCTCTACACTTGCTGCCAGAGTTGTTTCAGTAAGGCTGGGAGGATCAGTGAGAGGCTTGGAAGTCCCAGTCTCCCCACTTGCAGGTTGGCCACAGGTGCTCTTGGGTTTAGGGTTTTTTTGGTGTTTTTTTTTATTCTCCTGCTACTGTCTTTCTCACATGATCACCAAAACAAGCCTGTCACAGGATTTCCTGCTGTCTGTTTTTCTTCTCTCAAGCTTTATAAGCACAGTAAGTCCCTTTAAGGCTACAGCCTGGTGAAATGATGTGAAAAATCAAGGTCACTCTCATATTTACTGTACCAGGGCAGGTCTGAAACAGCTACAAATGGCTAGCTTGTTTTACTTAAAGAGAGCTATTTACCTAAGAGAAATCAAAACCCTCCTATTGCAGCTATTGGCTGTAGCGCTTCAGACTCCATCTCTGTAGTACATAAAAGACATACTGTCTTTTGGTAAAGATACCTGTGCTCAGACCAGGGGCTGGGGAATAACCTAGCTCAGTATGGTGACAAGCAGTTGCTTCTGCACTGATACTTCTGAGTGACGGTACAATTAGCGGGGCTAGAACACGGGCCGGCTGCAACTGGAGTCCGCTGTTTGCACGTATATGAAAGACATAAAGTTTGGTCTCCGCTCCTAGTTGCTTACTTCTGTGGTTTTGTGTTTGCTCTCCTTTCTCTCCTCCCACTCAAGTCGTTTCCTCACCAAGTGCAAAGGAAATGGAGCGGGGAAAGGGTGCTCTTTTTTTCAGCTCTGATGACAGAACAGCAGCAGCCACTCATAGGAACAGCGGTGTGGTGACCCACAGATGTTACTCTAGCAATAGGTGGCCAGTGAAGGAGAATGCACTGCAGTCACACACTGGAGTATGATTTTCCATGTCTTTCTCTGCATGTTTGGGTCAGGGCAGTAGCTGACTAAGGGCAGTGGTGGCTGCTGAGAAGCAGAATGAGGTGAGGGGCTGTTGACTTGAGATCGGTGCTCCAAGTGTGAAAATAAGAAGAATTACAAGTAGTGAGATTCATCATCTGCACTTCTGAATACGAAAGAGCAGCATTAGCAACACAGTTTGCACAGGATTTCAGGGATGCTTTGCTCAAGTACCACATATTTAAATCCTATCAGGTTTTTGCCTCCCTCTGTAAGTTTGCTCACTGCAGGCAAGAGATTTAAGTGTAACATGGAGAAAGCTTACTGTGTACGTCTGTGCATTCATTAAGTTCACAAGTGTTAGGCCCCAGCACAGTGCAAGTGAAAAAGCTGTATTACACTGAAGAGCACTTTCTGATTGGAAAGTGTTTCTGCTCTGCTGCTTATTGGCAATGAGGTTAGAAAAGCGACTGACGTTAGTTTATAAATGAATGAGTCATTACCAGAAGAGAGAAATTACCTAAAGATGCTACGATTAGTTTGGGGTTATACATTCCCCAGCTTCAGACCCCTGAATGCTGTGATTTCAGTCCCTGAAGTTACCATCTTAACTTCTCAAGCCACTTGCTGCACTGATGCTTCAAATTAGCCTAAGCTAATATAAAGGCACCTAATTCTCAGGTGGGGGCTCAATAGCTGCCTCCTTCTCCAGGTCATGCTGGGGAAAAGGAGCAACTCTCAAGCAGCTGAGAGTAGTTATCTTGCTTGAAAAACACTAATCTTGTGGCCTGACTTAAGCTGAGTTAGAGCCACAGCTGTTACCTGTTTAAGGAGGAAGGTCAAGGAAATGTCCTTTGCCTTTTAGGCCAGGTCATACAATGGTTATTCTGTGGTGCTTTACAAGGTGGGGGGGAAGGGGGGCAGAAGAGAGGCATGCATATATATATATATATATATATACACTGTGAGAAATGTTCAGTTCTAAGAGGAATAAATAGAAGGGAAGTGGCTCTAGGAGGTGAGAGAGAGGAAGGGCAGAAGAGAATTCCTCTTAGAGGCAATGGCTACCTGGAAGTTGCAGTTCCCTGTATAAAGAAAGATGTGGGAGGAAAGAAGATGAGATTTCACCCTTCTTGGTATCTGGAGACTTCAAAACCAGAGATAGCTGATTTCCAAACAGGACAGCGTGCTTCTCCTGCGATGGGCTGGAAAAGTAATCTGTAAGTCCCTGAGTGGCAGCTTGACCTCTGTCTTCTACTTATTGAAGGACAGAAGTAATCACAGCCATTGTTTTACTTGCACAGAGATGAGTTATTTTGTGATGACAGGTTTTGCCTTTTTCGCTGTGTCTGCATGGAATCGATGCTTGGGTGAGTGTTCAGGTTCTGTCCCCTCTGTCCCTGTATCTGCTGGTGTGCATTAGCCAGGGAGCAGCAGACTTCTACCCGCTACCAAACCTACTGTTTGTCTCCGAAGGCTTCTGCTCAGGAGTGGAGGCAGGGTAGATGTGTGGGATTTGGCCTGAATTTAGCTGAAGTGACTCTGAATCAAAAACTATGGTTCAAAGAGTTGGGTTAACTCTTTGTCATTATTTTTCTTTTTGCTAACCACTGCCATTCCTAGCTGGTTTAAAGCAGATGATTTCAAGTGCGAGTGTAGTACCCCAGGCCTCATGACACATGGAAAGTGCTGAAAATTTTGTAGCGTCATCACTGAACGTCTACCTTTGCAGGAGGCTTGGGACAGTTTTTGATAACTCTGGTGACTTGCAGAGCTCCTGAGCCCAGGAAGCTCACCAGCTGAAGCCTTTGGAGGAGAAGGAGAATCGTCTGTTCCAGCAGCTGATGCTTATGCTCCTGTAGAGGCAGACAAGGAAAAGTTAGAAATGTTTCAGTTAACTTGACAACAGGAGGAGCAGTACTGTAATGTTGTGCTTTAACTGCAGATTGTAGGAGTACATCACTTGCGGTAATACTGCTGAGCAACACCATGTTTTCTCCCCATACTCTCCAGGCCAGCTGTAGGTGTCTGTCGCTGTTTACCTTACGCTGTTCTCCTCAGATGCCATGATTTCTGAAGCAGGACTGTGTTTACAGCACCTAACGCACAAAGATTTTTGTGGCTGAGACCCTTAAACAAAAGGGTAATAGAGAGTATCGTGGTACATGTGACCATGAGGGCTAGTGTGCACGTTAATGTGACAGCTGGTGTACAGAAGGAAAGCTGATAGCCTTGTTTGGATCCACCATGGTAAGAATTCGTGTTTCAACTAGTTGCTTCCGTGCAGAGCTGTGCCATGCCCTCAAAAGAAAGTCCAGGGTGGTGGGGTGGAAGGAATATCTGATGGCTTAAAAAAAGTTTCAATTTACTTTGTCTAAGAGTGTTTTACTTGCCAGTGGGAGACTGCAAACAGAGAATAATCATCCAAGAGGAAAATGGAGTATTTCTTTGATGCTCACAACAATATTAAGAGGGCAGATGAAATCTAAAAGGTAAACAGGTTCAGCTGAGACTAGCTGAATTTGCTGGTTACTATGCTAGGAAGTTAATGATGAAATACTGCCAGTTAATTTCAGCAGGTAAAAAGAAGTAATGGTGAAGGCCTGTATCAAAAATAAAAGCTTACTTAAGCGATCTCATCCCATAGTTGTCAAAAATACAGCTCCTGCCATTGTTAGCCACTTAAATTAGTGGACTGGATTCTGGAGGTTTGCATGAGCACAAGCAAAAGCAGAAGATAGCCATGTTGGTTTTTCTGGAAATGCTTTTCTGGAGGCTTATTTGATAACCTATCTCCTCTTGGCAGGTGTGTGAGGGACCAGGGAAGAGAAAGGTAGCATGAGCTGGATTTTACGTAGCAATGCCAATATGTGTACAGAGATGTGGCGCCTCCAAATGTATTCCTTTGTAAGTGAGGTCAAAATACAGCTTGATGTGTAAGATATATAATGAGTGAGAGAAAGGCAGGCATGTTAACTGGCTTGGAAGATAACATTCTGCCTTTTGAATGGATTCTTGTTATTGTCACCAATGTTACTTTCAGCAAAAAAATTGTTGAAATTATTCTTTTTTTTTTCCTCTGTTTTTTAGCTCTTGTTCTCAGCTTTGTTATGGCCACAAAGAGATGATAAAAATGGATTGGCACAAAGTTGGGTTTCCTGTATCGTTCAGAGTTATGTTTTCAGCCCTTAGCACTTTGATAGGGTCTGTTCTTCATTTTGAAAATAGCAGTAAAAGAGCAGAGAACATAAGAAAACACAATTCTCCCTTTTTTCTTTTTTTTTTTTAATGAAATTGTCAGTGCTAGTCTGAACTTTGCCTCTGATCTGTATGAAGTCTCTGAACTGTGCAGTTGGAAGAAAGCAGATTCAAAAGAGAGATAAAATGTCCATGTGCCTGGCTACTTCAGAAAGTAATAAAAGGCTCCCAAAGTCTTGCTTGTTTTTAATCTGTATATTTATGTCTACATAAATCCTTTGGGAATAAACTTTAAACATTTACATTGGATTTAGAGAATTACCTTCCAGCATCAGTACCTATGATCTAGCAAAAGAAACTAAGCATAAGCTTATACGAATGGCTCTCTTGGCTTCTAGAGGCATGGGTAACATTAAAGCGTGTGTTGAATTGCTACACTAAAATGAGGAATGGTGGTAATGGGTATGAAGCGTTGCAGAGTATTTGCTGTTCTTGTGTGGTTATCAGAGGCATTGGGCATGCATGGGGAGATAGCTTATCTCTTAGAAAAAGGATCAATCTGCAGCATTTGGCAGCTGAGTGTCAAGACACAGTTGACAGCCCCCCTATTTTGGTGGGGAGTTTCCTGTTACATGGACCTTGAACGAGCCCAAGGCTTCAGCCTCCTCATCAGAGGGAGGTGAAGAATTGCCAGCTGCTTCTCCCCAGCAACTCAAGAAGTGCAGTAGTGCCTGTCCCACTTGTATGTTGTCAAGGCATTTTCCTAGCGCCTTGATGCCCTTCTCAAGCTCTGAAGGGCAGCCAAAGTAGAGTTGGAGAGAGAAGAAGCAGGAGCAAACCCAGAATGTGGGAGGAGATAAAAGATGAGGATGGCAAAGGCTGGAGTTGCTCTCACAACTGATACAGCCACGTGGACCACTTCTCTCAGCCCACTTCTGTGGTGTGGTCTTATGTGGGATTTGAAGAGACTCATTACCAGTTCAAGGTCTGTGCTTTTGAGCAACCCTGGAGTTCTAGCTCCTAGACACACTCACAGCTTTTACCTTAGCCTGGGGCTACAGGATCTGATTACTGCCCACAAAATGGCATTTTAATTTGTGTAAGAATCCTACGTGCAGAATATAACTATAGCCATTACTTTTGTAAGGGGGCTGTCACAGCAGCCCACTGACAGGGCAGAAAGAAGGGGATGCTGCTTGGTTTTCTGCAGAAAATGCCCCTGAGTTTCTGTATTGCACAGATCAAAGTGCATGGTGAGCGAGGGCTGGGGGAGTGGTTGCAAACTTTGACTTAAGTTTTCAGAGCCATGGGTATGCTCAAGTAGCTTGCGAAATAGCCACTTCCATTATATTTCCTCCATGGTTTTTCCTTCTGAGAGATACAGGTTGTTGTGTGTTTCCCTTCCACACCAGGAACAGTGCATTTCCCTGATACTGTGTTGCATTGCTTAGCTTTCAGGTTATGCTAGTCCCTGTGCCACACTATAGTATTTGCTGCCATCACAGTTTTCATCAGTGGCGTGGCCAGGCACCGGGGTACATTTCTTCACGACGCTTTGAAACGTCTGCCGTGCTCTCCTTGTACGTACCCATGTGCACACGCGTGCACCTCTCTGGCGAGCCAGGATTTCTGCTTTGGCAGGAGGGCTGGCAGGTAGCTGGCCGTGGCAGCAGACCCTGTGGCAGCCAGAGGGGAGAGAGGAGTGAGGTGCTGCAGGGACTGTAGCATGGTAGAAGGGGCAGGAGGCTGCTGGGGCTCCAGTCTGAGCTTGCTTTCCCTGAAGGTGGCACAAGATTTTCTCATGAGGCCTGGACTGACCAGGAGCTTAAAGGCTTTCTTATCTGCAGTGTGACACAGGCTGGTGGCAGCCCGTAATTAATAATGATACTAACCCTCCTTATGCAACCAGGGGATGTCTGACAGCGTTAGTAGGTAGTTGCTCAACAACAAGGCATGTTACAACTAACCAGCTGGGACCAATTATGAAAGCCTCACTAATGCTAGCAAGCACTTGCCCGTTCACATTGTTGGCCTGAAGTTGAAGAGATGAGTGGCTGCTCTGCAATGCATGGGCAAGCTCGTGGTCGGGGGGTGCACGGTGTTGAGCTGAAGCACAGCCACCACGTCGAGCGTGGAGTGTCTGTGCTCTGGGATGTTTGCTGGGCACCGGGGAGCCGTGGTACCCTACATCGGCACTGTCTGTAGCTCGTGCTCCCAGATGCGGGATGAGGAGGCACCCCCAGGGCTGCAGCACCATCTCCCTCCCCACCCGCAGCTTCTCCCACCCCCTTGCTGCTGCGGCAGCACCGATGTGTGCCCAGTGCCTACTTAGCTGCTCGCTATGGTTAGAAAAGGGGGGGGGGGGGAAGCAGGAGCTCCTACTTATGGCTTCCTCATGAATTTTTAGTCACTACATGAAGATTTCAAGAGTGTGCGAATAATACATAAAATGAAGCAAAAGATTAAGTGGCACTGCACGAAAGGAGGAAAAAAAAAAAACCAACCCCAAAACACTGAATCATTGTCCAAAAGGTGCAGCCATTAGAGAATAATAATAGTTTTTGTGTGCAGTGCAGCTGGGGCCACAGTTGCGGAAGGAGGGTCCTCGGTGACCTGTGTGATGGCTCTGTTTGTTTAATGTGCTAAAACAAAGAACTGAAAAGCAGACAGGGCCCTTGCAGATACTCGCAGGGCTTCTCTCTCGGTTCCTGTGTCTGTGCCCTCTCTCGCTGCGTGCGTGTGTGTCTTCATGCTCCAAATGCAACTTAATCACAGCTACATGCTCTTGGATGCCTTCCGTTGTGCATCCCTTGTCTCTGCGCCTGGGCACTCCCTTGTTGTTCAGTTGCTATTTTTGTAATTTAGAAACTATGACAAATAACGTAAAGTCAAATGGTTACTATTTTATTGTCTGTTTTTGTAATTATCTGTCCTTCAGAATGAGCTCGGGGTAATGACATTATTCCCACACCTCCACCCTGACCTCAGTCTTTTTCTATCCATTTAGCAAATACTGCAGCTTGCTCTGTTTTTAATGGGTGGGAATCAATGTGGCTTTTTAAAATTGGATTCTCTCTGCCTGCACAAAATCAATGGTGTTATTGAGCATGTGCAGGGCTGTGTGAACGGGAGCGAGCCAGCAGGGTTTGCTGCCTCAGCGAGGCAGGGGCAAAGCCTGTAACTCACATGGGGAGGATCACTCTTTATTTCTCTGTTATTTTGGTAAGGGCTGACAAGCAGCTTGGTACTGTTTAGAAAGTAGGGCCTAGGGAGCTCTTTTCATCAAGTTAATAAGATTTTTAAGGTGGTCAGTGCGAGGCTGTAAAAATGGGCTAAAACCAGACTGGTTTGAGTGCCAGTAGGAGGTTTGAAGATCCCAGTAAAATGAGGTTTAATCTGAACCGTGCTTTAGTTTGATACGACTTTACAGTTGGGTTTGCCCCACCTTGCAGCGCACTCCCACTGTGGCCTGGTCAGAGACATTTGCTCTCAGAAGTAAGCTTCAGAGGGAGCTGTAGCAGCAGGGATGCGATTTTGCTTCGTTTAAGCTAAGCATTTGTGTGCAAACAAATGGGATGGGGAATTCATGTATCTGTGTTTAGTAAACTCATTCCCCCCCAAAAGATAATGTTGAGCTGTTGTGGGAAACTTGGCTGGCAGAATTGGTCATGGCCTTGGGAGATGGAGGGAAGGGCAGATTACAGATGGATGGTGTTGGGTTTTTTGGTTTGGGTTTTGGTTTTTTTTTTTTTATTACTTCTTGAGGGATGATCTTCAGTTTTAACATTAGCAGGATTTTATTGCATGGTGTGGGAGGAATGGACTCTTCCAACATGTTCTCTTGGGGACATCAGTGTCATCCGTATGCCCCAGTTTGTGAGGCTGTGGTAGATGGTTTGCAGGACTGTATAAAAAGGTAACATGGAGGATATTTTCAATTAGAACTTAGCTGTGGAGGGTGTATCACGATCCATGAAAGGCCTCGTATCTGCTTGAAGAGCCTACCAGCTGCCACTGCAGGCTGTGTCAGTGGGACAAACAGCATACACAAAAAGGAAGTTCAAAATTCATTCCTGTCAGAGTCTTGGCCTCTCTGTGCAAAGTACCCCAAACAGCTTGTATATTTGTATTCCACGAGTTAGAGCAATACTACCAACTCTGTTGGACAGGGCACCAGCAGTCTTCCAGCTGCAGCCCGTTTCAGACACCACTGATACGGGTCGGGTTCAAACCGATGACTTCAGTTGTATGTGAAGGACTCCAGAACTTTTTATCAACCTGCGGGGCCATTCAGTCATTTCACATAAAAGTGCACGCCAACGCTTGTTTTGAACACCGCTTTGTTAGGAGCACAGCAAGCCTGGTGTTTGGAGTGAGAGCAGAAATTTCTGGCAGTGATACAGAACGGGTTTTCTAATGCTCCTGTTGGCTGAGGAGCTCTAGGTCCTGACAGGGAAGGGGTGGCAAGAAGGGACCTTTCCTCCAGTGACTGCACCACCAGAAGATGTGTTTGTTCAGTGCCCTATGTTTTCATGACTAAACAAGAGTTCATTTTAAAATGCTGTCAGCTCTGAGGATGGAGTACTGATGAGTGGAAAGGAAGACTTGTGTTTCTAATGGCTTCGTATCTCCATAGCCAAGAGGAAAACTTGAGCTGGCGGTTGGTTCCTGACAGTGACTTCTGCTGGGCTGCCAGCCCTGGGGTTTGTTGTGTGACTTTCCAGTGAAATCCTCTGAGTCAGCTTTTGTTGACCCACTTCAGATTTCTTGATTTTTAAGTGCTGAAAATCCCCATTGCCCCTGGATTTCACTTGAAATGGGATGGGCACATTTCTAACAAACAAGAAAATTAACCTTCTCCTGCTGTCCCCGGCTTGAGTGAGGATTTCTTTATGGCCATCCTTTAATTATGTGATTGTGGCTGGCCTGGACAAATGAGACAGTTTCAGTATCCCGCATTCAGTATGGCTCATCCATGCATACATTATGAAGTACGTAGAGTAGCTATAAATGATGCAGGAATCGTTTCTCTGCACAGGGCTTGGTACATGTATGTACATACTGGTGGACACCCTTTTTCATGGTGCAGACACAGTTTTATCCATGCAAGAAGCTTGTGATCATCAAATATCCTTTAAAAGAAGCTAAAAATGGGCCTACATTGACTGCTTTTCTTTCCACAGAAAACAAAGGTCCTACTTAATTATTTTCAACTGTTGGCAGCAGTGGGGTTTTCTGCAACTTGCAAATCAGTGCAAGAAGCTTCCCTTGGCTGAAATGTGTTCAGCAAAGGGTCCAGTCAAACACCAGTTCATTAACCACCTGATTTCCATGTGTAATGTAATTTTTAATCAATACAGTGTTTTTTCATATGTGCTGGTGTGCTGATTAGAGCTCTGCAAAAAAATCAGTGTACAGTAGCACGTGCCAGGACATGCTTTTTCCTCTTGCTTTGTGAAGTCCCCAGAACAGGTAGGTCATTTTTTTGTGGAGAGGCCTGTGTTAACTCTGAAGGCAGGAAACGTCTCATGCCGCTTTGATCCAGCCCTTCTCTCCACTCCAGTATCAGCACTGTGCTCTGCTGGGAGGGCTGGACCTTCGCAGTGTTTGGTGGGACCCAGGCAGAGACTTCCAAATATCCAAGCAGGAGTTCTGCTTCTTCCCAGGGCTTGTGCTGTCCCTGCTTTCCCTGCGTGCTGCCACGGGAATGGGTAAAAAACATTGGTCAAACTGTGGGGGGAAAAAAATAACAACAGATTCTTCTTTATTTTGGGTTGGGATTTTTTTTAGATTTTAGGGTTGATACTGTAAAGATTTGGGTTGGAGCCTTGATCGTTAGAAGCTTAATTAAAATGGAAAGCTAATGTTCTTAGATGAACCCACAGCTGAGAATTTAAAAAAAAAAAAGTATTGACCGAAAGAGCCATCAAATAATAACAATGTTTGGACTTCCCTGACTTGTTTTGATGTGGATAAGTGATCTCATTTAGGGCTAATCCGAACATGATTTCCTTCTACAATTCCACTTCTCCAAATTTTTTAGCAAAAAACCCCCAACCTTTTTTCCATTCTAATTTAAAACCTGCCACTATGAAATTTTGGTGTTGGGCTTTATTGTAACATTTTTGATGGTTGAAAAATCAATCCAATTTTACTCTATATAGAGGGCAATTTTTGCCTTTTTTTTTTTTTTTTTTTTAAAAACTGAAGCAAACCAAAACCCTATCCCCTTAATACCCTCCAGACTGTATGCTTAAACATTCAACATTCTTCCTTTTTTCTTATTTTTAATTTTATTTTTTTTACAGTGGAGTAAAAATAATAAGCTGCAGTCTGAAATAGAATTGTTGCTCTTCAACTTTCCAAAGCAGTAAGGGAAAATAGATCACACAGCGAGTTTTAAAAATCAGTCAGTGTGTGGGATATGCTACACTGAACCTCTTTTCAGAAAAGAACTGGATTGCAGCCTTTAAGGAACTGTGTTTACTGTAAGAGAAACTGAATTTAGACCAAGTAAAGGATGTGGGAAGCACCAGCTCGGTACCGCTGTGATGACTGCAAAGCAAAAATTAAAAAAAAAAAAACCAAAAAAAAAACCCCAACAAAAAAAACCCAAAGCACAGCCCAAACAGGGATTTTCCACCATGTGGATAAATTACTGGAAATGTCTGAAATCCATTTGTTCTGGGAAGGTGCACCGCACAGTCATTTCTCCTCTCTGGCAATCTAGCGAAGGGTTAAAAGTTTGAGCGAGAATTGATTCGGGGAGAAGGCTGCTGCCACAATGCTAAAGACTCATTTATTGGGAGAGCACTACACTGCTTACTGTAATTGCAAGAAAATTAAAAGAAAGCAAATTAGCTGGGAGCTTTTCAGAACTCTTCCTCCTTTTGCTGACGTTAATGAGATTTTCCCCATACCAAAGCGGCGTTAATAACTTCCGCTGAGTGGCTTCTGTAAGCCATTGCTTACAAAATGAAACAAACCTGGGGTGACAGCGAGGGGGGAGCGCGGAGGGGGAAGGCAACCGAGCACAAGGGGTGGTGGGGAAGGGGATGAATCCGTAGGACAGGTTATATTACGGTCTCGCACATCCCCATGCGAGGTAGCTCCGTGGCGAGGCGTGTGCTGGTATCAGGTCTGCTGCCACCTGCACCGCTTCTCCGGCACAGATCCGCTTTCCCCGGTTTATAGCCTGCGATGGCTTTCGTTGGGATGATTTCGGCAAGCGGAAAGTTTATGTAGTAAAGGGAAAAATGTCACAAGCTGTTCTTAGGGCTGTATTTATAGCCAAGGCATTTCCAGGAAGGTGAATTTCCTGTACTGGGGTGGAGGTCGGGGCAGAAGGGAAGGGCTTGATCGGGATCAGCTTCCTTAACAGGAATTCCTGTCTTAAGCAAGAATCTGCTGCTTTCCAAGAAACTGGGCTTTTCCACAGCTAGCAGAAGGGATGCTTCAGAGGCAGGGAAGGAGAAGAGTGAAATTATCGGTGCATTTGGAGGCCCCTCTGTGGGGAAGTGCTGAGTTGCAAGTGAGATGCATTGCAGGGAAAGGCTTTCTGCGGGGCAGGACCCCTTTTTGCTCCTCAGTCAGCCCCAGGAGAGAGGTGGTCCGCAGGGCTGTGCTGAGCGTGGTCCTTCGGAAGTGAGGCATGGCGGAGGTGAGATCCCAAAATGCTGCTGGGATGAGGGGGATGGATAAAAGCGGTGAGGCCGTAGCTCTTCCTTGCTTCAGGTGCAGTACTTTCCTGTGAAGGAATGGAAAAATACCTTTGTTTTTCTGAAAGCTCATGGATGCAAATGTTTGTTTATGGTGGGCATCTCTATAGCTATGTACACACAAACCCAATGTATACATACACGAGTGCATGTTGAGTGGGAGTAATATTTTGTAATTTCTAAGGCACTCCTACATGAAGAGACGTGGGTGCCTAAGAAAACATAGCTGAAAGCAAAATCAACATGACCTAGTAAACAACAGCTATCTAGCACATGTGTGCCTACTGTAAAGCAGATCCTGCCTGCGCGGGCTGTGTGTGCTTCTCCGGACAGGGAGAAGTTAAAGTCACTTGAACCGAGAGCTCTCAGTAAGATTTTTACTGAATTCAGATAATTATTCCACAAATTTTCTTTTGCATTTAATACCACGCTGTCTGGGTATAACAAAGTGACACCCAACAGCTACAATGCCTGCTTTGTGGGAAATGGTACCTGCTCGGTGCAGTGAAAGTGGAGCTGGTTTTTGGCTGTTGCTGCTTGGCACAGGCACCTTCCTGGTGCTGTCCTGCGGGTGACAGCGCGATTTGCAAGTTATTAAAAGTTTAGGAGGATTCAGAACAACCTATTCCAACGGTTTCTAAATATTTCATGCGTGTCATCTAAAGCAGTTTCAGTGCTTCAAAACAGCAGGAGAAAAAAATTATGCATTGTATATTTATAATACATGATTGTTGATCTCTGCTGACATTTATCGTTACTGTAGAGAAGAGACCGGATAACTCGCTTGTGGTGGGGAAGGTAAATGTCATAACGAGGACAGCCTGTTTCAGATGTGTATTAACCCTTTCAATTAATTTTCTTAATACTTTAATAGGATTAATGAAGGGTCACGTGATAAATGAGGCCTGTGCTTTTGTCCTCCCGTGTAAAGGGATGCACGATGAAACTTGCACGGGCACAGAGGTGCAAACCATAAAATGACTCTTGATGGATGACAGCAGGGAACCAGCTACCCGTGCAGGAGCCCAGGAGATGGTGGTTTTGTGTGCCCAAGCAGGCAGCGTGGTCCAGTGGAAGCCAGTTTGGAGAGTAAATCAGTTGGTGCCAAGGACCTGACAGCCATGTTTGGGGCATTTTGGGGGATGGCTGTTTTGGAGTAGGTCTCGTTCAGTGGGTGAATGCCTGTTCATGCACTCTGAGACCACTCTGCAATGGGAGTACAGAACAAGTGGGAGCGACTGGGAGGTTTGCCTCAAAAGGGCCCAACTGAAACAGTGGTGTAGATGTACTCAGTATCCGTAATTCCTTACATTTTCATCAAGTCTTATAATGCCTTTTTTTTTTTTTTCCTTTTGGACATCCTACCTACCTGGGAGAATCTGTTTTTTAACTTGAAAAAAGGGGGAGGCATTTCTAAACCTCAGTGTTATTGCAAGAAAGAGTTTGAAAACAAACTAAATTTAAGAGACTGAATACATTCTTTAAAAAAAAAAAAAATCTCATGCAATTTTAAAGGTTGGCAGGTGACTTTTTAGGTTATCCTTTCCCGGGAGAAAACCTGCAGGAACAGCCTGGGTGGGAGAAGAATACCTCTGTGACTCTCCATGATACTGAAGTCAGAGGAACTGCTTCTCTCTTGATTTAAATCCTTGAATCTCCGAATCTCCAGTGTGACAGCTGTGGAGTTATTTGTGGTTCAGGTTCACTGCAGTGACAGCTCTTGGAAAATCTGCTTCCAAAATTTCCCCAAATTCTGACAAGGAGCTGCTGAGGAAGTCTAGACTATGGATTGGGTTTTTTTTTTTTCTTTTTTTTTTTTTTTCCTCGCTTTTCTAATTTTTACGGGCCCAGCCTGCACTTTCCTCTCTGGGGCCAAATCTCTTTCTACACTTCTTGCTTTGAGCAGGCCCTGGGACATCCCCCGTGCAAAGGGGTATGGGGTGGTCAGTGTTACGTGCGAGCCCCAGCCCTGGGGAGTGGAGAGCTGCCAAGGTGGACATCCTCTCGCTGTGAGCAGCCGCCCAGAGCCTTTCAGAGCCTCCAAATCCTCAGCATCCCACGGGGGAAGAAATTGGGCAGAACACGGCGGGGAAGGCGGTGGCCCTTGTGCCAGGAAGCCCGTGGTGGACGGCCAGGTGCAAGACGAAACGCTGGAGCAGGAGGGAAGCGCGGGTTCATTCCTGTTCTGCTCTTTCCCTCAAACCTCCTTGTTTTCAAATGCCAAGTACCAAACTCTCCACCACCTCCCTCCATGCTCGCCCCTGCGCTTGCTGCTTCTCTCAGAAATGTGTTTGTAGTAAGAGGGAGTTGAAGAGATCAAAGCAGTAAAATGCAGAACACACTGGTACCTGGGAGGGACGGCAAGTGCAAAACTAACCCGCGGTCAGCAAACCGGTTGGGAAGGAGGGATTTGGATGAATGCAGTGTTATTTCATCTGCGGGCTGGCCATGCCAGGCAACACATGGCTTAAAACCGAGAAGAGAAAAACATAACGGGGTGTAGTGGCTTTGAGGAGTGCCAATGCTGTGTGGAGAGCTGCAGCTAGCCACTGGAAATCCTAGAGAGGGAGAGGCTGGATTACAGTCACCTGGATGGTGAAGAGATTACCAGTGAGCTCATAAACACATAAAAATCCAGCTAGTCCCTGAAGTATGGCAGGTTACTAGAATCATCAGCGCTCTGCTGGAGATGAGTTTGCCCCAAATAAGATGAATCTGTATGTAAAGGAAATGTTAGGTTTGACACTTGAAGAAAATTTCCTCCAGTTGGCTGCTTGCCCTTTTTTTTTTTTTTTTTTTTTGTCCCTTCTTCTTTTCCCCCAATACTTTGAAAATGGGGATTTCCACATCTAAGATTTGGGTTTGTTTTGTACCTTCCTTAATAAAATAAAAGTCTGAAAATCTTTCTGTAGGAATAAAAGATCAACACCTGCCTGTTGAGATGATTTCTAGAAAACTGTATGTTATGGCCAGGTTTTTTTTAAGTATCTCCACATGCATTTTTAAAGGGTGCTGGTAGTTCAGACTCAAAAGGCATCCCACCTTCTAACTGCCTGGCTAGTTCTCTGTCTTAAGAATCTAAAGGCATAATATATAGTTCAAATATTTTATTTTACATATATAAAATACTTTAAATTTTTAGAGAATTTTGATTTTTTTTTTTCAGATGAAACTCTTCATTTGAGGACTAACCTGAAAAAAATAATCACATGCCATTGATTTTTTTTTTGTCTGTGTGAGCAATTAATTAATAATTTGTATTCTCCAAATGGTTTCTAGTATGTTGCAGTGATGTAAACTACAAAGCAATGCAAACGTTAATATCAAACTGTAAGAAAAGCACAGGTAGAGAACCGATGCTTGTCAAATGAAGAATGAAGTGAAGCTGAATTTTGAAAATTCCCAGAGCATCTTAGAGGTAATGCTGAAAAGTTAAACAACAGAAAAGAACATATTTGCACCAGAGAGCAGGGTAGTTCCCTTTGACTTACATCTCCAACATCTCCATTAGCCCTGCTGAAGGTAGTGTGACTGTGGGAAGTATAAGTCCACACGGAATTTGGATTAGGTGCCTTCTGGATTCGAGGCAAGCCTTTCCACGTCTGCAGTTGCTATTAATTTATTCCATTAATAGTGGAATAAAGGTGAGGTTTCATGGTGCTCTTGTCAGTACAGTTACTACCTGCCAGCGAGAACGTCTCCCACTCTTTATTCTTGTGTCTTTTTTCTTTTTTTCCCTTTAAGTCATGTTTCTGACTCAACAAGGGGAAAACTTTAGAGTGCAGCCCATAGTGGCTGAAGCAGCAGCCCACACTGACGGGGCGTGAAACCCCGCTTGGTTTCACTGGTTTTCACTTGCTTTTCCTGTGGGCAGCGGGAACTGCCTCTCACTTTCAGAATGAGCACCCACCCTTTGTGGCACCTTTGCTTGCTCAGCTCCATCCATCACGTCATCGTCAGTGGGGGTCAGCAGCGAAGGCTGGGGCTGACACAGACTTGGAGTGCCGAGTCAACAGGCACTTACCCGCTACTTCATCCGCTCCCATCCCGTGCAGATAAAATAGTGGGTGACGACGAATGCCTTCAGCTCCTCCGCCTGTATTGCAGGAAGGTAGGCGTGCTGTGGTCGGCCGCTTCTTGGGCAGCACTGCTCCGGGGGATCCGGTGGTCCAGCTTCTGCGGGGTCACTGGTGGCCCTGGGGGAGAGCGGGGATGCCCACCCAGGAGCAGGAGGGGCTCGTGAGTGGCTGCTGGGCTCAAAATTGGTATCGGTACTTGCAAGAAACTCGGGGGGAAAAGGGATGGGAGAGAAACTAATCCTGTAGACTACCTCTGCCCTTGAGTTTTGTCAATCAGAGAGAAAAGGGAAGTAATACAGACGTTGCAAGTTTATTCAGGAGTTGTCAGTCTGGAAGGGGCCCTGCCTAAATCGAAAATAACCTCACTTCACGGAAGAGGCTTCCTTGCTCATTCTTTATGTATTTATATCTGACCTGGGCTGGCTCGATGGACAAAATGTTCTGTACTTATTTCCTCTTCTTTTTTCGGAAGAAGGCAGCTGTCAAGTGCAGGAGAAGTGAAGCTGTGGGAACTCGCTGCATGTACCACATTGGGGCTGGCTGGTCCACGCCAACTGGTGACAAACACCCTGTTTCTAGGGCAAGAGCTGGCACCTGATGGGCATCTTTTGTCCGTACCTTTGCGCTGCTGCAACAGGAAGGCTTTGCCGTCATGCAAAGAGAAAAAAGCTGTTCCTCTGCCTCTTTCTCTAAGCTTTTTGCTCTCACTAAGCAGAGAGCATCGGCCTCCGATGTGGTGGAAACAAGGACGGAGGTGAAGGATGGTGAGACCGGCAAGGCTGGCATGAAGTAACCCTACAGGACTGTGGGAGAATGTATGGAAATCTCCCCCCTGCCTTCTATCAATTAAAGGGAAAAGGGGAATAATATAGGCATTGCAATTAAAAAAGGTAATAGAGTCTGATTTACATTTCAGAATGTATTAGCTTGGTTTTAATTGGAAAATAATTTGAATTGCAAGCGAAATAATTAGATTAGAAAGCCACTCAGCAATTTACTGCTCATGTTCCCCAGAACCGGACTCCTGGTTCATAGAGTAATTGTGAACATTATGGGAGCTGCGTTTGATTTCCCCCTTTTTGCCCTCCCCTTCACTCCTCTCCTAACGAATTGCTTTCTGGAAGCAGAGGCACATCTTCATTAACGGCTGCATTTTATGTCTGAGGTCTCAGCTGGTCGCAGGGGCTTTTTTGAGGTATGAAATTTGTAAGGACTTGTGAGAAAAGGGCTGAGGGAGTTATTCTGGGTTCCTCCAAGCCATTTATTCCAAATCTAGGCTGTAAAAAAAAAATAATTGTCAGGTCGGCCTCAGTATCCCTTCTTGAAATGGTTGGGGGCATTCTGGAGTTGTTAAATGCAGGAAAACTGGTGCCAGAGATATGCAGTGCTTGCAATGAATATGTTATTTACCCTGGGACATAGATGTATGGCTGGTGCTTTATTTACAAAAGACATAGCACATCCCCAAGCACCTCGCAACCCAGGAGCCCTAGTTCTGCAGACTTGTATGCGTAAGCGAGCCCAGCCATCGCTTCCCTCCTCCTCGCTCCGGGGCAAGCGCTCAGGGATGGGGACAAAGGCAGGCTGCAGCCAGGGCTAGTGTCCCTGACAAGCGCGGGACTTGCTTTTGTGGTTATTGGATGTCGCTAATGCTTTCGTGAGGTTCGGTCTTTGTATTTGAAAGGAAAATCTTTTCCATCCCTGTCATGGAGATGTGCACAAGGGAATCGTATTTGGGGAACTTACCTATCGCTGCTTATTAATGTTATAAATCATTATTTACCGGCTCATAAAAACAATCTGTCATAAATTATAGATCTTGAAAAAAATCTTCACAGATGTGAGACAGAAAGCAATCTATTACTGCTGCTTTTTCTCGTTTCTTCTCTGATAGACCCCAGCAACCGCACCATCAGCCTGTGGTTATTTCTAATTATTTATTTACACGTAAAGCCCTTGCCTTCTCTTCCAGGTCAGGAATGCTTCTTTCACTTGAGGGATAACTTAAAACCAATGTGATTGAGCATGAAGAGTAATTGGATGTCATTTTGAGATGCAATCCCTCTCCATAATCCATCACTGTTGTCACGCTAGCCTGTTTCTGAGGCAGGGCAGCATTCACTCATCTCCGGTAGTCCGAGGCTGTTGTTTCTCCAAAGTAGAGGCCCCTTTTCCATACTGACTCTTTTCCAGCCTCTGTTTATTTCCTTAATGACTGAAGCGAAAGCAGATATTGTTAGATAAGTGGCTATAAATGATTCTGGCAGCTTTGTATAAAGGCATGTGATAAATTTTCAGGAAAGAATTTGTTGCCAGGATAGCTTCTGGAGCCAAAACGTTGGTGCCAAACTAAACGGGAAGAGCGCATGTGAGAGACCAGTCGGGATGCTACCCCGTGGGGTTGTGGCCTTTCTTCTGGTGGTGGGGTGGTGCGATGCTCTGGGCCCTGACCTCTTCACCAGAGACATTATTTGTCCCTCTTCCTTCCTGCCATTGCCTGACCCCGTTCGGTATGTGCAGTCCCATCTCATTCTTGGGGTTTTGTTTTTTCCTTTCCTTTCCTTTTTTTTTTTTTTTTTTTTCCCCTCTTTTGAGCAACTCTTAACCCTCAAATTTGGTCTGGGAGGCTGTGCAAGGAACCCTATGGATGGTGGGACTGTATATACCTGTCTGTACGCAGCAGGCGGCCTGTTGGCATGGCTGGGGCAGACGCCACGTGGTGCGAGGACACCTGCGGCTGTTCCCCTGGAGCTGGATGGGGCCGAAGGAGGTCCCAGCAAAGGGCAGCAGCAGGGCTGCGACCCGCGCCTGTGGTTCCTTTGTCGGGATCTGCAGCTCCTGCCTTCCCTGGCATCAGCACCATAACCTGAGCCTCTTAATGTCTTGTGCGAGGCAACAGTTTGAATTCCCAAGCTCACAAGCTGCAGATTCCTCCATCTCAAAGAGCTATTCTTCCATCTGTAAGCTGGCTACTTGTTTGATTTTTAAATCGTGTTTTCCTGTTGAAAGTAGAGACTGAGGGGAAGGGCCCCTGTGGCAGGACCCTCACCTCTGGCAGCAATGTGCATGCATGGTAGTTCTCATTAGTTCCTGTCTGCTCCAAGTGGATTTAACTTTCATTTTTAAATGGCAGCATTTGAAAGGCATATAGGGCTGAGCTAACCATGTAAGTAATTAGGCTAGGAATGCAAGCAGAAGGGGCCATCAGCACTCATTATTTAAGAGCCAGCTTCATTATTTTTACTGCTTGGATGCTTATCTTAACATCAGCAGCCGCTTTTATTTAAAGGGACTTTACCTTGCAGACTTGACGTTCCTTGCTAGGCTCTCCTGGAGGGTGCTCGGAGATCACACGCCTTCCTTGGAGAGGTGAAACTGAAATAGTCTGCTCCAAAAAGGATGCTTCCTGGAGCTGAGGCTCCCAAAGTATTTATGCCCTGTGCAGGCTTCGCAGGGATTTGGGCCCCCATCCCTGGAATGGTGCTGCCACCACGATAAAAGTGAGATGCTCTTTGACAGCACATGGTATTTTTTTATTAGGTCAGAGCATGAAAATTGTCCTGGGCATCTAAAATTAGAAGACAATGAGGTCTGTAGGGAAAAGCAGTGTCAAATCACACAGTTGCAGTCCCTGCCCCAAAGTGCTTGCAGTTGAACGCCCACCTTTGGCTCCAAGCTTTCATTGAATCTGACTTACCATAAGGGAGCTGATGAAACTGCACAATCTAAGGTGAGCCCAAGTGCAGTGGTGCCTTTTATTCTGACTTCTTTTATTAAATATGTATATGTTTAGGGCTGTATTTTGGTGGGAGATTTGCGAAGGCGGTGAATAGTGCAATTTTGTATACCAAGTGATCGTACCGGTGTGCTGCTGCGTCCCTTCTCTGAGCCCTTTGGTTCTCTCTCCTGCTTTTTATCATTCTTGTGTGTGTGGTGGATGCCCGGGCTCTTCTCCCGTAAATGACCCGTACACAAGGGTGGGTCACCTGGGAAGAGGGATACGCTGCCAGTCATCAGTTCAGTAGGAAAGATTAGTCTGAGATGCTGAACCCCTTTGTGAAGGGCTTTGAGATGTATAAGCGGGTGTGCTGCTCTAGAGCTCTTCTCATGCCACCCAAAACTGCCTGGAAGTTTGAAGACATCTTGCAGGAGATGGTCTGGCTGTTCTCTCAGCAAACCCCTGGGTGCTGAGCAGTGTATTTCTCCAGGCACCTGGGAAATGGAGAGGAGATACTGTCTTTTACCTTTGCAGTTTCCTGGCTGCTCTGGTCTTTCCTGCAAATTTGTGCCCAGCCCGGCAGAGTTAAATGCTGCCGCCGCAGCCCTTGCGTGCAGGGCTGCTTTGTTGCCATGTCAACTGTGCATGTCATTTGTTTACATTTGATTTGGCAGAACATTTCATGATAAGAACCAAGGCCTCCAGCGACTTTGAACTGGGGGGTGGCTGGGCAGGGGCACGGCGGGATGGGGAGCGAGGGAGAGGGTCTGCACCCACTTTCTGCTGGTTGTCCACCAAACGAGCATGTGAAGCCACCTGGGGCTTCGTCTTCGTAGTTAGTTTCCAGGAAAGTCGGAGCAGGTGAAATAAGTGTAGATTCTCATATTAATGTCAATAACAGTGTACATTAATTCTCAGGTGGCTTCTCGTAGTTCGACCCATGGAGTGTGAAGGTTATTTCCACAGCCTGTTGCAGCCAAGGTTGCTGCAGCTAGGTAACTTCTGTGATCCTACCAAATTCCTGACAGCCAGATCTGGATTGTATGCACATGTTAGTCAGTGATGGGAAGAGATTAATCTTTACAGGCAAAGACCCATAATTCGAGATAAATCTGTGGCAGACTTTTTCCTGAGGACTTTCCCCAAGTAAAAAGTGTACCAGGCCTTGGCCCAAAGCCAGGGAGAAAACATGTCTTAAAGCAAATCTACGAAGAATAAAGTAGTATGCGCTCTCCTCAGCCAGCACAAAAGCGATGCAAGAAGAGTTGATGCACAACTAACTTTTCAAACTTACTTCAATGACAATGGATTGGGTTTTTTCCTTTTTCCCTAAATACAAGGAAGCTGGGAAGAGGTTGGTAAAGCATAAAAGGTTTTTCTCCCAAGTCCTTCTGACTGTTTGCCAGAGACATTTTCCCCCATATTTTGTTACCTGATTGGGAGCGGTAAATTCTCCATTTCCCCTTCTGTGTTGTTCTCAGCCTTCTGGATGTGAGACGCTTTGCTTGTGGTGTTGGTGGGAAACACATTCAGGATTCAAGTGCTGGGAAACTGGGGAGGTGATGCAATTTCCCCCTTCCTTCTTAAAGAGATTAATATACTGTATGTTAATATGAAACGCAAAGCTCGTCTCCCTGGTAGCTCCGCAGGCGAGGACAGGGGACAGTGTAAAGTCCGTGATCCCTTATGAGATGTGTGTCTCTGCCAGCCCCTCCTTCAGGCGCCCGGTGAGTCACAGCGACCGCACCGGCGGGCTGCCTGCCGTGGGGCTTCTGCTTTCACGTGAGAGAAATACCCTTCATCTGTGATTAGTGTCCAAACCACCGAGCACGACCTGAAAGACCACGCTGCCAGGAGCATAGGAGAAATGAGTCGTGGGTCGGCAGTGTAGTCCCCCGCTTTGATCTCCGTCGCTCTGCTCGTTGCTCTGACTTGATTTTTACCTACCCGCGTGTGATAGCTTGGTCCTGAGCTCACCAAGGCAGTGGTTGTCTTCTCGGGGTGTGCTCACATACGTGCCCTTCGGTGACAGCGGCTGCCTGAGCAGCGCAGCCTCCCCCTCACCATCTTACCTCCCCGGTGCATTGGAGCCGGTTCAACCCCCCCGTGAGCCCGTGAGCATTTGTACCAGCTTGTCCTAAGGGAAAGCGCAGGGGTGGGACCTGGGGTTTGGGGCAGAAACTGGTTAAACCAGCAGTGCCACCAGGAGGAGACAGATGTACCTGGAGACCAACAGCCAAGACAAGCTGGGGGTGTGCTTCCCCGTGCCTCCCGCGGAGGTGGGATTCCAGGTCTGTGGATGTTACGTGCTGTTGACGTTGGCCTAGAGCCGTGCAGGAGTTGCCCATATCGGTATCTGCTTTGTTACTCGTCTCTGTTAATGACGGTGTCTCCCTCCGATCAAGAACAGTTAGGCTCGTGCTAGGGAACTAGACAGGGAAGGTGGGGAGCGTGGTAACATGACTGGTGTTTGAAGCGGGGGTGAAATGCCTGTTCCCCTTTTTCCTTTCCCTCTTTCATGGCCTGGGGAGATCATATTTAGGTAAAGGGCTAAGCCAACCTCATGACTGTCTTGGTCTTTGGCCTCTCTAGGACTGCACAACCGTGCTACGAAAAGCGACTATTTTTGTGAGGTGGATCCGGCTCCTGGCTGCTGACCAACCATTTTTTGAACTCCATTCGTGCAGGCCTTGAAATGAACCACTGAAAAATAAAGCCAGGCAGGTAGTACTGACATGTGTAGGATTTAATCTGGCTCCCAACCTGTGTAAGGTTTTTATAGGGCACTAATAATCACATGGTGTGCTCCAGTTCTTGCTTTTTAATTTTCTACTTAAGGGCGAGACTAGGTGCTTTCCTCAGAACATGAGATTCTTTAATTTTAGACACGAGGTCTGGCACCCTTTATGGAAGCCAGCTGTCTTCGCATTTTCCTAGCAGTGCTTTCATTCTTCTGCATTGCAAGCCAGCTCTTTTTCTGTGTGGGATCCTTCTCACCTCAGCCCTTTCCCAGTTACATAAAGAAGGAAGAGCGCTAAAAGAGTGGCCACGCTGAAATTTAAAAAAAATAAAAATAAAAAAATCATTGAGGCCCTTTCTGAGTTGCTACATGCCAGATGTCTGCCTATGGTTATTTCCAAATAAAAGCACTGTTAGGTAGCAGGCGTGGATCTATAGTGTTATCTGTAATAAAGAGCAGTATATGGGATAATAGTACACAGTACAGTTAAGAGCAAAGTCATGCATCTTGGGCTTGAATCAAAGATCACCAAAGACAGGACGTTGGTTTGTAAAGATTTCAGTTGTTATATTGTTTTGTAGCCGCCTTCTCTTCATTGTTTTGAAGTTGGTATTTGCATAATTTCTAAAACCCAATGCATGGAAGAAGCATGCGGAGATAACTTCTACAAATATGGCCCAGTAGCTTTGTTTGAGGAAAAAGAGAAGTTGCCTGCATTCCTTCTGGATGTCACCTTTTCCCTTGGTGAGTCCAGAAAGAAGCCTTATTCCTTCTCCCAGGCTTGCTGCTGAAGCAGTGTTAGCTGGAAGAGACACTGGGGAGGGGTGCAAGGTGCTCCTGGTCAGTCTTGGGCTTTAATTCCTGAACTCTAGGTCCTTGGAGATTGATGATTCCTATGCTAAGAGCAGGGACATGTTGTTTCTGTATTTATTGGGCAAGACAGATGCCCTCGTTCCTTTGTCACTTCTAGCAGATGAGCTTTCCAGATGGGAACCTCACCAAATAGTTCTTCAACAAAAATGACATTCCTTGGACTGCTTGTTCTCAAAAAGTGCTCCAAGTGACCTTAATGTGTTCTCAGCTATCCTTTACAGACAAGAAATATTTCTGAATGCAAGGTCACCAATTGCAGTGCTATGTATTACTAATAAACTTGGCACTTGTATCTAAAGATGGTCTTGTGGCTAAGATACAAGGTTGGGACAAAGGCAGTTATTTTCTTGTTTGCACTTGTTGAAATTACTTTTTTGCTACATCTCTCAGTCTTCCCAGCTAAAAGTGGGATTAATAAACTGCACTTGCTTTAGCTGGGTATGTTAAAGTTTGTGAAGTCCAACAGCTGTCTTTAAGGAAATACAAAGTGCTTGGGTCTTTCTGATACCATCCACACCCTAACAGCTGGCCTGCTGGCTTGCTTCTCACAGCTAGAGTCAAATGGAAGTTCATTCTGCTTGTAGGCAAGTATGGTAGTTAGCAGCAGCTCTTGTGAACATCCTTGACCTAGACTCTGCTCCAAGGGGCCAGAAAGCATATGCGTAAGGTAAAATTTTCATTCTGTTAGGTATCTTTTCAAAACTCTCTGTAGAAATACTTCTGCCCCTCATCAGCATTATACCTGGGGACTTGTTGATTGCCAGCAGCAATTAATGCAATGCTGCTAGCAGTGCTTGGGAAGGAATGGAAGTGATTGACTTTCAAATTCAGGGCTGTTGTTTGCAGGACTGTGCTTCAGGGAAAACCTGTAAAAAGGTTTCTGTCCAGAAACTAAGCGTATCTGATGTGGAATTACAGAGAAACAATGAACAGGAAAGTTGACAGTACTGCTTTTACTGAGCAGAGTTGCACTTTTAAGTCCACTTTAGAAGTAGGTTTTGCAAGACAGAGCCTTAGACACTTAGGAGGGCAATCCTGTCAGCATCCAAAAAGAACATTGCATCCTCTAATTAAGCAGAGTATTAACTACCTTATCTCCTTGACGAAACTTGGTAAACTCTGCTCTGACAAACATGCACGCACAGCTTTCTCTGTGGAAATTTGGAAATTAAGACATGCTTTCTCTATCATCTATATGATTTATTTTTCCTCTGGCTATTCTTCTGGAGTTGTACTAATGCACTGAACTAAGTGCAGCTGTCTTTGCGTTGAGCCATATTTGCATAGAGCTCTATTTGCATGTTGGTTTGTGCTGGCGTACAATATTAATAAGGTATTAAAGGAGAGCAGGGGAAGGGGGAGGGGCAAGTTAAGATTTCAGTCTTGTCTAAGCAGGGGTGTGCAAATAAATTCCCTTTTATCCAGAATTAATGACTAATATGTTAACTGGCCTCGGACTGGGATTTTGCTTGCCTGGGAATGGTGTCTGCAGCAAGAGGCTGTGCTTCCCGCTCTGTCTTCCATGCCTCTGGAGACGTTAGTGGGTTTGTCCACCTTCGGCTGGAAGCTGCAAGGCTGCTCGTGAAAGGAAATCTCTCTGGTTACAACCATGCATGTCTGGAAGTAAATGCTGCCCAGTGGAAAGCCACAGCATGGGAATAGATGAGAGGGGAAAAGGGGGAAACAAAGGAAAAAGGGAGAAAGAGCAAGTTCTTTACCAAGAGAAAGCTAGAGCCTTGAACTTGGACCTGAGCTGCTCTTACCTGAAAGAGCACACCTGTAACAAATGGTTCAATAGGAGGGTATGATGTCCCTCAGAGGCAGAGACTTGGGGTTACCTGCCATCATTCAGCACGGTGACTGTGCCTAACATCCAGATCCATACTTGCCCCAGAGTTAGCCTGCTCTGGGCATCTGTTCCATCTCACCTGCAGGGCTCAGGGGCAGCAAGTGCTGAGGTAATGGTGCTAGCACCTTTTTTTTTTACACTGCTGTCTGGGGGGCTAGCTGTTAGTCTGCATGGTGAGTGGGCAGGGAGCAGCAGGAGAGACAGATCCCTTCCCTGCAGGATTCCCAAGAGGGGTGCACCACTGTGACCAGGAGAGCTGGGGTGGGACCTTGGGACACTCGCCATTTTGCACATAGTTAGCTCTTAGTGATGATAATCTGACTGCAGGACCCTAGGAGCCCAAGTAGTAATGGCTTCTGTGGGGAGAGCTGATTAGCGTTGATCTCCAGGGAGGGGTTGCCTTCACTCTGCAGAGTAAGGAGTGCTTTTGGAGCTTGCACACTTAACACCTTTTTATTGACAGCCCAGAAATATCTGAAGAAGAAGGGGAGCTGTTCTAGAAGGACCTGTTTATAATTGAGGTTTTATCAGGTTGCTCTGTCCCAGATATATGGGGGAGTACAGGAGGAGCAGAATTCCTGTGTTGAGGAGGAGAGGTGCCTTAGCCCCAAGCAGGTTTGCATTGCCTGTCCTTGGGTTTGGTGGGCCAGAAGTCTTTCAAACCTGGGCTTGCCACTGGTGTAATTGCCTCCTGTGCTAATTCTGAATCAGCTTTCCTTGGGGTACCATCCGGCTGAACTAGATCACCTTTTCCCAAAGTCTTGGTGTTTCAACTCAGAAAGGAAGAATAAGCAAGGTGGTGGGGGGGTGCAATGCTCCCGTCTCGGTGCTCAGTTCACTCTGTAGACATTTTGGTGGTAACCTGGTAATCCGACAAGTCACTTGGGGGAACAGTTTGATCTTGCTGTGGGGATGGTGCCACGTTATGGGGGAAGCTCTGTTCTTAATCAGTGCAGAAGCCGTGAGGGGAAAAACAAGTCTGCAACATCACTTGGCAACACAATTATTATAATAGGGTTTGTTTCTTCCTACACTGCCCAACTGAATTATTTTCTCCATATGGTGGAGCTACTCTGTTTTTAACTGGTTCTTCCTGCCCCTTCACCAGATGGCTGTTTTTATGCAGGACCTCACAGCTCTTGCACATTGTGCCTTGCTGAGCTGAGAGCAGGGAAAGGAACTCAGGTGAAAGCAGGCTCAGGACAGATGCTGCAAGCCCTGGTCGCGGGGGAGCAAACATATCTGGAGCTGGACATTAGGCATCATCATTAAGATGAATATTTAGATGGGGGTTGGAACTAGATGACCTTTAAGGTCCCTTCCAACCCAAACCATTCTATGATTCTGTGTTACCTAACAGGATAACTCAAAGCTAGCATCCTGTTTGGTTTTGATGGTCAGGAGATTTTGATGAGATCATGGAGTTGAAGGAGCTGTAATGGGCTGCAAACTGTAAAGTCTTCCCCTTCTGGGTTGCCAGCTCACTTCAGGCCTCACCTGTAACAGCTCGTTGTCATCATTGTCTTAGGTGTTAAGCACAGGTCTGCTAATACATTGCAATCCTGTCTGTCGTCTTGCTATTTTTGTCTTCCTAGGGCAGGGCACCCACCTGTAAGCTGCTTGTTGCTCCCCAGCTGCCAGGGGATCCTGCACCACAGCGTGCCTCTGCTTTGAGTCCATCCTCGTGATGCTAAGGACACAGGGAGTAAAAAAACCCCCCAAACCACAAAAAATAAAAGGGACATACAGAAATACCAACAGTAGGTGCAGAGTGTTTTTTAAATCACTTCTGTAATTTACACTTCAGGAAAAAATAGCCCACCTGGGTTCTGGGTAGCCAGGCACTCTGCATCTGTATTCAAGGGCCTTCCTCATTTGCTTTTAGTCTGCTTTTCTAAGGAAATGAGATGTGTGTGATCACACTGCTGCTGTGTTCCCCTTAACTTTTGAATCCGGTGGACAAATTCAAGCAAATTTGATGCAGGGGGAGAGGTCTCAGTGGTATTGAGTTCTACATGTTTCATGAAAACAGGCAGCTGGGCAGAGACCCTGTTAATGCATGCCCCGGGGGAAGGGCTGCAGTGTCAGCTTGCCAGTTAATATATATTGTTGGAAGAGTGTCTCTGTATAGGAGCACAGTCCCGAGACCCCTGTCTGTAGGAAACGGTAGAAGCCTTTCTCTGGCCTTTTGTTATTTAATATTTTTTTTTTAGTTTGTTTTTTTTTTTCCTTTGGTGAGACTTGAAAATAAAAATAACACTTTTCATCTTCAAAGGGCTTTACAAACATCAGCTAATTAATCCTTCCCTCATCTAGTTTGCTGCTTCAAGGAAGAGTGGAAAAGCGGGGATTTTTCTAAAAGTGAGCAAGATGGATCCTCAGAGGGCCCATCTCAATCCTGGAGGGTCTGCAGCTGTTGCTCCACTCCAGAGCATGCGGCTCTGTACCATGTTGTTGTTTGCTCTTTGTTTCTGTAGCAAATAAATAAAAAATGGAATTCAACCAACCAACCAAGAGATGTCCCCCAACACATGTGCCCCAGCTTATGGGTAAACCATCAACCTGAAAAAAAATGTAAATTGGCTTAATCAGGAGGGGAAAAAAAATTCCTATCCTTCAGTTTTAGATCTTTAAAATTGATCATGATCAATGCTCACAGTTCTCAAATTTTCTCATAAATTACCTTGAAAGCACAATAAGGGCACTTCCTGTTCTTCTCTTGATGTCCCTGAGGATCTTGTGGGCATTGTCAAAACCAGAAGCTTTAGACATCTCCTGGTCCAGTTCTCTTCACCCTTGGTCCAGCAAACTGTACTTTGGGTACAGCATCAGCCCTGCTGCTGATGTGACAAGTGAACATTGCCTCGTGGATTCAGGGAAGAGTGCTGCGCTGACACTGGCCCTCTCCTTTGGATGAAAGAGTATAACTATAAACCAGGTCTGACTCTGGAGCAGTCGGCACAATGGTGTGGACGGGAGGAGGGCACAGAGCGCAGCCCTCAGTGGGTTTAAGTGGCTTTTGTTCTGTTGGCTTCAAATGAGCTCTGGCTGCTCTTCCCCAGCCGGATCCAGGTTTCGGTACTGATGGTAGCTCTGACTTCTGGTCAGGAGCCACCCCTGCCTTGGTCGTGTGCAGGATGGGCATCAATGCAGAAAGCCAGTGCTCCTGGTGGGTTTTCCCTTTGCCCAGGTCTGGCAGAGGTGTCAGGATCACCTCTAGTCACAGGGATACGGTGCGGACCACCACAGTAGTGCAGTAATGAGATACCCCATTGAGTAGAGGGGGAAACTATAAAGAGGGCATGAGAGCTGAACTGGAGGTGCCTATAGCTGGAACATCTCTGCCACGGTCAACACCGAAGATGGCAGATCACTGTTACAGCCATACTGTGCTCCTTTCCTGAGGGCTTGGCTGAGGGAAGCCTCATCTGAATGCAGTATGTGCTACAGGCATTGGGAGCAGGGAGTTTGGCTGAGAAAGGGTTTGGCTCTCACAGCGTGGGGAGAGGGAGAGGTTTTCATGGCACCTCCGGGACATGGGAACCAATGTCCATTGTGGTCCATTGTGGGTTTTTTCTAGCATCCTCTCCCCTGTCTGTTCTGGATCCAACTCAGAAAGAAAGCTTTAGGGATGCGCTGGCACTCTGATTTTTAAAAAAAAATTATTTTTTTTCAGCCCTTTCACAAACATTTGGAAATGCATTAGAGTATTTTGGTGTGGTTGAGCATGGTTACATTTGATGCAGTGAGTTAGCCTCGGAGGGCAGCAGGTGCTGTGCTTTTGGTTTTCCTTGCCAGCGTGAAGGAGTTTTCTAGATCCTACCCGTGCCTAGTTTTCTATCAGGATCCTGAGGTGAGATCTCAGAGCTCAGCAGCCTCAAGGCATTGCAAAAGCTTTCAGCTTTCTAGGTTTCTTTCTCAAGAGAAATCCTGTATTTAATTTCCTCTTGCTAGCTTTTCCAGGGTAATTCTCTCTTCATTAGTGCTCAATGGGTGTGAACTTTTCTGGGGTCCAAACCAGGACATGCATACGACTTTGTATCATTGCGTGACTTTTGTCATGCAAGCTTTTCGCTCTTGTCAGCAGATTTTTTTTTTTCTATTCCACTTTGCATCAACATGGAGTTCTATTGCAGATATGGTTACAATTAGAAAATAATGATTTTAGTATTGTTAGAGCACGAATTAATTACAATTTCTGGTGGGATAGAAAAAAGCAAGAACAGAAAACAGTTCTCAGATCTGGGGCTTAAAGTATTTCTCACTATTGTTGCTGCAGCAGAAGTTTTCCTTATTTTATACATATTAACTATTATTCTACAACTGAAAAGCCTGGATCCAGAAATACCGCAGAAGGAAGAAATGGTGATTACAGAGCACAGGTTCTCAAAGTAAAAAAAAAAAAAAAAAAAAAAAAAAAAAAAAAAAAAAAAAAAAAAGGAAAAAATAAAAAGACCCTCGGGCTTCTCTGCATCAGAAACGTGATGCAGTTCTTTGAGTAGAAACATACCGAGTTCCCTGCAAATTCATTGTCTTCAAATCATTGCTTTGCGCTTCCCCAGCCCATCTCTGCATAACTCTAATTTGGCTGCCTGCATCTGCATGCATAGATGTGCAAGAAATGAGTCCAGAGTGGCTCTCGAAGTCTTGGTTGGGTTTGCCGGACTGGTAGATAGGAAAAAGAAAAAAAAAAAAGTAATTCTTCTTTTAAACTGAGAAATTGAGATCAGGCATCAGGGAGATGCAGTAAACAAGGAGCCTGGCATTGCTTATTTTAGACAGGCACTGTTTGGAGTAGGATTGCGCTTTAGGAGGTGCTAAGTATGTTCAGCAATATTGGCATTTTGTTTCAGTTGGATGAAGGTCCAAAAGCAAATCTGAGCCCTTCATGAATGGAAACGGTCTTCCCTCACGCGCTCCTACCTTGCTTCTCTCACTTACATGGCGAATGTAAAGACCCACATCCCTCCTACCTCCATCCCACCTCGACCTCTGCTGAGACGTACAGCAGCTTCTCACGTCGGGTGAAGGAAAGGCAGGGAAGCCCTCAAACTGCCTTTCCCCGGCCACGCCACCCTGCGGGGATCACAGAAGTTGTGCCACTTAATCCTTCAGCTGCCGTGGCATGTTGTGGGGCGGTGACAACGAGCGTAAACAAAATACATAATTAATAAAGCAGCAGCGGTTTGCGTTTGGTGCTTGGCGATGGGTGGGACGTGAGGAGGAGCGGCGGGGTAATTATAGATGTGAAAAATGAGTCAGGAACATGCGGTAACCTTTCTAGGTTAGCTGTCCCTGTGATCAATGGCCTACATTGTTTTCTCACTAACCTTTTGGTGAACCTTCCCTTAGAATAACAGGGGAAATACAGTTATTCCCTTCCCCGTCTTGTTTGTTGGTAAAGCGCTCATGTACCGCCTTATTATTGTACCCTAAATATTGCTGTGTGTTGGTAGTAAATCCTATGGCGGGTAATGAGCTGCACCTCGTGAAGGGACCTTTCCGTCCTCCCCATGCCCAGCTGGAGGCCGCCTGCCCATTGTGGTGCGGGCAACGGCACCGACTCTGTCACTGTCTCAGTTAAACCAAAAAGACCACCTTCCACAACTAAAATAGGTGTCAGGAGCTGCAGGGATAGAGGTGGGGAAGGGTGCAGTAAAGGAGGTAACGAAACCAAAGGTGTACGCTAAGGTTTTTCGTGGAGGGACGGGCAAGCCCCAAGATGTTGGGGTGATAAATTCATGGGCTTACAACTGGTGGCACAGGCCTGGATGAAAGTGTTTTTAGGGGGAGGTATTGGTCCATTTGCAGCCCCTGCTGCTTGAATGTACTGTGGTTTTACCTATCAAAGCCAAGCTTACTCTGTTTTCAATAATTTCTAATGCAGCCCTCAAGTCAAGAGGTTTCTGAGAGCTGCAGTCGAGTTTACGAAGCCTGAACTCCTCCGTGAGGAGGAGGATGGTTTGGTTCAGGCATTTTGGGGCGAAGCATATGATATACACCAGATAAAACTGCAACATGTTAAAAAAAATGTGAAGAATGCCAGGAAGTGTTCTTGAACCCTACAGTTGACTTAGCAGAGGGCTAAATGGTTACAGGCAGTCATGATAGTTGAAGCTATGAATGTATATGTAAGAGAGCCCCTTCTTTCAAGAAAGGGTGGATCTTTGCCTTTATGTCCTGGGAAGTACTTTCAATTGTTGCATTTATTTCTCTGGAGTAATTACCAAACTTCCCCTCAGCCAAAAGCATTCCTGATATATGGGGATTTCTTTGCCCTTCACAAGGACAGTGCTGGCTACTTGCAAAACAGTCAAATTAAGAAATGACATATGTACTGCAGTGTGATCCAAGGACGAATTAGAAGTTAAAATTAATCAGACGGGAATCAGTCCAAATTCCCCTCGTGCATGGTGAAGAGGGGGAAAAGTTTCTTTTGTATGATGTTTTTTTCTGCAAGTTTTGTCTCTCCAAAATTTCCGTCATGGACACCTAAGATTTTAACATGCGGGAAATGTTTATATTTTTTCAGAACATCGGGATAGCTTAAGAATTTGTTTTGGCAAGAAAAAAAAGAAACTGTAAAAGGAGACATTTGAAGAGTCCCAGAAACAAATATATGACTATGTGTTGACATGTTATGAAGGTGTTGGGAGCGACTCCTTACTTAAAATTGTGTTGAAATTTGCACTTACTATGGATTTAAATTCATCAGCTTCACACTTTAATGATTGAATTTAGTCTCCTGATTTGGTACAGAGATGCGTTGGAGAACAATTGAATTTTCCATGTGGTGGTTTTAAATGAAGAATGAACTTGACTTTGCAGGAGACTTTATTTTAAAAGTCTTCCTTCTGAAGCGTTGCCTTTCTCCCTACAAGCATCATGGTTCCTTCGGGACTATTTGCATGCCACACGTGCATTCTTGCTTGTATTTTGGTTGTCTGTCCAGCTCCAGTAAGATGTGTGGCATTAAAGGTTAAAGTCAGAGTTGTTCCTCTGCTAACAGCTGCAAGGGCTGTCTTCCATGTCTGGACAATCAGGGAATTGCAGTCTTTGGCCCTAAAATGGGGTAGCTCCCATCTCCATGTGAGATACGGTGTGGGTGGGAGCAGAGGGCATTCACGGAAAGCACGGCTCCAGAGATGGTGTTTCGGGCTTGCCTTTTCTGTCCCTTTTGCTTTGTAGGCACTGGACCAGCATTCAGCCCAGGAAGGGTAAAACCTAGGAGGAGAGCTGGGAAAGGAGGGGATGTCAGGAAGAAATAAACTGGTGTTTGGAGCAAGCAGGCGAGCTGAGCAGTTTCGGAGTGGAGCAGGGACTGGTGGGGACGGTGGGAGGAGTGGGAGGGAAGGGCAGGGACTAGAGGAGCTGGCGTGGGAG
The DNA here is from genome assembly GCF_026419915.1 of Harpia harpyja. Taxonomy (NCBI): domain Eukaryota; kingdom Metazoa; phylum Chordata; class Aves; order Accipitriformes; family Accipitridae; genus Harpia; species Harpia harpyja. The sequence continues at coordinate 22,188,218 of NC_068945.1, read as the reverse complement.
ATGCGGTATGGGGGGAGCAGGGCCCCACTCGCTGCAGACCAAGGCACTGGTCCCCATGAGCCCTTGGCTTGCTGCTCGCCACCATCACTGTGCTCAGGGCCTGATTTTCCATGGGGAGTGGGGGGTATCCAGTTACCCTTCAGTGCTCAGGTTTGTTCTTGAGAGCCTTGGGCACTCGAGGTCCGCACTGACGCCGTGCGTGCTGGACGGTGTTTGTGTGCTGGTTTGTTTGGGGCAGCCGTGTGTTACCAGCAGCCTGAGATTTTAGCGATCATCCTTTGTCCATCCTGCAGATATGCTTAAGCCTTACTTCACTGTACTCTTTACGTAACTGACAGTGGGGTACCAGTAGCCTGGGCCACTGGGGCTTCCCAGCGGGGCTGCTCGCATCCATGGACTCTATCCTGTCCCCATCAGCTGCAGAATCCAGACTGTCAGTGGTCACCTGGGTGGGTAAGGGACTGCATTTTGTGCAGGCTTGGTTGCAGGTCCTGGCTTAGCAGATGCTAAGCAGCAAGTCCCAGAGTTGATATTTCCAGGGTGATGAGGGATCCCAAATCAGGTTGCAAGTCTTTTAGGGCAGGGGCTGTTCTCTTACTTTTTTTTACAGCATCTAGTTCAGTAGGGCCCTACTTGACCCTTCCAGATGTTAGCCCTAATATAAATACAATAAAAATAAGTTAAATTCAGAGTGGTTTTGAGTTTCTGTAATTCTGTGGAAGAGGAATGTTTTTCTGCTGTGCTGTGCCCTGCTGCTTGTACAGGGGGCTGTTGTCAGCCACTCTGCAGGCTGTGTTGATTCAGGTAGGGCTTGAGTTGAAGGTGGAAATTTTCAACTCTCTGCAGCAGGAATAGCCAACTGGGACAGCTCTGGGGAGCCCTTGTTGTGCCCAGCCACTTGTACCTCCACGTGTGGGTGGGCAGGCATTCCCAGGCTTTTCCTAAAACTTGTTTGTAGACCAGGCAGGTCCTCACAGCATAGGCAGGATGCTGCGACTCACCAAGCGGGGCATTAAAGTGGGCCTTGGATTTTGTGAGCTGTTCCCGACACAACTACTGTCTTGTTGGGTGACATCTACAGGTCGTTTTGCCTCAAAATCTGGTTTGCCTCAGTAATACCCATCTCTTTTAAAAGACTCTTTGAGTCCATGTATTATTATTGCTATTCCCAAATACCATAAATAGAAGACATTGTGGTCTAATAGATACGGCACACTGCTCGCAAGGACCCCGCTTCTTTTCTTGGCTTTGCTATGCTCTCTCCCTATGATCTTGGGCGAACTGCTCCACCAATCTGTTCCCCTGTCACCACACATCGCCTTAGATCATCAATTCTCTGGAGCAGACACAGTCCCTTAGCACATCGTGTTTTAGTGTCTAGCATTATGAGGCTCTGGTCTCTGCCGGGACTTCTGCGTGCTACAGAAATACAAATAGTTGCTGCTAATAATAATATCAAATCTGTGTGGCTCTTCAGAGATAAGTAAAGGGCAATGCTCCTTTCTCCAAGGAGCAGGCAGGATAAGTACTTTATTTTTGTCTTTGTCTTCTTCTAATTAAAAAAAAAAAGCGGCCAGTAGACATGATTAAAAGAAAAAAAAATAAAAGAAGGCTGCAGTAATTTGATATTTTTAGCCTCAGACCTGCTACTTGCTCTGTGAAGCCGATCTTAGGATCATGGCCTGAGTCTGATTCGTATCCGTGTTTGCCAGGGATAGAAATCGTTTGGAGCCTTATATTTGACAGTTGGCTCAGTACTTGGGCTAATCCCATAAAACCACCGTGCAGCTTGGTGCAACTTTCAGGATTTGCTGTGAACAAAAGTCTTGGGGAACATTATAGAGCAGGCACGAGCTTCACTTGGCCGAGCTGTGGCAGGGCTCTGGGCTGGAACGATAAGGGGTTGGTATGGAGCTGAGTGTGGCAGAATGGGAGGCTGTTGGAGATGAGAAGTCAACTCTTGTCTGTCTCTGTGTGCTTTGGGATTTTTTTAATTATTATTTCATTTCCAAAGAAACGCAACAACAACAACAAAAGGTCTTAAATATTCAACAGTGAAAACAATAGATTTGAAAAGGAAAACAAAAAGTTAGAGCCAGCTCTGGCATTGGTGGACATTTGGCTCTGAGGGAAGCGAGAACAGCTTGGATTTGCATAAATTGCATACTGCGGGTCAGAAAGCGGAGTCAGAATTATGCTTTCATTGCGGTGGCATGAATGGGAGCACATAATTGGCATTCTTTCCCTCTTGATCAGATGCCTCCTTCAGGGGATCTCTGCACCCAATACATTGCAGCTCATCCATTCACTGCCTGGCATGGATAGGGCTTTTGTTTTCAAATTATGATTTTTCTATTCTCTGATTTCTTCCATAACCTGGGAAAGCCCAAGCCCTCCACCCCTGTGCATTACCCTTTGTTTCAGAGAACAACCAGAGGTCACGCTGTGTTGAATGTAGCTGTTGTTGCATCACCCCCCCGTGCATGTTTCTGCACTTCTGGGTCAGCGTGGAGCTAACGACCCCCGGGGGCAATGGTCGTGGTGGTCAGCATTGTGCACCTCCTCTGAAGTTTATGGTGTTCTGCATTTCTGAGTCCGAAGAGATGAGCGTGATTGTGATCAGTCCAGCAGGGCTTCCGCCAGGGATGTACGAAGATGCACTTCTGGCTGGGACAAGCTTAGCATGTCTCTTGGCTGACCCAGGATCTGGCTTTCTTTTCGATCATTGGGCTTAATAGCTTTTCTTGCCTCTTAAGATTCCCAGCTCAAGTGCAATGAGGACTTGCTAGCGGATTCCGATTCAGCAAAGCACTTAAATGTATCCTTAACTTTAGCTGCATCCAGTGCCCAGGGACCCAGGCACGTATTTGCTTCAGGTGATGCTTATGGGAAAGGGTTTCGCCGAACTGGAGCTGCAGCCTCCAGCGAGTGCGTATAGCGCTGCTAAAAACTGATGTCCGTTCCGACGTCGGCAGCCACGTGGAAGCCTTTCCGGCTGGATGTCAGGTCCTGGTCCTCCTCCTCCCGATGTGGTTGCCTGTCGGCGCTGCCTGCCCAGGGCTTCCTCTCATCTTGGATGTGTGTTTGCAGTTACTCTCTCCACAGAGTCACCGGCCAGACCAAACGCCACGTGCCACTTGGCCATGTCCCGTCCTTTCTTGGGACCGTGCTCACCCTGCCGTCGATCTCCGATCCGCCCAGCGGCAAGGGCAAATAACAACTAACAGCTATTGATGGCTGAGGCCTGCCTCTTCATTTATCCACAGACAAATGTTTTAACCTGTCGGTGCTAAGAAATCATATTGATTGGAGAGATTTTGTTTTATTCCTTGGGTCTGTTAATCGAAAGGGCGAATCCTCCTTTAATATCTTTCTGCCGCGGGCTCGGTTCTACTGTACCTTGTCCGAAAAAGCTTTTATTTTCAAGGCAGAGGGAAAATGATGTTTATAAAATATAAACTACGGGAATTTTCATTCCCCTCTGGCTTTAGGAGGAGGAGAGCAGCTGGTAGAGAGTGGATGAGAAAGGCTTTATCTGCTATATTTTGGTTACTGCGCTTTGAGTGATGGGTTTAATAATTGATAGAGCAATTTAGCAATGATCCATAATCCTGAAAGAAGCCTACGCTCCCCTCCCTCTCCCTCTCCCTCCCTCCCTCTGAGACTGACAGGCTGCTCTCAGTGTTTTTGTCTGCAAAATTTCATCCTTTGGTTTCTGTAAACAGCCTGACATAGAAGAGGGGGAAAAAAGCAACTGTTTCTAAATCTTTTGTCTTGTTTCCACAAACAGCTGTGCTGCCTTCTCCAGCTCAGGGCTTCAGTCATTTGCTTGCACACTCTTGCTGAAGAGAGCAGGAGGTTTTCTTTCAGGCCCTAACCTAAATGGAATGTATATATGCAATGTATATAGGAGAACAGAGCAGTGCAGAGCCCCCCTCCCTCCCCATTTAAACCCAGGCTTTGTTCATGGCTGAATCCGGCTTGCTTAAGCCCAAGAAAGGTACATAGTGGTGACAAGTGATTGGGATATGTTGTTGCGGTTTACTTGAAACTCTTCCAGGATTAACCCATGGAAATTGATTTTCCCAAGAGCCTCGTGTGGATGGTGGCAGCGAGCGTCGGGATCCCATTGGGGTGCCTGGTATGTGAGTGTCTGTGTGACACCCCATTTTTAAAGATGGATGCACACTCTCCGCACTTGCCCAGCTTGCCCCAATAGCAGCACAGGACTGTGTTTGCAGGCACATGGCGTGCACCCCCTCCATGGCAGTCGGGACTTTCCGTGCTCCTGGGCGTGATGTCCACCTCTCTCTTCATCCACAGTAAGTGCAGGAAGAGAGCAGAAAAGATGAGAAAGAAAAAGGAGGTAGGTAAGCAAGAGAGAAAAAGAGACAAGTTTATGGGTACTGAATATGTGTTGAGGCCAAGGCAGGGGGAACATATGGAGGAGGTGCACCCTGGCAGAAGTCTGGGTATAGGCAAAGTCAAGTGAGATGTATTAAGTTACATTTTTCCACATGTATTACACAGACACCAGATTGACAACAAGTTGTAATTAAGCATGACATAAAGTCAGCTATGCACAGCTGTATTATTCCTTAAAATTACAAGGGGTGAGGTCCTTTGGGGCACAGCAAAGTTTATGGATGCTCAGCCACGGGAGGTCTGTAAGACAGCTGGCTGAACGCTTGCCAGCAGTGACACGGGCATGGGATGGCCCGATATCAGGGCAGGGAGGGAGCGGGTGACCTCCCGGGGTCCGGGCTAGCCCTGTCAGCCTCTGACACCATCCTCTGGAGTATTTTCACCCTTCCCAGTCAGCACCCTGGTGGAATATGAGTGGTGTCAAGGGGCTGGTAGTTTAGTCTGCTTCTATGATTTATTTGCTATTAAATACCCTTAGTAATGATAGTCTCCCGAGGCTTGTTTGATAATTATACCAGTCAACTCCAGAAGTAATTCTTGTGTAACTTGCTCTCTGTTTTTAAAAGACAGAAAGAGCTGTGTGTGTACACTTGCTAAAAGCACCCTGGGACCTGCATCTATACCCCCTGAAACACTCCCAGCTATGTAGTATTTTGCCTGTATGTAGGAGGATCGCGGTGACCTTCCTAATGGCAAACGTATAGTTACTGTATCATACAGAGTTAGAGTAGTTCAGGTGGGGGGAGGCCTTGGGAGGTCATTTAGCCCAGCCTGCTGGTCAAGGTAGGGTCAGCCATGAGATCAAGATCAGGACTTTGTCTTGCCAGGTCTTGAAAGCCTCCAAGGACAGCAACTGCACACCCTCTCGTGGCAGCCTGTGCTGGTGGTTCGTTATCGGCACAGTGGAGGGGTTTTCCCTGTCCCCAGTGGGAACCTTCCCTGTTTCAGTTTATCTATCATCTGTACCTGCTGCTGCCCACCTGAGCAAAGGGCCTGGCACCATCTTCTCTATGTGGCAGAGGAGAAGGGGGCAGGCTGCTGTCAGGTCCCCCATGGCTGTCTCTCCCCGCACTGAAGTTGCTCCCGTTGACCCACGCACTGGGGTCCCCAGGCTGAACGTGGTATCCAGATGTCATCTCACAAGTGTGGCTGCAGGTGGGTCATCACATTCCTTGGTCTCCTGGCCCTGCTCCAGGGAGGCTGTTGGTCCAGCTGCTACCAGGGTGCTCGTTTTAGCCCACTGCCCCTCAAGTCGAGGTGCTCACGGCCTTTCTCACCGAGCGGTTCCCCAGGTATTGTCACCAGGGCTGATCCGTCCCAGGGGCAGGCATTCGTCCTGGCTGCGTTTCAGAAGGTCCCCGTTGGGCCGTGCCTCCTGCCTGTCCAGGTCCCTCTGGGTGGCAGCCCTGCCCTCAAGCGCATCGCCAGGTCTCTCCAGTTTGGCATCACCGGTAAGCTGGATGAGAGTGCACTCTGCCTCCTCCCTGGGTCAGTGATAAAGGTGTTAAACAAGACCGGTCCTGGGATAAACCCCTGCGGTACCTCACCTGTTACCAACCTCCAGTTTATACTTATGTCCTGTAACATAAACCATCCCCAAAGGCTGAGCGGATCCAGCTTCCAGTCCTCTGAGCTGATACAGATATTTTTTATGCGTTGCAAACTAATCTTGAGGGATGGGTGAGGGCAACGTGAGCAATGCAGTGCTGGAGCTACCCTCTAGTGGTGGTTGTGCTGGTGGTCTGACAGCCCTGCAAATGGCTCTGGCTACACCCACAGTCCTTTCTAGAAACTGGGTGTAGCCGTGTTTGACCTGTGAAATAGGGAGTGTGTTAGTAGGCCCTTTAGAGGCACCGTCCCTCCTTACAACTCAACCCAAAACATCTTTGTGGGTAAACAGCATACTCTGATAGATTGGGTGATGTTCCTCAATGGCCCTTTCCCTCCCGCATGAATATCCCTGTGTTGACTAAACTCTCCATGGTTTGAACTGTATGCTGGAATCTGAAAGTCATGGTGTGCCTGCATATTCTGGGATGAGTCTTGACACCCAGGGCTGTCCCTTGCTACGATTCTGCTGCATTGGTGCTTCCCAACATGGTCCAGAGATCATGGCAGTCCTTAAGGCCCTAGTGAGAGGTCTGCAGAGCTGTACCACTTCTGTATGGGCTTCGGCTGAGCATCTAAGCAAAATCCAGCACTCGGGGATGCAGGAGAAACGCAGAGGACCCACAGCAAGGCCAGCAGTAAGGGTGAGCCCGGCTCTCCCTGGCTGGGAGCAGCACAGGCAGGGTCTGGAGCTGCTCTCCTGCCCACTGCATGGGACGGGGAGGGAGCAAGCGCGCCGGAGCTGTTGGTGCTTGTAGGTGTTAAGGTCTGGCCCTGATGGCTGGCTTTTTCACAGGTGGAAAGTCTGCAACTGCCCAGCCCCAGAGCGGTGGAAGGCCTTGAGTCTGGGGGTCAACCACATTAGATCCCTTGCATCCCTTCCAGGTGTCTGTGTGAGTGGAGAGGTGGAGGGGCGAGGGAAATAGCAACTATAACCTTTTACTTCCAGAATATGAGCCTGTCTGCTTTTACAGCCCTGCACTTAAAAAGTGATTTGGGGTCTGAGAGGTACAAACGGACAAAAAAAGGTGCTGTATGCCCTCCATCTCCATTAACTAAGAGCTAAGGGTACTCTGCATGCTACAGTACATGGCAATAAAAAGTAGATACCTCCACAAAATACAAAAGGGTCAAGTAAGCAGGTATGAGAAAGAGTCCGTAAAGATGCCAAAGAAAGGGTTCAGCTGAGAGGAAGATGGAGCCCCATCACTTGAATAAAAACCCCTTTGTAAGACATGTGAATGATGCAGCTCCTCCTCACAGGAGGTATCTTGGTGCACGGGAGAGCACAAGCACTGAGAGGGATCAAGCCCTGGGCGTGCAGCTGGTCAGCACGTGCCCGTTCGGGCCAAGGGGTTCGGCTCCTGCCTCTCTGCCTCTGCCCAGGGCTTTCTGGATGGAGATGTGAAAGCTGCTGCTTTCTGAAGTTCAGGCTTTGGCAGGTGAGACTAACAGGTAGAAGAAGACAGGAGCTGTGTATATCGACTCAGCAGACAGCGTCACTGTATGTCTGTCTGCACTGCCTGCAGCTGCCCGCAGCCTTCTTCTAGAAGCATCACCCCGAAGGCGAGAAGCAGGCATGCTCTATGCTCAAGGTGCCAGCAAGTATCAAGTTTTGAGTTATATTTTTGTTTGATATGTATACTTGTCCATGAAGGACTTTGCTGAGAGAATCACACTTGGCCACGGGACCCTACCAGAGGTGGTAAATTATCCCCGAGGAGGGCAGTTTGCAGGGGAGTTTTAAAATTCAGAAAGAGCCCCGCTCTCCGAATCCAAGTCTGTGGAAATGAATTTTTTTGGCATTTGTTTTTAATGTCCTGTGATGTGTGGGTGAAAAAGCCAGCGAGCTAGACTGGTAATTAATTTTCCTGACAGAAACACCAGACAATGAAATTACCCTGCCACAAAGCAGGGTTGCTAAAGTAAATACTCTGCCAGTGGCAGGCCTGAAAGCAGGACGGGGTCATATGTGAGGTGCAAGCAAATGATGAGATGGCTCTTCTGCCTCTGGGGACCCGTGGGTGCTGCCAGCATGGGGACCCTCGCACCCTGGGTCCCCAGCACCAGCATCTCTCTGGTGGACAAAGGCATGTTCAAGCTGGGCTCCAAGGTGATGGAGGACTTGCTGGATGCAGTGCTGAGCTGAGAAGCAGGTCACCCTTTGCTGGCCAGGGGAGTAATTTGGTCTGGGAAAGGGGTCGGAGATGTGGGAGGTGGGGATGGGCTGGCTGCTTCTCTCCTGGAGATACAGGCTCTTGGTGGGGCTCTTCAGTCTCTCCAGGCTGGTGGTGAGTAGTTTCTAAATCTTTGGTCTGTGCTGGTGAGATTTGTGTGAGCTGTAGAGCAGGTTGTGCCTGCACATACAGAAGGGCAGTGCCTTTCGTTGGGAGACATCGAAGGCAGAGGAAGGACAGGAGGGTGAAGTTCGCTGTTTTCCCTCCGTGTGTCTCAAACGGGAGGCTGGAATTACTGTGCCAAGGGTGTTGTGGATGCACAGCCGAAAAACTGGCAGAGAGCAGTAAATGGGGATGTTCCTGCATGTACCAAGGTGTCTAGCAGTGGGCTGCCTTTGTGTGGTTTCACACAAGATCCCCACCACAATGGAAAGGTTTGGTGAGTCTGTGTTAAGCAGTATTATCGGTACAGAAAACACTTCCCTGTGCAGTCATGGAGAGATCTGCTGAAGACTTCAGTGCTGTTCTGGGAGGACCTGCTGCCATGTGAATCGTCTTTCCGATTTATAATTGCAATACTCTGATGTGTACACTTTAATAGGGCATTTTCCCCTGTTAATAGTGTTACCAGCTGCAGAATTGAGAAATCCCACATAAGCACTGGCTAAGACATGGAAATGTTTTCTTTCGCTTTGGAAAAGAGAATTACACCATTCTTATTGCTGAGCTAAATCTGAGTGCTTTTAGGAATAAAAAGGTCAGTTGTGGAGTGGACTGTGCGCGCATTTTAGGACCAGAGTTATTTAATGTATTAACTACCTGTAAAAAGTGGTGGACCAGCAGCGAAGTGCTTAAGTGTGCAGATACCACATACCTGCTTAGGTCAGGCTGTAGAAAAGTGTGAGGAACATTTAAGGGACTTGATCTAGATTACAGACAACATTATGCCAGATCAGTGCGGTACTGAAAGGCAGTAAACATTGGAAGAGGAAAAACGAACTATTTCTACATAATTCTATGTCCTAAATTAACTGCAGCTCCTCTGGAGAAAGGACTGTGTGTCTCAGAGGATCTCCCAGATAAAACATCTGCTGAAATGCCTTGTGTCACTCCAAAAGCAAACAAAATATTAGGCTCAGGGAAGACTGGAATGTGAAAGCATTCTGCAAATAGTGTAAAATAAGTCTGGGGAATATCCTCATGTTTAACTCTTTCTAGGTCTGTTCAGCCTGTCTCCAAGCAGTCATATCAGGAAAAGGAGTTGTAGGGCCAGGCGGTGCAAGTGAACTGAAACATCCATAGGATGGAACACTGAGAAGCCAGAAGCTGCTGCAAACAAGGGAGAACAGGGCAGAGATATAAAAATAGCTTGTGCTAGAAGAAAGGTGATTCGAGCACTTCCGTCTTCACCTCTAGGCCAATCCATGTGAACATGAAGTGAGAGGTGACAAATTTAAACCCGATGAAGGAAAATCAGGCTTTAAACAGCTGAGTTAAGATGGTATTGAAAGCAGAAGGTTGCCTGTGGAACTCCGTGCCACAATGTGTGATTGAAGTCAAGATCTCACCTTGTCTTAAAAAATTGACGTGTTTATGTTAAGAAAGAGAGGAGTTCCATGTGTTAGATAGAGGTCTGTATGCAGAAGGATCTATGCATCCATAACTGAGCATACAGAACAATTTCCAGCTGATAGAGGGTTGGAAGGCATTTCATCAGTGGATGAGTTGTTTCATTACAGAACTTGTAGCATGCTCCACCAAAACGTGTGGCGTTGGCCTTTAGCAGAGTGCCAGCAGGCAGGCAGGCTGCTGCTCCTCCTGGGGTAACTCCAGCTCTCTCTTTTGCACGGCCAACGGGAGGTATCTGCTAGCTGAAGATCTGGAAGCCTGTGTGGTGCCTGATACCTGTCGTTCTTGTGGTGTCTTAATGACTGCTTAATTAAGTTAGCAAGATCTTTTTGTCTTAGGGCTACTCCTTCTCCATGGAAAAATCGCAGTCATGGTGCAAAGGCAGGGCTGGGAGAAAGCCGCAGTGAATGCCAGCTGTGGTGTACATAGGGCACCATATCGCTTCGATCTGGCCCCCCTCTCGCAGGGCTTCTCATTGCTGTTCCAAAATTATCATCTGTTTGGGGCTGAATGGGCAAAGGTTGCAACTAATGTTTAGGCTTGATTGAGTAATGTGAATACCAGCTTTCAAAAAAGTAAAATAAAATAAAACTATCTCACCACCTCCCCAGCCTATAATGATAGACCTCCCCTCCCTATAACAATAAGTCTGGTTTAATATAATGAATGGTGTTCCATTTAGTTGCCTTTTATGTGTTTAAATGGTATGGACACTGGTTTTGTGCTTTTCTTCCGAACAGCAGAGGTGCAAAACTTCTTTTGTGTATGAAAAAGAAATACTCTCCTAATTGCTGCACTCCAGAAGCTGGAGCTTTAAGGAAAACCTGCTGGACAGCTGAAGACTCATGAGAAAAAAAATTAGAAATTTTAGAGCCTCAAATTCTAGGTCATCCCTTCTTGCAGGGGTCTGGAAGGTGTTGGCAGCATAAGTGTGGGGAGAGAGGGGAGGAGGTGTGTGCTGCATATGACAGCAGTGCAAGCGATTTTTATGAACAGGGAGGTTTCTACACAAAATCACGTTGGGAATATCCCACTGATAGTCCACCCCTCTGCTCCTTCGACTTGAGTTAGTGGGAGGGATTTGAAGTTCAGGCGATGCGTGGCTGAGCTCTCATTAGTGACCAGGGATGTTTCGTTCACAATGTGGAAGGCAGACAGGGAGAGGCAGATGGCTTTGAATGCAGGATTTACATAGTAATGAGATTCAGGTCACCATAGCTGTCTTTTTCTCTCTGCATTTTGTCTAGGTGTCGAGTAGTGTGCAGGGATGACGGAATGGGGAGGAAAGGAGGAAAATTAACCCCTTGTTCCTAAGGAGAGGTTGATGCTAGAATAAAAAGTTTGTCATGATGGGCTAAAGAGCAATGGGGTATGAGAACAACAAGCACAGATGAAGCTAGGAGGGCTGAAGGTAGCCACTTTTTAAGTTTCTGGCATGTTTTTTGTGGGAATGGCACAAAGCATCCTAAGCTTAACATCCCAGAATTTCCCATAATTTTTACATTCTGCGTTGCTGGTTTGAGAACAGATAGTTTGGGGCTTTTATCATTACCGGTCAACCCAAAATTGGGGAAGTTTGCGGACTGAAAATGGGGCATGGATTCTTGCTACAGGGCCTTTGCTCGTTTCTTTGGAAAAAATTAGCCATTTTGCTTGGTTTCTTGGCTAAAGTCTTGTCTTCACATGACTATGTAATGGCGTGATTAAAACATAATATTTTCCACTGCAATTGGTAATCCGTAGTATGATCTCACTAGTGTCAGATCTTATCCTGATGACAGATGGGAAACTGGGAACCATGGGTCCTCTTTCCAGCTCTGGATGGTAGCACTTGATTTGCTCAATAGTCAACCCTGGGCATTCCCAAAATATGCATCAGGGCCTGAGAAATCCCAAGGCTATTTTTAAAATGACGAAAGTTTTAAAGCAATGTGTGTTCCTTTCTTTTAGCTGTCTTCTGCCTTTTTATTTAATAGTTAGAGGAGTATGGGAAAGTAAGTTTTTCTTTCTGTTGTACATCACCTGGCTCCAGAAGCTGGGGCTTTAGAAGCATTGCAAGATCTGCAAGAAGAGCAGGAGAGAAGCCTTAGGTGATCCCTGTGTAGGATAGGAACTATGGCACTTAACTGCATGTGGAAGTTTGGGCTGAGGTAGGGAAAGTAAGGAAGGTGTTTGTGTGCAGAGGTGGGTTTCAGTATTTGTAAGATACTTTGATTCTTCCACATAGAAGTTGCTTTTGAAATGCAAAGCATTTGGGGTGCTAAGGGAAGGATTCATCTTGTCTCACCTTGGCCACTGGAGTTTAGGAAGCTTGTCTAGCCTCAGTGAAGAAAGATTCAAACCATCCCAAGACAGTGGGACAAATCCCCCTTGGGGAGGGTGTCTCTCCATTGGCTGCACGGTCAGCACAGTACCTGGCAGATTTGACACCAGCTTCTACCTGGCTGAAAGGTGAATGACCCTCACCTTAAGGTCCTGTGGAAGTCTGAGCTGAGACCGGTGTTGCTTATTTGGGCGTCTCTTCCGTGCTCCAGCCGGGGATCCTCCTGGAGAGCCGAAGCAAAGCTTTTACCTTGTCCTCTCCTTCCTCGGCAGGGCTAACGCTGAAATTCACTGAGCAGAGGTGCCTCAGTGGGCATCTCCTGAAGCCGGCAGTAAATGCATAGCGAGAGTGCTGCTGCATTTTGGCTATTTGGGCTGGAAGGGAAGAGGAAATCTAATCAGGTGCCTGGGACAGACTGGGAAGTGAAGGCTTCGTGACTACTTCCTCCTGAGGAAAAGGCTTATGTCTAATAGATCTAATTATGTTATTTCTCTGTTTTATGGTTACATCCATTTGTTTAAAAAGTCAGTAATCCTTTTATACCAGTCCTGTAATGATTATTTAATGTCTGGCTGTTTGTGAAGCCCGCTGAGCTATGTGAAAGGAGGATGCTTCACCGCAGGGAGTCCGCATGGTTTCTCCACGGGACGGCGAGCTGGGCCCGAGAGCCTCGAGTGGGGGCCTTAATTGGGTGGTTTTGAACGCACAACGTTTGTTTTGTGCTTCATTTTCTCACCTGCCAAATGAAAATAATGGTAGTTCTCTCCGTTGCGAACTGTTGCGAAACGTAGGGCTGTCTCTTGGCTAACTGCTGCCAGAGAACTCTTCTGCAAGGATAACTGTTCACCGATTCATGCCTGCTTAGCAGACGCTTTGCCGGTGGCCGCTGGGTCCCTCAGCTCGGCGGGAGCAATGACACTTGTTGGCAGCCGGCTGCTTCGTGAGCGTCGCGCTCTGCGCTGGCCTCCCTACGCCAGCCGAGTGGATCTGCTCCCATTGCTGATGTTTTCTAACCTCTTCCTTTGCAGAGCCCCTGAAATCATCCTCGGTTTACCGTTTTGTGAAGCAATCGATATGTGGTCATTGGGATGTGTCATTGCAGAGCTGTTCTTGGGCTGGCCATTGTACCCGGGAGCTTCAGAATACGATCAGGTGGGTACGGATATTGCCCTGGACGCTGGTAAGTGCACGGGTGTTTCTCCCTTCTCTTGTCAGAGTGAACAGATGCCAACTTTTTCTGTTTTGCTAACAGGGGATGTGTGTTTCTTACCCTCCCAAGTCAACTTTTTCATTATCCACCTGGGGTATTTATTCAAGGTTACCAGTGTGCTGTTTGGTACGCTGGCTTTTAAGACCTGACTGCCTAAGTGAAATCTCAATCAAGAGTCAACACTGCCGTTGGCTGGAGAGCTCAGTACTTGTCTCTCCTCACTGAGGAGAGCAGGCACCCTTTCTCTGCTGAAACGACGAGGACTGAATAAAGGTTTATTTGTTAGAAGAAACTGCACGATCCCTACTGCATTTCATAATCCCTTTTACAAGGGTGCATATTAAAAGCAATGACAAGAAGGAGAACGTTCACAGTGGTGTAGGTTTCCAGTTAATATAAACTGTCGTGCTTCTTTCCCTATAGGCTTTTATGTTCCTTTTGTAGTCCTAAAACTGATAGCGCAGCAGCTGCTAGAACCAGGGCTACAGAACACTTTCCATTCCCATAGTCTTCTTCAGGGTGATCTTAGCTGTCTACAAATGCGGCCTGAAAAGGGTCTTTTTTCTTCTAGGAGAAAAAAAAAAAAAAAAAGAACCAAAAAAACAGAGCAGGGTAATAAATAAGTTTTTCATATATGAAAATGTTTCTTCGACTCTTCTTTTGTAACTAGTATTTTTTTAGTTAGAGCTTTAAAGGTGAAATTTGGCAGGGGAAATAACCTGCAGAGAAGAGCAGGGCCATTAGTGGCTCCAAAGGAAATCAGACGTAGCTGAAAAACTTAAAAGCATTTGAAAATCACATACCAAGCATGAAGAATAGATTTCTTTCTCCTCCCTGCTGCACCCCAAAAGCCATAAAACACACAGCTGAAAAAGAAATCACCATACCTGCCTGCCCAGCTTAACTGCCCAGCACAAAGCTTCTGCCGGTGCAGTATGGTGTGGGCTCCTGGGGAGCTGGGAAAGGGGTAGGGGCTGATCCTGGCCCCTCGCTGCAGCCTGAGTCGCCCTGCACTGGTGCTGGGCTGCGGGTAGGATCCTGGTGCTTCTCAGGTGCATGAGCTCCGATGGACCTAAGGAGCCACAGAGTGGAGCAAGCCATGCTCAGTGAACCGGGTCCGGAGTACTTGGAAGTCTTTGAAACCATGGCTGCTTTTTATGCCTTTATTTTTTTATTTTTTTTTTTACCCTGCTCTGTCTCTTCTCTCAAAAACACTTTCCGGAGTAGATGACTATTTTTAGTAGTTTTGCAGAGTTTGCAGCAATTCTGCAGAGTGAAATATTCAGGAGTCAGGAGATGCCAAAGTTAAAGTTTCGTGTGGCACCCCAGGCGTGTGTGAGATGGGTCTCTAATTGTGTAATCACAGACCCTTTCTCCTTTGAATAAATAAATTAAAGTCTGAGATCCTGGAAACACATGCATAGTATCTTTTAGCTGTGTGAGTGCCAGTGAGGTCATACTCATGGAAGTAACCCAAATAACAAATGAAGTCATGTAGGCAGTAGAGGTGAAGTACTTCACATACCATGAGGGTGTCAGTTCATTTGAGTGTATATTTCATCTAAGTTCAAAGATAGTCACTTCGTAGTCCTCTGTTTTGAACTTCAGGCTGCTCCTAGAAAAGGCTGTGCACTCAGCTGGGGGAGAAAACAGCAAAGGTTAGAGCGCAAATATGAAATTGCTGAAATTAACTCCTGGAGAGGAGAGCGTGACATAAAAAGGCGCAAAGAGGTGAAACACCCCATTGAAATCTCTGTGTGGGTCTTCCTCTTTGACCTCTAAAACCTAGGGACTGTCCTCCCTTTATCTGTACTGTAAGGGTGAGTTTCCAGTCATGTACGTGATAAATGGAGGGATGCTGTATGGGAATTCTCTTTCCTCTCATTCCTTGCACTGGGTTGTTTGGGGTTTTTTTGGTGAAGTCTAACTACGTGCTACATTTTCTCTTTCTTTCTTTGTTCTATTGTTTTAAATGCCTCCTGCCCTCCTTCAAGGAAGACCTCCAGAGATCTTCACAGGATCAACAGTGACCTCTCATCCTTCTCTTACAGATTCGCTATATTTCACAGACACAGGGCTTACCAGCAGAGTATTTGTTAAGTGCAGGGACAAAGACTACGAGGTTTTTCAACAGGGATACAGACTCACCATATCCTTTGTGGAGGCTGAAGGTAGGAAGACGTTCCCGTGTTTCTTTTACCATGCAGTTGTTGGTTGGAAGTGAGCAGACATTCAGGTCACCTCAGAGCCTAAGTCTCTGCTTTTTGCAATGCAGCACAGACACTGGGTTGGGTATAGCCCGAGGTAAAACTGCCATCCCTGAAGTCTGCAGCCCTTAGCCCACCTGCTTAGCAGTGCTTTGTGGGAAATTTAAATCTGGAATCGACCTGGAAATCTCCCTCTAAGTAGTCAATGAATTGATGTGTAGTTTCAATGAAACGCACCCTGGGCAGACTTTGCTCTAGTGTCTAACTCATTGAGGGGGGGAAAAAAAAAGAAAGCATTTTAATTCTGACAATCAAACCTGCTAGTAATGCAAGTGAGCCCTGAGTCTCTTTTACCAGCGTGTTTGGCTGCATTCAGTCCCCAAGGAGAGAGGCCAGTGGGCTTCTGGCTGTAAGGATGGGATGCTGAGCCTCATGCTGGGGTGGGTGTAAGAGACCTTTGGGACTCCCACCGTAGTTGCAAGGATCTTCTGAAGTGAAAAAGAACAGATAAATCACCTTGTGACACAAAAGCTGTCATATAACCATAGCAGAGATAGTGTGAATGTTATCTGGTCAGTCAAGAGAGACACAGTGGTCTCTGATGAGGGCAGGATAAGGCACAAGCTGGAAGTGGCACATAACCCGCAGCTGATTGCAGGGCAGTTCTGGTTAATGACTGTCTCCTGTTTTGAGCAGACGCCAGATGATCATGAGGCAGAGACGGGGATTAAGTCGAAGGAAGCAAGAAAGTATATTTTCAACTGTTTGGATGATATGGCACAGGTAAGAGCATTGGTGAGTAACCAGCAAGACTGCCTCACATGCTTTCGGGCAATGCTAAGAAAGGGGAACTACATGATTTCTCTGTGTATTCTATTCTTGTGCCAGCTCCTGAGAAGTACCAGGATTATGCCTAACAAACCAGCTCATCATGTGCTGCTTTGTAAGGGACAATGCACATAGGGGCATGTGGGCTCAATGTGCAGTAGTAAAGCAGCCTTGGAAAATGGCTAAGTCACATCTCTGAGTGGCAAAATCCTGCGTTTTCTCTTATGTCTCCAGTGCTCCTTTGTGTGACCGCTGGCAAGTCACTTACTTCTCTGTGCTTTAATATTTGCATTTGTAAAATGGTGACATTGAAAATAGTCACCGTGGCCGCAGAAGAGCATGCTCTCTGTGGAACGTGGCTATCTGGGGGAATGGGGAGTACTAATTCACTGTGTCAGTTCCATGTGGTTGTGAAAGTTAATTCCGGCATAACCACTCCTGCAACTGGAGTTTGTGCTAGTGCACAACACTAGCACAAAACTGGAGTTTGTGCTAGCAAAGTCTAGGCATTGTAGCATTCACAAGCAAACATGCAGAAACGGAGGACTGAGATCAGGGGAGACTGTGCAAATGGATGAAATAATATAATGGGGTTTTTTTCCTGGCACCTGATACACAAATGGGATGTTTCTCATAAACCTACCAACAATTTTTATTTATTTTATATATTTCTTGCTCACAGGACACATAGTTAAGTATCTGATAGCACAGTCCTTTATATGATAAATTTACTGATTATCAGAGCTTGCCTGCTACCACATGGAAGCTGTTCATCTTCAGTGGAGGGTGACTAAGTGTTTCATTAGCCATTGACCCAAGCGAGCTGAACACTTAACAGTCTGTCTAGAGATCTGACATGCACAAGCCAGGTGACTAGCCACCGCGGAGTCTGCCGTGTGACTTCAGCAACTACCCCTCTAGACAGGGAGGCTTGCAGGGCATGTGCTCCAACGAGGAGTAAACACAGTTTGCTGGAGACCTGACCATCTGCTCTTTCCCTGTAGCGCTCACCCTTGTCCTTTCTCCTTTAGGTGAACATGACAACAGATTTGGAAGGAAGTGATATGTTGGTGGAAAAGGCGGACCGGCGGGAGTTTATAGATCTGTTAAAGAAGATGTTGACGATAGATGCAGATAAGAGAATAACACCCATTGAAACTCTGAACCACCCTTTTGTCACCATGACGCACTTGCTCGATTTCCCTCACAGCACACAGTACGTGGCTTTTGTTTCCCTTGGGTTTTGAATTGAGGGGTGAAGAGGAGAGCTGGTTGTGGTGGAGACCAAATGTATCTGAGAGGCATTATTAAGATGCTTAAGGCCTAAGTTTTAATCTTTTTCTGGTTAAAAAAAAGAGGATTACAAACTCTTAAGGTTGCAAGAATTGTGTTACAGGTGCTTGGCATTTAAAACACTGCAGTGTGTGCTACATTCATTATGTAAATATTCAATAATTACATATGTTTGCATTAAAATGCAGAAGAAATTATGCAATTAGTGCTCAAAGTATCAGTATATCTCAAAGAAATATAGCCCTGATTGTTACTGCAGTAATCAACCTTATCTGCAGTGGGGAGTCGACCCTTCCTCCCAGAACCTTCCCATTTTGCAGGGGTCAATTTGGGGCTGTTTGCTTTTTAAGGGAAGAGCTTTTTCTGCAGCAGGCTGGTTTACAGGCACAGGCAACAGGACTAGGAGTTCGGTTTTTCAGCTTTGTTGTTGCCTGCCTATGTAACCTTAAACACCACGCTCTGACCTCAACTGACACATTGGTGGAACGGAGATGGGCTCCACTGCCCGATGGAGATGTGAAGTGTCGTGCCTTCAAGCCTGACTCCCCCATCTCCTAAGGCTGCGTCACAGAGTGCAGCAGCCTGAAATGCAGGAAACCTGTGCCCAGCACATTGCTCTTGTCCTCTGGGCAGTTCACGTAGGGCCAGGCTGCTCAGATGCAAGTGAAGGCAGACACATAGTGGGAGTTTTCCAAAGCCTTCAGGGCTCCCAGCTTTGAACATCCTGCTCTACAGCACTTTGCAGTTCAAGGTGCTTTTGCAGGCTGTCTCTTCACCTCATCAGGAGAACAGTTATGGGCACACCATTGTACTTCATTGGGTGCCATGTGCATGGGTGTCAAAGGCTGTGAGGAGCTCAGGTACGAAAATAAAGGGGACTGCTTAAAAAGCCATAGAGTATGTTTGTGTGGGTGCTGTGGAGCAACAGGTTACTGTGTCACCTCTCCTGCCTGTATGTGTGCTCTTACCTGCAGTATTTGAAGTCCATTTAAGGTTGTTTTCCCTCTGTGAAGGAGCTGTAGCTACCTTTTTGTTACATTTATCACAAGATAAGAGCAGCTACTTACCAGAAGGTAGTGGGTGCGTGATCTGTGTAGATCCAGACTTACCCTGCACAAACATTTTTGAGCATTGTTATCTAGAAGTAAATAGTAAGTGATAAATGTAATGAAAACAAGATGGGAGATTATTGTGCTAAACAGAGAGAAAGTAAGTTTCATATAAAAACATTCATAAATAAAAAAAAGACAGTATTTTCTAACTGTTAGCATCACATACTGAAGTCTTTTAATTTGCAACAGTCCTTCTTACTGTGTAATAGCCGATTGTGTAAGATAGGAGACATTTGTGACATAATGCATTGCCATCAGAAATCTTTCCGCTAATGCAATAGACCATAATCACATCTTCGTTTTTGAAGTGCTCACTTGTGGCTGCTCAGGCAAAGCCCCAGAAAGGTTGAAAATATCATTGGGGCCAATAGCAGTGAGAATTTTACCTGGGTAAAAAATTCAGCATCAGGTCTCTGAATACTAAATGCTGTGCCAGCTGGGTGCGTAACCCTGTGCAGCCCCTCCGCGTTGGAAGCGGTGATTGGGAAAGAGAGCAATAAGCTGTAACCAGCGTGGCAAGTTGATGGAAATTTTGTCTCTGATTGCCTGTGGTTTTGAGAATAGAAACTTCAAAGCCTCGAGAGATGCAGGGAGTTGTAATCTCTCTTGAAAGTAAATCAGGCAGCAGAGACAGTGAGAATATATGGAAGATGTAGCGTCTGGAAGGAATCTCTGCTGTGGCATGCTTCAGAGAGGCTGCAAGTTTGAGCAGCCCAAGAGGGCCTGTTCTGCTTACTTCCAAGCAAACAGCAAAGTGAGTTTAGCTCCCCCATTTGAAGTATTTAACTGACTGGCTCTTAAATTGTTGCATACTCCTCAGTCTTTCTGTCTGTTTTGCTCTGTCCCTGCTGCCTTTTTTTTTTTTTTTCCCCTTTTTTTAAAGTGTCTCTTTAAAGAGAACACAGTATTACATTAGTAGAGATTATACCTTGTTATATAAAACCATTTGGTAACACACACAGTTTACCATGTACAGAATATATACTCTTTCCAGTGCTTTCTGCTTTTTGGAGGGAGAACTATATTCATAGTTGGCTGGAAAAATGCAATCCACTAGTCTTCTATATTTATTTGATAAGTGTTTGATTTTTCTGAATGTTCTGCGACTTACAGGTATTTCATAGTTATTTAAATGAATGCACATAATACACAGCTATGCAGTGTCCTGAGCCTGTCTTGTCTGCAGGTGTTTATGGCACAGATCCAGTTATCAAGATATTACCTGTAAGAGAAGAAAGATGACCATGTGAGTAAGAGACAAGACAGGGATAAAAAGGTCTAGGTCCTCTTCCTGACCAACCCTAGAGATTATATGAACGTGTTCCTTTTGAAGGGACATTTTGTTTCTTAAAAATTATGTGAGGATGTGTTTACCTCCCCTACCTCTAACAGCTTAGATCATTACAAAAGAAATTATGTATACAGATGATTTTTTACAGCTACAGCTGATTTTTTCACTGCTTGGATTTTCTATTTTTCTGGGTTGGGATAATGGAAATAAAATAAATGCCTTTATTCTTTTTTGGGTTGCGTTTCAGACTCTGAGGTCACATTTGTAAAAACAATTATGGAAGAATTGTGGAAATCCTGTATTGGTTTTTAGACCTTGGAAAAATGAGATTTTATTAAAAATACAGTTTTGCCCAAGATTGCTATGTTGTTATCTCTTAAACCTCTATACGCTTTGGTATCCCAATTATAAAAATGAAATACCAGCAGTTTCACGTACCAGACACCTAGAGTGCTCTAGCAATGCAGAGAGTATTTCATCTCCTTTACTGGGGATACAAAATATGATACTTTTCAAAATTTCCATTGCTATATCAATAACATTTAAAGGAAAGTCAGTGCAGAGGAAGAAGCTGTAATCTTTCCCCCCAGAGATCCAATCCTTAGGCTGAGATAACCTCAGAACCTGATTCCCTCAGGACATTGATGAATCCGATTTGGCATAACCTTTTGCAGTATGAATTGTCCCATTGACTGCAAGAGGACAGCTCATGTGCTTTAAGATAAGGATCTGCGGAAGTGTTTAGCCAGACAGGGCCAGTGTTTTAACCACTTGGCTGGACTCAGCTCTCAGTGAACTGCTTTTTAACAGGAATAAGTAAGATTTTTCAGGGGTCTCAGTGATGAGGAACAGTAAAATTCTTCCTTGCAAAAGACTTGTAAAACTTTCTTTAGGCTTACACTGAGGCAGAAAGCGTGAGTTGTCTTTTCCTGTCAGGCTCAATCATCAGAAAAAAAACAGTATCTATCTTTCTTTCTTGCCCTCAGTCTCGCCTCTTTCAGTCTTTTAAAATAGCCACTTTGTATTTCTTGCCCTGTCAGGTAAAGAGCAACCAATTTGCTTGCTTTTTGTGACTTAGTTGCAGTGCTCAGACCCATGGGGGCACCCAGGAGTGCCAGAGCAGCCGCTCCTCTCATCTTCACACCCATTTGGCCCTCTTCGCTACAGGGTTAATCTGACTCTCACTGGTTAAGATAGACCTGCATAAGATACCAAAGGGCTTTAAAAGCATAAAAAGTGCCAAGCCTGCAGTGGAGACCTAATGCAGGGCCACTGTGATGAACTGTTACCTGTATTGGTTGGTTGGTTGATTTTGTGTTTCTTCCTTGTCCCCCCTTTCCTTACACAGTGTCAAGTCCTGCTTCCAGAACATGGAGATTTGCAAGCGGCGGGTGAATATGTATGACACAGTGAACCAGAGCAAGACACCATTCATCACCCATGTAGCCCCAAGTACATCGACCAACTTGACCATGACTTTTAACAACCAGCTGAACACAGTCCACAACCAGGTAAGGGCATCGATCAGAAGCAGACGGTGCTTGAAACGTTTATGTCAGTAGGGTCTAGAATATGAAAAGCAAAGTAGCATCCCATTTAACATGCCTGCAAAAAGATGGTACTTTTTCACTCTCCTTCCTCCACTCTTCCTCATTCTCTTTTCTTCAGGCAGGCGGTAATCTTGTGACATTTTGTGTGACGGTGAAATGTTGTCCTCGTTGTTTATGTTGTTGTTGGAGGTGATAAATCCTGCTTACTTGGGAAGTTGCTATGGGGAGAAGCTCATTAGTCCCTTAATGCAGCAAGCAGGACTGCACTCCCTGGGTCAGGTAGAAGTATTTGTGATCTTAGAGCACTTCTTCAAATTGACATTGAAGTAAAAAGAATTTAAATCCTTCTGTAACAGACACAGCACTGTAACCGATTAACAGGAAAGAAGAGCTTAGCAGTAATGTTTATTCTTATCTCTCATTGGTTTTACTCCAGGTGCCACAGTTGACATGGGGACCCTGTGCACGTACCCCAACTTCGAACACGTTGCACTCTACATTGGTGGGCTCTGGCTTTGTAATCATGCTTTGGACTCTTGTATTAGTTTTATATGCCCCACTGTTGGGGGGTGCTGGGTTGACAAATTTTATGTGACTAGCAGGCGAAGTTGTTTACTGCAGTACTGTATTACAACACTGAAAGGAAACTCTCCAGGGGGAGACTGAAGCTCAAGAAATAGCTACTGTCTTTTAAGTCTTTTGGGAACAGGCAGCTCAAAATTCACTCTAGAGATTGCAGGTGGTGGTGTGGAAATGGTGCTTGGAAAGCAAGGGAGCTAAAGGAGTCTGTGTAGATGTACAGGGTGTTCCTATGTCACTCAGAAAACCAGACTTCATGACTCAGTTCTTGATACGTGTGTTCACAGAAGGTCTTTTGGAACAATTCATTAAGCAGATGCAGAGAGAGATAGGTCATGGCTTGGTGTGATAGGGTATTAGTTACAAACACTGGTTCCCTTCCTTGGCTGTTTCTGAGGTGCTGACTAAAGAAATGCATGCTACATGCTCCTCTAGGCCCCAGCTGCAGGGCAGAGACACCATTTGTACCACAATCGCTAGTAGGAAATGCAGACTTGCTTTCGTTTCCTTGCAACGCACTTGATGTTAAGATCAGTTGTTGGCTGGGGAGATCCGTGGTAATCTCCGAACTCTCATAAGGGGTGTGTGTTGTGAGCAGAACCGGTATCTCCAGTGTTCCTGGAAGAAGTGGTAGAAACATTTCCAGGAAGGGTGTTTTAATTTGAACAAGCTCTAAACCTTTCACCATTCTCTTCAACATATCACTCATCTTGGCTCTCTGGTGCCCCTCGTCTCTGCAAAATATCTGGGGATTGCCTCCTTCCAGTTATGACTCCTGAGATTAGGAGTGTGGGAGCTGTTGTGGTTGCTGCTCGGTGTGTTGCGCAAGGGAACAGATTGCACTTCTCTGCCTCTGCACAGAGAGGGGAGGAAGAAGAGGAGGAAGAAATATTTTACCGTTGCATCCCTCGTGGCTATGGTTGTGGCTGTGGCAGCGCAGCATGGGTACCCTTCCCGGGCCCAGTGGCAACCAGGGCAGCGCTAAATGCTTCACCTGCTGCCTCCTGCAGCTTTGATCAAAGCCTCATCCTGGGTTCATACGTTCACCATGAGAAAGTGTTGTCTGTCCTATCTCCAGCAGTGATGCTGGTGCTTTTGGATGGAGGGCAAAGGTGGGCTCAGGTCTGGTAGAGCCTAGCTGCCTAGACACGAACGCTAAGGACATATTTTTATAGACCAGTGGCAGAGCTGTTTAGGGGTTGTTTGTCTGCAACTGTTACAGACTCAGTCCAAATAAAAAACAAGTCACCCTGAGATTTCTAGATGTTTCGCAGAACACTGGGCTGATTTTTGTGGCTTTGCAAAATCCCCTGCTGAAGTTTCTGCTCTGAGAGATTTTAAAGTCAAGCCAAGCGAAGTTTGGACTTTGAAAGTATTATTATTACCTCCTGTTATGCCTTCTGATTCCTTCGAATTCAAAACATAATTCAAGGGGTATGTGCCGCCTTAGTTACAAGGTAGAGGAAAGGCTGGAATGAGTCTCCCCTCTCAGTATGAGGCTTCACAGGGCATGGAGGTGCTGAGTTTCTTTTACCTAAGAAATTTGAGCTGCTTCTAGAGCTATGTGCATGATGAGAGAACAAAGTGATTTGAGGACAGTAGCATTTTCTGAACCCACCTTCATCATGCTGGAAATCAGAGCCAGTTGGGCGATAAATGGGGCTACAGTTCTCCTTTGGAGAACGTGCTAAGTCTCCGAGCAGTACACAGCAGCGCTGCATGGCCGGAGGTCCCGTGGCATGGTACGGCTGCGGTTACTCAGGCAGATCGTGCTCCTTTCCCCATCGCTGCCCTTGCCTCTGTGCTCCTCAGTGTCCTGTTCTACCCCTTGTTTGGTTTTGGTTTGCTGTTTTGGTTTTGTTGTTTGGTTTTTTTTTACTTTATCTTACACTATTTTACTTTTTTATTTTATTTTTGGATTTTGCTTCTTCCAACGTACCCATCTCCCTCATTTTTTGTTTGTTTTTGTTTAATTCCCGTCATTCCTTTAGACCACCAACCTGGCTCCCACCTCCTCCAGTGCCACTATTTCCTTAGCCAACCCCGAGGTCTCCATACTAAATTACCAATCTGCACTCTACCAGCCCTCAGCAGCGTCCATGGCTGCAGTGGCCCAGCGGAGCATGCCCCTGCAGACAGGAACAGCGCAGATCTGTGCCCGGCCCGACCCCTTCCAGCAAGCTCTCATCGTCTGCCCACCAGGCTTCCAAGGTAAGTAACAGCCTTGTCAGGTCTTGGCCAGTCGCTGCTCCCTCCCCACTGCTGTTTCATCTAGCTCTTGTTGGAAACAAGCTTCCTTAGTGCAGATCATATGGTAGAAAAATTGCTGGCCTAGTAAATTAGAGCAATGAGGTTGTTACAGATGGAAATGTTTGCAACAGTGGAGGATCTTGCAGGCACCTCCAACGTCATGAGTTGGAGGTGGCTGGTCTAAAACAATGGGGCGTGCACTGAGAAGGGGCTGGGAGAGAATATGTGATTTTTTTTTTTTCCTTTGCCCTGAACAGAATTTGAGGCTCTTCTGCCTGACTTTGGTAAACTTGAAAGTTTTCCCCCACAACAACATTCAATTAGTACATAAATAATGGGTTCATCGCTTCTCAGTGATTCAGTTGTTAAAAGGGGGACTCGGGAGGTTAATGCAGCAGGGAGTGTGGTCCTGGTGGAGATGAGGGTTTGTCACCGTAACAGATGTTTATGACCATTTATCAGTACAATTCCTTCAGCTCCAGCCCTGCTGCAAACAGCTCTGCCTGTGTATACCAGTGGCAGGTGCCACTGTCACACAACTTGGGTGATGATCAGCTTTAGCCACTTGTCCTTCTCTTGACTTTACGTGCTGTAGCAATTTGGAAAAACCAGCCAGGCATCTGTAGGAAGTGGTCTAAATAGACCTTGGTTCAGCTGGTGCAACTTCTGCTCTTCATTTCTATAAGCCTGTCTGTGCAGAAGTCTCCAGGCACTTGTTAAATGTTCTGCAAGATTATCAAAGCTCTTTTGAACTAGGGGACTCATGGCTGAGTCAGCAGTGATTGGAGTTTGGGGTGTGCTAGATTACATGGTCAGATCAGAGCCTTTTAAATGTGAGTTCTGAGAAGCTGTGCAAGAGAAAATCACCTATCCTCGTCAAGGCTGAGTGCGGAGTTCTGGATTCCTGTCCCACTGTCCCACTTTGGTCTAAAGAGAGCATTCTCACATAGCAATGAGTTTTGGCTGGCAAGGACCATTTTCTGTTGTCAAACCAGAGAATATAGGGGAAGAGAAGGCATTCCCTCCCCTCTCTATCTTTTTTTCCCTGTATACATTGTATTGAGATGTTTCCCATGCATTCAAGGTACCCTAAAAATATGAACTCGGCTAATCCCTTAACGTCTTTGAAAATGTCTTTTCTGCACCCTTATACATGTATCATGTTTACGAACATTTGATGGACGTCTTTGGGCTGGGGTAGAATATGTGGGACTCTGAGAGCCTGATTTTTCGGAGGGACTGAACACTGCGATTGAAGTGGACATCAGCAGCTGCCTTTAGGCACCTCTGAATACCACACCCCTGTTCCTAGCAATGCTGTTGATGGCTAATGCTGTACCTTCTGTGCTGGTGGAACAGGGTTACAAGCCTCCCCTTCGAAGCATGCTGGGTATTCAGTTCGGATGGAGAACGCCGTTCCCATTGTCACTCAGGCTCCTGGGGCCCAGCCTCTTCAGATCCAGCCAGGACTCCTCGCACAGGTAAGGAGCTCTGAAGACACCAAACTTGGCAGGTATTTTTTGTGTTGTTTAGCTTTTGGAGGCTGAGGAGAGTAGCTTTCTCTGAGGGCCTTCTGTGGTGTGGTTTGGAGACTTGGGCAGCCATATAAAGGTCTCCAGCTTTCTCTGAAATGTCCAAACCTCCCCTAGTTCATTGTTCAGCTCACAGGCTATGTCAGAGTTGCAAAAGTCTCTGGAAAGACCTTTTTTCCTTCTGCTACTCCACTGGAGTCTGTGGGAAGCCTCAGGGGAAGCTGCATCAGGCCTCAGCTGAGGAGGAACGGGTAATAAATAACCTTCCTACATCCCGAACTCGCAGTCTCAGTGATATTTTGAGGCCAGGAGTTGTGCTGGTGAATTGCATGCTGCCGATAAATATCTTTCATGCTTTATGTTTGCTCCCTTCTGTTTTATGAGCTGCCCCCCTGCTCTTAAGTTATGAGAGATGTAGGGGCCAGAGGCAAGGGCTCTCCTTGTCAGCAGCACTTGTTGGCACAGTTGTCTGAAATGTGTTCACAGAAAAAGCATGGTTCCTCCCAGGAAAAAAACAAATGGGAATGGGTACCACCGATCACATGCACATCCTCAAGGGGAACCCCAGCTCCTCAAAAAGGAGGAGTAGTTCATTCTTCCTTGTGCTTGCTTCAGCAAATCTGCCCCTACTGGATTTCAGCTGGTGCCATGGTACCTCTGCCAATATCAGGCATGTTTCTGGCAGAAAAAAAAAAAAAAAGCACCTACTATACTTAGTATTAAGTTGTGCAGCCTGGAAAAGATGACCTACAAGTCAAAAATTCATGCCTCTGACTCAGGATTGGTTGATCTGCCATGCCTTCATTAATGCCAGCTTGGTCATACACAGTCAGGTACCAGCAGACTTTGGGGTTTATGCCTGTGCGTTGCATTGCTGGGGTAAGACTGTTGGTGCAATTGCCTTTCTTTGCCAGCTACCAGTTACGCTTATCTGGTGAAGGCAGAAACACAATTTGCAGCCTGCATAATTTCCATTAGCTAATGTGCCCTGCCTCTTCCCAATAGCAGAGTCTTTGTTAGAGGGCTGTCTGAAACATTGAACCTGTCCCTCCTGCAGCCTGTCGTAATAACCTCTCTTGTTTGGTAGGAAAGGAGAGCCTAAGAGGCATGGAAAACAAAAACAACAGCAAAGTCAGCAGCAGTCTGTGCAGGCATGATTGCAGGCTCCTAT
This sequence comes from Harpia harpyja, assembly GCF_026419915.1. NCBI lineage: Eukaryota > Metazoa > Chordata > Aves > Accipitriformes > Accipitridae > Harpia > Harpia harpyja. The sequence continues at coordinate 22,161,033 of NC_068945.1, read as the reverse complement.
TGCTTGTGCAAGAAGTCGGCCAAGGCAGTGGGTGAAGGAGGTGACAGAGCTTTGCACACCTCTGCCATTCTGCCAGGCCTCCTTAAGTGTGCTGTTACGTGGGGCTTGAAGGGGTGAGGGTCAGGTCTGAAGTATCCCAAAGGCAGCAGGATCCTGAAAGATCTCAGGACCTCCAGCTCCTTCTTTCTTCTCGAGGTGGACTTGTTGGGGTCACCACGCAGTCTGTGGGAGGGAGGGAGGGACTGTTCAGGAGGAGCTTTGCTACCAATTTCTGTGCTGCCCCTGCTACATTAACTCCTATTTCATGGGCTGCCCCCACTCATACTTTCTACCGACATTTTATTTGCTGTCACTTCCACAAGGGAATTTAAGCTGTTTGTGAGAAACACTCCTCACTTGCATAGATTTTTAATTTTTTATTTCATAAAAGAGAGGCAGTCTGCCTGTTGATATATCTGTCTGTCTCACGCAATGAGAAATGCTAGCTGCCACTCTGATGGCAAGGCACTCTGATTGATGCTGGTGGCATCTGGTGTCCACAGGTCTCGCTCAGTTCGGGCTGAGCAGCTGGTCTGATAAACAAATCTGTACCCAATTCCAGTTTCCTGAATGGAAAAACACAGCTTCTTTGTAATGCATTGTAGTCACATCTGATCTCTGAGCGGCTGCGTGTGTCTCTCTCAGCAGAGAGCTATTCCTCTCAGGCACAGCTGCTTATCTAATGCTCTTCAGACCAGACCGTGCGATTGCTCCAACTACTAGAGGGACTGTCCATGGCAGAGCGCGTAGCACTTCTGTCTTTCGACCCACCTTATTTGTCCCACTGATCAGGCATGATGCTGCTCCTTGTGCTCCCAGCACTCTGTAGTGCCATCGAGGTTTCTCCCCTGCCCAGCATGCGGCACAGGTCACTGTGCTTGCCTGCATAAATACGGCTATGGCAGGCAAAGCCTTACTGCGTCCCAGTGCAGCTGGCGTCCAGCTCTCCCTGTGTGTTTTGCATGAGACCAGCAGTCCCAGAGGAGAGACAGGGGAAGGAGCTCCAGGAGCTAGAGGGACCCAGGGTAGAGGCAGTGATGGATTTTGAGCATCATCTCTGGCAGCTGTGTGTCTGCAGGCTGTGGCGTGGAGCTAGAGAGAGCAAGCAGTCTGCAAGATGCAGAGCCAGTGGTGAAAGTAACTTACTTGTAACTTCTCTGAGTCTATTTTCACCCTCTCAAGTGTGATCCACATACTGTATGCACAGAGACCAGTGAAAGAGACTGATCCTGTCTTTACTAATAGCTCTCTGTAGCTTCAGATCTCAAAAGAGACAAAGCTGTACAGTTTTCTGGCAGGCTTCCATGACATGACCCAGAACTGTCCCCTGTCCTTGAATAACACCCTGAATTCTTGATTTTGTCTTCTTTTAACTCCTTCCCAACAACACTTCTTCCCACAGAGGTCCTGCCGCTGGCTTTCGGAACAAAACATGCTTATTCCGTTAGTCATTTTTGCTCTACATCCGAAGCGGGAGCTCTGTTGCACCGGGGGACCCACCATCTCCTGAGCCCAGGGGCCAGCACGGTGCTCTGCCAGGGCAGCACAATTTCACAGTAATGCAATAACTGAGAACAGGCTGCAGCTGCCGGCACAAGCCTCCTGTGTGTAAGCACAACGCACTGTGCTAGTGGATCAGCCTAGACAAGTCTTATCTGCAGATTAAATGATTCAGTGGTCCTTACCTAATAAGTGAGGAATTTGGGCCTGGACCCTGACACTGCATCTGAATTTATGCACTGCAGTCGGGAAAGGAGCTTAGATGTGTTCAGTTCTCTTCCTGAAAAGGGAGGAAGCAGATTTCTCTGCAAGTAAATCCAGGTGGTCCCCTGGGACTGACTGCAACAGTAGTTTAGTCTCCTCTTTTAAATCAAAGCTGGGAAAAAAAGAAGAGGAAAAAAAAAAAAGCTTTTTTTCCTCCTGATCTTTTTGTGGCTTTGCCTCTTCCTCCTACCTGCTCTGAGCAGCACCAGTCTGTGGTTGTGGCTCCTTAGATGAAGAGTTCTCGGGAGCCCTGTGACTGTCCATCCTTTGCAGATGTTGCTGAGAGGCCTCACCGTAGCAGCCTTTTCATTGAACTCAGCAACGTGGAAAATTACGAGACAGTCAAACTTTGGAGCAGAACTGGGAAATGTGGTTTTTGGGGGTGGTGGTGGTTTGGGTTTTTGCTGGGGGATAGGAGAGAATCATGGGGACAGTTAACAGGATTCTTGTGAGGATGGAGATGGGGACAAATGCATGCCTGGAAGAAGGCTTCCCTCTAAAATTTGGCCTCCTTAGAGCTGTGAGATAACACAACATGGGTCCAATATAGTAGTACCAGTCGGAACTAAGGAGGACCGTAGCTGGTACCCCTGCGTTCCCCAGCCCAGGCAGTGAGAAGCTGCCGGAGCTGCCTTCAGGCAGCACATAGCAAAGAAAGTTTCCCAAGTCAAAAAACCATGCATCTGACTCGTGTGTGGAGTCACCAGAGCAGGATGACCTGAGTCATGCCTGTGGCAGCACAGCTGGGGGGATGGTTGCATAGCAGAGCAATGGCTCAACTCACAGGGCAGAGATTTCCACCCCTGCGAAGGGGGGCACACACTCAGAAAAAGCCGGAGAGCACAGGGAGCAGACAGGCACACGATGGGTAGCCGTGCATGGCTCTGCTCTGCTTTGGCCAGGGGGCTCCTGGTGAGCTGGAAGCAGGCGACCGGGCTCCTTGGCCCGAGCAGCAAGACGTTCCTCCTGAGGAGCGCTCGCTGACTGATGCGCATTCGCTTTTGGTATCCCCAAATTCACCTTTTTTCTCTCCTCGCAAAAGCCTTGCAGCCCCCTGTTCTGTTTTCTGATCCTTGAAAAGTTCATTCTCCTTTTTGGTTTCTTTAAGTTCCTGAAGTCCTTTAGGTCCTGTTGGGGTGGGAAGGAAAATTGGCTGTAGAAGGGGGAAAATAACAATGGGACCATGGTGCGCAGCTGATCTGGAGAGTCAATATGTTTGGGTTTGGGTTGAAATGCTGACCAGTTTCGATCCCTCCCATTCCCTGTTTAACCTAAAACACAGCTGCTGCTTTGGATGGCAGGGATTTTCTTTCCCCTCCTTTGCACTCTCTATATTGGTAATTTTTACTGCTTTTACTGCAGTTTCCTAACAGTATTTGTCACCTATGACTGAAAAGTGGTAAGCGCAGGTAGTATGACCATGATCATTATTAGGACCCCCAGCTGAGCCTGGACCGCTGCTCACGCTCGGCATATGATGCCTCTGGTTAAGAAATTGTTTTCCCTCTGTCCGACAGCAAGCGTGGCCCAGTGGCACTCAGCAGATCCTGCTCCCTCCTGCCTGGCAGCAGCTGACCGGGGTGGCCACCCACACTTCTGTCCAGCACGCGACCGTCATCCCGGAGTCCATGGCAGGCACCCAACCGCTGGCAGACTGGAGGTAAACTGGAGGCGCTTGGAGGGTCCCCGAAGTACCCACCGGTGCTGGCGGAGGCGTGAGAAGAACCAGGGTGGGAGGGACGTGGTCTCGCGAGGCTGTAGAGCCGGGGGGAGAAGGGCAGAGGCTGCAGCCTATAACCCCCTGTCTGAGAGCTACGGGCAGCTTCTCCGTTCCCCGTCCTCGCAGTGGAGTGCCGTGCCCATGCCACTGCCTTCGGTCGGTTCCCCGGGGGAAACGCTCCTTCCCAGGGGGACTGGGAGCCCGGTGGGCCCTGGAGGAGGGTGCCTCTGCGAAGGCGTCGGGAACCCGCGAAAGAGCCTGCCGAAGAGCCGCCGGCTGCCTCGTAAACGCATGCCTGTCTCCCCGCTTTGCAGAAACACCCACGCTCACGGCAGCCATTACAACCCCATCATGCAGCAGCCGGCGCTGCTGGCGAGCCACGTGACTCTCCCCGCGGCCCAGCCCGTCAACGTGGGTGTCGCTCACGTCATGCGCCAGCCGCCCGCCGCCGCCGCCTCCGCCAGGAAGAGTAAGCAGCACCAGTCGGCGCCCCGGTGAGTGCGCGCCGCTGCCGGCGCGGGTCGCGGCGTCGGTGAGGCAGGGCTCCGCGCTTGGGTTGTTCGGAACGCAGCCCTCCCGATGGCCAGCGTGCTGACGAGGGCCGTGTTGACCGACTTCGGTGGGGCGAAAGGAAGTTTGTCCCGCGGCCCGCGAGTGACCAGATCACGCTTTTTGTGACCGGACTCTTTGCTGCTTCGCCTTTTCTGTACCCAGGTCAGGAGAGCAGGGGGTAAGAGGCAGTCAGGCGCATTTTATACCCGGTGAGCAGTGTTTTGTGGGGGAGTTGGTGGCTGGAGGGGGGTGCAGGATGGGAGATTCAGGCCCTGTTCATACAGCTCGTTATGCTGCTGTGATTACCTGAGGCCTTGTTGTCACCGTAGTGAAAAAGGTAACTATATTCTCAGGTCAGCGTGGTGCAATGCTCAGTTGCCACACCTTTTCTTCCCACATCATCTCGAAGAAGCACTCCTGAGGTGCAGTGTCTGCATTTGCACAGGATGGTGCACCTCCAGGGGACCAGATCTTCAGGAACACGCGTCTGATGTGTGCACACGAGATCTGCCCTTTCAAAAGCAATGGGATGATGACCTATCTTCTGAGGTTTAGCGCCCTGCAGAGCGGAAAACTGGGGTGGCTTTAGGCCACCTTCAAGTTCTCTGGCTCCTAACGTAGGTGGTTGTCCCCTATCTTCAGCAGTACGCACCAGCAACAGGTACCCACACTGGCCTTTTTATAATCATAGCAGCATAAAGCAGGAAGCACTTTATAAGGACATCTTATACAGGGGCAGTCCTTAGTCACCTAAATCTATCAACTCTCAGCAGGACCGTTTGGCTCTGCAAGGAAGAGACTGGGTTTTGGTTCATACGATGTTACGTGGCACAACTCAAATGGTAGGCTGATTGCAGCGCCTGTCACAGCACTGTAATCTTGCCTAGAGGACAAGGCTGTTTAAGATGTATGTGCAGCTGTTCCTGGGAGAAGTCGTCTGGGCTGTGAAACTAGCACGTTTCTTTAAAAAAACCCAAAACATAACAGTGCAGGGGAGAGAACTAAAATGGGTCACCACTTGTACAGTGGCAAAAACAGTGGAGCTTGTGGTTTTCCTGGGTGACTGGTCTGGGGCCAGAGGAGCTCCGAGTTCACAACCAATTTGACTCTAGTTAAGAGGCCACTATTTAAATCCTTCCCATTTGTCTGCTCTCTAATGTTGCATTTACTTTGGGTGGGCTCCAGCTGTCTTAGTCCGTTCGTAATGTAGAGGAGAGGCAGCTACGTCCCCAGCAAGCCAGCAAAAGAGAGTGCCTGTTGCAACCAGTGTGCCTGTGCAGGGCTTTCCCTCTCCCTTCCCTCTCCAGGGGCAGGGTGGCAGTGTCCAGGAGGAATTGGACGCTTTCAGAGCAACGGTTTCTACGGCTTCATTGATTGTGACGCTTTTGTAGCCAAATGAGGAACGTGCTCCTTTGGAGAGGAGGGTACTCCGTGCTGCTCATTGGTATTCAAAAAGCACTGCAAATGCTACTGTGCAGCCATTTGTTATGCAAAAGACCCTGTGTAAGTTGGTATAGTGTGATACGTCCAGAGTGACTTCCTTTTGATGGATGCTACCTATTCCTTTTGTTAGCTCTCGGGCCAAGCTCAATGTGCAGCCCAGGCCCCACTGTAGAACAAAACCAGAACTTTGGGTTTTTTTCATTTTTGAATCTGCAAGTGTTCTGCAATAGGCAGAAGAAATACAAGGAAGAAAGGAAATTTGGGAAGTGGGTGAAATGGGCTTCTGTCAGTGTGCTTTGGTAAATATTCCCCTCTGCAGACCTGCACTGCACTATTTGGTGGACAGGTTCTGTGTTCAGATCCCTGATCCAAGTGGGCCCTTTCCAACTGTCAGGCAGGGAAGCTGAAGTAGGAAGACTGGGAAAAAAACAGGACCTGAGTATGTTTTTCTACTGCATAATGAAAAGGTTGTTCTTTTCTTTCTGATTTATATATGCTGTATCTGCTGCCTCACGTGGGAATGAAGTGAAATTGAGTATATGCCCCCCCATCTGCGTGCTTTCATCAGTGGGACTCCTCTATCCTAGAGGATGAAGCATTAGGCATGAAATGTTCATTGAAAAGATTCTTAAACAGAAAAATAAATTTTCAACTAAGAAAAGCAGTTTTCCTGATAAATGATTGTTGTTTTCCACAACAAATTCTAGTTTTACCTTTAGCTTTTTCTGGCCAAAAAATAACTGGTCATGATGCATCCATGCAGGATACAGGAGAAAGGGATTATCGCTTGGGTTCTTCTTCCTTCTGCGACAGCCATACTGTGCCTGCCTGTGTTTTGTATGTCTGGGCTGTGTGACTAGCCTCTACCTCCCAGCACAAACTCCTGGGAGGCAGCATTTCTCATTTGGTAATTTCTAGGGAAAACAAAATTGAATTTTTTACTGAAGGAAACTACTTTTCAGCCAATTATATGAATAAGTCATGTGAGGCACTCTGTCCTTTGAAGAGGTAACTGTGCGAATTTTGCAGTTTTCCAGTACTCCATAAATCAATGCCACTGAATCAGAGACCAGGAATCAAAAGCCATGGCGATGAGCAACTTAAGCAAACCGTGTTTTAACCAACCTTTCCCATTTCCAGAAATGCATCCACCTATGAAGTTTCATCCTCTCAATCCATCAGCTCGCCTCAGCGGTCGAAACGAGTGAAGGAAAACACGCCTCCCCGCTGTGCCATGGTGCACAACAGCCCTGCCTGCAGCACCTCCGTCACATGCGGCTGGGGCGACGTGGCGACCAGCACCACGCGGGAGCGGCAGCGGCAGACGATAATCATTCCCGACACCCCTAGCCCCGCAGTGAGTGTCATCACTATCAGCAGCGACACAGATGAAGAGGAGGAGCAGAAGCATGCACCCACCAGGTGAGCAGCGGCTCTCTGCTCCTCTCTGTGTGTAGGAGAGAGAGACAGAAGCAGAGAAGTGCTGGAGCGTCCCAGGAATTGCTGTAGGGTCCCAGGAGCTACAGTTGGGTCGCAGCACCCAGGTCGTCTTTCATTTCAGAGGAAGGGTGATGGGGAGGCTTAAATACTAGCTCAGGACTCCACAGGGTTAGGTGATGTTCCCTACCATGCTGTACATTTGCTGTGTGACCTTGGAGAAGTGTAGTAGTCTTTCTGTGCCATACTCTGTCGTCTGTAGGAGGAAATAATAGTTTTCTCTATCATCTCACAGGACTGTTGAAAGGAGACTTTAGAGATCCTATGGTGATGAGCCCCTTTAAGTCAAGTAGCTGTTTAAAACAAAGACAAGAAGAAGGGCTTGGAAGGAAGATAGCTTAAAATTCCATTTTCTCTAAGTGGTCCAGGCATCTGTAAAGAGCATTAAATGACACCTTCCGTATGTGCTATTTTCCATAAAAAGGTCCTGAAAAACAGTTAGTGGTTGTGTCATAAACACTCAGTAATGGTAAATACATTGCAAGAGGTTTGCTCAGTTCTGATTGTGTTGCCGAAACATCCCTGATCTATTGTAAAAAGTGGCAGAAACTGATTGCTTTTTGACTGACTCTGCAGAGGGACATAGAGGAGGCCATAAAGACCGTGGTGACTGAGTTTGCTCCTCAGAGAATTAATTCACCCATGGCCCAGGACCGCTGCCACTGCGGATCATCTACTGTGGATGAGAGAAGACTTAATTTTCCAGGACTGTCTTTTCAGCACCTTTCGTCACATGCAAGCACTCTAGGTTTCCCATCTGATGCCAGTCACAAGACATCACTCTGCTTTATAAGTTGTAGAGAAGTAGCCTTGCAAACAGCTGAATAATTATACCATCTTTATGTTGGTAAATGAGCTAGGAATTTTTTAACCTTAGCCGTCCAGTATTGTCGAGAGAATTTTTTTTTTAATGTATTTAGAATGTGCTCCATGGTAGATTTTCCTTTAGTCACCGGAGATATCTATCTAAATCTCTGCATCTCTGCGCTGTGGTGATAAGTAGAGCACTGCAAATGCGCACAGAACAGATGAGATGCATTTGGCCTCAAGGAGCTAAAAATCTGTAAAGAGGAGCCCTATGATTCAGGCGTCCAGGGCTTCAATTTCAGCCTGCCTCCCGACAGCCACCGCCGCTTCCCATTCCCCTTCTCCCTACCAGTGAACTCCACTGGGTGGCAAGAGCTCAGTGCCTCTCAAATTCAGGCTTGCCATCAATCCAATGGTTATCACGGGGAATTGATCACAGGACAGTGTAACATATTTCACTTTAAAAAAGAAAAAAATTTTAAAAATTGTTGCAGTATTCCTTAGTTTGGTAGGGAGAAGAAAGCGTGTTTCCAGAAAGAGTTGAATGAATGTCAGTGTGGAAGTCAGATGGACTGTAAATAAGGAACCCCCACTTCCAGGGCTCTTATGGGAAAGGAAGGGCAAGACAAAAGAGATGCTGAAAACCAAGGTTATGTGGTAGGGCACCATGAAGAGGGCAGGTATCTCAAGCGTCACGGGAGCTATTTGCGAGCGTGTTTACCTATGGTGCTGATCCCAGGCTTTGGGAGATTATGTGCAAATGCTTATACTTACCGCCTGGGTATCATCTTGGGTCCAGAGGGGGGTGGAGGGAAGAGCTGGGATCCTGCGGCCACTTCAGCTAACGCTTGTTTCCTCTGCTTCAACTTTGCTGCCATCTGACCAGTTTCTTCACTCGGCACCTCTCCAGGGAGACAGACAGAACAAAGTTCTGGAAAATGTCTGGAAATCGAGTTGGGAGTTTGGGGTATTTAAAAATTTGGGCAATGTCTGCCGAGGGGTTAGGAAAGTAGTCCCAGCAGCCAGACTTACATAAACAAACTGGCTTTGATATGACTAAAGCATATTCAGGACACGTTCCTGCCTGGGATCAGATCCCTGGCTACTTTTTGTATCCATATGGCATATCTATACAGAGTGCCAGGGTGCCAGCATTCCTGGAAGGCCAAAGCTTAAGAGCTAGATTTAATTTCTGAGCCATGTAGAGACATTTCACATGGACACGGGCTGTTCTCAGGCACTTTTTGAAATTCCAGAGTGAGTTAAATTGCCTGTGCAGATGTAACCAGAGCAAGTGGAGAATTAGAGGCAGAGACACAGATGGAAAACAGCATGTCCAGAATGAGAATTTTTGGTTAAAGTCTCCAGGAGAGTGAAATTAACTTGCTCAGTGCCTTTTGACCTGCCCAGATCTAAGACCAAATTCTCAGCTGGAGTAAGAGTGTAGCTTCCAGTCAAGGAAGCTGTATCAGCATTTAATGCCAATGAACTTTGCCTCTGCCAAAGTTGAGGTCTTTCACATTGAAAGTGCGTCACATTTAGGAAAGCACCTCCAAGTTTTCTTACTCGCCTTTTTTTTTTGGCTCCAAGAAAAATGGGAGTGACAGTGAAGTATGTGCTTTAATGTAATCAGTGCCCAAAGGTTCAGGATCTGAGTCGAAAATGAAACTCTGCAAAGAATGCATTGTCTTGCCCATATTTATGCAAATATTACCCTATTGGGTAATAGCTGTGGTGTGGGGGTGAAAAATAAGGAATGACTTGGAACATGCCATTGGTCACATCCTAACAATATTAGCTTTTTTCTAGATTAGAATACAGAAATCATACGGCACTTCACAGTTCAAAGTTAATTGTCTGATCCCATCTTCTTGATAGCAGTGGTATCTTTGCATTAACTTCACTGACATTGGATCAGCTCCTGAATTTGCTACAGCACTTCCTTCTCTTATTTCCTGTGGAGTTAGAAATTTCTCTTTGACCCATGAGATGTTTATTTTGTTGATTGCTCAGCGAAGAAAGATTAGAGCTACCTGTGGTTGTGAGAAGTAGTAGATCTTTCAACGATGTAAGAGTTCGTAAGTCTCAGTTTAAGAAGGACTGGTAATGCTGATAAAATATGATACTGCTGATGCAGTAATGGAGCCCTACAGCGTGGATTTACTGTGACAGAAAAGCCTCTCTAATACCAGAGCAGCAGAGAGAACTTTTCTTGTAACAGGGAATGCAAATTTTTTATTGGCAAAAGAAAAATCTGAAGAATTCGGTGTGATATGGGCAGAATTTTCCATTTCCTAATGAAAAGCACAGATGTTCAAGTAGGATGTTTATGAACTACCAGCTGACCAGGCAGGCAGGCCAGCAAGTTGCTCATTCTTTGCCCAAATGTGTTTTGCACTGTTGATGAGTGTAGCTTGGTGTAATCTTTTGAAAATCAATAGTCATCTGAAAACGTTGGGCTCCTGTTGGGTAACGGTACTGGGGAGACGGTGCAAGGTGGGCTCTGGAGGACCTGCTCCATGGAACCTTGTCAAAGAGGGCCATCTACTGGGCCCCAGCCCGGTGCCTGGGGCAAAATCACAGAGGAGGGACCTCAGGTGCAGTTCTGCAGGGATGGTCCTCAGAGAAATGGTAAGAGATTTTCAGGGGGCAAATTCCTGATTAAAAAAGTCAGTTTGTCAAAACCAAGGCTTTTTGCAGGCTACACTGAGATTTGTCTAGTAATATCCCCAACACAGTGAAACCTGGGGAAGCTTCAAAACTGCAAAAAATTTTGACTTTTATTTAAGGGAGAGAAAGTGTTAGGGGATTAACTAATTAAGGGGAAGACTTCTTTTTTTCTGGTTTAATGGAGGGGGCTTTTTCTTTCAAAATATAAGCAAATAATGGGAAAAAAATTCACATTGTCAAAATAAAAAGGGAACATTTTTAGTGAATGAAATTGGTTTTACCTGGTTTCTGATGCCCACAAGGTTTTACATGTGACATTTTGTCCTGTAGAACAGCAGAAAAAAATTTGCTTATAAAAAGCATTATATGAACAGGAAACAATTTTGTCACCCTGTTTATTTATCTCCAGTGAATTTCTAAACTCTCAGTTCAGCATCCTTCACAAAGAGACTTTACAGGCCAAAGAGATCTTTACTGCTGTGCTGTAAGATAATACCCTGACTGTTATTTATTCTGGAAAGAAGAATTTAGGTCTAACCATTACCTGTAAAGCACTGAAGAGAATAAAACCAGAGAGTAGACTTGATATTTTTCTTATGAATTTATTCTTCTTAAGTTTCTCTACTTGCTCTTGCAAGAAAGTCAAGCAGACAGATAGACAGACCCACAGTACAACTGCAGTCGCGGTAATCAGAGCACATGTTCAGCGAGTAGAAAATAGTAGGGTTTAAGTACTCCCCAGTATGCAGCTTCACATGGTGCAGTGGTTTAAATGTAAATCTTCCCTTGATTAAATATTTCTGAAGCTTAAAAGTAGAGAAAAATAAAGCAACAACTTAAACACAGAGCAGAGAGGCACAAATGCACCCCGGAGTTATGGCTGGGAAGGAGGGAGAGCATGCATGGTCCTGCGGGAGGGATGTGCTGGGCTGTGCTGGTGGTGCAGCATGGGGTATTTCCACGTCCTGCCAAGGGACACATCGCAGAGCGTGGCAGGAGGAAGGGGTGGAAGGAAAGGCAGCGGAGGTGGCCGCTGTGACGTGCCTAGATGACTTCCCATCCAAGCAATGAGTGCAGCAGCCAAGGAAAACATGACTTTCTTGAAACAATACAATGGTGGCCTTGAGGTGGGTGGGTTTGGGGGTTCTTCCACCCCGAAGAGGCAGGAGAGCCCCTTACTCCTCCACTGCCTGCTCTGTCTGCGCTGGTATCATAAGTAGCACCTCTCCAGCTTGGTTTTCCATGGGATCCTCACAGTAATCACTGTCTTCCTGGGCAAGAAAGACTGACCGCAGCTGTCGCATGGGCATACTGAGTAACTGCCTCATTGGCCATCTTCACTGGCACAAAATTCTTGCCAGGGTTGGTTTTTTTCCCTTTCTCTTAAGAGGGTAAACTATAGAGCGAAGTCTCCGTGTGTGAGTCTCAGCTTTATAGTGGAGCGTAAGCTGATGCAAGTTGCTATTCACCTTATTTACGTCATAGTGCAACGGTGGTAGAGCCTACTTCAGAGGACTTTAATTCCCCTTAGGCAGAGAAATTGCTGGCAGGCACAAACCAGGTGTTTTTGCCAACTCGCTGATGTGCGTGTGTGAGGGTCAAAGTACCATTTGTAATTCTCTTTTGACATCTAGCCTATTGTGGCTATGTTATGCTGTGCATAGTAATGCACTGACTCTGCATAGCAATACGTTGACTAACCGCAGTCATTTGGTAAAAAGATCGCTGCCTTCCATCTCCAGAAGACACACTGACATGCAACTAATACTTAAAATAACAGAGATAGACAGTAGCTCTCTCAGCAAACCTTCAGCAGCAGGACCTTTACAACCTGCTAAGCAATTCAGTATATACGACTTAAGTAGCTGTGGCACGTGCTGTATAGCCTAATAAAATGGCCTCAGTGTAGTACTTGATAAATATTTCTTACCATCACAAATTCACAAAGAAGGTGAGAGCAGATTAACAGGTCGGGATGGAGGCTGAGCTGAAGAGAGAGGGGCATGTTCTCAACGCTGAGCTATGCATGGCATAAGATTTCAATGTGAAGAGTGATTGCAGTTGTAGTGTGAGTTTTTGTTGGCTGACTCTCTATTTTCCTAGAATAGGTGGATTATTCTGAAGCAGCAAACTGAAAAGTTTGCATGTTATTAAGTTTTCAGAGATGTGGAACAGAATTTTTGTGACGTGATGTAGAGCTAATGTGCCATGGTCCATGTGCACACCAGTTCAAAGGGACAGTTGTGCGATGGCTGCCTTCTTCCTCCAAACTAGAAGGCCATGTCGGTGACCTTGAGAGCTGAAAGCTTCTGTTGCTGTAGTGTCAGCCACACTGAAAGGTTTGTATCTCTTTGGGTGAACGGCATACTGAAGAATTGCCCCCACTAGACACCATTTCCTTTTTCTAGGGTTCTGGTGTAACTCAAGATCCTTGGGGAAAAAAGATCCTGTTCATGCAATGCTGTCACATACCGAGCTTTTGGGCTGGGCCTTCAGCAAGTAGAAATCATCTCAAGTTGCATTGCTACAAAAGCTGTTGTCCCTGCCCTTGTCCTTGGCTATTTAGGTGGTTTTAACGTTTTAACACCTTATTCAGCATCTTCTCCTTAATTTCCTCTCGCTTTTCGTTCTTAGCATCTGCCTTCGGCACCTTTCCATTAACAGTATCTCAGATGCCCACCTTAGTTTCTTGCCCGGTGCCTGTGCACAACTCTCTTCTCCTTCCTCTATGAGACTTTCCCTTGAGATCTTTCCTTGCTGTGGAGAATAGGACCCACATCCGTCTCTCTGTTGTGTGCTCAGGAGGGTGGTGTAATGTTAGAGACCTGTCTCCAAGACCTGCTTCTACATGTTCGAAGGCATGATTGTGCTCTGTGTCTGCACATTGGACGGACATGAATTGTTTTGTGTCCAAGTTTGAGAACAAGCTCTTTGGGACCAGGTGGGAATGGGCTACCACTCATAAACTAATAGTAAACTCACAAAGCAAAGCATATTTTTCCAGCTGCTGTTCTGAAAGGGAGGATGCAGCTCCAGCCAGTAAGGGTTAAAAAGCCTTCCTAGCTTACTGCCTTTCAGTCTGTATAGATGGATTTGATGCTACTTCAATAATCCTCCCCCCCTCCCTCCTCTGGAGCATTAAAATACACCTATCCACATAATGCAGACAGGCACACAAGCTGACCAGGAACACATGCTGACTCTCAACGCTACTAAATCATGTATGCTGCTGCTACTGTGCTTGCAGGAGGGAAAGCAATTACCAGGCTTGGAGCGAGCTTAATAGGAGGGGGGCAAGACTTTTAATAGTATTTTTCTGTGTAAGCACAAACATCCCCAAAAGCTGTGGCTGAGTTATAGGAATACAGTAAGCTTGCTGAGTAGGCAAGTGCTGTGTCAACAGGTAAAAGCTCTCAGTCCTGATAGTTTGTGAGCAGGGAAGGTGATACATCAGCCTCGACCTCACACAGACAGCTCCTGTATTACTACGAGGTGGGGGGAGCAGCTGAGTCCTCAGAGGGAGCTGGAAGGAGGACAGTTGCTGGCTAGCAAGAAGGCTTTGAGAAGGGGGAGTGCTAGCTCTTCTGGGTTGAATTTTCAAAAGCCCCCATTTCGGCTTAACTTGTATCTTTAAGCCTGTGAATCAACTGATTTTCAGCATGAGTTGGGCCTTTGATGCTTTTGAAATTCACACCCTGTATCTCTGGGGCAGGCTATGGCTGAGCTCTGGGCACATGTGAATAGTCCCAACTGACTTCTCTGCCTGCTCTAACATTAACTGCAGTCGTCACCTTTCCTAAATACAAAAATCCAGTTGCTTTCGATGGGACTCTTCGTGCGCTTGCAATGATGCAGCCTGCTGAATCGAGAGGCTAATCACTTGGGCCCTAATCCTGAAAGTATTTACCCATGTGCTTTAGCTCTGTTACTGGAATAGTCCAGCTGACTTTGGTGGATGACGCATATTAGTAGTGCTGAACACTTGCGTAAGGCCTGGCAGGACCATAGCTCTGGTCCTTCTCAGTTTCCCATCCATGAAATGAGTTTAGTAGCCTCCTATGGTCCCTTTCTCTGGAAAGGTTTGGGCTTGGGGTCACTTATTTGTTTAACCAAACAGATCTACTTGATTTTCTTACTGTAATCAAGGAGCTTATAACACTTTGAAGGAGAAGGCTCATCATGGTCCCTGCTTTGACAAGCCCTCAATCAAATTGGTGAAAAATATGCCCATTCTAAAACAACAAATAGCACAGATTACACAGAAAAATACCCTTCCAGTTCTACAGCTCAGCCTTCCCATGTCAAGTGTCAGCCGAGAGCACGTATTTCCAGTTCAGCAGCTCAGCCACTTATGTAAGGAAGGGACTGTAAAAGAATAGCTAGACCTTATCAGTTGTCAGAAAACTCTTTAGTGACTTGATTTTTCTTTATAAAATGTAATAACTGTCAGAGGTAGGGAATATATATCTCTTCCTAACTGGCAGCCAAGGGTAGCTGCAAAGGGCAAGCAGTGTGGATACTCATAAATGTGTGATTACAGGCATTTCTACTGAAGGGGAGAGGAATATTGATGCAATATTCGTCATTTTTATTGGCTTAATATTCTTCTTTCCTAGCACCATATCCAAACTGTTGCGTCTTTCTTCACATACAGTAGTTGTCCATCTAAGATATGCTGTTGCTCTTTCCGTTTCTAATCCAGTGCTCTCCAGCTCCTTGTGGAAAGCCAGAATACCAGAGTTCCCTGTCGTACGCCTTCCCTGTCGAAAAGATCCCTGCCCCTGCAAGGATTGGTTTCAGCTTCCAGATTGCTGTGCAATACCTTCCCCTCCTTCTCTGTCATCTGCCCTGTTTCGAGTGTTAATGCTTTTAGGATAGCAGGGGCCTCTCGAGATGTATTTTTCACTGTGCAGAGAACAACATGGTCTTGTGTGCTCTTTGGGGCACGCCAGGATCCTGTGATGATAGCCCAGGGAAAGTCTGTGTGATGGTAACTTGTTTGTGAATGCAGCACCCCAAGGCGTTCTTTAATGGAGAAAATGATAGCTTTTCAGTTATAAGTCTTGGGAGTAAGTTGGTGAGTTGCAGTTTGTGAATGGTGATGGAGAGGCTTTGGGACAGACAAGTTGAAGGGAACCCACCAGTGCTCCTTTAGCACTGTGAAAAATAAATAAGGCAAACAATATCCTTGGAAGGAAACTGTTCTCAGTATCTGCTCCACCTTTCCCTGGGTAAGAAGCGATGCTGAGACTAGGAAACAAATGGCTCCATCACAGACTAAGACCAGATTGATCAGCTGTTCCCTGGACTGGACCGGCCAGAGTGAGAGAACTGAGAGGAGACTTTGTGGGAAAGGGATCTCTCTCTTTTTAAAGTGCACACTCAAGTAGTTAAGAGAGAGATTCCTTTTTCCCTGTGGAATTTCTGTTCCTGTTGGGGCTGTTTCCACTATTAAGCCTAATTACTTAGCATTTTATGTGCTAACTGTTTCTTTTCATCATTTTAAAAACTTCTGTTGCCATAACAACATAATGCAATCAGTGAAACATAGCAGCTATTTTCTGTAGTCAAGGTCTGTGCACTGTCAAGGATGTGAGCCATTTAAGCAAATCTTCACCATCCCCCTTCCTCCCTCCTCTTTCTTGCTCTCTCTTTTTTCTACCTAAAAAAGCTCATAACAGGAAGGAGAAACCATCAGGAATAATTAGACACAATAGAAGAGCAAATCCCAATCGTACTCGTGCACTCTAGTCTAATGAACTTCTCGCACTAATCTTGGAAGTGTTGATGTTCCTTTTTAATCACTTTTTTGATGTCATAGATAGATTAGCGGCAGCAGGACCTTGATAACCCATGCTATAGTGAGGAGACCCAGTGCCTATTCAGAGAAAGAAAAGAAAACCCAAAGCATTACATACTTTGCTCATTTTTTCGTCATTTGTTCCTCAGTTTCAAATGCTTATTGAGAATATATGTCTATTGTACCATATTAGTAAATAGAATGGAGTGTATTTTGTAGATTCATGGGATTTAAGCATGAAAAGTTGTAGCATCTGTTATTAAATCATTGCTGGAAGGCTGGGAGAAACCGCCACGTTTTTGTGGGGGTGGTGAGACTTGCAACAAAGCATAGTATAACTGCTGGGCTTCTACTGCACACATATATAAAAAGCAGTCTGAAAATAAATCTGGCAGTCTGGTTCAGCACTATTCTAAGCAGTGTGAATGTAAGATCTATCCACAATGTCTTACTCACTCCTTGACCTCTGTGAAGGCTTTCCTGGAATAGCAACGAGTGAGTTTTGAAGCCTTGGATTTGGCTTAAGCAGCCTCCATCTGGCGGAGGACTGAAGGGTGTGCTTTGCCTTTGCGGAGCTAGTCTGCCGCGGGCAGAGTCTTCTGGTGGCTTCCAAGTCGATCGTCGCCCATTCACTCTTTCCACTTGTGTGCTTGTGTTTCAGCACCTTGTCCAAGCAAAGGAAGAACGTCATCAGCTGTGTCACTGTGCATGACTCCCCCTACTCCGATTCGTCCAGCAACAACAGCCCTTATGCCGTGCAGCATCGCGCAGGGCAGAATAATGGGAACACCTACGACGCCAAAGGGGTTCCAGAGACTCACTGCAGTGGGAACCCCCGAACGATCATCGTGCCACCACTGAAAACCCAGGCCAGTGAGGTGTTGGTAGAGTGCGATAGCCTGGCACCAGGTAAATTGCACCTCTTCCGTCAAGAAAATTAGTAAGAAATAAATGATTTATCTTGGAAGAATCTCATTGTTCAGTTTCATTTTGTTTGTTTGTTTGTTTTGTTTTCCAAAGAAACCATGCTCCTACCCTTCTCTCAAGTGACACATCTGTTCTTGGGTGCCATATTGCATTATTTATGTGCCCTGGTACACTCAGGAGTCACGGGGGCAAGTGTCGGTCCCAGTTACTTCTGTACAAACCCAAGAGCAGAATGCAGCCTTTAGTTCAACATCTGACATGAAAGGCTCCCGAATGCAAGTGTGAACCTTTGCTGCCTTGCCTTTCTGTAGGTTTACTTTAAAACGGGTAAGAGATTGAAAACACATGTGCATTTTCATCCAAACTTGTTGACGTTTCTGGGAAGAACATTTTCCCCAGGATCTTCATTATGGACTGATGAGGTTTGCTCATCCAGAGCCTCCACAATGCTAGATAGTACCATGTGTTGAAAAGGGGCTTATGGTGGAAGTCTGGCCTGAAGCAATTGGCTTTGAGCTACTTGGCAGTTCTTTCTTTTGACACACTGCTGGTGAAGACAAAGGCTCAGAGGGTGAGCTCCCCACTAGCTCCTTCTCCCTCCCTTCCTACTCACCGGGAGGTCAGCCAAGCCAGGGCTTTTTTGTGCTGTGCACACTATACTTTCCTTCCTCTCCTTGGGATTTGTACCTGCATCGTACAGTTCTGCTGGCAGAACGGTTTCTCACACTTCTGAAGGATCTATAAAGCCTTCTCTGGGCCCGGTTTGGGTCTGGATATCGGGTCTGCTTGTCTGCCTCTAGGATAACAGGCTGGCCATGTATATGAAGCACTGCTGAGGTATTCTGTTAATTAAGAGAAACCGTTTTCTTATCCTGCTTCTGTTGTAAGTCTCCTCCCAAAAGGCACTCTGGAGGAGATTCAGTGAGGAAGAGGTAGGGTGAGCAATTAAAGAATGTGATGTAAGCTACAAATGTGTTTCCTTTCCTGGCACAGTCACCACCAGTCACCACTCATCCTCCTACAAGTCCAAGTCCTCCAGCACCGTGACCTCCACCAGCGGTCACTCTTCAGGGAGCTCGTCTGGAGCCGTTGCCTATAGGCAGCAGCGACCAGGAGCACATTTCCAGCAGCAGCAGCCTCTTAACCTAAGTCAGGTAAGTCAACCGAGACAGATTTTGGTAGTGCGTCGTCCAGCTGTTGCCTACCGCTACCTCCAGCATGGGCTGTCCCAGTCTAATGATAGTTGGGCCCCGTGTCGAGTTTGCTCGACTTGTTTCAACTTCGCTGCAGACCTTGATCTTCCAGCTCAGGCAGCAGAGGTAGTGGAGATCCCACTCCTGAGTGGGCTGGTGGTACTCTTACCGTGTGTTTTGAAGTCAGATGATCTAACATTTTCAGTGGGAGTAATGGGAGAGAGAAGGTGCAGTGGCTCAGACACAAAGGAGTGGTGCAGGACCGTGTGGGAAGGACTGAGTTCTCCTTAGCTATAGGTAACCATGGGGAGAGTATCTTCCAAGCAAAGGGAGTGCATCAGCCCGGCTGCGGGACTGGGAGAGAAGTCCCCGTCAGACGTGACGAGGCGAAGCAGAGCCTCTCTGCATATACGTGACCTCTTGTAATGAGTTTGATCCATCCCGTGAGAAACCTGGGCTGAGATCTGGGCAAATCCCATTACTTGGCAGGGTGCGGTTCTCAAGATGTTTCATGGTCTGTGATCAAAACACCCAGGGAGCTCCCCAGGAGCTTCAGTAAATAATGCCCTTTTCACGTACTGCACCTGGGGCCTCTCTCTTCCCTGAGGTGAGGTAATGAGAGTAGTGAATTTACAGCACAGTTACCAACGTTTCAAGAAGACAAAGTCTGGAGAGCTCAGAGGACAGTGCTGGTTTGCATCCAGAGCTGGATATAAGCAGAACTGTTTGGGTTTGGGTTTGTTTTTTTTTAATTAATTTGGGGGAGAATAATGTCCCCTCCCCGAAAGGTGGTTGAAATTTAAAAATTTAAACAAACTTGAAACAAAAGTGAGTGAAAATGGAGGAAGTGGGCGAGATGCTGTTTCCAGGAGTGGGGGAGGAGTGTGGCTGCCGCATTTCAGACCACAATGACAGCGCAGGGAGTGCTTACAAAGAGGATGAGAGGGCTTGGAAGAATAAAAGGGAGTAACACGGAGCATTGCCTTTCTTGCCTTCTAATTCCTACTTTATTGGTTATTTAATACTCTGACTACAAATGACCGGGAAAACTCCTTGATGTTACTGTGCAGTGCAAAAAAACAACTTAGAAAATCCCTGAAAAAGTACATTGCTCCTGTCCCGCTGCAAGAAGTTGCCTGTGCTCAAGTAATTATAGCCGATTACATGAGGGTACCAGGCACCTTCAGGATCTGATCGAGCCGAGGGTTTTATCTTTAAAAAATAAAGTAGTTTTTTTTACTAACCGAGGAAATGATAACCGCAAAGACGCAAACTGAGCAAAAATAAATTGCCTGTTCCGGGCGTAGTTAGGCAACTTCACTCCCCTAAGCTGTCAGCGCACCACATTTCATCGGCAGAGAGTTCACCAACAAAAGCCGTGTGTTGTGTGAGCGACTGGACTTGCAGAAGATGTTCTTAGGAGCCGGGCGTCCAAGGTTGGGTCTTCACGGTAGCTGTGCCAGCAGGTCGTGGGTCAAACTGGGGGACTCCGTTATCCTTTTGGGGGCCATTTGGGTGAACGTATGAAACTACAGGGTCTTCGTAGGCTTGGGAGGGACCCTTTGCCGTCATCCGTTTCCAAGGGAAGGCGGTGGTGATGCTGAGGGTGTCAGGAGGAGCACAAGGGACCTTCCTGAGGCCGTCCTGGTGTCACGGGGAGGCTCCCGGGCACCGCTGACGAGGTAAAGAGCCGTCTCTTGTCTTGTAACCGCTTATCACTGTTGCTGTCTTTATCCAGGCCCAGCAGCACATCACGACCGATCGCACAGGGAGTCACCGGAGACAGCAAGCCTACATCACTCCAACGATAGCTCAGGCCCCGTACTCTTTCCCGCACAACAGTCCCAGCCACGGTACGGTTCATCCTCACTTGGCTGCAGCTGCCGCTGCTCACCTGCCCACCCAACCCCACCTCTACACATACACCGCCCCCGCCGCCCTGGGCTCCACGGGCACCGTCGCGCACCTGGTGGCCTCCCAAGGGTCGGCGCGGCACGCCGTGCAGCACACCACCTACCCCGCCAGCATCGTCCACCAGGTCCCCGTCAGCATGGGCCCGCGGGTTCTGCCCTCGCCCACCATCCACCCGAGTCAGTACCAGGCTCAGTTTGCCCATCAGACCTATATCAGTGCTTCTCCAGCCTCCACAGTCTACACTGGATACCCACTGAGCCCCACCAAGGTCAACCAGTACCCTTACATCTAAAACACTGGAATAAGGAGCGAGAGACGCACCCGTCCCGGGGGAGCGAGGCGGCCACTTTTGTACTGAAGAACGTGACAAACTAACAATGCAATGGGAGGCTCGCGTGAAACTTGAACGAAGGAGACTTTAAGAAAGAAACGAAAAAGAGGAAAGAAGGGGGAGAACCAATTCTACACTTTTTATTTAAAAAAAAAAAAAAAGAAAATGGAAAAAAAGAACAGAAAAAATAAAACAAACCACAAAAAAACAACCATTCTGCACCAAACTAGAGAGAGAGAGAGAAGCAGAAGGACCCTCCAGTGGGTCCTGTCTTTTGAAGAACTTCACCAACAGACTTTTAAAGGTTATTTTCATCCGATAGTGAGCTACATTTAGAAATTTGTTGTCCAGAACACCTAAAATGAAATCCATTAGGTTTTTAATCCAATACGTATATGGATTAGGGATTTATCCAGCATTTCAAAGGGTTTATACCCCGTATTTGCAGTGGGTTTTGTATCCCAAAGCATACATAAGGTTTTGGGGTTCTTTTTTCTGGAAATTGAAAGTGGGTAAGGGAGGTTGAGGGAGGAGGAGAAAATGTTGTCCCAGTGCTCTAAATTCGGATCTAGCACTGCTACGCTTAAACACACCTGGGCAAAACAGGCCATGCAGCACTGGTCGAGAGCAGAAGCAATGGGGATGTTTCTCCCTTTCCTTGAACACACTGGATAAATCCCTGAGAAATGCTATTCCTAAACGAGATCTTTAATAATGTATGTTGGATTTCAGTTGCATTTCATTTTTTTTTATTTGGAAATTTTCCTTTTCAATCCCTAGCCGTTTTAGTATAGGAGGAGACATTTTAGCTGCCCCCCCTCCCCGCCCCCGGTAGAATGTAGCACTATACAGGTCATATGCCCTTTTTACTATTTTCTGTTGAACTTCAACGATACCAATAGACTATTCCTCAATGTGATTGCACAAAGAAAAGTGATATAACATAGGCATGTAACAAATGTGATTGTCCAGGTATGTACGTGTGTGTGTGTGTGTGCGTGTGTGCGTGCGTGTGTGTGCAGATGCTGCCTTCTCTCTGTGGTGTGTTCCTCGGCACAGCCATTACAACTGTCACAGTCTTAGTTTTACATCATTCCCTCGTAGTGCCTTACCGAACTACAGACGCGGTTTAAGGGTTTACTTCCACTGGTACTCCTAGAAACTGACTGAGGCTAGTCGGAATTTACTCTCAGCTCTTTTTCCTTTTTTTGGGGGGGGGTTGTTATTGCCGATTTTCTTCTTCTGCTGGTGGTGGTGGGTTTTTTTCCCACGTCGTCAATCTTAGCTCACTTGGCGAGGTGTTGGGGAGGCTCGTCGCGGTTGGAAGTGCATATAGCTGGGTGTTTTGTCAAGCACTGGATGGGCTGGAAGTGACCGGGTCGGTTGTGAGACCCAGGGTGACTCCCAGAGGGTCTGGGGATTTGTTTGTGGACTGGTCTCTTTCTATCCTGTTGAAATAGCAGGTTTCCTCCCTGGAAACTGAATTCTCATTCTGCTTTTTGCCGACGTTCTCGGTGGAGTGGGAGGATAGCGTCTGCCCGCGTTGCCAGGTTGTCCTGGTTGTGCGTCTGAAATGGGAACAATGCTTTAGCCCCTGAAAGGGGGGAACACTCGTTGTTACTAACACCTCGCACTACATCTGTCGTTGGGAAGGGGTCAGGAAAGGGCTGGAGTCCCAAAGCAAGCATGAGAAAATCCAGTTGAGAGAGTCAAACTCAGGTTTCTTAAGTGAAAAGAGGATTGTAATACATCGGGCCTTACCCACCCTAACGTAGCTGTGACAGTGTGCGCTTCCCCTCCTCCCTTCTCACCTACGCCCCGAAAGATTGCCTGCAGCAGCAGAGTGACCCCAGAACCGGAGAGCACAGTGGTCCTGTGGGTCCTCCACACCGAGGAATGCTACGCGGTTGTCTGGTTTTCCGACAGGTTTCTAAAGAGAGCCTTTCCTACAGTTGGGTTTGGTTCAGAGGGGAGTTTCGCTGGTAACGACAGTTGCACTGGTGCATCAGTATTTGGAATTGTCTCTAGAGTACCCATGCCTGTGGGTGGCCTGGGGAGGAAGGAGAGAAGAGGGTTTGATAGAGCGTTTCCATGTTTCCATGAAAGCTGAAGTCTACATGGCCGCTCGGTTCCACTCTACATTTCTCTGTAACTAGAGCATGAAGTATTCAGGTATTTCACAAGATGCTGGAAAATAGCAGGTTTGTCGGCAGGGTGGCGAGGGATGGGTTCCCTGGGTGGCAGTGAGGAAGGAGGCTCTCTCAGGTGGGAAAAGCTGACAAAGACAAGCACAAATACATTGTCTTGTGGTAAGTGCTTGGCTGGCCTGGAAGAAGAAGGGATCCCGCTATGCATAGGCTGTTCAACAAGGCTGTTGTCTTCTGGCAAACCACCAAATAACCTCCCTGGTTGCCAGCTCTGGTTCCTGGGCAACCCTTGCACAGTTTTCTTCTGCCTGTCCTTCATTCCAGCTCAATATACTGTAGATAAGGATGCGATCTCCCAGCAGCCTATGCACCTTACCCCCCCCTTCCTTTGGAAAGACAACACGTCCCCTTTCGTCTGAGGCAGGAAAATAAAGCCCTGCTCTCTCTGTTGCATTCCCCTCCTCTCCCACCAGGTTGGGAGCGAGAGCGTCATGCTGCTTGTGTCATGAAAAGGAAAGATAATGTTATTTTATTGTATGGTTGTTATGATTATGATTATTATTTTATTATTATTATATTTTACTCTGGGTTTTAATTGCACACGCATTCCTTAATCTTTGTGGTTTTTTTTTTTCTCTTAGTATTGTTGTTATTGTTGTTAATTTTATTTCTCTTCATCAGTGGCATCGGAAGGGTTGCTGTGTTTGTGAAAATTGCAGGAGGAAGGGGAAACGAGATTCTCCCGAGGATGAAAATTCTGCTACTAACCTACGGGGAGCGGGGCTGCTCTGTGAGAGCGGTTACAGCCTTGAGGGATAGGAGTTACCCTCTGGGTCACATCTGCATTTCAGAATAAGTCCAGAAACATTCATTCAGAGGCCAAAACCAAGCAGCAGCTAATGTCATGGTCTGTCAGGAGAGCTGGGTCAAAGGCAGGTAAGGACCTTGGTGCCCTAGGATCCAGCTCACCATCACTTTGTTTGGTAGCACATTTATATGAGATCAAGACCTACTTGTGCTCCAGGTCATGATCATTGGGCCCTTTTGATGAACCCAAGGCCACGCTACATGTTAAGGGTTTGGTTTTCCTAAAGGAGAACGCAGATAAATGGCTCTCTGGAAACAGGGCTATCGGAGGAGCCGCGGCAGAGGCGTGAGTGCAGTTCTCAGTCCCATCACTGGATAAAGGACACTGGTGCGCACAGACGGCATTAGCTGGGTAAAGCACGGCCGCAGACAGGGCAGGGTTCCTCGCCTGCTCTTCCACTCTCACTGAAGGTTAATTGGGTATCCTCAGGGCCAGGATGCTTGGTTTGCATTTTTTTTTGTCCCTGGTGTAGATTTTCCCTTCTTTTATAATTATTTGTTGTGGAATTTTATTGAACTGTTCTGGTTGCTAAAGGTTAGATATTTATGTTTTCATTTGCATTGCATGCTCTGTTAGAATGGGGGAAAGCAGTGACTGAATTTAAACTCCATAAAAAAATGATAGGACTTCAGCAGAGACTTAAAGTTAATCATGCACTTGAGTGCTTTGCTAAAGAACAGACTTAAACCCTTCAAGTTAATTACTTGTTTATGTGCTCCTCTGGCCTAGGACTGGCGAAGCGTGGAAGGTTGCAATCTTGATCACAGTAATGTTTTACTTGTATTAATTGTATTTTCCCTGTGTACTCATCTGACCTGCTCTCCCACGTGGGCTCAAATCTGATTTTGGGGGGTGTTTGGCAGCGGAACTGTTATAGCAGCACGGGCTGGCAGCAAGAAGGGGTGCAGCGTGTGTCGGAGGAGCCACCTTTCACGTTGTCCATCCTGGAGCTGCTGATCTGCCAGCTGTAGGTTGTCAGATGATTGTGGTGATGAGACGCTGTGATTGCAGGAGATGCACGGTACAGCCGTCGAATTGCTTTGATGGTGCAACACTGTGCGAGAGCTGTGTTTTCTGGTGGGTAGGGGGGAGCTGAGCAACACCTCCTCCCTCACCTGTGTAAAGGCGTAGTATGGAAAAAGGTGCGGCACAGTTAGTCGCAGGGGAAACACGGTCGTTTCAGCAGAGGAAGCAAAAACTTTGCATGCTGTCAGTGCCCCATACATAAAAACCGCCAGCTTGTTTTGCTCACAAAGTCCTTTGGAGAGGAAAAGGGATTGGCGTGGTTGGGTTGGGTTGGTGTTCTTCGTGTGCGTGGGGTAAACGGCATGGAAACTTGAGAAGGGAGGCGTATGTTTAGATACTGGAAGTTTTATGAGTGGCTTATGGCTGGCACAGTGAAAAAGCGGTCCCTTTCCCCATCATCTCGTCTTGCATTCTTCTCGTGCGGGAAGCAGAAGGAAGCGTGGACGTTGCCTCTCCTCAAAGGTGGATGTTCAAATTCCTGCTGTGAAACCAGAGTGCAGGAGGGAGGGGAGAGAACCGCTAACGTGAGCAGAATGGAAAACTGAATGGAAGCACTTCTCACTGCAGACTGGGCCAAATCCAGTCGTTTGAGAGAGCAAATGCAATTGCATCTTCCTCGGCAGTTGTACCTGCCTGCACCCAACAAATTGGGCCTTGGCAGGTGTGTGTGTGTGTGTCTCTCTCTCTCTCTTTCTCTCTAGTAGTTTTGTCATAATACATAAAACATTCCAAGAAAGGGACACTTCTGTCTGTAACATTTTTCCTTTTTTATAGTTTCAAGGGATTATGTCTTGTAATTTGGTTCGAAGGCAATTCCACTAGCAAACTTGAAGGGCGATAAACCTGATTTTTTCTTTAACCAAAGATACTTTTTATTTTTTTAAGAGAGAGAGAGAGAGAAAGAGACCCCCACCCACTCCAGAAATTAAATGAAGCCACGTGTCATGACCACCAGGCAATGGGGATACGCTATAGAACTCCATCTTTCCTTTCTCTTCTTTTTCTTTTTCTCTCTCAAGTTTCTGTCATCGTTTCGAGTAGCTAGCTTGATGAGCAGAGAAATTCACACTAAATATTGCTGCTATCCTAAACTGTAGGGGATGCCGAAAACTTTATTCTTCTCTCATTATTATTCACATTGATTAAAGTGTTTCGGTGGCGACAATGCAGTGTGGAAATGGTGAGCTGCGTAGTGGGGGTAAGCTTCTGGATGCTCTGCATGCTTCTGTAGTGTCTCCCTCCCTGGATTTAGGATGCTGGTTTTGTTCCATGGGTTGGACCCCGAACAGTGCTGCTGTGGTCAGGCCAGGCACAGCTGGGCAAGGGTGTTGGGCTTACGCATGTGGTCTTCCATGGCTTGGCAATCAGCCCATCAGAGATCTGCAGTGCTACTTGTGGGCCAAATGCTGGATACCTGTACGCAAGGTCTGCAGAAATAATCGTTGTTGAGGGTAGGCAACGCAGAAGGGAAAAAATGTGGGAAGGGAACGATTTCCCCCTTCCTGCTGACAGTGCTGTCCCTGCTGTGGTCCCATGTGCTGTGGGAGCTTCAAAGCAGTTGATCTGCGGTCCTGGGCACTCATCCACGTCACTCCCCCATCCCCGAGTCTTGCCGGTGCTCCGGTGAGGAGGGCCTGCGTCCAAAGTACGCGGAGTCCCCGGCTTACTTCTCGTGGCCCACTTCTGTGCCTGCAAATTATTTTGCTCCCTCCATACTCGGGGAGGAGAAGATGGGTCTGCGCTGCTGGCGTTCCCCCACTGCCGTACTCCAACAAAGCTGCCTCTGACGACGATGTGAATTTCGCCCTGGGCTGCAGATGCTGAGCGAGGTACACCGTTTTACAGTGGTGCTTGAAGCCACGGTGGCGGTCCTGTTGTAGATGGCTCCTTGCTGGAGTACTGTGTTGGACGGGAGGTGCTGGGCTCTCCGGGCTGGTCCGCGTCCCCATGGTCCGTCCTTCCCACCAGCCAGGAACGCCACGACCTGCGAGTGATGCCGTGATGCCACCGCGCTCAGCACCCACCCCAGGCACGCAGCGAGACCCACCGCGGGGGCGGCCCCTTGAAGTAAGCCCGGGCAGCTTGCGGAGGAGCACCGCGAACCGAGGGCTCCACGCCGAAGGTGTCTTTTTCCCCTGTGACAACCGAAATTGCTGGGAGTGACCCCAGAGGCGGTAGTTCCCTGTGAAGAGCTGCTGATGGAGGCGGAGGTGTGAGAACCGGACCGGAGGTAAGCCGGGCTGAGCTCTGCGCGTGTCAAACGCTTTCAGTGGAAAGACATGGTTTAGAGCATTTGCGTGTGTCAAGAGTGAAATTTGAACGGTAGATTGGCTTGGTTGTTCAGAAGTCTTAGAAAGCATACTAGGAGGCTTTGTGTTCGGCATTTATGGTTTGAAACTCCTGTTTCTCATTTACGGGTTAGCTTTGTCCTTCCAGTTTTAGCAGTGCTGCTATAACAGACTATTCATGTGTGTTTGAAGATAAAGGTTTTGTTTTTAATCTTTTGCTTATCATAGTTAATCTAAGAAAGGCAATACTAAAGGTATATTTTTTTCCAAAAATGATATTTTTTACTGCACTGATAAATATTGTGACATCTCTGTTCTTAACTCTTTCGCTGTGAGAGGAACTGTGTGCAGATTCACACAAACCTTGTAAATACTTGCGTGTACTTCTGACAGCCAGGGATTTTTTTTTTCTTTTCTTTCTTTCTTTCCTTCTTTCTTTCTCACTTTCTTTCTCACTTTCTCTCTTTTTTTCTCTCTTTCAAACAAGGTTTCCTCTTTGAAACAGAAAGCAATGGGGCAACAATGCTCAGAGCAAAAGCAAAGCTTATCCCACTTTCAGAACATAGCCAAGGAGTTTTTGCAGTGCTGGCATAGAGTTAATATTTAATGCCGATGTGTTTTGATTTTATTTTTTTTTTCAGCAAACTGTTTGGAAGGGAATAAGACAGGTAGAAAAGGTTCAGTCTGAAATTCTGATCAGAAATGTTACCCATCTATTTTATGGCATCTCCAAGCTTTCTTTTGTTTTCTTTTAATTTAAAAAAAAAAAAAAAAAAAAAAGGCTTGTTGCAGGCTTGCTCGCCTGAGCTCTAGGCTAGCCAGCAGCTGTCCCGGGGACACCTGGTGCTCTGGGACCGCTGGCTCCTTTGGAAGCAAACCCACTGATCAGGATTCTGGATTCTGATTGCTTCAAAGTGTATCCCCCGGTACCACGGGATACCTTTGGTTTTTTTAAAGAAGGATTTAGATACACTTATATTACGCAAACTGTGACCTAATGGCAATAATTACCTCAAATGTGGGCATTCATCCTGGTTTTAGCCTTTTTGAAAACATGTAGCCAGCTTGAACTTTGATTCAAAGACTCTGAACTCCATAGGGGCGGAATAGCGATAAATGCCCACCCTGGTCATTGTTGCTTGAGTGAATTCTGAAGACAGTGAATCTTTAAAAAGAAAAAAAAAAATTAAACCAAGGAATAGATTACTCTTTTATGTATTTTAATCAATTGTGATGTTAAAATGCACATGTAAGTATATATGTTTATAGCTACTGTAAAATGCTTTGGCCTTCTAGAAGATATTTAATGAGTCACATTTTAAACCAATATGAACTGAATAATAGACTGTGGCTACTTAAACAGTTTTCTGGCTACATTTTATAGTTATTACAGTGTTTTATAGTTTACATTTAAACTGGTACTTTTTAAGGGAAATCTTGTGTTTGTAAGTGACACCTTCAAAAACTCAATACAGCTGCCTCTTTTTAATTTCGCCCGTTAAAAATGGAAAAGTACAAGCGTGTCTTTAATATGTATATTCTGTTTTGAGATATAACATAGTGTTGGAAAGTCAGTCCAGAGATCAAGTAATCCACTGTATTCCAAAGTCTGGTTGAAAAAACACTCCACACACTTTGAAGATTTAGTCCAACAGATAAGCTATTTGTTTTTTCGCTTGTGTTAATAACGTACTTTATCAGGCTCCTTGGGTTGAAGCAGGGAGCACGATACTAAATTCACTGTTCTATGTAGGATCCTCATCTGGATGAAGATACCCGCGTCAGGAGAATGAAGGATATTCAAAGGAAGGATTGTATTGTACTGTTGATAAATCGTTAGCCAAATGATTAATTCCTGAGTTAGTGAATGCTTGTTTTATTTTGGGGGGGGTTGTGCGTGTGTGCGTGCATGTGTGTGTGACAGCCACTCAGAGGCAATGCTGTAATTTGGCTTCCATCTGTTCACCCCTTTCTTACAAATGATGCTTACCACCACAGAAATGTTTTGAACCAGTAAACGAAATACAAAGTTCACTGACCATCTCCTTGTCAACTCTGTTTTCTCAGCCCATGCTGGTTCCTGTCAATGCTGTTTCCCCGCTGCTGTTACCCTGTACTTTGCATTTTGATATATCACATTCCCCCCTCCCCGGTCTCGCTTAGCTGTCTAGTTTTGTCTCTTGTGTTCTTTCACTTGGGTAACCAATGAACACGGTATAAATGTCTGCTGGGCAAAATGGTACTTTGAGGTCATGAAAGTACAGGAATTAGCATTTAAAAATACGTGTGTGTCCATCTGAAGAACGAGCTTCGGTCATGGAGCTCAGGTACTCTCGGAAGGGCTCCCTACGTGTTTCCATCACGCCTGATGGGGCCGTATCCGTCAGCTTAGAGCAGAGGTAGTGATAAGGAGCGATCGGCAATGCTTTGCAGTTGGGCGCCTGTGCTGCTCCCAGTACAATCAGCAGCGGTGGGGCCGGGGGAGCGCAACCCGCCTCCTCCTCCTCCTCCCTCAGCACCATGCCGGGGCTGCCGTGCCCACCTCGTCATCCACATTACCAAAGCGATAACGTATCATACGGCAAAGCCAGGACTGTCAGCAGCACTCGGGCCAACTGGAAAATGTCCACCCTTTCTCGCCGTGCACCGCCACCCAACCGACGTGCTTTGCTGCCCTCGGCACCTGCCTGGTCTTCTGTTCTTGTGGGGGGAGTCAGACCCGCAAATACCAGCACGCTCAAATGAAGGAGCCACAGAGTCTTGTTCAGTACTTTGGCTTGCAGCTTGTTAGGCGAGAAGGGGTTTCCGACACTGGCAACACACATCCCGTAGGATCTGGATGGTTACATATAGCACCTCTGCCCTCAGCGAGGAAATAAAACGCTTCTGCAATGCTTCCACCTCACGTGGTTACATACAACACTTCTGGCTTTTCTTCCCCCCCCCTTTATCCCGTATGTGTTTGAATTTTTTTATTTTTTTTTAATATTTTTTTGCTCTGTATTCTTCTTGAAATGAAACTTCCACGGATATTCCAGGGCACAACCATTTCAGGTGTAAAAAAGGATCTCCTCATCCCATGTTTCACCAACAGAGCAATCGAGGCGTTTTGGGTACCAGATTCTACTTGGGCAGAACCAGAATGTAGCCTGTATCTTTCATACCAAATCAAATTTCTGAAAGGAGAGGAAGTGTCATTAATAGCTTTATTAAAGGAGTGTGTGTGTGAGAGAGAGAGAGAGAGAGAAAGAGAGGGAGCGAAAAAGAGAGAAGAAAGAGGGGCATCTCGGAAGGTGAAGAGTCTAGACTTCAGGTAGTTAAAAATGAACCAATGGGTGAAACATTTTTTTTATGAGCCGTAAAATCCTTTTAAAAACAGGAGGGGGGAAATGGAGGGAATGTTTTATGCCTTTCAACTGCCCACAAGCCCAGCGTACTCTGGATGGAAAGTGGAAGTTAATATACACTGCACCAAAATTGTTAAGGGGAAGAGAGGGGGGGGGGAAAGCTGTGAAACGCTATCACAATCGCAAGGGAAAAGATGCTCCTGCCCCAGCTCTGGATCTCGAGTGGTTCTTTCTCTACAGTATCATCTCAGCCCAGTAACCCCACGAAAGCCCTGAGCCGTTGTGTTCCTTCACTGTACGGTTTCTGTAATAAGAGTGTTAATCCATGTTAATCTTTGTGAAAATTATTGTGTGCAACAGTATTTTCTTGTGTACTGCTTTTTTCCTATGTGAATTGTCCCTTTCTGTTTTCTTTTTTGGTTTTTTTTCCTTCCTTTTTTTCTTTTTTTTTTTTTCTTTTGGTAATATGTCTTTCTTCTTTAAAAAGAAAAAACAAAAACAAACTGATGTGTTGTAGACCTATATGTAACCTATTCCTTAGTCTCATATTATAGGTATGTTATAAGAATGGGTATTTTACTTGGCTTTAGAATGTTTTACAAGAAAACTAATTCTTAACCAATCAAGTTCTTGCTACTAAAAAAAAATGCTTGTGTTTTTCATCATGACGTTGTGTGCTTCTAATTAATAATCATTTTCGTTGTAGAAAAATGGAGTGAATTTATATTAGTCTTGGAAACTAATAATAGCATTGTAAATTTATGAGATGATTTTAACAGAAAATACATTATAGAAGAATATAGTTATTTTAATTGTAATATTACTAACTGTAGGGTGAGAAAGGAGGTCCCGTTGTGGTGAACTATGTTATAGCTTGTTATTCACGGTTTCTTTTTGATCATTTTTTCGGTCTCTGAGGTGAAACGAGTTATTAATCAGAATTTGTAAACTCACATATGCATATTGTATATGTGTAGAAATGTAATCACACTTTGTCTTGGAATTACATTAAACTGTTTTAAGTCACTGCAAAGTTTGTGCGTCTGTGTGTCTCCTCGCTAAAGTTTGGTCTGAACATTTGGTTAGTTTTCAGTTACTATTATTTAATCTCCTCAGTCTATTGGAAAAACGGTAGTAATAGTATCATTAATAATGAATAGTTTTCCCTTCGAGGTGACATGTTTAGATTTGTGAGGTGTGTTTTCTTCCCAGGGCAGAAGAGCTCAGCGTTCGGATGTCCAGCTCTGGGCTTCCCTGAAGCACAGAAGGCTGCTTGGAGCTGCCGTGTTCAGCCCCATCGAGAGCTCCCTGCTACGTCCCGCTGCGCTGACTGACGTGCGTGGATCGGCTGCAAACATCAGTCTGGTTTTACTTTTCTTTATGCCCGAGCCCTCATTTCATTTGCTCCCTGTCCTTTCTTTGCCAGTTCCCAGCTGACCTGTGAAAGGCTTATATAGACATTAAGATGCTTAAACCACCACCTATTGCCAATAGCGGTACCTGCCGTTTGAGCTGTGCCTGATTTTCACCCCAGGGCTCGCTCAGGAGCGAGCTGGAGGCATGTCTGCAAAGGGTCCCCTATTACACCATGGTGTCACCTTGGAGGAGGCGAATGGCTCCTCAGCAAGTCCTCTTAATGGAGGGAGAGTGAGCCCTACCCGGTTTTGTTGCTGACCTTTCCCAGCGTGGTGACTCAAGTGCCAGCTACCGGGTTTCCTGGCCTGCGGGATTCATCTCACACTACTTCAGCCCCCCCGTTCCCGGGGATGGCTGGAGGGACGTTCAGTGGGTTGTACCGGGCTGCCTACGGTACGGGGCCACGCTTCGCGTTAGGTGTCTGACGAATGGCTTCTGCAAATGCGCGGTGACTGCCTGATGGCACTGCCCGGCACTGCCCGGCGATGGGCTCGCGTCGGGACATAAACCTTCAGGTAGAGCAGGAAGCTTGTTTTATCAGCGAGTGCCGGCAGCGCGGCAAAGGCCCCTTTCCGTGGGCTTGGTTTTCCAGCCTTCTGTCTGAGGAATCCCTGGAATAAGCAGCCAGCATTGCGGAAACTGTTGCTGTGAATTTCTAGGTAGATACGAAGCTTTTGGTAACAAGAGGTCATGGGACCTTTCTCCTGGCTGCCTTAAACTGGCTGAGACCCCAACTAAGCAAAAGCAATTAAAGCTGTAATGCCTGTGCCTGTTCAGCAAACCAATTAAGTCTGTGTTTAATTTAAAATCGTGTGTCCTATTAAACTTCAAGCTTTTTAAACATATGCTGACAGGTAATTGCATGATTAGGTGCTCTACTGGAAATGGTGAGTTTACTGGGTCACGATATAAGGAAGAGACATTAGTGAATGATCTAATCTCAGAAAGAGCTGTAAATCCAGAAGAGCTAGATTAACCAGTGCACAGTTTCTCCATGTTTGTATCGTCTTACGGTGTCTTCTTTTTTGTTTCTTTGTTTTGTAAAACTTACCTATAAAACTGTAAAAAATATTTGTCATTCTGTTGTCCAAGACCAAAGATTAAAAATGCATTGAAGTTGGAGAATGTACTTTCTGACCATCTTTTCCCAGGAGGGGAAAATAATTTCTCCATTTCAGCCACCAGATAAAAGGATGAGAATGGTCTTGGAGAACTCGACGCCACCAGTGGCCCAAGCCTGGCCTCCAGACTGCCCGACACCAGGGAATGGTCTGCAAGTGCAGGCATTTCCCACGTTTCTCCTTGGATCAGTCATTTATCTGCACATCCACCTGTAAATACTCCTGAGTCCAGTTAAATGTAACTTGGTAGGCATTTTACTGAAACCCAAAGGAGCTCTTACTGGCTAGTAGGAGGCCAGGACTGCCCATGCCTCTTCCACTGGCACAGCTGGTCACAAGGAATTCGTCCCCCGTTGCCCTGAGCTCACTCAAAAGATACTGAGTGCAACTCGCACGAGGCTTACGCTGTCCGGCAGGTCTCGGAGAGCCCAGCCCGCTGTGGAGCTGAGGTCAGACCCGTCCCTCCCTGTAGCACAAACCCACTGGAGCTGCAGTAACATCAGCGCCTGGAGAGCATGAGCCTGAGCAGCTGGTACAAATTATCACCACCAAGCTTGGGCCAGTCCGGCTCTTTCTGAGCCAGAAGGAATCTCTGCTGCTGCTTTGAGAGTGTTTACCTTGGCCAAACTGGTTTATTCAAGGTGGGTAGGGCTCTTCCTTAAAATGGGGAGGGTGGGGGGACACACCGGCATGGCGTACGCATAGCGGTGCTGCTGTTCTTGGCATGTGCCAAGAACAATGTGCTTTCCAATGCAGCGGCTATGTTTTAATTCTTTGGCGTCCAAAATTTGGCACCTAAATATGTATTTATACATATGAGGAGAGCTTGTCTGACTTCCAGTGCTGCTCTGCCCTCCTAGTTGCTATTCAATTCAAATGAAACTGAAAAAGGGAGACTGGAAGAGGGAGGGGAATGGTCCTGCTCTGTGAAATGCAGACTGTTGCCCTTTAGTCACCTGTGCACGTGTGTCAGAGCTCCACAGCAAACCCGTGCTGGAGCTGTGGACCTACATCTTGTAAATTCTTGTGTCTTCTCTTTTTTACTATGCCGGTCAGGCCAGGGCAAACATGCCTGCATCAGCGTTTCCTGCAATGTGCTTTCCCTTTATGTTTTCTCCTGCGAGGTGGCTGTGCAAATAATGAGCAATAAAGGCTGTTATTTAAAGGCCCCCGCACTGCACTGTATATCAAAGTCTCTGCTATTTGGGGCTTTTGCTCAAAGGGAAGCAGCCACGGGAGGAGCTCGATGCGCGGATCCTGAGCCACGCTAAAACCCATTTGTCAAGGCAGCAGGCTGGGACAGGAGCAGGCTTCTCCAGGCAGCTCTGCCATCGCTGTGCCAGCCCCAGGGACCCAGCACTCCGTGCCCACTGGGACTCGTCACCCCTGTGTTAACCCTGTAACAAGGTCCAACAAAAAGGCACGCCAGGTAGATAAGTACATTTAACTGCAGGCTGTATTTGTGCACAGACCTTTCTGGACACATCCAGACATGTGGTTTTGGGGTGCAGGAAGCCACCAGTCCAGGAGGCATCTGGAACACTTTCCATTTGTACTTGGACAGCATACTGCTTCTAGTGTGTGAACTCATTAAATACGAAAAAGTCATTTTATTCCCCCTTTTTTATTCCAAGCTCATAAAAAAATAATTAAAACTTGTAGTAAGGTCACATAGAAAAAAAAAAGGGGGGGTTAAGTATGATTGAAAAGAAGGACTGACTTACTGTAGTTCACAATATCGTGACTGGACCCTGGAGACAAAAATTCCCAACCTCTCCAGACACTCAAGGACAGTCTGAAAACCAGAGAGGAATTCATGCATGCACAAAGAGCGAGGCTGCTACTGAATTGCTCCCCCACAGACCAGGGCCTGGGTCACAGCTCCATCACGGCGCTGCTGGGCTGCTTGAGAAAAGCTCACTTTGTCTCTCTGAGGGTGTTTCTTCTACCCAAATATCCTTGATCTGCCTCTCTCCTTCAGGCAGCAACAGGCCTCCTCAGGAGTTTATGGAACAGGAGTGATAGGAATAATAAAGGCAGGTCTGGAAGGAGATCGCAGGAGGCATCGATGAAAGTTCAACCATACTTCACCTGCACGTGCCAGAGTATTTGTCTGCCCTGTTCTTAAAAACATTATGCGACGTGGAGACCCCAGTCGTCAGAGCTCTGCTCTCTTCTGTGTCAGTGAGCCAATGTTCCTCTGCTAGTCACGTCCCCCTCCTTATCCCGGCTTTCCCTGGGCTCAGAATACCCCCTCCTCTTTTTTTAATGACCCTTGTGCAGCATGATCCCATTTCTTCACCTCTCCCCTCAGATCCTTTGTTTTCTCTCAATATTGTTTTGACCCCAGCATGTGTGTGTGCATAGTTTAGCAGAGCAGGTGAAAGTGAAAGGGTGCAGGGTGGGCTGGTGCAGCCTGCAAGAGGCAACAGTGTGTAGTGGAGGGTGACGGGAACAGCAAATCCCATTAGGCTGGGCTGGTTTGTTGTGGGTTTTTTTAAGGCTTTAAATTAATATAATGAATGACTGTGCACGGTGACAAGGCCTAGAGACACTGATGGTGATGGCTCACTATTCAGCCTTGTGATAAGCACCTCTTTGCCTAGCGTGTTTGTTTTAACCCTGCACGTGTGTGTGCCCCAGTAGTGTTAAAACACTGGCAGGGAAGAACCACAGCAGCTGGGAATCCTTCCCCCACATCCATGCAATCCCCCCGGCTGTGTCACTTGCCCCAATCCGTCACGCTTTCCACCCCCTGCCCTTTAGGCTGCCTGCTAAAATATGGAAATATGGGTGCACAACATGGACCGATAAAGCAAAGGAGGTAAAAAAGACCATGTGAAGGAAGGGGAGAGCACCACAAGGCAGGAGAGGGTCTGGTGTTACTGGGAAAGGTGGATAAAGGGGATGAAGTGTTCTGAGACGGGACATGAGAGGAAACTAAAGAGAGCTGAGTGGAAAACAGGCAGTGGGGTGAAGAGGAGGAGAAGAAACTAGCGATGTAGATGCAAAAGAGAAAAGATGGGATTTTCAGAAGCAATGAGCTTCCACCGCTCTAACCAAAATGCAGGAGACTGGGTGAGGGTGCTCAACCCCCTGAAAAAATCAGGTCCCCTCTCAATCAGATTTTTCCACCCAGCCTCTGGAGCAGCACTCTTCCCAGTGGGGTGTGCACAGGACAGTCCTCTGGGGTGCCGGGAGAACATATTTTTCTAAGAGCGGAGCCGTGACCCCATCGCCCCCGGGCACCGTCACCGGCGGGCACCGAGTCCTCCCGAGGCCGGCAGAGGGCACCCGGCGCCCGCAGCCTCCCGCCGCCCCTCGCCTCGGCTCGGCTCGGCTCGGCTCCCCCAGGTGAGTGCACGGTACACGCTATCAATACCAAGAAGTGAAGGGATTTTAAAATCCTGTCTTATTCCTGCTATTGAACTGCAATTAGGTGGCACTGAAAAGTTAGTCGTGGCCGGTGGGCTGGATGCTGTACATCCGTATGGAATAACGCAGGTCGGGGGCTAGATGACGTTTTGAAGTGCTGAGCACGGCAGAAATATTCAAATCTATGGGTGTGAAGGAAGGCTGGGTTGAGATTAAGACAGTTTAATAAGTAAAGAAGAAAACCTACAAGTGATGCAAGGGCAATCGCTCACCAACTCCCACCCGCAGACCAATGCTCAGCCAGTCCCTGAGCAACAGCAGCTTTGGAATCTCCCCCTTCCCACCAGTTTTTATTGCTGAATATGACGTTATATTGTATGCAATATCCTTTTTGGTCAGTTTGGGTCAGCTGTCCCAGCTGTCCCACCCCAGCCTCCTGCTCACCCCCAGCCTACTCGCTGCGGGGGCAGAGGGAGAAACGGTGAGAGCCTTGACCCTGGGCAAGCACTGCTCAGCAACAGCTTAAAACACTGGTGCATTATCAGCACTGTTTTGGACACAAATCCAA
This sequence comes from Harpia harpyja, assembly GCF_026419915.1. Taxonomy (NCBI): domain Eukaryota; kingdom Metazoa; phylum Chordata; class Aves; order Accipitriformes; family Accipitridae; genus Harpia; species Harpia harpyja. The sequence goes on along the minus strand of NC_068945.1, from coordinate 22,124,220 downwards.
AACACAACACTATGTGGGCTGCTGTGAAGAAAATTAACTCCATCTCAGCCAGACCTGGTAGAGCTGGGAAACCTTGTGAGAGGCATTGTAATTCAGGCGCTTTGAAACAGAGGTAGCAGAAGAATTCGCAGAACGTAGGGACAATTACAAAAAAGTACTCAAAGATTTCAGGTTAAAAAAAATAGTTGGTACTAGAGGTAAAGCAAAAGTAAGCAGAATATTCATTCAGCACTCACCAGTGCTTTTCTCTAGGAGTCAAAGATCGTCCAACACATACCTTTGATCACAGGGCTCGCCTTTGATCACAAGGAACAGCGCTGTGCCTGCACAGAGGATTTTATAATACCTCGGTTGGATATCAAATGTTAGCAGCTCCGACACATCCAGTGCTGGAACCATTGATTGCAAGATTCCCAACAAATTGATGGAGCTACTTGAACGCAAAATCTGGATGGCAAAAGGTCACGGGGGCCCATTCATCCAGCTCAGTTGCCCTTCCTTTGAACAAAAATGGGAGTCCCCTGGCTTCTTAAACCCATTGCTCTCCAGAGGCTCCTGGCTACAGTAAAGAAGATGAAGAATATCACTTCTCAGGAAGGTGAGGGGCTGTTTAGATTGGGATTTTCTTTCACCCCTCCAAGATATTTCACCTCAGCTGCAAAGGCAGCAGTCTGATTTTAGCCCCGTGAGAAGAAAACTGAGAGGAGAAGGGTGTCTGTTTTGTCTTTCCTCATTACCGCTTTCAGAGTTTTCAAAGGAGACAGGGCTTTCACTAAGAAATACTCCAAGGTTTTGAGCTATGTGCAGATGCTCGAGAAGCCAATGACCTGCTCTGTGGAAAAGTATAACTGATAAGCAATCTCTGAGAAGTAAACCGCCTGCGGTTTATAACAGAAACAATGCTTGGGTTCCTTTCATAATGTTTTATTACTCCTTATGTTTAATGAAAACTTTAAGAAAATTTTCCTGAACCACATTTCTCATTTATGACCTTACTTCACTACAAGCGGAGGTTACAGAGGAAGGATCTGGTTTTTTAAGAGATTTTTAATAGGGTATGTTTCTCCTTGCCCTCTAACTATAGGCAGACAGGGTCACAGGGCAATGCACACACTTACTATAAAGCACAGTTTTCTGTGGCTGCCTCCTCTCTCACTTTTCTTCCTCCTTCTTTTCTTTATTTTCTCCCACCATCCTGATTTTCCTCTTTGCGATAAGCAGTTATCAATGGTCCTAACTGGTCTGTACTGAGCTCTGTTAGTGAGCCATCTCGCTTGCTTGCCCAGGGCACTATATTTACTCTCTGAACTGTGAAGCAGTTGTTCTTTAGTTTATTATGGCCTCTGTATCCATTTATTAATAGGCGTCCTCAGCAAAGGGCACTTGAAGTACGTTGCTGAATACAATAATGATAATCTTTAGATTGGATATCAGGAAAAATTTCTTTGCCAAAAGGGTTGTCACGCATTGGAACAGGCTGCCCAGGGAAGTGGTGGAGTCACCATCCCTGGAGGTATTTAAAAGACGTGTATATGTGGTGTTTAGGGACATGGTTTAGTGGTGGACTTGGCAGTGCTAGGTTAACGACTGAACTCGATGATCTTAAAGGTCCTTTCCAACCTAAACGATCCTATGATTCTATGATTCTCTCTGAAACCGATTCTGCTGCATCAACCCTCTGTACAGTGCAACGTGTGTTTTTCCTGTGCTCTCTGTGGCCTGGCATATGCTCTTTATACAGGCTTATATGACAGGTTACCCTAGCAGGACAGCTGTATGATCTTGAGGCTGTTTCCTGGTGAGTAAACACTGATTTCCTTAAGGACGTGTGGGAAAAATCTTTTTTAATTCTCCAGGGAATCCTGCAATCAGAGAATCTTGCTTGGTGGGCAGGAGACCCACCAGTGGCTCCAAAACTGCACTCTGCGTGGAAGGGGCCTGGCGAGTGGAAGGAAGCCCTGTTCCTCCTCTGGAGAAGCAAATGCAACTGCTACTGCTCTCCTGCAGAGGAGACCCTCAGATCATGCTAGGCATCCCACAAAGGAAGAGAATGAGTGTGACGCATCTTTTATACCTCCAGGGAAATGCGATCATAAACTCTGATCTGATGCAAATTGATGCTAATGAAAAGACTCCAGCAGGCTTTAGAGTAGACCCACAGGTAAGAAGAAATGATATCATTTGAATCTTGCTGCTGATAACAACTGAAAGGATGATATTATGGTATCATCAATAGTGGCAGTACTGTCAAACCTTTTGGACAAAGGTTAGCAGAAGTGTAAGCAGGGGCAGGAGAGCTCTCCGGCTCTGTCCTCCTCACTTGTCCCTCGTCTCTCAAGCAGTCTCGTCTGTCTTGTGACCAGGGGCTGTCTCTGTGGGACAGACTAGCACGTGGTGGATGTACCGAGGTGGTACCCTGGGCATGCAGATCCCCACAGCCCTCTCTCTTGCCCTCTCCCCTCCCAGAACCCAGTTTCATACATGCAGTAGCTCCACAGTATTCTGCAAGGGAAGGGAAGAAGCCTCAAACCCTTCCCCTAAGCCTCTCCAGGAGCAAAAGAGGATGTGCTATTTTGTAAAGGAGGTCAGGGCAGAGACAGTCAGCGAAAGGTGGGGTCAGGACACAATAAAGGCACAGAGCACAGCAAAAGACTAGTATTAATTTTGCGCCAGAGAATGAGCCCAGTAACTGCAGGCTGGGTAGGCTTAGCTCACTTCCAGGGAAAATAAAGGAAAGCTTGTATGGGATTCAGTCGAGAAAGAATTAAGGGAAAGAATACGATTAATGCCAGTGACATAGCTTTACGGTAACTATAAGCAAACTTGTCAAACAAATCTGATTTTTGTGCTTTGATGACACTATATATTTGGTTGACAAAGGTAATTGCATAGTGATAATGTACATGAAACTGTGTTGGGCGTATGAGTCAGTAGTGCACTGCATTTTGAGTCTAAAAATGAACACTGTGCAGTATCAATAATACAGCTTGAGTGAACAGCAATGAGAGGAGGCCAACTGAGAGACCTCAAAGAGCCAGTGAGGAGTCCAGGAGAGGCTCATGGAGATTAGGGAGGTGCTGGAAGCCACTGAATCCATTAATGTAACAACTTAATCTATGACCTAAATGAACACGAATTCACTAGTGATAACAGGAGGGGCTGGCAATGACTGGCAGGACAGAAGACAGTGATGAAGACAGTCAGGCAGAGTGATTGGGCATGCTCTGATAGCAAAGGGCTACTTCATCTTGGAAAGGTGGAAGATGTGAGTAAGAGTACATGGGGAAGTTTTAGCTTAGTGGATGGCATTGACGAGTCTGAAACATTCAAGATCTTAGAAGAGATTTGGTAAAATGCACTATTTTTGATCCTGAGGGCAAAAAGAGTCTGTCTTGGATCCAGAGGCAAGTGGCAGAGGCTCTCCAGGACACCAGACCTCCATGATCAGGGCCCTCCCCGACTCCTTCTCAAGCTTCCTAAGCAGCAGAGAGCCTTTTCCTCCTCCGTACATCTCCAGCCAGCACTGTGGAGAGGACACTGCTGCCTGCACCCCACTGCCAAGCTGTCCTATAGCGTGAACGGGAGTTGAGTAGTTTAAAGCCCGTGCGGACAGCAGAAGAGATGACCTTCAGGTTCTGCCTCCTGGTGCCATTTGCTCGATTAATATGCTTGGGTCTGCCGTAAGGGAAGATTGTGCTGTTTCTGCGCAGAGTGGGATCACTCTCCTTGTGCAAACTGATACCCTCTTCCCTGCCATCAGCCTGGCAGGGCAGGCAGCAGGGGAGCAGTTGCCTGGGAACTGTGCAGTACACCCCGGCGGGAGGAACAGTAGGGTCAAGTGACAGTACCCTTCTCAGGTTTACCTGTTTGTTGGGGTTTTTTTCTTGGTTATTTTGTTTGGGGTTTTTTTTGTATTTGTTTTGGAGCTGTTGTTGCTTTTCTCATCTGGCAATAATGAGTTCTCACACTTGTGTACCGCTGCCGAGGGGAGGAAGCACAGGCTTGTGAGGCAGCCGGCACGCTAAGTCATCTCATGTCACTGCCAGTCAGGGATGGTTTTTTCCCTCCACATAGTCTTCTCCAGGGTAGCTGCATCCAGCACTCGGCATGTGAATAGAGAAGCCAGCAGTCCCTGCTCTGCACCGCACTGACCCAACACACTTCAGGCCCGCAGCTGATCCAGGGGGCTCAAGAATATCTTTTATGAAAGAAAAGATGTTTCTTCAGCCAAAGGAAGAAAATCAAAAGATGATACATGAGATGAAACAAAGAAAGAGCATATGTACATAAGTCTTACCAGAAAACACGGTTGTTTCAACAGTTTCCACTGAGCATAAACACACCTGTTTGAGGTCAAGTGCCAAAACCAACTCTCTTAGAGGCTGGCTTTTTCTGACTCATCCCAGCACTGCTGTTCATCCATTCCTCTTTGTCTAGCTGTGGTTTTCAGCAGTTCAGTGTCTTCTTTATTCTCCCTGGACTTAGGAGAAATTAACACTCGCCTGCCTGAAGGTATGTGGGTAAATATTCTCTGACACTTCTTTAATAGTTCTGTGGTATTTGAAAGAGTATTAGTATGTTGTCACTGTTTTCTTCCTATTTGCTTCCCTCTAACCTTCTGTACAGCCTGGCAGGAAAATAGCCAACAGGAAAACTGAGATATTGTTGACATTCATAAAAATAACTTGTTTTCTCCATTGTTTTTCACACATAGATTTATCCTACTACTTTTGTTACAACTACCCTAAACCATCAGCAAATGTTTTCTGCATAAAAAGTATCAGGGATTTCAGTATCCATGCACCCTGCTGGGCTATGTTTAGATGCAGCATCTTAAACAAATGGACACAAATGGCCAAAAGATCCAGATTTCCCAGCCTTATCATGAGCAATGCCACAGGCCTGTCCGGAGGCATGGGCCCATGGAGGTCCCAGCAGAGGCACAGTGGCTCTGGTGCCAGATCTAATGGACATGCGCTGAGTGTTTCCATGGTGGTATATGTATGACATAACATTTCTGTGTATACATGCACAGTTTGGCCATCCTGCTATGTCTCTCACACACACGCAGAGCAAAAAAACCTCAGCAGACTCCAAAAATGAGTGTCCAGAAGAGGAAGGGCTGAAGCATCACTCCCTGACCATAAGCAGGAATTGTCTTACTAATGGGGTCTACCTTGTTTCTCCCTCCTTAGGAACTTACCCTGAGGAATGTTTTGGTTTCTACATATCCCTGACTTTTCTTTGATCATCTGATATTCCTGAGGTTTGCAAGGTAAGTCTGCTTTCCTTTATGCAAGCTATTATTAGGTTACTTATAAAAGAGGGAAGATTACCCCAAGTGGTGAATTATCAAAACATGCCGAATGGCAGCCCTCTTCCCCGTAAGCTTTTTGTGAGTACTTGGCTCTTCTTTCTCACCCTGCAGTTGGTGTGTTCATCCTCCCTCTTGTGCACACTGAGGAACTGATTAGACTGATATAATTCCAGGGATGAGGGCATTACCTTCCAAATTACATTGGTGAGACACCCCTCTGTCCTTCAAACAGTCACCCTGATTAGAGTTGTATTTAAGGGCATAAAATCAGTGCAAACTGTCAGAAGCTACGAGTTATACAGGTGGGACTCTTTAGACCTTAAGGAACCATGCAGATCTCCTGTAACTTGCCTGAAGGTACCTGAGTTTAACCTCCTGAGGCTCCAGAATTTTATCTCTGGCTCTGACTACATCTAATTTATTCTCTAGTTGATGCAGGGTTTTTGTCTTCTAACTTCCTCCTACACAGTTTTCCATCTCCTTGCATCTTCCTTTCTTTTCCTCATTATTGCTTTTGCTCTTCAGCTGCATGTTACCATAAAGTATGTTTTTTCCAAAGCATTTCTGCATGAGGCTGTAGTGGAGCTAAGGCTGTGGTGAAAGGAAAGATACCAAAAATATAACAAGAGGTACACTGCTGTGTAATTTAAAAAATAATATGTCTTGTGTTAGTCAAACAATACAGCATTTGATAAGCTATCTGCAGCTGAGAGGATCATTTTCAAAGGGTCACGCACCTGCAGCACAGAATCCAAGGATAAGAGGTAAGCTTCAGGCTGAACTCCCGGCCAAGGATCCTTGTCAACCTTTCCCATTCTTTCTTTGGGGTGGAGGTGAGGATGCTAGAGCTAGGGACTAGGACATTTGACAGGATTTTTTATTGTAGCAAGAAATGACAAAATGGAAAGGAGGGATAGGGATGGTGAGGGATGGAAAAGATTGAGAATTGTTTCCTTGGCAACTGAAACCGTTGAGCCTCATGCAGGAATCCCTGAGAAAAATCTTAGAGGAAGCCAGACTAGATGATCATAATGGTCTCTTCTGCCTTCAGACTCTGTTTCAGGCTAAGTTTACACATCACAGTGTGGTGCTGCATAAAGAGATCAAGTTAGTGCTAAATGGAAGCCAGAAGCTGTATGGTTGTAAGAAGTCCTTGGAAAGAAGAGAAGCACTATTGTCTCCCTTCCACAAAATGGAGAACATTTTATAATGCAAAAGATGAAGAGATTGAATAACTTGACAAAGATTATTAAAATGTCTTTTGCAACACAGATGACGCGCATTACAAGTCCCTGCCTATCACTCTCATCGCTGCAATGGAAACACATGCCCCCTCAATTGAGGGTGCACAGAAGATGTTCAAGGAATTAGCAGAAGGGTTAAGGGAGCAGAAAGCAGGCGAAGCGGCTGCTGTTTAATGAATGCCGTTTGCCCACCACGCAGTTCAGTGCTCCACGGGGGCTGCCAGCACAAAAGGGTCCCAGTCCTGCACAGTGTTCAGCTGCAGCAGCAGTGAATCTTCATTAGTGGATTTAAATGTAAGAACTGGGGCATATATATGAATATTAATGAAGAAAGATTGACTAACTTCATGCTATTAAAAGATTTCTAGTCCCAGAGAGTAGGTGGAGCCTTTTAAAAAATGTGTAATGAAATATAATATGTGATACACAACTTTAAGAGCACTAAGAATGTGGATTTTGATCCCTTCTAATTTTCTGTTTATATAGTGCTTTGCAAGTGTGAAATGGAAATATGCCTTCATTTGAACATTCTTCTTTTTTCTTCCGTATGTCCCATGTAGCGGTGTTTGTTAATGCAGGGTTTCATGGCCACGCATTCTGGGGAGCCGCTTGGCAGCTAGTATTGATTTCTGCTCTAAAAAGTAGAGCATCAAATGCTTGTGTATTTATAAATGTATGTGTCCATGCATATATATGCATTCATACATATAAAAATGGGTGTTGCAAAGATATAAAAGACATAGGAAGGTTAAATCAGAATTGTAATTAATAACCTTGCCAGTTCTAATGTAAACTTTTGTGCCAGCAGTACATGTAACACATAAATGCTGGAAAGCATAATATACCATACCATGCCTGTGAAAGGAATCCCTGCGCAAGAGGCTGGTGCATTACTATACATTCACTAGAAACCAGAGATTCAGGGCAGCAGAATTTCCAGACAGTCATGTGAGAAAAAAGTACTGCAGCATCAAGGCAGCCAGTCCACTTATTTCTGTCTGTTCATGATGTTAAATAATTGCCAAGGCCTGCATTGCTATCAGTTACTTCTCAGAGTAGCTTAATGATAGGAAACCAGCTTTGTGAGTGATTGCCTGTACAAGTGAGTAGAGATGTTACATGTGTCTGTCTGATCCTCTGCAAGGAGCATGCGACTGTGGCAGCTATAACAAAGCAGATGAAGAAAATGAAAGGATCCTTAGGGAGCCAAGATATATTTTTTACTCTTTGGTGTCTGTGATGGAGACGGCTGGCATATAGCACAAAATGAAATTTGTGTTCCCGAAGACTTGCTTCTGGGCTAGCACTAATATTCACAAATAAAATACCATGTAAATAAGGTGCCAGAATGGCCATGTTTGCAGGTTCAATGAGAAGGGGCTACTATAAAGCATGCCAGCCAAAATAAGATGGGAGAATCTTGCCTTACTGTCTGAAGTATTCCATAAAGGTAATTAGTAACAGGGTATCTGTGTGTGTGTAATCTGGGTGTGCGGCTATATCATTAGTACGTAAAAGGTGAAATGCGAAGCTAAAAACAGTGAGTTTGTTCTTTATCGCACTCCTGTTTAAAATCTTACTTGTTTTTTTCCCTCTTTTTCTGCTTATTTTTCACCCTTTAATATCCAAAATATCATGTCTCCAGTACCTTTTCATTGATGACGGTCATTTGGAGACCTGAATAATGATGTCAGCTAAATGTGTAGCTTTTATAAGGAACAGAAATTTCACTGCCTGGAGAGGCAGCTGTTCCTTTAGGGCAAAAAAGATGGAAGATATTTAAGGCAGCAAAAATGAAAAAGGAATTTAATTTTATTCTTTTGATTCATGGGTACCCAAAATGTGACATCAAGGTTGGGATTCATTTCATCTAACATTATCGATCTACAAGAAATGACCTAGTTATTGAAGCCTTCCTCTATCGACAAAGGAGAGAGCCAGGCAAGGCCAGAGGTTGATGTCTGCCCTATCTTATCATGAAATGCATATTATTTCTTTCCATTCACAACAAAGGAATGATGCTTAGAGACTGAGTTTCAAAGAAATGTATGCATGTAACTTCAGTTAAAAAGGATCTATTATGTTTGTCCTGGTTGAGTCAAGGAATGCAAGTTCTTTCCAAAGTGGATGTAGGAATGATTTCCTCCTACCAAAAGGGAGAGGTCAGCAATCAAGGATGCAGTACATTGAGCACAAATGAGGAAATGCAGGATAGGTATTTCAGAGGAACGGAAAGAGGGATGTATTAGAGCTGGAGTCAAGCCTTCTGAAGCTTCAAGGAAGTACACTCCACAGTATGACATTATCCACATTTTTCAAGACGTACAAAATATGCTTCCTTCCAGAAAGGCAGGTCAGTTGGCTAGGTTAGTCCATTACCTTGATTTGGGGAACTTGGCACATTGTCACTGACTCTTGTAAGTCTCAATTTCTTCAGTATTTTTCTTTAAGTCCTAGATCCTGGAGTCATGTGATTTAATAAAAACTTGGACTTTACTTAAAAAGAAAAAAAGCTCAATTTTTTTTCCTAGATTGTGGAGTATAACTTGAAGACGCAAACTGTAAAGGCTCCCAAAAGGGAAAAGCAAATACAAAACCAGACATGTATGATCCCTTAGCCAGCCTTATGATTTCTGAATACTCAGACTTGAACACTAAGTTGACATTAATGTAGTGTTAACATCATCCATCGCCAGCCTTCCAAAACTGTGTTAGCTGTGTTATACATGGAAGGAAAAAAGGATGTAATTCTCTGTATGGCCTTCCTCTTTTCTTCCCCTTCCCCTGTGTATTCATAAAGCCACACTTTGCCCCATATGTGCAGCTCAAGAGACATTTAGAGGTACAATTATGGTGCAAACATAACTGGGTTATTACCACAATAACACAACAAACTGCTCTAGCTAAAGTATATGTATTGCAGGCCTGTGATGTTAAAATCAGATTTCCTTAAAGTGCCTTTGGTTGCAGACAATAAAAACAGCCTGTATAGCAGAAGACCACTGAAAATAACTTTTAAAGAAAGGATCCTTTTTTACAATAGCAGCATTTCATCTGATGTGCAGACCTTGGTTCATAATTGAAAGTGAGACAGCCAAGGGAACTAGTAGGATTAGGCTATGGGAATTCAACTGAACAATGTTTTGCATTCAGATAATTGCATGAAATTGGGCTATTAGTGTAAGTTTTGCAAATTGCAATAACATAAAACAAAGTAAAATATTCCCAGTGTATACATTCAACTAATGTGCTAAAAGGGAACCACAACTGGTTTCAGACAGAGCACAGAGAATTTCCATTAACTATTCAGAGCTGTGTCCAAATATTGTTCTCAGTCTCACAGGTTCCTCAAATGGACTTTCAAAGGGAAACTCTTTTTATAAAACAGTAAGTAAATAAACATAATTTAATAGTTAACTTGTGTTTTTCACTGGCCAGGACATTACTAACATGTCCTTTATCTGACCTTAACGTGACGTTGCATATAATATCACTGAAAAGAACTGGAGAAGGAAAGAGTTTCAGCTCAAATTGCAGCTGCTCACTCCAGTACCTCTCCTGACCAAATGTCAGCAGTAGCTGCAGCTCATGCCTTTTTAACTTCTTCCATGGGATAGGATAATTCTGTCCTGTGGCCTTCCCCTAGCTAAGCAAAAGGGTTACGAGGAGAGATGTCCCAAATCTTCCTTTGTCTTAACTTCTTGGTCTTTACTTTTTACCCTGCATTCACCCTTGGGACTCAACCTCACTATTTGGAATGAACATCTACAGAGGACAGTTTTAGAGGTGGCTTTTGACCATGCAGCTCCAGCCCAGCCAAGTCATCACAGCAGACAAATGCTGGCCCACTACCGACTCCGGCTAGTTATTCTAATGCTTTGAGCTCAGTCTGGCTAATGCCTACTGCCATGGCACCTGAGAAGGAAGACTGCAATTAGTCATGCTTTTATCTTTATTGAAGACTTGGCTGCTCAGGAGCATGCGCCAGCCACATGACTTGCTGCACTGCTGAGGCGAATGCCTGGGTCACTAATGTCTCTGTGGGGTTCGGAGGCAATTTCCAATCTGCCTGTCGCTTCTCTGCCTTTTTGAGGGAAGGGAAATAATTTTAATTATTTCTGTGATGAACGTAGGATATGATAATATCAAATAACCAATTAATGTATCTGTGCCAGTAATTCAATCTCTTTACTAGTGTTTTTCAGCTTAAAATCCATATCAGAGTACAGAAGAAAATACCATGTCAGCATCCTGTAATGAATGTAAACGTAAAAGACAGTTGAGCTGTGAATAAGAGGTACCTTAGTAACACTGGAGCTTTCAGCTCATTTCTCTGTCACTGAATTTAGCAGCGGAGTAAGCCTTTCATGGCATCTAATGTTGTTCCCTGGATTCTGCTCTGTGTCCAGTCTACGTGAGCCTTAAAATTCTGAAAGAGGAGGGGTTTGTTGCTGTCCTTGGAGGGTGATTTCCATGCTGGTGTATCCCACTGCCAGAAATTTTATCCGGAGCCTTTTTTGGATTAAATTATTTCTCTTTCAAACATTGCCCTTAACAAACTCTTCTTTTGCTTGACGGTTAAGGCTTTTCAAGTGGTTTATGTCTCTCTATTATGTCTGCCTGTCACAAGTCTGTACAACGGTCTTTCAAAGTTTACTTAGGGCACAGCTGCACTGTGACGCACCACGGTGCAAATATCCCTGAGGCAAAGCTGAATGAGCCAGCACCAAAACTGGGATTTGTGTGTTGGCTATTTAGTAGAGAGAGACAAGGACCATCTTTTCTGGCTTGCTTTGTTCTGTGTCTGTTGAGCTTGATACAACAGGGTCCTGGTTTACAGGCAGGGTTTGTAAGCTCTGCTTTCAGAAAAGAAAAAAGTAATTAAAGTAGCAAGAAGTTGCACATCACTCCAACTGCAGTGTTCAATGCTAAACAGGGGTGTTTGGTGGGGAACAATGCTGGTTGAAGAAAATAATGTGAAACATGGTTTAGGAATCACACAATTTCGGCCTCAAGTAGAGTCACATACAGTAAGTTTCTTGCTTTACAGGGAACTGGATGGTGACATTTCGCTGAGAGATGGGGAAGCAACATGGGGAGAAAAGGTCTTTATGGTGATGTAAAGGAAGGAAGACTGTAGGAAGATGAATGTGAAAGAAGAAAAGAGTAGGGAACAGAAGTATAGGTATTTCATGACAGGTATTGAATGGGAGGGAGCCTAGGGTTGTAACTTCTAGAGGGACCAGAAACCGTTAGCAGTAGGAAACCAAAGCAGATTTGAGGGAAGGGGAAAGGGCTGTTAAAGCATTTCTTTCAGGAAGATCAAGCTACTATCATCTGTCAGCAGGAGCAAAAGCTCACTAGAGGTGAATGTCATGGGCAAGATTTTGAAAGTGTTCATTCCATCTGCTCCTCCTAAAATCTGGCAAAGCGTCTGCTGATTGCCTGATTTAGTTATTCTTACTTTCCAAAAAACACTGATCCTTGAGTCTGAAAAACCTACTGATCTGCCTTATTCATTATATAAATTAGGATAGCATTTGATTAATCTTTGGTATAAACTACATCTGGGCCAGACAGGAGGAAGGCTTATCTTTTTATATGAAGTCCAAATGGTTTCCGGAATGGGAGACGTACCCTGAATTATGAAGTGATGATTGGAAACAGATGTGGGGGAGGATTTTTGCAAGGTCTGGATATATTTTGGAAGTATTTATTGACATTGCATAAAGTGGCAGGAACGTTCGTTGATTCTGTTTTGTGGGAGGAGTTTAATGGATATATGTGTAAGTGACCTTTTCAGTGAGCACTCTGTTTAAAATGGGATTACCAAGGATATTTTATAGTAAAATCACTGTACTTGAAATTTACTTCTCTTAAGTTCCAAAACTACAACAGACAAGATCTGGCTTGCTCATTTTTTATGTGTCATTCCATAACACAGAGAAATAATCCAATTGCTGTCATGATCAATGTTGTAGTACCTTGAAGCACATTATTTTTAATATGGTAAGTTAGCTAAGTATAGATGGAATTATCTTCAGTTGCTCAGTGTATAAGGATGAAGGATGGTTTGATAGAGCACAATATGTCTGCGGTGCAATAATTTCTGCATATGGTATGTCTACATGTTATAAAACGATATTTTGTGAACAAAATGGGATAGTTAAAGTCAGGACTGGTTGCAGATATGAAGGAAAAAAGACCATCGGTTCAGAGAGCTACATACCTCTCCACTGGAGGAATAACACTAAGCCCACTTATTCTATCGCGTTGCCTCAGAGAACTGAAGAGATAGGAATTTGAGGTAAAAGGTTTTGGCAGGTAGTGAAAGTGAAAGAGTCGGAGGAGGCAATCAGAGTAACCATTCTTAGGAAGCTATATATCAGAGACATTTGTTGCAGACTGAATGCCAGAAGTCCAGGAACTGGATTAAGCAGACAGCCTGAGGTATTTGCAAAAAGATGATAAGCCTTTCAGCAAAATAGAAATGCACTTGACCAGTCTTTCTAATGTCTCAGTGAACTCTGTAGTGGAAAATGTGGAAGAAAGCAATTTATTAGACACCTCTACTCTTTTTATAAAAGGCTATTTCTCTGAGTTACCTCTGTATATTTCTCCAGCTTAGAAGCTCAGAACTGAAAACACAGCCTACTTGCATGTCTTGCCTTTTTCCTTTTTTTACATAGGAATAATCTGGTATTTGTGTGGGCATTCCTGGTGCAAGTTCCCAATATTGCATTTTACACAGTTACAAAATGAGACCATACAGGACTGTCTTCTTCAGCTACACGAATACAAAAATCTATACCCCCATGAAGTTTGGGGTTTTTCTTTCACTTTTTAACCTAGAAAGCATACTTTCTAGTACCTTCCTTGTACTTTCTAGAACAAAACCGATCTGGCCTTCTGAAGTTGGCTCTTTTCTCTTCTGGTGCCAGCAGCTGTTGCTACTGTACTTCACCAGCTAGTTAAAAGGGGCAGAACAGAAGTAACCTAGAGCACAAATTTGGATAAAGCAACGTGTGAGAGTTCAGAAATAGAATGGAAGTGCACAATAAGACTGGGCTGTATTGATCTGTAAATGGTTTGAGTCTTTTTTATGTCGCATACTATGCGACTTTCCTTAGCACACAGCTTCCAAAGAGTAAAAGAAAAACCGTGATGAAAAAAAGCACTCTCTGCTCCCTTAGACACAAGTGTTGGTAAGAAAACTAGATGCTTGAGAGCATTGGGAATAGTCTAACGAACTGTCTGAAAGTCTTCACAAAGCCAAGCTAGAACCTCTCCCTTTGAACATTTTTTCAATGGGTAGTTCAGCAAATTGGAAACATTCACAAAAAAAAAAAAAGTCTGTTTCTTCACATATTTCAGCAACAGCAAGAGAGCAGGAGAAAAAAACCTCTGGGTTTGGGTATTTTTTTAATGTAAATATTGTTCATTAAAGCAAAAAATACCTTCAGCAGCTCTGGTCACTGAGTCCCAAACCAGTAACAACTGAAAGTTAAATTACTGAGCAGTTGTCTGGTTCTGTTGGAAATAATGTTGATGGTCTCCAATTCACGTCAGCATCTCTGAACCAGCGTTTTGCTGTGCAGCTTTGAGAAACAGGTTTCCAGATTTGGCTATCACATACTATATGAAAAGCAAGATGATCAGAAAGTACTTTCAGTTTGTAAGAGGGTCTAATTTCACACCTTCCCTTCCAGCAAAACCTGAGCAAGAAGAAATGAGCACTTCCACGAAAAGCCTTCTGAGGACGCTCTTGTTTCTGTCATTGCAGTGTGGGTGCTCACTTCCACTGCTGGGGTTGCAGCTTCCAAATGTCCCCCTGTGTGTGTTCTCTTGTGAGGTTTCTACCCAAAGTGTTGCAGGTTTTTTTTTCCTCTTACATCCTTCACAAAACAAGCTCTCAGTTTCCAGGTGGGGCCTGTCATCATTAATCTAATCACACTTTGCACAGCCTTTGATTTTTTTGCATCCTCAGTCTTGCCCCAGTGATAAATCAGAGTAGCCGTCACTGTAGTGGAAAGCTCAGTAATGTCGAAAACTTCCTGGTGTATCTGCAATGGGAAGTCATTCAGCAGTAAGTAAATAACCCTTGCGAGCCACACTGTTACAAAGGATTACTTCTACTCTTCCCTTAAGCAGAGGGAGCTAATATCTTGATCCATACTACTGAAGACCACAGTAGAGTACCATAGGAAAGAGAATTTCTCACCTTCCAACTCAGTTACTTCTTGTGATGAATGCATTTACAAGCTGCAGAGTAAAATGTAGTTAAAATTGTAGCTAGTTTCACTTTGTGAGTTTGCAAGTGACAATGTAGGGAAGCCTGTGGGAGCCACAAATTCCAGGATTTCCGGCCTGTATTAACGTCCTAGCAAAATTTGCCATATTTTTTCAGATTTCTGTTTCAGTGGAATCTGAAGTCTTTCATAGATCTTTGTTGTTTGGGGTTTTTTGTTGTTTGGTTTGTTTGTTTTTTTTTTAAATATTGTTATTATAAATAACTGTCATTCTTGACTTAAGATACTTGTTAGAAGCATGTAAGGTGTGGTTTGTTTGTTTTTTTTTTTTCTGTTCCAAAGGGAGAGGAAAAGCACAGCCTCCACCACAAATCCCAGCATGTCATCCTTCAAGAGATATCTGAGTGAAGTTCTCGCTGTTTTTTTTCTGTAGCACCTTTTATCTGTGCAGCTGCAATAGGTGAAAAGGACCAGAGAGGGAGAGAGAACGGCGTGAGGATGCACTGATACAGCCTGAAGAAGTCCTGAAGAAAGCACAACCTAGTGGCCTTCTATGATGGAGTGACTACATCAGTGGACAAGGGAAGAGCTATGGATGTCATCTACCTGGACTTCTGTAAGGTCTTTGACACGGTCCCCCACAACATCCTTCTCTCTAAATTGGAAAGATATGGAGTTGATGGGTGGACTGTTTGGTGGATGAGGAACTGGTTGGCTGGTCGCATCCAGAAGGTAGTGGTCAACAGCTCAATGTCCAGATGGGGATTGGTGGCAAGTGGTGTCCCTCGGGTCTGTACCGGAACCAGCACTGTTTAATATCTTCATTGATGACATAGACAGTGGGATGAAGTGGACCCTCAGCATGTTGGCAGATGACACCAAGATGGGTGGTACGGTTGACACGCCTGAAGGATGGGATGCCATCCAGAGGGACCTGGACAAGCTTGAGAAGTGGGCCTGTGTGAACCTCATGAGGTTCAACAAGGCCAAGTGCAAGCTCCTGCACATGGGTCAGGGCAATCCCAAGCACAAATACAGGCTGGGCAATGGGTGGATTGAGAGCAGCCCTGAGGAGAAGGACTTGGGGGTACTGGTGGATGAAAAGCTGGACATGAGCCAGCAATGTATGCTCGCAGCCCGGAAGACCAACTGTATCCTGGGCTGCATCAAGAGAAGCGTGGCCAGCAGGTCGAGGGAGGGGATTCTCCCCCTCTCCTCTGCTCTGGTGAGACCCCACCACTTCTGGACCCCTCAGCACGGGAAAGACATGGACCTGTTGGAGCGAGTCCAGAGGATTGCCACAAAAATGATCGGAAGGATGGAACACCTTTCCTCTGAAGACAGGCTGAGACAGTTGGGGTTGTTCAGCCTGGAGGAGAGAAGGCTCCGGGGAGACCTTATGGCAGCATTTCAGTACTTAAAGGGGGCCTACAAGGAAGATGGGGACAAAATTTTTAGCAGGGCCTGTTGTGATAGGACAAGAGGTAATGGTTTTAAACTAAAGGAGTGTAGGTTTAGACTAGATATACAGAAGAAATTTTTTACAATGAGGGTGGTGAAACACTGGAACAGGTTGCCCAGAGAGGTGGTAGATGCCCCATCCCTGGAAACATTCAAGGTCAGGCTGGACGGGGCTCTGAGCAACCTGATCTGGTTGAAGATGTCCCTGCTCACTGCAGGGGAGTTGGACTAGATGACATTTAAAGGTCCCTTCCAACCCAAACTGTTCTATGATTCTATGATCAAGACAAATGGGTGAAGTAAATGTCAATCAGGTTGCCACATACGACAAGGCTTTCCAGGAAAAAGGGGTACTAAGAGGACTGCAAAAAGGATTAAAGGAACTAAACAACAGTACAGATGCTAAAGTCAATGCAATCACTAAGGGGAGCTACAACTGCAAAAGCATCGCCCTGAAGTATGGCTCCAGTGAAAGAGGTGGCTAAGCAGGACAGAGGATCATATCTGACTAGTGAAATTCCTTCACACCTTCTGGGAAACAGCAGAGCAAAACAGAGGGTGAACTGTAGCATAACAGGTAGCTGCCTCACAGCTCCTCTTTCAATGCTGGTTGTTATTTAACAACAGGAGTTTAATTTGGAGGTGTCTGGTGGAATGTGTGAAATTGCAAGGGAATAGAGACTATGCGATCGAATGTGACAGTTCTTAAATTAGCCCAGGAAGCGGGGAAATAACATAAATATCAGTTGGGTCTCAACAGACACAGAAACTGGGGAACACAAACCCAAACACAAGATAGGAGGATTATTTTTGTGAACTGAACTCCAGGAACTGGAGCAGGAAATTGTGTTAGCTGAGACAGTGAATGAGTTAGCAGTTGCGATGGATTTCATTATAGATAAGATCTCAGAAATGTGAGAGAAGTTGTCTCACGCTTTAGTCTGGGAACTTACCTTTGGATCTTGGTGAAACAAATTATCTACAGGCAATGTGAAATCTACTACAGGCAGCTTTACGTGCTCTGTTACTAGAGGCACTGTTAGGACAACGATGTGTTGTGGTATCTTTCAGCCAAGGAGATGATAGCGTCTGAAGTATGTTTTGAAATTAAGTATTTCAAGGGTCTTAACTGCCAAAGCTCCCACTGAATCCGAAGAAGGGGTGGATTCCTATGCACTTACTGAGTACTTCTGAGGGCTAGCTTATTAAAAGAAACAGAAAATCACATTTTGCAAACAGGAAGAGTATGTAACTGCACACTCCAATGCCAAACACGGGTGCACACCGCTGCTTACAGTGAAGCTATATTGGAATGAAGTGGGGTTTTCTAAGCTTTTGGTGGGTATTGTTTAGCCTGCACTGCAGATCTGCAAAAGAGGTTGGGAAGGACAAGAGGAACTGAGAGAGATGGCAGCAAGGAAGTACCTGGCATGGAACGTATCCACAAATGGTGGGTACGTAGTTATAAAAAAAGGCTAAAGAGCGCTCCGAGCTGTTTTCAGAGGACTGGCAACTAGCAAAAAACCCCCAAACAATTAGCTGTTTGATTCCTAACGGGTTCTGGAAAACAGAAGTCTCAATATTTTTAGTCGAGAAGAAGGAGTATCAAAGACATACTTCTATCTATCAGCAATTTAATATAACAGAAACAATCCTTAGGCCCTGATTTTTTTTTTTATTTGCTCAGGTGGAAAAAAAAAAAAAAGGTGGGTGTTATATGTTTTTCTGCATTCGGTTTTTGTTAGATGTTTCAAAAACTAGAGGTTTTTTTGTCCCACTGTGGTCTTCTTTTTGCAATGTTGAACATCTTTGCATAGGATGTTATAGCTTAGATTTTTAGTTTCATTTTAAGATATAGGTTGTAATCACCCATGAACTTTTCTGTGAAACATCTCTCCGCTGTACAAAATGAAAGAAAATTATATTGTACTGACCGGGATTTTTAGAATGAAAGTATAGGTCTTGTGCTAGAAGGTCTGAAGTACTCATCATAGTGATTGCCTTTGATACCTTGCCAAAGACAGGACATCGTAGACTTTTTGACCCTGAAAACGTCTAACCTAAAACCAGTAGGTTTTTCAGATTTCATAGAATCATAGAATCATTTCGGTTGGAAAAGACCTTCGAGATCATCGAGTCCAACCATTAACCATGCCCCCTAAACCATGCCCTGGAGTACCCTGTCCACTCGCTTTTTGAATACCTCCAGGGACGGTTTCACGCCCTCCCCTTACTCGCCATGTCTATACTGGGCCACATCTTTGGCAGATGTAGTTCGGCTGCTTTCAGCTTTGCTTATTTCCATGGCCAAGGATCTGCCGTGCATTATTTTCCTTTGCTGTCCGTGTGATACTACGCTGCGCTGTGCGTTGCGTGGTGTACAGCTAAAGCTTACGGGTATTGCTTTATTTCTGCATGTCAGCAGAACGAATCCTCCGCTCCTGGGAGGGAGGTGTGTATCTGTTGTGACCGATGGGCGCCGAGAGCAGCGTTAGCAAGCCCGCTGATGTCCCGTTAGCCCGTTCTACCGCGAGTGCCGCTGGAAACTAGGTGAGCCCAGCTCTACTCTCCGGTGGGACCTCTTCCCGGTTGTCGCTGGTGCTCCCCGGTGGCTGCCGGACTCGCCCGTGCTCCTGAGGAGAGCCGGGCTGTGGTGAAGGGGTCCCGCGGCTCTCTGTGCCCGCCACCTCCCCCCGAGCAACACCGACGCTGCGTGGATGTCCCGCCACGTCGCCATGCCCTCGCCGCTGCCCCTTCTCCTCTCCCGCTTGTGGGACATTCGTTTCGGCCCCCGAACCTCCGCGCGCAGCCGGTGGGAAGCGAGGGCCTGTCCCCGGGCACCGCCAGCCTCCCGGCCTCGCTCCGCCGTGGCGAGGCGCAGTCGGCCGAACGGGGAAGCCCCACGCAAACCGGCAGCGGGCCCCGGGGCCGCCCCGGTCAGGGAGCGCGTACCGGGAGCCCCCGAGGACCCACCCGGGCCCTCAGCACTGACCCCCGCCCCGCCCCTTCCCGGGCTGCGCGTGCAGCGGGGCGAGGCGGCGGCACGCGGCGGGTCAGCGCTGAGGAGACAGGGTGCGGCGGGGCCCCGCCGGCCGGGCCCCGCCGGCCGGGCGGGGGCGAGGCCTCGCTGACACCGCCCCGCCCCGTCCCTCCCACCTCCCCCGGGGGAGCGGGGCGGGGGACGGACGGACGGACGCCTTGGCTCCTCCCCTCCCTACCGCCTCCGCCCGCGCGCGGCGGAGGGGGCGGGGCGGGCGCGCCCCCGCGCAGACGCGGACGGCGGGGCGCGCGCAGGTGGCGGGCGGCCCCGTTGCGCTCGCCGCCGCGGGCCGGCCTCCACCGGGGTTAGCGCGTCGCCGGCGGGGAGGGAGTGAGCGCCGGGCGGCCGGGTCGGGGCTGCTGCCGCCTCCCCCCCACCCCCGGCTCCTTCTCCCCCCACGTGAAGGGCCGTTGCCGCCCGCCCGGGCGAGCGCCGCGGCTGGCCGAGGAGCTCCCGCTGCCCCGCAGCGCGGGGGCTTGCCCTCCGCCTTCCCGCCCGGGGGCCGAGCCGAGCCGAGCCGCTCGCGGGCCCTGCGGGGCCCCGCTGCCCGGCTCCTGCCCCGCCGCTTCTGGGAGGCGGCTGGCGCCGCGGCGCTGCCCCCGTGAATACTCCTCACGGGGTGGGCGTGGGGGGGGGGGCTGCGGAGGCCCCCCCGCCCCCGGGCGTCCCAGCCCCGCCGCCGCCGGTGGATGCGCCCGGGAGGAGCCGCCGAGCCCGCCCAGCCCTTTCAGCCCGCGGGGGGGGGGGGGGGGGGGAATGGGACGCGGGGCGCCGCGATGACTTGACGCCGGGCCGCGGCGTGCCGTGGTGTGCCGTGCCATGGAGGGGATGACACGCTTCGTGGTGGCCTCGGCGCGGTGGCGACCGGCGCTGCCAGCCCTGCTGCCGCTGCTGCTCGCCGTGCCGGCGCTGCGGGGCTCGCCCGCCTCAGGTAAGGGAACAAAGGGGGCCCGCGGGGCCGGCCGGGCCGCGGCAGGTGTGCCGTGCCGGGGCCGTGCCGTGAGGGGCTGGGGGGGGGGGGTTGTCGGCCGCCGCTGCTGAGGGGCAGCCGGCCCCGCGCGCCGGTGTCCGTTAGCGGGCGCGTGCGGGGGGGGGCGGCAGCGCCGGTAACAATGCGGCGGGCGGGCGGGGGCCGCCTCTGCGCGCGGCGCTGCTGGGGACCTCCGCCAGAAAAGGCGCGCATTGTTCGCAGCCAAACCGCCTCCGCTCCGGCGTGGGGCCGGGGGCTTCGCCGTGGGCAGCCCCGGCCCCCGGGGGGGGCGGGCGTTGGAGCCGTTGCGTGGAAGCGAAGGAGAGAACCGGTGTGGGGAGGGGTGTTGCTGGCAGCACTGTCCCGGACCTCTCGGGGGACCCGGTGTTTCGGGCGTGTGGGGTGTTCTGTGCGAGCCGGTGGTCGCCCGGAGCGGTGGTCCCAGCGCCCGCTCCCCTCTCCCGCCGCCTGCGGCTCTCGGAGTGCCCGGGGCGTTTGGGGGTGCCGCTTGTCAGGCGGCGGTGGCACCTGCGGGGTGCACGGCAGCCTGGTTCGCCTTCGCCTTTCAAGTTAGGAAGCGTGGGAGCCCCTCCAAACGCACAATGCTACTTTCCAGGCACAGCCGGGGCACGACTTGTGCCTGGAGAGAACCGTTCGGGCTTCAGGGGGTGGTGTGTTCAGTAGATACTTCAAAATAGCCAGGAATTGGTGACACCCTTTTTTTCTCTCTTTTCTCTAGTGGCTCTAGACACCAAAATTAGTCTTTAGTTAAGCAGACAGTTTAATCACAAAGATGTCGCGTTCGGTTCTGCTCCCATAGCACCTTTTGGTTTTTCTTTAATACTTTTTTTTAAAAAATGCAACTACCTTTTCATAGAAAGGGACAATTTTGCTGTGACTATAGGGAGGGTTTTTTTGGTAGAAAACAGGTATAAAATAATATATTTTTATCAACATCAGTAAGTTGTTGGTAAGTGGTAGAAATGGTAAGAACCTGCATTAACCTATTTCATGAAGTGGACCAACTAGTGTTGACTCTTATTTAAACACGAGAATCGTGGTGATTATTATTGGGTGCTTAAGAAGCCTTGGTGTTATAAAACATGCTTATCTTTTTAATAATACTTAATTTCCACTTCAGGAAGTAGTTTGTGTTTTGTTGGCGACTGGTTAGGTTTTCAGGGAAGCTATGCTCTCCTCCAGCTCCCTTTAGCCAACAAGAGATGTTCCATTTCCAGCCTAGGCGAAAGTTGATAATTTCTAGTAAGCTTCAGAGATTCTTCTTCTTAAACAGAACAGCTTTGCATACAAATAGGAAGTGGCAAAGCAGTAGGTTTGTAAGCTTGAGATTTGCTTGGGGTTTTTTGCCTCTCTGAGGTTCATGGAATGGCTGGGTTTCTTTTTCTAGATTTTCATAGTAAGGCAGTGAAGGCTTTTGTTTAATTGTTTGTCTAATACTTAGTAGCTCTTAATTAAATATTGCTGTGGATTTCTGTAAACTTTTGTGTGATTGCTGTGCATTCTTGTATAACTTAAAAACAGCAGTAGAAATATTATGTAACTTAGCCGGTGTTTGGGCTGCTGGAAGAGAGCACTCAGAGACAACAGATCGCGCCCAAAGCGATGCTTTCCTGCTCAGTCTAGGGCAGGAGCCTTCAAGCTGTTTTGATTTGTGAGTCCTCTATGTTTTCTCTTTCCACTGGGCATGTGAATCATGTACAATGAACTTTAGCATACTAAGAGCAAACTTGCTCTTCAGAGGATGCTTTTCATAGGCATCTCAGAAATGATCCATTCATTGCAGAGATTTAAAGACTGCAGGTTGCAGAGAACAAGAATATTTTGTTCCTTTTCGGTTAAGGTGAAATGCTTTATTAAAAAGCATGACAGGAGTGCGATTTCTCTGTCTTGGGCCCATAATGTTTAAAAAATTAGGACACAGCCTTTATCCTAATCTTTTCTTTAGCCTTGAAGTGTTTTGATGGTATGATGGGTGGTGTGAAACAGAAGAGATGTGTACTGGTCATACAAGCGGTAGGCTTGGACAACATTCACTTAATTGCTTAACAGATTTACAACTCCCTGTGAATCTCTCTTGGGTGTAGTTCATTTGCTTTTCAGTGCCATTTGGCCTTGACTAGTTTAGGAACAGTAAGAACAAGCTCCTACAGCTTTGAGTTATGCAGAAGAGGCATACAGTAATAGTGGAATGGCTGTTAGAGCCACTTGCTTGCAGCTGAAATAGTGAAGTGAATGTCAGTACTTAAGAAAATTTAGTAGTAAATCAACTTGGGTTTTGGAATGCTTGATCCAGCTCCCACTGAAGTCACATGTTGCTGAATCAGGGCTTCAGCTTCCACAATTAAGCAGATGCTGAACTCTTAGTATGTGGATAGGCTGCTAGTGTGCTAAAGGTAGGCATGCATTTGAGCACCTCTGTGAATGTCTTACTGCTCAGCCCAGGCTGTGTTTTTGCTTTTGTTCCATTGCACAATCTGTGCAACTCCCGCACTGACAATCAGGAGGATTTATCTTGTCTTGCTGCGCTGTTTTCATGGGAGAGAGGAGAGCTATGTGCCAGACTCGGAAAAGTCTGCAGTGAGTTTCCTCAGAGACTCAAGGACCAAAGAGAAGTTGTGGAGGTCAGGCAAGGAATCAGATGTAGCTGCCTTATGGGACAGTTGCAGGATATTGTTTATTCAACTTAATTGCATGGGTGTGTTGCAGACACTTGAGTTGGCATCATGTCTCTTGTGGCCAGTTCAGCTTGTCAAGCTTGCTTCCAGTTCATTTTCACAGAAGACCCATATGGTTGGAGGATTCCCTTTAAAACTGCTTTCTGTGCTGTGCTTGCTTTATTTATGTCAGCCTCGTGCCTACAAGCTACACTTGTAGTCTTGCCAGAGGAAATGTGTTTTTTGTTTGCATGTTCTTTCAAGAAGTTAGAATGCTAAACAAGCTAGTGGACAGTGCAGCTTTTTGTTCAGTTGTGTCTGTTTTGTGAGTGACGTTTGTTTTCTGTGAAGCAAGGTCTTGGATTTCTCAGGCAGGGCTGGGAGTTGAAATATAGCATGCCTTTAACAAAGTAGGGTTTAACAGCTTTGACCTACCTTGGGTAATAGATTTCATGCACTGGACACATTAAAGAGCAGTGATTCTTGCTGCAGCACAAATCTTTTCCAAGAGGTCTTGGGAAGCTGATGATTGTGGTAAGTGGCAGGTTCTGACAACCCAGTTCTTATTTCTCAATTCAGAATGTGTGTGGGGGGAGGGGAGTTGCTTGGGAGAGAAGTGAGGCAGAATAGACTTCTTAAAAATACAGCCTCACTTCAGCTGTGGAAGACATGGCTTTCCTTCATTTGAAAGTAAATCTGTTTATGGCTGATGTCCTAAACTACCAGTGAGTCTCCAGCCTTGCCCATTGTGGTGTACAGCATGAATAACACTAATTGCGTAAGAGTTATTATGGATGATGTCCTTAACTACTAGTGTGTCTCCAGGCTGGCCCGTTGTGGCATACAGCATGAATAACACTAATTGCATAAGAGTTATTAAATAGAGTGTGTCGTGGGAACCTATGTATAAGTAAAAAACCATCAGGAAATAGCACAAGTTGTATTCTAAATTTTGTCGTAGTACCCCAAAGTTAAGTCAAATGGTAACATTAAATGAACAATGCAGACTTAATTTCTTTCTTGGCTCATGTGCAAGAATCATGTTTTCGCCAAGTCCTTGTCAGCAGGGCCAGTTTTGCACTCTGGAGATGCATGATATGTTGTCTTTTTTTTATCCCTTTAAAAGTCATATATTTCTGTGCTTTTCTTTAGTGGTTGCTAAACACACATGAGCTCAATAACAAATTTGATTGACACTCCCTATATGTGCTGTGTTTTCAGCTGTTGATGTTATTGGAGACAGCTGTTTTGGAAGACTAAGGGAAAAACTTTCCTTAAGAGCAATGGATTAGTGGGGTCTTCTTCCTAACACATGAGATGGGGAAAAGATACCAGTGACCAGCAGTACTTGCATCACTGATTACATCAATGTAATTGCATGTAAAATGCACAGAATAAATACTGGAAAATGATAGACTGGGCTGATTATGCTAGCTCTTATTAAAGCTGTAAGATGTTATAAGATGCTTGTAAGAAACAATACTGCTTTGCAGTGGAGTTCAGAACAAACTTAACTATTTCAATTGAAATTTTATAAATTGTGCATTTTGCTATGGGCTGAAGCTTTTTTTTTCTTTGCAAAATGTCAGTTGAAAGAGTTCAGCTACTTCTGATGTTGAAGCAAGAGGAAAACAATGGTTTCTGCTTTGAGTTCTGCCAGCTTCTTTTCTGAACAACTTTAATACCCTTATGCTTTGGAGCATGCAGTTAAACTTTGGCAGATTGTGTCTGCTCTGAAGGGGATGTTTTCTCTGCTGCTGCTTTGAAGGTGTTTTTTTTCAAAAGCTTGTAACAACCAAATTTAGGCACGCATGGCTGTGATAGAGGTGCATTTTTTTGTCTGCTAAAACATGGATATAGCCTATTCTCATGGAGCCTCACCTACCTATTAATACTGACCAGGGCACGTATGAGCCACCTGGGCAGGTGTACTAAGTGTGCTTCCTGTAGCTCAAAATGATACGTGAAATATTGGACTTCCCTGTGAAAGTCTGTCTAAACTGCTGCAGAAGTAGGAGTGGATTGAGCTTTAGGACTGAGACCTGGCACCTGCCTGCCTTTTGTTTAAGAATGTGTCTGTGCTATGTAATGGAGTGCTTTACTTTCTTTAGTGAAACTCGGGCATCTACCTTGTGGTGTGGTGTTGTGTGGTGGTACTTGATTGCATTAGGCCTAAGAGGGAAGACAGAGAGAAGGCTTTCAGAAGGAGCCAGCATGGGACTCGGATTTAGTTAGGCAGCAGGAGTAACAGAAGGGTCTATGGGTCTTCTCCAGTCACTGTTCTGCTCGTTGATGAGATGTGTGCAGAAGCCTGGGAGTTGTAGAAGTAGGAGGGGAAGAGACACACAAATTGCAAGAGGGTTTGTGAGATGAAAGAAACTGGAACTGGCAGGGCACGAAGACTAGGAGGCAAGACTTTAGGTCAGGAGTGGGGAAATAGGTCTGTGGATGAGGGAAACTGCAATGCAGAAATTAATCCTAGAAGAAATAAGCAGTGCAGCCTGGTAGTAGGATAAGCACACTGGGAAACACAGATGGATTCGGTTTAAAAAAGGAAAATAAACTTCCAGAAAATAGTGTTGAAAGGAAGAATCAGAAGTAGGGAAGATAAGGGACTGAGCCAAGACTGGAAGAGATGTGGCTGAAAGCATCAAGCTTGGAATTTAGGAACAGGGAGGTGTATGCCCGCTGCTCTGGGATACTTTCTGCAGAATTTGGCACAGAACCCAGGGCTTCAGAGTGTTGGCCATTTTCTCCTCTCAGCCAGGAGCATGATAATCTGCTGCTACTCCTTGAACATTTTGTGAATGTGCATGTTTCAGCCTTGTGACAGAAGTGTATTTCAGAGTTTGTTTTAAAAACTAGAAAATTTCTTCCACAGAAATTGTGGTGGCATGTGAAGACTGCAAAGGTGGAAATCAACAAGTTGGAAATATTGATGTTACAATAACCTGTACAGTTTTAAACTACTTCTGTGGTTATGGTACAGCTATATTTACACGATCACAAAGTGTATATCCATATAGGTTGTATTTGTAGCTATATAGGCATCTGCGTGTAAATATCTGTACATACACATACCCACATGCAGAAGGGATCCTCATTGCATTCAGTGTACAAAACTGATCCTGCTCTGGGGAGAAATGGGTGTTGGATAGCAAATGAAGAAGTTATCTATAAGACTCTTGCTCCTTTTGTAGCAGATGTTCAAAGGTGTGAAATGAATGAGTGTATTGGGTTTGCATGGCAAGGTTTTGGTAGTGGGGGGACTACAGGGGTGGCTTCTGTGAGAAGCTGCTAGAAACTTCCCCTATGTCTGACAGAGCCAATGCCAGCCGGCTCCAAAATGGACCTGCCGCTGGCCAAGGCCATCAGCGGCAGTGGTAGTGCCTCTGTGATAACAGATTTAAGAAGGGAAAAAAAGTTGCTGCAGCACAGAAACTGCAGCCAGAGGTGTGAGTGAGAACATGTAAGAGAAACAACCCTGCAGACACCCAGGTCAGTGAAGAAGGAGGGGGAGGACATGCTCCAGGAGCTGGAGCAGAGATTCCCCTGCAGCCCGTGGGGAAGACCATGGTGATGCAGGCTGTCCCCCTGCAGCCCAGGGAGGTCCACGGTGGAGCAGATATCCACCTGCAGCCTGGGGAGGACCCCATGCTGGAGCAGGGGGATGCCTGAAGGAGGCTGTGACCCTGTGGGAAGCCTGCGCTGGATCAGGCTCCTGGCAGGACCTGTGGCCCCGTGGAGAGAGGAGCCCACGCTGGAGCAGGTTTTCTGGCAGGACTTGTGACCTCGTGGGGGACCCACGCTGGAGCAGTCTGTGCCTGAAGAACTGCAGCCCGTGGAAGGGACCCACGCTGGAGCAGTTCGTGAACTGTAGCCCGTGGGAAGGACTCACGTTGGAGAAGTTTGTGGAGGACTGTCTCCCGTGGGAGGGACCCCACGCTGGAGCAGGGGAAGAGTGTGAGGAGTCCTGCCCCTGAGGAGGAAGGAGCAGCAGAGACAACGTGTGATGAACTGACCTCAACCCCCATTCCCTGTCCCCCTGTGCTGCTGTGGTGGGAGGAGGTAGAGAAAATC
Organism: Harpia harpyja; assembly: GCF_026419915.1. Lineage (NCBI taxonomy): Eukaryota > Metazoa > Chordata > Aves > Accipitriformes > Accipitridae > Harpia > Harpia harpyja. The sequence goes on along the minus strand of NC_068945.1, from coordinate 22,097,184 downwards.
AGGAGTAAAGTTAAGCCTGGGAAGAAGGGAGGAGTGGGGGGGTAGGTGTTTTAAGAATTGGTTATTTCTCGTTATCCTACTCTTATTTGATGGGGAAAACTAACTTAATTTATTACCAAAGTCGAATCTGTTTTGCCTGTGACAGTAATTGGCGATTGATCTCTCCCTGTCCTTACCTTGACCCATGAGTCTTTCATTATATTTTTCTCTCCCCTGTCCAGTTGAGGAGGGGGAGTGATAGAGCGGCTTTGGTGGGCACCTGGCTTCCAGCCAGGGTCAACCCACCACAATGAGGCGAGGGAAAGGGAAGTTTGAGTAAAGGTTTCACTGTTAATGTAATTAAATGCTGTCCTAGACAATTGAATTGTGTTGTTGTCACGGAGTTTCAGTGATGTGAGCAAGTTGCTTAAACCAAGCTTCCCACAGGTGGTCACTAGCTGTGTGTTCCTCATTTACTGGACATGAGACCTCTGGGATCTGTGTTGCAGAAATGCAGCTGCAAGCACTCAGCCAAAAGTCAAGGGGAGCTGTTCTTGAATAGATGTTGTGTCTGTAATTCTAAATGCTCATTAATGTTTCAAATTAGGCACTCAGAATTTGACCTTGTTTCTTAGTTTCACCAGTTGTAAAATGTAATTTCTTAGATGTAATTTCTTGTTTGATTTTCAAAATAGTATGAAGTGTTCAGATGCAATAGCAGTGAGCACAAAATATTCATCAGAAAACCAAAGACTCTTGTCTTTAGAATCATAAAGATCCAGCGGATGATAAACCAGTCTACCAGACTTGAATCCACAGAAGTGTAAGAAATAAACTATTTGTAAGGAAATAGAAAGTAACAAGTGGTGGTGTAACAGTATGCATTTACCATATTAAGACTTTTTTAGTGAGAGTTAACTAGCCTTGTAGATGGGAAGATGTACTATGCTGTATCAAAGTGTAGTAGGATTTTGTTTGATTTTTTTTTAAAAAAATCAAATCTTCATAAAACATACTAATATTTGTTTGCTGTTTGTTGCTCACTTTCAGTTTTAGCAGTTTCAGCCTACATCCCCTACCTGCTTGTTCTTCACACAAACTGTTTTCTAATCCTTTTAGTCCTCTTCCATTCTCCTCTCTGATACAGAGAGGCTTCTCTTCTATGAATTAATTCCCCGTGTATATTTTTGAATTGGCTTTAGCCATCTAGTCAATACAGTGTGTCTGGGCTTGTGGTTTGAAATAGAAGTATGATGCTAAACTTCACCAGCAAGTAAGGGGAGGAGGAGGAGGGAGGAATGCTGGAAATATAGAAAAAGGGCCTGAAAATCCAGATGCTTTTCAGTAAGGCATGTGCATAATAGTATCATACTGATGGGGCTGAAAACCTGCACGGCTGTAGGATGTGGAATAGGCAATGCAACAGTGCTATATGAAGGGATCTAGTGTTTATCGTGGATCACAAACAGAATGTGATTCAACAGGATCACAGTGGTGCTGGATCTCATGAACACGTGGGTTATGGTCTTTGGCATATCCTCTGTAATAACTTGTTCATTCTCTTCAGTGGCAGAAGAGCTCCAGCTAGAATGGTGTGTCTAGTATGGGACCTTGTCCTTCAAGGAAGAGACAGGCTACTGGAGACAGATCACAGAAATATTGGGGTTGCCTAATCTAGAACAGAAAAACAGGTGGACAGGACTTTATTCAAACCTACAAAAGATAAATACAACGAGAAGTGTAATAAACAGTTGTTTATGTTGAGTAAGAGAAGTAAAATACTTGAATTGCGGTGAGCAAGACAGGTTTTCTAACTGCTGATCTAACAGTGGGGATAATGAAACCCTGAAATACATGGTTTGGGGCAATAATGTAATCTGTCACTGGAGTTGTAAGAACAGCTTGTATAATGATCTAACAGAAGTGGATTGCAACAGTGATTCCACAGCAGTATAAAAGGATGGAATGGATGACCTGAAATATTTTGCAATTCTGTTTTTGTGAGATTCTACAAATGTAATTTATGTGCAGGCTGCAACATTGGGGCCAATACCTGTTCGTTACTGAAAACTTTGGTGTGCTGTTCAAGTGAAAAAACAATTTGTGGATGTATTGTTAAATACTGTGTCATAATGTTTATGCAGAGAAAAGCTGAATTAGGATTTCATAGGTAGCCTTAGTAATGATACTTCTAACTTCTGAATGATTGATTTTAGGCTTAACAGTTTTATAAGGTTTCAAAGAATATTTTGTAATCCTTGCTATAGTGACTTTATCCTTAGTAATAGTGGGCAGGAGGAACACACTAATTTTTTGTTAGTCTCTGTGCAAGTTCAGTTTCTTAAGCATTTTACAGTACTGCATAGATTATCACTGAGAGGACAGGTACAAGTAAATGGTGTGGATGTGATTCTGCATCTCTTACCTTTATTCATCAACTGAATTATTAGCATTTGTATATCTAACAGGTGGGATGGAAAGAGAGGCAGTATTAGTGCTCAAAACACTTTATTGATATTTCTATGAAATGTATATAGTTGGGCAGGCTGGGAACTTGTTCATCTTGGCACAGAATTTAGGATTTACCTTTGCCCTTAGCGAAGGGAGGGATGGTGGAAAGAAGAGTTCCTAGGTTATGCAAGATAATCGGGAGACTGAGCAAATAAATAGCAGTAGACCAAATCTTTCAGTTGCCTGTGTTGTATGTACTGCTGGCCAGTGCAGCACATGGCTGGGGTCTGGGTTGAAGGGAGAATGGAAAGCTTCTGTCCTTCAGCAGCTGAGCAACAGCGGGTGCCCCACCTGGTGACTGGGAAGTGGCCGAGTTTCCTGACCGGAGTGGTACCCGCTGGGAGGGCAGCGCGGATGTCCTGGCCAGAGCTGTGTGCTTGCTGGCCACTGCTCAGGTGTGTGCAGTGCTTCCCAGCTCTGCAGCAAGTGTGTCCTGACAAAGCTTTTGTGGACAGTTAAGACAGCGGGGAGCTGTCTTTGTGCCCTTTATCTGAAATTGTTTGGTATGGCAGGGTGAGCGGGAGAGGGAGGATGGGAGCTTTGATCAGGAGGATACTGAAATAAGGAACAGCACACTAGGAGCTAGGGCTACTGTAGGAGTGGGTGAAACTGGGCATATGGACTTAGGGTATTGATGGTGGAAGGCTGAGAAGTGCTGCGGTAAGAAGAGGGCTGCTTGATACTGGTAAGTTGGAGGTTTTCATGGCTCCCCTGTGTATTTGACTTGAGCATCCTCTCTTTAGAGCTTGCCCTCAAGCTACGCAGAAGAAACCGAGGCACTTGCATAGGGCATTTTCTAAAGAGGTAGCTTGGCTCAGTTTTAGTAGAAAACTCTTGTGTGCCTGGTAAGATATGTTTGAGAACCGTAAATGCACCTGAAAATAAATGGTCACATAGTACAGGTAGACAATACAGGTAAAGATGTTTTTTCTGAAGTAGTATTGATACACTTACAGATTTTGTTTTCAGCTCATTTTTTTCTTAATTCACACCATTTTGGACTGAATTTCCTATTGAGTGTTTTCATACTGAGTAAGAAAATCAAACTGGTATCATTTCTTACATGAGAGGAAGGGTCTCCTTTTGTTTGCTCTCCAGCCAATAGTGTATGGAACTAGTTTGTGGATACTCTGTAAGTGAAAGTTCTTTCCTCATTTAAAGGCAATTGTTTGATACTGCAGCATGGTGCAAGGACTGTTTATTCTTCTTCTAGTTGGGTGTGAACTTGATTAGATGTCGAGCCTGTCTCACCTTTTCCTGTGGCCTGTAATTCTATTGTAAATAAATTCCACCTCATGTATGCAGGTTGCAGTGAGCACTGCTCAACCACAAAGCCACAATGATTCAGTTCAGCATTATTTGGAGACAAAGCTCCGAGCATTTATATAGCAGACCCCTCTGGGCTAATATCATGTTACTTTTTGAATAGAAGGAAGACGGTTGTTTATCAGCTATGCTGGATTCTGATTAAGTAACTTCTCCAGTGGATGTCTGTATTTAAACCTGGAGTTGGTGCTGAATTGGGACTAACTTGTGTGATATATTGGGATAGAAATTGTGTGTCACAGAACAAAATCCTGATCTAGAGCAGAAGTCTGGTTTGATGATGTTTTCAATTAGAAGCTGACAGTGACCTTACTTCCTGTCCTTATGCTGAAAGATGAAACAGATTTGGGCTTCCAGCCATTGACATTCAACTTTTAGAAGATGTAATTTGTTCCACTCTGAAAGAAAAAAAAAAAAATTTTTCCTTTGTCTTTCCAGAGTGCATGTGCTTTTTATAGTAACTTGGTTAAAAAAATTACATAAATGCTTATCAACATAGTAATCAAGGTTTTGTCAAGAAATATTTTATCCAGTATTAGTACAAGCAAGGAAGTTTCGACGAAATAAATTGTTAGTCTGTTTACTTTTTCTTCTCTGAGTAGTTACTTTGCTGCTTCTACTGCAGCCAGGTTCTTAAAACTGTAAAAATTGTCAGAAGGATTAGGATAGCTGAGGAATGTGAAATGAATGTAAATCCATTTTGCTTCTTTTTAAATTGACTGGATTCCAAGTAGTGTCACTTGAAAGTATAATCTTCTTAAAATCCTGGGAGCATTAGAAACTTCGAAACAAAACCGAACATAGTTTCTGTACTGGAGTATTAATCCTTATGATTCTTTAGCATTTACTGCTGGTATTTACTGTGTGTGAAGTTTGTTAAGCACTGAGGTCAGGTGAAGATAGTTCTAGAAATCCTAGAGGTTCTTTCAGATTTACTAAACCAACAGTCAAATTAGTTGTTTTTATGTATTTCTTGAATGAGCCAAACTCATCATTAAAACATGCTACTGACGTGTGAGATTGCACTGACAGTTTAGCATGGCTGTATTCTTTTATATTGGGAAAGAAAATACACCCTTGAAGAACAGAATGCAACTTTTATGTTGTATCATGTATTCAGTACAAACATTCATGTCATTTAGGTAAGATACTTCCAAAATACTCTGCAGTACTTTCCCTCATTCCTAAATAGTATCAACCCTGGAGGTCACATCTAAAACTTGTTTCCTGTAAATATGTTGTTAAATAGCTTTCTAGATATTTTTAAAAGCAGAAAAATATATAAATTTTAAATCTTCCAAATGCAGGTGCAACAGATAATATGCTTTATGAAGACAAGTATTTTGATTTGAGTGAATACTTCAAGCTCCTCCTTACATTTCTCATATTTCAGAAGTTACATTTCTAATGAATTTGTGGACTTGGGTTTTATGAGGATGTATTTTGAGATTTGTTGCTTTTAGTTTTGAGAGAGTTGGAAAAAAAAATGACAATTTTACCAGTAGAATGAAAGCAATGAATTAATTAAAATGATAGCTATTGGAATTTTTCTGAATGTTTAAGATCAATCTTTGTGGATTGAATTATTTGGAGGAGGACAGGTGAAAAGCACAGGTGCATGTTAAATATAGTTTGTCATAGGCAGTCAAAGCAACCACCCCCGCAACAGCAGGTGTTGATGTGGAACATGCATATAAGCTCAGGCATGTAGTACTAGTTTGTGCTCATAATGTATTAGTATGTGTGTGTTTTGGTTTCGTTGGTTTGGTGTTTTTGTTGTTGTTTGGGGTTTTTTTTGTTTGGTTGGTTTTGTTTGGTTTGGGTTATTTTTTTCCCCACCCTTGGGAGATGAGGGGAAAACTTTAAATGAGATTGTTTATTTTCATGATTGAAGAATGCATAAAGGGTTGAAGACTATCTGTGCAGGTTTGGCTGTATGAACTCTCCCAAAGTTTAATTGGGACCTCTTCCTCAAGTTCTGTTTCTGTTGTGCTCACCTTAAGAGCTACATCATACAGTAATCTAATACTGGTTTACTCTGGTAATTCTACAATGCCTTTAAGTGGTTTTTTTTTTTTATTGTAATGTAAAGGAGCATGAACATAGTCTGTCAGCAGGAAAGAAGTAGAACAGGTTGCTATGGGAAGCTTAAGAGATGGGGAACCCAAATGATCAAAGCTCTTGTTAGACTAGCTATCTTTATAACCTACAGTGTTTTTATTGTGCTAACTTTTGTACAGTTCATCTTGCCTGGAAACTTTCTAAGGTCGTAAGCTTGTTGATGCTTCCTGAATTGTTGCTGCAGTGTAAGAGAAATAGCATTACTGCATCCTTTCTAACTTCTGGGACTGGATTCCTTGCTGCTTCAAATATGTTGTAGGTAAAACTGTTAAGTTGAGTCAAGAATTAAATCCTGTGCCTGCAGTCTAAAGAATTTAGAGCTTTTAAATTGCAGCTCTGTTATCTCAAGCTAGGAAGAAAATATTGAAATAGGAGTTTTGTTTGAAAGCTATTTATTGAAAAAGAATGGGTATTTTGCTGATTTGCTTTCATGAAAGCATATCCAAGACAAGTAAATCAAAGCCAATGGGATATGTTATTAACAATAGATGTCTTGTATGTCTCATAATTAAGCTCCTGTTCATAGTCTTTTGGGGGAACAGGTTTGTTTTTTCTCAATGTGCAGGATTTTTTTTGTATTCGAGAAGTTGAAAAGAACATGGTAGGTGTAATACTTTTTTTTTTTTTATTAAACACTTGTGTGCGTGCAGAAATTGTTCAGTGGCTGTGTAATTGAGTTAGGGTAGCATGCGTTGGGATGATGTAGTTTCTGACAGTCGTATCAATAGCCTGTTTTCCGTCCAAAAAATCTTGCAGACCTCCTCAGAGCATTCTCTGTTGGTGTTTATGGAAGGTGGCACATTTCTAAATAAAAATTGTGCTTTGGTAAGTGGGCTGTTGAGAAAGCAATCAATTTCTATTTTAAACAAGTAAACCCACCAGATTTTCCTCTGTTTTTACACATTACAGCAGGTGTTATGTATATTGAATTGGAAGACACAACAATAACAGAGTCAAAGCTAGTCTTCTGAGCTCAGCCTTTTTTCATATCAATGTTTTATGTTGTTTGTCTGGAATGTTGAATTGTCATAATATATACCTATTCAAACAGAGGCACAAGACCAAGAGATTCACTTCGAAAACATGGTAACATGGTTTCTTTTATCCAACATAGTAAACTTCAAATCCTTTCCTTCCTCTTTTTTTTCCCTCTTGGAAGAAAATCCTTTTATGGGATTTTTTTTTTTTTTTTTAAACAAATGTATCAATGTTCTGTTCTGTGCTTTCCCCAATGCTCCTCTTACTTTCCCCCATATATTCTACCCTCTTTGCTACATTTCTGTTTGGAGTGAAAGTTGCAGGGAGTTCCATCTTGCCTCCTACTGAAAACCAGAAAAAAAAAAAAAATGTGATTCCAGCTTTTGTTGGTTTTGCACTCTGTATACTTCTAAGCTCTTAAGGAGGAGAGTAGAACTTGTTAGGCATGGGTGGGGTTTTTTCTTGTTGGGGAAGGGAAGCCTTGGAAAAAGGGGAGGAGGAAGAAAGCAGGAGTGTGGTCTCTTGCCAGACATGAATGATTTTTCCCTCTTAGGAAGCTGTGGCTCTGTGTTATTCCACGGAAGGGAAATCCAATTTAAGATGTTTCTGTTACTTCTCTCCTAGCTTGTGACTTCAGCTTTTTGGATGGTTGTTGTATAGGCTGTATTTTTAAAACAGTACTTCATTGGGATATATTTACTGTTTTGGTTTGTGTTTTCTCCTTTAAATGGGATAGGTCTTGAAACCCTAACTTGGAGCACAGTCATGCAAACAATTGTATTGGCACCTCTGGAGTGCAGAAATGAGTATCTGGGGACGTAAGGGAGTGGCAAGAACCTTTCAAAACACAGCTGCCACTGACAGAATGGCACCACAGCTCTATTTTACTCTGAAATTAATTTGTTAAGGAGCAACTGGGTTAGAACTTGCTTGATCTTAAATAGCCCCTACTATTGAGAAACCTTCACTTTAACGGTAACTCCTTTCTCATTTGAACTCACTTACTAGTAGTTTTTATATGATTGTTGCTCTTTCTGGAAGTTTTATCTTCTGAAAGGAAAGTGGATCTTTGTATTTTTAAGTAGTTCAACTGAGAGTATGTAGTAAAATCTTTTCTTTAAGCAAATATTTGTATGAATGATTGAATTAAGATGTCTCCTTGGTCTTCAGTCATATACTTTGTATAGAAAGCTTAAGTGCCATAATTTGTCTAGATAAAGAATTTCCACTTTTATAACTGACAGGTTTAGAGAGCTACTGTTCTTGCTAATGCATTTTGGTAGGTCCCTACATCCTTCTTTACAGTTGATGCCTTCTGGTTTAGGACTGGCTTCAACACTTGCCCTACCATCAAAGTGATTTACTGTTCAGTCCCCATGTGAGCACTTCAGTTCCATTCTTCACATTGTTTCTGCGTACGCTCTCCCTGCGTAGCCTCGCAAGCCCCAAGCTTTGCCAACACGTTAGGCTTCCCTCCATCTGCTTGCTTCCCTGCGCGACAGCCGCTGTGCCTGCTTTGTGCTTTGCAGTCCCGGAGGACTAGTTGGGGTACTGGCTAAACCGGTGTTGCTATTGCATTTTGTGCTCTCTTATTTCTCTACACTATATCAAATAGAAAACCACCTGTGTTACTGTGTGTGCAAATCAGGCCCTTACTATGAATTCATTCCAGTCTAACAAGCCGTGCTTGTCTATAGGGCAGCGAATGCATCCCTGGGCATTCTGAGGTGAATGCAAATACATGTTTAGAGGTCTCAGAGGTCTTAACTTGGCAAGCTAGGCTGTCTAGGACTGTGTGAAAAGCAAGAAAATTTGGGGAGTTAAAATTTGGGTGACCCAATATGAAATGGTAAATGTCAAGCACCTGACTGAAATCAGGTTATAAAGTATCTATGATATATCATGCTGTCAACCTACTGAAGAGTTGCTGCTTTAGATGTTTTCTGCATCATCCAAGAGAGCAAGATTCCAATTGGTGGGCTTCAGCATTAAGTAGGTAGTGGAAATGTTTGTTTTTCTTGCCTGATTCAACATTACCATGGGAGAGACAGGGTTTGGAAACACTGTGTGTCAGCACTGGAGACAAAATATTTTGTAGAGAGTGCACTCATCAATTCCAGCAGACTTTTGCAAAGTTTTATGAGTGTGAACTTGCTGGTGGGTGCTGCTGAGGGCATCTTTCCTGTGAGCAGAAGAGTAAAATTCATGGTGTAGGGCCTGCTGTGTTGCCTTCCAGAGCAGGAGGGGCAGCAGGGATGTTGACAAGCAGCATGGTGGCATGTCAGTTCTCAGCCCCTTCTGAGGGAAGTTGGGCAGAGGCAAACTAACGTGTTTTATAGTAGAAAATGCAGGCATCTTCCTGAATGTTGTGGTACTGTGGAGGGTTGGGAGCAGAAAAGGATACTGAAATATTTTAGAGAAAAATATAAGCCAGTGTGTTTCTTATTATGGAGTAAGTGGGTACATTGTTATTTTTGTCTTGGTGGTCTTTTTAAAGCCAAATGATATTGAACTCGGGTCGTTTTTTTTCTTTGTCTGTTGGCTTAATGGTGGAACAGTGTCTTGGGGAGAGGAAGCCTCATCAGGGAGAAACTAATAGAAGTGCATCATTTGAGGCTGTGCATATTGTAGGTCACTTTAGAGAGACTGTGTTTTTCCAATCTTGTATGGAGCTGGAAGGGACACCTTTGTGGTTTCTTTAATTATGATTTAAGTATCACATGGATGTGAAGCATTAAAAATTCTAAAGCATCTCTGGGACTGAATTAAAAAAAATCCATGTTGCAATTCTCAGTGGTACTTAAAATGGAGGATGACTTTTTCACCAGGATAGGCTTTAATTGAAAAACAGACTTCCTGATATATCCCTACATAACGGTGTAAAAGCTTTAGACCTTTTGCTGTTTTGCATAGTTAGCTTCAGTAATAAAATTTTGCACTGACACTAAGAACTAATGCAGGAAAATTTTCCAGAAGTATTTCAACATATAATCTTAGTCATATTTCACTTCATTGACACTGATAATTTGCATGGGTTCTGTTCTGTAATTATTTGAAGATCAATAATAGGTGTATCTTTCTATCTATCCTGTCTAGTAGTATAATGGCCTTTGAGATACTCAGAAATGTGAAGTTCTCTCATGATGCTGACTGTAGCAGACTTGGGCTCTAATTAGGGCTGGTTTATGTAAACCAGTTTCAGAACTGACCAGTTCTCAGTTTCCTAATCCCTCGCAGAGGAAGGAGGAAAAAAAAAAAAACCCAACCCAGGAGGCTCAAGAGCACCATACAAATCTCAACTTGCTGACATTTTAAAGAAAACTCCAAGTGTTGGAAATGCCAGGTTTTTTGGGGTTTAGATGGATGTTTTAGATGGCTTTTATTGGAACCTCCTCTACAGGAAACACCAATGTGAGTCTTTGCTGTGAAGTGTTACTGTATTGAGCATTCAGATTTTCATAGCTTTGTTGTTTTTTTTGGTTTTTTTTTTGTTTTTTTAATCCACTGCATGGTCCCATATCTGTGTTGTAGGAATATTGGTATATGATTTGCATCTGAGGAAGATTTAAGGATTGCATACAGGTTTACTACCCTTCTGTAAGGAAACTGTGGTGCAAGCTTGATGTGGTAAAGTGCTTTTCATCAGTCACTGAGTTCTACAGAGCAGGCATGAAACTAAAGATGCTTTCAGATTTCCCCGATGTTTGATAGAAAAATGGTATCAATGGCTTGTCCTTTAATATGTAGGGTTTTCTTCTTCATAGGCCAAACTCGAGTGAAATATACCGGTGCTGATTTTTCAGGTAGAGAAACATCGTTCTTGTGTCAAGAACATCACCTTATGGCACCCACGAGACCAGATGTTGGCGTATTACTGGCATTTCATAACCAGTGACTGCTTTTTAGAGGCTTAATGCCTTGAGGGCATAACCTTTTGCTTGGTTAAATGCAAAAGTCTGTTTATATCACTTCATGTATACTGCAGATTATGATGAGATTAATACTCCAAGCAATGTAATTTACCTCAGAAATGCTTAAAATGAAATAATTTTCGCTATTTTAGCCAACTTAAAGCCTTTGGAAACTGTCTTCTGTGCAAAGGACTAGTGTCTTCCAGTGAACTTGATTTTCTTGATGATTTTATCTGTTGTATGTTGTTTCTTAGAAATGAAATGCTTCTTGATGAAGGGAGGGAGGGGAGTGTTGCTAAAATGCTCTGGTTTTGTAAACCTGGAACTGAACTGGATAAGAGGGGAGAGAGAACAGGGGAAATGAGACTTTTTGTTGATTGACTTAACATACTAGAAATTAAGTGGACCATGCTTGAATCTTGGCGTTACAGTAGGGTAAAAAATGGTAAGCATATTTAGTCATGGTTTGGGGTATTTAGGTCCATAATAACAAAGGAAGAAGGGTTTTTTTTCCCTTTAAATCCTTATTTAAGTGATTTTATTCCCCAGTAACAAAAATTGGTAGAACAGAATGGTGGTGAGGGGAGGGAAGGAGTCCTGTGCAGGACTCTGGCAGTATCCAATTTCATATTTGCCATGAGAAATAAGTGTTAATGTGTTTAATGAAAGATACCACAAACACTTTTCATTTACTAAAACTGGATGATAGTGAAAAACATTACTGAGAACTTATTCTTTTTCTTTTCCTTCTTCAGCTGTGGGGAGAGGAGCATTCAGTTTTTAGATTATAACAACTTTTACACTTCTATTGAAGTTGTTTTAGACCAGCTTTATGAACCAACTATTTAATATTCAGAGTAAAAACCTCTTGTTTTATGACTATGGAAAGACCTGCTATTGCAGCTCCACCAGCTACTACATATGTATTTTTCGTCTAGATTAATCCTTGGGTAGCATCTTATGGGCAGTGTTCTGTACAGTCATTTGTCATTTTAACAGCATTATTGCAGTTCTGTCGTGAACTATTATAAATTATCACACAATATACCAAACCAATGCATGATAAATGTAGGATACTACTTGGCAAACATGAAGGATGTTGTTGGTTTAGGGTGCATTAAATGTGTCGGAGATGTTGCTTTGTCTGGCAGTGTGAAAGAGATGTGAAGTGACTTTCTGGATTGCAGGGATGTTGTTGGGAATTGGGAGTAATGCACCCCATGGGAGCTGAGTTGTTAAAAGTGTATTCCACAAAGGTGTCTGTTGTGATTAGCTATTAGCTTTAGATTAAAAAGCTAATTAAACCCATTTGTTTAAAGATGCCATAGAACAGATACTAGCAGTGTACTGGGCTTTGTTCACTAGTAAGTTGAATAAAATTTTTGTAGGAAGCTACATTTTGGTTTTTATACAAACGGCACATAGAGGCTAAGCTGATTTGTCTAGAGATAAACAGTGAAGCTGTGTTGATATCATGGCAAAAACTTCTCAGAAACAGTGATTTGGGGCAGGGGGGAATGAATCAGGATGAGAGAGTTTGGTAGGCTGTTGAAGAGCTCGCTTGTGCAGTGGTGTGGCTGGGGATAATATTTAAACACATGAATGGAAGCTGGGAAGTTTTCTTACCTGTGTACGTGGCTGTTGTGTGGTAGCTACTAGTGTCAACCATTCAGGAAGAATATTGATTAATTGGGGATAGTTCAGAGAATATCCCCATGAGGCTTTGGAAAGGATGTTTCCAGGTGAAAATGTCAAAAAGCAGCCTAGTTAACATGTTCTAGAAACAGTGGAGGTGTGACTTGATTTCTGTGTTGTGGAAAATACAAATTCTGTAGTGGAAGGGCCCTTGGACCAGATAGGAAAGATTTTCAGTAAGTGGAAATTGAAGCTTAAAAACATTAGACTAGGAGTTATGTTTAAGGTTTGTAACAATGAGGAATAATTAACCATAGAGCAACCTAGTGTGTTGGAAACTTTAAAAAGCAGGAGTTAATTTAGGTAAGATTTGTGAACTGAATTAGGGCAGAGATGGGGCTGGAAGATCACATTGTTACTTACTGTGCTTATAAACTTCTGGCTATGTGCTGTAAAAGAATGACATTATGGAGTCTAATCATGTAGCATGGAATCTAGTTCCCTTTCCTTTGGCTCCATTCACCTTCTGTTGGAGTAAATGACAAAACCTGCTCTGACCAAGAGGATACAATACTGCTTGTGCTCATCTCCATTGGTTGGGATTTAGGGGAGACTGATACAAAGTTTTTAGTGGTTTAAAAACAATCACTTCTGTACCAAAAAATGTCAAGATTTCAAGATGGTAATGAATTGCAGTAAACTTACAGAATGCGATGCTGAAAGCATAACATGCAATCTGATAAATAAAGATTCGGCTGATATATCAGTTTTGCAGTGGAACACACAATGTTCTGGGGGGTGACAGGGCACAACATGGGATGCTGGTGGTGCTGTGGCAGTCTCACCAGTGGGGAGCTGGAGGTGAGCTGAGCTCAGTCACTACTGCTCAGGCTGACTGTGCTCCTCCCTTTTTTCTAGCAAGTGCTGGAGTGGAGTAGAGGTGTTGCACAGCCTGTTGTGCACCCGTACCAGGAAGGGTTCTGTGGGTGTAGAAGCAGATGGTTGTGTTTGGGTGATACTCTGAATACCCATGGAGAGGCAAGAAGAAAGAAGGGAAGGGAAAAAAGTCTCGGAGTCAACTTTTCCACCAAATGAGAGGTTCCCTAGAGATGTGTGCCACCACAAGTAGCAAAGGTAGTTCTAGAAATAAAACTGAAAGAGGGCCAGAGAACAAGTTGTAGGCACCTCTTTCTTCCCTTCTGTATTGACTCCATTACACCAGAGGTTTAATTTGCTTGGAATACTGGGTAGTATTTAAAAAAAAAAATAAATTTTTTTTTGGTTTTTTTTTTTTTTGCATGGGTGTCATGCCAAGGTTCAAATCGTACAGGCCAGTATTACTTGTAGTAGGGTTCCCTTCAAGCATATTTTGCTCACTGGCAACTGTTAGTGTGCACAGAGTGAAGAAGCTGGAGTGAGTTAAGCTGACACTTCTGTAGCAATGGAAACTTTTTAATAAATAATTCAATCCGGTACTATAGAAGCTGATATCTGTGGTGACCAATGTCAATCATTTTAATGGTTCTATCTCACTTCCTTGCGATGTTAGCCATTTACCTGGAATATTTATTATTTTAAACTGTGAAGGGAAAGGGAGACAGAGGGACAGCAGTATCTCAGTAGTTTTATTTGTGTAGTTTTCAGCTGTAACCTTTAAGGCCTCTGCTGAGTGAAATGCTGACATAGGGTTTTGCCTGTGTTGTTCTGAGGAGAGATCCTACTGATCTTGTACTTGCTCTGGTGAAGATGGCATCATCTGAAGTGGACCCTTTGGGCCAAAACCATTCACTGTTTGCTAACTGAACTGGTTGTGTTTGTTCACTTTGCTGCTGAATTTTTACCATGTTCAGAATCCTTATGGAATTTCTTGCTCTACAAGCTATATGCAGCAGAGCTATTACTCTTTTTTTAACTTGTAGACTCCTAGTTGCTAGTAAAACTTGATGGTGATAGGTTTTTCCCTTCTGTGGATGTTTTAGAAATAGTATATCGTCTCCCCAGGAATCTGGGAAGTAAAGGTTGAAAAATCTGGCTGTAATGATATTTGGGGGTTCCTGAATCCAGGTTTACACCAGGTTTCAAACTTAGTGCAGTGGTTGACCAAGAAAAGCAATGGGTGGAGAAAAGACCAGCTGAATGGAAATGAGGCAACTATTTCATGGTTTTTCCTTAGAGAAATTCATGTGGCTCAAGAAGTGGTTTTTGTTGGTGGTGCCCTCTGTTTTAGTCACAGTTGACAGAAAATGTGAAAACTCTGCAAGAAAAGAATCTGAGAAGTGGGAGAGGAAAGATGTCTGACGGTGTGATTGAACAGGGTTGTGTTCTGAGAGGTCAGAGCAATGAAGGACATCCTTTAAAAGGGTATGGCAGATAAAGGTGCAGCTAGAACAAAAGTAGCAACAAAAGAGAGAACAGAGAATAAAAATATGTTCTTCAAAACCAGCATATATAGGAAACTATCCTCCTTTGAAACTGAAGTAAATGAAAGTCTCCAGTTCTGTAGTTAGTGATGCATTTCAGTAAAATTATTCAAGAGCTCCACTCCTACCACCCAAATACATTAATGTACAAGAGTTGGCTAACAAAAAAATAGCCATTTAGAACAGTTTTTGATGGGAAAAACTGCCAATGTGGAAGAAACCAAGACAAGTCTGTGTCCCTTACATTTCTCTTGAAATGACAAATAACTTAAATTGTCAGTTAAAAACTGAGGATGGATCTTTAAAGGTATGTGATGTGTTTGTGACTTAGGGAAACTTTTGTTTTTTGTTTAAAGTGAATGCTGTAACTCTTGTGCAATATGTTGCATATAGAACAGCATATTCTGAAGTAATGCAAATTCATGGAGTATGTATCAGACCATGTGAAGATTCACAGTGTTGAAATGAATGATGGCACTGTGATGGAAGTTGTGGGACAAGTTTTCAAGCAAGTGTTCAGGTAAAACACTTGAGCAAGAGTTCTCAAACCTTGCACGGCCACATGAGGAGAAAGGTAACTTCCATCAGTCAACTGCAAACTTCTTAAAGGAGGATAGTGATTTAAGTTTGTTCTGGGCTTTATATTCCTGTTACTGTAAAGGTTCAGATTAATTTCAGCAAATAGGTCTTGGAGGAGATAACATTCTGCCAGCAAAACTTTAATTCCCAAAGTGTTTTGGGAATTAAAGTAAATTGTTTTAATGGACAGTTTAAAAAACACTACCTGTTTTGATAACGTACCTAGCAGCTTTCATGTCTGGGGCTGTGTGTTTGGTGTGGCTATCCACATTGCAGATACTGAAGTTTGTTTCTGCTTTACTCCTCTGTCTCTGCTGTTTTGCAGCAAAGGTCAAGTTAAGTCTGTGGTCACTCAGAGCTAAGGAAACAAAGGAAGCTTGTAGTATTCATTTCTCTGATTTCTTCTAGTTTTCTGCAACTGAATGTGGTATGATTACAGTATTTTTCAGGTATTTGTCTAGGTTTTTTTTTTAATCTATTTATGCTCTTTGGACTCTTAACATCCCATGGCAATGTGTTCCACAATTTGGTTATGTTCGGGGGGAAATTCTTGTATTTTGTTGCTGTTAAACTTGTTAGTTGATACCTTTATTGAATCTTTTAACCATTTATTCTGAAATGTCATAATTGTTTTTTAATTCATCACATCTCTCCCACTTGTGACTCAAGAAACCTCATTCTCATAGTCTCACTTCTGTTGTCTCTCCGCCAATATGAAGAATCTTATAATGGAGCCAGTCTGTACCTACACTTTATCTTTAATCTTCTCTGTGACACCTCAATTTCTCTATTCTTTTTTGGGAGTGATCATTATAACCGTGCAGCACTTAAGGTGAGATCACAGTGTTTGCATATAGTGTGGCATAATAACATGTTTCTGTTCTTTTTCTCTATTCCTTTCGTAGTGGTCTTTAGTATTCTGTTTTGTGTCTTTGATTTCTGCTGAGCACTGAGCTAACATTTTGAAATCATGGTGGATGGTACTTCACAATCTCTTTACCCAAGTTAGTAGTAGCTAACTTAAAGCTTATAGTTGCTTCTGTAGGTAGGGTTGTTTTTCCTCCTTTCTATACTTCATGTTCATCAATCTTGAATTTTGCCTAATGTGCTGGAAGCCAGTGGTGTTGGAAGAGCCTTCCACTGCCTTTCAGTGTCAGTTTTGAGCTGGGACTTTACTGAAATGCTGTTGGCAAATGTGTCAACTTATTCACCTCTCTGTTCCTGATTGTGTTTTGACGATATTAAGCATTGCAGCTGCACCACTGCTGGAAATCTTTTTGCATTCTAAAGCTTTTAATTGGTTCCTGCTGATGTCTTAAGCTTAGGCCATAGTAGTTAAATTTAAGAGTTTTGATTAGGAGCTTGTTACAGGCTTTGAAAATCCAGTTTAAATTGTTTCAGTTGGATTAACATTGTGTACACACTGCTCTTCACAGTACTGTCACTGATATGTGAGATATGACTTCTACAAAAATTATTTGGGAACCTCTGAGGTTACAACCAATAACTCTTTCACAGATCATTGTGCTTAGTCCATCTGTGCAAGGCAATTAGGTAGCAGGTCCAGGATACTGATGGATTACAGGGAACTCAGTGTTTTGGGAAGGTAGATTCATGCTCTTGAAACTATAAGCAACCTGAACAAAAGTAGTCTTTAAACGGTGGAAGCTATGTTCAAAAAGTAAGTCTTTTTGGAAGTACTTTCAGCATAAGCTTGGGAAGGAGGCTTATGCTTTTTTCTGCTACCAGTAAAACTCAACTCCAAGAAGAGGCTGTATGTTATGGTTGTTATGTACCTAGCACTTAGGGGCAAGTGTTAAAGCAACGCATCTCATGAGATTTACCTTTGAAGTGTTTGGCTGCTATAAATGGAGAGAAAATGAGAGTCTTACTTGCTGTTTTGGCTTTCTTGGGCATTAGCAACCACTTACAGATGTTTTATTTCTTGCTTTGTGCTATACCTATTCGCATTCAGTTTGTAAGCAATCTGGAGTTACTTGTACCACTAGAAAAGATCTATATGAAAGAAAATGTTTTAGTTTCTGCATGCATGTGTGTGCACATCCATGAAACAGAAGAAGTGAAGAAACATGCTTAATATACCAGTTCTCAGGAGGCTGAGTAGAATCTAGTTGAAACTACTTAAAAGTGAATAGTTGTGCCTCAGGTTACCACGTATATCTGAGCTCAGTGTATTCTATAGCTGGTTTTCTGTTTCTCTAATATAAATGTTTCTCATTGAACTTAAGAATTGCATCGTAGTATGCAACATTTCTCATGCTGATCTTAAACCAAATATATTCATGCACACAGATTTATATATACATAGATGTATGTATGCAATATTTATATGTATACATGATGCATGTAAAAATATATGTAGACATGTATTTTGGTAGTATTACTGACTGATGTGCAGCAGTAAAAACCTGGAAAGTAAGGAATTTGACAGAAACCTATTCTGGGACCCATGAATTTAAGATCCCACAAAAAAAAAGCTGTGTCTACTGAAAACCCGTACATTTTAACAAATCTTGGGATTACAGCTTAAAATCAAAAAATGCGTAACTGTTTAACAGTTTTCCAGTCCATCCCTAAGCTGCTGCGTTGATGTGATTCATTGGATCACCCTAAGTGGTAGATATTTGCTCATGAGATAATTCTCTTAAAAATGTTTTTTATAATTTCTGCAACTTTTGAGTGGGCTCTTGATTTAGGAAACCAATTTATCTCAGGTATGCAGCATAGGTGCATATGTAACATGCAAATATTGCCAAGTGATGCTGTGGATGAATTTTTAGGCGGAGGTATCTGGAAGGAACAAAGCCATGATTTATTGTCTATTCAAGAATGATATGCACAACTTTTTTGCATCAGTGTTGTATACATTATTTTCAGCTATACATGGTTTTCACATGCTATGGTGGGCTTGCTTATTTACATATAGCTGAAGTTAGCAAACAAAAGTTGTGGTATCTGAGAAGGCTGGGTGCAGGAGAGAAGGCAAGTAGGTACAAGATATTGTGTCCAAGCAGCTAGAGATGTGCCAGAGGTGAAGACAGTATGCAAAGCATTTTTAATCTGTGAAAGTCATAAGCATCTTAATTGTGAAGGTACCAGAAAGGTTGCTGAAAAGACTGGATAGATTCATTGTGAAGGCCATGTATTAACAAGGTCATGTAAAATAAACTTAGTTGTCATCTTCATCTATTCTTGCTTATAAACAGAAAGATTGGGAGAACAATATAAATGGTAGCCATCTCTTCTCTCAAAATCCATGGAGGAAGGTTATGTTCAGGGGCATATAATTTCCTTACAAACCATATACAACATCCCAACTGATGTTTACAATACTTGCAGATGACAGCAGGCTGATAAGCCATGCAGCTGGCTAAGTAAGGCTTTTATTTCAGTTAGGGCTTTTAAATTACATCTGACCGTGTAGTTTGTGGGTTGATACTGTATAGTGAGCTAAAACTGGGAATTTGCTGTTTTTCTTGGGAGGACTTGATGAAATACAAAACTCTCTTGAGGTTTCTGTTTTTCTTGCCACGTTTGCTAATTGAGAAGATTTTTTTATTTTTTCTTTTTAGATGCTAGACAATGGCTTTTCCGGTGTGGTCTTTTTACTTCTTGTTGCCTTATTTGTAACATTAAAAAGTGGCTGTCTTTGGGTACACTTCGGGTTTGTGCTTCAGAATTCAGGACTGTAAGTACCTGTCTGGACTGGAGAGAAATCGTTGTGGCTTCTTTATATCTGTATGAAAAAAAGAACTAAGTGATGACTTGGTTTTACCTCTTACATTGTGCCTCTAGCGTGCCTCTTAAATGAGATTTCCCTGTTAAAATGTGTAGAAAATTTTGCATCATGTTGTCCACTATTGTTTCTCTTATAAATAGCAGTAAGTGTTATCTCATACAGGAACAGCTGAATGTTTGTATATTGTCAGCATCTATGCAATTCTGATCCTTAATGGTATCAGTAAGGAGATAATGTACATTTTCAGAGTGTTACAGTTTATTTGTGAGGCTCCTAACTAAAGATTAACAGCTTTAGGAATACAATAGAAAAGGTACTTAGACTTCTGCAAAATGACAATTTGATTTCAAAACCTTCAGTCCTTCAGCAGTGAGGTGATGATTTTTTCAACAGTTTACTTAAAGCTTTGTGCTTAATGCTAATTTCTACGTAGGGATGCTACATGCATGAAAATGTATGATACTGTCAAAGGTTTTTTCTATTCCAACTCATACTTGGGTAATGGAGAAGATTTGGAGTGGAAAATGCTTGACACATTGAGTTCATTACAAATCTTGACTTGCAATACGCTGAGAATTGTTTTCTGAAAATAATTTGCATATTGAACATGATTTTGATTGCAAATGTGGGTGTTTTCCAGTATCTTGGCATTCATATACTGTTCTTCAGGTGACCTGTCTGTATAAAACTCAAATTTTAGTTTCTGGCAACTTACGTGTCCTGGTTTCAGCTGGGATAGAGTTAACTGTCTTCCTAGTAGCTGGTACAGTGCTGTGTTTTGAGTTCAGTATGTGAAGAATGTTGATAACACTGATGTTTTCAGTTGTTGCTCAGTAGTGTTTAGACTAATGTCAAGGATTTTTCAGCTTCTCATGCCCAGCCAGTGAGAAAGCTGGAGGGGCACAAGAAGTTGGCACAGGACACAGCCAGGGCACCTGACCCAAACTGGCCAACGGTGTATTCCATACCATGTGACGTCCCATCCAGTATAGGAACGGGGAAGTGGGGGCAGGGATTCGCCGCTCGGGGACTGGCTGGGTGTCGGTCGGCGGGTGGTGAGCAATTGCACTGCGCATCATTTGTACATTCCAATCCTTTCATTATTGCTGTTGTCATTTTATTAGTGTTATCATTATCATTATTAGTTTCTTCTTTTTCTGTTCTATTAAACCGTTCTTATCTCAACCCACGGGTTTTGCTTCTTTTCCTGATTTTCTCCCCCATCCCACTGGGTGGGGGGGAGTGAGTGAGCGGCTGCGTGGTGTTTAGTTGCTGGCTGGGGTTAAACCATGACAGTCCTTTTTGGCGCCCAACGTGGGGCTCGAAGGGTTGAGATAACGACAAACCTGACCAGAGCTTGTTAAAACAAATTTGTTATAAGCATTCATTATATCAGTCTAATAGTCGCTGGTCATTATGTTGATTTATGTGTTCTTAGAGTTGTTGCTCTGGTTTTTAAAGTTCTGTTATGTATCACCTCGCTTGCTGTATGTAGTCCCTCTTCTGCTGCTTATCATCCGTGGGAGGTGGATTAAGGTTTTCGCTTTGATGTATTGTATAACACTGGTTTATGGTATGATAAAGTCGTCGGCTGTGGGATTAATCCGGTACTTGCACTCAGCATTGTCACCTTTATACTGTGGAAGCCATCTGTGGGAAACTATTAATAATTATACCATTTACCTTTCCTCCTTGGAAAACCAGTCTATGGGTGGGATACCTTTCTTCCCCTCTCCTTTCTCCTTCAGTCCAGTTACAATGGTGTTTGAGAATTTTGAAAAATTTGAATACTCTTGGGATGTTGGGACCAGCACGGTCCTAGCCCTACTGCTAGGAATTAGCATGCTTCTGAATGTGGTTCAGCTCTCGTTTAAGGTTAAACAACTATTTAAGAAAATCACCCAGAGATCTGCCCCAAGGCTGGATAATTATGAGTGGCAGGGTGTGTGGGGTAGTATGGGCAAGTACCTAGAAAAGTGGGCACCTCCAGTGTTTTGGAAATTCACCCCTGAACAAGTGCAGAATCCAGAAGAACTAGTAAAATATTTGGAAAAGGTATGCTGTCACCCTGGCAGCTCCAGAGAGATACAAATTACTGCAACGTGCTGGGGCCTGGCCCATGCCTATCGAGCCCTGTTCGACACCACACAGTACCCTCAAGGGGAGGAGAAGGTCTCTGGACCTAACAACAAAACGATGAGCACTGCGGTCACTCAAACCTCGGCAACAGGCACTGCGGCCCCTCCAGCCCCGGTGACGAGCACGGCAGCTACCCAAACCTCGGCAACAGACACTGTGGTTATCCAAGACCCGGCGAGCGGTACTGCAACTGAACCAGCAGACCAACCTGCACCAGTATCAGTTGCCCCCGTACATAAAAAGAAATATACAAAAAAATCAGTTCGCTTAGTGAAGGATGAAGGCGAACCAGGGTCATCACGGGAACAGGAGGAAGAGGCAGAACCAGAGGTAATAACCCGGTCCCTATCCTTGAGTGAGCTGCGGGATATGCGAAAAGATTTTGGCCGCCGTATAGGTGAGCATATTATCACCTGGCTCCTCCGATGCTGGGACAATGGGGCTAATAGCTTGGAATTAGAAGGTAGGGAAGCCAAGCAGCTGGGATCGCTTGCCAGGGAAGGTGGCATTGACAAGGCAATTGGAAGAGGGACACAAGCCATCAGCCTCTGGAGGCGACTCCTGTCAAGTGTGAAGGAAAGGTACCCCTTTAAGGAAGATGTTATATGTCAATCAAGCAAGTGGACAACCATGGAAAAAGGTATCCAATATCTGAGGGAATTAGCTGTGCTAGAGACAATTCATCATGATCCGGACAACCCACAATTACCCAAAGATCCAGACGAAGTCCAATGCACATGACCCATGTGGCGGAAGTTTGTACGGAGCGCACCATCGTCCTATGCCAACTCACTGGCAATAATGACCTGGAAAGACGAAGAGGCACCGACAGTGGATGAAGTGGCTTGCCAACTCCGTCAATACGAAGAAAATCTCTCCTCCTCCCTACAAGCCTGCATTTCGGCTGTGGAGAAGCTGTCCAAGGATTTCCAGCAATTCAAAGAGGAGATGTCCTGTTGCCCACCTGTAAGGACCAATGTCTCAGCTATTAGGAGTGAGCGCTCCTCTGCCCAAGAGAGAGAATATAGAAGGTACACACCGCGAGGTGCCCTGTGGTTTTACTTATGTGATCATGGAGAGGACATGAGGAAATGGGATGGAAAACCTACCTCAGTCCTAAATGCACGGGTTCGTGAGCTGCGAGGAAAAACCACCACAAAAGGGGATTCTACCAGGAAAAATGCCGCTCCGGTTTCCAAACAGAGTAGAAGGGCTGATCTTATTTCTGATCCTCTTGAAGGGACTTCTGAGCCAATTTTACGAGAAGTGAATACTGGATACTCTGACCAGAATTAGAGGGGCCCTGCCTCCAGCCAGGTGGAGGAAAGGGATAACCGGGTCTATTGGACTGTGTGGATTCGATGGCCTGGCACGTTAGACCCACAGGAGTATAAGGCTCTAGTAGACACTGGCGCACAGTGTACTTTAATGCCATCAAGTTATGAAGGGGCAGAACCCATTTCTATTTCTGGTGTGACAGGGGGATCCCAAGAGTTAACTGTATTGGAAGCTGAAGTAAGCCTAACTGGGAATGAATGGCAGAAACACCCCATTGTGACTGGTCCAGAGGCTCCGTGCATCCTTGGCATAGACTATCTCAGGAGAGGGTATTTTAAGGACCCAAAGGGGTATCGATGGGCTTTTGGTATAGCTGCCTTGGAGACGGAGGGCACGGAACAGCTGTCTACCCTGCCTGGTCTCTCTCAAGACCCTTCGATTGTGGGGTTGCTGAGGGTTGAAGAACAACAAGTACCAATTGCTACCACGACGGTGCACCGGCGCCAATATCGCACCAACCGAGACTCTCTGATTCCCATCCACAAGTTGATTCGCCAACTGGAGAGCCAAGGAGTGATCAGCAAAACTCGCTCACCTTTTAATAGTCCCATATGGCCCGTGCGAAAGTCTAATGGGGAGTGGAGACTAACAGTTGACTATCGCGGCCTGAATGAAGTTACGCCACCGCTGAGTGCTGCTGTTCCAGATATGCTAGAATTTCAATACGAACTAGAGTCAAAGGCAGCCAAGTGGTATGCTACAATTGACATTGCTAATGCGTTTTTCTCGATCCCTCTGGCAGCAGAGTGTCGTCCACAATTTACCTTTACTTGGAGGGGTGTCCAGTACACTTGGAATCGATTGCCCCAGGGGTGGAAACACAGCCCCACCATTTGCCATGGACTAATCCAGACTGCACTGGAAAAAGGTGAAGCTCCGGAACACCTGCAATACATTGATGACATCATCGTATGGGGCAACACGGCAGAAGAAGTCTTTGAGAAAGGGAAGAAAATAATCCAAATCCTTCTGAAAGCCGGTTTTGCCATAAAAGAAAGTAAGGTCAAGGGACCTGCACGGGAGATCCAGTTTTTAGGAATAAAATGGCAAGATGGGCGTCGTCAGATCCCAGTGGATGTGATTAACAAAATAGCAGCTATGTCTCCACCAACTAATAAAAAGGAAACACAGGCCTTCTTAGGTGTCGTGGGGTTTTGGAGAATGCATATTCCAAATTACAGTCTGATTGCAAGCCCTCTCTATCAAGTGACCCGAAAGAAGAATGATTTTAAATGGGGCCCTGAGCAACAACAAGCCTTTGAACAAATTAAACGGGAGATTGTTCACGCAGTAGCCCTTGGACCAGTCCGGACAGGACAAGATGTTAAAAATGTGCTCTATACTGCAGCTGGGGAGAATGGCCCTACCTGGAGCCTCTGGCAGAAAGCACCTGGGGAGACCCGAGGCCGACCCCTGGGGTTTTGGAGTCGAGGATATCGGGGATCCGAAGCTCGCTATACTCCAACTGAAAAAGAGATATTGGCAGCATATGAAGGAGTTCAAGCTGCCTCAGAAGTGGTTGGTACTGAAACACAGCTCCTCTTAGCACCCCGACTGCCAGTGCTGGGCTGGATGTTCAAAGGGAGGGTCTCCTCTACACATCACGCAACTGATGCCACGTGGAGTAAGTGGATTGCACTGATCACGCAACGGGCTCGCATAGGAAACCCCAGTCGCCCAGGAATTTTGGAAGTGATCACGGACTGGCCAGAAGGCAAAGATTTTGGAATGTCGCCAGAGGAGGAGGTGGCACGTGCTGAAGAGGCCCCGCTGTATAATAAACTGCCAGAAAATGAGAGGCAATATGCCCTGTTCACTGACGGATCCTGTCGCATCGTGGGAAAGCATCGGAGGTGGAAAGCTGCCGTATGGAGTCCTACACGACAAGTTGCAGAAACTGCTGAAGGAGAAGGTGAATCGAGTCAGTTTGCAGAGGTGAAAGCCATCCAGCTAGCATTAGATATTGCTGAAAGAGAGAAGTGGCCAGTGCTCTATCTCTATACTGACTCATGGATGGTGGCAAATGCCCTGTGGGGGTGGCTACAGCAATGGAAGCAGAGCAACTGGCAGCGCAGAGGTAAACCCATCTGGGCTGCCACACTGTGGCAAGATATTGCATCCCGGCTAGAGAATCTGGTTGTAAAAGTACGTCATGTAGATGCTCACATACCCAAGAGTCGGGCCACTGAAGAACATCAAAACAACCAACAGGTGGATCAGGCTGCCAAGATTGAAGTGGCTCAGGTGGACCTGGACTGGCAACATAAGGGTGAGCTATTTATGGCTCGGTGGGCCCATGATGCTTCAGGCCATCAGGGAAGAGATGCAACATATAGATGGGCTCGTGACTGAGGGGTGGACTTGACCATGGACACTATTGCACAGGTTATCCATGAATGTGAAACATGTGCTGCAATTAAGCAAGCCAAGCGGTTAAAGCCCCTGTGGTATGGAGGGCGATGGCTGAAATATAAATATGGAGAAGCCTGGCAGATTGACTATATCACACTCCCACAAACTCGCCAAGGCAAGCGCTATGTGCTCACGATGGTGGAAGCAACCACTGGGTGGCTGGAAACGTATTCTGTGCCCCATGCCACCGCCCGGAACACTATCCTGGGCCTAGAAAAGCAAGTCTTGTGGCGACATGGCACCCCAGAACGAATTGAATCAGACAACGGGACTCATTTCCGAAACAACCTCATAGACACCTGGGCCAAAGAGCATGGCATTGAGTGGGTGTATCATATCCCTTATCATGCACCAGCCTCTGGGAAAATTGAGCGATACAATGGACTGTTAAAGACTACCTTGAGAGCAATGGGGGGTGGAACTTTCAAACATTGGGATACACATTTAGCAAAAGCCACCTGGTTAGTCAACACCAGAGGATCTGCCAATCGGGGTGGCCCTGCCCAGTCAGAATTTTTACATACTGTAGAAGGGGATAAAGTCCCTGTAGTGCACATAAAAAATATGTTAGGGAAGACAGTCTGGGTTACTCCTGCCTCAGGCAAAGGTAAACCCATTCGTGGGATTGCTTTTGCTCAAGGGCCTGGGTGCACTTGGTGGGTGATGCGAAAAGATGGGGAAGTCCGATGTGTGCCTCAAGGGGATTTAATTTTAGGTGAGAACAGCCAGAATTAAACTGTATATTAGTTGCTATATAACCCTGCTACTGTATGTTATCCTTACTATAATTATGTGCTATATCCATAGTACTATAGTAAGAATCACTTAGATCAAGCAAGAAAAGAACTGTGATAAAACTGAGCAAAGCGCAGTAGTGATGGAACCAGAACTGACTCCAGCATGCAACAATCCAACGGTGCACACCATCCTCCTGCTGCGCCAAATGTCACCTGCTTGTCACACTGCACTGAAGCCCAATTCTGCTCTACCGACTGAGAGGACTTTGCACCATTCCTCCTGCCCAGAAAGACTGGTATGACAGATGGAGCCCAGAGTCGGAAACTAAATGAACTCAATGAACATTTTATGAACATGACCCATGAACTAAAGGAATGATATCTCTGTGTGTGTATACATATATATATATATCATTGCTCATATGTCTTAAAGGGATGGAAAGGTGATGATTGATCAGGATGTAACTAAAGGTATGGGAACTGTGCATGACGTCAATGGTATAGAATAAGGGGTGGATACTGTCCTGGTTTCAGCTGGGATAGAGTTAACTGTCTTCCTAGTAGCTGGTACAGTGCTGTGTTTTGAGTTCAGTATGTGAAGAATGTTGATAACACTGATGTTTTCAGTTGTTGCTCAGTAGTGTTTAGACTAATGTCAAGGATTTTTCAGCTTCTCATGCCCAGCCAGTGAGAAAGCTGGAGGGGCACAAGAAGTTGGCACAGGACACAGCCAGGGCACCTGACCCAAACTGGCCAACGGTGTATTCCATACCATGTGACGTCCCATCCAGTATAGGAACGGGGAAGTGGGGGCAGGGATTCGCCGCTCGGGGACTGGCTGGGTGTCGGTCGGCGGGTGGTGAGCAATTGCACTGCGCATCATTTGTACATTCCAATCCTTTCATTATTGCTGTTGTCATTTTATTAGTGTTATCATTATCATTATTAGTTTCTTCTTTTCTGTTAAACCGTTCTTATCTCAACCCACGGGTTTTGCTTCTTTTCCTGATTTTCTCCCCCATCCCACTGGGTGGGGGGGAGTGAGTGAGCGGCTGCGTGGTGTTTAGTTGCTGGCTGGGGTTAAACCACGACATTACGTAATACAGGAGAGAAAGCAGAATGATCCAGACAAAATGTCCTCAAACTATCAGAGGTATTCTGTTGTTCTGACTTCAAGACCTTGCTCATACAGAGTTGTGAACTGTGTCAAAGAATATCATCCGTTTACTAGAAGAAAGATTAACCGAGTAGTACAGTTTGTCGTTATTTTTTTTTTTTTTCCAGTTTCCACATAGCAGGCAAATGGAGCCTTCAAATTCTGGTGTGATAAGGTGGTGCCTGAAGATATTTTTCATGTGTGTTCTGGCTGCCTGAAGTAAGAGGGATGTTAGGGCACAGTACCTATTTAAACCACATACCTGAAATTTTAAATTGTCCAGTGATATCTTTAATGGAATGGAAGATTCCATGGGTGGTTTGTGGGAGCAGTCAATACTGGAAGAATGGCATACCCATCTTCAACTCTTGCAGTCCATTGCTTTGGAAATAAAAAAGAGAATAGAATTGGTGCATTGCTGGCTAACACTGTAGTTCTTGGGTGCACGTAGTATGGGGAATAAACAAGAGGAGTTAGAAACGTGTGCATGCCTGCAGGTCTACAAATTTATTGGCATCACGGAGATGTGGTGGGATGGCTCCTATGACTGGAGTGTTGGAATGGAAGGATACAGGCTCTTTAGGAAGGACAGGCAAGGGAGATGAGGAGGGAGTGTTGCCCTCTGTCAATGACCAGCTGGAGGGCATGGAACTCTGCCTGGGGATGGATGAGGAGCTGACCAAGAGCTTATTGGTCAGGATTAAAGGGAGGGCAGGGAGAGGTGACATTATAGTGGGGGTCTGCTACAGGCCACCTGACCATGAAGACCAAGCAGATGAGGTCCTCTGTAGACAGATAGGAGCAGCTTCACATTCACAAGCCCTGGTCCTCGTGGGGGATTTCAACCACCCCGATATCCATTGGAGGGACAACATAACAGGGCATAAGCAACCCAGGAGGTTCCTGGAATGTGTTGATGATAACATCCTTCTCCAAGTGATAGAGGAGCCAATGAGGAGAGGTGCTATGCTGGACCTTGTTCTCACCAACAAGGAGGGGCTGGTGGGGAATGTGAAGCTCAAGGGCAGCCTTGGCTGCAGTGACCATGAAATGGTGAAGTTCAAGATCCTTAGGGCAGCAAGGAGGGTGCACAGCAAGCTCGCTACCCTGGAGTTCAGGAGAGCAGACTTTGGCCTCTTCAGGGATCTGTTTGGTAGATAAAGCCCTGGAGGGAAGAGGGGCCCAAGAAGGCTGGTTAATATTCAAAGATCACCTTCTCCAAGCTCAGGAGCGATGCATCCCAACAAAGAAGTCAGGCAAAAACACCAGGAGGCCTGCATGGATGAACATGGAGCTCCTGGACAAACTCAAACACAAAAAGGAAGTCTACAGAGGGTGGAAGCAAGGACAGGTAGCCTGTGAGGAATACAGAGAATTTGTCTGAGCAGCCAGGGATCAGGTTAGGAAAGCTAAAGCCCTGATAGAATTAAATCTGGCCAGGGACGTCAAGGGCAACAAGAAAAGCTTCTATATATACATTGGTGATAAAAGGAAAACTAGGGAAAATGTGGGCCCTCTCCGGAAGGAAACGAGGGATCTGGTTACCTGGGACATGGGGAAGGCTGAGGTACTCAATGACTATTTTGCCTCAGTCTTCACCGGCAAGTGCTCCAGCCACACCGCCCAAGTCACAGAAGGCAGAGGCAGGGACTGGGAGAATGAAGAACCACCCACCATAGGAGAAGATCAGGTTTGAGACCATCTAAGGAACCTGAAGGTGCACAAGTCCATGGGATCTGATGAGATGCATCGCAGGTCCTGAGGGAACTGGCAGATGAAGTGGCTAAGCCACCATCCATCATATTTGAGAAGTCGTGGCAGTCCGGTGAAGTTCCCGCTGACTGGAAAAGGGGAAAATATAACCTCCAATTTAAAAGGGGAAAAAAAGAAGATCCGGGGAACTACAGGCCAGTGAGTCTCACCTCTGTGCCCGGCAAGATCATGGAGCGGATCTTCCTGGAGACTATGGTAAGGCACATGGAAAATAAGGAAGTGATTGGTGACAGCCAACATGGCTTCACTAAGGGCAAATTGTGCCTGACAAACTTGGTTGCCTTCTGCGACGGGGTCACAGCGTTAGTGGATAAGGGAGGAGCAACGGACGTCATCTACCTGGACTCGTGTAAAGCATTTGACACTGTCCTGCGCAACATCCTTGTCTCTAAATTGGAGAGACATGGATTTGACAGATGGACCACTCGGTGGATAAGGAATTGGCTGGGCGGTCGCACTGTGAAAGAGTTGCGATCAACAGCTTGATGTCCAAGTGGAGAGCACTGATGAGTGGTGTTCCTCAGGGGTCTGTATTGGGACCGGTGCTGTTTAACATCTTTGTCGGCAACATGGACGGTGGGATTGAGTGCACCCTGAGCGAGTTTGCCAATGACACCAAGCTGTGTGGTGCGGTCGACACGCTGAAGGGAAGGGATGCCATCCAGAGGGACCTTGAGAGGTGGGCTCATGTGAACCTCATGAAGTTCAACAGAGCCAAGTGCAAGGTCCTGCACATGGGTCAGAGCAATCCCAAGCAAAAATACAGGCTGAGCAATGAGTGGATTGGGATCAGCCCTGAGGAGAAGGACTTGGGGGTGTTGGCTGATGAGAAGCTCAACGTGACCTGGCAACGTGCACTTGCAGCCCAGAAAGGCAACCGTATCCTGGGCTGCATCAAGAGAAGTGTGGCCAGCAGGTTGAGGGAGGTGGTTCTCCCCCTCCACTCTGCTCTGGTGAGACCCCATGTGGAGTACTGTGTTCAGCTCTGGGGCCCCCAATATGAGAAGGACATGGAACTGTTGGAGCGAGTCCAGAGGAGGGCCATGAAGATGATCAGAGGGCTGGAGCACCTCTCCTATGAAGACAGGCTGAGACAGTTGGGGTTGCTCAGCCTGGAGAGGAGAAGGCTCCAGGGAGACCTTATGGCAGCCTTCTAGTACCTAAAGGGGGCCTACAAGAAAGCTGGAGAGGGACTTTTTACAAGGGCATGTACTGATAGGACAAGGGGTAGTGGCTTTACACTGAAAGAGGGTAGGTTTAGGTTAGATGTAAGAAAGAAGTTCTTTACTGTGAATGTGGTGAGGCACTGGAACAGGTTGCCCAGAGAGGTTGTGGCTGCCCCATCCCTGGCAGTGTTCCAGGCCAGGCTGGATGGGGCTTTGAGCAACCTGGTCTAGTGGAAGGTGTCCCTGCCCATGGCAGGGGGGTTGGACTAGATGATCTTTAAGGTCCCTTCCAACCCAAACCATTCTATAATTCATTATCAGTGGTAAAGTTAACATACATAGTATGTAGTAGAACAAGTGCTCTGAATGAGCTTTATTTCTAGAAGTGTTATGTGTATTTTTTATGGAAATAACATGACTGTATTGATTATCCTTTCTTGAGGTGAAACCAAATCCTGTAGTTGTCAAGGGTAGCAGGGAGCAACTGGTTTTGTAGAAGAAATAAAACTTTCGTATACATCACCTGTCAGAAGCTATGACATGTCTGTATATTTTTTAGCTGTATTTACTCCCCTATTTTTTGAAAATCTTAAGAAACTAACGTTCCTTGCCCCTCCTCCTGTCTCTCCCCCCCCCCCCGGCCCAGTCTTACTGTGGCAGTATAACATAAGGTTTATAAAGAATAAACTTGTCCAACATGTCCATCCTGTTGGAAAGGTGTTTTTTAAAGTAATATTTTTAACTGTCTATTTGTATCTAGGATACTGAGAAAATTCCATTTGGTTCAGGTCAGGTGACTTTTTGTAAGATAACAGCTAAGCAGGGTGTCTTGCACCATGTAAGTGTTCCTGTGTTTCATGATGAAAATACTTACCAGCAGAAAGGTATCATGCTAGGATATCTTTGAGTATCCCTGGGTGCATAATAAATCCTACTCCACTAGAATTAAAATACTGAGGTTAATTTTCCATCGATACTGATGAACCTTTTTGTTATTTCAGCTGTGAATGAGTTCACTGGCTCTGTATAAGTATTGTGAGACTTACTAGGGCTATGATTATTACTGGGCAGCAAAACGTAGTTTCGTTGTTACCTAAAGCATTGACTTACAGTACCTTCTCCCGTTTTTGCTTCTGCAAAGGTATCATTCCACTTGGTTTCCAGATTGCGCTGTTGATGACAGTGACCTCAGTGAGAAGGATTAGCATGCTGGTAAAATCTTTGCCTCAGAGCTGTATTGTGGGCGGTCTCTGGACTTGTCCTCAGTTCAGTGTATCTTCACTTGAACTCTTCAGTACTGCTTCCCGAGGTTGTGACAGGCTGTCCTAAAGAAACCTAAGTTCTTCAGTATTAAAACTGCAGTTAAATTTCTCTAGAGAGCCTCAGCACTTGTAGGAAAATTACCGCTATTTTGTTAGGGGGGGGAAAGACCCCCAAAATGGCACTAAGCAGAAAGTTTGTGGAAAGAGGATTTGGGTCTTATTTTTTACTATGCAATATATACTATATAATAATTATAATGTTTTGTTTTTCTTTTGTAACCCC
Source organism: Harpia harpyja (assembly GCF_026419915.1). NCBI lineage: Eukaryota > Metazoa > Chordata > Aves > Accipitriformes > Accipitridae > Harpia > Harpia harpyja. The sequence continues at coordinate 22,065,698 of NC_068945.1, read as the reverse complement.
TAAGCAAAGAGAAAGGAAGACTTGCCAGCTGTATTTGGTAACATAGGTTCCATATCTGTATTGGTGTGTATCCTTAATATAGGAGACACGTAACTGAGAACTGTGTTTAAGTAGCATAACACTTGCTTTTCTCTCATAGCAAGTAGCTTCCATTAGAGCTGATAGATTATTTGCATAAATAAAGACTGCAGAATTGGGAACAAAAATACTTCTGTGTTGATGAAAATCTGTTTAATTAGGTTGCTTGCTAGCTTATGGAATGTAATTGAAGAAATCTCCATACATTCCAGGTTATCCAGCTTTAGTGCACTGTGTTGCAAGTTCTCTGAAAACTTTATTGCAGTATTAGTCTGGTGATAACACTTTACTTGCTACCTACTCTTGGAAACAGTCATTGTATCTATGCATGTCATTAACTTGAATATATTAATCTTCTTGGGGAAGGTGAGATGAAGTGTGCTGCAAAAGTCTGTTGCTTGTGTTCACTTGTATCTACCGAATACCTATATGTAAATAGAGGAAAATCCACAATAGGCTTCAGCAGTGATGAGCACAAAAAGCCATGACTAAAGCAGTTGTACAAGCATTATAACGATGCTGAGAACATGCAGAGCTGCAGTAACTGGTCAAGTCTTGCAAAAGACATAAGTGTTTGTTCTTCTGTGTAATATGCTTGGCTTTCTAAATGGCCTTTTTCTTTTGACCATGAGTAGCAGTAGCCCAGACTTTTCCAAGGTCCCAGACATGAGATGCCTCCTCTCACTATCTCTTGGTCTCTCAGGGAGTACGTGGTGTGCTGCCATAGTTTGTAACTGTGAAGGCTGTGGGTAACTCCTGCTGGCTAGGCAAACCTGGTCCTTTCAGAATGGACTTGAATTACAAACCACCAAGTCCTGGTATAAGGCTGTCTCTTACCTAGCAAAGGCTTAAAAATCATATTGGGTGGGCTGGTCACCCAACTGTGGCTTACTGCATGTAGAGTTTCATGCATCTTTTGGGAAAGTGTCTGGTGTTGACTGCTGTTAGAGGTTGAAAGGCGTGCTATATTGTGTCCTTGTACAATTTCTGTGTCCCCTAGAGAGTTAAACAAAGAAAATATTAATTGGAAAAAGCCTTAAAACTGCAAGTTTACTTGCTGATTAGTAGAGCAAATAGACTAAGTGTGTCACAGATTTGTAATATGTGAATTCTGAAAGATCAAAAGCATGTATTTTGTTTAGCAAACATTGGGGCTGGAGGTGATGGGATTGCAAACTGTTGCCTGATAGTATTCCTGACAGCCACCTTGCTGGTATCAAAAGCTCAGCTATGACGCTCTGTACTTATCATAATGTAAAATGTTGCTGGTCAGATTATACTCTTTTATAATACAGCTGTTTTCTAATGGGGCTTAGAGTCAACAGATTGATCGTTTGTCTTTAGTACTGAATATTTCAAAGTCTTGTGGCTTCATGAGTGATTATCCCCTGTCAATGAACCTGAAGCGATGGGGGTGGGGGGGGTGTGTTGGCAAGTGCAGACTAATTTGACTTTAATTTAGTCCTTTTTATGTGCAGACTAAATTGTATTCTATATAGCTGGCATGAACTGTCTGCACACAGTTATGCAAATCAGTGGATACTTAGTAGACCTCGTAACTGAGTCATGAATAAAAAGTTAATGTTTCAGTCAAAATATTTTTATGTTAATACAGGTGTATTTGAAAGAACATAAGGTACTGGCTCTGATTTCTTGTGTAAACCAGTGTATCTGAATGATGGGATAGCATAAGCACTTTCAAGATATCACTTCTGTGAAATACTGTAGTGTCTGGAAATGTACTTTCCAGCTCTTAGAAAGGAGGAGGAAGGGGACTGTGTCTGGCTAAAAGCAACATAAAAGAAGTGACAAAGGGTGTTTGTAGAGGGAGGGAATGGAATAATTTTGCTTTCAGGTCTATTCTAAAGCTTTTGAAAATAGGAAGCATATATAAGCTTACATGAAGTATATAATTTTTTTTTTATTGACATTTACTTGTAAATTACTTAGTGAGCCATGTTACCTAAGTCCAATGTTCAGAATTCTCTCTGCATTTAAGCTGGAACTTAAGAACTGCTATTGACCTCCTCATCACATGTGGTCTCTCATGGTCTCGCTTAAGTCCCTAAATAAGTCACTATATTTAATCTTAGATTTCCTAACTTTTAACAGACTTATTAAAGAAATAGAATATTCTGAATTTTGGAGAACGGTAGTTCATATTGCTTTGTTCAATACATTATGCTACTGCTAGGGAAACTTCAAAAGGGACATATTTGCTGCAGAGCTGGCAGGTTGTATTGAAGTATTGGGTACAGGTCTTGACCAGTGATTTCAGTTATCTAACATCATAAGTACTATACAAGATGTGCTCTAAGCAAAAACTGGTTCGCATAATATGCTGAAATGCTGTGCCAGAGAGTCAACAATTATCAAACTGGATTGAAAGGGAAATGTTACCAGCATGAAACAAAGAAAGTAATAAACCCTTCTTATTGGTATTTTGTGAAATAGATATAAATATGATGTAAAAGTTACAACAGAAAATGCAGGACTCCCTAAATGTGTAAAGAGCTAAAACCAGAAAGAGTTATTAAAAGCTGTTCCTTCTGTCTTTCCAGGCTAGGGAGCTTAAGAGATACAAAGGGTAGTTGGGGTATGGTAGGGCAATATAAAACAACAAATTATCCTGCTTGTGGTCTAGGAAGAGAACAGCTTTTTTAATTTCACAGTGCAAAACTGAGGTATAGTTAGATTAAATGCAAGAACATACCGTACACAAACAATTATGTTTGCGTACAGGAGAAGCCTTTTGAAGCTTTGCTTCCATCTACTATTTGAAAATGGCTTCCTGGGGTCCTCAGGATTCCTGAGCAGTAAAAATAAGCAGTAACGGATGCAGCATAATAGGACTATTGTAGAGATCCTAAAGACTTCAACACCTGCCCTTATATATATAAAAAATTGCTAATAGCAGTCTTTAAACTGTGTTTTTCTTTACAAAGCAGACTTGATGATACATCACTTTAACATGAGTCATCTGCTTAAATCTGACTTACTTTAGTATGTAGAGTGCATGTTGATACAGTAGAGTTTTCATTTTAGCGTTTCATAGACTTTTTACAAAGGAGCAATTCAAAGCCGAGCACTGGCTGTCTGCTTTAATGGAATGCGTCAGTTAAGGCAATTTCCTGTTGCATGGAGAGAAACCTTAAGTAGATTTACTAAATGTGACAGGAGATGTATGCAAAAAGCAAATTATTTAGTAGTTTGGAACAAGATATTATGTTGCTTTGGAAGATTTGACTGAGTGACATGTTACATAACAGGTAATTCTGTAGGGTATTAAATATGTCAGTTTGGGGCAAATTATAAACACAAAAGCAGTTGTCTTGTGCCTCTTACACATTTGATGATCAGACGTATCAGACAAGACTCTTGACACTGCATTGTCCTGTTCCTGTCCGGTTTCTCCTTCTGATGGGAATAGAGAAGCAGGGCTCTGTGATAAAGTTCATGCAATTTTAGGTAGTACTTTAATATCTGTATCTCCATTCTTCACGACTTGGCGGCAATAACAGTCCCTTTTAATGGCAGGCCTGTTTACAGCTTCAGCTGTTGCAGCACTAGGTTGCTTTTGAACTAGGCTTTTGTTACTTTTTTTTTTTTTTTTTACTCCTTCTGTGAAAGCGTGTTGCATTAACTTAATTCCAGGGCAGTAATTTTGGTGATTTGTTTTTTAAATAAAATGACTAAATGCCACATGTATGGCTTGGCTAAACAGCAGCTAGTAATTTGCAAGAATTGACAATTTTTTTAAACACCAAGGTTGTGGAGGGTTTCCTTCACGTATGACTAGTCATAAGCAAGAGCGGTCCATTGAAATAGAGAGATGGGGTGGAACAGGAAGATGTCCTTAGCTTCTGGCTGGCCTTGAGGGAATTAGTTGCAGCACAACAGTCCATTTATAAAATTAAAATGAACAAATAAGCAGTAAAAGATGTTGTGGGGATAAAAGCATCACAGTAACCTACAGTGAAACAGAGTATGTGTACTGGTGGAACGCACAGGATGTGAGATATCTTTTGCCACTTCTGTTTGTTTAAATCTTAGCTAGAAAGTTAAAGCTCTCATTTGTTCTTGTGTTCAAAGATTTGCTAAACATTAACTTTTTTAAGTTAATGGAAAACTTGAGTTTCAGAGAGGATTTGTCAAAAGGTGTTTTCTGTTTTTCTTCTTTTAATAGGAAAAAATTACTTCAGGGGTAAACACTGTGCTATTTATTCCTGTTTTTTTCATAAAGATCCACTGCAGTGTGACTGCTTAGAGGTAATTTTGCGGTCATCTGTTATAAATAATTTTTGTTTGAGAATTACTTCACTGTGTATGGCATGAATTTCTTTAATTGAAAAAGTGACCAGCTTCATCTTCCCCTTCCTTGTGTAACTTTGAGCACTAGCATTGTATTTTGTATAGGTGCATGAAAGATGCATGCTATGGCAATGTCCTAATATAGCTTTTGTCTCTTCAAGGAAACCTAGTATTTTAAAAAAATTAAAAACACAGATGTTCGTTCACTGTGAACTATTTTTCTATAATTTTATTTTTTTACTATGCAAACACAAAACAGAGGATGGTGCTAGCCTTTGAGATCAAAGGCAAAGGTGGCTATCGGTCTCCCAGGCTGTGTTAAGGAGGAGCGTTGCCAGCAGGTCAAGAGAGGTGATCCTTCCCCTCTACTTCCCTTCTGGGCTCCCCAGTACAAGACAGATATGGACATACTGGAGGGAGTCCAGCAAAGGGCTGCTAAAATCATGAAGGGACTGGAGCATCTCTCCAGTTAGAGAGCGCTGGGGACTCTTCAGCCTAGGGAGGAGAAGGCTCGGGGGATCTCATCAATGCATATAAGCACCTGAAGGGAGGGTGCAAAGAAGATGGAGCCAACCTCTTTTCAGTGGTGCCCAGTGACAGGACCAGAGGCAATGGGCACAAACTGAAACACAGGAGGTTCCCTCTGAACATCAGGAAACACCTTTTTGCTGTGAGGGTGATTGAGTGCTGGCACAGGTTGGTTGCCCAGGGAGGTTGTGGAGTCTCCATCCTTGGAGATATTTGAAAGCCATCTGGACATGGTCCTGAGCAACCTGCTTGAGCAGGGGGGTTGGACAGGGTGACCTCCAGAGGTCCTTTCCAACCTCAACCATTCTGTGATTATGGAAGTGCGTTTCATTGTCAGTTAAATTGAACCATTAAAAGAGGAGAGATTTGTCATCCTGTTCATGTTTGCTGCTATGAAGCAAATGCAGGCTTGGGGGAGTGGTGCTTTTCCAAGGAAAATAAAGGAGTCATCTCTTCTTTTTATCCACTCCCATTTTTAAAAGCTTGAAATGACCTTATTTGGCCTGATCTAAGATTATGCCATATGAAATGATGTTCCTTTTTAAAATGGGAGTCTTACTTTTAGTATGTGGTTCCAGTATGGAAAAGATTCCCAACTCTTGATCTGAGAGTACCAAAGCAGGTAAAGTATAAAACCAGGAGTGGGAGTTTTGAGTAATCTGTGTATCCCACTGTTCCTTTAGAGCATTGGGGGTGGGGTGGGGTGGTTGTACTGACAGTCCTACAGGGAATTATTTAAGAAGGCAAAGGACTATTTTAGTTAAGAACTTCCTGAAATGTTGAGATATATGGCACTCCTTGATTATTTGTGTGCGTGTCACATTTTTCCTGTGAGATGTGCATTGTAAGATAAAGCTGTTGCTTTGGTTAGCACCAGGGAAGGGAGCATACGAGTGCTTGCTTTTCAGTCTGATCAGCATTATTTTGACTTCAGCTCTCTGGAAAGTAATGAGAAGCGACCTGTCTGCACTATTACTTACTTGATCAGTTTTATGATGATATGAAGAAAAGCGAGAAATGTCATGTTAGAGGGTTTTTTTTCCTTCCTTTGCTGTGTCATGGAAGTTCAAGAAACGGAAAAGGACTACAGAGGTTTTTGACCTGATTTAATGCGTAAAAGTTTTTTTTTGTCATCTATGTGCCCCCCTTCTTTGCCTGCTTTTCCTCTTAATACATTTCTCTGACAGTCCACAAATACTTTGAAACCTGAGCTGCAGTGAGTTCTAGTCATTTACTATGTGTAGTTTGAATAAATGTAAACTATATTTAGCATTAATAGAGCACGGTGAACAGCATGCTATAGGAAGGACAACTTAAGATAACTAGTAGGTCATGCCTCCATGCCTCTAGCAACTTATTTCATCATTCCTGGTGAGAGTTTTGAACAATTTTGGCTCTGGATATACCTGCTGAGTATCTGTTCTGCATCAGGGTGTAACCTACCTCTAAAAAGTAATTGCTAAAACATCATCGTACGAACAACATGGGAAAAATAAAATGGTCATGAACCCAAACCCTGATGGAAACTTCTATAGAAAACTACTTTGGGACAGAGGATCCCTTCTGTAAACGGTGACTATTAAAATGGGCCAAAATATGTATGAAGCCATATGAAACAACTTGCAGGGATAGCATGATTCTATTGTTACTTTATTGTGGTTGCAGGAAGACTAATGCAGTTATCCTAACGTGTAGGGAAAGATAAGGTAAGTTGTGTTTTGGCTTTATATATATGGCTATTGCTTGAGAGCTTAATTGAGATATTGCTTGATATAACATAAATATTTCAGAGGTAGGCAGGGGATTCTTAGTGCTCTCTGTTCAGCTACAATTCCCAGTATTACCTTTTACATTCTTGTGGCTATCTAAGTTTGTCAGCTCAAACTCTGCCAGAAACTTCAACTAAACAAAACCCACAGTTTTGGGTTTTTTGACATACATGTTTGTATTAACTATACCATTGCTTCTGTAAATTGGTCCAAGCTGTTTTTTTAAACACTAAAATCTCTTAATTAAAAAACAAAAAGCAACCAAATGATGCATTTTCTTTTTCATAATTATATTGCATATTCGTCATTTATGGTAACTCAAAGGATGAGGAGGAAGAATACTGCTGTTGCATGACTAAGGCTTGAATGATGCATAGGGCCCAGCAGTTACACCAAGACTGTTTTAAAGATGTTCATAAATTTGGTCTTTTTCAGCCAGCTTGCTCCTCATTAAAAATAAAAATCCTGCCCTCCTCCAAAAAAGAATCTGCAATGTTGAATTTATTGAAATAAATTTCTAGCATCTGTCATGACTTTTATAATTGAAGGCGTTCTTACTCTTTGGATTTTTATGTGCACTTAGCTGTATAACTTTGATAACTAGTAGTTTCTTCTTTAGAGGTCTCCTTCAAATGTCCATTTCCTAGATGTACCATGGCTTTGCCTGTAATCTCTATATTAAGCATAGGATTCTCGCCATACAGATCCCAAAGGGTTGAAAACCTGCGGTTTTCTGTGCCTCCAAACAATTCAATATCACTTTTTCAATGCTGAGTTAATGTTTAGCAAAGTAGTATGAATAAATGCCGTGATCCAGATAGGCAGGTATGCTGTCTCCCTGCCTCATCCTAAGAGAGCCCCCCTCTCGAGTACGTTTTTGAGTAAGAAAATATATCAACAGCTCTCTGCAATACAAGTTTTCTGAGTGAAGAACTGCACTTGTCTATTCATGATTTTTCTTGGAGGTGCATTATTTAAATAGAAGCTTGCACTTACATCATAGAACAATGAAATAAACTTTAAAACAACTACTGTATTTTTAATTGTAAAATAACATGCATTTAACTTTGGCTTTTCCATAAATTCTTTACAAGAAACGTTATTATTAATAAAAAATGTGCTTCCTAGTTATCTGCAATATAGTGGGGACAGAAAATGCCCCCATACAGCATATTGCTGATGGGAACTTGGCCTCATGTGATGGGTGGGAGAGACTAGTGCTATCAAGGCCCCTTATTCTCCGTAGCTTTGCTATTTAGGTTTTCAACTGGAAATGCTAGTTGAAAAGACGCAAAAAGGTTGTGGATAGCAGTCACCAGCCCTCTAGGAACTGAGCAGAGACCACCACTATATTTCAGGGTATGATGGGTCATCAGTATAGCATCTTAGTGTCTTTCTGTCACTCTCTTCCCTGCCTGCTCCCTGTTGCCCATCCTGAGCGATGACCTGGGGGTGTGAGCCTCCGAAGTCCTTGCAGTAGGAGGCTTCTGTGTTGGAATGCATAGATGTTTCATGGGAGGGTGAAATGAGATAAAATTTGTTGCAGTACTGCCACAAGTATGGTCCCAATTGGTGCTAAATTACAGCAGTCTCTTCATCGTGGTGATATTCTTGAGAGCTTTTGAACGTAAGCACTACTGTGTTTGAAAATGATGGTTATAGCTCGGGGGAGCACTGTCTCTATCCCCAGTACTGTTAGTTCACCAGTAACTCTTCAGAGACCTTGGATCACACCTAGCTCTAGATGATCAATAAGCAGCCTAGTCTTCTTCAGAATCAACTGCATTCAAAATTAAGCAGTACATTTTGGTACCAAATCAAGTTATTAAGCTTAGTTAGAAGAGCCTAGTGCCTTAACTCCTAACTGTGCAGCACATTAACAGTTTATTGTCGTGCTGAAGGGCAAGAAGGAAAGCCTTTATCCTCTCTTGAAGGAAACTTTTTTGTTTCTCTGAGCTATGACTGCAGTGCTTCCAGGTGGACCAGCCACCTGTGTCAGGCGCCTGTTGCTTTTTTCCCACAGAAGTGTTCGTGCAGTATCCTTGGGATGTGTTTTGGCAGAACCAGGCCATGTGCAGATTCCAGGCTCACGGGCAGTTAAAAGTTACAGCTAGCTGTAATTTCTCTGTTGTGGAAGTTGGCCTTATCCAGCCCTATGTCCTTTATATTAAGGGTCAATTATTTATTCCAAGACCAGAAATTTCCTTAATTTTAAACTTGTGTGGTTGGTGACACGTTGATGAAATTGGGCTGGTTTTTTTTTTCCCCCACTCAGTTCATACTAGCTAGGTAGGGAATAGTGGGTCCATTTGTTTCAGGAGTAGTTCCCTAGATACTTCTCCTGTGCTGCCTAAACGACAGAACTTGCAGAAAATACACATGCTTTTTGCTCCTTCCCAGACAGATACACACAGAATTAAGCATGTTCAATGGTATTGACTCTTCTGATGAGTCCCAAATAGGACCTGATCTTCAATGCTAATTCGTGTTATTCGTTGGTGTTTTTTTTTTCTTTTCTCTCCATGAATCCTTTTTTTTTTTATTCCAGCCAATTCTTATCTGTACAGCTCCTAGCACGGTGGCTGTGGAGAGTTCTTGGGGGATTTTTGTTACAACTAGGTAAGCCTATTTCAGGAAATCTTTAGCCTTGTTTATTTCAAGAGCTGGAGAGAGCTCACATGGCTTCTGAAACTACTTCAGCTGAAGTGTATTATGGTGATTTGTAACAAACATAGGTAGTTTTAGTATGACTGTATAGGTAATCAGCCAAGCAAATACCCTTTTTTTTAATTACACTTTTGTTAGATCAGCTGTCTTAACCAACTTCATATCTTAAACACAGTAATATTTCTAATGTCATATAAAAACACAAGATGCTAAAATATTTCCTTTAAATCTCTTATTTTAAAAAACAAACTCGGTTACTGTCTGTTTATATATTTTGACTGAACAGTGATGAGGTAAGGACTTGTAGACTTTTCCATGACAGCCTTATTTGAGCACAAAAGTACTAGAGGTAGCAGAAACCTGTTACGGATATGAGCACCCAGAGGTAAATCTCTCAAAAGGTTATTTAGGTTGTGTATCTCCATAACTTACTAAAAGCCTTTATATGAATAAGACATATTTTCATACCCAAGAAGTCTGAAGGCTGTATGGTGCTAAAAGCATCTGCTTTGCCTGGCCGTCACTTTCTTAATTTCACAAATAGCCTTGGCGCAGTTGCTTTCTGTATTTTAGAGTCCTTTGGTCTTTTAGTTAAGTATTGATTTGAACTTACGGCTTTGCCATCTCTTCTTCAGTATACCCTTCTTTCTGAGAAAACAGTAAGAAAACCTGAAGTGCACAAGCACTTCATTGAAATGGTGAGGGAGGAGAGAGAATAACTTCTACTTCATAGTTTATTTAAAGTATTTATGGGCTGTCAGTGCATTGCAAGGACATATTCTGTATGTGATACAAATTTTTTTAGCTTTCTTGTCCCCCCAGATCAAAAATACATTGGCATTAAGTCAGTTCCTAAGTGCTTAGGGAGTTTGTTCAAGTGTTTCTGCAGGTACAACGTTGGTTTTATAAGTGTTGGAAGTTGAGGTCAGTTTTCTCTTTTCACAGCGCCTCTGGCTCTGTATACAGAAGGTGTCACTTTTCTGAAAAGTCTCAAAACAGTTATGTAGACTACTCAATAACAGTTTTTAACAAATAAGGAGTTGTTTACAAATCCGGGAAACTTGGGGATAACTTTCTTTTTCCGTATTTCCTTGACTTGTTCCATAACTATCAGGCAAGACCATTTACTCACAGTACTGCAGATATGGTCTGTGCCAACAATGTTTCAAAAAATGGCTGGCCTAATGCCAGCACCATTATCCTGTCATTATTCTGACAATAAAGAAATGCAGATGTGCCCCAGTTCATATGGTCTGAAACACTGAAGAATTAAGAACGATCAAAGTACATCTGATAGGATTTTGGCACAACCTTATCTCGGGGGAATCTGGAGGGGAGGGTGGGGTTGGTTCAGCTCCCTTTTACATCAGCTTATTGTATTCTCAACAATGCTGGCTCATCTGTCTTGGTAATGGAGCTAGTGGCAAAAATGGACATTCAGGTACTAAAGTTGTAATTTTATGAAAATGGTGTTTTATAAAACGGGAAGTTTTCCCCCAAAACATCATCTTTTGAAAAGTCTGTATGCTTGTAACTGTACTTCTCCCTAAATGCCCAAGCATTACAGTAAATGGGAAAAGGTGGGATGTTCTCATCAACACTGGGGGCTTAGACATCTTTGCACCACTAACATTTGTTAGCTCTTCAGAGTGTCTGGAAGACTTCAGTGCTAGGACTCTTAGCTTTTTCAGGCCCTGCCTTCTACCTTCTTTCAAGTTGCTGGTGATTGCTTGTACCACAGTTTTAATGTAGATAAATGCTCTTGACTTAAACTATGAATCCTGTGAGAGATTCAGCATTGGAGTAAAAGCTGTTCCTTTGCACCCTAAAGCTTATTTTAATATTTTGAATTTCTTGCAGTGAAGGCTGTTTAAGTCTATCTGTTGTTGGGGCAGTGCTGTTCTAAATAGTTAACTTCACCTGATGTGACTAATTTTGCCCTGTTTGCACATAAAATTCTTTTGGGTAGTGGAGTGTTCAAGAGATGTGGGTAATAATTTTGAGCCTTGGGTGGCCAACAGTGAAATTCTGGAAGACCTGAGAGGGAATGAGAATTGATGTAGACCAATAGCACTTCCCTTTAGCAAAAGTAAGGTATGTAAAGTAGGTCTGATGCTGCTGGCACTAAATATGGGCTAAACCAGCATGTTCCCAGGGATGTGGGACTGAGGCCTTTGTGCAGTACTTGACACTGGTGAGCGTCCTGGTTTAGGTGAGGGAAACATTCAGTGCTGCTCAAAAAGCACTGTCATCTTAGTATCTGTTAGCTTATTTTACATCTTGGAAACATGGGCCTGTGAGAGACTCCAATGAAGTAAGAAACTGGGAGAAGAAATTGTAGTTGAGTTTTCCTAGCAGCATGTCTCAGTTAATATGCCTTGCCAGGCCTTTGATTCCTGAAAGTGGCTTTACAGAGATGCCCTTTACAGACCTGCCCATGTACCCCCTGATTTATATCTATTGCTTTAATCAATAGTCAGATCTTCCCAACGTATCTACTTGGCTGAAAATATTAAATAAATAATAATGGTATCGAACGAAGACACTTGATGTACTAGCAAGGGAAGAAAAACTACACCCACAAACATTTTACCCTTTTAATAAGGCAGAAAATTGATTTTGTAGATTGGTTATTCGAAAAGGCTTTTTATTATTGTGATTGTTATTCCATTAGTAATTCAACTGAGAGAAGATCTCTTGCATCTGCAAAGAAGGAAGAGAATACAGATTCTAATACTTGTGGTTTTGTGTACAAAAAATTTGAGCTTATAGTGGTGATTTATATAGTGTTTTCTCAGTTCTTAAATGCAGTGGAGAGAACCTCTCCATTACTTACCTCTTGCTGCAGGGTGGGTCCTGTTCTGTTAATTACCTTACAAACCACTTTCTAGAGCTTTGAATTAGCACTGCAAGATCTCATTTAATTTCTTGTTCCCTATAATTTCTTAGTTTCCAGCTGCAGGTGTTAATTACTGAGCTCTGCATGGAGGTAGCCGCATGCTTCCTTCATTTAAGGAAATTTTTTTTTTAGGGCTCATCCTCAAGTTGCTTTGAGTTCCTGCTGAAGATTCACTTTTGTCAAGATTGATGTTTTGGTGGGAAATGAGGCGACAGAGAGGCATGCCAAAGAAAATAGCATGGGATGTCTCTCCTGTCTATCCTGGTGGATACCAAACTATGCGAAACCTAGAGAGAGAGAGACCATTTCTTGCTGGTTGCTTTGAATACTCTCTTCCTATTGTGGCTATTTACCTTTATTTTTTTCCTTTCTGTGAGAGGAATTCAGCAATATAACTGTGTTTAAAAATCGTTTGAGATTTTGGTTATGTCCACGATGGCTCTGCGCAAAGCAGGCTTCGACATGGAAGGGTTTGCTAATTCGTGCAAACACTGCTATGCCGCTGGTTCCAAACCCAGCAGTTCTGTTTTCATAGCCCTGCTGCTGAGCTCATGTGTCCTGCCGGGCCTGGGGTACCCAGAAAGGGGTTCGTGCAGGCTGCGTTTCCTCCTAACTCGTTCTCCTGCCACAGCAGCTTAGGTAGTCTGTGCATGGACAAAGAAGAGTTGACCTACTGACAGAAAAGCATCTATTTATTGACAAGTGATGCAATCTGTCTGCCATAATATTTACCATTAAGAGAGCATACTCATTCCTAAAGGTATTTTTATATTGGTGTTTTTAATATGGTATTTTTTATAAGCACAAAGAACAATAACTTTACAAGGCCAGAGGTGAATAGGACCCCTCTTGAGTATTGTTTGCTTCGTTCTCTAACGTTGTTATGGTTTCAGTGAAGAGATGATTCAATCAAGTATTGTTTCCACTGTGCTTTTAAATTCATGCTATCATAGTAGTGAGGAAGGAAGAGATAATAAGCACTCAATTCATAGAAGTTGTCTGACATGTCTGTGGCAAGAGCTGGGGCTGCAGGAGGCAGGATGGCTTTTGTAGCAACTAAGCAGCATTGTGGATATCTTTGTCAGTTCGTTTGCATTGGGAGCTAAATGCTTGGAAATACATTTTACATATGCAGAAAAAACCTGAATGTAAAATAGCAATCTTAAAGTCTTGGAGGAAAAGCAGATTACCTCATATATAGTTTCTCAATGCTTGTGGCCTACATTTTTTTTTTTTTTTTTTTAGTTTTTACCATTTGACATGATGATATCTGGGTTTATGCCATAATGAACAGTTGTTTAAGAAGAAGGTTAAAGACCGTTTGGGTGATCATTCCGAAAACTGCTAAGTCTTAAGGCACTTGAAGTCAGCAGTGCCCCTGTTTTGAAGTAGGCACAGAAAATGGAGAATGAGGCATTCCCCACTGCAAACAAAAGCTATATTACTGCACTGAACAGAAAAGGCTGATCTTCCCCCTTCCAAAGCTTCTCCTGGTGGGAAATTGTCAGGATTTTCATCTTTTCCACCAAATCACACCTCAGAAATGATGAGGGTTTCTAACTTCAGTGTGAAAGTGGCTAGTATTTTAGGGAAAATATTACTGCATCGTCTTTTATTCATTGTTCTGATTGGCATGGCTAACTTAATATGATTTTTAGCATTACTGAACTTTAAATTCTTTGAAACTCTGGTGTCTTTGACTAGCTAGGGAAATCTTGTTACCCTTCAGTGATAAAGTAAGTTTTTTGAAGTCATGGTAAGTGATTCAAATCAATTTTTACTTGACACAAACTGTTTTTTAAATGCTGATATAAAGAGTTTAAAAAAAACCCAACCTTTTATGAACAAACTCATTCTAGCTTTCGGAGTTCTGATTTCAAGGCAGAAAGTCCAGTCTTGTCCAGTTGAACTTTAAAAAGCTGTCCTATTTTCTCTGTTTTCAGTGGGTGGCAGGCCCATATACAGTAGAAAATAAATCAGGTCATCTGTCTCAGCAGCATGTTCCACATGTCCTGTTGTAGTTCCTAGTTCATAAATAAAACTGAAATACTATTAGCAAGTATCTAATGACTTTGCCCCCCATCAAGACACTTGTAAGATGGGATCCCCAAAATATAAAGGTCATTCCTATTGGAAAAGTTATTCAAGCATTCATTATCAAGGAGGAAGAAAATTCTGTTTATAAGTTTTACCTATATTGATGGCTAATTTTTTATTTGTCCAGATATTTCTCTCTCTATATGTATACAGATGTCTATATATTTAATAAGTGTGTTTATATAGTAAATTTTCATGAATTTAAACATTAATTTATTATCCACTTGAAAACTTCCTGCCTTTAAAACTCTTGTTTACTTTGACTATGTAAAAAGTAACCTTAAAAATTTAAAAGATTAGGTTCTAGAAGTTATTACAGTCATCCTGCTTTTTTTAGTTTCACTTTTACCTCTCTTTAATGGGAATTCGCTTCCCAGAACTGCTTTTACTGTTCCTTCTCCTCCCATGATACTCTTACCTACACCATTGCAATCTCACAATAGCTTTCTCTATAGAACACTTCAAACTATTAAATTTATTTTTAAATCTGCAAAAAGGAATGCATTCTTAAACTCTAAGTTTACTGGAACTTTTTTACTGTATCTGTCAGCAATTGAGTAAGATTGGAAACAGGTGATTTAGCACTTTGCAGTGTGATCTGTTCCCATCCTCCTGCTGCCCAGGTGCAGCCCCCTCCTCCCAGCAGTTAGAAGCTGTGCTTCCATTTCATTAACTTCTTTTCATTCCTCAGAAAATGCTTCGAAATCAACTTCACTAAATTTGATTTGAATTGCTTACATGTCAATGTGGATTTCTCTCTCTACTTTCTGTTGAGAGGTAATGGTTGGAATATGAAGTGAATCTGGTAAGTAATGGAGTAGCTAAACATCTAAACAAGACTGCTTCATGAAATGATGTGTTTAACATTATTTCTCAGTGTGATGAATGTTTCCTTTTAATACTCTGTAAGCTGTTATTTTGGCAGAGTTTTTGGCTTTTGTTGAAAAATCTTGATGAAGACAAATATTACAGGAACTTGGTCTAACCAGTCATTAGTTCACTTGCAGTTAATGATTTGGCATAATCTGTTTTTCAAACACTTTGTGGTGCTTTGCAGATGGTTAAACTGTGTCCCTTGGAGTCTGCAGCGAGTAGCCAACAGGATGTGTACCATTTTTATTTTAATAATCAATAGAGGTGCAGTCTGTTTTATAAGTACTTTATAAAGCTAATTCCATTCAGACAGTTATGTGCCAGGGACTTGAATTGTCTGATTTACATGCTCCCTCCTCTTGTTCAGCAATTTAAGCATGGCCTTGCTAGGGATTGGCAATCACTCAGAAATTCTTTGAGTACAATACTCGGTCCCCTTTCAGAGAATGGTGGGTGCCCTTGGGACTGCTCTGCTTGATCGTCCTTGCAGTTCCTTCTCTTTATGTTGACCCTCACTGTCCTTGAACTTTTTCATTTGTGTCCAGTTAAATAATTTTGCTTCCTCTCTTTTTTGTCTTTCTCTCCCTAGGGGAGGCTCTTAGGATGGTTAGAGGAACATCAGTCTGTTTCTAAGGGGAATACTGGTAGGAATAGTGGTCGTTTAAAAAAAGCAAAACAAAAGCATTAAGCTTCCATTGGAGGAGGGAGGGAGGGAGGTAGATAGGTCCTGCTTCAGCAGCATCACCACCAGGCCAGCTCTGCCCACCTCCAGGCCCTGCCAAGCGTGTCCATGGTGCAGGTAGTCTGTGTAGAGTATGCACTGTATATACCCTTTTCCTGTGGCTCTAAGGCAACGTGTAGCTCTGTCCAGTTGAGTTGACATGAGATCTTTCTTGGTATCTCTGGACTTTTACCAGGCCCTGGAGGCTCCTCGGCACACAGGTGCCCCACAGCAACCAAGCTGCCTCACTGAGCCCCAGCTGTACAACCCCTGCTGCCCCATCTGCCTGGTGGATGGTCCTGCTGCTCGTTCCCACGTCTGCAGACCTCCTGAATCCCTGTTGATGGAACTGAGGTTTTTCCCTTGCTGTATGCACAGGTCATTGGGTGACCTGCCTGGATTCCTCCCTCTCTGCTCCAGGCTGGGAGGCGGGTGCTGGACTGCAGCACTTCCCCTCACCCTTTCAGTAATGCTTGCAGAGGTCCTCTCTGTTCCTTTTCCCTTTGTTTCTTAATCTCCATCCTTCCTCCACCCAGCAGTTTCCACTCCTGGCTCTGGCCAACCCATGCATCCACAGTGCTGGAAGGAGGAAGCTTGACCAGAGCACATGTACAGGTATGCAGCTGTAGCATGTCCTGTGTGAGCTGCTTCCTCTGTGAATGCTGGTAGGGAATACATTCTTCTGGTGCAGTTGAAATGTTTCCATTTTGATGTTTCTTGGACACCTGTCACTTCTGGATTTTGCTGGAAATGGCACATAAACAGACTTCCTTGTAACACTGGCTATGCACGTCTGTGTGACAGCAAAATGAGGTCACAAAATGTTTCATTTTGCTTATGTGTAATCTTAAGGAGCACAACAGCATACCATATATCATCAGTTCAGGTTTTTCACTACTAGCTGGTGGACCAATTCGACTTAAATCTTGAGAACCTTGAACCTGACAAAGTATTGAGCTTTTGAAGTTGGAACAAGGCTTATTTTGAAAAAGTTTGAGCACATATCAGGTCTCCTCTTTCTTCCCAGAAAAGTAGAAGTAAATTTTATGAAGCACATGTAATGTCAAGACTCACTAGTACTTTGCAGCAAGGCTGACTTAAATTTTAAATGTATACTTTCAGCAGAATATTTAAGACTCATTAAAAATGAAAATAAAAGAATAATTTGCCTTTAATACTGGCTGGACTTGGAAGAGTTCAGAATTTTCTCTTTTTAGCACATTTGTTGGATTAATGAACCGTAGCTGCTTCAGGTAGACTGCTTCCAGCTTTAGATGAGCTAGCAGCTAAAACCTCTGTCTTGCTCTGCGTATAGAAATGCAGATATGTTTCTTTTTTCAATATTAATATCTCTACCACCTCAGTGTTTTGGCTTTGGATGAGTGATGCTCTGTCACCATCAACAAGCACTAAGTGCAAAGTAGCTTCTGACTGCCTATGGCATTCTCAAAACACAGCGTGTTCTTAAGAATAGTTTTGTGTAAATTAATGCGGTAATTGTATATTCCAGATACATGATCAAGCTGCATGTTTTGAATAGTGAGCAAGATGATGAGCAGAGGATGCACCTTCATCCAGGCCCAGATGCAGTTCTGACTGTCATGGCCTGAGATCTCCATGTAAAAGCAGGCGATGTTGTTGGGAGGGGATTATATCCCATTCTGTGTTGGAGAAATTTACCCTGCTTTCAGCCAGAATGGTTTGCATCACTGTCTAGCACTAGCTGAATTGCAGATTTGCATCAATAAAAAATTAATGACTTACAGCTCAGTCTAAATTAAATATTTAAACTTGTCCATTGTGCCCCAACCTTATTGTTGTAAGAAGAACTCCAGTGTTTAAAGTTTGTCATTCGTATCGGGTGAGACCTCTCAGAAAATGCTCGATCTTTATGTTAAGTAGCTTAATTGCCTTATAAGTTTCTGAATTAAAAGCCTTACTCCGTTAGCTCTTTGCTAATTCTGTAACATGCACCAGAACTGAGTCAACTACAGTTTTGCTAAAAATAAACAAACCTTTGCAATTTCAGCTGGACAGTATTTGACAGTCCTACTTTTGAAATCGTGATCCATGCCTGTTAGAGTACCTGCAACTGAATCTGAAAGGCTTTATTTTGGAGGAGAGAATTTTGAATTTAGGGGTAGAACGGAGTTGTGGTTTAAATTTCCTTTCCTGCTCATGGAAGGAAGAATGGCTAAGAGCAAAATGTTTTTGTACTAAACCATTTCTCTTGATTTAATCTTCTGCCAATAGCAAGAAAGGGAGTTTGAATGTGTTTCTGGGGGCACAAATTAGGTCCTTTGTTAGTTTAGGATAAACATCGTGTTTCGTGGACTTGGTAAATCAACCAACTAGCTGAACATGCTTTTGCAGGTGTGTTTTACTTTGTTTCCCTGCTAAAAGATTATGCAGTGACATGTGCAAATACTCTATTTAATATTCCTTGTAACTTTCAAGGTAAGAGAGCTTCTATTGTAGTATTACTGAACTGTTAGTACTAGTATCTACTTTTTGTTCTGTAACCAAAAGAGGGAGATGGTTTGAAAAATTAAAAGCAGGTGATATTTATTCACTGAAGTCCTTGCTGTATGGACAACATAAACATAGGATTATTTAAAGGAAGATGTAGCTCAGTAAGATCTGGGAATAATCTCAGAGATCTAGATTTTTAGGTGTACCACTGATAACCTATTGAATTCAGTGAGTATTTAATGTACTTTGTTTCTAGCAGAAAGCACTTGGCAGCTTGTAGGAAAAAGCTCAATCTTAACACAAATTACTTTAAGTATTCCTTAGGTTTTAAGAATATAGAGAGAAGCATTTGGATGCAAAATATGTTTGACGTATTTTGTAATCAGGTTCATTTGGGAAAGATGTAGGTTCAGTAACTTAAAAAACTGTAGTATCAGGTTACTAAACTACTGACTTTTTTTCTGACCTTTGCTTTGGTTTCCATAGTTATGCATATTTATTGTTGCAGTTCCATATGGGGCAGCTGTAAATGGCAGTGTCTAAGAACATCTGGTTATGCAAACCCTTGTTGATGAAGGGAAAGGGATGGAAGTAAATTTAATGTAGTAAAAGACTGCTTCCTCAAACAAAAACCTTGCATGTGGAATTCAAGTATAGCATGAATTTTGTTTCATTTGTTTTCCAACTTAAAACATTTTCTGAAATAACGTGTGCTTCTCCTTGTATAGTTTGCTTAATATTTTGTTTTTTTCTTCAACATACATGACTACCTAAAAATTGAGAAACAAAATGCTCTTCATCTCCTTATCCCCATTTTTAAGACTTCATTTCTTCTAGAGGGTAGAAAGGGCTTGGAGAATGCCAGGCTGGTGAGCCTCTAAGCATGCAATGCTAGGAACCGTAAAATAAACCTGTCCATGGAAAGCACAGCCCTTTGGACCATATGAATATCAAAGTATTACTGTGGAAACATGAAATAATTGTGTAGATAGAGAAAAGCAGTCAGGTCTTACCTTGATTAGCTCCTAGTGAAATGCATTTGCACTCTAGGCAGTGATTGCTATGTCTTCTGGAAGCAGAGTGGCACTTGCTCCATCTCTGAACCACTAATAATTAGACTTTCTGGGTAAAAATTATTGCAGATTTTACGAAGTGGTAACAAGCTGTGTGTATGTTATGTTCAGATGTCTCTGTCTTTCCACCTGAATGACTATAAGGAACCTTAAATTTGAAACAGGTTACCTATTACTTAAGTGAAAGCTGCATTTGATATATTCATTAAAAGTATGTAAATGCTTGATATTTATGTAATACTCAAATATTCTTTACTGTGGTAGCAAGTGTGTTGATTTTTTTATTTTGGTCTGTTGCAAGACTCTTCTGGAAGCTCTTTATCAGCTTAAGGGTAACATAATAAAAGTCCTCTTAATAGATAAAAAGAATAAATAAAAATCATACCCTCTTGTGTTATAAAGTTAACAAGCTGTTGCAAATGATGAAGTGCTGCATCATTGAATATTTAGATGAATACAGGTGCGTACATCTAAGCTGTGACTATCTTGGATTTAAAATGATCTATGCTTACCCATGTGGAAGAGTAAAGAGGAAAAGGAGGGGGATGGCAGGTGGATCTCAAGATTTAAGACTTCAGAAAATGATTGTTTCTCTCCCTTTTTTTGTTTGAATTGCAGTGAGGTGGGAGGCCATAAACGAAAAACACATAGTAGTTTTTGAGCAGTCTTAGGGATTACATCTTAATGTATCACCGACACAGCTGTTACACTGCAATATGATGTCATGATTACATTTTACAGAAGGAGGAAAAAAGAATTAGATGAAGCTATCCTTTAAGCTCCCAAGGGTTTAACATACTGTTCTAACATGCGTTACAGCTTTTAAAAAGAAAAAAGAATAGCTGTTTAATATTT
This sequence comes from Harpia harpyja, assembly GCF_026419915.1. Lineage (NCBI taxonomy): Eukaryota > Metazoa > Chordata > Aves > Accipitriformes > Accipitridae > Harpia > Harpia harpyja. The sequence goes on along the minus strand of NC_068945.1, from coordinate 22,045,355 downwards.
ACTTTATGGTCTTAATGAGTTAGGGGAATGTGAGGACCCAGAATAAGACAATCACAGTTTACAGAGCATTAGATGTAGAATGTACTGAAGTTAATCTGGAGTTAAAGCAGCCTGTATGGCACTTCTGTCTTGAGAAAGATTTCTCAGCCCTTCTGGGATGCTTACAACAAACTGGACAAAAATGTCTTTTTTTTTTTTTAATTATATAGCTCTGTCTTGTTTTCGTGATGCAGTGCCATGTCGCTGCATGAAAGGAGACTCTAGCAGGGCTAGAAAAGGAAATGGAGAGGATGAGTGTCTGTAGGAGCTCTGCTTTGGTCATCAACTGTTGGGAGAAGCTTTAATGATCTGGCATCATCCAAACTAGGATGTTACTCTTTTTTGAAGCTAAGTAGGGCATCAAAGGAGATTTCTGAATTCATAGATGAGAAAAAGGAAGGTGTTCTGGAGAGAGGATGGAGGTACACAGAGAAAGAGGGGAAAGTGCAGGGGTGAAAAGGGTGAGGTTTCTTGGTGCTGCCAGAGGTGTGGATTTCAGGGAACACATGAGTAATGAGAGTTGCAAGTCTCAGAGATTTTTATTCATTATATGCTTTTGTTCTAAAGCTTTGATTCTGAGGTGCTGATAAATCTACTGTTCTTAAGTGGTTTTTCTAATGAACTTCGAACCTGTGTTCCTGAAAGCAGACTCTTACTTGGTGCACTCTCAGTTGGACTTGCTGAATTAGCCAAGAGTCATACCCTGAGGACTGTGGCTCAAATCTTTGCTTGGAAACCAGCAAATTGTAAATGATGTAGAGTCTTCATGCCTGATATGTGTGAGTGGTGTAGCTTTGTTGATAACCAGGTCAGTACTGAAGCATGTAGTGCTTGAAGGTTATATTGATCAGCAGAATTTAGTTATGGTACAGGTAAAGTATGTCAAGCACAGAGCTTAATGGGAAGAAAAAGCAAAATCAAAAGACTGCACAATGAATCAAAACCACTTTCTAGAAAAATATGCTATCATCAAAGTGGACCCCGCCATAGTAAAAAAGAAAACTACATGTTTTCCTGTGCAAACTTAAATTCTAGTGTTTTGAGGCTAACTCAGTTTCCCTGGTAGTTTTCCTCATTCTGAAGGCCAGATAATATTTTATTGTGGCAATCATCCTAATAAATATCAGGCTGATGTCAGTGATTTGTTTTTAAGCAAAATCTCAAAAAAAATCACCTCTAAAATAAACCACGTCCAGTGACTAGGATGTTTAGATTTACATTGTTAGCATATGGAAGAAAGCAAAAGGCAGAACAAATTTAATATTTAATTTACTTTTAAAGCATTCAGCACCACCAACTCAGTTTTACTACTGTTAAGATCAGATATTCTTATTTACATTTCTCTAGAGGTAGAGCATAAGCTAAACAGATTTTGTCTGCTCAGCTACTTAACATGAAACTTACTTCATTTACCCTTTAAAGGTTATTTTTTTTTCTCCTTTTTTCTTTTTTTCCATGGTAGCATTCTGTGAGTGCTTAGGATGGTGAGTTGACTGCACTGTTTACTGCTGCTGAAACAGGGGGACATCTGACTTCATTTTTTTCCTTCCAGTGTTCTGACTGTTGCCCAGCTCCTCTTTTTCAGTGGTTCTGGTGCACTTTGGACTCTTCACTGTGCCAATGCATCCCACTAATCCAGCAAAAACCTGCCTTTACCAATTCTGTGCTGATTGTAGGCTGCTCACCTGTATAGCCTAGCTTGGTTTTTGGACATGCTTACTATCTTTTAAACAATTTTGCTGAAATAATTGCATCCTCTTTTTCCAGCATGTCACAGCTGCTCTTGAAGGCAGGGTGTTAAAGTCTATTTTGCAGAGTTTGAAAGTTTGCAGTAGTTAAACTGACTTTGAGGGGCACTGCAGATCACCCAGCACAAGTGGAACTTGCTGTTAATTGTACTAATTAGCGCACTGGTTTTAGAGTTTAAAAAACTGAGCACGAGAAAATGGAAAAAAAAAGTTGTAGATCAGGAGTTAACAGCTAAATGTATCCTCAAATAGATCAAAGCTCCAGATTATCTCTTTTCTCAGTTTCTGAAATCAAATGCAAAAGAAGCAGGTTTGTTGAGATGGAGATGCTTTTAATCAGTAAAGCACCATTTGTGCTTGTTTCACATTCATAAGTGAGCTTAGCCAGACTGAGCATGGTGTCCTCCTGGTTACTGTCATCTGGAATGCTGTGCAGTTTCAAACTTTTACATTTATTGTATTTGCAGTGCTCCAGTATTTCCGATCTTGGCACCTCAGTAAATATTTTGTGATGTTTTCTCTCCATCTCATCTTGCATGTCTTTTAGACTCCTCTGTGTGTAAGGAAATAAGCAAGAGGTTACATCTGATTTGTCTTTGCTTGTTGTTGTGGGCTATTGGACAGACAGCAAGCCGAAAATTATACTCATGTTTAGCTAGCTAATCAGCTACATAATTAAATGGCAGTAGAGCATCTCTTCAGTCTTGTTCTCTCCTGGGATGTCATCTTATCTTGCTGCTCCATGACATAGTAAAAGTGGCATCTTTTTCCTTGATTTCTCCCTTGTACTGGGTCTCCCTTCTCTCTTCACTCCTTGTTCTTGTGGAAAAGAATTAGTGCCTTCATTTTTGGCCACATGTGACTTTAAGCTGCTGCAGGTGAGATGTGTAGAGTGTTTTAAGCACTGTGGTCTTTTTTTCTATCCTCTTTTAAATGTAAGCATAGTGCTAGTATTAATTGAAGGTAATAACCTACTTTACAGGAGTTTCTATCACTGCTTAAATTAAAAGAGTGGATGCTTCCTTCATAAGTTTAAAAGAAAAACTTAATTAAATCCTAAACTGTTACAAATGCAAAATAATTTGTTTTTATTTCAGAAGTTCAAACAGTAGGAAGTTAGTAGATTTATTTTTTTTTTTTTTGGTCTGGTACTTGTTGCTATAATGTTAAACATATAAATGGATTTTCACACAGTTTCATTTACTGTTACACCAAGGTGCAACAGACAAATTCTGACTTTTTCCTTTTCAGCCTTTTACTCCTCCTCCTCTTCCTCCAACAGAAATGTCCTTGCACAGATAGGAAAAAACATAAGAAACATGCACGCAGTGAGAATGCGGAAATTAACTCTTTGCAGCTGTCTAGTTCATTAGCCATTCTAATTCCTTATGGGAATTAAATTACTCGTGGGATCAAGGGGATGGAAGGGTCACCACAGTGGGATTCTTGGATGCAGTGCTAATCAAAGTTCACTTAAAGCTGGCATGCAACTGGGGACTGCCGAATCCTACTTTTTTTTTTTTTTTTTTTGAGATGGGAAAGATCATTACCCTGCTTAGTCATAGCACTGCACCAGCATAGTTTTCTGAGTAATAAGATAGTATGACAGACTGTGTTAGGCTGTTTTATATAACTTTTCCTGGTAGGGCTTTGCTTTATATTAAAGCTTTTTTTTTTTTTTTTTTTAAACAGATGCTTATCAGAGGTTTAGTGTGTTGCTTTCTCCCCTGTCTTAGCACATTCTCTTCAAGGGTTAATTTAGTTTTGCTGCTTAGTGTATTGACAGCCTGGCTTCTGACATGACATGGATAAAATGATGGCAGTTATTCTGTTTTTATATAGCTCCCAGCTAAACCTTTTGCATGTACAATGACTTGATTTAGGAAAATAATCTGTAGATTTTTAGACTTCTGCCCCCCAAAACTGTATCAGTTCCATGGTCTTAACCTGTGCATATTGGAGTTTTAAGTTATCGAGCCAGAATGTAGCATAAGCAGGAAAGCTGAATGCCCTGCCTTTAGGCCAGATCTGGCCTGCTTGATGTATTTATCTAGATCCTGTGACAGATTGTGCAGAATTTTAGCTTACAGCTTGTAAATAGAAGTAAAATTTCTGATCCTTGGAGGCTAAGAGGACTAACTTCCAAATGTGAAATAATACAGTGCTGCTTTAAGTATCCAGAAATGACAACTCTTTGATGAGGACTGCTAAGCCTAATTAGAGATTTTCTAAGTCAAATCATTAAATAACTTAAATGCATGAATATACGCATAATTTAATTGTGCACATAAATTAGAGGCAAAAGGCTTTGGAGAATAATGAAGATGCATATCCTACATCCTTTTCTCTTAGCCTGAGTGATGCTGAATGCAGTGCTCCAACTAGTGTGTAGTGATGCGTTCTATTCCCAGCTATTACTTAAATCTGATTCATGGTGTCTGTTGGAGACCTGCAGAAAATAACAGGTACCTTGTCCTCAGTAACTCCAGCATTCAGTCGAAACGATAATTGTAGTTCAGTCTGCTTTACCTCTTTAGTTTATAACCCTGTATGATAAAACATAAGCATAAACTGTACTTTCTTCCCATTGATTCTTTTTTATACCTTTTAGATAAGACTCTTATTTTACATTTTGTATTAATCAAATTATTTCTTTTATGAAGTGAACAAAATGTTCACTGAGAGTGAAAGAGGAAATCGGTCTTTGGAGGACTTCAAGCCGCATACTGAAGCGTAGGCAATGCTGTAGTTGCACATTACCATTCCATTATTAAAACTAGAAGGAAACCATGCTTACTGTCAAGAAGTTTTTGCAGTATTTAGAGCTGGGAACAGGATTTAGAAGAGGGCAGATTTCCTTGAAATACAGGAATTAGTTTTAGTGGAAGAGGGGACTATCAAAGGAGATAGTCTTAGGATGAAAATTTTTGTTGCGACTGATGTGGAATCTGCTGTAGGGCTGCCATCATTGGCCGTGTGTGAAGCGGGGTCTTTCCGTAGTGGGAACAGGAGTCATCATCATTGCTGTCAAGCAATTGTTTTAGTCTTTTTACTTACCTAACAAGTGAATAGTTATTTGGGGAAAACATGATTGCCTCTCTTCTCATTGAGGGGAAAATGACACTGTCATCTACAAACAGAAGATGTGTTGGACATTTGGATTGTTTGCCAGGTTGAGCTTTGCATCTGAAAATATTAGGCTGCTCAATCCATGTGCAGAAGTAACTTGAAAGAAGGATCCATTTTCTAAAGTGATTAGATTCAGTGTTTTGTGCAGCCACTTGTAAACTGCTGTCGTGACTAGGTGGATTTTGGGATTTCTGCACAGAACAGAACTAGGTGGGTGGATGGAAGGGAAACGTGCTCTGAAATACATCTGTTCCGTGATGGGCAGAATTTATGTATCCCAGTGCCTTGACAGTAGTGTCCTGTTTCCCTCTCCTCCCTCCATATCTGTCCAGCCAGGGCAGTAACAGCAGATCAATGTCAAAAAGATATTTGTACTGGGCAAGAAGCAGTATGTGTGGTGCTATGTCTGGAGCTGTGGATATGTGAGTTTGTCAGCCAGCTGCTCCCAAAAGGCATGTTAAAAGCTGAGCTCTGCCTGAGCCTCACTCAGTGGAGAGAAGGGCAGATGAATAACTAATTTATGCTTCTTTCCTCATCTCAGATGCTTACGTTCATGAAATACAAGCGAAACTGATTATTTCTGAGTTTCTAGACTTCTGTTGAGTATATATTGAATTGGTCATTGGATTCAGAAGTTACTGGAGAGGACAGAACGTAAAGTAACTTGCTCCATACTCACTTAGGAAATCAGATAGAATAGTGATTTTTAGGTTACGGTCTGTGCAGAACTGTGCATCATTGGCAGCTGGTAGGAGCAGATCTGCAAAGGAGGCTGCTGCAATGTCTCCCAGAGACTGGGCTGGGAATCATGCTCCTCAAAGTGCCCTTTTTCTGCTGCTGCCTTCTACTTACAGGAGGAACAGCATGCTTTGTTTACATGCCTGTGATCATGATTTCTAGCTGGTTTTCTTGTAGCCTTCCTTACGGTGATCATTTCACCTGCTATGCCCAAAGGCCCTTAGAATTTTTAAAGATGAGTCAGGATGTTGCAAATCTTCACAAGAACATTAAGATCTTCATCCTGACTTAAGCTGCTGACCGAGAATTGGGGAGCTGGATGGAGAAGAGAGATGGAGGTGAGGATTTAAGTCTCCATGAAATCATAGCAGAGTTTGGATATAAGCGTTATGTGATTCCCTGTACTTTGGTCTGTTGTGTGAAGACAGTCTGAAGAAGATGTTAGTGAAATAAGAACTGGGTCTCAGGCTGTTAAATTGGGGAAATATCACAGTTTTAAGCTCAGCTGTGTGGGAGGGAGGACCCTTAGAACTGATCTAGAACGTACACATGTTGATGTATTGTGTACTATGTGTATGGATATATTGGATCTAATATATACATATTACATATACGTGTATATATGTGTTTAATGTTCTCTTCCTGTTTTTTTCAGACCTTTAACTGTTTATATTTTGATGGCATGAGACACCTTCCATTTGCTTTCATCTTAAGGTGGTTTGTATAATGTGACGTTTCAGAGATCTAGCAAACAGGAAGGTACACCCCATTTCTCTGGGGATGGAAACTGCTAAAACTAGAACTGCTGACTGCAGGTAGTGCACTGGATTTTAATACTTTTCTCCTATCCCTTAAAAGGATAACTGGTCCTTTACCAAAAAGTGTGGTTATTGGTTTGAGAGTTAGTGCTGCAAAATGTGTGATTATTTATTAGTATTTTTTTATTTTATGACTAGTGTTAGCAGAGACTTCTGAGCACATAAGAGGATTAGGGGGGGTAATTACAGGGATGCCTGGACCTTGAAGGTCTCAAGGAAGCTTATAATGGGTGCTTTAGTGACTTAGCTGCCTGTGAAGATGACTGTACTCTAGCTTTGTGAATACTTCCGCTAATATACCTCTTTTTGGTATGATTTTTGTTTCTTTATTAAGCAGGTTGTGGGTTGACTGAAATGTTATACTAGACCTGGCTATGCATTTTAAAACGAAGTTTTCTTGGATGGGAGCACTACTGCTTGAATCTCTTAGCTGAGTTTGGTGCTGAGTGTTTCGGCCTTTATGTCATTCATTTGAAGAGATAATAAGCAAAACCACTTGCGGGTTAAATGATTTGGTGATCTGATGGGCCAAAATGGAAAATGCTACTGGAAATAAACTCAGTGTTACTCTTGAATCTGTAGGAAGCTTACATGGCCGTATGCTTTTAGCTTTTTCCAAATCCTAATTAATAAAGAATGAATGTGTGTATCTGTGTGAATGAATAACATCTAAGATCGTCTCAAGTAGAAGTGGTGCCAGGTAGTTAGCTTTGCAGGGAAGGAGAATAAGGAGCTGGAGAAAAAAAAATTTTTTGGGTCTAGTTTCAGTAATTTAAAATAAATTTAATTTAAAAAATTGTGACTGAGGCAAAACTCCTGCCAGCAGTTACTGTAATTTGTATGAAGCAGGATGTCGTGGAGCAGGTGCTGCCAAGGCCTGGAGTCTGAATCTCTGCTAGGGGCTTGTACATCGTGCCACAAAACAGCAAGTAACAGCAAAATATCTTTCACCTACTATAACTAGAAGCATCACCAAGTTCCTATTTTAACTATTCTGCCAGTCAGGTGGCAACGTATACAAGAGGCGGCAAACCACAGATGATTCTAGCATGGCAATGGTAGAACAGTTCTATCTCTTAAGGGCAAGGCATGTATAGTTTGTTTTCTAGTTTTACTTCCATATAAAGAGCAGCCTCTCCTGCCTTCCTAACTGAGGCTGAAATATCCAGTACTGCTGCAGGCACCAGAGCCTTGACCCTACAGCACAGAAGCATAACTGTCTGTACCCATTTCTCATCTGAGCTTCTTCAGGTTGAAGCGTCATATAGTATAAGTTTGGGGAAGATTTTTCAGTCCAGTGTGCAGTATATGCTCACAGCTTTGTCTCATGCAGTTGTTGTCAGTAGTGATAGGAATTTAAAGCATTCCACAGCAGCAGGAACTGTCCTACTTTGCTCTTAATCTCAGTTAGCAGGGCAGCACTAGTTGATAAAAATGCCTGTAGTTTTGGAGGCCCAAGTAGGTCTTGAAGTGCAGCTGAGGATAACCACAGCCAAGGTTGCTGGAGAAACTTCTTTGCTAGCTGTAGGAGTCCAGAGCAGCTCAGAATACATTTTTTATTACTTTGGTTTTATCCTTGATGTAGGTATTGTGGGAAGCAGCAGGGTAGGGAAAGAGAGGGTGAAATAGCCTCATGAAGTAAAAAGTGGTATGTGTCTGTGATGGGGGTAACTTCCTTGACTGTACAGGCATTTGTACTTGCAGTGCTTTTAAAATGTTTGTGGTTGTAAGAAACTGGTTATAATTTTTTCCTCCTTTCTCATGCTAGTAGGAAGATGTGGAAACAGTTTTTGGGGAGCTGAACATTGGCAGTGTTTTGCTTACAGGTGGAAATACTACTCTGTTCATTTGAGGCTTTCAGAATGTTTGACTTTATTTTCACTCCAGTTGTAATCAAGGACTGAACAGTCTGGCCTTTGAAAGGGAATGGTCAATGCTGGAAGGCAAAAGAAAGAATTTGGAGGCTTGCCTCACTTGAGAAAGGTCCCGGACAGCATATCTAAACAAGTTATGCTTCTGTAATGAGTTCTGTGGTTGTTGAGAGATACTGTGCATCCTCTGTGGTGAATGTGTTATTTACAACTTGTGACGAAGTCATACACATACTGCTTTCAAACACTGGTCCCTTTTACTGCCGGGTCTTCAGTGGTATGAAGTTGTTTGTATATGCTTTTATCCAGCTGAATACAGAACATGTTGTTCTGTTGCTCTTAAAGAGAGTAGTATGCTTACTACCCATTGGCAACTAATGGCTAGTTAGGATTAGGAAACTCCGTATAATCACCGATTACAAACCCTGCTCAGCATACCTTTAAGTGTGTTAGTTCACCCGTTCCTTGGCAACCTCATGTTTCTGGTGACAATTCACTATGTATAAGCTAACATTTTTAATTTAACGCATCCTGGAGAAATTCCTTTCTCAGGTAGCAGGAAAGTTTGGATGTTAATAAACACAGCTTATTAGTTTATTTTCTTTAAAACAGCTTTGCTGCATATGAGAAACTGCATAGAAGGTTTAGCTCTGCAACTTTTTTTTTAAACACGAGATATTGATTTCCCTTTACAGTGCATCTGAACAGGCTGGATTAGAGGAAATAGGTCTGAAAGAAAGCTCAAAGCCTCAAAGCAAGAAACAACTGTAATTACCATTCCTGATGTGGTGGTTTAAACTGTTGTTAAAGACCTCCAGTGCTGGAGACTCCTGGACCATCTGGAACAATCCTTTCCAATACAGAGCAACATTGACCTTTGGAAAACTCATCCTAATGGCTATTAGGACTGCTGAGCTGTCCAGTATAGATGTGGAAAAGAGATTATTCCTCTTTGCTATAACTTGACGTGTGCTTAAAAAGAATTGGCATGTTTTATTATGTGCCTTCCCTTCCCCCTGTAATCACTTTTCCTTTAGGATGATTAATCCCAACTTCATCTCAGTTGTTTCCTCATTAGAGAACCTCTGTCCATTCTTGTACTCTTCTTTGGATTCTTTATAATTAGACCATATTTTTCTTTAAGTACAGCATCCAAAACCAGACACAAAGTAACACGTAAAGCTCTTTTATTTCCTTTTTTTAATATCGCAGCATGAGACAACTGACTTGTGTTCATATGTCTTCCTGCAGAACTCCATGCAGTCAGCTGGGCGAGGAGCACTCTGTTTCGTGCAGCACTCAAGGTGCTTTGCACAGGACTGCACTGGAGGGGCTAAGCTCAGTTCTACCACTGTGCTGGGTGCCATGTAATGTTGGCCCTGCAGGAAAAAGTCTGCACAGAAAAGAAAAATCGTACTCCAAAGGCTGAATAAGGGTCAAGTCATTGCAAGTGCAAATGTTTAAGTATAGTGCATCTGAAAGCAAAGCTCAAACTATCATACTGCCAGCGCATTTTCTCTTTTCATTTTAATTAACAGGTTCTCTCTGTACCACGCTTTTTGCTGGATGAGACCAATATTAGTTAATGGACCGAATTCTCTGTGTAGGCAGTTACTTTCTGTGCGCTGTGTGCAGAGTTTCCCAGGTTAGGATAACAGTGCTTTACAGATGTATGAATACTTGTGTAAGGCTAAAAGCAAAGGATAATCAAGCTTATGTACTCCAAAATCATCTCTTCTTTAGACCTTTTTAAACCCCATCTGGTCCACTTAAAAAGATAATAGAAATTTCCCTGTGTTTCCAGAATGATTTCTTATACTTATCTGGGGGGGAAACACCCTCCCTGAAGTGCTTTTTTCCTAGCCAGGAAGTGGAGAAATCATGCGTTAGGTCTATAGTAACTATACTCCTGCCAGTCTCTGTATTAAGTCAGTTTATAGCAAGAGAGTATTAATGGGATAGTAGGAATATCTCAGTTAGAGGTAATTAGGCCAGAAGTCCATTCCCAAGTGACTGTTGGAGGAGGGTTTGAAACCACAGGGAGTGAAATAGAGTAAACTGTAGTTCATAACTTGTGTAAGGCTGACCTGCTTTTTCTTTAGCATAAATAAAAAATTTATATTAGTTTGGCCATACGTGGCAAAGTAGTACAACGTATCTGTGTTGTGACCTGATCTAGAAACACTGGCCATTTTTGATCATGGGCACTTATGCGGTGTGACTTGTGAAAGGCCAGGCTGTTGTAAGCTAAGAAAATAGCCATATGCATGATGCAGCCTCTTAAATAATTGAAATCGGCTTGATATAGATGACTTTATCCTCTTTTCCTGGGGACTGTTCTTTTCCATAGGAAAGTATTTCCTCTTGAGAGATTTATTTTTATTTTTTTTTGTAATTGAACAGTTCTTGAGGTGGTTGCTTACAAAATTTTCATTTGATGTATCTCATCTTGGTACTTCTATTGTGCTTTCTAAGCTGTGGACGTATAGTTACTATGAATAATGTTATTTCCTGGGATTAGGACATTAGGAGAAGAACGCATGAACAGTCAACCAGGATCTTTAATTCAGCTCTTCCACCCGAGAAAGGGGAAGAATCTCAACATACAGGAGCTTGGGTCAGCTCTTAAGAGTATGTCTGGTTATACCTAATGTGCTGTCCTCTAGCATTCTCTTTCTTCTGGGCAGGAGTGGATTTTCCAGCTCTGTAAGGGACATAGCAAACAACATTTGTGTACATTGTAAATACTCCATCTCAAGTAACTGATGACTTAATAAAGAAGGTTAGTGTATTTCTCCTCCCTTTTGAACCTGTTTTGCTGCAGGTAGAATTCTTCTGAACAGTAAGTTTCTTAAGACTGATACGCTATGGAAATTATCACATTGGTGTTATTTCTTTATCCAGTGATTGTTTATTTTAACATTATCTGGAATAAAAGTGTGAAAGTAGTTATTAGATGTGCAGTCATTTTCATTTCATTTATATTGTTTGGAGACATCGTGATGTGCATAAGCCGATTTTTTTGAAACACTACAGAAGCCTACAATTATTTTAAATTGTACTAAGCATGCAGTAAAGGAGAGTGGTTGTGTGTGTGTGTGATCAGAAAGGGGTCTGTTTATTTTGGAAAATCATATCTATTTATTTGCATTTATATGCAAATAACAAGTGTGCATCAGCTTTGCCTCTACTTTGTGTTTTTGTTCTTGGAACCTATGTCATGATTCTTGATAAAACTGAACTCTTGCTTACCCACAGTTCTGCCTTTTTCCTCATTACAGATGTAACTGAATTACTTCCTTCCTCTTGGAATATTTTTGGAAGGGAGGTGCTTCAAATGTGTAGTACCTTGTGGAGAGCACTGGCAGCCCCATTTACCCTGCAGAGGCCCAGTTTCAATGCAGTGATAATTTTTAAGTAGGAACATTAAAGCCATTCATGACACCAAACCCCCAACTTGTAAATTCAGTTTAGAATCCAATAGGTTGCTGTTTCAACTTCCAAATATAGTGTGCTGTCATGAGGTGTACCACATATGGAAGGAACTCAGTGCTTCACCAGGTTCAATGTGATATTTTTTAAGTAGATAGGTTGAAGCTATTGACAACATCATAAACAAAAAAGCCCCACTTTTAAGTTCAGTTCAGAATCTAAAGGGTGTCTGTTTCTGCTTCCAAAAATACTGTGTACTGTCCTGAGGAGTCCCACATAAGGGAGGAACTCAACAACACTTCACAGGGTTAAACTTCTACATTGTCCTAAAATGTAGATCATACCATCTCAAAACAAATACCAAGGTCTGAATTCAAGAGAAGCCTGTAGTCTTATGCAACCAATGTTTACTCTTCCTGGATATTTATTTTTTTTACTGTTTTTGTCTTGGAGACTGTGCAGCCAGAATGCATCTCAACCCTGTTTTCTAGTTGCTTTCTCCAGTGTGTGTGGGAATCAGCATGATTTTAACCGGATGTGAGATTCACCTGAGGAGCTTCTAATCCTGGCCCAGGTTTTTTCAGTGGAGAATACCTTTAACAGTGCCATCTGTGGTAGATGGAGTAGTGCATATATGTCTGTGTTTAAGCAATATATGCTACAATTTATAATCCCTCACTGACTCCTGTGTCTGTAGCTTTACTGAACAATGATGCAGGTAGGTTGGAACCTTATGCAACTTTACACAGTAGAGCCTATGGAGAAGTGAAGGGATGACCCAGGGAGCTTAAAGACCAGGAAAGGTCCTAGTAGGGACTTAGAAGGACCATCTCTTCAGTGTCATCGTTTGCTTCAGCAACAATTCACAGCCAAGGCAACATGGTGCAGTACTACAGCATCTTGAAAAGTCTAATCGTAATGGGATGCTTTATGGCAGCCAAGGTGACAAGTATGCAATGATTATTACTGAATATGGCAGAGTTTGGCTGTTGTTATCTGCATGTGTATGATGCCTTGCCCACCTCCTTTTCTCCTTGTTGCTTTAAAGAAAATATATTTTCTTTCATGCTGCTAATAAATGTCAGTTATAATAAAAACGTCGTCTCCAAGGCTAGTGTGGCTGTGCTGTGGCTGTTCAGTTTCTTTAATGCTCAGTTGTTCTGAAACATGTTTCAGTCGTGCTCTGCTAGTATTCTTGCTTGGGAAAGGTGCATTAACTGACCTGTTTCCCAACAAGTTGTTTCTGTTTCTCATTTGTCTCATGTGTCTTAAGTTTTGATAAGAGGATATTCCTCGTCTCTCCTTTTTATTGTTGGCTTTGTAGTATATTTCCCAATATGTTAATTAGTAAGTTTTACTTTGTGATGTTTCTGAAGAGATATTGTTTCTGTAAAAAATGCTGTGAGCAGACTGCCCCATAAAGTAGGACTATGTAATGTTTTCCACTCCCATATATTTCTCTTTTACACTTGTTTTGTTACCTTTCTGGTTCTCCTATATATATGTCTAGTAAGAACGCTCTCCTTAGATTATTTTTCTGGATTATCTACATATTCATTGTTTCCTACAGCAGATCCTTTTCTGATTTATTTCTGCTACTCTTGTTAACGTGTTATTTATTCATTCTTTTATTCTGTTGTTAACTGAGGCTATGAAGTTTCTAGGGCCATGCAGAAACCACAGTTCTTATTACAGGATGGTCTTATTGCCAGGATTTGGGGACTTCAGTATCCACAGCTGCTTTCTCTTAAGCTTGGAGTGCCACATTCATCTTGAACAACTAAGAGTACCAAGAAATAGAAGACTCACACCTTAATATCTTGGGCGTTATTCAATGGCCAGTAACTTGTGATCTCACAGCACCAACTTCAGCGCTTGGAAAAGATGATGCAGCTTTGCCGGAGCTGGTAGAGTTGAACTCATTTGTGTTGGTCATGAGCTTGGCGCCAGGTCTGAAAGCTTAGATGGCAGTAGCTCAGGATAACTTGTTTCCAGTGGAGTGCTCTGAGAGTGGTGATTAGGCCTGTTGTATTGCATTAAGGACACAGAAGAAAAGGCTTTGGGCAAGTTTCATTTCTTTTAAGATGCTAGCAACTGTGATTTCTTTACTTGTCATGTTTTGAGGACGTTGTTAAGGAGAAAAAGACAGAAGGACCAGAATTAATTCCTAAATCTTAAGATACTTGCACAAGGAAACATACTACTTGATATCATAATTATTCTTAAAACTGGTGCAGTTCCAGTACCTCTAGTAAGGGTATTTGCATTGAATTTGCATATGTTGTCCAGTGGATGCCTAAGCCTGAACAGCCTATAGGGAGGGGGCAGAAGAGTGTGTGTGGTTTTATGTGTGGATCTTTTGCTTATTTGTTTGGGGTTTTATTTTTTGAAATAATACTTGTGTTGCTTTCTTCTTTCCTAGTAATTTTGCCAGGGAATTGTCTTCTGGAAGTTCTATGGCTATAAATTATGGCAGAAGTTTGATCTTTGGTGTTACGCAGGGATTCTATTACAGGGGTTTTTTAGGAGATGTCTTTTTCCAGGTGAGGTCAAGGCCAGAAAAACTTGCACGTTGTAAAGAAAAACCTTAGGTAACATTTCAAACCTCTACTTAAAGTGAGTACTTGAAATTCTGTTCCATCTCTTTGTATGTCTCTCTTCTTTTCATGTTTTCAGTTCTTGGTGAACACTCAGTTTCAACCCCAAAGACTGGGGTAGCTGGGACTGTTCTGCTCTCTTTCCCAGCTTTTCTTTGAAATCTCCTTTTTCTGTGAAAATTCATTGACATGCTCTCTCATGTGACTTGATTTGCCAAGTGATACATGCTGCGAGTATCGCTAAATGCCTTCATATCCGACTGTGCAAGAGCTTTTCACTGTTACTTGCTTATGCATATACAGCCGTTTGAAAAATTAAGCATGTACAGGCATATTGTTACGATCTGGCCCTGGAGCAGTGAAGTTGTTGTTTTGTGAGCTCAATACAGAGTGATGGTACTCTGCCAGTTGAAAATCTCATTTCTTCAGATTTTTCATCATGCTTTGTGTAACGAAAGTCTTGTGAATTAACTTCTCAAAGGAGCTGCTTTTAGGTGTTGCAGGTTGGGAGTTCCATTTATTCCTGGAAGATTTTGGAGCAACAAGCCTGCTGACCTGAACAACTTAAAGCTCAGTCAAGGGTATTTTTCCTTTGTCAGCACGGCATAGTTAAGGATATGTGTCAATGAAGAGAGTCCCTGTGGGTAACTGGGTTACTAGGATACAGCGTAGGCTGTTCTAATTAGGCAGTTACTCTTGTCTTCAGGCTCTCTGTCATTACGTTGCTTCTAGAGATTTTGTAGTGGTAACACAATTTAAGAAATAAAAATTATTTTAAGGATGTATTTTTTGCTAAAAGTATTTGTATGCATTGGGTGCAAAATACTAGTCACTGATATGTCATCTGCACAAAAGAGAGGCTAATATAAATTTAATTGGTCTTTTCAAAAGCTTCCAGGATCTGCATTTTGGAGGACGCTGCAGTGTTGAGCATAAACAGAAAGCTTCTCAGTAGTCATTTGGTTGGATGAAAACTGGCACTGGCTCTTTAGAGACTAAAAATCAAGTTGCTGTGCAGAGAGCAATTAAAAAAAAAAAAAAGAAAAAAAAAAGATGGGGGCAGGGGGGGAAAGAAAGCTTTTTCTTTTTAAAACTGTGACCTGGTTATCATGATGACCAAATCTGATGAGAGTTTTTCTTAGAATTAACATTTGTAAAGCCAATTCAAGTTTGTTTGTACTTTATCCCTAACATACGGCTTCCCACATGATGATGTCATGTACAACTAAATGCCAAAAAAGCGTGAATGCTCCCAGCAAAAGGTACACTTTGAACTACGATTTGATTTGCAGTTTTCTGTGCATGTGCGTGCGTGGCCAGCCAGCTGGTCACGTTAGAGCACTGAGCTCTGCACGAAGCCGTTGCTTTCCTCAACTGTGGATGATGGTCTGTAGGAACACGTAGTGGCCATAGAAGGCTTCTGTATGGGAAACATCTACCTTTCTTCCCTCTGAGATGTTTGAAAAGGTGTGAATTGTCATGGGTAGTTTGCTTTTTCACCTCTGCATTTGGGTATCTCTGTTCAGAGATGTTCTAGAGAAGGATTGTCAGCTTGAGGCATCTTGGTGCTATAAGAGCTTTATGCAGTCCACAAGTGAGGATTTCTGTATCATTTTGGTTTGCAGGTGTTGTGTAGGCATGACAAACTGTTCTGTGCATGGGTTTTGTTCCCAGCCCACTTGTTAGCAAAGTTGTAGTTTTTCAAAGGTGATAATAACTTGTTTGGGAGGTGGACCTCACTGTCTGCTTGTGTTTATGGAGTGGGTGGTGGGGTTGTTTGCTCTCCCCCCATCTGTATGCTCTCCTGCCCTTACTGCCTGATCTGGTGGTGTGCTGTTATCGTCTGTGTTATAAAAAGCTTCACTTGGGTTGCAAGGTTTTTCCTCTTTTTTGTGCAAAACAGAATGTTACAGTGGTATTAAATAAAGAAAAGCTGTGGTTTTTTTTCTTTTAATCTACCATTTACTGTAAACTACTACAGGGTCCTGTTCTGCCCAAGCGGTGGATATGTTAGGAAGATTTCTGGATCAGAACATAGTTTGCAAGTTTTCTGATGAGGTGTTCCATCAGCTGTGCAGTAGAAGGTGGGACCCCAGACTGCCTACAGCTCTTTAACATGATGGTTACCAGCAAAAGCATCCTAAAGGAAGTTTTGAGGGTGTTTTAAATGTTCAATGAGGAAGAAAATGTAAACGCTAGTGCCTGGTATTATAGGTTCATTGGTGTTGGTTTTCAAATGCGGTACTTGATGAGGAGTGTCATGATGTATGTTTTGACTCAGGTATGAAATGTGGTTAGACTGCCTTCTACTAAACTTCTTTCTTTACAAAGTCTTCATCAACTCTGCTGGCAAGCAAGCAAAGGTTTATCTTTGCCCTTCCCTTTGTGCTTTGGTGCATCTTTTCTCCTCATGCAGAGATGGAAGCTTGTGCTCGTTTGCTCTGCAGGAGAGGGAGTTTCTTGTATGCTTGCACCTGGGCAGCAGCTGAGCCACATCTGTTTGCATGTGGATGAAGAATGACTTCAAAAAGGTTTCTCTTCTTTCTTGGCTATGTATTGAAACCTAAAGTGTGCAAAAGTGAGCGTGCATGTACGTAGGCACTCACTTTGCATGATTCCTATTAACACTATTATTTTTCTCTTAATATAACTTTTCTATTTGTTATGAAATTTTATCTTCAACTGCAGTGCAAAAGAGTACTGAGGCAGCATAATGGTTTTTTTTCTTTATCTCTCTTTTAGCCTTTCAGGTGGTACAAGCAGCTTAGTTAAAATTTATAACAGCGTGTAGTAAATGATGTGAGATATGCTCGATCTTTTACAATAAGAAAATGAACACCTTTGAGAAACAGCTCTTAGGACTCCAGATGATTTGTGTGCCTTGCACAGCCTGAGTGTGTGCTGCCCCGAGGGAGCGTTGGGCATGGGTGCAGCATGTGCTCCAGGGAACAGAACCTTCTGAAAGCTGCCCAGACCCCCACAGAGGAGGTGGGAGCTGGAGCTTGGGAAGATAGGAACGATGCAGGCTCCCATTCTCTCCTCTCCCTGGCTTTTGTGTGCCAGGGGTGATTACTGTCACTGTTCAATCCATGCTTAATGCCTTCCAGAGAAGCAAGCTGACAGCTTTTCAGCTGCACATGCTTCTGTGACTGGTATTTTCCTACAAGTCAGACACCTAAGAAATTTAGTTAAAGGCTTACACAAGAGAGCTGTGTAAATTTTTTGCAATGACCTAATGCATACAAGCTCTTTCTGATGGAAGCTGAACTAAATGCTGTTAAATAAATTAGAAAGTTAAGTGTTAAGCTGTATGAGGAAGAGTTACAATTTGTTTTTTCAGACGCATTTGCCTCTATCAATTTGCCTTGGGTGGTCTCATCCTATGCTACGTTCAGTTATTTCAATTTCTTTCCGTTTCTCAAAGAAAAAGTTACATTAAAAAAATGTTATTAAAAGCTTCCCTTAAATGTGATGTGCTACTCTACCCTATAGTCCGGAAGCTGTTTCAAGTGGTGAATATTCCTAGTGAGTTCATAGCTTTATTTTTAATAATTTGGGAACTGTTGTTATCTAGCTAGTTAATAGGGATTTTCCCATAATACTTGGAATGTGTGTAGCATCAGTTGCCCCTTTGCCTAAAATGCCTTTGTTTGAAACAATGGGCAGCAATAAAAGAGCAATTTTTCACCTTGCCTAAAAAATAAAGGTACTATAACTTAACTTTGTAGATCATTGTGTTAGTACACAGAAGATAATTTTTTTTTAAGTGATGTATGTTTTGAACTGGTTTGCTGCTAGTCTGCTGGCATTTTCTGATGTTTGCAAACTTTATTAGCCATTACTTAGTTTCTCAAAAATAATACAGCAAAAATTACGAGTTCTATTCTCAAGGTTTAATTTTATCACAAATAAAGACTTCTCTGTTATATTTGTTGTTGTTATGCCTGTACCTGCCATCTATAATTTAACATCTTCATAATATAGGAAATTACCTACATTTTAGTAGATATTGATAGTCGTGATCGTGTACAATTGCCACATTTTAATAGCAGAGTGCAGAAAAGTGATGCAACTTTATTGAAGTCACATGAGATGTCAGTGGCAGAGGTGATGTTACATCTTGGATCCTGCATTTTAAAATATATGAAAGTATATTTATTATAAATGAAATATTAAAATATGAAAGCATATGAATATATGCATATATCATTACAAATATATATTTGAAAAATCATCCTTTTTTACTTTATTATAGAGTATAGAACAGACATTACTTTTCAGCGCTTGCAACTACAGGAAGGATGAAAACTACATCCCTCTAACTGCTTTCTGGAAAAATGACTGGTCTAGTTCCTGGTTTATGAATGCACATAATTTTCTGGCAAGCTGACACGGTATATTTTTGTCACCAGAGAAGTCCACAGACTGCAGCAGTCCTTTGCTGTAGTCATGGGAAAGTGCTGAAGTGCTGTGCTGGTATTATGGCCCTTCCTGAATTCACACAAGTCTGCACCAGTGTTAACGGTGCATGGCTGTGCTTCTGTAAATAAGGATTTGGCAGTTGAAGGGATCGTTGTGTTCAGTGACAGGTTTCATTACTTGTGAATTTCAGTCAGGCTCTGACGGGTTTTGGGGGGCAGCAGAAGCAGCAGAGAGTTCATCACCCCAAGCCTGTCAGCACATTTCCTGTGCTGTCACTCCTGTGTCCGAATGTCATTGTCTGAGCTGGGGCATTGTACAGGTGCCATCTGTGCCTCCTGTGGCCCTTGCCACAAGCGCTCTCCTTTCCTCCCCTTTGCTCTTGGGATCACAGCTTTGCTTCCGAAGCTATCTATTCTTTTTCATAACATTATCGGCTTGGTGGAGTTTGCCTTGTCTGATTGTCATCCTGTCACTGTTGCCTAGCTCAATGGCAGTACAGTTGCTGGATGGTGAAACCGTCACCCACAACAACAGCTGTGCAAACAAACAAGTCAGCATTGATATTCATCAATAGCTTTGTGCAGTTGTGGCATTGAGATACACCAGAACATGTGCAATCTGTCTGCTTTCTTTGTCCCACAGTATAGCCAGATCGGCTGCTCTGCACCGATGAGGGCATGATTGTCATGCCACGGTGTGCCTTCATCTCCTTCCCTTTTCCCTTTGCTTTTCCTTCCTCTTTGTGGGCTGTCTGGCTGTTCCTGGGCACATCTGCCGCACGGCCCATCTGCTCTCCACGAGAGGCACGCACAGTTCTGACAAGCAGTGTTCAAGTAGTACACTGTTCTTCTGGAGATGACAGAAAACAATAATTTGTATTATTAATGGCATGTCACTAAGGCTTCCTGCTTCTAAAATGCTAAGCAAAGCAAATAGCATGGAACATTGGCTTGCGAACTTGCCGTTGAGTTGTTTCAAAATCCTGTATGAACAAGTGAATTTTTCGCATTCCACTTACCTCAAGTAACAATGCTCTTACCTTGTCTTACAGCTTGTAACTTTTTCAAGACATGGTGTGTTTTCCTTAAAAAAAACCCCAACATCTTTTTCAGAAGTTGTGTTCCTTCCTTCCTGGTGTCAGTGGCAAGATTCTTTACACTGAGAGGCATGGGTGTATGATAAAATTGTTATTTACTATTATTTTATGTCTTTCAAGGAAAAAAAATATTAGCAGACTGTGAAGAAAAAACTAATTCTAAAGTCAGAATGAATTTAAAGCCAAGATTGCTCTTGACTCTTATGCATGTCTATTGGACAGCTTATAGTGGTGCAAGTAATTTTTCAGAACATCTTTCTGTGATGTGTAGTCACTTCCAGTAGGATCTTGCCTTGTGACAGCTCTCCTATCAAACTGAACAAAGATAAAGGGAGCTCTCTATGGGTGAAGGAAGAAGATGATACATAGCACAGGCACGTATAGACAGTGAAACTTTTGTTTGTGGAATCACCTCTAGCTTTGGGTCGAAGATTTGTGTAGATATGTGATCAAAAGTGCAGTTAATAATTAGTATGTATTCACCTTTGCCCGTCATATTAACTGTCATGTGTACCAATGCCATGTTTACCGTGCTTACTGTGTTGAAGCTAACACAGCTGTCTTGTGTTACTGCTGCAGGGATTTACAACATGAAGCTGTGATGAACAACAAGAACTTTATCCGTTAGGATGTGTGCCTGCAATGTAGAACTCACTGTAAGCAAGCGCAAGGTGTCCAAAGTGTGACTAAGGTGGACAGGATTTTACAGGGCTGGCTAAAAACAATAGTGCATGCGTATAGGGAGAGAAATGATTCTTTTGGCAGTGTTTTTTATAAGTCTTGTAAGCCTTGTAAGTCTTTTCCTTTAGTAACTCCCTGCTTACTCAAAATGTCACAAAGAGGGGAAAAAAAAAAAGACTGGAAGCCTTAGTCAAAGGACGGAGTGAGGCTAGGGAGACTTTCAGTGAGGAGATGATGTTGAACAGCTTTTGGTCAGCAAACAGGGCTGGCTCAGGGTCAGTGTTTTGGTTCTGTGCTTGCTAGAAACTGCCTTGTCTGTTACCCATGTTAACTGCTTGTGAAAGCGGTTATTCCATGGTGGCTGCACTGTGCCATGTTCAAACAGCTGACCTCCATGGAGGAAGTCAAGGATGGACTTGTGTATTTGTCTTACATACTTTTACAAGAGTATACCTGTTTTCTCTCCCTCTCCCGAGAGCATTGTAAGGCAGTATATTTTATCGTCACACCACAACTAAGCATCATAAAGCTGGCAATGCCTACAGTGAGTTTCAGGAGGAAAAAAATGGATTGGGACTACTTGAGAGAATAGTACCTGTTATGCTGCAAAACATTGTGCATGGGATCAGTAAAATAAAGTATATAATCACAGCGTTCATTTGATTAAATGTGATTAGTGGTACAGTGGTATTAGCTCTGTGCATTAATTCTTGTAATTGTTCTTTCCAGATCAGCAGCTTCAAAATTTATTGAGTCAGTATGTCAGTGCTTGAAAAGTTGTGTCAAGGAATTTAGCAAACAGATCAGGGAGAAGGGGATGAGTACAGCAGTTTATCACCTTTGGAAGGTGTCGTTAGACTGACAACAGTCCATAACAGATAGGTGAGCTATTCCTGCAAGATCTACCATGGGTTACTGAGTTCAAGGCATCCTCTAAAGGGTTACAAATGTAGTTACAGTTGAGCAGTGTAATGTATCACCATTGGACACTTTATACTGTGTATGCTCATTTTTATTTTAAACTGGTCCCTGGTGGTTTAACTGGATGGGATATTCCCCACCCTCCCATCCCCCCCGCCTTTTTAATGTGCATTGTCAGTAGGTTCCAGCAGCACTGCATGGATGATCCCATAAGAAAACAGAATGATCAAGTGGGATAGATATTTTAAGGACGAAGCCTTTGTGTATGTCCTTGAAAAATATCCTGCAGCAATTTTCTGTGATTCCCTTTAATATTTGGCTCTGAAGGCTATTAATCCAATCTTGACATTTCAGAAAAGTACTCAAGCAATAATCAACCTTTTCACGGCAAAACGCATTCATGATTGGAAAAGTTTATATACAGATTTTCTCTATAACCCAAGAACACTTTTGCGAGAGAGGAGGGATTATAGTCAAGTTATGCAAATGATATTAATGTATGATTTTTGCAAGTATTTTGTTCAAATATCTGGTGAATTTTTAGCTTTTTCTCCTTTGTGTTTGGACCCAGCTATTACTACTTGAATTCTGCAAACTGGAGCAGTTAAAGTTTTATTGCAGGTGGCCCATAAACAGAGTACTCCTGCAGCGGGTTGTGAATAGAGATGGCAATTGTGTGATGAAGCAATTTGTCACTGACTGCTAAAAGGCCAGAAGTTAAATGAATGGCTGACAATGTAAGCGTAACTACTGGACATGTTACTTAGCAAATTCTTGTAGCTGGTATCAGGTCCGCATTTGCCTTATGTAAAGGGAACCCCTCTTCATCTCTCCTAAGTGTCGCTCATTTCTGATAGGAGAGGGAGAACCTGGTCCTTGAAACAGAACAGATCTGCTAGCAAGCCTAATATTAAGAAATAATAAAACTAGAGGAAATGAAGTGGTACTAAAGGAAAGCAGAAGACCTAAAGTTATGCAAAATTTTTCCCTGCATTGTTCCTTGTTACCCTCTTTAGTTTGTTTACTTTGTGAGACCATTAGCTGACATGCTCTGTAGCCTTGCATAGTAAGAGGGAGCCACTTTTTGCCTTGCTGGAGTGCTGCTGTAGAGAGAAAAGTAGGTGCGGGGTGAGAGAAGTTCGTGTTGTCCTGCTCGTTTCCAGGGAATGGAGGTTCACAGGCAATCTCACTATTTGTGCTGACTTGCTCATGGAGTGTTTTCACGTACCAAGAGGTTTTGTCTCGGCCCTTGAATTCTGGGCAGTTGTCTCCAGAAATACTGTGTCTGAGGTTTGCTTATTGCCATCTTACTACTTGTGGTAATCTGGTGGGTTTCATTTTTTGTTTTTCTCTCTTCCTCTTTATTTAGATGAGAGATCCTTGGAACAGCAAAATTTTTCCTTTTTCTCAATGGACTCAAATGTGCACCAAAGCATATCAGGCAGCAGGACGCAAATGGCCTTAGCAAAAAGTACTTTGGAGCTCCAAGAAAGTAATTTCCTTCAAGCAGTTTTATCATCAGTTACCACTCCCTTTGATGTGACTTTATTTAACCAAGAAGAAATGGTCAGGATTTCAGAAGGGAAAAGTACGTCATTGGTAGATGTTTCTGTAACAAGCAATGAGGCGTTCTTAAGTGACGATGAATTTATTAGCTCATTTCCAAAGGCACCGTGGACTCCTCCGCTGAAGTCTTTTGCAGTTTTAACCGATCATCATTCAGTTAATACAGTAGAGCCACTGAGAGAAATGTTAGAAACTGTCTTGCTAACACCTTCATTATCTGTCCTTTTTTCACCATATGATATCTCAGAAACAGCACAGCAAAAGACTCCATTGAGTGCTGTCCCTGAACGCAGTAACACTCTTACAGAATTGAAGCCTTTTGTACCAGATAGTGAAATGCTAACAGCAAGCAGAGACTTGCCGTTGTACCCTCCAAATACAGCTATTTATTTCACTTCTATTCCTTTAGAGGCGGGAGTTGCAGTGCAGGAAAACATAAATGCAAGTTTAACAGCTCTGCCTTTTGGGGCTGCATCAGAAGGGTTGCCTCTTCATCTCAAGCTGCTGGATAAAAATAGCCCTGTGACCCCAGATGCCACAGCACAAAGTGCAGACCCATATGGTGACATTTACGCCGATGTGAGTACCAGGGCAGCAGAAACTCTCAGTCTAAGGACCTACCCTAGTCCAAGCATTCCCTGGGCCACGCCAGCTTCAGCCACCAGTGCTGAGTCTGCTTTGTTTCCTGTTAGTCTTCCACCTGCGACCTTCCTGCTTCACTCAGCTGCCATTTCCACAGACTCTAATACAGTTCTTAATGCCAGCCTGTTTACACATGAATTCTCCAGTATAACACCAAATTTGCCTGCCAGTTCAGAAATACCAAGTCAATCAGAGCTTGTCAGTAAGCTCATGAGTCCAGTGCCTTTCACGAGATCATACAGTTCTTGTCTGTATTGTGACTCAGTTTCACTTCTGCCAGAGGCAGGCTTTTCCCCAGAACATGATGTGGGCTCAGGCGATTACGTTGAAACTTTGTCCATCACAGTGTCTGAAGTACGAGGCATAACTCCGTTTGCAACTGTAATTGCTGACGGGTATGAATTAGAGGAGCCTACACCTGAGATTTTTGATACTTCTTTTCCATCAAGACCAGTTGTTTCATTTTCTTCAAGATTTGCAGAAATGCCGGATTCAAGCATGTTTTTATTGAGCGCTGCGGACACTGTCTTTAATGACAGAAGACCTATAACAATTTCTTCTTACCATCAGCTCCCTGGAGGAACATCACTGAACATCTCTGTTGCCCAGTTTTCCCTCCCTGTTCTGGAAACGTTTTCATTGACACCAAGCACTTACGTAGAACTTCCTGATGCCACCACCGTTCTGTTTGACTCTACCTTCACCCCGAGTGAGCCAGTAGCATCGTTTGCAGTCAGTCATACAACTTTGCTGGAGTTGCCAGAATTAATGCCATCAGAATCTGTGGGTTTGCTTGACAAGACTTCTACAAGGGAGGAACCGTCTTTAAATATTTCAGATTTTCCGTCCAATCTTTTATCAACACCATTTCTTATTGAACCTAGCTACTTGTCTTTATCATCAGCCATGCTAAATTCTTACTCTGTCATGCAAAGTGATTTATCAGCACTCTTACCTCAGACCTTGTTGACTGGGACATCAGTACTTTCTGAGGATGTTTCCAGCTGGGACTTGGCTACCACTATCAGCTCTGCCACTGATGCCGAGGTTTCTCAGTTCCCTCTTGGCCAAACATCATACTTTTATTCAGATGCATCCTCTGTTCCAGGTGCACATGTTCCTGAAATAACGCTATCATCAGATTTTCACTCCGAGTCATCTGTGTTTCTGGAAGCACCCTCCGTATTGCCAGCGGGCTCTGAATTTGTGTTTACCTCAGCTGTTACAGGAGCTACCTCTCAGTTGGAGCCTTCACTCTCCACCTCTCACTCCGTGGTTCCTACCCTGGTGCTGCCTGCTTCCGACACCCAGTCTGTTACCAGCACCATCTTGCTCAGCGAAACAAATCTGATCTCTTTGTTTACTACCTTTCCGGCAACTCCTGTCTTAAATGTATCTTCATCTCTGCTCTCAAGTGCTCCGGCTTCTGATGAGGATATTGGTGCTACAGTTAACCCCACGCTGCTTTTAATGTCTCGCAGCGAGGGCAGTGCCCAGACAGCCCTTCCTCCCACAGACCCCGACAGCCTGACGTCGCGTGCCGACACCAGCAGCGTGATGCCCTTTCCTACCGTATCTCTGTCTGTGACGATGTCATTTGCTCCCACGCAATTTCCTCCGACCTCTGGCCCTCCCACTGGATATGAAGCTCCAGCAGGAAGCAGTGTAACTGCTGGTACTGATGCATCGGCTGCTTCCACCACCGTCCCCACAACCACTGCTGCCAGTGCCACGGGCAGCCACAGTGTCACTGCTGCAGGCAGCCTGGGGACGTTCTCCTCTGCCTCTCTGGTGACCACTACTCCATCTGAACCTGTGGCCGTAACCTCGGCCGTGACCACTACCAGGCAACCCTACGTCTGCGACATCACGGTTCCTGATGCTTACTTAGTCACCGCGGGTAAGATACTCCTAACGTCTTTATTTTGTTTTTCAGAAGCCACTGTAATGTGACCCCCTAGCTAAATTGCCGGTGTCAAATTAGCTAAGTGAACCTTTCAAAGAAATATGGTGTAAATTTAGACAAACGGCTGTAAAAGCATTGATTTATCATTTATTCTTGAAAATAATAGAATTCACTAGAAAAAAATCCGTTGTGATAGTGAGTTTCATATACGTTACACTGCACAGAGAATGAAATTGTCTTCTAAAATTGCTGATGCGTATATGCAAGTATGCTGAATTAGAGGCTGCTTTATCGTTTCATGGGTTGTAAGTGAATGTTACTGTCATGGTGCTGTTCTGCCAAACTATTAAATGTTCTGACTAAGTTTCTACTTTCAGTTGTTGCTGCTGTTTGTAAAAAAACCCGCATGTGAGGTAATGTTGTAATATGAAAGAAGGCAGTTGTTCTAAAAAATGTTTGGGTTTTGTTACCATTTTTATGATTTTACCATACTAGCTTATGTTTATATTTTCCCTTCTCCCATACTTACTTCAGTTGGATTTGGTGTGTTTGTAACCAGAAAAAGTGACATGTGTTTCAAAATTAATTGTCTCAGCATCTGTATTTGCTTTTTTTGGTGTTTTCCTACCTCTTCCTAGCTTGTTAACAAAACAATACCAGTGAACTAATCCAGGGCAGCTGCAGAAGTGCTGCATGTTCTGTGGTAAGCAACCCATTTTGCCCTTAAGATTTATTTGTAGTATGTAAAGCAGAATGAGCATAATCTCATTCTCCAGATATGAAGGTGAGCTGGCTATGCTGGTGATGAGGAAGATTTTTTTTAATCTGTAATTTGAGTAGTTTTGTAGGCAAGTTACTGATGGAAAGTAAATGCAGGATGACAACATGACACTTTCCAGTTGTTTCCTTGACCATAGTCACAGTCTCAGTATGACTGTAACAGACATGACATCCATAGGGATGTAGGGTTTTTAAAGCAGTTTCTTACTCGGTGGATATCCCTTTCAGTAATTAATGACATGTTTGTTTACTTTTTATCTAAGAGAAAATAGATACATATTTTCTGCGGCTTTTTTCTGACCTCATTTGCATTCCATGCGTTGCCTACAACGCATTAACTGCGTTATGACAGCAGGCTTGTGCACAGGTCAGACTGAATGTGCTATGACTTTCAGATCCAATTTGAATGCCTCAATGGCTCTTTAGAAGATTCTTTTAGTAGAATGCTAAAGACAGTAGATATGGAAAAACAAAACAAGAGAGAGAAAATAAACCTGGTGTCCCTTAAACTGTATGTACAGTCACTTTTTAGGATACAGTCACACCTTTACCTATTTCCTTGTCCATTCTCTTATCCATTTGATGCAGTTGATCTCATTGCCTGCTTTTTCATGCATTGCACAATTGAAAATGCAGCTTTGAACCAAAGCCCAAGAGATGAAGCTAAAATGTATTGACTGACTGACATTAATTTCCAGTGCTGGCCCAAAGAGCTGTTCTACAAAATGTCAGTGAATCCATCAGAGAAGTGCTCAGAGTTCAGTTCAGGCGATCAGTAGAGCTAGAGGTAAGTGGTATGAAGTGTGTACAAGTACTACTTGATCAATATACTACAATAGTGGTTTTAGTTCACAGGCTAAAACAGTGATTTAAAAACAACCCATGTGGTACTATATCAGAGGGAGGTTTATTCTGCCTTAAATGTTAGTCATGTTTTGTTTGGGTTTTTTTAACGTGAATATGACATCAGCTTTTTTACTTTTAGAATGTCATAGTTTTCTAGGACAGCCCTTTCTTGGTTTTGCCAGAGGTGAGCAAGCAATGTCCAGCCTCTACTGCTCACCCCCTTTGGCTGGTGAATTGAAACTGAGCTGAAAAGCTTTTACCTTTCAAAATACCTGTTAAAAAGTTTTGTTTCTCCTGCTAGCTGATTATATACTTAGCACCTTAAAGAAAACAAAACCTTCTGCACAGCCTCGTGCTATTTTATGTTGTGAGTGAGGCCATCAACACTTCCAGGGGAAGTGGTGGACTCCCAAATGCAGGATTTGGCAGATGAAAAAGGTGGGGAAAAAAAATCAGGTGTGCAATGGTAAGATGTTATTTTTAAGCCTTCAAATAGGTGTGACTCCTGTTCTTCCCCCACTCACAGGGCTAGGGATTGCTGCCATCTTGTTGTTTTTTTGAAAGCTTCCTCTGCTTTGATGTTCAAGGAATCATCTTTGAACAATATTTTAGTGCTGTTTCCTAACCTTAAAGTGAGTGTCTGGTTGAGATGAGGTTTAAAGACCCTATTCCCCTCCTCTATCTCAAATCCTCTGTCTGAGAGGAAAAGACTGTAGAGGTAGTTTGGGGGGTACCTTTGTTGTATAATCAGATACTTCAACACTGGGGACAAAATGAAATGTTTTAATGGAATTACTGGTGTAGGTGCAGATTCAGCTGCACTTGCAGTTTTTTCATGTCTGCATTCATCTAGTTGTGATAGCCCAGCACCACATTATCTTACTTTTTTGAGTCTATGATCTCATTTTCATTATGAAGTTAACTCAAGTAGCAGTTTGAATGTTGAACATAACTTGAGTTTCTCCATGCACAGAATCCCTTGCTGCCTCTAATTTCTGCTTGCCCATCTGTGTGGGGAAACAGTGTTTTGACAGTTCCTTCCATAATCACTGCACTCAATAATTAAACAACTCCTGTCTGATGTTGGAGAATATACCTCTCTACTACTCAGTCAAGATAGGAATGTTACGAGTTTCTGCCAAACTTCAGCCACAGTGAGCTGCCACTATAAATTATGTGTAGTTCAGGTCCTTTAGCAATACCTGC
Organism: Harpia harpyja; assembly: GCF_026419915.1. Classification (NCBI taxonomy): domain Eukaryota; kingdom Metazoa; phylum Chordata; class Aves; order Accipitriformes; family Accipitridae; genus Harpia; species Harpia harpyja. The sequence goes on along the minus strand of NC_068945.1, from coordinate 22,016,917 downwards.
CTATAAGCTTTTTAGGGTTTTTTTGTAAATAAGAGATTTTTCTTTTGGTTTGTGAATTATACCTTCAGATTGTGCAAACAGGCATAGTCAAGTAGAAGTCAAAAGTTCATGATGATAGAACTACACTAATTTTCAGTGACCTTGTACACCTCAATAATATGGAAACACTTACCCTCTTAATACTAACAGCAGTAAGACAAAATATGTTGCTAAATATTTGAAGGTTGACTGGAGCAAACATTTGATATCTTGCTGCTTTGTATTTTTGCCCTTTAAATTCCTTCCTTTCATGCCCTCTACTGCCTTGTAAAGCTCTCAATAGGATGTTTTGGCCCTAAGGCTTCTCAGAAGCAACTGTTTTTATAAATAATGCAGTTAGTCTGGCTTCATTCTTTGCAAACTCTTTTTTATTGAAAGGAGAAAACATCTCTGTGGAATCAGTTATGCTTATTTTATGCTAGAATGCTGCTATCGTATGTGTTCTTTTTGATGCCTTGGGTATGGGTTTTGCACTAAAAATAATCACTAGCAAATGTCTTCACCTCTAATGGTGGAATACTAACAAAAACTTATTTTAAAAAAAGAGCTGTCTATAATATCAGTATGCTGAGTGGTGATGTGATGCAAAATTTTAAACAGAATTTGTCTATATCGCTAAACTTAATTATTCAAACAGACCTGACTTTTGTTAGTTGAGAGTACCCAGGAACCGTGAGTACATTTGCAAGTTATGGTAAGGCAGTGCATTTCTCTAAGCTGCTTTTTTATTGTGTCTCCTATTACAGCTCACAGATGTTGTTCCCTTGCTGTGATGTAATGCACAGTAAATCAGGAGGCAGTCTTGTTAAATTTAACTTTGTAGTAATGTATGCTTTAAAAATAAAATCCATGGCAACGATGGATATAACTGCTGCTCAGCGTAACACTGAAAGGAGGATTAAAACATTTTTTTCCCAACTTTTTCACTTGAAACGTTGGTCTCTGCTTCTTTATTATTTCAAACATTCTGAGTTGTTGAAGTGGAAAAAAAAGAGGCAAGCCTTGAATCCTGCCTACTGAAAAAAACTTTTGTCAATGTTTTCCAAGCAAAAGTCCTTACAGCAAAGTCAGAATAACCTAAAATTTTAAAGTTCTTTCCAGTTGATCTCAATGTATTGCATCTGCAAAAGAATAACACCCTATTGTTTGAATAAGAGTAATTTTTGTCAACTTTCTCTAATGTAGACCTTATGATACTTGGGTAAGATCTGTTATACAATATTCCTTTGACTTAGCTTTGTTGCACTGGGGTGTGAAATAAAATAGCGTTGGCAGTGACTTGCTGCCAGGACCCATGGTGCCATTAAGTTCATGGCAACAGGAAAAAGCTTTTTGCCAGCCTCCTTTGTGCTTGGAAATTTTATCATGCAGTATAATGTATACCTCAGCCACTTTGTTGCTCTATTTAATAAAGGGTTTGGGGCCTGTCCTTAGTGTATTGGTTTCTATAATCCAAAATCAGTAAACCTCTGCCTTCAAAGTAAGATCAGTTCATTGTCAGGCAGTTAAATACTTCTTTCAAAGATGCCACCTTGTGGACTTTTGCTGGCTTCATCACTGCTCACTGCTGCTGAAATTCTGGCTGGTACTGTTTAGGTGTGTAAAAATGGTGAGAGAATTGTTGCCTTAGGATCCTAATGTGCGTAGAAGCAGAAGCTTTGTTTCATTTTTAAGACTTGTGAGCTTTTGTAGCCCATCTTCAGGAAGTTAAACGCTCTCTGCAGGCTCTTTACAGGGTGCTTAATAAGGTTGTGGTGAGGAAATGGGTTGTATATGCTTTCTGCCAGATGTTTACACAGCATAATAGAGTGGAGTGTAGGCAGGGATTAGACTGTAGTGAAGGCACATCAAATATTTTAGTGGACAATAATCAATAGCAAATGCTTAGGGAACATCATAAGGGACAGAGTAAGCAAACAGTGATATTTTTCCCAAATACTCTTCTAGCTTCTAGTAAATCAAGGCTTGAAAACTTTCTGTACTAGAAGCGCGCTCTTTTGCGAGGGTAGCTTTGAATATCTCATTCAGTTCCAGGTTGTGTCCTGGAAGCAGCAGAGTTGGGTTAGCTGTTGCACTTTGGAGAAGGGATAGCTTAACTTGAGGTGGTATAAGGGTTCTCTGCCCCTACTGATTGTTTCTGCTTTTGCTGTGGGAATGGCTCCAAAGTGCACATGGAGTCTTGAGTGCTTCTCCGGCTTTCTGGCCCAAAGTGTTAAGAAATTTGTACTTGTTTACTTTAATAGGTGGCATTCTAAAATGTGGTGGTTTAGCTAGCTAATTTGTTAGCATCTGTCCTGGCAGTAGAGGTGAAACCTCCAAGAGAGGGTTGGATGGACAGTTGGGTTTGTGAACTGTTAGTGCTGTGCCAGGAGGAGTGATTCTCATTCGTGAATCAAGAGTCATGAGCTGTGCTCATCTATCCTAGACAACTTTGCAAACTTCTCTGTGAATTAGCTTGTAGACAGCATCATGCTGGCATGGCTATATTATTTCTGTCATCTGAATTAGGTTGTGGAGAGCTAACTCTAGACAGCCCTGCAATATCTCAAGCAGAAATAGCTATTGTTTTGACCTGTAGTGGTTCTAATCTACGTACCTCAAAATTACACTTAAAAGTTGTTTTTTTTTTTTTAAATTTCCATTCTTCTGGAGTTGCTGTTGCTTTGCTGCTGATGTGAAGCAGAAAAGGGAAACAGTATTAGCTGTTAAGATGAAAAAATTGATGCAAAATTCCAGTGAGGTGTTCAGAGTAGGCTGCTTTCATTGCATCTATGGTGCACTGCAACAGGTCAGAGATGGAGACAGCTGAGTTAGTTATCGCAGGCTTGCTTTCTTGTCTGAAACGCCTAACTCTAGTGCAGAAGTGTATGCTGGCTACACTAGGCCTCTCTTCCTCAGCATGTATTGCTTTAGAAATCACCAGTAAATTATCACTGAGATTTGTAATTCTAACTCCTCTTTTTCTTGCCTTTTAAGTAGTCTCCTTTGCAAGTAATGGGCAACTTTCTTTTGGCATGTCTTACCCATTATAACTGCTGTTTCCATTTGACAAACTGAAGCTGCAGAGATCATTTCGTCCTGAGATAAAAGGATAAAATTTCAGATAAGAGGAACTGAAAAGAGCTGTGCATATTATTCATTTCAAACAAATTTGAGTTGTATGGGTCTAAATCCATTTAAAATAAAAGCTGCATGTTGCATATATTTGTGGACTAAGAAGGAAGAAAGGAATAATGAGCAGCATAGATTACTTTTTTTTTTTTTATTATTTCTTCTGCTACTGAGGTAGTTTCTTCTGGTATAGATGATCTCTTTGAAATGCATGTTTTTTAGAGGATAGGAAAGAGCTGCTTGCTGTCTCATCTAAACAGCAATTGCCATCACTTTACACTGTTGCAGAAATACCAGTGTGGAACATGTGGGTCACAATTTAAGTAGCACTGTGCTTTTCTATAAGACTGATCCTGAAGTTGAGGATATCTAACATACCTCTTCACCAGCACAAAGCCTGCAAGGTGCTAGCATCTCTTAATCTAAGAGGTGCACGTTTATCAGAACCTTTGGGTTTCTGGTTTAGATTATTTATTTATTTGTGATGCCATCATGTTGGACATCTCAAAATATTTTAGTGTGACTGCCTTAGGCAAATAAAACAAACTGGGGAGTAAACCAAAGAGACAAAAAACAATGCTGGGGAAACAGGTGTCCTTGATATTGAGACAGTTTCTCTGAAGAAGAGAAGACATGGCAATATGTTTAAATAAATAAAAGCCTTCAGTTTGGTTTTGCTTAGATGACAGAGAAATGGTGGATAATAGTGTCTGCATGGAAACATTCACCTAGGTTTATATTTAACTTACAATCTCATTTCTTTTACACAATGACTAAGGCTCCTCAGGGTTTTTAAGAAGACTCAAAGTCAGGAGATGAATTGGGAGAGGAAAATTGTAATTGTGGTAACTGGTCTGAAATAAGCAGATAGAAGTGTTCTCTGGAAGAAAGCGTTCTTCAGTGTGAAAATTATGTCCATAAAACACAGGTTGTGTATTTTGCTTCTTGACTATCACATGTGAATGGTATAGGATGTATTCGCTATGCAGTATATGACTGAAATGCAGAAGCTATGCAAGCAGTTCAGGAAGTACGCAGCAATTTTGTATGGGTACTCTTATGTACTCCAGGGGAATGCAGGCAAGGGGGAGTGCTACTATGCTGGGATGTGATAAATCAAGAAGTGTTGAGTTTGGTGTGTTGTACTGAAGGGATTGTAGTAGGTGCGCCTAGCATGGGGGCGTTGCCTCTCTGATACGCTGGAGCAGAGGCTGCAAGGCGCAGCACTAGCAGAGTGTTTGTGCTTCTGCTCCCTCTTTGAAAAATAAAGATTGTATTTTTCTACCGCTTGATGATGTGGCTTTGAAATGTGTGAGACTATGTAGGTCTAAAGTGTTGCCAAATTTCACATTGAAGATTTTTTTTTTAAATTTCTTTTTCTTTTTTTGTAGGTTTATAAAATTTCCCCTAAATTTGCTTTCTTGGTGACATCAGGTCCTTTTGTTTACACGGCAGTAGCTGTCATAAATGTGCTTGTGAACAGCAGTCTTCTTCGTGGTGAGGCCCCCATGATCCTCTCACTTCATCCTTCTTTCACTGTGCCAGATAACAGATTCCAAGTTCAGACAGGTGAGTTCTTCCTGACACGAAGAGGAGGAGATGTAGCTTTCTATTGATTCACACTTCTTCACTTGTGATCAAGTGTGCAAGGTCAAGTCAAAACCCTGTGTTCTGTTGCTGTGAATCTTAATTCTTGGTTGTTAGTGAAATACTTGCCAGATCCATGGTTGAGAGATGATAAATTGTAAACAGTTAACCCCATAATTTCATGATTTTTTTCAAGAAAATTTTTTTGGCATGTTGCAAAATACGTGTGCTCTTTCTTGCTTCAAAAGATGAGAAAAGAAAAAAAATTGTGAAACACTTATAAAATCACAGTGCAGCTACTTTATAATGCTCGAGTCAAGTTTCAAATTATGTTTACATTAAATGCTACTTTTTAGAATTGTCATAATGTAGGAGAATTGGTGAGCAGGAGGATTGATTGCTCATGTATAACGTGACTGGGAGGATTGCTCATGTAGTATTCAGCTTTCCATGGCTGCTGCATGGCAGCAGTTTATGTGAAGTCCATGACTACTAGTAATCTGAAGTAAAATATTACCCATGTAATAGATTTTGAGAGTCAGTGGTATCATTTAAAATCATCTTCAGGCACTGTTTGCATAACAAAACCACCTGCCTGGTTGTTTGCCTGTGTAATGAGGTAGTGACAAGGATTGAGTATATAGGCAGTGAATGTCAAACATGGTGCTTTTGTTCAGGTATGTTTCATGTGTTGTTTCTGCTCTGTTAATAACTGTATGGTAAGACGTCACTTCTTTAATAGTACTGGTGTGATGTCTTTTTCCAATGCTTAACATGGTTATATAGGTATACAATAGACACATTTTCTGTTCGTGAACCTTGTATAACATTGCTGTTAGGGTCTGTAACCTAATCATAGCGTTTCTTTGGGCAAGACTATATCAGGAAATCCACAGATGTGCATGTAGTTAAGGTCTGTGTGCTCATATTGCTCTACGCTCACTCTCTCTCCTGTGCTCTCTCTTTCTCTCCTGTGAAAGACTTTAAGGTATATGTATCTAGATTTAAAAGATTGCTTGCTAATTAAGTGTTTTGAAAGTGTTAGACTGATATATAATGGACCCAATATGTGGTCTTTTAGACAAGCTAACTACTATATTTCAGGCTACAAGAAAAAAGAAAAAAGAGATCTGTTGCTTTTTTCCTTAAGATTTTCATTGATCTCTTGGGTACTAAGGATTTCAGTGTGGCTGATTCAGTGTTCAAGTCGTGTAAAATTAGCCACATGTATGTAGTGAAGTTCTTTCAGTATGCAAGAGGAACCAGTGGGTATTCTGTCCCTAATATCTTTCGGTAATCTAATTACTGCTGCAACAGATATTAATGAGTAGAGAATTTACTGCACCAACACAAAATGTATTTCTACTGTATTTTTACCCAGCGTTTCACTGAATGTGTCCTGAATTCCATGAGAAAGTGATAGCCCTGAGGATTCTCTTGCTCGTTTTGTTCTCTCTCGTGGAAGTACTTGTCTGTAGCAATAATGTGTACTCTTTGCCTTCAGTCCTTCAGTTTGTGCCTCGGAACGTGGATGTTGGGTTCTGCAACTTTAGCCGGCGCATTGAGAAGGGGCTGACAATGGCATTCATGGAGGTGAGCAAACACCAGGAGTTCTACAACTTCACTGTGCAGGTAAGAAGATTAGTATATTTTATGTCTGTCCCTTTTTCTCCTCACCTTTGGTTGTCCTGTGTTTCACACAGCCAGTAAAATGAGTTAGGTGTTCACTGGCTACCACTTGCCATCTAGATCATGTAGAACTATGAGGCCTTGTCATGAAGTCAGGGGGTTTTTTTCCCCCCTACAAAATAATATGGCATTACATATCCCTCTGGTTTCAGGCTTTTTGAAAAAATGATCCAAGATGATGATTTATGTCCAAAAGCATTATTGATTATAATAGCGTTTATAGTTTTTTTCATATAAAGGCTGCCTCAACCCATATCAAAGTCATTCCCATCAGATTTTACTATTACAGAGTAGGGTGTGTTTAGAATGTTTTTGTTGTAAAACAACTTCAGGTCTCATTGCCACTCAGGGGATCCTGGTAGAGAATATAGGAGTTATATGCACACCACCATTATGTGAGCAAACAGGCTAGTTGCTCCTGAGGTCTAGAAATACTTACAGCGCTATATGATGTCCGTGGTAGCTGCTACTGGAACTTCACATATGAAATGCATTGCATATGTGCTGGGTACTGAATCACACAGCAGAGCTTAAAACTCCCTGGAAAGTCAGTAATTCAACTTAATGAGACCAACTCCTTCTTCTGTCTGAATTCTTAAATTTAATCTAGCTTTATTGTAATACCAAAATCAGTAAAAATTTTATCGTGTTTTTTAACTGGCACCATAAATGCCCATCTGTGGTACCCTAAAATAAAATTGTAGCAGGAAAAATGGCATAACTTTATAGTACCTAAAGTACTATATAGTACAGTTCTGAGCACTTTCCTGTATGTACAACTGAATGACACAATGTCAATAGATAGACTGAAGACTGAACACGCAAAACTATTTCTTAGACTACCAGCTCAGTGAACTTTTATTTTAAATACTTCCTTACAGTCTGGAAGAGGTTTGTCTACATGAACACAGTTGCTGTGTACATTGGTGCCAAAATAAGGCTTCTAACCAGTGCTAGGGTCTGAGTGTGCAGGAGGTTTTGACCAAGAGAACATCCATTTTCAGAACATTTCTTTACCATGGTCACTTCCTGTCTGTTCCACGCAGTTTGGTATTCGTCTAAGATTCCTTTATTGGAAGATTTAATTTGCTGACTGTCTATCTAGGTGGGTTGTTTTCATCATTTTCTGGACTGTAGCTTTCAGATCATACTGAATTATTATTGACCTTAAAGGATAACTCTTAGAAAAGGAATTCCCATGTAACTTTGCCTTTTCTGAGACTCAGCAGGCTGAATCAGTCTGGAATAGAGGTTCCTCTGTTTTTATGTGAATTCCTGCCCTTCATATTAGGAAAAAAAAATTGTGTCAAGGAAGGAATGGAAATGCCAATGATTTGATTTTGCTGACCCTTCTTCAATCTTGTCTTTTCAGATACTGAATATAACTCTGAGTAGGCCTGGGGTAGCGTTTCGACAAGGCCCCGTGAGCATTGTTTTTGCCATCCGAGATAGGTATGGTTTTCTAAATGGGTCTGAAGTCAGTGAGCAGCTAAGAAACTTGTCTGTGGTGGAATTCAGCTTCTATCTGGGCTTTCCTGTGCAGCAAATTGCTGAACGTGAGTACTTGCTGTTTGCCAAGACCGCAAAACACTTTTGTTTAGTATTTTTTTTCCTCTCTACAATTTTGAGGTAATTTTGTGCATAAATGATAATGCAGCTTCAAGTACCTAATTTGTATCATGAATTCTGCAGAGCAAATCCATGCCCCTCTCTGCTCAAACACTGCATATCAGTGTTACAGCAACTTGTTGCTTTTGTTGTCATCCTTTCCTTTTGTGCTGGGCCAGTTGTGTTTAACCTGGCTTTGTTAGTCCATGTGTCTTAGTCCAGATTAAAAAAAAAAAAAAACAAACCAAAAAAACCCAAAAAGTCATTTCAGTCAATATTGCAGTGAAGTGCCATCCAGGGGGTGTCTCTGTGGTTATGCTACAGGGGCCTTTGCTGCTTCTCAGCAGGGTTTACTACCTTGGGCTTTGCGTCACACTTAACTGTGGCTCTGGCTTCTAGAAAGCCTGGGACACTGGCAACGTAAGGTTGTATTTGCCCATATAGTCTGTCTGGGTTATCTGTTAGTCAGCAGCAGTGCGTTTTTGAGTAGTCTATTATCTTTTAAGGTATTACCTTTTAAGTATATCTCTCGCTTCTTATGTACAACTTGCATTGCAAGTTATTCCAGTCCATGGCCATCCTAAACTTAGATTAATGGGAGCTGCCTGCATAGCAGAGTTTGCTTGACACTCAGCCGTGACAACTTATGTTTGGTTAGATTTTTCAGATGACCTCAGTCTCATAAATAAGCCAAGTTTCTAAACTCAACACTTATCCTTGTACACTAATGGATTGTTCATGACAGAAGTGACTCATGAACATAAGCAAGATGATGAGAGAACAGTATTTGCCTTTCCCCCCTGGTGGGTGTTACTGTTAACTCAGTCCATTAATTCCTCACTTCTCCTATCTCACTGTGCTTTCCAATGCAGATTTTTAATTTTCAGACTTATTTTTGTGAGCTGTATAGGTGCATAACATCTGACACAGTGATTCTTGCTATACAGTTAAATGTCTAGTGCAAAATCAGGCCTAATCGTAGCTGCTGTTCATTATGCAGCTGTGTAGTAGTATGCCAATAAAGATACTGTAAAGAGAGTGATTGTCAACAGAAGTTGTTCTCTATAGCACCTTTAAATATATGTAAGATGATTGCACAGGATACTTTCCCAGTGACTAGAGGTAGTTTAAACGTACTAATTTTCTGAAACTTTTTGTTTTCATTTTTCAGCATTTTTGAACCCTCTGCTCCCATAATAAATGAAAAAAAAGTACGAGGTTGCTGATTCATTTCCTTTAAACATTTCTGCTCTGTCTCACATAGACTGTACCTGTGTGGTGGTAGCTGTATTTAATTGAGCCAGGACCAAAAGTCTTGAGAATCCCTGTCCATGGGTGACTAGCATTTCTTTTGCTCCTTGTGAGGCCATAGAACTTCTCAGGTCGTGGGCCGTGGTCTTTATCTCTCACTGAATTCAAATGAAATGTTGCTCTTGCCTTGATTGCTTGAAAGATGTTTCTCTTTACTCTGTCATCTCTCTTGCACCTTTGCCCTAGAGTTTATTTAATTTTTAGTCTCTTGGGTAATATTTTTTGGTGTTGTGGGGCTTTTTTTTTTCCTGTAATGTATGCACATCTGGTCCTACAGTTTTTTAGTTTTGTCCACATATTCTGGAGTGATATTTGTAGTGAATTTGCACATTGCCCCTTGCTAAGAATCCATGTTCTGGATTGTGCGATGGAGCTATAGTGCAATTAAATGGTAACAGAATTTCTACCAAAGCCAGTGTATCCTGAAAGACAGGCTGGTCATGGGGGAAAAACATTCCTATTAAACATGCATGTACACTGTTCTCCTTATTTTCCTTTCCTGATGATACTTAGGAAATTTGAAGGTAATTTCTTTAGTGCTCATAGCAGGAGCTCTGCCTGTGTTACCTGCATGCTTATAGTGCCTGACCAGTGGGGCTGATTCCTGGCTGATGCCAGTGGAGCTCTGGTAGCTCACATGTTAATGAGAAAGACGTGCAAAGTAGAATGAGTGAAGAGGTCAGGCAGTGTCTTTTTGGAAAACAGTCCTGTCCCCTTCAGATTACTCCTCCTTTCCTGACTACTCTGAGGATTTGCAATGAAGTAATGTAGATGTTGGCTGTTGTGGCTTGGCACATTTGGCCTCTGTTAGTACAGCGGCATGTCCAAGCCAGTGGGTGAGTTAGTTCTATAACTTTGTTTCTGAAGCTTCAGGAATTGTTTGTTTTTTCCTGCTGGCGATTTTAAACAAGTATGCTAACAGCGTGGTAATTTCATTCCTGCAAATTCAGCACAGGCCTCCAGACTTCAAACACAGAATTATTCTTCCTCCCCTCAAATCCACCAAATCTCCCAAACAATACCAAACCTCAAATCCTCAGGCAGACCCTTAGTGTAGGAAGGCAGTTACTCATCAGTGGTGACTAAGTCCATCATGATACATCATGATACACACTCTATTCCCAGATTCTCCTACTTGGAGCTCTTGAAAAATGCTGTTTCTTTGGTGTACATCCCCAGTAGTGGAGATGATGACAGCTGAACAAGCTATGTATGCACCCTTGCCTTCAAAGACTCCACCTAACTGTTGCCATAGTTTATTGAATGAATGTTGGCAACAGAGCATTGCATTTGCCTCAGAGATTTTAGCCAGAGCTTCTTGTTGTTGGTGTCTCTTGGTTTGTTTGATAGAGAAATTTTGAAGATGACCTTCAAATTTGTCTAGACTGAATTTTCAAAACATTTAATGTTGTATTAAAATAAATAAAATAAAATACATGTAATAAATCAAATGAAAATAAATATATTAAATTTCAATTTAGTAATTAAGAATTTTTGGGAACAGTGAGATCTTCCCAAAGTTTGCAGTGTAGAAAACATGAAGATTTGGTGGATATGGTGCCCTAAATCAAGGAGCATCTTGTCAGCATTTGACTTGCTTGTTGCTAGAGGAACTCAAATTTACTATAGATTGAGCCCACTGCAGGACAGCTCATTTTGATTTGAACTTGTCTAGTTTGGTCTCAATTGCACTTTGGTGGCTTTGTAGGCACTGTTTTGGAGTACCAGACATGATGCCAGTTGGTAAGTCAGCAAAGTGGGAACACAGTTTCTCAGCTTGTTAGAGCTATGGGTCCGCCAGTCAGCAAGCACAATAATGAATGTAGTTCATACGCTTCTATAAGTGAGGCAACCACACTCGGTTCTTTTTAGCTGTTTCTACAGGTTTTTTGCACTGTTCCTGTGACCGTATTTTGAGCCAAAGGATTTTAGATCTTCAGTATTCAGAGCCAGAAATCATGTCCAAAGGCTCAGCAGCATTGGACAGATCCTTCTTGAGACATCTTACTCAGCAGTCTGTTGAGGACGACCAACGGCCAGATCCTCAAAGTTACTTTGGCAGGAAGATGCCTAAACTTTTTTTGTTTTGTAGGCCCTGAACTCTCTGCATTCATGTTCTCCCTTGGTCTACAGAGCAGTTGTAGCAGGGAAGGTGTTGTGAAGATCTTTCTTAGGTAGCTGCTTTGCTCTGTGCAAATTAATATGCAACCCTCTGCTTTTCAGTGTGAATTTTTGGGGGAATTTTGGATATTTACATACTGACATATAAATAATTTATGTATGTTATTGTTTATATGTAAATATGAAATGTTCCATGCCATACTGTTCTATGCCATTTGTGCCTTAGATATCAGGCATGCTAACAGTTAATACTCTTGGTGGTGACTTTTTCTTTTTCCCCTTGAGGGCTCTGTATATAATTTTGTAAGTTTTATAGTCTGCATCTGAAGAAAAAGAAATGATTTGTAGGTGAGCTGAGCTATTAGGGGGCTGAAGTTGATTCATACTAAGGAAAAGCTACTTGTGTAGTATCACTGTATCTCAATACTGTTAAGTGAAGTGAGACCTTGCCGTCGATATCCCAAATATAAGCCTCGTTTGAATGAATGTATTTGCTCCCTGCCACTTGTTCACTTCACATTGCCTTTTACACACAGTCCTTTTACTGTTTTGTTTGGGGTTTTTTTTCACATAACTAATATGTACTATTTATACTTTTAACTGCAGTACATCATTAACAACAGGAGTTTTTTGCCAGCTTTTTTCCACTCATTTAAGCGTCAGGGTCAGTAGTGAAAGTTGTTAATTTGACAGAATGGACTGTTCTGTGCAGGAACAGGGCTGTTGGAGTGGCCAAGCTTGGAAACTTCCAGACTTTTTTCTTTCCCCCACAGACTTCTAGGTGACTTCAGCAACATGCTTATATTCAGATGCTCAGTTTATATCTTCCTGCATGTTTATTTTGCATTGTCCATCTTACATCTCGCATTTTAGATTTGTAAACTGGTTAGATGGTCATGAACTACATGTCAGCAGAAAGAAAACCAAGTCTAGTCACGTTTTTTGGGTGGTAGTTCATTAAACACAATAAGAAAGAATATATTTGGTATCTCTTTATGACTGGAAGATTTCTCTGAGGAGAGGCAAAGGCTAGCTGTGGACTAGATGAGGAATATTGGCCTTCATGAACTTACCCCCTGAATAAATCTTTGTTTTTATTATTACTTTAAATAGAGAGAGTTGTCTTGGGACTTGGTATTTTTTCAGTGCCAAAAGTAGCACTTTGATGGGTGGCACCTATTTTAGATATCTTGGAGATGTTGCAAGGCCAATAGGATAATATAAAATTGTACAATACAGTCCAAAGACTGCAGAAATATTTGGCAGGTTTTTTTCTGGGTGGATTTTGGATCAGACTTTTAACAGATACAGTGTGTTACTATTGCCCACACCCCAATATTTGCATGGAATCTTATTTTTCAGTTGATGCCTTCTCATTCCAAATACTGCATTCCATCCATGCTTTCTATTACTGGTTCCTCCATTTATCAGAAATAAGAACAATCAATATGATACCGGTTCTATCCTGCATGGTCCCACACGTCTCTGTATGAGAGGGTCAGAGAGATCCTTGTTGGAGCATCTGGCGAAGGCCATGTTGTCCGAGTGGTGTGCTCCAGACTGCTGTCAAGAGGTTTCTGGGTGACTAGGTGACCCTTTGCCTTTTCAGTCAACATTGAATCAATGCTGTTACGTGGTATGTTTCTTCAGGGCTGCATGTTAGAATCTTCTCATGATGCTAGCATCTACTTCATTAATGCATCTAGTCATTAGCAGACCAGCTGCAATCTAACTAATAATTGCATTTTGTCTATCCAGCTTCCCCCTTAGAATAACAATCAGTCTGTGCTGCTTTTAATCGTTAGTTCCAGGGGGCATTAGGAATCTTGCAAATATGATCTTGATGCAGTGCTGAGACTCCAACTGAGCTCAGGATCTGGCCACTGGTGAGACACTTGAGTGACCTGTGGAATAAGAGTTGGAGCCTGGACTTTGACTTCTGAGCATGATCTCAGTTGCAGAAGCATCCATCATTTCATGAATTCTTCGTCAGAACCTAACCTTAGTTGCCAGTGATCATGGCACATCTTCCTTTTCAATTTCAAGATTTTCTGCTCAAGTTGTTTTATTTTTAAATTTCATTAATTCCGTGAAAAGTTTAAGTGAATAGTCATCCAGCAATTTGCATGAATTAAATCATTTTCAAGTGCTGATTAGAAAAGTGTGAAGAGCACATTAAGTATTGAGGCAAAACATGATTTTGGTTTAAAAGAAGAAAAAACTCCCAACTGCTAGCAGTTCAAAGCTTTATGGTCATTGGAAGGTTTTTGATTTTCTTATCTTGCTCTTTCCATGCTTTGGAGAAACAACAGATGCAGTTTAGTTTATGCTTTTTTGTTCAGGTTGTATTTCTAAATTGAAGTAAACAACTGCATGACCAGAGTAAATAGAACTCCAATCTAAAAGCTACAATCAGAAGAATTGTGCAGCAGGATGCTAAAAATAAATGTGTTTGTTTAAATGGACTGTGAGGTGTTTCTTGTGTGTCTGAGAGTTTGGGAAATTTGATGCATCCTGATCAGTGTACAGAGGGCCGATGTTTCCTGTTCAGAATAAAGGACCATATTCTGATACTCTTCTGAATAGTAGATCACAAAGTACCTCCCAGGTGGTTCTTTTGAAGCTAGTGATGCTATTATTGAAATAAAGGTGGAATAACCAAATTTTCATTTTCCATAGGACTATTTATAAATCTATGAAAAGAAAAGGTACAATGTAACTACTGCTTCTTTTGCTCTTGCCTTAACAAAAAATTGTAGTTTTTTAAGGGGCAAAAGAATCAGTTTATAGGTACACTGACAGAGGTCAGCTACTCTACAAATTATTGCATAATTAAATTGCAAAAATAGTAACTTTCTGTTTCTCTGAAACATACAATACTGGTAAACTATGCTACAACTGAAGACATCTTTACTCTAAATTGATCTAGCGTGGACCAGGTCATTTAATTGTCATGTGCCACATTCTTTCTATCCATGAAATGGTTTAAAAATTAACCTTTGTATAATGCTTAGCAAACTGCATCTGGATTAAATATTTTGAGAAAGTTAAGACCATTCCTTTTACTTATTGCCATAGTGAAGCTTAAGACTTCCCTTGAGGAAACTGTTGGCCCAGCCCCCATCTTCACTTGTCTCCCAACATGTCTTTACTGCTCTCCAGTGGAAACCTTGGGAAAAATCTTATCCCTACTGAAGTCAGTAGAAGTAGACTTTATTTACTTCACTGGGGCAAAGATTTCACTCTGGAGCAGAGCTTTTCTGGAAAAATTGAGAAATTAAGAAAGCTTGGAGCCACCAAGCCAAACATAAAAGCCATGAGATTTGTCTACAGCAATGTTTCTACATACATTTATTTGTGATTTTTGTAAAAAAAATAAATTATCAAGATGGTGTTTTTTAAATCCTACCCCCTGCACAAGTCTGGAACACAAATCAGGTATATTTAGTTTTCTGCTCTACATTTAGTGTTTCCATGTAGTTTCTGCCTCAGAGAAGGTCTTATTTTCATTGAGACACTCATGAGTTGCCTCATTGCCCTTTGAGCAGAAGTGTGATCCTGCAGCTAGCTCAGTAAGAGCCACAATTCAGACAGTGAGCTTTTAAATTTCTAGAAGCAATGACCTTGGTACAGCAGCTTGAAATCTTTCAGGTAATAAATCTCACTGCTTCAGTTAGCTTCTTTTTGTTCAGAGATAAACTGGGGAGTGTATGTTCGGAGCACTTTCCTTACTGTTGTGTCTGCATAGCCTCAGGAGTAGTAATACATCTGTGTAAATAAGATGTTTACTGACGGTATAAATTATGAAGTGGCTTCTTTTTTTGTGTATGTTGTTGAGAATACTGTTCTTATGGATGTTTTTCCTCCATTCTGTTTTTCCTCAGCCTTTCATTATCCTAAGCTTAATGTGTCTCAGTTGATGAAATCTTCCTGGGTGAGAACAGGTACGTACAGTCTCTGTGAGTAAGAGTGCAATTATTTTTGTTAGAAGGATAACTAGCCTACATAAATATCGATAGCTTAGGGGTGCTGCATTTTTATGAGGTAATAACGTGCCTTGAGCTGAATAAATTCTAAAACCAAAGGCCTAGTGACCTGGAATATCTGGGAAATGTAATTCCTGTGTTTAGAATGAACTACTGCAGTTCCTTGATAATGCATACAAAGTAGTTTTTGTCTATAAAGCAGTTCACTCTTAGTGAGACAACTTACAGTGTGAGGTATAAAGTGTCTACTCTGCATGCTGTCAATATACCACATTGATTTTTAGGGTTTTATTTTATTTTAAATGAAAACGAAAATTTTATTTGTGCGGCACTTCCTACCAAAACATGCCAGGAATAAAACAATGAAAATAGATACATTCCGAGTATATGAGTTTCATCTCATTTCATTGATCTCTTCTGATTCATTCACAGCAGATCCCTCCCACCCAAGTCTTCTGGGTGTTTTATTCTATAATTTACAGATACACTTGAGCTGTCACATTTAGATGCTCAAAGGCTGTTGAGGTTGCCTGCATGCTGTAGGTCCTTCCTGCTTCTTTTAAGCAGAAAGCCTGAACGGTGACCAGGCTGTGCCTACCAAAATTGCTGTTAGGGTACAGATGCCCCACTGGATACACTTTTGTCTTCCCACAAAGTTCCCTTAGATCCCACAGTAAGAGGAGGGTTTTTCCAGCTCAGAAATCATAGAATCATAGAATCATTTCGGTTGGAAAAGACCTTCGAGATCATCAAGTCCAACCATTAACCATGCCCCCTAAACCATGCCCTGGCGTACCCTTTCCACTCGCTTTTTGAATACCTCCAGGGATGGTGACTCAACCACTTCCCTGGGCAGCCTGTTCCAATGCCTGACAACCCTCTCAGTAAAAAAATTTTTCCTAATATCTAACCTAAATCTCCCTTGCCTCAACTTGAGGCCATTTCCTCTTGTCCTATCTCCAGCCACCTGACAGAAGAGACCAGCACCCACCTCACTACAACCCCCTTTCAGGTAGTTGTAGAGAGCGATCAGGTCTCCCCTCAGCCTCCTCTTTTCTAGACTGAACAACCCCAGATCCCTCAGCCGCTCCTCATAAGACTTGTGCTCCAGGCCCCTCACCAACTCGGTTGCCCTTCTCTGGACACGCTCAAGCAGCTCAATGTCTTTCCTGTAGTGAGGGGCCCAAAACTGAACACAGGACTCGAGGTGCGGCTTCACCAGTGCCGAGTACAGGGGAACAACCACCTCCCTGTTCCTGCTGGCCATGCTGTTCCTGATACAGGCCAGGATGTGATTGGCCTTCTTGGCCACCTGGGCACACTGCTGGCTCATATCCAGCCGGCTGTCAACCAGCACCCCCAGGTCTTTCTCTGCCGGGCAGCTTTCCAGCCACTCTTCCCCAAGCTTGTAGCGCTGCATGGGGGTTGCCGTGACCGAAGTGCAGGACCCGGCACTTGGCCGTGTTAAACTTCATACAATTGGCCTCAGCCCATCGATCCAGCCTGTCCAGATCTCTTTGTAGAGCCTCCCTACCCTCAAGCAGATCGACCCTGCCTCCCAACTTGGTGTCGTCTGCAAACTTGCTGAGGGTGCACTCAATCCCCTCATCATGTCCCTTTGGGTTTTTCTAAAGTTCCTGACTGTAAGATTTTGAAAGCCAATTGCAGCACCTTTTTTGCTGTGGAGGAATTTTTTGTAATCCCAGTTCTTGCAGGCAGCCTGGGAAGAGCTAGTATACTTTGGATGGGTCAGTTCTTTCAGTGTGCATATTGTATTGTAAGGGTAATGAATCATGACACAGGAAAATGATAGAATTTATGCACGTAAAGGTTTTTAATATTAGATTACCCAGATAAATGTTGGGATATGCAGTGTTCTCTGTAGCTGTCCCTCTCAGTTGTAGAATAGAGTTCATGCTATTAAGCATAATTCATTGATACTGAAATTCAATACACAGGCAAGAACTGTCTTCTACTTGCTGCATATAATAGCCTTAGGCCACTGTCTGTCTATTTTGCTATTTAATTCTGAGATACTTAGTCTATGATTGAATTAGAAGACAGATGCTGTCGATCTCTGTGAGAAATCATGAAAATGTTTCCTTTTTCTGACATCTGCGGTGAAAATTTTTAAATGCAAAAAGTGCTTTTAATATTTTTGTTTTAAAAATTAAAAAATAAAATTGTATTTAATGGATTTTATGTAATTGGATGGCTTTTTATTAAGCACCATGCTTAAAAAAAATAAACATGAAAACACTGAAAAAGGGACTTTGAAAAATATAAACCATTTTAGTGGAGAGACAGAGGAATGAAAACTGAATTATTTTACTGCAGTCATCAGTGAGTTGGTTTACTATCCTTTAGGGTTGTTTAATTAGGTCATTCGAATGACTATTGCTCCATTCACTCCACTTTTCTTTTACTGGATGGTATCTTGTTAGTAAAGGTCCACGCTTTTTTCATGTTTCCTATGTGTTGTTCCTCAGGGATTCCTCTCGGCATTAGCTGCCCCAGTGACCTGGAGTACCTGGGGTTGGAAAGTGAAGTGGGCAGGGCTACTAATGGGGTTTTTTGTGCTATGATTGGCATACTTGTTGGCAATCTTTGTTATCTAGGGCAGGTGTACTTGGAATACACAGCTTCATTCATGTGCTGCTGTTCTCCTGCTTTTTCTCCTTGATTGTGAGCCCTTGTCCTGCCCACTTCCACCTCTGTATTGCTTCTGAACACAACATTTTAACTGAAAGTATTTGCAGCAGTCAATTTAGACTGAATTTTCTCTTTTATTTGTTTTTAAACAATTCATTGAATGCTCAGAATTTTATATTTTTTTAGAATTGAAACTTTTTTTCAATATCCTGGGTTTGTCTAGCCTGGCTGAGGTTCCAAAAATGCCCTCTGCCCTAATTTTTTTTTTTTTTAATTCTTTTAACCCTTTTCTCACCCAACGTTCTTCCTTTCCAACATGTAACCTCCAGCTGAACTGGGCAGTATTCCCATATGAATACAACTGGTCTTGAATTGTCCCTGAGCTGTCACAGGATGACTCAAAGCTGGTAATTGAAGTTGCAGGAAAGACAATGAAAAGTTTTACTAATTAATTTGTGTTCTTGGGTTACTTTCTCTGCAATGTAGTTCTCTTGGGTGTCGTTGACCAGCGAATTCAGGAGGAAGTGTTTCAAGCTGAGATGGAACGGAAACTAGCTCACCTGTTAAACGAGGCTTTGGTCAGAGGGCGGATATGGAGACGGGCCAGTTTTGCAGGCAGCAACATTGTGCAGGTATTAAGAGTTCAAAGTCAGAGGAAGAAATACAGGGTAATAAATTACTGAGTAAGTTAATATTGTCTAGATTTTGAGTTGAGAAAGATAACTCAAATGCACATATCATGTTTAGCTAGTTGATGATGCTTGTGTTTTGTACCTAAAATATGGTTCTTTTGGATGCCTTGTTGTCTTTTAAGCTAAACATAACAAATGGAAACAACTGAGTATTTTAAGCGGCTACTAAAAAATTCAGATGACTTCTTAAAAACAATACTGAAACTTATTTTACCAACATCCTATTTTAGAAACTTGCTATCTTGTCTGACTTATATGAGGTGCCTAGCAGAAGGAGACGGGATGGTCATCTGAGTCAAAGTATTACTCTGCTGGAACAGCTACTTCGCAGCTCTCTGTGGTGGTTTGGTGGTGGTGTAGAGATGTGAAATAGAATCATGTGCACCTTGATGCAGCAGTAGGGTAGCATATTCTACCCCTTAACTGCCTATTTGTCACAGTACTCCTGGTCACAGGAATGGCTTTCAAATAAGAATGATTAATCATGTCAAATTTTGTACACATGGCAGCTTCTGCTATCTGGATTCCAGTGCTGCTTTATAGTTTTGTCACAGGTGGAATTATTCACATAATGTCCAAGAAGACTTGGATATTTCATTTTAAGTTTTAATTTCTCACGTGTTCTTTCTAGTCAGTTCTACTAACTGAAATCTGAAATACTTTCTAATGGCTCATCATCTTAAAAATTACTTTTCCCAGCTAATTCATCGACAGTTGGTTTACCTTGCAGATGCCCTTCTAGTAGTTCAGACCTATTATCTTTATTTAATTTAATCCTACAGTTTTTGCTACCACTTAAATTTCCAGATGTTGGGATTTTCTTACTTTTGTTTTCCTGTCTCAGAAACATCTGTTTCAGTAATAGAGATTTTACTTTATTTTTATTTTTTGCAGCTTTGAATTGCGGTAAATAGATGTCTGCTTCAGATCTTCTATTCCCAACACCTCTTATTGCACTTTGTTCTTTATGCCTCAGTCCTCCCTCTGCATAAAAATTAAACAAATATTCCTTATGTTGCTAGCAAAGAAACCACAGCCTATAAAATGTGTATGTGTAGATTACGGTTTTATGTTTTTACATAATAAAGCTCAGGTAACTTATTTTTGCATGCACAAAATTACAAGCAGGTCCTTTTTAGCCAAACAATAGTATTTCAGAAAATGAAAATGTAGCGTTTTTCTTAGGACTTTGTATTACTCACTGGGACATAAGATGAGGTCTGCAGCTCATGTTCCGAACAGCAGCGCTGCTCATTTATGCCACTTAATTAGTGCAAAGAGTCTGCAACCTGCTGTCTTTGGGCAGTGGAGGATTCTCTTAGTTACAGTCAACACATCACGCCATCCCACATAACACAGGGCTTCTCCAGGTCCTCACAGCCCATGCTGTTAGATGGGGTTAACATCCTGTAATAAAGGAGATGCGTAAGGAGGAAGGCTGGAGGAGATGCCTTGCTGCTAGGTGTCTGTGATAGGTGTCCTGCTTTCCTGCATGAGAACGGTAAGTACCGTCATGTACTATAGGTTCTTGGTAGCCTGCTTCGGCAGGATGTTCAGGTGTATGGTAGGTGAGATAGCCTTAGAGGCCGTTGTGTGCAGCTGGAGTGATGCACCTGGTAGTGAGCTCCTGAGTGGAGGACAATTTCTTTCAAGGATGCTCCCCTGTCAGTTGAAGACCTGGTCCATAGCCATTTGCAATAAACTTTTTAGTTTTACTGCTGCTAATTCTATTCCTCATAGCCAGGTTTATAAGCTGTGTTTGAAGTGTGTTGTATATATGCATCTGTTTATGTCTTCAGGGAGAGCTGTTAATGTTCTTTTGTGCTTTATATTCACATTTTCCTGTATATATTTCTTGCACACAAACCAGTGGCTGCTATGTTAGTGGGCCACAATGAACTCAAAATAAGAACAGAGGCTGCCAGCCACACCGAAATGTTGGATACTTTTATTACCGGGACATGCGCATGTCCATGAAAGACTAGACACACATTTCACTTGTGTTGAGCCCCTATAGACTGGAGTTTTTCCTGAGGTAAGATATTTATAGTGTATTGAAATGTGACATTTCTAAGCTCTGTGGAAAATCAGGACTGTGGGTCAGAAGGTGAAGCAATTAGTTGTGAATGTTACTGCAGGCATATTAGTTTCCTTTCACATACTAAGAAAATAGAAGTGATACCTTGTGAGTTTTAGATTTCATTTCTGAAGGCATGTGTTAGGATCTAAGAATGTTAAAAATTACTCTTTAAATCTAGACACTTTGAATAAGAGCTACCTAGGGTGCCCAAATAGCATGCTTTCCCCTCTCATTTGCCTATCTGTGCTGTAACAGGTGGCACTCCATGATTAAAAAAAAAAAAAGAAAAAAAAGCCTATAACCATTAACTACAAAAAACCTCTGAAGCCTCATGCCTGACTGTTATACATGAGATAGTTCCATTCATTTTTGTGATGTTCATGTTTATGTTTCACGGAGCAAGTCATATATATATATTTTAATATGTATCTGCTGTTGCTGCAAATTTGAAGGCACATATTTAACGTGGTTTGCATTGCATCTGCAGAGGCTAGACCCTATGCTATATTTTGTCAGTAGTTTACCATAATAACTCAATTACTGTTAATTTTTTTTAGGAATTAAATGGCTTAATTGTAGTTTAAAAATACACCAGGAGCTAATACAAAAATATTAATTTTCCTTCATTTCAGCGTGCTTGGTCTTTTAAACCTAATAGAAAGTGAAAAGGTGATCCTACTAAGTGGCAAAAAGAACGATGTTCTGATTTAAAGAACACGTTAGGCGATGCTTTAGTTGTAATGTGTGTGAGGAAGTAGTAGCTATGAGGGGACGTAATGACTGAATTGAGCTTTTCATTAAGGCAGAGGTTCATTCTCTTGGTTTTCTACCGAGAGTTTATGCGTCTCTCCCAAGCGTGTAATCTGAGTAAAGGCCCAGTCTCGCTGTGAGTTTTTAGGTTTTTAAATAGAGCCTTTGGGGACTGCTGCTGCTTCACCTTTTCCTCAGAGGCATTTTGCCTCTCCGATGGCCACCCCAGGCAGAGGCCAGCCCCTCCGTCAGGTTGCCTACAGCCTGTTCGTACCTCTGTTCTGGCAAGCCGCTTTCTTGGCTGGCCAAGCCTCTGCAAGCCAGCAGAGGAAATGTCCTTAGCGTCGCCTTCAGCGCCCTGGCCCTCTCGGTTCACTCGCCAGTGTTCCCAGCTCAGCGCGAGGAGGGTCTGCCGCAGCGGGTGAGCACTCGGTGCGACGGCAGCACGTGCTGCCCTGCCCAGCCCCAGCCGGAGCACTTCAGGAGGAAGATGGCTGCCTGCAAGTGGCACCCCCATTTCCCGTCCCGACAGGTTCCTGTGAGAGCTTTCTCAGACCCAGGGCAGGTTACGTGCAATGCCCGTTTCACATATGCTTTGTGTTGTGTTGTCTGCTGAACTGTTCGGACCACAATACAGCTTGATTTAATGGCCTGGACATTAAAATCCTACTTTTAATAAGGTGGAAAGCAGAATCTTTTTTGATTTTTTTTTTTTACCTCGGGATGAACGTAGTAAAAAACCGAAAATAATCCTTGTACGTGCATTTTGGAGACTGTGTGTGTGCGTGTTTGCTTGTTCCTAAGTAATGCTCCTTCCTTTGAAACCCTCAACCAGTTCACCCAGGAATTCCTTACTCCTGAGGGGCTGCTGACTGGGACATCCCACTGGCCGACTGACACTCTGCAAATGCCTTGTGAGCTTGCCCACCACCTGGATTTCCCTGCTTTAAATCATGAACTAGATTTGGTTACCAAGGCAACTCTGTTCACTGACCTATGATATTCTCTTGAAAACACTTTTAAAATTAAATTTGCTGACACCTGAACACAGTTAAGCCTTTACTCTGTGGAGGTTAAATGCCCATCTAGTATCAACAAAGATGGTATCATTTATGTACACAGAAGTTGAATTAGTATTTTTCTTTTTTTTTCTCATTTTCTGCCTCCCATGTATTGAAATTCTACCTGTCTCCATTCTGACTGTTCTCACCCATCCCTGTTCCTCAGCACAGGGAGCCATACACTGTTGTTTTTAATTCTGTGCTAAAAATTGTATTGTTTCAGTTGCAGCAACTTGCACTGGAATCTGTCCTCCTTCCCCTCTGCTCTTTCTAAAGGCAGCTGTGGAGAAGTTCCTTTTTTATCCCATTCAGTCAGCTTCTGACTGTTACCCTGTGTGTATAACACATATAATTACAGTACTTCTTGGATACTCCACAATGCCACAAAATATATGTCAATTCAATTTAAGAATCTTCTACATTTCTCTGATTCTGTAGCTTTGCTACGCACAGGGAGGTTTCATAAAATTAAATGAAGAACCCATTGACTTTCAGTCCCATGTGGCCTTTCAACTCCTTCGTTCTCTGTGTGAGTTAAGTGCTACTTAGGAAGGGTTGATCTGTGCTGAAAGCAGATAACAGTCCAAACACCCTGCTGCTCTGTGCACTGAGGCCAGGCTGTGGTGAAGGCAGCCCAGCTGAAGCAGAAATAGAAAGCTGTGGATATTTATTAACTAATGATATATCTGGGTTCTGTGAAACCAGAGTCAGCCTTACAGCTGCTGAGTATGTGTGTTGAAACCTTATTTACTGATACTCTTTTGTTACCTTCAGTCAGGGATTGGTTGCCCCTTAGCTGGTAGAGGAGTGAATAGCATTCAGGATGAGAAGCGGCGTTGGTTAATGGTTCCTCTTAGCCGGTCTTGCTGTGTTTCAGAGATTTGCACATTTTTCTGCTCTGTTTTTAGGTGTTTTGTTTCTTACATCAAATGTGACTGACATTGAACATTATTCTTTGCTTTCCGTTGATTTGGCCTAAAAGACTTTCATGACAACTATGCTTTCTCTTTTCCTTTTTTTTTTGTTTGTTTGGTTGGTTGGTTGGGTTTTTTCCACTTTTATTATATACCTTGCTGTTACCACTTTTTTTAGGACATGTTGAGTTGATGTCCCCAAAGACCAGAACATCATCCCTGTTGAGCTAGAACATTGCACTGCTTGCTTTCAACATGACTGTGCTGTTGGAAACTAGGAAAGAAAACAATATAAAGCTTTGCTTTTGTAAGCCTCAGACATGCAATCATTTGTGTGTTTGCTCTACTATAAGCCTATGGGCAGTGTTTGAGATTCTAATTTATTAAATATGTACTTCATAGTAAAGGATAACTCTAAAGGAAGCAAAATATATTGCTCTATTTGTGGCAATTCCTTCCAGAGCTTTTCAAATTCTCTTTTATATGATAGACTACCTCCTACTATTTGTTTGGCCCAGTTCTAGGTTGAGCTCACCATTACATGTAAATGGTTAAACAGAGGAGGGTTGTTATACATAAGATTTAATTTTACAGGAATTCAAAATTGTTATGTGATTCTCATATGCAATGTCGATGTTTGCTGGTTAGAGAGTATCTACAGGGCTTCCTCATAGCATGCATTCTTTTGATTATTAACATCTTTAGAAGTAGGAAGAATTGCTTCCCACTGTCAAATAAGTTCCTTTCTGAAAAAAGGTGGATGCCAGGGCGAGCTGTTTGGAGGATGAAGGTGACTGTGCAGATGCTTTTGTTGAGGAAGAGCAAACAGTTCTATTTGAAGCTAACAGAATATTTGCCTGTGTAGCTGCTTAACGTTTGGATAAACTGGAACAGAGGTGTGTGTTATGAATAGCAAAGCAGAGTCAAAGTAGGTATTTAGAGAAGGGAAAAGTGCAATCACACTAACCTTTTCAGTAGCTCCTACTAACCAACAAATGCTAAAGGCAGTAGAGGCTTCCAGGGTGGCATGGTGTTGGCATCTTCAGCGTGAAAGCAATTCTCTTACTTCAATACCGGGTCTGTATGTTGTCATGAAGCAAACAGGAAAAAAAAAATATGGAAACTTCAGGTTTGCCATAAAAGTTTATTGTACAAGGGATCGCTTCCCTGGAAATTTTCTTTTCAGTTACAAAATACGTGTTTCCATAAATTTCCCAGGGTCCTGGTGCACTTGGGTAGTGCTTGTGTAATTAGACACCGATACATTATTCCAGCAATGTTGTCATCCCCTGAAAGACTTCCACTCAGAATCTTTTCTGTAAGTATTAGGTGAAAATATCCTGATTTTTAGTTTGGAAGCAAATTATTATTACTGAATATTCACTCTGCGTACCTATGCTTGCCTAACGTTGACTTAAGCTCTTCTAGCGTAAGCGAACTAGTCTGTGTGCATGTTGCCTTTGCTGCATACAGTATTTTGGAGCACTACACATGGCACGTCTTCCCATCAGACTCCTCTGGATATTGACAATTTCCAAACTGTATCAGTTCACAGCAGTTACACTGTTAGTATAATATGATATTCTTTGGTGTCACAGATAGAGGGATTTTCTTTAACAGCAATTGTATTTCTACGTCATAGTACAAGGTGGAATCTTCTTTATGCACTAGGGGTTGCACACAGTGACAATTAAGGCAGATACTGATGCCATCTTGGCAAAGCTGTTCCAAATGTTTCTTTTTAGAGAAGTGTCCTTAAGGTCCAGGCCCTATGAAGGGAACGGGGAGAGAGGGTAGGGACTGAAAGACCAAACGTATGGGAGCCCCAAATAAATACAACTTAAATGTAAAAGCTTTCCAACTTCTTTTCAGATTGTGAACGTGTCACGGTTAGTTGGTGTTGATAATCCTGTGGAGCTGATCTATTTTGTGGAGGATCAAGATGGAGAGAGACTCAGTGCTCTGAAGTGCTCAGACCTGATGAACAGAGTTGATATCCAGCGGGCTGCAATCATCCTTGGATACCGCATTGAAGGCACCGTTGCACAGCGTAAGCCCTATCATATCCACACTGATGCCACCAAAGAGAAATAGGAGGGGTGACATTAGCTTTGGAGATTATGGCACTGCACAGTGCCGACTGTTGCAGTGTTTTGTTCTCGGGATGCTGTAATTTTGACACTCTTGAGGAAATAAATTTTAGCAGTCTTGCAGTGAGCTATGTGGTGTTGCTTTCCTTCTTGAAGACTCTGCTGAACTTGGAATTGCAACAGGGTCCTTAAGTGCAAGCCTCACTGCATTCACTTTAGTGCTTGTGCTAGAAAAACACTGTGCTAACTAGATACCTTCTTGCCATTTGCATCTCTTTCTGCTAGTCCAATATTTCTTTACAGCTTATCTTGCCCAGGAGCTTGCACAAATACCACGATTGTGGGATGGGAGGGTGTTAGTGTGAAATGGGTGTTACCTTTAGCTGCATAATGGCAATGAAGTTGATAACAAAAGTCACTATTTTTTGTTTCTCTGAATTACCGTTTCTTTGAGTCAGAGATGTAGGCTAATGCTAGTTGGGGCATTTTGAAGGGTATAAGCAAAAAGAAACAGTTTATTTCTTCCATTGAATATGATTGATCTTATTTTTATTTGTTTGCCCATCTGTAATATATTAAGTAATGTGATCTTTATTAAAAGATAATAAAAAAGTAATATGATCTTTTACTAGAGACACATCAGAATAAATATGACAGGTCATATAAAGTCATATAATTACTTTATTCAGGAAGCTTGGTATATAAATAATTTGCAGTAAGGAGGAGACAGAAGACCTACTAAAAATTCCATGTTATGATTAGGAAAGAAACTTGAAAGTATTTTAAAAGAGTAACAGACATGTATATCATCTGCAAAACACCTCATTGATATGAATGCTTCATTACCTTTTCTGTTTTCTGTGCAATATAGAGACATGAATTACACTCTACCACAGGGTATTTTGCCAATAGAACAAGCATGCATCTGATTTTTAAAATTCTCTGCAGAAAGAAAAGAAAGAAAATAGTGGCAATTGCACCATCTGGATGTGTTTCTAAATTTTGTCCCTCATTAAAACAGTGGTTTAAAGATAGGTCAGTAGCTCATATACGTCTGCTTAATATCTGTTAATGGACTGTAACATTGGCTAGACAGAAATGCAGAAAGTTGCAAGAATAAATACCCTTTACAAAAATGGTGGGTGTTGAACAAACTTCATGAAGTGTTTATAGCTTATTTTGCATGTTGAAACTTGTTATCTTTGACACATCATTAGAAAGTTCTTTTAAGAGGCATAGAATCATAGAAATTGTTTAAATGTTTCTTCTTATTGGAAGAAACTAGACAAAAAGTTACTTTTATAACAGAAAATGTAATGTCATAAATAAGCTGTCAGATGTATAACATATAAGAATTACAATATGTTCCTTTAATCTCTAGGTTCATCATTAGAATGGCTACTAATAAAATGATATATAAAAATAAGATTGCATAGAAATACTCTTTTTAACTTGAAAACATCATTTGAAGAAAGTGTATCAGTTGGACTAGAAATGTATTACTGCTGGGGTTTTTAATCATACATATAACCACTATGCAAAATAGAGCAAATGAAAGTTTGGTCAATTCTTCCAGTTCACTTTTTACAAGCATGACTGGTTTGATTACACTGTCCAGTAGTTTTGTCTTCTGTTTGCAGCTAAAGGATCTCACACACTGCCAACAAAACAGAGAAAGGAAAAAAAGTAATTAAAAACGTGGAACTATACACCTTGGGAGGAGGGTCTTACTGATTTCAAATTGATTGTGATTATTGATGGGGAAGGTAACAAAATATATGATGTGTAACTAAAGAGAATAGGCAGCTGATAATACTGCTTAAAGCAGGAAACAGGCAGTAATGTTGGAAAGTCCTCACCTTTGTTAGTGGTAAGTCATTTTTCTGGACCCATTTCACTACATCAGCTCAGGTTTGGGTTACAGAATGATGTGGCAGAAGTGTGTTTTCATTAGGTTTTTAAGCACAGGTCTTCAGAAGGTAGGCCAGGACAATCGATCACCTGCCCCATGCTTCCTGAGCATGACATACCTAAACTTATAACTGGTATGACATTTCCTGTGATGTGCAGCTGGTTTCTGATAAATTTGTTAACTAGCATTTACAAGAACATAAAAATACATAACCTTGAAGTGTCCTCAGTTTAAAATATATAACCACATAATACTGCTGTCTTCCTCTTAACTTCACAGCTGTGGAGAAGCTGAAGGAGTCCACCTCAGAGTCACAGAATAGCAACCTATGGATTATTGTTGGTGTGGCAGTCCCAGTTGCTGTAGTGCTCCTGATTGTTATTATTTTATACTGGAAACTTTGTCGAACAGACAAACTGGAGTTTCAGCCAGACACGATGAGCAACATCCAGCAGCGACAAAAGGTAAAAGAGGAAGCTGTGCTGAGAGGAGCTTGAGTATTCTGAGCATAAATGAATGTGAGAGTCTGGGGAACACCTAGAATCCTTAAACAGCATGTGGAAACACAGTTTCAGAGCCTTCCAGTTTAAAAAGAAAAAGGAAAAAAGTCAAATGATAGTTGAAGTCAAGAATCCCATACTGTTTTATTTATTCTCCTAGGTATATGATGCTGCATTAGATAGAACCTACTGAAACGCGGGCACTGAGGCTGAAAGGAACCTTTCTTTATCACTTCATTTCAAGGCCTTGGCTAGTACTGAATAAGAGGAAATGTATTGACTGTTAAATCACTGACCTTGTTTTCTGTAGGGGGCTGAATTTTTCTTTGGAGAGCTTCCGCTAAACTAATTTGACAGCTAAACTGCACCATCCGTTATACCTCATGCTGAAAGTAGAATTTGCTAGAGCCTATCCTTGCTGCTCCGTGTTCTGCCGGCGCTCTTGAGTTGCCGTTGTGAGAGCCTGTTGCAGGACTAGAACTTTAATTAGTGGATCTCCATAAGACTGCACGGGTGAGCGTGTTGGCCAGAGTGTTGGAGGACTGAGTTAGGATGGTGAGAAATTCAGTAGTCTGTGTTTTTCCTGCCCAAGACTGTAAATTAAAAAATATGTGATTCAGGATTTTCACAAAGGATGTATTCAGTAAAAAGAATGGAGAAGTGACTAAAGGGTTACAAATCCTACTTTTCCTTTTTACAGCTGGAGAGAACTGGTCTGTGTGTCGGAGATGCTTTTTACTGACTATAACTTCAGAGGTTTTATTAAAAGCAAAATAATCTGCCTGTGCTAATCCTGTGGTACTGTAGTCATGCTCTTCTACTGTCGCCTCGTGTTCAGTCGTACAGTTTTCTCTGTAACAAGCCTTGTCTGTACACCATACTCTCTTTCAAGGTAATTAATGATGTGAAAGATGAGAGAAGCAGAAAGTGGTTGCACTTCCAAAGCAGTCAGAACAAATCAATAGTAACTTCCGCTTGTCTTGTTGCTGCAGATTGACTGTCAGAATCGAGGTCGGCAACAAGTGGTACCCTTTGATGAACTTCACCCCCTGGTACCTTGTCTCACCTGTGCTGTGGTAATATGTAACGCAGATTTTGATTGAAGAAGTTCCCCACAGTAGTTTCGGCTAATTTGAGAAGGGTCATACAAAAAAGGCAGGAGAGGATCATTACCCTTGGTACACTATTTCATCACATACCTTTTCGGTACCTCTCTGCTGTCGCAAGCTTTTTGTAAGAAAGCTGTTGGGTTGGGTTGGCTGTAAGGCCAGAAACATCTTTCATAGTTTTACTTTCTTTTGGGAGAATGGCTCTGTTGTTTTTCTCCACCGCTTCCACAGTATTCCTCATCTTAATCATTAGTGAGTTGGAAGCCTTGAACTTGTTTGTATGCAAGTCTCATTTCAGTTCGCCTAGGGAGCCTGTCACTTTGCCTTCTTTAGGGAAGTCACTGTAAGCAAACTAGAAAGAACCAGTAAGGACATCTAGTCAAATCCTTGTGCCAGTGGATGGCTCGTACTTTAATACTAAATGAGGTAAAGCAATAAAAAGTGTCTTAAATTTTTATCACTTAGCACATCAAGCAACTGGCAGAATCTACTTTGAAAACCATTTTCCTCCTTTGCCCAAGATCCAGAATAAAAGTAGTACTCTGGCTTCCTTAGTAGCAGGCTGTCTTTGGGATTTCTTCATGTCTTCAAACAGTGGGTTGAAATTCCAGGTCAGAATTGGGCATATTTAACAAGCACTGAAGACCCCCAGTCAGTCACAACAGCATACAAATGATTAGGGACATTTGGTCTGGTCCTGCCCTTTTAAATTTTTTGTGGTTTTTATACATTTTATTACAGTAAATGCAAAGAAATGATCAAAGGAATGAAATCTTGTGGTCAGGGGTTTAGGTCTGTAAATAAACTCAGTTTAAAAATGGACTCAGGCTCCCCCTTCCTCAATCCACCTGCAATTATTTCCATTCCCTCTTTACAGAGCTTGAGTTTGGTACCAAAGGAAAGTGAAGGGCTGCACTGCATCTCTAAATGGAAGGGTATTTAGGTTAAAGATCTGGGGTTTTCTCTTGGAATCAATATTTCATTGGTAAAAGCCATAAAGATGCATTTATAGTGCTAGCTCTTCTCACTTCCATTAATCTTTAAAAAAATTTTCTTTTAATGTAAATATAGAAATGGAATGTATAAATATCAAAGTATTTCATTAACATATGCGTGGCATATCCACACTGGAAATAGAAGATAATTCTTTTCAACCATGTAGTAAGTCTACAATGTGTTTTGTACTTGAAAACGTGTGTTGGTTGGAAGATAAGAAACTGAGACACCCTTTTCTTGTTCAGATGAAATAGGATAGCGTACTGCACTGCTGGATCTCCAGAGGTATCACCAGTCTTTTTTTCAGTGTGTTTAATTAGCCATTTTAACATAGCAGACCAGTGGGCAGCATAATAATCTGTTAGAATTCACAGTAGCAGCTGATAGCAAATTATGTCACCTGTGACTTAAAAGCCTGGAACAAGGTTGGGAATGGGGTGAAGGGAAAGCCTGTTTGCTTCATGCTGCTGAGGAAAGACTTTGCCACTAAAAGGCTGGTTCCTTGAAACATCAAGAGAGAGAACTTCTGTAAATGTACGGTAATGCAGATTATGTAACAAAGACATATGTTTTGCAGGAGCTTTTTATTCTTAGTTTAGAGTCTCTCTTACAAATTTGCATTCTCTTCAGAGAGATGCTTTAAAGATGCTACAAATTTTCCTGGATTCTATAGCCCATGTGTCATTCTAGTACCATCTTTTGTTTCTTCCTTCCTTTCGCTTAATCACTTAATTCTGGTTTTGAACTCCTGCTTTTTCCTGAAATACTTTGTTATGCACTCAGACAATATAATTATTTAAGTTTTAATCTTCTATATGTAAAGGTTTCATTTTACAGAGTAGATATGATTTCTGTGTTCCTGTGACCACTATTAAAAGTTAAGCTGCATGCCCTCACAGTCTACCTTCTGAGGAAGCAAACCATCACTATTATCTGTTGGTAATAAGACCCTACATGCCTTTCGAGTGTGCCCTGAGGTATGGCTGCCCAGGTACACCTCGGTGAGATAAAGATTGGCAGGTCGTGGCATTACGCAACAATTCAGCCATACTGGCCAGTGTATCATACCAGCACAGCTAACCTGCTTTGGTCCCTTATCTGCTCTATGGACACCCTTTTAGAGTGTTTCGGTCATAGTCCCTCACTTGGGATGGTCAATAATAGTGTATTTCCCACTTCAGCAGGCATAGCTGTGTTGAAAAATACTCAGATCCTGTGATTACAAACCCTTAGAAGTACCCAAGATTGCATCTATATTTATGTGCCATAGCAGCCCTGAAGCTGGGCTTGAGTCCAGATTTCCTGCTTGTCCCCACCCTCAAGGCCAGGTTACGCTCAAAGACCTTGTGCCCAAGTCACAGAAGGCAAAGGCAGGGACTGGGAGAATGAAGAGCCGCCCACCGCAGGAGAAGATCAGGTTTGAGACCACCTAAGGAACCTGAAGGTGCACAAGTCCATGGGATCTGATGAGATGCATCCGCAGGTCCTGAGGGAACTGGCAGATGGAGTGGCTAAGCCACCATCCATCATATTTGAGAAGTCGTGGCAGTCCGGTGAAGTTCCCACTGACTGGAAAAGGGGAAACATAACCCCCATTTTTAAAAGGGGAAAAAAGGAAGATCCGGGGAACTACAGGCCAGTGAGTCTCACCTCTGTGCCCGGCAAGATCATGGAGCGGATCCTCCTGGAGACTATGGTAAGGCACATGGAAAATAAGGAAGTGATTGGTGACAGCCAACATGGCTTCACTAAGGGCAAATTGTGCCTGACAAACTTGGTTGCCTTCTGCGACGGGGTCACAGCGTTAGTGGATAAGGGAGGAGCAACGGACGTCATCTACCTGGACTCGTGTAAAGCATTTGACACTGTCCTGCACAACATCCTTGTCTCTAAATTGGAGAGACATGGATTTGACAGATGGACCACTCGGTGGATAAGGAATTGGCTGGGCGGTCGCACTGTGAAAGAGTTGCGATCAACAGCTTGATGTCCAAGTGGAGAGCACTGATGAGTGGTGTTCCTCAGGGGTCTGTATTGGGACCGGTGCTGTTTAACATCTTTGTCGGCAACATGGACGGTGGGATTGAGTGCACCCTGAGCGAGTTTGCCAATGACACCAAGCTGTGTGGTGCGGTCGACACGCTGAAGGGAAGGGATGCCATCCAGAGGGACCTTGAGAGGTGGGCTCATGTGAACCTCATGAAGTTCAACAGAGCCAAGTGCAAGGTCCTGCACATGGGTCAGAGCAATCCCAAGCAAAAATACAGGCTGAGCAATGAGTGGATTGGGATCAGCCCTGAGGAGAAGGACTTGGGGGTGTTGGCTGATGAGAAGCTCAACGTGACCTGGCAACGTGCACTTGCAGCCCAGAAAGGCAACCGTATCCTGGGCTGCATCAAGAGAAGTGTGGCCAGCAGGTTGAGGGAGGTGATTCTCCCCCTCTACTCCACTCTGGTGAGACCCCACGTGGAGTACTGTGTTCAGTTCTGGGGTCCCCAACATAAGAAGGACATGGAACTGTTGGATCGAGTCCAGAGGATTGCCACAAAAATTAATCAGAGGGCTGGAGCACCTCTCCTATGAAGACAAGCTGAGACAGTTGGGGTTGTTCAGCCTGGAGAAGAGAATGCTCCAGGGAGACCTTAGAGCAGCCTTCCAGTACCTAAAGGTGGCCTACAGGAAAGCTTGGAGAGGGACTTTTTACAAGGGCATGTAGTGATAGGACAAGGGGTGATGGCTTTAAACTGAAAGAGGGTAGATTTAGATTAGATGTATGGAAGTTTTTTACTGTGAGGGTGGTGCAGCAGTGGAACAGGTTGCCCAGAGAGGTTGTGGCTGCCCCATCCCTGGCAGTGTTCCAGGCCAGGTTGGATGGGGCCTTGAGCAACCTGGTCTAGTGGAAGGTATCCCTGCCCATGGCAGGGGGCTTGGAACTAGATGATCTTTAAGGTCCCTTCCAACCCAAACCATTCTATGAGTCTATGATAGTATAAGTAATAGCAAAGATAATGTTTGTTCTAAGCTGGTGACATGGGCAGTGTAGACTGTATTCAGCGAAGGGCTGTTCTGCAGATTGGATGTACCATGCCACTTTACCAGTTTGTTCTCTCCATCTGCCTTCTAGTTTCATCACAGGATTGGTGTTTTGCAGAGAGGATGGCATAAGGTTCTTCTTAAAAAGACTCATAATATTATCTTCTGCAAAGAATATGTAGAGAAGGCCTGAACTCAAACAATACTAAGGGATGTTTTACTTCTGGTTAGTCTCCGAAGTCTGGTACTTCAGTGACTATAAGCAGAAATACATAGCAAAGAAAACTTTTGTGGGAGCTGATGCTAGCAAAACCAGGTTTGAAGATGAAGTAATAATAATAATAAAAAAATATCTCGAAGAGACTCTGATTAGCTAATCCATTGCTCTGCCTCAAAGCAGGATTAACAATGCCTGAAAAATATTAGGTTACCTTTTTCATTCTGGAGATTAGAGGGGAAAACATGCTTAGATCAAAGTTATTTGGACCCTTTTTAAACTGGGTATTAAGGAAGCAGGTCAGAGCACTGAATTTCTGAGCAAGATTCATTGGTCTGTGCAAGGATAATTCTTTTCAAGAGATGGAATGAAGGTATTTAAAGGGCACATCAAGTATTCATGACTTGTTCTGTAATCCATAGCATCCTACTGGAAATTCACCTTGATGTGATCTAGGTTGTTGCACTAGATAAAGGTGTCTTTGCTTTTGGAAGTAAAAGATGCATAAGTAGCACTTTTACATTACAGGATTTTCTCTCTTGCTATTGCCTTATATCCACCGCAACATTGTCCCAACCCAAGCTTTTTTTTCTTGCAAAGGAGCTGTGCCTTTTGTGGGCAATTGAATTTTTGCCATGGGTTATTTTTCTTTTTCATGAAAAAAATGGATAAATGTCTTTAATGCCCTAATTGTCATTCTGCTCTGTACTGGACTACTGACATTTTTGTGTGAAAACACTGTCAACCCCTTTCCTCTTCCACAGAGAGTAAAAAAAACATTCTACATATTATCTGTAATGGAAACAGAGTTGGCAATATTATTTCTTTCTCTATGGACATCCAAAAATTAAAATGGAACCTAGTTCACTAGGGATTTCACTTTCCCTGCTGTGTACAAGTGTTGGAGAAAAAGTCAAATCCCTTGCTAGGACTTTTCAGAGGTAGTTTCAGCTCTAAACAGTTACTCAGGGAAAGGCTCCCTGCCCTAATGACAGGAATCTGACATCTGTGGACAACCTCATTGATAGTTTAGGTGGTCATGGATGTTCTCCTGCAAATGCTGGGCATGCTGAAGTCAATGCCTTTGAGTGCTAAGTTTGAGTGGCCTGCTCAGTTCCTAGTTCTTCCAAGGGCACATCCTAAAACCCTAGGGGGAAAAGCCTACTTCTCCAGCCAGAACTCGCTCCTCTCTGGAGCCCCCTGCGTGCCACTATGGTTCTTAAAGGCTGCACATGTCTCTCTGCCTCAGTGTCCCTCCTGTGTGTTTACGTGTGGGAGAAGTGGGGTGGGTCGGTCCCCACGAAGCTTTAGACAATGCATACAGTACCGCACCTTCTCCTTGAGCGGTAGCACAGATAGTGCCAGAGCTGGAGGGCTGCCAATTTGCATCATGTGCCAGCAAACCTCAGCTAATGTGTAATCACCTGGGGACCATTACCAGCCCTTGCATGTCTGCTCTAATCTGCGCTGCTTCTGACAGCCAGCCAGACCTCCGTGTGTCACTCACAGTTACAGGTAATGAGTCATGCGTTCTGTAAGATGTCTGAGAGGGCCTTGTGTGGATTTTTATTTTTCCCCCCAAGCAGGGATATCTGATATCTGAATCTCATGTGTCAGGTGTAACTTTAGACCTCTGAATTGAGAGGTTAACTTATTATTGTGTATTCAGTAGACTACCTCTTGGATGTTCCCTGGATCAAAGAGGCCAGCCCTGCTGGAGGCTAAATACTAGGCTTCTGCTCCTGATATAAAGAATTCTTGTGATGTTTTGACATCCTGTAATGCTTTTGTTCATCTGTAAAATGTCGAGGCAACAGCTCTGCATTGCAGAATAATTCCAGTCAAAAGAGGCGCATGTTAAGAAAGGCAGCTGATGCCAATCTTATAAAAACTTCTTGAAAACTGACATGAGTTTCTGCAAGAGGTTCATGTCTGTGCCTACTGTTTGCATAAAAAATATCATTCATTTCTAATAGCAACCTTGACTAACTATCCAAAATGATGTCTTTTTGGAATTGGCATACAGGTTCTGCTTCAGAGTCAATAGCTGGATTCTAACAAGGAACACAATATTGAACGTGTTAATTACTTCTCAACAATACATTTCTCTGATGGCAATTCCTCTGCAAGACCTCTTTTGTAGGAACTCCTCTTCTGTAATGAGGATTAACTATTCACAGATTGTAGAAATGAAATACCACACTTAGATTTACTGTGTATACTGATAGATATAAAAAGTAAAATGTCTCCATCTGCTTTTTTACAAGCATTTGAGTAGCTGTCTTGAGGTCAAGACCAAAAGGCCAGCTAGCCCAGGTGCCACAAGCAAAAGCCTATAGAAGGGGAGAAGAACAGGGCAAGCACATGTGATGCTTTGCCTTGAGTAACTCTTCAGCCTCCAGTTATTTGTGTCGCAAGGACTTTCTCTAGAAGTGATGATATTTAGCAACCCTCAACAGATTTCTCTTCTGTTAACTTGTCCGGTCCTTCTAAACCCATCTGAGCTGCTGACAGGGACTTCCACAGCATGTTATATGAAGAACTATGTCATCAGCTCTGGGGCCCCCAACATAAGAAGGACATGGACTTGTTGGATCGAGTCCAGAGGAGGGCCACCAAGATGATCAGAGGACTGGAGCACCTCTCCTATAAAGACAGGCTGAGAGAGTTGGGGTTGTTCAGCCTGGAGAAGAGAAGGCTCCAGGGACACCTTAGAGCAGCCTTCCAGTACCTAAAGGTGGCCTACAGCAAAGCTTGGAGAGGGACCTTTTACAAGGGCATGTAGTGATAGGACAACTTTAAACTGAAAGAGGGTAGATTTAGATTAGATGTAAGGAAGCTCTTTACTGTGAGGGTGGTGCAGCAGTGGAAAAGGTTGCCCAGAGAGGTTGTGGCTGCCCCATCCCTGGCAGTGTTCCAGGCCAGGTTGGATGGTGCTTTGAGCAACCTGGTCTAGTGGAAGGTGTCCCTGCCCATTGCAGGGGGCTTGGAACTAGATGATCTTTAAGGTCCCTTCCAACCCAAACCATTCTATGAGTCTATGATTCTATCTTGTTTCATCTTGCTTTTTTCATGCCATCTCTTTGTCTTCTGTGATGCCCCCTAATCCTTGTATGGGACAGGACAATGAACAGCTGATTCCTAGGCACTTGCTCCTTGCCAATCCTGACTTTACAGATCTCTATCATCTCTATCATCTCTTTTTCCAGGCAGAGGAGTTCCAGTTTTCTTATTCCTTCGTTTGAACTGGCCTTTGAACCAACTGCTAGCCTTTGAAAAGGCTGAACATTTTCTAATTCTTTTCCATCCTTTTTGAGAGGGGGAGACCAGAACTGAATATGCTATTCAAAATGTAGGTGACCCATGGATTTATAGAGTGAGGTTTACATAGTGGCTACTTTTGAAAAGGAGTTAAACAAAAAGAAAAAGAATCCATTTTCAAAATACGGATAAACTTTATACCATCCTAAACATAATAGACCGCTGAGACTAGATCAATACTGGGGAAATAAATTGTGTCTTTCCTAACAAAAGCTGATAGAGAGTTTACTGTAGAATTTGGCTGTTTTGGGAACAAGGAAATGGGCCAACATCAAATCATTGTTGCCTAAGGTTTTAATGTGGCTACTCATTTGTAGCTTCATTTCAGCAAGCAGATTATTTCTGCAGTGTATGTGAATGTACTTTCTTTCTGTGTGCATTAAACCCTTTTTAGGTAAATAAATATGTTTAAGTCACTGAACCCAACAAAATACCAGCACAAAAATAAATGAAAATTGCTGACCTATGCTCTATCTTAAAAGTCTGTTAGCACTTTTTTTCATTATTTGCAGAGAGGAAGTGTTTCTGGACTGTGTTGTATATATGCTCTGTCCAGATGGTGAGAGACATGTTGTGAATGTATTCTTTTGCTTCACAAGTTGAGAAAAGAGTTTCCTTAATTTATAATTTTTTTTGGTGTGTTGTGCTACCTCTCTTAGAGGTTGCAGTTGATATTGGAGTTGTGTACGTGGCCTTGGAGGAGTAATTGTTTGACATAATTTATGGACAAAAGACTGGTGGAAGGAACTGAGACACAGGAGTGACCTGTCTATCCTATAAAGTTGGTGATCTTTTTCTAACTAACTCCTGACACTTTCATCCAACCAGTGTGCAAAGGACCTCACCAAACCATGATTAAGATAGTATCCACCCTGCGGCATTTCTGTCTGAGAGGGAAGGCTAAAACTGTGTGTGATGCAGACAGAAAATTCTGCCTGTTACAGCAGTTATCTCAGTAGCCTGTGGGCATATATGTACTCAGAGTTATGGGCTTTCAACAACATGATCCCTCTTGTATTTTGTGAAATTTACTGAGCTGTCACGGTAATATTAGTGTAGCAGGAAGAAATGCACAAAGGAGAAGAGGGATGATGAAAATCCACGAGAAGAATCTGTCTTAAGAAAATATTTCAGAACAGGTGTCTTGAGAATTTCAGGCTTTATAAAGTTTTGTAAGTTTGGGGGTTTCTTTCTTTGTTTTTAATCCTACTCCAGGAGCAAAATTCCTGAGGTGGTATTTTTTGTGGGATTCCTGCTTTACTTACTATTTGTATGGTGGCGAGCAGTAAACCACAGTTTTGACTTTTCAGAGGAGGGAAGGAGGACCAGAGGCTGTACCCTAGCTTCTTCTGGTTTTCTGTGCCAGCGCTGGCTATACTGTGCACTACTTTTCCCCAACTTGATGGTAGAAAGCCATGCAACTATAAGCATGTTTCTTCTCTGCAAGGACATGTTTGCTCAACTGCTTTACCTATTCCCAGTAATGGTGATAGTTGACAGAAGTGCTGTTATGATGACAAATGTGAGATGTAATTTGTATAAAGAGGTACTTGGTCCGATAAGAGAAAACGGGCAGCATTGTGTACATACAGCCGCCTTTTTAGCCCTCAGATCTCAAAATCCTGCTTCTTTTTGAGATGAGGCTTCCATAGAGGGTACAGGCTGTAACACCGCTGTAATGGGAGGGTGATGGCATCCCACCTAAGAGGCTATATAGTGAACTGCCATTTCACATACACTTCTTTTTGCATCCAAACACAGTAATAAGTGAAGGTATTTAAATTGAATTGGAGACATTTTTTGTTTTGGTGCTTAAAAACATTTCCTAAACCAGCAGCAGTGAAGGATCCCTCTGCACGTTTCTCAGTGATGCTTAGTATTTTTTTTTTTTTTAAAGTAGACCAGGAAAGAGTTTGTGCTTATGGCACAAGTTGGTTGCATCATATCCCATTTCATAGGGGAATTGTGTCAATGGTACAAAAAGATCTTGAGAAATACAAAAGAGTCTTTTTTCAGTATTTTGAGGGAGGCTATGGAGATGGAACTCTGCTTCTATGTGATCCTCTAATATGCTTTTTTCATCAACAAAGGTTTCTTGTGTCTTAACTCAGATATGCATTATTTTTATTGAATCGCATGTGTAATTTGTATGCATACTTTACAGGCAGTCCCTGGCTATGATCCCAAAGGGTTTTATGTTGAAGGACAGCAATGTAAACAAAAATACAGAGGGTATACTTATGTGGATAGGAGGTAGGAAAGATATTAGAAGAATGAGCTGAATAGGAAAATGAGGCTGAGAAAGGTGAACATGCCTCAGTACTTCTAAATTCTTATTTATGGGTAGATTGGTAGGTGGTTTAAATATCTCATGGAATGGTCACTGCAAACTATATGGATGAATGATCTTTGTGGGAGGAAGAAGTAGGTGACATCTTAGATGGGATAGTAGAAGCATGGGGAAAAAAATGGATTAAAATCAAGACCACCCCCGCAAGCACACTAGCAGCTGCAAATAATTGTCCTTAGTGGTGCATCATGAGGGTAATGCAGTGAATTCACACTTATGCTATGGTGCACTGGGAATACGGGGAAGGGTTTGGTGGTGTGAATCTCAGATTGTGGAAGGCAGTTTGTGATGTTTAATAGCTTTAAGCCGTCCTAAATCAGACTGACTTACATCTTCAACCCACATTTATTTTAAGAACACTGATTCTCATTGCCTTGCTGCATTTAAACCATAGACTTGAAAACATTTTTTTTTTTGTAAAGTTTCTTTATTCTGGGATTTTTGTAGCATTCCATGTGCTAGCATGTTAGTAAAGTCATAAGTCTTCAGGACTTATTTACAGGTATTCCTGCCCTGTTCATAGATTATGTACTAACACTAAAGTATTATTTTTGAAATCATGCTTAGCTCCTTTGTGTCCTTAGAAATGTATTTTAACAGCCTCTGCTCAATGCGTCTATCTCTAAAAGGAACAAGGCAAGACTGTGGTATAAAATCAACAGAAAATTGTCTTAATACATTATTCTTCATATTATGTCCAAATTCAAATGCTGTTTTTATGAACTACAGGAAGAACACTGAGTACCTGTATTTCTTCTCCTCTGCTTTCTGCTGAAATTATTCACTAACCTGTGTGTATGGTATTTGCTTTCTTGAGAAAACAGATTGTTGACATTCCTGGTGTGTCTCTGCATCTAGCAAAACAATATATTGGCAGCCATGTTACATTTCTGTGACTTGAACAGTACGGAAACTATTAGCTGCTTTCATGGAATAAGTCTTGACCAAGGTGCACAGACTTTGTAGGTTTCTGCAGAAATGATTTGATTTTTCTACAAATTGAGCTTCAAATACTTTTTTTTATTATTATTATTCAGTATGTAACAAAAGAATTAAAGCACTGTCTTGACTTACAATTTGAAATCATCTTCCCCTTAACTTTCAGTAGGTTCTGCATCTGTATAATAATGTAATGTCTTACAAATATGGTAATTTAGGCAAGTTCATTTTGGTGGTAAGCTTGAAAATAGTTTATCTTTTCCCTTTCAAAAATATAAAAAGATAAAACAAACAAAAACCTTCTCTAACAACTTGCATTTAAAACAAGAAATCCTTGCTAATACTGATTTTGTGCAGGCTTAGGTAAAGGCACTTGCGGCTGATAAAAAGAGGCTTAGTTTCAGCACCTGAACAGGTAGCGGTATCAGCACAAATGTACTCTTAAAAAGAGATCGTATTATTTCCTTGGTGGTGGTTAATTTATGAGTAGTAGATGGCTGATCCACACATGGTATTCTGACTACCTGTCCTAAGATGAGCAGAGGTTATCCAATGTGTTACACTATGTAACTTGCTATAAAGAAAAGGAAGAATGCGGCAGGTGGCACACAGAAATTCATAAGGAAATGTAGGAAACCTCTTCAGTCTGGAACGACGCTATTCATTCGTTCCGCTGAGTCTGTGATCTGACCGTCTAGTCTTGCAGAAAGCAGAGTTCTGTTTCAGTGTCCTTCAGACACTTTTCACTGGAAATGTAGGTTTTGGTTAGCATCAGTTCTCAGTTAAAGTCATAATGTTGCCATGGTCTAAGAGGTGAGCTATCAGAAGTGTAGATTTTTTTTTTTTTTTTTTTAAGAAAACAAAGTGGGTTTCTGTCAGTGTTGTTTCTGCAGTAGTAATCATATTAGTATTTCCTTTTCTCAAGTCATGGGTATTATTTTTAATAAGTCATTTTATAAATTTTTTTGTTGAGAACCATCTTTTCATATTCAGTCGGGTATCACGTTTTTTGTATATGTGTTTTCACATTATATTTTTCTACTATGTTTTTTCATTCATATGCACAAACATGCATATGTGCACATGTGTATAGTCTCTCACACTGTTCATATATTGGCTGGAGCTGCTAGTGACAACTTAAGCTTTTTTAGCAGGAGATATCTAGAAATGTTATTATTTGGCTGCACAGAACTCTGCAAGATTTGAATCATTCAGGCCAAAGATTTCCACTCAAGTATCAGTTTCATGCTGAATCTTTTTTTAAGATGGTAAGAAGAGCTTCTTCTTTCAAAGAATAAGGTGAAGAGAAAACAGCGTGCTCTGTCCAAATTTTAAAAATCGTTTTGGAGAAGCTCTAGTGCATATTCTCAGCCTTTGAGCATGCAGGGTAGGGAAGGAAAGGAAACGGAACCAAAAGGTTGTTTCATGTGAGGCAAATGCTTTTGGTGATTCTGTGGGGAATTGCCCATTTCTGACTAAGTTTTAAACCTTTGGGAAAATGTTTGTATGGGATTGACAGAGACTTGTTAGAGGTTTACCAATTAAATTCTCATAGGATTATACCTGTTCTGCGCATATAAGCTCTGTAGAGCTGTACATTAAAAGCTGAGAGGGTTTTTTTTCTCTGTTGCTGTACACAGAGGTTGTTATGAGGCCAGGTAAAGGAATAAGGAGCAATGAGCATCAGGTTCTTGGATAGTGTAAACTGGAACTGGCAGCTGGCAGGCAGAGGGAGACAGGGGCAAGAGGGTGGGATGGAGAGACTGGTTCTGCCTGGCAAGGAAGAGTAAGACCAGATGAGGAGTTTACCTGGCTGCAGCTTTAGGAAAATAGAGCCACAGGTTCTGTGGTGCCTGGGGTGAATGCTTCTTGAGGCCTGGGATGGTGATACCTGAGACTTGCTGGTCCTCTGTTGCCAGCAAACATCCATGAAATCCATTGGCAAAGTCTTAGCCAGCCTAGCTGCAGATGTGCGCAAAAGAATACATTCTTTCTCTTCTTAAATCCTCTCCTTGTTTCACTACACATTTGTCAGCTTCTGCATGAAATGAGGTGGGTATCCTGGTTCTACGAATAACATATTCTACCCAACTTTTACTAACGGCAGAAGGCCCAGCCTATGCCAAGGATCTAGCAGGGTGGGAGCGAGCAAGAGGGTTCCTATGGAAGAACTGAATTTATGATTTTGTAATTCAAGGTTCCATTGCAACGCCTATGCACGAGAGGATCCAGTTCCGATTGTTCAGACAATCTTAACTGTGCCATTTCTTACAGTCTGAGCGCTTGTCTTTGCAATACTAACAGTCTTTAATTCAGCTTCTGTGTGGTCTGTCTGCAGATAAACATTTGTGCGTACATATGCTGTGGTGTACATACATGTACACATAAATATATCTGTTCCCGTAACTGTGCTTAGACGAAAGGTTATGTTAGACTGCAGCTAGGAATAAGACTATTCGAAGTTAAAAGGTTAAAAATTTATATTTTTGCTTGTTGCTTTACTCCCCAGAGGATTTGCAAACCCAGTATGCCAGAGTTAACTCTAAGATATGTTGAAATGCATGCTTCAGACATGCAGCAATCTTAATAAAACCATACTAGTAATTCCAATATTACTAGAATGTTTGTCTCTTCAGTTGTCCTTGCCCACCCCACCTGTCACACTATTCAAAAAGCAGTAGGGACTCTGCAGGTCAAGTCAAGGGTGCTTAGGAAATGGTAGAGCACCACCAAATGTTTTTGTGAAAGAATTGTGCCCAGCACATGGTGAAGATTCTCATCATCTTTGGAGCAAAGGGGGCTGGAGGCAATGGAGGGGAATATAGTGCAATAGAGGAAGTGATCAGCAGCAGGGCTGTATAGGTATGAAGGTGGAGTATGAAAGGGTTAGAAGAAGGGAAACCACTGAAGGGATTCACAGGAGGTGTCCCACACGGGAATATCTTCAAAGGGAATAGATATAACGTCAAACAGATCAGAGGTGGAGGAGGGGTAGGTAACTAAGAGGAGTTTCAGTAATCGAAGTGCTGCAAGCCGGCATGATAATTCTGACAGCGGAAGTGAAAAGTTCTTCCTCAGAAGTATTGGAATGGGGAAGACATGGAGTTTTGGGGTGGTTTTTTTAAGTGAGCAAGGTCCTGAAGACAGTGATTCAACTCTGAAGGGGGAGAAGTTTGAGGAAAGGTTCACTAGGAGGCTATGACTCAAAAAATGGAGAAACCTTCACCTGGTCTAGCTTAACAGTGCCTTTTTGAATCAGTGGTTACAGTCGTTTACATAAATTCAGTAACTGAATCACCCATAATGCTGAATTGAAGGGACTGTCGTAAAGCCCAAGAAAAATGGAGTATAGTGGAAGACATCCAGATCTGTTCAAATAATAAGCTTACTCATTTTGTGAGAAATGAACTCCAAAATCTCAACCATTTAGATAGTTGTTGGCTTTTACAGGAGAGCTTTTATTGCCATCTACTGGTCTAAATAGGCAGTTTGCTCTACTATAACGTCCTTTCTAAGAACCATTTGGAAAATGTTTGCTTACTGAGAAAATATTTTGAAGATATTGTTTCAGAATATTCCATAGGCAAGCTTATCTTTGGCATGATATCAGACAAGTCTGTTTGTAGTTAGCTATGTTGGCATGCCAAACCTAATGAAAGGGGGTTCATTTAAACATCTGGAACCTGACGCACCCATAAACACACTCCAACACATTCTTCACTTTGCAGGAAATCAGCTCTAGGAACACACAGAGGGTTT
Organism: Harpia harpyja; assembly: GCF_026419915.1. Taxonomy (NCBI): domain Eukaryota; kingdom Metazoa; phylum Chordata; class Aves; order Accipitriformes; family Accipitridae; genus Harpia; species Harpia harpyja. The sequence goes on along the minus strand of NC_068945.1, from coordinate 21,973,090 downwards.
TCTATGTGTGCTGTGCAGTGGGTATGTGTGCGTGCACTTTGAAAACTGGAGTTGTCAACATTTCTTTCTACTTTCAACTACCAACCTACATAAAATTGAGTGGGACTTGAAGAAAAACTATCTCTTAATTAGTTCTTCAGAATTTCTAAATCCAAAGCCCCCAAAAATCAGCAGGAGAGCTTGAAACTTGAAGGATTCATTGAATTAAGTCTGAATCAAGTCATTGACAAGGTGAGATTAGCTTTTTTATAAATACAGTTATGAAAATGAAAGGCCCAGTTCTGCGTCTTTCTCAAGCAAGATGCCCATTGAATCCATAATCCCTTAATAAGATCTCTCAGATAAGTATCTAATTTCTCTAAACTCCAAAGCCTTTTATATATTTTTCTGTCTATTCAGTATGAAATTCCTAAGAGCTAGATTTTCAGTTCTTTTCTGGAAGCATCTATGCTTGCTGAAAAGTCATTGCCAGTCTGCTGTATAACTTCAATCTGCAGAATGTTTATCTTTCATCAGATGAACTAGGTGTTTGTACAAGCACTCCCAGACTCTTGCAGATTTGGGGAGCTCAAAATGAGGAAGATCAGCAGTGATGTTACTCAAATTATTTGAACTCACTTCACTCATTTTGACTGGAAGAAATGGAAAGATAACCTGGCAGTGGTAACCATTTCAGTCAGTGCACAGGTGTCTATGGCCTTGCACCCACAAATACACAAAAAGCTCCTCACACAATGATTAAATCTGAAGAAATAGATGGAAAAGATGTAGCAGCAACAGAAGCCTATTTTTTTACCAGATTTGCTGATTTGCAGTTTTAAACTGCGTATCCTGCACTGAAGTAAGATGACAGAATCGTGGGGTTTATTTTTCTTTTCCCTGCAGCTTTCATGTTCATTCCTGACACTACCATAGCCTGACCATCCTCCTAGTGGCCATTGTTTGCAGATCTTAACCAAAGCCTTTGTACTGATTGTCACTCACGGTTCCTGTTTTTTGTCTTTGTTCTTCTCTCACAGCTACAAGCCCCCAGTGTGAAAGGCTTTGATTTTGCTAAGCAGCATCTGGGCCAGCACAATAAAGATGATGTCCTGATTATCCATGAGCCAGCTCCTTTACCAGGACCTATTAAGGATACTACCCCATCTGAAAATGGAGATGTGCCCAGCCCCAAATCCAAGACTTCCTCAAAGCCTTCAAAGACTGTTCGACACAGAGGAAGGTCAGTTCATAGACATAAAACAAATTGTAATAGATGACAGTTTATTAATGGCTGGCGATTATTGTATTTAAAAATATTTTGGTGGAAAGAACTGTTTCGAGCTCTTGGACTTGCATTTTCTAGTGGGCCATCAGAGTTATGCCTCACTACTCATTAGTACAAGGTTGTGAGAATTTACTGTCAGTTTTTCACTTAAAGGCAACATGCCCAGTTAAGAGGGGTATTTAAGACACTACTAGGTCGGCTGGAGTCAAGTCATTGCTTGTTTAGTGGAAACACAAAGTGTGTATTTTCTGATGCACTCTCTTTGTAGTGATCTCTAGCTACAAAGGCTACGGGTGGTTAAAAACAAATGAAAGCCATTGACGAATAGCAGTGTGTTTCAATAATATTAATAGCGATCAATGTATGTACGATAAGTTGGAATTTTCAGAAATAAGCAGTGTCTCCCAAAATTCAGAGAAGATGCATGAGTGGTTTTGTTTGTGGTAATGTGGTTGCTCTCATAGCAAACCAGCTTTGGTCAGGAATAGGAGTGATAATTTACAGCTGTGCAAGTGGAGAAGTGTCTGTCAACCTTCAGCAGTAATTTCTGAACTTTTTCCAATAAGCAAATTATGTGAATGTGTCTTGCTGGAAAGGATTGTGTTTGTAGGATAGGTGCTGTAACAGAGCTACGCAGTAAGGAAGGATCTGTGCATTAAAAAGGAAAAAAAGGGTAAGTGGGAAGGTAATAGGTGGGGAAAAAAATGGAGCCCTGAGGAGTGCTGTGATGAGTCGCAAACAGTTCCTCACTGCGGAGCTCCTCTGTGCTCCACTTCCCACTAATTCTTCTTCTTCTCCCCCCTTCTCATGTTTTTGCACTCCTTTGTCTCTAGTTCTGCATCCCCTGGTCTTTTATCTGTATGCTATTGCACAGTGGGAGGAAAAAAAAAAAACAACCAAGGGCAGAGTTGAATGAGCTTAGAAAGAAACTAATGGAGGTTCTTCCTGAGCTGCAGGTCTCTGCGACACAGCTTGCTCCTCTGCTCAACCTTCTGTGTTTCCTCTAAAGCCCCAGTTGTCCTAAGATCCTTGCTTCATCTTCCCCACGTGGGCTTTGTACAGTTGTTTCTACCTTCCCAGATGCTGAGCCTGTCTTCCTAACTCCCTATAGGCCCTGCAAGTAGTAGACTACCAGTGGTACAGTGGAAGGTAGGCAAAATTGGAAAATAATGGAAGAAAAATTAGCTAACTTGTTTCGGTGTGTCTTCAGTAAATTAAAACAAATTAATATAAATCAGAAGGACAAGTGTTTCTGTGTTTCTTTTAAAAAGTTCAAAAGTGGCCTAAGATAGAGATGATACTTAGGGGGAGGGGAAGGTATCTATATTCACATGCACATAGTATAAGAAGTAAATTTACACTTGAGGCTGTTACTGTATTTCATCTAGAATAATTCAGAAAATGAAGCAGGAAAAATTTTCAGAAGCCAACATTTTAATGCTTCCCCTGAAGACAATAATGAATCATTGATCGAATTTGGAACAAAGATATTTCTTTTTTTTAATAGCATCTAAATTCAAACACTTCAAAATGTTTTCAAAAGAGAATTTCCCTCTTCTCCCTCATCCTCCCTTAAGAGCAAATCTCCCTTTAGGCTTAACTATGGAGATGTTACCATCATCTCCCTAACATGCTGACATGGCCATGTCAGCTTGATATTTAAAACATTTATTCCCTGAGGCAGAAGCTGAAATGTGAAATGATAGCGTAGTGTGTTATGTTGGTTTTAGCTGTTTCCTGTTTTGTGAGGAAATACAGAACTCAGTTCATCAGAGTGCAATTCAGGACTGTATGTTGCATGCCAGGAAATATAGTGGTGATGTGAGTACACGTTCTGTATCTGTAAAAAACAACAAACAAGAAAAACAACTGAGTGCAGAAAGCACGACATCCTTAGGCTCCAGCTGAGAGTTGGACCTGTTGTTTTGGCTTGAGAGGATACAACTACATATTCCTCAGCACTTATAATGACTGATGGTGGCTCAGCACTGCTTATGTTCCAGTAACTTACTTAATGATAATTTAGATAGACTGAGGAAAGAGTATGAAGGAATACAAAGCAGAATGAGGTGAAACAGAAAGTCAGTAGCAGATCTGGAAAAAGAACTCCAGCTTTATACTCTGCTGAACCAAGACAAAGGTTATGGAGACAACAGCTCTGCCCACCCTCTCCACCTTAGAAAAGAGGAAGAGATGCAATAGTGCAAATCTGTAAGCTCATTGAGAACCATTTCTCCTTTTTTCCCTGCTTTTTTTTTTTTTTTAATTGGGATGTGACTTCCTAGTGTTACAGTCCTGCAGAAAAGAGTGAAAGACAGAGTTCAATTAACAGTGCATTGTTCGGGGAGGAGAAAGAGGGCAGTTGAATTCAGAGCATTGCCTGCTGCAAGGAGTAGTTTTAACTCTCAATGAACTTGTCTGGCTGGGTATAGTTATCTTAGTGTGTGGCAGGTTGATGTTTAGCCAAGAGCCTCAGTAACTAGTTCAGATTTTCATCTAGCCCAAGCAAATCTTGCACTTAACAAGGTTAATGCACAGACACATGCACACTTTCAGTGATTAACTCCCTGCAGGAACAGAGTATGAATTTTCACAAGACAAAATGGTCACTAGAGACATTATCACAAAGGCTGATCCCATGTGAAAAGGCAGGCTTTGGTGTCAGCTGGGCAGTGGTATATGCCATATATTTTTGCTATTTTTATACTATCTGAATAATTTTACAGCTGAAATATTCTGTTGGGGAGAATCACAGTATTTCTTTATATTTTTCTGTAATCACCTGCAAAAATTATGAACACTGAGATTGTAACCTGTAGGTAACAGATGTTTTTAAGAATCTCATGACTGCATGGGATAAATACATAAAAGTAGCATTTCTGAATGGCCTTACGTTTAACTAGTTAGGAAAATATTCAGATGGACTTGTAGTGTTAGCAAGAGAACACCAAGTTAGCAAGTCTGAATATCAGACTATTTATCTGAGCAGGTTTCTTATTTCTAATAGAATTCTTTTCTGTCTGAAAAGTAAACTGCTGTTTATGAATGCAGAGTTTTTTCTTGAAGTGTATTTTAAAGGAAAGATTAGTTAATAATCTCGTCACATGTGAATCCTGTTGCAGTCAGTTTTCACATCAACAACAGTAACATCATGACAATTAATATCTAACTGATAATTTATTATAAATTTACTTATAAACAGGAAAATATAAGCAGTCTTCACAAGATACTTTAGCACAGGATTCTTTGCATGTGAGAACTGTGCCCCTTTGCAAACTTATGTTACATGTTGGCTTGTTTGTTTTTTAATGTTCGTGGCAGAGTTTCTCCATCAGATGCTGACTCCACAGCAAGTGAACAATCCAGCGGGAGAGAGACAGGAGAAGAAACTGCAAGACCAACTGTTGCAAACGAGGGTAAACCACGCAGAGCAGTGAAGAAGGGTTTGTTACTTTTGGTGGTTTTTTTCTTGTGTGCGCAAGCAGTGCTTTGCTTAGGTTGAAGAGTTACTCTAGTGCTGTAACTTTTCTAAACTCATCTTTGGCTGTTAATTTTTCTGGTTTGTGTTGCAGAAAATTTTCTTCCTTTTTGGTTTAGTTTCTTCTGTTGAAACTGAAGAGCTACAATTCCTTTCATTCCAGCAAGTTTTTGAAACTAATGGCTTAGCAGGAATGAATCTTCCCTCCTTTTCTATCCCACACACCCCCAGCAAACCTCTTTCCAGTTAAGCCTAATCGTGGCTCTTGTGGTAGCAATCTTGCAGACAGTTGCATGGGCAGTAGAGGTCACAGCAGGACTTGATACAGCATGGGTATGTAACTATAACATCGAAAAAGTGAGACTAAAAAAAAGAGACTAGAGAGGTAAAAGTTTTACAAATAAGTTCTAATTCAGACATCAAAATTCCTTCATGATTGTGCTTTAGAAAGATGAAAATCCAGTGCTAATACATTAATAACAGTGAATTTTTTTTGTAAAGAACCATCTTCCTTCCAGTTAAAGTGCCACCATTTATCTTGGAGGTACCCCAAGATATATTTCTTTCCTCATTGAAAAGTTGATAAAACACTGCAAACCCACTTTCAGTTTTTAATTAAAACATTATTTTAAATTCTTTCCCTGTTTAAAAGTGTGCGGTTAACTGTGCCTACACAAACACTAAGTGTTTTTTCTGAGACCCTCTCGGGTTTAGATGGTTTGCTCCTTGCTTGAGGTTTTAGTTACCAGATCTTTGCCTTAAATCACAATATTCTTCCTAAAGAAAATTCTGATACTGAATATCTGGTGAAGTAGTTTGTGATATCCCCATCTGTTCTTAATACACGTGGCTTTGACGGCAGCAGAAACTGAGAAGAAGAAAATATTGACCACATTGTGAGCAGTCTCTTCGGTATATTGAATGTTTTTCCACATACTCCATGAAATACCAGCTGAGATGTAAAGATGCCTACTGAGAAATGCAGTGCCACTGAAATTCAGGTCATAGCAGACACTTTTCAGTTTTTACTTATGTTGAAGAAATGAGATTGAGGAATATGTAAGATAGTTTATATAAACTGCTAGTTCTTGGGTGGCTAAACAGCAAGTTAAATAATGTATGATTCTTAAACTTTCATAATGTGGACTACTCCTGGAAGAGCAAGGGTGATAGAGCAGGCTTTCCTCTGTAATGAACGTGTAAGAAAACAAAGCACAGGATCTACTAATGTGACTAGGAAGTTACACTTCCTAATAATTCAGCAGGCAGTGTATGTTATATGTGCTTTACACGATTTACAAAAAGAAGATACTGTACTGATGCTATATATGTTTTCACTGCCTTAGGTTTGCTCTAAGGACCAGAAATCATGTCCAAGTAAAAATGTAGGAAAACAGTTATGCTCATCTCACAACGGTTTATGAGTTGCTCCAACATATCTGACTTCAATTCTGTTGCCCTGATTTAGTGCTCTCCCATTTCTTCTTACCTGGGAACTCCATTTTTGTCTCTTCATTTTCCATCTGGCTTAAAACTTTATGTAAGGTTTAACATTAACATTCCTTTTGGTGTAGAAGTGTTAGCTATTGCTGCATCTGAATTATCTGGCAAAAGCAGCAAGGATATTGTGTAAAATGTGTCCTTTTTACCTATCATGCCTTTACTGGATCAAATATACATTTTTTCAGCATTTGGTGCCTCTAGTTTGGTAATCATAGGGACTGTTTTTAGCATTCAGAATTGGAGGCACTGTCTGAGGAGAGCTCTCTGTTAAACGGCAAGTGCTGCTCCCTTTTTGTGCAGCTGAGTCTTGGCAGTTTGATCCAAGTTCATGCATTTCATTCAAAAGTAAATGCAATCATCTTACTGCTGTGTTTTTTTCCACTTGCCATTCCAGCTGAATTATTTGTAATAATTACTGTGTTGTCTCTTCTTTTTCCTGTATGTTGTCAGGACCAAACAGAGTGGGTAAGTAACCAGAGCTGGTAGTTGAGTACAAATATGAATAGAGCTGCTGGGGTAGCTGCGATTATATCTTATGGGTGGAAGGATTTGTCTTCTGAGTCTCCAAAAACATAATTGCTTTGAGCTATTGAAGTATAAAAAAAATTCTCAGTAATACAAATTATAGTCATCCAATTTAGGCACATTTTTCTAGTTCCCTCCCAATTCTTTCAAATTATTGAGGAAAACATCACTGTGAAAGAAGCAAAACTGAGGCAGCTGTTGGTCCTGAAACTAGCTTTGTATAAACAAGTTAGAGATGTTGTTAGTGTCTTCACTGGAAGCCTGAGACAAACACAAGCTACCTGCAAGGAAGCACAAATACTTTCTCCTGAACTAGTGTTTTTCTGGTCAGGACTGAGACATAGAAAAGATGGGGCAGGAGAAAAGCTAACGGTGTCTTTGATAATGCATACCATATCTAGTGATAAATTAAGGACTTTATCCTCTGATAGCAGTTTCCATCATATAACAGTAGAGAAGGACGGATATAAGGCTGGCTACGATGCTTTCTATTGTTGGGTCTGTACAAGTAACTAATGAGAGTCATCAGCTGCATCCTGGGGACATAATCTATTGGGATACAAAGAAACTGTGTGAAATTTATCTGAAACTGCATCCTGTGGCATGATTCAAATACCAGTGGATCAGTGGAAGATTCCCATTAACTTTACCTGATTTTGGATTAGCTTTATGCACCTTGGTTGCTGTGTCTCTTGTTTTTATTTCAAGAGGGTGCAGTAAGCAATAGCCTTCCTCTGTCTCCAACTGTGTTGGTTTTCATATGAAATCATAGCTTCCTGCAGAGCAATTAATTTTCCTGATGTTTCAGTTCAATTAGTAGTTTCAACCAAGGGAACAGTGATGAACATTGATCCTGACATGTGACCTATATGGACTGGCTGTTGTTTAAACAAGTTCTGCCCAGTATTTGGGTATTAATTCCTCTCTATTATTTTTCAGCCTCAGCTGTCTAGTCTGAGATCAAAATTTCATTCATCTAGTGCCATCTGATAGCTTTATAAGGAAGATTTTCTAACCATGGACAATAGTGTAATATAAGAACTCTGCTCTGTCAAAACTTCTGAGGGAGCTCATCCATGTGTTGAGTTAGAAACCATTTCTCCTTTTGTTGTATGTGTACAGCACTGTGCAGTTCCCGGCTTTCTTACCTACTTCACTATACTTCCATCTTGGTTTGTATTTATAGACACATTCAGTGTATGCACGCAGAGGGGATTTAAAGGTCAGATGCAACTTATGGGGGTTTTTTGTGTGTGTGCATCTTTCCTGCAAAACAAAGTAACATATGATGTTACTGTATAGCCTTACCAAAAATTGACAGTGGGACTTTTGGACAGTTTTACAAAATGAGTTTAAGAACAGTTTCAGCTAAGAGGCCTCTGCCAAGCACTTGCTTATGTGTGCAGAAGGAAAGGTTATGGATGAAATTATAAAGATTCAGAGTGAATGCTCGGCATAATTGAATATATTGGACCTTGCTAACCAAGTAATATGAAAATGACCTTTAAATTTATGTTGGAGGTCAGTGAGCTTTGAGAGCTGCTTTTAGAATGGAAAGATTGGAAAAAACATAATGTATGGGGAAAATGGGAAAGATGGATGCAGAAATTCAGATTTCCGTTGCGTTGCAGGATCGCTCTGAGGGATTCACACTAACTACTTAATATATCTTGTGCCACTCTCTGTGAGAGGCAATGCTTGCATGCTTCTAAGAAACGCATGAAGATGGGGCTGTGAAGATGACAAATGGTGAAGATCATATAAATAGCTACAGGAGAGAGATGGATATATTTCATTTAGGCTCTGTGTCTTGCAAAACATATGGGACAGACCTTGACTGGAACTGTTTACCTTTTTAAGGACACTTATACAGGAAAGTCACATTTATAAATGATGCACGCGATTTATAAATGTGTATGTTTGGCAATGCATTGATCAAGTTTGAGAAATATGAAAAATAAGAATTTTGCTTAGCTTGTGGCCAGATTGCTTTCCAGCCCAAAAGTAATGTGCTGTGAATATAATAAAGTGTACCATTCCTTCCTTCTCCTGCTCCCTTTTTGAGCTAGAAGAGGGAAGCAAAGGAGCAAGTCATCTACTGTGATCTTCTACAGAAGATAGTATTCTCTTATTGCTTATATTTCATGGTGAAAAGCAGTTTGAGAATTTGCAGTGTTACCATCTGAACAAGACAAAAGATTATTTTCCAAGTCTTCAACAGTTTTTGCAAGCCTAATCCACATAACAGTTCCTGTTGTAGGCCTAACTCCAGCCAAATATACTTAAATGTGTGCTTAACTGCAAACCAGTGGGGTGATCCTACACATTTCAAGTCTTTTGAGGGATATGACCCATTTCTTTTGAAGTGATTAACTGTTGGCAGGACCAGAGCTGCAACTTTTATGTGTATTGGTTTCCATAATGTCTTTTGCTGATTGTATTTGAGTTGATTTAACCTCTTCAACAAATTACAACATGGCAATATTTGTGCAGCTTGCTTATTACTATGTGAACTGTTGATCCTGTCACAGAGAAGAAAACAGTGCTTTAAAAGCTTTAATCAGTAAAATGTCTGTAAAAGTCTTTGTGGTTTTTGTGGATTTCTAAGGGTTTTTTGTTTTGTTCATATATCACTCCTATCAGTTAAGAACTGCATTTTGCAGTGAGACATCTTCTATTGCTCTTTGAACCTCCATTTAAGGAATTTGCATCTCCTTAAGTACTGGTAAGAGGAACCATTAGCAGTATGTACTTGAACTGCTTTTTATGAAGTAAAGTAGATTGAGATTTTGGGGGTTTACAAATGCCAAGAGCTTGATTTACAGAAATAAAGAATGACAGCTCACCTTCTGGAAATATAATGGAAAAATGTTTATAATTTGCAAACCACTGGGTAAACTTGTTGTACACTAAATGTGAATCAGCTGGAAGGCCTATAGTGCAAATTAAAAACAGATGGAAAACATGGCATAGTCTTGTAGCATAGCATCTGTAGAGCTTAACGTTTGACTGAGATAACCCTAGCAGCACTACTTTACTCTGTATTTGTTCTGGTGATTTAGGACCTCCTCAGACCAGCAGTGGAAACGAGCAACACTCCTCAGCCTCTATCTTCGAACATGTGGATAGGATGTCGCGTTCCTCAGATGCCAGCAGACGGGTCCCAAGCAAGATCCAGCTGATTGCTATGCAACCAATGGCAGCACCTCCGGTTCAGAACTCGGTGCTTTCTGATCGAGTAGCAGAGACCAACAAAATTAATAAAGAGGTATTTTTAAAGGGCTTTGAATGTTTGTGGAGGACTGTATGCCCAGCCAAGAGAGAATTGAAGAGTATCCAGTTTCTTGCTATCAGTTCCTCGTTGGTTCCTAAGGAGTTGAATTTTGACAAGGTACAGGAACAATCCTGTTTCCGTCCAGGGAGATAATCTGACCTGTTTTTAAGAGATGCTTAAACCAAAACTTAAACACTGAGACAGGAGCAAATTTGAAGGTCAGGATACCTTGTGTTACAACCCTTTTGCTCATCAGCAGAACATGACTTATGAGAGTTGTGTTAATTAATGAGAATTGGAACATCTGGTCCACCTTGGTTTTCATTCTACACCATTCTTTTGACTTTTCAGCAGCTCAGGATGTGGGTTATATAAACAAGTTATCTCAAGACATTCTGGGGTGTGAATTTGCAGCACATTCATTGCTTCCAACTTCTGATGTGTTTATCTGACAGTAAACATACAGAAACTTCCTGCTTTCTCTGAGGCTTAGGTTACTGTAAGCAGAATACGAGCATGCCTGGGGGAGAGAAGGTAATGTGCTGTAAAATCACATCATACGCTGCCTGACAGTACCATGTACCTGCATCCTGGTTTTGTACTGGGTGTAAGATGGCCTCTTCTCATAGTTCAGAGTGGAAGATTACTGAAACCTTTAACTTAACGGTATTAAGATGCTATGTTTCTAAGTACCTTACAGAAGAGAGGTAAATACATATATCTGGTATACATAGGCAAGAGGATTATATGGGCAGAAGACATATAATTCTAACTATAAATGTAAAGATTTAAGTCTGGCTTATGTCCCTTTTATGCTTTTGGGGGATTTTCATGAGAGAATACGCAAAAATCAATTTTTATTTGGTTTTTAATTTGCTGCTGCAGATGTGTTCCAGAATTAGTCCAGCACAGGCAGAGCAGCTGTTGCTACCTGATCTGGTGCCCAAGTGTTTTCCATTGATAAGAATTATTTCAGTGAGTGTTGGGCCAGGACTTGAAAATATGGTGTTACAATAGCTTTCCCCATATGATGAGATGCACTCCAGGGAATTTGAAAAAAACGTGGGAGAGGGCATGAAAACTCAGCCTGCACGAAGACATAGAGCTGATAATGCCATGTTCATCTAGGGACATGGGTCCTTGTATTGCTGCTACATTTCTGCATAGCTTATGGCAGCCTCTCGTGCTCGGCAGAGGCACCAAGTTATGAGCTCAATTAGCTTTTTAAGTTCTTGCTTCTTACCTGATGAAGGTCAGTAAAGGGAATGGGTGACAGAGTTCAACACTATTGATCAAATGTATCTTTGTTTGACAAGCAAAGGTAGATATAGCTTGTACTGCTTAGTCTTATTTTGTCGGGGCAGTGTCACTACTGGCAGACAGAAGGAGTTTTTTGTGTTCCTCCTGCCTTTTGTTAACAAACTACCACCTCTCACTAATTGCACCTGCTGTGCTGGCAATCATATTGTGTATAATAGTACATCTACCTGGGGAGACAATAAGGATACTGCAAAATACCCAAGAAAGAAAGAAAGTGTGTTTTCAAATTGTGTGACTTATTTTAATCCTTCAGAGATTTGGGGGAGGGAGGGAGGGGCAGGCGGGGAGGTGAGGAGAGGTTTACAGAAGAGCAGCAAAAAGTTCTGTTTGCAAAAACTACAAATGAAAAATGCAGTTGATTTTTTTTTTTTCCCTCCTTCTTTAAGATACAAACAGCCCTGAGGCATAAATCTGAGATTGAGCATCACCGCAATAAGATTCGTCTTCGCGCCAAACGCAAAGGGCACTATGAATTTCCAGTGGTGGACGATGTGGTGGTGGTTGACTCCAAAGAACAGCACAGAATATATCGCAAGGCACAGATGCAGATTGACAAGATCTTGGACCCTGGAGGCAGTGTGCCTACTGTCTTCATAGAGCCCAGGAAGAGGTAGGGATTTCAAAGATGCGAAAGAACAATTTTCTTTTAGAGTCAAAGTCCAAAGATGTCCAAAGTACATCAAACCTGTGCTTCTAAACTTTCAGAGCTTAAAATCATTTTGATCACTAGTTGAATTTGAGTTATCTAGGTGAAAAGGTTTGGGTTCTTCTAAACATTTTTATTTATTTCAGTATATGCCAGTATGTTTTGTTTTCGAATTTTTCTTTTACAAGTTCTCAGCAGTGAATTCTCAATAAATAAGCCCAAATGTATGAAAACTGTCTTAAAACAATTTAGTATTTCCTCTGCTATTTGTTTGAATAATTCCCGCGTCGTGTAGAAGGATCAAAATTGCGATATAAGCACTAAAAAAAGATACACGGAAAATATTACCTGCAAGAAATAATATTTTTATAAAGGGGGGAAAAGATGCAAAATAAGGAAACCCTTGAACAACATAAAAAGCATGAAGATTCTGAATTTTAAAGGCAAATTCACAAATCAATGAGATAACCTTTTACATATTCCCTCTGGGTAATGAGGCATATTTGTCAGCCTCACAGATCTTCTTTCCTGGCCTTGTATTTTCAGAGAAAGTCCTCCCTGGGCTCTGTTTAGGGCTTATGAATACTGGCAATTTGTTCCCGGAGCACTGGTACCCTGTGACTGCTTCTGCACTGATAGAAAGTAGATTTTTCTCCAGCTACATGGGTTCCTCAGCTGGTTTGCCTGGTATGGTTAAACCCAACATGCCAAGCACAAAGCCATGTTGACAGCATGGTCATTCTGCTACTGCAGATGTGTCAGACACTGGTCTGGGGGGCCTGGAGAAGCACTGGGCATTGGGCTGGAGCACGGACAACTTTGAAGGATGAATGTAGAAGGGAGGTGACACTAGAAAGAGTTTGAGGGAGGAATGGGACAGTTTGGAGAGCTGCCAGTGAAAGTGTTATTAGGAGAAGCTTGAGGAGAGAGATTTGAGGCTAACTAATGGGACTGGGAAAGGGAAGAGAAACAGGGCTGAGGCAAGGATCACTTGGAGGGAATGGGCAGAGGAGTTCAACCTTGATGGGATGAGAAGAAAAATTGCAAAAAGAAATGTGATTACCTTTGTCTTGTTTGTTTTTTCTCTCTCTCTGCTTTTTGTTTTCTTCCTGTTAAGTTCTCGTGCAAAACGTTCTCCCAAGCAGCGCCGGCGACATCAGATAAATGGGAGTCCGACTGATGCAGAAAAGGACAGGTTAATCACAACTGACAGTGATGGGACATACAAAAGGCCTCCAGGAGTCAATAATTCTGCATATATTGTATGTATGTCTCTTGAAAGACAGGAGTGTTCTGATAATTGTAATGACAGTTGCGACATTGGGAGGCTTTTGGCCTTCTGACTATGGTCTATATGGCTAGTTTCAGTCACATTAGTTAGCATGTAAATCAAAGTGAAACAAGGATTTAATTGGCAGTCTGTCAGTATTAAGCAGTAAAATTCTGCCAAGTATTCCTTGATACTAAAGAGACCAAGAACCAAAACCTTGTTTTCATTAATGCCACCGTATTATGCACACGAAAGTGTGCTTGGCATGTTTTGCAATATCTTGAATGTAGTTTCACTCTAGTCCAATTTGCTGGTTGTTATATATTCGTATGTTACAGAAAACTTCATCCTTTGCTCTCAGAGTGGAAGACTCAGTTCCTCTCATCTTTAAAATGTGGGAATTAATTATTAATGAAAGAGAAACATCTTTGTACTACAGTAACTTGAAACAATTCTAGTACAATGTCTTGAAAATTAATTTTGTTTCCTGACTAAAAAAGGCAAAGACACTGGAGAATGCTTCTGTTCAATCATATCCATGTCACAAAGTGTATTTAGGCATCTTTAACCACTTCTAAGCAGACTTTACTAAGCCTAATGCTGATATTGGAAACCCCTGGACAGTTTTCCTCTTGAAAGATGGTTTAATAATTTTAAGAATTCCACCATTAGCTGCATATGCAGTCAGGTGACTACAATGTCGATTTCTGCAGTTTCCCTCTGCCTTCAAACGAGAGTGTGATGATTTTAATGTCATGCTGCAGCAGAATGAATTATCATCTGAAGCTGTTTTATTAAGACATGTCACACAGCAAGCTCAGCCCCTTTGGCATCTGTAGCGAGACAGTACTCAGAATGCTAAGTTCCTGATGAAGTAGAGGCTTTTGCATCTTGACGACTGATTTTGCAGTGTGCATGCAGTAGTAAGAATGAGCTTTGATAAGTCTGCTGTTGCAAAGCTCATTTAATTTCCTGTTACTGATGAACAGTAAGCCCATGTGGTAAGAGCCCAGGTAGTAATTGCGATGCATGCCTCAGGTATTGCTGCTATGAAGCACTTATATGACTCCCATTCAGGTGATGCACCCAAGTTCAAGTTCCATGCAGGTAGACGCTTAGTTGCTTAACAGCTCCCTTTGTGTGTTTTTCTAGGAGGTAATAATTGTTTAATGTTACTGCTGATATGGGCAGTTGTAAGCTAAAGACTGAATTAATTTCTTGGAACTGCAAAAGCTGCAGAGGAGTCAAAGATGTAGACAGAGCTGATTATCTTTTTCTGGGTGGAATAAATGCTCTCTGCATGACATTGTTATGTGCTTGCAAACCACAAGATCTCTGTTGTAGCTGAGTAACTCCAACACAAAGCTGCGTTGCCTTATCTGAGATCAGAGTCTTTCAAATCACACTGAATGAAGTATTTGAACAGCTGGTGTTTTGTATCTCCATGCATATGTGCGTGCAGAAGTGGGGAGGGAAATGGGCAGGTTTTGTCCAGCACCGCCAGTTGTGCCATTTATCTCATTGTGGTTCTGGCAAAGAAAATGTAGCTCAGACTTAAGGCCCACAGGGTCTTGGAAGCTGGCTGGTTAGATCTTCTCTGTGGCTGCCCTTCACCTTTTTTCTGTTTTCTCCAGTCTGATCCAGACTTGCCTCCTGAACCTCAGACATCGTCTTCAGCTGATCTGAGGAAGTTCCCTGGCTTGCCTTCCCACCCAGTCTCCCAGTACATCCCACCACAGCCGTCCATTGAAGAGGCTCGGCAAACCATGCACTCGCTGCTGGATGATGCTTTTGCGCTGGTGGCTCCCAGCAGCCAAGCAGCCAATTCCACGGCCGTCACACCACCTGGGGTCTCCTCAGGACAGCCGGTAAACAACACTCCTGCTCGAGCAGGGAGGGGAACCACATGCACCCAGTGGGGATCACCTTATGGTCCAACTCAGGCAGTAAACAACCCATTTAATGTGAGTGGTGCAATTTAAAAGGCTTTTCTGGGCAGGTAGTTAGCACCAGTTGAGCCATGGTCACTGTTATTGTGCCCTTGCTGTCAGGACTTATCACAAATGTGGAGCAGTTTCTGAAGCCAGGAGAATTTGGAAATGACCGTCACAAGATGATGAACTTGCTTTTTAAGCCGTTTGGATTCTTTTCCCATCCCAACCACAAGAGAAGACGGGATTTCTCCCCCTTTAGGATAACGTTTCTTTTTTTTCTCAGTTATGATCTTTCACAGATCAGTCCTGTTATGCCCGAGAGTAAAACTTCATTTCTTTAAAATATATATGCGTGTTCATATTTTGACAATGAAAAAAGAATGTATTGGGCTTTGGTCATATTTTTTAGCAGGGTATCCAAATGCTTTCAGGATGTGAGGGGTAGAGAAGCAGTATTTCTGTGTACCATTTTTTACATTTTATGGAGCACTGAGACACATGGATAATCTTTTAGGTCATCTCAAGTTCCACAACAATTCAGTACAAGTTTTGTAATGCCATTGGAGTTTCGAGTCTGAGCCCCATGGTCTCTCTGTTGCAGTCTGATGCTGGTTGAGGTATAAAGAGATGACCAAATGCAAAGCTTGGTTTGCTGAAAATTTTAAGCTAAGTAGACATTGGAGCAGCCCTTGATCTTCTGCAAGTGAGAGAAAGTATTTCTGAAAGGTTTTTAAGTTAAGACTCTGACCAGACAGAAGAGACTGCTAGCCCACTGTAACAGTGATTCCCAGATCATCTTGTGTTTCTGGGTTTGCGAAACTAAGCTCGTATGGCTGCAATCAATTCACACATACAGACCTAGTGATCTCTGCCATTCATCACTTAAAAGGCTGACAGTGGACTTCCCAGTGTATGCATTTTGGTTTTAATTTGGGTTTTTTTCGTTCTTCTGACAGAGATATGTGGAATTTGGAATGACTCCTCCAACAGCACCAGGTCTCCTACCAAGGTAGCTTTTCACTGATTAGAATTATCATTTATTATTTTCCTTGCAATTCCTCCAGAGTTCTTACCAGCACTGGTATATTACTATGCAAAGTACTGTATAAAAGAGAAGTAATAGGAGTCCAGATCCAGCCTGTGTAATTTATTTATGCAGCATGAATGACATATGCATGCTGTATGGAATTCAAGCCTCCATTTAAAAGAAATGTGTTTCTAGCCCTTTGGCTATAGAGATACCCTTCCAAATATTGCATAAAACCACTGAGTTTCAGCTTTTAGAGAGCCTGAAATTGTTACTCAGATGCATGTAATTCTCCCAATACTCTCACCTCAGGGCAACACTGTCTCACAAAAGCTTTCAGATGACTGGCAGATTCATTCTATTTTTAACCAAGTTGAGAACAAATTACAGACCATGGTGACTTTCACAGAGAAAGCCTACCTTGCAGGCCTATTATTATAAAATCAGGGGGCAGGGGGGGAATTTTCCATCTTCTCCTGGCCTTGCTGTGGGAGAACCATGTGAAGAGAAGAAAAACAGTTGTCCAGGTGACTGTTAATTCCACGTTTGGTATCTGTGTTTTAACTACACATGAAGGTGGACTCTTGAGTCATGATACCCACTGCGGTCAGACTTGTCTCGCCCTCTCCAAGCTGCTGCAGCCAAGGTGGTAAAAAGGTGGCCTCGTGCTGCTCTCTCATTACCTTCTTACAGCTCACCATGTGAGATGAAATCCCACTGGTATCCATGTCATTCATTAGATTTCACCTAAAGTCTTCACTGCCTTGGAAACTTGATGGTAAAATGGATATGAAGAACTTTCCTTTATCCATTGTTCTGCAACCTGATTTTGGAAGGACCAATTAGAAAAGGAGGAATCTGTAAGCACATTTTCTTATTTAGGTCTTGGCTGAAGGTGACAGTTTCAGTGTGAGCAGAGCATACATGAAATGGCACACAGTATGAATGCAGTGTATTTTTTGTAATTTAGGTTACCTTGAAGATTATGAGCTTTGAGACTGCCAACACAAAGCATAACCAATTGTTTGTTATTGAGGGTTTTCTCTTTGTTGGGCTATTATGCATTCAGGAAAAATGTGTGAAATTAATCATGAGATTAAAGTGGTGTAACCCGTGTTAATACACCTGAGCAAGATGGTGTCTTTGCAACATATTTTTTGTTCAGAAGTTTAGCAACCTTTGGCACAGGCACTCTGGATTTCTGTTAATTACAAATTAATGGCATCATTATTAATAGTTCAAATGCTGGCGCTGCCAGTGCTGGCAGGTGAAGTTAACAATCTGCAAGGTCATTGACCTTAACAGGAAGAATGCCTTTACATTTTCATTAAAATAGAAGGTTTCCTAAAGCTTGGTCAATAGAAAACAAGGAAGGAGTTGTCATGGTTGTGGAGTGGGGGTTATGCTCAAATTCAGAAGATAATGATAAACAAATTGATAGAAACAGTGCACCAATTAGAGGAAGGAAAAATAGCCTGAGGTCGGTATGATTAGGTGTATCAATGTTATAGTCCATTGGCTTAAATATCCAATGCCTGGAATAATAGTTGGGTGACCGTACTGTTCCCTTCTCTGTACAAATGTAGTCAGCATCTTTAATGACGTGGAACCAACGTGGGTAAAAAAAAAAAATGTAAAAGACCTAGGTCACATAACAGCTAGGCAAACATAAAGGCACAATGAACCACACAAAGATACAATACCAGAAAATGAATATTGCATCATAGAGATACTTAGCCATAGTGGATTAGTGGTGTAAAATTGATTTTTGGGGCGGTGTCTCCCCACTTAGATAACTGGAGATTAGTAATTTTTTTTTGAAGGTGCAAAGATAAATTGAAGGCTGGGTCTCGGTCTGGAAATAGGAAGGAGCACTAGAAAGCCTATATGATATAGATTCAGAGCTGTATCCCATTTTTATACTCTTCTGTTGATATCTGACTTTAAAGAGTAGCTATATCTATCTATTATAAAGAAGATAGAGAAGAGAGGGTGATGGGTTATTAAATGTGCACCTTTCAAGTACAAACCCATCAGCAATAAAAGATATACTCCCTGTGTTCTGAAAAATTGGCACAAAAATAATACGTTTTCAGTAATGTTGAAAAAAGTATTCTCTTTGGACAATGTAAAAAATTTGTAGTAATTTATGAGCTACAAGATTCCAGCTCAGCACTGCAGCATAAAGGGCCAGACGATCATATCCTTTACTGGTTACAGTGATTAACGTAACAGAAGTGATATTGTTAAATGTTACCCACTCATTCAAGCATTTAGTTTAACTAGCTTTTAAGTCTGGTTGGAAATGGTTTCCTCTGGATCTGGTGAGTGGACAGGTGGGATTGTGTGTAAGGGAGCTGGGGAAGTTCTGGCACTTCCACAGTGGGACTGTTGGAGCTTGAACCCCTTATACCTCCTCCATTTAATACTGTATGCCAAGTAGCTAGTACTTTCATTTACAATTACTTGTTTGTGCTTTATTAGGCTCTTATTTGGCTTTATTAGGCTATTTATTATGTCAACTTTCTTTGCTATCTGGCTGTCATACAAAGGTGGTTAGTTTTCCAAATAAAGCACAAATCAAGAATAGTTTGAATTAGATGCAGTCATGGGTTTTTCCTGTAAAACAAAGGGCTGTAAAACTGAGGTCTTAAGGAACGGGATAGGTTGCAGTCCATAGCCTAGAAGGGCTTAGATGCCATTGTGGTAAAAGGCATATGAAACTCATCCCTAGTCGTTGCTTTGTGTAATTTTGTGTGCCTGACTTAGGATGTTTGTTTCATTTTGCTTCCTTTATACTCACCAGTGAGAGGCTCCTGCAGAAAATGATTCAGTGAACCTAAGCTTTTGCTTTGAATGCCTCTTGAAGAGTGTGTCTCTCTCCTTTGATCATACCTGGATTCTAAGAGACACTAGCCTAGTAACCTAAGCACCTGAAGTTTGGGCATCCACACCCCCACCATATTGACAAGAATCAATAATCCTTGAAAACTCAGCTGCCATTGGTCTTTTAAAATATAATCTCTCCATGCTAGGGTTAAGATATGTTAAGAGGAAGCATAGGAAAAGCAACATTTCCATCTCCTTCTCTACTCCTGTTCTGTGAATGAATTATAGGGTTTCTTTCACAAGTCCCGTTACCTTGGCACAGTTAACGAAGTTAGACTGATGACAGTTTCTGTTGTTAACTCTTTTCAGTAAATATATAACGACGACTACCAGCGCCAGCCTGAATTATAGGAAACATTAATTTTAGTATACGTTGCATCTCTTCATGTGTGCTAATGACAGCTTTGAGTATTTTGATGAATCTTAAAGGGCAAAGTTTTGAAAATTTCCTGAAAAATTACCAGATGCTTTATGAGATAATAGTTGTTCATGAAATATACATGTAATGCCATTTGTATAGTTTGATTTAGACCAAAACTGGGTGCCCAGAAACTCTTGAGCAAGTCAGATTTGTTGCCGAGTTAAACAGCTACATCACTACTGAAGTCTTATTTTTCTAGGGTTTTTTTCATAGAAGATGCTTTTCTTCCCCAAGGGGAAAACAAGATCTGTGGACTTTTTTCTCTGTATTGAGAAGACTGCAACGTGTGAAAAACACTTGTGTGAAATTTTGTTAGTTTCTAGTTCCTATTCTATATTCCTCAGATGTAATTATTTTCTTTAACATTTAAGGTTAAAACTTACATTAAAAGGCATCATAAAGAGTTGTTGTATGAGGTACACCTGCATTACTGTTTCTAACTAGGCAATTCACTTATTGTAATCTTGAGTCCTTATTTTTCCACAGGCAGAACTTTGGGCCAGGTTTTCTTCAACCTGCAGAGTTAATGCACCCGGACCAGCAGCCACCTGAGGTCCAGTATTCCTCCAGAGGGATATACTCAGAGGAAATGCCATCAGTGGCACGGCCACGACCAGTTGGAAGCACTGCAGGTACACTTCATTTAAGTTGAATGTGCACTAAAATAACTGATTCTTTTCCATATCTACTCTTACGCTGAGGTCACCATTAAGATGTTATTCTCCTTCAGCTACTACACTTGAAATGTGGTCCTTGTCTTCACTGCCAAAAAACCCAATGATCACAAAGTGAGGTTAACTTTACATCCATAGGACCTTGCAGAAAAAGGCAATGCTTTGCCACCTTTTTAGTGTCTTACCAGCATTGGATATCACACAGCGTATTTTCAAAAAAACCCATTCTCTTAAGAATGTAAGATTACTTAATTGTTTCAGAGCGTACAGTGTATGCTAACTTTCCACTGCTATTTCTTTTGTGCTAAATGAGCTAACTGATGCATCCCAAATCAGTCTGCTAAATACCAAATTTTTTTAATACTTTTCTGCATCTTTATTTCTCATTTCTCTTCCTAGAAATGTATGCACAAAAGCAGGATCTTTTAGGTGCTGATGACATTATCTATTGCTGCTGTCCCATATGAAATCACGTTCCCTGATTCGGTTGTGAGACAATTTCCATAGCACTCATCAATGCTATCGTCAATAAGATTCTAACATCACACGGCAATTAAGTAGCAAACACTGATTCCAAGAATAAAAGATTCTATTTTTATGCAAATGCCACAGTTAATTTTCTCCCAGTGAAATGTTTTCTTCCTGGGGAGTTGAAAAAGACTGGAAATACGATCGTATACTCATGTCAGAGTCCTAGTTTTGATAGCTGCTGTCCTCTCCCTGTAAATGTTAAATGAATGAGAATGACAGGGATGTAGTGACTGTTACAGTTTAATGTTTTAATTTTATTGTCTGATTCACACTGTTCTCTAAATGTTCATGTATATTTTTCTTTAAAGTTTGGAGGCAATTCAGATGATTAACTCCTGTCCTTCAGCATAATTATGTGCAAATATCAAACTTCGCAAATATTGGGGGATTTTTGAGAGGAAAATAGGAAAGTGACCTACCTGTCCATCATGTAAATCACACTGTTGTTTTTGTCTTTTCCTCCCTTTTTGTACATACACGTGCGCACACACACACAGATTTTCTCTTATGTATCTGTGGGTTATTAAATGTGTTTCATTTCTAATGAATAATAAAATATAATGATAATAAAATAAATCGTGTTTCCCTGTGGGAGGAAATTCAGGAAAAAGGAAAGCTGGCATGTTGTTACATGTGTCTTGCAATTAACGGTGGTGGCTATCCTTGCATGTGTTTTGAAAACAGCGGGAGGGGAGGGAAGGGAAAGGAGGAGGTTAGCTTTCAGGCTGAAAGGAGATACAGTGTGTTCTGACCTTCTCGTTAGTCAGCGACAGCATTGTTTAATATTTAACCACAAAGCAAGGCTGAAAGAACCGTACTCTTACATAGTCATGTATTTTATTCTTCTGAGAGATGGAATAGAAAGCAGTCCGGAGAGTTAGGGTCTTGCCAGTGTGATGCAAACAAGGTGTACCACAGGAGCAAATGTCTTCTCTTTGCTGCTAAGTAATTTACATGAAAGCATTGCCAGGGCTTTCAGTAAACACTGCTTGGAAAGGGCTGGCATATTTTTGAAATGAAGTGTAGTCCATGTCTGAGATGCATGTATCTCAACCTCTTCTTTCAGTGCAGTGGCATAGAAAAGCATCACACTCAAATGAACTGCACAAAATGCACATAACTTTTCCTTCTTTATTCTACACTGACAGCCTTCTTTCTGCTGATTTTTTATTAATTGCACAGAAACAGAGCTCCACTTTCTTCTTGTCTCCTGCTTCCAACAAAGTTTTATGTTGTCATTTGTCTGCCCTACAAACTTGATGTGTATAAAGATGAAAAAACAATATTTGCTTTTAAGGTTCTCAGATACAGCACCTCACTCAGGTGGGAATTGCTAGCAGGATCGGAGGTCCACAAGTGGAGATCCCCTCAGGCAGAGCAGGGCATGGCCAGCCGGGGGGGCCAGGGTGGCCCCAGTACCGTGGAGAGGATGAATATGCTAGGCGAGATGCAGTGAGTACTGTGTTACACATTTGCATAGTTTCCGAAGTAGTGATATGTTCGGGTATTTTTTTTTTCTGCATTACTGTTTGGAACCTTTTCCCCCTGGAATACTTTCAGTTGCTTCTCTGACATTCTTTGCTTTGCTCTTCGAACCCTCGTTAGCTCTTCTAACTTTTGCTTGCTGTTCTTTCACCTTTGCTTCTCTCTAACTGCTTTCTCTCACTTTACCCTAACCCTTTTTTTTTTCTCTCACTTGAGGCCTTCACCCATTAATTGCAGTTCACCCAGTTCTGCTTCTGAGCTCCAGCAGAGGTGGATACTGCTTTCCATTTCCTTCTTTGAAATATGCCTCTGTATTTTGAGATCATTGTAAGTAGAAAACATTGAATTAAATTGTCCCAGACTACTGTCCTACTTTGTATTGGTATAGTTCTTTTGTCTTCTGTATCAGTGCGCAACAGCAGGAGTCAGGGCAATGGAATAAGGTACATACTTGCACGTAACAGTAGAGGTGTTTCTAAATGAGTTATTTTCCTAGCCTCTGTCAGCAGGATGTGGTAAATTATGTCTTTGTTTACCGGTGTTGCCTAGGCAGCCATCGTGATTTCATGTTCTTGGCAGTGGTGCTTCTAGAGGTTGACGTTTCTGATTCAACCAGATGTGTGAGGCTGAAGATAGTACATGGCCTTTCCAGGAAAGATACAGTTGTCTGCTATCAGTCTCTGTTTGATGTACTTGCATCCTGAAGCAAAGTGACCTGTGACAGCTTTATTGTAGTACTCCTGAGAGTGACAACTTTATGTTCCTTCTTTTGCTCCTTTGCTTAAACTATCATTTTTCTGGTTTCTTCCTTGAGGGAGGAAGGAAGGATCTTCTTTTGCATACTTAGGGCAGTGTGTGTTCACACTACTTGAAGTTGCTTTGCAGTACTGCATGATCTCAAAATGGCTTTGCAGAAAGGAAATGCAACAGCATGGGCTTTATCTTTAGATTTTGGTGAAACTGAGCTGCCACCACTCCAGATGAACTTGGGAGGAGCAGCATAAAGCTTTCGAGAATTGGGCACACTAGAGACAAACTCTACCGATACTATTCAAAAACTTTAACTGTCAAAGCCGATAGATGTATTTGCCTAATTTAACTTGCTATCTGTGCTTGGAACTGTGGTATTTGAGTGCAAGAACATCATGATTTGCGTTTATGTCTAGAAGAGCACTTGCATGAGAGATCTTAGTGTCGCTACTGTTTCATTTTCAGAGGCATCTCTAGGTTATCATTCATTGCCCCTTCTTATCATTTGTCTTTTCTGAAAATGACTTTTCTTTTCTGGATGTGTGGGCCTTTCCCTTCTGTCCCACAAGTGCATGTTCAGCCATTACTTTCTTAATATTTTATTACTTGAATTGCTAACATATCACTGAAAATTCAGTTATGGACCCATTATCTGAGATGCTACACAAACAGTTGGTTTTGACATCAGTTACCTGCACAATTTTCAAAGATTCATGGCTCAATACAGTATGATTTGGTTGCAGTTTGCACTTTCAGTCACATTTTCAGATGGGTGCATGCCACCTCAATCCAGGTTGACTTTTAATTAATTAATCAGAGTTTAAACACTTCATCGGCTTTGACAGAACTTTTTGCTCGCTGGTTGCTTTAGTTCATATGTTACTGCAATGTGATTTTTTCAGTTTGCTTTTTTTTAAAAAAAAAAAAGCAAAAGGAGGAGATCATGGACTAAAACTATCTGAGTATGGTGTCATTTACTTGTAGGAGAGCTCACCTAGTGCCTGCACTTTCTTTTTCTTATGAGGAATTCTTTCTTTTTTGCAAAGGATTATTCCCATTTAAAAAAAAAAAGCATTATTAAATGAGCCCTAGTCTTGTAGTTTTCTGTAGTTAAAGAATTACCTTCAGAATTTGGATTCTTTCACCTAGACAGAGCTCTAAATTTGTCTTTCCTCCTTTTGGAAAGGAGGTTTTACTTAATGACAGTCATGTTCCTTCTGGTGCAGTATTCAACTGATCCTTTGCAAACAGTCTTACTGTTCCCTCATTCTGAGTGAGTTTCTAACATTAAACGCTGCATTTAGGAAGGTTAGGTCTAGAGCATTCTTCTCACCTGCAAACTCGAGAGGGATCTGCATTTGTGTTCCTGCAATGGCCCTTTCCTTCACAGTATCCTCACCTATTATTCCAGCAGTCAACACCTGATTTTCTGCTGGAATATGAGCTCTCACTTGTATCTCCTGACCCAAAGCCAGTGTGCAACTTGCCATCAGTTCACCTTAATTCTCCATCTAGAAGGCCTAGGCAACCAGGATCATTACACCATTTCCTTAGCTGACACAAAATACAATGCTGAGCAAGTGGTCATTAGAGCAGCAGCAGAACTGAAGCCTGGTTTTTTACCGATGTGTGTAGTGTCTTGCATATCGCTACCTCCCTACCACCACCTGGCATCACCTCCTATCCATCTACAGACCCCTATAGCTCTCCACTGTTCTCCCAAGTCTTTTCCAGGTTTTCAGTGTTTCCCCCAAGCCACCCTTATCCTTTATTTTTATACTCTGGCTGCCCACCATAGTCTCTCTAAACCATCTTACCATACTTCAAGTTGTGTCTCATGTCCCCTAGCTATCCCCTGTGAGATACACACTGGCTGACAGGTCCAGCTGAGCACAGCCTAACTTGGCCTTTCTGCCACTCAGAAGAAGATTTAATGACAGCACAAATCAGGTTATGTCTAATTAGCTATCTATTTTTGTGAATTTTATAATATATATCTGTTCATACGTATACATATATACGTATGTGTGTATATAGTTGTACATCTAATTCAGTTGAAATTGGCCACAGAGTTCAACAGTTATTAAATGGAGATTAAGAAATTCACAATGTGATCTCATAAATCTTCATTCCTTAAGAAGGAAGATTCAATAAAGATACTTTTGTCAATCATTTTGTACTGTTAATTATACAGAATTATTTGTACTGTTGATTATACAGAAGTTTCTATATAAAAATATGTGATTTCTAGATACTATCTAAAACTATATATTGTTATATATGTAATATTATATAATATATTGATGTATATTTCTATTAGTAGAGAAATTTAAAAGTAAAAAAAAAACAGCAAAAATTCTTCCAACCTTTTTACTCTCCTTATTTTGCTGTTGTAGTTTAGTATAGGTTAGGTTTCTAAACCAATCTGGTTGTGAAAGTTCTCAGACCTGTTTAATTCTGATGTTATATATGAGATTGCAGAAATACACTTTTGTTTTTCTGAGCTACTTAAGAAAACTTTGATAATGTTAAAAAACAGCCACTGCAGTCATCAGATGTTCTTCCTAACTTCCCTTAAGAAACCGTTCTTACAGTGCTAATTCAGCGCAGTGTGAGATAGGAGCTGAATCACGTAATGCATTTTAAATGTGAAAGTAACATGAACATAATTTAGGTTGCTGTTAAGACTCATGTGTAAAGGAATGTTTGCTTTTAATAATTTTTTATGTCACCTCTTTTCTATAAACCCACGGAGTACTTGTCGGGTTTGCTAACTCTAGACCGCACGTATGAATTAGTTTCAGGTTTCACTGCCAAGCGAATAATTCTGAACAATCAAGAGACCCGTTCATTCCTTTCTGATACTAAAATCACCTCCCTTTTATAAGAAGTAAGACAGGATGTTACTTGGAAAACCTTCTTTACCTATCATTCTTCTATTAAAGCCTCTTTTCCTCTTAATCTCTCTCCCCAAATTAACTGTGTAAATGATGAGTGCTGTACGTGAGCTGAGCAAGAGAGTCAGAATCTATTATTAGTTCTACTTTACACAAAATGGCTTAGATTTTATTCATTTTTCTTTTGAGAGATGTTAAGGAACATACTCTCATGCATTTTTGTGTTCCCTGTGCCCTGCTGCCACAGTCACTCTAGGTCCCCCGTATCCTTCCCAGGCCCTGCTTTGTAATCCCTTCATTCCCTTCCCCCTCACCCTCAAATCCTCTTCTAGCTGACCTTGCTGTCCTTTCTTCCCTCATCAGATTGCTCTCTCTGCTACTACTTAAGGCTTAGCCACAGAGAAGGATAGCGCTTGCTAAATTGTGATAACTGTGATCTGAACTTGCTGCAGCTAGCTGCTCCTCATCCCCAGCGCAGACCCTTTGAAAGGGGATTATGCTGCTTTGCTCCCAGTTGTGCATTCAGCAGGGTGTGTTCAATTCCTTTGTGTCCAGTGTTTTCTTCTGGCTGTGTCTCAGCCTTCAGCAATACGAGGCAAGAGGAAATGATTGCTTTAGGGATGTCAGCTGGAATTTAGATTTTCAAAATGTATCTCGTTTGTGTCTATACTGGGAGTTGGTGCAGTCACCTAGTGTACTGTAAATTCGTGCTTTGTTTTAGTGTAAGCAGATTTTTTTTTTTCCAGCTAGACCAACCCATAAACTCAGGCTTCTGTTTTGTTTCTCTCTTGTTTTGTCACAAAATGTATGTTACTGAACAAATGCAGAATTAACCCCTTTCTACCCTGAAACAACGATTGTCCCTAAACTGGGATAGTGTTTCTCAGTTATGTAAAACAGCTATCGAGTATAGAAAAATCTAATCTTTCTGATTTGAATAGTTTTCTCCTGCTGCTTCTTCTGTTGACCGTGTTTTCCTGGGCACTGGTCAGTGACAGGGTCCTCACAAGTGTACAGTCTGAACAGGCAAGCCAGGCAGAAAAGGGGAAGGTGAAAGTAGTAGTATCTCTATTTATAAATAGTATGGAGAAATGACAGCTGGGAAGAGAGTGATTTGCCTGTTGTCTTTTAGGAAGTTGATGGAAAGGCGAGGAAAGAGAAGCCAATTCTGTTGACTTCCAGTTCTGTGGTTTTTCTTCCCACCTCCTTCTACTTCAGTTTCTAAACATACCATAGATTAGGGGGTCAGACTTTTTAATGGATGCTCAAAGAGATTTTGAAAATCCCTGAACTTGAGGCAGTCCAGCAATTTTGTGTACACTTGTTTTGTGCTCCATAAGAGGAATCACTCATTCATACAACAGAACAGTGGCAGCAGATAGAAGCATCTCCATGCTGCTTTCCCTCTGTTCTTTGCCTTTTTGCTTTCTTGTCTTTTCTGGGATTATCATGTTTGTTCAGAAAGTACAATAACGCTTTCTACCTTTTTGCAGACGCATATGCATGGACACCAAGAATATTCCTCCTCACCAGTATTCCAGATGCCGAGGACTTCAGCCAGGCAGCCCTCGGCACCCCCTGCTCAGCTTCCACACAACAGCCTTCAGGGCCAGGGCCTTTGTTACACCACCAGTTCCACTGAGGACCTCCAGCCAGGTCACTCTTCAGCCTCTCTTATCAAAGCAATTAGAGAAGAACTTCTACGACTTTCTCAGAAACAGACAACAGTGCAGAACTTCCACAGTTGATTTAGCATTCCCTTGCAAATCTGCCAGGTATCTGCTTCCTATGGAAGCAAAGACTTAGAGGAAATCAGCAATGTTGTTCTCTCAAATGAATGAACTTTCACAGCTCTGTTGACAACACTCTGGAAAAAACGAAAAAGGCAGCAAAATGAGGATAGTAAGGAGAGATGGGGAACAAACAGGGAAAATCATCAGTGTCATCACAAGTAATATTAATTAATCTGCTAATATTACGGTGCTCCTCTTCTCTCCCTACCCTCATTCAGCCTAACACAGAAACAGAACCTTAGGTCAAGAACTCAACACGCCAGCAACAACAACAACAACAAAAAAAATCACAGGAACAAACTCCAAGTATGATAGACTCCTTTTTCTAAGGAAGTAGGTGAAGGTTTGAATAAACTGAGATGATATTTTGCAAGAGATTACAAGTGTTCTGATCTCTCCAGTGCTTATGGGGAACTGGTTTGTGTTGCTGTTCTGCAAGATTACAAACTGTATTCGCTCAAGGGTGTTGAAGGTGTGATCCTACATAAGAATCACTTTGGTTGTCAGGAACAATGGGACTACTTAGAATAAAAGTCTTTTTGAGCTACTTGTAACAAACTGAAACAATAATTGTTATAGCTCTGTGCTTCCGAATGGAGCTACCCTCTGCACTCTTCCTTGTTTTCCTTCTGGTGCTGAAGCTTCAAGTGTTCCTTCATCTTCAATGTTTGCAAACTGAAACATTGGCCTTGTATGACTAAAAAAATATCTGTAGACTCATTCAGGCTGGAAAAACAAAGCAAAGCATCCAAACAGAAAGGGCTTGGTATTTATTTTGTTCTAAAATTATTGAAAACTGGGAGAGGAATACTCAGCCACAGTTGAATTTGGGGAAATGTGTATGTATATCTTTAAAAAATATATTTACATACTATATGCTCTTGCAAGACCAGTGATAAAATATTGCCACTCTGTAGTTTACTTTGTGGACAGAAACCAATCCAGCCTGATTGGTACAGGGTCACCAGCATTACGTTATAAATTGATGTCCTAAATCATTGCTTATGTTTGGATCTGAATAATTTTAGTGAAAGTCAGTGACAGTTTAGAGCATTAACATAGGCTTAGATTTGCAGTTTTGAGACAGTTTCTATATTTATACTTGTTTCCATGGTCCCTTTGGACAAAGGGTAAGCATTATCCCCATGGTAAGAATGGTATGTGCCATGGAACTGTTTGTTGCTGGTTTTTTCCAGAGTTTTAATTTAATATTAGCTACGAATTTACTAATATTTGGCCATTGCATAACTGTAACTGACATAATACATACGGAAGTTTTACTTAAGTCATGATTTGTTGGAGTGTTTTTATTTTCAGATCAAACTGAACTGAAGCGGAGAAACTGCTGGCACAGAGATAGAGGGTAACTCAGTGTTTGTGAGGAGGCTTGGGAGCCTTGCCCTAGAAAAATGAAAAGCAAAACTATTTGGTGCTACAGTGTGGGTATTTCAAACACTAGCAGATGGTAGTTGTAAAAGGTCTAAGGAACAGTAGTCCACCAAAGAGATCATTAGGCAATTGATGAGGGTGGGGCTGCATTTGCCTCACTTACTGGGGTAGAAATGTCATTGGTAAAATACAGGTATGTAACACTGGTATAGGATGGTGGTCTTTGGCTACCAAATCTGTTCTGGTTCCAGTGCACAGTTCAATAACTGTGACAAGACTAACTCAGACTGAAATGAAAACAAGTAGAAGGACACCATGGAAGAACCTTTTGTTCCTTGTTCATGACATGCGTACATAATATCCTTTGCCAAAGCATAAACTAGGAAGCAACTGGCTGCTCACTGATGTAGAAAAAGAATGTGGTATGTTTCTCCTCTTCATTAGGAAGCTCAGTTATTCTTCTGTTTACCCATGATCATCAAAAGGCTGTATTAAATTGTTTTAAGGGACTTACTGTAGTGAAGCAGTCTAATTTCTAGTTCCCTGGCCTTATGGGCACTGGCTGAGGTTTGAATGGAGTCAGAACACCAGCATGGTTGTGAACAGCAGTACCAACAGGTTATTGTGTTGTGAATTTTTTAAGCTTTTTGTATGATAATCACTTGTAGGATAAAAATACAGAAACATTTAATTTCTGCCAAGTTTGTAAACATGAATTTTGCCAATACTTCTGCAAAATGTCAGGTTTTGCGGAATGAAGAGTGTATCAGGCAGTGTTCATTTGGTCTTTTTGACAATGCTGAAGACTGACTGTTTCTAAGCATTCCCATTAAAACCATCTCTTTCAGAGCCCGCATCCTTCTCCAGCTTAATTCTGCAGTGAGGTCAGAGGCCAGTGCTTATAATACTAGCACGTTACTGTGACTTCATTTCAAGAAAATGTGGGCTTCTAGAAAGTAAGTTCATTGTCTGGGTGCTGGCTCCAGCTGTTTAAGAAGGAATATGAATTAAGAGTTTTGAAAGTTAGAGGTACTTAAGCCATTTCTCATTCATTTTTGCTAGTGATGGTGATGCTATTGTGATATTCCACTACTTATGTTTGGAAGAATATCCTTTTCAGTCACAAATCTTATGAAGAACATGGGACACGGGACAAATATGTACTGGTAAATAAAGGAGGCTTTCTGATGCAAAAAACCTTTTTAAAACCTTCCAAGTTCACAGGGCAGGACAGTAAAATACAAGAAGTCAGAAAGCTGTGTTTGGAAGTTAAGTTCTCAAACTTGCTGGAGACCTGATGCACTGTTGACAAAAAATGGTATGACATAGTCTGTATCTTCATATAGTAAGAAAAGTAACAAGTAAGGCACCAGTTCCAAGGATGATCTTAACACAGGAGACCCACACTTTACTTTCTGCAGCTATAAGAAAAGGAGGGTTTTTCATGTGCTACAAAAGGACTCTGTGGAGTACATGTGCCAAAATGTGTGTTTCCACTTGGGAATTCAGGGGAAAAAAAAAATCTGCAAGCTTCTGCATCCCCATGTGCTTGAGCTCTTTTGCCAATTTTTTTATTGCCCTATTAAAAGAGGCAGGGGGAGGGGGGGGCAGGGAACAGAACCTTTTTTCTGAAACTTAAAGTATCCTGAATTTAAGTATCTGTTAATGAAGCTACCAGTTTCTGAAAACACTGATCAGATGAGAAGTTGGTACAGGCACAGAAAGCTGTTACCAACAGTTACATCCATTTCCGTGACTAAACCATCTGGTTCATGGAATCCTCAGGCTCTTCTCTTTCTTTACAATTTTCCTTGACATTTGTGTTTAGTCTGTGTTTTAGTTTGGCATATAGAAGAACTTGGCGAGATGAAAGCTACGTAATTTAGCTTGGTTGGTTTGCCAGAATGTTGACCTCTAGCCTGCTTCTTGATTATCTTTGGAGCTAAGTGAAATTTTACAATTATTTTTCATACACTCAATTTGAAAGGCGGGGCACACTTCAGTACTATAAAATTTTCTCTACCAGGATGTAACTCATGGTCCTGTCAGTGACTGTGGGCATGTGACTCAGGGAAGAAAACCTTGCTTTTAGAAGAGTGAATTGCATAGGTGCTGGACTCATGATGTTAAATATGCACACTTTGGAGCAGTAAGTGGAATTTCACTGACCCTTTGCAATGTATTGTACTTGCAATGGTTTGGAGCAGGCTTCATATGTAGTGGTTGGAGAGCAGCAGCATCACACAAGGTCTATATATCACCTCTGCACCCAAAGGATTGGTTGGCGAGATGTTGGCTACCCCAATATCACGCACCTTTATGCACGCACATAAATACGTAAATGGATTGATCACCCAGAAGTGCACGTTCCTACCAAGTGCTGAAGCCAGTGCCTTTAAATTAGACCACTGACAGCAGGGTTACAGCGTTATCATAGAAAGAGGCTGTTTACAGGGATCATAACTTCCCAAGAACCAAATCGGCTGACACTGTTGTGTGTTAACTCACAGCTTGAAAACACATTAGATGGATTATACAAGGAAGCTAGTATGTATTTGAGCCCAAGTGAAGTTGTGTGATATGGATGGCAGTAGGCAGTTGAACTCATTTTTTTTAACTCTTACTACATTCTCCTCTTTTCCAGCTTTTAACAATTTTTCCACTTGAGGAAGAAATAGGAATTTCCCATTCCATGCCTTTTCTAGTAGTTCTTTAACAGGTGCCAGTCCTTGAAAAAAACATATCTTGGCCAAAAGATTTGCAGTGGCAGGATGAAGAACATTTGTGACTTAGAGGTGGGAACATGTTGTGGGCCATATTTTTTGCAGCAGCAAAGAAATAGATGGATTAAAAAAAAAAAACAAACAGAAAAACATCTCTTCGGTATTTTCCAAATATGGACATAAAGCTGGAAATGGATTAAAATAAAAAGGATGACATCTGATTGTTAGAAGGCAAAGGACAGCAACCAGGTCTCCAGGACTACCTGTGACAGTGCCCTAAAAAGAGAGAGAGAAAATTTGGGGGACTCCCCCTGCCTCCACTCAAGCTCTTCCATAACACAACCCCTCTTCTGTGCAGTTCTTCACCACTTGCAATGCTAGTCTGGACAAGTGAGGAACATCTCTCATCAGTGAGACTCCCAAAAGCAGTTCAGCATGGCTGTAGAGTTTCTCCAGGACTGTTTAGATGTGCCTAGAGAAAAGCAGCTTTGGAGTGCTTAAATGTGGAAATAAAAGTCCAGTTCCCTGTTGTGGTGGGCATCTGTTCCCTCTTCCTGTTATTTTTTATTTAAAAATGGGGGAGAAACCCTGGGGATGTATTCTGCTGTCACCAGTCTGATGTCATTCATGTATTCCGCTACCTGTAGGTCCTAAATACTGAGGAAGCAGAAATAAGGAATGAAAGTTTTTGGCAATGCTGATGAAGATTCACTGTAGTTTTGCGGTATTTTGGTGTGAGCGCACTTGAGTGCTTGAAAAGTCTGGTGTCTCTTATAGTGAGTGTCCCTTGAAATGCAGCTTATGTCAGAAGGAGGACTGTAAAAATTTTCTTCTGTATCTCTGACACTAACTCACCGAGGGCAGAACAAGCTCAGCTTGTGACAGCTCGTACCGATAGGATTGGTAGTTCAGATCCAAATGTTGGTCTGCATATTGTCACTGGTCGCATCTGCATGACTTCCACTGAAAACCATTTAGTCGCATGTATGCTTTGGAAGGAGAATTTATCCTACAAATTTTTTAGTACAGTTTGGGATGCACTTGGCAAGATGTGTCTAGCTTGATGTACAAGTCCCAGGGTGAGTTTACTCACCCTGAGAGTAAGAAACTTGAGAAGCAAATATCCTGTGGAATTGCACTGCATTTTTAAAGAGACTTTTCCGGAGTAGAGCTGCAGTCCGGTGGATCCCACTGAAGACTGATAGATGAAAAAAAGTTACATTAGTACTAGAAGAATACACGTTTCTTTGCACTTCATAGTTTGTAGAACTGGAATGTTTTGTCTTGATTTCGTATTACTTTTTCTTGATACTCTTTACATTTAAAGTATGTATTTTCCTTTGTAATGGCCACTCCTGTTTAGTTTTGAGTAGTTCTTACTCCATAACTGGAAGTTTATGTTTAGGCTGTTACATCTTGCCTTAATCGGAATAAAATGTTGGTACATTTGAACAAATGCTCTGAAGATTCTTTTGAAATGAATGCTAAACCTCTGTGGATGCCTGACATGGTGGTTTTCAGGTTCACTTACAGTAATCCTCTTATTGCCACATGTAGAGGGGGTGAAGTGAAATGAGAATTAAGAGAGTAGAAAAGAGACTGGAAGATGAAAATTATTGTTTTGCATTTCCAGTTATATTCTGATGTACACACTTTTTAAGAATTCTGTCATGTTCCCATGAAAAGTTCTCTAAGATGTCTGTCCCAAGACTTCTCAGAAGTTGGTTTTCTCATCCAGGCTGTTTGAATGTTTTAGTGCTGTGCATGATTTAAAAGCAGTAGCTAGATATTGTTTGTGTTTCAGGAAAAACTTCTTTATATTCAAGGAAAATTAATGCAGTGTTATATTTGGCAATGCACTGCGCTCTTCTGGTCCTGAAAAGCAGATCTGAAAGAAACTTGACTAAAGAAATAGGAATTTAAAAAATACTGCAATAATAAAAAATTGGGAAGCTTTTATCTGTGGACTCAAGGGAACAGGAGAAAGAATTCTGGATTAGCCGCTATCAGTAGTACTTCACCAGAGCTGCGAAATACGAAATTGTTCAAATTCAAGGCAATATAGGTGACCTGGGCAGCCACAAACTCATGAACCAATTGCCGGATTTGTTAGTCCATGCAATCCTGGATAAAATGGTTTCAGGTAAGTTGCCTTGCATTTTGCATAGAACACTTTCTGTCAAGCATTTCCATGGATGAGTTTAATCCTTATGATAGTTTCTGTCTTCTGGCTTGATGATAGCAGCTTTAAACAAGAACACTTCAAAAATTCAAGATTAAAGGTAAGGAATCTCCCATTTAGACGATTTCTAGGTGTGTGGTCAAGTATTTACATTATTGCTACATCCTCCTATACTTCTCTACCATGTGGAAGAAAATTTGCTAGGATTCTGGAAACCACATTTTTGCTTTTGCAGAGTAGAACTGCAAAGAGTTTAAGAGAAGTTGTCACTTCCAGCAGACAGCATCACTGACACAACATTGCCTACAATAATCTCACTTCTGCCTGGGAGCAAAGACCACACTGTTCCTGCAGCTTTGCACTTGAGAAGCGCTCAACGTGAGTGCCAGTGAGCATTATTTAGTCCTCTTTATTTAAGGATGAACTAATGTCTCTTACCTAACATTATCACACATCTGTACCAGATGTTAGTATAGCTCAGCTAAAGCATGGTGATTTCTTCATATATTTGAGCCCAGAGGGTTGCCACATTGGAATTGAATGTTGTTGGACTGATCTGGTTTAAATATACGGTGTGTTGAAATGTCATGAAAAGGAAACAGTCTAGCAGAGATTGCTTTGCAGGTATCTCCCTTCCTTTCCCCCATTTAGACAAAGCAGACAGAGCTGTAGAGGACCTGAAGTATGGTAAATTTTCCTCCAGAAAGTCACACTGAAAAATTAATTTGGCTGCATGTTTAATCGTGTGATCTGGAAAACTACAAGCTGGGAAAGGTGGTTCTGGTTCTCCCAGTGACTCGCCAACTGCAGCTCTGTATGTTGGTACCACTTGTTTTGTCTTTATGATTAGATAGATCAAAGAGACTGGAAAAGCCACTGATACGGTATTAATAAAAAGAACTTAGAAGTCATCAGGAAAGAGGTAGAGCTTACAGAAATATCATCAGTTGGGGGTTAGTTTGATTTCTAGTTCCCCACTGGAAAGGGAAGAGAAGGACAAGACAAGGCAGGTCTTTTGGGTTGTTGCAGCCAACATTGGGCACAGCTGTGGGCAGGGAAGGAAGAGAAGAAACCTAGTGTATTGCTTAAATAGTGAATAATAAAGGTAAAGCTGAAACAGGTGAATAGTTTGGAAGACATGGCCACCAAAGAGCACAGAGGCAGCAGAAAGTTTAGGACGCGGGGATTAGAGAAATGTCTTCTGTATGCTTGTCTTAAAAAATAAAGCCATTCATATGAAATAGTTGAAGGGTGACACTGTGTTTAAGTTGGTGCACGAACTCAGTAGCGAATACGTGAAGTTTATGGAAAATGAGATCAATAGGAGAGAGAAGGGTGGGGGGAGACTGGAGTGATTGTAATCACAAGGGAAAAGTTGAAAAAGTCATAGAAAGGTATTACTGCATGAAACTACAGTCCTCAAAGGATTAATTTCAAAATGCCAGGGGGAAAAGCTGCTGCAGGAGAGCTCAGTTCTGCATCAGAAGGGTGCTGGATTTCACCTGCGAGCTGGGCAGAGGGGAGGGGAAGGGAGGATTGCTGTGTGCAGTGTGGTTTTATCTTCTTCATTAAATACCTGCTGCTGGGAGACAGAAATGGACTAGAGGGGCCTTTGATCCCACCTTGCTGTTGCAACAGCACGCGAAAGGTCTGTATGGCCTGTGGCATTTTCATCTAAATTAGGTTATAAATTGCCCCAGGATCTTTTGGTTCCTTCAAGTGGCAAACCAAATTGTGGTTGTGGACCTTTGGAGAGACAGAGGAATGGAGAGATTTGGGACTGACACAACGTGAATGGTGTTTAGTTCACGCTGTCTCCAAAATGTGTGTCTGGCAGCTTTACAGATAGAAGATGTGACTTTACCACACGTAGTGGCAGAGGGAAAAAATGTAGACTTTTACAATTAGTTTAGTTCTTCAGCTCCGAGAGCGAAGGGCGTCAAGAAAAGCAGCGTGTGAGGTTAGGAGCAGAGCTTTGTTTGCTGGTCACTGAGACTGGACGCTTCCCCTGTGACTGCAGAGAGGCTTTCTTTGGGGGGGGAGAAGTCAGTTGTGGGGGAGTTTTATGTCAGCAAGACATAGGAGCCCATAAACCATTATTTCTGATATGTGAGCAAACTGGCTAACTGAATGTCCCCCTAGATTTCGTACCATCAAATTGGACAGGAAAAGTCTGCGTGTCTCTGAGCTGTATTTTTTTCCAAGCTGTTTGCAAACGTGGGAGACAATACTGCATTGTTTACACTGTGTTTATTTCCAGAAGGTTATTATGAAATAGGAGTTGGAAATAAGCTCTTTGAAAAGTGCATGTTTGATTCTGGGACAGAAACCTGCAGTGAGGTTTGTAATTCCACAACAGACACTGATACCATAAAATAAGTGGGATCTGGAGCGTAAGGACGAGAGAGGGTGGTTGCTTCCCAAGAATGCCTATATTTCATTCTTTGGCTGTAATTAATTACAATAATTTCCTGAAATCCTAGGTTTTGTAATGGCTTTATCAAAATTCCTACAAAGTCCCAGTACAGAGCACCTTTTCTTATGAATTTAACCTCTGTCTTTTCTCTGTGTGCTTCATGCAAGTAGGAAGCTCTGATGCTTGCCAGTTTTCATCCCTCTAGTGATTTTGCAAAGTGTAATCATTGTAAAGTGCAATTGCTTAATATGTAGCTCATTCACTAAAACCCCAAGGATGGAGACAGTGAGTAATGTGAGTCATTACCAGAGCAATGGTATCTAAAAAGATGAAGAGTCATGCATCAAGTACCAATCCATTTAGTCTTGAATTAAGAATTTAAGAAATCACTAGTGAGATGTGATTGATATTATCTCCAGGCAAATTAAAGTAGTTACCCTGGAATGCTGTGCTGCTGCTAATGTTTTTCTCTTTTGGTATTAGAAGCGCTGATCGGTTACGTGTCCCTACTGCTCTGTTTGTCTATCCAAGACACTTGTAGACCAGCAGCTGTCCCACGTGCTATCTGTGTCTCTTTCCTTTCCAGGCACTACATAGCTTCATGCCTGAAATTCAGAAACATTGTTCAGAAAATATGAAGAACTGTTCTGGCTTGATCACCAATGTTATGGTTCAAACTCCTGTTTTTCAGTCACATTTGTTTTTATTCAGCCATCCAGGTTTCAACCATTTTTTTGCTTTTCTTTGTACTAAATCATAGGAGTTGGAATAGATCCCTTCTCCATCTCACTCCAGCGAGGAACTTTTTGGTCCAAGTACCTAAAATTTAACTAGACAATGTACTAGAAATGACTGGAGCGTTAACATTTCCATCATCATTCTGAGAGGGTAGTTTGCAGCTTAATAGGTGATATGAGCTATTATCTCATATTTTACATGCTTTGAGATGTACCAGAGCCCAAACCAGCTCAGTGCTGCTGACAGCATGACATTGTATGTAGCAGTCTGAAGGGGCACCAAGGTTTAATACAGGTGGAATGGTTTATGCACGCTGATAAATCAGGAGGTATGTTTTGCTTCCAAGGTTTCCTGTGGGAACAAAAATGACAGGCTTCCTGAATTACAATGAAAAAAACCCAAACAAACAAACAACAAAACAAGGCATGTGCTGGATGTATGTGTAGCTCCCTTGAAGTCAACAGGACTTGGGCAGCATTACACTACTTGGGGATCTACTATTAGAGGTATTATAATGTCACTGATATTATTAGGAACATGAAATAATACACAACAAATGAGTGCACCAGTCTATAACATTGCTTGTGGACCACATTTATAAGGCATTGTACTATAGAGTTACCTTTAATTTGTGCATCAAAACCAGACCACAGCCTTCTACTGTGACTTGATCGGTCTTAACATAGAGGTTATAACCCACAAGATGTGCTACTGTGTGTTCCCTAGCTAAAAATATTTTAGGAAATGTAACAGCAGACCAGATTATATCTGTTGTAAATCAGGTATGTATAATCCATTTCTGCATACTAATTTTTGTCTTTATATCAATTTTTCAAGTCTTTTGGATGCAACTTTTTTATTCTGCACTTTCTGTAACTATTGACAAGCCCCTGAAACACTGACAATACCACTGGGGCTTTTCTATTCCTTTTGCATGGTGCATCGCTTTGCATTTTACTTGTGATTGCCCACCATGCCTAAGATCAGTACAACCATAGTGTGTGCCTTGGACAGTCTCTTTAAAATAATCTTTTTTTTTTTTACTATATTGCATAGGAACAGATAAGATGTTTACATTGGTAGCCTTTGAGCTTTTGGGATGCTGCCACTTTCTTTAGGGATCCTGAACACACTGGGAGTAGTAGTATGTTCATGGAATTCATTACGGGACTACGTTTTTCTAATAGATTTACTTCTGTGACTGGCTGCATCCATGCACTCATAGCCTTAGCCAAGGAAATGTGAAAGCTATGCAACATATCCCTTCAAAGATGAAAACCAGTGCCATATCCAGCAGCCACTTCTGTCTTCCCGACCAGGAGAACAATCTCCATAAGACTGAAGAACTGTAGGAAGAGGTCTGCAGAAGGTACAGACTAAGGCAATATGTGGAGATTTTTTCCACAGTATCTATGACATTGTTTTCAGGCCAATGCACACTTTCCACTATTAAAACTAATAAATCAGGAAAAAAATGATGTATGTAGCTATAAGATTTGTTGTCTGTCAGTGATTGCAGTGGTTATTAACTGTCAACTCACCATTCTTCCAGTCAGCACCAACAGTGAGATGTAGAGTCCTTTGTTTCTCTAAATTTGTACATATGTAATTTTATTTTTTTAGTTGTCCTGTGAAAATGACTGTTGTTTTAATTGTTGTATGTTGAAATGTTGAGATTTTTTCTTAACTGAGCAATGTTTTGTGATTGTTTACTTCTAGTAGTGTAGTGCATATGAAAAGAAAAAAACAACCAACCAAAACACACACAGTAAAAAAGCCACAGAAGAATTAAGCCCTTCCCTTTCAAAACTTTCTTTCCTGTCGCTAGTGTCTCTGCTTAGCATTTCACTCCAGGAGAATTTTTTGTGTTAAGTGATACTAATGATAGGGAAGGATGTCTTTTCCTCGGTGTCTAACTTGTACCCATTCCTGTTGATGGTGGATAGTTGATAAGGGATGACTGCCCATCACTCTGAAATGGCGCAGCGTTGTCCTGATCGAAGTGCCTAGTTCTGCCAGAATTCATCTGAAGAGTCTTAAACTGATTTGTATCTTTTCTAACTGGAAAAGTTATGCATTGATAAGCTGAAGGGAGGCTTTAATGATATTTAATAGATACAAATCTCCAATAGAGCTTTCTTTGGTTTAAGAGCAACTTTTTATGTTTCATTTCAGTTGGTCTCTAGCAGGTCTGCTAATCCTGTGTATGTCTAGATGGGTTTAACACTGATTTATTGTTTTTATAATGGTTAGAAATCAAACTGGCACAACTGCCCCAAATCAGGCAGTTTGAATCATAGAATCATAGAATCATTTCGGTTGGAAAAGACCTTCGAGATCATCAAGTCCAACCATTAACCATGCCCCCTAAACCATGCCCTGGCGTACCCTTTCCACTCGCTTTTTGAATACCTCCAGGGATGGTGACTCAACCACTTCCCTGGGCAGCCTGTTCCAATGCCTGACAACCCTCTCAGTAAAAAAATTTTTCCTAATATCTAACCTAAATCTCCCTTGCCTCAACTTGAGGCCATTTCCTCTTGTCCTATCTCCAGCCACCTGACAGAAGAGACCAGCACCCACCTCACTACAACCCCCTTTCAGGTAGTTGTAGAGAGCGATAAGGTCTCCCCTCAGCCTCCTCTTTTCTAGACTGAACAACCCCAGATCCCTCAGCCGCTCCTCATAAGACTTGTGCTCCAGGCCCCTCACCAACTCGGTTGCCCTTCTCTGGACACGCTCAAGCAGCTCAATGTCTTTCCTGTAGTGAGGGGCCCAAAACTGAACACAGGACTCGAGGTGCGGCCTCACCAGTGCCGAGTACAGGGGAACAACCACCTCCCTGTTCCTGCTGGCCACGCTGTTCCTGATACAGGCCAGGATGCGATTGGCCTTCTTGGCCACCTGGGCACACTGCTGGCTCATATCCAGCCGGCTGTCAACCAGCACCCCCAGGTCTTTCTCTGCCGGGCAGCTTTCCAGCCACTCTTCCCCAAGCTTGTAGCGCTGCATGGGGGTTGCCGTGACCGAAGTGCAGGACCCGGCACTTGGCCGTGTTAAACTTCATACAATTGGCCTCAGCCCATCGATCCAGCCTGTCCAGATCTCTCTGTAGAGCTTCCCTACCCTCAAGCAGATTGACCCTGCCTCCCAACTTGGTGTCGTCTGCAAACTTGCTGAGGGTGCACTCAATCCCCTCATCCAAATCATCAATAAAGATATTAAACAGAACAGGGCCCAACACCGAGCCCTGGGGAACACCACTCGTGACCCGCCGCCAACTGGATTTCACCCCATTCACCACGACCCTCTGGGCTCGGCCATCCAGCCAGTTTTTCACCCAGTGAATAGTGCACTTATCCAGGCCACAAGACGCCAGCTTCTCAAGGAGTATGCCATGAGAGACAGTGTCAAAGGCCTTGCTGAAGTCTAGGAAAATAACATCGACAGCCTTTCCCTCATCCACTAGGCAGGTCACCTGGTCATAGAAGGAGATCAGGTTGGTCAAGCAGGACCTGCCTTTCGTAAACCCATGCTGACTGGGCCTGATCCCCCTCTTATCCTGGAGCTGCCGTGTGAGTGCTCTCAAGACAAACCGTTCCATAATCTTTCCTGGTACCGAGGTCAGGCTGACAGGCCTGTAGTTCCCCGGATCCTCCCTCCGACCCTTCTTATAAATGGGAGTCACATTGGCAAGCCTCCAGTCCTCTGGGACCTCCCCTGTTGACCAGGAACGCTGATAGATGATAGAGAGTGGCTTGGCAAGGACCTCTGCCAGTTCCCTCAGTACTCTTGGATGGATCCCATCAGGTCCCATAGATTTGTGAGTGTCCAGATGGCGTAACAGGTCCCTAACTAATTCCTCCTGGATTAAGGGGGGTATGTCATGCTCTTCATCCTTACCTTCCAGCTCATGAGGTGGAGTACCCTGAGGATGATTGGACTCACTATTAAAGACTGAGGCAAAGAAGGCATTAAGTACCTCAGCCTTTTCCTCATCACTGGTTGCTACGTTCCCTTCTGTATCCATTAAAGAACAGATATTCTCCTTGGGATTCTTTTTACTGTTAACATATTTGTAAAAACATTTTTTGTTGTCCCTTACGATAGTGGCCAGATTTAGTTCTAGCTGAGCTTTCGCCTTTCTAATTTTCTCTCTGTATGATCTAACGAGATCCCTGTACTCCTCCCAAGTTGCCCGCCCTTTCCTCCAGAGATTATAAACTCTCCTTTTTTTCTTAAGTCCTAGCAAAAGCTCCCCATTCAGCCAGGCCGGTCGTTTTCCTTGGCGGTTTGACTTGCGGCACATGGGAATAGCCTGGTCCTGAGCCATTAAGATTTCCTTTTTAAAGAATGTCCATCCCTCCTGGACCCCTTTGCCCTTCAGGAATGCAGTGAGGCAAACCCTCCTGTGTGAATATTTCGTTAGAATCATGTTTCTAACAATTTGGGTTGGGTAATTCTTTGCCAATA
This sequence comes from Harpia harpyja, assembly GCF_026419915.1. Lineage (NCBI taxonomy): Eukaryota > Metazoa > Chordata > Aves > Accipitriformes > Accipitridae > Harpia > Harpia harpyja. The sequence continues at coordinate 21,931,485 of NC_068945.1, read as the reverse complement.
TAAGCTTTATCAATATAAACCAGTCAGTGAGAATCTTTCCATCAATAAGAGTATTTATTATCATCTTGCATAAATAGGAGCAGTTTCGTGCATGAATTGGATATGCTGGTTTCAGCCTGCTTGCCACGGTTCAGCTTGGCTTAGTTACATGGGCAAGTGCAAGCTGAATAAATGCAACCAACGTTCATTTCCTAGTAAACAGTTCACATATAAACTGCGGTGGAAAAACTAGGTTTAATTTCAAACCAGCCCAAACAATCCTTAAGTTTTCATAACAGAGTTTTCACTGGTATCAGTTAATAGACTTTGAAACACTGCAGTTCAGTGAGTGAGAAGGACTCAGTGCAATCAATGAGTTACATCTGCTTACTGATGTAACCTGGCCTATAGCTTAGCAATGGGTCTGGTAACATTGATCCTCCAGAAAACAGCTTTATTTGCCCACTTTCTGTTTCAAAGTCAAAGGTTATATACTGGATTGTCTTAAGGTAATGTGCCGTAGACTGATAACTGGTCCTTCAGCGTCTCATTGCTGCCAGCGCACTCGCGGCAAGTGTGAAAGGGCTCCGGGAAAAGGTTTTCTGTGCACTGTGGGACATATGTGGTGGTTTGCTGGGACTTGCCAGCTCCACACCTCGGCGGGCAGCTCTGACCTGCCGGGGAGGATGAAGCCCCAGCAGCTGCCCCACTTAGATCTGGCATTTTTTGGCTGAAGGTACATTCCCTTTCTTTTTAGTTTCTTAGGAAGTGCTTTAAATGCTTAGTCAGTCTGTTTGCACCTCGCTGCTCCCGGGTGCTGCTGCTTGCTGACTTGCCCTGCTTCAGGCCACCAAATATTTGGGTTCATCAGGCCGGAGTTTCATGACCTTGTCCACGCAGAGCAGGATGAGAGTCAGAAACCAGAGGCTCCAGCCGACGGCTGCTGTGATCCATCCATAATCATCCATGCCCGTCGGGCAGCACATGGCCGCTTGCGTGCAGAAGTTCACGTCTGGTGCCGAAGAAATGAAATGAGCTGGTGAGAGACCAAGTGACTTCACTGTCTGCCCTGTGGCGTGTCAGTCTGCCTTGGCAGCTTTCTCCTAAGCCTGGCCCTGAACCTGGGGGATGGCAATATTCAGTTTCATCTGTATGTCTTCAAGACTCGGTCATCCCTGTCTGGCCAAACACCTGAGCTGCTCCTCTTACCACTGTGCCCACCATTACGGAAATCTTTTAAAACACCTACTTGGCATTTCCTCAGTCAGTTTTAGGAATGGAGTATGATAGAAGTAGCTAGTTAAAATTAAAAATAAACCCGGGGTAGAGAAATCTTCATGTGAAAGAGTAAGAGGGTCTCTACCAGAGACACCTTCAGCAGGGCCTCCAATAGTTTAGGTATCCAATAATTCTGCCCACAATAGAAGCAGTGGCTGCTCTCTGCTGGGCCATTAACTGACTTGCATGTAACAACTGTAAAACACACCACCGTTGGAGAATCCCTGTTTTACGTGTTTAAAAATGAAATAATTTTTAACAATTCCATGTATTTTTTTCTTGCACTTTTGCATCTTTTTTTGTGTGTAAATCAGTCCAATTTCCTAAAGTCAGTTAAGGAATACGTCATTAGTTGTTTCATTTGTGCTGTTGTTTAAAGGTATCTGCCAAACTTTTTCCATTACGAGGGCACGGTGAAGATACGCAGCTCTGTGTCTGCATCCTGGCTGGTAATGTGGAAATATCAAAGGGAGCCTGGAGGACCATGGTATCTCAAGCCCTTGGGCTGGAATAGAAGCTGAGCGTGAAACCCCAGCACTCAGGAGAGCTGAGGCAGCCAAAACCACCTCGCAGCTACATGCGTTGCGTGTTGACGTGCACGAAGCTTGTCAGCTGTGAAAAGTGAGTGCCTCCCGAGCTTGGTGCAGGGCAGCCAGCCTCTTGCACATTTCCAGGGAAAAAGCAAGTGCTCGTGCTGCTCAGCTGCTCTCATTCACAAGTGTCCGGCAGGACCGTGTTCCTGTGCATTGGCCTTCAGTGCACAGTGTACAATTGTCCTGCGCTGTAGAAAGCAGCTCTTCCCAACAAGAGAGATGTGTTTTGTATGTGCCTAGAAAAGGGAGAGGGATGGCTGCTCCCTATGCCATGCTTTGAAGTAGCATACCTCTATTGGTACATGCGCTATAATTTGGGAAGTGCAGGACTGTGGGGATGTTTGACATTTGGGATGGAGGATGACTCTGGGAGGATTGGTGGCATCTCAGGTTGCCTGGGACTGGCTGTTTGGGGAAGACCTGGGAGGGCGAGGGAAAGAGGCTCTCTTGGGAATCCACACTGTGCCTACAGGCAGGCAGACTGGCAGAGAGCTTTAGGATGCACAAATTGAATTAGCTATGAATTAGTCTGTTCAAAGCTATGAGTCTATCTGAATGTACCTAAGATGATATACTGGGCATGCCAATGGAGGAGTCTTAGAAGTGCATCCTAGAGTTTCACCTACAATGGAAGCCCTGACAACAGATAAGTCCTTTTCCAGGACAGCCTCTCAGTCACCTGTGTAGTCTCCTCACCCGGCTTTATCATGGTAGTAACTATTTATGAAGACTTACTAAGACATGGTGCTTCGTACTCAGTTGTGAGCATGGAGCTTGTTGAAACATTGGAGACATCTTCAGCTGCTGCCAGAAGGAAAGCACAGGAGAAAAGGCAAGTCGGATTAGAAAAGCAATACCAGGCATCAAGCGTGAAAATCTGAAAGCCATTAGCCTTGCAGAGGTCTGTAGGATGGAATCAACTTGGAGAAAGTAAGTTCCTGCCCCTAAACATTGCTGCGTCAAGGTATGTTTTCTCATCCCACCACTGTCAACACAGGCTCTAGAGAGACCTGCCCTAGCATCAGCCCTACGGAGCAGTTGAATCCCTTTACCTTGGTAAAGGTATGACCCTGGGCGAGCCATTCGCTCAGAGCTCAAATTAACCACTGTCCTTTCCCAAGCTGCAGGGGCAGAACAAGCAAGGACTGAAATGAGAGCGAGCGGTCAGTGGCATGGGGAGATCTATGGCCAGTGAGCCGTACATCTACCTTCTTTTGCCCTTAGAAAAAATCCCAGTAACTCCAGGGTGCGAAGGAGCCTGGCAGAGCTGAGGGCTGAGCCCATCCGTGCAGAGCCTGGGCAGATCCACCACAGCCTCAGCGGGAAGCTTTGGATTTGCTGCAGTTCGGGTGCAGCTGTGTCTGAAACTGTCCTGGCTGGGCTCCAGTTCAGGCCAGCACAATAACCAGCTCAGGTTGGAAAATACAACATACAGAAATAAGTAAGGGAGGGAGAGGGACAGGGGCTTCAACGAAGGTTTTGTCTCTATCCTGCTTCCTACCCAGAATCAGAGCACACATGCACACTGGCACAGCTCTGTGGCTGATCTCCAGCCCTCCAAATCTGTACATGGTGTCACAGGTCAAAGCCTCCTCAGTCTTCCTAAAACCCCCTTTTGCCCCTCAGCTTCAGCATGCACCTCGCAGCGTCACAGGATCAGATGCAAGGACAGCTGCAGGATGCCTGCATGGGAAAAATGCAGGTTGTCGTGGTCCCTGTGCATTAACAGCAGCCTGTCCCCTGCTGCAGAAGGAAGGGAGTCAAAGAAATACTTCTCCTGGGCCACTATGAGCAGTACAGTTCAAGTTCAGCCAGGTGAAGTATCTCATGCTGAAATGGTCCCCTGCAGAGATAGATGAAAAACAGCCCAGAGAGGCTACAGGAGTAAGGGCTCCTGCTGCATGCAGATGGAGGGGCTTTAACACGCTGCTGGTGCACAGACCAGGCAGAAGCTGTGAGAGAACTATTTCCAGTCAAACCATCACTCTGCACTGATAATTTGGAGTGTGACAGAGTTCCAGCTTGATTTCACTGAAGACTTCAAAATAATGGCTCAGGTTTAGTTTCAGCTAAGGAAAACAACACAGAACAAGACCTTTGACCAAAACTTTGCTTTGTGTTTGGTATTTTCCAAGTAACAGCAAATAAACTGAGGTTGTCCTGCAGGAGATGTTCCCCCTAGGGTCACCCGCTGTTGCCCAGCTTTGCATTTTGAGCTGGCTGACCATCAGCAAGACCAGAGCTTTCCTTACAGCTGCTGACACGCAGCAGGTCCCTGGGCAGCCTGCTCCAGGGAAGGGTCTGAGTTCTCCCCATTCCTCTTTCTGACTCTGCTAGGGCTTGCTGAATGACCTTGGCCAAGCCCATAATTTGTTTTCTGGGTTAATAAGTACCTCACGGGAGCACTGGGAAGAATCATTATAAACTCTGTATGACCTGTGGAAGAAAGCACTGCAGAATACAGAGCGTTGGTTCATGTTTATAGACTTTGCAGCCCAAAGGACAGGCTGTCAAAACTAACCCATCTTTAAACATCTGGCAGGTCTCAAGTGGTGCTGATATACAAATGCAGGCAGTAGCCTGATGGGAAAAGAGCAGCTCACAGGTCTCATTTACGTTCTGTTTTTAGGCAACTTCTCCAATTAAGGGGGCACCAAAGCCAGATTTCCTGCAAAAAGCCCCTAATAAGATCTAAACCGGATTACAGTGAGCCTCTTGGATGGTATTTCAAATGGTCCCTTGCCTTGGCAAGCACATGAGGGCCATGTAACTGTGGTCCCCTATCTTCTTGCTATTCAGAGGATCAACCTGCAGCTCAGTCACATTTACAGTGGATCTGTAAATAGCTGGCAAATGCACACCTTTTCAGAAAGATGCTGTGATCAATCACATCAAGTAATTCTCATTAGCATTAATCAATTCCAGCTCTTTAGACTTTTTAGATGAGACAAAGGAGCCCACCTTGTTTTTAAAGAACTAATTACTGTCACTGGGCAATATACTTAAGTATTGAGAGGAGTGGGGGGAAAAGGCAGGGTACAGAAACTGGAGCATAAAAGAAAAAAAAATACCTGCCAAGCAGGAATACCAGAGCACGATGGTGAAGAAGAGCACAGTGAAGGCTACCCGGGGCTCGTGGGTGAAGTGCCTCATGCCAGGGGTCCAGCTCCCACCGGAGGAGCAGCACAGATCAATCAGATCGCTGTCGCTGGCAGCTCTGGTCCAGCAAACCCTCGATGAGCTCAGAGAGCCGGTGTGCAGGGCAGAGGGTGGAGCAAAGGAGCTGCCTGCTGCCAGGACACCTTGAACTTTCCTGCCACAACAGGGTGAGGAAAGAGAAGGGCTCTGACCAAAACAGCCCCAGCAGGAGGTGGGGACCAGCGCCGAGGCAGCTGGAGGGCCACTGAATGTCAAGCCTGAAGGTTTCTCCCCAGGATCTGCTGCAGCCGGAGGGAGGAAAGGCCTCCGGAGCCAGCCCTTCCCCACGGGGTTCCATGCAGCTTTTTTATTCTGAGTCTCCTTTTGGTCCTGCGAAGATGGTGTAATGGCATTGGAAAGGAGCAGAGTATCAGGGTAGAGAATTTGTCTCCCTGTTAGGCTTTGATTTTGCATGTTTGTTGGCTTGACACCACCCCCCACCCCCAACCTGCCCAGCAGCGATGATTTTTTGGAAGGGCTGTATGGAAGCCTAAAAAAACCCAGTCTTTGGTCATGCTGCTACAGTAGCTGTTGGGTTAACACAGGCTTACCGGCGTGTTTCCACTGAGAAATAGAATGCAACCAGTTGCTTGGCATAGGCTACTGACAGCTACTACACAGTAACAATGGCCTTTCCTTAAGGAAGGGACCATTTGAAACTCAACAACTCCTGTGTTGAGTTACGGGTTGGGATCAGTTCAAGACTGGGGCCTCTGCACAGGTAGAAGCTGCTGCTGTTCTTGCCTCGTGAGCACAGCTGTGTCACTGCCTCCATCACCCATGGGCAACGTGATGCTGAAAAAGCTTTTTTTTTTTCTTCTCTTGTAGTTATGCCACCTTCTCCATGATATGGGCAAAACCGGGCGCTGCACCTTCCCAGAAAGCAGCTCTGTCTGCAGACCGGGAGGTTTGCTGGCAAAATGATATCAGCTGGAAGGCAAGATTTTTTTCTACAATCCTGCCTGGAAAAGCCACACTGTTGAAGTGCTTGTGGTGGTATACTGGTCTGATGAGCACCCCACATTGCTGCTGTTCCCCAGGCTGTTGGCTCTGCTTGCTCCTATCTTTGTCCTACCGCGATGTCCTTGTTAGAGAACGCTTCAGGCATTAAATCGGGCACGAAGGCGCTGGGAGAGGTGGGCTCAGCAGGGAGCAGGTTGCTGATGCTCTTCAGCAGTGGTCACACATGGCTTCAGGTGCTCGTGTGAGAACAAAGCTGTCTGGGGCCTGTTCAGGATGTGCAGCCATCTCATGGGAGGCAAGGGGGAAGGTGTCCGGGGCAGCAATCCTAGTAGGATGGACAGTATCTAAAAATTCTTTTTTTTTTTTTCCCTCCACACTGCTGAAATCTGCAGGGAGGAGCATAATAGATTTCCCACAGGAAATCTGCATACAATGGGGTGCTGCTATGCAGAACTGTGAGGTTGGTTTGGTCTCCCTTTGTTTAAGAAAAAGCTTCAGAGCAAAACCCATGTAGGCTTAGCCCTGCCTAGCATTTCTGTGAGGTGAACCTGCTTGTCCTCCCTGCTGTCCACCCACCACCACTGAAAACACTCTGCTCCCCTCCAGCTGCCAGGATTTCCATGATGCATCAGGAAAGGGTTGTCAGGCATTGGAACAGGCTGCCCGGGGAAGCGGTGGAGTCACCATCCCTGGAGGTGTTCAAAAAACACGTAGACATGGCACTTCAGGACATGGTTTAGTGGGCATGGTGGTGTTGGACTCGATGATCTTAGAGGTCTTTTCCAAACTTAATGATTCGATTCTATTCTATTCTATTCTGACATGGGCAAGCAGAGGTTTCCCCTGGAGAAAGGGCACGCCGAGCTGCAGATGAAGGCAGACCAGCTGAAACGGGCATGTTTACCCACTTTGTTCCCCTGTTTTCATGTCAACACGCCGCCGGGGCTGGCAGAGTTAGGGCTGTGCCAGCCGGTCCGCGACAGCCACCTCCCGCTGCTGCGGGTGTGCGTGGCCCCGTCCTTCGGCTGGCACCCGAGGGGTGGCCCGAGGTGCGTTGTGCTCGGCCGGCAGCCGGGCTGGGTGCGTGACCCCAGCGGCCATCGCTCTTGGCCTCAGTAGACGTCGGTCACAGCAGGGGAGAGATGCTGCAAAAGTGCTCCGACTGCTCAGAGTTGCTTGAAATGAACCATCTCTGCCTCATTTCAGTGTCTAAGTCCTTTCGTGCTAGTTGTCTTTAATTTGTGGTTTTTATCTGAGTGCTGTTGTATCAAAACTAAAATTCAACTCTTTACTGGGGAAAGGCCCTTCATTTTCTTCCAGCTTCACCTTTCCCTCCTGAATTTCTCACCCATGATTCCTGCTGAAAGTTGACCTGGTGGTTAATTTTGCAAAAATAATGAGTACAAATGAGTGCAGCACAAAATGTTTGAGGAGAAATGAAGAGACAAAACTGCTCTGCTATTGCAGGAATGATTCAATTTGTAATGAAATCTCTTTCAAATTTTAACTATTACCTAAAATGCTCTTTGTCAGCTTGCAGGTAAATGTGCCCGTTTCTAAGGGATGCTGAAAATATTTTGCACAATTAACATAATGTACTTTTCCTTTCCAAAATGTGTTCCCTCCGTGGTTCAGAAAGGGCCTGCTCCAAAGTCTCCTGAAGCAGTGAACAGGCTGTGCTTGGCTTCAGTGACTTTTGGATCGGATTGGAAATGAAGGCTTTGCTTGATAAGTTCAGACACAATGGGAGCCCTATAAAATCATCTCCTGACATGGATTTGGATTGATTTCATTTCTTCTTTGTAACACATTCATATTTCAGTGCTGTGAGTGCCGAAAGAGCAATAAGACTCTCCAAAGCCTTCCCGTAGCTCAGTTTCCAGGCATTGCATGAACGCCGGTCTCCACCGGCATGCCCTGGCATGCGGGGCATGACTGCAGCACCAGCAGAGATGTGGGCTTCCTTTCCCTGGGCTCCTGTATCCATGCAGTTCTCAAGGCAAGGCTCTGTTTGTTTACTCTAAAATTAGGTACTTCCCCACCCCTCCCCTTGGAGACTCTTCCCCAGTGTGTAGGGCTGCTGGTCCGCTTTTCCTGATGATTATGGAAGAGGCAATACCTACCATCTGGTATATTTTGTGCCACAAGGAGCTTTGCAGTTAAGGTTCTCTGATGACCAAGGTATTACCCTTGACACATCACTACCAGGTGTGGCTCTCAGAAAGTTATTATCTTTAGCAGACATGTACACACTCAGTCTCTCTCTATTTTTTTTTTTCAGTTTACATAGGCAACATATTTGTATTTTTAATTCCAAATGAAAGCTGATTGCTACTGCAATGCTGTTCCATCCCAGCAGTGACCAGCAGGATGGCAACTGAGCTGTAGCACGGTATTTAACTCAGGGCAAAACACACAACCCCCGAGAGCACAGCAGAGCAGGTACATTATCTCTGGGCATATCAGTGACAAGAGGACAAATCCCTTTTTTCTGTACAACACCTGAGGTTGGGTTAACTACACCCCTACTCTCATTTCAGCGTACCTGAGGTGCTACTCTGCTTAACTGCTGCAATAGGAGGGAGCTTTGTTGAAAGAGAGCTCAAAAATTAACATCCCATATAGCCACGCAAAACCTTCTGCATGGTGGAGCTAAGCATGGACTGATTATACTGAGATACTGATCCCAGAACCGCCTATGGCTGCATGAAACTTCCCCGTGCTGCTAAAAGTGATGACAGCCCAGCTTGAAGGGTTGCATGTTTGGGACCCCCCTGAGCTCTGTGTGTTGGCACACTGAAGTTGATGATTAGTCGACAATTCCCAATTATTATCTACAAGGGCTCTGCACAGACTTTGAGGTCGTGGTGCTAAATGCCAAGGAGGATGCTAAGTGGTCTGTGCTATTGGTGAGGCCACAGGAGTGGATCTATCTCCTACACTTGCTTCGTAGGTAGCAGAATCTCCAAGTGCAGCTCTAGAAAAGGCATCTGTTGGGAGGGCAGGTCTGTCTGTTAGCAACCCACTGTCTTTGTATTGTGGGGTGAGCTCCCTCCCAGGTGGCCTTTATAAAGCTGAAAAAAGCTTAAGAGCCTTTATAAAGCCCTCAAAATGGCTTTTAAAAGCTCAAAACCTTAAGCCTGATGCCAATAATGTGTCCATCGTGGAGGGGGCAGTTGTGTTTGGTATCTTCACTGATGTGAAAAAATGGCCATCTAAGATAAAGCTACCTGTGAGCAGGGGATTTGATTTTTAAAACTAGGCAAATGGAGGAAAAAAAATCAAAACCACAAGGAAAGAAGGGGAGAGGGGATCTGCTTTCTGTCACACAGAGGAAAGCAGCTCTAGCATTTCAAAAAAACCCACAACCATGCCCTTTGTGTTTTCCAGTCGAGGCTGCGGTTGCTATTAGACAAATGTTGAGCCTGTGGCCCTGCTGTGACCCCACGCTGCCCCTCCGGAGACCCCAGCGAGGGACCGCGAGACCAGCCGGCCAGGCAGCGTGGGGCTGCCTGAGAAAGGCTGCCTTCAGCAGCCCGGGCAGAGCTGCTGGCACCGACAATGAGCCCACTGACGGGGCTCCTCCGAACGGCGCCTCGTCATCAGCCATCATCATCTGATCTTTAATAATAAGATTATTATAAAATAATGTTCTTATTTCCACATGCCAGAGGCATGAAATAGGATATGCTTTCTGCTTTTCCCCTCTGCCTGGGAAAGGGGGAGGGAAGGGCAAGAGAGATGGCTTTATCTCTGCGCTCTGTGTTTGCTTGCTTCTTAGCTAATGGGCTGGAGTGGCCAGCACAGTGTGGCTTGCTGTGGCAATCAAGTATGTGTTGGGGACCCTTTCTGCTCCCCCTGCCCTGACAGTTTGTAGGGGAGTAGCTGAGTGTAACTGTGGGGCTGTATAAGAGCAGCGTAGGTGCAAAACAGAAGCAAATCCTGGTATCATCAAATGAACACAACAGCTTTGCCGGGGGGGAAGAATGTGCTTCAGGTTCAGAGATGGGGGGGTAGCCTGAGAAGTTGTTTTATTTTGTTGTGTCAGTATATGTCAGCTGAGAACTGAATGATGACTCCTGTTATTCAGCATTCTAGCACGGGCTGGAAGGCAATGTCCTTCCTTTCCCACACCCGCTTCTCCACAGCCCTGCGTGGTGGACATGCAGTCAACGGCAGTGACTTCACTTTTGCCTTACCAAGAGAAGTTCCAATTTCCCAGCGGAAAGTGCAGACTTTCATCAACCTTTAATCCCTTTCTTTGGTAGTGCCGATGGAGAAAGCAGAGCTGACCACTGGTGGTGACTGGTACGGGAGGAGCATGGTGCAGCTGAAGTGGGTGGGAGGCCAGGGAGACCCGCAGCCAGCTCAGCTGGGCAGTTGCTGAGCAAAATGAAAGTTTTAGGCCCACCCATCAAAATTGCCTTATCATTTTTAATACCTCCTTTTTGGGTTGTGCAGCTTGAGGCAGCCAGATTTCAGAAAGTGGTGGGAGCCCTCTCGCACTAGCTGACCTTGTGAAGCGGGGCCACTCTTTGTTGCTTTTGAATAGAAAACCTCTGTGCTGGGAAACTCTCTGCTGTTACTCGCCTTTCGGCATCATTCCCTTGGACAAGCTTTACCCTTCGGCTTGTCAGGTCAGGGCTGCTGGGTACCTCTGAAAAAACAGATCTGAGAAAGGATTTTTTTTTTTTTTTCTTTTTTTCTTTTTTTTCCAATATTTTACAATTTACATATAGCCATGCATTTTCATTAGCTCTTCTTTTGAGATAAAACTTCTTATGGGTGCTAGATTTAAGAGTGACCCAGCCAGCCTTATTTACCAGGATGAAACCCTGCCTCCTCTGACCCCAGTGGGAGCTAAGCCATTGGTTTTAGGAGGGACAAAATTTCTCTCTGGGAGCCCTCACTTTAGCAGCGGAAGTGGGAAAAAGTCTAAAAACCCCCTTTTTCCCCACAGCATTTGTTATTTCAAGGGGTGAGAATCAAGTTCCCTGTCAGCATTGCCCCAGGCTAGCGCAGCTCTGCTGACTGAGCCCCTGCCCTCCCAGCCCTCTCTATGCATTATAGCTCAGCCCGTCCCCCAGCTGCAGGAAAATCATTAATCTCCCATTGTTTCCCTGTCCTTTCCCCAGCTGCCTTTGGTAAGGAAAAACCAGCCAGAAACAGCACAGAAGTTTTCCACCTCCCTGGTAACTGATCCTCCAGCCAGGGCTTGCAAATGTGTTTTTGTGGGTTTATAGCTCTCCGCATACAGCAGGTTTCAAAGGTTCTCGCTAGTTTTCGGGTGGCCGGGGCGGTGTGAGCCGGCATGCCCCATCTGTTATTAGTCTCAACAAGCCGTGTGCTGCCACAACACGGCTCGCACTTGTGACAGACCTGATACGAGGGTTGTGACCGAGCCAGAAAGCGCCGGGTCCAGACAACCCGAAGGTTGCTTTGGGACAGAAAGGGTTTCCCTCCTCTGGTCCAGACCAGTTCTGACCTTAAAAGAAAAGGTTTGCTGTACCCCGTCCGACACAGGACAGTTGTCCAGGGCGCTTTGCTCGCCGCCCTCCTCGGTGCCTGCAGCCGTGCCAAAGCACAACCCTGCTGTCGTCGCCTGACGGGACACCCGGCCAGCCGAGGGGAGAGCTCGCCCCTTCCCGGGGGACAGGTCCTGCCGGAAAAGAGCGTGGTGGTTGAGAGGTAAACCCGAGTAACACCTTCTCCAAAGCGACTTACAGCACCAGGATTTACGCTGCCCAAAACCCGGTGCTTTTTAATGCATTTTAATGCAGTGCAATACTGCTGGAAAATAGTGACCAGGGAAATTGTGAGTGGTTTCTCAATTAACTGTTCTTTTGCCAAAGCAAAAAATTGGGGGAGGGTGGGGGGCGTTGATAGAGGCATGGCTGGCAGCCGGTGCCTTTGGGCAAGGCTCCTGTATCTGCAGGAATGGAAGAAGGGCGAACGCCCTGCCTTCCTCAGAGCAGGGCTGGGAAGGGTTTCCTGGCTGGAAAGAGGTTTCTCTTTTTCTTTTTCATTTTTCTCTCATTCCAAATCAAGATGAAAGTGAGCCTTTGGGGTTTTTCACTGGCTGATTACCGAGGAAAAGTAGAACCCTGGCTTTGGATGGTTTGAAGCAGTTTAACTAAGATATTTCCAAATATTTCACTTGAGTTTTGTTCTTTGAATTCTAAGGTTTTAACATTTTTTATGGAAGTTAACTGCAGGTTTAGAAATACAAACTGCTTTAAATTGTAGTCTCTTCACACTTTTCAGTCTAAAGAAGTTAAGGTGGGACATTTTTATGGTCTTTTAAACTTTTTGAAAATCTTTCAAACTTTTTGACAATCAGAGCTAGGGAAGTTTTTGGCTTTCTTGCATGAGTAGTGGGGGTCTCTTGCAGCTTTCGTGTCTTTCCTGTGAAAAACATAGTTTGCTAAAAAATGTCTGACCAACTTTAAAGATTATATTCTAACTCAACCCACTGGAGCTGGCACATGATATGTTTTCTTTTAACAAGCTACTAGTTACCTTATATTATATTTTCAACTTAAATCATTTAGTGAATGAGTACAGAGAGTAAGACAAGGAAAACTCACAGGACAGTTGAGCAAATACAGACTTGTCACTGCAGTGCTCCTGTTAAACAAGCATTTAATATCTTGCAAAATTTTTCTCTCACATTTAAGATAAATCTTTCATATGTTATAAAGAAAATTATTAGAATCCACATTAAAAAAATTGTTGCAAGATGAGGTTCGTGGAGAGAGAAAGGTTTAAGGACAACTGAATTCCCATCCCTGTTAACAAGTAGAAGTGAGGTTATAAAGGGATTTTGTTTTGCTATTTATAAAATGTAGGCTTGCTACAAAATTAAATGCATGCAAGAAGTGTATCTACCTGTGTGTTTTTCTCTGGGAAAGAATAATTACTCTGTTTGTGCATGCCAATCAGTTAATTTTGTGCAAGAACACCTAAAGGCAATTTGTATGTTCAGGTTACTCAAAGTAAATGATAAGAAGCATTTAGACAAAAGGAACTTTTGTGAAATGCATGACATTTCATGTATCTCATTTTGAAAACTGTCCTTTATGGGGAGAAAATGTTTTTTAAATCTTAAAGTTTGTTTAAATTTAAATAAAATAGTCTCCTCCCCATCCCCATATAACATGCTCCAGATGTGTTTGCAATATTGCGTTTACACTACCAATGAAAGTGATAAAAACTAGTCAGGCCTCTTTCACCCATCTAACTGCAAGGTGAAATTAATGATTTTTCTTCTCTGTGTTGTAGAAGACAAAGAGAAATCGAGTCCTTCACGAGCTCAGCAGCCAAAACCCAAATAAAGGGCTTGAGTGCAGTGGTCTGAAGCGTCTTTGGTCTAGCAGAGGACAGGGCAGGGTATTTGCTCATCACCTGTCCTAGGGGACCAGTGGCTCCCCTCTTTCCTTGTGTCGCACACATACCTTAGCATCTATCACCGCTCTGGTGGGATGAAGCCTCATGTAGGTTTGAGGAGGCTTTTAGGAGGTGAAGAAACCCTTTTGAAGGACATGATGGGCAGCATCGGGTTAGCTTCCAGCACCTTGACTCAGTGATCCCAATGTTCCTGCAGTGCTTGGCACCTTCTGGCACCTCCCTGGGCGAGGAAGACTGTGCCGCTGCCACCAAGGTCCCCACGGACACCCAGGTTGGAGGAGGGCAGGCGAAATGGCCTCGGTCTTCCGGAGCGAGGAAATGAGCCTGATGCAGCTCTTCCTGCAGGTGGAGGCTGCCTACTGCTGCGTGGCTGAGCTCGGGGAGCTGGGTCTGGTCCAGTTCAGAGATGTGAGTAGTGCCCGGCCGGCACGCTGAGCTGTGGGAGATGCACCCCAGGGTGTGCTTGTCCTCCCTTCAAAGCACTTGGGGAAGGTGCACCAGCAGGGTGGTCAAAAAGCCCATGGTGAGAGCGGGACTTCCCCAAAGCTGATCTGAAAGCCAATCGCCGTGCCGAGAGCCAACTCATCCCCGAGTCCCCATCCAGTGCTCTGCACGCCCTCTGCACAATCTTAGGATGATTCCTTCCACCGCCAGAAAACAGGGGGTCTCTCCGTGAGAGTCCATCTATGATTCCTGCTGTCACAGCAAGACTGGGTGGAAATGAGCCTAATATAAGGCCATGATGTCCTTGGCCGTAAGGAAACCCACGGTATTGCCCTGCCTCTAGGAGTCTGTAAGATGCAGCAGTGTTGGCCATCCGCACCGAAGGCATTCGTTCTCTGCTGATGTTAAAAATGAGTGCAGCAGTGTGCAGCCTCCAGCCCCAGGCTTGTTTTCCCTCCTGTTTTTAGCTGAATGTGAACGTCAACAGCTTCCAGAGAAAGTTTGTGAATGAAGTGAGAAGGTGCGAATCCTTGGAGAGGATCCTGCGTAAGTAAACGCTTGTCAAACGCAATCGGCTTTCTGCCAACTGGTGGTGTGGGATTTATTTCTTTGTTAAGTGCTCTCACACTGTGGAGCAGAATTAGTGGCAAAATTGTGATGTTTTCATCTGAGCCCCTGGAAATGTTTTGCATGTGTCAGCTAATTACCACTTCACCCCATATGGGCAATAAATTGTTGCCCCTGTTTTGAAAATGGTTAACTGAACTGAAAAGAAGTTAATTAGCTTATGTAAAATCACAAGATAAATCTGGGGCTGGGGGGGAAGCTAATCCAGATAACCTGACTCTTTTACACCGGTACAATGGCTTCAGCCTGGGGAAAAATCCTTAAAACCCAAGCAGCAGAGCTTGTGGCACCTGCTGCCCCATGGATGTGTGTCCTGTGAACTCTGCACCCCCCCCGCCCCCCCCGACACCGGTGCCCACCGTAGCCACTGTGACAGTACTTGCCATTGCTAGAGTGGAGGAGCTACCATGACTTCAGGAGAAACAGCGTCCTCATTAAGAAAGGAAGCTGTGGGGTGGCCAGTTCTTGGAGGTTGTGTATATGCACTGGGATGACGGCCCTTGTGTATCGCTGCATCTTGTCACTCCTCTATGTGATGTCTCGGTCCTGGCAGGGGGCTTAGCAGCAGCTCGTGACCAGGATGATGCAGCGGGGATGGCTGTATCGAGACTTCTGTGTCCTTTCCTTGCAGGTTTTCTGGAAAATGAGATGGAAGACAATGTTGGGATAGTCAAACTAGAAAAGTACCCAGAGACCCCCCTGCCTCGGGAAATGATTGATATGGAGGTACAGAATTTGACGTGGGCCAAGGAGAGAGAGAAGGGGATGTGCACCGTGATGTCTGTGTAATGTGCTCGATATAGCCCTCCCCTGCAAGGAAGGACCCCGTAGCTGAGGCTGACAGGGCTCCCCTTGCCTGTGGAAATGCTCCCCGGGTCACTGTCTCAGCAGCTAGGTTAAGGCTGGTCTTACTGCATGTTCCTAAAGGAGCCCAGTCTTTTTACCATCCCCAGTGAAATATGCCTCTGGTCCCACATATCAATGGGAAGGTATCACTACCACAGAATGCCCCTATCATCCTGTAGGAGAGAATAAGAAGGTTTTAACCAGGAGAGCTGATGTTCGAACAGGCTTCACTGCGTAAAAACTCCAGGGCGGTCTGTCCTGGTGGGAGTATGGTTGTGATACAGTAGTACTGGGGCCTGACACAAATATTTGTGCCTTGCTTTCAGATGTGCAAGGGATGCTTTATTCTAGCCCAGCTAGAAGCTAAGTTTACCAACTGGGTAATTTTAAAATGCTGCACATGTAGGTGACTAGGAAGAAAAAATCATGCTTTCCAAGGGCTTCAACTTCATAAGCAAGGTGGTTGCCTGGTGTGCCCCTGGATGCACAACCTCGTCTAATTTTTGGCCTGTAGCTAATGAACCTAAGCTAATGGCCATGTTATAGGCTGCTTTTGTAGTCAGTAGACTGACAGCCAGTCCACGTGGGGTCTGAGATGTCCTGCAGGGAAACACAGAGGTGCCAAGACAGGCTGAGACACCCACACCGTGCACCCGCTTACCTGCCTGTGCTTCGGTCAGGTGAGTCAGAACTCTAATGCCAGAAGAGGACAAAACATCTAGTAGGGAACGTGACAATGGGAAAATGAGGCATTTCCATTGATGAATATCTTCCTACAAACTCAGTGTTCACTGAAGTGCTCATTGAGTATTTCTGTATTCCCCCTTGAAAAAAACCCAACCATCTATTGTTTGAGATTTGATATCAGCTTGGTAAAGGGCCATTGGTCTGCTTCAGAGTTTTTCTGGATGTGCTTGGACCCTAAACAGACGGTGCTGGAGAAACTTGAAGCTGAGCTGCTGGAAGCCAAGCAGAACCAGCAAACACTGAAGCAGAACTTCCTCGAGCTGACAGAGCTCAAACACCTGCTGAAGAAAACCCAGGACTTCTTTGAGGTGAGAGGCCTCTTTGCTCTTCCAACAGAGACGTAGAAAGTTCCTAAAAATACTGACATTTTCATTTGGTGTGTGTAGCTGTTATTTATTTTTAATCAAAACCCAGCATTCTTTACCACAAGCCAGTAAGATACTTTTGCAAAGGCACCTCAGTCACTTTGGAGCCTGCATCGCTCCGTGAGTCAATGGGGCTCAAGAACTTGGTTCCCAGATCTCTTTGAAAATGGCATTTATGCTTTTCAGTTGCTTAGACATAGTTTACTTTTTTTTTTTTTTTTTTTTCCTTTGGTCTAAGTCTCTGTGGAAAGCTACCTTTGGGGGAAAAAAATGCCAGGAGAAAAATGTGAAAACAGTTTTCAAACTGGCAATGCTGAATAGTTTTTTAAAACTAATGTTTTCCAGGCAGAAACCAATCTGCCAGATGATTTCTTCAGTGAAGACACATCTGGACTACTGGAGCTGAGAAGCAGTCCTGCTGCTGCAGCTGCCAAGCTGGGGTGTGTATTGGTGATGGCCCCCAGCCTGGCCAGGCTTCCCACCTGCACTGCATTGCTCTGACACTGGTACACTTCTTTCAGCTCCTTAGCAGGGGTTGCTCACCAGCCCCTTCAGTGTAGCTGTTTAATGAAGATGAAAGAGTGACTGTGCTCTAAAGTTATCATCAAAACTATGGTCAGGTTATGGTTCAGTGGGACAAACGGACTTTTACTTCCAGGCCACCAATTCCAGTGATTACTTAGTAGATAACCGAAAATTGTTATCTTATGGCATCTTACCTGTGGCTTATGGACTCAGGCATCTGGCTACCAGCCTGGTCTTCGGGGATGGATGTCTAACCACAGCAAAAAGCCATGGGATTGCTTGCACTGGGCTTTGTCTGCAATAGAAAGTGGCACAGAGGGTGAGAGTTAGGGGAGCAGAAACACCACCGTGCGTATCGCTGACGGTAATTTGGTAGACAGCATTGACTCAAACGGCTTTTCCTTGTGTCTACAGCAGCTAGGTGTGGTGAAACTCTCTGATGGTGTTCTTCCAGGCTAGTGTTTTTAACCGCTCATGCTGGTATTTCTGAAGTCCTGTTCAAATCTCTTATGAGCAAAGCATACACCTGCAGAGGGCTTGCCTTGGTGGGTGTATGCCAGCATGTTGCGCTGCACTGCAAAGGTGAAGTCTGGTGCTTTCTGGGAAAACAGGAGGGAGTAAAGATAAACCACCACTTCAAAATTGCTACCTCCTACCTCTGTTGTTCAGGCAGTCTCTCTTCGTGTGACTGTAAGCATCTCTCTGTTCCTCCATTTCTAGCCAGAATTGTCTCTTCTTTTTCTATTGATCTGGGGAGGACGTACGATGTTTTAAAGAAAGAGCAAAAGAATAAAGTCAGTAGATTGAGATAAGAGCCAGGCTTGAGCAAGGAGGTCTTTCCTAGAAGGGCCTACAGCAGCAGCAGAGCCCTGGCTATCTTGGTCTAGAAAACAAGAGATTGTAAAACCATGTGTGTTACAGGTCCTAAAAGACTTAGAATGGGCTTGTAATTTATTTATCTTTTAACTCTACTCAGATTTACAGCAGGGGTAATAAAGAGGGAAAGGATGATACCCTTTGAGCGTTTACTGTGGCGAGCCTGCAGGGGAAACATCTACCTGAGGTACACCGAAATGGACACCCCCCTCGAGGACCCTGTGACAGTAGGTACCAACCTAGCTTTGCTTCACCCTGCTCCTCATGCATGCCTGTGACCTGCAGAAACCGAACTGGGACCCTGGCCGTGCCACACCAGAGCTGGGGGTCTGAAGGCAGCCTGTAGAGGAAAGGCAGGAAAGTTTGAGGATGGGAGAGGTTTTTTTGACATTGCTCTCCCCTTTTGCCATTATCGAGTGGCTTCTTTTTCCTGCCTGGTTAAGATACGTGTGAGCCCTAGCAGGGTGGCTGTGTTACGGGGACCACTGGGGAGGTGGGCTGTGGCTGTCCTCACCTGGGGCTGGCCACGGGGAGTCGGTTCCTCTTGGTGTCTCTGGGGTGAGCCCTGTGCCCCGGTGGACCTCCGGTCCCCTGCCTCTCCACTCCACATTGCTCCTTCCCCCATAACCTAGAGCTGCCGCCCGTGCCTGGTCCCTGAAGCAACACCTAGGGAAAACATTGCTGTTGGAAAACTGGGGCTAGGGGAAAAGAACAACCTAGTGGAGAGGCTGCCAAAAAGAACCCCACCACGTTTTCCGCACTGGACTCTCTGCTCTGGGAGCATTAAATTCTGCTTGAATTGTGTTGCAGAGAGAAGAGATGAAGAAGAACGTGTTCGTTATCTTCTATCAAGGAGAGCAGCTTAAACAAAAAATCAAGAAGATTTGTGATGGGTAAGGCAGGTCTGTGGGCAAGCCACAGTGACTCCCATGGAGGTGTTTACTTGCCAGCCCAGGTTGGCTGAATTTGGAGCTGGAGATTAGATCTCCAGCTCTCCGGCTGTCAGCTCTGCCACCGAGCTCCCTTCCGCTCCTCAGCTCTGCTGCTCCTAATCATGAAAGATATCCATTACCTTGGTACTTGGAAATTGAGGTCCTAAATTTTCCAAAGTGACATAAAGATCTTGGTAGCTTCAGCTGCTAGCTTTTTAACTTGGGACAACTTAAAGGGGACTGGTTTTTAAGAAATACTCAGCATCCTTCCCCTGAAAATCAGGGGCCCTCACTTGGGCACTGGGAACATGGTAATCCCCGACCTGCTCTCAAGCCTTCCTGCATTTCATTGTGAAAAGATGATGCTGTGGTTTATTCAACCCTTTCCCAAGGCCTTTGAGCAATATCTGTGTAATCAGAGACAGAGCCCAGGAGAGAAATGAAAGCTTCATACAACCTGACTTGTTTCCACCCTGTTAAACATCTTGAAAAGATAATTCAAGTTGAATATTTTGTTACTCTTTCATAACGCTGATGACCGATGGGCTTTGTTGCAGTGTAAATCAGATTTGACGAGGGGATCTGTCTGCTGTCACCGAATCCATTTCAGGTATAGCCCCTCGGCCAAGCGGGGCCAGCCAAGCGCCTGCAGGCTGCAGGAGGTCGCAGGGAGGGGGTGAGCGATTGCTCTTACCCGACATGTGCATTCAGGGCAGGTCTTTCCTTACATCCTGCCTTTAATCAGAATAAAAGCAGGAAGATCAGTTCATCCAGCTGGGAGAATTGACTTCAGTCCCATGAAGCAACAGACCCCTGGGGACTATTAACAGTTCCTGCATTAGAAATGGGACTCTCCAAGATGCTTTCTATAGGCAGTGGGGGGGCAACACTCATCCTGAGAGCAATTCAGCCCTTCTAAGGTGGGCATCTCTCTGTAAAGCAGCCGTGTTAGCATGGACAGCTGGAGGAAGACTCCCAGCTGTCAGTCACTGATTTCTGATCCTGAACCTCAGACGTGGAGGCAGTTTTGCCGTCACCACTGTGCAGGGTCAGTCTGCTGCTGCCAGTGGTCTTTGAGGTTTCAGCGAGTCTCATTCTCTTTCCGGATTACAATTTCCTGCTTATGTCCCATTTCTTTGCCTGCTTTTTAGGTGCTGTTCAGTACCCTCCTCCCCTTCTGCACTCATGGGCAGTTGCTGGTGGTGAACGCTTCCCACTGCATTTGCCCCTGGGCCCATGGCCTTGCGAGTTGCGAGACCATACATTTAGAGCTGGTTGGGGTTGCCCGCAGAGTGCTGCAGGTGCCTAATTTTGGAGGATTTTTTTTTTTTTTTTTCCCTGCAGCATTTTAAATTCCCTGCAGTCAAAAGCCCAATACTTTTTTCTGGGGTGGGAATAAAAGAACAGGCAATGCGATGCCTGTCAGCATTTTCATTATTGATTGAACCCAGAATCATCCAAACCGGAGGCACGACCTTCTGCAGCAGGTTGCAGCTGGGAGCATGGGGCCAGGCGACACTGGAATTTTGAGCAGATCCCTGCAGGGTGGGCCATGACGTGCAAAGTTGTTATGAGCTAGTGGCATGGATGTGGTGGGAGGTTCATGGAAAGGAACTTAGACTGGTTTCTCTCAGGCCCTTGTAACTGAAGGAAAACATACCTACCTAAGACAAATTCACAGGATGTCCTTTGCAGTGTTAGTGCACTGGTTTTTGTTTATTGCCAGCTAATCAGGCTACACTTGAAATCATCCTTTATGTCTTTCCTTCCTCTCTTTTAAATTTTTTCCTTGCTGATATGCACGTATATACGGATGTTTTGCTGAGTGGCAGGTTTTTTTACATGTATTAATCCCATGACTCTCCTTTTGTGTTCTGTGGGCGATCAGCCATCCCTGGTACACAGGCCAAGACGTTTGGGTCTGGTCCATCTTTAAGGCAGGGTTAACTATACCTGAAGCAGATGGCAGTGTCATTCCAGCCCCAGCAGGACATTTCTGCTTAGCACTAAGTCATCATTCATGACAAGTAAATATCCTGCAAAAATCATGGGACTGGTATAAGCCAGTCTCGGGCAAGGCAGGCTAAGACTTGTTTGCAGAGCAGTGTGCCTCAGGTTATGCTTGTAGTCCCTGCTTGACTCTAATTGGTAACATTACTCTGCCAATTTCATGAGCATTAAGTCCATGCACAAATTTATTAGTGAAAGGTGTAGAGGGAGCAGGGAGGAGGAAAATGTAAGAATTTTTCTTTTCCTCCTTTTCTCGCGGCTGCCTCAGTGCTAATGTGAATACTAAACTGGGTTTATCAATGTAAGGATTCCCTGCTGAATTCTCCTGGAGCTTTCAGAGACGTCTGTGCCATTAGGGCAAAGCTGATACTCAGTATGCAAAATGGCTGTTAAAAGATCAAAGCAACACTGCTGCAATAACGTTATTGGAAACGGGGGAACTGTACAGCAAGGAGGAATAAGCTTTCAAGTTTGATTAAAAATCCTTATTAAAGATGAACTAAGAGCTGTGAAGAATAAGAAGATGGAAATAATTAGGTAGGGTGAATAACCTTTTGAAACGAATACCAGGTGTTGAGTGAGGAGAGATTCAATTTTGGAAAGGGAAGTTTAGCTGAAGAGCGCGTGCTGTCATTACACACAGCTCTGGGCTGATCTCTAGGAAACTGCAGAGTGTTTTGTTCAATTTGGAACTGTCCTCACTTGTGTGTGTGCTGGAACTGATTTTGGAGAGCAGGTGGTGATATATTCTGTGCTCAGACAAAGCCAGAACACGATGCTTATCTGTACACAGAGCATGCACATTTTTGTCTCTTAAACCGAGATAGACCCCTATGACCCTGTTACATCTTCATTTAATTCATCTCACGTGCAGAAAGGCAGCCCTTCAGCAACCCTAGCAGCATAACTCCACTGCAGGATGGTGGAAGTGTGTTGCCTTAGGTGGGCAGATCTCCACTCTGTAAAGAGCAGTGATCTCTTTGTGCAGACCTGTTGGGGCAAGGTTGAAGGACGACATTTATAATGCCCTTGAAGTGGCAGGGCTAGCACAAGGACTAGATACCACTGAACAAACCGAGTAGGAACAAGTGGAGGGATCTCTGCTATTTAGTTACCGCAACACCTCGGCTCAGTTAAAGCTTGCAGGCGCAGAGCCTTGCAGCAGTGCACCCTGTGATCTGCAAGGTCCCAGTGGGAACTCCTTGTGCCTGCTCTTTGTGCATGAAGTATACTCTGGGGCTTTTTGCAGGCAGGACAGGTAGCTGTGCACTTTTCAGAGACATGCAACTTATTCATTTCTAATTGGCTGTATTGGGCTCATATAGTGGCTTTAAGACACTGCAGTGTGCTGTATTATTGTAAGCACCTTTACACTAGTGTGACTTGTATCTGCACTAGAGAAGTTCATGTTGCATACTCTGGATGAAGCAGTATACAACACCTGCATGGAGGTAAGACCTTCACTGACATATTAGAAGCCCACATTAGTCCTTATTATACCACACTAAACAAACCAGCTGAATCTCCCAAATAGAGCCTTGGGGGTAAGCTTATAAAAGCATTTATACTGGCCTGGTCACACCACATCTAAGCTGACATAACGGATACCACTCTTGGGTGTTTAGAAAACTTCACCCATCCTTCCCTTGCTCCCAAACTGTCTAGCCAAACAGATGGACCAGAAGCCAAGAGCCGGGTGTATGGCCATCCTCCTTTTGTTTTACTCCTGGATATGCAGGCGTTTGCTTTTTTTTTTTTTTTTTTTTTTTTTTCCACAGGGTATTTACTTACACAGCCCGCATGCACAAAGGGTGTTTGCTTGCCGTGCAGCAGTAGCTCAGCTGATGTCTTCCCCCAGTGCCTGCGAGAGGGTAGTGCAGAGACGGAGAACACCGTATTTTTCCAGCCTCAGTGCAAGAGGGACATCTGTTGGCTACGGGTTATGGGGGCTGCATTCGCCAGGGTGGGCTTTTGTGGCTCCTTGCAGTTCAGGCAGCTTGTGGGCATAAGGGAGGTGCCTACATATTAGTGCTGACCACTGTATAAAATCAGGTACCTTGTAGTACCTAAAACAGGGAGTGGTTTTTTCAGCTAGAACAGATGAAGGGATCCTTTTTCTCATGAAGAGGTAAATGTACCTTTTTGGACCTTTCTGGGAGAGCAGGCACAACTTTGTAGTATGTAAGAAGAGTATACTACGGGGTGAGGAATAAAGTCTGGTTTCCCCACCTTTGAGCTGAGAAGAGTCCGGAGGAAGAAAAAGTCAGTCAAATAAGTGGTGTTTCTTGCTTTTCTCTTCCTGAGACTAGATTTCGTGCCATAGTCTATCCCTGTCCAGAGTCTGCCACTGAGCGCCGAGAAATGCTTGATGAAGTCAACACAAGGATCGAGGATTTAAACACAGTAAGTGGCAGTGGCTTTACTGGGATCTGAATCCTGCAAGTGGGACCTGCCCAGACATTTGTCCTGTCTGAAACGCTGTGGCCATGGCCAGATCCCAGGCTTGTTTTGGGAGCTGGCTGTGCAGAGCTGGCCTGGGGCTGGGGATGAAGCCACCAGCCCAGGAGCGGTCCCCCCCGCCGGTTGTGGAGGCCAGTGCTTGTGCTCTGCTCTGCCCATTTACAGCCCCCAGGAGCTGCTGGAGGACAGCCTCCCATGTGAGGGCTCAAAAACTGCTTGCTGCTGTTGGCCATGCAGAAGTCAGAGGTTTAGACCTTATGGTATGGGGCTACAGGGCGGAATCTAAGGTCATCAGCAGGCTACAGGTATTGTAACCAAATTGCACATTGTTCAAAATGGTTTCATCTAGCTCTTACAGCATGGTTTCCCTCAGCGGCTCGCCAATTTGTTCAGTCACAGCTGTAGTACAACTATACTAGGCTCAGAGAGGACTCTAAAGATTTATTTTATATTTAAATTAGGTTTTCTTTACCAAGGAAATCTTGGGGCATTTGTCACACTAACAATAGAAAGCTAAGACTGCTGTTATAGAAGTACATGTCTCCAACCTCTTTACTCCAATATTTAACACAGGGCTGAAAATTACAACTTCAGTTGCTATGGGTGCTCAGTACCTCATATATCCATATGCTGTATCAGGACTTCACACCTTTTGGAGGGACTCCCGCCTGTGACCTTTGTATTGTCACGCATGACAGTCAGTGGGTCCCGAGGCAGAAGGCAATGGACACCCTGTTTGCCTGAGGTGGCCCATCTAGCAGTTGACATCCTGCTGTCACCCCACTCTGTGGATACCAGTGACTGCCAAGCCTGCACACAGGTCTGCTTCCAAACTGACTTTCACTCCTGAGCATCATGGGCAGCTAGGCTTCTTCAGCGCTTGCAGACCACAGGGGTTATCTTCCTAACATGTTATCTCCATCACTCATTTATGCAGCAGCACTGTGGTGGCCACGTGAAGCATGGAGGTCCCACCAGCACCATGAGCTGTAGCTTTAGCAGTGCAGGCACGCTCATGGGTGTGATGTGCCCCAAGTTCATGGCACAGAGCTGCCTACAGGAGATGGCAGGGTGGGAACGCGTGGTGAGATGTAACCAGTCTGTAAGCAACTGGGTAAGGAGCCAATACCACAGATCAGTAACTCCCAATGGTCTCCTCTACACTTACAGAGGCTTGGGGCCGTGCAGGGAGAGTCCTTAGCGAACAGCATTGTGCACCTCATGTCAAGTGCTCCTGTGTCCAGACCTGCACACACTGCCCTCCAGGATAACCCATACATTCATATGAATCACTCCCTTTCCACAACCCTCTTCCACCTGCCTTCTCCAAATAACTGCTGAATAGATCATGCCACCTATGCCTTCCTATCTTGAGCACTGCCTGTGCTGTGCTTACAGGTGATAACCCAAACTGAGTCCCACCGCCAGCGACTGCTGCATGAGGCAGCAGCCAACTTGTGGTCCTGGGGGATCAAGGTGAAGAAAATCAAAGCCATCTACCACATCCTGAATTGCTGTAACATCGATGTCACCCAGCAGTGCGTCATTGCAGAGATGTGGTTCCCAGTGGCTGATGCTGGGCGGATAAAAAGAGCTCTCCATCAAGGAATGGTAAGAGACCAACATTCTGGGTCCCCTGAGCTCTCACCCAAACTGCATTGTTTATATGTTGACCATATGTTCAGACTGCTGTCTGTTACCGTAATGCTGGGCTCCCTTTTCTGTTTTAATTAAAGTTGAGGTTGTTGCATGATTGCTTGGCCTAGGGGAGTTTAAGGTCATCATTAAATCTTAGCAGGCTTGTGATCGACCCATGAGTCAGCAGTGCTGGCAGCTTTTCCTGAACAAATCAATAGCACAGAAAATGGAAAAATTTGGATATTAGAAAAAGGGTTGAGATATAACATTCTCGAAACCAGCTTTCATGTTGCTGCCTGTGCATGTTCGGACACAGACCGTGGTGCTGCGGGACTGATTCTTCTCTGCTAGCCACCCTGACTGTGTCTGTGCTTGTCACCGGGTTTGCAGGAGCGCAGTGGCTCTACTATCACCCCTATCCTTACCACCATACACACCAGGATGGCACCACCCACCTTCAACAGGACCAACAAGTTCACAGCTGGATTTCAGAACATCGTGGATGCATACGGTGTGGGCAACTACAGGGAGATGAACCCAGGTGAGAAACACTCAGCTACCTGCACGTGGCTTGCTAGAGCCAAAGTAAAGCCTTTGAGCTCCATCACTATCCTAAAATATGCACTCATTGATGATTGAGAAATCTGAACCATATTTTCTGCTGGTAAAAAACAATACTGTTTCGTGCATAGGCATGGATTTTCTCAGCCAAAGAATTTGGCCATCAGTCTTCAGTGATTGTGGCAGAAATAATGAACTACACAAATACAGGATGGGAAACAAATGGTGAGGTAGCAGCTCTGAGGAAAAGACCTAAGCTTACAAGGCAAATATAAGTTGAGCTCATTGTGCTGAGGCAAAAAAAGGCCAAAAGGACCTGAGAAAATTGTGAAACAATGGTAGAGAATCTCAAAGACACCACTGAGAATGAACAGAAACCTAGAAATGGGGGCCCATGGGAAAGGATCAGATGAATTCAGATTGTTGAGTCTGAGAAGACTGAAAAACATGATAGTAAACTTCAAGTACATTATTCTCTTGCAAAACAGAATGCAATTGTCTGTGCATGGTGTTTATTATGGTGAGACAAGAAATGAAGGCTAAAATTGCAAGGAATATGCAGGTCATACAATTGGACAATCTTTCTGATGATAAAGCTAGTTCTGCACTAGGTCTGACTGCCTGGTGAGTAGGGGAGGGATTAAGTGCAACAGCTGTGAGGAATGGTCTGGTGGAGTGGACTGCTGCTCTGCCGTGACCTTTTTGTTTAGGAAGAGCTGAGCTTCTTGTCCTCTCCTTCTTGCAGCTCCATACACTATCATTACCTTCCCCTTCTTGTTTGCGGTGATGTTTGGGGATTGCGGCCACGGCGCTGTCATGCTGGGCTTTGCGCTCTGGATGGTCATTAACGAGAAGAGCCTTCTGGGCCAGAAAAGCAATAATGAGGTGAGTACCAGGGAGCTGGTGCACCCTGTCAGCATGGAAAAAGGCTTGTCATCCCCATTTGGTAAAGGGGGCATCCAGCCTCCCAAAGGGTGAGTGAATATCCTTCGAAGATGCTTATGAGGCAGAGATTTGGCAAGTAATTCTGCCTGCTTCTACACAGAGACCTGGATGGGCCCAAGGGACCCGGACTTTCCTATGAGTAATTATATATACATAGATTAGTACAATCATGTCTCCTGTTGGCTGAGGCCCACGGTTTGATGGGACTGCAGGTACTTTGGTCACTGGCACTGCCTTTCCCCCCTGCAGATCTGGAACACGTTTTTCAGTGGGCGCTACCTGATCCTGCTCATGGGCATATTCTCCATGTACACTGGCTTCATCTACAATGACTGCTTCTCCAAATCTTTCAACATCTTTGGCTCTTCCTGGCATATCATCCCCATGTTTAAAAATAGCACTTGGAAGTAAGTGGCTAAATGTGGGAAACAAGTGAAAACACACCAAATGGAGCACGTAGGCTTTGAAAGAAAGACACGGTGACTGCCTGTGCGGGGAAGGGAAGAACTCCCTGCTGTGGATGCAGTCATGAATGAATCAGAGGTTTTGTCTGACACACACAGACGAACTCACTATTGAAATGGAAATGTAGAGTCCCCGGGAACATGCCTGTTTGTTCAGGCACTGATGTGCATAAAAATCTGCAGGTGTCCAGGACTGATGCATGGAGGATTATCAGTGTGATGGAGACTGTGATTGTGTAGGACCCATTTAGACACCCCCCCACCCCTACCTGTGCACACAAGCCCAGGATAACAGTTCACAGAAAGGCTGGAGCTGGTGACAGGTATCATGTAGTAGTCCTCAGCTCATCTCACATAAATGTACCAAAGGCTTATATAGTGAGATTAAGCTGGAAAGGCCATTTCACTTTTCTTTTGCAGTAAGGATGTGCTTCTGGACAATACGGTGCTGCAGTTGGATCCAGCAGTCCCAGGAGTCTACTCTGGAAATCCATATCCATTTGGAATAGATCCGGTAATTAAAGTAAATTGCTCTAGGATAATTTGTATTTCAATCCTGTTACATATCAGGTACATCAGTAGCTCCCTGCTCTCTCTCCTGAAGCCATGCTCTTCTCTTCTTGCTCTTTGCCTCTTCTTTACATAGTAGTTGTGATGCTTTTCTTTAGCAATCAAGGGTATGTATTGCTGACAGTTTTGCAAAGAGAGCAGCAAAATGGTAAGCAGGAAGGAACTTTGATTTCACTGGAAAGTGGTCTTGTGCTGCAGTCTCCGCTATGTCACCAGACTGCTGGACTCACATTTCCTTACTTGAGTACTTAACCCATTCCAGAGCTACCTCACAAGATTTTGAGGGCAAAGTCCTAATTTCTATGCAGTGTATTTTTTGTATGATGTGTGAAGTAAATGCCAGCATTATCTAATGGATCCACATTTTCTTCTCTGTGTCCTATTTCCCTTTTCTTGCCATTCTCTCTTTATCACATATTGAAATGCAGTTGTTAACATCAAGCTTTCCTGTTTCAATCTTCATATCAGCCGGTTAACCTCTGTTCTGCTGGATGCACTCTCATTTCAGTTGGTCACACAAAGAAACACTGGCTTCCCCTGGTTTGCAGAGAGATTGACCTTGTAGTAAGTTTTTCACAAACTGGGCTCTAAAGGTCTGCCCAGGAGATAGGCAGTGCAAGAAGTCACGACAGAGGAAGATGAATTTTCTGTACATTGCCCCAACACATCCCTAATTTAGGTTAACCCAGGCTAGTCCCTCTCCCACCCTGGCTGCTTCTTGCTCGAGAGTCTGGGACCCCTGGCTGGGAGGGAGGAATGGCTGAACAAGTGCTGGCAGGGAAGGGGTAGACTGGCAAGCACCGGCCCCCACGTGGCCCTCTCTGTGGAAATTATCCCTGTCATCTGCCCAGAAGGATGGATAGTTCTTTGCATTTTGAAATTCCTGGCAGATACCTGGCTGAGGTATATCTTGGAAGAGAAAGAGTCACCCCGAGCTGAGGAGGCTAGGTAGTCTCTTCTATAGCCATAGAAGAGGCAAAGCATGTTGGACAAAGGCACATGAGCTAATGTTTTGCATTCCAAATAATCCTGTCTTGCCTCCTTTCTGTGCAGGTACTATACTTAATATCTGAAAAGAAGTATCTACTTACCATCTTCGGGGTCAGAAGAGTTTGGGGTCTAGGAAGTTTTAGAAGAAAGGAGAGGGAACCCCGGTGCTCTGTAGCATAAAAAAGACAGGACTGAGAAGAGGCATATAGTTACTGTCCTAACACAACTGAAAGGTTACTACAGAGAGGTGGGCAATAATCTGATCTCCATGGCCAGGGAGCTGGAATGAGCTGTTTTTTTGTTCAGACAAGAAGTTTGAACATGCTCTGCCTTCGGTACTTCTCTGGTGAAGGTGGAACAAATTTCCATAGCAGCAGGAGGGATTTTCTCATGTCTTTCCATGTCTGCTAAAGGAGATAACTCAGCCCAGGGACAAGGAATGACACTGAAAAGATCTAGGTTCTGCTACCAGCCTTTGCACTGGTTTCTGGAGGACTGAAGCAAAGTCACTACATCATTTTAAACACCCGTTATTTTCTGTGCTAAACAAGGATAATAATACTTTAGATGAGAAGCTTGGCAGAGTGAGAAGTATTATAAGGAACATCTAGATTTCTGTCACTTGTTATCTTCTTACTAGAACTGGTAGGAGTAAATCAATGGCAGCAAAAAAACAACTTCCATGAATCTGTTACTCTGTTACTGAGCACACACCTGAAAACCTTGTTCTTCTGTCTTGGCTCCTTTCCCCAAAGATCTGGAATGTTGCACTGAACAAGCTGACTTTCCTGAACTCCTACAAAATGAAGATGTCGGTTGTCATAGGGATAGTGCACATGATTTTTGGGGTGGTACTCAGTCTCTTCAACCACATGTAAGTATGTTTCACCAAGCCCATTTCTGCAGCATGCAAGTCCTCACCTCTAGTGTCCTTCATTCAGAGAAAGCCTCATATCTTGGACTGATTACTTGAATTTTGCCCATTCCCCAGGGTGAATAGAAATGCCCCATACACCAACAGATTCACACCACTGTTGGTGCAGAGTGCTGAGTCCAAAGGCCAGAATGATGGCCATCACATTGCAGATATTCTTTTGGATAAACTCTCTTTTTTGCTTTCTCTCTTATATTCTTGATTCTGCAGAAATACTGAAGTACACTAAATTAAAAATATGTAGCACCTCCCACTATCAATAACTTTTGTCTTGAAAGACAAACTCCTTTGGTCTAATCCAAAGCACATAGAAATCTTGCACAGTGTCTGTGCATGCATTTCACCTGACTTAGTGGGCCTTTAGTCAGGATCTGTGGGTGTGCGTCTATACCTCTGCCTCTCTATTTTGCAACAAAAAATAAGAAATTGTGTTAGAGTGGGGAGGCTGACACTACTGTCTTGACAGACTCTCCAAAGTTGGAAGGTGTGTAGTGACCTTCAAGGACAGAAAGTGTTTGCAGATGACAGAGAGGAGGACTGCCCATGCAGAATTGATTCTACATCTGGTTCTGCCTTCCTCAGCATATAATGCTTAACTTTGTAAATTAGCCATTTTTAAAAAATTGGGTTTTATTTCAATGTAGTAATCTTTTGATGTGCTGAGATAGTGGTGGGTCATGCACAAAAACCTGAAGAGAATCAGTATGACAAGGCTTTTATATTTAAATAGTGGCTTTCATTAATAAAGACTGCAATTACAGACTTCTTTCTTGGCTAGCGATAGTTGTATGTTTCTTATGCTATTTTCCAAAGACTAAATAGTGTACAGTACTGCCATCCCTGAGTGCAACTTTGTATTAATACCCAGTGTATTAATTGTAGTTATCTTTCCTGATTCTTTCCAGCTACTTCAAGAAATACATAAACATTATCCTTCAGTTCATTCCAGAGATGATTTTTATTATCTCTCTTTTTGGCTATCTGGTCTTCATGATTATTTTCAAATGGTGTCATTTTGATGTCCACTCATCCCAGAGTGCACCAAGCATCCTCATCCACTTCATCAATATGTTTCTGTTCAATTACGGTGATGCTTCAAATGCTCCATTATATCTGCATCAGGTATGGATCAAGCAGCTCGAATCCACTGTAGCTGGTTTTGGATTCACAGTGGATGTTGTGTAGAGTGGGCATAAAGATGGGGAACAGGCTCGGAAGCTCAATCACAAATGCCAGTCACATACGAGAAGTTTGTTCTTCTGGTATTTGTGTTGGCCTGGACAAGTAGGACAGAGAAGCTATCAATCAGTGATGCAGAGGAAACCTCATTCTTAGTGTCATCCTTACAAGAATGATGATGCAATTTAAGATACTTTTGGCAAAAAAAGGAAAGAAGGGTGATTAGAGATGCAAAGCTGGGTATTGCAGATGTGCTGTCCTGAAGACTTGGCACAACGCTAGAGACAAAGCAAGCCTTTCCGTTCCTTGATAATTTCTTTTTTCTTCATGGAAAACTTGAAAACTTTATATTTTTAGCTAAAAATTAGAAGTAGCTAGAGGATCTTTTTGTCAGAAATACCTCCCTTGGGGAGTTCACTAAAAAAAACCCCAAAACCCCAAAGCAAAAAAATGTCCCCTAAGAGAAAACTCCTTTTTAAAGTCATCTCTATTTATTTGCTCAGAATGTGGATTACTTTTTTTCTTGCTTGATTTTACATCAGCAGCATCAGTGAAGAATCTGCAAGCAAATGCTGCCTCCAGCCACACGTGTGCATCTACATCTATACAGTTGCACACTCTGGCACTTCAATGTGAGCTCAGTTTTAGGGCTGCTAGTGAGTCAGAGTTAGTAGAGAGCCCCAGTCAGTTCCAAGTAACTGCATTAAGGCTGCAGGGGAGTTTGGGAAAACACAGTTTTCCCAGCCTTCAAAAAGTCATTAGATAACATTTGGCTTTGTAAGAACCCAAAGCCTTTCCAAGATGGTAATTTTTTTCTCATATTCCTATCCCCCTACCCTACCAGTAACTGTCTGTGCCATCCACCTGGGTAACCTGAATGCAAAGATTGTATGAGACCAACCATAAGGTGATCAGAGATGTGAGCCAGCTTTAAAAAAATGCATAAGTTGTACTTTGGGGTTTTTTTGGTTTTGGGTTTTTTTTTTTGTGGTGGTTTTTTTTTGTTTTGTTTTGTTTTGGTTTTTTTTTTCCTTAGAGTACAAACACTTATGTTAGGACAGCAATAGGGGTAGCATACTGCAACAAGGACCCTTATAATGTGGGGACAATGTGTTATCAAACCTAAGCTAAGGGCATTCAATTCCCTTCTGGAATTGCAAATGTAGAGCAAATTCTGGATTCCCTGCTTTCCTGGGAGAGACTTGATTGACTTGGCTCTTACTGCAGCATTTCTACTTTGAACAAAACAAGAAAGACTGACTGGCTCACCCAGCAGCTAGGACATTCAGTTGGGACACTGGAGAGCCAGGTTCAAATCAGTAACATTGGCTTTTGGCAAATTAACCCTTTCCAACATGAAAGCCCTTCAACTCTGAGTCTCCAACCATCTCTGGCTGGCAGTGCTTTCTGGAGCCTTAAGCAGGATACATTTATTTTCATGTCCTTACAAGCAGAGGAGACTCAACCGACACGAGGAGTATATCTGTTGTATAAAAAAAATACCATTTTATAGAATCAGGTTTCTAACCATAAATGTAGTTGGCTAAAAGGAAGTAAAGTAACTTTCTGTTCTTCTTGTTGTTCTGTCTCTTAGAAAGAAGTGCAGAGTTTCTTGGTCATATTTGCTCTGATTGCTGTTCCCTGGATGCTCCTAATTAAACCCTTCATCCTCCGAGCCAACCACCAGAAAGCGCAGCGCATGGTAAGGGATGTTGATCAGGCAAGGTGGGTTCAGCACAAAGGCAAAGCTGAGGAGACAGACCCCCAAAATTGCTTGCAGTGATCTAATTCTGGTTTTCTCTGATCTCAGAGTTTCTCCAGTGATTTCAAACTGTGCTTTATGGCACATGCGCCAAAAGCATGTGTATGGACATTTGGCTGAGCCATCTTAACGGGAGGCAGGAGCTTTGTTCACAAGGCCATACCCTATTTGTTGGGAGAGGAGTTAGGCTGACACTGAGTTCTTCCAAGTGTCATATCCAAAACCAGAGAAGGTTTAGAAAGACTGAAGTGCTTGTAAAGCCAAGACAGGGCAGAGACCTCAGTCCACAACCGCCACTAACCACTGGTTGGCTGCTCTATAGGAATGGGGCATCTGCAATACTCCTGGCCTTGGAGACATCAACACTGCTTGGAAGAGAGGCTTGATTTAAAAGCTGTTGCCTGATTTCCAGTGCTGATTTCTTCCCTAAGTGATTGCCTTCACATAAATGGAGCCCTCCTTCCCATGGGCTCTGCGGTTTGCCCAACTCTTCAGCACGTAACTGCAGCAGCTGCAGTTTCCCAGTTGTTCATTAATTCTCCCCTTTATTATGCTAACAGGACTTTACTTGTCTGTCAGGATTTACTTCTCTTTATAGGCAGAGTTAGTGCCTGGAGTACCTTTTATAGGGCACAGATGTTTCCATTTGAAGAGATGCTGGTTGTGCTGCATGACCTTTTCCAACCCAGTCACTTCTGACCTATAACTGAAAGCCAGCTCCCTGGGAGACCTTTGCAGCCCTGCCTCTGTGCTGTAATTTCTTATTTTGTCATTCTTCTGGGATTTGGATGAAAGCTTGACATGGCTGACTCCATCTCCTGCTTTTATGCTAGCAACATCTGACAGCTTTTCCCCACCTCCTATTATGCCCCTGTATTCCTGTTCCTAATTTTCACATGTTAGCTGTCTGATCACATCTTACATTTACGCAGGTTTATGTGTTTGCAACAAGGTCTGTTCTCTATGCTGACATTCAGGTAAAGCAAAGATAAAGCGAGAGTGACAATGATTACTGCTACAATAGGAAATAATATGTTATCATGAGACCTTGCCCATGAAACCTGCTGGAAGTTATAAAGAGTGACAGGGCAGAACCTGACAGAAGCCATGAGGTCCATATTTGGTTATGCTGTATAATAGGACTGTTGTAGTCGTATAATGTAGGGCTATTCTTATGCTGTGCTGTCATTTCTGGAGTAAGGCTCAGATCAGGTTGTTCAAGCCTCTAGAAAAGCTCTGTAAAGAATGATTACAGAGAGAAGATGGGTTGTCATGAGGTTTCTGTCAATTTAAAATGAATCAGGAAATCTGAATTATATTTCTGTCTGTATGCCAGATGCTGTGTGACCTTCATCAAGTCACCTGTTCCTTTCAGGCTCCATTTCCCTTCCACTTGATGCTAATTCCTTTGATTTGCACCCATCTAATTGAGATCATCAGCTTTAATGTGCCTCAGTTTTCTCATTTGCCAAAAGTGATGGATCTTCTCATGGCGGGTATAAAGGGTGCATTGTGAGACTAGAAACTAGCTCCAGATTAGATGGAATCACTGGAAAAT
Source organism: Harpia harpyja (assembly GCF_026419915.1). Taxonomy (NCBI): domain Eukaryota; kingdom Metazoa; phylum Chordata; class Aves; order Accipitriformes; family Accipitridae; genus Harpia; species Harpia harpyja. The sequence goes on along the minus strand of NC_068945.1, from coordinate 21,897,634 downwards.
GCTCTAGGATGGAAAACATTTAAGTATTGTTAGCCATTTGACAGGAGTATTCAGTTTCTGTGGTCCATGATGACTGACTATTGTTGAAATTGTCCTCATGTTCATGATATACTCCATATGTTACACATCATGAGGTTATTGATGGAGTTCTGTGCCATGGTCTACTTCATTTTGCTATCAACCTGTAGCATGACACAAAAGACATACTATATTTTGTTTCTGAAAGATTCGGTCTCAAGCCATCTCAGGAAACCCTGGAGGTGAAAATGAGGTAGATGTCCCCGAGACCAATCACTCCAAGAAAGCTTCCCAGGGAGACCACAGTGGTGGCCATGGAGGACATGAGGATGATGATGAAGAGGTAAGAAAATGTGGGCAGAAAATTATTCAGACAGACACAATAGTAGAAGACGCAAAGTTCAAGCAGAAGGCTTTTGCAGAGTTGCCAGCCTTTCTTTTTAACAAGATACCAAGAAACACTGTTGCAACAGCTTGTGTTTCCAAGCTCAGTAAGCTTTGAATTTTCATAGAATGAATACCTCTAAATTCTGCCCTTAGTTTTGCCTGGTGAGGGCATGCATTCTTACAAACCTCAAGCTTTTACAAACTTCAAGCTTTTGTTTGCCTGGGGGGGTTGTTTTACTTCCACATTGCACCCAGAGAAGGTCAAGCCTTCCCCAAGTGTCAGTGAATTTTCCTTTCTTTAAATTGCAAAGGAGCGTTGAAAAGTTGGCAGCCTGCAGTGTTGGCTAGGGAGAAAAGTCTTGCTTTGGCAGATACTGTCAAAGGCTTCTGCAGTATGCAGCAACACAGTTAAAAAAGCGACAAAATTGTTTGTAGCAGTTGGGAGCACCAACAATACTGAGTGCGGATATAGCTGACTGTTCCCACTCACAAGGAATCTTCACAGTCTTAGAAGATATGCTTATTTAGTGATATCTCCCAAAACGCATATGCCATTAGGCAGATAGTCTGAAAAACACTATTTTGTATAAGAATTTCTGTCTCTACAAGAAATCACAAAGCTTGGTAGCAATTGGATTGCCATCTTATTCCAGATTTTAAATTATAAGACTGGAATATGAGCTGGTTCCTGAATATTTGCTTTTCACTGGAGTTGCACTTCTCTGGGGAGAATGTATGGGAAGATCATAGAGAACTGACAATTTTCAAAGCAGTCTTTTTATCTGGGAACTATCTGTGTGTTGCTCAGGACATATCAAGAAAAAGGGAGGATTATGAAGAGCCTTTGGTGGAGTGTTGGTCTGTTAACCAGGAAGCGCTGAACTAAGAACTAATAAAATATGTTTGGTTTTATTTGTTTCAGTTCAATTTTGGAGACATATTTGTCCACCAAGCTATCCATACCATTGAATACTGCCTTGGCTGCATCTCCAACACAGCATCCTACTTGCGACTCTGGGCGCTGAGCTTAGCCCATGCACGTGAGTGATTGACTACCTGTTAGTTACTTCACCAGCAACTCCATGCCGATTGCTGCTTCTGCTAGTGTTTGATTATTGCTCTGAATTTCTCCATGAAATCATAGTTCTCCTTGTGGGCATTTATGTCTCAGAATATTTTGCTACAGGTCAGATCAATCCAAGCGTTTCGTGGTGACCATCACAGTTTTCAGTGGTGATACCTGGTAGCTATATATCAGACAGCTCCTGGCTGCATATACTGGCTGGGGCTCCTTTCCCACGCTGCTCTGTAGCCACCCCTCTGGAATAGTCCTCATGGTGTGTGGCATGGTGGGAACTGCAGTCCGAATGCGTACTTCAGTCCATAGAAGTAAAGGCAGTATGGGAACCATAGCTTCACTTCCCAAGAGACACTTGCTATAGCCTTAGGCTATGCAGATGAATGTCAAAATGACTTGAAATTGTTATTTTGATTTCGTTCAGCAAACTAGAAAGAAAAGTTTTGGTTCAAGAACTCCTGGAATTTGTCATTTTCACTGGGATTTTTCCCAGCAACTTTTAGTGGAACCTCACTTTCCATGAGAAATGTACAGCATTTCAATGTCTTTTGTCTTGATTTAAGATAAAAACAAATGCTCAAATACTAGAAATTGCCTCAGGCTGGAACTTCAACGACTCTAATTTTTCTGAAATGTTTTCTATTAATATTGCTGTACTGCCTGTGGCTAGGAGTTGCGCCCGCCCTAAAGAATTGGGCACACAAAAAAGGAAAATAAAAGATGGGGGGGAGGGGCACGCCATGGATTGACAGGAGTGAGCTGTACTTCTTGGCACAGAAATGAACTTAGTAGGAGTCGAGTGGAAGCTAATAAACATTAGCTTTACATGGAGGACAGGTATCTAAAGAAAATAAAATAAACTAACTAAAAATCTTAGCTAAGGGCAGTCCTATGCGTTATGTCAGAATTCTGCCTGGAAAACAACCATATTCCTTTGTAGCCTGACAAACTGGCACTGACAGGAGTATTTTTCCTGAGGGCAGCAGTTGCAAGGGATCCCTTGAATCTGTTGTCACCTAAAGTAACAGGTCATTGAATCTGAATATGGCTCAAGGACCAATGACTGGCAAAATGGAAGGCTGAACTGGTGGCTGGAGCATCTGGATGGAGAAGAGCTGGGCTAAGTCCTTGCTTTGCCTGTATCACAAAAGGAAAATTGCTTAGTCGTGAATCTATCCTCTGTGACTGGGGCAGTTAAGTTAGGAATATGTTATTGAGCTGACAGGGCACGTCAGATATACCAGTGCTATGAATGTTGATATAAACCTGTGCAGGAAAAAAGATCTTTAAGGGCATGCAAGCAACCTAAACACTAATACAGCCTGTCTTGAGTGGGACCAACCAGTTGTCTTTTTTTTTTCCCACCACAGCTTCTCCATGACACCCTAAGAGAAGTGGTTTGGAGAACAAATGGGAATTACATGTCTCCTGTGGGTCTCAGCTAGCATCAGTCAGTACAGCTTGTAACCTAATCTACACATGTATTGACTATGTCAATCAATCATGTTCACTGAGATTTAGCAGCAGGCAGTCCTAGAAGGCTCCACATACTGCCTATCTGACATGTTAAAGAGGTGCAAATTAAACTGATGACTGTATCATGCCAGGGCAACAGCAGTCTTGGTAGTGTGCTTGCATGGACTTGTGGTGCAAAGCCAAGCCAAAACAGCACCATCAGCTTCTAACACAGTGAAGAGGAGCAAGGGAAAACACTCTGCATCCACTTTGCTTCCCCAGCCATCGTGGAGAGACGGGGTGGCCGTACATGATTACTGTCATGTACGTTTTATCCTAGGCCATCTCCTCTAACTGTGAAAAATGGGTGAGCTGCCAGGCTGCATGCTGTGTCTGTCCACAGCTGCTGCTCAGCACTGTTTTTCCTTTATTTCCTTTTGCAGAACTGTCAGAGGTCCTTTGGACCATGGTGATGCACAACGGGTTCAACAACAGCAGCTGGGCAGGCCTCATCGTCATCTTCATTATCTTCGCGGCATTTGCAGTGCTGACAGTAGCCATCTTGCTTGTCATGGAGGGCCTCTCCGCCTTTCTGCACGCCTTGCGTTTGCACTGGTAGGTGGTGCGGTCTTTTGGAGGTTTTCCCGGAGCTGTCTTTGGGAGGGATCGGGCTGTGGAAACAGGTGATTACACCCGCGGGTGTTAGACATGCTGCACTAGTACCTGTGCATTAGGACATCAGTCCCCCTTGGCAAATGAAGCGAGGGAGACTCCTCCAAAGGGAGGTCAGGAGCTCCCTGCTCCATCGCTAAGCTGCTCCCTGGAGCAACCTGCCTGTCCTCCCGAGCCTGTGGTGGCTGTGGGCCTGTGTGGCAAATGGCAACCTGCAATTCTTCCCTGGTAAACATGCGGAGACACCGAGGCCACCTTGACCTGCGTGATAAGGCCTGAAGGCACCACAGCCACACCACTGGTTGTGTATCCCACCCAGAGTTACCATCAAATAAGACAGCTGGGGACTACCTACAGCAGCAAGAGTTCAGCCGGGGCTGCAAAACCTGCCGAAAACCTGGGTCGGCACTTGAGCCATTAGCCCAGGTTGAGCTCCAGGCTGTTTTGGCTTTGTGGCAAACTAGTTTCAAGTTAGCTCATGTCTGCCTTAACTAGATGTCAGGCCAGGCAAGGACAGCAGTGCGCACGCACCATCAGGCTAGTATGTAAAGCAAGACCAAGGTAACAAATCACCCCTCGCCACCACCACAACTTGGCGTCCTGCCTGAGCACCCAAGCTGTGGCCTTTTTCACCACGTAGCGTCCCACCACAAACACTGCCAAGGCAAACCATGGGGCAGTTGCTTGTCATTGTGCAGGGAGGGGAAGACGTCTGTCTCCCACCAGACTGTGCTACCAGCAGGTGGTTATCCCAGCTCTCCGAGGTGCTAGAAGTAGTTTAGCGGGCAGGCAAGGTCCTGCCGGCTGGCCTCACAAGGAGCATTTCCAGGCTGACTGATGGAAAGTCAAAGCTGATGTGTGCTGGGTCGCTCCCTGGGCTGCCTGTGTCTCACTGCTGGCTCCAGAAGGACCCTACATTCCTGGCTCAGAGGCCACCATCTCCCATGGCCTCCTTTTTCTGTGGATGCCTCGTTTTGTCCTCTCGGCTGGCCGCAGGTCCTGCCTGTGGGCAGCACTGATGCCCCTCTCCGCTCCTCCCCAGGGTGGAGTTCCAGAACAAGTTCTACGTGGGAGCAGGGTACAAATTTTCTCCGTTCTCCTTCAAGCACATCATCGATGGCACTGCAGAAGAGTGAAGGCAGTGCATCGCTGCTTCATTCCTCAGACCAGGCTCTATTTTCTTGTGGTCGCTCACCCACAGTGTAGGGTATATGGGATGAAACAGAATGGGATGTGGCCCTTGAAAGAAGAGCAGCTGTAGATGAAAATGTCCCGGCTGCATTCACATATACTGCTGTATCAACTGAGAGCTGAACTACATTGGCTGGGCTGGCTGCACCCTTGGTTAAGTATCTCCACTGATGTCTGTCTTTGCCAAATACCTAGTCCTCAGCATTCGATCAGGTCAGCTGCCTATTGCTTGGTTGAAAAGAGGAGATGGAGCTTTTGAATTAAACTTGTTATTAATAGTCAGCTTGCATGTGTTTTGCTCCATTTACTGCCTTGTCTTTGTGTCGTATTTCTTTCTGAGGAAAATATGTTTTGGCTGTTGTTTCAAGTTGTGGTTGATCATATGACAACGATTAAGTCCCTTATAAGATTGCAGCCCTTCATTTAGCACACAATGCAAACCAGCTCAAAGACAGATCATATTGCAGGCTTGCAATTTTCTACATGCTTTACTACAACAACCATCTTTTTATCTGATTTGCTCCAGGGCTTGACAGCACTGGATTATAGACATTCGCACACGTCATCACTTAACAAAAGTGTTAGTTTTGAGCTGTGTAAATAAAAGAGTGCGCCAGTCTCCACATTGGCAGCCAATTTGTTTCTCTCTATTGACTTGTTTCTCACTGAAGACTTAAGATGACTCCCCCTGTGCTGTATTTTTCAAGATGGGTTGTTAAAGCAGACTGTGTAGAAATGCTAATACCTAATGAACAGAAAGAAAAGAGGAATCAAAACAGTTGAGATTAATTTGAAATATTGATGTACTGTGATCTTTCCTAAATATTCATGAATTACTAATCTTTCAAACTGAATAGAGTTAATCATAACAGGCTATTTTTTTTAAACACAGTGGATGTAAAATCCCAATGCAGCACACCAATGGATTTGGAGGTGACAGTGCTCCCTTCCATGGTGTGTGACCAAACAAGCCCTATTTTCAAACCTCACACCCCTGATATCCAGCTCCACCAAAGAAACCCACCCGGGAGTGTTCCCAGCAGGACACGCAGTGGAATAGTCATCATGGGCCACGAGTCTGCAGTAGTCAGGCTTGAGAGCCACCTTCCTGCTACAGTGACTGAAGAGAAAATACCTCCCCAGGCAAAGCAGTTGTTCCACTTTTTCCCATGTGGTCTCAAGAAGTCATACTGGCATTGGGCATTGGTTACCAACAGAGCCACGAGACTTTTTCCCTTTTAACAACAGGTTGCGTTTGAAGACACAGCTGGACCTGAGAAGAGGTGGGCACAGGAGTGTGTCCCTGACCAACGCGTGGCCTCATGCCACCAGTTCTTTGTGCCACCTCTACTTCACCATGGGTAACCTACGGTACGGACAAAAACCACATGGACTTGAATGCAGTCAGTCAGTCGCTCAGTGTATGCACATCACCTTTGTTTCTTCCTTCCAGCATATTTTGTTTATTCCTATTCAGGAGAAAAGCTGTCTTGAAGCAAGAAAGGCCAAACTAGTTTGATGCATTACCAAACGCAGAGAAAACAATTTGCTTTATGAAATAGTGGGTGGATTTTCTGTACAAACACATATTTTATCTTTATTGCACCTTTCCATGTGATTGCAATGTAACTGAGAAGGTGATTACCTGAAACAGAATATCTGTTCCTTTTAGAGCTTCTTAGTGTTTTGCTTTTTGTCTGAGGTTTACATTTTAAGCAAGAAAAACAAGTTATCCTGTGAATACTGCAGGTGACAAGATGGTCTGTTGTTTACTGTACCAAACAGCGATTCAAACATTTGGCTTAATTCTGTGTTCAGCTCTCCCTTTCTGTGCACAACTGAATAAGGCAGCAGAGCCTGTGGCGCACTTTTGTATTCATGATACAGGGACAGCACTTCCCCCCTCCACAAGAGGACCAAGCCCACTTAAAATCAGGGATCATTCAGATGAAATACTGCTGAGAGGCAGGGTTGTTCTTATACACCTTGAGGAGAGCCCTGGCTTTCACCTGGGTTGTTTTTAAGACTTATTTAAAACCCCAGAAATGTTCCAGAGTGCCTTGTTTTTAAAAGGTTTTCCTGCAGAAGGTGAGGGGGATTTTGGAGCAGAGCAGTGACTGTCCGTTCCCTTGCAGAGCTGCTGAGCTGAACGGGACCATGTTTTCTAGCTGGTGCTGTAAATGTGGCCACCAGATGTGGTCAGATCCAGCAGAGACCACTGTTACAGACTAGTAGACCTTGGTATGACACCCCGCTGTCTTTATCTGGACTTTACCCATTGCTGGAGGAGGTGTGACTTGTAATTACCTGACTGGGAGCTCTTCAGGACCTCAGCGTGCCCCTCTGGGGCAGACTCGGGATCAGTGCCTAGGTAGGAACAGGTGCTTCTGGATCCAAAGCTCATCCATTGCTAGGAAAGCGTTGGTTTCTGAGAGATGGTGACATGAGTAATATCATTTTGTAGGAAATTAATATAAAAAATATCAGTGAATGACCATGTAGGAAGGGAAAGGGATAACAAAGTCAATCAAACGGTTTCAGTCACTCACACTCATTCTCTCCTGGATTTTCCATTCCTTCTCACAAGAGCCATTGCTGTGTGTGGCCAGGCACTCCCACCAGGACGACTTTGGTGACATGGACAATGAGAAAAGTCAGATATTGAGTTCTCGTCCAGTCTCTTGGGTCCTCTGGACTGATGATGATGAACTGGTTTTTGGAGTGAGCTTTCATAAACCTAAGGAGTCAACAGTCTCTTGGGAGCTCAGCCTCGGGCTCCTGCAGCAAACAGCACTTTCCTCAGTGTTTCCCTGTGTGATGGCTCTCTGTCATGTCCTTGGCCAGCACAGAGACCTTTCTTCTCCCCTTGCTCTCTTGTTTCTCCTGGAGCTTTCACACATGTAGACATTTCCGTTTATGCTTCAGTCTGACCAGTCTGCATTTCCGTGGCAAATAACTGAAATATCATGAGGTGGTTAAAAAAAAAAACCCCAATAGGCATAGCAACCCTTTGTTAATCTCAAACACCTGGGCCTGAAAGCACATCTTCGTGGCTGAGAATTTTACTGGTATTTTGGTCATTTTTTCCCGTCTGTGCCGGGGAGCTGGAATGCCCAAACATCTGTACCCGCCTGTGATTGCAAGCACTCTGTCTGAGTTTTTGCAATGAAAACATAATGGTATGAATCTGGCAGCCCCACAAAATGCATCTAGTTCAGCAGATGCCAGTAATGGCTGTAGCTGAATTTTAGATATTATTAAGAGGAAAATAAGGCTGTGAAATAGCATATGTTGGCTGGTAGCAAATGTCTTCCTGATGCTTGGAAGCATGCGATTCAGCATGGGATTTAAATGCTTTGATAAACCTATTGCAGCTTTGCTGCCAGATCAGTGTACGTATTTCAAAAGAGAAAGATTTTGGGAACCCTCATGGGAGAGAGAGACAAAAAACATCCCAGCATGTTCACTGGGAGAAACTAAAGCCAACACCAACACACTTGAGTACTAAAGGTTGGCATATACACTCCTGGTCAAGAGTACGTATCTATCGTAGTTCAGATTCACTGACCAACCCAACCTGCAGCACAGAGATTTGTTGCATGGTAAGGTCAGGATCACTGCAGCAGTTTAAGCCACAAATGCTCCCTGGAGTTCGGTAGTCAGTCAGGAAATTTAGAAGGATGAAGCAGATGAACAGGCCCCATTTTTTTCATGGTGATGGCACCTGGGTTGGCTTCACGTGGCTTGAGGGGTCTTTTGGCTGCAGTGCCTGGGTGCTGCTCATGGCTTTGCAGGGGTTAGGAAAGGCCCCTTCCATGGGCGCTGGTACTGTCAGACCTGCCCCTGAAAGCTGTCAGCTAAAATCTTGCTGGTGTAGTAATAGGGATAACTTCCCGGTGCCCTCCCTCCGTCTCCCTGGGGTCGTCCCTGTGGTGGGGAGCCCCTGCAGAAGACCTGTAGGTGCCACAGGACCAGCACAGGTCAGCACTGGGGCACCCCACCTGCGGCACCTACTGCTGGGAGGGCGGAGGTGGGTGGAGAGGGACCTGCCTGTGCCTGGCGCGGAGGAAACCTGACTCCTGGGAGCTGGATCCCAAACCCACAGCACTGCCAACACTGTAAAAAGAAAATAGCAGATGGGAAAAAAACAACCAGAGAAGAGGAAAGGTCTGCTCCTCCGTGCCTGAGACACTGCAGAGGTAAGGAAGCTTCACTCAAAATTAAAAAAAGAAAAAATATCTAATCAAGCTTTGACTTAATAGTGGGGGGTATCTGGTCATTTGTATGTCAGTTGCAGAAGCTCTCTGACTTTACTGACAGAATTCCCAGCTGGTCTCATGCACAGCATTGCATGTTGTGTGCCCTTCATGGCCTCACAGCCCTCCGCTGTGGGGTCACGGCATCCTTCCGCCGGGTCCCAGCAGCAGTTTCATTGCACTCTTGGTTGCTCCCTTTAGATGGAGGATCACTATTTTCCCTGCCAGCAGCAGCTTGTCACTGCTGGTTTTTTGGCTCATGTAATCGGCATTTAGCATTTTCAGTGGGATTTACAAATAGCAGGAAACTTGTGCCTCCCAGAAGAGGCATGATAGACACTAGCTACTCCATCAAGGCAAACAGGGCTGCAAAGATCTGGGATGAGCAAACCGTGGGTTCCATAGGAACCGTTAGGAGGTTTACTGAAGTGTTGCATCTAAATCTTTGTCTTTTGGACATAAATGCTAAGGCAAAGCGTACAGTGCCAGGGACTTATCTGAACAATGGCTTCTTGTCTGCTTATGGATGACTGAATTTTGCTCCAGCTGCCCCAGTACCTGGACAGAGGGAGATGCAGGTGCCTGCACAGATTTCTGGTGTTATTTGAGATGCTAGAGAAGGTATCCCACCTGCTCACCTGTTGCTATTTGAGAGTGGTGTGGGTCTCCCATAGGTGCTATCTGCCATCCTGAGGCCTCCGGGAATGTCTTGGCTACTGTGGGGTGTTGGAAGTGGCACCGCACCCTTCTGCTTGAGCACCTGAGCCTCATTGGGGGTTCTGCATAGCAACACCAGGGACTGGGGTTTCATCCCCTTTTCTGGAAGAGCTGTGGCACTTCCCAGAATGGTGGCATGTGGCCCAGAGTGGGTGAGCACCAGTGAAGTGCTCCAGCACCTCTCAGCAAAAATTAACAGAGTATTCCAGCATCAGGATGGGTGGGCAAGGGCCCAGGGCTTGATCCTTGTCCTGGGCATGCCCCAGCCTGGCCTGCCAGCACCCTGGGCTTTGCCCGCCGCAGGCTTCGGAGGACAGCAGATGTTTAACCAGACGCAGGCGTGATGTGGCAGCTTAGGGCAGAATGTGTTTGCAGCTCCTAATCATAAAGGAACAAAAAAGGAGAAAAACAGGTCCCCAGATTCTTTTATTGCAAAGCTCTCTGTGGTTCAGCCACACAGTAAAGCTTTACCTCTTCTCGCGGGCTCTTCCAAGCACCTTGTTTGGTTGCTCTTGAGCTGGTTCCACTTGGAAATGGTCCCTAGCTGGTGGCCTGCATGGTCAGCTGGTGGCACCGTGTGCTGCTGGCAACTATTGCTGCCTTCAAGGACACTGCAGAGAGACAGTTGTAAGCAATATCCTACGCATCCTCTGGGATGCTGGACTGTGACGATCTGTAACAGCAAGGTCAGTGTACGTGATCTGACCAACTAATCTGCCATTAGCCCTTGATGACCTCCTTATAGCTGTACCTCAGTATAATGCTTTTAAGGTATCCAGCTTGGGAGTACTGTAACTCTGTGCTTCCCGTATTCGTGCTGCCCTCTATCTCAGCTGGGATTTTGTATCTTTCATTAGATGCTCTTGGTCATTAATTCCCTCAAGCAGTCACCCTACTGCAGCCTCCCTGATTGCTGCTGCGTGGCCGTGAATGCTGCCTCGGCCAAGTCCAGCACCCCTGAAAGGAGGTGATCAAAGGAGAGCGTGTCATCAAATTGAAGACGGGTTGAGGCCCCCCCCCCGGTGTCTGAGCATGCACTCGGCAGGAAAGCTTGTGGGTTAAAGCAAGCAGCGTGCTTAATCTGCGCCCTGGGATTAAGATGAGCTTTTCTAATGAGAAAAGTGGCTGCGATCAGGCCAAGGGATATAGCATTGGAAACCAGAAACATCAGCGGGGGAAGCCAGCTCTCCCCTGCTGCAGCCCGGAACGCATGGCTGTGTTTCTTGCTGACCTGAGTGGACGGGGATTAGCACGGCGGGGGGGTGAGGCAGAAAATGAGGTTTGCAGCGGGAAGCGCTATGCTGGCAAGGTGCGGGCTGGGTGAGGAGGAGTTTGGTGCTTGTCTCTCGCTAGCCATGCCATCCCAGGGCAGCCGGGGTTAGGGGAGCAGGCTGGGCCACCCCGCTCCTCGGCACGGCTGTTCCTACCCGCCGGCTCTGCCTCAGCGGGTGCTCCCGTAAGGCTGAGCAATTACAGAGCGCAGCACCTCTACCGCCCACGCAACCCCAGCTCCCGAGGAGTAGCAATTTCTGCCTCCAACAGGGACAACCTGCTGCTGGTCGTGTCTTGGCCCACTGCGGGGGAGGTAGAGAAAATCGGGAGTGGGGTTGAGCCAGGAGGGAGGGAGGGCTGGGGGGAAGGCGTTCTGAGGTTTGGTTTTACTTCCTAATATCCTTGTTTTGATTTGATTGGTAGTACATTAAATTGATTTTGTTTCTTCCCCAAGTTAAGCCTGTCTTTTGCCCATGACCATAAGTGGGGAGTGATCCCTCCCAGTCCTTATCTCGACCCACGAGCCTGCCTTTATATTTTCTCCTCATCCCACTGTGGCCGGGGTAGGGGAGTGAGCAAGCGGTCGCGTGGTACTTTGTTACCAGCTGGGCTGAAACCACTACAGTGGCTTATTCCTCAGATGGCTTTTTAACTGTCCAGAGGTTTCACAGTTAAATCCCAGCCTTGCCTGACAGTGACGGTGGATCCCAGCAGGAGCTGAGATGGCCATTGCACCTAAAGCGGCAGAAAACGCCATTGGCTTGGAGGAAATCCACGCAGAGAGACAAGAACACCCAAAAGGTGGGTTTGTGTTGGCAGGACTAGAAATTTGGGTCGTCATTTAGCCAGGGTAGAGAGAGGGTCCCCAGTCCTGGCACTCCAGCTGCCTAAAACCTCTGTTCATGGAGTCACAAGCATCAGCTTCATACTGCCCCTCTCCCATCACAGCTACCCAACTGGTGGCTGCTGCCTATGGTGGAGGGAAGAGCTGGCTGGCTTGGTTTTTCTCAGGCCTCTGCTTTGTGTAAACATTTTATTATACCTGTAATTCAAAGACTCTTTAATTTCAGATAACTCGGTTTTTAAAAGAAAAATGTATTCTATTTCAAAAGCATTTTAAAGTGAAAGAAAATGTAGAAAAGCATAATTTCTCTGGAATTTCTGCAGTAAATTCTGTTCCATTTCAGAGCTCATGTTGATGGGTTTGGGATGACTGACTTGGGAGATAAATGGCCTGACAGAAAAATTTATGCAGCTATGACTTTACTTAAATAAGAGCTTAAAAGTATACATATATACTGAAAGCTTTCTGCCGGGTCTGTTTATAAAGCCATCCCAGCTCTGATCTTGAGATGCTTTGTTTGCTCCTGAAATGCGGGGGGAAAGTCAGGAATAAAGGCTTAGGAGATGTGGCTGGGCTCATCATGCAGGGCTCGGACCCGGGGCAGCCCCCAGCTCACTCCACCCGTGCTGGGAGCAGGCCTGTACCCCAGGGGTGCAGAGGGACTGAAGTCTCACGGCAGTTTGGGCAGGGAAAGCAAGTAGACCATTGCCCAGATGCAGTCCCAACCATGGGTTTCTGAAGCAGCTGGGGTAACTCAGTACAAGGCTGTCCTTCTGCCATGTCCAGCCTGCCTCTTCCTTGCTGGCTGCTGTTCCAGCAACCCCCTGACATGCCTGGCCACCAGTGTGCCCAGTAGCTGGTCGGTGGATACACAAATGGTAGATGTTTCCAGCCTTTTTCCTGGTGTGGTTGCACAGTAGCATGAAAAATGTTGACATTTCATAAAAAGGAGGTACAATTTGACTGCTGAAGGTTTTTTTTTGCCTCTGTCTTTCTTTCCCTTTGGTGCTCAGGGCAGAAGACATTTACAGTGGAAGAAGCTGTGGAAACCATTGGGTTTGGGAGGTTCCACATCATGCTTTTCCTGATCATGGGCAGCACTGGGGTAGGTGTCTGCAGCCACCTGCACTGGCCTGAAAAAATACTGTTTTCATTTTCCTTATTACCGTGCAATAACAACCATAAGCACCATGGGCACATATTGCAGCCCATTTTTTTCACACATATCTTCTCAAGCACAATTTCTGCTGTTGTCGTCTTTGGCCAAAATCAATATGGGCCACAATTGACATGAGACCTATTTCAGGCCAAAGCTGAGCAGGTTGGCCCAGAGCATCCTGGTCTGGCCCCTGCCCTGGAGCACCGTCCCACTGGGCAGCACTGATGGGGGCATGTCTTCAATAGTGCCTGAGGGTTACATTCAGCCTCCTGACTCCATTTTCCATGCCATCCCCAGGGCACCCAAACCCTGTGCAATCTGGCATGGGAAGGCTACCCTCCTCTCACCCTTGGCTCCCTGAAAAATTTCCTAACTGGCAGGATCTTGTGTTAATGGTGTATCATCTGGTTTGGGAACTGGGGCAAAAGCCTGAGGCCAGGCTGGGGTAAAGATGGGATGGGGCCATATCCATGAGGATCACTGCAGCTGAGGTGTAAGAGCCTTTAGCTATGTGTGATAGGCTCATTTCTTAACTGAAGCCAGCTGCTGGGGCAAACAGCCAATGGAGCAATGAAGTGTTTAATCAAAACCAGTTTTACGACGTCATCTTTGTGTTAGATGCCCAAATTCACAGCAGGGTACCTAACCAAGCAGCTTGGTTTCCAGAGATAGTTGAAGACCTTCCACTAGCACAGCTGGGCAAGAGTGTCCTCTGCAAAGGCTGAGTCTTTCCAGCCTTCCTAGATACACACTGTACCTAGATACATGCTTTCTAGGTGCACCTTTCTCGCCTTCTCTCCCTGTTTCCAAGCGCTCACCTCTTCCAGATCAGGCACAGGGCTCAGACCACTATGGAGGCCCCATGGCTTCACAACGCTGTTTTGACACGGTGGGACTGCCATGGCTGCAGGCTTGGTAGGACTGAGGGACTTTCCCCTGTGGGGTCCTTGTGGCTTCCCTTCTTGCTAACATGCACACTCGTTCCAAAAGGTGGCTGAAGCCATGGAGATCATGCTAATAGCCGTTGTGTCCCCTCTCATCCGATGTGAGTGGCAGCTTCAAGACTGGCAGGTGGCTTTAGTGACAACGGTGAGTGACTCTGTGTTCCCCTTACGCAGGTCATCCACTACATGGTCATTGTCAGCGGCACCACGAGGGGCTTGCTTTGTAAAGTACATTTCCCAGTGGATCAAATAAATTCCTAGGGCCTCCTCTCAGGTGCAAGAACAACACCACAACTGTAGAAAACCAGAAAGCGAGCTGACGTGAGCACACATCTGTGCCCAGAGCTGTAATGCCAAAACAAGCCCCCAGTTCAGTATTCTCATTTTGAAGTCCTTGCCATCCAACCCCCAGCTTTGAGGGTTGAAGCACTGAGCGCCTACATGGAGGAAGTCAACCCCTGAGAGGCACCTCGCTCACGCTCTGGGCACTGCAGTTCATCCTGCTGTTCGGAAAACATTCAACTCACCCACAGTTCAAAGGGCAGAGCTGCCCGGTGCTGCTGGGAGTGGGCTCTCCACAGCTGTGTTTCAATTCCTCTTAGATGGTGTTTTTTGGCTACATGGTCTTCAGCATAGTGCTTGGGCTCCTGGCCGACAGGTATGGCCGCTGGAAGGTGAGCGAGCGCCGGGGGCTGCACGTCCTTTTCCTGAGCCTCACAGGAGCCATGCACCTGGCTGAGCCCGTGGTTTGGTGACTCTGATTTTTCCCCTTTTGCAGATTCTGCTGCTCTCGTTCCTCTGGGCAGCCTACTTCTCCCTGCTGACCTCATTTGCCCCATCCTACATCTGGTTCGTGTTCCTGCGGGCCATGGTAGGAGGTGGCGTGTCGGGCCATGCGCAAGGGTAAGGCTGCGCCTCGTGGCACGGGCAGCGGCAAGACAGCCTTCGCAGGGAGGTTAGCGAAGGCACCCGTGGACCCGAGGGGGCTGAGATCCTGGGCTTACAGCAAGAAAAGCCCTTCAGCTCATTCTGGCTGACACTGGCCGAGTGCCTGGTTTCCCTTGCACTGAGCCTGATAAGCCGTGGCTGTGCTGTGACCTGGAGGAGATGGAGGGGAAGGGGCCTCCACGGGGGCTGGAAGTGGAAAGGGGAGCAAATTTCCACATAGCCTTAAAACAAAATGCCGTGCTGTGACTTTACGGAATCCCAGTCGATCAACCTAAATTGCGATTCCCAAGGACTCCTGAGCCCTGGAATAGAGAGGGCAGCTGGTTTACGTTAAGCCAGTGACAGAGGGATTATTAAAAACATATATTATAAAAACAATTAGACAGGTAACAGATGAGCAAAGGCTGCTTCCTCATAAAAAAAGTCACAACAATTCTGCTTAACTAGCAAATTCTTCTTGAACTGATGTAAAACATACCCACTTAAATGAAACTTTTTGCCTTGTTGGGGTGGAAAGGGGGACATGGAGGGAGGGGGGAGAAATCCACAATATTAACAACCACTTCACTAGGAGCCTAGCAGAATAAATTATTTCTTTCGACTCTCTCAGGGAAACAAATGCAACATTTCAGCATCTTCCATGGTTCCTCGAAGCCTGGTTGCTGCCCACACAGGAAAGCCCCAAACCAGTTGTGCTGACCCTTTGCTGAAGTGAAGGACAGGAGGGAGATAGGTGCTGTTGGGAGAAGAAGGCACCCTGTGCCTGGGTCACACATCTGCCAAGCTCCGGGCGTTGCCTCCCTCACAGGAGAGCCCCCATTGCCTGGCCGTGGAGGCTGCTAATGAACCTAATGAGGATGGAGGGAAATCGCACATTTGATAAAACACTTCAATAGCTGAGATAGAAGGAGCCAACGTGGGTGTCTCCCCACCCCTCTCTCTTTCCAGCCAAGGAAGCACAAGTCATACCTGTGAGCCTGGGAGACACCAGTGCCAGGCCCTCCCCCAAGGGCTATCTAACCATTTGATAAAAAGTGGAACAGACTGTTTTCTTTATTTAACAAAAAAAAAGATTCACTAAAAATTGTTCATTTCTACAAACACACTCTACGCCTCTATGCCTGTGCCCAGGCCTATGCCTGTGCTGATGCCTCAGTCAACCCACAGGACCTTCCCGTAGGTTTCTTGATGCACAGACTGGAGTGTTTACCTGCCTGTAGCCTACAGCCGTGGCCTGGAGAGGATTCATGCCGTGTATCTCCCTTGCATGTAATTTGGGCTTGCCTGAGTGGAAGGCATATTGAGCAGGGATCCCCTGTCTCGGGGTGCTCAGTGGTGGAAGAGGGATGGTACTCTGCCTACGGACAGCAATGTCCAGCACTGACTGAGCTGAGCTGAACTGCTACTTGATTAGTATAGAAATGCTCATTGTTGCTGTATTGCTGCATTTTTTTCCCCCTTTTTCGCTAGGCTTATCATAAAAACGGAATTTTTGCCCACCAAATACCGAGGATACATGTTGCCCTTAGGTAAGAGTGAGCACGTTACTGTTTCTTCTAGCCCTGAGTCCTGGGAGACTTGTCCCACTGCTGTTTGGAAGCTGGGTCTCCAGCACGTCAGCCTTTCTTCCAGACTATTCACACTTATCTGGGTCCGAGTGAGTGCTGCCTCCTGCCCCTGGAGCACGGCATCTGTGTTATTAAAGATGTACACAGGCAGCTGCCTGCAGAAGAGAGGCAATATCTTCTCAAATAATTGGATGCTCCAAACATTGCATGGGGACTGCGATCGATGGCTGGCACTCAGCCTCTCGGATGCCCTATCGATAACCGTGCTGCCTGCTCTAACGGGGCCAGTGCCGATGGCCCTTTCCAGCCAGCCCTGGGGCTAGCAGCACCACTGGCCCCCTCCGGGCCTGGGCTCATCCCTCCTCTCTTTGGACTTGTTTAATAACAATGCATTAATAAGGTGATTCCCAGATGAGATCCTAATCTGCGCCTCTCCCTGTCTCTGCTCAGGGATGGCACAGAGCTTTGTGTAGGATAGGGCTAGCATAGATAGTCCAAAATTCGGCCTGAGACGTGCTGGGAGGGTTGCGCCCACTTGCTGGGCAAAGACCACAGCAAGCGTGACTCGGGTTGTTGCTTACTTCTGCAATGGGCACTTGCTGCATGTGCAAATGATCTGCGGAGGCCTCCTTGAGCACACGAATTCATCTGACTGTTGAACCAAAAGTGTTTTTTATATGGTCTTGGTGGCTGGGATAATTTGCTTTTCATTACTGCCTGTTTGATGCCAGGGCTTCATTACCAAAGTGTCATCAGAAACACAAAGAAGGTTTATAAAAAAGAACGATCTTGTATTTCTCCCCAGAAATTTGTTATTTCTGCCCACAGATTACTCATAAACTTGCTGCAGCTTTTATATATTTGTTTGTGCTTTGTGTTGGCTGAGCTCCCTTGGGTGGTCCCCTGGAAAGGGATGCATCCCCTAATGGCAACAAGTGAACTTTGGGGAGGAATGTACTTGCAGATCGGGGGGCCAGATTCTCCATTGGTATAACTTGGCATTGACTCTACTGGAGATCCACCAACTTCCAGCAGCGGAAATCTGGCCCGTTTTTGCCTTCGGTGCTTGTAAATCTGGCGCTCCCCT
The DNA here is from genome assembly GCF_026419915.1 of Harpia harpyja. Classification (NCBI taxonomy): domain Eukaryota; kingdom Metazoa; phylum Chordata; class Aves; order Accipitriformes; family Accipitridae; genus Harpia; species Harpia harpyja. Next base: position 21,880,038 of record NC_068945.1, on the reverse strand, counting down.
GCAGAGATTTAGACAAGAGGAAAATTCATGGGCATGAGCATTAGCAGAGAAGAGACTGGAAGGACAAAAGAAGTGGCTTTAAGTACAATGGTAGCCACAGCAAGTTATCTGTTTTCATGTGGAGCTAATTAAGACTATCTTCAGCCGTCCCTCCCCAAATCCTTGTCTGTCTTTCCCTCTTTCCTTCAACCCAAGCTCACCTTTTCAGACACCCGTGGGATGGCTCAGTTTGAACCACAGTGCTCCCCAGCACAGATCCCCACCTATCCATGGAACCAGACCAGAAGGGGAGAAAATAAACAAATTGTTGCCATGTGTTCATGTTTTAACCCCTTCCTTTCCCTTGGAAAGGTGTTTTGGTTGGCAGGATCCTTGTTAATCATTGGCCTGGCATCGGTGGTGAACCCAACCATCGGCTGGCGGTGGCTGATCAGAATTGCCTCCATCCCCGGCATCCTTCTCATCCTGGTGTTCAAGGTAGGAAGAGCTCGTCTCCCCCCTCCCCGCCGCACCACCACTGACCTGGCATCTCTCCAGGCACCAAGAGGCATTGCCCTCCACCCCCTGCAAGCCTGGGGCTATCCTTGTGTCTTCCTTTCACTGCTGCAGCCCTCTCACCCAGGGGGCTTGGGAAGGTCCTGATGGCCTGGGGGGGAGCTGCAGACCAGCTGCTGGGGAGACGTCACCCTGCGGGAGATGGCTTGGCTTTGCTTTGCTTTTGCAAAGCCTCTGGCTTTGCTGCCCTGCTGTATCCCTCCAGCACCCCAGGGACCATGGTGATTGTCCAGGCATCGAGAGGAAGACAGGCTAGGCAGGGTACAGAAAAAATCACAAGTAATATCTTCGGTCTAGTGCTGGCCACAGCGTACCCTCTTCGGTCTTTACCTTTGCTAGGGCCGAGGAAAGAAGCCTCAGTATAATGTTCACAAAGCAAATGGGTGTCAGGGTCAACTGTGGCTTTCCCAGGTTTGCTCATGCTTCAGAAATATCAGCCTTGGACACGAGGGCCGTCTTATTTGTGGAGAGTGATGTGGAAAATCCCTACTACAGTGCTCATGGGCACTGCAGTGCTAAGCTGTGGCGAGTGCGAGGCGTGCAGATGCGAAAGCTCTTCCTGCAGCTGAATGAATGCACAAGTCCATTTGGGGTGCTACCTGGGCAGTCAAATCCAAGGTTGCTGTGAACATCCACTTGTATAACTTTGACGTTTGGTTTCCCTGATCATTTTTGACAGAAAAAAATGGGTAGCACAAGTTTTTAGTCCAGAAGAAAAAAAAGACACAGTCAGCATACATACCTTTAAAAAAGGAGTCTTTAATTCATATTTCAGTGATAAAGATGTATTTGTTTATAATTTAATAGAGCCATCATTTAATGAAAAGTGATTTTATTTTGGAAAGAGCACAGGTGTGGGTGAACATTGCAAATGCTAATGATGTGTGGGTTTGCTCCTAAAGTTCATCCATGCCTTCCTTTTTTTTCAATGGCCTTGTTAAGTCTTCCAAGACTTTTGCTTAAGTGACACATGCCTCATCCCTTTTTAGAATTTCAATTAATTAAGGGTTGTTTTTGTAAAACCTGTGTCTTTGGCTTCCACCTCTCATGAGTGCTTGCCACAGACGGCTCAGTAGCAGGCCCCTGGGAGCTGGACCAAGAATTGGGTTTGTTGGGCAGGGTGAGCCCCCCAACATGGGGTATGGGGAGCTGGGACATGCAGGGGTGCCCCAGGGCATGGCTAGGGAGGAGAACAGGCAAAAGGCTGCTCCAGCTCAGGCAGTGCCCTGTGCTAACCTGGCCAGGCTCCTGGGCAGGACGGGAAGCTGTGAGGAGGGTTTGTGTGGACAGAGAGGCGCAGAAAGGCTTTCTGACACCACTCCGCTTTCAGTTCATCCCAGAGTCAGCGCGGTACAACATCTCCACGGGAAACGTGGCGGCTGCCCTGGCCACGCTGCAGAGGATAGCCAAGATGAACGGGGCAGTGATGCCCGAGGGGGTGCTGAGGGAGCCCGCCAAGGTAAACCAAGCCTGCGGCGCTGCCTGGCCCCTCCGTCCCAGGCAGGGCTGCCGGCATCAGGGGGTTGGGGAGGGAGCGGGACCACCAAGCTCATCTCACTCTGCCTCTTTCCCCCTCCTCACCTGGTTTCTCTCCAAACAACTATTGAGTGTGATTATGAAGATGTCATTTTTTCTTTTAGAGGGACAGTAATCTTGGCCCTCAAAAGGAAACTGAGTTTTCCGCTTTTTTTTTTCATTCTTTGTGTTCGCTCAGGAAAATACCATGCTGAGAAAAGATTTGCTTCCTTTACCACAGAAAGGGCTCCCTGCAAAGCGCGTTCTTCCTTATTGCCCATCCATCCCCCAGGGGTGTCCCCTGTGCTGTAAGACCTGGGACCTTCCCCTCGGGGTCCCTCTCGGGGCTGTGGCCGGTCAGGCTGCGAGGGTCCCTGCCATGAGGTCAACCCACTGCTCCCAGAGGCTTCTCCCAGCCCCTGGCCGGGCTTGTCCGCGGGGTCCCAGCACCCTAGGTGTGGAGTGTGGAGCCACGGACTAGCAGAAAAAGGTCAAAGCAGGAGACGCCGTTTCACAGCTACCACCATTTCCACCTGTAAGCAGCTGAGCAGCTCAGGAGTTGATCACTACTGGACCGAAATGCCCAAAAGCATGTGTGGGTGTTGCAGGTGGGGCAGGAGAGGAGCTGGGGGCCAGGCTCACCCCCAGGCTGCTCCCCCTTACCCCCAGTCTGGGCCCTGCTGACTGCAGGGTGGGAGGACTTATTCAGGTGGCTCCTTTCCCCAAGAGAGGAAGATTGGGCGAAACTATTGTCCAGGGCTTCAAAACTATTATCCAGCTCTTTTAAGTCCCTTTCCTGGACCTCTTTGCTGCTTATTCAATCCCACAGGCACCAAGCATTGTCCTTAGCAATTCATGCAAGATGGTGCTATTGTATTGGAATTAATGAGGATTAAAGCTTCCCTGTAGTTTAATTGAATTTATGTAATGGACCCGCATTGGCTGTGGGAAGGGTTTTTGTTAGTTGTGCACCATCTCAGGCTTAACCAATGATGAGGAAAATAAAAATAAAGGCAACCCAAACCGTCCATGTGAACTCGTCTCCCCTCAGTAGCGGGATGCTGGGGCAGCTGCTGGCTCTTGGGGAGCAGTGGGGCAGGCAGGGCCCCCCAGTGCCTGCTTGCCTCTCTGCTCACTGGCATTTCAGGTCTCCTGGCAAGACGTATGTGGCCACAAACTTGCTTCACAGGCAGAGCAGCGGATGCTGGTCCTCTGTCCCCAGCACGTGGGCAACGGGAGCTGCCAGCAGCTCTGGCAGTGCTGGTCCCCCAGCAGCAACCAGGTCCCCCTCCAGCACCATGATGTTCATGCTGGGGCCAGATTACAGGGAGCTGCGACGTCATGTGTGGGCTGGGAGTGCTCAGGGTGTTCTCTTCTCCTCCCCTCCATCCTTTGCAGCATGTCCTCTTGTGGGCATCCTTTGGGAAGAGGGGCTTTCCTCTCTGGAGGGCTGATGGGGTGCTGTGTTGCACCATCTGTCAGTCTGTCTGTCATCGGCAGCCTGGGGTGAGGGCAGCGGGGCCTGGGGTGCCAGCTGCTGCTGCAGAACACTGGCCCCTGTATAAAAGATGCCTTTTTGAAACCTTCTATTTCTCTCAAACAATTTGCAGGAAAGGAGAGGAAGATTCAAGGACCTTATCCACCCCAAATACTTCAGAACCACTTTGCAGATATGGATCGTATGGTAAAAAAAGCTTTTTTTTTTTTTTTTTTCCCTCTTGCCTATCACCTCATTCTCTCAGTTGAATGTGTGCAGAGAGCAGAAGTCTCCCGTTGACTTTGCCATTACAAGGCAGCACTTCTGCCTCAGGAGGTGGCTGCAGATCCTTGGCAGCTGGAGGGGGAGTATGTGGGCATGGGTCACCGTCGGCTTGTCCTGATCTCAGACCATGCCTCAGGCACCCTGCGTCAGTCGGTGTTAACATAGGCAGAAAAAGGCTGGACATCCAGGATGGTGCAGGGCACCATGAGTCCTTCCTCGGGACAGGGCAGCTCAGGGGAGGTGGGGTGGGAGCCAGGCGAGAGCTGCAGGAGGAAACCCACACCTGCCTGCGGCGTGCAGCAGCGATGTGCCCACGACTCCGCTACCCTTCTTGGTGTAGACTTGTTCTTCCGGAGAGGAGGAGAAATGCGTCACCTTTGCAGGCCAGCCAATATATCAGTGAAATAGGGCTCCAACAGAAACTCATTAACAGTTACCAGTGCCACTGGCCAGGGAAAATTAAGATTGAAGAGAGACGGGTTTCATACGCAATGTTCCTGGTAGCTGTATGCAAAGGTAATATAAGTTTCATTGACTTTGCTGTCTGGAATGGAAATGTATAAATAATGGCTCCGTGGGAACTCATTGACCCAAAATGTTGCTAAGCGAGTCAGGCCTTGAATTTTTAATGGTTTTTTCCCCTCAACTTGTATGAGTATTATGAAATATCTTTCTTTTTGTTTTTTAATCCTCCTTTCTCCCTTAGTCCTCCCAGGAGTCGCTGGCCTGTTCTCGGGTTTGCGTTCTCACCCCCCGTGTCCTAAGCATCCCCCACCTCCCCAGGCAGCTCATTGCCTAGCCCAGATTCTGCTGCTTGTTTCTGAAACTGCCGGGGGGGGATGAAAAAGTGAAAATTACTTCTCGGCCTGCTTATGATTAGGCGTGTGCTGAATTACTTGATAATGACACAGCCAGGCTGCCATCACCAGTGCTGTGTTCTGGACAGCCAGCCAGGGTGCGATGTGAGCCTCTCCAGCCAGTTAATGAAAACTCCTTTCGAAAATCCCTGGGCAGAAAGGATAAGGACTGGAAAAAAATCTGGACAGTTGCTTCATGAAAGCTGCAAGCATCAGGGCCTGATGTCGAGAATCCCTGGTCCACAGGGAAGGGGTGGTTTGGAAATGTCTCCACTTACAGCCCTGCGTGAGGGAAGGGGCACGCTCCCCCCTGCTGCAGAGCAAGAACCAGCACTAAGGGACAAGCAAAAAGACAAACTAAGAGCGGAGGTGGGGTCCCCCGAGGAAGAGCGGTGCATGGACATAGGTGGTAGTGGTGTGCTGTGGGTGGGGTGACCAGTGACCTGGCGGGTACCCGAGTCACTGCTAGGCTCAGGCTAAGGGGGTCCATCACACAGAGCTGGTGCACACAGCGGGGGTCCCAGGGCACCCAAAACCTGCTGCATTTCAGTTTCCTCACTTTCTCCATCGTTGCTGCCGCTCACTGCAGCGTTTTCCCCCGCAGGCTTGGCATAGCGTTTGCTTATTACGGCGTCATCTTGGCCAGCGCTGAGTTGCTGGAGCGGGACCTTGTCTGTGGCTCCACGGCACCACCGGCGCAGGACTCCGGCGATGACTCCGAGGAGAGCCGCGGCCCCTGCCACTGCCACTTGTTCGGGCCCGCCGCCTACCAGACCATGATCATCAGCACAGTCGGAGAGATCGCACGTAACCTCTTCTCCCCTCCCTGCCCTGCCTTTCCCTTCTTACAGCCAGCCAATACTCACTGCAAAGCTTTTAGCTGTGCGTGTGCTTCGTGATGTGCCAGGGGTCAAAATGTCCTCAGCGTTGCTGGCAAGTGCTAGGCACAGGCTCTTCAAATGAAGGTCCAGGACACAAGCCATGAGCTGGTGGCAAGGGGCAAGGTAGGGCATTGCTCCCCAGGTGAATAATTCAGCTTCTGATGACAGCATGGGTCCTTCCAACAGCAGAGCCAAGGACCTCCTTTGCAGTTAGTACATACTAACAGTCTTGGTTAAACTCCAGGGGAAATTGCTCCTAACTTACCCAGAACTGAGCCTGGCTTCCCAAATTCCCAGACGTGTAGTTTTTGGAAAGTAAGTCATAAATAAGCAAGGATTGCAAATAGTCAGATTGCTGTAGTTGAATGCACCACACAAGTGCCCTACTTTCCAAGAGATGGCGGCCTCAGGAGCAGGTCCTGTGCTGAGTACTACAGTGAAGGACAGGTAAGTGCCCGGGGAATCTGCAGCTAACCAGAATGCTTCCCGGTGCAGCCTGCCTGGGAGTGGCACTGTGTGTGGGTCTAGTATTGTAACACTCCTGGGAGGTGAACGTTTTCCCTGGTTCACATCTCAGCAACTGAGCTACAAAGCGACCGGTTGTTGGATCCTGCAGGCGCAGCCAGGCTGGGACCAGTCCAGGGATGCACTCAGGTGTCTGCTTGGCTCCCGGCTCATGGTGGGACTCGACGGGGCAGACGCTGGGTCCTGGTGTTTGGCTGGGCTGTGGCCAGAGGGGGCAAAACCACCCAGGCCTGTGGTGCTCACCCAGCAGGTGCCTGCCTTGCATGGCTCAGGACAGGCGTTGGTGTCCTGCTGTAGTACAGCAGGGAAATTTCAGGGAAGGACAGGCTCCAGCTTCTGAGGGGAAGGACAAACAAAAAAAGGGCATAGGGGCAAATTACAGGGTTTGAGTACAGGAAGAGAATTATAGCATTCGTGCATTTTATAGAGCATTTCATAGGTGCTGGGCCTGCAGAGAGGTATTTTTGAGGCACACTGCGTAAGGTCTGTCAAGACAGACAATCGTTGCAGTTAGGTCATCTAACATTTTACGTTTTCCTTTTTATCTCCAGTAAATCCTTTGAACATTCTCGGCATCAATTTCCTCGGAAGACGACTGAGCCTGTGTATCACCATGGGATGTACGGCCCTATTCTTTCTTCTCCTTAATATCTGCACCTCGAGGTAGTCTGGATCAGCACGCGGGTCTTGTTGGGGGGTGTGCAGTGCCGAGGGCAGTACCTAGAGTATTCTCAGGTCACCAGTCGGTCAGGCCAGTAATTCTTGTACATCTGAAAAAACCCTCTGACTGGTTCCCTCCTCTTCCTGGGAGAGCTGTGGGCGCTTCAAGAGGAGCTCAAGTCATCAAGAGAAATGGTGCCACGAGTGCTGTAATTATCAGGTTGATTTGCGAGGATGTGTAGGAAAGACCCCTCTCAAGCTGGCAGAGCTTAATGGTTACTGAAAATCAGGATGGCTTCAAGCTGAAGATTCCTCTGAACTGGCTGGTAGCCTGACGGCTGCTCGCCAGTGGTGTACCCCCTGCCGCCTGCCCTGTGGGCCACTGGCCCTGGAGGCTGGCTAAATACTTGGGAGCTGGAGTGGGAGGCTGCAAATAGTCATTAAGCTAAATAAGGCCCTACCAGGAAGCTTACAGTTGTTCAGAAAGGCATTGGCCTCTGTACTGCTATTATTATTTTCAGTTTTCCCTAAAACTGAGCCTGGCCATCATATTTGCTTGCAACAGTTTTACAGAGGAACAGAAAGCGAGGGCTGGGCTGGAAGTCAGACTTGACCGTAACGCTGACGGCACCAGCTGAGCCACTACAGTCCTGTTCAGATAATTCCCTCCAGCCTCTAACACCGGCCTAAAGGAAACCTAACATGCAATAATAGCCCATTGTCAAACATGTCTTGTCACTGGACTAGAGAAAGATTACACTTGTCAGCAACCATCTTTCCCTTATGCTTTCCCTTATAGTAAGTTGGTAAAAGCCTTATCACAGTGAATATATTAGGCTGTGTCTCTGCTGATCGCTGTTCAGTGATGCTAACTCTGCTCCACATGGCTCTCCCTCCAGCACAGGCATGACTGGGTTTCTCTTCATGCTGCGTGCTTTGGTTTCAGCAAACTTCAACACCATCTACATTTACACAGCAGAGGTAGGTCCTTCTGAAAGTACGTTAAGCTGCTCTGGGGCATGAAAGCCTGTTTGCCTATACCTAGCAATGCTGCCGTATTTATTTTAGAGTCATCTTTCTTGGACAAAGTGTCTCTGGCTTCCTTGCCATGCTGTTTTCGTATGCAAGATCAGAGAAGAAATCGGATAATTAGTTGGAGAGGTGACAAAAGGAGGTGGAAGAGGAATGCCCTACTGAGCCACGTCTTGGTCAGCTACTACAAAATGTTATTTTTTGAGGATGTTGTGTACCACTGTCTTCCAAACCCCACAATCTTTCCCCTCACCACCCCCTGCAAAGTTAGAAAATAGGCTACCACTGAAAGGAACTTTTTCCAGCACTTACTTAAGGGACTATTGTCATAGTATAAGGTAGTATATGAGGTTATAAATATATGATTTATTTCACTTAATGGAAATTACTGTGTTTTGTCTGTAAACAGTTTTAATCCTTCAGAGAGCTTGTCTTTCATAAAACTTTGGAGCCGTGAGTTCTGGGAGTGAAGTATGCATTGTTGGGGGTTTTTTTTTGTTCTTTTTTAAACAATTGTGTGGAGTTAAATGTATTACCCTTCAGATTGAGCAAAGTGATAAAAAGCAAAAACTGAAGTAGCTCCCTGTGTTGGCCTGATACTTCTTTTAATAGTACATTATTTAAGCATGCACCAGGCTTGAATAAATACCAGCTTTATAATAGTCCTGAACTGGATGCTGTTGATGTAAAGACCATTGCTGCAACGGCCATATCATAAACCACTACTACTCAGAATTTAATCAATGACCAAAACCAAACTTGGAAATCCCCTTTTGGGCCACATGCCTGGACTCTTCTTGAATTACCTTACCTCCATTGGCTTGGCCCAGTTAAAGTATTTAAACAAAGGCTTACATGCTTGTACTTGCTAAAATCTATTAACAGGACTTAACTAAAGTTAAGCAAAACACATCCGTAAGTGTTTTATTGGCACAGGTGTTTGGGAGACATGAAAAAGAAAATACACAAAAGACAATCTTCTAAGCCTGGAGGTTTGTTAATGGGATCCGTTTTTCTTTTTCCTCCCAAACAAAAGTGCTGTTGATACAAATAAATAGGCAGTCTTGAAGGTTGCAGACAATATCCTTTCTTCCTGCTTTCCAGACACAGGGCCTGGTAATATAAATTGAATTCTTCCTTTAGTACCCAGCCTATCTTCTGTCACTTTGATGTGTGCTGCCCAGCCCAACTGGGAGAAAGGGGCGTGGTGGGGGGGAACAGACACAGGACAGGGAGCAAACAGCAGGGGAATCACATCCAGCTTTGATTGACTTGTCCTAAAACTTTACTTGGGGCAAAAAGTGGCAGATTTGTAACGGCACAAAAGAGACCCAGAGGAGCCTGCCTTTCTTTTTATATCTTAGCCCACTAGCTGCCCTTGATAATACAATGGGTGTCTCTGAAGAAAAATAATAATTAAAAAAAAAAAAAAAGACACATATCACAGATCATTGTTGCATTAATCCAATTTCTTTCTGATCTGTTTTAGGTTTATCCCACCACAATGCGAGCCCTGGGGATGGGAACAAGTGGGTCATTGTGCCGTGTTGGAGCTATGGTGGCCCCATTTATATCACAAGTAAGAGCACGCTTGATAATGTTGGTAAACACTGTGTGATCATTGCTATCAAATATACAGAGAAATGTCCCTAAAGTTCACCAAAAAAAAAAAAAGTATTCAGTTCCCTCTCCAACTCATTAGTTCTTTATCTGATGTTTTATACAGAGTACTTGTACTTATGTGGTCTTTGCCAGATGCAGATCTGCAAAATTCCCTTCCCAGAGCTTAGGCTTGCTAGTAAGTTACTTTCTGAAAGCTCATAGATACACAATTTTCTACTGTTGAGGCTCACAGGTGCTTGTGACCCTTTGTCCACTCTTTAATTACTAATTAACTGCCAGCTGCCCCATGCCACTGAGCTGATGTTTGAACTGTTCATTTCCCTGCAGGTTCTTATGAGCGCTTCTTTCATTGGGGCCCTGTGTCTTTTCTCATCTGTGTGCGTCGTGTGTGCAATCTCTGCATTCACGCTGCCCATCGAGACCAAGGGCAGAGCACTGCAGGTTTGTATTACCGCTCTTGGGTATCTAAATGCTCTTTAGAAACTAGTAGGTTATGATTCAGACAGAATCCAAACCAAATCCTCCTGAGGGTTCATAACCCAAAAGAAGGCCTGACAGGCAAGCACAGGAATGTGCTGTTGCAGCAGCTTAAAGCACTGTCATCGCAGTTGCCTAAAGCTCATTTCTCATAAAAGAACAAAGGAGAAGGCCTGCCCTAACCCCAGCTCCCTAATGCCAGCACATTAGCTTCAGCTAGCACAAGCCCCTCTTTACTGGTGTCTCCAGTCCTGACTTGAAGTTGCTGCTTCACGGGCACATATTCTGTTCTGCCTGTGCTGTAAGGAGAGAGGACAGCAGGTAGAACTAATACCTTGAACTACTAAAGCCTTTTCTCCATCAAATTCAAGTCAAAAGCCCCAACTGCATCAGTCTGTTAGCTAAGCCATTGTGGCTAGTGTTTCCTATAAAGCAATCAGCCAAAACACTAAGCACAAAGATTGAGGGGGAAGTTTAAATTCAGACATTCTCCCATGCACAAGTTGCACTAGTTTAATTACAGGAGGTGGTGAGCAGTTCTGTGATTCTAGTCGATTCAGCTATACCAGCATGGTACTTCTCATGTCATGCATGCAGCATGCCCACATCACCCGGCCTATTATTCTGCAGTCTTACCTGTATAAACCAGAAGATCATAGGCTCAAATAATCCACATTCTTTAGCAGCCTAGAGCAAGACAGATGTTTGATCAAACTGGTTTAGGTGGGCTTCAGAACCAGACTTTAAAAAAACCATATATACAAACACACACATATTACATACATATAGACACAAACACACACACACTTCATTGGGTCACATCAGCTAAAGTTTCCACAAGGTGCACAGAACAGTTAACCCTAGGGTTTTCAGAAAAGCACCATATTAATCATTACCTGCTTCTTTAAATGCTTATGTCTTTATGCCATTTAAAATATCTATATGATATTCTGTAAAAGACTGGGGAAAAAAATAACCAAAGTTTAATACGGAAGTGGACAAAGCGACTGACTGACTTCATCTTCCCTTGCTGGTGAAGTTCAATCCCCTGCACAGAGGCCAGAGAGCCACTTAGGCCTTCAAACGGTTGGATTTACAACAATTACTAAGCAAAACACTTCACTGAAACTGCTTTAGACTTTTAAAAGGAAAACTTTGATTCAGCTACAGTTGGATTAACTTTGGCTAACAGTGGTCAAGAAAATGGGAGTGTAATGATTCCTTAATGGGATCCCCCCCCTTTTCCTGGGGACTCAATAGCATTATTATCCTCCTTGCTACAAGTAAGAGTTACAAGCTCCAGCTGCTGGCCTTTACATGCACAAGTCAAAAGGACAGAAAAACAAAACGCTGCAGAACTAGCTGTGTAGTTAGAGAAGCCACCATTAGATCTACAATTCAACTTGCTAACTCTTATCTCATGGTCATTTCAGAGATTATATTTGTGTACATAGTCATTCAGGGATTGCTGAATCATGACTGTTGAACATATTGTCCGAGGGCCTCACACAGTACAGTCATCCAATCCATGCAAGAATTTAAATACATCACATAAAAGCTCTTTTAACATGGCAATATTCAGTCCTAAGGCTCCAGGCAATAGCTGTGCTCCTTAAAGCTAGGTCTAAATGAACCAACTAAATAAAGAATATGTAAGTAACTTTTTGTGAAATCTAGACAATGCATTTAAAAAGCATATCTACTCATTTCAGTTTATTAGGACAGCATCAGTTCGCTCTCAAAGCGGTCATGGGGATTGCCTGTCAGAGGCGAGACCTTTTGGACATACCCAAATGCACATTATTTTCCCCTGTATCCATTTCTGTTGGTTTTCATGTACCTTTTATTAATTTTATGTATTATTTTTTTCTCCCCTTTTTAGCAAGTAAAATGAAAGCAAGAGTTTGATGTTGGATTGGGTAGGAAAGAAAAACCTTTGGAATCTGTCATTTCCTGTGAGCTGCATTTGATGTTGATTGTTTCTCCATATCATTTCCATTATTAAAAATTGCAACTGAACAGTGTAAGAGCTATGATTTGTATAGACAAATGGCAAATTTCGCAAAGATGTTCCCTTTCTTATCATTCAATAAATAGATGCTTTGTGCCTGTCCTGTGAAGTGAGATGAAGACTCTTTACTACTAGTGCCATTAGTGTACACACACAACCACCCACCCACCCACCCCCCAAACCAGCCACCACTCTGTGGATTGAGGCAAAGGGGGGAAAATACACAAAGTAGATACGGTCTTTGCCATAGCAGCTTGAAAGAATATAGTACTTTCCTTTATAAATAAACCAGCATTCCTCAACTATTTGTACATATACCATGTGCATTAAAGCAGTTAAATTTAACTACATCTCAAACCTCATTGGAGTGACAATTTCTGAAGATTCTTAGGGTGACATTCAAGACCACAAAATCAAAGTCGAGTCAGATTTTTCCAGTGGATTATTTAAACAGAGACATTTTCAAACAGTTTACAGCAGACAGATAAGTAACTGGACACACTCCTCTCCCCAATATTTTCCATTGGGAGAACAACTTTAGTCTGAAGCTGTATAGGTGTTTAACTTCACCTCTAAATGCACTAAGCCTCCTAATAAATCTGTGCTTGCAACTTACGGTCTGGAGAACCACAGAGCACCTTCCTCTGGAAGCACTGTTAAACTTGGTGAACAAGGTATCTAGGACTTCTAGGCATTGCTAGATCTTTAAGACTTCAAATGTTGCAATGGCAGTGTCTCTTATTTCTTAAGTCTGTGCTACTGTAGTGTGCACTGATCACACCTGTTTTGTTAGAATGGTCTCCCTCACCATCTTGTTCTGTTCCTTCACCTCTCTTCCTTTTTTTCTGGTACTCTGGGATAGTAGAACTCCTGCTATAAGCAACTCTCTTCAGGTGATAAAAACCGCACAAAAAACAAAACACCCCCCAACCCCCACCCCCACCCCCAAACCCAAACAAAACAGAAAATAAGGAAAAGGGGAAAATAAATGCATTACTCTGGGCAGCTTAAAAATCAACCATGTGACCATGGCATTTCAAAAGCTATGTCAAAGGGCTGCTGCAAACACAACTGAGTGTTCTTTTGAAGTGTCCACTACATTTAAGTGGGCAGTGCCACCCTATGACAAAGACAGGTGGGTAGTATCTCATCTGGTGAGAGGCAAAAAAAGGGCCTTTTTCTGAGCACATATGTACACAGCAGGGAGGCACAAGCAGCACTTTTATCTAGTCTCTTCGATGATCTATCCACAGCACCACATCAGGGCTACAAAGCAAGTCAAAAGCAGGCCTGTGTACACTCGCATGTCTTCACAATTGCATCTGCAAAATTCTGGCACAAGCAGAGCTCAATTAATACAAAAGACTGCCTGCTCACCCAAAACCTCAGTTTTCATTTAAGGTGACATAGATGAAGAGTGTAAACCAACAGCTTCAGCAACCATAGACAAATACTTCTCTAACTCTGCAATCTTTGAGGGCAGAAACAACCATCTATATTGTTGTCAGTGCTTCTGGAAAGTCGACAGAACAAAAAAGGTAATTTGTCCTCACCTTCTGGTGATTTTAACAGGGGCAGATGAAGGGTTGAAGAGCAATATCTTTTCTTTTTTCCTCCATCTCTTCAAACTTGTGTACTTCCAAGTGAATAACAATACTGGTTGCATACTGACAACAATATATTTAGAAATTTGGAAAAACAACAAGAGCTCCTTGTGGACAGAAAGGATACTTTATCCCCTCTCTAAACACACACAAAGACTGAGTGATAGTTACAAGCAAACATTTTTCCCCTCGAGACTTTGTCATCAACTCCATTAAACAGAGGTACATCAAACTTGAGACACCTGTTAAACAAAATAGTACAGGAATACCACTGTTTCTTGCTGGTGGTGAGAAAAACGGCACAAACCAAAGTATTCTGTCTTTAACTTCCTTCATTAAAAACTCTCAAACAAATTCCTTTTTTGTTTTTCTTTTTAAGTTATTTTTAATACACTCTCCCTTACATTTTAAAATTACCAGCAACTTCTTTGGGGGCAACTACACTTTAATTGTACCAGTCAGTATTGCAGGACAATAATATTACACCATCTGTTGTCATGGCTTGTGTTAAATACAGTACAAAGAAATCAAATTATGGCCAGCCACATGCCTTTGGTAAAATTATAAGTCTGGTGAGATCACATTTTCTTCAAACTCAGGAAGCCACATGTTGAACCCATGTAATGTTTCAAAGTTCAATTCTATACAAACTTCTTTTCTTCCTCAAAGTAAAGTTAAACAGCTGTCACCCCACGCAAATGGCAATTTCTGTGCTGCTCCAGAAGTACAATGAAAGTTTGGAACTTCAGAGAAGCTTTCCACATGCCCTGATCTCCATTAGATTTGTGTTTCAGACAAGGGATAGAAAGTCTAGTAAATATCCACAAACCTACAAGTCAAAGCAGTCATGATTTTTCCCCTTTTTGCAACTAACAGTGATAAATATTCTTAGTTTTTAAAAAACGTTCCATTGTAACACATGCAGCTCATTTAAGCAACTGACGGTCTTCTCCTTTGAGGCGTTTTTTCCGGGGCTGTACAAAGTCATCATCTGACTCATCAGTAAGTTCTGGATTATCTTTTTCACTCTGGCAGTTGGATTGTACAGGGAACTTTCTCTCAGGATAAAGGTTGCTTAGAAGTTCTTCAAAGTACGCTTCAAGTTTCATGCCGGCATCGGCCACTTCTGAATCAGGCTGTTGGGTGAATTAACAACATCAGTGCATCACGAAACAGCTTTATACTTCGATCACATTAGGTCTTTTGGGTGCTCTTACAAACTACAAAAAAATCAATCAGCAGTAAGAACGGCACCTGTGGAACACATGGTCCCAAAGACCACAAGCCTGCAAAACAGAAGGTGAGGACAGATCTTTTGGCCAACACCCCCAATGACTTTTTTCTCCGACGGATTATCTCAGAGGCTAATTGCAAAAGCCATACTGCCTGGGTTCTGAAAGCTATATAAAGAGATTCTAAAACCTCTTAAATCCTGACACACACACAAAAAAAAAAGTTGGGTTATGCTGTGAAATATATAGGTATGCCTGTAGGATGTCAAACGTGTTTTGGAACAACTGCTTGAAACGCTAGCATTTCTCTAGCTTACAGACCTTTTTTAATTATGGTGAAACTAGAATAGATGATGATTTTAACCTGGAAGACTAGGCAGTCCTAAAGTCAGTCATAGCCACCACGGCTGATCGGTTTCCTGAAGCAGAGGTCACCATGGCAGGAAGTATTCCCAGCTATCAAGGGTGACTGGATGAGAACCCCACTGAGGCCACTTAGAGAAGTCTTTATCCCCAGTGTAATTCTCTCTTATTTCGTGGTCCACTCACTACCTGCATCTCTTTTCCAGCAGTGTTCCCTTAAGTGCTGTAAGGGATAACAACAATCACTCAACATGCAACTAGAAATCATAAGGGTGAGTACAGACCTCCCAGACTGAAAATTCCACTGAATTTAAGATTTGAGGCAAGGGGGATTAAACCCAATTTTTAAATCAAATGCTCGCTATTAACCTCTATGATAAACAATTGTCCTACTCTTTACCTGCTGTCCTGCCATTCAGCTGGCATGTTTGTTACAATCCTCCTTCCTTCTATGGAAGGATCTACACTTCACAGTCATCTAACACCACAGTAGTTTCAAACGTGATCTATGTTTTCACTGCAGTCTCATCATCAAAATAAGTTTAATACAATAAATTTTTGTGTTGTAAGTTCTACCTCCACTACATTTTTCCTGAAAGCAACTAAGCCTACAAAACCAGATAAAGTATCTACATTTCTAACCTCATTAAATTCAGCACAGTTTTGGAAAATCAGTCTGAAATCGGCCACAAAATCTTCCGGCTTTGTGTAGAATGAATTGGTCTCTTCAAGTCTTTTCTTGATGGTTGACAAGTCCATAGGCTTTTTGATTATTTTGTAGTAATCAGGAACCTACATGGAGAATAAATTTTTTTTACTGAATGCAGTCATGTTCATCACTTATTGTTGTACAAACCTTTAGCTCTGAGGGAGAGGGCAAGATTTAGTCTCATCTTCAAAGTACAATTCTAAGATGTAAGAACTGTACTTTTAACATACATGCAGACAGTTTCTGGAATAACAGTGATGTATGCTAGTTTTGCTAGCTAAAATATACTCCTCCCAATGCCTATTTTAAAATAAAGAAAAACAAATAAAAACCCCACCTACATTGACTACGTATGATAGAGCAAACAATTTAGACGTTATTCTTGGATGTAATCAAATGAGCCATGTATTAAATTTCACTCTCAAGACCACCATATGATAATTCTGGCAACCCACTCAAATGGAGACAGTACATGGGTTGCTCAAAAGGAATTTTGGTCATGGAGTATGTCCCTGGAAACAGTGGAAAATTTCAGAGTTATCAATGTTTTTGGCATCTCAAACTGTGGTTGTAGAATTAAGATTTATTCTTTCTTTAGAAAGAATTAGAAATTAGAAAATAAGATATGAAATTCAATGATAATATTTTTATATTTTCTTCCTAACTAGATTCACATTTTAAGAGAAATGCTATAATACCTGAATTTAGTAATACATGACCATCACATGATTAATCAATTAATCTCTTGTGCCCTTTCTTATTATTGAATTCTATGAAATGTTCTTCAAAAGAAGAATTCTTATTCAAATGGAATAAAAAGGGTGCATAGGAGCATATTACTTATTCATGAATTCTTTTCCCATTGACTTGTCTTGAAGAACATAAAAGAGGTACTTTTCATCTGATCACGCTGGTAACTCTTCTGTGCATCCTTGGACTTCTAATGCACCCAGGTATTGTTTACCATTTTAAACTAATAAATTTCAAGCTAATAATAAGAAATTCAATTTCATATTAGTACTACAGAGTACTCTTAATTCTCAAAATCAGGTAATTTTTAAAAAACCCAAACATATCCCAATTCACCTTTTTAGTGGTATTGCTCAGCATTATGAAATCAGCAGACAGTATTAGAACTTACTTTTTGTGTCTATTTTTGAAGTATTAAGCAAAATCAGTTCTTGGGGAATTTTACTAGCAAATCCCCTTCCAACCCGACGCTTCAACTTTTAACTCCCCTTCAGACAGTTTTAATAAAATTAAATACGTTTAATACACTCAATGTCTGGGAACCTTAACTTCTGATAATGGACTGTGATGGGACATAAAAAAATCCATTAGAAACATGCCAATTATGCTACTAACATAAAATGGAAGGAAGTGAGGTACATACTGTGGGAGGAACTGGATCTTGAAAAGCAAGACTCATTTCATGACAGTAGAGGTACAGCAGCAGCCTTTCACACTTCTGTGTCAAGAAAAATAGATAGCCAAGTAATTAGAGAATCCTACATGATCTGTTCTAAAATAACAAACTACAGAAAATACCAAACAGACGCTCAGTACTCCCTCAGTGCCTAAGCAGGACAGTGAGCACGGAAACTGTATTTGGAAGCAAGATTAACTGTCATAACTAGTGGCCTACAGTATTCCTTCTCTGCAATAGATACCTCATTATCAACTCTCAAATGCATGCTATGAAACCTCATACAGTAACTAACAGTGTTATTCAGCATTTGCTGAGCCCAGCAGACATTCCAGGGAATAAAAGAGCATGCATGGCTCTCAGTGCTTTACAAATATTCAGAGATAGCAGTCATATTTTTCCTCATCTGGGTATAACTGCTCTGTAACTGCAAAGGCTACGGTGCTTTTTGTTAGCAGTAGGAAGGGGTATCTTTTCTTTGTGTACCCAAATATATTAAACCGGATCTTGATCCTTGAAAGAGATTCTAATAATAGTTTTGTGTGATTTCATGCTTGCTGATCTTTTATCAGAATATTTACAGCACAGCACTTATAACTTACATTTAAAGCAAATACAAACAGAGCTAGCTTTTTTCCTTTTAGATAGCAGCACATGTAAATAATGGTTCTACAGGTAGACCAAAAGACCGCCAATAAATTACTAATTTCAGTGTATTTACAGCAGTTGCCAGGTGAAACCAAGTAAAACACTGCTGAAAGTTTCCAATACAGCTCAAAATCGCTTAAAAAAAGTTTTAAATAATAATAGAACAACTACAAAGAAATAAGAAAAATAAACAGAAAAAACCCAAGAATCCAAAAGTTTCTGTCAAGCAGTTCAACTGTCTGCTCAAAGGCACAATTTTTTTCTTTTAACTCTGAGGTTTAAGGGAAAAACAAAAGTTGGAGACCCACTGCTTGCTTTGTAGCTTTTCCACCAGACTATTCAAAGCTGCAAAAGGATAGCAGTTATTTCCAGAGACTTGTGTTAATCTCTGCAGGATCAGTATTGTATGTCTGTATATCTTCATTGTGAAAGAACCACCTTAATTTTTTAAAAGGATGTTGACAAAGTGCTTTAAAGACTAAAACCATTAGTTGATAACGTCAATCTATGCCAAATTTGGAAAGCACAAAGACAAAAAAATTCTCAATGCAAGGTCACTGTGTACAAAAGCTCTGTTAGAAACAGCACTTGGTAATTCCTAGAACACAGTCCCAGTTCAGAGCACCAGATCACAACCACTTCTCTGACATTCATCATGTGTTGTTCAGCATGTTTACACGAAGGCTGTTATCATCTCAGAGCTTATTTAAGAAGTTAATTCTTCTTTTCTACCACCACTTTTTAAAAGACACATACGTTTCAGAACACAAGCAGCAAGATGACAGTACTCGTTTTATCCTTACCCTGCGGTCTATTGGCGCCAAACCCACAGTGTCTTCCAATTTTCTTTTTTCAGAGCTGTGAGTGGGTTTATCACAGTCATATTCAACTTCTGGCTTGGACAAATCCCGACAGAATGTACAAATCCACTCTCCACTAAAGAAGACAAACAGACACATTGACCTCAGTGATGTAGCACACTCTTGACAAAAGGCTTTCCACATTTTTCTGGATAAGTTACTCATCTGTGGGGTGTTTTTTCCTGCATTGTGCGTTGTTTCGTTGTTGTTGGTTTTTTAAACCCTACAAAAGGCAGAGACTGCTGGTAAAAATGCTTTATTAGAACTTTGTTTCCTTTTTAATGGCACTGGTGTCATAACAGAAAAATGGTTTGTCATAACAGACAAACAGTGTCTCCCGTTGTTAGTACTGAAATTTTTCACTTGAACTTATAGGATTCAAGCAAAGCACTATTAGGAGTTCTGTTTTCTAACTACAGAGAGACTGAAGGAATCGCATAGGCCGAACAGAAGGAAAATTGTTAGTGTTATATGGCGAGAACTATATATTCTTTCTACAAGCTTGATCTACAACATATTACTACTCTACATAGATTACCCTTGAAAAGATTTTTTTGAAAACTGGAAATTCTTCACTCCCTAAAACTTTCAGATGTTCCCAATTTTATCAGTTAGTCTAAGAAAACCCTATAGATTTAAATGACAGCATAAGATTATGACAAAATTAGTTCTGCAAGCTATGTTCACTGGTGCTCTGATACAATTTGTGAACCTCAAAGTTTTCAAAAAACCTATGAAGAGTCTATGGTTTTAATATAGTTCTCCACAAACGAAGAAACTTGTATGCTTGCAGATAACCACAAGAGGGCTGAATTGTACTTCTTACGTAGCAGACACAATTCAGCAATAACCTGTTATGAGATCTAACTGTGTGTATTTACTCAGAGGTATGTTATTATAAGATCTTTGTAAATAGGAAATAGTTTCTGCAGCGCCTTTTAGTTCAACAGTAAGGCACAAGACTTTCCAAGTTAAAAAAAAAAAAATCTTACTGGTTTTTATTCAGAGTAATCCAAAGATTTCCATCATCTGCTAGTTGTAGCATACAGTAGTGAATAATGGGTATTTTCCTTCAAAGAGACTTTTACCTTCTACTGTCTTAACTTGATGGAGTTATTTATGACAGTGTGACCTCTGTGCTTGGACTAGCATCAGAGAAATGATCTGGCAGATACACAACAATAGATACAAGCCGTGATCTAAAGATCTTATGATACAAGAAAACAGGAAACGCATGAAAGATGGAAGGAACGATGCATTTAAATATCCCAGAATCCAGAAGAGTGTGGTGGGTTAGATTGAAGGAAAAAAAGATGCAGTGACCTTGTAAATCTATAGGGGAAATTGTTCTATCCACCTGAAGCAAGAACAAAAAGCAATCATTAAAGTAGTAGACTGACACTGCTGACATAATAATAAAGGAATTATTTTGTGTGTTTGAAGGAACAAGAGACCAAAGTTTGTTAAGACGACTGTTACAGCTGTAAAAAAACACCACAAAGATGAGAACACAAACCTGATACATCTGAAACCAGGAGGGAAATTAAGCTAACTATGGTTCTGAAGTCCAGGAACACAGAGCACTTGTATTAATATGCACCTTTACAAATCTGAACACTTGTCAGAAAAGTTGTTTTTAGCTCCCTTGCCCCTGGACATCATCTCAGTTTCCACAGAATGATCCAGTAAAAAAGAGAAATGTTAAAGACTTATTCTTGAAACTTTAATTTTAATAGGAACAAAGCCTTGTAAATACATCGTTATCTACCTGCTTAAAGATTATTTTTTTTCTTGTCAGAAAGGCACAAATGTTTATTAGTTTAAGTGCTCACTGTAACTTTAGCAGGGTTTTTCTTATGACAGAAATCTGTAACATAGCATCATTTTATTAAAAAACCCAAGGAAAAAACCCCAAACCCCCAAATCCCTGTAATTTGTAGTTTTAAAAGGTAAAAGAAACATTTTTATGTAACATTTCTAGTGACATTTAAAAGAGTAGATATGCTTGCAGAAGTATGCTTGTTCAGAGTAGCACAGAGATAATCAATGTATTAAACTAAGTTGCTATCCCAATGTTTTACACCAGCAAACTATGCTGATATTTAATAAGAAAACTTAGTATTTATAAAAGCATTAAACAATGTGCGTGTTATGACAGATGCTTTTATCCTGTAATACTAATAAGCTTATTGCATGGCATTTGCATGTTGGAACACTGCAAAATGCCATTTATTTTAATCAAAGACACTAATTCCAGAAGCAAACGCCAGTAATTCTTATAACAACAACCTATTAAGAGTGCATTTTGAAACTCAAGAAACTGAGTAGTTGTTTTGTAACAGCCAATCAAGAAAGCCTACTGCTTGTTTCAACATTGAACGAGATGTTACTAGAAGACGCCAGTTGCTACATCCCATGCTTGGACTGTAGCCATGTTTAGCAGTATAGATAATAATATATTTAATACTATATTAGCTTAGATTTTTCTTTAAGTTTTGTATTATTATTAAACAGATGTAAATCTTTTATGTCATCCTTAAAACATTTTATGACATTGGTAATTCTGTAGCCCAATTTTAATAACAGACGCCCTAGATGTAAGCGATCTTGCTTAATTGACAAATAAGTGAAGAGTTTTATTATTGTGACTGCCAATCTGTAAAGTGAAACTGGAGTTTCAAAGCAAATTCCAATTTTCACCAATTAATAAAACTTCTGTATTCAAGAACACACTGCTTGCTTTGAGGCTGAAGCTTCTCGTACTGGGCTTCACAATACAAAGCTTATGCCTTTTAATGCAAGTTTAGATGGAATTGAAGGGCTCATAATTACCTTGGAAAGCTCATCAATGTAGGAACATGACAAGAAAGATGGAATACTTTGGGACACTTCTCACAGCAAAGGAGCTCCCCTCCATTTTGACATACTGCACACCAGTCTTCGTTGGGATCATCCTCTTTTCTGCCCTCCCCGATGTGGGAGGAACCTATCCATCCTGTCTTCCCACTGGATGTGTTCTCCTGCAGTATCCCTGGCTGATCACCTGTGCTGTCCGGTGCATCTGTTCTTAAGACAGCTTCATCAGAATTGGAATTATGATTGCTATCTAACAGCAATGAAGTAAGTATGCTTCTTGAAAAGGTCGCCTGTAAGAAGAAACAAAGGAAGCCAGATTATAATATTTATGTGAATTTGCACGAACCTAACAAGTAAACTGACCAGAATTACAAACTTACATGCAAGCAGCCGTACAACTTGCAACATAAATAAAAAACAAAACTTATCTTTGATACCCCCAAACTCTAGCAACCTTATTTGTGTATATTACTGCACTATAATTAGAAACACTTCCTAGCACCACATGAAAATTTGATGTTTGCAAGCTATTTCCTGTCTTCCCAGGTTTTCAGTGGGTAAAAGCAGTCTGATCACACCAGTTAATTGAATTGGCATTAGAGCTAGTCTGATTTTGAATTTCACCTCTTCCTTTTATTTAGCTTTTTAGTTTTCCCCTAAAAAAGTCCCCAACAGAATATTAATAAATTATTTTATTCCCCATAAATGCGAAATACCCTCCACCAAAGAGAAAGGAGATCTTTATAAGTGTTAACATTACATTCCGAGGCCGGGATTCCTCATCCGTTTCCTGCTTCACTATAACAATTGGGAAATCAAAGTTCTCATTTGGTGCACTTGACTCCTGTTTAATTCTGATCGGCTCCAACATAACAACTGGGACTTTGTGTGTAGAATCAGCTCCTGGTGGCCTGCTGGAGGAGCCAGAACTGTAAATGACAGACAGAAGCAGGAAAAAAGAAAATTAAGAGTCAGAACTGGACACCTTTTGTACAGTGATGCTTTCTGAGACCTCAGGATGCTAATCCATTTTGCTGCTTTGAATCCTGAGCACTACAGTATTACTTTTATAGAATATGACATCCAAGTTTATTTCCTTTCGTGTACGTTGAAAAGGCATTACAAAAAGGGAAAATTTAATGGTGCAGTTCCAGAACTAGAGAATTACTCATGGTTTGACTTCCCATTAGTGCAAGACTTGCAAATAATCTCCATTTCTTTTAGGTCATACACAAAAAAGTGCTTCAACTGAACATTATCCCACTTCAGAGGAGATGCAGCTGTATTTTGGGGAAGGCCAGTGTCTCTCCAGAGCTGAACTGATCATTGTAAACCACACAAGCGAAGAAGCCAGATAAAACACATATTTACATTTCTTGGAAGAGTTTTCCAGCCTTACAGCTCTACCAAAACTGGGCCCCTACTTTTAGAACTAGATCTGTCCTTTTTTCATGTGTTTAGTCATAAACAAACTAAAAAATACCAGCCTTTTTTTTTAATAATAATGAAGAATTTTAAATCTAACAAAATGAATTCAAGCAGCAGCAGATAGAATCACAGTTTTTAAATGCAAGTAAAAAACTCTTCAAACATTTAAACAGTTCATAAGAGTCCTTCACAGAATTTACCATGTAAATGGAATAGAGTAAAAGGTATTCTATATTAAAAAGCATCTGCATTTCCAATTTGAGTAGGATGAATGTCATCTGATTTTTCTCTGCGTGAAAAATTAATCTCATGTCAGATGTACGCTCTAATTTATTGGAACACATTAATGGATCTGCACTCTTCAAACAACATTGTGTAAACCTATTTGTTCATTAATATTCCATCACTAAGGGGTAAAAACATTTGTGTAGACACTCAGTAGTTATCTAGTACTCACTTAACTAACTGTATTATGGCAGAAAATTCTTAATAACCCTCTTTGTAACATCAGTTCCTTAATCTGAAGTCATTTATAGTTTCACGAGGACTTTCAATATGCAACTTTTTCCTTTGGCTGATTTTTCTGAATTTAAAACCTAATTTAGAATTGGCGTTCTTTTAATAATGCCAACCTAGCCATCATTTACAGAGCTAACATGTTTTTAGATGTGCTATTAATACATTACAAATGAAATCACTACTTTTAGAATGCAAAGAGCGCTGTAATAACCATCAGGCCTGGCCTGTTAACAGAGAAGGTGAGGCAGTGACTTCTATATGCATTAACGAGAGAAGAGACTGAGGCATGTTCTGTGGAAGTGGAAGTTACATTTTCTTCTCTCCCACTCTTTCCTTACCTCTCTCTGCTCCCAACACTGGAGGCACTGGGTGAACGAATTGGAGGGTGTATATTTGTCACACTGACTCCTCCTGGGATAGAAGAATCGGGTTAAAACAAAACACAGGTCTGTGCCAAGTCCAAGATGTGACTCAGAAGTACACAGGTTTTGGGGAAAATTTCTCCTGCAGTGTCATTTATTTAACTCGTATCTCATTTAATACAAATTCAGAAGAGGATGAGAAGCATGGGATAATAGAGGGAAGGAGAGGAATAAAAACAGGCCCATTGCATGTAAGCAGGCTGATAGGTCAGTACCTTTGCCTGGCTGACCCCTCCACTTGATCACTGCAGTTTGTTTTGTCTTACCTTATTAAATTCTAGCAGATCTCTTAGGAGATCTGCTAGGAAGCTTTAAGCCAGATGAGCTAATGAGTAGAAAGAGGTCTGGGGACCAGATATGAAAGAGACCAAAGGTCTGGGGACCAGATAGCCGAAAGGCTTGCGAAGGAATTTTCACTGAGCATTGGTTCTGAGAAACCAGAGTGGGCTCCTTGTGCTGCCCGTGAATGCATTATCCAACTGTCTCAGCTCATCTGCACAAGTGCGTGAACACCACGCGAGTGCACGAACATTGCATGAGTGCTTACTGGGAACTCACGCTCACATAGCTTCATTACAGGCCAGACTGGGAAATGGGAGTAAGGAGTAGCTGCTGATTGCCACCAGGCATGGTGACAGGAATCCCCTGGGTCCTTCAGGTCCCCTACACTTAGCTACTGTCGTGGTTTAACCCCAGCCAGCAACTAAGCACCACGCAGCCGCTCACTCACTCCTCCGCCCTCCCAGTGGGAAGGGGAGGAGAACAGAAAAAAACAAAGTAAAACTCGTGGGTTGAGATAAGAACAGTTTAATAACTAAAGTAAAATAAAATATAATAATAACTATTATAATAGTAATAAAATATAATTAATAATGATTATGATTATGATGATGATGAAGAAAAGGAATTTAACAAAAAACCAACAAACAAACAAAAAAGAGAAATAAGTCCCAAGAAAATACAAGTGATGCACAATGCAATTGCTCACCACCCGCTGACCAATGCTCAAACAGCGATCCACCCCTCCCAGCCAACTCCCCCCGGTTTGTATACTGAGCATGACATTCTATGGTATGGAATGTCCCTTTGGCTAGTTCGGGTCAGCTGTCCTGGCCGTACTCCCTCCCAGCTTCTTGTGCACCTGCTTGCTGGCAGAGCACGGGAAACTGAACAATTCTTAACTTAGAATAAGCACCACTTAGCAACAACTAAAACATCAGTGTGTTATCAACATTATTCTCACACTAAATCTGAAATACACTGTACCAGCTACTAAGAAGAAAATTAACTCTATCCCAGCCGAAAGCAGGACAGCTACCCATAACAATAACTTCTGTGGTCAACCTGTGTCAGGGCTGCACTACCCTTCCAGTGAAAAAGATTTTCTCATATCCAACTGAACTTCCCAAGTCACCATTTGTAGTCACTGTCTCCTGTAACATCCTATCTTGCTTTTTTCAAATACTTGCCTCTTACCACAGCTTCTAGGTTTTAACTTGGCATACCCCTAAGAATGCCATTCTTCTATGGATTTCTGTGCAATTTGCTAAAATCTACTATGTTTTTCCCTCCATGTTTTTAAGATCTGGCCACTTACTTTTGTTCACAGTGCTAAAATATTGTCTCAACTTTACCTTCTACTAGGGTTTCCTACAACTTTGTCTTCATTTTTGTATTTCTCATCTTTGATATAAAACAGAAGTAATTAATTCTGATGTCAGTGTTAACATTGCCACATTAGATTTTTCCATTACACCACTTAAACAGATAATTGCACCACATTCAAATTACCTGAGAGGCCTGGTGATGGTACTGATGAATTTGGTGACTGCACAGTTCTGTTCGAAGGGGGTTTTGGCTGATTCTGCTCTGCAGTGCCATCCTTCCTTACAACATTATCCAGTGTGATGTTTCCTGAACAATCAATCTAAAAGGTGTGTAAGAGAGGGGAAGCAGTTAGTGTTGGGAGGGGAAAACCCCCCCCACAACAAAACCCCTCAAAACCAACAACAAAAAAACACTCCATGCCTCTGCCATACTGTTATTTTGAAGGTGAAGACCAAAATGCATTTCACCTAACTTTAGCCATCCAAAAAGTGAGGTGGTTAATTTAAAACAGGTCATCTTGCTTTCTCTAAAAAGAAAAGAAATGGCCAAATCCAGACAGTGCTTCATTTTAAGATCAGATGATTCTGTAAGGGCCAATTTTTCTCCATCAGCTACAGAGGAGACTTATATCAGACAGGGAGCTTTCACACACTGAAGTAGGAGATGAATTTTTACCTCTATACCTTCTTTTGACATGCTCATGTTATATACTCTAAAAAAGATAGTAAGCAATACACAAACCACCCATTAATCCACTAGTGCTGAACAGGACTGGAAGAACCTCAAAGGACACTGAATTCTATCTAACCCACATACCTTCTGGGCAGGGGCTGTGCATATGGGACTCAAAATGCAAACAGAAAACCAACACTTGCTCTTTCCACCCACAGCCCAGGCCAGACAACTGCACTCTGTTTTAGGGGCTCCCAAATTACCATTCTAACTTTCTGTAAAAATTAGACATTTTGGTTTGATAAAAAGAGAAATGTCCTTTTGAAATGTTAGGGGGTTTGCAATACATAAGATCATGTTTGATAAGAAAACAGGTCACCTTGGTATCAGTTTTCTCAATTATCCAGACACCTCACAAATCCACTGCTATCAACTGCATTGACTACTGAAACTTCTATTTATAAGCTAGACTTATCTGAAGTGGATGCAGAAGCCTCTGCTAGGTCAGCATATTTACGGTGATTTGGGCCATGTATCTTAATAGCATAAACTTAACCAAATACAAGTAGAAGAGTTCATAACACTGTGCACAAAAATCAGTATGCTAAAATGTCTCACAGACTCAGTAGTTTTATGATCGTGTTGTGCAGTTCACCTTAAGCCTGACAGATACTGTGATTCTGTACTCTATGTACTCTATTTAAAAAAATAGAACACTTTAATCTGATAATTTATTGGTGAGAACAAAAGACAGGTGGGAGAAACAGGGACTAACAGCAAGATATGACTAGAAAACCATGACATTTCAGATATCTACAAACCTTAGATCACAAAAATAGGCTTGGCAGTTATTTGGAAGAATAAAGTCAACTGACTAAAACTCAACAGCTCTAACATGGACCTCTGACAAACACGTACCAATCAGAAGAAGCTACGAAAAAGAAGTTTAGAAGCTTAAGAAAAGATCTTATGATGCTCCTTCCATCACTGGCTCACAGGCATGTTAGAGGATATATAAAGAAAAGCAGTACCAAAAGGAAATTATATAAGGAATATAGCCAGTATACCAACAATTATTACCTACCTAAGATAGCCCTTTCAATGAGTTAAAAATATATTTTAAAAAAAAGTTAAAGATTTACCAGAAATACCATCAGCAAACCAGTGCCATCTATGGACATCGGTGAACGAAAACTAAGCTAACTCATTTTTGTTAGTATCATCATGGGGGCTGGGGAAAAAATACGCAGCATCCAAATAAACAAGTCCAATTACAATTACAACCTGCAATGTTATTTTTCTTAGTTGTCCTAACAGCTGGCTCCCAGAACAGTTCTGATTATTGCCAGCAACATGTAGGCAATCCTGCATTGTTGTTTTCTAGAACTGTCTCATTTTGACAAACAGAGCAAGAATTTCAGTCTAAAAGGTTTCTACTTCTCACAAACATTAAGACTTACTTCAAAATAGAATCCATAAAACATTGCTCTTATGTTACACTTACATCAGGAAGAGATGGTAGATTGTAGGAGCTTCCCACTGGAGAACTCAAATCTATCACAGGGGGACCATATGTCTTCCCATCACATCCTACAGCACTAGTGACTGTGGGGCTGGAGGGAGTAGATGTTGTGCTGCTAGCGGTTGAAAGGGCAGTTGAAGTTTGTCCACTACCGATCTGCCACTAAAAAGACAAGACGATAATCCACAATTCAGCATTATTTTTTTTCCAGAGATCACATCTACTGCATATACTGGTTCCAACTCAGCAGTTAAACAAGCAGCTTAGTTCAGGAAGCTCAATTCAAACAAAATCCTGATTTACTCTGAAGTTATCTAATTTCAAGAACCAACCTTAGAAGACAAGGGAAGATGACAAGTAGTTGAAAACTATGGGTAGAAGAAATAAATGTGAATTCTTCAATTCAAAGCTGTATCTCAACATTAAGTATCTATTAATATTTCATGCTGCATTGACAGTGTTGTGGGAGAAACATAACAGTTTTAGCACAATAAAAGTATTACAGATAATAGGCTGAATGCACAACTGCTCCAGTGCTTTATTAAGTAAATAGCTATAGTGTCACTTGGACGCCATCAAGTATTTGATGTTGTGCTTCCCTTAACAACTTAAAGCGATTAAGAATTTGAAACACTGACTGGATCTCCACCCACGTATATGTTTAACACCATGATATGAAGTGCACAGTCAAGTCAGACAAAATTTCTTTCTCATTTAGACGTATGCAGTTTTCAGTGACTTTAATGGGATTTCATGGCAACTGTAGGTGAAATTTGACTCTGCTCAATTCCTTTTTAGTCAGTTGTTCTATCTACTGTTTCGAGGTTCAGAAAGACATTATTAGATAATGAAAATACTTGAAAGAAATGCTTTCAGACAGGTGAATATTCCTTTTCAGAGGCACAGACTAGAAGTGACTTCATTTTTTGTTACTACAGGTTCTCTTAGATATTGTACAGCTTGCTTCAATTTAGTTGGAATTAGTTCTCTGACATCATAAGCATTGCTAACATGAATGGTATTACTCCACTTCTCAGGTCACAGATCAGATTCATTTGATTCTTCCCTGCTTGCCTCTAGGGACATGATTTTCTCCTTCCTTCTACATACCTAACAACTCATGGATTAATATGCTTTTTAATAAAGATTTGCCTTCCTGAACATCCAGAAAACATGATGTGTTTGCTTCTGCCCCAGTTCAGCTGCTGATTAGCTGGGTACTGATCAGTCTAACTCAGCAAAGGTCTCACAACTGTGCACTTTGTTTTCTCTCCTGATCTGTAAAAGTTCAGATTTGGCATACTCTGGAGAATGGTGGCAGGTATAGCTTTTTAGTCAAGCTTTTACCTGGTTCCTAGTGAAGTCACTAATATCAAGCTAAATAGTGGGATTTTCTATTTTGTCTTTTCACTGATTGTCGTGTGCAGACCATGGCCATGTTAAGTTTTGCATGTGGCCAGAAATCACAGTAATAACAAACAAGAGAATGAAACACCTACATAGCACACACAGTGGCTCACTTCTGTAATGCTTCAGCTGTTTAGAACTGTCAAAATGAAAGAAACTTGACAGTTATCTCATTAAGAAAACTGTGGGCACCTTGTCATAGAGAAAAATGCAGTCTCTGTTCTACCTGAAAAGCACTCTAGAAATGTAAGATGATATAAAACGCATTTGATGTTTTATTTCTATATGGCCAGTGAAAAGGAAAAGAAACTCTACCTGTTTTATCGCTTGCTGTGCCAAGAATGCCATTTGCAATGGGCTGGGCTTTATTGCTTGCCTTGGTAGGTTCTGATTTTGGGGAAATCTCATCTGTTGTGCAGGAAGAGCTGAACCATTGGACTTGGAGCTATGATTTTGAAAATGAATCAAGCGCGGAGGTGCCTGCATGAAAACAAACAAACAATTCTGCAAGTTAGCCGATACCTATTCAATGTTCCAGAAATTTTTACCAAGTGGTCCTTTTAAAATTCTGAAAATCTTAACTAGTTAGATGCAAATAAATAGTACCACACCATTTATCTGATTGGTCAAACAACACATTGATTTTCAATGTTAAACCCAAAACCTAGTAGATGGGTTTGAATTATTCTGATACAGTAAATACAGATACATCACAGGAGCCAGTGAGAGTATTTCCAACTTTGAAAGATATATGGGCGAATCACAGAGTTTTATGCAAAAAAGCCTTGGAAAAAAAATTAATGACAGATTCACTTTTTAATCATTTGACAAAAATACAAAATATGTAGCTCAGCACTATATATGGTTGGATACCATATGATTTTTTTTTAAATGAATAAAAACAGGCTGAGTGCTATCACACATTTTCCCAGACAAGTTTAAAATGCCCATTCAATTCTCACTAAAGAAAATGTTCCCTAGCCCATTTACATAGCTGTGTGCTGAAGGTGAAGCTATCTGAAGTTATGTATCTAGACTTAATTTCTTTCTTCTTATCTTTATATACTTTCTCCTTCAGTGCCATGGGAGAAAGACAGTCGTCTTTGGAAATAGTCATAACTTACCTGATGAGAAGCAGGAGGCTGCTGCATGGCTCCTGGCATTCTTGGATTTGGTAAACCTACTGGACCTGCTCTGCGTTGAGCTTGCTGTCTCTGAGCCATGACCTGTTGCTGCATGTGCTGAAGTCGGAGCTGAGCTAAGCTTATCTGTGTTGGAAACTTAGACAGCTGGTTTGAAGGTAAGCTGCCTGGTGGCTGTAAGTTTGTTTCCATCACGGGGCTCTTGGGCATATGTGGTGGGGTTTCTTTATCTTCAATTACCAAAGAACCTAGTTTAAACAAAACAAATAAAATTAATACCAAAATACTGCAGTTAGCAGAAATGCTATTTTTCACAATGAGTTCCTTTTATACCACGTGGTCATCATTCATTATTGTAATGTAAAGAATGGATGAACATGAGATAGAGGACTCCATTTATTTTGTTTGTTTCCCTGAAAAAAAATGGTTCCATTTTATAGCAAACTGTCTTGTGCTGCAGCCTCCTCTGTACAGTGGATTCTCCTAGGAAGGTGTCCTGGCCTCTCCAGAAGAGCAAGGGAGCAAAGTTTCAAAGGGAAAGAGTATCCTGATCCAATCACCTGATTAAAAGATTTAACTGTATCATAAAACTTAAAGGTATTGTGATCCTTTCTTGCCTCTGAGTCAACATCATGGAATACTCAAATGATACTCTCAGTTGCTACACACCACCAATTCTAGGATGTGATGAGCACCTCCAGGACATGTTTTATTTCTCTCCACTGACTCAGAAATTTGACTAGACAGGTAACTTTGAGATTAATGCTGGGTGAGAGATTTTATCTGAAGAGACATATAGTGTGATCACATGAAACTGTCATGTAAAATTCTGGCTACCTCATCCAAGACACATGAATTCCAACTACAACAGAGTTTGATTTGATTCAAGGAAATAGCACACTGTACAGGAAAAGACAAAGATACATTCTTTGTTTAAAAGAGTGAAGTAGGGGAAGTTACGGTCCAAGACCAAGAGTTAAAAATTTCAATGATCTGTGGAAGGTTGCACAACAGCTTTTCAATACAAGTGGGAGATAGACACCTCATACTCCCTTCTCTCCCAGACATTTAAGCCTGCTTCCCAGGAGAGTTCACCTCCTGAGGTAGGTACACCACATGGCAATTTGACAATCCCTGTTACAGCAGAACTTGAAATCACCCTCTGCCACTTCTCTCCTCATATCCATCAGTCTCTGTGGATCCTGTGCAGTCTAGCCCAGCTCATTTTGGGGTAGATTATCTGAAGGAGGAGGAAACTTCTTGTATTTTATATTCCTCTTTTTCATCCCAAGAGCTGAGAAGCTATGCAAGTAGCATCATTCTAGTCTCCTATCTAGACGTAGACACAGAGGGAGTCTAGGCCAGACAACATACTGTAGTGCAGAGTAGGGCAGAAAGCTAACAACAATACTATTTTCATACTGACACTTGGTAATTTTGGTGTTGCATACATTTTAATTATGATTCTACCACTTCAGTCATTAATAAAAATATTAAATATGCTAAACAAAATGGAAAAAAACTACCAACCTATTGCCTAATACACTGTATAAAGCCTGTAACAGGTCTAGTCAGTGTTTCCCATAAAATGAGCAGAGAAAAATGCAGATGAATAATACTGCTTCCCATATACAGCTGTATGAAATATTTCACTACAGTCAAAATAGATCTGTTTTATTTTTTTTCTCTAGAATAGGAATTACCTTGACAAAGAATGGTATTGACTGTACTACAATCAACTGTCAAACCCATACCGCACTTTCATTCTGTTCTCTCCAAGTCTAATTACATCTTCAAAAATCTTTCCAGCCTTAACATCTGTGGTATAGCTACTTACCCAAAGGAACTATAGAGAATGATTCCCTTCTATTATTCTAGAAAACTATGGGTTATCATACAATTTGTGGAATTAAAACACTTTAAATGTTGTATTTTTTTTCTTAAATACATTCTGAAATCCGTAAGAGAGCTATCCTATTAGTGTACAGATGCTGTCACCTTGTCAGCAATATGCAGCCTGACTAGAATTCAAGCCATTCCCAAAGTAACTTGTTTCTTTACTCAGACCTTGTTTTATTTTTCCTTCAGTGGTTCTTAAATCTCATTTATCTACAGAAATTGAACATGTCTGATCATAAACCTAACAGCCTAAAGGTTGTGATTTCTGAAACCAGATAAACGTGATCTGGTTTTATCTATCACTTAAATAGATAAACTGTTACAAGAACTCCTATGCTGATCTACAGAGGTACCATTTCTATCGTAGCACTTTTCAGAATTTAAGGGAACATATTTCGGCAGCTCATTAAATAAACAAAAAAAAAAAAAAAAAAAAGAGCCCCAAAACCAAACACAAGAAAAAGCCCCCTCTTGACAAGCATCATCTCAATTTAGCAGCAGTTCACAGTTATCACCACACAACTTGACAGTCAGTTTCTGGAAACAAGAGATTCACTTTTGATTTCTTTCCCAAACAAAATTATTTACAAAGAAGGAACTTGGAGAATTTCCCTGCTACCATCCAATGTCCTGGTGTGTGGGGAAAGGAGCTTGTTCACCTTAAAGCACTGCCTTAACACTTTCTTTCTCTGCCTTTGTAGAGAAACATACACTTGCACCTCTCTGTACATTGGTAGAGCTGTTATAGATTGTAGAGGGTTAGAGATTGTGTTCCTTGTTTCAGAAGGCAGAAGGCATGCGTATTGTCCAGGAAACTGAAAGCTGCTATTGTCACCAAATCACACCTACCATTCAAGCAAGGTAAGTTTGTTAATACTTTATCATAAGTATTCATAAATAATACTTCTTCCCATACGATACACTTTAAATGTCTTCTACAGGTAAGGAAATAAATCTAACAAAGTAAACCAAGAAATTAATAGTGTGGAGGTCATTTATCTTCACAGAAAGCAAGCTGCTTTCAAAATAGGATGAAGACACCAAAGGGCTAATAAAACCTTATCATACCTAGATTGAAAATGTTTTGAGCCCAGAAGCTAGGATCACAGTGAAACTGGATGGTATTGTTAGTCACCGGTGAAGCATCACACCTTGCTCGGAGAAGATACCGTAGTCGATATGTAATCTGAAACAGGAACAAAACAAGATTATCTTTTTCTCTGGGGCCAGAGCCATGTATCCAAACAGCATAAAAAGTCTTGGAAAAAAACCCAAAACCCAGAACAACAACAACAAAAACCCCCACACCACAAACCACACCAAAAAACAACAGCAACAAAAAAACCCTGAACAAGCACCTAGAGAATTGAGGTGAAAGACAGAGAAATTTGTCCAAGCTACAAATAAGAGAGATATTCTTAACATCTTGCCCTTATTCCTAAAGTAGTTTTAAAAAGCAATCAACTACAACCTAAAAAAAATGAATTATTCTCCCCTATAGAAATACATATCCTTCCACAAACTTGGTCATTACGTTCAATGACTTGAACTACATGCAAGTGAAGTACAAATTCACATAACCATTGTTGGGTTCCCCCCCAAAAAACCTATGTTAGCCCATTCAGTTTTCTTCCAAAGAAATGAAACTCATCCTTTTGGCAACAAGTATCATCACAGGGAATTGTCCTTTGTAATAAATTTAAGTTTTCTTCAGAAACCCAAAGAAGAGATTTTATAAACTTTATCTTTGAAAACTCTCAGATTCACAGGTATTTTCAGACTCTTCCAACTCCTTGGTTCCAAAGGACTGCACTATGATTGCATTACACAAGCAGAATACTCTATCAAATGCTCAGTATTTATCTAGTTCCTAGAAAGAAAATACTTTCTTGCAGTTGTTTCAGTAGAAATATCTGACACAGGCACTAATTTTAGAATAACACACAGCAGATACAGAAAAAACTTAAGAGTTCAACAGGTTTTTTTCTTGACTAATAGATTATTTCCTGGAAAAGTTCAAAAGACGTACTTGGCAAAATCATCTTACCTGTTTAAAATGATACTAGTTATCTTTTACACAGGAATTTTAGAAGAGCTTCAAGTTTTTTCTTTCAATTTTAGGCAGGTCAGTCTTAGACCAGATACAAAAAACATTTAGCAAGACTTAAATATTTTAATGACCATGGAAAATTATGTGCACTCTTTTGAAAATAGATTTCCTAGGATTTCTGTGTACGCTACCAAAATCAAGTATACTACACTATAGAAATTCTAGTCTTTTGTCCTGTCAACAATACTGGTTGCACACATTTCTTGTCATAGTTTGCTCCATAAATTCCTCCTACTGTGCACACATACATATTGTAAATAAACTCATGACTAGACTAGTTACCTCCTGTCAGTAATAGCGGTAGCTACCAGTGTTTTGTTCATATTGGAGGACTAGGCTGGGAAACTGATGTCTTCCAGACATTGCCTCCTAGCTCTGACTCTGCATTTAAGCCTGCTGGGCATTCCTCCCTCCTAGTTTCACGTGGTTGGATATGCTGGAGCAGAAGTCTCACATGCTCCTCTATGCATCACTGTTTAGGAACAGATTTTCCAGATATCCACAGACAGGTTAGCTACTCAATGCCCAAATAACACCACCTTTCAGCAAAAAATCAGGAGCCTAAAGCTCATCTGTTCTTTTGAAAAATATTTCTCATTTGCTGAGGCTTTATGGGCTGGATGGTCTTTTTCTTCAGCTGCAAAATGTTTGTAAGATTAAGATGCCTGCAACATAACTTGTTTTCTTACTCACATAACAGAAGTCTTTGTGGCAACACTAAGCAATTACAAACTACATGACTCAGTTTGATGCCCTTTATCTCTATTGTGGTGGTGCATTCCTTCCCCCTCTCTGGGCTGACCTACGAACTCGGGACGTCTCGCTAGGCCTTAGCATAACTGTAATGAGTTGGGCGGTTAAGCGTCCCTTGACCGTACCAGGAACTCTTACATGGCTAAGACAGGGAGTCGTGCTGACCGTTCCAAGGACTCCTGCTGCCCAGCGGAGGCGGGGAACGGGAGCAGAGATAACTTGGTCTCTCCTGACAACCTTGGGACATATCTCAGTCCGCTCCTAACTGCCTTGGAGCAGCCCCTATCTGAATCTTAATTCATTCTCTGACAGCCCTGGAGCCGTCCTTATCTGAAGCGTAACTCATGCAAAATGGTATCAGCACAGCTGGAATTGCAGTAATTTGCTGATGACTAAAGCCTATCATCTCCCAAGCCTATAAAGCACGGTACTAAGTGAGACCCTTTGAGCTCTCCTGGACCGCAATGGGCTCCCTCTGAGCGGGACACCTCTCAGAGCTCACAAACTTTTCTGTTTGAGAAGATGGGAGGTCTGTCGCCGAAAGCCAGCAAGACTTGGGCTGATACCCTCCACTCCTTGAGGCTCGACCCTTTGCCCGTTGAGAAAGATGATGAAGCATTTGCTGTGAATATTTTCACTGAGCTCAAGGGGAATTTTTAACAGGTATACCTCTTGTAGTCACTTACATATATCTCTTAGTGTCTTCATGCATGTGTGTGTGCTAACCTGAATATTCTATAGCAAGTATATTACAAACATTGCTTTTCAAATCTACACCTAAATTACTGTCCTGAACTTTATTCGACTGTGAATGAATCCCAGGCTGCTATTATACTCATAATCCCTTTAGATATAAACCATTGCCCAAGTCTGAGACTAGGAGTTGATCCAGCTGCACCTAGACTCCAACAGGAGTTTAGAAAGCAAAGGGGTCTTCTCTGAGCCTGATGACTCAACGGGAGGGTCTCCCCTACCTTTCTACATTCCCAATCTCTGTAAAAATCATGAAAAATCAATTCTAACTCAATTTTTCTTTGTATGTTTCTCTTTTACCCTATTGCATCTTTGGTCTCTGCATACATAATTTTAGTTTGATTCTGACTTAATTTTCCTTTGTGCATTTCATCCATGTATTAAGTAATAGAGTGAACCTTGCCATCGAATTCTGTGAAGTCATGCTTTTATATAAGTTCCTATTAAATCTTTTTTTTTATTAATACCATTGGAGGTGATTCTTTAGGTGAACTAAACCCCTCCATTGCACGACATCTATGCAATTAAAAAAATATGACTTGCTGAGGCAGTATAAGGCAGGCCAAATGAATTTAACTACTTGAAGTAAGCTGATAAAAAGCAAGTAATATTCCACTATCTGCTATAGCCTGCAGAATTTTAATGGGTAACAAAAAAAAAGGGGGAAGAAAAAAACACCACCCAAACCCCAAACCAACCCCAAAAGCAACCAAACAAAAAACCCACTCCCACCCCCCCAGTAGGTTCTCAACTAAGCAATGAGAAGAAGAAAAAGCTTTGTGATCCAGGTATAAGAATTGGAAAAAAAGGGATCTAGCATCTTTCCTCAACATTGCCACAGATTTCTGGCATCAGGCTAGCACAATCTAGTAACCTCTGGACAAATCATGGTCAACTCTTTGTCTTTTAATTCAAGTCTTTTAGGATTTCTGTTCATCATGAGCAGTCAGCTTAGTGAGTCCACATGCACTCAGATCTTAAGTCTCCTTATTGCATTGAAATATTTAGCTTCATAACTCTGCACGGACAAGCAAAAGCCTCAATTCAGTTTTATCAATTTAAGACTTTTAGTGGAAGATGATTCTGACAGAACAAAGCAATACATTGATTTCTACATTAAAATGCTGGATATCAGACTCTACAATTTAGAAATACCATCTTTCTCTGAACTCAGAAGCTGTAACAAGTACTGAAAAGAACCTCAGTGATGATGTAGGACATGCAACATTTTGCCCAGTGTTTCACTGCCTCATGGTTTTCACTCCAGAGAAAAGTTGTCCCTACTTCTGCAGATCTACAACAATGCTATGGTAGTGTAATTCTCAGGAGAGAATCATGACCAGAGAGCTACATTATTAGAAACATTCTTTATTTATGTTTGAGAGAAAACCATGAAAAACTATATACAAATATTCCAATTAGCAGAAAGTCATTACAAAGTCTAATTCCCTAGTGTTACTGACAAGCGTGTGCGTGCCTATCTGCCTTGACTATAGTCTTTAAGTAAATGGAGAGAGGTATCTTCCTAACCTTACCAAGCGTTTGCTGTACAGTAGTGCTGTGCTGCTCCCACTGGAAACTGCCCATTTGGAAAAATTCATGACATGTTCCAGCTGTTTAGAGAGACCTGCCACTTCCTGTTGTTGCTGCAGAAGTTTCATCCGATGCTCTTTTGCCAGAGTCTGCAAGTAGAAAGGCAGTTCCAGTCAAAGGGTTCAATTTACAGTTAACAGGCATTAGCTTTCACATTTGTAACTCACAATGATCAAGTGCTTTCACATAGCTCTCCTAAAAAGCACTCCTGCCCCCTGACTGCAGCTATCAAACAGAAAAGTCAGTATACATTTATTCAAGATATCAGCAGTTTCTGTGCAGAATCCCATTTTCTCTTATGACACATTTTCGTATGTGTATATGTATGTGCCATTCTATACACACCCACTTTCTAAAACACAATTGAAGGCAATATTTTTCCAGGTATGCATTCTAGACAATTCTCTCTCCTTTGATTTGCTATTGGATTGCTGAATTTATGAAAAAATCTGACCGCAACACTTTTGTGCATGATGCATAGAATTATGACTTGCAAAAGCATGGAGAAAGAAACCGGGCTCAGAGACAGCCCTGATTCACAAAGCAGGGAACACAGATAATAATTACAAACAAAACAACATCCACCCCCCAAAAAACAAACCCTCCTCCCTTTCCCCACCAAACCCCCACTTGCTCAAATGCCTTGTGTGGGACATCTCTCCACTTTGGAACTGCAATAGGACACGCGCAGGTGGCTAATGCTAGATATGGATTTTATTTTAATGTGAAACTACACAAAAAATATTAAGAGTGACATTTTTGTTTCTTACGATAGAAACAAAATTACCTCCAACTGATGCAGTAGAGCTTTTCCCTTTTTATTTATTTCTACCATCAGTGTAAATATGGCAACTTTAATATCCTGTTCCACCTGCTTTTGATTCTGATTCACTTCAAGAATTCTGTAAGTAGACAGTATAGAAAATAATGTTCTTTAGCTCACAAACCCACCCTCCAAACAGTATAACCACCCCCCTCCCTATTGCTGAG
This sequence comes from Harpia harpyja, assembly GCF_026419915.1. Classification (NCBI taxonomy): domain Eukaryota; kingdom Metazoa; phylum Chordata; class Aves; order Accipitriformes; family Accipitridae; genus Harpia; species Harpia harpyja. Next base: position 21,841,624 of record NC_068945.1, on the reverse strand, counting down.
ACTGCAATATTTCTTGGTCATATGCACCAATTAATACATATACCATCAGATACTTATAGTCAGGAAAATTACTGGGAGAATTAGAAAGAGCAAGTAACAGTGACCTATAATAAAATTAATTAACTGGTGGAAAATTCTAATGCCGTAAGTCTAAAATTACTGACATCTGTCACTGAGAAAAATTAAATGCTCATTGTAATTGAAATTCTTGATTTTTAATTGGCCAGCACATTTCTGGAATGGCCCATGGCAATCAAAACTGTTTCAGTCTAATTTCCATCTAAGGTAGAATGCCACTCCAGAAACAAAAACAATAAACAGATTTCCTCATTTAGCTATTTCACCAAGAGTACTCAAACTCGTAACAGCAAAGTATATTCTTATATTGTGAAAATCACTTCTGCTAAGATGCAAGGGAGAATAACCACTTAGATGCAGCAAAAGAAGAAAAGGGTCTCTGCTGTTTTTTTCCATCTCCACCATCCTCAGAGACAGACAAAGAGAGAGGAAAAGTTAAAGTTGCACTCAGCATCCCGTACTGTGTTGAATCTTCCTGGGTACTGCCTTTGAACTCTGCTGAAGGAGCAGTTACAAAGGCCTACTGCAGCACACATTTTACAGATTTATTTTTCTCCTAGGTTTGTAGTACCGAGTGAATACAGCCCCAAGCATAAAAGTATTACATAAGTCTTCAAATATGTGTCACAAGCATTATAATGACGTGAGTCATAACCTTTCACTTTCTAAGAGGGATCTACACTAAGAAAATAAGTATGTTGATGGTGGGGAAGAATATAAGACTGCCTTCTACAGTCTTTATTGCGTAAGTTGTTTTGCTGCACCCAAGCTATTGCTGCCCATTAAGTCCACAGGCTGAAGAGAAGAGTTACCCAACACAATCAAGCACATTAAACAGTCACTAAGACAAACTGAAGATTTTAGAGTTTCTCTTTCTGGAAGCATAAAAGGAGAGAGGTACAAAATGCAATAATCTAAACATTTCAAGAAATCACAGTGTATGTAAAGTTGCCCTCTGTGTCAGTTTTAACCTCAAATTCCGATACATACCTGTTTTGGATCTGCTTCCCTGTATATTTTATGTATTTAGTCTTCTCCATTAATTTGGTGATTAGTGTCTCAATGATCACTTTCTGGTTCTGAAAAGCTTCTTCTATAAACTGGTACCTGTAGTAAAAAACAGTGAGTATTTACACATGCAAAAGGTGTGATATACTTGCTAAAAAGCAGAGTGCCTTACAAAAGAGTTCTTTAATCGAATAAAGATGCTGCTCAAGTCCATAATTTAACTGTCATCATGGAAATATATCTCAGCAAATGCTGATATATTTTATTTATAATATAGCTGAATCTATAGTATATATTTCCTGTCTTTTTTTTTTGAGAATTTATGATTTTCATAAATATGAAGGGATATTGCGTGACCAAAGCCCAATTATAGCAAAAGGAAAATTAATGTTGTGCTGTAGTCATCACTTTGTAAGTGAAAGTGCATGTAAGCTATTACTTCATACAAGATAAGGTTGTAGAAACAGAAGAAAGAACAGAGATCGCCGAGTCAGTAGAAGTCAGCAACATTTTAAATCAAGGAACTGAAATCATCAACAATTTGAGGAAAAAAAGAGGTGGCACATTCTGAAAGGGATATAAATCCTAAGAAAAGGAGAACTGAAGAGAAAGACTGCAACTCTGCAAGAGCAAGGTTTAGCCTGTTCCAGGGAGAAAAAGTGGTCACCACCTCTCTACCTATTGATGTTCACCTGGTCAGGCAAGCAAGTTCTTTGGGTGGCTGCATCAGGTATAGTGAGCATATTAATATTTAAGCTAAGAGTACATCTGTCCCAGACCACTACTATATGCATTAGCCAGCCAGATTATTGTCTTGTACCCAGAAGTTGTATATAATCCTGCTCTCCAGCTTCTGTGGCCGATAAAGAGATGACCAAAGAACAGCAATCTGAAGATTTCACTGTTATAAATAGTGTTGTCAAAGTACAGTATAGCCAAACTTTAGGTTTACTCTTCCTTTTAAAGGGCTCTTCACAGAAAAAATATATCCATTTGCTCCATTCTGAAATTGTTTGGTAATGTTCTATTATATAATCATCTTGTTGAAGAACAAATGGAGAAGTTACAAAGAAGTGTACAGTTGCATAACACAGCCCCTGTGCTTTCTAAGGACTCTCTGATGACCTGCACAGCAACAAATTCTATCCAAATAACTTGACAGTAAAGGAAGCTCATGTGCTTAAATCACCAGATTAACAACTGGAAAAATTAGGTTTTATTCTGAACTGTCACACACTCATCAGCCACGCTCTTTTTGCATACAATCTCTATTTATGTGTGGGCTTCATTTCTGAGCAGAAAATTTTATTTTGCACTTTTTTCACCTGACTGTACTCCATACGGCTAGAGCTACAATCAACTTCAAGCTATCTTCCTGTATGTGAGTTGCATAAAAGATACTCTTTGTTTCGATACCTGTGCTCTTTGTGCTCTAGTAACTGACAGTCTCGGCAGGTCAACTTGTCACAGGTTTCACAATACAACTTCAACTGCTCCTTTTTGTGATAAGGGCAAAACACAGGTCGCTGACTGGTCACACCAACTGCTTCTGTGAATAAAGGAAGATGTCAGTCCAGTCTCCTGAAATTACTAAAGATTTGCATTCTCCTGTTTTTCCTTACCACATCCCTCACCTAGATGCTAGAAGTGTGTATCAGGCCACCTAATCAAGAATATAACAGCTGTAAGCTCAAACTGCAACGTCTCACTCTTGATCAAGCATGGAGCTAACACCTTCTCTCATGGAAAATGTCTAGAACCTATTTTACCATAACTTATTATGGTCGCACAAAACTATTTACAAAAGGAGTAGCCAGTACTGTTGCAGTTGCAAAAGACATTGCACAACCAGCAAGTTCCTTTCTTAAATGGAAAAGAGGATATTGCAGACTTAATTCATTGCTCTGTCTTCTTAGTCAAGTGGGTGAAAGGGGGTTTGAAGATACCAAGACACAGGCATTCAAAAGCATAAAACGTACAGAATATAATAACCAGAAGTTACGAATGTCCCTTCAGGACCCCATTCTAAATGGGTGCGAGGTCTCACTTCAGTTTCCAGTAAGCATATGCCAAAGAGCACAGGAAACACCACCAGATGATAGAATTGAAAACTGTTCTTCAAACAATTTGACTGACAAAGCCTAATTTCTTGTTGGGTTGGACACTGAGTTCATGAGGATTATATTGCCTATAATGAAAACTGGCTTCACACCGCAGCCCATCCTTAACTGCAGATAAATAAGGTCCCTTCTCCATACCTATTCATTTATTTATTTTCATGAAACCTGGAAGAAGTTATTTTCCAATCTGTATCGTTCAGTCAAAATTCTTTGAAACTGACCAGCAGACTCAGAGGAGGCCTGAACGCACAGAGAACATTCCCACCACCAAGTCACGTTCAGCCTAACAGTCAGACAGTTTTGCCTACTGCTTTTGTCCTCTCCTGAAAGTACACTCAGTACTCACTTTTGATTAACCACATCTGAAAGTGGGATACACAATATAGTGCATATCTCCAAAGTATCATACTGGAAGCTACCCTTTGAGCAATAAAGATTACAGAAGTGAAAGTCCACATTATATACAAAATTCACAGGACTAGATATGATGGAATGAAAATAAATATACATTATAATACATATTTTATAACAATACATAATAATTTATAAAAATTATACATATATATACACACACACACACGATAAATCATGCAAGTCCAATGGACTTTTTAGAACCAGTAGAATGTTTATCAGCATCCTATTATGTTTATGATTGTCCTACAATGCCACTAAAAGACAAGACGCAAAGGGCATAAACTGAAACAAAAGAGGTTCTCAATGAATAAAAGTACAACCTTCTTTGCCATGAGACTAGTCAAGATTTCTCAGAGAGGCTGTACTGTACGCCACATCCATCCTTGTTCGTTCTCAAGGCCCAAATGGATAAAGCCCTGAGCAACTCGATCTGATCTCATAGCTGACTGCTTTAAGCAGGAGGCTGGACTAGATCATCTCCTGAGGTCCCTCCCAACCTGAATTATCATAGATCCTACTGAGGAAAAACACTCCAATTCATAAGATAATTCCCTTAAACATTAATGAAGTGTTTAAGGCAAAACATTTCAAACTTAAAATATACTTGGCTAAAACATGAATTCTGGCACACTGTATTGCTAACAGAGCATGCTTTATTATCAGAGTGCTGAAAAAGTATAGTCTATTAGTGCTCCTTTTGCAGCAGCATACAACAATAAAGTTCATATAAACCATTTGGTAGACCCTTTAGAAAAACTAGAGCAGCCAAATGCATAAAGAAGTATTTTCTGCAGCTGATCTCTAAAGTCTAGACAATAATTTGCAATCATACCAGGTGAAAGATAAAAATCTATGGGTATTTATTGTTTTAAAACACTTTGCACAAAAATCACATGAAATACCAATCTGTAGGGTTTCTTACCACCATGCAGCATATCTGACAGAAAAATGGCTGTCATACACCTAGCCATGACAAAGTCTCCCTTTTCAGCAGCTACATTCTAATGCATCTAATGCTTAAAATAGTTTTCTCTTTTATTAGCTGGATCTTAAGAGATCCACTTAGATGGAAAGCAGCCAAAAAACCACCAGAATTTATTCAAATGGTTGCAGCCTTCAGCAATGAAATTGAAGTAAGTGACTGGGAGGCAGGAAACTATTAAAACATATCCATTACCAACCAGAAAAATAACATGGTTCCACTAATTCATATGCACCAAAGGGTTATATCATAATGAATCTCTCCTTCTACATCTACTAGAATTAAGGAACACAATTTTTGAAATTTATCACTTTAAAAAGAAATGTGGTGGCCTAATACAGTATTCCAATGTAGACACACATTCCCTGTGAAATTATAACTCAAGTGTGTTACCTGGAGATACTTCCTCTTTCTGTCTTACAGTATGATCCTTTGTGAATTTAACCCTCTGGTGAGCTCTGATGCAGGTCTTGCACAACCATTCTACACATTCCACACAAAACCCATTAGCTTCTGCATTATCTTCACAGCTTGTGCAGACCTGACATGAGGAAGAAAAGGTAGCTGTTAAAATAAATATAAAATATACATACGAGCTATCGTTCATATATCATCAGTGCACTTTTACAGTTTTCTGAAAACAGTGAAATGAGAACGGAAAACTGCCTGAGGGACAGGAACACTATAAATAACTGCATAAAAGTAATCGAATGTGACTTTTCAAAGAAAGTGGCCATTTTGTCAGTGTTACTCTAACATCTTTACCTGACACAATAAAAGTCAAACCATTACTTTCTGCCCGACACTGCACACTTAGAAGCTATATAATGTTTACTATATACAATATGCTCTTGTGAAATGTTTACTAAAAGACACAACATGATCAGCACTGCTCTGATTTTAGAAGCCTCCCTCAGTTTACACAGACGCTTTAATTTTAGTTTCTGTTCACCTGCTTAGGAGTTTCAGAAGTACACACAGTATTGAATAGCAGCGTTCTTCCCAAGAATCTCTGCATCACCACTTAAAGATAGCGCTCCAGTTAAGCTTATCAGTAAAGCTATCCTAGAACAGATTTGCAAACAATGCATACTAATTTTCAAACTCTGGTCTGTTAATTCCTGGGGCTCTTTGGACTATACCCAAGAGATCTAGAGAAAAAATTTAATTAAAGAAAACAAATCTGAGAGCAGACCAAAACCTCTCTGCACAGAGTCAATACGCACACAAGAAAAAATTCTTATGAATCCACAATTTGAACAACAGGTCGAAAACTATGAATGATGGACAACACCACTTCACATGTTCATAACATTATTTCATTTTTAACTCCTCCTTTACAATGCCTCTGTAGTCATACTTTCAAGGGGGGTTTGGTGGTAAAAATAGTGAACATGCTTATGCAGATACTCGTTTAGGTAACTACCATCCGTTTCTATCAATGTTTAGCACTGCTGCAAACAAAAGCTTCAAGATGTCTGAAGATTGCTATATCCTACAGATCACAGTGATAGAATTCTGCTAGCAGAAGCAACAAGGAGAAAATTTTAGATTTTAGTTTAGTTTTCAGTTTCATTAAAAAAAAAAAATCCAGCTTCTGCACCTGCACAAGATAAATGTACATTAAGTTACAAAGGAAGCAAATATTTACATCCTATGCAGAGAAATAATATATATGTAGAACTATGTCCCAGTTTCCCCTTCAAGAAAGAGGAAAATTAGCACAAAACTCGCCTTAGGCTACATAGCAAGTTACTGACAGAACTGGAATTTGAACATAGATAGGAGTTCCAGATTCCCAATGCTGTACTTATTCTTCTGGATCATGTTGCCTCTCAAAGCAAATATCTTCTGAGAAATGAAGTTACAACACAAGGGTTGTTGACCCCTCTTTGCTGTCACTTGGAGTTTGAAGCAGTTCGTTTTCATTAAAGATGACCTGCAAAGGAGAAAAAATTGGGCTTGTGCCCCTTTTTCTGTTTCTTTACAAAAAGGAGGCCTGAAAATTTTATTTTTAAAAATCTTCTTAAATTTTTTTTATCTTGTGCTTTTTTTTTTCCTTTTCCTTCCCCCTCTTCTCTTAACAATAAAAATTCTAGTCCTAACCAGACTAGTTGACTAGGGAGAAATATCAAAGTAAGGACATCATAAAAAAAGTCAAGAAAATGGAAGTAAAGCAATTAAAGGAAGTGAATTGAAATCAGGACATTGAAAATTTTTACCTGCTTTCAACCCTTAATTTCAATACTATTTTGAAAAAAAAAAAGAGAGAGAGAGAGAGAGAGAGAAGTATTCTCAAGGACTCAGCACAGCTTCTTAAAAAAAATTTAGAACAAGCAAGTATCACTGAGACATTACTTCAATATTACATGTTCTCTGGCAGAAACTCCCATGAAAGAAATTCCCTCCTTTCTCCTTTGCCAGTTGTCTCCTCCACAGGTATGCCAATGCAAACCTCTGCAAGACTGTGGTGTAAAACCAGATTGATTACATCATTTTAGCCCAAGGATCAGTTACCTCAGCACTGTTGACTGGGCAGTGAACTACTGCAGGACAAGAAAAGTTTTAAAATCAGTCTTGTTGCCAGAGAGGTACGATCATGCTATGCCCCCAGATACCCAGAGGTGTTTTTGCAAGTGAGAGTGGAGAATAAGAGAGTGGATATTTGTTTTTCTAGTGTAAAAAACCCAACAGTGAAAACAAAATAAGCAAAGCAAAACATAACAACAAAAAAGTCTTTCAGGCATTCTTTAAGTCAAAGCAGCAAAACAAAGACAAAAAAAAAGGCAGGAACCCAATTAAAAACAAAAAACACGAAAACCACCCCCAACACACACACAGAACAGGAAAAAGAAACATCACAACAGCCTTTCCAGGTCACCTTTAGCAAACTTAGGCAGATAAACTTGCTGCGTGCCAGGGTATTTAAGTAAGTTCAAAGGATTTCTGAAGTTACTCATTCCTCCTAGATTCCAAGATCTTTGTCTATTTTCTTTTTTCAATACATTTTAGGGTTTTTTTCAACTGGTTTGACCTGCTATACTTGGAATGAGATGAAGATTGCGATTCAATAACCAATAATCAGGTGCTGCCCCATGAACTGAAACTCCGCCTTTGTAGTCCCAAAAGTATATATTCCAGCTTTATACTCTTCAAAGCCACCAAGTGGGAGAGACAGATTTCTAAAATTTTTCAGAGCCATCATAACTCATGCTGTCAAAATAGCTATGCCTTCTAGGTAGAAACTAGATTTGCTTATACCCACTTCTTATCTGAAATACAAATTTCCAAATACAGCTTGGGTTTTGCTAGAACTCCTAGTTATTAGAATAAGCCACATAGCTAAAGTACATGGAAGTACAATTACTGTAAGTATTTGCTATACTCTTACAAAACCTAAAACTTATTTCACTCTTATTTTTGTGACTCATACAAGCAGTGCTTCAGTGATCTCAAAGAAAACTCTCCCTAGTTAACCTGTAAGGCTTTATTCTGGTTAGACAGATAGTTATTTTTAATTGAGTCTTCCTTGTAATTATATTTAACTCAGTTACTAGTTTTAGTATGTATAACCGCGGGAAGTGTTCATTCAGCCTTCATTCAAATTTAACGAAAGCTGAAATTACTCAGCATGTTGCAGGTAAGTACTATTTTTTCAGTTGTAAAAGCTTGTATATTTACTTAAAAACAGATTTACATGCAAGAGTTGAGGTAATAGAGCTGTATTCTCAGCTACTGTAGTAACTAACCACTCTTCCAATTAAATATACTTTGAGTATTAATGAGATTAAATAAGCAAGCTAAGGTTTCCGAGTTTCAAAGGAAGAGAGCAAAGCAGTCCAGAGGATTATTCAGTGAACTAACATTACAAACTTCGCCAGTGTAAATTAGATGCAAGGGTTTCCCCTATTGGATCCAAAACCCATTGATGCCAATACTTACATACCTATCTCCTGGCACATACAAAATCACTAAAAGACAGCACCTGTCTTCTGGGACATTCTCACCTATATGTAACTCTAAATATGAACCATATGCTGGTATCTCAAAATGCATGAACCCTGATCAACATATCCTCCTTTCCCCAACATCCCATCAACAGCTGCCTCTCTTCAAAGCACAACAAAACCATACTGTGACTCTTCTTGAGTCTATTACCCACTACCCTAAACCAGTGGCTTTCAAAGACATTTTGGCCTCCACTACAGCTTTGATAAGCTATTTAGCATACTAGTTCTTTGGAAGAATACATAGTGGCTACTCTGGCACCATCCAAAAACCAGAGAAACTTTTTGTTCTAAATTGTCCTCATTAATCGCTCTATTATGCCAGTCAGACTTGCCATCTTAGTATCCAGATCTAGTATCAGATCTGAACTTGTACCTTGTTTTGTTACTACATTCCCAACATCTTACATGAAGTCCAACTGTTCTTCATTCCTACTACAACATTTAAAACTCTCAGAACAGTAACTGGTAAAAAATACAGAAAGTGTTCTTACTATCAAAAATATTTTTACACATGTTCTCTTTTGGACACAGAAGCTATGAGAATCAGGACCTAGACTAAAATGCCCTATAGGCTCAATATGCTGCAGCAACACCAATGTTATCACCATGATCTTCTCTTCTGCACCAATCTCACACTTCTCTTACTTTCATGGCTTTGCACATGGGTTAAATAATTTTCTTCTGTTAAGTTCCTGAGTTTCCCTTACTTGTCTACCCTTTAGTCTTACCCAAATTTAGCATTTGCTTCAGTAACGTCTCTTGGGTTTGAAGCTCCTTTCCGCTCACTCTTATGAATAAAGTACAATTAATTTTTTTTTTCAAACTTCCCTTTAGCATCCAATAATTTCGCCAAGTCTTTCAATAAATCATAATGTGAAAAAAATTATAAAGGATCTGTTCTTTCGAAGTATTTATGTCCTAGTTGCCCAAAACCTACAATGATTACTTTCAGGAAGACCACAACTGCATTTCCCGTTAGTCTCTTTTCTTCTGGAAAGCTTCCTATGCTAACACCCAGCACAAAATCCTTAATGTTCTCTTTAACGCTAGCCAGGAAAGCCCTTGTGGAACATATACTACGGACTTTTACACTTTCTTCATGCTTACTTCTTTTGCTCCTTAAGTTTTCAGTAGTCAATGCTAGAAAGCACAGCTATGTAAGTAGGGTACTGAACTGCCAAAATCAGGCTCAGATAAGGTGAACATGATTTTAGATAGATGTATGGCACTTCAATGGGTTCCAGTTATTTTTCTCACCCCACGATGCCAGGCTCCACGATATGCCATTCACTCCTACAGTTTTAATTCAATATGCTAAAAACTATTTTAGCATTATTACCATTTTAAATCTGAAACAACCAGACATTGAGTTTGAAAGGGGTTTTTTGCAGTCTCTCCTGAATTGAAATAAACCAGTCCTTCCTGACAACACACACACACAGGCTAGTCAGATATGGACCAGTGGTTCTAAGCCACAACATCACTTGCACAGAACCCACGGCTTTGCTCTAATTCTAATTTCTTAAACATCCTGCTAAAGCTGCTGAACTATCAAAGCCAAACTAACCATCTCAGTAGAAAATTTCTGTAAGATAGCTAAAGTTTTTGACAGAATTTGGATGATCTCTGATCCAATATTTCCTGCAAGTCTCAGTATCTTTTCCACTTTAATTCCTCTGATCTGTTGCCTATCTTGCTACTGGCGTTTTTTCTTTCTTTCTTTTCTCTTTGCTCCTTCAAAGGCAAAACAAGACAGGCCATTTAGAAGGATGTATCATCCTTAAACCTCATTATGTTCCCCCTTGAACAGGACACTGACCTGTTTAACTATTATTGAGTTAACTTTGCTATTCCACAACAGACAGCTTTGTAGAATGGTGTAGCTTTTTTTTATGGTTCCAATGTCAAAGTACAAAGGAATGTCCAAAAAGCTTCATTATCATACCAAAATAAATCTGTTCAAACAAAACAGAACTGCACATAATTCATTTCCAAGAGGTAAGGTACATGGTCACTTAGTAGGCATCTAACAAAACATCTAGCTCCATTTTTAAAAAAAGTCAGCAGAAAAGCACATGAATGTACCACTCTGCTGGTTCAGCAAAGTCTGCTGGTTTGCCTTGAACTGCTGCAGAAACTATGCTGAGTTCAGCCAGGGAACTTAGCTTAAGAACAGACATGCTTTCTCAACTGCAAGCCTGCTATTTTTTGTTAGGGAGAGAGAGAAACAAATATGGAATGGAAGAGTAAGACAGAAGTCTGAGAAGCAAACTTAAGGTAACACCAATGCTTTGAAGAACCTCCCTGAAATCTGCTCACACCACTCAACAACAGATAATTCCAAACCAGCTGTTGAAATACGTGGAATTTCTCTGTATCTCTTTCCAGCAGATCAAGATCCAAGGGTAAATGAAAAAAGACATCTCCCTCAATTCCAAGGAAGTGCCTGTCTTATGCTGACATCACTGAGTTTGGTGGATACTCCAACTTTTGATACCCTATGACCCATTGAAGTACACCCAATTTTACATTATGATGATCAACCTCAAGAATATGAAGAGCTCTTCTTGAATTTTCAGATCCTTATCCAGGTCTCGAAGGCCTCAATTCCCCACTTAACTTTCACAGAAAGCAGGGGAAAAAAAAAAAACCCCAACAACAAAAAACTTTGTCACTAAACCCAGGAAAAATAATTCTACTTCTATCCCCACTCCCCAAAGCAGTATGCTCCTCTTCCTAATTTTAAAGTCACTAAAAAAGTTATGATCAAATTTTCAATGCAACAGGTACTATTCCTTTTGTCAATATTACTGGTATTGAGAGACTTTGTGCAAATCTCACAACCATCTCCAAAACTCAGATGTTTCCCTGCAACACCCAGGGGAAAAAAAACCCAAACAAACCAACCAAAAAAACACCACACACAAACACAAAAAAAGCAAAGTTTAAACTGTCCTACATTAAGAGAACACTGCTCATACTTCCAGAGACTCCCAACTAAATTTCAGTTTCTGGTAAGGTCTATAATTTCTCAGAAATCCAGTTGCAAAATTCCTTATAAGCTGAATGCAGTTTAATGGTTTTCAAGACATAAGTAAATTATTCTTCCTCAGAGATGATGACAACATTTATGCCTTTAATAGTCAGGGAGCTGGTATCACAAACCTGACTGGTTACTTTCATCTGTTCCTGAGACACATACCCATTCATATATGTAAGCACGAATTTCAGCTAAGCTTTGAAACAAGGAGAATACACAATAAAGGACCTCTAAGAAGCTGCCCCCAAAACAAATAGATCAAGAGCCAATGATACTGGTTCCTAAAACAGGAAAGTGAAAAAGAGGCATTTTCAAAATAAAAGGAGACTACCATCCAAATGTTAGGGTATGAGTTGAAATGCAAGCCACATTGACATAGTAACCTTTTTGTACTGTTATTATGAAGAATGCAACAACATATAAAGAGGCTGAATTATTTACAATAAGTTCCTGGAGTTTAATAAAAAGTTTATGAGTAAAGAGATGTTTGAGATACTCTCTTACTAGCTAAAAATGAAGACATGCAATATTTTGATATCAGAGACTGCTAAACTGTGTTTCTATATAGGTGCTATTATTCATTTGGTACTGCTTCCGTACTAGTACTTTCTTCCTGAAAAAACATCAGGAGGAAAAAAACCCACCAGTATTACCCAGTATTACTATTTTTCCAGATAAGCAGGTTTTGGTTTTATGAGATGGCTATTATTTGATTGCAAAAGGAAGAAGAGGCAGCTTACATAAGAGAAACAAAAAAAAAACCCCTACAACATAGCATCTTCCCCAGTTAGAAGTTTGAGCCTCTTGCTTGGTAACTGCACTCCAGCTATTTAGTGCCATATTTTGTCAGTGCTGAGATAAGAAAAAATAGTCAATTTAACTACAGGATTCCATTTTACATTGAGATCTCTTGATGTAGCATTGTTCGGGTCTCTGCTTCAAAGAGTGCTTCAAGTGCCCTGTCCAAAGTATAGAAATTCCGATTCTAACGCCTATTCCTTACTTTTATCTTTTGCTATCATGATGCAATTTTACATCAACAATTAAAAATAGTTTAGAATAAGATAACCACCTTCTTCACATACATTTTCATTGATTTTAACTGATGTTCTAGACTAGCTACCCCATGGGATGACTAAGTACTTGAAGTCTTTTTCTGCATAGGAAGAGCAAAAAGGCCACACAGGAAGAAGCCAAGGATATGCATACACATCCAAAAGGTGTTAACTTGATTACATCTTAATGCACTTACCTGATTTGATTTCTCTACTGTGCTACTGGGAACCTCTGTGGTATCCTTCACAAAAAAGTTATCTATGATGTGTCTCTCTGCACATTCCTGACCACAAATTGGACAGCGGATAACACCGACTGGGGGGGAAAAAAAAAAAATCTTATTATGCTTTCACAACTTAAGATTATCAAACAACTTCAAAGACAGCTTCTAAGGACAAATACTTTGACAGGATGTTTTAATACTTTCCTGTCAATAAGGTGTGAGTAGAAAGAAGCTAATTCTCATTTATCACTGAAGTAACCTTCACCTGTTATTCCCTGATGGTATATTCTTTCAACCAAGGTCAAGTGCCTATCCTATAAAGAATTTGCCTTAATCTTATAGAAAATTAATTCCTTTCCTCTAAAGGGAATGTGTTCCCATTGACAATTTGTTGTTATAGGATGGATTAAAGTAAACATTTATTAGTGCGGAGTATTAATTAGTGACGTTGAGTGGTATTACATACACACACCCACCCCCCCCAACAGTGACATGATTGACTTCTAACTATGTAATGAGAAACTGAAATGTAGTAAATTCAAAATTAATGAGGCAAGTTGTATAGAGGAAGAACAGACCTGTACTAATATTGTCACTACCTTCACACTAAACAAGGGAAAGCAAGCAAGAAAGACATAGGAATAAATAAGCAAGGTCCTCTTCCTCCTCTCCTCTGCACTGGACACACTGAGGAACAATTCTAAGACAATAACATACTTAGACTCCTGTTTGAAGAAAGAGTGGAGAACCAATAATGCAACGGTTTAAACAATTAACAGTTTTCTCAAGGGAATAAAAAGGACAAAGTCAAGTTCAAAACTTGGGTTTCAACAGTAAGCAGACTAGACTGAAATGGAAAAAAATATCTATATAAACATCTCAAAGTAGACACCTTTCCTAGGTGCAGAAAACAGAATGTTTCATCAGCACTGAGGCTTGTTTATCATACAAGAAAAATCTTTAAAATGCTAGGCATTAACATCTTGCTTTAAGAAAATTATCACAGTCATTACCACCAAAAAGAGAAAAGAATAAAATAACTAAGTTAGGGTGAAATAATCACTTAGGATGTGGAAGTCATCATGCAAAGCCTACAGTAGAATAGTCAGTCATGCGAGTCCACACTGAGACAGATTCTAGACCTACAGCTGCCATTTTGAGAGGAGGCATGATTTTAGGACCTTAAAGAAGATCAGAAGCACCATTTAACCCAATGAATTTAACGCCAGTATATAATTCAGCACTTGCATATTTAACTAAACCAGCATGGGCTTAATTCTGTTCCTGTTTCACTTTTAGAATAAAATGGAGAAGTACAGAAACTGTTAAATATTTCACTTTCTGCAGAAGAACTTCATTCCTTATAGTAAGTGCTTCATACAAGATTTTGGTAACTTTCTCATAATGTTCTTCCAATATACGCTAGAGATTTAACTGGCCAACCCACTATAAAGCAGTTATCTAACAAAAGTCTACTAAATTAACTCTTCATTCTGGAAATTTAGCCAGCAGTTTTCCACTTGTGTGCAAGGCATTTCACTTTCATCTGAAAGGCTATGATGTTAAGCCTGGTTTTATTGTAACTGCCATTTTGCCAGTCTGCATTTCAATACATATTTGTGCAGCTTCCTTTACAAATTCTGTATTTTGGCTAAAGACTTTTGTAACTTTTTTTATACCATCATCATGAAGGATAATTAAGAAATCCAATTCTGGTATGTCAGGTAGTTAATAGAACTCCAAGTGCTGAATTTCCCCTTTTATTAAGCAAATCAATTTACCAGTCAAGAGTAAATATATTTCCTAATACTCAAGCTACATACTTGCTGAAAGAGACTATTTTTTACGTTTTTCTACAGTGCCAATTACAAACTGCTCTCTGTTCCCTCACTGCTCATTCTTTACCCTGACAAAGTGCACCGCTCTGGACCATCACAAGTGACTGAGTCAGTCTTTGCATGTGTTTGGGAGTGGGATATAGACAGAGAATGAGACTGGCAGACTGATTCAGACATGGATGTCTTTCTCCTGCTCTCCCAAGCTTTACCTTCAGTTCCCGCTCTGCTTCACTGACCAAATGCACTACTGTTTACACTACAGCAACATGAGAAGCAGCACAAGGATGGGAAGCGGCCAACACCACCACCAAAGATTAAACATGGAACCACTGAAACACATCAGTTGTATTAAGTCGAGTTTATAAATCAGCTTGAATTGAAAACATGGTGGGCAAGGAAGTGGCAGGGGATGAGTTCGGAAACTTACTAATGTAAACCAAATGTTTCATTTGCATTTTCACCAAGGGAATACTGCCAAGTACCTGTTCAAGTGATCACTTTCAGATTCTAGACTGAGATGGGAAAAGGAGAAAAGAAAAACTGCCCAAACCTCTCAAAATCCTCCTGAAACTTTTCTAGAATACCTTATGCTGTCTAGCCTTAAGTCAAAGTTTTCTTCTGCAACTATGTGTAAGTTTGCTTTTGTTATAATCCTGGATTGATGACTGATAAACAAATCAGTTTTAACCCAGGTGTCGCATCCCAAGGTTGGAGCGACTGAGGTTCATGGACTTCCTTTGTCGGAATTGAGGTGAAACGACACCAGGGGAGTTCAACAACAATCAACATTTATTCAACCAAGCTAACCTTGCCCCAGTACAAGAGAACTTATCAATGTGAACCTTGCATCATGTCATTAAGCCGCTATTTGAAAAGAGAAGGGAGGTGTAGAAAAAGAAATGGAAAAAGGAACATGAAACTATGTCAGTGAACTGTAAGCCTTAAGAAAATAAGGAGAGCCCTCCCGTTGAGTCATGAGGATTAGAATGGACCCCCTTGCTTTCTAGACTCCTTCTCAAAGAGGAGCCTGGGGCAGCTGGATCCACTCCTAGTCCCAGACTTGGTCAACGGTTTCTGTTTAAAAGGATGGGGGGGGGGGGGGGGGGGGGGGGGGTGTGGGTGGCGGCAAGAAGGAGAGAGGAAGAAAGAGAGAAGAAAAGGATTTCACCAGTCCTGGGTCTAGCATTGGTCCAGCCAGTCTGGGGATCCAGTTCCAGAGGGTGCCCCGAGAACTCATCCTTCCTTCTTTTACACCTAAAGGGTGCAGCCCTGTAGGTGGGGGTTTGCCATCATGGAGCAAGAACAGTGTGAGCTCAGGAGTGTTCCAGAAATGAGCTGGAGGTCTCGACATGCGCAGTTCACGTTCCCAGGATTCTCTGGAAATGGGTTGGTGGGCTTGGGGAGTCATCGGGGAGTTGCTTCTCCCTCCCTGCAGGCATGACCACTGTCTGAGCTTTCCTTCTGGCGCATACAGTTGTGCTTCTTCTCATGGTCACTCAAGATAAGGATTCGTGGCTTTGGAGAAGCGCAGTCCCACGCTCCGTGGGGCCGCCTTCTCCAGCAGCATTTTCCTGTTCACACAACTCCAGCGCTTTTACAGAGGCCATCTTCTTCCACTAAAATTCTTTAACGAATGTTTGAGACGTTGATTATAATTTGTCAGACCATGACACCAGGTTTAATCTTCAGGACCGTGGATTTAAGTGAAAATACCTAATACCATGATCTCAGTGTAACTGCTATAACCAAGTTACACTGTTACACACACAGCTGGCAACATAGGCCTTTTTGGCACAAAATGTAAAGCACAAATTAGCCAGGCAGCATTCCTTTCAGGTCCTTACCTACTATCCTTCGCGTATCCAAGGCTCTTTCAGTAACCGAACAATATAAACCACGTGTGGTCTTTTCCTCTCCACTCTCCATGTGGGAAATGGAAGGTGCAAGCAGAATGCTCTGTACATGTTTTTTCATGCGTGTTGCATTTGAAACAAAAGGGTCATGGCAAATAAAAGTACCTGATGAATTCATACAGGTTCATTTCAGAACTTCAATCTAACCACCTCAAAGAGACACTCTCACATAGATAGGCTGCACATCAGCACTGGAATTGCTACCCGCACTCCTTATCAGTAAACAAATACTACAGCGGAGCACACCATATAATCCCCACACAGTCCTACAGAACATGGTGAAGAACTGGCACTTAGCCAGAACCCACGTAATTAAGAGAAACACTAAGTTACAGGGAAGGAAAAATAGGGTTTACAATGAACCCAGAATTCAGAGCTTCCTATGGGAAAACAGAGGCAGTGGAGGAAAGACAATGACTATTTTGGAATTAAATGGAAAACATGGATAAATACAAAAACAATGTATTCAAAATTAAAAAAAGAACACTGACTGTATTCAAGACACTCTAATTCAGCAAAGCTTATGGACAAACAGATCTATTTCACCATCAGCATTTCTACTGATGTTATCAGGGTTACCTGTCCTAATTAAGTACTAAAGTTTTATTTGGAAATAGTAATTTTCAAGTAAATTCTTACTTTGCAATACTAGTTACAGAATGCAGCTTTTTGTATAAAATCATAAAACTACACATAGGCCAAGCAAAGTTTTCAGCCATTCATCCAATACGAATTGTACAGTTGCAGCTATCGCAGATCTGATGGGATTTAAGTCAGTTCATGTTATTTGCTTACAGCCCAAAATGCATCAGCACAACCCTAAGAGCACACACCTGTAAACACCAGGCTGCAGAGAGTTATAAACAAGAAATATTGGGAAGAGCAGCAGGAAAGTTACTGGATTTGTTCAGTATCTTTTTCTGAAGATGACACATAACATTCAATTTTTTTCATATGCAGAGTCCTCTTTTAGAGTAAGATTTGGTCCCATAACATGGTCCATTGTGTTTACATGTCCAGGTTTTGATAAGAGGGGGTGAGAGGGAGCTGCAGTGGTTTTCTCTGTGAGAACACACTGGGGTCTGCCCTCACGTCAGACAGAGCCAATTCCAGCCAGCTCCAAGATATATTCCAAGCTCAGCTAGAACTCAATCTGGCCACTATTGTAAGGGACAACAAAAAATGTTTTTACAAATATGTTAACAGTAAAAAGAAACCCAAGGAGAATATCTATCCTTTAATGGATACAGAAGGGAACGTTGCCACCAGAGATAAGGAAAAGGGAGACCAGTTATGTATCCTCAGGGTACTCTGCCCCCTCAACGGTTCCAGGTTTTGGGGGTTTTTTTGTTGTTTGGTTGATTTGGGGGTTTTGTTTGGTTTTTTTAAAGCTAAATGCTTTAAACAAGAATTCTGTCTTAGTTGATAAGAGAAGTGGACCTGAAAGAGATGCATGTAACTTTGCAGGTTTTATATGGAGAAGACACTGCTCTGCCATGTTGCAACCTTAGAGAGATGTCGAGAATACATAACCTCATGCCATTTACAATATCTGTACCACTTTGGAGGCCTAATCCAGTTTAGAACATTGCTAACCATAGAGAACTTATGCTTTTTCCTTTTCTTAAGTAAAAAGGGCTCTGAAGAGTACTGAGACAGTGTCACTGTCCTCAAACTAGTCGACACCATATACTACTGTAGCTTAAGAGAAATTTTATTTAAAAGAGAGGAGGAAAAACTCAGATAGATGCACACTAGAGTAGAGTCTTTTGGTATCAACAACAAAAATAGAAACTGTACAATAAATATCAGCATATTAATGACTTGACAGTTTTAATACATTATTCCTACTATCTCAAATCATATTATTTATAATGTATTTTGTATGTACAGTTATGATTTGGTAAAGGAATCACAGACATGATTTTAAACCCTTTTTTCCTCATCCAGCTTTCCAGTACAAAGGCTTAACTCAGACCATGGACAAGTATCCCCTCCTAGGTCCTGTGGCAGTAACAAAACACAACACTGCACACTAAGGATTACTGCTCTCCCCAGCCTACTAATAGACCTGACAGAGGAGTTCAACTTCTTTTGGTGCATAAAGAGTCAGCTTGGTTTAAAGTCATAACTGACAAATAATATTAAGACAGATGGCTGAAGCAAGCATCAAAGCACACATACAAGCTTTTTGCTACCAAGCCAACAGGTGATGTAGCAAGCAATTAACTCTAACTTTTTTGAACAACCAAAAGGACAGCGATATTTTCCAAAGACATTTCTGCACATATTTCAGAGTTACAGTAACATACAGGAAGAAGGAATGCAATACAAAGGCAACTTAATATAGCCCCAGCATGTTCTTACTACATTCCACGTATGTATTTGCTTTTAATGTTCATCGGTACATCTTATTTCCTCGTAAACATTTAATTACATTTTAAACTGTTCCTTAAGCATGGAAAGAATGCAATTCCTAAATTAACCTCTGAATTAATTATCATTTCCTCCATCAAGTCCCTCCTAGGGCTACAATGAATTAAACTTTTTTTTTTTTTAAGCGTTAAGGTTTGGAAGCAATCGTGCAATAGCTTTCTAACCATGCTTAACCTTATTGCCAACACTTCCTTCCTCTTGTTTCAAGACACCTGCTTCCTGAATTGTGCCACAATTTACTTCAGCTTTCAAGGCTGGTAACTCTAGCTATTATGCTATGGTCTGTTCAAGAAGATTCAAATTCTGAGCAGCAGATATTAAAAGCCATTTAGTTGATTTCCTTGTATAAATGGGTAAGGAAAATAATTAATCCTCTAACGAAACTACAGGAGAAGCATACTATGTCATCAAGAACTACGTTATTGCTTTAAAGGCAGGAAAAAAAAAATGCCCAAACTATTTTGCTGTTCGTTCCCCACCTCCCCCCAAATACCCACCATTTTGTTAAAAGGAATGAGGGCAAAAGAGAAGAAAAATCTGGAAAGCTGCAGCATAGAACATTATTAACCCACGCACTGTGAGGTAATATAATGAAAATTCACTAATCCAAAAATTATTTTTGCAACTGATATTTGCTATAGCAAGTATATATTCTTCAAGTACATTAACAAGTCAGACCAAACCTAGTATTTTCACAAAAAGACAAAACCCCAGTATCTTTAAAAAAACATTGTCAGAGCAATTACAATGCAGCAGCATCAGAAACAGCATCAGATTCAGTTTAGCATTTTGGCTAACACTGTTCAGGTTAAGCACATTCCTGGATGGTAAGACTCTACTGTTTATCCTGATTAAATTAGGGGTAAGGAGGACCTCTAATTCCACATTAATGTTCTGATGCTCAACTAATTCTTGAACCAATCAACTCTACGGAGCTTTGAGATATTTGCGTGTGAATTGAACAATATAGTTAGCTGGCTTCCAAGACCATTATTTTTCAGTGAACAAAGTAATTTTCCTTCCTAAAGATTCTCTGAAAGAAGACTTGCTACAATAGCAAATTGCCAGAAATAGAGAGTTGACACTTGATATTTTTAATGTCATTTCCTTTCAGAATGCCTGATATTGCACTACACTCAAGAGACACAGGCAATATCCAAGAAAACCAGATCTAGTATTACTTAGAAAAGGCAACAAGTTGAGATCAAGCTACCTTTCCTATTCCTCCTTAGAGTGTGGAGGGATGGGAAATTGGGCAAGGGTGACCTTACCTTTTCCTAAAATTGCCTGAAGTAGCATCACCTACCATCATCTAACCAAAGAGGATCCAGCAGTGACTGCAGCACACCAGAGCAGCTACAGGAGTAGTTAACCAGGGACCTTCAGCCAGTTGTACCATTTTTGACCGGACTTACCCTTACTGGGTTGCCTGTTTGTTTCAAACCCTATGTTTCCCTCTCAAACTGTTGTCAAGCTTCAGTCAGTTGCCAGCTGATTTACCATCCTCCCTCCACTTTCTCTACTGGTAACAAGAAGCCCGTTCTCTGGTTCTAATCATCATCTGTTTTATTCACATCAAATGCAATCTACTGCTTCCAGCCCTGTAGTGCCCACTACAATGGGGCAAATGCAGGGGGGGGCGGGAAGAACCAAAAAAACCCCACAGGATTCATCTGTAAAATAACTGAAAATTTCAGTGTGTTTGGGCCTGAGGCACTGCAAGGTTTAGTGGATATGAACCAAAAAAAGAAAAAACATCTGAAAAGTAGAGAGCACAAAAAACACCCATGTATTGTTAGAAATAGGTAAGGTTCCTCTGTAGTCTTAGCACTTAGTGAATCTTCAAAAGGGCCACATTGCAAGGGATAAGATGACACACATTGGAATGCCTTTCTCTGAGAACAGTCCCATTTTACATGGGCTTAAACTTTCAAATTTAAGAGTCCTAACAAGAATTGCACAGTTTGCTTTCTTTTAATATCCTATTATAACATAAGTATCTTCATTCAAAGCTGTAAAACAAAGAAATCCATTGTCTATCAAAAAGGAAGAGAGGCTGTGGTGGTGCATTCCTTCCCCCTCTCTGGGCTGACCTACGAACTCAGGACGTCTTGCTAGGCCTTAGCATAACTGTAATGAGTTGGGCGGTTAAGCGTCCCTTGACCGTACCAGGAACTCTTACATGGCTAAGACAGGGAGTCGTGCTGACCGTTCCAAGGACTCCTGCTGCCCAGCGGAGGCGGGGAACGGGAGCAGAGATAACTTGGTCTCTCCTGACAACCTTGGGACATATCTCAGTCCGCTCCTAACTGCCTTGGAGCAGCCCCTATCTGAATCTTAATTCATTCTCTGACAGCCCTGGAGCCATCCTTATCTGAAGCGTAACTCATGCATAACGGTACCAGCACAGCTGGAATTGCAGTAATTTGCTGATGACTAAAGCCTATCATCTCCCAAGCCTATAAAGCACGGTACTAAGTGAGACCCTTTGAGCTCTCCTGGACCGCAATGGGCTCCCTCTGAGCGGGACACCTCTCAGAGCTCACAAACTTTTCTGTTTGAGAAGATGGGAGGTCTGTCGCTGAAAGCCAGCAAGACTTGGGCTGATACCCTCCACTCCTTGTGGCTCGACCCTTTGCCCGTTGAGAAAGATGATGAAGCATTTGCTGTGAATATTTTCACTGAGCTCAAGGGGAATTTTTAACAGGTATACCTCTTGTAGTCGCTTACATATATCTCTTAGTGTCTTCATGCATGTGTGTGTGCTAACCTGAATATTCTACAGCAAGTATATTACAAACATTGCTTTTCAAATCTACACCTAAATTACTGTCCTGAACTTTATTCGACTGTGAATGAATCCCAGGCTGCTATTATACTCATAATCCCTTTAGATATAAACCATTGCCCAAGTCTGAGACTAGGAGTTGATCCAGCTGCACCTAGACTCCAACAGGAGTTTAGAAAGCAAAGGGGTCTTCTCTGAACCTCATGACTCAACAGGAGGGTCTCCCCTACCTTTCTACATTCCCGATCTCTGTAAAAATCATGAAAAATCAATTCTAACCCAATTTTTCTTTGTATGTTTCTCTTTTACCCTATTGTATCTTTGGTCTCTGTATACATAATTTTAGTTTGATTCCGACTTAATTTTCTTGTGTGCATTTCATCCATGCAGTAAGTAATAGACTTCTGTGAAGTCACGCTTTTATATAAGTTCCTATTAAATCTTTTTTACTAATACCATTGGAGGTGATTCTTTAAGCAGTCTAAACCACTCCATCTCAGAACACAGGCTTGAAACTGTTTCTCTTCCTGCCTCTGTGCACTGATATGAGCTGAGGGAGAACCTAAGTCTAGGTAGGCAGTCCAGTGAGCTTTTTAAAGTATTTCCAATGTGTCAATTTGTAAATGTTAATGTCTAACATGAAATCACTGCAGGAAGTAAGATTTTTAAAAGCATACTTAGCTGTTTGTTCTCGATCAGAAGAATGAAGTTCTCAAGCATCAGGGTTTATTTTTGTCAAAATAATCCTATAAGATTTATTTTTTTTTAATGGAGCAAGCATTCCAGAGTGCTCCAGAGGGCAGGTGAAAACATATTACTTAACGTGGCAGGAGTTCCATAATCACCATCATGCTTATTGTGAGGATGGTAAGTGGTAAGAACCCACATTTTCATCTACTCCTTTGTGCCAGGATAGTTGTTTATGCAGCTGTATCAAGAGCACGTGGCTCTTGAGTAGGAGGAGTAGAGGGAAAGACCTCCACCCTTTTTAGCAGCAGTATTCATTTGTATAAAAATCAAGCAGCTGTGGAACCTTACATTCAGACTTTGCTTGAACCAGGCCCAGACACCCCATTGCTAACAAAAGTAACAATGCTGGCTCCCCTGCCCATTCGTTTCTATCCCATGCTAACACAAAGATTTATGCTGCCATGCAATGAGCTGGATTAGGGAATATGATGTGGATTAAATGGAGTTGTGCCAGGAGAAAAGAGTTTCTGTTTGCGCCATAACAGTTCTCCCTGGCTCCAGGCTCACAATGCGTATGCCTCTTCAAGGAACGCTAGCCTGTGTTTTAGACACGTAGGGGAAACCACGGCACATTCTTACTCTTCTTCACAAGGTACACACTGCATCCACAGCAATGCCATCTCAAGCCATTCAGCAGAATGGATTTAAGGCATATACTGTATTATTCCCAACTCTGTTCTCAATTTCCTGGGACTACATTCCACACTACTGAAGCATCCTGAGACAATAGGAGGAGACGGCTCTGGTCTGCCCCAGTTTCGGCTCATTTGCGTCTTCACTGTAGCGAACAGGTTTCAGAGCCAATTTGCTAAAGCCACTAGATAATCATTTGTAGATCCAAAAGGGTATTTTTGTTTGTGGATGCAAAGTGCTGCACTAAAAAAGGAGGGCTTAACGGTTCCCTTTCTTCAGCACAGATTAGTAAAAACAAAACACTAGTTTTGTGAAAAAGAGCTCTCAAACAGAATGCTTGGAAGCAACTGGTAACTAATTTTCCCCTAAAACAACACAGTCATTACAGAATAAATTAATTAGGCTTGCATAAGGCAATTTTCCTTGGTTTTACCGAGTCTTGTTTGAAATTTTAACTATACAGATTTCAGAACAGAAAATACTAACAGCAAGTCACACATACAGTTAAATTTTTTAAAAAAATGGACAGGCTAGTTAACATTAATAGAAGGTATGTCAGAGACTGAAGGCAGTGCCAGCTATAAGATTTTTAGCTTAACTACACAGAAAATTAAGGCATTTCAATTGTGACCTCCAGAATCTTTTCTCCTCTTGCTGTGTATATAGACACCATTAATATTTGCAAGGTTCTTCATTAAAATGCATGGGGTTGGGGCTAAACTGGTTATATTTACACAGGTCATGTTTTTCTGTTAAAAACAAACACTTAGAGAACTTAATTTGAGAGACGATATCATGTGCAATAACGCCTGAATCAATTTTAAAAATAATTACTGCTTTCCTCTTGTTTCTCATTAAGTCAATACTGCTGCTGCAAAATTGGCAACTTCTTCAAACCAGTTTGTTCCAGAAAAAGCTGCTCCTATCTAGTTCTGACAGCCTGCTGCTGCTAGTGGAGGGGAGATAGGTTAAACCAACAAGAAAGGACATCTCAAGGGGAAACTGGCACTTACTGCCAAAATATAAACATTCAAAGCAACCACCAATCTAGCAGGTAAGTTTATTAAAACCCAAATGCTTTATTTACCACCCTTTAAAATGTAAATAGACAAAAACCAGACAAAGACTACTAGCTGTAATCCCCCCTCTGGAAGAGTGTTACAGGCCAGTTTTTATGCTGCAGTGCATTGACTTTCTTGGAAAGCACTGCAGAGCTGAATTAAAATATTTCAGCTGCTCTGTGAAATGGTTCATTGTTTTTGCTATACTTGCCCAATCTTCAAACATTTCAAATATTGCATATTAGACTTCATAAACTGTAAATTTTGCAAGGGCTGACTCTCCAGCCACTTCTGAATACCTTAAGAAATTCTGAAGGGAGAGTTTATGTTCACATCCAAGGCTGTCCAGTGCATTTCCTTTGACAGTTATAACAAGTGTCATAATGGTAACAAAGGGAAATACTGCTATTGTGGGATAGACAATATTTAAGCACAAGATGATGAATAAAAAAAGCCTCACTGCCTT
Organism: Harpia harpyja; assembly: GCF_026419915.1. NCBI lineage: Eukaryota > Metazoa > Chordata > Aves > Accipitriformes > Accipitridae > Harpia > Harpia harpyja. Next base: position 21,816,808 of record NC_068945.1, on the reverse strand, counting down.
GCAATGAACATGCTTAAATGACAATGCAGAAGCTGCCAATAATTATGCCAATTGTCACTGCTGACTGATGAGCATTTCCTTCATCAAAATGAAAATACATTCTTTCAAGTCCTGAAATTCTCAAGTATTTCCAACTTGTATACTTGAATTCATTACATATAAGACACAAGGATTTTTAAGATTCAGCGACATCCTTGCATCGTTTTCTCTGAGCAGCCTAGTATTTAATTTTTCAAGTTGCTAACATTTTGAAAATGGGTTTAATGCTGTCTAGATTCATACATTCTACTGAAATACCATTTTGCAGACACGCTAGGTTCCTACCAACAGTGCTCAAGTCCATTGTATCCATGTGCTTCAGGAACAAGGAAGTTAACACCTTTGTCCCTGAATAGCAACGCTGGCATGTTGTTATTACTACTTAATAAAAGATCACTGGGGCAAAAAACTTCCGTTGCCAGAAACTCTGGTAAGGAGATGGACCCCACCTTAGAGTTGTGAGCATGACACAGCTGGTAATCATTTCTTTGTAGCAAGAAATTTCATACTCTGATCTTCATGTTTTAGAGTACTCACCTACTACCAGCTGACAGTTCAAGTTGCAGTACAACGCATCTATTACCAGAAATGACAGTTACTGAAAAGTAGGTAAGCAGATTACCATTTGGGCAGTTGGACACAGTCACACACCAAAGAACCAAGCCTTTCTGGAAGACACTGAAGGAGTTGGTTCTTTTTAAACCTTTTTTGAAAAGATGAAAACTGTACTCCAACGTGTGACACTTTTCACTGGTTCACCCACTTCCTCTGTTTAGCCCCAGATACCATAATGTTCCCATCAATAGTGAGCAGATGTGAAGGTAAAAAAAGCCTTGAAAAATAACTTCCAAGAATCTGGACCACATTAAGGGAACCAAGTTTGAAGCAGTACTGGGAACTACAGTAGGTAACAGGCTTTAGTCAGAGTACTTCAGGAGAAATGTCATCCAAAACAGGAACACTAATGCAGTTCAAGGCCTTTGGCTAGCTCCTGTCACTCACTCTCTTCTTTGAGTGCTCAGATGCACCCTTGCAATCTGTTCCTTTCACAGGTCTCCTCCCATTCTCAAATTGATCACTGCTCCGTAACTGGAAACTACCTATCAGGACTTTGGAAACTAGCCTCTTGGCCCTGATTTTTCAAGCCACTAGCCTCAGGGGAGCAATTCAGGTGCCTAAACAGACATACCTAATTTGAGGAGGATATCCTGCCTGGCTTCCAGCTACTATTCCAGAAGGAAATAGGTCTCCTGTGGATTATGCATTATGTTTGCCAGTCCTTTTTTTTTTTTTTTGAATATCAGAGGCACCCCAGAAATTCAGAAGTGGCAGAAGATATTCCAGTTTGGACAGTGAATCTCAACCTACCTGTCTCCTCTATTCCACATAACTTTGCTATGGTGATTTCAAATTCCTGGTGGAAAATACAACTGAGAGGCACACAGATCTCTCATGTAGTACCCAAACAAACTGCAGTCTGTAGCTCCAAAGGAAAACTTGGTTAAAATCACTTAAGTGTCAATATTCAGAGCCATAAACTTGTTAACCGCAATGTTTGCTGCATCCATCTGTATTCTGCTATATAGATATCTATTCTGAAGTTCTCATCAAGGACAGACTCATAGTTCAGACAGAAGCCATCAATATCTCTATTATGTTTCCTTCAAATGATCTCAAAATGTAAATTACAGTGATGTAACAAATATAATGAAAGACTCAAACAACTTTATCCATAAACTGTATATGCAGGGAATGGATGTTCCAAAGTACATAGAAATAGTATGTTAATTTAGAATAATAGGTTCTGCCTTTGTTTACATTATTTTGTTTGGTGAGGGGGTGGAAAGAAGAAAAAGAAAGGGCAGGCTGTTATTAAAAAAATAGATTTTTTGCTAATTAGAATCATGGAATTATTTAGGTTGGAAAAGACCCTTAAGGTTTATGGTTGGACTCTATGATCTAACACTACCAAGTTCACCACTAAACCATGTCCCTAAGCACCACATATACACGTCTTTTAACTACCTCCAGGGATGGCGACTCCACCACTTCCCTGGGCAGCCTGTTCCAATGCTTGACAACCCTGTCGGTGAAGAAATTTTTCTTAATATCCAATCTAAACCTCCCCTGGCACAACTTGAGGCCATTTCCACTTGTCCTATCACTTGTTACTTGGAGAAGAGACTGACACCCACCTCGCTACAACCTCCTTTCAGGTAGTTGTAGAGAGCGACAAGGTCTCCCCTCAGCCTCCTTTTCTCCAGGCTAAACAACCCCAATTCCCTCTGCTGCTCCTCACAAGACTTGCGCTCTAGACCCTCCACCAGCTTCATTGCTCTTCTTAGTATTTCTTCAATATATTCTTCAATGATAATATAATAATAGCATATTTACCACACAAGTACAATGCCGAGGACTTAGATCCCCAACAGTAAGTGGAATTTAATATATATTTATCAATAAATTCTGAGTATTTATAAAGGCGCACTTTTAGTCTGTGCTGAAATTAAGTCTGTTGTATAATAAACACTTTCATTATTAACCTGGTAATATATTACGGTTTTCTAGAATTTTTTTTTTTATTTTTTTTAAAGCTTGCTGTTGGCCTGACAATGAAAGGCACAAACATTTGATGAAAATTCACACACTGGTAAATGTAGTCAATAAGACCAAAAAAATAAAAATACTTCTTATTTCCTGCAGTTTCCATTAGAGAGGTTTAAGTGCTCTGTAAGACATTATTATTGGAATAAAAAAGTAAAGATTCAAGCCATTTAATTTATTTGAGAAAAACAAGCCCAAGATTCCCAAATCCAGTCTATTCTGACTACTTGTTATACTCAAAAGCTGTTTAATACTAAAGCTTGTCACATGCAGAATTTCTGCATCTATGAAAAAGTAACTCTTAGCAGCAGCACAGAAATAATACCAATTTACTATGCCAAAGTTACTCCATAAAGTTAAACTTTGCACTTCAAAGGTGGATAAAGTTTCTTTGCAGTGTTGCCGAATTTTAATACCTTGGGTGAGATTCATCTAAGTGTTGATTTACATGAAGTTCCCTTCATAGTCAATACAGACCTAGGTAATATAGTTAGGTCATGAGTTGTCTCATCCTTAAAGCAGATGTCTACACTTGGTCAGATGAATCATACCTTAAAAACATTCACTTCTTCCCAGTAACTACACTAATACTCTTATCCACTATTGGCAATCCAGTTCAATTGCAGGAATCCCTCCAATATTCTAAGCCCAGTAATTACAGAGGAGAATATCCTCCAAGTTATGTGCAAGGTACAAGCATTGCACTTTTGGGTGTACATGTACAGGAATAAAAAGCCTTTATATTCCTCTGTTATGTGCCCAGTATCCCACAGCACTGCCGTAAGGGTTTAAAAAGCAAGGTGACCAGCTTTTTCCAGTTCCCACATACAAAGCTGGAGCAATATATGCATTGTGAGATCCACACAGACTATAAAGCATCCAAGAACCAGCATTAATTAAGAAGCAGCATTGTTCCTTCTACTCTGATAATGCATTAATATGAAAATTACCAAATGTAACTAATAAAACGTATTCTTTCTGGGTTGAAGAGATGTGCTGTTTGATCAAGTAAGAACAACAGTGATTTAAAATACCCTACAGCTCTCAGAAAACAGCAGGTTACAAAGGCAGCAGTGATACTACTTGTGTTCCCACTGCATATCTTCTGATATTCTCTCTTGTAATCTGCAGTAGATAACTGAACCATGAACTAGACCCTGTTGGCTGATGCGAACATCTACATCCACTGAAGAAATCTAACCTTCCTATGGTTTCCCCCATTGTCCCCAAACCAGTGAAGAGCTCCTTTGAAGGCCCTTTCCCAGCACGACACTCTCTGTACTAAGAAAGAAGCTTAGGGAAATGAATCTTCTACCAAAACTGGTCTTCATAAATGCCATTTACCTGTCCTTTAGATTCACTTCATCTATTTCCACCTTCTTGTGCCATACTGCCTGAAAGGATTGATCATATATTAGTTCAGATAGAGTTCTGAAAACATTACACTTTGCCTCCAATACCAGTTTGGGAATGAACTAAGATTATAGTTCTATTCTTATTTATTTTTAAGGAACATTCACAATGGTTCCAATCATGGCATTGTGGTTCTTAACCTACTTGGCTGGCATAACGACAAATGAAAAAGAAAAAACAAACAATCACAACTTTAAGGCAGAACAACAGCTATTCTGGCAAAGGTTTGAAGTCAGACATCCTGCAGCTCATAGCACCTATACTATATTCTCAATAATTTAGATCAGTCAAAAGGCAGCCAAAGAAAACCTCATTAAATCTGATCTCATCCCAATGGAACTGGAAGCAGGGAAAATTTAAAAAAACCCACACGATAAATACAATCAGATTGGAACACAATACAATGCTACTGCTACTAAATGGATTTTAAAAGGATGCAAGATTAGCATTCAGCTTCTTAAAGAATCCAGACTACATTCAGCTCTTGCACAAAGGGTGGAACGCAGGGAAGAGTACTGTCAGTTCAATCCCTTTTGGATGCCCATATATAAAGTCTTCCTCATTTTGCCAAAACAGCTTCTAGAATGATTATTTTGAGAAGCGATCTTTAGCCTAGTTGAATTTAAACAGCAGTGATAATAATCTAGAAGACATGTGAGCTACCATAAACTGTGGCTTTGCTTCCAAGTTGTATCTGGTTCCAGTTACAAGGCCATTTCTAAGAATAAAAAGGCAACAGAGGACTGTCTCCCAATCTGCAGTTAAACCTGCTTAGTCCATCAAGATACACAGAATCTTACTGATGGTGCCAGTCCCAAGAGCGTATACAACAAATATTTCTTTATCGAGTGGTAAGAACAATTCTGACAGGTCATTCTTATGATATAGAATAAGGCCCTACTGCTAGTTTTTTTTATTTAATCTTCACTGCTAGAAGATGTGGGAAGACCACAGACCCCCCCATACATTCCATCCCAGGCTCTTCTGAACACTCTTTCACATCATTGGACTCTGTCTTTGCTATGAAGGAGGGAATAACCATTCTATTTTACAGCGTGGAGTATAATATTTGAAGAAAGGGCTGCTAGCATCTCTGGACTCACATTCAGGTAGACTATGGGAGGCAAGCTACACCTATGTTTATCCCAGGAGAGAATTCTATGTATCTATATTTTGAGATAATACTTCCTCAGGCATGGTTTAAACCATGAGCTCTGAATCCACATTTGAGTTTCTTGCATAAAGAAGGGACCGAGGAAAACTCAAGTAGAGCTTCTCAAAGGAGATCAATTTCCTTTAACATACGATTAAATTAAACAATTGAAGTATTCTAAATTATTTTGGGAGTTTCAAAGAAAGATTTGCTAGCCAGCAGGTTATACCCTCATAGTCCCCGCTTGCTACCAGCAATGGGAAGAGAACTGAAGGCCAAGTAGTCTGTAGTTGGTAAGCTCAACAATTCCTAGGCTAAAACAACTGAGAACAATAGCTGCTAATGTGTGATGAAAGACCCCCAAACAAGACAAAAGCAAGTAAGGAACAGAACTACTGAGGGCTGAAAACCAGCTGCTCAAGCAAGCAAAAGGTACTACTGGAACTGGGAAGCTGTAAACACTCAAAAGAGCTAAATCTAACCCTGAAGTATGCTACCTCCAAGATTTCAACGTTCCCAGGACATTTACCCATTACTGAGGTCCTGTTATCAGAAACAGCATATCATTACACAGCTCTATATTCATTCACCAAAGCTTGTCTGCTAAATAAACTGTCTTTATCTCAGCTTGTGACTGATCAGTTGCCCACTACCCTAATTTGTCCCTTTGGTGCTAGGGAACGCCATGAATTTCAACTTTTGCTTGAAAACTATTGAAATAATAGTTACAAGTCACAGAAGTTTTCCAAAAGGCAAAGATTATTCAAAGCTACTTCCACTTCTCTTTAAACCAACTGACTAGGAAGGCATGTAATTTACACTCCTACATTACTTTAGCAAGTAGTTTACTCATTTTAAAGCAGAGTCCAGGTTGAAAAAAAAAAAGTATGTTTCAATTCACACTTTTGCTGTTCAGGCTAGTCTTGCATACTACTCATTTCTAGTAACAGGCCTATTGGTGCTGGGCTGTTTTGTCAAAGCACTGTACTGTGCATTTAAAATTAGAAGCTTGCTCCCATTTTAAAATGTCTTACTCTCCAGCCCCAGCAGAGTGCTGCAGCTCTCTGCCTCTCTTTCTTCCTACCTACTCATTCCCTGCGCAGCTACGAGTGTTCCCTCCCCTAACCAGCATCACTGTTACAAGTATCCTGACACAGCAAGTTCGGCAGCAGCCTAAGCCTACCATGAACTTCTGTTAGGCTGGCTTATAGCATTAGTTCAACACACTTCAACTCTGCACATCCTTAACCATGTTGTAACTCTATAGCAGATGCCTAGAAATGAATGAAGCAGATTAAGTGAACTTTTAAATTTATTACAAGCTTTCTGAACTCAAGTAGACATCGTAGAAAATACATGGTGCTTTTCCAAGTCAACATTTACGTAAAAATAGTCCTGTTTCTTTTTTACTACGTACAATACAGACAAATGTGTCAGCTCACTGGAAAAATATACGGTCACTTTTCAAATTAGGTAATCATTCTAGTTCAAAGGGTATTTCAGCTATAGTCTTGTTTTATTCAAATAGCACTATATTCACTTGAGGAACTACAGTAGAAAGGGGAACTCACCACTTTAAAAAAAAAGTTGCCTGTGGCAACTTACTTATTAATCAGAAGCAGGAATCTTTCTACAGTCAGAAAGCAAATGGCTTGGTTCTCTTGTCCATGTACTCCCACACTTATGGGTAGTTTAGCACTGGAGCTGCAGATTTCTTTTTTGAAATGAGGATGTGCCTGTGACCCAAATCTACTTTAGAAACAAAGGCACTCAAAACCCCATGAGTGCAGTTCAAACAGCTGAGCCTTGCTTACTGTCTTCCTTTTTCCCATAGCCTGCTGATAAACTTCAAAAATAACTAGAAAGCTTGTTTAACATCAATCCTCTATCATAAGTTAGCAATGTATTCAAGGTAATACACAATTTTCTCCCACATAAAAGCTTCAAATAAGCATTTACTTGAAGCACTGGACAGACAGTATCAAGTAATTAGGAACATTCTTTTGCTCTGCCTTCGGATTCATACCTGACTTCACAAGACTCTTTCTTGTTAAGAATGGTGTAATTTTCTTAGTTATTCACACAACTGTTTCATGATTTCTTTGATGGTAAACATTTATGTTTTTATACATTCTCCCTGGCCACTAGAGAAAAAAAAAGTAGGTATTTAGTCAGTTCAACTATGACACTGACATCTTCAAAGCACGTTTGAGCTGCAAGTTCATAGTTTAAACAGTAAATGACTCCATAGCTACATAACTGCAGAGGTAAATTTTAACAGCATCACTGGAATTTTTCTATGAAAACAATCTTTCTGTGACTTTTAAATTAGCCAAAGAAAAAAGAATGCATCATTAAACTGTTATAGCAGATAGAAGTTAAATAAGAGATAGTAAGCGCAGTAGGAGATTTTGCCACAATTCAGCCAGATCATCTGCCTAGGTCCACAATGCAAGCTACAGGGCCATATTCACCTGAACAACCCTGCCTGACCAGCATATTATTGTTAGGAAATCAGTGAAAACTACTGTATTAAAGTATTTCAACTTATTGTAAAAATCTTTTTAAAAAGTCTAAATTTCCAATTTCAGAAATAACAGGTTTTTCATAAACAGTCAGTTATTCATATTGAAATACAGTCACATTAAAATTCACTTTAAATTCTTTTTGGTTTTCCCCTGTCTTGTTCTTAGATTAGATATAATAGGCAAAATACCAGCTTCAAAAGCTTACTGTTACTGGGAAATTCCACTAAATAATATGGAAACTCCACCTACAGCATCTTAACAAACTCACACAACCCTGGCATAAAGCTTTTCTTGTACAAAAGACCAGCTTCTTTAACAACACCACATTCAGAATCAAGAGTTGCAACAAAATTCCTTTCTTAAATTGAACAAACTGAGTGAAGTTCAGTGAACATGGCCACTTTGTAGTACTCAGGTAAGCCAGCAGGCCAACCTAAAAACTTGCTGCATGGCCTACTAGCTCTTCAGTACATTTCTCCTACGAATGAGCTAGCCCACAAAGAGCACACTCCTTCCTCGACTTGCCTCTTAATGAATATATGCACCATTATTTTCCCTTGCTCTTCAGGCAAGTCATTTTCTTAAAAGGTATCTCTATCATATGCATTAAAACAACCCAACGGACTTTCAACTAGATACACATCTGAGAATTTTTAATACATTAGTATATATTTCCTCTCCTGTTACCTTATGATCTAGGATACCTTTCCATTATTGAAAGTCCTAATTGCTTACCAGAGACATTATAAGCTGATTTTTTATCAGAACAGAGCTAGGTTGGCCTCCGAGGATTTAAATCTTTGCTTAAAAAAAAAAAAGTTTCACACAACAGTTCAGCTATTGATAACTTCTACAGCCTAACTTTTAAAAGGCTTCTAATTCAAATGAAGCTGGCTATATCACTGCGGTTGTTTTAACATTCATCTGAAGTTTCTGATGGCTTCAGCTTTTCAATCTCCCACTTTCTACTGGTGAAAGAAGCAAGAATGTCAATGCATCTGCTGTAGTTTAAGCCCAGCTGGTAACAAAGCATCACGAAGCCACTCGCTCACTCCTGTTGCCCCAGCCCCAGTAGGATGAGGAAGAGAAAAATATAAAGCAGCACTCATGGGTCAAGACAAGGACAGGGAAGGATCACTCACCACTTATGGTCATGGGCAAAAAACAGACTCAACTCGGAGAAAAAACAAAATCAATTTACTACAAATCAAATCAAAACAAGGATAATGAGAAATAAACCCAAATCTTAAAACACCTTCCCCCCCCACCCCTCCCTCCTTCCCGGCGCAACTCCACTCCCAGTTCTCTCTCCCTCCTCCCCTCAGCGGCGCAGGGGGACGGGGAACGGGGGTTGGGGTCAGTTCCTCACACCTTGTCTCTGCCGCTCCTTCCTCCTCAGGGGGAGGACTCCTCACTCGTCCCCTGCTCCACCATGGGGTCCCTCCCACAGGAGACAGTCCTCCACAAACTTCTCCAATGTGGGTCCTTCCCACGGGCTGCAGTTCTTCACGAACTGCTCCAGCGTGGGTCCTTTCCGCAGGCCACAGTCCTTCAGTCACAGACTGCTCCAGTGCGGGCTTCCCCATGTAGTGGCGGCCATCTTGGGGGGCATCCACCCCCTGCTCCGTCATGGGCTCCTCTCTCCCCGGGCTGCAGGTGGGCATCTGCTCCCCCGCTCCCCTCCGTGGGCTGGGGGGGGACAGCCTGCCGCCTCACCACGGGCTGCGGGGGCATCCCCTCCTCCGGCACACCTCCTCCCCTCCTTCTTCACTGACTCGGGATCTGCAGAGGGGTTCCTCTCCCATTCCAGTCCCCCTACTCGCTGCAGGTTCCCCTCTTAAATCTGTTCTCCCACAGGTGTTACCACCATCGCTGATGGGCTCGGCCTGGGCCAGCGGCAGGTCCAGCTTGGAGCCAGGGAAGCTTCTAGCAGCTTCTCACAGGAGACACCCCTGCGGCCCCTCCCCTGCTACCAAAACCCTGCCACACAAACCCAAAACAGGATCTAACCTACCCTCAAAATACTGTTCCGTAGACATACATAAGATAATAAACATATATTATATGCTTATATTAATCATATATTGGAGCAAGCATGATTTAAAGCTTCTTTCAGCATCATGTAGTTGTCCACCTTAATGAAGGCTGCATAGGTATGTCTCCAGATTTTTGTGGAATTCCTGGTAGAAAAGAATGCAGGAATTTTTGGCAAATATATCCTCTACTTCAAATTACACCTGTACAATTAATATCATATCCCATCACATATATTGAGAGCATACCTTTTTCTAAAAGGGCATTGTAATTAGAAAAATAAGAACCTTCTCTAGATAGTTCACTCATTAATATTTTAAGTTTTTACTAGTTTCATTACTTTTTAGCCAAGAGGTTTGTCCATTACAGGCTATCAAAACAAGAACATTATATTTCACCTGTAACAATGCTAAATGCTTTTGTGAAATGTATATTGGCTTTCGCAAAATGAGAACACCGAAATTTGCCTAACTACTGCATAAGCTACATCCCGAAAGGATGTTTGCCTCACTGCCACTAAATTAGGCCTTACCATGGGAAATATGTAGTTAATATATTCCAGGCATCAATTGTATTTTATAGTTTGTAGGCAATAAACGGGCACAAGCAGAATATGTAGTTTCTTTTGATGAGATAAGACATCCTGTAACTCAAGTAATTAAAGGATGTATAGATAGATTTGTGAAAACATAGAAAAACAGACATATGGACCCAAGGACGAGTAAAATTGAGAACACAAGTAAGAAGATAAGGAGTGATTTGTTAGCATGAGAACAGCATTTTGGGGGTCAAAGATTATTTGACATGAAAGATACGAGAAGAACAAAGGAAAACCAGGAGTTTAATGTGAAAATATTAAAAAGTGTGACTGGAGGAAAACGACAGGGTGAAAAGTGCAGCCAGAGGAAGACTACTGACTTCATCCCTTGCAGATCTCCGAAGGCCGCCAGAGGAAGACTACTGACTTCATCCCTTGCAGATCCCCGAAGGCCCCTCCGAACCACAAGAGACGCGCGCAAGGGGGGGTGGTCTGGGGTGGAGTTATGTTAATAGATACCTGAAATATTAAAATAACCCCTTTGAAATACCACAAACACAGTGTATAAAAAGGCAAGTTTGGGTATAACCGGCGCGCCTCTGGTTTTGACCATGCGCCCAGCGCTGTTTGCCTTTGTTCTATAATAAACTTGTAAAATTCAGGAAATTCAGCGTGAGTGCATTTCTCACACTTTCCACATATGCAATCACTGGGGCTTCAGGAGTTTTCAATTCAAAGTGAGCACAAATCAAAAACAGTATGTAAACTAGGCATATCTTTCCTCTACATATTCCTGTAATGTATATTATTTTCAAATATCAGCAGTCCTAAATCTTCTTAAGTTTGTTACAGGTTAAACAATTCAGTTCTTGATGGCACCACAGCAGAATAAGACTTGTGAAAGGATGCATAGGTGCAACTATGTATGTTCAAGTGTGAGTATATACCCACACAAATAAAACACGGACTCTTTGTAATGGCAGAGATGGAGAGAACTCACTTTAAGCAAGTGGCAATATGGAAGACGAAAGGGAAATAATCGTACATAGCAGGCAGATTTAAAAAAATCTTAAGTCTTCTTAGACTACCAACACCTGGAAGAAAAATTGATCTTCACCATAAGAAAGCTCAAATGAAGCTATTATATCCTTCAAACTAACTAATAAGGTTCCTAATCATTATCAAACTGAAAGGGGGAAAGAACACGTTACATACAGAGAAATAAGAAAATTTAAGTTAATTTCAAAAGCTGTATTTTCAAGGTCAAATGAAGTGATGACATGGGAAAGTCCAGATATCAAGATAAGATTAGCCTGAAAGAGTTTAAAGCTATCTGGATAAGGGCTGACTGTGGGACCTGATAAAATAGCAGATGCCATCTGCATAGATGAGGGGATATCAAGGGTTAGGTCTTCATTCCATGCCTTACATACCTCCAAAATTGTGTTGGTAAACAAATATTTCTGGGCATTAATAAGCTGAAATATGAAACATGAACACCACTGAAGTCCTTGTTTAGTAACTCTGAAGTATTTATTCCTTAATTAACAGCAAGTATCGAACGTATTTGAGTTGTTAGTCTGGACACTCCCCAAGAATTTATATCCTGGGAGTGTCCAAACATTACATGCTTTTAACAGCTTCATACGGATTTGTTTGCTAGTAGGCCTGTCTACAGATAAAACAGAAAAAAAAAAATTCCCTCTACTTTTGGTATTGACACTAGTAAGATTTAATCATGATACCTGCATAAACTTTGCTATGCATTTCCATTCACAAATTTTTCCCCACACCAGTTCCCAATCTATATCATGCACAGATTGATGATAAAGAACAAACAAGGATGTTTGCAACTTAAATAGTTCTGAAAAGGAAGAGACTCTCAATCTATAACTTCGCAGTTTTCATGTACCTCTTTCACATTTAAAAATTCCACAAGAGTACTATCATGTCCAGATATTCCCCACATTACCAATGCTGTCCTTTAATTAAAGTACTGACTACTACTCAACTAGTCATTGAAGCACCACCCAGCACAAAATTTGGGCAAATGGCAGATTTCTAATAACAGCCTTCTTGTATGCACCAGTTATAACTGGCACAAATAGTGAAGAATGGCCATTTGAGAAACAAAAAGAAAACACAGGTTAAGTTAACCAAGATACTTAGTAGCAGTGTCTGTAGACATTTGCTCACAAGCTAGCATCACATTTACAGACGCACTCTTGCAGCATTGCCCACAGTTTGCAACGTTCTGTGTGTGGCGACCCATTTTTTGGCAATGCAACAACAAAAATATCACCTACATCAAATAAGCTGCCATTGGACATTCAGAAAACAAGCAGCGAGTTCTCCAGTGCCGAGACCATTGAAGTTTGACACACAGATGATTCTGCAACACCTTAAACTTCAGCAACGGTACAGAGATCAGAAACCACAGGTTTTCTTTTCTATAGAAATTTTTATTTTAAAACTGAAAGCATGTAGCAATATAGAGTATATCCATGCTAATTGGCCTTGCCACCAGCCTACCTTTGCAGGAGGAATACTGATTAACATCCACCACAGGAAACTCCTCCGCATGTCTTGACACTTGTCTTCGCCATTATCCATGCTGAACCTCGTATTCAAGTGAGCAACACTAGAATACTTAATTCACTCTAGATCCTTGAGTTTGAATTTTTTTTTCACAGCACTCCTTTATTAGCTGTTAGTATCATTACAGAAAGAGAGCCAACATTCTCCCAAGTAAACTTGTCTACATGTTGGAAGTTGAAGGTACGCGTTATTCTAGAAAAGTGAAGGACTGTTTCCGCTTGGTAACAGTTTTCTGAAGACAAAAAGCGCATCCAGATTATACTTGAAACTCGGTTCCTCTTTAACTACCTGTTTCTCAACTAATTTGGATATTAGCACACATTCCATCTCAAGGCTGGCTCAGTGAAGCACTTTTCAAATCACATCCTCTTCCTCTCCTTTGTTCAGGACAGACTCCCTTCTACCCATCTTTCTTTGGGCTTCTCTTTGCACAACATCTTAGCGCTCAGCAGACGTGCATAAGCAGTAAGTCTGCTTATCTTTCAGGAGCTTTTCATAGTTTGTACTTCTATTGTGTTCCTTGCCTAGGACATTCCTTCCAGCACAGATAGCTTCCTTGCTGTTTATTTTTTCAGTTTACTCATGGTAATCTCAAGGTACATCATAAGAGGCATTTACCATCCAACTTTCTAAGCTTATACTCTTTGGTTTATTTCTTCAGGTCACTCCTCAAACATTTTGCACAACATATTACCAGAAGAGGTGACAGATTTGCACTATTTTGTCCTTCCTCCCATCTTCCGAGAATTTAAGAACTCCTCCAACCATAACATTTTTCCTCAAGCTAATCAGCTTTAGACACTGACGCTATTTTTTTTCAATCCTAACTTAAGTTTACAACTTTTTTTTTATATCGGTTGGAAAACAGAAAGCAGCCAATGCACATCATCAAGTTAGGTCTTAGGTAGCTAGTGTACAGCCATTGTCATTTTCACTGGGCCAAAACCATGACAAGAAAAGATGTAAAGAATGCATCAAGGAGAGTGCGAGTTCTGTACAAGTTTCTTCTTCCTATTGGACAATGAATAGTAGTGCGGAAGCATGAAAATAACTTGAAAGAAAAGTCAACAGGGTAAAAATAATGTCACCAAAAAACAGTATGTGTGTAAATTTGTAGAATAAGGAGGAATATATGCTGTATCATTCATTCATACAGAACCAACTCACATAGTCAAAAGGAGGGAATAGAGCTACACATTTGCTGTTGCTACGATTCATTATTTCATTTATCATTTGTCCACTCAAGCAGATGTTTGAATAGCACTAATCTTTTCATTCTTAAGATGCATCTCACTTCTTACTCAACTACAGACCCCTTCTGCTATGTTTAAATAGAACATCTGGGAATTAAGCTATGCTGTTCATGACCTCAAAACTCATAAGATGATGATTATATTGTCTCTCAGCCTGTGTTGCAACCCCTGAGTGAGCTGCGTCTCTGCCCTCTTTCTCGTTTCCAAGTACCTCATCTTGAAATACCTCATCATACACCAAAAGCGTGTGCTTTTTCTGTTCCTCCCATGCAGAACTTCACGGTTCTACTCGTAAGACGCATGAGCACTAACAGGTCCTGGATCAGCCAAGCTTAAATATACTGGCTTTGGGTCTCACTGATTTTCCCATTCTGGAACTTCTGACTAGGCAGTCTGACTAATACACCAATTACATGCTACAATTAAAGACTGAATGAATACACTAACACAGACATTCATGTAGATGAAGAGGCTCAGCATATCGTGTTAATAACATACTCAGGACTTCCTCAGATATTCTGAAGCAAGGCTGTCTCTCCAATTGTCACAAATATTCCTTTCTCTCATGAGGGTGTTCCACTACAAGTTCCAATATGAGTTACTGCAAACATTTTGCATATTCAAGTTGTAATCTTTCTGGTCAGAACCGCTGGCAGCGTGGTGACGGCTTCCTGAATGCGCTTAAAGGACAACGGCCCATACTTGCTTAAGAACGGCCAATCTGGAGTTCATGTACAACTTTTCACTTGAGCCCCCGCTACACATCCCAATAAGCACAACCTCCACTAACACCTATAGAGAGGCTCAGTTTCCATCACACTTCCTCTTTTGTATTCAAGCTTCTCCAGGATCTTTACCCATTTCCACTAGAGGATGCTTGTTTGCACCTTCTTCTAAGACAAAGTTGCCTTTAACAAAATTAAGTGACCCGCTAGACCCAAGAGGGCTGGGAAAAAAGAAAAAACATTAGGAAAGCACTTTCAGATCACAGGAGTTTGTTCCCCATCTTCTGCAGCAAGATGCATTTTTTAAACACGTTGACATAAGCAACTATATCAGTATGTGAGCTTACCAGAACTTCCTCGTGGCATTCTCCCTTCAGCCCGACAATTACACAAGTAAGTTTTCCATCAATGCATTACCAGATCCATCCAGGCTGCCTATCACGTGGACAAGTGTTATTATTGCCTGTCCGCACTTGTTACTGCCCGGGTGCTCGCACCCTGCCCGGCTGAAATGATGACACCTGCGGGGCTTCCCTCCAGGTGAGCGCCGGGCTGCCAGCCTACAAACATCACTCCAAAAAAAAGTCTTCTTTTCTCGCTACCTTTTTCTGCCTTCCTATCACTCCATATTAAGGTTTCCCGCCGGCGAGAGGCAAAAGCATGCCCTTCTGGGCGCAAACCCCCCGCCCCGGCGCCCACCGAGGGAAGCTGCCCGGGCCGGCTGCGGCCCCCGCGGCGGGTCCGGCCCCGCACCCCACACCTCCCAGCCCAGCGGCGGGGAGGAGGGGGACGGCTCCCGCCGCTCCTCTCTATCGGCACAGAGAAGTCCTGGGAAAGTAAAATTACTGCCTTCCCTTTCGAGGTGGGAAATTTAAAAAAAAAAAATTAAAAATAATAATAAAAAAAAAAAAACCAAACACAATCCCGCCGGCAGCCCCGGCGCTGGTGAGCAGCGACCGCCCCGACAGGTCCGTGCCCCCGGCAGCCCCGCGGCCGGGCACCTGCACCCCGCCCGCGGCACCCGGTGCTTCCCAAGTTCCCCTCGCGACAGCTCCCCGCCCCCCACGTCTGTCGCGACACACGGGCCTCGGGGAGCGGAGGGGACTGCACCCCCAGCCCCGGGGACCGCGGGCCAGGCGGAGGGAGGGAAGGGGTGGTCGGCAGAAGGGCCACTTACCGGGCGTGCAGTGCAGGGGTGAGGCCGGCGAAGAGACGGGCGAGGAGGGGGGCGCCGGCGGCTGCAGCTCCTTCGGGGTGCCGGCGGCCGAGGAGGGGATGGCGGGGGGCAGCATGAGGTAGCGGTCGGGCTGCGGCAGGCAGCGGAGGCAGACCGAGTGGAGGCAGGGCAGCAGCTTGGGCCGCCGGCTCTGGATGGGCTGCCCGCACACGCCGCAAGTGTCCAACAGGTTGAGCGGGGCCACCTCCCCGCCGCGCTCCGCCGGGCCCTGCCGGCTCTCGGCCTCGTTCTCCCCGCTCAGCGCCGCCGCCCCCGTTCGATCCGCCGGGCAGGGCCCCCCCGCCGCCGCCGCTGCTGCCGCCGCTACTACCGCCGCTGCCGCCTCTTCCATTGTCCTGCGCCGGCCGCCGCCGGAGCGCCGAAGGGAGGCGGGGCGGCCCCGCTGCCCCCGCCGCTTCCCGCCCGCCCGCCCGCCCGCCCGCCCGCGCCGCCGCCGCGCCGACCCCCGCCCCGCGCGGGCCGCGGTGTTTGTGTGCCTGCCCCGGGAGGAGGCTGCCCCGCCGCGCGACACGGCCAACGGCCGCCCGCGGCCCCGCCCCTCGCCAAGCCGGGCCCCGCCCCTCCCCCCGCCGCGCCCGCCGCCTCGGCCCCGCTGCCCCGCCCCGCCTCGCCGCGCCACTCCCCCTCCGGGGCCACGCCCCCGCCTACGTGCGGCGAGAGCTTCTCCCGCCCCGCCCCCACAGGAACCAGCCCGACCGCCGGAGGAAGCCCCGCCCCGCGGGGCCCCGCCCCCAGAGGCCCCGCCTTCTCCCCGCGCGGTGGGCGGGGCTCTTCCCGCCGCCGTCGGCCGCCGGTCGCCCGGCGGCGCAGCCCCGCCGCCTCCCCGGGGCCCGGCGCCCCACCAGGCGGCAGACGCTGCGTTAAAGGCTTCCTACGGGCCCCGCTGGAGCCCGTGGTCCTCTCAGCTCCTGCCCAAATGGCCGCCCTCTCGTCTGGGTGGAAGGCCCCGGCCGTGGCAGCGGCACGTGGGCAGCCTGGCGCTGGCGTGAGGCCTTCACCCCTTTGAGAGGTCATTAAGGAGGCGGCCCTTCTCCCCCGCTCTAAGCGTGGGCGTCTGTAAATTTTGGCCCACGTTCGGATCTGTGGATCACATCTACGCTGCCGTGCATGGGCACGTTACCTGACGGAAGCTAATTGGCAATCGGTAAAATTAAAAAAGTGCGATGGAAAAGTACACTTCTGGCTTGGATGCGACATTTAATTGGATCAAATGCTTTAACTTAAGTACGCGTGCAGAGATGAAACGCTGCTTACGCATTGGTCACATTGGTAAACTGATCCAGGCTCCTCAGAATATTCTAGATGACTGCGCTTAAAATCCGAGAGCGGCCAGCGCACATCCTGCTTCCTTGCAATCCCATCAAGACCCTAACATCAGACCCGTAATAAATAGGAGCATGACAAAAGACGAATTTCTTCAGCACATAGAACAACTGCCTACAGGAGCATTGTCATGATTCAGCATCTCACATCCATAATTTACCATGATAACAGGAGAACAATACTACAGGTTGTTTCAGGGGGTAAAAAAAAAAGCAGATTTGGCTTTACAATGAGGAACTGTTAAGAGATAAATGTCATTCCCTGCTTAAGAAGATCAAGAGAGGGGACAAACCATACCTTCTCAACCCTTGACCTGCCATGCATAGGGGAAAAATGTCACCTGAAGCACACCTGCCTCCCAGTCCAGCTGCCTCTCTCCCTTTGCTGAGACTCAACAAGTGGTAGGGTAGAGCCCTGTCATCCTCTTTCTCTGATCACACACACAACAGCTTCGCCATCCAACACCCTACAATGATGTTCTAACAATTCCTTGTGATGGGAGCTAACATGCTAACAGCGTGTAAGTGCTAATTATGAAATGGGTTTGGGAATTAAAGCTAAGGATGATGGTACAGGTTCCGGATTGTGAAAAAGTATCAAAAATGCCATTAGAATGGGTCTGTTGGGAAGCAGGCAATAACTGAATTATGTTTGATTAGTTTTAATAGCAAACATGATTGGAAAGTCAATTAATAATCTATTTGTGGGGGATGATAGCAAGTCATAAGATAGTCAAACTAGATGGTTTCTGTAACTAGTATAAACTCTTTCTCCAATAGGTGTCAACACAGGAAAATAGAGATATTATCAAACGGTACAAAGATCACTCTGCAAAGGATCTAAGCAGACACTTTGTTGGAAATGATGATCCCCATGAGCCAGTATCCCAGAGATTAGTAAAATGATACGATTATGTTTTCTGCAAAGTTTGTTTGCTTGAAATGTTTGCAAAGCTCACACAAACTGTGCTGTAAAATCTGTAGTCGCATGGCATCTGAACAACATCTGATTTAAAATAAATGTTTGAACTTTTATGATTTGTATTTGAATGTAGAGCCCTGCTCTCATCCTGTTAGTGGTGGCATCAGATTAGGAGTACTCGGGAGAGGAGCAAAAAGCATTAGGGAGGAACAGAAATAACCATCCCAGCCATGCAGTATGAGAAGATGAGAGTGAATGAAAAAGCTTTTAAGTGTAACTGCATTCCTCAGACAAAATGTGGAAAAAAATCGATGAAAGATGCTACACCCCATTATACTCATCTAGGTGCACTGCTTTTGGACCAGAGCTACACTGCATCTGGCCAACAGGGAACCAAGGCAGAGCTGGCTTGGGGTTACTTGTAAAAGGTGTAGACAAACCCACCACAGGGCAATATGTGCTGTACTGTCTTCAGTCTGAAAACAGCTGCTGGTTTTGTCTAATTTCTGTCAGACACAGGCTATGACTTGTTGGGTCCTCCAGTGTTTCACTGGGATGAGACAAAACCAATGGAGAAAAAATGAAGATGGTGACAAGTTGATAGAGTCAGCTTAGAAAGCATGGAAATAATGTTGACTAGCTGCAGGAAACAACCAGCAGCTGAGATGATTACTTCATCTCTCCTCCCTCTTCCATGCTCACAGAAGAGCTTAAGAGCTTGCTATGCTACTTGTTACTTCTGTCCATAATATGTTTCATTAAATCCTCTGCTTCTTCTGGACATCCCAATTAAAGCAAACTCCAGAACCAGTATTCCTCCAGCATTTTGCCTTCTGTTTAGATATACACTTTGTGACCACAATCTAGACCTTTGCCATTTGTAATCAAGACTTTTGCCATTTGTAATCTAGATTCCTGCAACATACTCCACAAAAAGTTACCATTCAGAAACTTCAGCTGCAGAAGGAAATGGCTGCTGACTACCCAGGAGATCTTCTCAGTGGAGGGCTCGTAACTAGGAGTTCCTTGCACTCAGAATTTACTTGCTGGCTCTGATTTCTTCCTTTTGTCTCTGGTTCAGTTTGTCTCCTCCCTGTATTTCTAGATTTTCTAGTAGTCAGTCACTTGGCCTTACAAAACGCAACCCTTCCCAGATTATCTCTAAACATCGGCATGTACATTTCCTCGTCCTCAGACAGCCATATGACACTAAACAGTCTCTTTCCAAAGTCTTTTCATAGACCAAAACAAAGCCATGGGGCTTGCAGTGTGATCTGGACAGCTCAGTTTTGTCCTTTATGTGGCAACATTGAAGGAAGTGGTGGAGGAGACTCAGCGCTCCATCTGTATCATTAAAAAATGCTTTTGCCACTGTGGTCATCCAAGAGGTGGATATAGTAGCTTTTCGGCCAGACTCCACTACCAGCAACGTGAAGCAGTCACTGGGAGGATCTGCCCCAGAATATACAGCATTTTCTAGTCTGACTTCTCTTGACAAATGAATGTCTTAATATATGGTTGCTTTTGCTGTTGAGTGAAATCCATAAAATATAAAACATGTTCACGGGGAACAAGATGAGTCCATTAGAAATTCACAGTTAGGGAGCTGTAATATATTAACCTTTCCAGCAACAGTGAAGAAGGAGAACTTTACATACCAGAACAGCTGGAATAAGCAGTGAATGAACATAGTGCCTCCCTAGCTATGAAGGCTGAATTAGGAACTAACCTAGAATATGGCTTAGGCCTGTAGGCTGCCTTTTTGAACTCTGCAATCAAGAACCTATAAAGCTATAATAAACTACCTGCTTGTCCTCTCAGCCAGGAGAGAGTGAGAGGAACCTGGTTCGGGTAATTTTCTTAGGATTTTCAACTTTCTGTTTTCTATACTTCACTCACCCAAGATACACACACACACACACAAAATCTTTTCTTCCAAACTGAGGGATGGTTTCTTAGAAACCTTCTTTGTGTCCTATTATATATGCTATTTACCCAAGTCAAATATTTCTTCGACACCTGGCAAATAACCACTGGCACTCTTCTTTCACAATTGAGAAGAGATTCACTTGACCAGCTTGGTCTCAGCTGGAAGCTCACCACAGATGAGGCTGGGTCCAACACCCTGGAGTGGGCCAGCTGCCCTGTAGTGCTTCCAGTGCTCCACCCAACATGCCTCCACTGTAAACTATGGAATAACACCACCACTGCTCAGCTTCGCATTAGTTTCACATTCAGAGAAGTCACTGTGCTTTTGTAAATTAACCCTGGGGTCATCCCATTAGGTTCCCTTCCATGAAAAAGGGGCTTGCCTAAGGCGAGAGGCAACATGCCGGTTCTGAATGCCCAGTATTAGATAAAAACTGCTGAAAATGACTGTGGTATTCACAAACCTTTTTTCTTCCACAATGTATTTTTTAGGGTTAACCTTCACTTCCACAGAAAATTCCACAAACACATGGAATCAGTATGGCTAAACATGAACACATCCCAGTTAATGTCCTCTAACAATGCAATGTTTTATCAAACAGTTACAGGTCCCATCTCTAATCCCTAATGGACCTTTGGAGACCTACGTCTCTCCTAGGGATGAGCAGGATGCTAGGACTGCCCGTGCAGAGGTGCTGCGGTTCAAAACTGCATCTCTTCCCCCTTCCAAGTCCCCATGCTCCCTGGCTGTGCAGCCTCAATGGAAGTGGGGCATCCCAGGGTTGCAAGTACAGACCAGCCCAGCAATAATTTAAGAGTGCAGTTGCAAGCCAGCCCCTGATGAGTTAAACTCAGACATTCATCCAAATAATCAGGCCAACAGACCATATTCCTAAATTATCACAGGGCAGCTCCAAATCTGTCACATCCAGTTTCTTTTCTGACACGTAGAAGGCCAGAAATATCTTTCTGCAGCAGCACAAGTAACCCTGTTGGGTATTAGACTCATTTCAAGGAACTCGGGAATTATCCAGTGGGGGCCACAGCTTCTGTTGATAAATCTCAGTAATCTCAGGAATTATAAGGTAGGGGGTATAGCTGTAGTGCCTGTGGATTTGAAATTCAGTAATAATTGAGTGCTTAGCTCCCTACCTGCCTAAGCACTTCTCTTGCCCCTGTCTCTTTATCTGATGAGGGTTTCCTACTCGGGTTCTTGTTAGCATTAGTGCTGTTAGAAAAAATGAAGCATTGCAAACTCCTGTTAATGTATGTTTCTGGGAAGGTCCAAAGAGAATTTGGACCAACAGAACAGTGTTTCTCAAGTGACCTGGCTCCATTGGGAGACTGTAACCCACCAGGATGAGATTCTGCCCTGACTTCATTCGTGAAAAGGGACTTTCTGAAGTACTTTTTCTTTTTCAGGGAGGGTGGGGGAGGAAAAAAATGTTGCTTTAACAGTCGCTTTCAGCATCAGTAGCGATGGTAATAGGTGAATGCACATGGAAAGGAAGTCCCTTGTGACATCTTTTTTCACTTCCCTAGTGTGAGTCTTCAGCTGTAAGGAGAATCAAAATTTCATTTAACAAAAGATTCCCAGGTTTCAGAATGTGCTTCCATTCAGATTAGGAAAAAGTTTCCCCAATTTTAAAGTACTTTGTAAAGAAAAGCTTTTGAGACATAGTCTGGATTTGATTAAAAACTATGTTTTCAATAACAATATTTTGTTTGGATTTTGGTCTTTCATTTATCACTGTGTCAAATACACGTTATACTGCAACATAAAGTATTTGGAATCTTTTTTTTCCCAAAAGATGTCTAAAAGACATCTACCAAATGACCATAACTTTTAGTCCAACGTCACAATTTTCTGAAGCATTTTTATTAAAAAAACAAAAACTAAAAAAAAAAAAAAATCCCCAAACCTCTGCAGACTGCAAAAGAAAATGGTCATTATCTCATTACTGGTATTCCTACTGTCACCTCACTTGCTGACCCCACCTGGTTTTCAGTAATGCCTTCACAGGCTGTGCCATTTTTTGCCCATAGATCTTTGGCTGAATACCCACAGTAAGGTACATTTTGTTCTCTTCTTATTCTTACTGAGTGTCAGAGGTTTATTTTCCTTCTTGTTGACAACAGATCACATTAAATTACTAAGAACAGGCCAGGACCAAAAATACATTCATTTTCACTTCTGTTCTGAAAAGTAACAGTAAAATGGAGTTATGCAATCACTTATTTATTTTCCCAATGATTTTAAGGTCAGATATGCTCAGTTTAAGCGTAAAGGGTGTTAATCTATCTGTAAAGCTACTGCAACTTGCAATCTAAAGGTCATGATATTCCTTCATGATCAACGGTACTCTTAATGAACCCTTATTTTTGACCAGAAAGTCCCTTTCTTTCAACTTAGGCTTTCAGGGGCATCTATATGAATCACATTAAGGAATCAGCTGGGAAGAATAGAATCTCTCTCACTTCATTTTTAATATTGTGTATATTCAGAAATGCCCTACTTTGCACATAGGCATTACATCTGTATGAGGGATTTGCATCAGTGTGACTAAATTGATTTTGCTGCATCATTGCACATTTGCTTAATGTAAACAAGGCCTTTACTGTTGGCTATGCTGAACTAACAAGAAAAAAACCAGCAATGAAAACTTTCTCTAAGGTTGTTTGGAGATAGGATTCTGAATACACATACAGGGAAAATAAGAAGGGTTGGTTTGCTTTTACACTTTGCTGCTTTTACAGAGTTGGTTTTCAATGAAGCAAAGCTTATTAGAAAATTCAGAATCCATCAATTTAGGCCAAAGGAGCATGCTATAAATTTCCTAGCAGAAAGATATAACTAACCTTATCTTGGTTACTGAAATTTTTATTTGCAGTAGCAATTAGCTAGTAAATAAAATGTTCACCTCTTAAAAAGCCTCTGAGCTATTTAGAGTTTCCCTCTCATTGTGTCCCAAGTCTCGTCCATACAACTAAACCAAACCCACATTGGACAGCAGGCACCAGGACCAGCTGGACTCAAACCAACTCCTTTGTTTTATTATGCAGCTTCTCTGAACAGCCCTGAATAGAGGGTGGGACAATGAAATAGAGGATAAAAAATTCACAATCCTGGCTAAAAGCCACAGTGGATAGACACAGGACTGCATTACCTGGAATAACACCTTCGAGCACTCCGGCCATCTGTGTCTGGACAGACATCAAGACTGTTGCACACAAAGTTCAAGGCTCTCACCTGACCTCTCAGCCCTGAAAGCCTTCTTTGTGATGGGACACAGGACACTCTGACTTGTTTAAGCACCAAGACTGAAGGCATGAGATACCACAAGCCTCTCCAATTTTTTCATTCTGTCATCACTATTTATGGTATTAATTCTTAGGGGATTATATGATAATGAAAATAAAGGGAGTAGATTATACATATAAGAACTTTAGATAGACAATATCTAAACCCCACACATTTTACTCTCAATTAGCACAAGGCATTTATGGATCTAGGCAAATACTGAACATCTAAGAGCATTTCCTTCTCAAAGTCTTTGTGTTTGGTTAGCATCTGGGGAAGGAGGGTGTGAGATAGGCAAAGTTCATTTTGCCTTTGCTTTTCCACATGCAATTTCAAGCTTGTCGCTTCCCAAGGTTGGAGAGACTCGGATTCATGGATTTCCTTTGTCAGAATTGAGGTGAAACGACATCAGGGGAGTTCAACAACAATCAACATTTATTCAACCAAGCTAACCTTGCCCAAGTACAAGTGAACTTATCAATATGAACCTTGCATCATGTCATTAAGCCGCTATTTGAAAGGAGAAGGGAGGTATAGAAAAAGAAATGGAAAAAGGAACATGAAACTATGTCAGTAAACTGTACGACACATGCTAACCATATGTAAGCCTTACTTATTTGGGGATCAATTCAGAGAAGAAAATAAGGAGAGCCCTCCCGTTGAGTCATGAGGTTCAGAACGGACCCCCTTGCTTTCTAGACTCCTTCTCAAGGAGGAGCCTGGGGCGGCTGGATCCACTCCTAGTCCCAGACTTGGTCAACGGTTTCTGTTTAAAACGATGACGTGTAGGGACTGTGGGGGGGAGAGAGGGGAGCAGGGGGAGAAGGAGAGAGGAAGAAAGAGAGAAGAAAAGGATTTCACCAGTCCTGGGTCTAGCATTGGTCCAGCCAGTCTGGGGATCCAGTTCCAGAGGGTGCCCCGAGAACTCGTCCTCCCTTCTTTTACACCTAAAGGGTCCAGCCCTGTAGGTGGGGGTTTGCCATCATTGAGCAAGAACAGTGTGAGCTCAGGAGTGTTCCAGAAATGAGTTGGAGGTCTCGACATGCGCAGTTCACGTTCCCAGGATTCTCTGGAAATGGGTTGGTGGGCTTGGGGAGTCATCGGGGAGTTGCTTCTCCCTCCCTGCAGGCATGACCACTGTCTGAGCTTTCCTTCTGGCGCATACAGTTGTGCTTCTTCTCATGGTCACTTAAGATAAGGATCTGTGGCTTTGGCGAAGCGCGGTCCCACCCTCCATGGGGCCCTTTCCTCCAGCAGCATTTTCCTGTTCACACAACTCCAGCGCTTTTACAGAGGCCGTCTTCTTCCACTAAAGTTCTTTAACGAATGTTTGAGACATTGGCTATGATTTGTCAGACCATCACACAGCTATGGAGAAATTCCTTCCTGGGTTTACGGTTTGACATACAACTGTTTTAGCAACAGTGCCAGAGACAAAGTCATGCCACCTTAGCTGTTCAAATGTTCAGTCATGGCCTACAAGAATGTAGCATTGCTAAATGACAAATAAGACTTGTTTGTGTTCCAGTTTTTTGGTGGGGCAGGGGGTTATCTTCCTTCTGATGACTGCTGGAAAGACAATCTTTAAAAGTCAATGACTATGCCAGGAGCAACTCTACTGTCCCATCACAACAGAGTTACAGATCATTGATACCCTGGTGCCTATGTTTCAGCTTCCCAGGCATACTCTCCTCTTGCTTTAAAATAAAGGGGTGATTGTTAATTATATTTATGATCAGGAACAGTATTTTACAAATGAAAAAAGAATACATAAGGTGACAGAAATATTCCTCTAATTATTATGAGCTGAGATGCACACCTATGGCTGTTGGTCCCATCCAGTCTCTCTCTCATAAATACCCCAACAGGGTGGCCATTGCTGGAGGGACCTGCAGTATCCCAACCAACTCCTTCAGTACCGACAGGCTAAAGATAGATTAGCCATAAGATCAGAGGCCTGTGGTTCACATGGATCAATGGATGATGATTGAGTTAGGGTGTTACGTGACTTTGGGGCAGGCCGTTCTCTCTCCCTCTGGCAGATTTGATAGGAAAGTTTACATGCTAAAATTTTTTCTTTCTGCTCCTTTACACTGGTGTAGCGAACAGTAGGACTTGAGGTTTGCATAGGCCAAAATACTGCATGCTGGCATACAGGCAAAATTGAAGAGGTTAAGGCTGATACCAGCTTTTGTATCTGTTGACTTGCTTTATTTAAAATTTATAATATCAATAGAAGAGTCAAAATGAGGCTTCAACTGCATTGGTATGAACCTTCAGAAGTACTGGTAAGGAGAGAAAACGGGTCATATATCAGGATTCAGTTATATTTCCTATGAAACCATGCAAGCGCTGTTACACCTCTCAGAAATGTTGCTACCAAACACTGTCATATTCTGCCCCTCTTAGATTAGTACCTTAGTGCATATTATTGTTTCTATTTGGAGCAGTGTCAGCACTGCGCAGCCATATAATACTGTGACAAAACCTGCTCCTTCACTCACGTGTATTTCCATCCTAAATCAAACCTGAGTAAAGCAAGCAGAGTTTGACCCTAAATTGGAGAGCTTTATAAGCAGAAGCTATGTATTACAGTCACAGAAATCTGACCTCCAGATCTGTGGAGCTGCATATTTATAATTTTCCAATGCTTGAATAGATTTTAAAATAAACCAGTCTGTAAATACAAGGGAAGATCTAACGGCAGCATTATGAAGTTGTGCAATGCAGCACTCCAGATTTGTTTTTTTCACAACTCTGTAGAACTGTGGGCAATTTGTAACTAACTAAATGCCTAATTTATTTCTTTTACTTCTTCTCAAATAAGCCATACCCCAAAGGAATATCTTTGTGATCTACAGTATCGTGAATTCTAATGTATTTTTTTAAGGTATCATTTGACTTTTCAGCAAGGATCAAGGGTGATGGTTCATCCGTTAGAGACATACTCTGGGATTAAAGACAACTGGATTGACTTTTTTTTATATATATCACATACTTCCCTGGGAAAATTACTGAGTCTATAGCTCTGTTTGAATTTGCACAAAAATTGCATTTTCCTGTCCCACAAGCATGTTGTGAGGGACCTCGAAGACTGAGATGTTTCACAGATTGTTGTAATTGGAAGTCATATAAAATGTGCATCAGGCAGATATCCTAAATGTTAAAATGAAGTTTGAACTCGGAAGTAATTTCTAATTTTTCATTATTGTCATCCAGTAACAGATTAAAATAAGGAGAATATTGCAAATTGTTTCTTGGTTTCAAGTCATAATTGGGTGCATTTTTGTCTTGGGAGACAACTCACAGCTAATGACATAATTTTCATTTCAGAAATCGACCAAAACAAAGTTATTCCAAGTTATTAGTCTTACAGAGATTGTACTGTATTAAAAAGAACATAACAAGGATACTCAGCAAGATTATCAGCAAATATGGTTCAGCATAACTCCACTGAAGTAGCTACAACTAGATCAAATTGGACTTCCTGACAGTCTGTCCTGGTGTCCCTACTCACAGTTTCGCAGTGACTGAAATCTTAGTTCATCTTTACAAAATACATAGTTTTATTTCTTAGCTTCTGCTTGATTAATCACAGGTGAGTGACAAACTGAGAAGGATTAATGTAAAACCAGATCTGAATAGTATCAGTATCAAGCAATGAACAAGACAACTGTTTTTCCCTTGAGAAAATTAAACAACCAAAATAGGAGTTGTTAAAAAAAAAATGTACATTAGCTTTAAAAAACCCACCATTTTCTGGTAAAAGGAGATAGCTATGATAAAACTACATAACAGCATAGTAAGTTGTCCACTGAATTGTAGAAGACAAGATAGAAGTTGCTTTAAATTATTTATGGTTATACAATAGGCCAGTGCAGAATTTTTCTGTTCTGTAATTTTCTACAGATTTGCCCAGATACGAATGCTAAATAGCTCAAGTTAACGATTCCCACTTTTGCCACTGGAATATGATGCCACGGTCCAACACCTTTCACAGTTTCAGGTGCGTTTTTTCCTGCCTCATTTTTCCTACATACACTCTTTGCTATCAAAAAAAGAAAAAAATAAGTAAATCATCTCTTCTCATCGTCAGTATCTCCATTTCCAGTATCTGCAGAGAGTAGGAGTCTTCACACTTTCCCTGAATTTATTTACAGTTAATATTCCCTTCCATTTCAGTCTTTCCATTCCTTTGCTCACATTTTGCCACACTTGACTGCCGCCTTCCCAATTTTGCTGCATTTCTGTTGCAGCCTGTACTTTTTCCCAGCAGCGCTGTGCCAGCTCCGTGCTGACTGCAATATAGCAATCACGTCCCAACAGCATTACGATGAGATTGTGTCAGATCAGAGTCATGCAGTAGTCATATCAGATATACCTCACTCTTCTTATATGATTACGTATAATGCACTGTAGCCGAGGCACAGGTTTATACTAAGAAAAACGCCTAAGGACTTTCAGAGGAAATATAGGCAGCTGAAGAAAACCAACGTTTCAAATAAAAGGGAAGGGCCTCTTCCACTTCAACAAGGTAGAGGAAAAAAGAAACTCTGTTGGTGATATTGCAAGCCACTAAAAATTGGGTGATTCAGACTTAGAAGCAACCAATGATTACCTCTCATACATCGGTCTTGATAAAAGCAGTATTTCAGTCTTTCCCCCTTCAAGCTGCAGTCCTGTGGCCATCACCAGCTTGGCGGAGCCTGGAAATGCTGTAATTGGGCAGTGTGAGGGAAACGAGGCAGATGTCCAACCATGCTTTGGGTACTGTAAGGGCTGATGTGTTGGAACCTGAGAATACTGATAGCTATTGGGCTCGCTCTGTAATCTGCGCAGTCAAGGACGTTGCTGTCTGTCGGGTTTCAAGTCCTTCCTCTTGGGTTGCATGGGGAGCGTGGTTTAGCTCAATAGGAAGAAGAGGAAAAGAAAATAATAACCCAGGTAGAAACATCTCAGTCTGTTTGGCCAGACCAGGAGCCTGGAAATCAAAATGTTGGACACATTTCAAGTATATTTCCCTGAAATGGGGAAAGAACTTCTTTATGGCTTAAGGTCATAGGCTGTTTTGCCCAGATTCTGTTTAACACAAAATGGGGGAGAAGGGAAAAAAAAAAAGAAAAGAAAAGCCTTATTTGACCAACCTTTAATTCTTTTCCAGTGGACTTACAACATTTCGGTGAAAAGAGGTATCCCCTGGCTAGACTTCCATAGCCTGAACATGGAAATAAATATAATTTTCCTATAGTGGTTCACTCCAGCACATCCTTAAACAGCTGATTTCTCTGTTTTACTTGTCAATAAACACATAAAATTATAAAAAATAAAACAAAGACACAATAAAATCTGCACACAAGACTATATAGCAAGTGGGAAGAACAAACCATGTTGACTGGATAATATGGAGTAATTGGAGAGTAAGATGTTTCCATAATTTTCTGACTTGCAATCATATGGCAAAACCTTTCGAACACGGAAGATACCCTGTCTGTTAGATTTTGTTCCAGAGCTTGTCATTACAGACAGTTTCCCAAATACTAAGTGAAAACAAGCTAAAAAAAAGGGTTGCTTCATGGTATCCATTCAAGAATTTTGCTTAATACAATGGGAGTAGGCTGCCATCCCCTTACACAAATTTATTACGTAAGCCAAGGAGAAAGAATGTCGGTAGACATAGTAGTCAATACACTGTTTATTGTTCTGATACTCACCGAGCATCCCATAGAAATTAAGTGCATTTCTAGAAAGCCATCACAATTTCTTTTTCCATTCAACTGCACTAGTGCTAACTGGCATGTTAGGGCGGGAGTTGATTATGCAGCTTAGGAGGTGAATTGGTTTGTATCCAGACATAAAATGAGTTGTCTTGCAGAATGATATAAGGGGATTTAACTTTGCTGAGTCAAATTTCAGTAAAATAAATAGACCCAGAGGGTCAAACGTATTAAAGGTACTGTGTCACTGTAACAAAACTATATTGCTAAACATGTTTTGGGATAGGGTCTGAGGTTCCAGATGCATAAATCTTAGCATTGTTTATTCCCGTGGCAGCATGAACCACACCAAATCTTTTAAACCCTTTATTAAAGATAGAAAAAATAAGCGGGACGGAGGGGGGGAATTTGCAATGCAGAAAAGTAAGTCTTTCATTTTAAAAATCTCCAATTTCCATTTGCTGCTAAGAATCTCTATGAGGAAAACCACCATTGTTTAACAGGCTTAAAGAGACAGTAAGAAACACGATTTATTGTTGTTTTTATTTTAGAAAAGAGAGTTATTCAGTTCACTGAGACGGGCTGGATCTGCTACTGGAGCTGTTGTCAGAGCCCAGTCCTTCCCTGGAGAGACAGGCAATATGAACAAGGGACAAAGACGGCACAAGAGCTGCAGGGGAAGGGAACTCAGCCTCTCACTCTGGTGTTGGCTCTGAATAGCAAGTTCATTGCTAGGAAAACTCCAGCACAGCATATTGTTTGTTGGTCGCACGGAAACGGAAATGGCAGCCGTGCCCTGCTGTCTCTAACACAGCTTTTTGGAAGCTGTCTATTAACAACATTGTGACAGCTCTACAAAGGACGTAGCTTTAACATCTCAAGGAGATTCTTCTTGAACAGAAAACAAAGGAAAACACATATGGAAAAGGAAAGAACAAAGGAGGGAAGGAAAAGCACAAACCAGGGGGCTATGACAGTCTCATTCCAGGTGTTGTTCAGGATTTAGGCAATGCAAGTAGAGTGCGAGGTCACCTGGATTCCTCCTTCTGGCCCAGTCCTGTCTGTACACCTTTCATGTTGGTAATAAATGCCCAGTGCAAAGGAGCCGTGGGGGACTGGCTGCAGGGGATGGGGCAAATGACCGCAATGATGCCGGGCTGTACTCCTGCTGTCTACCTATCTTTCTGCGGTTTGGGTCAAATTAAGCATCCTTGCAGCTGATTCACAAGGTTAGGGGCACCAGAGAGGCGGAATAGCCCATCCACTCATGATTTTGTTCATCAGCGAGGCTTACTCTACGGTATATCAATTTTGTCCCACTGAGTCTAGTCTTGTACTTTCCTTCTTTACTAGACATGCTTTCAGCATAGTCCTTGGGGCTTATCACTGGGTCTTTTTTTCCTGAAAAAACTGTCATTTTCTCTTTAATTTTTACTGACCTTTGCAAATTATTTTATGTAACAGGCTGAGCTGTACACTGGTCACCTTGAACTATTTAGAGCATAGGCCTTGGCACAGCAGGATCTAATTTTTCTTATTTGCAAGGGCATTCCTTATCTTCTCTAAGGAATGAAAGTCTGTATAGTGGTCATTAAAGATATTAGAATGCTTTTTATGAGATTAAATGTATCAACCCTGTTGTCCTATCTAAACAGTATGAAATTGTATAATTCAGGAGTTTTTACTTGACACACATTCTCAAGGGGAACTAGTGTAAAACAATCCAGACGTCTGATGTGTCTGACAGGCTGTAGGGGAAAATGTGCTGTGCTTAAAAATTCTGGTGTCTTCTGTGACAAAGCCTACATCTCACAAGTTTGGTGCAAGGACTTAGAAGATAGCGTTTGTGTCAGGGACGTGTTGTTTTTATCCTCATTGTCATGGTTTAACCCCAGCCAGCAACTAAGCCCCACGCAGCTGCTCACTCACTTCCCCCCCACCCAGTGGGATGGGGGAGAATCGGGAAAAGAAGTAAAACTGGTGGGTTGAGATAAAGACAGTTTAATAGGACAGAAAGGAAGAAAATAATAATGATAATGATAACACTAATAAAATGACAATAATAATAATAAATGGATTGGAATATACAAGTGATGCACAATGCAATTGCTCACCACCCGCCGACCGATGCCGAGTCAGACCCCGAGCGGTGATCCCCCCACCCCCCCCCAGTTTATATACTAGACATGATGTCACATGGTATGGAATACCCTGTTGGCCACCTTTGGGTCAGCTGTCCTGGCTGTGTCCCCTCCCAACTTCTTGTGCCCCTCCAGCCTTCTTGCTGGCTGGGCATGAGAGGCTGAAAAATCCTTGACTTCAGACTAAATATTACTTAGCAACAACTGAAAACATCGGTGTTATCAACATTCTTCTCATACCAAACTCAAAAACATAGCACTATACCAGCTACTAGGAAGATGATTAACTCTACCCCAGCTGAAACTAGGACACTCATGAAATAAGTGTATGAAAAGTCATGGTGCACTTTTGATAAAGATGACTTTGATTTTGACAGCAAACTTTCCTAAGGTTCCATTTGCTATGGATAGGCATCTGCTAACATGAGCCGTAAGAGGTCTAGGCACCCAAATGGAAAGCAGGGGTCTGCCTTCCTCTGGTCCCAGCAGGCCTGTTGTTCAACTCAAGAGTACAGAGGTTGGACTTGTTCAAATGCACCATGGAGAAAATCTCAGACAGATATACTGGATCCCAGAGCTGTGCTAGATGAGGAATGCGGTCAGGAGGAGTGGTTGGGGAGTTAGGGTGGTCCAGCCAAGGAGAATGGGAGCAAAGAATGTCATACTGGGGATGAGCAAAGAGGTAATCAGATTGGGAGATCAGGAGCTGGGAACCACAGTGACTTGCTGTAGGAGGAGACTGAGTCTGGGATGAAGTGGGAAAGGCAAAGGACAACGATGGTGAACAGCCGAAGGAGACACAGCAGGTTAGCTTACATCTGGAGTATACATCTACCTGACTACTTGTCACCCCAGCTGAGAAGCAAATCCTCACTTCATGTTTCTCATCAGTGCCCATCAGTGAGCCTCTTCTGGGAGTGCTTTACTCAGAGGATGACAACCCATGACTGGTAGTGGCACTCCATTAGCTCAAGTAGCAGAAATCTGTGCTAATTCTGCAGTTCTCAGTCTGCTGAGGAAAATGAGGTATATCGTGGTGAAATTCATCTCTTTCCAGCTTGTTTTCATTTTTCTATCCTTTTTTCTGTTTAAGAAAATAAACAAATAATTTGTTAAAGAACACTACCGAGATTGCTAAGTCAAGCAACGGAAACAGGAAATAGTAGAATCAAATAAATTATGTTTATTCTCTTTAATTAATTTTTCTTAATGTGATATTAGGAGCTTATCTCCCCCTCTTACCCGGTGTGGCCTGCTAAGTAATTAGCCCAAACTCATTTAGAGCAGAGAGTATGCTAATACAACATAAATATTTCTTCCAGTATGTCTTTTTTTGTACGTCTTTGCTACACAGGCTTATTTTGTGCTCTCTGTGAGTTAGTACAGTGGAAAAACAAGAATGCAACTATGCAGTCATCCTGATTTATCTGTTTTGTACATTGTGCCTGCTGCCCTCACATTTAATCTCGGTTGTTTCTAGGCTGTGCGCTCTGGTCACAGACTGTCTTTCCATCCCTGTGTGGTATCTAGAATATTTTGAAAGTGACTTATAGAGCAATAATGCCAAGGTAATTTCCCTAAATATCTACAAAATATAAAGGACCCTTTGCTCACTCAGGGGAGTAGCCTAACGCTGCCTAAGAGGAAAATGACAAGTTAATCATACTTTCCAAAGGAAAATAGGGGCCCATGTTTGTACCTTGGCTCACATTCCCTCTCTCTTCGAAACAAGCCTTAATGTTCCAGCTTATGTGAGCTATGGCTGAACCTGCCAGATCAGCCTAGAGAGACAAAGTCTCGTATCAAAAGTCATTGTTTTCATAGAGATGAAAATAATCCAATATTAATCCAAGAAAATTACTGACCTTGTTGATGAGTCTTAGCTGTTCTTAAGGCTTGCGGCTGCTCCACCCAACCGATAGCCTACACAAGAGCAGAGCTGTAGTGGGAATGCAAAGGAGAAATCATTTATTAGCAGCTAATAACAAAAAGTGTACGTCGCCCCGTTGTTCTCGGTGCGGAGCCAGCTGTCATGGCCGTAGGACCAGGGCACGGGAGCTGGCAGGGCAGGGCAGGGCAGAGCAGGCAAGCATGCCACTTGTTTATTTTTGTCCCCCGTCAGTGCTGGGAGCTTATCTCCACCTCTTACCACTGCCTGGCCTGTTAGGGAATTAGCCCAACCTCATTCACAGCAGAGAATATTCTAATACGGTGTAAGTATGTCTTCCAGTCTATAATTGAATGCTCTAATTATATAACAAAATTGAATGTCATAACGTAGATATTGCTTCGTCATGGCTGTGTTCTGGGACCCATGGCCTTCATCTTGCTGCTTTCACTACATAAAGGCAGGATACTTTACAGCGTGATCTCACCTGAGGAACTGTTGCATGATTACATACAATGTGTACAATGCATGCTTATATTACTGGTGAGGCAAGCGTGAGCTATGGTTTATATCCCCTTGCTGCTGTCAGCCTTGCCAGCAGCAAGTGATCCAGGCAGTGACATTTCAGTCAAGGTTTTGATTCCGGAAAACAAACCTGTTCTTCAATGCACCCCCATTCAGAAAAGCGTGTAAATGCATACCAAACTTATCTTCAGTAAGTGCTTAAAAAGAAGGCACACATTTAAGAGCCTGTCCTGAATAAGGCTCTTAACTTCAACTGCTATACATATATAAATACATATGGGCTTTGGTGGGCAGACTCCCAAATTAAAAAAAAAAAAATATATATATATTTAGTTGTTTAACTTGGAGAATAAGAACAATCTCATTTTGGAAATGAGGTTAAACCTCTGTGATCTGTACTCAAGACACAGACACATGCTGCTGCTCAGGACACAGGAATATATATAGCACGAGAAGGTGGAAAAATTTCACCAGATACCATTGAGGAATCTGGGCTATGTGTGGGTCTGATTTGATGAGAAAAGTAGAAGAAAGCTGAGACCAGACTGCAGAGTTTTACTTTTTAAAAAAGCATAGAAATAGTGGGTTTGTGTTAAAACTTGGCTAAGAAAATGGCGGGGAATTGTAGCAGAGATGATATATTCTGAATGTACTCAATGTAACAGGAGTCTGTGGCCCCTCTTACATCAATGGCATCACCTCAAAAAGCACACTCAGATCTAAACTCAAACTTTAGCTGAAGCTGAAACAACTTTGTAGATCAATCACATAAAAAAGGACTACTTAGTTTATAGATATTAGTAACCTTGCAGATCAACACCAGATTGCACACCCAAATATTTATGGTTAAAGAGCAAAACTGTCTCTAATGCAACACAGTTTGATTAAAGATCTCTCATTCAGTCTAGGTAATAAAAAATAAACCATCGTTGCTTATGACGCCAGTAGGCTCCAGATACCTTTGAAGATACATGAAAGGCAAAACCCCTTTAATCAGGGATCATGTAATTTCCACTGTGGCATGACTACCTGAGTCCCACACCTGCCAACTCTTCTTGGCATGGACTTTCTCCCCAGTCTATCATGACTGCAGCAATCACACAGCAGTGCCCTGGCAACAGGCCCCCGGCTCCTTGAAGCATTTGGCAGAGTGCTGTAGTCTGGACATAGCTACTCTCTGCATCTCTGGAGCAAGAGCTTTATTTTCCTCCCCTTCGTAAGGTTCACAATTATTACCTCCAGTGGCAGCTAATAAAATAAGCTAGCTAACACAAGTTTTGCTTTACAGAGAAAACAAAGCCATTATGGGGAACATATTTGATTCTCTAGTAGCCCTTACATTATTCTTACTGTCTCCTTCCAATAGCAAGGCTGGGACATGAAGTGGAAGCTAGTGTCTTCCATTCCTCTCTGTCATTCGTTGGTATTTCTAGTGGACACGGTTGAGATTGATCACTGTCATTCCTGTGAGGTGGGTCTTCTTAAGATCTCTAATGAGCATCCTCTTCTTCACACACGCTGGTCTCCCCTGGATCATTTTGTGGAGGATTCTTGGGAGCTCCCATTCAGCGAACGCACACCAAACACATCCTGTGCTCCCTGCTAGCTCTAGTGAAAGATGAGCTGGTGAGCTCTTCAACTCTATGCTGAGGATAGAGCCCAAAGTTCAGACTTTTTCATAGGCACTTTTTCTTTCAGGGCATCTAGTTTTCTAGCACCTTTGATGTCTCTACTTTCCAGGGTCTATTTTAGCATTGTAATTACATGGTTATAATAATTTTTAAAAATCTTGTTTTCGTTCTGGGACTGAATATCTTGGATTTCCATATGCTGAAATGAGTATGAATGGTGGAAGACTCTCCCAGCCTTGCTGTCATTTCCTTCCTAATTACTCAGAAGTGGGATTTGGACAGGACAGGCAAGCTGTTCTACTTTCCCAGAATTTGTGTTTTCTAACATGACTTTGATGCTTGGTATTAAGCTTTCAAGGATGTTTGCTTTGATAGCTGATTTTGAATCCTGTTTGGCTTACTTTTTTTGCTAGGTTATGTATCTTCACAGCTTTTTTCAGGTCTATGGCTCAGTAACACAATGCTACTAGCGCAATTTACGCTTCCGAGATATGTGTAATCCACCCCATGGTATGCTGCTACTTTTGTTGCCTACACAGTAGCTATGTATGATAATGCAAAACAGCAACAGAAAGCAAGTGTACCCTTGTTTTACACCAGGGTTCAAAGTGAACCAGTCTATTACTTAGAAGCACTCCCAGATGCAGCCGTCCATCCCTCTCTGCGAGGCCGTAATGCTGGAGGATGAGCTGAGTGCTGTAGTTCCACAAGGCATTCCCGAGGCTGCTGTCAAGTAGCCTTAAAAAAAATCAATGAAACCGATGATGAGCAAAACCTGTCATTGCATGTGTTCTTTCAGGATGCTCTTTTGTATGAATATCCAGTTTTCTGGGCCTGAGTCCAGAGGCTGTTCTCCTCCAATTCTACGTCCATCATCTGTGTCATCTTGTGCAGCATTCCACTGCAAATGAGCTCCCCTATAGCATAGGGCAGAGAGACACTTTTGCAGTTTCATTTTTAAATATTTTAACAACTCCATGCTCCCCCTCATCAAAAGTTGTATTTTTCCCAGATTTTATTCAACAACTTATTAAATTTTACTTCTGCAGTGACATTGTGGGCTCTTAGCATTTCTGCTACGATCACATTGTCTTTCATTGCATTGTTGCTGCTACCTACTGGACTACAACTTGCTTTTCTGATATCATTACTGAGCCAGTGGCAATCTCCTGTTGTTTGAAGTCACATCATGTGGTGTCACAGAATCTCATGTCAAGGTAGGGCTGAGTTTTTGCCACTGACTTCTTTAAAATGCTTTGCCCATCTATTTTATCTCTGTTGTATGCATTTCTCTATCTTTGCTCCTGATCAGCCCATTTCCTGTTTAAACTAGCCACACAGGATTTTTGTAACTCGGTAAACAAGATCTGTGGTTTCCTACCATGGCAGCAGCTTCAGTTTCAAGTGTTAGGTCTTTAACATATCTCTGTTCATCTGTCATTGAACATTATTTTTCACTGATTTGTCAGCTTTCATGTTCCTTTTTGTAATTCCACACTTTTCATCAGTCTTAACATTGAAGAATTTTTATTTCTGAGTTTTTATTTTCTTTATGATGCCTCCTTTTTGGGCTTACCCAATTTGTTGTCGTGCCCATATTGAAGCTGCTGCAGATTATCACATTGTTTCATGAGCCAGCAAGGCAACTTTAATGGCTCACTCCCACTGAGAGGGCCCTGCCCAACCTTAACTCCTTCCAATCTTAACTACATGTTCCCACCTCCTCCTCACGCTGTGGTGCTCATCTGTCTCTTAGTGAAATAGTTCAGCTAACTAAATCAGCAGAAAGCCAACCAGTTTAAAAAAACTAATCAGCTTCTGCCAGGTCGGTGAGCTGAAACAGCTCACAGAGATGTTGGACAAGGGCCAGCACTAGCTCAAGAGAGAGAGACGAGGAACACCAGGACAGGACCTGGAGGGAGACGGGATCACCTTGCACAGATGGCAGCAGCTAAGTTTTACAGAGACTCAGTCATACTGGGAAATACCATGCTGAGCATTCTCCCTTTGTAACACCGTTTCTCCACCTCACCTACCCTTGGCTCCAACAGTAACTTAAATCACAGAATCATCAAATGATCCAAGCTGGAAGGGGATTCAGAAGTTCCCTAGCCCATCCACCTCACTCAATGCAGGGTCAATGCTGAGCTCAGCCCGGGCTGCTCAGGGTTTTATCCAGTCATGTCTGGGAAAACTCCAAGGATGGAGACTGCCAAACCTCTCTGAGCAACCTGTGCCAGTGATTAATTATCCTCACAGTGATGGGGTTTTTTTTCTTATAAATCTGTACATGGTTAAAGTCAGAATATCATGCAGCACTGTTTCATTTTCAGCTCCGTATCACTGACTTTGAAGTCATTTTCCCTTTGAAAGTCCATCCTTCCCAGACTTTTCTGCTTGGCATTACAAAGACCATCACTGATACCACCAGTTATGTACCAGGTGGTGTTGGTGTCAGTATCTATTTCTCGAAGTCTTTTTGCCATCTGGCAAGATCCACATTTTTAAGCCAGCAAGGTGCTTAGAAATATGCCAGACAACAAGCACAGATCAGTCTCTCTCCCACATTTTCGTAGATCTTTCACACACTCTTACTATTTTAAGACAAGGCCTAGGTCGGCCATATGACCCCAGCTCAGCTTTACAAAAAAAAAAGGTTGCTAAGCTATGAGTGACAGCACATAAACTTAAGCCAAGCAAGATATATAAAAAAAGCAGAAATGAGGACAGAAGTGAAATTGTTGAGTTGGTAGCAGTCACTCAAGAACTGAAGGAAAAAACATTGACTGAAAAAGCTCTAAAACCCTGAGGAAAAAAAATCAAAATAGAGGATAGCAACTCGGCAAAACTGCGGATCAGCCTATTGCAAGGAGCAATGGAGACTGGCGCTTCCCCATGTGATTACCATCTGCCTGACCAGCAGAAACCCAGTGGGTACCTGCATCAGAGGCGGTGAGGACATTAGTGCTTAGGCTAATAGCACGTTAGCCCCAGCTATTTATTGCGTGTACAATCCAACAAATAGCATAATTGTTGCATACTCATAAATTGTGTTTGTGACCCTGCTTTTAAGCCTACGTGCACAGGAAAAGACACCCAAATAAATGTGACTGAAAATGCTGTAAAGGTTATACAATACCACTGCTCTATCCATTTCTTGATTTTTTATTCACCTTCAGTATTAAAGTGGTCCATGAAAGAAATAGGCTGAGTTTTGGTATTTCTTTAATTCCTACTTTGAAGGCCATTTTGGAAATGCATGCTTGTGCTCTTCTCCACATTTCTCTGTCATAGCACAGCACTGTGCAATATCCATTTTGGCATGTGGGGTGCAATGCATTGCTCAGCTCACCTGTTTTGCTGGCACGCTTTCTTCTTCTCCATCCTAATTGCCAGATGACGGTCTGCCTTCCTGGAGTGACTCAGCCTGCAGGCTGGCTGGCTCACCCATCATTCCCCCGTCATCTGCACGTGAATGTGTGTCAAGGCAGGATATGGGTGGAGATGGAAGTGCAGCCCAATTACAGAATCAAGAATGCAAGAGGGAATGCGTGAAATTAATATTGGTAGAGTGCAAACACTGGCTTTCTTCCTAAAATCTTAAACTCTACCCACCTCTTAGGTTAGCTTCCAGCAGAGCCAAAGAATTGGGCTGGTGTTACAATCTAGGGAAATGGTATTCACAGACGTGTCATAGATTCAGGTAATTCACTGTATCATCCATTGGCCAAAGAAGCTAGCCGCTGAAGCTGAAGGAAAAAGAAAAAAAAAAAAACCTAGGAACAAATGTAAAGAAAAGTAATTTTTCCAAAGTTGAAATAAACTGATAGTTTATTTCAGATAAACAAGATTATTAAAAAAAATTAAACAGTAGTGGCAATGTCAAGGTTCGGGAGAAGATGCTGAAGAAGTTGGAGGGATGAGAAAAAGTGGCAATTTGTCTTGTGAAGCCCCATGCTGTCCTGCAGTGAGGTCAGCTATAATCCTACGGACTCATCAAGGAGACAGTTGTCTTGAGTTTGGAGAAGGAAGGAAGGGTGAGTCTGCCGTCCCGTACGTTTTTGCTGTGTGAGCAGCTGGTAATGGGAGCAGTAGCTGTCAGTGACGGGCCAACACCTGGTGATCTGCCCAGCAACAGGACCCCGGCAGCTTGCCAGCACTTGGTGATTTAGTCCAACAGCAGCTCCGAAAATTTTTTTTTTCTACTGATGGATCATTACAGATGTGTGGCCTCAGTAGGCTCAACGCAGTCAACGAAATTTTTTTGGTGTATGCACAGTTGTTTATCAATGCATGCAAACATGCAGCGCTGCTGTCGCCTCAAATCAGCAGGGTTAATGTTAACATGCACTGAAGTTTCCTGGAAGCCAAAGGAAATCGAGTTCCAACTGAAAACTGGGAATATGCATAAATGTCTGCCGAACTGCAGCCTGTATACATGACCTGATGCCTGGTGTTATATGTTTTCTGGTTTACAAATGTTAAAAAAATCCTTCAGATCTGAAACTACCCAAACTCTCTTGTAACACTAAAAGGACCTTTTTCTTCTCAGATGTAAAGAAAAATATTTGAAAGAAAATGCACAAGCTATGAATAGGTGACTACATATAGCTTTTCAGAATTCAAAAAAGATGACTTTTCCATGCTCATCATTAACCTTAATTAACCTCATTAATTCCCATCATTAATCATTGATGCAAATGAGCAGCTGCCTAGAGGAGAGCGGGTCCCAAATCACTGTCGGAGCTGAGGGAATGGCAGGTGCATCTCACATTCATCTCCAGCCTGAGAGCTGCCTGGACACTGAGCAGCTAACACTGTCCCACTGACCACAAAGCCCACGGGCAGCCCAGACAACCTGCCCTTTCTCCTGCTGAACTGGCTGGAGCTTGAGAAGGAGCTGGGGCTACCAGGAGGATGTTGTAGACACAAGGCGTGAACCCAAGGAAACCATGCTGCAATGGTTCTGATACTCCACTATGAATAAATCTGTTAACTACCACTGGTGTCACCTTATGGGAGCATATCAAATCAATATTTAAGAAACAAAAATAATTCAATCACTTACAAGCTAGTAAATCCTACTAGCATCACATGTAGAGTTTTAGAACACATTTTGAAGGAAGTAATAATTGATAGCTGGATAAAAGGAAAAAGGTATTAAAATGCATTGATGACTTGAAAAGAATAGATCATGCTAGAAATAGTTTTCTTCAATAAAAATGGAGACAAACGTGCTTTCAGGCTGCTGGAAAAAAAATAGCATTTGGTATAAATCAAGCCTCAACAAAAGTGTTAAGTGATGCTTGTATAAATATGCCACATTGGACATGCTGTGCACGCAATACACAATATGGTGATATGCAACATCATTTAGGAATGCGTAACATAGATAATCGGCAAAAAATGGAGCAGTGAGTAAGGCTGACCACGATCCCTCTTTCTGTTTACACCCTCAAGTCTTTAGAACACATTGTTTGAATATGGTAAGTTTTACAGTTACGTTTCACAGCTAAATTGTAATTACAGTGTGTGATATACACAAAGTTGCATGTGGTGGGACTCCATAAGCCTGTGAAAAATATGGGGCCAGTTAAGCTGAGGATTCTGGAGAGAGAACACCTGACAAGTCAGGATATGACCCCAGGAGATGAGTGAAGGGTATGAAAGAGAAGAGCAGAATGTTCCTACTAAAGGAACTTGAAAGGGAATTCAAACATGAGAAAAATGCAATGTTGTAAGCCTGAGCGGATCCTCAGCAGCAAGGACTTCACATCCAGCTCAAGTGCTCTCGTACATCATCACTGCAGCCCTTATTATTAACATCACAGTTCAAAGTGAATTGTCAGTAAATGGTGACAATTGTCACTAAATTGAGCTGCCACTCAGTTGCACACCACTGTTTTGTATGTAAGGGTGAGAGGGTGTTACATCCTTTGGTAAGAACAGAACAACTTGTGGTTTGTGCAGCACACCCCAAATGCAGAGAGATTGAGTGAACACTGAAAACAAAGTCCTTTCAGCCCTAAAAGATTACCAATTGTCATGGTTTAACCCCAGCCAGCAACTAAGCACCACACAGCCGCTCGCTCACCTCCCTCACAGTGGGATGGGGGAGAGAATCAGATGGTAAAAGCAAGAAAACTCGTGGGCTGAGGTAAAGACAGTTTAACAGGTAAAGCAAAAGCCATGCACAGAAGCAAAGCAAACCAAGGAATTCATTCCCCACTTCCCATGGGCAGGCAGGTGTTCAGCCATCTCCAGGAGAGCAGGGCTCCAGCACACCTAACGGTGACTTGGGAAGACAAATGCCATCGCCCCGAACGTCCCCCCCTCCCTTCTTCTTCCCCCAGCTTTTATTTCTGGGCATGACGTCCTATGGTCTGGGATATCCCTTGGGTCAGTTGGGGTCAGCTGTCCTGTGTCCCCTCCCAACTCCTTGTGCCCCCCCAGCCTCGCTGGTGGGGTGGGGTGAGGAGCAGAAAAGGCCTTGGCTCTGGGTAAGCACTGCTCAGCAGGAACAATAACATCCCTGAATTACCAACACTGTTTTCAGCACAAATCCAAAACACAGCCTCATACAAACTACTGTGAAGAAACTCTACCCCAGCCAAAACCAGCACACCAATGTAGGAAGACACATTTGCCCATTTTTCTGGACAGCTGTCCCCAGAATTCCTCCTCCTACATCCTTTCTGAAACCTCAAAAAGCCAGGAAATGCGATGTGGATTTGGTGTGCTGTATTCTTTCTTCTGAACAATGCTAGCCCATCTGGTTTCCTGCTTTTGTAGATGATAATCTAATGGCTGCCACTGGTACTTTCTGGGATTATGCAGTTGGGTTTTTTCCACAATGCTTCTGTCAACTCATGCCCTTCTCTTGAGAAAAAAAGTTGTAGATTTAGGTTAAACCACAATGATACAAATGAACGGTTGCCCCCAGCACGGTTCTGTGGACTGAATAGGCTAAATCGAGACATGTTTTATTTACAAAAGTGTATCACTGCAATAAGAGCACTCTACTAATCTCTTTAGGAAGAATTAATTAGAGAGGAAATAGATTCTGAAAGAGCTTGAGCAAAATGGGTGAAAATAGAAAAAAGAGAAGGAGGTGGCTGGGGCAGGGAAGTGGCTACAAAAGAGGAGGAACAAGGAGAGAAAGTATACTTTTCATTATTTTAGACAATGTCATTGCCAAAATATGTCAATACCAGTTGTTTGCATTTGCGCAAACTCCTGGCCAGATCTGTGGCAACCCCTTAGCTCCCTCCTTCCAGCCGATGGCAAGGAGCCGCAGTGTGCAGCCAGCTTCGTTTCACTCGCCTGGCGAGGAGCAGCATCGCGGGGCCCTTGTTAAAATCCTAGAGCAGTTTAAGCGGCTTAAACCGCTTTATAAGCTTAAAGTGTCTAAGTCTTCAAAGCTGCTTAAAGCTATTTAAGCTGCTTAAGACACTTTAGGCTGTTGGAGTGTGCCATGGGGCTGTACGCAACATCCTGGCCTACAAACCAGAGTCCACCTTCGGGTTTACAGGTCCCAGCAACGAAACGACCTCACTGGGGCTGCCCTAAGCAAGCTCAGCTGAGCTGAGATTTGTTCACTTGGGTCTAATTGTCCCTCTGCACTTTGCAATTGAGGCTGTCCTTGACACCCATTTGCACAGCAAAACTCACAAGCTCCAGTGTTTGTTTATAAGAGAGAAGGTTCTCATGCAGTATGGAATCATTATTCTCGTGTCTAAAAGTCATGTATATTTTTAAAAGAACAAAAGGACCAGCAGACATTCACTGAAGTATGGACTGATCAATAAACACCAAACGTAAATATTTCTGAATTTCTGGGAAGTCATATTTGGGCCAGACCTTGATCTTATCTTTGAGGTTTATGACCATCTTTTACTAGACTAAAATAACAGTGGTGACTGCAAACACTTCCAGTGTTTACAGTCATATTTGGGTCAACACCACGGTGCATGTGATGAGCACAGATTTCTCTAGAAAACATTTTTGAGACAATTTTTTTTTTATATTAAGTAGTGACTAGAGTTTGCCAGAAGTTTTACACAAGTTTGAATTTCTAACAAAGAGCACATTTTCTGAAAAACTTAGTTTTGCTCAATTTTCTTTTGGGAGTATGATTTTAAAAAGATTTGTTTTGAGCTAACACTAAAAATAGCCTATTGCAGAATGCTACTTTATTTGCACTGTAATTCTGGTTGGCATTTTCTTGTGTATACTACAGTCCCTGGAGGACTGTGGCTCCTATAATGTTCACTGTGCTTCCCTACCTAAGATGTATATGTGGTACACCATGACTGCAACATTTTGGTTTTTGAATGTTGAAATGTTCAGTTGTAATTCAAGCCCTCAAAACTTTCCAATCTTTCCAAAACACTTACATTTTTTCTCATTCCCATTCTTCTCATTTTCCAAATTAGAAAAAAATCCTAAAATTTTGACTAAAAACAATTACTAAAATTCAGAATTTCTCACAGATTGAGAAATCCTGACTTGTTAGTTTTACTGAAGTCTTTATCTGTGCTGTTGTTTTGCAGACCCACTGGCATGAAAACAAGATTTTGTCCTTTTCCATTGGCAAAGATGATTTGATCTGTGTTTGTTTTGGATATGTTTGTTTAATTCCTCATTTGAGCACTATCATAAATGATTAGGTCATTACTGCCCTGGGAAAAGAACTAGTTTAATTATTAACTTGTGCTTGCAAAGCTCTTCAACAACTCAGAAAAAATACTGTAGATTGCACATGAATCATAGAAATGTAGACTTGGATGGGATCTCAAGTGGTCATGTAGTCTGTTACTCCTCAATATTTTTAATCAAAGATGTACTTAACCTTCCAGAGGTAAAATAAAAACAAACCAAAAAAACCCCCACAACACAAAATCAAAGGAAAACAAGCTTTTTGGAAAAAG
Organism: Harpia harpyja; assembly: GCF_026419915.1. NCBI lineage: Eukaryota > Metazoa > Chordata > Aves > Accipitriformes > Accipitridae > Harpia > Harpia harpyja. The sequence continues at coordinate 21,772,383 of NC_068945.1, read as the reverse complement.
AAGTCCAGAGAACAAACTGTGCAATCTTCTATAATGGTTAATGAATATGGCCAGGACCACACGTGGAATTTTCAAATGCTTTCTTAGCGAAAACCTGTTATAGATTACCTTGTAATAACTTGTATGCTCTGTCATGGTTCCAGGGATCTCAGCCACCTACTACAAATCATTCATCTGGTCCATCTCCTAACTTTGAAGAAAGACCACAATTGTCTTGATAATTGTATATGGCAGTCCCTCTGACTTGTATCTAAAAACATTAATGACAGGGATTATACAACCTTCTTGAGTAATACATTCCAGTGATAATCTTTTCTTCTAGTTACAAGGTGTTACTGTAATGCCTATTATAATATAGCTAAAAAAGTTTCCTTCGCATTCTGCCCATATCTCTAGTGGGCATGAAAAAACATATCACTACCCTCTTTATAATAACCTTTTATGTACTTGAAGACTGTTGAACCCCATATAGCCTTATATTTTCTAGATTAAAACAAAAGCAAAACTTGCAGCCTTGCTTTATGGATCCGATTTTCCAAACTACTTGTCCTTGTTGATCTTCTCTGGATTGTTTCCAGCTTATCTACATCTTTTTTAAATTATGGTGCTTCAGAGTAAAGTACAGTATTTTAGCTGAGGCCTCACCAGTGCCAAGAAGAGCACGCTAATTATCTCATCTTACACATACTGGTTCGAACAGACAATTCAAAGAGAATCTAGAATTACATTTATCTCTTTTCCTCAACAGCATCACACGTTGACTCATTCATGGCCCTCATTAATCACTAGATCTTTATCTGCAGTGGCATTCTGTGGTTGTGCTTTTGATTTCGTCCTCCCAAGTGTAGTCCTCTGTGACAGTCTCTGTTGAAATTTTTAATGTTGGATTTCAGAACCTTTCAGAACCTATTGAAATACTTTCAAATTCTAATTCTGTCCTTGAGCACATTTTGCAAATCTTAACATGGTGTCATCTACCAAGCTTATGATTATTTCTAGTTCTGTCATCTAAGTCTTTATTGAAATGTTGAACAGAAGCCTATCCATTAGGAGCTGTGCAAGACTCCTCTTCAACATCCTCCTAGTGCAGCTACCAACAATCATGTGTTAGGTTTACATTTAACAGTGGATTGAATTAGGAGTGTGTGGTGGTGCATTCCTTCCCCCTCTCTGGGCTGACCTACGAACTCGGGACGTCTCGCTAGGCTTTAGCATAACTGTAATGAGTTGGGCGGTTAAGCGTCCCTTGACCGTACCAGGAACTCTTACATGGCTAAGACAGGGAATCGTGCTGACCGTTCCAAGGACTCCTGCTGCCCAGCGGAGGCGGGGAACAGGAGCAGAGATAACTTGGTCTCTCCTGACAACCTTGGGACATATCTCAGTCCGCTCCTAACTGCCTTGGAGCAGCCCCTATCTGAATCTTAACTCATTCTCTGACAGCCCTGGAGCCATCCTTATCTGAAGCGTAACTCATGCATAACGGTACCAGCACAGCTGGAATTGCAGTAATTTGCTGATGACTAAAGCCTATCATCTCCCAAGCCTATAAAGCACGGTACTAAGTGAGACCCTTTGAGCTCTCCTGGACCGCAATGGGCTCCCTCTGAGCGGGACACCTCTCAGAGCTCACAAACTTTTCTGTTTGAGAAGATGGGAGGTCTGTCGCTGAAAGCCAGCAAGACTTGGGCTGATACCCTCCACTCCTTGTGGCTCGACCCTTTGCCCGTTGAGAAAGATGATGAAGCATTTGCTGTGAATATTTTCACTGAGCTCAAGGGGAATTTTTAACAGGTATACCTCTTGTAGTCGCTTACATATATCTCTTAGTGTCTTCATGCATGTGTGTGTGCTAACCTGAATATTCTATAGCAAGTATATTACAAACATTGCTTTTCAAATCTACACCTAAATTACTGTCCTGAACTTTATTCGACTGTGAATGAATCCCAGGCTGCTATTATACTCATAATCCCTTTAGATATAAACCATTGCCCAAGTCTGAGACTAGGAGTTGATCCAGCTGCACCTAGACTCCAACAGGAGTTTAGAAAGTAAAGGGGTCTTCTCTGAGCCTGATGACTCAACAGGAGGGTCTCCCCTACCTTTCTACATTCCCAATCTCTGTAAAAATCATGAAAAATCAATTCTAACTCAATTTTTCTTTGTACGTTTCTCTTTTACCCTATTGCGTCTTTGGTCTCTGTATACATAATTTTAGTTTGATTCTAACTTAATTTTCTTGTGTGCATTTCATCCATGTATTAAGTAATAGAGTGAACCTTGCCATTGAATTCTGTAAAGTCGCGCTTTTATATAAATTCCTATTAAATCGTTTTTACTAATACCATTGGAGGTGATTCTTTAAGCGGTCTAAACCACTCCATTTCACAACAGAGTGATTTCAAATGGGACAGCTTTCCCCAGTTCGTTTATGAACACACAGGACAGTGTCAAAAGCCTTACTTAGGTTAAGATACATCTTGGGTCAAAATACGGTCATTTCTACTGCTTTTCCTTATCTATTGGACCAGTTGGCTTGTTCAAGAAGGAAATTAGATTAGTTTGACAAATTCACGCTGGCTGTTTCTTATCACCTTATTATTCTCATGGTGTGTATGCATTTACTTCTCAATAATTTGTCCCACTATCTTTCTCGGTATTGAAGTTAGACAGAGTACTCTGAATTCCCTAGGTTCTTCATTTCCCATTTTTAAAAGCAGACATGGTTATAACTCTGCAAACCAGGGCTGCAGCCAACAACTTCTTAATAGTGCCCAAATCTGAGCCTGCTGTGAATGCCATGTTTGAGAAAGCTTATTCAATTTTTTTTTCTTTTTTTCTTTTTTTTTTAAACCGTGTGCCATGATGGCAAGAATTAAGGAAGAGCAAGTCTTTAAACCGACTGGGTGTTTTGTTTAAAATAATTTACAAAATGTATATTGTAATGTCAGATCTCTGATCATTGCCAAAAATCGGAAGTATGATTCCAACTGTATTTCCATCTTAGGCTACGTAGTTGCTGCAGGCCCCAGTGACTTATCTGCTCTTCCAGGAACTCTCAGAGATAAGTTGAGAGCCCAGTATGTATTAAGTGAATTTCAGTGAGCTCTAGAGACTTGCGTACATCTAATTTATTCAAATGTTCTTTTACTTGTTTTTTCCCTATTCTGGCATATGTCCTTCCCTTTGTTAAAAAAAAGTGTTGTAAAGTACGTATCATTAATGTTTATATGCACATGAAGAAAGTAGCAAAATAAATAAAACATTTCACTCCACTCTGGGTATCTGTTATTTGTGCCTCTGCCCTTCTCTTCCTCTAACTTCTTGGTATTTATAGAACCTCTTTTTCTTCCCTTTTATGCTCCAGGAAAGTTGTAACTCATTTTGTGACTTAGTCTTCCTAGTTTTATCCCTAGATGTTTATGCTACTGCTTTATTACTCATCTCACTTACTTACATGCCCTTGCTTTCACTCTTTGTAGGATTTCCTTTTTGATATTCAGGTCACTGAAGAATTCCTAATGCAGCTATACTGGTCTCTTACTGCTTATCTGTCTTCCACATCAGGATGGTTTGCTGGTGCACCTACAGCACTGTTTCATTTACTCACAGGTTTATTTTCCTTAAAATTTCTTCACATGGGACAATTCCTAGCAGCACCCTGAATTGCTGTGTTATATAGTGGTCATTTTTTTAACTAGCTTCACTTAAAACAAAATGGGTGTGTTTCATCTGACATTTTTCACATGAGAAAAATAACGGGTTTAAAATAGATAATATGTGGCTCTAAGCAACTTAATTATATCCCATTTTAAAGAACTACTTTGCCAGTGGAAAAAAGGCATGTCAGTATTTCAGCGCGATGATTTATGATTCTGTCATAGTGACAGATGTTCTTCATGTATCTCTGACATTGTAATCTGGAATCAATGTGCTTTTTTTCATGTTTGCTGGTAAAAAGAAATGCACTATATAAATACATTGTTATTTGTCTTCAAGGTCTTGCCCTGCATTAGATTGGAAAACTGGTCTGGTTTTGAGATGAGTTCTGCAGTAAAACCACTTTAGTAGTTACACTGTACCGCAAAACCAGCACTGCAGACCCAGTTGGGCCCCCTTACTGGGCGCTTACCAGGCTGATATGCTCAGATCCAGTGAGGATCTGGCACGTTGCTGCGCTCCTCTGAATCTTGGCAGACTTCAGCCATCATCTCCATCTTCGGCTTCTCGGTTCATCCTGTGGGCTGAGATTCCTGATCTTAAGCACCCCTTGTCTGCATTCAGGATTTATTACCCATACCTCTTGGCTGCTGAGATGCAGAATTTAAGCCTAGTGGGAGAGAGAATCACTGAAGCATGAACAAAGGCATTGACTCATGGAGGAAGAGCGGCATCAAACTGCACCATTAAGGAGCTTCTTTCTGCCACTCACTGCCTCACTCACTGCAGTTCAATAGCCCTCCATCTTTGGCCCTTTCTTAGGTACAAGAATTCTTGTTGGCACCCTTGTTTCTGCTTAAAGGACTGCTGAGAGAAGCTGAAGGACCGAGGCTGTGGTTTAATAAAGTGGTGGAGTGTGTCGTGGTTTAATCCCAGCCAGCAACCAAGCACCACGCAGCTGCTCGCTCACTCCTCCCCGCTCCCAGTGGGATGGGGAGGAGAATAGAAAAAAAGAAGTAAAACTCATGGGTTGAGATAAGAACAGTTTAATAACTAAAGTAAAAATAAAAAATAATAACAACAACAATAATAAAATATTATAATAAAAATAATAACAGTAAATAGTAATTGTAATTAAAAGGAATATAACAAAAAAAGAGAGAAATAAGTCCCAAGAAAATACAAGTGATGCATGATGCAATTGCTCACCACCCACTGACTGATGCCCGAACAGCGATCCACCCCTCCCGGCCAACTCCCCCCGGTTTGTATACTGAGCATGACGTTCTATGGTATGGAATGTCCCTTTGGCTAGTTCGGGTCAGCTGTCTTGGCCATGCTCCCCTCCCAGCTTCTTGTGCACCTGCTTGCTGGCAGAGTATGGGAAACCAAACAATCCTTAAGTTGGGATAAGCACCACTTAACAACAACTAAAACATCAGTGTGTTATCAACATTATTCTCACACTAAATCCAAAACACACTGTACCAGCTACTAAGAAGAAAATTAACTCTATCCCAGCCGAAACCAGGACAGAGTGACACAGACACATGAATATCTGTATACATCCTTCTTGAAGTTTTGCTGATGCAGCGGAATTACACTAAAGATTTCTACCAGCACAGCTCTATCAACCAGGGATTGCACTTTTTCACAGCACGGCCATGTTGGTGACAACTTGTGGGATCAACATAGCTACGGTTCAAAGGTTCCGCAAAACACATCTCATCTTGCTGTAACAGGGAGCTTCCTAACAAAACTTCTGCTCCTATCAATTTCTTATTATGAGGGCACTGCTCTGCAGTCCAGACCTGTGCTACCATTAGTTTACTGGTTAGTCTTGTTCAGCTCTGAGTACTCAGAAAAAGGTGCAGATAACCATGATACCACAAAAGGAAGAAGTTATAGGAAAACCACTTTTGCCAGATATGACTTTATAACCTATCTTTACTAGGAAAAAAAAGTGTGACCAGCTATAGATTCACCTGTAAAAATGTAGTGAAATATTGCAACAAAGAATACTTGTTAACAGTGAACCCTCCAGACTGGCGCTATTTTTTAGGAACATTTTGATAAGCTGGGCTTAGCATTTTGATAAACAAGGCTAGGGTAATATTCAAATTGAACGGTTCTGCACTGAGGGAGCAAAAGATGTTAATGCATCTTTCTCATCTCTGCTTTCTGCGAATGAGCTAGCAAATAGGTGCAATCAATCGGCAATCCAAATTCTGAATGTAAAGACTGACTTCCTGATTATTATCGACAGAGGATGACATTGCTACATTCTGGGGTTTCCTGAATATTGCATCACAGATTGAACTAAACCAAGTCTGCCCTGCTTATTTCTACCACATGACTAATAGTAAGATGCCTGATAAGCAAAAGGAGATCTTCTACTGGAGAAGATGTCTGAAGCCTTCATGAAGATGGAGTTTCATTAACAAAAGGCACAGCTACGTGGATAGGGGCCCAACGGAACACACTGAACTGTGTGTGCTCAGGGATGCTGGGATTCAGGCCAGTCTGGGAGCTAGAGAGGCACAAGAGTGGCTCTCCACCGCTGCTGCTATCTCCTGACCCTCATCTAAAACAGCTTCCAGACCAGGCCTGGTGGACAAGACGCATGTGCAGAGCAAGGGCAGAGAAAGTTCTAGACATAACTGTCCATGTGGCCATGGTTTGAGATACTCAACCACAAGATAAGCTTAACAAAACTAGAACATGAAAGAAGATTACTTACATGAAAGGTACAAAAGGGCTTATTTTCAAGATGGTAGAGCTTATCAATGTCAGTTCTGCAGAGCTTCAGACATCTGCAATGTTGGAGGCTCAGACTCTATTCTTTAGGGTTTAGGAAATCAACAGAAGTTAACCTTTAGGCAATAGATATGCAAATAATTCACTATTGTGGTACAAATACAGAAATCAAGTTTCACAGAGTTACTATTTCCTCCCTTCCTCAGGGCTGCAGATTTTTCAATTTATTTGGTCTTTTTAAAATAAATGCATGCGACATTGTTCAAAGATTTATACTTGCAAAATCAATATATCTGTCAGCTGCTACACAAACTTATTTGGGTTTGAAATATTTACAACATGGCAGAAAAGCAAAGTATGAGTTGAGTTCTTTGTGTTATCGCAAAGCTGTCCTGTTCTGAAAATGTTCTGTTTAGTTTTCTCTATTTTGCAGAAAGCCAGAAACAATAAGGAGTAATCATATTATTTCTTTTTAAACATATACCATTAAAGAGAACCCTTAAGGAAAAAATAATAATAATACAGCATCTGATAAAAATTTTTGATCATGGTCATGAACAGACATATTCACGTACTTTTCAGTCACGACCATTCTGTCTACCTTAGTAATTTGTTTGATAGCAATAGGGTAGCTTTGAAGCAAATCCCCAGATTGTCCCCACTTGTCACATGTTAGTTGTTTTCTCAAAGTGATGCTGGTGTGCACAAAATAGATTCCTATTGGATGAAACCAAACCGGGAGCTCTGCTCCACAGCACTCCAACACTCAGTGGAGTAATGGGTCCTAAATCCTTGTGTGGACTCTCCACTGCAAGGACCTCCAGCGTGTAGCTAAGGTACATGCATTCACAGAAGGCTCCCAGACCCTGAAGAGTGGCCTCAAAACCTGAAGAAGGTTGCAGGGTCAAGTACTGCATATATCTTCCTACTTGCTGTCAGCTGCCAGTCCTCAACCGCTTTAGTGGTGTCTGCCTATCCCCTGCTTTATCCTCATTCATCCAGACTTCAGATCTGAAACCTTCTCATTTTTCCTGCCTTCTGTTGTTGAACTCCCTTGCTGAACCTGTCTTTTGTTATCCTCCTTTTTGTTTTATCTCTTCTCCAGACTTCTACTCTCCTCTACCACACTGGAAGCTCCCTCTTCCATCTGCCAAAAAATTCAGATAACTACAGCCTGCAGCCCTGAAGATATGACATTTCCCATGAACCCGTGCCATGAGAGAAAGAGAAGTTTCTCAAGGGGCAAGATAACCCAGTGGCAACCTCAGAAGGTTGAGAAACTCCCACCAGCTGCCACCTACAAGAGAGGTGGTGAACAAGGCTGCCTTAAAAAGTCAAAGGTGAAGATGGTCTTCTTGCAGGCCAGTAACTATATAATCAGCAGTCAGTCCTGTGCCTCGTACAGGGAACTTGAGAAAGTCTTTGGGAGGGAGCACACAACTGAGCCAGCATCTGTCTTGGATTTCTACACCATGAATCTCAGGGTCCCCATGTAGGAAAGTCTGGAGGAATGTGAGCCCTTGGACATCATTCTTGGCACCCTGGCCCAGAGTCCCACAGCAGATTCCTGAGAGGGCACATCCAGGGATGACACTTCAGCCTCCTCCCCTACAGAGCAGGTGCCAGCCACCTCCTCTGCCATCAGCCCGAGTTCTGACCCCAGCAGGTGTGTAGCCCTTTTCTACAATATCTCTGAAGTAAAGGGATGGCAATGGGGTAGCTGTAAGATTTCTGGTGGGATTACAGCACTGGTCTCGAAGCTGTGGAGAAGGGGTGGATTTTGCCAGGCTGCCCATGGGGACTATTGTGTTTTGAAACGCACTGGAGCCATAAGCTGTAGGAAAAGTCTCCTGCAGAGGAACTGCACACATCAGAAATCTCATGCCCCATCCCCATCCCGTACGAGTGCCTGGTGCATTGCCAGGGCCTTGGTGAGCTGCACATGGGGGCACGTCATGATAATGCAGTTATCTGAGGCCAGACAGTGAGGCCCCACCCGTTTCCTCCTCGCTGAGCGGAGCCAGCTGTAGGCTTGTGACAGTCACACGTTTTGTCATTTGAATGCTTTTGCCAGTCTGTTTCTGTTAGCCGCACCTCTTCTTCTCATACCTAGCCTGGGCCTTTCCCCTTCAAGCCTTGCCTAATGTCTACTTTGCTGCTGTCCCCCTTGGGTAGGGGCATGGCAGGAGCCTGTGGACCATTGCAAGGGGGGAGCACGGAGCAGGGGAGAAGCTCTTGTCCCCCACTAGGGAAACGGGAGGAGGAAAGTTATCTTGCTGAGAGTCCTTTCCCTTCCTTCAGGACCTAATCAGCCCAGCCCCCTGTTTCCTTATCAAGCATAGTTCAGCCTTTATGGAGCTTCCCCACCCCTGCCGCTTTTTCTCCCCACTGCTTCTTGCAGCTCTGATAGCAGGCAAACCCTCCTCCACACCATCACCCTTCCTGCTGGGCTGCAGCTGCTGCCTGGCTCTCCCCAGCATGGGATGCCTGTGGCAGCGATGGCAAAGGAGGCAGTGCAATGACTTCTTGAGAGCCACAGAGGTCCGTGCCACCAGAGGAGGGGCAAAGAGGGTAGAGAAGGTCAGAGACCACTTCGTAAGAGTAAACTAAAGGGACGGTGGATTGCATGTCCCGGAGGAGTGAGTGGACGAAGCAGGCCAGCCTTATAGGGTGCACCAGGGTGTGAAGAAACTCTTCATCCCTTCCCCAAGAAGAGGGGAAGATGACACGTCAACATCTCAGAAAGCTTTTCTTCCATTGAAGAATGTCTTCTCATTCCAGGCATTGGAAGAAGGCACCGCTGTTTAATCACCTCGCTTCATTCTGCTCCACGTGCCCCCCACATACAGTGCAGAGAGTGTCCAGGACACCACTGTTTTCCTAGTCCCCCAGTGCCCCCAGAGAGTAGGAGGGGGCCATGCATGCAGCCACCAGGGAACTGGTCCCCATTGGTCAACCTAGATGGAAGGGCTCACCTGCATCCCCACAGAGTTTGTGCAGGGCTCAGAAAACATCCATAACTGGAGATCGTTGGGAGTGCTGGAGCCAAGTCTGTGCGCTGCGCAAAGCTCATCATCTGATGGCGAGATGACTGAAAGGTCATCGTACTTCCAGCCTACATGCAGAAGAGGCATGGTTAAGCCTTGCAGGTGCACTCTTGCTGTCAGGATATGGCCTTATGATCAAACAGCATAGAGTATATGGCATTTCCCACAAAACCTAAACACCATGAACCTTTCCCTTCTTGGAATGGAGGTAGCCATATCCCCACCAAGCCCAAGGCTGGAGTTGTTGAAAATGCCACATCGTGAGGCCCTGCACCAAAATATGCTGAGAAATCCATAAATCTCCTTTAGAGGTTGACCAAAGCCTTACAGTGTATGTAGTTGTAGCTGCAGCAGGCTGGGAACAGAAGGAGAAAATTAATCTTGTCAAAGCTCCCCTCCCAGTTTGGGAAGTCATGGAGACCAAAGGCTTGGAGAGCTTCTCAGCTGTCACCCACAGCACTAGTGAAGTAAAGGTTTGGAGAATGAAATATCCACAACCTCTCTGCTCGTGGTGGACCTGCCACCCCAAAGGGATTGTTGACCAAGGACTAATGGACGGAGACTGTGAGACTCTAAAGGATGGCAGCCACTGACTTGGGCATGGCTATGGGCTCTGAAATCTCATGTGAGGATGGTGAAAGTATGGCAGCAACTCACAGAAGAGGGCCTTGATGATGCCCTTCATCATCCAAAAGTCTGGCACCTGCCACTGGTTATCCTATCTACCTACCACGGTCAATATAGTCCCATTTGCTAAATTTATTTTAAGATTTGTATCCTATATTCAGAAAACACTGCAATATTTGAGCATCACCAATGTATTATGGAAAGACAGTGGCATTTTTATACTCTTCCAGACCAAAGATATCCAACAGCTCAAACAAGATCTTCTCAGTGCATTGCAAACTCTCCTAGAAAAACAGAGCTTAAAACATTTCCATTATAATACTGGGTCATACCCTTGACTGATCTAGTCCAATAGGTAGCCTCAGATGGAGAGTAATACCAAATATCCATGAATAAGTCTTGTGACTCAACTGCTACTTGAATAATTGGAGGTGGCTGAATATACATTATTGGAAATTTGTCAGGCAGTGATGATCTTTTAGCACATCTCCATAAAGATATTAGCTCTGACACAGTTAAAAATGTTAACCACGTTACATTAAATCATTCTTTCAGCTACAACAGCTCAAAGCTGCTACTTCACTGAAGTCCTGCTGTCTTCCTTTTTAATTACATGTTTAACCTACCAACAGCTTTCTGATAACAAAACCTGAGAAAATGGATAAAAATAATTTTTTTTGTTTTATCTTTTGAACTCAGAGGATGCTAACTTAAGAAGATAGCAGCCAGCAGCTTACCTTCCATCTTCTTCGATCACTTCTATGTTTGCTTGCTGTATGGAGAAGTGGATGTAAACACTCAGTGGAAATGCTACAGCCTACTCCAGTCCTGCTGTAAAAGCATCTTCCAGTGTGACTTTGCTACAAATGCAAACAACCCAGACAGAAGACTTGTAACTGTGAGGCAATATTGTGATTTTTGTTTCACTCCAGATTGATGAGAAATCAGGTGCCTTTTATTTTCAGTTAGATCTAAATCTGAGATATGGGAAAAGGGAGAAGAGTTGTTATCATTTCTGTCATTTTAAGAAAATTAATATGGGCCTCGGCTCTCTTTTTTTTGCCTTCATCATTTTGTGATTGTGAAGAATAGCTCATCCTATACTAGTAGAAATATAAACACTTCATTTTGAGATAATTGGTGTCGTTTTCCAGACTGGCTTACTTTTCAGGTCTCTTCGCTCCCCACTAGCCACAGCCAGCCTCTGCACATCCTGTGCCCCTCATCAAAATGCATTTTTTTCTGCTTACAACCCCGCACCTACGGCGCATTCACCCTTCGATTGGGGTATTATGCATTGCCTCAGCAACCTCTTCTGTATGCACTGCCCATATCTATGCCAAGTCCTCCGCTCCCTCTGTACCCTTTTCTTTCTCATCTTTTGTTGAAGCCTGCATTTATTTTCAAAGACTCCTCTACTCAGCCTTTTATGTGCCATGCTTTAAACCCTTTTATTCCCCTGAGCATTCCCAGCTATCCATTCTTTCCCTGAGAGGGAGGTGGATCTTCCTTGAAGTCATTATTCAGGGAAAGGAGACTAGGCCCCATTATTTGATTGATTTCACAAGTCATTTAAATGAATGGTATGTATGCGCAACTAGCAAATGCTTGTTAAAATGGTTAATTTGATCATTTCTTTTCAGTGATAGTGGGAGAACATAAAAATCACAAAATAAGTAACTGAGCAAAATGGCAAGAACTATGTTTTGTCCTGCTTTCTTTGAAATAATATTAAATTACAATATAAATCCTATAGAAGTATTCATGGGGTATTACTATATCTACCAAGAGTTCATTATGTCTTACATTACTAGAATGAAAGGCAAAGAAATGAGTGATTAGATTATGATGTTAAAGCTGCACCATTTTTATTTAAGCAATTGCATTACTCGCAGTGTAGCATGCCAGAAAAATGACTGGTTCAGTGACAGATCTCCTTTTCTATAACAAAGCCCCTTTTAAAATAATTAGCAACAGAACAGAAAGTAAGATACAAAATACCTTTAAATGTAGGAAAAACAAGAAATTATTCTGATGTCCTAAATTAACCTAAAGCACTCGCTTGTATGACAAAATCACTGCAATAATTTTTCTAACTTAGTGGTCTTCATGCAGGGGAGGTTGAACACTTAAATAGGGTAGCGGTTAGGACAGGAAGGACAGTGACAAAGCTTTGCAAACAAAATCTTGCCACAATCCACCTCACATGCATTCCTTCGGTCAATACCAGAAATTTTTTACTTTACTGAGGAAAAAAAAAATAAATAAAAAAAAAAGAGTTTTTTCTTAAAAATAAGACTGTCTACTGTCAACGTACTAAAAATATAAACAACAACTTCCTGATTATAGTTAATTAAAAGACCTTAGAAAAATACTACATTGGCTTCAAGTCAACAGGCTAAGTTTCTATTGCCAAACATTTGGGTATGATTTCCACTGGCTTTATCAGGAATTGCACCTGTAATCGGTTAACAGAGAGAGTTAATGGCCATGGAAATAAAGATTCCAAAGTCATGTCTAACAGTGTGTCCAAATAAGCCTGGGACAATTGCTGGAAGTATGGTTGGAAACCACACCGCTTTATTTTGCCAGACAGGTGTACTGATGACAGGCATCCTATGTTTGGAGAGCTCATTTAGGCATAAACGTATTCCTTAATAGCAGAGCCTTAGTCTTGTGAGAGACTGAATTGTTATCTTGAGCTATTTGTCTGAAAGATTGTTTGTTGTGAGACTGGACTATCATCTCAAGCCATTCGTCTCAAGGATTGTTTGCTGTGACCAGTCACTTATCCCAGAGATGGCCTGTTTAAGCAGGGCACTCCTCTGTCCAAAAGGAGGATTACCAGGCCACTGAGGCATCCAGGGGAGGAGACAGGCCAGAGCCAGCGAAGAATGTGAAGACTACCATTCTCATGGAAACTGTAGTCTTTGAGATAAGATACTGGTTTCTGGTGTTGATCATGAGAAGGTTGTGTGATAGATGAAACCTGCAGCGCATGAACAGTACGTATGTGCATGCATCATCAGAGTATCTCCTATAAAAAACCATGGAGACAAGCCGTGGTGTGCACCCATCACCGAAGAATTGAAGACTGAGGACCAACAGGATGCTGCTGGATCCATGGTGGTGACTATCCTTGCAACTCTATCGCGACTGCTTGCTTGATTTCTGCCTTTTCTTACATTCTATCCTATCACTACTATTTTCTACTTTTGATGCTTTTGATAATAAAAGTTCTTTTGGGTATACGGCATGTGACCTCGTTTGTGTCTTAATCTCGCTCTTGGGATCATACGAAAACCCTCCCCGATGTTGGATGGGGACAAGTCTTAATGCTGGAATTTCCTGGGGGCTCAGCATTTGTTAACCTCCAGCCCTGGTCTCAAGTTTGCCTCCCTTTGCTCAAATAGAGGAAAGGAGCTGCAGTGACTCACCACTTGTCCCTGGCCAAGGACTTCTCTCCAGCACGTCCCCAGAAGCATTACAGCTAGCGCAGTGCCAAACCCTTTGCCATCACCTTCTGCAGCTCTGGTCCTAGGGGTGTCTCAGGGATGGCTTCTGTGCAGAAATCCCCAGCTGCCAAAAGCCCCCTAGAAGCCATGGGCAAAAGGTACAATGTTAGTTTAAGGACTATATTAAAAAGTTTCTGCAGTCATATCGCAGTTGCCCATTGGACTAAATTGCCGTAAGGCACTCCCTTTGCTAGTGTAAGCTCGATTCCCATGAGGGACTGTTTCTTCCTGGAGGTTAATCCTTCGATTGTGTATTCTCTATGTCAGTAACTTTATTATACTCTTAACAAGAACAGAGTCATTTTTCATGCATCTCTTTACAGCAGTGATTAAGAAGCACCTTCAAACTGGTTATTATTAAGTTTGCCTATGCTTATGTGCAGTTCGCTAATACTTCCCAGGCCAGACAGCAATGAATGACCCTTTGTTCCATGTTAAGCCCTAAGCTTGTCAGAGCTGTGGCAGTAGGTCCATCTTTATCAGGGATGTGCTCGTTTCTTGGTTGAAATTCCTTAGCTTTGTCTGAAGTTGGCTGAAAATAGTGTCTAAAATGCAAGGTCACTCTTACTGAAGCCTATGGAAAGCAGTGATTCCAGCAAAGCAAGCATCCTTCAGGACGTATAGTGCCTTCCATACACTGAAAAACACCAGTCTCTCATATGCATGCAGAGATATGCTTGTATAACTTGTATTATTTATGCTCTAGACTTCATCAATTTTCCATATTAAAATGGGATTATTTCATATTCACTCTGTGGCAGCATATGCTGATCATCCTGGAAAATATTAATCATTTTTCTACGGTTTCAATTCTACAGAGTCATTGTTCTGCCATTTCTATCTTCACACTGGATGAAGACTTACCCACTGGTGTCATTGTAAGATGATAGACTGTTACCGGGTCCTTACTAGAGGCATAAAGCATGTGTTTAAGGAATTAAGTTAATAAAGAAATAGGAACTCGGTGGCAGGAAATAGCATTACAGACTTTAAGAACACCAGGCGCGTAATTAGTACTGCGGCATAATGATGAAAGAAGGTAATAAAATAATTTTACTTCATTCTGTAATTCTTAGAGCAATGCAAATTAGCTTGTCAGCAGGGAAGGGCTGGTTTCTTTTCTTTAAATTTCATCTGTATGCTGTCTTAATGTTATTTTCTTTTTAAAAGATTTTGCAGAACACGGTGAATACCATACAACTGAAATTTGAATTCACATGGTACATGCATGATTGTCCTTTTTCAGGTTGAGAATCTCATCTATAGCACAATTAGGAGAGTTTGTAGTGGCTGGAGGATCAGTGGTTCTCTGGTCCCAGGAAAAAACGCAGGATGTGAGCATTTGATCTGTGATCTCTGCAAAGCCATGGAGGCTCAGGAGGGTGGAGATAACATCACTATACCAGCCTTATTCAAAGCAAAGATGTTGCAAATACTCTGATAAAGAAATTAAAATTCAATTATATAAAAGAGTTAGGTTTGATTAAGAAGTAGAAAATTGTGAAGCATAATGTATAGGAGTGTTAAGTTTGAAATACAGTCATAGAAACTTTAGGAACTGTGTTATGTGTGACCATAGGAACCTTAGTATTGTTAAGTTTGAAATAAGCTAACCATAGAAACCTCACCAGGAAGTTACTGGTTTTTCTATGTTTTGTTTCAAGAAACTAAGGAAACCGTCATGGACACCAGTTTGCTGCTTGGAAACCCCCTTACCCTTCCCATCTCGATATGAGTATCAAAGATTCCGATCAGTAGAGCTAAGTGAACTTGACCAATGATTGTTTTTAAATAAGAATATTGATAAGGTGATATAATCAAAAGACCAATCATTATAAAGGTTAAATCTAAGAGCAAGCATAGTATGCATTTTTATGTAAAGAGCTTATGTAACAATGACTTGACAGAAAAAGTCTATAAAAACTGATGGATTTTGATCCTAAGCTGGACACACCTTTGGAGGAGCGATCCCCCATGTCCCCAGCGCTGCAGTAAATGAAGTGCCTGCTTCTTAACTTCACATCGGTGTTAAGGAGTTTTATTCCGGATTTCGGTAACAAAGAGAAATCACATCGGTGGCAATTTGAAAAATTCAGAGTGATGAGAAGAACCAACATGCTTGATTTATTTAAATTTTGTGGAAAACAAAACCAAAGATTATCTCATAAAATAATGGTGGAGAAAAGTTGTAAAGCAATAAACCACTAGTGCCATCTCTGCTTCCTGCTGATGCCCATGTCAAAACTTCCCCTGCGCTACTTGTTATTTCTTCCATATATTAAAAAGTGATTATTTAAAGTACTGATCAGAGAGAACATTGTGCCACTTTCTTATTCCAAATCCTTACATTTTTTGTTTCACACACAGAACATGTTGGGCCAAATTCAGCTGGTACATGTTAAACAACTGCAAAGGCACTGCAATCAATGCTCTTCCAGTATCAGTACTGCATTTGCTCTGTAACCATTTTACTGTTGGATATATATTTCCTGTTGACTGTATTTATAATATATTTGCAATACAAAACTGAAACATATTAATTTGCTTTTTATTTCTGCATGATAATGGAATGTGATCCGATTCTCTGCTTTTTATTTACCTTTACTATTTTCAGCAGGATACTGGAATTCAAATTTCTTTAGAAAGATAACAGTTAGTCTGAGTTTCCATATATAGTAAGTCAGTCTGCTGCTATTTCATTAAAACCTAATTTAGACTGAACTAAACACTTCTCTGAACTAATTAATCTGACATGGAAAACTTCAGAGTACTAAATCACTAATGGTCTCATTTTATGTTAATAAATGTAGGCAGATATATTGACATCTTGTAGATTCATGTCTATATGGTATAAAAACACAGAAGAAAAGAGAAGGAAAAGCAAGACCTGACAGGGACATAAGTTTAATGGAGCCAAACTTGGTCAAGAAATGGGACTGGGTTCTTTTATGAGAAAGGTGGACAGGAATTATAGGCCCAGAAGGTGGGATTTGATGATGGGATGTAAGGCAACTCAGGAAGGAAGGAAGCCATTCAGTCCATTCCAGATGGCGAAGGCAGCATGGGAGAAGTAGCTCACTGCCAGCTGTGGCGAGACAAGCAGGGGAAACACAATATTTAAACGATTTCTATTGAATTACATAAAAAGCCTACATTCAAAGACTGTTAGGGTTGCAAAGTTTGGTACTCAGAGGATAGGAAATGCCTGATTTACATTTTCCTAGACAAATTAAACTTGTAACTCTTATACACACTGTAATCTTTAATTACAGGATAACATATAGCTTTTTACACAGGACCTTTGGCCTTTCTGTGCACATGGAGGGCATACATTTAATGAGCAACTATTCATTAGCTTGTTTTATCCTCTTTGTTAAGTGCATGGCCTCATGCCTTATTTACTATATCCTATTCAAAGTCTGCCCTGAATACACCATTAGTAATATCATCATAGGATCTCCCACGTAATTTATTGCTATAGTACTTTGTGCTTCACAAACATTAATTAATGTCTCCAACCTCCTTGTAAGGACAGGCCATTTTTCTTATTTTTATGGTTGGGAATAGTGTGAGATGACAAAGGACTGATTCTTTTTTCAGGAAACTGGCATCCCTGTGTCTCTTCTTGGAGAAACAACCTGGTGTTTCCATCCTGGTGTGAAGCCAGGGCCCCTTCCCCTCCTCCTCCAGTAACACCGTGCCAGCCATTTGACGTACGATGAGAGTTTGAGTGGCTGCTCCACTGGGCTGTGGCACACAACAGGGGAGCAATGCCACTGGCCAGCGCTGGCAGCTGCCACCAGCAGATTCCTAACTTCCTACCTTGTCCCATGCAACAGCAGTAGTACAGCCATTATATAAAGGTCCAGCACTTCCAGCCTGCCATGCTGTGGTCTTGCCTGCATGGAGCATACCGTCATCCCATGCAGCCAGCCTGGTATTCCTGCTCCTCCCATCGCCATAGCTATGGCAACCCATTGGGCCCTGCCTCCTTGCTGGTAGGGAGACAGCTTCTCCTCTGTGCCATCCAAAACATGTCCCTTGGGCAGCGCCTGTTTGCTGTAGCTTTCCTGGGTTCATAGCTGTCCTGGTTTCAGCTGGGATAGAGTTAACTGTCTTCCTAGTAGCTGGTACAGTGCTATGTTTTGAGTTCAGAGCGAAGAATGTTGATAACACTGATGTTTTCAGTTGTTGCTCAGTAGTGTTTAGACTAATGTCAAGGATTTTTCAGCTTCTCATGCCCAGCCAGTGAGAAAGCTGGAGGGGCACAAGAAGTTGGCACAGGACACAGCCAGGGCACCTGACCCAAACTGGCCAATGGTGTATTCCATACCATGTGACGTCCCATCCAGTATAGGAATGGGGAGGTGGGGGGGGCAGGGATTCGCCGCTCGGGGACTGGCTGGGTGTCAGTCGGCGGGTGGTGAGCAATTGCACTGCGCATCATTTGTACATTCCAATCCTTTCATTATTGCTGTTGTCATTTTATTAGTGTTATCATTATCATTATTAGTTTCTTCTTTTCTGTTCTATTAAACCGTTCTTATCTCAACCCACGGGTTTAGCTTCTTTTCCCGATTTTCTCCCCCATCCCACTGGGTGGGGGGGAGTGAGTGAGCGGCTGCGTGGTGTTTAGTTGCTGGCTGGGGTTAAACCACGACAATAGCCCATCACCGATCTCCTGACAAAGTGAGTTCCCACACCGATACGCTCACTGGGACATTGCTCCTGGCCTGGGGGAGGTACAGGTGGTACAGGTGGTCCAGCTGATTCTCCCACACTTCTAGAAGGATGGATAGCTGTACAGTGGGCAAAGTTTGACCTCATCCATGGCTTCCTCCTAAACACCCATGGCCACTCCAGTGCCTGTAGACACTAGCTCATGGGAATTATAAAGATGCCCTGGATCTTACAGTACTGTCCACCTCTAAAGTTGCTCTGGTGGACTCCTCAGTACAAATCCCAGGGAAATTACCCTAAAGGACACAGGCGTACTGAGCTTCTCATCATGGTCCTGCACATTCACATGAGCTACCTTTAATTTTAGAAGTTTACATTTGCATTGCTCCCTGTGTTGTAAATACTCTGATAAAGTAATCAAAATTTGATCTCATAGAAGAGTTAGGTTTGATTAAGAAGCAGAAAATTGTGAAACACAATGTATAAGATTGTTAAGTTTAAAAATAGCTAACCGTAGAAATCTCACCAGGAAGTTGCTGGGTTTTTCTGTTTTGTTTTAAGAAACTAAGGAGATCGTCATGGACACCAGTTATGTTGCTTGGAAATCCCCTTACCCCTCCCATCTTGATTTGAATAACAAGAATTCCAATCAATAGAGTTAGGTAGAAGTGACCAATGATTGTTTTGGGGTAAGAATATTGATAAGGTTATATAACTAACGAGACCAATCATTATAAAGGTTACATTTAATAGCGAACATATTATGCATTTTTATGTAAAAGAACTTATGTAACAATGACTTGACAGAAAAAGTATATAAAAACTGATGGATTTCAAAACTAAGTTGGGCACGTTGGGCGGAGCTATACCCCGTGTTCCCAGTGCTGCAATAAAGAAATGCCTGCTTATCTACTTTGTGTAGATGAGTTTTTCTTCCCATTGCTAACATCTGTGCAGTTGAAACAAGCCTGAGTTACTGCCATAGCCAGCAGGAAATTTCTCCAGAAGGAAATGGCATCAAGCACATTCCTCAGTTCTCTGCCCTCCCAGACCCATTAGATCCCAGCCTAGCAGAAGCAGAAGTGCTGCACAGAATTCTGTGAAGAGCTATAGCAGAAATGTCAGCCTTGGTATGGATGGAGCACAAGTGGGAAATGTCTGAGTGTGGGAGAAGTGGAAGAAGAAGGGATGAAAGAATAGCATGTGTTAATGGCACCTAAATTTGTAGGTCATCAGGTCCCCAGCACAACTATCTGCAGTTTCTCTAAACACCCAGGATGAAAAAAAAAGAGAGCAACCTAAATACAACAGCCTACACCCAGAAGGAGAGACAAAAGAACAATGAATTAATCAGCAATTTTGCCTCGTGACTCACAGAGGTGGGACAGCAGGAGAGACAAACTATTCACAATCACTGTCAACTTTTAAAAGGTAAAAGACACATTCAAAAACCAACCACGTGGTTGCCAGTAATAAGAACAACCCAGAAGACACAATGAGAACTAAATAACCAGCTTCCCTCATTCTGTCACTGCAAATAATCCTGGACAGACCATGTGCAGACACATCTTCAAGCTTCTGAGTATGAAAGAATGAGTGAGTCAAATCTATGAGAGAATGACCGTGCATGAGTGGTACCTGGTTTGTACAAAACAAAATGACCTTTCCTTCTTATGCTGTCTCTCATTGAGGGTTGCTCCATTAGTTGAGCTTTGCAGAACAATTCTGGATGCCAGATGCCGCTCCGTGGCTCCCCTCCCACCAGGCGACTGAAGTCACTTCTGCCAGGACTCTGCGTCGGCTTGGCCTCAATGTGCAAATCATCTGCCCTGGCTAAGCAGCAGCACATGCTCCCACGTGTGGTTTCCTGGTGGAAATCAGGTCAGATGATGAGGGAGAACCAGCACACAGCGAAGGGCTTCGGGTGAGCACGGGCTTGTGGCTCTGGCTCTCATGCAGGCACAGAGCATACCTGGCTTCCCGCAAGCCAGCATCTGAGTGTTGCACCGGGAATGCTACACAGATTGCAAAAGAATATCTCACCCATCCACCATCACTCCCTGGTCCTTCGTTATGTCCTCTCTAACCACTGGCAAGCTGTGTCCGTCACCTCTACTGTCGGCAGAAAGGCAACGTTCATCTCCACTCCCAGGTGCTCGCCTGTTACAACAGCTTTAGGTCACCAGTCTGCTAAGGCACCCACCAAGCTTCACAGGTTCAGGAGGGGAGCTTAAATACCAAAGCCTACACAGTCTTTACAAGCAAGTCACTCCTCCCTTGGCTATTAATATCTTTGCAAACTCCTGTAGCATGTAGCTAGAGTACACATCTTTAAATGTTTTACGAGCTTGTGGCAGTCACCCATTCATCATTTATGGTTGAGCACTAAAATATTTTGCAAACAACTGTATCTAACACTAGAAAGTGTTAATAAATATCAGTTACATAGTGAGAATCAGCATAATTAACATTTTGATTTTCAAAACACTTTAAACAAGAATGAATCCATAGAGGATCCTCATGACAGAGGTAGGCGCTGAAGAGAAATTCGAACTATTTAATTTCCATGCAGCACTGGGAATGTGAGCCTGGGTTATAGTCTTATGCCATCAGGCCTGGAAGCTCTGCTTACATGTGAATAAGTAGCACATACTGTAGTTGTATTTTCTTGTATACCGTACTCTGCTTTCCTTACAGGTGAGCTTTTAGTTTGGGCTCCATGAAGTTACTGCTGAACAGGCTGCATTTAGACACGGCAGCGTTTTGGTTATTGCCAGGCAAAATAAACTGCTTCAGGGTGTGGCTATCTACAAATATCATGCTTGGTCATAGTCAACATTCACGTAGAATTAAGTTACTTTCTATATCTAAAAGCTAATCCTTTATTGTAAAACAGATCCACGCCATCATAAGCAAAGAGAAAATAATGGTAAAGTAATAATAAAGGACTAGTTTGTCTCTGCATCACTTCAGCAGTGCAAAGGGACGCCAGTGAGAATGATAATCATGGCCAAAGCCATTACACAGCCCAGCTATAAAATTAGTCTAACAGTCTGAGGCAACAGCTACATATTACGTTCAGCACTCCTTAAATAGTTATTTTCCAGCCCAATCAACTCCCTGATCTGGTTCATGGCACAAACATCCATGCTGGCACAGAGGGCAGAAAAGAGCAGCAGAAAAGAGGGTGCCAAAAGAGCTGAAGGGTGAAGCGCTTCTTAAGCCCTCATCGCCAGGAGGTGAAGATGCCCAGAGCTACAGCCTTATGCAAACAGTCCCATGAGTTCATCATCATGTCTTTCAGGGACATGGTTTAGTGGTGGACTTGGCAGTGTTAGGTTTACAGTTGGACTCGATGATCTTAAAGGTCTTTTCCAACCTAAATGATTCTATGATCTTTCCATAGCAATTTGTGGTGTCCTTCCTCGTGGTCATTAGGATGCAATATTTTTAGAACTAAGCAGTCAGGGGCCTCTGGTAGTACATTCAGGAGAAAGTCCAATCTTATGAAATGGTTGACAAAATGTAAACATTAGGTGACAGCTGATCAAATAATGAGTCTACACAAATCTAGCAGCAATTTAGCTGCAACGTGATAAAATAATACAGAAACAGCTTTATAGCAGTATATAGCCAGAGTCATCAACTAATTTCTACCTATGTATGATAAATGCATACAAAATCCCCAAACTGCTCATGTTATTCACACTTGAAGTGAAAACTCAGAGCTGGTTTTTCCAACCCTGGATGTGGCTATAGTAACAATGACTTCAAAAAGGACTTTGGTCTGATCAGGTACTGCAAAATGGTGGCTATCATTTTTCCAGACAGAATTTTGGTCTGGCTGGAAGAGAGGGAATTATCCTCTTTGCTTCCAAAACCAGCTGAAACCCAGTTGATGGTTTTCTCAGAGTTTGGGACTCACCAACGTGATGATACCTGGCAAAGTTTAATATTAACAGTTGTGACTGTTCACTCAAGTCCTGCCCAGATTTTTGGCTAACACAGCTCATGCTAAGGCCTGATGTTTATTGGGAGTGGTGCCATTAGGTCAAAGAAAGAGCACCACAGAGGCAGGACAGGAGGGACAGGAAGAGATAAAGCTCCATTATGCAGCCATTATCACCTGCAGATTGCCGTCTCCTGCAGCCATCAACTTTGCATGTTGATTGTCTGGCAGTTTCATCAGAATCCACTAACTCATGGAAAGGACACAAGCTGGAAGGTATAAAAATGTCAGCTTAACCAGAAAGCTCTGGAAGCTGATCCAACAGCAGCTGGACTGCTGAGGCTTTTGTGCTTCTGGTGTGATACAGGGGATGCCCATGCCGAGACCAAGGAGAAAGGATGAGCACTCTCACCACCAGCTGGGTAACTATTTTGCTCATAGTTACACGAGTTGAGTTACAAGTTATAAGTTGTGAGTTGCAAATTATGCATTAGAGAACTTGCAAGCGAGAAACCTCATGACTTACATGATGAATTGGTGAATTCACGTGATAGACTAGTTTGTGCAAAGGGGATTGAGCCCTTGTTTGTTGTGTTTGTTTCTTGCTTAATGAGCTTACAAAATAAAGTTTAATTTATGGAGTACGATGTCTTGTAGATTTGAGAGATCCAAACGGACCGTGACAACAGTCTTCAAAAGTTCAGTGTATTTCAACATGGCTTGGTCTATTCCAGCATAGAACAGTGCATGAAAAGTTGAATTAATTTACTTCAGCTTATTTTGAAAAAGCAAATAATTAAAAAAAACCCCACAGCTTAGGCCTGATACATATGAAAGTTTGCCCACAGCTAGCCAGGCTGGTGAGCCTAGGAAGCCATATTCACTATTTTGATTACATAATATGCCTGCAAAGCCAGAGACATACAGACCACAAATAAATTTATTTAAAACCAGATTGGACTAGCTATTTTGTTTTCTTCCAATCTACTATACATCTGCCTCTGAAGTCTGGAACTTTATGATTTCTGCTCTAAGTTTCACTATAGGGTTTCCTACATGACATTAGCAAACTTCTATCACGTGTTTCTAGAGATGTCAAAACTTCATACAACATAGCACTGATGCTTGTAGAGGCTCTGTATTTAATTATACCACTTTGCACTTTATACAATTTGACCAGGGTGAACCATCTCGATTAAACTCACCAGCCTTTCTAGACTGCTTCATTTGTCTGTAACAGCTTCCCCCTATCATTGCAATAATTATCACTGCAACACCCTAGGAGTGCTTTTTTAACGAGACTCAGTTCCTCATCTGTGATTTATTTACAAGCATGGTCTCCTGCCAAGAATTTGTAGATAATTGTACAGTCTCTGTTTAGGCATATAGCCTGTGAGTGTTACTAATTCCCTGTAAAATGCTTAAGAAAAAAACCCTGAGTTTGAGACAGTTCAGTGAACTTTTACCAACACAGTAAAGGAAAGGGAAGAAACAGAACTGGGATCTGCCTCACTGGTATTCTGTCATGGAACAGACAACTTTTACACTAAATGGTCCCTGAGAGCTACCAGCAAGCGTGCAGATGCTGGGTTAGGATGCTTTTCTTTTCAACACCGTGTCAATATCCCTGATTGTTTATGACGTGCCTTGTGACAGTTCTCAGCAGTGGACCAAGACAGTATGGTGCTGTGTTGTCAGAGGAGAAAAAGGTCCTGGACCTCAAAGCTTCCTGCAATGCAGCAGGGTGAGATGGAAATCCTGGCCAGGCACATCGGTGCCAATAACCACAGACATGGATCCGTGGCTTGACCATGGGTTGTCTGCTGTGCACCCGGTCTGCCTTGGGGTGGAAGAGTGTTGTCAGGCCTGGTGAAGTAAGACAGCCAAGACAGTGGCAGCTAATGTAGTACTGTACGGCACAGGGGACAGCCCTTCTCCCCTGGCCAAGGGATGGAGCCACGGCACGGAGGTGGTCACTCACACAGAAGGCACCGGGGATGGCAACCGTACTGTTTGCAGACACGCTGCCTGGCTGCACATAAATGGAGCTGAAGAAATGTGGCAAGAAAAAACTAAACAGAAGGTCTGTCACGTGACTTGTAATAATAAATATCATGTTGTACAACCCCATCCCAGGTCTCCTTCTTGTGGGTAACAGAAGCAAATAGTCACTGGCAAGGTAAGGCAGACACACCAAAGAGGGAGCAGAAGCAGCTAGCCCCCTGTCTATAGCTAGTAATGACCTTTTTCCTGGATGGACGAGAAGCAAATCTGTGCATATTCACACACACGGGCGCGCATATTACCATGCCCACACTCTTACAATGCTCCACCTCTGAAAACATCTTTGTTGTTATGCAAACTTTTGTTTAAAACAAGCAGAACGGGCAACTCAAACACAGCCTGCTGACCCAGCACGCACGCTCTTGTTTAGATAGGACGTGCCACGCCACTCACCCAGAGCAGCGCTCAGAGATGGGATGGGTCCTAGGGGTTTCCCAGCACCACCACATCAGAGGTTGGCCAACACTTGTCTTCCCACACTTCTCGTGTAATATTTCCTGCTCTGCAGACTGATATAAGATCTTCCCTAATTTAGCAGCATTCTTATAGAGGTTCTGCTATTAAATTTCCTGTCTGGGGGGGTATGGCTGGTTTTGTATTTCCAAGACAGCAAGTCAACAGCAAATGTTGCCTCCTCAGAAAAAAGTCACTCACCAGGCATCTCTAGCTCTCGGTTGCTATTCTGTTTTTGCTTGGACTGTAATATTCTTTCCTCTGTTGCAACATTTATTATGACATTCTCCACTATAGGTACCTTACATATCCCTAGCAGCCAAAAATCAAAGGATGCATTTCCCAAATAGGTGGCAGGTCTCGTGCATCTGTTGAGTCTGAGTCCATTCCTCACCAGAGAAAATTAGTCCAAATTTATGTTCGTTGAGCAAAGTCTCACATGACCA
Organism: Harpia harpyja; assembly: GCF_026419915.1. Taxonomy (NCBI): domain Eukaryota; kingdom Metazoa; phylum Chordata; class Aves; order Accipitriformes; family Accipitridae; genus Harpia; species Harpia harpyja. The sequence continues at coordinate 21,747,182 of NC_068945.1, read as the reverse complement.
TGAAATCCCAAAGCAATTTGTCTAACAACTGTCTGCTACATTCAGCTTTTATTACTGGCCGGCTTGCAACCCTCAAAGGAAGAGGTTTCTGAACTGTGTAGTAGGAGGGCTCTTTCCACATCCCCCAGGCAACACAAAACCTCTGCCACAGACTCAGCTGGGACCCCTTTCTCTGCAGTGGGCACCCTCAGGGGCCAGAATTTACTGACCAGCCAAAGCTTGTGATGTGGTTCCACCTAATTTCAGCTCTAATCTGCATGCAGTCCTGGCCAACACATCCCAGCTTCCAAAATTGCCCACTGCCCACAGCATTTTCAAATTTCACGTAATCCTCAGTAATCCATGTCAAACCTTGTTCAGGACATTGCTCTGATCCTTCTAACAAAAAAGCTGCACAACTCATCCCAACACCCCTGGTTGCAGAGGAGCTGCTGTTCCTGTGAAAGCCCCCCTGCACCCAGCTGGCACTTTCCCCGCCTCCTGCAGCCTTTTAATTACACTCATTCCTCCCTTCTTGCGTTGCTGCTCCTGAGCTCCCCAGCTCAGGATCTGCCACCTTCCCACTATGGATTTGTTCTGGTTGATGTCCAGCGCAACGCTCTGCACTGCTGACATGCAGGTAGCTCTGCGTAGCCAGGGGGCTCGGCCAGCCTGTCCCATATGGCTGCTTATATCCCTGGACAAGCTTTTGCTGCTAATCAGGCTGACCTGATTCCCACAGTCTCTGCTTCTCCGGTGGCATTTCTGCCTGAGGCCAATTGCCGAGGCTGGGAGAGCTCACACTGCAGCTCCGGGGCACCTATTAGGGCACTCTCATCCATTGCTAGCAGACAGGCACACACAAGCCCCAAATCCCTCCCTTTGAAGAGCAATAGCCCCAAATCTGCCTTCTGTCCTTCAAACAAGACTCCTCCTTGCAGCTTAATAAGGGTGCATTATCTAGGAGCTTTTACTCCCTCAACCATTAAAAGCATTTCAGGTGTAGGAAGCGAGCAGAGAGGTCTGCAGCTTCCCCTTCCCTGGACCTTGTAGCACATCAGCGCACGCAGACGCAGGTCCACCCGCAGCCTGGGATGTAGACAGTGCTGCTGGAAGTGCAAGCAAAGGTGGACGAGGCAGCCGACTCCCAGATACATGGTCTTTCTCCCTGTGTGAAGTGTTTTCCTGGGCCCGGGCAAAGACTGAGTTACAATAACAGGTCCTGAGCTCTCACTGGCTGTGGGAACCCCCATCTGTCAAATCTGAAGTCTACAGAAGTAGCCAAGTGGAAATAATCATTTTTAAAGAAAACAAGAAAGTAAGAAGGTTTTGATGACCTAAGATGCCAGGAGACAACTTGTTGCCTGGCTCGCTCTCGCCCTTTTGCAACATGATCCCAAACGATTTGAATCAAAAGTTCAAAGATTCTTTGGGAATTTGGGTTTTAAAGATGCCTGAGAAACCTGCAACAGGTTGCTCAGCAAGAGGATCTGCAAGAAGTGGCTCTGCCAGTCCATCCTGAGGGACCAGATTGAGCTCTACAGGAGGCCTGCCGAGCAATGCTGACATGTTTATCCTGGACATAAACACAGACAGAAGGAAATTGCTGTAAAAAAAAAATCTAAAACATGAAAAGCCATAAAGGATGTAGCTACACCTAAAACACATCAGAGATGAGGCAAGTTTTAAGTTTGTTAAGCTACAGAGGAAGATTTCATACAACCAAAAGCCTGCTGTACTTGGCCAAATGACCGAGTTCAGAGAGGTCTAGCAGGCTGTCCCAGGCCAGCCTCATGGGACAACCCATCCTGGCCCCCTTTTTCTTCTGCCGAGCCACCAGGGATGGGCCGAGCCACCAGGCACAAAGGGAGACCCGCAGTCCAATGGGAGGTTTCATCCAGTGGAGATCCCCAGCCCAACAGGAGGTTTCATCCAGTGGAGATCCCCAGCCCAGCAGGAGGTTTCATCCCCAGCCCAGCGAGGGTTCGGAGGTGGGCTCAAGTCTCAGTGCCACATCAATACCCAGTGGTGGCCACCAGAATGATGTGGCAGCCATGACTGGTGTTCCTCTGAGAAGCGCAGTCCAAGCAGAAATAGGGCTGTTGGGGACAGTCTCCCCATTAGGAGGAAAGCACAGAAACGAGGAATGAGCCTATAAAAGAATCTTGCTATGGAGGGAACCATCTGGCTCTCACGGCAAGCATTTGCATGGCTCCCAAGCATTTAAAAGCAGAATTAATAAGAATCTTTTTCTTTCATCCCATCTAGGCAGTAGGAGGAACAGTTGATTAGTTTGCTTGTTAAAGTATTACTGACATACCGTACTGTAGTTTTCAAACAATCAGATCTTGATTAATTTTGGTCATATAAATAAAATTCTTACAAGGATTATTTTCAAGCCTACTTAACTCTCTATATAAATGCAGCATTATTTTCAAACCTCAACTTCCCTTGCCCCAACAAACTAAAGAGTATGTTTTCATGCACATGGCACAGGAAATGAAGAGTTTTTATGGGAATATTTAAAACTCACTTTTGCAGACAAAGCAGACTTAGAAAACCTCATTCAAAAGGGTCACTTTTTCAAGGTTGGAAGGGGCAAATTATGAGCCTTGGAAACAGCATTCATCCTCCCCAAATAATTTCATTTAATCACACTGTTTACCAGATACTTATAATGCTCATGCAGAAGATTTAGGGTGGATAGATAGAAGGATATCAATTGTGCAGAGCTTGGGTAATAACCCCAGATTCTGGCTTTGGAGAGAAGTTCATTGGAAATTCTTGGTGAGAATCCTTATTTCCATAATAAAACCAGAAAAAAAGACATCTTCCAAATGCACTGGATGCACTACAGTGGCCTATGCCCACAAGTACATGTACTTTGGGAAAAGCCCAGATTACCAAGCTTCTGGGCCAAGGAACAAACAACAGCAACAGAAATGTTTCTGGGCAGAGATGGACTCTTGCCTGGAGGACTGTGGGCTTCCCTGGCAGAGCCAAGCATCCTCAAGGCAAGATGTGTTTGAAGAGAACGCAACGTGCCAATCTAAATGGAAATCTTTGATTCATCTCTCCTTGCAGTTTCACACTTGTGCTTTAACTGAATGTTCCTTAATGAAAAAGGAAAGGTTTTTTGGGGAAAAAAAAAAAAAAGAAAAATCAAAGCAAATCTACGAGAAAAGTGTATTGACAGCAACATCCATGCTACAAAGGCACAGACAGAATTTGCCTCACTCCCTGTTAGCCTGTAACTCTATTACAGAATAAGCAGGGGAGGGCCAAGGCACAGCTAATGAAGGATCTTAACAGTGACACAGACCAAATGACGGGAACTTTTAGATCATCAAGGAAAAAAACTGAAATGTTCTTCATCAGAAAAAACAAAGTCAAAAGAAAACCTGTAAAAGTAGGAGAAAATCTCACTGATAGGGCAGGAAGAAAATTCAAGAATCAGTTCAATAGTAAGAGGAAAAATGCTGGGGGATATTTTCCACAAGCAGTGAATTTGACAAAAAAATTGAAACAATGAGTAAATTCAGGTTGAATTCACATAAATTCTTGGCTGAAAGGAGAGTACAGGAATAGATTTTTGAACATGGAAAATCCTTACATTCCAACGGTTTGCAAATAAAATTTTGCAACTTATTCGTTCAAAGTGTCATTCAATTAAAAAAAAGACAAGAATAATCATAACACAAAACGTTCAATTTTGGTGGAATGAAACATTTTGGTTCATTCAAGGTTTTGGCATGATGAGTTTTTTGGTTTCTTTTTGCCAAAGAAAACCTTAGAAAATTCTGACCCAAGATATTTTTTCCTGCTTTTTTGGTTTGGCATCTGAGCAAAAAAAAACCCCAAAGCAGTATTTGCCCAGATCTATTAGAGTCATTGAATGAAATGATGCCAAGGTAACATCATTTTATCATAGCAAAGCATCAGATTAATCCAAAGCAGCTGTGTGCTGTTTTATGCTTGCTGACTGCTGAAGGAAATACAAAAGGAACAATGTAATGCTACACATGATGAATTCTGGAATATGATCTATGTGTCTAGAACCCAAAGATGGCACAGGCTTTTTCTCCCTAGGCTTCTGGCCACGCATACCAATGATATACGGCTAGTGAGGCAGACAGGTGCTCCCCAAAACTTTTTTAAAAATGGACTTCACTGACAAACAGTGGCTGCCTTTTGCTAGCGCAAGTATTGTCTTGGCCTTCACAGGTTATTTATTGGTGCAGTGCTGCAACATACTTCATTTCAAATGACATAAGTCATTTTAGCTGTAAATTTATCTGAAGTCCTTTCAATTTTTGTGTGCCCTCACTTTTAGTGCTGAATGTTCTCCGGTAGGCGAGACGTCATGGTTCATGAGACAGGCACAGCCTCCCGCTGCTCTCGCTGCTCCCATTTGTGCAGTTCCTATGGCCATTCCTGCCACCACTGAGGCCACCGCTGGGATCAGCGAACTGCTGCTGGCATCAGGAAGAGCAGCATGAGTGGAAACGTGTTTCAATCCCTTTCATGTGTATTTGGCAAACCTGGTTTTAGAGCTCATTTCTCAGAGAAAAAAAAAAAATCCCATATTGTCTTCACCAGAAAATAGATGTACACAGAGCACAGATAAAGAATAATGAATGGGAGCTAACAGAGCAGTTATTAATGCAGGAGGAGTCTTCACAGCACTTTGCTTCCAGCAACAATGATCTGTCCCCATCCTGATAATGGTCCGTGTCTGGGGCTTGGGGGAGTGAGAGCAGCATTTGCTGCCAGGTAAAGAGCTGTTTCATGCCCGCTTCACGCTCCCTGCCATGTCTCCATCAGAGAATGGCTCTATGTTATGTAGAAATAAATTAATTAATAAATTAAGCCCCAATAAAAGAGATCCCAGTCAAACCTGCCAGTTAAGTGTTTCATGAAAACATCAGTAAAATGCAGTGTGTACTACAGCCAAAACAGAAATAGTCTTCCTGACACAACAGTAAACAAGAAAATCAATGGAGCAGTAACAGAAATGATGAATTAAAGACAGGGAGCATAGCATTTTGATACTCATGCAAGAGCTTAAGAACATTATTTTTGTACTGGCATGAAAACTGTAAGTAATGTAATAAGGTGTGATATTTTCAGTGGTTATTAGCCCATTGGACAGCACATGTGACAGCCAAGCACTTTGACAATTATATTAAGACTTGCTTAAGACCACCTGGGAGGGGATAAAGTGATTTAGAACAACATTTTATGGTCTGGTAAAGCTCAAATCAGTGTGCTACAGTTTACTAGAAAGGTCCAAAGATGAAGCAGGGAGAAAGAGAACATCTGCTTTTTCATATTTAGAATGGTGGCAGAATAACTTCCAAATGTGTAATGATACATACTGTAAATCTATGCTTAGTCACATTTTATAAAAATATTCCATGTGGTACATAGTAAGGCAGCATTCAAGCAGAAACACTCCTGTCAAAAGGCAAAGACGCAGTAGCCATTGGCTAAAACATGGATAAAGGAGAAGTTGCTGGAAGGAAGATTTTACGGGAAGCTGGGTAATAGGTACACACTGGCATCCTTGTGCCCATTCCCACACCACTGTAAGCAGTTGCTCCCCAAAAGAACAAGTTCAGATTTAGAAACATGATGTTACGTCAATTTATTATTCAGCACATGGGACACACAACAGGTGAGGGTTTCACTTCATGTATTTCAGGTTTATAATGAAAACGTAAGTCAAAACTCTATAGCCAGGCTGTATCTCAGGTTCACCCACTGTGGGACTGGTACCCTGGGCAGCTGCTTTGCAACAAATACTAAATAAAGGACAGAAAACTATTTTTATATTTATTGAACTTTTGTCTTTTGAAAATGAGGAGTCACAGGTAACATCCCTGATATGGTACTGAAAGAGGAAGACAATTTCTCATGCTCAGAGAATGTGATACCTGAATATCTATTTTTGAAGACACATATTCTTTGGTAATTAACAGAGATTAAAGTCTTAAGGACCTTCTCACCAGCACTAGCATCTGTTCCCAGAGTTGCCATGAGTGAATCAGCAAGAGAGCCAAGTTTGGAGACCCTCCCTTTAGACAGTGGGCTTGCCAAGACTAAATTACCTTCTGCATCCATGGTATTTGTTCCAAATGGCTTACACGATGTCACTGCAATGGGCGTGCCGCCGTCTACGGCACAGAGGATGCACCTTCACCCCAGGGACTTGCCTCCTTATCTGACTCTGCTTGCTATGAGGACCCCATTTTGAAGTGCTACGGCAATGGACTGCATTTAAACTGCTGCTTATAGAAGTCTTGAAAATAGGCACGAAGGCAATTTATATTCCCATTCATATTACTGGTTACTTGTATCAGGCAGACCAGACTGCTGAGGGGGTGTCCTCACCTCATCCCATAAGGGCAGGTGAGACCTGCAGGCTTGGCCTTGATTTATGTACGCAAGAAGTCAAGCATGCATGTGGGTAGTTAGGGTCTGGCGGCCGGAAGATGTCGCGCTGTACGGAAAGATAGGGCCCCTCTCCTAAGAGCCAATAACCTTTAGTTTATGATGTAAGCAGGTGGAAGTGACGTTGTAAACCTTAGCTATATAAAGCTGTGTTACTCATCAATAAACGCCATTTGCCATCCACCATATTGGTGTCTGTGAGCCGATGGCCCGAGCAGCCTGGGGTTGGTCGCCGTGCCGTTCCTGAACCAGGTCGCCGCGCCTTTAAAGGCAACAAGTGGTGCCGAAACCCGGGAATCATCGCCTGGACGGGTGAACGGCGGCCGGAGCGGCAGGACCAGCCCGGCGGGGAGGACGCTCCCGGACCAACAAGGAGGATGGAAGCCCTTGTGAAGGTCGTATCACAATTGCATAAGCAGTGGGGTATTGATTGTAAACCCAAAGATTTTACTCTCGCCGTTGCGAGGCTTTTACAAATAGGGGTCATTGACCAGCCGGTGGATATTCTCCACCCTGAAGTGTGGGATAAGTGTACTAAAGTGTTAGCCGAGGAGACGATGTCCTCGGGTTGTGGGAAAAACCTTAAGTCTTGGGGGAAAGTCGTACAAGCTCTGCAAAAGGCCATACAAGAGCAGGAGACCTGGGTGGCAGCAAGGGACTGTTTGTTGGTCACCCCGAAAGTAGGAGTCGGGGCAGCCACACAGACTCCGCTCCCCCCAGACGGTGGCAATTCTGCCGAGCCTAAAAACTTGCGAGAGGGCGATACGCCCCCCAAATCCCCGAACCCCGACCCGCTTACAGACGGACAGAATCAAGCAAAATCCTTCTGGGGTGGGTTAGCCGAGGAGGCCAGAAGTGCCGCGGGGAAATCAGAGTTTGAGGACGTCTGGGCTAGACCACCGCCCTATGCGCCCCAAAATGGCGCCGAGCAGCAAGGGGAAGGGCGGGGCGAGGATACCCCCGGCGGGAACAGGAGGGAAGCGCTAGAACTAACAAGCGTGTGCAAACGGGAAGGGGAGGAGAACGAGAAGGAGAAAAGTGGTGGGGACAACCGGGAAGGGAAGGGGAGCGTGAGTGATGGGTGGAGGGCCAATCAGAACGGCCATCTGAAGAAATGCCCTTATAGGGCAAACACCCCCCCTAGTAGAAGGCGGGGCGAGCCAAGAGGGGGGGAACAGCCCGCCCGCAAGGGAAGTGGGCGGGGCCGGAACCCAACAAAAAAGTATCGGAGCCCGGAAGTAACCAGTCAGTCGAGTTCTGATTCCGGATCAGACACTAGCTGGGACGAGTGGCTCGCAACCGATCCAAATTCAGAGGGGGAGGAAGCGGAGGTAAACAAGGTTAAAAACCAAAATATCCCCATCCGCAATAAAGAGGGGCCGCGAGGGGGAAAAATTCCTCTCACAGATTGGAAAAAAATAAAGATTGCGTGTGCCGATTGGGCCCCATCGGCCACGCTAGCGTTCCCGGTCCGGGTGACGGACGGGGGACAAAGGGTCTATTCGCCAATAAACCCTAAGGATATACAAGCGATTGTTAAAGCAATTGCGGACAAAGGGCTTAATTCTGCCATGGTCTCCACCCTCATAGATGGGGTTTTCGGAGGAGATGACATGCTCCCATTCGATATAAAACAGACTTGTAGATTGATTTTTGATGGGGCAGGGATGATTGTTTTTAAACAAGAATGGGAGGACAACTGTACGAAACAACTAGCCCAAGTAACTGGGGCAGATCACCCACTACATGGCTCCAGCCTGCAGCGACTAATGGGTACAGACCCAACAATGATTACCCCCCAGGCACAAGCCCAAGGCCTGCGGGCCCATGAAGTTACGGCAACTACTCGTGCAGCTAGAGAAGCTATTCGCACAGCCTCTAGAGTTATCGCCAAGCCATCGCCATGGTCTACAATAAAACAAAATGAAAGTGAAAGCTTTACACAATTTGTGGATCGCCTCCAAGCAGCGGTCGACTCCTCGACCCTACCCACGGAAGCAAAAGGTCCGGTCGTTGCAGACTGCTTACGTCAGCAGTGTAATTCAAAAACCAAAGAAATCCTACGATCACTACCGGTGGGGTCAAGTATCGCGGACATGATTAAGCATGTCATGAAAGAAGAGCATCTGGCCCCAATTCAGGCGGCTGTTCGCACCGCTATAGCTAATGTGATGGCATGTTTTAGATGTGGCCAGGCGGGCCACATGGTGGCAAACTGCCCCCGACTGGGGGACCCGCCAACAGCGCCCCCCCGCGCCAAAATCAATCCAGAGGACCGTGTTGGGCCTGTGGAAAGAAAGGACATTTCGCTAAGGATTGCAGATTTAAAACCCAGGGAAACGGAGGGGGGAGAGGGCACTCGGGCCGCGCACGACCCTCTCCCACTTGGGACATGAGGCGGCCCAACTATGCCAACCCCGGGTGGGGCAAGGCGCTCCCGAACCCGCTGCCCCCTCGAGAAGCGATCAACTTCATGGTCCAACCAATGGTCCAGCCCAATCAGCCCCTATCACAGGGACAACAAGGACTACCCCTTGGGGGCGAGACCCCAGGGTGGCCCTGGCAGTAAAGTGTGACAACCCGCCAGTGGTATGGAGGATCTGTTCCCTCTATAATATCCCAAATGACACCACCATTAGTGTCCCCTTCTTGATTGACACCGGAGCAGATGTTACAGTTATTCCTGAGACGAATTGGCCCCCACGCTGGAAATTGGAAGACGCCCCCATGGTGGGTGGAGTCGGGGGATTAACCCGAGCTCGGAAGAGTGCTCAATTGGTAGCAATCACGCTCCACACTGAAAAGGGACCAGAGAAAACCATCACCCTTTTCCCATATGTCATGTCAGGAGTCCCACCCCTGTTGGGGAGGGACGCTCTAGCCCTGCTAAAAGCCAGAGTGACAAATTTACCCTAAGGGCCACTGCCGCACACCCACTTCCACCAATTAAGCTGACGTGGAAATCTTCCGACCCAGTGTGGGTCGAGCAGTGGCCCCTATCGAAGCCTCGAATGGACGCTCTTTTTGAGCTAATTGACCGCGAACTACAGCGAGGTCACATGGAGCCTTCCACTAGCCCGTGGAACACCCCAGTTTTCGTAATACCCAAACGAACTGGCGAAGGGTTTCGTCTCCTCCATGACCTGCGTGAAGTAAACAAGACAATCCAACCAATGGGTCCTGTCCAAACGCTGTTGCTTATGAACTCTATGATACCGGAAGGACAACCTTGTGCTGTCCTTGATATTAAGGACTGTTTCTTCTCGATACCCCTGCATGAGGAGGACAAGGAACGGTTTGCTTTTTCCATCGTGTTCCCAAACAGCCAACGCCCCAACCTACGCTTCCAATGGAAAGTGCTGCCCCAAGGAATGATCAACTCACCCACTATCTGCCAGATTACGGTGGATTGGGCATTGGCACCGGTCCGGCGCAGTAACCCGACTGCGACTATCATTCAATACATGGATGATATTTTAATCGCTGCACCATCAGGAAGTCAGGTAGACCAGCTAGTGTCAACGGTTTCAGAAACTCTAAAAACAAACAGGTTCGAAATTGCAAGCGCGAAAATTAAAAGAGGACCATGCGTAAGTTTTTTGGGAGTGGAGATCACAAGTTCTTACGTAACCCCCCCCCCAAATAAAAATCCGTCGGAACATTAAGACACTCCATGATATGCAACAGTTAGTGGGGTCCTTGCAATGGCTCCGCAACATTGTTTTGATCCCTCCCGAAATCATGGCCCCCCTGTACGATCTTTTGAAAGGAAAGAACCCATGGGAACAAAAAACTCTGACGATAGAAGCAACGAACTCTCTCGACTTTATCGAGCAACAGGTGTCATCAAGCACGCTCGCCAGGTGGAACCCGAATATACCTCTTGATCTGTATGTACACTTCACGGCAGGGGGGGGAGTAGGAGCATTAGCCCAGGGCCCCCCTGAAAAAGCCCAGCCAGTACAATGGATAGTCCTAGGAAAAACGTCACGTGCATTTTCTCCAGGAGTCGAGTGCCTTGGTAACCTCATCATGAAAGGCAGAAAACTCGCCCTAAGGCACCTAGGCATCGAACCCGCCAGGATATACCTACCCTTCCGCAAACAGCTTCCAACGCAATCAGTGGCGATGTCAGAGTATCTGGCCATAGCTCTCGTCGGATTTGGTGGAGAAGTCCGGTACGCCACAAAGCCCCCCTGGGCTCAAATGCTGACAATTGTCAACATCGACCTTCCACGGAAGATCATGGACCAGCCCCAACCGGGACCAACGGTCTTCACAGACGCATCCTCAGCGACCTCAACCGCGGCAGTAGTATGGCAATCGGGAGGAGAATGGCACTGCATTAAAATGACCGATTGTGCTCTTTCAGTCCAGCAGCTAGAAGCGACGGCCGTAGTACTAGCGTGCGGACTGTTCCCAGCAGAACATCTTAACATAGTAACTGATTCGATGTTTGTGGCCAAACTTTGCTTGGCCATGTCGGGGCCCGGCGTGTCAACATCCACAACAGCCCTAATGCTGGAAGAAGCACTTTTTTCTCGAAAGGGCACTATATCGGTCATCCATGTCAACAGCCACAGCCCAATTAAAGGGTTTTTCCAAACCGGTAACGACAAAGCAGACGCCACTGCAAAAGGATTGTGGACACTAAGAGATGCCCGTCAGCTACATGAGTCTCTCCACATCGGAGCAAAAGCGTTAGTAAAGAGATGCGGGATCTCAGTCACTGACGCAAAACACATAGTAGCTACATGTCCCCACTGTCAGAAAGCACCACTGTGGTCCAGCGGGGTGAACCCCAGAGGTCTTAAAGCCTCCGAGGTGTGGCAGACGGATTTTACACTCTGCCAGTTGCTAAAACCTCGAGCGTGGCTAGCGGTAACTGTAGACACATATAGCGGGGTGATTGTAGCCACTCAACACCTTAAGACTGACTCCAAAACAACCATCCAACATTAGCTGACAGCCATGGCGTGGCTTGGCGTCCCTAATCAGATCAAAACGGACAACGGTCCAAATTTTGTTTCTAAATCAGTTCAGGCATTTGCTCTGAAATGGGGTATTACCCTAACACACGGCATCCCGTATAATAGCACGGGACAAGCCATAGTTGAACGAGCGAATCAAACTCTGAAATCTAAATTGGAGGTATTGGCAAAAACAGAAGGTTTTGTCAACGCCATTCCCCCGGGAGACCAAGCACGCCTACTAGCAACTGCTCTACTAGCACTGAATCAATTCCCCAGGGGGGAGGAGGTGAATAGCCCCACCCAAAAACATTGGGCCACTCGAGCACTAGAAGAAGGCCCGTTGGTCATAATTAGAAATGAGCTGGGAGAATGGGAACAAGGGTGGAAACTGGTTCTGACAGGGCGAGGGTATGCCGCTGTCAAAAAAGATGGTAGAGTTAAGTGGTGCCCGCTTAAGTCTATCAAACCAGACCTTCAGAATAAAACTAATGAAAACTGTGAGTTTTTGTTCACAGGTCCGGATCATCGGACACCCCCGTAACCCGTACACCCCGGTGGCAAGCGTCCCGTCCAAACCTGGGAGTTCCACACTGACAGAATCCAGACAACGGCAAAATAGCCGCCGCGGGGGGGGCTGCAATGCCTTTGTGTGATCCTGATTTCGGAGCTTGTCACTATAGGACAGGCAGAACCAAACTACTATCACCATCAACCGTTCAGATGGATCCTACGGGACCCTGCAAGTGATCGAGTGATAAGGGAGAACGTAACAGTAGGTGCCCCAACTTTTACGATAAAAAATAGTGACTTATTCTCCATAATTGGACGCGATTCATTATGGGGAACATACTGGTGTCCCAGTTCAAACCCAGGAAAAAGTTATTGTAACTATCCAGGATACTGGTTTTGTGGGTATTGGGGATGCGAGACCATTGTGACAAGTGATAGATGGAAACCACAAAAAGAAGACGAATTTTTGCGAGTAAGATGGGGACCAAATAGGTGTAAACATCCAAAGTTTGCGAGCGATGGATTACTATATGAAAAAGGTACTTGTACCCATTTGATTTTGGAAATCCTAAACCCAACCAATACGGGTTGGGTTGTGGGGAAAATGTGGTCAGTATTTCTTCACAACGGGTTTAAAGATCCAGGAGTAGTGATACAAATCATTAGAACCATGCAACAAGTACCCCAAGCAATTGGGCCTAACCCGGTTCTTAACCCACAAACATCCAAACCTTTAATACGTAACACCAAAAATAATACCGAGGATACGGCTCCCAATAACACCAAAATTTTGACAACTTTAGAATTTGAAATGCCCCCCCTATGGAAGTTGTTGAACTCAACATACCAGATATTGAACTCTACAAATCCAAATATGACAACAAACTGCTGGCTTTGCTATGACGTAAGGCCCCCTTTTTATGAAGCAGTAGGTATACCCTCTAAACCAGAACTAGTGAATGGGTCTAATCCTGTACAATGTATATGGAACACTGAAAACAGCCCAGGAATGACGATGCAATATGTATCAGGACAGGGCAGATGTGTCGGCGAAGTACCCCCCGAGAAAAGGCGTTTATGTACAAACGAGACCACACTAGAAAAAGGATCAAAAGGTGATTGGCTAGTTCCTGCGAACAACACCAAATGGCTATGTTCGAGAATTGGAGTTACCCCATGTATATCTCTTAAACTGTTCAATGGAAGTAATGAATTTTGTATACAAGTAATAATTATCCCAAGAATCATATACCATCCTGAAGAATTTATATATAATCATCAAACCCTTTTAACTTCTCATCATATACAAAAGCGAGAACCCTTTACCGCTCTGACCATAGCTACCCTACTAACTGTAGGAGCCGCAGGGGCAGGAACAGGAATAGCCTCATTAGTCGAACAAAACCAGAGGTTCCACTCCCTTAGAATAGCAGTAGATGAAGATTTGGTTCGAATTGAACAATCGATCAGCGCTTTAGAAACGTCATTGAGATCATTGTCAGAAGTAGTTTTACAAAATCGTAGAGGATTAGATCTCATGTTTCTACAACGAGGCGGACTATGTGCTGCATTAGGAGAAGAATGCTGTGTATACGCAGATAACACTGGGGTTGTCAGAGATACCATGGCCAAACTTAGGGAGGGTCTAGACAAAAGAAAAAGAGAAAGGGAAGCCCAACAAGGGTGGTTTGAATCATGGTTTAACCGTTCACCGTGGTTAACCACCCTGATATCTACCTTGATAGGACCGATCGCAATGATCATGATAGCACTGATCTTTGGACCCTGTATACTGAATAGGCTCGTGTCGTTTGTCAAGAGCCGACTAGAGAAGGTTAACATTATGCTGGTAGAACACCAGCAACTGCTTTAAGGATGTACCCACTCAGTGTTACCCCCAGTTATCCCTAAGTTACCCCAAGTTACACCCCATTATTACCAGTTACCCTCTAACTTCCACCCGTTCACTGTGCCTTATGTTTTTTATTCAAGTTTATGACATATACTTTTTAAGATTGTTATAAAGTATAGAATAAGAATAAAAATAGAATTTTTTTTAGGATTTTTGCATTTTAGCCAATTTAGTTATGCATAGGGAGGGGGGAAAATGTGGGTAGTTAGGGTCTGGCGGCCGGAAGATGTCGCGCTGTACGGAAAGATAGGGCCCCTCTCCTAAGAGCCAATAACCTTTAGTTTATGATGTAAGCAGGCGGAAGTGACGTTGTAAACCTTAGCTATATAAAGCTGTGTTACTCATCAATAAACGCCATTTGCCATCCACCATATTGGTGTCTGTGAGCCGATGGCCCGAGCGGCCTGGGGTTGGTCGCCGTGCCGTTCCTGAACCAGGTCGCCGCGCCTTTGAAGGCAACACATGCATTGCTGGAGCTACAGAGTGACATGGCTTTCAAGGCACCGCATGACCAGCGTACCAGCTACAGAGCAGATGTTGCCCAAGTTAAGCATGTGAATCGGTATCTTCAGTACTAAGGCTAAATTTTAGGCTCTTTGGTCTAAGAAAAGCATCTTCCCCTTTGTAAAGCTGAGGTAAAAAAGCTACAACTTCCAAATGTGATAAAAATCTCTGCTATAAATTATGCATTAGCTTTCTGTGCAAAGTCTTTCAGGTGACAGAGAAGCAGATGGGTTTTGAGTCATGTGTACATATGTTTCTCAGCATAAGAGGTTCCTGTGGAAGCTTCTAGACACGAAGAACACAGAAAAGATCAGAAAAAATCCTTTCAAAGAGGAAAAGGAAAAGATGTCATTCCAGTGACAACTTAAAAAAATAATCAGATACTGAAAAAGATACTTCAGCATGTATTTAAAGCTGAGTAGAAGTTTCCTGGATTGAGACACAAATGAATATATGAGGCTTTGTGTCTTTTCTCCTTTTTAGTGGTTTTTGAGCAGGTTGTCACAGGGGCCCCTGAGAATACACCCATAGAATGACAGCAGAGGCCTTGAAAGTACAGGCACAGGACAACTCCAGAGGTAAAAGCACAAATACAAATAGTTGAGGATGGTCAGTAAAGGTATGCAGCCCTGAGAGCTGGGCAGGGCTTGTTTTAGGGCATAACAAAGAAGCCATAAAAAAGGGAACAAAGAACTTATATTGAATAGATATAAACCATCTCCTATACAGTGAAAATGCAAAGAAGGAAAAAAGGAGGAATAAAAAAAAAAAACAAAACAAACCTTCTGCCAGATTGGGAACACAGGAGGAGCAGAGCAAGAGGAGGTGCCCCTGCACTGTGCCATCCCCTCGCCCCGGCAGTAACAGCATCATGCCCAGCCAACACTTATCTACAGCAGGTCCTCACTCCCCTTCTGTGGAGTGCCGTCCTACTGAAACTCAGCAACTACCCTTCAAGTGTTATCTTTTTGTCTATGGGTTAAATAAACTAGAATTATAAAGAGTTGCGTACACATGCATGTGTTAATACAAGCGTGTGTTTTCTGCTCCAGCCTTCCCACACAAGGTGATTGAGACCACAGCACCAAGTTGGACTAAAGGTAGACACAACCCAGGGGTTTTTTTAAAATTAATTTAAAATGTGGAATAATAATTAAAAAAAAAATCCACAAAACCTCTAAGTACTTAAAGATTTATAAAATGGTGTAAAACTTCAGATAATGAGTAAATAATTCATTACACAAATAATTCCTAAAGATGCATTTCCTTGCTCGAGGAATTCCTGAAATGAAGCTTGGCAAACGCAATGAACCTACGAAAAGAACGGCATTAATTCCAGAAGGTTCTGAATTTAACAGGTTTCTACCTTAACATGAGATGGGAATTATTATTCTGTCACTCTTTCTGGAATGATAGTAAGATTCAGATGCCGAGCATGGCAATAGAGTGCGAAGGCTTGCTGTACGCCGAGCAGCTCCTCGCTGCACCTGTTTACGATCGATTGCCTCATTATCATTTCGCACAGCGGGAGAGAACACAGCTAAATTCGCCTTCGGAGAAAACTGAAAATTCACCATGCTTATTAATGTCCCTTTCATCCGCAGCCCTGCGTGCCACTTCCCGGGGGCTGGGCAGCACCACGCAGCTGTAACAGGGAGCTTTATTGCCCGGCACTGGGTGGCAAAGAATTGCATCAGAGAAGTCTCCAAGCTGCCGGGACGGCAAGTGGACGTGATAGAGCAGAGAAATAAGAAGCCATGCCCATATGATGGTGGTTGGTTTTTTTTCTTTTTTCCCCCCAGATGGATAAATCTAACTGAGAGCAAGGATGGAATAATACATGGAGAGGAAAGAAGCAGGAAAATCATTGCATTTTTCATGTTTTCATAAATCATAATAAAACACCATCCCTGAGTATTTTTATCCCTGCGGCCAGGTAGGCTCCGTGTGGAGGTGCATAGAACCAGATTTTGGGCTTCACAGCACAGCTTTTTGCTTCTCTAGCGAGGGCTAGAGACCCAGTGCTGCTGGGCTGCTCGCTGCCTTCAGAGCTGCCAGGAGCCTTCGGGCACCCCTCCAGGCACTCCCCAAAGTTGACTCGAGGAACAACTTTGAGGGGTACCCTCCTATCCTCTTGGAAATGCAGTTATTACAACCAGAGCACCTTAAGACAAAAAACATGCTGTAGAGATGCATTTCACTGGTACTGATGTTCATCCCAACAATATTTGCAACCCCTTCTCTCTGTTTGGTTTTTGTATGCACACTGCTGAAAGCAAAATTAATTTGCACATAAGGGAAGCTTGGCAAATAGTCAAATATATTCACCCAAAA
This sequence comes from Harpia harpyja, assembly GCF_026419915.1. NCBI lineage: Eukaryota > Metazoa > Chordata > Aves > Accipitriformes > Accipitridae > Harpia > Harpia harpyja. The sequence continues at coordinate 21,730,517 of NC_068945.1, read as the reverse complement.
GAGCCACACGTAAGAATCATACGTGCAGAGACTGGTGACCAACCACAAGTCCCAAAATAGCAAATACCCAGTGAAACGGTTATAGCACTGGAATATGTTTGCATAAATTATTCACAGAATAATTCTGAATATTAAATATGTACAATGTTAAGGCAGGCTGGGAAACTCTGCACACATGCATTTTTCCTTTTTGTAGAGTTTATCACTTGTCTTGCTGGTCCCCTTAATTCCCTCTCTCCTCGGAGCCTTTGCAGACAAAGGTGTAACTAAGTGTCCCTCTCCAAAGGCAGCCCTTGTAAATCAGAATCTGAACAACTCTGAGCACTAAGAGCAATGGTTAATATGAGCAAAATGGTTAAATCATGATTCCTTCATTACAACAACTGCCTGTCTGTTATCAGCAGATCCTATTTGCCTTGATGCTGAAAATGCTTATAGAAAATGAATGCTGAGAGTTGACTTGTTTTATTTGCCACTGTTGCATTGCACTGGCTTTTGTTTGCCTGGATCCTATGCTGACCAGTCCATAGCAATCTGTCACTTGCCCAAAAACTGCTCACGTCTGTAAGGTGAGATAAAGTACCAAAGGCCCCAAAAGAGGCAGTTTGACACCGCTATTTATTTCCAGAGATTGATTCAGCACAATGCAAGTGGTACCACACAACAATTTCAGTTCTTTTCTAGACTGAAAGTATGCAAGAAAAATAAATATTCCTTTCTTAAAATTCACAGAAGAGGAGGTTGAGGATTCTCTTGATTCATCATGACCAGAGCATTTAATTCTATTCTGACAAGTGCATTAATTTAAGTCAATGCATCTTGGGTGGAAAAGGTATGAATCAACCAATTTAATTGTATTTATATTCAGTAGTAAAAAAAAAAAAAAAAAAAGAAAAAAAAGTAGGCAAAAAAAATCTTATACCACTTTTCCTCTACTGATTCTCCAGCAGTGAGTAAAGAATAAGAAGTGTTTTGTGTAGGGTTGTAAATTCTCCTACTAATGGTGCTCCCTGTGGTACTTATGCACAATGAAATGAAGAGGAAGCAATGCTAGTTTGTGCCTGAAAGGAGAAGAGGCAGAAAATTAACATCTGACAGGTAGAAGAGGACAACCACAGTAGGAGGTGGCGGCAAACAGCGGACGTCAAATGAAAGGAATAAAACAACCAACAACTTCTGAGAGGTTTCAGAGGAAGAAGCCCTCCTTTTTTCAGTCAGTAAAGCCCTAAGCAGAAAGTGATTAGCTCGTGACCATGTGCAATCCTTATTTTCAACACTGAACTCTGTCCAGTGTCTCAGGATACATCTTCATGGCACGATATCAGACCACGCAGAGACCCTGAATGAACTCACTCAAAGAGCTAAAGCCACTAAAGCCCTTCTGAGAAGCATATTAAGAGCATCACTTTATCCTGGCTAGACTGTGTCTAGTCCCAAGAGGATGATTGAATATAAATCTCTCAAGCTCTAGAGAAAAATGTAGCCATTGGGTGCTTGTGTGCCATCTTCATGATACAGAATTCTTCCATCTAGCAAACTCATCATTGCCTTGACTGATCCTGAATGTTCCTTTTGTATAGCTAACTTACTGACCTGGTGATGTAGGTATTATTTTAATTATTATGCAAAAAGAAATGTAAATAATAAAATCCCTTAAAGAGTAAGTGGATCCACAGAAGCCAATAATAAAATTTACCACTGATCTCAATATTACAAGAAGTTCATCTTTACAGCCAAAGACGTCCTTTCAAACAAGATGGAAAGGTCAAATTAGCATCAGGAACTATGTAGTCCTATTTGCAGTAAATTTATTACTGCTATACTTATTAGGTATGACAACTTCACAATTGTTAGTACATTTATCAAGTATATGAATCATCCCATCTCCATTTTTCAGGTACAAACTCAGATGCCCCTTGGAGAATATCAAGATACTTAGCATCTAACCTTAACCAATTTCCATGGAAAAGAAATAGGTGTTATACCTTGAAGAATCTGACACTAAATTATTTCCCTCAGGTCTTAGAAGTAATCAACTGCAGAAGAGAAAACTGAATCCAATTTCCCAAGTTCAAGGCTGGTAACCTAATCTCTGGACAGGTTCCCTCTCCTGTGTGTTAAAGCAGCAGCCTGGAAAAGGAGCCACATGCTATGCATTGGTCGAGTCTTTGACCTTGTCATGGCACGAAGGATCGGTGGAACTTCTTTGGGTGGGCTATAAGAAGAGGGCTTTCTATATGGAGTAAACACTTACTGTAGAATCTTATTGCCCAGAGTCACTTGTGCAGGTATTAATTGCTACAGGAAATATCACGAATCCACCTGATTTTTTTTATTTTATTTTTTTTTTAAATCTCTCCTACCATACAAGTGTTAGGTAACTCAACGGTAACACAGCCCTGCCAGGAGCCACAGTGGTGACACCACCACCTGAGGCAGAGCATGTTTTTTGCATCACGAGCACGTGCTGGTGCATTACCAACCGCCCCATGTGCTTTGCAGTGTTGCTGCTAAGAACAACTGCAGAGACTCTCAAGGGAGAAGGAGACTGCCCAAGAAGAGCAGCCTTCTTGAGCAGACAAGACCTGCAAGTTCAGGCAGATTTATTGCAGCCTTTCTGGCATGTCTCCGTTCTCAATCATCTCATGTTTTTCTCTCCACGGGCCCCAGAAGACTCTCATTCCCCACCTCTAACCCACAAGTGAGTCATAAGTAGAAAAACATTTCAAGGTGAATGTTGAGGTGTTTTCTAGGCCTCCTGCCCCACTTCTGCAGGCTTTACTTGGGAGAATGATGTAAAGCACCAAGTCAGGGAGGGATCCTATAATCCCTGGGATTTACATGTAACAATCCAATCCTGATTAGCTCTGCCTTCTTTATCTCTAAAGCAAATGTACGAGACTTTGGATTTGTGGACTCTAGGAATAAGTTCTTTAAATTATCAAAGCCTGTTTATTCAATGTGGAAATGAAATCTGTTCCAAAGTGAGTTTATAGGACTATTGAATAAATTCCAGAGTCAAACATGATCTTTAATCTTCAATTTCCTGTTCCTCATCACAACAGCAGATTTAAATCTAATTAGTTTGTTTACTTTTAATTGAATTCTTCTCTTATGAAAGATGTAAAATATGAATGATTGCTTGACAGTGGGTTCAGAAATTATTTAAACAAGGGCTTGATCCCAAGACTACTGAATCAATGTTTTCAAATAGTTTTGGATCAGGCGCTGCATAGAATAAATTTTGTACAAATATCTAAACACATTCTGTTGTGTGGGAAGAGTCTAGAAAAGCTCCCAGCTCCCTATACAATCATTGCCTTAAGATCACCTCTCGCTTCCTCAAAAAGATTTGAAAGAGGTTTTATTTGGAATCAATTTTATCAACATGTCTGGTACATAGTATACTTTCCCCATTGCTCTGTTTCAATTACTACTAGTATTATTATTATTAATAAATCACAATTAGTTGCTATGGAGATAATTAAGTCTGCAAATAAAACATTATGACTGAGCTTCTGAGGCAAATAAACAGTAACTAAGTATCAGGAACAGATTAACCCTAAACTAGCAATGGGTTTATTTCCATGTAAATTGCATAATCAGAAAAAGAAGAAAAGAAAGAATAACTGCCCCCCCCCCAAAACCAAAACCCAAAACAACTAAATCACTCTCCATATCCAGCATTTTCTGATGTCTTCTGGGAGACACCATGTCTGCTAGAATGTTTCACTTCAAAATCTGAATATTTATTAAATTACATTACAGCTGTCCCAAGGGCCGGGCACTAACATGTTATCAAAACAAGCACTAAATGTGTTGCGTGTACACACAACTTTGTGTATCTGCTTATTTGAAATAGGATTGCAGAGTTAGAGGCAAAAGTACACTTCAACACTGATACAAATGTAAGTTTCCACATGTAAAGAAAGCTTTTAGCCTTGAGCTATGAATGTGACTGTACCAGGCTGACAAGAGTATTTTGCTTACAGTAAAATGGGGGTTTCTTTATAGTTAAGGAGGGCTGCTAACAGAGCCTCTTTATCATCTAGGCAGAAGAAAGTTTTACCTAGCCATGCCCAAAAAACATAAGTATTTCTGAAAGTAAGGTGGCAGATGGGAGGCAAACCCTTGGGAAAAGATTGAAATCAACATTTTGATTAAATTACATTCTAAATGGAACCACAGAGAATAAATTAGCTGTAAACGTTATGCCCAGAAAGGATCCCAAGCAACAAATTTGGTTAAACGTTTTTTGCTGCACAGATAAAAGCCTCTTTGAGTTCATTTAAGTATGGGTGGATAAAAGAACAGTTTTCTTCTTAGTTCTGTCTCTAAATTCATTGTAATTGCATTGCCGACATTTGTGCTATGTAAACAAATTCTCATTTACATTTGCTTTCATCTTTACTGCTGTTAAGTGTGATTTCAGGAGAGCTAGAAAACAATGAGGCTTGGGTGTAGCAAGCCATAAAACTCTCTGTACTGGCCACTGCAATCCATCCCCAGGGCCTCCAGAAGGAAAAAGCTGTGTTCTTCTGGAAACCACAGTGGTCAGGGCCAGTGCTGGCCACTTACGGTGTCTGCACAACAGAAATGTCCTTCCACACCCAGGATGAGGAGAGGTTTTCCCTGATAGCAGGACACTGGTGAAGACTGCCAGAACCCCACAGCCTTAGAGTGAGTTTGTAACAGTGGCCCTCCTTCCTTGCAAAGTTTAAGGAAAACACTCATCCCCATTAACTCTCTCTCCAAAGACATTAACCATCTGTCATTCCCATTCCCCTCCTTCCCAACTTTCATAATAACTGTTAATGGAATAAAGTACAGTCTCTCTCCCCTTCACAAGGTTGACTGCAGGTGGTCACGGTCAGAGTCTCATGTAATAGCACTTCAAGAGCGATTCCCGTTCTGCTAATTAGATGATGTTCTCAGCACTTCATGAAAACAGAAGGAATTTTAAAGTAATAAAGTCAACAGCTGAGATACGACAGAGAAAACTGCTAAGCAAACCTGAGATTTTGAAGTTCAAAGCAATAGTGAAGACCCTTACAGGCAAAAGCTTAAAGACATACCTGTGGAAAGAGAGACCTTTTCTTTCTCCATAGTCTGGCTGTTGCATCACTTCAAGCTAAAGATTGTTTTGACTTTCCAGTTCATGTGCATGATGCATGACTATCACAGCCCTGATTTTTCAAAAGTGTTCAATACCCACAACTTCAGCTAAACTCAACAGCACCTGGATTTGCCTAGCTCCTCTGAAAAGCCAACCCTGTATTTCTTCTTTTCTCTGAGCAGTCTTTGCAGCACAAACCAGATTGAACAAATATATACTTATAGCAATCCTACTTTCAGAAATTCTGAACAAGGCATCAAAGTATGGTGTTCTGGCTGATTGCAAAAATATATCTTTTCTTTAAACAAACAAAAAACAAAGTCTACGTCTGGTCTTTTACTCCAAAATGGGAACATTTTTTGAATTGTGGAATTTCCTGAAAAAAAATGGAACTTCTGGTTCCTGCCCAGCTCTGCTCTCTCCAGCCTCGTTCCTACTCAAGCGTGAAACCTAGGAAACCCAGTCATTGCCACACTCTCCCTTTGCATCTCATGGTCTTGCCAGGTGGCTCCAGCTGTGTTTTGTGCTACAGCAAAAGAGGCTCAGCTGCTTCTATTGCTGAGCACAAAGACTGATAGTTTAGCACATGCAGCTGCATTAGAGATCTATGAATGCCTTGGTGTAGGATCTCTATTCATGGGCCATTAAGCTTCCTCTTTTATACCTAGAGTAGATAAGGAATTTTATGTGACAAAAGAATTGCCACCTGAAAAAGTCAACTGGAAAGCTTCCCAAATGTGTACTATCTTGGGGGTGGGGCAGAATCCAACACCTTTACATTTTGGTTTGTCAAAAGATATGCAAAGGTTTTATGCTGTTAACATCAGTCTGTAGTTACCTGGATTTCCATGGTTCATTGTGAGAGTTGTTGTTCAGATAGCTGAAGTGTGTTCCCTACCACAAGCTGAGCTCTTTGGCCAAAGTAGCTCCTGTGACGAACCAGTACTTAGGACAAAAGCAATGTTAAAATACTGGAAGTCCTCAAAAGATGAAATTCCTTGTCCCCCTCCCACCACGACCCTGCCATCTAGCTCTGCTTAGAAAGTTTTGCTCTTCACTAAGCTTTGTTTTCATCAGTTGTTTTCAAACCATACACCAAAACAGGTTTGGTGGATGTTGGATGATATCTGTTTAGAGTCTCAAGCACACTCCTGTTACCAGTACTAAATGGTTGCAAAAATCTCATTCAAGACTGAGCATTCTTTAGTACACTAGCTAGCCATGTTTTCCATAGATTTAGCTGGAAAACCCCTGAAGAATAACTTCAGAGACTTTTAAAAGCCTACCCAGAGCACAGCCAACCACATCAGTGAACAAGAGAAGCTCTACCATGACCTAACACGATCAAGTAGCAACCATGATTTGCACCCAGGCAGTCTGGAGATAAGACCTTGAGGTTTGAAGCTGAGGAAGAAATTTCTACATTGAAGTGAAACTCAGTGTAAACATTTGTTTTCTACTCTAAGTGTGCAAGAGTACCATCTGATGGTACAATCCCATCTGAATTGTCATCTCATCTGAATTTAGCTGCCTAAAAGCTAGATGCTGAATCTCAACTTAGTGTCTACTCTCTTCCCTGCAGAGAGACATAAGCATTTCTGGGGGTATTTAGTCCACCTATTTGGGATACCTAGAAACGGTACCTTAATTTTTGGTAGCTAAAGTTAGGTCAGGTGAGTCTGGACTGATGGCAGAAGTCCATCAGGCTTCCTCAGGGCAAGTTTTTAAATTCATGTACGGCCTTAGTTTGTTTCTTTCTACTCTGTCATGAGTACACAAGTGCCAGGACCCTGAACACACTGACAGGCTTTAATCACCCTGACCAGTTGGTAACCATCTTTCTTTAATCCTCCTCCCTCCAGGGTTTGGCTGTCTCTGTTCAAGGTCAGCTCTGATATATATGGCAGTGGTGGTTTAGCTGTGAGCCCTTGAGGTGAGGGTGACTAACCAGGTACCAAGCTGTATTAGCAAGGATGTAGCCAGCAGCTGAAACAAATTGATCCTCTTCCCTTCTATTTGGCACTCATGAGACCACCTGTGGAGTACCATGTTCAGTTTTGGGATCTCTGGTAGAAGAAAGATACTGAGAAACTGGAACAAGTCCAGCAGATGGCCACCAGCATAGGACCACTGGAGGGCTTTCTCACACAAGGACAAGGCGGGGCTGAGGAACTGGGCTTGTTCAGCCACAGGAGGAGGAAAACGCTCAGGGGAGATCTTATGGCTGTCTTCAACAACCTAATGGCAGGTTGCAGAGTAGACAGGGAAACCTGCTTGTACGTACCCAGCAAAAGCACAGGAGGCAAAATTGTGCAACAGGCAACAGACACAAGTTGCAACAAGGGAAATTCCAGCTGGATGTTAACAAAACCTTTCCCCATCAAATGTGGTCAATTATTGGAAAAGGTGCTCAGAGAAGCTGCAAAGTCTACGTCTTTAAGCTCAAAACTCAACTGGACAAGACTGTAACAACCTGATCCAGCTCACGATGATATTAGCAGGAGGTGGGTCTGGATGACACCCCAAGGTCCCCTCCACAAATCTCTGTGCACCTCTGGGTTCACTATTACCGAAATCTGGAATAAAACTCCTTAACACCGATGTGAAGTTAAGAAGCAGGCACTTCATTTACTGCAGCGCTGGGGACATGGGGGATCGCTCCTCCAAAGGTGTGTCCAGCTTAGGATCAAAATCCATCAGTTTTTATAGACTTTTTCTGTCAAGTCATTGTTACATAAGCTCTTTACATAAAAATGCATACTATGCTTGCTCTTAGATTTAACCTTTATAATGATTGGTCTTTTGATTATATCACCTTATCAATATTCTTATTTAAAAACAATCATTGGTCAAGTTCACTTAGCTCTACTGATCGGAATCTTTGATACTCATATCGAGATGGGAAGGGTAAGGGGGTTTCCAAGCAGCAAACTGGTGTCCATGACGGTTTCCTTAGTTTCTTGAAACAAAACATAGAAAAACCAGTAACTTCCTGGTGAGGTTTCTATGGTTAGCTATTTCAAACTTTAACAATATTAAGGTTCATATAGTTACACATAACACAGTTCCTAAAGGTTCTATGGTTACATTTCAAACTTAACAATCCTATACATTATGCTTCACAATTTTACTTCTTAATCAAACCTAACTCTTCTATGTGATTAAATTTTGATTTCTTTATCAGAATATTTGCAACAACTCAGCTCCCACTAAGTCAGTTTCAGACCTTTGCCAACTTCAGTGTGGGCTTTCTATCCATTCTATTCCATTACACTTGGAAAATAAGGATAAAATTCATGCTGAAAATGGGACAAAAGATTAAGATACAAAAAGAAAAAATCAGAAATGAAGAAACATTTTATTTCAAAATTTCCCAATATTTGTTAGCCCGATTCTAGATGTGGTGAAACCCCCAATTTTTCCAACTTCCACTAGCACATGCAAGTGTGGGGGTAAAATTACTAATATTTAAGATTGAGAGGTCTGGCTAAGAAGTTATCTTTAGTAAAGGACCATTCCTTCTGACTAAAAACTGACAGTCTGTGATCATTTCTAACCCCCCATTTCTGAGCTAAGATAATACTGGGTGTGCCACTCCTATAGGCTCCATCAAGAGCCATCTCTCCATATTGTCATATTGTTTACTGCTTGATTCCTTAGAGTTGTAGCAGTTAGCAAGATACTTAAGGAGTCCATCCCTCCCAGGGTTGAATACCCGGCTTTGTTAACATCGAACTGATTTCCTCACCTTTTTCTTTTGTTTCTGAAACAGTGTATAGGTTGGGCCTCTGCAATCACTGGGCAGGGATCAGGGGAGCAGAGGTAGATGCTGTCCAAATGTTCTCTTACTATGATCACGGTTAATAAAGCTTCTGTCTGACCTGTCCTAAATTGTAATTGTGTAATTACGCACTTGGAGTCCCCAGATCTTCCGATGCATGCAAATAAAAATGAAAATTGAAGTGCTCAAACATGTACAACTTTTGTACTTTATAAGGGCTTTCACAGCTCACCAACATGCAAGATGAACAAAACTCAAAGGTGCGAAAAACAACAGGTCACCTATAATCACATGACTGAAAGAAGATAGAAAACTTAAAGGCAGTTTTCCTCTCTACAACAGCTCCCAGCAAAGGCAGTAAGGGGAGGGGAGGAAATCTGATAGAATCTATTTTGCATTCAAAGAGGCATAAAGCAGAATTACCGAACGAGTGGGGAGAGAGAGGGAAGTGAATAGGCTGGACAGTGTTCAAGGCAGTAATGGTTGTGAACGCTAATGTTCTTGCTGCAATTCCCAGCTAAGCCAATTTAATGTGATGACAAACAGCAGTAAAACACAACGCTGCATCATGCTCCTACCATAACATCATGACACTGCACGTTACATTTTAAAGATAATTAACTAACTTCATCATAAAATTTTGCCATGGCACCTGGCCTTAAAGTATGCCAAGAAGATAAGGAAATTCTGCACCAAAGTAGAATTGGAGATTCACAGCAGTTTCCTCTCAGGGAGTGACAAAATTGTACTTCTACCCAAGTACATGTTTCCCAGTTTAGCATTGTTGAATAAATTGCTTTCTTTGTGGCCTTTATTGCAGCGCCCCTTTTGTTAATTGAAGAAGAATATTTATATAATCTGTCTGGCAGTTGCTTAGGTTATTAAATCAACTCCCTATAGAATATGAATCCCACCACCACAAGGGGTGCAGATTTATGTTACAAAGGTTTTTGTCCCAGTTTTTCTTGCTTTGTGGAAAGCCAGCACATCCCACTCGCTAGTGGAATAAATACTCCTTTCTTCAGAGCATTGGTCTGTGCTATGGCATCTGAGCAACTCTCAGTGCTTGTTCAAGTTCCCCCCACTTAATTAGGACAGTGTGATCAGTTCCTGAAATTTGCAGAACTTAGATGAGGCTCAAAGCTCTCCGAGTTTCTTCAGAAGTGTTCTTTCCTAAGCAAGTTTGATTAAAATTTGGCTGTTTCATGCAAGATTCTATGAAGAACTCAGTTAAACTCCTTTGTAAACCCATGGATAAGATGCTTGCTTCCTAGGACTACATGAATGGGAAAAAGCATATAGGATCTGAATCAGAATCAAGAGTCAGATAGGGTTGATTGACTTCTAGTTTGCTTGTATCTATCAGCTTGTTTTCTTTCTTTTATGTGTGATTTTCCAGCTCTGCTGGACTGATGGTTTTGATATATTTTCTTTGGAGAAAAGATACTACTACCTTGGAACAAGCTCCTTATATTAATTCTTTTACCACTGTCCAAAACATTTTGAAGATGACCCTCTCGATTATCAATTTATCACTTGCAAGACTGTTGAAGATAGGTAATATATCTCAGATGGCTGACACAGGCTGAAATCTCTGCTGTCATCTCTTTGCTTTTATGG